>NC_092471.1:8245000-10745000 GCF_047495875.1 Pithys albifrons albifrons | reverse complement strand
CCTGGCTCCACCAAATTAGAAAAGACATTTTTGCACTTAATTCTAAGTTAAAACAACTTGGAGAGCCTTAGGTCCAAGATTACGCAATCGTCGCAAATAGGTGGCTGTTGGACAGATAGTAGGAGTTATCCCCTCTGAGAGAGCAAAGCAGGGCAGTCACAAGAGTGTGGAATAAATGTTAGAGGCAGAGAACACAGCTCATTGAGGAGACATCATCATCTTTAGAAGTTTCTCTGCTCAAATTAAGAAAAGCAGTGAGTGGTGGCAGGGCCCCCAGCTCATCTGGGAAGAGGGTGAGTGTTGAAGCAAGGAAGCATGAAGTGGCAGTTGACTATGAAGGGACATCACTGCAGGGAACAAGCTCTACATGCTCTAAAAGCTTTGGTAAGGAAAGGAATTAAGTGAGGTCTTCTGCAACAGCAGAGCTGCAGGGATCCTGCATGCCAGGACACCTGCAGGCATGGGGGGCTGCTCTGAGAGCTGCCAGGGCACAGGGAAAGGAGGGAGGACTTGCTGCAGTCAGGGGGCTGTTTGTTACCTCCTGAGCCTTCAAGATTAGTGCTGGTCATAAAGTGACTGAAAAATGTTTTCATACCTGCAGTAAATGCCAAAATTAAAGCTAATTCTGATCAAATGCTTAGTCAAAGATTTAGTAGCTGCTGGTAATTCAAAAGAGGCTGGAGAGTAAAAGACTCTTCAACTTAGAGTAGGTAATAAAAGGACATTAAATAATGAGGACAAATATAGGAACATAGAGCCAGGCTTAGAACCTTTAAAATCTAAGAGGTTCCAAAGACATTTCAGTACAGACAAATATAGAATAATGACGTTTGTGTGTTATTATCACATATTGTAAATATGTATGGCTTGTAAAATATGGTGAATAAAAAAGGAGCAAGTTGAAAGATAAGTCTCTTAATATTATCTATGAATAATGGGTAGCAAAGTGAATGAGTAGAGAAAAGAACGACTACGAATGAAATAATGGAGATTTTGATGAGCTGTTATCAGACAAATCTGTGTGCTTGATAAAATATGAGGACAGAGTAGTGTCAGAAGACAGGTCTGTGTGGAATGAACAAACAGGAGTGTGAGAATAATGCACTGAAGAGTGATTACTCTCAGAGGTCTCGCTCACACCAATGTGTGTTGTAAAGATATCGAGTGCACTAATAAAAGTATTGGAAAAGGAAAGGCAGGTCTGTTGATGTTAGAAATGTGAGAAAACAATAGAAACTGGTATTTTTTTGCTCTAACAAACCAAAGAATAATTGAACCTGGCTGTTCTGTTGAGTGAGTTTTGTGAGTCTGAAGAGACACACAGAAGCTTGATTGCCTTCAGTGGAGCAGCAGGTTTTGCCCACAAGTAGGGCCACAGCCAATTTAGTACATGTAGAAATGAAAAAAGTGGTAAATCAGAACTCTGTTTTGCATAGTGGCAGTAACAGAGCATCTCCCATTTCTCTGGAATTTATCAGCATCTTTGCTTAAAATGGTCATGTCCTGGCAGTACAGAATTCATATTAGCAGCTCTGGTGAATGGTGTACTTGCAAAGAGGTTAATTTTTACCAGTTGCAGTTTCTCAGGTCATAGTTGGCCGAGTTTGATGATATCATGGTGATAAATCCTGTCAAATGGCTTTGGAAAATGGGATCTTAGGAAACAAGTCAGAATTTTCAGAAATTTATGGTCTCCAATTTGTGCATATGATTTCATTGGATCATGGTCAATTAATCTCTCAAGGGATGTTTTTACATTCATATGTAGACTTCTAAATAACTTTTGTCTGAGGAGCTATAAAGTTTTTTCTTTAGACCACATATTCACTGTACAACGGATATGTCTGTTGAGATCTATCATGAACTTTCAAACTGAGAGAAACATACCAATGCCTAAATTTATGCTTGCTGCTTATATTGAGTAATCAATGCTGATTCACTTTATAAATATTCTATTGTTTTTGATTGTAAATGTCTTAGTGCTATCAAAAGACTTCTGCATACGCTGCTCACTTCATTATGTAAAACCACAGTCCCAGGAAATAAGTGCAATTGTACCATTAGTTTCCAAACCTGAGTTTGTTCAGCTGGTGAAGAGATGCTGGTGTGGTGTACCTGACAGAAGGGGCAGAATACTGAATGGTCTTTCAGTGGAATGTAGCTGTGTGAACCCTTAGAAAATCCCACTAGGTCCTAATCTGCACCATGAGGATATTTTACATCTTCTTCCTCACCCTCGAGTAACTTGCCTCCTTTGTGTTTCATTCATTATTCAGTTAGGTAGAAAGCTAAAGCTAAGAAAAAGAGTAATCTCTTCACGATTTCTGTGGGCAAGGTGAAAGCAATGGTCTTAAAGAGCAGCAGTGGAGATTCAAACTGGGCAGTAGGAAAAACATGCCATGAGTAAAGCACTCATACAGAGGCACTGGAATGGGTTACTTGGTGAGCTTATAGAGTTAGACAAGCATCTGTCTGGACTGATGTAGGTATAGTTGATCTAACCTGAGGCAAAGGAATGGACAAGGTAAAGTCTTGTATTTCCTTTCAGCTCTCATTTTCTATGATTCTGTGATCCTGTTAGCCTCCGATTAGACCCACTTAGTAATGAGTTCACTTTCCTGTCCATTGACTTTGACGTGTTCCACTGTGCTGCCGTGTTCCAACCTCTTCACTGGAATGTGAGGATAAAGTGGAAGGTGGGTGCAAGTCCAACACATCCCAGAGGGAATTTAAAAGGGCATCACATGTGATGGGGCATTGAGAAAAATGTAAGTTACACTTGATTAGGCACCCTGTGAATTTACGTATCTAACTTTCTGAAGTTCAGTGAAGACCATGTATCTCACTGCTGCCTTATCACATTAGTTCAGCTTCTTTCTAATAGACAGCAATGCCTTATACCTAGCAGCAGAGAATGAGGTTTCATTCTCTCCTTTCACAAACCAACACTCCCTAGAGCTGCAGCAAGCTAAATCATGCTATCAGTGAAACCTTTGCAGTGCTATTCAATGGCAGAACAAATAGTATCCTGAAACACATCAGAAAATGAAAATATATTCCCCATACACTGACAATTCATAGGAAAGTCTGAGTGTCCTCTTCGTGACATAATGCTTTTCCAAATCGATCTTTTGGACTCATATGACTTTTCTTTCAAAAATCAACAGTCACAGTGATATCAGAGTAGTTCTGTCTGTCTGGAAGAGAAGCATAGCCCAATTTCTGAAATTAATGCCGTTCTCACCCTCCTCATGTGTGTAATGTGTTGTCTTCTACTCTTTTTGTTACAGGCGGGCATGTGTCATCCGAGGCCAGGTTGTAGCAATAGATGGAACACCTTTGGTTGGAGTGAACGTCAGTTTTCTGCACCACAATGAGTATGGATACACCATCAGTCGACAAGATGGAAGGTCAGACTTTCATGTATGAGCTTCCACTGGAGTAGGTTTGTGTAGTTAAGGCCATCAACCAAGTCCTATTCATGTACAAAATTTTCATAGACATCACTATTCATAGTGTGGATTGAGGATGGCATTTGGAGTTCTCTGTGGTAAAGGGACCAAAAAAGAAAGAGAAAAAAAACCTAAACAGCAACAAGATTACAGTGACCTTCAAACTCCTGGAGCTGAAATGTGCCAGTTCTCCTGTAACAGTATCTTCTTGACATTTGAAGGTTTTCACAAGTCAGGTTTTCCAGGGAATATCCTTTCTTCCCTCTTTTTTTCTGTTCTTAAGTGTGAATCTTCCAAGTAGTTTATTGAGGTGTCAATGAAGTTGACTCCTTCAGGTGACCACCTGAAACAGACAAGGGAAGGTGAGAATAAACTCTTTCCAGAGACAATTGGTTAAATTGCCATTCCATGACCAGTCCTGAGCAGTCCTGCTTCCCCTTCTTCTCCAGCTTTGTAGGTCTGAGATCAGTTCTCAAAGAAAGATGAAGTTTCAGTATATTCTATATTGCACTCCAGGGTCAGACATCCGTTTGCAACAGGGTCATGATTTGCTACTAAACCTAATTAAGCTGCTAAGGGCAGTTTAATACTTCATCTTCCTAGGCTGAATTGTGAATTACAAGAAATCAGAAACTATCTTCCAGCAGGAAAGGAGTGGTGTAATTTGTCACTCCTTCCACAATTATTTTTTTTGTTTGGCTTTGCCAGTTTATAAAAGTAAGGAGCATGCATATTTATTTTACCTTAGTTTATTGACTTTCAAATTGCACTACTGAAATTTAGTAATTATCATTTCCTCCTCACACTAGCCTGGGTAAAGTTGTTGCATTAAAATATGCTACCTGTATTTTGCTGTGACTGTAATCGGTGTCATTTGGGGAATGTGATGAGATATACATAATTAAGTCTGACTTCTTATCACAGTTTGTTACCATCAAAACCCTCCATAATTGATGCATTCAATAATACAGAGAGTGAAGTAGCTATTTACATATTACCTTGTGTTGCCTGACTATGGATGTCAGAGACTCTGGAAATTGAGACTGTATATCATGCCTTCTATATCCCACTGTTTTGCAGCCCAGATGTGCCAAAGGTTCTTCACAGTAGCTCCCAGAGGATCACCTGCCTTGTGTACAAGAGCTGATTCAATTCTCAATGCAATTAATCAGCATCTTTCCCAAAAATTTCATATCTTATGCAGAGAGGTCTCATGCTAAGTGTACTCAGCCTTCTCCTCCTGCTGCTTTTATAAAAAGGGAAAGGATTATGTTAATAGAGCTAAGGCCTAACAGGCTTTAATACTTATTATTCCGTATACTTTTGCTGCATTGATTATGAGTGACATCCCTTTTCTGGGCTAGGAATTTCTTCCATATAAACCAGAGTAATGGAGTCCACACTTTTGTTACAGATGACTTGTTAGTATTGATCCTAATTGATAAATAGAGGGGAAGGAGGCCAGGTAAAAGTCAAATTCTGTGCCTTGTTGTTGATGCATAAGAATGAGAAAGACACAGAGGTAAAGCGTCTTCATTGATATCAAGGTGATGCCAGGAAGGCACATGTGAATGACTTCACAGAGTAAATTAAGGGCTGTAATAAGGAGCATAAAGTTTGTGTTTGTGAAGCATTGAAAGCTATGGTAATATGATGATAAAACAAAAAGGAAACAAAACTGTTTTCTCTTTTCCAGTTTTGACCTTGTGGCTGTTGGAGGAATCTCTGTCACTCTAGTTTTTGACAGATCTCCTTTCATATCTGAAAAAAGAACACTTTGGTTGCCTTGGAATAGATTTATCATTGTAGATAAAGTTGTAATGCAAAGAACAGAATCGGACACACCATCTTGTGACATCAGTAGTTTTGTCAGCCCGAATCCAATTGTACTCCCTTCCCCACTGACAGCATTTGGAGGATCCTGTCCTGAAAGAGGAACTGTTATTCCAGAACTACAGGTAATGAAAAAACTTTCAGATTACAATTTGTTCTGTTGCAGAGCCAGGGACAGACAACTTTAGAAGGGGATCCCAAATAGTGAGCAAATAGTGAGCAAAGAATTGTTGTCATGTAATTCACCTGGCCGGATAACACCAATGCATGTCTCTTTAGTACTCTTTAACTAAATGCTTTTGTCTTTTTTCTTCTTTTACTTTTTGTTAATATTTAAAAGTGCTTTATTTGTTACCTCCAAGTAGAAGAAAGTGGGGAGCCCTAACACGGGTTAGTATTGAAACCCTGATTTATTTATAGTGATGCACAAAGCCGTTCCTAGTTACAGATGAACGGTACAATTTCCCCATACATAAGTGTGAGACATGGCCCAAGATGCTTTGAAGATTCCTAGAAGTGTTTCATCTGCTCACATCTTCTAGATCTTTACAATGGCTTCTCCAGCTATATGTTACATGCTTGGGTTTTATTACTTTCTTTTCAAGGTAGAGCAATTTTAACATGATCTCAAGAATTTTTTTTAATTCAAGTATCTTTTTGACACTCCTTTAAGTGTTTAGAAGTAGTTTCTAAAAAAAGCTTGTAATCAACTGTTCTTTTACTGAAAACTTAAGAGGTTGTGTGAGTTGAACACCCGGCAAAATACAGCTCACAAGTTTCAGGTCATGTTAACTCCCTTAATTTTTAATATGTTGTTTAAGCAGTTAGAGTTTAAACAATAAGACCTCTTTTGGGTTGTCTTTTAAGTTCACTGAGTGAGTCTGGAAAAGACTTGGAGGCTACCTGTAGACATGAGTATTTCCTAACTTTTCTCTTTCTCTCATAAAACTGTTGCTACTTTACTCAACATGTAAAAGACCTCTGTTTGATCTCAATTATGTCTAAACACCTCCATAACTGTGGTGCTTTATCCAGTCAATGGCCATAGTGTTGCTTTACAGAATGTACTAAGTGAAACTAATGAACATAAATTAATAACTGCTGCACACCAGCAAGAAAAAAAATGTGTCACAGTGCTCCACATGAGGTGTCCTGGGTCTTCTTTGAACAACAAGGTACCCAAAGATTCAGTCTACTCAGAAAGGAACCACCACCCCTAATTCTTTTTTTTTCAGTCATTGAAGGGTTCTTAGAGTGTTAAGTTTCATTGTATGATACTGGGAATTGAACAAAAAGCAACCAAGAATAATAGCATGTATTAATGCATGAATATTTCTTCCTGTTTTTCTATTAAAAAATGAGAAGGGATGTCAGATGCATGACAGAGAGGGCAGCTGGGATGTCAGCAGGAAAGAAGGGGAACACTGCAAATCAGGAGCAATGAAGGGAACAGGATTTCCCTGGCAACACTACATTTCATATGTTGAAACGATGAGCGCTGGCCGGCCTCCAGCTGTACTGCAGCAGTGCTGTGACTGACAGTGATACTGGTGCAGTGTGTAAATAAAATTGGTTTGAAAGTAAAGTAATCTATTGTTAAACAAGACAAATTTAAAAACTGGGAAATATATAAAACAGTTTGTCTTTTTCCAAGTGTGATGAATTTAGCATTGTGACAGGTTGACACATTGTTACGGAAATGCACTAAAATTGTTAACCTTATTAAGCACAGTCTAGTTTTCAGGTGGCTTTTGAGTGACTGCAGTGGCATCCTCCAAGAGCCGTTCTCATCTCTTGCCTGCTCTGCCCCAGAACAGCTCTTTTCTCTCAGGAGATCACAAGAGCTAAATCCCCTTTTGTAGCTCCAAGGCCCACATCATTCAAAAGGTCAAGGCCAAATTTCTTTTTTCCACTGACAAGCTTACAGTATTTGCAGTCTTTCTCATTGCTGAGGGCCTATCTCCACTGCAGTGGGAATTGATACTACCCCATGGTGGGCATATCCAAGCCAGCTTTAATCCAAGTGATTCAGACAGTGGCACTGACAGCACTGCAGTTCTGTTGCACACCCTGGGGACTTACCTGTGAGCGAGATGACTCCGATGCTGAGGCTGTTTCATCCTCACTGCTGTGCGTCCCCAGTTAGCTTATAAGGTTCCCAATGCTGCACCTTCATACACCATGCCCCTTCTTGCTGGAGCTTAGCCTAACTGCACACAGGATAGTTTAGCAGGAAGGTTTGCTTTCTTTCTTAGCACGCCCAAAGTTCAAGTTATTATTTCTAAGCAGGATAGTATCCTCACATCACAATGTATATGATAGAAAGTGTGTGTGTATTTAAAGAAAGTTTTTAACTGTAGTCTGGTTAAGAACACTTGTTAAGTGAACCAAGTAATGAGGGCAAGGTAAAGCTGTAGAGCTTGTTTATAAAAATGTGTACACAGTACAATATTTGCTCCCCAATAGATAAGAGTAAAGCATCAGAGGAGGAGGCTCTTTATCAAACAGACAGGCTACCATCCAGTGAGTTGACCAAGCAATGTTTGATGTTGGACATTTTGTAATGTGCCTGACTGCTGCATTGCTGACATAAACACAGAAACCATCAGTGTTTTGAGAGGTACTGTCTTCACAACGTGATTGGGAGACATAAAATAATTACCTGCTGTTATCATTACAAATTTGCATTTTTCTTGGCTTTAGATAAAATGATGTGTTTTTTTCCAAGGTGGTCCAAGAGGAAATCGCAATTCCTTCAAGTTTTGTGAAGCTGAGTTATCTCAGCAGTCGGACACCGGGGTACAAAACTTTGCTGCGCATTATTTTGACGCACACAACCATCCCTTCTGGAATGGCAAAAGTTCATCTGATAGTTGCTGTTGAAGGACGTCTGCTTCAGAAATGGTTTCCTGCTGCAGCCAATTTGGTGTACACATTTGCCTGGAATAAGACAGATATATATGGACAGAAGGTTTCTGGTCTGGCCGAGGCAATGGGTATGTAGAATCACCTTGATGTAGGCAGAAACAGTCACGCACATCAAGACAGGAAAATACAGCAAATAAATTTTGTTGCTGCACTTATATTCTTTTAAATCAAATGCCTCTTTAGATACTAAAGTGACTTGTATGATTTCCTAAGAACATTTGTTTTCCTGCTCCTCCAATGTCATCTTTCTAATTTAATCAATTTGAAAATCCCGTTTTCCCTCAGAGAATGGTTATGTACTAATGGCATTATATTCAGCTGTCTTTGTTTTTGAATGTTACTTGGAGTATGACCTTTGGTGTGTCATTGTTTCTGTCATTTTTTGGCTGTGACATTTAAAATGTCATTTCCGCTTAGGGTTTGCAAATTGCTAACTTTTAGGCATCCTTTCTTACTACATCTCATATCCCCAACAGTTAAAACTAATTGATTTGTTGCTTAAAGATGTTTATATGAAAATCATCATGTTTCATGGACTTCCTTCAGCAAGCAGCACATGCTATTCTGATAATTGCTACAGAAATGCTGTCTGTGCAAACAGATTTTATTTAGCCAGCATTGTTTTCATTAATTTCATGATCTGGTTTTTTAAGGGCTTTCTATTTTTTTATTTGAATATGAGGTTATGTTGCTTAATGGACTAATCTTATAGATCCTTTGTATTGGAATTATTTACTTTACCAGCAAAGCTTAGTATCGTGAATAAACCCTACTCACTTCTGTAGCAGTTCTGTTTGCTTTTTTCATCAGGCCAGTTACAACCAGCAGCACTGGCAGGTCAGGCTATAAAGCAAGAACAGCGAAGGCAACATGGAGCTATCCACCATCACAAGGGATATGCCTCATTCTGTATAGGAAAATGCTGTTCTGAGGGGCAGCCAGAAGCTTCCCTCGGGATCTGTGGAGTTGTCCATGCAGGCAGAGTGCCTGCAAAGTGACCTGTGCTAAGGCAAAAGGAGCCATCCAGGCTCTGCAAGCCCTGCAGCTCCCGGAGCATCTGTTACCATGTGCTCCCAGACGGGTAGTCTGTGAGGCAGCTGTGTGGGGAGGCGATGGGGAAAGCAGGGTTATAGCACATTCCTGGTCAGTTCTTCTGAGAGAAGGATGCAGGCATAGACACAGGTGATCATGAATGTTTATGAGACCAAAGTATGGAGTGTGATTTACATCATGTAATGCACAGAAGAAGTATCAGAAAACAAGAAGCTTTTTCTAGGGCTGTGATCCTCCAGTCAAGAGATACAATGCAGAATGCTGCATGAAGGGACATTCCCATGTTCTCACCTTACCTCAGGCCACAACTCACATTTATTTGATCACAAAATGAGCCAGATAAAGAAAAAATTCAGCTGAAAACTGAAGCAATCAGGAAATAAGTGATATATTTTCAGCTTCATTAGTTTCTTGATCAGCTATGAATGCTAGTGCTGAAGCTCAGGTCTTCTCCTTCCAGCCATAGCTCACATTTACATTGGCCTAGAGATCCAAACTCCACCCTAGGTGCAAGGTCTCCAGAACTGCTGCATCATCTCTCCTCTCTGCATCTGATCTTCCACATCTGGCTCTCATCCGCTGAAGGGTGGGTGACTTTTTGATGGGGCCAGTCAGGTGCTGGCACTGCCACCAGAGGAGGTTCTGAACATCCCTAGGTATGGCATGTGGCAGGAAGCAGGAGAGCTCTTCTTGGCCTGTGGGGCTGTGTGAAACCTTGTGAAGGGACAGATCCAGCCTTGGCCCAATGTCAATACTTTTTCCTGCTGGTGTTTTTGAAGTGAAGGAAGGTATTAAGTGGGTTGTTGGCACATATTTGTGCAAATCTAGGAAAAAGAATTATTTCAGCTTGCCTTTTGGCTCTCCTGTGGGTGATCAGGCAGGACCAGGTGGGTCGCAAGTGCCACCTGGGGCTTTCCTCAGCTCAGCTACTTGTGCCCTGAGGCTGTCACTGCACATTGTCACTGGTGTGTTTGAGAGGGAACAGTTGATGCTGCTCCCATGAGAGTCCTCTAATGATTGTGAACTCTAGTATGTATCTGGGCTTTAAGACATTTTAATTCAAATACATCTCATGAAATGATACTGTACTTAGTTTCCCAAATTAGAAGTAGATGAGCTTAATGTGTTTAAATATGAATAAAGCTTACACAATAGTTCTGGATAACAACTTTGAAATTACTTAATTGGTGCTTAATTTTTTTTCTTTTCCTTAAAGTTTAGGTTAATTATGCTTCTTTCAAAATAGAAGCAAAAATCTTGATATTTTAAGTGCATTGCTAGCATGCTTTGCTACATTCCAATAAAGCTTTATTTAATTTGACACACTGTTGGGACCTTTATCTGCATCCATTATATGAGTTTTTGTCAAAATAATTTCCACTGCCAGTATATTACCAATATTTAATAATGCATTCTGTCTAGTTTTCATTTTAATTAAATTAAATTGCAGCAGTTTGAAGTCCTGGAACTCAGGATTGTAACCATCTGCTTTTGGTTTTGTAAATTCTATAAACATTTATATTTTTATTCAGGGTTATTGACAGCAGAGATCACATAACCAGTTGCAGAAAACAAGACTTTCTGAGCATATTTCCACACACAAGTGGTTGTGTCTAAATTTATGGGAGACATATTTGCTGGTATGTGTCTAGTCCTCAAGGCCCCCAACAAGAGGCCATTTTCTCAGAGTAACAACTGAGATGACAAAGTGGCATTTTTTTGTTCTGAATGAAAAAGCATCATGTGGATGTGGACATGCAAAACCTTGGTGGTAAAGTCCATGTCCCCTTGTAATTTAACATAAGAAAAAGATGCCAGCTGAACAGTCAATAAATGCTTCTGGGTAACTCCATACAGACTCCATCTTACTCCTGCAAGCCCTGTCATCCCACACAGCACCACCCAGTGGTCTGCAAGGACAAACCCTCTTGGGGGTGAATGTAAACAAGCTCACCAGCAGCCCTAGACCTTCTCTGTTTGTGACTCTGGTACTTTGCTCGAGTTCATGTTTTTCATTGTTCAAAGAAGAGAGATGCTGATAAGTGCAAATATTTCAACGGAGGTTAAAGTAGAGGTTACTGTTCTGGTTAATTACAGCTTTTATTTCTTCCCTGTGTTTTGGCACCAGCCCTTAAACTGTGGCTCTACTAACCAATTATTGCTCATTCTTCTAAACAGTTCTGTGAAAAGAATAGTTTTTTGGTATGGAATATTTCAGTAAGTCTTTTGAAATCTATTTTGAGGCTGCAAAGAGCTGTACTTGCTGGCTGTTAATGTCCAAAACCATAGTCACTACAATTCACATCCATACAATGAAATCTCAGTCACCTCAAAAAGTGCTATAAATTAATTTGGCCAGAAAGTCACACCCGGCAATGAGGGTAAGCTGACTGAGATTTTTAATTTCACTTACAAAATTACATTTTTCAAAACCTTAATCTAACAAAATACTTATTTTTCAAGTGGCACTGCTATCACCCTGTTGACTTAAAATTATTATGGTTTGCCTTGATTACTTTACATGCAAAATGATTGATAGGAAATTTTCATGGATGGTGTATCAGGACCTCCAATTAGATGGGTCAGAACACCCTGCTTTAAGATCAGACAGATATTTGGTTTTGGAGCATAGCTATCTTTTGTAAATATGTGTAAGTATGCATAGAAACATGGCTGTAGACACAGAGAGTTTATGTCCACATGTCTCTCACTGATGAGAGGGGTCAAAAAGGCAGCTGTGCAAAACAACTGTGAGAGCACGGAATAGTGAACTTCTAAGAAAGGGATGATAAAACCTCTTAGTGGATATTTGGCAGCTCAGAAACATCAGCTCTGGGCAGGGAATAGCAGATGCTTTCTGGTGTTAACTACAGTCCTGGTAAACGTGGCCCAGCAGATCCATTGGCACGGATTCTCAGGCAGTGAAATTGTTATGCCTCCCTCGCCCCAGCTCTCAGCACGGTCCCTGCCAGCAGCTGATGGGCTGTCCTGGGTCTGTGCTGGGTCACTGAGCCAGGCTGAGGGACTGCCTTACAGGGCTCTGCTTTTCCCAAGTACACACATCTCACCCAGGATTGAATGTGTTAAAGGCATGACTGGAGTAAGGATGCTAATGTGTAGGTGGCAAGTGTGAGGTTGTTTCACAGGAAAAATCTGCCCTTTATCTTCACTCTGGATTAACACCTAGAAAACAGTGTGTTGAGTTACTGAACCTTGGTGACTCATCCCAGCACAGGATGTGGCTGTTCTGGAAGTTCCATGCCCTGGCTTGGGCTCTCTGCCCAGGGAAGCACCCAGAAGCATTGCTGGTGATGACTGTAAGAGCTCCTGTAATAGAGAAATTGGACAGAGTGGCTTCAGGACCCTCCAACTGAAACCTGTAATGTTTGAAACATACAACAGTTACAGTACTTAAGGAGATGTGATTTTTACAAGTCAGAGTTTAGCTGCAAAAGCAAGTTCTTTCTGCTAAAGTGGTGAAGCAGCTCTAGAGCTGTTGCTGCAAGGAATAGCTTTCAGTTTGCCATAAAACATTTCTCTTATAAACACAAGTACTCCCTGCTAGAGCTGGTGAAAATATTTTAATTGTATCACATAATGAAATTTAGATGGTATTAAAACTGTTTATGGTTTAAGTATGCCTAAAGCTGCTACATAGAAAAAGTGAAAAGAAACTATTAAAAATGTCAGAAAACTGTGGGGTTTAATTTTTTATTTTATTTTGTATCCTAAAATGTTTTAAAGACATCTTTATTTTGGAAAGGTTGTACAATATCAATATTACCTAGGTCAAATTTTGGAATTTGGTGTCAAAATAATATTATTTGTTCATGAATGAGTTTCACTGAGATCTAATAAGTTTAACTAAAGGATATAAGTAACTTTTAAAAAAACGTTGGTATATTGGAGAAACCAAAAAATTTTAAGAGGGTTTTGTTTGTTTGTTTTACTGAAGTACTAAAAGGAAGGGATTTTGGTCAATTTGAGTGCCCCCAAAACTCACCATCCTTAGGAAAATTCAAGACTTTTCAGCAGGTATTTTGGTGATGTGCAAGCCTGTTATGATAAATATATAATTCTAGAAATGTTAAGCTTATCAATCCATTTATGCCTAACTATATTTTTACAAGCAGCAAACAAATTAAAACCAATTTGTTTTAACGTGGATTCTTTTTTATTTAAGCTGTTATTCAGGTAATTAGCAGAAATGCAAGTCAGGAGTCATTGGAGGAGATTTATGAAATCCATAACTGATACAACAGACAATTTTCTGCTCTAAAACAGTAGTAACTATGGCTGTAATAGCACACTAATCTCTTAAAACCTTTTTTTCAAGAAAATACCATTCAATCAGGGAGAGGAAAATTAGTGGCATCATTGCCTGACAGATGAATATCAAAACCTGGAATGAAAAACTGTCTCGCAGTTCAGAGAGGAAAAGGTAGACTGAGAGTTCTCTAATTATTTGTTTGCAGTGTCGGTGGGATATGAATATGAAACATGTCCTGATTTTATTCTGTGGGAGAAGAGAACAGTAATCCTTCAAGGCTTTGAAATGGATGCTTCAAATCTGGGTGGCTGGTCCATAAACAAACACCATGTATTAAATCCACAAAGTGGTAAGTCCTTCCTTTATTAACTGGCCACGCAGAAGAATACAAATTTTGAAGGTATTAATTGTTCAGATTTTAAGCATTACACTTCCTAATGTGTAATCCTCTTTGACTGTGCACCCTTGTTTATTGAGAACCGAACTGTAAATGCCATCTGAAAGGATGTTCCTGATGTTCTGGCTCCCAGGTATTAGACATTAATATCGCTGACTGTTGTGATCACTAACACATGGTGGTCGTTTGGATGGGAAAAGGGCACACTAATTTAGGTTCATTCTCACATGGCTGGTACAGAAGTGCCACATTTCACATCAATCTGTGGTGTTATATACTCAGTGAAATGTGTACACCCCTAAGTCACCCTGTGACTACCATCCATTAGCAGCATCACAGCCCCAGGGACACAAACCCTGTGTGAACACAGACCAGCCCAGGGAGAGGCAGCACTTCCAAAAGCAGCTGGCAGTCCTGTGTGCAGAACCTTTGTGGCTGCCTGCTCTGAGAGAAACACAGTGAGTTACTCCTCAGTACAGCAATCCAACACCTTTCAAAGCACTGGAAACAAGAATCATAAATGCTTTTGGTGTCATAACATTAACCCTGCAAAGAGAGTCTTCAGGCACGGAGACTTGAATCTGGTTTCCCAGGGATCTTTTTTATACCTGGGAGGGATTTTTTTCCTCCATTAACATCTAGGATGGGGAACTAGTGGGATTAAATTATTAAAACAATACTCATAGATTAATTATGGTAACTAGAAATATAGGGTTTGCCAGTAAACAGATATCTTACTGTCCAGAAAAAGAGAAATTTGGGGTCAGATTTCAACACTTATATATGAGCAGAGTATTGGATTCAGTAAAGTTCTCTCAATTTTTTCTTGCTGAGAGTAGATCCACTAAAATCTATTTCCATCTGCAGACTTCTGTTGATGAAGATTCATGCACAGATGTATGGCTTTCAGGTTTTTACAAGTTCTGTTGCTGAATGTGCAGCTACAGTATAAATGTTCCAAATACAAAAGGTCAGATTTAGTTTGTAAATTAACTGGATTTCTGTTTTGATTTAAAATAGTTTGACATTTTAAACAGCAGTTCTTTCATACCCTGTCTTATTGGTTTGTATAGATTGTCTCTTTTAAATGCCAGCTATTGACATTTAACACAAAGAGAAATCTGACCTCAGTCAGCTGAGCCCCCAACTGTGAGCCCCTTGGTCTGCTCCTTAGTGCCAATTTACCACTTGCATAGTTTAATTTCAAGACTAAATTGCTGGCAGTAACTCCAATTTATATGACTATCTGCTAACTGCAGTGGTTCCTGCTATAATTCACCCCATAGGCACTAACATGTTCTGAGATTTTGTAAAGTATACAATTATAATCCAAGCAGGGCTAAATCATTTCTTTCCTGAGCACAGGCTGTGTGGTGACAAATTGCTTCCTGTCCCCGTCTCAGCTGCATGGCTGAGAATGCCAGAGAGCTCTGACCTGGCAGCCTCCTGCCACCTCCTCTCAAATCAGCCGGGCTGTGCCCACTACATGAACAGGGAATGTGCAGCTTCTTATACTGCTCCTCTTCCTCGGATTCCCACTGTGCTGGACACAATCAAGGCTGTATTTGGGAGAAGCTGCCAAACATCTTTGTCCATCACTTGCAGAGACACAGTCTGGGGAGGGAAGGGCATAAGCACATCTGACTTGAAGTCAGGGGGTCTCTTCTGTACACAGTTTGCATGTCAGAACATCTCCACTGAGGGTGGCAAAGCCCATGCACAGCTCAGTGATGGCTCAGATGTTCCTGATGATGATAATATGCTTTGAGCACACACACCTGGCTTGTGTATAAGAACTAGAAAAGCCGTTAAGGGCAGAGAAATAATTACTATACCAAAGCTAGTGCACATGTAACAGCAGCCTGTAGGCTCATATATTAATAGGCTGTTGCTCATTAAAGCAACAGAACCAAACAATGAACTGTGTTAACCAAAAGGATAAAAATAATAAATGTGCCTCTGGTCTTACCTAGAAACAAGTGAACTGCTCTTCCATTTCAGATATATAAAATGGGCTTTAAATAAGGACAGAAATATTATTCAAGCTTAGAATTGTGCAATTCAGACCTATCTCCATACCACCATGACTGATATGAAAAGCATTGAGTAACCTTCTTGAGTATAAATATATTGAGATTTTTCAGTTTTAAATAAAGCATCCTCTTTTCTTTTTAGAAGGATGGAGCTTGCATGTTTTTGGAACACTGTCACTAGATTAACTATAGAAACAGCATGGGAATACAACATTCTCTATTGCAAATTACAATTTTATTTTCAAACTAAAACTAGAAGCACTTTGATTGGTTAATTAGTTCCAAAGAATTTATATTTAACTTCAGCCACTGAGCCTGGTCTCCCAGCAGGTCTGTTGCAGTGCACAACATTCCTGCTCAGAGACAGGGTAGATATTCTCTCTCCCCATGAAGGCTACTCATTTTAGAGATGTTACAAAATAAACCAAGTACAACAGAGAAATTGTAGAAAGAAATAGATGCAATTTTGCAGACTTGCAGTTCATAGCCCACTCTAAGCTATACAAGTATTGACATGCAGAAACCTTAGCAAGTGAAAACTGTGATCTACTGTCCGATGTAAGTATTTACAAAAAAAAAGAAAAAAAAACAAACACAAGAAGAAACCTGAAAACCCAGCAAAGATGTCTGATTCCAGGACAATAGATGTGAAATAACCGATATTGTTCCAATGTGGCTGTCACTGGAAACTCACACTTTTTACAAGTGTGAGGTTTTGCATCAGTCTGGCTCTTGGGTTACCAAAGGATCACATCCTGCTCTCAGCTGTACCCCACTGCTCTTTTCCCACTATTTTTCCCCATCTAGTTTGGAGGTTTGATCACTTCTAGTTTGTGACATGATTAGAGTTTAATGTCTTCGGCACAAAAGTTTTGATCAGTTTGGAAGATCATGAGGCCATTTCTCGTAATCAGGAAGAGAACAGATACCATAAATATTAGTTCCTGCATAGAGTCCTTTTAAAGACACTTGTATCTCATGAATACAAATGCATGTGCTATTAACCGATTTTTCCGAGTATTGTTTGAATTAAATTTCTCTTCTGATGGGCAAGTGTATTGATTCCATTTTTATTTATCTGAGCCAAGGAGGATTAATTTTACAGGGACTTTATGCTTTAAGGTAATTTCAACCCCAGTGCAGCACAGAATCAACTAAAATTAAAGCAGCAGCTTGAAAGCCTGAAATTAAGCACTTGCTTACATTTATTGACAGCAAAACATGTTCTCCAGAGGGCTCATTATTTACTGGCATTTGTATGAGGCCATTGAAAGATTACCTTTACATTGTTAATTTCAGACAAAGGGCAGCATCTTCATTTCATAGGATTTTTATCCAGTACAAAGGGAGAATATTGCAATTCATTTCACTGGCATATTTTCAGGATGCTTTTTTTTTAAGCCAACAGAAATTCAGAAATAATTTTTTTGAATATAATTCCTCTCAAAATAGCTATAGTAATGGTCAGTAATTTCTGAGGTGAATTTTAGTTTCAAATTTACCTGAAAGCCACAAAAATTAGTTTAAACAAAAGTTGGCAGAGAAAATGCATAAATACATTTGCTGTGCTTTGGGAAAACTCAGACATGTCTCAACATGTACTTCCTGCAATGTCTAGAATATGCTCATTTTCCAGCTTGAGTCCTCCAAAAATAAATTCCCTCGTGCTTATTCCTTTAATTGTACCACTTTTCTCATAAAGTACTGGCTCCTCAAGGGAAATAAGAGATTTTGGACTGAGGTCTGAAAGACTATTTATCTTCAATTCAGCAATACCCAAATTCTGGCAATTATATGTCATTTTAAAGATACTTCTTAAATAAATTACCACATTGTTACTTAAAATAACCACTACAACTATCAGCTTGAGAAAACACATCTTTGTACTGGTTCTGATATGACCAGCTTAGTAATTGGGAAGACTTATAATGACATATGCTGCAGAGCAGTGCTAAATTACTGACACACTGGAAAGATGTTTTGGACTTTATGGAAGAACTTAATATAATCTTGCTGCTAAAACATTGACTTGTGCCTCAGAATTGCTCCTTGACTCTTAACTTGGCTTTGCTGCACTTGGCACCATTTTCATATACCATGAAGGACTCACATTTAAATTTGAATATTGATTTTGTACTGCCACTTGGTGCTCTTCTGTGAAAAATGCATAGTAGTCCTGCTATTAATCTCCTTTAATTAAATATTCAAGCTGCCTAAGAAATTCCTCTGCTACCTAATAAAAATTTATGAATAAAATGAATATTAAAGTAGTAATCCCCAAGAAATCAGATAGCACTGCAATTAACAGTCAATTTGTTAGAGCATTAACCAACCATGAGTTCTCCTCATGATGTTGGCTTTTAAAATAGCCACTAGCCACTAATGAACAAAATGGTGACTGTGAAGCTTGGGATGAACGAAATTGGAAGAGATTAGTGGAACCCTGTGACAGTCTTTAAAAGATGAGATGTTTGTTGCTATTTTGGCAATCTGGTTTTCTAGAGGATTTCAGAATCCAAAACTGCTGAATAGTTTAAATGCTATACATGCACCTTTTTTTGTCACTGTGTTCTTCCCTCCCCTCCCTTTAGGAATTGTGCACAAAGGAAATGGGGAAAACATGTTTATTTCCCAGCAGCCTCCAGTCATCTCCACTGTGATGGGCAATGGGCACCAGAGGAGTGTCTCTTGCTCCAGCTGCAACGGGCTCGCGCTCAGCAGCAAACTCTTTGCCCCAGTGGCCCTGGCGTCGGGGCCCGATGGCAGTGTCTATGTTGGGGACTTCAACTACGTCAGGCGGATCTTTCCCTCTGGAAACTCTATCAGCATATTAGAATTAAGGTAAAAAACTAATTACCTTTCTCTTGAGTGGGGTACATAATCCTGGCTGAGATAAGCCTAAGAAACTACAGTGAGCTTTTAGCCCTTGGGACGTAAGAAGCAGCCACATCTTGTGGCCATGTGTCTCCTCCACTGTCAAACTAACTTACCAGAAAATGTACATTTACTTTAAGTCACCGGTTAAAAAGGACATCTTAAGTGGCCTTTAGAACAGGTCTTGCATAATGAATTTCTGCAAACTGCAGAATTAATAAAGCTGGTTTTTCCTCCTACAAGGTTCTTCCTACATTTTCTCCAAAAGCTGAAATATTCCATGAAGGATATTTTTGGAGACAACCCCATAATTGAACAGCAAATATGCAGAGTATCATGTCAGGTCACAGCATAGGGCATGAAGATAGACTTACCAAGTGTAAAATTAATACAATTAAACTGTTCCTCGTGTAGCAGAGGATGGGGCTGAGGTTAAGCAGACAGGAGCAAACCTGGCATTGCCATAACTTGCCCCAGCCTGAGCCTGTGCTGCCGTTAATGACTCCCATGCAGTTACAACTCCAGCTTCCCATTCCCTTTGATTTGAGGGCAAAAGGAGAAGGCAGGAAAGATTTCGGACATTAGTACATGAAATTTCTCCTACTTAACACCTATGAATCTCCACCTAGTTAATATTGCTAGTGATGATTCTGTGTGCTGATTGTTCAGAATTAACTTGACAATGTGCAGGTGATGCAAAGGAAACAGTGTGAGAGAAAGCAATAATACTGAATAACAGGAAAAACAGTGTTTTATTGGTGGGATACAGCTCTGTGAGCAGTCAGGCAAAGAGTACTGTTCTGCTGAGAACTAACATTTCTTGTCTTTTTCTTTTTTTTTAAACCTGAACCAATCTGTTCTTCTAGGAATAGAGACACAAGACACAGGTAAGTAAATCACAGGGATATGTGAACCACGTTTGAGGAAACAGTCTTAAAAAAAGTCCTTTTAGAGGTCTGTATATAGAGTAATACTCTAAATTTAATAAATATGTTAATAAATAGAAATGTTAATCAAATTCACCTTTGTTTATAGTACTGTAGGTTTGATTTGTTCCCTTTGAAGGAATGCAATCTCATTCTCAAAACTAGTTTGTTGATCACCAAGCAGAGAAGCAAGGGTTAAACCTCTACACTGGGGACTGCATTTCATAGCTGTCATACTCATTTCACATGGGGTTTGGATGATCATAGATACAGTAACCCAAGGAAACTGGAGTTTTAGCAACAAAGAAATAGTTAAAAAGGCTTCAGAGACACAAAGCAGGACTTCAGTGGTTTTAGAATACCACAAGCTTTAAAAACTGCCAGAGTGCACACAGCAGAGCCCAGAACTGAGGATGTTGTGTCACAGCTCAGTCCTCGCTGCTCCAGCTAAAGACAAAGCAAGTGGCTTTCCGCCTTTCCAGCTGGCATTTTAGCATTGCAATGTAGGGATTTCTCCAAAGGAACAAACATTGTTCATGAGGCTTCTGTGGCAGACGGTGAGGGAGTTGGTTACAACGATCCAGCTGCAGAAGTGATGTTGCATGCTAGAAAGAGACAGCAAGACACTCCGTCTCCTTAGAAACAAACTTCTTAGCTTTTCACTATGAAATGAGGTAAATAATCCAGCACCAGTACAAAGTAAACTGAAAACTTCATGGCATAGGAGGAAGTGCCATGTGTTTGCAGCAGGAGAGTAGTGGTTGGAATCACTTGCTTTAGCCACAGGAATGCTCTTGAACACTACAGATTATTTACCAGATTATGTCACAGCTCATATATTTTACAATTAAAATTTAAAAAGAAAGAATAATTCCTAGCTGGTAAGTGTAAGGTTCTATTTTCAACTGAAGAGTTGTTTCCATTTGCTTTAAACTGACCAGAATCTTTGTAAACTAAAGGGGAGAAAAAAAAGCAAACTGAATTTATTCTCTCTAAAAATGCATTCATAACATGATTCAGCTTCTACATTTAAAAATTTCTTTTGTAAAGTAGACTTTTTTAATAGCTCTTCACTAGTACTAATTTCTTGAGAGAGCTTAAACCTTAATTATATCAAGTTGTGTCAATACTCAAGTACTCCAGCCCTATTAATTACAATAATTGTCATTATTCTGTCCATGTGAAATTTGGAAAATTGGAGGAGATCACTTGTAGTTAATTGAATGTTTGAGGTTATAGGGGATTACTTGACAGTCCCAATGTATGCACTTCTGTGGGGCTGTAAAGATCATAGTCATGGTAGAAATTTCTAGAATGCTCAAAGAAACATGTAGAAGCAACCACTGAAAGATGGATGGGACAGTCTAGCTTCAAAATCCAGCACCTCTACACAACTCTTAGTCTCCAAAAGAGCAGGGGGGAAAGTATTTTTTTTTACCAGTGCAAGAGTTTGGAGACCAGTAAATAGAGAATACCACTGGTCTTATTTTTGACTGTTTAAAAGCAATTACCCTGTTTGCTGTTCTTGCCCATCAGCATTTTAGTAAGGTATAACAAAGTTGTTTAATAACTGATAAAAATGAAAACTGGACTTTGAGGTTATAGGGGAAAATTTAGCACAGAATAGTAATAACTACTTCTGAAAATATTAGATGCAAATCCTAGTGTATTTCATATTGTTTTTAATAGGCTAAATTAAATCAACTCAGATTTAGGCTGATTACAGTCTTCTGAAAAAATAGCAGGTTTTGTCCTTTATTTTTTACGAATATTCTTTAAATGTAAGGAATTTTGTATGCAAGGCTTTAAGCATAAACATGCAGAGTTTTCTAACAGCTGGTCTATTAAATGTAATGACAAGGATGACAGAAAATGTGTCTACAAGGAGAGTATATAGTGACCCCTGGTTCTCTGCAGTTTCTGCATACTGAACAACATGTTTACATAAAATCTAGAATTCTCCTTGCAACTTTTTTCATTAAAGTGTTTTAAATAAAAGTCATCTTTTGACTGGCCAGTCTCTTCTGACCTCGATCAAGACAGCATAAATGATCCTCAATATTTTCTACAAACAACATTTTATAGTGGTGATACATACTTTGGCATTAATTGCTTTTAGCTCATCCTCTTACTCATCTTTCATCACACCACTGCCCCCTCATTCCCTGTGGTTCCTTGGACTGGGTTTCACATCTGTTCCCCAGCTGTGGGACTATCACTGAGCACTGTCAAACCCACCACAAACAGACCTGGCAAAGCTGAGAGGAGAAACTCATTCCACAACTGTGTTTCACCAATCTTACGTGTTACTTAATTGTACCACTCTCAATAAATTATCTCTTTAAGAAAAGAAAAAGAAAAGGTATTTTTTGACAATCTTTTTAATCTACAGAGCAGGAAAGTCCCATCTAGAGCCCAGCCACATGTCAGAAATCTCTGTCTCCCCCTCAGAGAAACATGGCAATGATGAAAATACTATCTGAGTACCTAAATGCTCAGCCTGTACCTCTCTCCCACCATTTCAGTAACCAACTGTGATTTAAAGGATCTCCTCCTATCTGGATTTTTAGTCAGGCTCCACTGCAGGCTCAGCAGGCTCAGGACACCAGCATGGAGTGCCATGTGCTTAGGCAATTTCTTCAAACTGTAAATTAACTTTGCACTGAAAAAGAAACAAAAATTCTTACTTGATAATAGATGCAGCCCAGTTCTCTGGTTAGAATTTATGATCCTCACCATTTAATTAACATATGTAAATATTTTTATATAACATTTTATAATCTCAATAAGGCACTGACAGTGCATGAATTATGGTGCATTAATTCATGCCTAGTTGCACTGACAGTACTTGGCCTTCTGCCTTGCTCATGACAATACAGTCGGCATGAATTAAGGCACCATATTTCACACCTTTATATTTCCTAGGGTTTAGAAACAGATAAAAATAACCAAGAGTGGGTATTTGTGCCCATGCAGAACAGTCTGTGATTCACTTTGCTGCAACTCATAGATTTGTTTTCAGTGCCAAGAGTACTAGGACTTATCAGATATAGAAAAATGATCTTGCCTTTGATAGTAGTAATTGATAGTACTACTAAAAATAGTAATAAAGCTGAAGTCACTCCAGTTAGCTCTATGCTGAGTGGCTTGGTACTGATGGCCAAAGGCCCCCAGTATCAGTCTCTGCACCAGCTTGCTGACCCATCCATAGCTGGCTGGTGAGGCTCTGCAGCCAGGACAAGCTCCTTCCTTCTCAGCAGTGGTGCTTTGCATGACCTACATGAAAGCTGCTCTCACTTATGCCTCTGTCCTCTTCACTGAGCAGATGAGTACAGATAAGTAGAATTCAATTGCTTTGCTGCCACAGAGATGGAAAAGAAAAAGAGGTTGACTTTGATGCTCTTCTCTTCTGTTTTAGTACAAGCCCTGCACATAAATATTACTTGGCTGTTGATCCAGTGTCAGAATCCCTTTACTTATCAGATACCAACACCAGAAAAGTCTACAAAGCAAAATCTCTCACTGAAACGAAGGATCTGGCCAAAAATGCAGATGTGGTGGCAGGAACAGGGGATCAGTGCCTTCCATTTGACCAGAGTCACTGTGGGGATGGCGGAAAAGCAGCCGAGGCCTCTCTCAACAGCCCAAGAGGTAAGAAAAGAGCATATCTGAAGTACTTAGTGTTAGTCATCTGTCATTTCTTTCCATTATTTAGGAATTCAGATGCGACTGGATGAACAAAAATTGGTTCAATGGCAGTTATTTAGCCAACTATTGCAAGCCAAACCATTTCATAAAGCTCACTCACATCTATAATACAACCAGCCCTTCATGAGGGACCAGCATGGGCAGCAGCCCCAGCCTGGCATCCTCCGAGTACTCCTCCCTGTGTGACAACACTCCTCTTTCATAACCTTTCAATTGCAAGGTGGCAGGATTTAATTATATCCAACTCTTAAGCAAATTATATGGTTTCAAAGTCCATTTTGTAGATTTTTATGCATTCAGGTGAGTCTTATAATGTTAACAGAGCTTACTCATTAAGTCAAGGCTGTTGAAACCAGACAGCCAACAAAATCGAGTTTATTTGGAACTCTAGTTTGTCCTTTCTTATTAAGACCCTTTGAAAAAGATGAGCATCTCCCCTGCTGCACATGAAATAAGCATTTTGCTGCAGCCATCCTGTCAGAGTACAGCCAGCATTGTCACAGACAAAATGCATGTGAAGCCTTGAATCCCCACCAAAGCCGCAATTAATCCCGTTGCAGTGTGCGTTAAGACTGTGATAGTCTCTGGATTTGGTGCTCTAAAGCAGCTGATCACCCTCAGCTCCCACTGAAATCCCTGGAACAAAGGGTACTCAGCAGCTCCGAGGCAGAGCCCTGCATGGGCTGCTGGGATCCTTCCCCCACAGGACACTGCTCCCACCTCGGGACTGGCCCTAAGGAAGGGGCTGGATTATTCTGCGTGAGCTACTAAATGAGACCTGTACATCAACAGAAAATTAGAATGTATATCCAGCAGAAATACTTCTAAGACAAGCAAATAATCCTGTTTTAAGGCTTAGCAAGAGACATATTGTAATTATAGAGTGACTTTAACGTGTCTTTAATGATAGAAGGTAAGTGTGAGGGAAGTGCAAATAAATGTTAATCTTCAGACAGCTAATTAATGTAATGAATTTATTCTAAAAATAGTAATAAACAAAGGTTTTTGAGATCCTTTAGCAGAGGGTGATTCTGTGGAAGTGATCAATGTTTTATTGCTGATTACAATTGATTATGTCCAATTGCAATACAATTGGTTGTTCCATCTTATTTTCTTATTGAGAGAATATGTTGATGAAAATTTTTGAGATGCTGTTTACTTTAGAGATGCCCACAGCTGACTTCCCTAACAGAAAGTTCTAGTCATAAAGAAATTCAGACGAATAAATCTGTGAGTCAGTAGTTCTGGGGCAGCCAGCAGTTATTAAAAATAAACTGTCAGTAGACAATGACTCCCATATTGGCACATTCAGGTAATGACTCTCAGCTGCTTTGGATTTATGTATCTATTCTAAATTACATCTGTTTGAAATAGTCAGATTTGTTAAGTTTTTTATTTTAATGTGGAGGAGGTTTAGAGTGCCACATGCCCTGTTTATACAGGGTCTAACAAACTGCAGCATCACCCTGTTGCCACCAGCACAGTGTGATCAGTGTGTTACTGTGACAGCCCTATAGGTACATGCCCTTGTTTTCCTCTAAACTCTGAGGTTGAACAACCTGGGAAAGTAGTAGGAAGTATTTGCCTGGTACCCATAGATCTATTATTTATTAAGAAACATAAATGCCTCACAGGCTGAAATAGAGGTTTAGAGATTCCTTTGGATCACTTATTTTGCCTATTCTTGGAATAATTGTTAAGTCAGAAGATGTCACATTTCTCTTGAACTAGCATTCAAACAGGATACACACAACTATTTTTAATACAACACAGAAAATTTTGACAAAAACTTAACTGTGTTTAAAAATCTTTGGACACACAGACACACAGTGGTATGTAGTATTTAACCACAGAAATAAATTCATTGCTTCTAATTTCTTACCTCTGAGATTTTTGCAATGCAACAGTAGGTCCCTGATAATGCAGTGTAATTGCCAAGATATATTATTAAATATAATCACTTGCATTACTCAATGACCAGACAAAATTAGTATTCATTTTTTTAGCTGATATAGAAATATTTTTAGCTTTTTTTTCTTCATTTGCCTTCTTATTTTTGTCCTGAGTATTCTTTTTTTCTCCTCATTAGAAATGGAAAAAAAAATATTCCCTCTTACTTGGTAGAAAAGTAGTATCTCGAAAAGAATTCCATTTAGTGGCTGTCTGACCTTAGTTAGTTACATCTTAATGTTGTGCTGTAATTTTTGCTGCTGGTTGTTTGTGACTCGGAATAAGGACTTATCTTGAGGACTCAATTTATCCATTTGCAAAATTGATAATAAATATCTACTATGTAACACTTGTGAAACTTAATCTGTTTGGTAACATTCTCAGAAGTGTGTTAATAAGCAGAAATTCAAATTCTCTTTCTTATTTATTTTTCTGAGTGAAAGTTTCTTCAAATGGTGTTTTAACTTTTCTGAATTCACACCTATTTTTCTACTTCATTGGGCATGCAGGGAGGTTTGAGGAGAGTCCTAGATTGTTATTTATTGATTTAAGTCTTTCATCAACTCTTATTTCTCATTATCTTTATTTGGGAAGACTGCCTTTGCCTAGTGACGAGGAATTAAATGCCAGACAGGAAAACATCAGGAAGTCACACTAATCAATTATGATTTGATCTTTCCACAACTTTCATTTTGCAGGTAACAATCACACGTAGCTTTGTTCAGTCTGTTCCCAATGCTCTGTGAAGGACTAGAGATGGGGCTTAGTGAACATTAATTTTGCACTATTGTATGTTGAGCTGACTTTGAAAGGTGTTTTTAAACATGCATGGCTGATGTAGTTGAAATTTGAACTTCAATATATTATTTTTACTGCAACTTTCTTTAATTCTGTAGAGATCTCAGACTAATGAGTCATGTAATAGATGACCAAGTACTTAAGCAGAATGTGAAATGATACAAGGTGGAGATATAAAATAAGATCAGTGACAAGCTGAACACATTTATTACACAAGAAGATATCGAAGATGAAGAAGTAACTTCATAAGATATTAATCATTGACTGAATTCCAATCACTTGAACTGTACCAAGTAACAGATTTTAATTTTGGGGTGGGGAATTCTGTTTGGAGAGTTTGGGGATTTTTTAATAAAAAATATTTACGGCGCATCTAGTCACCAAGATTATCATTTAAACAATCTGATTAGTATTTATGATAAGGCACTAAGGGAGAGTGTCCTGATTTTAAGTAGATTAGTCATTTAATATTGGAGCAGTAAGAAGCACTAAAATGAGTGGAAGTACCTGGGAGTTGTACTTAGCACTGCAAAGCCAATTCTTGAATCAGCACCATTAAACGCTTACCTACACTGCCCTTCTGAAATCAGAGGGCTTTAGATGTGTAAATAGGTTTGACTTTCTAAGCTTAATTGACAGAGGCAGTGAGAGGCTGAGACAATCAAGTTACCACAGTTTTGCTGAGCTATAGTGTCTCTCAGTCAGCACAATAAGAGAAGTGTCTGATTAACATCCGATTTCAATCACCTTGTATTTGTGCCCAACTCAGAGCACTCACACAGGACTGCTGGGGGCAAAATCAAACCATGGAACTTTGGTGAAAACAGCAAGACCTTCCAGTGATTGCACCCCAAACATCAGAAATGATTTACAACTTTTGAAAGCCCAAGGACTAAAGCTAAAGATTGAAACTAAATTTAAAGTCCTGCAGTATCTGCTTTTTGACTCCTGTGTCCAGATTAAACTCCAGCAGACAGATGCACACACTGTGTGCAAGTCATGTGTACAATCAATGCCTTGAGAAACTGCAGACTGCACATTGAGTACAGAGTACTTGGATGCAGTGCAGTGACCTCACTACAGTGCAGTGACCTCAAAGCAAGCACCAGGGAAATGTAAAAGGTTAGAGTAACTTTTATATCCCATGCACAAAAATACTTTATACACAGCTGTAGCAAAGAACTTTTTCACTCATACCCATGGTATAAAAGTCTGTTCTGCAGTGTAGTTTTATTTATTTTGCTTGCAATTGCTTTACTAAGGAAATATTACTTTAAAAAACCATGATTTTGAAGATGAGTTCTCCCCATTATCTCACATCCTGAAATAATCAGTCTTGTTACTCACCATACTCAGCAATACTTTCTAAAGTAAGTAAATCTGTTAGAACAACTGCTTGGATTAAACCTTTAGTTTGTCAAATGACAGTAGCCCATTTAGGATTGCTCCTGCTAAACTAGAAGATTCCTCTTACCTTCAGTAGGAAGCACACCAAATTCATAATCTAGCTTTTTGTGCAAACAAACCCCCCATGTCAAAGGTATTGATTGTCCAGCAACCTTTGCCATTCTCTAAATTTCTAAGATCTTTTCAACCCTTCCATACAATTTGAAAAGGGAAGTAAAATGGGGTGAGATATTTCATTAGTGAAATATAAAGTTTGTAGTAGACAAGCCAAGGGGATTTGCAGGCTCACGTCATTGTCATATATGCATTGTAGAATCAGAAAAAAAAAAAATCTCATGCCGTTTTTGATTCAGCAAAATTTATTCCTTATTTTTTCTCTTAGTAGTCTGAGCTACCTATGATTTCCAAAATGTGGGAATCTTGCAGAACATTGTAAACTTTTTGGACAGCAAACTTTCCTAAATTTTATCCAACCTTCCTCTGAATTCATAAATTATTCACTTTTTTGCTCACCCATGTCAGCAGTAAGAATGACCCCAATTATCACATCTCGGGCTGGAAGCTGAACATTTCCACTCGCAGTCAGTAGTTAAAAATGCTGTTTGCTCCAAATCTGCTGCTCTGCATCTAAAGAGAACAACACTCAAGTGCAAGTACTGAAGTCGTGTTCCAGCTGACAAAGAACTACTGAATATTTTGCAGCTAGTACTGAGACAGTAATGAAGTAAAGATGACAAAGATCACAAGGCAAGAGACTGCAAATCACTTGAATCATATTTTGAGTGGTGTATTATGGTAACCTATAAATAACTAATTGCGTAAAATTGCTTTAGTTCCTAGATGGCAGCTTTAATTAAAAGCACCAAAGACATTTAGAAGTTTAGAAATGGATGGCATGTAATTTGCCCTTTTACCACCATAAAATGATAATTAACCAATTTGATTCACTTCTTCCTATTAAAAGTTTTATGAGAATTGCAAGTTCCTTCTAAATACAGTTGTTCTTCAGCAGAAGGTGGAATTCTTTTTTATCCGTCCTCACCGGTAGTTTTAGATGTTGTTTTACACATTCTTCAGAAGTTTAAATACAAGTTTTCAATGAAGAATGCTCATTTGCAAATTTTTAGCTGAGAAAAAAATGTAAAGTAGAATTTCCAGAAGTGGGCAACAAATGGTTCAGGCTGCTCTTCATCAATGTGTTAGACAAGTATTGTTCCCAAAAAGATTCTCTTACAATGCAAGTGTGGGATATGGTGAAAAAAAAAAAAAAGAAAATGTCTCAATGGGGAATTTACTGTATTACTTTTAATCCATATTTTAGCACTATAAGCTTAGCTCCATTAATGTTGAAATGCCAAAATTTCTATACTAAAAGATCATATATATTTTGAATTTATACCTCTGAGAACTACACAAAAAGCAATCAGTTTTCTTTCTGTTGCTATTTGCATTTATAATGGTGTACATATGTGCACTAGGGCATATTTGTCAAGGAAATAACCCTTTAACCAAAAGCACTCCGAAGATCATGTAGCAGAGGAGGTTATATAGTCGGCCCTCTGTGTTTATTGTGGGTGTACCCAGCCCATCTAATAAGTACTATTTTTTTGAGAAAACATTTAAAACAAAACTTTCTGCAGAGTCTTTCTAGTGATAATACTTAGTAGCCATGTATGACTGCACTAGCAGCAGTTAATTTTTATTGTTAGTTAACAGAATTCAAATAGTACTGATTAAAAGACCTCTGAGTATTATAAATATTTTTCCAAGATGTCTGCATGTAAATCCACTGGAGACAGATCTTTATAAGAGCTACTGGTTTCACTCAGGCACAATCTTGTCATGTGTAGGACAGTCTCTGTGACTAAACATTACTAAAACCAGTCCTTCAGCATGTTACTGAGAAAACAAGATTGGTACTTAGCTCTGAGTCAAACAAGACTAAATCCTGGCACAAATTTATTTAGTCCTTACCCAGACATCAGTGTTTAATGAGGAATCTATATGCAAGCAAGGTAGGTCTGTCGTTTGTGCAATAGATCACTTTAGTGCCCAAAGACACCATCACTTGGGCATCAAGTTTAGTGCTAAGGTTCCTCAAATAAAAACAGAATCAAACTGAGAGCCCAATACAAACTCCACCTTCTTCTCTATGAAGAAGAAAAAAATATACCTAAAAATTACCTGTTTTCCTCACTTGTGGAGTGAGCAGTGTTCCTACTTGTACTCAATGCCATTCATTGGTCTCAGCATGTGTGTGTTTCCTCCCCCAGTTCCTGGGTGATTAAAGCACAATTGCAGGGCTGTGTGTTATTTGATCCCGTGTTACACTGTACGTCAGAAAAGGATTAAAAATAAGCTCTTGGAGTACAGATTATGTGAAGCATCATGCAAGATGTGACAGGAGCATTAATGAATCCAACTCTAATGAATAATTGGGACAGTTTAGTCACAAATCTCTGGGGTTTTTTCAATGGATTCTTTATGTATTTGTCAACGAAACTTAAATGCATAAGTAATTTTTTCAAGTTGATAAAGTCCTGTTGTTTTACTATAGGGTCATAAGCTCTGGAAGCAGTAGGTCATTGTTGAACATCTATACACTGGTACTTGAAGGAGCTGGCTTGTTAGGAAATACCAGGAATTTAGTGCAAATACTGAAGGCATGAGTTTGTTTATGCCATCCCACTGGCATATGTGCTTCCCTTGCAGACAATTGCTTTAGCACAATGGCTGGAGAGCTAAATGGACTCCGATAACATTAAGAGATCCTTGGTTTTCTTATACAGTTAGTGTTTGAAATCCATTCAGCAACACAGCTGAGTAGCTTTATTTCATTGCAGCATAATTTTTGATTTTTATATAATGGATGGTTTGCAGCCAACACAGCCATCTGTTCTCAGGGAAATTGCGCAAAACAGAAGATGCACTTGCCCTAGTGATAGATTCAGGCCTTGTGTTATCCGTGGCATGGACCTGATCCAGCTGAGAAGCACAGCACCTCCCCTCCACAAAGACAGGCTCAGACACAGCACATGTGCTGCCCTTCCCACCCGCATCAGATTTCTCATTTCAGCCTGAGAACTGCACTGGGAAGAAAATCAAACCCCATCTAATACCACTACATGATGAAATAACAGTGAGGTTAAAACATGCCCAGCACCACAGCAATCACATACAGTGGGCCTTGCTCCTCACACCCTCTCTGCCATAGCAACCCAGCATGGATTTTCTTCTCAAGAAAGTGGGAGAAGGCTGGGACTGAAGAGACCTTTCTTTCCAATCTTCACACATCCCTGAAGAAAATAGCCCAGAACAATTTCCTAGCAACTTTGCCATTTACTAACAAACCCTTTGCATGCTTCAGCTTTACAGCATAAAGGTACTCAGGGCAGGACTAAACCCAGGCAGGAATGGGAACCTCTGAGCATCCCAACAGGAGCAGCAGTAGGTGCCTCAGAGCCCAGCTCCACCTGCTCTGTGTCCCCAGACTGTGGTAGCGGAGTCAAACACAGCCCCTCTCATTTTCTGAAGAGAAAATTTATCCATGTACAAACTGATCTGCAGATCGTGGCTTGGACCTCTGGGAATGATTGCCATGAAAACCTTTGCAGACCTCTAGATGTACCACAGCAGGTGCAGCCCTTCCAGTGGGGTTTGGTCTGTTGGCTTCTGCTGTGTGCATTCCCTCAGTATAACAATTGGAAAAACCTCAACAGATTTCTCTATTAACTGTCTATATGGTCATTAGTAACCAAGCTGGGTTTCTTTTTGCTTTGGTTGGGGTTTTAGGGTGGTTATTTTAGAAACTCCATTGTATCAAAAGCAATTTTGCAGTGTGCTGTGCACACCTTGTTTGAGAAGAGGCAGCTGGCCCTTGGCTCCAGCCCTAATTCCAGCCTTTTGTGTGCACAGCTCCTGCAGTGCAAAGTCTCTTTAGTGGGAATGAGGGAAAATCAGAGGTACAAAGGACCATTCCTCCCCTAAACTGGAGCACCCAGATCAGCCCCCGGATGCCAGAACAAATCCCTTAGCTGCTCAGATGCACTCTTTACCTCAGCTCACCTTCAAACCTTCAGCCTTTCAGGTTTGCACTTCTCTGAAGCAGATGACAGCCACGAGCTTGTCAGTTGTTCTGGAGTTTCAAAAGCACCGTTTATTTCTAATTAAAGAACGAAGATCTTCTGAGGGAGTCAGTACCAAGGAGTCACAATCTATGAGCTCGCAGGCTGGCAGGGAGTCAGGCCCTGACACTGTCTCCTCTTCCCATAGCCTTTTTCTAACCTTCCAGATTCCCCCAGCTGACCCATCCAGCCCCCACTAGGTGGTTTCTGTTCCCCAGATGACATATGTCCTGGAGAACCAGATATTTCAGTCATCAACCACTCACATAATGAAGAGATGTAGCCTAGCCCTGTACCTTGGGCACTGCAGTAGTCCAGGGGCACTTTTGGATGGGCAGAATGGTGAATACCCCTCTTCTAATGGCAGTTCACAGCCAGATGGATACATTGAACTTTAAAAGAATTTGTTTCTACTCCCAACACTGTGCAGATAGATAACCTGACAGCTGGACATATTAGGGAGTGCTAGACACTAAACTGCTGTGGGTTTGGGGGTTTTTATGTGATGATACCCCTCAGAACTTTGTGATCATACCCTCAGACATTTGCAAGGTGCCTGAACATCTCCTGTGGTGAGGGGCACCACAGAAAGCAGTCATGGGCAATTTGTCTTAGGAACGGCCCCTGGGTGTTAACACTGTAAGGGAAAGTGTATTACACTTAGTTTTTTGTGCAACTTAAACTCAATCCCCAGGCATTTCCAGCTGCCAGGTGAAGATTTATTTAGGAGCCTGAGAAGACTGTCCCCCCTTTTCCCAGTCCCATGGGAGATGGATGTTCCACATCAGGGCTTCCTGGTCCTGCCCCTGCTCCCCAGACTGCTTAATCTCCCTTTCTCTCAATTATAATTGCTTCTATATATTAAAAAAAATCAATTAGGTATAACAAAATGGGGCTAAGAAGTGCAGAAATTCAGTTTGGGATTTTTTTTCTTTTTTAATGGCATGTGGACTTGCTGTGTGAGATCCTAAACTGGCGTGTAGACAAGTATTTTGTAAACTCAGAGTACATGCAGACTTCAGTTGTGCTAAATGCAGGGGGCAAAAATCAAGAACCATAAAAGCCACTGTCCAAACCATCTGTTCAAGTCCTCTGCCTTTCATTTTTGTGCAGCAGAACATAAATTCATTATTAAAATAGCTTGGCTGTGCACAGCAGCTGCTATAATTGCAAAGTTATGCAACTTTAAATGGGAAATTATTATGAAGTAGTTTAAAGCAAGAAATTGAGTGGTTTTGGTAGAAAGGGTTTCACAAACTTAACATGAATAGAAGTGCTCTTCTAGCTATATTTTCAATATTTGAGGGAAGAAAGATCTTACAGTTCAAATTGAATGCAGGAAGAACTGCGGGGAAGCTCTTAGACAGGGAGAGAACAAGGTTGGGTGTGAGTTTTGACATGGCTGTATCACAAGCTGCTGGGGGAAGACAACAAACCTTCTGATCCTCAGTTTCCCCAGTGAAATACAGAGGACCACAACCTTCCTGTGCAGAGCCCTCTCATTCGTTTCAGGTCCAGCCCTCCTGTGCAGTGCAGTGGGGCAAGAGCTATTAGAGACTCAGGGGTAGGAGAACTGCCCTAGCTCCTGCTGGTGACCATGGTTGTCATGAGTCTGGTTCCAGAACCTGACCATTGTCTTGGGCAGCACTGTACTGCAATACATTCTGCAGCACAGGTGTTCCTTCTGCCTGCTGAGCACAACCTGGTTTGCATCATTTGTATGTATAGCCCATGTCTGGTCAGAAGTCTCTTTCACTTTCTGTGGGTGCTTCTTCCTTGCTCAGGTACTCTGATTGTTCAGACAGTGCCATAATTAAAAATATTGGCTCTGCATGACAGTTAAGAAAGTGAAATGAAAATGAAGAACAATGAACTGCAAGGTAAGTTTTTAGAAAAGCCAGGCTTGCCCACTTTGTGATAGATATGGAGTTATTGAAGAACCTTATTCTATGTATGTATAATTACATTACAAGCAAAGCCTCTGCTGGGTTTTTTGGTGTGTTTTTTTTTTGTTTGTTTAATCATCATATCTTCTCTCTTCCTATTTAAGTGCACATCAGCCTAAAATATGGGTCTGATCTTTCCATACACGGTTTGTATAAGCTTCAAATAGTAATGGGAGGGTGGGGGAAAGTCATGCTCTTTTGAATCAGTAGAATTTCAAACTCTAAGAGGAGACGAAAAGTTTTAAGCTCATACTTTTTAATCAATATAACACTAGTACTAACACTCTCTTTTACCTTTCCCCTTTTTCCAGGTATCACTGTAGATAAGCACGGATTTATTTACTTCGTTGATGGTACTATGATTCGGAAAATTGATGAGAACGGTGTGATCACAACAATAATAGGTTCAAATGGCCTCACATCAACCCAACCACTGAGCTGTGACTCTGGAATGGACATCACTCAGGTAGACACCTGGTTTTCATGTGTTGTCACTTTTATACACATTGTAGAGACAGATAACTTATTTTCTTGTACCAGGATTGTATCGGATATGCTGGATGGGTCAGGTAATTCTGAATTGCACAGTATGGAGTAGATCTTCCATTCACATGATTATTTTAAGGTGTATCATATAAATGCAAAACCACACTTGATTTTTTTCCCAGGAGATGTCGTGTAAATATGTAGAAGGACTTATGTGAAGATTACAAACTGCTTTAGAAAGTGCCACTCTGAGGTACATCTTCTAAGAAGTTAATCAGAAGTTTAAGTGCTTTCTTTTAGTCCAGCATTCAGGCTGATTTGCTTGAACAAGTGGAAAAAAATAGATATTCTGTTTATATCTAAGTCTGTTCTAAATCATGGAAGAGCATCACAGTAAATAATTACACCACAGCAGTATTGTGGTGAAGCTACTGCATTTCAACACATTTCTCAAAATGTTTTTCAGTTCTTATGTCAAGAGCATGGTAAAAGAAATAAGACTAAAAGACACCTCACATCTCTAGTTTATGCTAAGAAAGAAAAATGGATAGTCGTGGAGAAACATAAATGGTACTCTTGACTAGTCAGTGAGCCACACTTACAGACAGCACAAGGAAGGGATTGGCCTTTGCCACAATATACTTGAATTAATCAGCTTTTTCAGCTGTACTTGAAAAAATCTTTAGGCATTCAAGTGACATACTAAAACATTATGGACTGTATAAGCTAATAACCAGGATCAGGTTAATTTTGCATTTCATTTTCTCCCTGCCCTTTCCTCTGTCCTTCACAACTGGAAAATACAACACATAAAAATGGCAAGAGCCTGTTCTTTGTTTCCATTGCAGGTGACCGTGGTCTCTCATTCACATGCATGAAGAATGTGGGGTCAAAATCCACAGGGTGAAATGATGGGGTCTGATGCTGCTGTCACAAAAGCACTTGGGGATTTTATTACTAGAATCAAAACAGAGAAGTGTGTCTGTGTTGCATTTCACATGTCACTGCACCCTATGCGTTTGCAAATGTGGGAAGGGGAACTTCAGCCTTCATGTTCCCCATTCTGGGACAGACAGACCTTTGTATTGTCTCGAGTCCAACAGATGCATAATTATTCCATGTAAAGCAGAACAGGGTGACTGGCTTCATTGTGTTAAACCCAAGCTTAAACCAGCCTAGTAATTTTCTTAAGACCTACAGTTCTTGGGCACCTTGGCTTCTGCTCTGGCTCCTCTCCTTGCAGGCCAGTCCTGCAGGGGATGAGCAAGCCCCTCCAGCCAGCAGCGCTCCCGCTCCTCTGCCGCACACCAGCTGGCAGGAGAGATGCTTCATGGAACTCAGAGTTGCCTGGAGCACATCTCCCTGCTCCTTGGATACATATAACAACTGCCTGGGGCACCCATAAGCACATTAGATATCCCTGAGGTGCAGGGAAGGGTGCCAGGTGCAGGTCTGCTCCCTGCCATCTCCGGATCTGCAGTCTCAGGCTGTACAAATAATCACTTTACTGGCCATGTAATATGTGCTGTGTAGTTGTGTTCAAGTTTTTGCTGATTTTGCTTGGTAACAAAATGTCTCACTGAATCTGAAATGGTGAGTTTTGATAGTTTTCATTCCCTTTTGAAAAATGCAAATACCCCTTAGCAAATGAGTTTCAGCAGGGGGTCAGGCAAGTACAGAAATAAAATTCTTTAGTTTTAAATTAAAACTAAATTAAGAAGGTAAACTTTTTGGGGCTGAAAGCAAATATGCTAAATTTGTAAGTAGATTTAAATAGCCCTAAAAGCCTATTTCTTGGTAGGTTGGCTACTTGCCAGAAACAAGGTTTGGTTTACCTCACTCTACAGTGTAGTTCCAATGCCTTGGAGGATGGGCTTCTGCAAAGTCATAGATAAGAAAAAACATGTCATAGCGAAAATTATTCTTCATATTTCTCTTGGGACATCAACATTCAGCTGGGTAAGGGCCTTTTTTCACAGAAGCAGAAATAAATATTTGTTTCCATGAGCACTGCAGGTGCTTCCATGCTGCAGCACCTACAAGAAAATATTGCAGGACATTTCTTAAAATTTTGCAATTGTTTCAGCATTCTGGGAACTCAAGATATGTTCCTACCCCATAGACTGAGAGAATCTTCAGTTAAATTGTGAATGTGTGACAGTAAATATTCTAAAAAGCATAATAAATTATGTCATATAAATATGTCTGCAAGAATTTTAAAAAGTGGACAGTCTCATTTTCTAAGGATAGTGATACCATATAATTTTTCTTGTATAATTTCCCACTGGTAAGTGAAGTTACATTGTGGACAATCTGCAACACAGAGCTTTTGGAAGCATTTCTTGTTTGGAGGATTTGTTTTGTAGGGGTTTAAGTGAACCTATTCATTGGAATTTTTCACAAAATCCACTCCTTTTAGGTTTTTCACATACACAGTAAATCACAGACATGAAATAAATGCCAAGAATGCATATTCTGAAATGTAACTGTACAAATTTGCTCAATCATCTTCTTCCGAAATTGTTGCTGATAACCAGAAAACCCTTTGAAATAATTACATCCCCTTGAAGTCAAGCATGTTAATCTGGAATTATATCAATAAGGGAAGGTTATTTTCACTTAGTCAGAAACAATTGTATATCCTTGCAAGACTGCTGAGTTTATTCCAGAATGGCATAAACATAAATGAAATATGCATTTGGCCCATCTCCACTTAAATGATTTTTTGGCTAAGTTACAAATGACATTTAAATCAAGAGAATGTGGGTTGCTCGCAAATTGTGTGTTGATAGGGACTTATGAAATAGGTTAATAAAATCATTTCTCAAAGCTAAATTTGTTCTGACAATAAAATCAACAACTTGCCCAAAATCAGCATTTCTTAATTTACTGATGTAAAAACATGTACTCTTGGAGTAAACATATAGTGTAACTGTCCATCGCAAACACCACCATAAATGACAAGCTTTCACTTGAAAGCATTCACTGTAATAAATGAGTTGATTAAGAAAGGGTTTAATCGTTTATTCCAATATCAGTTTTCATGGTATTACTTCTTATTAATCATTCTGTGTTTGTTATTCACCACCTTCGCCTTCTTAAGCATAATATTCTGCATTCATAACCGGGGGAGGGAAGGACAGCTGGGGCTGAAAAGATTATATATTGTGGCAAATAAACCACCAAGCTCTGACTAATTACTTTGATCTCATACTTCACTGGGAGGATGTTAATCTGAATTTAGAAGGAAAAGGATGTTCAGTTGAGGTGTTTATATGGCATGCCAGCATTCTCAGTACTGTTTCAGCATGTATACAACTTGGATGACTTTTTTCCCAGCACAGATCATTTCAATCAGTTAATAAGGAGCAAATCTGAAGAAAATGGCTCTTCAGAACTATGTTAATAAGTGTATATCCTCAACACTCACTATTGGTGCCCAGATCTTAGCAGACCCCTGCATTAAAGTCAGTTATTTCAGTATTTTGTTCTGATAGAACTGGTCATATTTTTTGAAAATGCTGCTTCTGAATCCCTGAATACTAGAACATGAACAAAAGCTAAACTGTAAAGGCAAAACATTTTTCAGGAATATCAAAGGGTGGTTTTGATCTTCATTTATTCTGTGATTTTTTTTACCTCGCTAATCTACATCACCTAGAATCTGAGTGCCAGACTTTTCAGCTGAATGCTCCTGCTGCTCCATCCTAGTCTTCCTCTAGGTCTCGCTCCTATTCTTTATATGTTCTTTGGCAGCTTTTTAGTTGTAGGTTAATTAAATGAGTAATAAACCTGTATTGAACCTCATACTTTTGCATCTGAGCTGAAGACCCTATGGACTGAGGTAACTGTTCTAGCCGTACAGACTACTGAATATCACCTTCTGTCAAACTGAAGTCCAGATGAACAGAACAGACTTACTGGCTATGTCTCCTACCTTCCCATACCCTTTGGAGAAGAAGGCTGTTGTAGGCACTCTAAATCAGCTTTGATCTAAAATACTCCTATAGCCTTTCTGAACTGCTGGGCTGCCAAGTGCTCTCCAAAGCTGCCCCAGCAGTGGGCTGGCTGGAGGACCCCCTCTGCAGAAGCACCTGTGACAGGGGCTCCTGGCCATAAGCCACAGCAGGAATGTGGAGGGAAGGGACTGGGATGGAGAGAGAAACACAAAGAGATGGGATCATCATTCTGTTTCACTGCCTGATGCCTTTGGGCTGGATACTGGTCTAGGTCAGAGGCATCTCTAGGTGTTTGCACAACCCTGGGGTGTACAGACATTTTTTAGCCTGGTTATTGATAGCAAAGGAGAGCACATTGTGTGGATACGCCTGTCTGTCTGTCAGTAATCTTTTCCTCACAATAAATCAAAATCTTGGGCCAATTTCAAACAAATTTTTAAAGAAACAGCAGCCTTCAGAACAATTAAATTTCTACACATTCCATAAAAAATATTAATCCAGTTGGAGGACAGAGACCTAAAGTGCCCTTTCAAAAGGAAATATTACAGCATAAACTTTCTTTTATTAAACTCCAGAGATTCCACTCAGGATGTAATAAATGCCCCATTCACAGGAAAAGCTTCATTTCATGTTGGATCTTATTAAACTCCCAAGCCAGTCAGCCATGTGATGGAAGTCCTTAGGAAACCAGACTTCATCAGATCCAGTGTTCTTGGAAGTTATATTGACATTGTGGGAGGTTTTGTGTGAAAGTGAAAACACTACAGCTCATCTTGAGTGATAAGCTTTGCTGTTCTGCCTCCACTGCTCTGGTGAAAGCTGAGGAGCGAATTAGCAGATATTTGTACCATCTTGCAATTTCATCCTCTATCTTTCCTCCCATGAGAAATATGTGGGCTGAATTTCCACCACTCTGAACCACAAGTCATTTATATCTGTGTGAGTGGTTGCAGTTAGTGTTTGGGAGCTGTTTAAACCAATCTCAAGCGCAATCACTGCAAATTCAGAGACCAAACATTTGCAAGTCAACAGAAAATGAACCCCAAGAGCTTTTTCTTCGCCTGTAACCATGGCCTTGTTCTCGAGCTTATGTCAGTCCCACTAGGCATGAGTCTGTGCCAAAGCAATAGCTCTGACCTGATTGATGGTGTTAATAACTGTCACTGCTGTGTTCCAAAATGAAAGGTCTGGTTTGAAGACTTTTTCTTGACATTTGCACTTCATCAGCCTTTGTTCAGCAGTTCTCCATGGAAAGGAACCATCTATATTGTGTTGCTTCACATAAACTTCAGTGACACTGCAAAATGTTTTGCTCCCTTATAAAAATGTGACAGTGTTACTTGCGTAGGCAATTTGCTTGCACAGGTCAAATTAAAAGGCAGATTTCCAGAACAGGGTTTAAAGGCGACCCAAGCGTAGCAGGAGTGCCGTGTCCTGGACAGCCTGCTTTGAATGATGGAGGAGAGGGGAGAGGGCAAAAATTAATGTTCTTGATGACCTACTTGAAACACTGAAGTGAGAGACAGACTGCTGGAAAGCAGGAGTAGAGATGAGCAGAATTGCTCGAAAATGTAGTACATATCTCAAAAATGCAAACGCTGACATTGCTCCTGCAGTCACAAATGCTGCAGGCACTCCCCACCAGCATCTGCACAGGCACAATATGCTTCAGTGGCATTGTGGAAGCCTTTTGAGCAGAACAAAAAGCTCCCAGGACATGGTGACCTCACTTGCAAGCAGCAATGAGGGTCTGCTCATCAGAGCAAGAACAGCCAGAACAGAACTTTCACTGGGTACATTTAGAAGAAGGAAAAGAAAAATGTGAAAGACAAAAATATGATCTGATGAGCAGGTGAGAGCAGGAGGAGTGAGCTGCCGGCACAAAAACCAAACTGATTCTAGGCTGAAGTACTTTTAAGTCAGGCTGAGAATAGAATATTGCAGAGCAACTGCAGGATTACATGGAGCTGATTAATGAATTAGCATTGCAGGTCAGAAGACACACTTTCCCTTTAGGTGTTTTTCTACATACCCAACAGTATAAACTGCATTCTTGTAAAAGCAGAAAGCACAAAAGGCATTTTTTAACAGTAGATGTGTAATACTCTAATTGTGTTAGAGAGCTGGCATAAAAAAGGAACAACTTGGTTTTCACTGTTGCAAAATATTAAAAAACTACTCCTCTTCATTTCCTTTTAGTTCTCTACCTGTGTGTGTCTTTTCATATGCTCTTCTAGTTATGTGTAATTAATGTAGCACAAATATTCCAAATCGCTGAACTGGGTTTTTCAGAGCTTTGCAGAAACACATTTTGTATGTATTTGTGAAATTGCTGAACAAAAAGCACACAAAGCAGAAATTACAATTTATAGTTCTTTTTATTTTTATTTGTGGTCTTCCTTTATAGAAGACTTTTGGAGTTTTTTCTTTTTAGAAAAGAACTTTATTTTTTCCTGGGTTTTGCTGCATGAAGGAGCCCAAAAAAGCTGTTCTTTTTTTCCAGTATAAAGTCATCTTGTTCTCTGGTTCCTTTTACTCTACTGCTTAATTTCATGTCCTTTCTTCTCTGGCTTTGCTAGAGTACCAGCTGAGCTAACTAGAGTGGAAGTCGTGGCCCCAGCGAAGTCAGCAACTGCTTTGCCACTGACTTCAGTGGAACCAGGACTTCTCCAAGCTTAATTGAAAGGGTAGTGAGAGGCGAGTGTGTAGCAAGGAGAAACTGTATCCCATGAGAAAGTATGTACTTCTGAAAAATAGAACAGAAAAGGTCTTTACCAAGACATTTTCAAACCTTTTCAAAAATGAGTCCTCCTTCCAATTAATTAAGCATTATTCTTTGGAAACCATTAGTCTATACAAAATAATTCCAGCCATAATGGCATATGCAGAAACAAGCAGTCACTAGCATCCAAAACCAGACTAAAAGCCTTTTTGAAAAAGGATCTTCGGGTATAAGGTAAAATAATCTTTTCCCAGGGGTAAAGGAGCAGATAAATAGCCTCTTCTCAACAGGAGCTGAGAGAAAAGAGACTCATAGGATTAGGACCTCAGGTGGAAAAAAGTCTGTAAGAGCTCATGAATCAAACTTGTAGGTGTATAATGTGATTTTTAGAATATCAAACAGAAAGCAGCGTGGTTTCATCACAGCTAATTTATATTCCAATCAAATTATTCTATCACTGAATTTGAAATATTAGTCATAGACATGAGATAGTATGCAATGAAGTCACACTGCAATTTCTTCCTTAAAGCCCATGTGCTCTTTTTGTATTGGGCACCTGCGAAACAGCAATTTATTTCAATTATCTGCCATAAATAATGCATTACTACTGAGTAGAAGACTGTGTACATTTTAATCAACTCTTCCAGCGATTGCATCTTTTTCTTTGATTGTTTAAGCGGTGTTAGACACTGGATGGGGAAGTGAAGGAGACCTGACAGACCTCTCCTCATGATTTTTCTCTTACTTCTTGCTATACAGAGCCAGAATTAAATTTTTTTTTCAACTTTTTTCTAATGAGAAATTGCAAGAAGGAAGAAACTTCTGTAAGAATTGGGTGGCTGGCAAGAAGGTCGCAACTCAGCCCTGGGTCCTGGTGCTCTCAGGTGCATCCTCCCAACTAAAAGAAACCTCTACACTCACCAAATGCTGCCTGCACGTGCACAAAGCCCCTGTACATACCCACCCACCATTCGAGCTCCTCCAAGCTGCCTTGGCACCCCCAGCCTTCCTTCAGCTCTTCCACCAGCCATGCCCGGCCGAGGCCCAGCACTCTGCCCAGCTCCTCAAACTCCTGAGGACTTCACTGTCACCATCCAAGCTCGCTCGGCCGTGGCAGATGAACCTTGGAACTTAAACGGTGGGGCCAGTTCTGCGCACGCTGAGCCTCACCTGAAAAATCCACTGCGCAGGCTTGAAGGGCACACCCATGTGGTGAAAGCCCTTCCCAAATCTTCATTCGCGAAGTTTGGCCATACATACATACATACATACATACATACTTCTTAAGTTTAAAAGCTGGTTGTAAACAATGACTAAAAAGGTTTTAGTACCAAGAACTGTTGCTGTGGAGGTATTAGTGGTATTTCCATTAATTTTATTAGGACGAAGTCTGCCGTGAGTTATAATTAAAAGCTGCTGAATTTAAACTAAAGTAAGCTGTGACAACCACAGAGAGTACTGTGGCAGGAGCTGTAGCGTGGGCAGTGAGAGCCAAGACTGCCTGGTTCTCCTCTCCATGATACCATGTTTGCTGCAACATCTTTTGTGTCCTTTTTTGTGCCAAGGGAAAAAAAATAATGAAAGACACTGTGTCAGTGGAGAAAAAAAATTGCAAATGTCAAGACAGAAATGGGTTGTACCCATTTGTAGTGTGCCACACAGAGGGTATGCTTAGAGCTGTGCGTTATGGAGTTTAGGCCACTGAGAGTTACAAACAGAATGATAGAGAGCACCATTTTGTACAGTATGTTACTCTGACAATAACACATTTACAAACAAATTAGTTAAAAATGTCTGAAGGACATTCAGCTTTTACAAACTGGGCCTCATCTCCTGCTGATACCTTCCTTTGGGATGAATATGGCATGCAAAATGATACACTGCCTTGGAGAATAAATTTATGAAGTTTAGCAATGTAGGTCACATTGTAGGAAAATCATAAATGTCTGAACATCTCTCAATAGCCATTCAATCAACTGCTCAAAGCAAAATAGGAAACTGAACAGCATGTATGTGTCTCTGGTGAGAACCAAGGAAAGTCATGACATGATGTAAAATCCTTTATGTCCTCCATCTGTATGTATTTCTTTCTTTCTTCTATTTTTCTTGCCAGTTCAGAGTTATAATCCTCTGTCTGTATCAATAGTGACAGCAAAACCAACGTGATTTTTGCTATTGCTACTGTGAACTATAATAAGTCTGTTGGGTGGCTCATGAAAGGTTTGCCAAAAATGTGGGGAAGAGATCAAATGGTTGAAACTTGTATAGGTAGTCTACTCCAAATTTCATTGTGAAATGATTTTTGTATGCTCCCAGCCAGCCAGAAAGATTTATGCTATTTGCATCAGTCTCTTTTTGAGGGACTTTTGACCACTCTTTTTGGTTTGAAGGAACAAAGAAAAGAAGACATTTTAAAGGGACATGTCTACTGCTCTCTAGAGATGCCTGCTGCTTTTTAGGTCTAAAAGCCTGTAATCCAGGTGTTTAGTACTTTTCTAGAGATGTCAGGGGGTTTTTTTGAAGGCATCTAGCACTTTTGTGTATATGGGGCCTTTCTAGATATGCAGCTTTTGGAGCAGGGGGGTCCATAGGTTCTGGAGCATATCTAGAGAATCACTGGATCTTTCTCCTGGGATGGCTTGCAAGCCTTTTCAACCTTTTTCTCAGAGCCTACCTAGCACTTCTGTGGAGCCTTTTGGCTTCTAGACCTGGAATCTTTCTATGACTTTCTAGATCTAGAGCTCAGCTACTGAAAATTGAATACTATTTATTGAGCTCATTAGGAACCTGTTGCAAACCTAATTTCAGGTGCATTTTTAAACTCTTTTCTCTACAGCCTTTTTTGGAAGACAAGCCTCCTCTTTTACATCCAAGTTTATCCATCTCAGGCTTGAGATCCATCATTGAACTGAGTGATATTTCTTGAATTCTGCTTAAAAAATATTAGTCCTAAATGTTATCCTTGTAAGCTTTTCTGCCACAGTCTGACAATGCATACTCAAATATGCATCACAGCAGTAACCAAAGCCCTGAGCTGACAGAAATTTAGAGCAGAGTGCCTTCTTATAGTCTCAGAGTAGAATCAAACACTCTCCAGTGCAAATTCTTCTGAGTGTCTAATTAGTGTAAATGCTTACACAGAAGGATTGCTGCGTGGAATGCAGTTGTCTTGTTTGTTCTGCAAAATGCAAGGTGCCTAATTTTTTTGTATTAGCTACTTGAAGTCTTGCAGCAGTATCTGTTTGCTTTCAATGCAGCATCAGAGCTGGTTCGATTACATTTGTTTTGCTCACTGGAAATATCTCTTGTGTAAATACTTGTGAAAGATTCATTGCAGAAAATCATGTCATGATAACAATTGATCTTGATGCTAATTTCTGTAAAAGTAAGGACTCATTACTTCTATTGCTTTTTCTGCCTACCATTTTTATATCTATTAGAAAAAGATAACCATGAAACTTTGCTATAGTGGTTTTGCTTTAACTCTCTGCAACAGTTTAGTAAAGAATTAGTTACTCTTCCAATGGATTTTAAAAAGCTATTACTATTGAATTGTGTAGCATTGTAGGAATTTGCTATAGAAGATGCCCTGCCATAAACATGAATTGCAGAATAGCCTTTTTTCCCATCCCTCTTCCTTTCCCTTGCAGAAGTTGTATTTGTGAGTTTAATGGTGAAACTCTTAAGGGAAAGCTTAAACCACAGAAGTGAATTTGTATTTCCTTGTAGAAGCTGTGGAGTTGGCATTTGTTCTGATCCTTGTGGGAATGTGTTCCACAGCCCTGATCTGGCTGAGGGGCAGTGGTGGCTCCCACACTCCCAACTGAAAACCTCCTGACAGTGGCTCCTTGTCCTTCGCTTCCCCCAGTTCCCCCTTTCTGCCAGGCCCTGGGGCTAAAGGAGCTCTGCCCTGAGGAGCAGAGCTGTTGTCAGAGCTTATGATCCTGTAGAGACAGGTGGTTTGCTGGGCACAAATCTGTAGGAAGTTTGAATTTCAAGAATTTAATTTAAATTTTCACTTTGAGTTTGACTCAGGATTCAGGGCACAGTCAAAGTATTTGGTTGATATATTGACAGTGACTGGTGTTACTGGAAGACAGGATTTTTGCCTTTTTCAGTTTTGGAAATTTCATTTTATGTATTCTTTCTTCCTCTCAGTTTTCAGGCCAGATGCTTTTATGAACCTCAGTAGTTACTGGAAACAAAAGACACCATAATGTGCCAGCTCCAGCCCCTCACTGTTCTCATACAGCTCTTAATTACTGTCTCAATTAAAGCTTTTCAAGATATACCTTTCCCCTGTCTTCATTGGCAGCACACTGGCTTTCTGTATCCAGAACTTCTGAGCCTAAAATGGAAAGATAAAGCCAAAACTTAAGATTTATGCAACCTTACTTTTGTGCCATCTTGTCTGAGAAGCCCCAGCACCTGGAAAAGCAAGTTAGAAAGTGAGGCAGAATGGAGCCAGTCCTGTTATTATCCAGATTTCCACCTCGTCCTGCTCCCTCCTTTGGCCATGCAAGTTACCTGCAGCAGTATGTTTGGAGGACATCTATTCCCACTCCAGCACTGGAGACGTGTTGGGGTTAGAATCAAATTCATGGTCTATTTTGAGTCATTTTAATTGAAGAGTCTAAGATTCCTCCTCTCAGAGGTACCAGTCTGCTCAAAATACTTTGTAAATTCCTTCTGGGCCTTTAACAAAGTGTTTCTTTCATAGCCTGTGTAAACCATGGGCACCATATTTAAACAGACTTAAACGGCTTAGCAATCTAAGTCCCATTGATTTTCATAGTCAATGTGCTTATGTGATGCTGAATATTCCCTCTATTGTTAAATAAAGATGGTGTGAAAACTCTCCCCATAGAAATCAACTTTTCCTATCGATTTAGTAGACCCCAGATACAGTCTTTGAAGTTGTGAAGCAGAAAAAAAATAACAAAAAAGAAATTATGAATCAGGAAGAGAGCTGTAAAGTGAAAGCACAGTGAATCTTGTGGTGTGGGAGGTGAAGACAGGCAGTGAAAACTGTTGAAGTGGTGCCTTGCCTTTGCCTTCCTGCACTGGGTCCCTCATCTGCTGTAAATAATTGGTGGCAAAGGCAGGTTGGCAGGGGCACTACCTGAGCCGTGATCCTGGAGAACTGGTGGCCCCAGACCTCTGAGCTGCCTCTGTCAATGTGCCACAGCTGCTTTCCCACCTCAGCATGGAAAACAGCACTTATTAGGCTGCAAAACTCATTTTATCTGGCTTTTTCGCTGGGGACCAATGAATTCATAGAGCAACATTTGTATAGTTTAGGGCAGGGAGTGCTATAGCTGAGCTGTGTAATTCTGGACTTTATACTATGCAGCGTCAGGAGCATGAGAAACAAAGGCTCCTCCAGCACGGGATGAGGCTGTTATCCCACTGCAGGGAAGGGTTCCCCAGTGTCAAACTGCAGGAGCTGAATTGTGTCTCTGTGTGCCATTAAGAAAGGGGCAAAGCTGCTGAGAGGAGCCAACAGTGTCAGTGTCACAAAAGGAAGAACCCAGAGTGAGAGCAAACTGACAGAAAATGATGAAAAAATATCTGTGGCTGTCAACATGGAGAAAATAGAGAGAACTATATGTAGTGAGACATCCTGTAAATAGTTCAGGGGATCAGAACTGGTCTCCTTCAGCCTTGTAAACTACCAGCTCACTCCTAATGGCTTGCCTGGGTGACACCTTCCTGGGAGCAAGAAGGGTTTGAGCAGGAAGAGAGAAAAATGCTGTTTAGAAGGACGTGTGGTGAGTAAAAGTGTTTGGCCTGGAAACATCTTAAGTGAATATAAATAGGACCTGAGGGAATGGCATGGAATGGAAGTTGTGTCAGAGGAGGTTTAAGTTGGATAATAGGAAAAAGTTCTTCACCCATAGAGTGGTTGAGCACTGAACAGGCTCCCCAGAGAAAAGTGGTCACAGCACCAAGCCTGATGGAGTTCAGGAAGCATTTGGACAACACTCTCAGACATTTAGTGTGATTTTTGAGGCTGTTCTGTGCAGGGCCAGGAGTTGAAACTGATGTTCCTTGTGGGTCTCTTCCAACTCAGTATATTCTATGATTCTATGATAAATAAGAGATAAAAAAGGAAGTTAGCATCAAAAGAGAAATATGGAAGAGGCTGTGAGCATGTTTGCAAGTGAATAATGTAGAGCTGAATAAAGGCAAAGGTAGCATAAACAGCAGTGCTTGAAGCTGAGTGGCACAGATATGAAGTAATCCATCAGTCAGGACTATCAGAAAAATTTTGGCATGAATTTCATGCTACTACATGAAATTGAATCAAAATAAACAAGCAATGCATGGCAAGAAATCAAAGCAATGGTGAAGCCTTTTTAGGGATTTATGCAGCTTCTTTTAATCCATGATAAATGAAACTTATCCCAGTGAAATTTACCCCCACAACCAGTCAAGCTCTTGAAACTGGCATCTGCAGACAAGGATAAATTTTTTGCTCTTTACTTTTCTTACTTTGATATGAATGGTATAATTTGTTTGATCTGATTTGTTTAAAACAGTACCAAAAATGGCACAGCTGCCAAATGTCATGCAAAATGTGCAAAAAGTTTTAGCCATATGGTCAGAACCAAAAGTGAAACAGTATTCTTCTCAAACTAACTTGTAAATGTGTGTACATCTGTGGGTGTGTATGGTTAAATGTGAGTGTGGACTCTCTAGCAGTGACACTTTGCAAAAAAGTCACCTTATTTATTTAGTTGTAAAGCTTTATTGTCAGAAAACGTACTGGGTTTAGAGGGGCTGCAGGGGTGGCTTCTGTGAGAAGTCACAAAAACTTCCTTCATGTCCAGTGGAGCCAATGCCAGCCAGTTCCAAGATGGACCCACCACTAACTGCAGTGGGATAACTCTGGGATAATGTATTTAGGAAGGAGAAAAAACTTGTGCAACCAGCATCAGCCAAGAGAGAGGATTAAAAATATATGATAGGAGCAGGTCTGCAGACATCCAGGTCAGTGAAGAAGAAGAGGGAGGAGGTGCTCCAGACACTGGAGCAGAGATCCACCAGCAGCCCAGGGAAGACCCCACATTGGAGCAAGTGGAAACCCAGAGGAGGCTGTGAGCCCATGGGAAGCCCATGCTGGAGCAGCTCCTGGCATGGCCTATGGACCCATGGAGAGAGGAGCCCACACTGGAGCAGGTTTGCTGGCAGGACTTGTGACCCTATGGGGGATCCATGTTGGAGCAGCCTGCTCCTGAAGGACTGCACCCTGTGGGAGGGACCCACACTGTAGCAATTCATGAAGAACTGCAGCCCATGGGAAGGACTCACATTGGAGAAGTTCGTGGAGGACTGTCTCCCATGGGAGGGACCCCTCTGTGGACTGGCAGAAGTGTAAGGAGGAAGGAGCAGTAGAGACAATGTGTGCTGAACTGACCACAAGCCCCATTCTGTCCCCTTGTGCTTCTGGAGAGGAATTACAGAAAATGGGACTGAAGTTGAGCCTGGGAAGATGTTCTAAGATTTAGGTTTCATTTCTCATTATCCTCTGATTTGATTTCTAATAAATTAAATTAATTTTCCTAAAGTTGAGTCTGTTTTGCCCATGATGGCAACTGCTGACAGATCTCCTTGTGCTTGTCTTGACCCATGACCTTCTGCATCCAGCCATGGTCAACTCACCACAGAAAACTATTTAAATATCCCCAAACTGCATAGGTAGGTAGATAGTTATACAAGGACATGCATATTTTGAAACAAAAAAACAATTACAAAAAATGTGATTCAGGACTGAGAGCTAGTTAACTTACCTAAAAATGTAGATCTCCCTGTGAAAATTCATTTAAACTAAAGCCACCTTAGTGCACTTTGTGTTTTCCAGAGCACTTGACATGAAATAATGTACTAGAAAGCTGGACCAGTGGGTGTTAATTTTGCCCTTCTCAAACCAGAGGTGGGTTTTTAGATATAGTTGGAGCTTTTATGTTGACAGTTAAATGCTGAATTCCCAGAAAAGTTGACATGATAATATCCATATGCAAAAGGTCTCATTGCTCAAGGGTTCACTTGCTTTGTCAATGATTTCCATTGCATATATTCAGTCTGCTGTGAACCAAACCAGACTTGTCACCTGAAAATTTCAGTCTGTGAACAGTGTGAGGTACCAACTGCTACTGAGCAAACCCTGGCTGCTCGTTTATAATGGGATAATCAGCGATGCCATTTCTGGTCACTGCTCAAGAAAAAACAGAAAAAAAACATTAAAAAAAAGGAGAAATGCTTGGAATTGACTCGGTTTTGAGTTATAAGAAATATATACCTACATAGAAGAGGACTTTTTAGAGGAGCTTGTGAAGTACTGCTTCAAATTAAAAGGTATATTAACTGATTTAATATTCTAATCCTAACTTGAGATTTTTTTTCTGGAAAAACTTTGTACTAGGCACAGTCATATCAGATGAGAATTGAAGTGCCTCTCTGTAATATGTTTATTGGCTTTGAGTGGAGCACAACTGATGGTTTGGTCACAGAACCTGCTGGAGGGCAGCTTGCTTTAACAGGAAGTAAACAACCAGTGACTTTTCAAGGTAACAGTGAACCTGAGGGTGCAGTTACACTTCAGTTTAAGCTGATTTAGGTGATTAGATTTTAGCCAGCAAACTGTCCTGAACCTGCTCTCTGTAGGAACAAATAAACTGGTCTTGCTGCTGGGGATTGCACTGAGAGAAGGGATGGAGTGGGACAGCAGTGGCCCTATCTTATACCAATTTAAAATATCATGAAAACTCATCCTGACAAGAATAGGGCAGATTTTTTCTGAATTTTCAGATTAGGATTGCTCAATGGTTCCTGTTAGTGTGTATGTTTGATTTGAATTGGCCTATTTCACCTTTTTTCCCCTCCGATTTCACTAGCATAAGTTTGCAATGAGCAGCAGCTGGTTTTTATGCTGTTTTCTCCAGAAAAGTGTATGCTACTCTCAATAATTCAGCTGAGATTAAACCATTGATACATCCATGACTACTTTAAGATCAGGAAGGAGAAGCTGTGGGTTACCTTCAGCTAGATTTGCAGAGCAGAGAGCTAGGCAGCAGTTCTGGTGTAGTAACCAAAATTGTTTGATGTTCCCAACTAAAATTTTATTTATTTTTACTGCAATGCAGCTAAATTCACAAATGTGATCAGTACAAAAGCAAATATGTTTGCAGTTAACAGCTGTTAAGACTAAGCTTTAGGCACATTGCTGCAAATGAAGTGTGCAGCTGCATGAGAGTTTGTTCTATCTCAATAAACCAAGTCAGCCTCAACTCAACCAGAGAAAAAGTGGTTTAGGCCCAAACCTGTCCCTGTTTATCTGCAGAACACCAGACCTACCTTCACAGTGGGAGGAATTCAAATTATTTGCTGGGCAAAGGCATTGTAGCTGGTCCACAAAGGAAAACCAGGTACTGAGACATGGCAGGTGCTAGGCAAGGTCATGACAGGAAAAACAGACAGTTTCGACCCAAATATTTTATTGTGAATAATCTAGTTGTGGCTCATCAAAGATTACTTTTACAACAATGCAATCTGTGGAGCCCCTAAAGTCGAAGGTGTCTGTTTGCCATTAAAAATTAACCATCTACCTTGATAGAGCAATCAATTGTTCTGCATTAAAGGTGCATTGCAAATGCGGTTTTTTCCAAGTTTCCTGGAGATAGCCTTGTAGAGGTTTTTATGTTCACTGAAGAGTTTTATTTGGTGTCCCAGTGAAGTCCCAGCTGAAGTGTGAGCTAACGGTGTGTAAAGCAGCCTCAGTGCAGCCGGTGGAACTCAGGCAGTCACACATGCACAGCAATCAGCATTATTGTGGGAGGAATCTGCTTCCAACTGTTTCACCACATTTGTCATCATTTGGAAGGACTTGACCACCTGGTTCAGAAGAAATCTTGAGCCCAACAGCATTAGTCTTAATGCCAGATATGATGCTGTCTAGTAAAATGGACTGGGCACAAGGAGGAATTGGATTGCTCTGTGAGCCTTTGTAATTGTATGGTAACCACAGGATGAGACACAGCAGCCGCAATGCCCTCACATTATTAAAACATCAGTTACCAAACCAGCAATGTACTTCTGAAATGAGATTATTCAGGAAATACTGCTGCTTGATAAAGGGAGAGACTTGGCCTCCAGCCTGGTTCCCAAGCTGACCCCAGGCAAGCAGGTGGCAAGGGATGGCCACACTCTCCACCATATGGTATTCCTGAGTCCTGAGCATTGTAGTAGCATCAGCAGTCTCTGCATTCATAGGGCTTTTAATTAGCACAGTGCAAAAATGAACAAAACCAGCATCAAAATTAGTAAGTGAAATAATAAAAGCTTCTGTGGTGTATAAAGCATATAAAACTGTTAGATTTTAGCCTGGTAATTATTCTCTTCTGATGACTGAAATATTTAGACCAGAAAAATTCCACTCAAAAAAAAAAGCAGCCATCTCTTCATGAAGGATAACAGGGAAAGCATCTTGAGAGAAACAAAAATATGCTCTCTTGCAATCTCAGGGGCTCACTTGTTCTCTGACCTTTCCATAGACAAGCTGCCGTCCAAATCCTCCACAGGCCATGAGCAGGGCACAGGGACCAGCCCGCTCTGTTGTTGTTTCCCAGTTCAGCAGTCCTGCACTGCTTATTGACCATTCTCAGCAGGAGGAGTTTGAAGGTCTGGCCAGTGCATGCTGTAATCAGCAGTTTGCATACTGGTTGTCTTTCAGGCTGACAGGCAGCCCCACCTTTAATTTGGAGCATGTTTAATTCCTCCAGATGCTGATGCAACAGGTATCAAATGAGTGAGGTCAGTCTTCTACTATTTTCTCCAGCTTGGTTTGGAAACTTTGCTTGATTGGCACTCTCACCTGCATGTAAAAAGGCAAAAAGCTACCGTTAACTATGAAGAATTTACTTAATCCATGATTGAAATAGTGATTTCACAAAGCAAAATCATTATAAATATTTAAGGCTTGGATACTGTATCATGCAAAGTGTGATATATTGGTCTATTATTTTGTTTCAAAGTATTAACAAGCTTATATTTCTCGTGGCATCTGTCTTATTAACATTTCTCACTTAGTAAATAAATAGTGGAAATGTGTCCTACTCTTCTAGTATGTCATTTTCCTTTTCTGCTAACAGTCAATTAAAGTGTTACGACATTGACAACCTCTCACTGTTTTCCACTCTGCCAGCATTGACTGCAACCTTGAAACAATAACATTCAGACCTGGAAAATTTTCTGGCTGATGTTGCATGACATGAAGTGTGTGTTTTTATTTGCATGACTGCATAGGTATAATAAAGTTCCCACTTTAATGGACTTGTGCAAATACCTCTCAGAGGGTGCTAAATTAGTTTTCAAATCAAATTTTGTTCCACATTGGAGTGGGATCTCAGAAAAGAGTATGCTTGTTGAAACTTCTTCCAAACCTAATTAAACGTACTGCAGAAGCAGTTACTGTAAGAGTCCGCCAAGTGCCTTGATGCTGTGGTGGTCAGAGATGGTTGAATAAAACTGCCTTAGTGTCTTAATCATTCTTTTTCCTTTTTTTCCCTGCCTTCCCCTAAATGTTTCTGTCCAGGTGCGGTTAGAGTGGCCAACAGACCTCACAGTGAACCCCCTGGACAACTCCCTGTACGTCCTGGACAACAACATTGTCCTGCAGATCTCCGAGAACAGGCGTGTGCGGATCATTGCCGGGCGCCCCATTCACTGCCAGGTGCCAGGCATTGACCACTTCCTCATCAGCAAGGTGGCCATCCACTCCACCCTGGAGTCAGCCAGGGCCATCGCTGTGTCCCACAGTGGCATCCTCTACATCGCAGAGACAGACGAGAGGAAGATCAACCGTATCCAACAGGTCACAACCAATGGTGAAATCTCGATAATCGCTGGAGCCCCTTCAGATTGTGACTGCAAGATTGATCCTAATTGTGATTGTTTTTCGGGTAAGGAGATTATTTCCTGTCTGTTATCTATTGAGATCCTCTGACACACCTGTAGATTAGCGAAGTAACAAGGGGAAGGAGAGACGAGCAATGATTCAGTTTCCTTGAGAAGCTCAGAGACTGATCAGCAGATCTTTGTGGATTTAATGCCTTGGCTTCTGAGACAGGAGTCTTATAGTTGCCACTGGAGGAACTTCAAGATGGTCCTAGCTTTTCCTCTTAACACAGAGGTTACACACCATTCAGAATAAGTTCCAAGCCTCTCTTGCTGTTTCAGCTGTGTTTGCCCCTGTTGAAGGTGATACCGGCTCCAGTGCAGATTGTACCTAAATGCTGCTGGGTCAGGCATCCCTTCTTACCAAGAGTACCAAGGTGTTTCATATCAAGTGCAAAACACTAGTTTATGCCTTCTCATAACTCATGTCACCCTGCACTGCCAGCAAAATGGTGCAAACACATAATGTTCAGAATTTCTTATTCCTTGTGTGTTTTGAGCTGGAAGAGACATTATCAGGCCTGCAGTGCACCACTGGACATTCTCAATTTCTCTCTGCTGCATGCACCAAAACAAAACATGGCTTTTTTATTTCATAAACATATTTCAGAGTGGGACAAAGGACAGCATTCCCATACAGAGGTGTGCAGTATCTTGCCATCTTGTCATCTCTAAGAACCACCATGTTCAGCTCCGTAATAATGTCATCATAATTCTTAAGCCTCTCATTCCAAGTAAAAGGTTAATTACTGACAAGAAAACATTAAGTATGTCAAGAACAGAGAGGAAAAAATGCAAATGGTCTTGCAGAGGAGGTGGGCTGCTGACCCAGCATTGTAATGATAATCAAAGCTTTCTGTGCTTTGCTAAGGGCTGCAGCTTTATTGGTGGGTACAGCAGACCAGTGCTGAAAAGAATCCTGTTCAGGATTCCTACTGAGGGAAACTACACTCAGTGCTACAAAATGAAATATGATGGCAAATCTAATAATTGTGTCAGTTCAGCAGAAAGATGTACTAATTTGTCCAAGGAAGCAAAGGGTATGCTCAAACATTCCAGCAAATTTCATGTCTCAGTCAGAAGAAGCAGAGCCTAACACACAGTAATGTTTTTCTCTAACAGTGAAGTTTAATATGCTTTCTTGCTAGTTACAGAAATTCTGCTCATGTAAACTCATTTTGGTAGACACATACATAACATGATAATGCAAATACCCTCCTCAAACCTTAAATTACACAAACCAAGTAAATTGTCAAAAGATATTGAAAAGGATCATTTCTCAAGGCACTTTTTGGCTACTATTCTGATTTTGTTTTCCTGCAGTGCTGAGTTTTTAATAAGTATAAACTGATCTTTCCTTCAGTGTCATTTTATCTGAATTACTGCGTCTTATTTTCTTTTTGTTTTATTTGTTACACAGTTCTATCTTAACTACCTGCCAACACACAATAAGTAGGGAATGAAACTTCAAGTGTCATGTTTTTTTCTTTCACAGCTTTGCATTAAAGCTTTCCTGAACAGCAGGGTTTGGGGGTTAGCAAAAATGCTGTGAATTAGATAATTTATATTCCTGTTTGTCTTCATTGAGACTCATTTAGAACTGCACCAAACCTTAGATAACAGGGATTCAATTAGTTGGAAGAGGATATTGTTTTATTGACCTGTAAATGATACTGAGGAGAGGCAGTTTGTCAGGTTTAGGGGATCAGCTTAAATAAGGGCATTAGAGATTACTAAAATTACCATTTCTCCTCCAGGTGATGGTGGATATGCCAAAGATGCAAAGCTGAAAGCACCTTCTTCCCTGGCAGTATCTCCTGATGACACTCTGTATGTAGCAGACCTCGGCAACGTTCGCATCCGCGCCGTGAGTCGGAACAAGGCTCACCTCAGTGACGCCAACCTGTACGAGATCGCATCGCCAGCAGACCAGGAGCTGTATCAGTTCACCATCAACGGCACCCACCTGCACACACTGAACCTCATCACCAGGGACTACATCTACAATTTCACCTACAGCGGGGATGGAGACATTGGCACCATCACCAGCAGCAACGGGAACTCGGTTCACATCCGCAGAGACACGAGTGGGCTGCCCCTGTGGGTTGTGGTGCCAGGGGGCCAAGTGTACTGGCTGACAATCAGCAGCAATGGGGTTCTGAAAAGAGTTTATGCCCAAGGCTACAACCTGGCTCTGATGACATATCCTGGAAACACGGGGCTTTTAGCAACCAAAAGCGATGAAAACGGATGGACAACTGTGTATGAGTAAGTTCATGGCACGAAGTGCCTGATGCAAAGAACCCTATTTTAAATAAACACTGAAACTTTTTAGACAGTTCTAGTAATTTAAAAAGAAATCTTGCTACTAGCACTGTGTGAGAAAGGATAAGTCATGCTGTTGCACAAGCTTGTAAAATGAAACAGTACCATTTCTTAGGTGCCAAAGTCTGTCATGTAAAAGCTCTGTGCATTGTGCCCATTAAGGAAGCAGAAACTGCCTGAAATTATACTTCATTTGCACATTCATATTGTGCATCTGTTTCTCTAAATGAAAATATGATAGTAGAATTTTTTTGTAACTAAAGAGGTAGAGGCAAGTTGTGATATGAATCAGGAATTTGCAAAATTCTTGAGCAAGGCAAAAATGGAAAAATTAGCATATTCATCAGAGAAGGGAGTGTTGCAAAGGAAATTGAGAATCTCAGTGGAAGGAATATTCAAAGACAAGAGTGAGCTTGTCTCTGTCGGCAGGGAAAGAGGATATATAATAGTGAAAGGACATGTAATAGCAAAAGGCTGTATCTAAGGAAAGGCATCAAAAGCAAAACCATTGACAGGACTTCTAAAAAGCAAGACAAGACAGTTAAAGATGCAGTCAGAACATCCCATCTGGTCCCAGAGAGAGAAGAACCCAAGAGAAAGTTCATGTTTATTTATAACAAGGTGTGATGTATTAGGATTTCTCATTGTTTATAATTGATTGTCATCATCCCTGTCTGAGGATGCAACAAGTGTTGGAGGGAAATCATGTTAACATTGCAGTCCCAGTTCAGAGTCTTTAGGAAGACAGTGGTGCCTGTTTTCTGTGCAGCATAGAAGTTCATGGTCAAAAACTAAAATGAGAAGCCATCCAGGTGAGATAAAAGCACAAAACACATTGAGGAGAATTAAGTTATTGCCTAAGTCACCTGGAGAGGTAGTTGAGTCCCTGTCATTACAGATTTTTAGAATTATAATTTCTTCAAATTAAAGTTGGATAAAAGCAGAGAAAACTGCTGCCTAGTGTATGAGATTTTTTATTCAACAGGACATTTTTTCATCCTGTCCTCTATTATTCTGCCAAAGACTGAATTGGGTGAGCATAAGTATAAACCATTAGAGAGGCATGTTTTTTACAATATATGGAAAAACAAAAGCATACAGGGCCTTCCTGGTTCAGTTGTTATTATCAGGCATCTACTGACAGAAATTTAAACTATCTTGCAACAAGGCAAAAGCTCACTGGTGCTGTTTAAACACTGATCAGTGTTACCTTTTATAAACAGAACTGACTTAAAATACATATGTGCTTCTTGTCAATAATTTTACCACTGAGAGTGACCTACTTAAATCCCTACTAGCGGATGGTGTCAATCCAGACCATGGACCAATGACACTTTCAAAGAGCATTTACAGTAGCTCCAAGTCATGTCTATTAGTTTTAAATGCTGAAGGGTCTTGACTGTTAGAGCATGTGAGAGCAAGTTATTTTTAGTCATGTGCCTTTCACCCTCAATGTTTTACTCTGTCCTACTGACATTGAGTATAAACCATTTCACACAATTATTGCTTGTTCTTTTTAAAGAATGACTCAAGTTTAGTAAGATCTTTTAAAGGACTTTACCTGCTTGCAAGTGCCTCCCATTATATGTAATCTACGTTTCTTCATGAAGAAATACTTGTACTTTGAGAGGATTGATAAGGTGTATATGATTAACAGAGAAATTTTGCTACATTAAAGAGTTTTACATACTTTCACAGGTTTAACTTCAGCCTAGGCAATATTGTCCTCACCAGTGCTTCAAGTTGTCCAGGCTTTGCATGACCACACACTTCTGCCAGCCTAGATCAGTCAGCAAAAATTAACAGAATTAAAACTGTTAGCATTAAAAGACAACAACAGAATTAAATAGTGAAGCCATGTCATTAATATTTATGTTCAGTCCAATATTTTATGTCATATTCATAATGCATTACAAAGTCCTGACTGACTGATACACAGAATGTCACCGGGTCTGCAGCAGTCAGAGGGGCAGCAGGCTGGGATCAGCACTGTGCTGAGTTGCTGTGCTTTCAGGACATGCTGCTCACCTGCTGCCATGGGAGGTCATGGGCTGTGATGGTCCTTCGTTATCCTTTAACCAGACATTATTTTCCAAACAGGTCACATTCTGTACTGACAACCAATTTCAGTTTGAAAATTAGAATTTTTCGTAAGGTTTACTTATATGTGAATTGCTTGTGAGCTCTATATCAACGTAGCATTGCAACTAAGAGAATTACCATATAAGCCTCTTTCAAATTGCTTGGAATCACCTTCTCTGCTTACGCTAGATTTGCACTCCTATCCAAAAGTTCAACCCATGGCGCTGTCACAGGCTGAAATTGGGATGAGTTTGTTTAACAACACGTATCACACATACTTGGGAATATGAGCAAAGATAATGAACTGTTCAGAGCATCTACCTATATGTCAGATTCACTCTCAGAGGGAAATTATTAACAGGTAGAAAACCACCTACAAAAGTACTTGTCATCCATCTACTCTAATCTGATGGAATGGAAGTACGGAAAGAGCTCTTGCATAAAATTATAGCTAATGTACAATTTTCAGTCATCTAGATTTTTTTTAATGTTGTATCATTAAAGCTGTAAAAGGGGAGGGGGAGCACTGGGCCTCTATTAAATCAAGGACAAGAAAACACCTCCAAGAAACAACTCTCTCTGAAAAAATTAATTAGAGTGCTTTACCTTTGAAATGATATAACTCTTAACTGCTACACATAGAAATGCAAATGGATTGTGAAGCTATATCCCCATGTGTGTATTTTGAATATTGGTGAGCACTTCCTCATGTGAGTATTGAAATCAATGCAATTATTTGCATGATTAAATGGTCACTGACATGATTAACAGTGGCATAACTGAGCCCCAAATTAACATCAAGAAATATGTCATGATTCCACCCCTATTAGTATGGGGAGGACATTGTTCTGCAGGAGCTGAGTCCCAGTGTGCTGCTATTCATCATGTGGAAGGTGACAGAACCTGTCCTCAGAGGGTTGGGTTTCTTGGAGCAATCTGGAAGAAAAAAAACCCTTTAGATGATCACACTGTGGAATCGATACTGAGACACCATTCTGCATGTTCTCCTTGAAGTCAGTGGGACCATCTACACAAGGAAGAGTGTTGGTGTGTGCTCTGGTCTCATTAGGATTCAGTACCATATCTGACAGCAGCCAGGAACCGTTTATCCCATTTTCAGCTACACAGGGAGTTTTGTATTTCAACAGCAGCAGCACTATCAGCAGCAAAACTGGATCCTTGGTGAAGATGGATCCCATGTCTTCTGGAAAGTACATTCCAATAAACTGGCTGTATCTGAACCCTAAAAATGCATTATTTGAGGATTTTTCTGTGGTACAGTAGCAAATCCAAATAACCTAGCAAGCTGTCATATCTGTTTGATCAAGCATTAAATGAAATATAACTGCCCAATGTTCATGGGGTTTTCTAATGATGAAAAGTAGTGATCTGAGTCAATTTTAATGACTGCCTGTGGCACCAGTCAACTTGCACAGAACCGTTGTGTAGCTGTGGGCAGTAAGAGGTGAAAAAGAGAGAGATTATATTGAATTTAAAATTTGATTAATTTTAATTTGTTTGTCAACAAACCACAGGATGCTCACTAGTTTCTTTTCCAGTGTTTCATTGGAAAAGAGCAACTGCTTTATTTTTTTTTTTTATATATTGGAGGGGAGGAAAAAAAATCCTGACTTTTTTTTTTTGCCAATACTTTTGGTAACATATAGATTTTGTCTGACTAATTAGGGTCAATAAAGATCCTAGGGAAATGACGCCAGCATCTTAAAGGGAAGGACATAGCCAGATCATCTGCTGATGTGAATTGGGAGAGGTCCATTGAAGGCAGTGCAGTTTTGCCAGCTGATACACCAGCTGAGAATTTGTTTTGTCATGAGAGGAGGCAATAATAAAACTTGAAAACTTAATTATGCTTTCCTACCTGCACAAATAAGTTTCTATGTCATGGGCATGAGTTAGTTTTGCTCATGCAAACACATCTGCAATATCAGTGAGTTGTCTTCCATGAATACAAACATGTCAGCATCAATAAGGATTTTGAGAAGTGAGACATTAATATGAAACAATATCAAGCACCAAGCAATGTTCTGCACTGGTTTCTGTATGAACCCTCAGAAAGAACAAATATATCATTAGAACTGAAAAGACCTGTTAGAAATACTGCATCAGAGCTTTGGAATTAATTACTGACTTTTCGCAAACATGGCCTGACTCACATCAAGTACCTTAAACTACAGAATTTCTTTAACACATGAATTTTAGGTGAACTGAACTGTGGTGCTCTAGATTCTGGTGCTGGTACTTCTGATGAGAAGCTCCTGCTGATTTGAGTAGGCCTGTGGGAAATGTAACAACAGTAAAAGCCATGTAGGCAACTTAATTGCTGCAGATTTCAATCCAATTTTATTGCTATTGTTACATTTTAGGTCCCCTTTTTATATTCAGCATTCTTACTACGTACTTCACACATTGGTGACAAAAGGCAGTTTTTAAGTGTTTCAGAATGTAAGAGTTGGTTTTATTTAATCTTATGGTTATGAAAATACCTTTCTGGGGAGTGAGTCAGTTGCCTGAACACTGAGTGACCTCCAGTGGCCTTGCTCCTGCATCACAGCCCAGTGGGGGAAACCCCAACCAGCACAGAAATCTCTGGCAGAAACTGAGTGATATAGTTAGCACCTTAGAGATTTTCCAGTTGTATTTTACCCATCACCACTGAAAGAGACTCTAAGTAGGAATTCAGATTAGAAACTAAATGTGTTTTGAGTGAATAAATGGACCAACTATTACCTTTTTATTTATTGCACAGTATTGACAGTGCTCCTTGTTTTTTTCCTTATTTTTTTTTGCTTTTAGAAGTATCTACAAGACAATAGTGATGTGTTTTCATGGCTCTTTAACCTCATGTCGTGCAGGTATGACTCAGATGGCCATCTGACCAATGCAACCTTCCCAACTGGGGAAGTCAGCAGTTTCCACAGCGACGTTGAAAAACTGACGCAAGTGGAACTTGATACTTCAAACAGAGAGAATGTGATCACAGCCACGAACTTCTCAGCTACCTCTACAATATATACTTTAAAACAAGGTAATGAAACCATTTCTGTTATTTCTTCCCTAGTCATTGTGTTTCAAACCCTAGATAATGGTGCATTCTTAACTGTTTGCCCAAAAAAATGATATTAGAATTAGTTCATTTGTTTCTTCCTTGCTTCAGCACAAACAGCTGGATACTGCTTGCAATTCTCCTGGGGTACCAATTAGAAATAAACCACAAGTGAATTCTTTTCCTCCCAGAAGAATCCCATGTATACAATCTAGTTATTGAAATCTCTGATGTCTCCAGGCTTTACGTGCTACTTTCCGCTTCAGTATCTGGAGGGCTTGGACTAGCCTCTAATACATTGAGCTTTGTTATTTTCAGAAAATATTCCCAGACAAATGACAGGTTCCACTGACATTTTAGCATTGAAATGCCTTGTTTGGTCAATGATGTGCATTCTTTCTGGTAGTTCTGTGTCCTGGTGACAGCACTTATAGGAAGCGTGACCCACCTCTGCTACTGACTGCCTTGGGGATGAGATTTTGACTCAACCCCTGTAGACACCACAGTGTTTCCCTGTGTTTTATCTCTCAAAACAAAAAAAATTGCTCTCTGCCTAATGGAAATGCCCCAATGTTCTCTTCCAGATTTTGCAGATTCATCACCAAAGTTCAGGTTTTATATAGTTTTATCGATCTGAGGGCTTTTGTCCTTGTTGGGGTTTTTTTGCTGTCAGTGGATTGTTCAGGCTTTGCAGGTGCTGGGAAATAGCTCTCTGATTTCTTTCCAGTTGCTGCAGAAAACTTTGTAACTGAGCACATCACAGAAGTTTTCTCCCTCTCAACTTTTAATCTATAAGAAAAGTAGGAAGAACTCACTTCACAAGATACCCATTCATTCCTCTTCACTACTGCATGGCAGAGACAGCACTGCATAAGTGGAGATAATTATATTATCCTGTTGTGTCACCTGTTAGGCTTTGTCCAAATGACTCCATCTACGCCTTACATCATCTACTACCTGATCATATGTCTGTCCTTAAATCTGAAACTCCTCAAAACTGATATATTACCAAAATCTGTCTCAGGAAAATGCTTGCATTCTATGGGCAGTGCCAGAAACAAACACCTGTCATATTTATAAATTCATATAATCTGTATATTTCCATATCTCTGCAACACTATCACAAAGCACCCTGTGAACAACCACTCTAATGTGGTATCCTTACATCCAATTGTCTTCACTTTCTGGCATACCCAACTGTTTTCTGTGTATTCTTATCTCAAGAGCTGGACCAGTTACTTCTGTGTGGACCAGCTTAAAAAAAGGGTGTTTGGATAGTCCCTAGCTGGAGTGGGTTCAGCTTCACTGTAAGGATGACTTTTGTTTTGTCTGTTAGCACTACACTCTCAGGCTTGTGGTGGAGTTCCCCCTGGCAGCTGAGCCACAGGAACCTCCTGCCTGCACAGCCCCATCCTGACCAGATGCCAGCCAATGTGGCACAGCTGCACCTGCAGAGCAGGAATTGCAGTGCCCAGGCAAGCAAAAGATGCTGCAGTGGCTGTTGCCTTTGTTTTCTCTCAGCCAAGACCTGCTCTGGAAACTCCACATGCTTCTGGTAGTTCTGGGGAGGTGGGGTAGGCTGTGCTAGGTCATCCCAGCTGCCTCAAATGCCCTCCCTGGCACAGTCTGGGGCTTCTGGAGCTGCTTGCTCTGCCACCATTACTGATCCATTCCTTTTTCTGCCAACAGCCACTTCCCAGTGAGTCAGCTGCAGAAGCCTTCAGGCTTGTGGTTGACTGTCATTGTGCTGCTGGTGGGGAAGAGGATGAGGTTTTGGACAGTGACACACAGAAAAGGGACAGAATGGGAGACTGGGCGTCACCGTAGACATTTGGAAAAACAACTTTCATGCTTGACCTCAGATACTCTTGCAGTCATTCAAGCAGTGCATTGTCCTGTTGACAGATCCCAACAGTCTAAAATCATCACAATATCAGTGGTCAATATGAGTTTACATACTTCTAAGCTGAAAGCAGAAATTCTGTATTCCTCCTGCAGGAAACCTTCACATGGAAATCTCCAGGCCAAAAGTAATAAAAAGCTCCTCAGACATGGGAAGGCCTGGTGGTTACAGGTTGCAAAATGCAGACTGCAGCTGGTGTGTGTTTAGCTGTCTGTAACCTCCCTGGGTAACAAATAAAGCCCTGTTGCACCTAATGTTTGGTTTGTAAATCTGAAGATCTGAACTTCTCTCTGTTCCCTGTTTTTGATTGGTTTTTGGCAGATAACACACAGAACATCTACCGGGTCAGCCCAGATGGGTCTCTGAGAGTCACCTTTGCCAGTGGAATGGAAATCACGCTGAACACAGAACCTCACATTCTAGCAGGGGTTGTCAGCCCCACACTAGGAAAGTGCAATATCTCTCTTCCGGGAGAGCATAACTCAAATCTCATTGAATGGAGGCAAAGGAGGGAGCAGACCAAAGGCAATATCTCTACATTTGAGAGAAGACTAAGGGTAAGTCTTCCTCTTGTGTGAAGTGCAGTGTTCCTTTTGAAAGTCATTGAACTAAAATCATGTTGAAATGTTCTACTTTGTAAGAAAAGCAATGAAAAATTTGTATCAATGATGAGCCCCAGCCATGAATTTCAAAACCAAACTCCTCTGACAGTCTCGGGGATATTTGATCTCTGTTTGATTTTGGTTGTAAGACTTGACCTCAAGACATAATTACTTCTTTTCTTCCCCTTCTTTTTAAACTAAGAACCTAATTATGGCTTTGGTAGAAGCTGTGAGCAAAGGACAATGCGTAGTTACTTGGCACAGCAGCAGGTTGGATCCACATTCTGCATCTCTCAGTTCTATCAACCCTCTTTCTTCTGGGGGAGCTAACAGGTGCCAGCTGCTGCTCAGGCCAGAGGATCTTGCTATGCACACCCTGGGTGTCCTGGCCAGTGCCTTTCCTGCAAATCAGAGTGATGTAAAGCCTCCTTGTGTATCCACACAGGCTGTGTATTAATTCTGTCCCTCTCCCACATGCTCTCAAAGTCCCCCACTCCCTCTGGATGGGTTGCACCATAGCTCTAAGACTTGCTTTAACATTGCATCTTTGATTTATTTTTACCTGTGAGGAGAACTCACAGATTAAAATAACAGATGGTCAACATTTAGCATTTAATTAGATAGCACTATGGCTCAAAAAGATTGCTACTTTGCTGGACAGCTTTTTGAGAAATCAGTTCTGCTTTTCACATGAATACCACTTAAAATACCTGTACCAGTAGTACAACTGGGAATTTCGGCCTTAAAATATTGTGCTATTGACTATGATCTTTCTGGATAGGAATTATCTCTGAAGGTACACACCTGTTAGCTCTGAAAATATAGATATGGTTATTAAAATCTCTGAATTATCAGAACCATCAAAATCAAAGATCAACATCAAAACCATCTCATTTTGATTATGACATACTATAGATTATTTTTACAATGTATCATCTGTTTGCTTTTCAACTGCTCAGTCAAAAATGCAAGATTGGATGATCTGACCAGACTGGGCACTGCATGTGAAATACCTACATGAAAGGGCATTGTTCAAATTTGACAGTTACAGTTACTTTTTAGAATTTTTTAAGTGGGGAAAAGCTTCATTTAGTTTTTCTTGTCCACCTTCTACTTCCCTCTTCTCTAACTTAGTGTGAGGCCTCATAGCCCAGTCTAGAGAGGCAGATGAACTTATCACAGTGACAAATGTGTTAAGGTGGCAGGATCCAAACTGTGGCCTCCATGGCTCATTTTACCTAATCAGCTGGGGACTTCCTATGTGATTTTGTGCTTAAATAACAGTATGACACATTTTTCTGTAAGAATTTATGTAATAGCATCTTAAACAGAAAGGATGTAGTCAGTCATTTATTCTGCTTATATTTCCAGGGCCAAGTTGTTCATCACATTTGTATTTAGTACAACTTCTTCATCTTGCACAGTTTCCCTATTATGCAGTTCGTGTTTTCTACTGTTGAAATTGATTGCAGTTTCTTTTAACTCATTTTTACTTGTTTCTGTGTAATCCTGGCAAAAAAAAAAAAAAAAGGCAGGAGGGGAGGAATTTCACCAGTTGATCAGAATTGAGTGGATTCTGGCTGAAGGCATAAAATGTTCCTTGAAATACTGCGACACTGAAGGTCTGCAGAGCTTAACTGATTGACCAGCCTCTGGTTCAGGCTGTTAGTGCATAGAACCACCATGTGCTCCTCCTCCTCCCGCTTCACCTTCATCCAGTGAGAGGACAGAAGGTGAAGGAGAAGTGTAAGAACAATTTTGATGTGCTGATGTCTTATTCTCTGTCCTTTCAAAAATACATACTAGCAACACAGCTCTTGAATATTGCATTGTTATTTCTGTAAATTGTGTCTTTTTATACCTCTCCAAGATCAAGAGGGCTTATGGATTGTCCTTGCCTGCTCAGGAACACAAGGCAGCTGCCTGTATTCCAGTGTTGACTGGGCTGACTCCCTTGACTGTACTGAGCTTTGGGACTGTCTACCTGAGGGCTGTCAGGGCAAGGCTGGAGGGGACCTGGGACAGCACATTAAATGAGGATTTAATAACAGAAAGGAGTTGAAATATTAGAAACATAGAATCATTTATGTTGGAAAAGACCTCTAAGATCATTGAATCCAATTGTATTCTGCACAAATGTAAATGCACCATGTAAGTAGGAACAAGAGAAGGGGGAAAACAGTCTACTGAGGCTGTTAACACCATGAAGAAGGACTTTGGAGAATAACAGAAATATATAGGTCTTGGAGTTCTGCTTTAGCACTGAGAATGCTTGCATGGGATGCTGATGGAGTGGGGAGTCAGTGGAAATGGGAGGAGCTGGGACAGTGCAGCTGGAGAGAAAGGCAAAGGAATCTGCCCAGAGACATCTATCTTTTCCTGGCAATTAAGGGAAATATGCAGCACAATAAGAGCAAAAGTACCATCCTATAGTGTGTTTGAAACAGTACACCAAATAATGAAATGGATCTAGGGCTTACTGTTGGTGAATCCTTGGGTGCTGCTGGGGAAAATAAAAAAAAGGTAGCATCATTAGAAGTCCCTATGCTGGACGAGGTTCTGGTGAGACCTTATGAAAAGTTCTAGTGAGTTATATATTTGAAAGGAAGTTTTTAAACACTTAATATGGCATGCCTGGCACAATAGGAAGTGTGTTAGAAAGCTTGCAATGTAGGGCAGAAAGAACTATGCTGAACTTTGAAAATGTATGTAAAGAGCTCTGGGGATTGGAGCAGTTCTCAACAGAAATGAACAGACTTGCAGGAGCCCTTAGTTAAAGTTAAAAAAAACTAGCACAATGGAAGAGTTTTCTGAGAAAGAAAAAAAAAGAAGCATAGAAATGAGGTATAAAGAAGTTACTTAAAAATCAGTCCTGATACCGTCAGTGAAACAAACGGCTTTGAGTGCTAAAAGGTATAAATTACAAGGCAGGTAGCTGGGGATGAGATAAAGGATGACCTACTTGAAGAGAATAAAGAGAATAAAGCTTTTCCTTCTCTGCCTGGTCCCAGCTCTTTTAATTCTAATCACAATTAGCAGCCATCTTGAAAGCATGTCACTCTATTAGTGTTATTTCCAGTATTGGAAAGAGGCTGCTGGTAGCACATTCTGAATAATGCTGGAAACATTCTGGTTTAAAAAGCTGGATTTTTGCATGGTGTGAATTCCCTGCTCCGGAAATAGGGCAGAAGTGAGTAAGGTAACTGAAATGCTAGAACAGACATCTAACTTTATCTCAGGATCTAAACAATTGTGGGGAAAAGGAATTAACCACAGGTTTCCTTTAAGTGCAGAACTGCCTGCCCCGACGCTTCCTGAATGTATATAAAACAGTCTGTGGGCACGTATGCATTTTATATTAATAATAAATCTATGTACAATCAGGCATTTTAACATCAATCTTAATCTAGCAGGACTTCTTTTTTATCAATTGAACTGCTATTTTAATTGACTTCTAAAAATGAAGCAAAGACTGCTGTTAAAACCGAGGAGCACGATGCATAGTAATACACTGATTAGAATGCAGCTCTGCTCCCTCCTGACTTTTGCATAACTTGAGGAACTTGCCATTGGATGCAGTCCAGGTTTTATAACTTAATATCTGCAAAATTGAAAACTGGATGCTTGGTCAGTCTTACTTATTTTTGCCTTTTTTTTTTAATAACGAATAAGAAAGCAATTCACGGGCCCCAGTTCAAAAGTCCTGCCAACACAGGCTTTGACAGTCATGTTAATTATTGCATTTAGCAAATTATCTCCCTTTATTTACCAGTCTTACAGCAAATTCTAAAGATGGGACCAAGTCCTCTGCTAGGGTCTACAACTCAAATCTAAGCACAGACAAAGAAATAATGCCATCAACTTAATCTGACTTACACATTGTAGACAAGGTATGCTTGGAAATGAAAGTCAAAAGAAATGCACATTTGTGTTATATTTACACTGCAAAATTTCTGGCTATAGAACTAATGGCACTGGAGTAAACGAATATATAAAAAATATATAATAAATATAGCTTCTTACACACTTCTAACATTATTGAAGTAAGCTGAATTTTTCTCCCTATTTTCCTCAGCTGAAATTCCAACCTGACACTGCTTTCAGAAACCAGTTTTCCCTGGTTCATACCAGAGTACCTGAGCTTGAGCCACTCTCAGGGGCTCCTTGCTGAGTTGTCTGTATTTTGGAGGAGTTGTCTTTATGAAGCCATCAGGATTTGAAATCAGCTTGTCAATACAATACTGAAATGAGTCCTGCTTACCTGGAGAAGGGCATTAAATTTAACTTTAGTATAAGAAAGTAAACAAAGGGGACAAAATGCATATTAAAAGGGAAGCATTTTAACTTTATTCTAACTCTGTGAGTTTTCAATTACTGCTGTTATTCACTTGGCTGCTAATTCTGCCTCTGTGTAGTTTTCATTCTTATTTGTTGTATAGTCTCTGAAATTCTGATTGCAAGCAATTTGTATTCAAGACTTTCTTTTCTCCTAACTGCATTCTGCAATAATAATAATAGCAATAAGAACATTAAACATATACATAGAACATAAATGAATATGATATAGGATATATCCCCTGCTTGCTCTTCAGTTATTTTGCCAGCAAGAGGATTTGTCTCTATAAATTTCAAGAAATTTACTAAAAAATCTATTACATTAAACTTAACACATCAGACTGTATACAAGCAAATATAGTTGAACTGATCATCACGTTTTACTTGGTCTCCTTAACTATCATTTGAGCATAAATTGTAATAGTTGCAGCAGTCTATGGGGGTATATGGGTATTTTACAGCTACTGTAAATGAACACTATTAAAGTTAGACATGTGTGTATATAAAACCCCAGAAATGGTAGTTGAAGAAAGAACACCTGCTTCTTCTAGGTTCTCAAATTATTTTGTATCTAAAAACAGAAAGAGGAAAGAGAAAAAATGTTCATTCTAATCACAGCTTGAATTATTAATTAGGTTTTATTAACCATTTACTTTGTGGCTGTGCCTCCAGGTCTCATTGGGGAGCAAGTGCTGTGCTGACACCTGCACTGGCATCATCTCTGCTGTAAGGAACTTAATAATTGGAACAGAGTGATTAGATAAAATGTGGTAGAGTAGTACAATGAGCACATAGAGCATTGATCTGAAAAAGACAAGTCAATGTTTTATGGTTCTCTAAATTATATCTCTGATTTAAATGGTGTTTAATAGTGATTGCCCAGTGACTGAATGATGTAAGGAGGCAGATGATGATAGCACTGGATAAATACATTTTGTCTTCATGAATCTGGCCCAGCCTTGAACTTGATATCAAATTGAGCACTGGACTGCTGTCCTGTCAGACACAGCGAGTTTAACAAATGTTGCAGGTCCCAGATGTGTGAGTGGGCTGCAGCAAGGACTGTGGCCAGCACCAGGCTCCACTGTGCTGGCTTTCCCGAGCTCTGGGGGTGGCGTGGTTTTGTGAAGGAGTTTGAGGACACCAGTGAGCCTGCAGTGGGCCTGCAGGAGCTGCGAGCACAGCTCTGCCCTTTGTGGCACCAACCCAGTGGGGGCTATCCCAGAGCAGCACCTGACCTGCCAGTGCTGACAGAGCTTGAGAGAGAGGAAAGTATGTCTTTCCTAATTTGTGGGCTTAGCTACTCATTTTTGGCTGGAATCAAGAAGTTCATCTACAATTTAGAAAAGAAGAAAAATTTAGGAAAAGGTGAGAGCAGAGGCAAGGGTTTAGCACATGGAAGCATTCTATGATGTGAAGTATAATAACACTGAATGCAAGCAGCATTTGGTTTGCACTCCTTCTGTTTCTCATCTAAATCTCTTTCTTGTCTTCAGTAAGGCCCAACTCACAATGTTAAACATTTGCTCACTTTGATTAGCGTTGACACAGACTTGTCTGTGTTGGGTGTGCTTAGGATGTGTTGTTTTCTTACCTGACTGTATCTTTGTGTTTAGACCCACAACAGAAACCTGCTCTCCATTGACTTTGACCATGTGACCAGAACAGGGAAGATTTATGATGATCATCGCAAATTCACTCTTCGAATTATGTATGACCAGACAGGACGCCCCATCTTATGGTCACCCATCAGCAAGTACAATGAGGTCAATATCACTTATTCCCATTCTGGATTAGTCACCTACATCCAAAGAGGAACCTGGACTGAGAAAATGGAGTATGATCCAAGTGGGAACATCATATCCAGAACATGGGCAGATGGTAAAATATGGAGTTACACATATCTAGAAAAGGTAAATCATTTAAAAAGTGAACTGATGTACCAAGGCAAAAAATATTTTGTTTTATAAAGATATTATATTGTGAACTCTGTTATAATGCTACCTCTTGCAAGAGTATTTAGGACCTTTTAAACTGAAAATATCTAGAATTACATAACTAAATTAAAATGTCTCTAGGCATGCTTAGACCTAGATGTCACCTGCTCAAACCTGCCATAGTTTAGTTCTGAAGAATGTTACCAGCACCTCAGGCTTGTTCAATGGGTAGGTAAAAATGACTGTTTGGTCTCAGTCCAACTTCAGGTGAATAAGGGACACTCTTATTGCTGAAAAACATGTTGGTACTCTGGATAACAGTCAAAAATAAAACAGTCACTGAAAGGGAACTTTTTTTCTCCCCACAAATATAGTTCTTTTAAACCAAAATTATGAGCCTGTGAGTGCAAGCTTGCACCTATTCAGTGCTGCATTGTAAACAAGGGATTGATCCTGTGAGGAGAAAGATTACTTCAGTTTATGAGGACTGTTTGGGGGAAGACATTAATATGAAATGGGTTATTGGTCTACTTTTAAAGTGACTTTGCATCTAAATTCTCTGATCATTGTAATTTCCATTTATATCTATAGGTAATGGTCACAAAATGTGGGGATAAATGTGGTACTAACTAAGGAAGAACATCTCCCTCATCTGTAGAAACATCTCATTTGGTCTGATCTCTCAAAACCAAAATGCCAATCTGTGCTTTTAAAAGCTTATTGCGAAATTGTATTCAAACTTTTTTAAATAGGAACATCGTGAACTATCCAACACACCCTGAGTTTGCAGAACATTTTGTCTGAGCCTGTAAACTGCAGGAAAGGCTGTGGCGGGTGGGGGAGCAGGTGAGGTAACACTGATAGGAGGTATTACACACACAAAATCCACTGACTTTGAAGTTATTTATATATTAAAGGGTTCCAAATGTGTACTTTTAAGATAAACTGTGCTATACTTATTTTGAATGTATTTAAGCTTGATCCTCAAAAAACTCAAACCCAACCCAGTGGGAAAAAGAAAAAAAAGATTGAGACTGGAGAATTTGTAAAAATGTGATTCCCTCCTTGTCTGCATGCGGTATGGTCCTTACATGTGTTAACAAGATTGGCAAACCCCAGGAGTTTCAGCAGTTTGCTTCAGATAAATTTGTCAGGGCTTCTTTTGTCTGTATAGTCTTCTGCAAATTACAAGTAAACAGCATTTCATACAGCTTTCAAATACTTGGGCAATATGCCTTTTGGAGGAATCTTTATTTTTTTTCTTTGACCTAATGGACTGCAATGTTGGAAAGATGTATACTTCTTATCTTTCCAAGCCACTTTGTCTGTTCTTAGTTTATGATGTGCTTGTAAATAAAGTTGTATAACTTAACACTGTTAGTCTGGAATTCTACACAAATGGCCAAATCCTGAGCCTGTAGAAGGAAATGGCAAAAGCTTACTGGTTCAGGAAGCAAAAGGTTTGGGTTATGCTGTAACTTGTCATTAAAATTGTTGAAAGTCATACACATCATGGACATAATCTCACAACTATTTGATGTACTTTCATTATGGTTGTTCCGTGTGCCAAAAAAAAGATGAATTCACTGTCAAAATTAGACATTGAAATATCACTTTGTGGCTCCATTAAAGTCAATAACTCATTGTGTTAATTATGTATTGATTGCTAAAGGTTGTCTGAAACCTCATAAGACTCAATAACTCCTTATATGAAACAAAAATCAATTATATAGTTTGCTTCCAATTCATTTAATTCTTCAATTTTAGCAATTGATGAATTAATTGTACATCTTCAAAAATCTCTACCCCTTTCAAAATTAGCTCAAATAATTGAGGTTTTAAAAAGCACTATGTCATTAGCATTGTAAATAATTCTTACTGATGAGATTCAATACCTCTTGTTTTGGTCACCTTCCTTAATTAGTTAATGGTGCTATAAAATCCCCTGAATATTCCAAGCCCGCTTCCAAAATCCAGGAGACAAAATAGATGACCGGCTGCCTGTGTATGTTGGACACACATGACATCTAGTGGTGATGCTCAGCATTTGTCTATTCCCAGCAGAGCTCCCAGTAATTGCCACTGGCTGTGTGTCTTGATACACCATACGGCATCAATCATTCTGTGGTTTACCATGCTCTGGCTGCTTTAATAAAATGACAACTTTTTGGATGTTTTATGAGCTACTCTCTGAAATCCTTTAAAACAATTAGAACCCAATTTGTGCAGAGTTGAAAAATCTATTGTAATGTTATTAGGATGAATTGGGAATTAATTTTTTTTTCTCTTTATGTTATCCTCTAACAGACTTGAAAGGATACTAAGTCTCCGGTCCTAGTACTGTCTACCCTTTTACTATCCTGAACAAAAGTGGAAAAGCCACAAAGTGCTGTAAAAATGGCACACAGGGGCACTAAAGTTATATTGGGGATGTTTCTGATCTTGTTATTCATACTCTGTCAATGGCAGACAGCTTAAAAACAGGCACGGGAGCAGTATATAGAGAGAGGCGTCACAGCAGTGCGAGGAGAGAGTTCAGCCAGTGGTTTACTGCAGACCGGAGACTCTTGACTGAAGGTGGAAACAAAATAAACACAGTGCGTGTTGGAGATGCTTGGCTAGGCAGCAGTAACACGATCAGCAGTAGCTCGGTGTGAAGGTCTGTCGTCACCAGTTGGCAGAGGGTGACCTGGAGTGCCATATGTTGGTGCTCTCTGGCTGGTGTACAGGTGACAGATGTCTTTCGCCAAGGGCAGGAAGAAACACATCTTGGGCAGGCAGGGGGCAGGGAGTGCAGAGAGGATGGCCAAGGCTGAGCCTATCTCTGGCCCTTTGAGTGAGTGCTTGGTTTATCTGTCAGGGCAAAGTGGCTCAGGGCCAATGTTACTTAACACGTTGCAGGGCTGAGCTTGTGGTGTGTCATTCCCAGAGATTTTTTAGCTTAGAGGGAAAAAAATCCTATTTTTCTGATTTCTTTCCCCAGTGCTCTATGAGAAAGCAGTTGCACTGTTCCTTGTAAGACTTTGTTTTGCATGATGTATCAATCATGTGGAAGCCTGATAAATTTGCTTATGTGCTGAGTAGGTTTAAGCTGTGGGCTAAGACGTGTGTAGTGTTGGCACTCCAGCCCAACTCAGACAGTGTGGCAAGGATGTGCAGTGGTCCAGCCAAACCACCTTCTGGAGCTGGGGAGAGGGTACAGAGTTCCCCTGTACATTTTCACTCTTTATTTTCATTATGGTTGTTTCAACAGTGACTGTTCACCAGTGGGCTTATGTTCTGTGACCCTGTGACTTTGTACATATCAGGTTAAAAGGTTTACAGAACCCAACTTTTAATTATTGACAGAAAAAAATCTGCCGTGCTTGTATATTTGTTTTCCAGAACAAAAAAACCAAGATTTTATTGACCAGTCACAATTAACCAGTACAGGGCAAGTATCAAGTACCTGTGTAAAAATTATACTCTTCATAAAAATTAAAATCTAACGCTAGAAGTAGCCACAGTAAAGAACCTCCAGACTATGTGTAAGCATGGAGGTACTGTGAGCTTTGGGGCAATGTGCATTAAAGAGAAAATATACAGATAAAGGAGTAGGTCTGTGCTGGAGATATGCAGTGCCAATAAAAGCTAAACACCTCGTATATACACAAAGTTTCCCCTTTCCAACTACCCTAGACACATCTGCTGGTGCAGATGCTCTGCCTGTGTGTGAGAAAGAGGTTCCCTCTGTTATTGCTTCCTGAGAGAATGACCCAAATATTTCAAAACAACATAGCAAGTCAGCATGAGGCTGAAATGCTACTGAGAGCCACATCTGCCTTCCAGTTTGGAGATCCTTACTTCTAGACATTATTATTCTCCTCCTGTTTTTTACCACCTCACTAGCCAGGTCTCCTGGAGCTGAAAGCTGCACTTGGAATTGTACAGACAGTAAGAGCAAGCTATGAGAATGAATGATTGTTTCAGCATTCCCATAACCTTCAGGCACTCACTAGATGAATAACCATGTGCTTGATCAGCCCCTGACCCTGTCCTTGCTGTTTGGTTGCAGTCCGTGATGCTCCTGTTGCACAGCCAGCGGCGCTACATCTTCGAGTACGACCAGTCGGACTACCTGCAGTCGGTGACGATGCCAAGCATGGTGCGCCACGCACTGCAGACCATGCTGTCCGTCGGGTACTACCGCAACATCTACACCCCCCCGGACAGCGGCGCCGCCTTCATCCAGGACCTCAGCCGGGACGGGCGGCTGCTGCAGACGCTGTACCCCGGCACAGGCCGCAGGGTCCTCTACAAGTACACCAAGCAGTCCCGACTCTCCGAGATCCTTTATGACACCACTCAGGTCACGTTCACCTACGAGGAATCTTCTGGCGTTATTAAAACAATACATTTAATGCATGATGGGTTCATCTGTACCATCAGATACAGGCAAACAGGTTTGTTTAACTGTGACTATTTTCCTAAAGTTTTTGGCTCTTATCCTGCACTTACCTGGCATGAAATTCCACTATTTTTATGTCTACAAGTTCTTATATTTTATGTTTCAATAGAAAAATATGTGTATATATCTCTGTGTCTGTGTCCATAGGTGAATATAGTTGTCCCATTTGAAATACAGTTTTCTTTTTATAGCTTGGTATGGAATAGCTCCTTGAATGTTTGGTTGTTTTTATTCCACTGTGTGGATATTTGCTAAATACTAAATCAAGTTGGTTTATTGTTTGTATTTTCAAGTTTCCCTGTTTACACCATAATACAACATAAATTCAAAAGGACTGTTTATATGAGGAAAGAAATCACCATGTAAAATAAATTTAGTTAGGAATTATCTTGTAAGTAAATAGAAATCATCATTATGAATAAACCAGCATTCATGTAAACAACTGTTAATAAAATATAAATAATTTGTAGAGAAAGCATTAATAAAGTTTTGTGAGAGAATAATTAACATAGTCTTAGTTAATGGTATGTTAACTGAGACAGTCAAGCAGCAATTAAGGCTTAAGGGTATATTTGAGTTTATGGCCTGTCTGTGTTAGATCTGTAGGGCAGATGAACTGTGGGCATAATTCATTTTCTTGGTTTTCTTCTTTTTTTTCTATTTGTTTTGGACAGGTCCACTTATTGGTCGCCAGATCTTCAGGTTTAGTGAAGAAGGGCTTGTAAATGCCAGATTTGACTACAGCTATAACAACTTTCGTGTCACCAGCATGCAGGCCATGATCAACGAGACGCCTCTTCCCATTGATCTGTACCGTTACGTTGATGTTTCTGGCAGGACTGAACAATTTGGAAAATTCAGTGTAATTAATTATGATTTAAACCAAGTTATAACCACCACTGTGATGAAACATACCAAAATCTTCAGTGCCAATGGTCAGGTGATTGAAGTACAATATGAAATTCTCAAGTCTATTGCGTACTGGATGACCATCCAGTATGACAATATGGGGCGCATGGTGATCTGTGATATACGTGTAGGTGTAGATGCCAATATAACAAGGTATTTTTATGAATACGATGCTGATGGTCAACTCCAGACTGTGTCTGTGAATGATAAAACCCAGTGGCGCTACAGCTATGACCTGAATGGCAACATCAACCTGCTGAGCCATGGAAACAGTGCACGCCTCACTCCTCTGAGGTACGACCTGAGAGATCGCATTACCAGACTCGGAGAAATTCAGTATAAAATGGATGAAGATGGTTTTCTCAGGCAAAGAGGCAATGAGATCTTTGAGTACAACTCTAATGGTTTGCTGAACAAAGCATACAACAAAGTGTCTGGCTGGACTGTGCAGTACTGTTATGATGGTCTTGGAAGACGAGTTGCAAGCAAATCAAGCCTAGGACAACACTTACAGTTCTTTTATGCTGATCTCTCCAACCCAATAAGAGTTACTCACTTGTACAATCATACCAGCTCAGAAATAACATCCCTATATTATGATCTTCAAGGTCATCTCATTGCAATGGAATTAAGCAGTGGAGAAGAATATTATGTTGCTTGTGATAACACTGGAACACCTCTAGCTGTGTTTAGCAGTCGAGGCCAAGTCATAAAAGAAATTTTGTACACCCCGTATGGAGAGATCTACCAGGACACTAATCCAGATTTTGAGGTTATCATTGGTTTTCATGGAGGACTGTATGATTCCCTTACTAAACTAGTTCATCTGGGTCAACGGGACTATGATGTCATTGCTGGTCGGTGGACGACACCAAATCATCATATCTGGAAGCACCTGAATGCTGTCCCACAACCATTTAATCTCTATTCATTTGAAAATAATTATCCAGTTGGCAGAATCCAAGATGTTGCTAAGTATACAACAGGTAAAAGTAACACATTTCTCCTGAGAAGAAAACTTTTTATCAAGTTTTGGTATAGATTCAATATTCCAGAAATCTTTTGTATACATCCAAATTTACTATTTGTTTCTAGTCTTAAATCTATTGAAATAATTTCTTTAATAGACTGCATCTTATTGAGCTTGATCTGTTTTCTATAGCCTTTATGGTAACCAAGAAAATAATTAATAGTTGCTTCTGCTGCTTTTCTCAATGCTGAAATTAGGGAAATGGACACAGCTTAATTTGATTTTTTTCCATTATAAATAAATAGAATGAACACTATTGATTTGAGTATAGCTATGCTTTGTGACCAAATAATTTGTTTGCTACAATAAATGCTGTAACGAGTACTGGAAACATAAATTGATGTGAAATCATTATTTCTGCATAGCTGGAATTTCTGCAGACGGCCCTTACTTTTTCTAAGATTTATGTGCCTTTTTGCCAGCATAATTTTCTTATTTTGTAGACATTGGAAGTTGGCTGGAACTGTTTGGTTTCCAGTTGCACAACGTCCTTCCTGGGTTCCCAAAACCAGAGATAGAAGCTTTGGAGACAACATATGAACTTCTACAGCTTCAAACAAAAACCCAAGAGTGGGATCCTGGAAAGGTTAGCAAAAACTCAGTTCAGCTGCTTCTGATACTAAATTAAGAAGTTTTCTTAGAAAATATTGCAGACAAAGGGAACAATGTGACTGTGTCTTTACACGTAATAGAGAAGGTAAATAGTTTAACAATACAGGAAACTTTAATGTTGTCAATTATCTACTGGCATCAGAGTGGAGGAGAGCTTTAAGGAGAAGTTCTTAGCAACACAGTGAAGGAAATTTGCAGCTGTTTGTAGAGAAAATATCAAAATTTGAGGAGCAGGATAGGCAAAAGGGTAAAAGTGTTTGTGTGAAAATTGAAAAAGCCACAGAAAATCTCTTGGAATTAAAAAATTAAAGCAGCAGATTTTCATCTTTGTTAGCAAAGATGCCACAAGAGCTGCAAAATCTCTCAAGTTATAAACAGCTTTACAAGTCTGTACCTCTGCATGATTATTGCTGGAAACAGAAATGTTGCTATGGATTTGTAGGGGCTCTGTAAATCTCAGCCTCGCTCCAGGGCTTATTTTCCATAAAGAAGAGCCAGGCAGCAGCTATCAGGGTCCAGCAATCAATGTGACTGCAACAGGACCAACTACCAATATTCTGAGCGGGCATTCATGTTTTACATTTGCCCATATGAGCATCTGTTAACAAAGAACTATGATTTTTTAAAGATTCCTTTCCTCTAATGTAGTCAGGAAAGAGAAGAACAAAGCACTGGGAGTTCACATTCAAGTTCACAATATTTAACACACTTCCCATGCCCAAACATCTGCACCAAGTGCAGAAGGCTGGAGAGTCATGCCAGATGTAGGAGCATCTTCATGGGAAATTGTCACTGAGGTATTAAAGAAGCTTTTAGGCCTAGAAAAGATGTAGTGATAGGTATAGTGTTAAACAACAGAGAGATGGTCGGAATGAAGTTTCTTTTAGCCTCAGTGGGGAGTAAGAGGTGACATACTTGCCTGGGTCCTATTGTTCTAGTGCCTTAAGACCTTCACAACCTGCTTTTTTTAAAGAATGGGCTATAAAATCTGTTCCTGTGATTTTTCAGATGATGAGCACAGCTTTGAGTTCAGCTTTTCCTGAACTGCCTAAGGGCTGAAAGACCAACCATTAGAGTAACTGTTCAAGGGGGAGGAAGAATAGAAAGGACAAACAAATACAAAAATAGCATTTGTGATAAATACCTTTCCATTTGTTTTCTAGAAATGAAGGAGTCCAAAAGACAGAAAGCCTGTGCATATGCCCAGGTTCTGCAGGTGGCCCAGTATTTTCCAAACAAATGGAAGATCCATTCTAAGCAATTAAGAGATGAGTAGGGTCTGTGAGATACTTTAATGAACTGCAAGTTGCCTCACCTGCAAACTTGATTGATATTTTCTTTTCCAGACTATCCTTGGCATTCAGTGTGAGCTACAAAAGCAACTCCGAAACTTTATATCCTTGGACCAACTTCCTATGACACCCAGGTATAGTGATGGCAAGTGTTCTGAGGGAGTGAAGCAACTGAGATTTGCAGCTATTCCTTCAGTATTTGGGAAAGGCATCAAATTTGCTATAAAGGATGGGATAGTGACAGCTGACATTATCGGTGTGGCTAACGAGGACAGCCGGCGCATTGCTGCCATCCTCAACAATGCTCATTATCTGGAGAACCTGCATTTCACCATCGAGGGCCGGGACACCCATTACTTCATCAAACTGGGCTCTTTGGAAGAAGATTTGGCCCTAATCGGCAACACCGGCGGACGCCGCATCCTGGAGAATGGCGTCAACGTCACGGTGTCGCAGATGACCTCTGTGATCAACGGGAGGACTAGACGCTTTGCTGACATCCAGCTCCAGCACGGCGCACTCTGCTTCAATGTGCGGTATGGAACAACAGTGGAAGAGGAGAAAAACCATGTCCTGGAGGTAGCCAGGCAGCGAGCCGTGGCTCAGGCCTGGACTAAGGAGCAGAGACGGCTACAGGATGGGGAAGAAGGAATTCGGGCATGGACAGACGGAGAGAAACAGCAGCTTTTAAGCACTGGGAGGGTACAAGGCTACGATGGATATTTTGTTTTATCTGTGGAGCAGTATCTCGAACTTTCTGACAGTGCCAATAATATTCACTTCATGAGACAGAGTGAAATAGGCAGAAGGTAACAAAGAAAATCTCTGCCTTTGCGTCACCAAAGACTGCCTGTTTTTAAACGTAAAATGGTTTATTGTATTGGTTTTTCTAGATCAGAACTCTGTATATATAAATATAGAGGAAAAAACATATCCAACTGCCTTTAAATGTGACAGAAGATGGTATTTTAATATTGTTTGTTTAACTCTTTGAGAGATGACAGTGACAATTTTTAGTTCTTGTGTGGCAGTATTCAAAAATTTCAGAAGCAGAGTCCTGTGAGCCGAGTGGCGCGACCTGCGCGCGAGGTGCCCAGGGTGACAACGCACAGCCCTGCAGGGTAGGGGTGAGCGCCACATGCTCTGCCTTCTTCTAAAGAAACACAACTTTTTTGTTGTTGATGATTTAATAATTCACCAGTTATTTAAAAGGTTACAGAGCCTGATTCTGTGACCCACATTTACTGGGTGGTTTTTATCCCAGTGAGATCTCCCGTAAGGTCAAGAGATTGCAAACAGAAACCAGACTGTGTATGGAAACTTCGTAGTTGCTCACCAACCCCTCACATGTCATTCCTCACAGCTAGGAGCTAAGGGATTTTCTAACCTGGGAAATCTGACTTCTGTTGGATTCGGTACATACAAGACTGTCCCCTATGGCCTTGGTTCAGTTGTGGCCATCCCTAAGCCACCCCATGATGAATACCATATTGTGTCTACTTGTGCATGTGGGGCCTCCCTCCTGGGGTTTCTCTTGGCACTGGGGTATACTGGGGTCTGGCAGCACACACAGAGCTGCCAATATGCCTGTTGGATGGATGTGAGCGGCGCAGCATTGCCAGGTTTCAGTCAAGCAATGAGGTGGCCCAAGCAGGGCTTTATGGATACTGTAGTCTTCAGTTCTCCGCTGGCATCAGTGTGCTCAAGGCTGAACTTTAACCCAGTACTTTAAGGATAAGTCATCTGGGAACCCACAGGGAGCAGTAACAAGCCGTGCAGGATCAGTCCTGTCTGTAGTCACTGGGCCAGGACTCATCTTTACACAGATGATTTGGAAGTTGCAGTGTTGTTGGGTTTAGGCACCATGTTGTTTTCATCTCAAATTAATCCTGTTGTAGTACTCATTTCTTCGAGTCTGAAGAAGATTGGTGGGTTGGGAGTTGACGAACCTAAGTGTGGATAGTAAATATGTTGATAAACGTAGAATATTTTGGGGATGACTCTTCACTTTTCAGCTCAATATCTAGAGCACATAGAAAAGCATTATATTGCATGGACAGAAATTTTTATTTCCCAAGGTATCATGCGCTGCTGGCACAGTTACTTCATAGCAGAGTAGGTGATCCTTCCTCCAGCTTGTCATTTTTACAAGACCTGATTATCAGGAGGTAGGGCGGGCACATGGGGAGGGGGGGATGGGCAAGCAGTTTTCCTTTACTGACTTTCAGAGGAGCTAGAAGTCTTGTTATAGGGCCTGTGTATCCGTAACAGTGATGTTTTGCACATTTCTTTCAAAACAGACATGGTAAATACATTGAAACAATTTCTGTTCATATTTATGGAAGCCAACGAAGTGTATTCTTTGTCTTTCTTCCTTTTTTCCAGTTTTCTTTTTTCCCTTGTTTTTGGGCAAGTGGAGCAGACTGTACCCAAGTTAGAGATGAGCCTGAACTGGCACCTGAGACCTGAGCCTCTGCTGGGGTTTGAGCTCAGGTCTCAGCCTCACCCGATCACTGTCTCTTCCCAGACTCCTTCTGCTCCCCTGGGAGCCAGCGCAGCTTTGGGAGTGCAGGATCAGGCTGAGTGGGAGCCTGACCCCTGCAACCCTCCTCTATCCCCAGCCAGGGGAAACTGTGGACCAAAATCTGCACTTACACATTGTGATCAGGCTCATCATTAACTACAGTACAGAACAGGGAGCTGACAACATCCAGGTTTCACAGCTCAGATTTCTGTAATTTTCCATACAATCACAGAGAATTTGAATACCTCCACACCAGCCTAAAAATGGACCTTCAAATCCTTGAGCCTCTAATATGCTTTTAATCAATGGAAGAATAATTTATGAATTGTATATAGAAAGTGCATTCATAAATGTGATGATGTATTTTATCACTGATCCAAGATGTCAATATTAGAGTCTATTTTACTTATATTTTAAGCAATTATACTTTTTTGCAATTCACTAATGAGGATCATTTTCAAACTGCTTTAAATATCCATTATAAACAAATATTTGAAGCTATTAGATTTACCTTGAACTGTGCATTTCTAGTATGTAATACTTATTTAGTTAGCTTGTGCCTTTAGTTTCTTAAAGTTATATTTGTATTATATGCAGGAAATGCACTTTGTATTACCTACAGCTGTGTTTTTTAATACTGCCTTGATTACTGTTGTTCTCATGTTATGCCAAAAGGTCAAAGAGTGAAATGTGTTACAAGTTTGTCTTTGGAAGTAAATTTGGCATTTTCCTATTCCCTGGGTGCAGTCTTAGGTACGTTTGGAACAGTATCGCCTATGAGAATATGGATCCATTAAGACTCGCATGGTATTACATGGCCCGGTTACAAAAGCAAAAAAAAAAATGCCTTCATCATAACAGTTTTGTAAATTTGGGAAACTGAATATAAATGTTGTGTTGAGATGACGCTGCTAAAGAAACAAGTTATTACTGAAAGAGCGCGGAAGACTGAAGTTGTAGCTACACATGGGCCAGCCAGCAGTGATTTGTGAGAACTACATGAACAGCTTTGGACCATCTTGTTCATGAACAACCTCAGATGGAGGCAAGGATTTTTTCAGTCTCCATTTTTTCCTAGTAGTTAGATCAATTTCTCAGTGTATTGGGGTTTGGTTTTGGGTTTTTTTTTTAATATAGCTCCTTGGGGGTTTTTTGTTGGTTTGTTTTGGTTTTTTGCACTATAGCCTAGAAACCCAATTGAGAAAAAAGAAAAACAATAGCATGGAAATTTTTACTGTTATTTATATCAGATAATTTGATGCTAGCATTCTGCACTGCAAACAAGGTTCTGAAAGTGGAAAAAATAAAATAATTTGAAAATAAAATAAAATAAAATAAAATAAAATAAAATAAAATAAAATAAAATAAAATAAAATAAAATAAAATAAAATAAAATAAAAACCACTATTGCACACTATCCTGTAGCAAAATACCTACCGTGAGAAATTCGTGCTATATTTTTTATGACAGCCAAACAAATAGTGTGTACAATAACATTTCTTTTGGTTTCATATTTATTTAGCAAATCTAGAACATTTCAAAGTTATAAATATATATATATATATATAGATATCTATGTAGAACATAGCCAAATAAATATATATGACCTGGTCAGTGTGCAACTGGGTATACACAGCTTAGCTCTTTGGTTTGAGCTCTTTCGCATCCCCCAGCTGTGCACTGGCTGGACAGAGGTGGCCTCACTCTGACATGCTCTGGGGTCCCACCGTGCTCCCCCCTGCCCACTGAGCCCCCTCGCCAGTGGCCAGGGCTGGGCTCCCAGGGCAGCAGCTTCTCCAAGGTGAGCGATGGCAATGGATGCTGTTGGAAGCCAAGGTACTGCTCCAGAGGGGCAAGTGGTTTAGGTAGAGGAGCTCCTGGTTCAGCCAAGCCAAAGGAGATGGGCAGATCCCCGGCAGGGTGTCCGTGTGCTCGGGGTGCTCGCCACAGTGTGGCTGATCTGGCACAGTGACACCCAGCTCAGGCTGCTGCCAACAGCCCTGAGGGTTTCCTGTCAAATGCTGACTGTTATTTAAACCTCTCCTTGATACAAAACATTACCAGGTCGAAAGCACCCTGACTGCCAGAGGAATCGCTTCCAGGCAGAAACTGGGAATGGTGGAGTCGGACTCGCTGTCGATTTGTCTGGGCATTTGTCACCTGCCATTATTTGTCTAAGGAAACGTGTTTGACAATTTCCAGTTTTTCCTTAGATCTCGTGGTGGACTTTAGCCTTTTACTAAATGTTAGTATATCAGATCGTGTCCTTGACAGTATTTTACTTGTATGAACCATGATAAAACATTACAATCTTCATACTCTTCTGGCAGAAGTGTCAATAAACGAGAGCGAGAAGCATAGCATACAATATATGTCAAAGTAACGTTCCTTTTTAGCTTTCTCATCAACAGTAAAAAATGTTTACAATGTATGCCAAGATCTTCACTTTCTGTCTAACACCAGTTAGAGGTTCTGATCTTTCAGAAATTGTGTTATAATGGCCTCAACCTCGTTGCTAGGAAACAATAGATCCCAATTTTTTTATTCCTGCTCTAACTCCTGTGCTGAATAGTGACTGGATACTGTACAGGTTTATGTTATATGGCTGCAGTTAAATGGTCTGATGCATTTTGCTCTGGGTTTCAGACCAGAAGCATGCATTTTCTACAAGAACATCCCAGCAACACGCTGTAAATATTGAAAAGTTAATATATTATGTGTCGATATTTGAAAAAGAAAGTACTTTGACTATTTCATTTTTAAAAAATAAAGGTGCAAACTGATGGGGTGTGATGTTGTCTCTGTTTACACAAGCATTTGGGATATTCTGGTCATGTCAGTAAAAACTGCTTCCATGGAACTAAATAAGGACTTTAGCCAACATTGGTTGATTCAAAAGTTGGGAGGCAGAGGGTTGCTTAGCAGGATTTAATTTTACTTCTGATTCTCCAAAGCTCATGCCTATAACTCTGCAGCTTTCACTACAGGTGAAATCCCAGCCAGTTTCTGTGCACAGGTTATTACATTTCATCAAAGTAAATGTGAGAGGGAAAAAAATAAATGTGCTAAATGTCTTTGCATTCCTAATACCTGAGTGGGTGAAGTCGACCGTAGGGGTAGGATGAGGAGCAAAGTTTAGGTATCTGCACATTCTTTAGAGCTGCCTCAAATAGGTAATGATGAATGACTGTGGTGTCAAAAGTAGTGGTAGGAGGAGGGGCAAAGTTTAGGTATCTGCACATTCTTTAGAGCTGCTTCAAATAGGTAATGATGAATGACTGCGGTGTCAAGAGTATGTGTCAGGAAAATAAAAAGCCCAGCACACGCAGCAGAGAGAGGAGGAGCACATGAATAGAGGGGCACAAGGAATGGTTAAGGCTAAAGAAAAGGTTACATGTTGAAAAATATTGGAGCAGCTGGGCTGGGTAATAACCAAGCAGAAGGGCTGGGGTGGGTAGAGCTGTGTTGGATGGATGAGAAGGCAGTGAGTCCAAAGGGGTCCTTTAGTAGAAAAGGGAAGAAAACCAGCCTGGGAAACAGACTTGATTTAGTGCTTCAGGAGGTCTGTAACAGACGTAGATGAGGAATAGGGGAGGGCTTAGTGGAGGCAAAAGCGTTACTGAGAGGGTTAGCTGCTGCAGAGGAACAGCATTGCCTTTACTGGGGAGAGGGCAGAGCAGGAATTGCAGGGACAGGGGATACCCTGATGTACAAAGCCACCAGAATCAGAGCTGTGGCAGCCAGAGGGCAGGGGTGGGAGGGTTGGTAGAGGAACAGGGCAGAGCTGCTCTCTAAAAGGATCTGTAGCTTTTCACACCTAAGTCAATGTATGAAATCTATATAATTTCCATATTACTGTTCCTGTAACCAAGCATCGACTGCTTGTCTCACAGGCACCATCAGCTTCTCTCTGTTTCCACCTTGTTTAAGCCTACAGCAATTTCAGACCCTTGGGTACTCAAAGGAAACAACACAAGTCTCTATCTTAATAATTTACACCAGAAACTGAAACGACATTCTCAGCTTTAAACAGAAATGGCATCTTCTGGCCTATTTTCTGTATTTTTTAGAAGTACAATGCACTTCTGGGGTCAACCATAGTCAAACCAGTTATCCTCAGCTCACTGCACCGCAAAGCGGGTGAGCAGCTGCTGCTCGTGTGCCGCAGGTTTTGCACATGCAGACTCAGCCTCTGCTTCAAGCCAATAGAACATTTCCATGGAAAACAGCCCTTGGGCAAAGTTCTTCCCACTTCATTTAGCCCTACCACTGTGCAATCTTCTGCCAGAGATCGTTTCCAAGCACACCTGTTGCTGCTCCCAGGAGAGGCTAGGGGTTTAGACCCAGCACTTGGAAAGGAAAAGGGCTCCCTGGGAAGACTGTGAGCACACACATATGCTGAAGGGTGGTTTGCAGGGCACGGAGCTGGAGAGGAGCAGCCAGGGACCAGCTGCCCCAGGCTCACAACAGGCTGGGAAACCCTTAAGGCAGAGGGGAGGAGGGAAAGATTCAATGGGCACATGTGACAGCAAAGCAGCCAGTGCATTTGCTGAGTTATGTAACAATTAAAAAACTAGCATTTAAATATTTTATTAAAGAGGAAATCTTGCTGGATCTGCCACTGTATTGCACTGTATTAAGGTAAGACTTGTTTGAATCAACAAGCATACCTACCAAGAAGGCACAGAGCAACATATAAACATACAGAGTAAAAGATAGTGGGATGTTCCACCACAAATTAAAATTGGCCTTCAATTAGACAGAAACTGAGTCATGAACTGAAATTGTCACAACTTAGCAACAGTGTTGCCCATTAGTCCCTGTATTGCTGGGGCTGTTTATTTACTGCATGTATTCCTGCTGCTGGTTTACAAGGAATTTGTGCTTCACAGAAAGTCTTTCATTGCTTACACTGTCTTGCTCACACATTCTCTCTTACACACACAGCCACTTGGGGGGCGGGGAGGGGGAAGAGGTAAACCTTCCAGCCTTATCAAATGCTACTTGGAGCATTCACACTTTACTGAATCCTGGACTTGCAGCTCATTTACCTCTTTCCCTGTTCACATCCAACATAGTGAGGCGACAGCAAGGCAGCTGCAAGGCCTCTCACTGTGCTACCAAGTTGCAGGTGTCCATATCCTGTGAGATTTGGCCAGTTTTGTTCTCCCGTAGCCTCTAGTCTGGTTTCTGGAAAAAGCCTGTTTCTCTCTTAGGAAATGTTTTTGGCCATCCAAGCTCTGTATAAGTGGGAAATATAGGCATGAAACATAACCAGAGCAACCCAAAGGTGACTATACAATGTTTAGGAGTTGTTTTTTGTAAATACATATGGTTTTGTAGTGCATTTGCAATCACAGCTAGTCTTGTGCTTTGGAAAGGAGCATGTGAGACACATTCTTTTGATAGTCAGGACCACTTATGTGTGTTGAAGCATGACTATCAGAGGCACAAACCAGCCAGCTGGACCAGATGCAACCTCCTTGCACACGAACAAGGCTGGGCCCTAGCTGAGGGCCCTCCCAGAGCCCACAGGAACTCACACAAGCCTAACTGGCAAAAACCCATGTAGAGGTAGTCTGGACCATGTCCACCACCCTTGGACTGCAGTGCAACACAGCCCTATCTCCTCAAACAAGAGGGTTGTAGGACACCCAGTCTGTTCAAGAATGTTTCCTACTGTCTTCCAGATCATCAGGACAGTGTCATCACATTTGTTAAACCCCAAGTGCAAAAGGCACATACTCTGAGTTCTCCAGCAGCCTCATGCTAACCCTGCAGAGCTGACAAGTCCTTTGTGTTCAACCTCCCCTCCAAGAGCCCAGCAACCACATGGAAACACATGGATAAGAAGACAAAAGCAGAGAAACTGTCATGAAAAATAATTTATCTTTTAAAATTGTATGCAAAGGTGGCTTGTTTCAACGACAGGGAACACCTAAAAGCAAAGAACCAGGCTTTCCACTTCACTGGGTGTTCTCTGTTACTCTGTGCATTGCTTAAGCTTTCGATCATTTGTGCAAGCTACAGACTTTGTTACAGAGCAGAGCACGTGGTGTGATGGGAAATCAGTTAGGGGGATCCCCACGATGTCGCTTCTGGAATATCTTTAGGAACTCTATGAATGACAGACACACAGCCCACCCAAGGCAAGGACATTTTAATGTAAACAATTCTCCTAAGATTATAAAAGGGGACTTGCCCTGTTCTGCATAAATGCCAATCAGAACAAAGCAAAGCAGGGTCCAAAGTTCAGTGATGTAAAATTAGTAACTAATTATTAGTTAAGAACTAATCTTGAAGGGAAAAATATTTTTTACTTGACATTAAAAGGGGGCGGAGGAGAAAGACATTGTTTATCCTTTTTTTGTCCTCTCTTAGGAAAAAAATATCCCACTCCAAGTTCAAAGTATTCCGAAACTTAAACTTTACATTTGGAACTATAAATTCTATAAAATACACATTTCTGCAAATGTTACAAAAAAACTCATGGAGTTGTATTATCTATCATATAAATCATTCTGTTCTAGGGCATGGACTAGAGGAGACACTGGAAGATGTGGTTATGTCTCACTTGGGGAAACATCCTCAAGATGGCTGCAGGTGGAAGTCATGGCCTTCATTCCTCCCTAAGAAAAATAATCACAAAGATATGAAAGAAACTGCAAGAAACTGGACGTATTAGAAGGCTCATACCTGCACAAACAAGAGTGCAGGTGAGGGATGGCAGCCATCACTGCTGCAGCACTCAGGAATAAACAGTCAGAATCCATTTTCTCATTACATTGACAAGCCCTGTCCCTAATGAGCACCTGAGTGACAACATTTCGGTCACACAGGAACCAAGTTAGGGCACATTTTTGGCAATGTCACTGTTGGCTAGTTCAGGTCAAATGTGCAAATAGTCTAAGACCTCCATCTCTGCCACCACGGAAAGCAGCGCTCAGCTACAGCCACGGCTCCCGCAGCCCCCCCAGTACCTGGGGAGCATGTGGCTTTCACATGGTTGATGACTGGGTGCTGCAGGGGTGTCACAATGCCTTGGTTGGGCTTCTGGAAGGCCGAAATGAGGTTGTGCACTTTCCGAAAGAGCCTCCGCTGGACGCCAGGAGCTGTCTGCAAGGTCAGAGGGGCAGAGGTGAGAAGGGGCTCTGGGTGCCCAGTGCCTGTGCTGCACTTGGGGTGCTGGCACAGAGCCTTACCCTCAGAAATGCACACAGCCCACAGGGAGGCAGCCAGCCATGGATGTGGACCCCCTGATGTGCCAACTTAAAATGAGTCAGTGAGCCACACTGCTCTCCCACTTCCCCCGAGCATCAGAGCCACCCTGCACTGTTTACCAGCAGCATAAGGTTGGAAGAGGGACAATTTCTGAACCACTGTGAAACACAGAGCCTGCCACGCTTATTAGGCAAACTCACAAATGATCTTCCACTATTTCTGACCCTGACTTCTTACAGCCAGTGATTTAACCTCCTTACCAGTAACTTCCTGGCATGTATCAGTAAGATAGTTCCAGTCTGGAAACACCAGTAAGATAACCTAGAGAGCTGCCTGGGCTTACTGGGGAGAGGGAATACTTACGTCATTAAATTCAGCAAGGACACAGCCTCTTTGCAAACCCTTCTCTGAGCATTCAGTGCTGGCTTATGTGTTGAGTATTCCTGCCTACCTCTTGTACAAAGACAGCAACCAAATGTTACCTATTTATTAAAGTGGTAGTTTTGCTATCTTTCTACATCAGCAACTTTTCAAACACTATGAAATGAAATAAAACTGTGTGTGTTTTTAATCAAAAGTCCAGTGTTTCTGTTAAATTCTTCAGGGCATTCTCATAATAACACGTCCTCACCAAAGTCAAAGGAGGACAAGCACAGCCCCTGCCAGCACAGTCCCACTTGAGGGACACTGCTCTCACCCACCAGCTGTGAGCTAAATCCAGCTCACTGGCACCAGCTGGAGTCTTCACACTGGCTGGGATTTCACCAGCACTGCTTTAATTTCCCTGCCTTGTCCTTGAAAGATGGGTGTGACCTGAGTTTGCTCAGAGACTAACTAGCCACAAGGAAGGAAGCAGAGACAGCAAAGGACCAGCTGCATCTGGGTTCTGTTTTGGCCTTGAAGGCACATTCCATGGGGATAAGTTGAATCTAGGCTGCTGTTTCTCACAGCTGAGGCCAGCATGGTCTTAGCAACATTACTTCAAGGCTTCTATTTGCTTAAGAGGAGGGCTGGCTAGGCCCTGTTCCTGCAGAGGATGTACAGAGAGCCCTGGGCCTTCAGGACACCTATTCTGTGAAACACAGATAAGGTTGGCCGAAAATACAGTGAGGCAAAGCCCAAGACCCACAGATAGGAAGCCATTGGAGGTCACGTGCCAGGAGCCAGCAGGTCAAGATAACACCAGGAAAACCTCACTGCAGATGCTGATGTTCCTGCAGCTAAAGGAGGCTGAGGCCTCAACCAGGGAATTACCCTCCACAGGTGCAGGTCCCTGGGGTTCTGATATCCTTTCTAAGATTCCAGTGCTTAACCTGCCATGCCAGGTGCACTGTCACTGTCACCCTGTCCTGAAAACCCTTCTGCTTGGGCACTGCCAATCCCAGCTCTTACAGGTTGCTCCTGATGCCTTACAGAATGAATTACTGCAGTTCCCAAGGCTGTCAGGGATAATTATTTACTCCACACGAATGTCAGTCACTTCCACTCCTTGATCTGCTTCTGAGTAAACCCAAGAATCAGTTTTGACTTCCAGAACACTGATACCACTTCTATTATAATAATGGCCAAGGAATTATACCTGTCTAGAAATTACTCAATATTTATAATGTCTTCATTAACATACAAACAGAGAGCTAATTACAAATGAACACACAGAGCAGAGCCAAAGAACAAAACAATCATAAAATAAATACAACAATAAATGCAAATAGTTGTCTGTATCGCAAGTACTGTTTTATATACCAGAGTTACTGTTTGCTTTTCAGGTGGCTGAAAATATATTTTGGATCAAGTTTTGGCTACGCTGTATATATTTTGCTCTCATGATGAATGAATCTGGAGCAAAATTAATTTTAAAACATTGTACATTGAAAATAATTTCTTTAAATATCCCCACATTACTGTTACATGGATAGAAGGAAACAGATTGTACTTGTCAAGTTATAAAAATACAATATTTTTGCCATTTAAAATGATGCAAAATAATGCACTATTGCATTATGCAACAGCTGAAATGAAACAGGGAATTAATTTATGAGTTCTAGACTGTCAGAAGTGGCACCAAGACATCTTACTGATGGGCGCACTCAAGATCGATTACTGTCAATGAAAATCAGACTATGCAGCACCATGAATAATTTGAATATATTTCATTAAATCTATAAGAATATCAAACAGGACGTAGAAATTTTCAGAAGACAAAGGAGAAGTACACACCTCAGCACTCCAGGATCCAGTTTCTGTCTTGGACACTCTGTAGGTATAAACATAACCCTGATGCCTGTGAAAAAAAATCAACATGTATTTATCACTCGTTTCTCCTGACAGTTTTCACAAGAGCTACACTCATTATGTGGGAGTCAGCTTATCTGCCAATGTTTCCTTGAAAATAAATTCACCTATAATGGCTACAGGTAATAAAACCCGCCTGGCCAGATGCAGTGTCCAGTCTACTGGGTTCTTTTGGGTTGAGAGGGACTGGTCTGACTCAGGTCTAGTTTAGCAGTATTCAATTATTTTAGGTTAAGTGAAGCTGCTTTCGTTCCTGCCTCAGCATTTTTATTAATTTTTTTTTCAGTGACCTCCTTTTACTGCCACACACCAGACATACTTTCCTGCAAAAAGAAGAAGTGTATTATTGGCAGACAGCATTAGTGTTCTGTGACTCATTTAAATGCAGATGTTAACAGAAGCAGTATCATGAGTATAATTTAGTTGGAAAGTTAGACCCACAAAAAGGAGGGAAATCAATTGCTCTTTGCTTTGCCCCAGCATTCGTAACCCTCAAATATTGATAAAGAAGACTTATAAGACTATGGAATCTTCATTCTTTTAAAATCTGAGTCTTTTGAGAATAAGGAATCATACACTAATTACACAAGACACACACTTGTGCCCATAGTCAGTCTTGTGTCTCTCATGAATCCAACACAGTGAATGATTTGTAGAGTAGATTATTATACCAATACCCAAAAATTTATCTCAGACACAGAGATAATTCATAGGAGCTCTATGGGTGCTCAATAGTTTAGATGGTACCAGATAAGAAAGATTGTGTCTCATATTCCATAGATTTACATGAATATGCAGCAGGATTTTAGGGACTATTCCCTCTTTCATCATCAATTCCTATTCTTAAGAAAGTAGAAAGATACTGTATTTCTTTCCAGTTATTCATGGTATTATAAGTTACTACAAAATAGCAGAAACCATCAATGACACAGACATCGTATTATTGCAATTACTTATGTTCTGTGTCATGGCTCCTGGATAAATTCCTGTTTAAAAGTCATTGCAGCAACCTTTGCAAAGCAGTGTCTGGTGTGATTTACCCATGCAGGAAGTCATTAACAGCTGGCACTCTGCTAAACCCCACCAAGTGGGAGCAAAACGCCTGGTGTGATTTGTGAGCTCTGCACCCACCCCACAACTCCCATTGTGATTAAATACAGAGAAGAAGGACACAAAGCTGTTCCCTCCCTTTGGGGCTGCTCAGGGACAAGCTCCCTGTCCAGCAGCTGAGACAATGTCCTCCTCCTCCTCCTCCTCCTCATGTATGGGAATGTGACTGATGCTGCCCCACAATCCCACCACAACTTCATCCGCCTCTTCATGCCAACCAAGGACACTTTGTCCCCAGAAACAAGACTTTTTGTGTGCCATCAGATGGATGTCAAAATGACTGGATGTGCTCACTTCATGGAAACTTAAGGATGAAAAAGCTGCCATTGCTTCCCCCACTGCTTCCCACAAGGAGCTGCAGTCCATCAGGGATTTGGACCTTGGGAAGATGTGTGAGTAACCTGTTGCGGCTGCAGGAGAAGGAAGAGATGTAGAAGAACAACATGACTTCCCTGTCCATGCTGTGGCACCATAGACACTGGTATTTTAAGCCACAGCTCAAGCCCAATTGTTTAAAAGCACACCCCTCTAAACCATTAGATTATATATGTCCATGTTCAGGGAATCCGGTGTCTCCCTTTAGGGCTCTCAATCTCGTACCATCATGTGCTTTCTTAAAGCCTCTGAGAGCTGTGCCTGTATCATCAGCTTTTCAGGAGTAGTTGATGTTCATGTTAATCTTGTTTTCAAAATCACAAGGAGCTTTCCTGTACATCTGTACCTGAGTATGTAACACACCAGCCAGTATATGGTCATGGAAATGAGGATTTTACAGGCCATAACGTTCTGGGAAATACCAGAGAGGTCTTGGCATTTTGTCTCATCTCTTTGAAGTGGGTATTTAACCATCTTCACAGTGATTTTTTCAACCCTCAAACCGAACTGAATCAGTATGTGTAAATCTAAAACTCATTCTCTTCCCTTTTGTTTTTAATCCTACGTTGTGCATAAGTGTATGAGCAAGCTGGTTGAGTGGGTGGTATCCCTACCCACGCAGGCGAGTTGGAACTAGATGATCTTTAAAGTCACTCCCAGCCCAAGCCATTCTATGATTCTCCTCCTATCTTTGTTCTTCATTCTCCCAAAGCATTTCAAATGCTTCAGTCTCTTTAAAATCTGATTTTTCCACAAATGGCTCAGTTGTCTGGAAAGCCACCATCTGTTGTTCCTTTCATCGTTTTCTCTACCTAAGAGATTGCATGAGTTGAAGTGGTTGAAGGGCTGTGGTGCTGCTCTGACTCTGAACTGTTTGATGGCTTTCAGGACTCTGCCAGAAGTGCTTTCTTTTGAAAACTAGAAGTCAGTTAAAGTCATATTCAGTGGTGAAGTATAGTGAGATGTAAGATAGACACCTATTCTGCCTTTTTTAAAAAATTACAATGTAAAATATTTCAGCTGAGAACAGAGAAAGCACAAAGAATAATTCAGATTAAAAACCCATGAGATACTGATAAGAATTCGGGAACAGCGATGCTTTGAGCACAGTGTGGAGAATGGGAGGAGTATTTCTATCACAGCCTCATGAGGGACAACTGAGAGCTCTCCACTCACCTGGCAAATGTTCATGTTTTTCCCTGAGAAGAAAAAACTAAAAGACCTGACAGGGTTTACTGTGCTTAAGCTGAAAAACACAACATTATCGTCTGTTTTTTGCTCTGAGGCCACCAGGAAACAGAGACAGTGCAGGCAGATGGCCTGGACCTCCACACATGCTTGTTCAAAGAAAATGCACAGAGGAGGGAGGATGCATTTTGGTAAGAGGGTGAGCAGCCAGGTCTTCCCATCTAACTACTTTCCATTGGGACTTTGGTTTCCACAAATGAATTACAGCTCTTCTGATAAGTACTCTTCCAACGAACCTGATCTTATCAAAACTTTCTGTCATGCAGCAGGAACTTACTTCATTACCACTTCAAAGAGTTTTTTACCTTCCATGTACAAATGACATGATTTTGATGAGCCAAGTTTACCTCTACATGGGCACAGCCTCCCGTGAGAAAGGTTTTTTGATTTAAACTACCCAACGTTTGCTAAGAACAGTGTGGGCTGAAGAAAGATCAAGCTGTTTTTCTTAAAAGAAAAGCAAAATACACAAGTTAAAATTGAGATTGTCAAGAACATTACCTTTCAAAGAGCAAAACATGCAACACCAGGCAAAAGGAGGTAGAAAAGTCCATTTACTGGACCTTAGGTTTCAATGAATGAGAAATTCCCCAGCCACCATGAGAGGACAGCTTGGTTTTCTACATTTAACTGTATTCAGGGCAGAAAAAAAGCTCCTAGAGTGACACAATGCCCTTCTGTGTGGTGTGGTCTCAGGGAGCACTCTTACAGTGATGCTGCTGTGCCAGCACATCTTGGAGGAGGATCAGCGCCTGATGCCCAGACAAAGATTCAGTAAAGGGCTCCCCATCCCTTCACCTGTCCTGAGGACAGACACAAGTCTCACTCACAACAGCAAAGCTCCTCTCCTCTGTCAGTGAAGCTCAAAGAAGAGGAGAAATCATGACTTAACGTTTTGGTGAATGAGGCCCTATAAGTTTTGGATCAAAGGTCAAAAATTCCAAAATGTTGGTGACAGGAAGCAGAAAACAGCCGTTGCTGGAAGGACAACATCAAACAGTCCTTTTGAAAGAGCGCTTTGGTCACCACTGGTGGTATTTTTATGGTATCTCACTTATTTTTTCATCTCCATAAGAAAAGGCATGTTATACCAGCTGAGAACTGCACTAACACTGTCTCTGTTGCAATAATTCACATGGAAAAGTTTGTCAAAGGAAAAACTAAAAAAAGTTCAATTACAGGAAACAGTTCACATTTTATATAGGCTTTTTTCCTTTAGTCCTTTACTTTATAGGCTTTTTTTCCTTCAAAACTAGATAAGTCCTCCCAAAGAGTTACAAAGAAATCGTTCACAGATGACATTCTGAAACAGCATCTGTTTAGGTCTCCTCTCCACTCCTCCTTTTCAACTATGATCAGACTAGTTAAAGCTGCATTTACTTTAACAGGTGAATAATTACAATCTTTTGCACCATTGAAATAGCCCGAGGACATTAGCCACATGCTGCAGATTAAAATTAACCATGACATTTCAGCTGCATGGTATATTTTAAAATAATTTTGTATCTCAGTTTGGAAATTTTATTAAACTAATTTGTATTCATTTCTGAGTCTAAAATGGAAAAAATAAAAAGGGAGAAAGAGAGATAGACTAGGAAAGCCATGTCAGCAATAAATTACATCAATTTCTTCCTCTGTACGTAGCTCTCTCTTCAAATGTCATTGCATTTTATCAATCAGTTCTCCTTACCTGGTACATTTGTACATTGACCTTACCTTAGAATTTCACTTTACAACATTGTGTAAGAACCAGAGAGTGGTGTGGCCAAGAAACAGAGGTCCTGAGCATCATATACTGCCCAGACTCAGTTTTGTATAACTTCGTCATTTTCAGAATTTCAGACTGAAATTTCATTTCTTACATGTTTGCCTATTTAGGGATGGAGAATGCAGAAGCAGCAGAGAAGGGGACAAGTTAGGAAAAGCAATGTTTTTCCCATGTTAAAAAACAATCTTCTAATAGTTTTGGGGGGTTAGGTTGCCTAGTTTGTTGAGTAAGACATAAAATTTGTTTGAAAGAATATATATGTCTTGCACTCTCTGAAAGCAATGGTGTCTCTCTAGGCTGCAAGAGAGGCACCTCTAACAGTTGTCAGCAGTTGTAGCATCACCATGTCTGGCTGTGCGTACCATGGGGACTCAGCTAAGCAGTGTCTGTGAGCTCGAGACACGAGCAATGTATGCGTGTTGCCTGGCCTAGACTAGTGATGGAAAATAACAGAAGGTAATTTAGCACCTGGGCATCTTGGAAAGGAAGGTTGGGATTGAGTGGGATGGATGTGGAAGAAAAGAGAAGAGGACCTATATCTATGCAAGCTGAGAAGGAAACAGCAGCAAAAAATTGAATACCTGGAAGGGAATAAGACTAAATGAGTAAGGAATGGGATAGACAAAGGTGAAGCTTGAGGGGCCTTGAACTGGGAGCAGCACAAAATGTTGGAGGGGTGAAAAAGCCAGGAACAGAAGATGGGTGTTTTGAAAGCAAAAGTCGTATGAAACACTGAAACAGACCTCAGAAATGCAGGAAAAGTCAGCATGTTGTACAGAATAACACTGAGTAGTCTCAAAATCCATTCCCATGGCCCTCACATTGGGAAGCCAAAGCTCAAGTGTGCTGTTGACCTGAGCCACCTGTGTCACCATTTCTCTTCTCTGAAACCAAGTTAGACTCTTCATCTCCCAAGCAGAGATAACCACTTAGTGCTCTGAAGATGAGTACTCCAATGCCCTGGAGAGGAGGGCCCCAGGGGAGCTGGGGCACTCAGTGCTTTGGGAGTGGGGGGTCAGGGCACACAGCAGAGGAGCACGAGAGGTCAGGGCTGCAGCCGCTGCTGCCTTACCCATGGGTGTTTGGTGTAGGTTGCAGATCACGTCCTGAAAGCCTGGTCAGAGGGAACAACCACAGGCAGATCCCAGTAGGCCACCCTGGTCAGAGAGTGTGGGTGATGCCATGGGCACCACAGATGCTACAGAGGTGGAAGGTGGCTATGACAGAACCAGAACTCGTGAGCTTGGGGGAATGCACAGCAGTGCCTGGGAGTATGGCCTCCCCCAGGACACAGAGTGACAGCTGACAAAACGATGGCACAGCCTAGCCAGCCAGCCACTTAAACTTACTTCTTTTTCTTTCTTTTTCCTTTTTAATTGTTATAGTTCTGCTTAGTTTATTAATCATGGAAGGGTCAAAAAATCTTGTTATTTAACACAGAAGAAAATCCTATTTAAGCTTCTTCTCACTCTGTTCTAGAATTTACATTTTCTGGCTGACAAGCAGCCTGGTTTCCACCTTATTTTGGTGGCACAACTCAGCAATTACCACCCATCAGCTAACTCAAGCTGAAGAAATAGCAGTCACATTGAGATGTTGTGCAAGATACAAGCTCTATGTCAGCAAGTGTGAATAAAATAATTTAAATGGATGTTTACAACATTTGAAAAGCCCAACAGAGTCCCTGTAGCTTAACTCAGCAGCTCTTGAGTTTACATTTCTGTCATTGACTTCTGTCACTAATTTCCCTACCAACACTTCTTGTGGCAAAAATTTAACCATGACACTGAAACAGTAACATGTATTGACTTGCTGTAATGCTGTAGCACTATAAAACAAAAACATTAGCTTGATTTTCTCTTCTGAAATTTAACAAAACCTTGAAAGTGAAATCTTGTGAAATGTCTCTGAATTTATGCAGAAATTTCTGTGGAAGATTGTTGGTATCTTCATTGTGTCAGCACTGAACCATGTGAAGAAATGCTGCTGATTTAGCTAAAGAGCAAGTGTTTAGCCTTTCTGAGAAGGGTTTGTGTTGGTCTGGTACGAGCAGATACCAGACAAAAGTAATACCTCAAAGAGAAATTTCTTCCAATTCAGTAACAAGATGAGAATTTATTCAAATCTGAGCTGCTGAATAGAAGGAAATTATAGTGAGGCACTAATTAAGCTTCATTAATTCTGTGGTTCAGACTGTCTACCTTTCCAAGAAAAGCCATTGGAATACCTGTAGGTCATTAGCCAAGTTATGCTCAGCAAACACAACAGTCACTCTGATTAGCAGGGAGCTGAAATACTCATCCCAGCAGAATTTACCATCATGTTATAAAGACCTTTTTCAAAGCTGAAAACAGTGTGTGATATTTCCAACAGCAACACTGAATTGAGAGGCTTCTCCAAATTATGTTTTAAATTCTGATTATTATGTGCAGTGTTACAATGAATGCAATTATTCTGCCATTTCTATAAAAAATATTACACAGGAAACCAAAGAAATGCCAAGCTGAAGGTGGCTTGTGATGCTGGATTACATCTCCACACTGTACAGCTGATGCCTCTGCCGCATCACAAAGTTTCAGCACGTTGCCTTGAACTTGTGCACTGTGGTTACAGTGACAGAAAAAATAGCACATGTAAAATCTGATAGGACTGCAGCCTATCCCTGTTGCCAGTACTGTTGCTTCAAGAGCTCTAAATAGCTTTCTATTCCAGCTTTTGATTATTCTCCACAAATTGAATGCAGTGCAGTACATGAATGGCTGGTTTCAAACAAATCATCTGAACATGCAGTTTGACAAGCACATCATGTTTGTCTTACTTAAAACTCCAAAACACCTACTAACATTCCCACTATTTTCAAGTATATGAATTTTAAAACCCAAACTACAAATGCTTTATCTTTGCCAATTCAGGCATGAGCTGCTTGTTTCTGCATGTGTGCTCATATATCTGTAAAGGAACACAGGGGCTTTTGGCACTCTCAGGCATTTTATTTTTACATTTTTCATGCAGGATTTAAGAGGCTGCCTCTCAAGCTACTCACCATGAGGGTGTCCCATGTCCCCCACTGACTTCATTAGGAGCCATGAGCACAGAGGATTTCTGAGGGTGCTAAAAATGTCAAACAGGGCATTGAGCAAAGAGCAAACCAGACCAGTAAAGAAAGCTCCCTGGAACAATCAGGGTTTGATATTAAAACCCCGGTGTACTGTGTGTAGTGTCTAACATGTTTACAGGTAAAACGTGTATGTTTTTTAAAGCATATGCAGTTCTTGTAGCCCAGTTTTTAGGAACAGCAAAAAAATCTTGCTTTTTAATGCAAATCTGAAAATAACCAGGAAAAGATTGCATACTTCTGTTGATATATTCACAGTATCCTTAAGGTATACATTTTCAATTCAATAATTATATTCATACAATGAAGGCATTGGGAGTATCCAGTATTAAAATTTTTGCCAAAATCTGAAGGCAGTACCTCAGTTTGCAAGAGCCCAGGGGCACACAGCTGCAAATCAAAACCTTCCTACTCTTCCATGCATAGTTTAATTGCAGTCTTAAAATATTTGTGAAAGTGAGTCCTTTGTGCTTTGCCACAGTCACACCAAAAAAACATTCATTCTCTCTTTGAAGGCTTTCAGGCACACCATGTCTGCAATGTGGCTTCAGACAGCAGAAAGCAGCATTCAAGAGAGATAAATCAATAGCTCAGGAGAGACAAAGAAAAGAGAAAGGGGAGTTTTCTAGATGAATGCTCCAACAGGGTCCTGCCTGATGCAGTTACCCATCTCTATAGGTCAGGTTTTATGCTACTACCTGTCTCTTTTATGCTTGCCCTGTAAAATCAGTGTCAGTCACAAGGGATTCATGAAGTCTTTGACTCTACTCCTTTTTAAAGGTCAGGGCTCCACTTTTTAATTGGAAAAGCAAAAGGTGAATGAGCCTAAGCGTGAATGCTGCTGTCCTTATTGTGCACCTTGAGAGGCTCAAAGGCTGCCACGATATGTCAGTGCTTTTTGGAGCTGTCCTGGGGGGAGGGTGCAGTCATGGTGGTGGAATTACAAGTTTATGCAGTTTCTTGGGAAAAGGGGACATTGTTTGAGCCTAAGAAATGTGATGGAATTGCAGGACTTGACAATTACTGTATCTGGAGCTGGAGTAGCAGAGTTCAAACTGATCCTACTGCTGGCATCCAAATATACACTTGGTGTCTTTTTTGATAAATGGATAAATGTTTTTTCTCTTCATCAGAATTGTGCCTTTTAATTCCCTCATGATTAAAAAACCCACAAACTATGTTTTGTTCTACTTCTTCACAGAAGTGGAGGGAGAGGGGAAAGAAGATAGACTGAACGTTTTGATTTGAGAAAACTGGACTGTTTTTCTTTTGGTTTTCTAGGGGCAATAGCAGCATCCCTGGCAGTATGAAGCAGATTCACTTCTGTTAGAAAGTGTTGTTGGAAGGATGCAAAATGTTCTATTTAGCTCTGATACTTATTGCAATATATCTAATGACTGACCAGCTTTGCTTCCCATGTTTCCAAGATCACTTTAGTACTTCTAGTAAATACATCTTTTGCCTGATCTTGATATTCTAGGTATTCCTACAGTGATCTTCAGCACAGATTCTGAACCAAAATGTAAATTTCTGAATAACTTTGTTTTTCCTAATAATTGTCATTTTTTTATTTAGAAGAAAGTATAAAAAAGCAGAGTGGTACTTACCCTTCTTTGACTTTTTTTCTTAAACAGTGAATACACCAACTGTGTATTTCCCTCAGTTTTTACCAAAGCTCCCATGCACACACGTTTGCCACCTGTTCCATCTCTGCCCATGATGTTGACTGGAATTTGGATGGGTGATGTCCATGAGTTTATTTTGCCAGAGCCAGGCTTCCATTGAATACATATCTACCTTTCTCCTGCCTTCCTTTCTTGCTCCTCCAATCTCCCCACTGAAGTGCTCTGCTTTGCTAAACTTTGCCTGTCAAGCACTTCTCTAGTTTACAGCCCACATTTCTTTAAACTGTCACTGCTATCTTTAGTGTGAGATCCTTTCCTGGTATCTTTATAATAACTGTCTCCAAAGTCATTGTGTGATATGTTTTTTACAGTATCTGCTATTTCTTACATAATGCTTTGAATTGAAATAATAACAAGTACTGAAACCAAGGCTCAGCTCTAACATTTTTCAGCCACTTTTCTCTCTGCATCAGATCATACTTATCATAACATTTTTCATTTAATTTTTTTATCTGGATTGCTCCACAACAGTATTGCAAATTTCCATTATAAAATAACTGTTGAGGATGTATGTTCTGTAAGAAGCCTGCATAACGTTCATCGTTATTTTTTTTCTTTTACCCTTTTGTTTATCATATATATGTTTGAATGCAACATGCTGTGAAGACACGAATGGCTCGTAATTTCCAGAAACAATTAGGGAGTGTTCTGTTTCTTACTGAAGTCACTTTTTTTTTTCCTCCAAAGACTATGGAGCTTCACAGTTAGAAACCCTTTCATTTCTTTTCTATTTTTATTTTCTATATTCTATTTCATTCATGAAATTTCTTTCTAAAGATGTAAATTACCACTAATATAGCAAAAAATCCCAAGTTGATTGTGTGCAGATGAAAGACCTTGTTACATACCTACATCCTGATTTGGACTAATCGTGGATTAATTTTAGTATTCTCTGTTTTATTCAGCATTGTTACACTCCACCTGACCCTTTCCCTAATGCCTTAGTGCTTCACCTGCACTGAGTGACTTCTGAGTGTAAACGTGATATATCACCATTTCCCCAGATGGTTATTTGAAAGAGATTCTGCTTTTATTGCCTATTCCCATCATAAGAATCATAGCACTCCTTACCTCTTGCTATGTCTATTCCATTTTCATTTAACTCAAGATGCTCCTTATTTCCCATTTTTCATCTCACTATTAAGCTATTTGTTAGCAGAAGCACCTATCTTCATTCACCTTCTGATTTCATGAGAGAAGAAAAAATACATCTTCTGCCACAAACATTTTCTCTGAGAAGAAGGCTGTGTATTTCTCAATTGCCGGTGACCTCCTTCGGTGTCTCCATTCACTGGTCTATCACAGAGGGATAATAATGCTCACCAAGGGCTTAATTACATATTGTGAAGATTAATTCAAGAGATTTGGGAAAAAACAGACTTAGAACTCTTCTTCTTCTTCAATTTTTTTTTGTTTTTTTTCCAGATACCTGAGTTCCCTCTGTTAGCTGATTTTGCACTGGACCTAACACAGTTTCCTCTTGTGTTTCTTCTCCAGCTGAAGTCTTGATAGACTCATCTTTATTCTTCTGATGCAACAGTACAGCATCATCAGGACTTCCAAGACTTTTGCCAAAAGTGGGATAATTAAATTACCTCACTAAAATGAGTTCTATGAATATAAAGTCCCCTAGCTCTCTCAGGGAAACATGTCTACCCTTCCCCTGACACACCATCCCACCACATCTCTCCCTTTTCACCCTATTTCATGCAACATTACCACTGAGTTTGTTACCATCAGTATTTCATGTACTTTACAGGTAGTTTGCTCCAAGCTTGATGGTTCATGGGACACTCAGGCTGACTGAGAGCATCCTGAGGCAAAGGCATATTCTGGATGACAGTGCTCCACATTACCCTTCCCAGTGACAGGGGACACTGGGGATGTTGCTGAGAACACCCATGAGCACACCAGAGAAGCAGAGGAATGCAGGCAGAAAGCAGGATGGTTATGCAGCACAAAGAGGCAGAACACACCATCCTGAGCCAAGCTGCCTGGCACTTCACCAGGGCACCTTACTCATCCTTCCCATGTGCTCCTTTTTGGGTTTTTTGCCTGTAGGAAGTGTGGACTCTGCAATAAAAAACGTGTTCCGCTTCACCCTGCAAAGGACCCCAGACCCCTTAAGCACCGCTCTGCCTTAAGTCAAGGTGAAGGAGCCAAAGTCTCACACGTGTAAGCAAATGGCAATATTAGAACATAAGCAGTTTGGAGGACTTCCCGTATTGCGGAACTGAAGGTTGAAAATCAGCTACCACTTGATAAGGCCTTCACAGCACCTCGTTACCAACCCCACTGCCCCTGCCTGCCCACCCCACTCCCACGCCACTGCCCCTGGCTGCCCACCCTGCTCCCACCCGACTGCCCCTGACTGCCCACCCGACTGCCCCTGGATGCCCACCCCACTCCCACCCGACTGCCTCTGGCTGCTCACCCCACTCCCACCCTACTGTCCCTGGCTGCCCACCCCCCAGGGCAGAGATGGCAGCACTCACAGCACGCAGAGGCAGTAGGCTCCCGGGATGGTCTCGCTGTCCCTCAGTAAATAGCTGCCATCCATGCCCGCCTCCAGCAGCAGCTTCTCGCCGGCCTCTCGGGTGATGCGCCCGTGGTAGATGGGCAGCGTGTCCATGCTGGCACTGTCTCCCACTGCGGGCAGCTCTCCCTGTGGATGGTGCTGCCTCCAGCCGTGCCTCAGCCGTGTGCTCCCCTCAGCCTGTCTTGGTGGCAGATGTAAACAGGATGTGTTCACACCTCCGAAGCCTCTGCACAGGGTGAGAGAGAACTGAGGGAAGAGTGAGGAACGAACACAGCATTTTTGTGGTTTTTTTTTTCCTTTGCCCCTTTCTGTTTTCCTTTTGTGTAGGCTGTAGCATCTTCACAGCATCACAGCTCCCCCACAGAGGTGTCCTTTCACAGCCACGCTCAGCCATGTGGCTCTCGCTGGGCAGGGAGAGACTGACAAAGCACACGACGGCCACGGGGCCGAGAGCCACCCTGGCTGGGGATGGGAGGACAGGACCAGGGCACCACTGCCAGCGGCTGCACCAGGCACTTTTCTCCTCTGGTGTTAACACAAGGAGATTATTATCCCCACCAGGGATTATTTTTTAACCCCTTGTTTTTAAAATTCCCAGGGAAGAGACAACAGAGGATGCAAGGTCTCTGTCACTGCCCCACCAGGGCACCCCCCAGGCTGTGGGTGTGAGTCTCTGCTCCATGGCAGCTGGTCCTGTGCCCACAGGCATCGCTTCAGCTGATTTACCTCATAGGGTGTTATTCTCATAGGCTTTGGTGCTGTTTAATCCTGTTGATATCAGGGTGCTCATTTCTCCTGACTGGGGGAAGGCAACAGCCTTGGCACACAAAAGGAGACCCCTCCGCTCATCCCAGACACCTCTGGTGCCACTGCTGCTGCCTTCGGGAGGAGCACGACCTGGCAACCAAAATCCAGAGACACGTCTGAAGAAGCCATTTCTCTTCACCTGCTGTGCCCAAAGACATTTCCTCAGTACGACTGTCAATTAAAGATTCCCAAATGAACATGCAGGTCAGTTTGCATACAAGCTGTCAGTGTGCTTTTACACACACACACACACACACACACACACACACACACACACACACACCAGACACTTCCACATCCACAGATACTTCCACACACGGAAAAACTGAGCAGGTTTCCCCACTGTTATGGCACCAAGTCAGACCCCCAGGGTTGCAGCGAGCTCAGGGCTAAATTCATCTCTGGCACGAGGCTGCCATGCTCCCTCAAAGAGCCACATTCTCACACCTGTGTGTGAGCAATAACTCCCTAAAATATAGTGATAAGTGTGGGTCGTGCTTATGATTGATTCCTTTTAAATTGAATTTGCTAGAAGGACAAGGCAGAATGAAATCATCTCACTCAAGTGTTCAAACATTCTTTGTGCTGTAGCTCTCAAGATACACAAAGTTCAAATTTAATTCTCAAGATATACACAGGGACAAAAATTAAACTAAAAAACACACCAGAAATTATGGCTACTCATTTTAAATTTCAGTCTATCAAAGTGTGGGGGTTTTATCATTCCACAGTGTATGTCTTTAAGTTTTGACCATCAATATAATTTTTCCTTGAAAATAGTTTTTTAAAACAGCTTTAGCTTTTCCTTTTGAGGGATGAGCATTTCTGATCCGTCACAGGGTAACTTGTGCTTGGAGTGCTGCACAAAGTCACTGATGGCAAAGCTGCAGCATCTGGAGGCACCAAGTGCCTTCTTGCCCCTCAGGAGTCCCTTGGGACTGAGAAAGCTGCAGAAACCTCAGCTGAAGAGGGACTGAAAACTTCCTTTTCTATTTTATTACAGTTGTTCATTACCCTCTTTACATGTACCTGGGGACTCAGCCTTTCTGCTTGGTTTTTTTTTAAACTAATTGTTAAAGTCTTTGTACATAAAACAGCTGCCTACTAGAAATGTGATTAATGTGGATGATGACAAGCTGTAAAGCTGCTGCCTATTTCTTCTCATTTTCCAAACTACCTGTACTCTTGGGGATTCATCTGATTTTCCTGTTTCTTAACCTATTCTTGATAAGAATAACTGATTTCAGAAGAAATTTGTGTGTAATTAATTAGTTGGAGAGGAAAACCAACCAGAATTATTCAATTCTGCAGATCTCATTGCCTACCTCATCGGATTTCAACTACAGAAAATAATAAAACTTTTGTCTGTAAGATCCTGCCCTAATCAGGGAGTCACCTTGTTACCCAGCCCACCTGCAGATCCAGCACTTGGATGAACCAGCAACTATTACTCTAAGAGAGCTGTAAGTATCCAATTTTGCTAGAGTGGGTAAGAAATCCATAAAACTCCAGCTACTGAATTCCAGCCCCAGGTTTCCACACAAATCCCTTTATGGCCTCATCGACTAGGGGAAATGCAGCTTTGATGAAGTAATGGAATGCTGGATTTGGGAACAAGGGACAGTAACCAAGCACTGAGACACTAAGCAGGATAAACCAAACCAAAGGACAGAGGTGTTTTCTGGGCTGAGAAGAGAGAAACCATGACATGCTAGCACAGCTCTGTCCCACACCACTGAAGCTGGAGGAATCCTCCCTTCTCCCTAACAAGCCATCTTCACTGCAGCTTGGCATCCAGTCACTGCCTGCTCAGGGTTCTCTCCACTTAACCTTATGCATCTGAAGTACTGTTTGCCATCCTATTTCATACTGCTGCATCTGCACAGTGGGACTGAGAAGGCAAACTACAAAACAAAGCAGAAGACTCAGGAGGATAAGGGAAACAAGACAGACGCAAGGCTCACAGGGATGCTGCTCCTGTTGGGACTTAATCCCCATTGCCTTCCACAGAAAAAGGAGATTTCTTTAAGCATCCAAGCCTTGCCCCACAGGACACTGGACACTTCTCTTGTTTTACTTGGAGAGCATTCAACATATTCTGGGCACCACAGTTTTGTGCCTTCCCTAAATCTGCCCAGCCAACAGCCCCAACACTATATTATAAAAATTTATCAAAAAAAAATACATGAAGGAAAGGAAGCACTTAAAAGTGCTCAGAAATACTTGGTCATGAGAAACACGCTTAGAAAGATAGGACTGCATAGACCTCTTGGGTCATCCAGTCTACTTCTCTGCTATCTTAGCCAAACACATCATATAATCCCTTGCAGAAACTCATTTAAGTCCATCCTAAAAGTAGCTTGGGGGTTGTTGATATTGTTGTTGTTTCCACTGTTCTCACTGGAAAGCAATTGCAGAACATTGCTATTCTGTTGTTTGGAAACCTGATTCCAATTCCCATCCTAAATTTATTCATGACCAATTTATGCTCATTTGTTCTTGTGCCAATGTTGTCCTTCAGTTTAAATAGATGTTTTCTCTTCCTGGAGCTTATGCCCATGTGGTATTTTTAGCAGCCTCCCTCAGCATGCATTTTGCCAAATTCCTCTCACACTACAGGCTCTCCCTTCCCATGGTCACTCTAATCATCTTTTTCCATATCTTCCCAAAAGTGAAGTGAATCATTCGTGAATAGTGTGCACTATCCTGGCTCAATTCTGACATGTGCCTCATACATCATTACAGGAATCCCATTACTCTAGTGAAAATACTTTGCTTTGCACCCTCTATATTTTCCCTTCTTTCATCTTTCCTTACCTGTGAATGTGCAGGTAGATTAGAAACTGAAAAAAAAAAAAAAGACCCAGAAGCATGAACTTGGAGTCAAATCCTTCTGAATTTCATCTGATTTATCCTATTCTCAAGGTCATCCAGTTCTTCCTAAATGAGAGTGCTATTCATCTCTGTAGTGACAGTGCCTCCCTCCCTTATGCCACTGGTAAATTCCATTAGCACATGCTTATTTTTTTATGGGACCATCATTAATAAAAAATGTTTAATAATATCAGGCCCAAGACTGATGCTTGGGAAGCCCTACTGCCTTCCCCCAGTACTGATCTCCACCTACTTCTTGCATTCTTATTCACTTTTCAACTTCTATACTAATCTCCTCTTTTAGCTAATAATTTCCCACATGGCACTGTACCAAATGCTGCACTTACGTTTAGATAATTATCTCTAAGCACTTCCTTTGTCTAGAAAAATCAATTATGATGATATTTCAGGCACCAGAACTTGTAAAAGTATCTGAGAAGTGGAGGTAGGGGAGACAAAATGAAATTACCTTGAGTTTTTTGAACACCTGCAAAGATTTGTGTTGATTTTTATTTTCAGATGAGCTGCTTCATTCATCCCTAGCAATGACATTTTCATACATTGTTGAATTTTATAACAATTCTGAATATTATAACACTAATGCAAGGGCACCATTAAAATTCTTGGATATTGTTATTTGACTGAAAATAAGAATGACCTTCACGACCTTTGTGAAATTAATGCTACTGCAGAACTCCAAGTGGAAGGCCTTGTATAAAGGGTTATAAAGCAAGATAAAAAGCAAAATACTTGCATTGGTAGCTTTGCTGATACAACAATATTGCTGTAAATGCCATCTCTGTAGAAGCACTGAAAAATCAGCTCCAAAATCAAGAGCTTTTGCAAAGGTTTTGAAAAATATTTAACAGACAAAATGCCACGTTAAAACACAGCTGACTTTAATATGATTTTCATTATTTCGTGTCACTTTCATTTTTAGTGTAATCTAACAAAATATTCAGAACTACTGTATAGAATAGTATCTGCAGAGAGAGATTTGCTCTCCACATAAGAAAGTGACTGAGGTTCAGTAAAACATTGCTTATTTTAGAGTATCTGCAGAGTCATCATTATCGTGTTTCCTTTTTGAGCTGAAATGAAAGAGGCTGGGAAAAGCAGTCTACAATTAGCAGATGTGTAATTACCTGTAAGGTTCTGAGCATCAATGCAGAAGGAGAATCCAAATAAATTTTGGCGTGAAGTTCATACATCAGCATATATTTGCACAACCTCTCCGTTATGATATTCTGTCATTATATTCTATGTATGCTGCTTGGGGAAAAAAGGAACAAATTTAAGATGGTTATAATAAACTTTAGATGTAGATGTGGATTCCAGCTTCAGAACACTCACATTGTTCAGACTGAGAAAGCCCTACCTGGAGAAAAGGTGAAAACCTTATTGCTCTCTACAATTACCCGAAAGGAGGCCATAGGGAGGTGCGTGTCAGTCTCTTCCCACAGATAATACCTGACAGGACAAGAGGAATGCGCTCAACTTGTGCCAGGGGTGGTTTGGATTAGATATGAGGAAAAGATTTTTCATGGAAAGGGTGAACATACTGTCCAGGGAAGTGGTGGAGTCACTGTGGAAGTGTTCAAAAAATGTGTAGACATGGCATTGGAGGATATGTTTTAGTGGTGAACATGGTGGTTGTGCTGGGTTGATGGTTGAACTTGATGATCTTAAAGGTCTTTTCCAACCTTAAAAATTCTACAATTCTATAAAAACTGCTTAAATCTTTGGGTGGCTCTGAGGGTGGTTGCAGATCCAGGCTTTTGCCCTTCAAATTAAATGCATAGCATAGGGAAAATCTCCTTACCTTAGAATATTCAGTCCTCAAGGTGCACATTAACGACTGTGAGAATTTCTGTGCAGTGCTCACAACTTGAAAAAATAAACTTTCTCATCACCTGGAAATGGGGTGTTTGCTGCCACCAGTCAGAGTTGATTCTGGAGAATAACTGAGAACACAAAAGGTTATGTACCTTCATGAATGAAACTCTCTGTACTCATCAACATTTGCCTTCTGAGCACACATAAATGCCCACATACCGTAAATGATGACATTTCACTGAATTTTAAAAATATTATTTCCTCTGTGTAGTCTCACTGCTTACCTGTGCAGTTGTTTTGAATGCTTTGTGAGTGAGATAACACTAAAATTGAAAGCTACGCAATAGGGTGAAATTCATATTTAAAGTTATCTTTGTTTTAATGCGGTTTCTTTTGCCGGTTAATATTTCGTATTTCTTCCTTCTCCAGAAGCAGAGCAGCACTGGGCTATTTTGCAGGTGCCTGTGCATTGCCAAGCAGAGACGCTTTGCGATAATATCAGTGTAAGCAAAACTACTCACAGAAGCAGGAACGTTTCTATTCTTTGCTATTGCTCTTTCAACAGCTCTTTCCCATAAAATTCGACGGTGCACGAATAGTCATAACCTTTGGGCACCAGCTGCTTGGAAGCCCAGGACCCACGACTTTACAATTTAACTGAATCAACTTCAAAGTCAACAGGTCTAAATCACATCAGGATACTCTCAAGGTGGAGCAAATGTCCACGCTGCAGCCATTCTTGGATCCATTGCTGTGAGAGCAAGTCTGGAGTTTGAATATAAGCTTTAGAAATGAGATTTCCACAGCACACGCACACAGTAGTTCAAATTGATTTGCTGACATCCCATCTGAGTTTCTAGCGGATATTTATCTGAATTACAACAGCACCATGTAATTAGGCATAAATAAGGGCCTTTGTTCTGGAGGGGAGGAAAGTTTATCAATTCTGAACCATATGCAAGTGCGTGTCTAATCTCTGCCTGCAATTATTTCAAATGCACATCCAGATGATAGCATTTATATTCATTCTGAGATCCATTGAGTTTGAGGCCAGAAGGGATCATTATACCATCTGGCCTGACCTTCTGGATGCCACAGACCATTACATTTCCCCAATTACCTCTGTATTGAGCCCTGTAACATGTGTTGGACTAAAGCATAACTATTTTTGACTAAAGCTCTTCTCCCAGTAAGGCACCTAGTCTTGATTTGAAGCCATCAAGAGGAGAGAATCCACTACTTTGTGAGTACTTTGTTCCAATGGCTAATCATACTTACTATTAAAAATGTAGGTCATGTTTCCAATTTGAATTTGTCTGGCTCCAGATTCTCTCCGCCAGATCTTGTTCTACTTTTCAAAGTTAAGTTTAAAAGCCCTTTGATACCCATTATTTTTTCCCTGTATGAGTGTTTATTCTCTGGAGTCAAATCACCACTCAAATATTTTGTCTTGGTTTTTTTCTAATAGGTTTCACTGAACACTAAAACCTCACAAGGTAAAATGTTTTAGATGGCCCTTCTTCTCTGTGTATTTTTATTGTACCTGGTATCTATTTCAGCTGCTTCTTGTGGTGCCAACAACGCACACAAGGAGCACAGGGGTCTCTGCTGCCCTGGAAGCACAGACTGAATTGCTTTCCTGATAGGAACCTTTGCTCTATAACAAAGTCTCTCCTTCCCAATATAGAGCTGTAGGGTGAGGCAATGACACTGTGCTGAAGGTTCATAAATACAGAATTCAGTAGGTATCAGCTGATCCCAATGGGAGCAGTTCATTGTATAATCCAGGTTTCTTTTATGACTGCACTCACCTCCTCATCCCATAGTATCAATTTGTGGTGATGTGCAAACTGTTTCCCCTGAAACCAAATATTGGTCATGGCAATATAAAAATGTGCTGTGAGCACATTCCTGGGGCCAGCTTGAGTTTCTAATATTTTGAGATTTCAATCATAAGTCTACCTATAACAGCACAAAGGGAAATTATACAGATGGGGCGTTAAGTTCAAGGTTTTTTATTAAGCAGGTTTAAACTAACTGTTAGAGCAGATAGTTCAGTACTCCCTAGCACGTATTCTCTCGTGGCACTAAGGACAGATCTTCCATTTCATGAATTGTTCAAAATCTGTTGTGGTGATGTTACATTGGTCTCAACACAGAGAAATACACACATACACTTCGCCTGAGAACTTGGTATTGAGACAACACTGACTGTGGCCCTCATGCATGCACTTCACACACCAGGCTACCACCAAAAAGGTACAACATCAGTAAGGAAAAAAGGCATATTCTGCTTATACTAGTTCTTCTTTGAAAGTTTGCCATAGTATTTTGGGCACAACTCACTTTTCTGGCCTACATCACAGCCTTCAGTAACAAAAAATTACATTTCTGTACTAAAAAGAATCAAAACAACTAGAACTGAAGGTTCATGTATACACACACTCATGGATGTGGAGCTCATGTATTATAAAATATGTATATATGTATTAATTTCTTTTTCTGACAGATCCTGCAAAATGCCCTCATTAAGGTTTATCTTCTCCCACTGATGAAAGACTGCACTAGTTATTTCTCTTCACGACAAGATAGACAGCTTGCTCTGGTCTCAGTGCCAAGCCATCAGCTCATAACCTACACTGATAGTGAGATGATAATATTTCTAATCCCATTTTGACTGAAATCAACAGCAGAGCTGCCCCACTTGTAGTGAGAGCACGAGCCAGTGAAACTTCTCTTGACAGACAACAGGAAACGTGTTTTTTTTGGAGAGCAGAAATATTTAGGCAAGGACTACCCAGCATTCGAGCACAGATTAGCAGAACTCTGCAGATCTGGCATCTCTAAGCAGCACAGTGAAAGTCTGTGGGTGGACTAAGCCCACGTCCTTTTAATTTCATTATTGATCACAGACTAAATCAGGTACAATAAGAGAAAAGAGCAAAGGAAATTGAGCTGGCCCAGACAACATTTACATGCCAAGAGAGACTCAATCCTCGTATCACTGTCACAGCTCTGTGCATTTAAGGACATTCCCTAAGGCAGATGTGGGTTTTTCAAAGGTTAGAAGCTAAGCAGGGGAAGCCTGGGGGGTGCAGATGATCCACACAACTCTGGGTCACTGCTTTCAATCCGCCCCAGATGGGTACCCCCTGAGAGCCAGTATGTACCCCCTGAGAGCCCGCATGTACCCCCTGAGAGCCAACATGCACCCCCTGACAGCCAGCATGTACCCCCTGAGAGCCAGCATGTACCCTCTGAGAGCCAGCATGCACCCCCTGAGAGCCAGCATGTACTCCCTGAGAGCCAGCATGCTCCTGCCAGTCCTGCAGCAAACCATTGCCCTTGGCTGGAACCCTTTGGCAGCCCCACTGGTTGGAAGCCAGGCATGGCTGACCCCTCCATGTCAGGGTCAAGGTGACACAGAAGGACAAGATGACGAAGAGTGCATGAGATGCAAACCTGTCAAAGTTCAAGAAACATTTGGACAACACTCTCAGACACATGATGTGATTTTGGGCGTTATCCTGTGTGGAGCCAGAAGTTGGACCTGATGATCCATGTGGGACCCTTTCAACTCAGGATATTCTATGAATCTATTCTATGAGTCTGTTGTGGCTTACTATTCTATTTTAAGACAAATAAAAAAGTGTCAGGCACAAAGACACACAGTCTGCGAGGCTTAAAGGGAAGCCTTTGCCTTTGCCTCTTTTGCTCTCCCAAGTTAAGATGGCAATGGCCGGTGGGGAGCAAGAGAAAGCTTAAGGCACAAAAATGTCATACTCTCTTAGTGTCCAAGGGGAAATTTTATTTGGAGCTGAAATGTCCTGCTTGATTTGGCACAACACACCCATGAAAGGTTGCCAGCAGGTCTATGTAAGGGAGGTCCCAAGTCCCAGCCTGGGAAAGAGCCCCCTACAAGGCAGCTGCCCCTGTGGGAATGGCTCCTTAAGAGCAACTATAAAGTACTTCACACTTGAGTCATGTTTTCTTGGTATGTAGTCGTTGAGGCTTCCAAGGGAATGGTGTCTAAACACTCTGATGGTGTTTGGGGACAGCATCTTCATCCTGACCTCCTTGCCTGGTGAGATCAGGCTCTCCTCTCCCTGGGACCTTAAAACTGCAGGTGCAAACAGTCATTTTTCGGAGGGAATTATTCCCTAAAATACAACTGAAAACCTTAATTTCTACTGGTACAAGGAAAATGTATAGGAAAAAATCAGAGACCATTGGTTGGATTCCTTTTTTTTTTTTCCCAGTGCCTATCACAAATCTGCTCACAGCAAAATGTTAGCTGTGTTGGAACAATTTGCACTCACCAGGCTTTCCAACCTGTAGTTCAAAAAATGCAAACATCAGGCCATTAAGATTTAATTGCTTTTTATATTCTCCATGGAAGCTTTTACTATGAACTATTCATAAGCACGCTCAGGATTGTCCAAAAAACACATTAGGGCTTTGTTTACAGAGGAATGTACTCAGGAGCATCTTCAGGCTCCAGGCTGCAGTGACCCACCCCCAGAGAGATCCCAGCCCCCTGGAGAGCCCCCAGTCCACTGGAGACACCCCAGCCCACTGGAGACACCCCAGCCCACTGGTCTGGAGCAATGCAGTGCCAACAGGGCAGTCAGGAACCACATTGGTGCCAGGTGAGGAAGTGCTGCCAGTCAGGCTGTGGTAAGCACATCATTCTGTTACTGCTAAATGCAGGTGTTTGTCTTCAGTTTTCTGCTCTTGTTTGATGGCTAAAACAGGCAGAAATCTCTGACCTGAATCCTCTTCCTACCTCAGAGAGCTTGTCACCAAATATGAAGGGGTTTTCCCCTCACCAAGGTATTGTAGTGCAAACTTTAAAGCAAAATACAGTTCTGATTTTAGTTTAATTCAATTGGTTTTTACATAAATATTTCATGAAATACTTTCCTCTTTGTATTGTTGAAACACCTTTACTGTTCTTCCTGCAATATTTTCACCTAACATTTCTAAGAGATAGTAGAATAATCCTGGCAGACTCTAGGGTACTTTTTTTCATAACTTTTCCTAAATTTCCTCCATTTTTACAAAAATTTCAGAGACATAAACCTAACTTCTGTTCTCCAAGACAACTTTAAATGGAAAACAACTGAGAAATTACAGAATGAAAAAAAAAAGGAGGGAATTCAGAATACCATATTTCATTCACAGAAAAAGGGGACTGTCACTGCACAAGAAAGGAAAACAAACAAAATGTGCTTTTTCCTTGACTAAGCCATGTCCAGACTACAAGCCAGTGAAAATGTTTCTCTCAGCTTCAAGGCATCTGAGATCAGATAATTTCATGGAGTATCACATTTTTAGCTCATTACTTTCTTACCAGTTTTACCCCCTGGAACAAGCCACATCTTTCTTTAGTAACAGTCTGGAAATGCCCCAAATTTGACTAAAGTCCAGTTAGTAACAATATAATCATAGGTGTGCAACCCTGTCCAATTCAGCATCTGTAACACACTCATCTGCTTTAATCTTCAAGAATAAGGACCAATGTTTTTTTAAAAAGTCCCCAAGTTCCTAATTTGTCACAGGAAGTTGATGGTAACTTCTATGGAGATATGATGATGTGTTTTATTTACACGTGTTTCAATGTCATGCTTCACTTCCAATGGCACAGCTAGGTAGGGACAAAGTATTTATAGCAACACCATAAAAAATCATAATCCATTTGTTCTACACTGTTGGTGCTCTATTAATGTAGTATATTCACTGCTGCCTTGATTGGGGGAAATCTAATAACATGAAACTAGATCACTAATTTTTGACCTCCTACTTCACAGTTTCCCTCAAAGGGTAAGGAGTTGTTTTACTGAAACCCTTTCAAATTATATTTGTTGAAAATTATACAGTAAAACTAGTTCATCAGATTATTTCTTCGCAGAGAAAGAGTGAAAGTGTGAAATTACCTAAGCCTAGAGCAGCATCAGGAACAATGAAATGCAATGAGTCTTTAGCACTGCAAACCCACTCACCTGCTAGTAGAGATCACCATTTCTCCAGAAAATAGCACCCATAAGCCTATAATGTGCATCCACAATTTTATCACCCACAGGCAAGATTTGTTTCCTTCCCTTCTGCTCATTTTCCCTGTTAGGGCAAACTGCTTTTCCTCTGTCTCTCTTCCCCACGCTGAACATTCCTCCCACACCTTCACTGTGCTCCCCTCAGCTTCAAAGGAACAGAAACCTCCCAACAGCAGCAAGAAATAATGTCAGTCCTCCAGTAATAGCTCCTGGTCTAGCTGAACTGGTGACATTACTGTGTGTTCTCACTGTATTTATCTTCCCTGTTGCTTCCCCCCTTGACAGGCCACATGTCCCCTTCCACTGTGATGGATGGAGTCAGGCCAAGCAGACACAGGTGCAGGACAGCTCAGGCATCGTTATTTTCTCTAGTCCTACCTATTTATCAACGTACATTTATGGTTCCTCTCCAAGCTCTGCCTAAGCACTACAGGCAATTAAAGCCTTGCCTACATGGGAGAGGACTTAATTTTGCAAGAGAGCAAATAGAACAGTGATATCTCTGGTAGATTAAAACAAGTGACCAAACCAATGCTGGACACGTGTCCCTCACCTTCCTGAGTATCGTTTGTCCAGTTACACAAAACAGAGCTCAAAATTGCATCCAGGGCGATGGATAAAGATTGCTGTACCATCATGGAGTGCAGCAGGAATGCATTTTGGGTAAAACAATTCTGAGAAATACATGTTTGTGAACTAGTTTCAGATCCCTCCCTGTCAGATGCAACACATAGTCATGTATATGTAGTTCTGCATATCTTTTATCTCATGTACAGATTTCAGTCATCACACAGCTCTTGTTGCCAGCACATTTTCATACACATGAGCCCATGGCATGTTCAGTTTGCAGTGGGTACTCCAGTCACAAGCTCAGCCTGATTTTACACCTGGTCTGTGATGATCACCCTGCAAACCATGTCACTTCATATAAAGACCAAGAAATTATTTTCGCTATCAAACAACTTTATAACCTTGTTAAATTCATTCTTGTGTTTCTTCCTCTTCCCCTGAAATAGTTTTTTGTTCCCCCTTTTTTTTTTTTGCAAGTCTTTTATAAAAATAAAATGAAACATAATGCTGTGGCTCAAGTACATAAGACTCAGACTCATCTACCCTGGCTGCTGAGAGGCATTCATGTACAACATCCTCTTGATTGCCTGGGCAGAATATGCAAGAAGGAAGGACCTCAGGTTCCAGATCAACTACCAAAAAATTAATAGTGACTCAAATATTATCCAAAAATTGGAAAGGTCAACAGTCCCACCCTAAATGTGTCTTTTTTTTTTTTCTTGAAGCAGCAGTTTAGGACATAATTTGCTGACTATCATAACCATAATGTTATATAAATTGAATTCCCTCTGAATGTAATTTACCACCAAAGTTTATTGAGCTTATTTTAACACCATAGTGGGAGATTAAAAATTAAATTATCATTTTAACTATTTTTATAAAGGTTATATTAGTACTTTTCATTTCTTTACTGCCTTGCTGAATGTCAGGGGGCAGAGCACTCAACGAAGCCTGACAGTGGCTAAGAGATGGAAAGGTCATGCCATGTACATCTGATTCAAAAGTTCAACCTTTGCTTTACCTAGAAAACTATTCATAAAATTACTGCCTACCAGAAAAATGAATAAAAGCAGAGGTCATCCACACCCCAAGCGCCAGAGACATTACAGGACACTCTGACCTGGGGAAGCACAGCAGCCCTCAGAACTCTCTTTCCATTTCAGTTTTAGCAGCATTTGAAATTCAGACCCGAAGGTCAGCTCTGCCTCTGTGGAGTGACACAATCACCCAGCACAGTGCCTGGCTGGACTGCCCCAGCACCTTCCAGCTGCCGCTGAAACATGGGGAGTTTGTCAGAGCTTCTTTTGATGTCCAGAGCCCTGGAATTCTTCTGGGGGCCAGAGCAATAATAAATATTAATATCATGCAAATTAACTATTAACAATAATAAAACACATGACAGGTGATTACATAATAGGTGATTACATAAATTAATTCACATCAAAGAATGTTTCTGCCCTAGTGCTGCCCCAGGCACCCATATGCATCATTTCATTGTCATTAGTGTCTCTTAAGATAATAATTTAAAAATGAATTTAAAATACGCATCTTTAGTTGAAAATACTTTTAGTCCACTTCAAAAGAGCAAATGTGTCCTAGTAGGGTTCAAATTAAATTAAAATATGAGATATTTGGTTAACAGGGCACATGACTTTTATTACAGGTTAGTGTAACACTGTCACTGTTACTGCTCTTGCAGTGTTATCTTCTCAGGGCTTTTTTTCAGAAGCATCTCTGAAGTCTTTACTACCTGGAGGTGCTTAAAAATTCAGGATGTGAGCAGAAGCAGGGGAGGGGCGTAATTTCTGATGGGATGGGGAAAGAAGCATTAGGGGGTGAACCCCTCCTCCAAGCCCCAAGAGCAGAGGGGCCATCACCACCATCCAGCCACCCTTGGCACAGAGCACCAAGAGCCCTGGGGCAGCACCACTTGTCTGGAGCACCTTCAGCAACTGCAGGAATAACCTGACAGCACGGCCCAGCAACAAACCACTCATGCAGAGCTTCCTAAGCCCCAGCTTCAGAGGGAAAATGGCATTAGGGATAGTGTTCATGCTGTGGAAGGTGTGCAGGGTTGAGATTCTGGGGCTACTGGTTGGATGAACTTTTCAGTCACTTCTCCTCTTGCACGATCACCACAGATATAATGGAGAACAGAAGTCAGAAATGAAGGAAATTCTGCACAACTATCTGAGAACAAAATTCAGCAAGATGTGAAAACCCACCCAACCACAAGGCTGGGCAGCACCTCAGCTGTGCAACCCTCCTGCACACAGGGGCTGCCTGTCCATCTCCGCTGTGTGCCCTGAGCGGTCCCACACCTTGCACCCCCACATGGGGTGGGTTACGGTAGTTTATTTTTAATTCTGTTTCCATGAGGTTTGACACAAGCACAAAGGTGATCAACAGAAAAAACAAAGCATCACGTCCCTGCGAAAACCAGGGCACGCAGCCTTTAGCACGTTCTGCGGAAGGCAGGTCAGGAGCTGCACCACACCGAGCTCCAGCTAAACCAACCTGGTCTGCTCTTGTCAAACAGGGGTTTTATAGTCAGTATTTCTTATGATGCCTTTATTTGGCTGTTTTCTTTCTGTATCTGGCTTATTTTCTTTTCCTGCCCAGGCTTGTACATGAGCTTTCTAAGGCCCTGGACATCTCTGTGCGTTACCAGCTACAATGGTCTACAGCTCTTGAATGTGCTTAAGCTTCCGAAGTTTATTCTCAGTTTGACATCCCAAATAAATCAAGACATTTCTTAGACCAAGAGGTTTTTCTTTTTGAATTTCCAATATATAAAAGTCCTATCGGTGAAACACTCAGGCTTGGTAGAAATGCACAAGCCAAAAAGCTACAGTTTTGCAGGTGCTTTTTCTCCTATGTTGTTTGTTCTTCATTAAACAATGCAAAACACTAGGAATAAAAATGAAGAAGACAAATTGGAGTCTAGTTAGCAAGGGAGATATAACCTAATATCCGTCACTGTTATACTTCCGTATGCTACTTATTGAATCAATGCTGGCAGGAAAAAAGATTGCTGGGGCCTGAGGCACTTAGTAACAGCATGTAACATGGATTTCCCTTTAGGTGTCACTCTAAAAAGTTGGTGTGGACAATTTCTAGTTCTAATGTAATGAGAGCAGAGAGTGATGCTGTCAGGATGAGAAATAATGGCAGCAGAGTGTGAGGCTGCACACAGGCAGCCAGTTGCTTGGGCAGCTGGGCAGGGTGTGGGGTAGGATGGGCACCCCAAGGCTGTGTGCCTGGGGAGAGGGTGGGAATGTCCTCCGCACCCTGAGGACTGCCGGACACCTGCCAACACCACCAGCTCCAGAGGTGCCAGGCTGGTTCAGAAACGAGCGTGTGAGCCGCCCATTCAGGAGGTAACTGAAAGTGTGCAAGCATCAGCTGGTCCCCTCAGAGCCTGCACAGCTGGAAACAAACAGAGGATGAACAGTGGAAGGAAGTGCCTCCCTTTAGCAGAGGGGCTGCAGGGGCTGTGATGCACAACTCACAACAAATAGCATTCACTCGAAAAAAACTCTTAATATTTGGCCCCATCTTCATGCCATATCACATATCACATATTCCTCCCACCATGGGATTTAAACTTCCCTTTGGCCTCCACCTGGCAGCTTCTCCTGTACAAATTCAGGACCTTGTGGGTGCTGTGGTCACCTCTGAGGTGCCATCATTCCTGCCTTTCTGTGGCTGCTTCCTGTATATCTAGGTATGCTCTCCCAAGCATCCTCATTGGTATGTACAGCCTGTAATCAGCAGTGAAATACTTTAGGATTCATTTCAGTGAAGGATGGAAGGCTTGAATTGCATTATATTGTCTGGTAATTAATACTAAGAAGAGATCCTGCACAGTGTAACAATAGCTATAAAATTGCTTCAACTACAGCAGATGCAGAGAAAAGAAATGACACGATGCAATCATTATTATTATTATTGCCAGGTTGGTAGGGTTTTTTCTTCTGTTGGATCTTGCAACATCTTTCATGAACTTGTTTTCTTTCAAAATGACTTCTTGGCAGAAAATGGAATTAAAACTCTAAACGGACTTCACGTCATTTCAGAATGAGTCAAGGTCAGCTTGTCCACTTTTTAAGTACAAAACTCCACACTGCTCCCTGCCAGCTGGGGAGAAGCTGCCTGCACTGCTGTCTGCCACATGCCATGCCTGGGCAAGGAGGGAAAGCAAACCAGAGTGAATGGGAGGGTGCAGCATGGTACCAGAAATACCAAGTGTTGCAAGGCATCACATTTAAAGACTAATTCTTAGGAGTTGCAGTGAGACAATCTTAATCATATTGGGATGGCAAAGGAGCATTGCCCCACCACAAATCAGTAGTGCTCTTTCAAATATCAGTTCCACGGTGACAGAAACTGCAGCCGCTGGTTTGTGTGCCTTGACTTGAGCCAGTGTATACAATTAATAACGCATCCCTGCCCAATCAACAGAACGATCTGTCCTTGCCCCTAGGTACTAATCATGTGTCAAGACAATTAATTGCAGAGATGTACTATGTGAGGAAGGTTGCCCTTTATGTAAAATGTGGCAATTTTTCTGAAGGGCCCAAGGCAATGATCATCTGAACATCCTCCCTTGCAGTAACACTACCCTGTCTAAATGAAGGAGGAGAACTTAGTCAACTTGAGACCTAAAAACAAACCTCCCTCTGGGTTCAAGCTCACAGGATTTGGAGCACCCTACCACCTACCACTGAGCAGAATCACTCTCTTCAGCAAAGGTTACAATTTTCCACTTAGATTGGATCAAAAGTCCCTGAATGGCTAAATTTAAAAGCTGATTGCCACAAAAGATTCTTAAGAAGACTTTTTCTTCCATCAACTTCACTAGTTCACAAGAAGCATTTTCCTCACCGAAGGCTTGTCTGGCATCAGGGAAGGCTTGCCATTGATTTTCACAGAAATGTGATCAGATCTCCCATTAGTCACTAATCTCACTGGGCAGGTAATTGGGTGCAGATGAGGGGAGCCAGCAGGGAGCCAAAATGTCAAGGTACTCTTTGTTTCACTTTGTCTACTCTTCCTCTACTTTCTCAAAGGGAAAGGGGAAAATCCAACCGACCTGCACAAGGAGAGCAGAGTCACTTCCAGTAACACCCTCCCTGCCTCAGCCTCCTGGCATCTGCTCTGGCACTGCCCCACCCTGCACACCTGTCGGGGGATAGCCTTCTCAGGAGAGGGGGACAGTTTATATCATGATTAGACGAGGAGGACCCACAACCCCTTTGCCTCATCTGCAAACTGCTTATTGTCAGGGCCCCTCCTCTGGTTGGGAAGCAGCCCGGGCAGCAAGAACCATGGCAGAGCCTTGGTGACAGGGAGCCACCATCTCCCCACTGCCTCACCTTGTCTTGCTTTTTCACTTTGACTCACTGTTCCCAGCTGTCATTGTCATCAATAATAAGAGGTGCTGGGGCGCATTTTACAAATGCGTGTGCTTAATCATCTTGATATCTGAGAGAAGCCTTGTGATAAGAAGGGCTGTTATCTCCATCTCACAGTGGCAGTATGAACCCCCCGGGCCTGCACAGGGTCACTGCAGCCACACAAGGCTCTGGCAGCAACGTGCAGACACCCCACTGTGCAAAACCAAGGGGAGAAAGGCCCTTCCAGTGCTGCAAGGGATGGATTGAACCTCCTGCACCACCCACTTCAGGAGCTGGTGAGTCCCACTTAGCCCTTCCACTACTGTAGACCCAAGACAACCTCTCCCCATTTTGATGTACCTCTCCTTGGCTCACCCTCAGCAGTAAAGGGCACAGCCAGCCTTCCTGGCTGCTTTGGTACACACCATTGCATGTCCACCCTGCCTGGATCGTGTGGCTCTCCTCATCCCGCTGAGCAAGGACCTGTCCCTTCGTCATCGTTTTCTTTCATGTACAACAAATTGTAGTCATAACAAGAGAGCCCAGGCAGAATTCCCCCGAGAGTTTGAAATGACATTTTTCAGGATCTGACAATAAAACACCACTTGTGCTCTGCCTCTCATCTCTTCACCCTTTCAGTTAAGCTTTCACCCTGCGCATTAGAGAAATGAGTCATCTTCACCATCTCTCATGCACTTGTATTCACAGTACCTTGCCTTAATCTTCAGTTTTTCACTATCACCTGAAATATATGCTCCTTAATCTCTAGTATTACTTTATGGGGAAAACCCACTAAAAAATAAATCACAGTTATAATGAGAAGCTTCCAAAGACTATAATCCTAAAACGCACTCCTATAATAGCACAAGGGAATCTCCATGCTCAGTATTAAAAGGATAATTTTTCAGTGCATCCCCAGTTTCCCAGATACACACAGCTCTTCATTTCCACCTGCAAATGGCTCCATAGATTAGCAGAGAGACAAAACTCAATCAAGCATGTCTGTCATTGTGATTATGGCCTGGCTGTAAAGCAATTTCACAGAATGGGAGAGGACCATGATATACCTATCACAACTTAAAAGCCTTCTTCATTGCACCAGATTTACATAACTTTATTCAGTGTTGTAGATTAAAGGTTCAGAAAAAATTCATATTTGCCCATAGGGATGGGAAATGAGCAAAGCAGTGACACTGGAGGCAGTTCATCATTTGAATTGGGTTTTACACCTGCAGAATTCCTGTCTTGCTATTTGGCAATACCTTGTGGCTTACACAGACCCAGTAACTGTAAGGGATTGTTTGTGTGTTTGCATCTTCTATCAAATAAGAAATACAAGCAAGTTGAAAAGGTTGAACGTTTCTTGGTTTTGACTCACTCTGTGGAGTTCGCTGGGGAAAATGTAGCCCTTACCTCTCTTAGGAAAATATATCAAGATCCATGTGCTTTTCTTCACCTGAAGACCTTGCAGAGTGACTTTAGCACACCTTCAAAAAATGTCCCCCTCCACCTGCCAGAAGTGGCAGTTTAGAGCCATATCTATCAATACAGGTTGCCATGTACAGCCATTTGCAATTCTGACATGCCCTCAAATCCTAAATCTGGCTTAAAATTTCTTCAAGCAGTTTCTGACAGTTAAAGCAAGAAATTTGTACTCATGAAAACACTAAATGAGATGAGAGTTGACATTTCAGTTGTCCTGGCTCTGGAATGAGTGTTCATGCTCATTTTACTAGGAAATGAGCAGGTATGCAAAAGCTCCTGCAAGATCAGCAGAGCCCATGCAGCTGCAGGAAGCAAAACTCTTCAGCAGCCACAGTCTCCTGTCCCAGTTCCACTGCAGAGCTGCTGGGTTCAGGCTGCTCTGGCCCAGACAGAGCAGGGCTGGGTGATGCTGCACCGTGCTCCTGAAAGGGAAGGGGCACAAATCATAAAGTCACAGAATCATTTAGGTTGGAAAAGACTTGAATATCATCCAGTCCAACCATTAACCCAGAACTGCCAAGTCCACCTCCAGGCCATGTCCCTGACTCACAGTGGGAGTCTCTCCACACTGACAAACTGAAAGTTCCTCTTCCAAAATTCAAAATAGTCAGCCCTAATTTGGTCAAACCAATGCAACCAAAGGTGGTGTGGAGACCTCCAAAAGGCTGATGACATTCTTTAGGGACTGGCTCAATCATGCCACTTTCGGAGTGAAAGCCACAGTGATTCTTGGCAGTGTATGGCTTGTCCCCATGAGGTCAGGGGAAAAACCCAGGGCCAGGGCTGCCTCTTCACTGTACCTGCTTAGAGGTGTTGCTTTTTATTTCTTATTATGAAAACTTCTTTTCCCTCTTCAGTACAAGATAGAAATCTGATGTCATTCCATTTCATGTTTTTCCCCAGATCCTGATTCTTCAAGGCTAAAACTGAGTTCCCTGAGATTGACTCTGATGCTGCAACATATACCAAAGTTCTTGGTTGAATTAGGCCCTCTTGAAGTATAACGAGGGAGATATTCAAGCTTTTTAATCCAGCAGCACAGCAGGGAAACTGCTTGTCTCTGTGTGATTGTGTAATTGCTTTTCAAAGAGAGAAGAGAGTTTCTCTACCCATGTCACACTGACAAACCTCAGAAGTCACTTTGGTCTCCCAGCCTAACTTTCAAGATTATTTGTTATGGATAAAAGGAAAGACACTTCTATTTCCATAGCTGACAAGCTTTGCTTCAGGGCACGCATTTATTTTCCATGCTGTTGATCTCTTCCTCCCTGTATCGGGCTAATTCATCAGATTAATAAAGGACGATTTAGCTTCCTGCAGGGTGTTATTGATCTCTTGGGGAACATGGCAGTTGTATGCTATGCCACCTTTCCCCTGAGCAAAGAGGATGATTTTTAAATATTTCTAATGCTTGCTGGCTACAGCTGGCTCTCACCAAGCAGCAACAGAAGAGCAAAAGGCAGCAGCAAAGGGGAAATGCAAAATGTATCACTTGGATGCCTCTTTCCCTGCCTCTGTACTCATTGGTGTGTCCAGACCATACCCACCTTTGGCAGTCTGTGACAGGATCTTCTTCTGACTCCAGCAGCACTTACCAGCCAAAGCTGTGTTTCCATATGCCTCTTCAGAGCACTTCTGGAAGGCACTGGGATTTCGGCATGGGCAGCACCATCAGAGTCGAGCACACTGAGCAAAGGGAACTGGAACTAGTTGATTTTTAGGGTCCCTTCCAATCCAAACCATTCTAGGATTGTATGATTCTGTGACCTACTCTCAGGGCCTTCCACAGCAGTGGTGGTTTCTCAAGAGACCAGAAGTGCACACATTTCAGAAGCCTTCACCTGTCATCCAACACAGAAACAGCAATGTCTCCTTACCAGTGCTGAAATTCCTCTCCGTATCCCAGCAAAATTATTTCTATACCTTCAAACTAAAGTGCTGGATGAAGAGCTTTAATTCTCCATAATCTCCCTGTTGTTCCCCAGCTCCCTGCTCATCTGGGCAGCAATCCTTGCCCTACAAACACAGCCTGGCTCCTGGCTCCCAGGATGCAGAGCTTAATGTTTGACTTTATTAAAAAGCACTGTTTGTTTATTTGTGCCAGGTTACAAAGCCCAAATCCTCAGCCTCTGTGACTTACTACATCATTCTTCACCTTTCTTATGGTTTAATGTTGTCTTTAGCTTTTCCATTTTCTCCCCAAAACCACTGACAGAAGTGCTAAACTGTGACAGAGCAAGACCTGAGCCCTACCAAGGCTGGGCAGACACAAACTCCCTTCCTCCCCTGTTTGCAACTCTGTTGTAAGCTTCTAAATGCTTTCCCTTAAAATCCACTCAGTATGTACTATACTAATTTTATATAACTCTAATTCCTTAATCAATAGCTTTGAAGAACGAAATATCTCTGTAAATTACAACAACGTTATTACCTTTAGCAGTCTAATTTGCAATCTCATTAAAAAGATATGAGGTTCTTTTCTGTAACCCTACTGTGATGGAAGAACTCCCCATCCTTCATTAGTCACACCCTTGGCGTGTGCTGGTCCATGTTTGTCTGGGACTGGTGTCAAGCTGAGCTGTCCTCAGCTGGTTTTCAAGCTTGCTTTCCTTGCTGCCCCTCTGTGATGGCTCAAGCACCAGTGAAATGCAGTGTGACCAGCTCCAGGAGCTGTGGGGCAGTGCCATGCCCAGTGCCCCAGATTCCCTGGTGAGAGCACGCAGGGGTGGCCCGTGCTGTGCCTCACACGCAGGGTCACAGTGGGACACTCCATCCTGCAGTATGACCACAGCTGAAACTTGTTTTCCCCAAACCTCACAAATTTATTGAATGTTTCTTCATGGACTGACTGCCTTTTCTGCATTATCAAAATGTATTTTCTGGGGGATTCCACTGGTACCTGACCAAATAAATACCTTTTCTTCTAAATATATTCTAAAAGTTACTGAGCTCTGTTTGTATTAGTTTCTTTCCCATACAAAAACAAGCCCCATCTTCTCAAATATAGAAAAGTTTTGAAGCCAGAATTAGACAAGGAAATGTTAGAAGATAAGGAATCAGGGACTAGTTTCTCCTGGTGGTCGGGGGGTCTGTGCCATTTAGATGGATGATTAAAAACTGGCACCACCCCATGAAGCTGCCGGTGTCTGACCACTGCCTGCATCTCCCATTTAGTACATTTCTCATCTTTATCCCTTGAGCCCCCTGTTTCCAGTCCCATTTGGTAAGGTTGTGTTTATTTACCTGGTTTTTGGCAAGACAGAAAAAGCTATCCAAAATTTCAGTCCATAAATCGCAGTAGGCAGATTGAATAGGCCTAAATGATAAAGGAAAATAACTGCAAATAACTTATTTTGTAAAAAAAAATGAAGGGTCTTAAAATTGATTTGCTGACATGTTATTTGCTTGATGTCATCCTTCTATAAGTGGGTTATGATTGTTCTCACAAACGCAAAATAATATGCAAATATATCCATCACATCCTACTGCTTCCAGTTTTATCTGCCTGTTTCCTAGTCTTTTCTTTCCCTTCCCCCAGAACCTCCCAGAAGCCGATGAGATGCATTTGTCCCACTTGCAAGGACAGGAATGAAGAGAGTGGAAAAAGGAAAAAAAACAGCACTACACCTCTTCTGACAGGTCTGTGTTTCGTGGTGGTTTATGCCCCTATCACACGATGTACAGTTTCATTTCTGCCCTTGAAAAACAGCCAAAAGACCAGTATACATTCTTCCCTGACAATTTCTCTCTGGCTTTGGAAAACATGGAAAGTTTATGGCCAGCCAACATCCCTCGTGCGGTCACAACTTTGCTGTCCCAAGTGTTTTGGAGCAAACAGGACTCACCAGGACTGTCAGAAAGTCTTCCTTAAACACAGAGCAATTTGTAGCACAAACCCAAGCAATGCTCTCCTGCAGGAAGGGAAATAAGAGTTGGGGTTTTATCTCTTACTCTACCCAAAGCTATACATGATTTTTAGGGTCCCCAGAACCAGACTGTGCTCAAGATGAACCCCAGCTCAAAACCCATGGAGTTTGTGGGTTCCTGTGATAAAGGTGTACCTGGGAGCCTTGGTGAGGAACAGGTGCCCAGTCCTGGCTGCTCTCCCCACTCCCCCCGGGGGTGGCTGGAGCTGGGGCTGCCCCCACCCCTGTACTGGCAGCTCTGTGGGGAATGGTGCTGCTCCCAGGGAATGGCACAGATCCATTGCTGCCCATCAGTCTGGCAGCCCCAAGCCCTCCTCACGCCCCAGGGCTGGAATTAACAACATAAACTGCAGCTTGAAAACGGCAGATCAGGTGCACACTTACTGCCATGAAAAAGCTTTAAATTTGTTTAGAATTGAAAAAGAAATAAAAAATCTACCACGAAAGGCTCAGGTACAGCTGTAAAGGGCTCAATGCAAATTACAAGGTGAAGCTGAATTCATCATGAAGTTGCTTTAGGATTTTGCAATGCACACCTACAATTCTGGCCCTTAGCAAGGGACACAGAGGCTGGCTGTGCTTAGTGGCCAGATTTTAAAGCAGTGTCAGATTAAGAAAGCTGGCTTTGAAATACTGGATAACTTTAGGCCTGCCTTTATAACATAGGATCAAAGGATTTGAAGCCTTAAGACACAACTGAACTGCAGAAATTTTAGACACTCTCCACCCAGATCTAAGATCTGTGCTGTTAGGAATTATTAATAGCTGTTACATGACAGCAAAGTAAGTGCACTACGTCCATATTTTAATATATATAAATATATAAATGTATATATAGATATCTATTAGGTCTGTAAACTACAGTATCATTTTGTACAGGAGTGACCCACTTTTCCACAGTTCCTAAAGTTCACTCTACACTGAGAGTAATAATGTTTCAAACTGACCAAACAGTCATTGGGTAAAAATCTATTAATAATTTCATCACGGAAATCAGAACTCAGACTGCCATTCCTCCAGGACAGCCTGAGCCCCCCAGCCACGGTCCTTCCTTCTCAGCACAGTGAACCTCCTGCTGCTGCCAGTGAGGGATGGGAGGGGAGGGGGCAAACCCTCATGCCCAGGGGAGCCCAGAGCCTGACAGTGACGGACATTCAAAAAATGGGAGATGCGAAACCAAATCTTCACAGGCAGGAATAAATAGTCAACTCCGGGTGTTTTCCACCTGTTGCAGATAGTGGCTCATCATGTAAGGGACTGATGGACCAGTCCCCTTCCTCAGTCTGTCACAGGAGGGCTACATCCTTCACTGTGTTTTTCCCCAGTCTGCCTGGGACATCAAAGCTTTTTGTCTACTGTGTGCTTTGTAAACCCTTAAACATCTTCCAGCTGAAGAACAGACCTGCTGACAGGGAACACAACCTAATGTCCATTGATTTGCTCTCCTACCTCCCGTTCACAGATGGGTGGGAAGAGAAGGCAGTGCAGGGAACTCACAGCAGGAGGATCATGGAAGTCTGGAACAAGATGCTGAAGTCACTGACTTTCTACTGTCATGGAGAATCAGGAGAAGGAACTCACAGCCACTCAGCAATTCTGGACAGTGCTGGGGACCCACTCACATGGTAGCCAGGAAAAAACAGTGTACAGTCCCAGTTCAGCACCATTAGCCAGACAATGGTGTCATAGGGACTGAACAATTCTCATATAAAATTTTATTCTGAAACATTAGCTGCAGACAAAGATTTTTCTCTATATGAATTATGAAGTATTATTTCATGTTTAATTGCATTGATTTACATTGAAAGCTTTAAACATCAGAGTAATAATTACCTTAAACCAATTTGTCATCAGGAATACAATAAACCATTATCTATATCAGTGCTTACAAGGAGCTGATTCTTCTGTGTCAAAGGAACTAGGAAAAATAAGAAGCAATACTTAAAATGCCAAAGTAACATCCAGGTTGCTGCATTCAGGGGAAAAAATTATGAAAATGATTGTCAGTAAAAGTGATGATAGGAAAAAAAATTGTTGGAACCAGCAGAGGTGCTTATTTATGGAGAAATGTCCAGATGGTGGTCAGGGACTGGCACCCACTGTCACTGAGCTGCTCTGTTTGGAGTCACAGGTCATCCACCCTCAAACCTTCTGCAGGGCTCTCCTGCAAGACAACTGAAGGGGCCCTGTGTCCCAAATCCTCCTCCCCAGACCTGAAACCAGCCCTGGGAATGGCAGGTATGTGGTGGTGGTTCATTTTGTTGCTGGTGACATTGAGAGCAGCCTCCTTTCTGTTTTGTCACCCCCTCTTCCCTTGTCCACCAACCAAGATGACATTTCTGCTCACAGAGAGAATACCAGCAAATACCTTTTATAAGGAAACTTCACACCACTCCACCCCCTGCTCTTAGAGAAGGTCTGACTATTTAAAACCAACACCAAAAAAACCTGGCTAGAGGTATGGAAAATTTTAGACAAAGCATTTACAACCTCAGCCAACTCAGAGACACCATGAACAAGGGGAGAGCAATGAGAGACACATTCTAGAGAAAGTTCAGGGCCAGGGCTTCCGAGCAGGGGGAACCTCCCAGGGGGACAGACTGGGGATCCCCAGGGAAAATGGTGTGTGCTCTGAGCCCCCCAGATTCCTGTGGGAGTGAGAAGGTTGCAGCAAAGGAAAGCTATAACAGGGCTTGAATATTTTAACTCATTTGACAGCCAGGTGCTGTAGTGCACTTTATCTGTGTGAGATTTTGCAGCAGTCAAGCACTTCACAGCCCTGTCCTGGAGCAGACATCACACACTGCTCTGCTTGCAGCATCACCCCAAATTTTACAGCTACTGCAAAATTTCATGCCCACGGCCAGTTTCAGCAGAATGGTCTTTATTTTGCAGAATGATCTTGAAATGCACCCTGTGGTTTGTAGGGACAGGATGAAAGCCTGGTTGTGATGGTGACCTCAGGGATGTTTCCAGGGCTGCCCTCCCCCCCAGGAAAGGCACATCACAGAGCTGTCAGGTGGAGGGGCACTGCTTACCTTCTGCCAGCCTCACTCCCCAGAGGCACAGGGATGACCAGCGTGTGTGTGTGGCTCAACTTCGGGAAGATTTGGGAAGGGCTGTCCCCCACGTGGCTGTGCCCTTCCGGCCTGCGCAGTGGATTTCAGGTGAGGCTCAGTGTGTGCAGAACTGGCCCCACCGTTTAAGTTTTGAGGTTCATCTGCCACGGCCAAGCGAGTTTGGACAGTGCCAGTGAAGTCCTCGGGAATAGAACCTACAGCACCCAGCGTTTCCCAGGAGGTCTCCCTTCCAAGTACTGATCCGGGGCTGACCCTGCTTAGCGTCTGAGATCTGACGGGATCAGAAGTCAGGGAGGCATTTAACTGCCTAGGGATGACCAGTAGAGGCACAGGGACATGCCAAAGGTGCCAACCCACGCACAGAGTGCTGTCACTGTTCTGTGCTGAAGGGCTGAGATCTCAAGTGGCATTCCTTCTCCAGTAGGGAAATCAGTGATGCCTCAGAATTTTCATTTGATTTTCTTGATCCACGAAGCTGCCCTGGGTAGACCAGCAGAAGGCTCTGCTTCCAGGTGGCAGCTGGGGACCAGGGCTGTGATGGGACTTAAGCCAGGTGGAAGCAGCAGCACAGGAACATCTTCCACGGGGCTGGAGCCTCCTGCTTTCACCACAACATCCACTTTAGCTCCAGCTCTCCATATAAAGTATCATCAAATAATTTACAGTAGGTGTCAGCTGCAGGCTACAGCCAAAAGGAAGGTTTATTTAAGATACCATGTGGATTGTTATATGAGATCCTGATGGATTATTCCTATCTGAGAATTTACAGATACTCCAGGAGCATGGCCAACAATTTGGATTAGTTTAGATTAAACTCAGACTGGGTTGGTTTTCCTCCCTTAGGAAATCTCAGCTCTAGATCTAGAAATTTTTTTGAAGGCAAGATGTAGACAAAAACAACTTTTACGCTTTCCAGCAGGCACCTGAAGTACTTTTCCATCAATCACCTTTGATATACAGAGGCAGAAGTGTGAGCTACTTCATTAAGAGCCCTCACACATAACTGGGTACATTTACATATTAATCAGACAGCTGAGCTGCTAATCTTTCTATCTGATATGCCTCTGTAACCATTCGTCAGAGCTGGGTGTTGTTAAATACTCCAGGTACCACCAAGTGCTCTAAAATCAAGACAAGTGCGGATGACAGGGAAAGGCTCATATTTACAACTCTCCCATAGAGCTCAGCACTGTTAGCTCTGCCACAGAAACATAAATACATATCTCTAACACCAGCAGCTTTAATCCAGTGGGAGCACTAAGAGATGCAAGGAACTTCCACTGCCAGGAGACTTCAGCAGGGCTCATGGAAAAAAAGGCTGGTTCCAGTTCAGAATTCTCCAAGCTCTGCTGGTGTCTGAGTGGCACAGGCACCAGGCACGATGTGAACTGGGCACTGGGCACCCTGGCACAGGACCCTGGGAGATCCTGGACTGTGGAGGTTGCCATGATTGCAACAGAGTAGCTGATGGGGGATTTCGACCAAACACACTGCAGGCACACAGCGGTTTACCACAGATGAGAAGGTGCCAGTTCACGTGAGTGTTTCTCTGTTCCCTCCTTTACTGGCTTTCTGAAATCCTGCTCAAACTCATCTGCATGTAGTGATGATGAAAGTCACTGCATATCATGGCTCACGCTGTCTTCCTCTCCATCTTTTCTTTCTAAGTTTTTTTTTTTTAAAGCTCTTAAAAAACCCAACCAACCAAAAAACACTGAACAGACAAACAAACAAACAAAACCTCTCTGCAAGTATTGTGCCAGCTTTAATGAAACTAACATTTCTCTGTCCTGAAAGCAGGAGGCAAGGGAGCCATTATTCAGTGTGAGGAGGAGCAAAACTACCTGGACACTGCACTGCTCTGCCTTTCCTGGGGTCACACAAAATGCTGCACAGCCTCACAGGACAAGGAGGAAGCAGCGTGAATCTTTGTTTGGTCTATCAAAGGAAATAAAGGAAGAGAGAGAAGCCACTTCCCTCCACCCCCAAACAACACTGCAAAGTCAGTAGTTACTGAGATGAACAACTGCCATGGAACTCAAAAGAGGATGGAGTCAGTGGATCCGCAGCTGAGCTGCTGTTTACTGTGTGCACCCAACTCTCGTCTCAGATACAGCACAGCAGTTGTTTGGTTTTGTGTTTAACCTGTTCATTCACCATTCCAGGATCTGCAAATCCTCCTCCTCAGCTCCCCTTCTCCCGCCCTCCCCTGCCTTGCACACAGCTCTCCACCTGGCTGGAGTAGTACCAGGCTTTGAGCTGCTGAATTAAATTCTCTCCATCCTCCAAGAGCAGACAACAGCACGAGGTTTAACCTTTGGGTGAGAGGGCACTGCCTGTTCCTTGGCACCACACACCTCCCTGCTGCCTCCTCCCAGGGCCGGGTGCCAGGGGGAGCAGGGCAGAGGGGCAGCCTGATCCAGCGCTCACGGATCAACAGCTGCAGCAGCCACAAAGAACACAAACACACAACGATTGCCTTTGCCAAGGAAGTGATCTGTGATGCTGTGATACCACTTCCTCCTTGCAGAACTGTCACAGGTCACATTTCGTGGACTTTAACTAAATGAAAGAAAAATAACATGCCTGCTTTCAGCAATCACACAGGCTTTGCTGAGCACTCTGATCTGCCCTGCTCTGGGCCTGCAAGGTTTTGTTTGCCACTTCCTCCAGATTAAAAGGATGGAAAGGTTAGCCAGACCCCAAGGAACTGCTTTATGCTTTTGCCATGGGACATCACCTGTGTTACCTGCAGTTCTCAGCCCTCAGTCCTCAGGCTGGCCTTGCTGCCCAGCCTCAGCACAGTAGCCCAGTAGCCCAGCCACACTGGCACCTCAGGGCTTCTCCCTCATGTCCAAGCAGCCCCTCAGACCCCCACAGCCCTGCACTGCCCTGCCACCCCCAGCCCATGGCAGCAGGAGGGTGCTGAGGGGCACAAGAATGCTTTGGAGACCATGAGCCTCTGCACAGGCTCTGCCATTGTTCTAGACCCACAACCAAGAGGTTTTGCCAGTGGATTTGGTTCTTAGGGAAGAACCTGAATGCCCCACCGATGCCATTAGAGCCCTACATATCCCATTCCAGCAGATGAAGGTGTTCAACCCTCCTATTCCTCACCCCACGGGACAAGTGGATTTTGGATACCACCAGCAATTCATGCAGCAGTAGCATTTTACAACCAATGGATCTCTCCTCCATCTTTCACTGCTTTTTATAATGTTTTATTGATTGGTTTTGTCAAACTATTTTATTGATTGGAAGTATTTCCAAAGTCTGCAGTCTGGACATAAATATTAAAGAGGAGATGAGGGGACACAGGCTTTACAATGGAGACCTGGCTCAGCCTTGAGTCTGGCTGAACACCCAGCCCTGGCCCAGTGTCCTTGTTTGACCCAGGCCAAAACTGGGAGACAGGAGCTGGGACACAGTAACATCCATCTCCCTATTTTTACTTTCCAGACAGAGGCACAAGTACAGCGACCCTGTTTGAACTGCTTGAAATAAAGTCTTGGCCATAACTGACCCTGTGTGGGGGTGTTTGAGGGACAAGGAGGGTCACAGCCTCCACAGGCAGAGAACTGGAGCCTGGGACACTCTCAGGGATGCAGGGGCATGGAGGTGGAAAGAGGGTGAGGTTGCTGTCTGAAATACCACCCTGACATGTTATTGTTACTCCTTCCCTGGGATGCAGCCCAGTAATGGCTCAAAACCAAGAGAAGACACCTCACCCCAAGGTGAGGTGTCATACAGCTCACTTTTGGGTCAGGGTTATTTATTTATCGCTATTTATTCATCATTTTTAGATGAACTTTGCAGTTTGGTTTCAATTTTTGGCATTTGCCTCTCCTACGAGTGCGTGAAAAAGAAACACCACAAAGAATACAATGGGGCAAAACCTCCAGCCCCTGAAACACCAAACCACTGAACTATGGTCGCATTTACCATATTAACACAAGGCAGAGCATCTCTGCTCCTTCGAGAGCAGAGCAGGCACGACCCTGAGGAAGAGCTGGCTAGACCAAATAGGAGCATGCATGATGTGGGGACTCCCATTTCACACACAAACCATCAACAAATAAATAAAACAAATCATAGAAAGCATGACTGCCCCACTTTCTGTTTCCCAGTTAGAAGGTTTTACCTTTGCTGTGGTTTAGTTGCTTGGTTTAAGCAGTGGAAAGAGCCGTGCCTTTGGCTGGTGCTTCTTGCTAACAGCATATATTGGTATTTTTCTATAAAAACCCAAGATCACATGAGCAGTTCCCTGGGGTTTGCCATGGTGTAGGCTAAGCACAGTCAACCATAGGCAACAGCTGGTGCTCAGTTCTGCTGTCTCATGGGAAAGCAATTCCACCTGGATCCTACAGTATGGGTTTGGTGGCCTTTTCTACCTCCAAGAAGAGATGCCCATTTCCTGCAGGAAGGCAAAGCTCAGTCCCTGCACTTACTGAGGAAACCTCAGTTTCCATTTCATTTCATCATCTCTTTGCAGCTGCAGGGAGCAGCGCCCTCTCTACCTGCCTGCAAGCCCCAGCAGTGCTCAGGTGGGAAGGAAAGGTCCAAACCTCACCAGCAGGAAGGAAATGGAGTTATTTTTTAATCACTGTTGAGCACAGGTTTTTAACAGCTTCCAAAAGGTCTGCTGCCCCCCAGTCCTCAAACTGCATGTATCAGACAAAATTTGCACTGCTGGAAAGGGTGGATGAAGCTCTTTTTTCTTTTTTTATCAGGAAAGAACACACAACCAGAAAATGCAGTGACAAAGCCAGTTGTCCCTTAGACAGTGATTTCACAGGGAAGTTACTCCCAGCTGTGTGCAGCACAGATCTGATCACGTAAGTGGCCCCGTGGGGACGTGTCCTGCTCCTACGCAGAGCGGTGACAGTACAGGGCAAATCAATGCAATGTTACAGCCAACAAAACTCATCTTAACACTCATGTTTTTTGGTCTTGATTGAGCCTCTTGAAATCCATGGAACTATTTCCTTTGCCACAGGTGTCTGCATCATGCTGATCCATGGGCTTGTAGGGCAGCGCTGCACGGTCTCCCCTTCGAGCTGCATAGACCTCCCACAGTATTTAGCAGCACCCAGGGGGTCCAAAAGACCCAGCTCTGGGTGTTGCCTCCAGGGGCAGCAGCAGAGCCACTTTCTTGTCCAGCCCCTCTATTCCACCTCTTCCCTCTCTTCCACCCTTTCCATTTATTTTTAAGTGCTGCCAAGTCTCCTGTGGCTCCACCAACCATGAGCTCATCCAAGAGGAAAACAGAACCAGCACTCCTCTTTCCCCCCAGCACCCGTCAGCATCCCTGAGTGACCCAAAGCATAGAGGAAACAGCTCTGTATGTGTTCCTGGCAGCTGTGAGTGGCTGGAAGGGTCCTGGGACAGGCAGGAGCTCTTAGCTCAAGGCAAAGCATGGAATCACAGTATGATTTGGGTTGGAAGGAACCTTAAAGATTATCTTGTTTCAAGCCCCTGCCATTTGCAGGAACACCTTCCCCTAGACCAGGCTGCTCATTGCCCCATCCAACGTGGCCTTGGACACTGCCAGGGATGGAGCAGCCATAGCTTCTCTGAGCGACCTGTTCCAGTGCCTCACCACCCTCACAGGGAAGAATTTCTTCCAAATAACCTCATCTATCACTGCATACCCTTGTCAAAAACCCCTTTCCAGCTTTCTTATAATCCCTTTAGGTACTAGAAGGTGCTATAAGGTCTCCCTGGAGCCTTCTCTCCTCCCCAACAGCCCCAGCTCTCAGCATGTCTCCATAGGTGATGGGCTCTAGCCCTCTAAACATCTTCCTCTGCATTATTTTCATCTGGATGTGGGAATTGTCATCCCCCTGTCCCTTGTACCATTCTGTGAAGGTGGAGGATGAAAAGGCTGATCTGCGGCTCCCATGGGAAAGCCAGGCTTGGGTGGGTGGGACAATAAATAGAGGGATTAAGAAGAGTTGAACTGTTTTTCTCTCCATCATATTTGCATTGCAAACATAAGTTAAAATGCTGGTATTAGACTTCAGTGACTGCAAACACCTTCAGAAAGAAAATGGTTTGGGGGAAGGACAGCACGGCTGGTGTGGGGTTTGGGCAGAGGGCTCGGGGCTGCTCCTGCCAACTGTCGTGCCCAGACAGTTCTTGGTCCTCTGTGCAAGCTTTGATGGCAGCTGATCTTGCTCTGTGCCTAAAATACTTTAAATGGCTAAGCCACCCCAAATTGTCTTGGCAGGGAACAAGGGTCTTGCAGCACCACAGACGGATCATGCAGCTATTTCTGGACTGTTCCATAAATAGCTCCTTCTCTCTGGAAACAGCCCTCAGCTGCACTGAGGCCAAACCTCTGCCCAGCACCTGACCTCTCCTTTTTGGAGCTGGCCACTTTTCTTCTCTAGAAATCTCCCTCATGCATTAAAAGCTGCTTCTCCCCAGGTACAGCTACTGAGGGAGCCGGGGCAGCAGGGGCAGGAGCCCACCCTCCCACCCAGCGAGCCTTTGCCCAGTGCCTGCCACAGTCACAGTGTGAGCTGCAAGGAGCTTTGGGTGCATTTTCAAGGGCCAAGGGCCTCTATCACCAGCAAACAAAGCCCATTTTAGGGCACTACAGGACCATCCCAGCACTGCTGTCCCTCCCTTTCTTTAGGATTGCTGCTCCCAGGCCCTATACAGGCTCTGCTCATTAATCCCTGACATGCTGAAATCCCCCTCTCCACATGCCAAGGGGACAAGGCACAGCTGGGGAACAGCAGCGGGACCACCACGGGCTCAGTCACAGTGCAAACCCCACAGAAGCCAGTGCTGAAGGTCTCACTGGGGTGGGGGCTTGTGTGTTCACTGCTTCCTTCCTCACCCCCCAGCTCTGCTTTGCCACAGCCCAGTAGGGCTCCTGCCACCTCCTCCCTCTGGGTCACAGGGATTTACCACCAAGCAGCATCCACTGCAGAGCAGATTTACACAGCCTGAACCCTTATTTACACTTCAATTCTGTCACTGCTCATGCACAAACACAAATCACGTTGCTTTCTCAAGACACTCTTGCCAGCAAGGCTGCACAAGTTTTCCCCCTGGCATTGAAGGGTGGAGTGCAGCCCCACTAGCAGCGAGATATTAAAAATAAATAAATTGGGAAAAAAACCAGAAGCTGGCAGCTCTGATTGAAGATGAACAGATATTTGGATTTTCAAAAAGAGTGCTTTGACTTAAACACTTGAGTGACTGATCATATTTATGAGACTGTTCATTTGCTTTGTACTTGAATTAGATGATCCACATTTAAAATCCCATCCCCAGGTGAGTTCTGGGTCTTTCTGGAGGTCTGGCATCAAAGCAGCAGACAGATGGGAGTCACAGGCCAAGCGATGAAACGCCGTAATCACTCACCGAGTGCCATCACTCGCGCCTGGTGCTTTGAACACAGTTTGGAAGAGAAATGCAAATATCTATTTTTCATTAGTGACCCAGCTCAAAACCACTTCGGTCTGACCACAGAGATGCAGCATGAGCAGTTCATCAAAACAAACATTTACTCAGGTGCCTGAAAGGCTGCAGAACCCCACAGCAAAAAGGGAAACCTTTAAAAACATTAAAATTCACTTTTCTTTTTTTTTTCCTTATCCCTCCCTGCACCATCAGGAAAGGCCGTGAAAACTTTAGACTTCTCTCACAAACTCAGAGAACAGGGTTTTTTTTCCAGCCAGCAGTGCCCTGTGCCAAGATAGTGCCATGTTCACAATCAGGCTCTGGGGCACAAAAAACAGGAGAGATGTCTGGAGGGCCATGTGGGATGGACAGGCAGACACCCATAGGATGGAGCTCAGCCTGACATATTAAGAGTGTCAGACTGATCTACCCATGCCCACCAGACACTGTGCCCTGACACAGCACCCTCCAGCCGTCCCCACATGAAGACTTTCTTTCAAAACCTGCAGCCATTCCTTGGGACAGACCTAAATCCTTTATCCTGCCTTCCATGGGCTGCATGGGAAACAGAGCACTGTGGCTGAGTGATGCTCCCCACATGTCCAAAGAAGGCCTATGGAGCTGGGGAAGAGTCTGGAGCACAAGTCTTATGGGAGTCCTGAGGGAGCTGTGGGTGTTCAGTCTGGAAAAAATGAGGCTCAGGGGGTGCCTTGTTCTCTACAGTTCCCTGGAAGGAAGTTGTAAATGAGGTGGGGTTTGGCCTCTTCTCCCAGGTAACAAGTGATAGAATGAAAGGAAATGGCCCCCAGTTCTGCCAGGGGAGGTTTAGATTGGATATTAAGGAACATTTCTTCGCCTAAAGGATTATCAAGCACTGGCAGAGCTGCCCAGAGCAGTGGTGGAATCACCATCCCTGGAGGGATTTAAAAGATGTGTAGATGTGGCACTTGGGGACGTGGTTTAGTGGTGGCCTTGGCAGTGTTCTGTTAACAGACTTGATGATCTTAGAGGTCTTTCTCAACCTAAATGACTCTGCTGTTGTGTGTTCCCTGGGCACACAGCCCCGGGCCAGCTGGGGGACTCACCCAGCAGGGCAGCCCCGGGGGCTGCAGCCAACACAGCCCTGCCTGGGGGCACAGCAAGTTGCTGTCAGGGACAGAAAACACTTTTCCCCAAATGAGAGAAACCTAAACTGTGGGCTGGAGGTGTTTGACTAAATCAACTTTGAAATCATTTCACTTCTTTCTTCAAAGAAAAAAAAACAACTGAGGAAGCAGCAGCACAGTGGAGTCAAGCCCTTTCCCTGCTCCCAGCACAGGGATGAAGAGGGGCTGAGGTGCACACATTCTGCACAAAAACCCTGAACTTTGGCTCAGTGCCTCATGGCACCAAGGCAAGTTCTGACTAACCTCACCTCTAGGCAGGTATTACATTATATATTGTATTACACTTAATCCAGGATAAAACACATGGGATTTTGTGATGAAAGAGATTTAAAAAGCTGCAAGTGAGCAACCTTGAGCAGCATTAGAGCCCCACTGCTGGGGGCAGCTGTCCTGCCAAAGGGCCCCATTCTCATGCAGGCAGGAGCTGCCTTCCCTGCCCTCACCTACCTGAGCAGGGCTCCCAGCAGCACTGAGCAGTCTGTGCAGAGCTTTGGGCCTTCTGTGGCTCCCCAACTTCCTCTTCCTTTCCTTTTAGTGACTTCAGATTTTCCACTCAATGCTAAAGTTTCCTTCAAAGCCCAGGTTTTTAGAGCAGCATCAGCAGTTTCCTCCTCAATCACATCACTATCCACTTGCTGGCAGGTCCATTTTCCTTACTGGCTCCTTTTCCTGGGACACGCACAGCTCTGCCTAATCAGTAGATGACCACCTTGACTGGTATTAACAAATCTCCCTGATTTCCCCTCTCTGACGGTCCTTTTTCATTTCCTAACCTGTATCTCATTTGATTCCCATCCCTCCTCTTATCCACCTCCAGTCTGTCCCCTCAAACACACTCACAAGGAAGACACACCAGCTCTCTGCCACCACACAGGCCAGCCCACAGCTCGGCCCATGATGTCACACCTCCTATCACGTTGGTTTTTAAAGTGGATGTTTTACAACCTATAGCACTTCTCAGCTTCATTTATGGATGTAAGATGAACACAGAGCTCCGCTGTGTGGCTGAGAAACAGCAAAAAGAGTCCAAAGGCTCCTAAATGAACCAAGCCAATTGCTACTGTCCACCTTACCTCAACCCTTTTCCTGTCCGTTTTTCCCGAGGTGCAACTCTGGCACATCCCTGTGTCTGAGCTGGCGGGCTCCCAGGAGTTGGTGAGCCAGTAGCAGGGGGCTGTAGAATCTCCTCATCTGTGGAGGGCACTCAGTGGCATTGTGTGATGGTGCTTCTGTACAGGTATGCCTGGATATCATGAAATAAGTCCCCAAATTAAACTCCTGTGCTTTGCTCAGCCATGGGACACTGTGCTATTCAGATGTGTGGATGCAGCACTTGTTCGAGAGGAAAGTTGATTTTAATTTGCACATGAACTTTTAGAAGTTGTAGAAGGTGGTCCTTTGTGATATACCAAATTATTAGGAAATTAAAATTTAGATTGGAAGCTCCATGTAGCTTCCATTACCCTTGTAGGGAATCACAGACTTCATGACTACTGAAAGACACTATAATGATTTGAGAAAATTTATCCAATGGCTTAGACACCATTCGGGCACAAGAGAAGACGTCTGCAGGTCAGACACCTGCTCAGCAGTTCCCACAGCTCAGCCTTCTGTTGAGCAGTTGCAGTGACAGAGGATCACATTTTGGCTAAGATTTCCACTGTGGAGCGTATCAAGCAGTGGACATCACCCACTGAGCCAGTACCGCTCCCCATGTGAGTCTGTGGATGTTCACATCCACACTTCCCATCCAGAAACACTTTACCTGATGTAAGACAGGACAACACAAGACCTGTGGTCCCACCAACAGGCCATGAAACCATTCACAGAAGTTTGAACCCCCATCCCTCCATCTCTGCTGCACCCAGAGTGCTGCAGGACCTTTACTGTCCTGCTGAGCAACAGCCCTGCTTAACACACGGCATCTCTTAAACCAAGACAGGCAGAAGCCTCTGGAATGGGGTGGTGAGAATTCATCTATTGCAGAACATCAACACAAGCACTTCTGAGAGCACCACCACTGTCCTGCACATCATTTCAGACAGGGCAATAAGCAGCAGTTTAAAAACCTTCCCACCACCCAGAGTGAGGATCCACCGGCAGAGCTGTCCTCCCTCCCGTCACAGCCGAGGCTCTCCTGGTGATGGAAGGCACCTATTCCCAGGCTGCCACAGCTCATCAGGCACTCCCAGTCCACCTCCAGGAACCCACTGGCTGTCCTCCCTGGCTCCCTAGCCCAGCCCACCTCCTCAGTGCTCCCCAGGAACACACAGATGTGGAGCCACCAGCTCAGCCCCCATGGCCACAATGCTCCACACAAGGACAAGGAGTTGCTGTAAAATGGATCCAGTTACATGGAACGCAAAACAGACAAAAAGAAAATCAACTCATCCAAGGTTTTGTGCTCATTCCTCAAGAAAGAAGATCATTTTGCTCCCATTTCCTCCAATATTTATCACTCTAACAGTGCCTCACTGATGGGAAGAAGGAGCCTGCAAAGTTTTAGCCTGGCTTAAAACAAATCCATCTACAGCACCAAGGAGACTTCAACTACCATAGAGGGGGTGGAGACAGAAACATTCATTATTTAATGGAAAGCTTATCCTTTTTAAATGACAGTGATTAGTCCTAATTGGTTCAGGAGCTGGCATTACCTCAGCCCTGACATCAGCTCAGGAGCTGAATGCAAAGTCAAATTTCAGTTTAAAACTATTGAGATTTTAAATAAAAACTGTGGGTTTTTTCTTTGCTTTCCCTACACTAAGAACGTATTTGACAATGAATTGTGCAAATGTCTAATGAGTTAGGAGATTACAACAATTTCAGAAGAAAGGTGTAAGGAAGGCAGTAAAAAGTCGAGGACAGTGCTTTGAATAGGCTGCAGATTTCAAGCCCAAGGCTGAAAGGAACTGATGAAGGTAATTGTTATTGATGAAATTATATACAGATATATCTTATATCTTAACTATATCGCAGTAGCCACATGCTTTCTCATGTTACTGCTTTTATGCTTTACTGGTACCCACTTTACAGGGCCTGCTGTTCCCCAAACCACTGCAAGGATCTGTCCTACTGTTGGGTCAGGCAGCCGTAAAAGGGGGAAAAATAATCACTATTTTCCAGGCTGAAAAACTTTGTAGCTATGACAAATCCATTCACAAGACAGATCTAAAAAAAAAAAGGAAATTTTGAGAAAATATGTGAAGTTGAATGACTGACTTCTGTGGAACTGCCATCCCGAATTCCTGCTGAATATGCTCAGACTTTTGAATTTATTTTTATTATTAGCTGGAAGGCCACCGAGAGAACACACTAGTAGAGAAAACAAGTCCAGGAGAGGTTGATGCACATCTTTTTTGATAATTCAGAAAGAACCACTTGGCAAAGCCCTAACTGAAAACCACTCCACTGTGGCAAGGACCTCCCATTACCTTGACAGAGATTCTACTGGAGAATTGAGAAGTGGACCCTGTGTTGGAAACGGAATAACCAGCATAGACAGCACTCATTTCCCCTGATCCATAACAAAGGTTTTAAGGACCTGAAACAAGCCCAGATACTCCTCCAGAAGCACGATGGTGAGAATATGGAATTTGTATTGTGGTTCAAGTCTCTTAAGGAAGCCCTTCTAGGGGCCCTGTACCCTCGAGCCCAGCGAGGTGGCCACGCTGCTCCACAGCTCGCTCTATGCTGTGGAAGCACAGGCGTCTATCAGGCTAGTGGGGGATCCACAAGGGGAAGATAAAGAGTATTTGTACAGCATAAGGCACCACGACATACACTACTGGGCTATTTGGTGTTCTAGAATAAATTTAGCTACATTTTTGTTGCACTCAAGCCTGAAGACAAAGTATTCCCTTCCCCAAACTTCTGGGCAAGTGGAAGAATGATGAGGCCCTTTCCCCAGGAGCCCAACATCACTTACCTGACCCTTCTCCAGTGGCAGCACAGCCGTCTTCACCACAGCGACTACTTTCCATTACACATCTATATCAGAGCATCTGTAAATCACGTCCCAACAGTACTGAAAAGTACAATCTGCCCTCAAACTTCTCAGCCACTAAAACCATGCAAACATCTCATGGTTTACTTTACTTTTCTATTACACCAACCCCTTTCCCATTCTGTGACTCCTTTATTTTTATCAGAGGCTCCTGTAATTTAATATTTTCTTTACATATTAATGTTTTCATAAGGCACAGAGCTCAGCCCATTTTAATAAATTAATTCCCTTCAACTCCAGAAGTAATTCCATTCTGATCATTAACACAGAGGTAATCCCCCACCTGCTGAAAGGTCAGAGCCTCTGCAGAGCTGCTCTCAGTGAGAAGAGCGTTCAGCATTTCAAACTGGAAAGAGGCTGCGGGAAACAGTCAGACACTACACACACAGCCCACACACACACAGCCCACACACACACAGCTCCCTTCCCAGTGCCCCCTGACAACCCCTGGGCCCAAGTAACAGGGGAGAGATAAAGTCCCCACAGACAGTTTCTAAAACGTGGTGGAAAAGACTCAGCCCTGCTCTCACCACAAAAGCCCTGAAGTATCCTTTAAAAAGGCTGCTCTCTTCACCACTATTATTCTTCTTTATGAAGTGTCTTGTTAACCAATTTTATCTTTACTCCACAGTGGTTTGACATGACTTTCCCTACTTTGAAAAAAGGATTTTTATATTTTTTTTCTGTTACTGCAAAGCAACAAGAGCAGTTCTGCATTTTTGTATGTGCTTGTTAAGATTTTGTTTGTGAAGAACTGCAGGGATGAAGTGATAGAGGGAAAAAAAAAAGAGGGGGGAAATACCCCAAGGGGAGTTAGCTGTGAACCTGCAGGGCAGTAACACATCACGACAGTCAAGAGACACCCAGGCTGTGCCTACACTGATGGCCAAGCCCTGAGGAAGGGAAGGGCCACTCCACTCTGCTACTGTGTGGAGTTTAAACACAAACATCTGTTAACCAGAAATAATTAGGCAAAAACAATTTTAGTACATTAAAGACCTCCTGTACTTGTGACAGAACACCAGCTGCATGTCAGCAGGGCCAGGGAGGTTCCACACCTCTCAAGACCAGCTCTGCTTGTTGTGGTGCAGTAAAACCTCTGCTCATGCAGGTCAAGTGACTAAACAAGCATACATGGAATGTTTAATACTCTCTCAAATAATGAGTTTTTAATACAATGTACAGTAAAATATATTTGCCTCATAATTCTGGGAATGCCTGGTGAGAATCAGCTGAATCTAAAAATGGCTTCATCCTGGCCTAAGTGGATTAAAGAGGATCTTCCCCTCCTCAGGGCAGCCCACCTGGCAGCACCTGGAGGTGTGATGGGCTCTGTTCTGGCAAGGCCATGCCCAGAGTACCACATTGATTGCAGGGTCCCCAGTCCAAGAGGGGTGTGAGGAATTGGGAGAGCCCCCAGAAGGCTCTGCAGGGCACAGGACCTTCTTGGAGAGGGCAGGGACCAGGCAGTGCTGGCTGGCAGACAGGGCAGCCCCCGGCACTGGGGGATCAGGCTCCTCCTGGCTGGGGCAAATGATGGAGACAGGGACAGAGCTGCAGCACAGGGTGCTCAGCTGGGACGTTCACAGTCTTATTAAAAATTATGTCTGTTTTGGATACAGTAACAAAAATTTTGTTGCTTTAACAACATTTTGGATGTCAAAAAATTACTTGCAACCTTTCCTCAATCTGGTTGGAGACTAGAAGCTGTCACAGAAGTCTCAAGTTGTCTGCCAATATGAAGGTTATCTCCACTCAGTAATGTGTTAGGTGTCAAGAACTATGCTGAAAGCACATTAAAAAGCCTCAGTTGTCCAAAAATGATATATATTAAAAAAGCACAATAGGGACCAAAGATAACTAGAAAAACTCCCTGTATTTTGGAAGAGTGACAGAAAAAAACCCCCTGAATCTCTGCTAGGAATAGGAGTATCAGAAACAGAAATAACTGAGAAAACACCCAGTGTTTGAACAAATCAAAGAGGCTAAATTCAATGAATAAGTTACCACAAATTAGCTATCCAGAGCTGTCTCTCATACAAAATCAGGGAAATCTTACCCCTAAATGTGATGGCACTACAATGAAAAGAGAATTAGTGCTTTGACTTTGCAAAAGCTAGAAAGTATCACTTTAAAGTACAATACAGATTTGAGCTGCCTGGTACTACCAAACCTGAGCTTTACTTTGCATAACTGCTGGTATTGCCCTTTGGAAGCCGAATTCTTTGTCATCAGCTGTACCACGAACATCACTTTGTTTAACAATATGTATCTGCCTTGAAAGACAAGGCTCATTCAGGCCAAGTTCCTGTAACATTCACCCTCTACATTAAAATCATACAGGAAAAGTCTCTCACTACAAGAACGAATGACTGTTCTGAAATTCAGAAAATAATCACCACTTCAATGTACGTGGGTGAAGGTGGGTCCCCACTGCTCTTCCCCACTGAGTCCTACAGCAGTAAGAGGTTTACTTAATGCTGATGCATCAGATCTGCCTCTTCATTCCTAGAACACAATGCCTTGAAAGCCGTAGTCCACAATCAAGTTGCTCTATTTCTTTAGTGTTTTTCTGAAAAAAATTTAAATTCTTTCAGTCCCCAGGCAGGCAAGACATGACTGCATTTGCCTGGCTCAAGCTGACCACACTAAGCAGTTGAAAATGAACTGACCAGCAAAAGCAGCATTTTTGGTATTATCTTCTGTGGAGTCAGAAGGTGACTGACCCAGAGTTACAGGACTGACAAGGTCACTGTCAGCTTTGTGACATTAGATAATTAATAATAATTAATTGCTCTTTCAGAGAGAAGATGGGCACCCACACGTCTGACACCACGAAGAAGGCAGAGCCTGAGGAGGGAGCCCATGGTGGCCAAGCTGCCAGGCAGGGCCCCTCGTGGTTGTTCTCCAGGCACAAGTCATGCTGTGTAAGGCAGACCTGGTGTCATCTGTGCGCAGTGTTTGTGTTTTGTACAACACGAGTCGTTACCCCCCCCAAGACTCACCCTGCCAAGTTACCACAGTTCTGATTCTGCATCACTGAGTGCTGTGGTATGGCTCTATGGGCCACTCCACACATGATTCATTTCTGGTAAATGAATCAGAGATGAACAGCAAATCAAATTTAAAAAGAAAAAAAAATCTGACTTTCCTTGCAAGTAGGGATTTAAGAAAAATCTGAAAGACATGTCTTTTGAACTTTACTAATGGATCAAGTGACCTAAATCTGTTAACTACAAAAACAGCATGTGAAGAGACGATGCTTCTAAACTGTCTAAATCCACAATATCTGCAGCTCTGTCACAATCTGTGACAAATCAGCAGTGTGCCAGAACAAACACAAACAGCCTATTCTCTTTGGTTAACTCAACACAGACCCCAGGAAAAGGAAACACAAACAGCTGAAATTGCATCCTTGGCAGTCTCTCTGTTCTAGAGGGCACCCCTTCTGTCAGATCTACAAATCCAACCCAGGAGAGCTACAGACCTGTGCAGCTAAAAGTCAGTCTGAAGTAGAAGCTGAAGCATTGCAAGGTAAAATAAATAAATAAACAAATAAGAGAGAATTTGTAATGAAAGCAACTTTAAATAGAACATCTGTTCCTTTTTACTTCATGGCACTTCAACAAGCTGCTTTCATCACATACAAGCTACTGATATGAGCAAGGAAAAGAAGTTCCTAATCAAGGAAAACGACTGATAGTCTAAATCTGTAGCTTCTCTGATTACAAGCATTTCCACAATAAGCCCATAAACTGTAACACCATCAGTCCCTCAGACAAGGCAGAACTGACAAGACAGTGTTTTCACTAACAAAGCCACTTCCCTAATCCACACTGGGTTTCACAGAGCACTTTGATTCTTGTCTGTAATGGAAGACTTCAGTTAAAAAAAACACACCCCAAAAAAAGAAAAAAATCTGCTTTTCAAGATTCAAAAGATTACAAACTGCCAACAGAAATAATGAAAAGACAGGTTTTGTCAGTTGATACGTAGAGAACAGTTGTGTAAAAGACAGCTCAGTGCTTTAAGATGAACAATACAAAGAGCAGGCTAAATACAAGATATGCCACATCTTTGAGTGCTTTTGTGCATAGTATGAAAAACAAGTGGATGTGGTTTGCTTTTCTGCTTTTGGTGTTCAGCAGAAGAAAACAGAATATAAGCCTGCGAAAAGAGTGTGTTAAAATAATGATGGGCACATACATCACTCAAGAACTGTGGTTTAACTGCTGTTCAAAAAGCAGCAGCAAATCGCAGGGCTTACTGCAGCGGCCACAAGGTGGTAAATCAGGTTTCACACGGAGCTGCCAGCACTGCAGCACATAAATACAGGATCAGAGGCTGAGGGGACACCCTGTCACAGGGGCCACAGCTCTGGGCCAGCCCCACCCCAGCACTGACCAGGGCACTGAGCTCTCAACCACGGCACAAGGAGCTGCGGCCTCACTGGGGACAGACCTTACAGGTGATTTTGAGTGAAAGGTCCACGGAAAAAGTTTAAGTTTGGTCAAACATATTGAATGAGCAGTTCAGAGAAGGGCTAACTGAACACAAGGACACCACACCTGCTAAATTTCTGAGAAACAAACAGTGTAGTATTCTGAAGGAATAAAACTGTGTAGGGGTGTGGAAAAAGAACAAAATCAAAAGCTTTCTCAAAGGCACTCTAAGAATGGCAATAAAGGGGACACTGCTCACGTATCCAGATCATTCTGGCTATGCCCACAGACCACTAGATTTGGAACAACCTGCACTGATCTCACCTGTCACTGCCCACCTCAACTGACAAGGAACTGTCTTCAAACTAATTAAGCAATTTTCCCAAGCCTTGTTGTATTACTTGAACGCTTTCAGAAAGTAACTACCAACTACCACCTTCCTAACTCGGCCCCTGAGGTTTTATTTTTATGTTTTCCTGCATTAGGTTCTTTTAAACAGCTTTTCTCAAAGTGTAGAATTCAAGTTGTTATTGGCTGAACACAGATTTCACTTTAAAGCTGGTAACTGCAGCTTCTTCTTCAGAAAAAAAAACAGTTAATACAAATTATAATGACCAAAACTGCTCAGCAAAGCTCAGCAGAAATTACACAATCAGGTTTGGGAAGTGTGATGACATTAAAGAACTTTGCATATTCTCTGGAAGGATGGGAGAGCTTTCTGTCAGCCAGCCATCCAACCACTCTAACATGCTTTGGATCATTTTTCTGGGCACAGTTAAGAGTTTCTTACCACTGTATTGCCACTGTGATTTACATCCATAAAATCTGGCAGTAGCTACAAAAACCCAGAAAAAGCAGCAACTGCATCTCTAGCTGGAAGGCACTCACTGACACAATCAGTAACGACTCGAAGTCTAGCTGGTAAAAACTTAAAAGAAAAATGAAAATTAAGATTTAATGATAGAAATAAATTCGAGAAAGCTCAGCAACATGAAGAAAGGATACAGGAGAGAAGGACAGCTGAGGAAAATGACAGGCACAACTCAATGGAATTGTTACCTTTAAAAAAGAATTATTATTATAGACAAGTATTGTACTACATTACCTTTTTTTCTGAGTATGTGTCATCATCCACCTCCATCAAAAATACAATCCCTTTTTGGTTGACAAAAAATACATGTGAAACGAAACAATCTGAGTACTAGAAATTGCTTTGGATTATGAAAAGTGAGGCAATGGCATGAGCCACATTTCAGTATCACAAATTCATTAAAGAGTATTAAAGCAGTTAAGTAGGAGTTAATAATTATTTTTAAAGAACCCATCTGTGTTTTTATCAAAAGAATTCTGAAGCATAAATTGACAATTCTGACAAAGATTTCAAAGAATGAACAAGATCTTGATATTCAGTAGGATATTAAAAAAATAATGTATCTATGGGTTAAAAATCAGTAAAACGTTGTGAATCAAAGCACCTCAAAAAGCGAGTATGTGTAGGAATTTAATTGGATTGGTATCCTGCAATCCCATGGCAGGACAAGTGTATGTGTAAATCACGGGGAAACCAGAGAGGGGCAGATTTTAAAGAGGAAATTTTTATACTGAGATTAAGAAGATGGTGATTTATGACCCCTAAGAAAATATAGGAATCAGCACCACACCAAAGGAGAAAAAACCCCAAACAAACAAACAAACAAACAAACAACAGCAATCACTAACTTCTTACATATTGTCTTTGGTTGTTTAATATCAAGAAATACTTTTTACAGAATATGTGGAGACTATTCTTTTGAAATTCATTCTATGTCAATACCTTCCCTGTGGCCTCTCTGGCAAACCAGGGGAGAGGCTTTACTTTCTCTGAATTGCTTGCTGTTTTCTACATTTTTACCACATTTCTCTTCCAAACTCAAATTTCTTTCATTTACAGGCTTTTGTACCAAAATGGTATAACTAGAACAGACTTTACATTGTATAGTGAAGGTATTTTTCTTGCATTATAAACTTAGAACCTACTAAAACAATTTTCCACAAGATACTATTGAACTTACAGCAGGATTTAGAGACAGGAATGAACACTTGCAATAATAATAACTAAAAAATAAAAAAGCAACCCAAAACATCCAAAGTTACATTAGCAAGGATTAGAAGTATTAACTTGAAGATTTTAAAATTACTGCTTTAAAAAGTCTTGTACCAGACAGGAGTTTTCAGCACCCAGCCAGAGGTGCTCAGTAGTTGAGGAGAAGGGACTGGGAAGGGCAGAGATGTTTAGGGTTTTCCCTCATTTCTTTGCTTGTCTTGCCAATTAAGCTCAGAATGTTTCCCAGGTGTATGACAAATTTAAGGGATGGAAAGTCACATACATGTTTAGTGGTATTTCAACTGGACTCTGTACAGCATCTCCAATGTCTGAATCAAAAGCGTTCTGAGTAACGTCAGATAAGAGTTAATAGGAAAAAGAAACCAACAGAAAGGCTATTGATACACCTTTAAAAATGTAACACAAAAATAATTAACCACTGATTTCTTGGCATGTAAAAGTTCTATACAAATTTTAAAAATTTTATTTGCAGGTACTAACCTCTTGAAAAGCTCACTCTGTATTTACACTAATTCTTTTAACAAGTTTATCTCAAATTAAAGCATATTTAAAACAATCATGATTGCATTAACTTTTCTGCTTTAAATTATTACCCAATTAGTGCTTTATTCACATTTTAAAAACTTGTACAATTTATTACAAATATAAAACAGTGCAGTTTTTCATACATTATCCCAACTCTGAGACAAACACTTAAAAGACATGAAAAAATTTTGATTTCTATAAACATAACATTTGCATTACTCATACCCCTCTCTTCACTGTCCTCCCATAACCCCGATTTAAAAAGATCAAACATACAACATACTGTAGGTTTATTTTTATTCAAAAAGTTACTGTCTCAAGACATAAATACAAATCAGAAAACAGTACAATTAGGACAATAGAATGTGGAGGACAACAGGTTAAGGTAAATATATAAAACATTTTTAGCTGGTTGAAAACAAAGCTGTAAGAACTGCTTTCACAAAGAAACACTCCTTCAAGAGTAAGAAAAATCAACTTAGGTTTAAAATCATATATACAGTCCTCTCAGCAGTTCTGTTAAATGCAGTGGTGTGAAAAACAATATAGGCAGTACTTTTAGACATGAGAGTATTTATTTATGTAAAATGAGTTAGGCAGATCTAGTTCTGAGTTTGTTGTTACCCCATGACTTAGTAAAATAATTATATTTTATCATGATCCTTTAGATAATCTATGGTTTTTGGCTACCACAGCCGAATGTTTAATTTCTGAGTCTAAAAACAGGAAGCCTTTTTGTATTCACCCATCTGGGGAGATTCTTGTATTGCAAGCGTATTAAGGCATGGAATGATTAAAATAATATACCTCGAGAACTGAGAGACAACTGACAAAAAATATACATATGTAATATAAGTTAATATTTCCTTTAAAATGATGTCTAGCTGCCTAAGCCTTGCAAAATGAGTCGATGTCAAAATGGCATAGATCCACTTTCTGTTTTAGACCAAATTTAATTTATTTGTGAATGGACACAAAACGAAGTTTAAAGCTTAGCTTTCAAAGAATATTATGGGTTGTTTATGAATTTCTATTATCCAATCTAATTTACATACAGAGGAAATGTACTGTAACCTGTTAGAAGTATCTTTAACCTGAAGACTGCTTGCAAAGACAGATAGATAAAACAATATAAAATACAAATTTAAAAATCATTTTTAAAGCATGAATTCTCATGCTCTTCTATTTTTAAACATTGTTAAACTTTCAATATATTTCTGAAACCTCATAATTTTAAGTTGGAATTTAAAAGTAAGAAAAAACTAAACAAACTGCGCAATTATAAAATCAGCACCAATTTATATATATATATAATTTTATTTAAAATTTAGATCCCTATTCCCACACTCTAATAAGCTGTATAATTTTTGTTTAGAATTTTTCTGCAAACATACTACAATAAGCTTCTTTTATTTGGAGACAAAATACAGTGGCACTACTGGAAGGAATTTCACAACATTACATTTTTCTTAAAGGACAAGCAAACTTTCAGGGTTGGTAATGGGCAAGCATGAGTGAGATCTGTTACGTTCTGGTAGCTCAGAGTTTATGGACCTTTCTGAGAAGGCTAACATGATGCTTTTGGAATAAACATGTGTTTTAGATTAAAAAGCTGTTAAAATTCTGCTTTATGTATTTTTTTTCCATGATTAGTTAATACAAACCTTCTGTTGCTGAAGTTTGCATTTAATTGAAAATACTGACAACTCTTCTGGTTCTATCACTGTAAGAAAACCAATCCATCTACCATTTCAGTTCATGGATGTGAACAGCAATCCAGCAGAGCTTATGATTATTTAGTACAGCCAGCAAATGTATAGAGAGGGGCTCAAATCTGTACCAAATACCTCTCAGACTGTTAGATTAGAACTTAGAGGGAATACTTCTTATGATCCGGAAATAAACTGATAGCACATAAATAAAATATTGATTTTTTTCCCCAACAAAAAGTGTAGCTTATCCTCAAATTGTTTACTTGTCCTTTACATTTCTCTTTTTTTTCAGGCAAACAAAACTGCCCCTTCAATGCACTTGATCTTGAAAGCATGTCATTCTCCTTAGAGAAAAATCTGTTCAGAATTTCACTGTATCTACCACAATTTTGTATTGAAAAACTTCCTCTTCCACTTAGAAAATGACTTCACCACTGATTTATTTGCTGCTCTGGTATTAAAACATTGACACCCCAAGAACCTAAAAAAAAAGTTAGAAATGGTGTCAATTTTTAGTCTACTACACATTTAAGAAAAAAACAATGAAATTAGTTTTAAGATTAAGACACTTCAAAATATGTTAAGGCATTATAAGTTTATTTTTCTTCCAAACCAGATTCACCACACTTCTGATTTTAGGTAATAATACGAAAAGGGCTCCTCATTCATTAGAAGTATTTTTCTCACACTTGAAATTCAATAACTCCAATAGGAATATGACAAAGTCTGTGTTTTAATTATTTTAGGTAATGATTGCAAAAGAATTTTTAGTTAGTTGCCTAACTCAGACTTCTTTGACAATGGCATTCTACTGGCTTTAACCTGCAATCAAGTGTGTTATTTGCAGCAACTAAACCTGGGACAAACCCCTCCATACACTGGTTGCTGCTGCACCTGTAACCACAGAAACCACAGGTCATCTCACAGCAGCCAACCAGGACACAAACTGAACATTCCTTATGAGATGTAGCCACTCTCTCAGGAAGACAGTGAAAAATTAAACAATCATCAGGCAAAATCAAACAACTGTCCTTTGGGAGACTGCGTGACTAAGGAAAGAAAAGGCTTTCCTGAAACAATCAGCTTCCACTTCCCATGTGAGAGAGGGTAGATATTACCACTGGTATGCCAAAAAAACACCCCCAGGAGATGCAGATTTTGTGACTGTCCTAGCTTTTATAGGACTTTATAAAATCAGAAAGAGCCACTAGGGACTTAATTTTCCTGAACCTTAACACTGCTGTTCACACTTCTCTCTTCACAAACCAATTTTTACTGTTTTTTCAATCCAATTCACTTTAGATGCATCACACACTGTGGCACACAGGCAGAACTGCCTCTGGTGCCAGGAATAACTGGGCACACCCAAAGGTGAGAAGACAGGCTAAAATTCTCATCTTATACCATGTGCACCCGAAAAAAAACCCATCAGCTTTATTACACCGGGGTCTCATAAAAACAAGCGCAGCATCTCCACAAATAGCGGACCTCAGGAATAAGCTATAAGAATAATCCAAATTAACTTCATTCTGAGAAGGTTTGTTTTTTGGGTTTTTTTTCCCGAAATTGGCTTGATTCGCGTCACTCGCGCTGGGGCTGCGGGCGCTGCGCTGCCCTCGGCTGCCCCCGCGCGGCCGCGCCCGGGAACTGCAGGAGGGGAAGGAACCCGAGGGCACCAAACCTGCCGGAGCGGCGTGTTCAGAACGGGAAAGCTACAGAGTTCTGAAATCAGTGACGTGCACCTGCAGAACGCCAAATTTTTAGCATTGTGAGGCTAAAAAATGACTGGTGTGTCACAGATCAATCCAGCAAAATAAAAATATCGAGAAGGGGAGGAACTATTTTAAAACAGAACGTCAGAGAACAAGTGAGATACTTTCTTGGTGTTACTTGAGGAACAGAACACATGACAGCCAGACACAAACCTAACTGTTCATTGTTACTGAAGCAAAGGCCTGGTACAAAATATATGGATTGCAATTTAAACAGTATTTAGGACTTCTCTCTCCCATAAACAAGAACAGGTTCACGCTGCAACAATACTGTAAAAAAATACATAACCGTCTTCCAAATTCCACCAAGCTGTCCAAGATTCCCAGGAAGCCTTGTTGTACTGTCCTCTGCTGGCTTGCTGCAGCTTGTTATTTCCAGTGTAATTTTGTACCAGCTACACAAGGTCAAAACTGGCTGCATACATTACAAGTGGTTCAAGACAGAAGGAATCCCTCATGCAGATTTTTAAAAGAGAATAGAGACTGCAGATTTATCAAGTCGGATAAAAGGGCAACTGCTGCAAGCAGAAACTACAGACTTCGGATGTTTTGGACCTAAAACTTTATATGGAAAGAAAAAATACCTCTCATCTCTATAAACAGGTATCTGTATTATCTCCATTTTCTTTGTTATCTTACTTATGCACAAAAGTAAATATGCCAATTAAAAAAACTGAAAAAGCAAAAACAAAACTGAAATAAAAAAAGGCCAACCAAAAACCCCCACAAAACTCAAACCATCCAAGCTGTAATGACAACAGTCACTAAGCAAGCTCAGCACAACAGGAAACTTGCCTGTAATACTGTGTGCATAAATTTTTATTTTTTTAATGCTCTTTGCTACCTCTCTGAGGGTCTTTTTCACAACAGATGTGTTTTCTCCTCAGACTCAAAGGATTTTAGTTTTTACACAGCTACATATAAATATTTAGAACAAAAATTCTATAAACTTGCAAAGAACACTGACTACCTTACAATTTATGAAGCTGAATTACAGCATAAAATATTGCTCTGACTGTACCAGTCTGCCAAAATAAGCTAACGAAGACAACCTGAAGATTGCATTCTTCCATTTAAATCTGGAGTATGAGAGTACAGTAACTTTAAGACTGAGTTTACATTACTTTCCCTTACGTAAGTTAACCTACCGATTCATCCATGATTGAAGCAGGGTCAAAGAAATCTGGTTTTAGTTCCGTTCTTTCTCTCCTGTTCTTTGATGGTGGCTTTAGAAAGCAAACAAACAAACAGGTTAATTGCAATCTCACAAGAAAACCGAGGTTTTACACTGTAGCAAGTGAAGGTCAACTCTCAACGGGTAAAAATACACCAGGGATAAATGTAATCATAATATTATTATACATTATTATTACAGGAAGTGTTCTTGCTTTTTGTACGGCACTTTGAGTAGATGGCACTTGTGCACTGACAGCAGCACAGCCCCTAAACCATGCAGAGAGCAACAAGAATGTTTTTTCTGTTTCTCCAGAAGAAAAATTTGATTCAAATATCTTACTTTAAAAGCAGAAATAGAAATCCTAAGTCCACTAAGAAGGTAAGTAAGTATCTTACTAGGTCTATGTCCATGGTGTCAAAATCCATGCCTTCATTAAGATCTTCGATCCGCCCTTCTGATGACATCATCACATCTTCAACAATTGGCTCTTCATCATCTTCCATTAGACTTGTGCCACGTCGACTGAAATGAAAAGGAAAAGCACACTGTGTAGCACTAAATCAAGTTAAGTTTTATCTGAATATTTCAAAAGCTAATACTCAGTAAGGAACTCCCAACAAATGATAATTCCATCAGACAAAACAGGAATTAGGTAATTAAATAAGTGCACAGCTACTGTTACAGAAAGCTGGTATTTAACCAGCTAGAAGATACTAACAGAGTGAGGGAGAATGGCTAACAAAGATCAACCTGGATAACTGTGATATATTGCTAAATGGGGATTCTGAAAGAATTCAGTCTGTGGGAATTGATAAGCAGATCTAAACCACACCTAATTTTGCACTTAATGCTCAAGTGATAAAGAATCTAAGTTTTGCCACCTAAAGTAAAATTTTTTTCTGCCTTATGATAAGGCAAGGGAAAACATCTTTGCAATAAAGTAGATGTGTAAAAATCATTACCAATATTCCCACACAGTCCTTCATCCTCTTTTCTCACAGCTTCTACATGCAACATCACATCTTATGAGAAAAATAAGGACTCATACTAATTGGTGTCATTGTATTAAAAAAGTCACTGATGAAACTATAAGTACTGCTAATAACACAACTAAAGACAAGTAGGGGAAAGATGTAAAGCTTCTCAAGATATCTGTCCATGGTTTTAGTTTACAACTTGTACTTTTTTCTGTAGATCCACACAGTCCTTAGGAAAGCAGGGAATTTCTAAGCCCTTTATTACAAAGCTCACTACTATTCAATTTTCTGCAATCAAAAGGTTCAAAAATAAGCAAGAAATGCCATGTTCATTTACCACTGCTTCAAATGTCAGGGCACAGAAAAAAATCTGGTCAAGAACCAGAAGAGGTGAATCCCTCTTAAAAGATACAGGTGTAACACTGCATTTAATAACCCTCCCCTCCCCAGACCATGGAAGGAACAGGTGACTCTCACTCACATGGCGTGTTGCAAGTTGCTTCTCAGCTTGACGTAGTTCATCGCTGCCCTCTCCTGTTGTTGTCGCGCGGCTTCTTCCTGTTGCCTTTGAGCCAACATCCACGTTACTTGCGTGCTTAAAAAGACCATTATTCTATTTTAAACATGTACTGGGTTTGTGTATGAACACTAACACAAAGCAGACCTACTCATCTACGTACTTGTAATCGAGGGGAGCTTGGTGGTGCTCGGGCTGCATAGGATAGACCCCCATGTAATTCTCGTCGGGTCGCAATCTCTTGGGCTCCCTCATGATTGTGGAAGCGAGCTGAGGGGTCTGCATCATGACTGGGGTGTGCATCGACTGCTCCCTGTTCAGCCACATGCCGTCACTACTGCTGCTCTCCTCAGCTGGAGGGAAACACAGCAAGAACATCAGTAAAGGGGTTTTTTTTCAAGCTGGTCTGAAACTGAATGCTTAAACACAAGTTAAATGCATGTATGTTCTGCTTACTAAGAATCACCTGCTTGACTTTTTACCACAAAGTGTTACATGTGCCTCAAAAGGCCTGGATCTATAATCACTGGCCGGAGTATTTAATATACTTTTCTATTCTGTGACTCAACACAGTGTAGTGCCCTTATTTCCTTTTGTCAATCAAGTGTCATGTTATTCAGACTCTCCAAACAAACAGCTTTCCCATTAAGATACAGACATGCAGAGAACTTAAAAAACCACATTAGAGCACACCAATACACTCACACTAACAAATAGGGAACAACATGTGTAGTTTACAAGAACATCTACTCTGGTACAGTTTAAGATGAGAAAAGTTCTACCTTCAGGTACTTTCCGCTTGCCTGTTGCTGGCTTTGTCTTCTTATTTCTTACTGTAGATCCTCGACTACTAATACCACTAATTACTGACATAGTATCATCATCTCCACCAGCTAATAAAGAGTTTCTGTAGGACATGAGAGGAAGCCACACATCTTCTCTTCGTAGAGACATCTGAAAGGTCATAAACTTCTCCAAGTAAACATACCTTTAAAAGAAAAAAAAATCATTACAAAGATGCAAAGTATCTGTAACAAGATGTCAGCTTGTCAAGATAAACAACTACTAAAATTAATCCAGTGCTCCTCATCCAGTTAACAAAAAGGCCTGATAACAGCAAATGCAGAATATGATTTTTGTTCATCCACCATAAAATGAAAATAACAAGGACAAATACAATTTACCCTCTATGATTATATTTAATTGCATTAGTGCAAACTTAGCTTGATGTGCCAAAGATTCCACTTTAGGTGAATACAATACACATAAATATTTATTCTGATGCATGTCTTTTGTGGCTATCATTACAACTATTAGGAATATTTTAAAAATACTTACACTGTTCTTTTGTCTTGTCTGAGAAGTTTGGAGGAGAACTCACTCAGAATATCAAGAAATGCCAAATTTAATGGTGGGTGGCTCTCACCTTGAGGATTAGGCTCCTTAAAAGCAAATTCTATGCCATCCCTAAGAAAAAGTTAAAAATTAAGTCACAAAAAGCACAAACAAAAGTTATAAGCACTGTGAGCTACCAAAATGGAGCCCCTTTCCTTTACGTTAAGAAAGCAATATCTTTTGTTTCCATATTCTGGCAATAAAAGTCAACAGTATTCACTATTTGAATCTGGACACACTCCGGTCATTTCTACCTTGCACTGCAGGTTTTCTGCATGGGGCCAACACAACCACTGCTGGCACAGAAGTGGATCTGTTCTTACTGTCATGGATAAGACACTAAAAATACTTTTTCATTATAGCATCAACCCTGCTATCCTTTATAGATTTATACAATGAAGCTGGACAACACCAGCAATATTTAACATTTGGGTTTTACTCAAGACACAAATCTACAGTCATCTCTTAATTAATAAATAGGCTATAACAACTCTTAACAAAGAAACATGTCTTTAACAAACTGGTTTTGAAAGACTGAAAAGCTAATTTTATGTTAGCCAAGAAATGTTTACAAAAATGGAAGCAACACAAAGCACACAATTACTTGTGTAACATAGCAATAGCTTCTCTTGTTTTCAACTGATCCAATCCAAATGTTAAAGCAAAACGTCGAGCAAGTTCCTTTATGCCACTGAATGTCGGTGATGATCTGTCAAAATTATAACCATTTTCTTGAATCATTTCATTGAAAAGCTGTATGAAATGAGAAGGAAAGGTTTCATGTATTAAGAGATCATGCCAAACTTCAGACCAATACACGCAGTTAAGTTAAAGCAATAAAACAGTATGTTTACAGCCCCTCCCTCCTTAATCTGACAACACCAAGAGACAAATGTGGAGGGTTAGGACAGCCAAGGCAAAGCTGCTCTTGGAGGGTCTGCACTTCAGAGTTAACCCTGAAAATGTACACTGTCCAAGCACACATCCAGCTGTAAATACACTGGATGACAGATTTCAGTGCTTCACTAAATGAGGTGTCCTGGAACTGAGAACACTAAAAGTTGGTAGAATTGCCTGACTACATTCACTAATAGAGAAGAAATAAATGGGGTAAATTATCACTTGGCCTTTACTATTACAGTCTGACAAACTAATTCCCTTTTTTTTTTACTTAATCTTTTCAATATACAAGCATAAAGAAGAAATTCTAAAATGGAAACATGTCTTCAGGGAAGTTGCCAAAGACACTAGAAACTGTCACTGACCATCAGACTTTTAACTGTTCATCAACAGCTGGCAAAGCTGAATACTCTGAACTTTACAATCCTTTCTTTTCTTTTATCAATCCTTTACTCATCCAACCAAATTTGACTGTAATTCCCTTCAACAATCTGTTTTTCTGTCATTTCCTAATTTTGTCAAACACACTTGCCCTCCACACTCTCGTGTCACACAGAGTAAACCAAAACCAGACTTGCTAGGCCTATGAGCAGTAACTTATTTACAAGTATGTTTGGGCCATAGTTGCAAACTTCTCCTTTATGTTGGTGTGGCTCACTGAAACTTAAGGTATTCCCTTTCCCTTTATCCACTATCACTTCTACTATTTTTTTCTAGTTGATTTCTTTGTCAAAAAATTTTTCTGGGAAAAATGCTAGTTATAGATTTAGCTTGACATATGGGTTTGTTTGTTTATAACATGAGCCCCTCTTGTTACTGTTCTTATTGCCACATGAGGATTGCCTCAGTGTCTCCCCATTATGTACATAATTGTACAGAACATTCACTTTCTGTCTGACCTTTAAAATACAAGGGATGGTTAGTTACGAGATACAAAGACTAAAAAGGTCGAGCATTTACCCAACTTCACAAAATCTCATGAAACCCAGCAAAAACTGTAGAGTATTTAGTTGCACATTTTTTGTTGCAGTTCCACCAGCTACTTAACAGTCAATGCTGCCATCAAAAGGAAAGACTTCAACTTCCCTTGTACTGGCAATATCCATACAGGTAAGTCAGTCCTTACTGTAATAAAGTCCTTTCCTCGTTGGTCTCAATAAGGATAAATATCTAGCTCTATAATCACTATGTGGCTTTATGACCTTTAGTCCAAAAAGCAGATGTGGGGAGAGAGAAGACAAATTTGGGCAGTTTTTTTCCTTTACTGATAGCAGAGATCTATGCTGGGTTACAGTTTGCAGAGATTTTGTTGTTCTATTATCTGATCTGTGAGTAAAATTCTTGCAGATGGTTCAAGGGAGCAGATGACTCCAACTCTGAACTCAACTGAATTCATCAGGTCTCCACACACACAAGTTCATTCACTGAAGGGAGCATTAAAACATGTTTTAATATCAAGTATGTGTGAAGCCCCTGCCAAATATTAAGAAATACTGAATTACTAAAACTTCCCATTAATTCTCAGAATAGTTAAAGAAACCCCAACCAAACAAAAAAACCAACAGAAAAACACCAAAGCAAAACCAAACCCCCCACCACACAGCAAGAAGTGTTTTCCCTTGGTTATCTGTTAATAAGTAAATTGTTAGTTAAACTATTCTTTTAGTTATAAAGGTGTCACAGAGTTATATTAATTTTGTATTTACTGGGCTCTCACACACATGTTTTGTAGCACAATATTTGGTAAGCATAGGAAGACTTCTGCAGTCTTTCAAATGTGTTTCAGTTTAGATCTCCTTATCCCTACCTTCCATAAGAATTTTTTCATCAATACCTCACACTAGTTATTAAACAGGACATGATCCACAGTGTGGAATTTCATGCACGAAAATACTGTAAATTCTTACCTGCTGCAAACTAAGAATAAGTGTTTTAGCACACTGGATTTTGTCTATCTGTCTTGTTTTACTCATGGTTTCTTTAATAATATCACCATAGTCATTGTAATACTAGGGGAAAAAAACAAAACAAAATGTTAACTTTCAATATTAGCTGAAAACAAAACTACTGAATTCTTCTGAAAATAAAATCTAGAATTTGCTATTAAAAACATTTAACACTTTCAGAAGGAAAAAAATCTAACATGTTCATGATTACATTAAAATTATATCCTAAACCACCACCAAAATAATTTAAAAAAACCAAACCCAAGTCAGAGGGAGTAAATCCATTCTTTTCCTTCTTGTTGTTCATATTACTTTAGAGGCAGAATGACCTATTTATCTTCAAGGCCATGACACATTTGTTAATGACACGTGTTCACTCCTTCAGGGTCCAAGATTAGATTCTAATCTTTGCAGTAACTCCTGTAACTCTGGTGGGGAGGCACTAACAGGCAGCACCTCAGCTGTAATTTTTCCAGAGAAGACAGCTGCCTGCTCAGTTCTTTAAGTATTTCAGGTTTAATAAAGACCCAATTAGTTATTTAGAGACTCAAAATATATGTAGGTCACTCAGACAAGAGCAGGCTGCTCAAATTTTAAATTTTTTAAGGTAATCACCAAGGAGCAAAGATTTATCATGTTCACAAAATGAGAACTCAATCCCAGGAGCCAAAAGGGGTTTTTATATTTAAGTAAGATTGAAACAGATATAAAGGTAATATGGGGAGAGTGGGACTCAAAACTTGTTTCTTTTCTACAAAGTTTAAACTTAAATTATTTGATGAGGCCAGACATCAGAGTTGATCTTTGGGAGAAGATTCTCAAAAGGCCTGCTAAACAATTAACCGAATTTAAAAAAAAATCATCAATCAGGATAAGAAAATAAATATATTAAAACAACATAAAGATAATTAGCAGGTTTCCTTCCTCCCTCCCCACCACCCACACACTGGAACTGTGAAACTCATCTCAGTCATTTTTATCCCTACATACAGAAAAAGAACTTTTAAAGGACTACAACTCCAGAGAGTTTTGAAGTGTTCACATTTTGAATCAGTTACCTTGTACAGTAAAAAAGTAAGTAATCATTAGAAAATCCACAGCCACTGTATGCAAGTAGTTCCATGAAGGATCACTACTAAGCTTCAGATTTACCTTCATATATTGCTTGAAAATGTCTGCAGCTGTGTTCATTTCCACCACAGTATATACAATCAGCTTACAGAAAGCTGCAAGAAGATTTCTTCTTTTGTGCAATGCTTCGATTTTGCTGGCTTCGTCATCCTGCTGCCCATCTGAGAGAGTCCAGAACAGGAGAACTGTCAGGCTTAAAGGCTTCACATTGAAGCATTTATATATAAAAGTGACATGGGCTAGTGGTCAGGATTCAGAAAATCAGATCTCAAAAAACCTCCACCAAAACTAAACAAAACACCACAACACACCCTCCACCCAAAAAAAACCAGAAATGCACAGGTAAACAAATATATTAATCAGAGGGCAAATAATATAAAGCAAACATAAGTTTTGTACAAACCTGCACTATTATTATCATCATCCTGATCAATGAAGACATGATCTAAAATAAAACTGAGTAGTTCAGATTGCAGTGAAGAATCAGGAGTGTAAACAAGCGGCTCCAACATGTCACGTCCTCCTGTCATGATCTGGTGACTGAAGATCATCAGCACATCACACAGAATTGTGAAAGCCTGTTGAAGAGGAACCTTAGTAAATACTTGCTTGGAAAGTGCATCTTATTTAGAATAATGTATTTGCACTTGACAAAATACTCAAGTTTACACAGGCCACTGAAGTTCTGAACAACTACACAGACCACCTGGAAGTCAAAATGAGCACAGCTCCTCACAGCAGTTCCTGTATCACAACTGGGTCTCCAAATAAAAATACTGCACAGATGAAGCCAACTAAATATGAAAATATTGCCAGATTAAAACATGAGGACCCTGAAACTCTCGAATTCTGCTTGATGGGTATTACGTTAGGTCACTAGGGAACTTTGAGGACAATTTCCTTTTTGCTTTTTTTTTTATAACTGTTTTCATCACATTTGTAGAACATCTAAAGGGTCATTCAAACCCTTCATATCATAATGTCTTGCTTCCAAAAGTCCAACCACCTCTCTGCTTTGCTAGTTACCTTATGCACCTGGCATCAGACTTAAATGCCTGTACTCCACCTTCCCAGAAATTTCAAGGGTCTCAGTACCTGACACAGACTGACACCTTCAAATTAATAGACCAGGCAACTCTCTAATCTCTCAAGTACTTCCATGAACAGATCTGTTCTCTAACTCCTCAAAGCAAATATTACTAATTTCCTGGTCACAAAAATACATGTGCTCCTTTGAAGAAGTTCCTTGCGCCGTTTCATGAGATTAGAGAAGGAAATTGGAACCAATGCCATGGTACCCTGTGTGACAGGCACCCTGTGTAACTAGGCAGTTCTGTTTTCTAGACAATTCACTAGACTCAGAATTATACAGCCTTAAAGAGTCCTGCTCAGCTTCAGTGATTTTTGTTACCTGTACTTTCCCACCCTACACCTTGGGACTATTACACTGGATAGCTCTTTGACATAGAACATGCCTATTAAGTTCCAGGGATTTTCTTCTTCTAGCAAGGGTTTCAAAAGCTGCAAATGTGCAACTCAGTGGACCAGATTTTCAACTTCAATCTTTAGAAGCAAAAAGGCTTCTGGCTTTCTATTTGTTTAATTAAACCATCTACCCAGAAGATAATCTGGTCCTTCCCCCAAAGAGAGATACTTCCTTTGCTTGGGTTTAGGTTTTTTCATTTTAGCATTCTAAAGATTGTTAAAGGCATTTACTTGGAATTAACCCTGCTATCAGTAACCTCAAACTCCTAGGAATGAACTGGCAAAAGAACTATTTGCCCACAGACTGGAACAGACTCAGCCCCTGGAGTATTTAAGCTCTTCCTTTGACCATGTTATCCTCAGAACTCAGGACAAATGCTTCCCAATATGATGTCTCAATTCTTTTTGAAACAGAAGAAAAAAAATACAGAACAATCCCTAAAACCTTCATGCCAGCATTTCTCTTCAAAAAAGCCAGGACTTTGGTCTCCTGAACAGTCACCCATTACTCACATGGGCTAAATATTTATGTATTTTATGTGTGAAATATTTAAGAACTTGGTTCCAGCTCAAACTCTCCCTGCAAAGGAAAACTCTGAGGGACTGACTTTAAAATTGGCAAAAAGAAAACTGCCCACATCTTTTCCAGGCAATACATCATTGTTGAGACTTCCAGGCATTTGCCAGAGTATCTCTATACAACAGTACTACCAACAGATCAGTGTGAGTGTTCCCAAGGGTTACCACAAAAAAAAAAAATTACAAGTGAGACAGACAGAGAAGTTGCCCCTGTATGTCCTGACAGGTTTACAGTAAGAGAAGGAAAGTTGTTTTCATGGTTCTTGAGTGGATAAGCACACAAATATAACTGTAAAGATGCTGGACTGTAAAAGCATTTGAAGTCAGAACTAAAACAATAACTTCTCTCAAACTGCTGTCCTCAGCTCTTCCAGTTTTGAGCCCACGAATCCAGAGGCAGCTCCACAGGACAGATGTGCTCATGAGCATGTGGTAAGCAGGAGATTTGAAATGGAACTCTTCCACTTAACTTCAAAACCAGGTTTTTACCCTGCACCTGCATAGTCATTACTTAAATAAACAAAAAGTCCCTTGGAATAGAAGTTTATGCTACCTAAAATTACTACAAAGAATCAAGTTTAAATTGATTCTCAAATGCTACAAACATTACGTAGGGAGGGAAGCACACAAGGTACAGTGTATATTTCACTGCTCAAGCTGAACATGCAGGACATGCCACATTCCCACATAAGCACCAGAAATATCAGCAAGAGGAACTTGCCAACTGCTTTATAAGTACAACATTAGAAGACTACAAGTACAAAAACCAGTCACTAACCTGTTCCTTAACAGCAGTGTTTACATTGGTCAGGTAGTGTTGACAGATTTGACAGAATACTCTCATCTGCTTCTTCAGACGCAGAAGATCCTCCTTCAAAGAGAATGATTTCATATAAAACAGATCAGGTTTTTTGATTTTATAGTCACACTTAGTGCATAAATTTTCATAGTGTTCCACCACAGACCTCCCATGTAGTGGTAACATCCAAGTCCACTGCATTATTTAAAATCACTATTACAAATACAAATAGCAAGAAGCCGTTTCCCCACTTTGGTCAACCTGTGTGGTGCAAAAAGAAATGGCAGTTGAGATGAAAATCATGAAGTTGTTTATTACAAAATCGGTAACAAAACCCTCTCAAAAACAAACTTAGAAAACGCCAACACCTCTCCTCAGCCCATAAAGCACTTTTCCTTTAAAATATCTGTATTTTCAACCTAGAAGATAGATTTTAGGCACTGTTCATAACTAAAAAAGACAAGGCTATATGGTATTTTATTTTTTTAACTCGTTGCTTGGGATAAAGTAGCAGCAGAGAAGAGCTGGTGTTTTCTTCCCCTCTTTCATTGGAAATAAAAAAAAAGTAGCTTTATGTGTTGCAGTAACTTCCCAAAAAGTAGATTACTAGCAACTAAAGTATCAAAGTCCTAACACAAAACACCAACTGTGTAACCAGACAAAGATGTAATGCCTGTGAAAGAAGTTTAAAAACTATCTCTGAAATCAAAACTGAAACAAGCCTCTCCCTTCAAGAGAGAAGGTAACACACAAGTACAACACATCATTTAATCTCTACACGATTCACAAAAGCAACAGTTGCTTCTTGACAGGAATTTAAGTATAAAATTATTTTAAAATACCTTTAGTACACAAAACCTTTTCTCTCAATATTTACCCTCAGACGACTACACTGTTGTTAAGAAAATTACACAGGGGAATAATTTCTTTCATACAGTATTGTTGGTTTACATTTTAATTAAAACTGAACCATTTATATAGTCTTTAATTTAGCAGCCTGTACCATGAACCTAATTCCCATACTTGGTCAACCTGTTCACAACAGCACAATCTGACAGTCACTATTGTCAGAGGGCAAAAAATCCCAAACCAACCAACTGAAGAAACAAACTGATCAACCAAGCAAATCTTTAAGCATTTCTATTGCTTCTGGTTCTGTGCCTTTTTTTTTGCTGTTATATTCCACTGTCACTGAACAGAAGTCAATGGAACTTCTGTAGGTACCTGATACATTTGGCAGCAGTCAAGCAGTTAAATAAAACAAAATAGCTGTAGCTCAGAAGTCAAACCTATAAAAGCTTTAATGTAACAAAAATCTATTATGCAGAAGCAGAAAAGTCTTAATAAAAGACCAGTTTTCAAGTAAGTTCTTTCAATTCCTGCTGAAATTATTACAAATTACATTTTACTGCAAAACAGTTAAGTTAATCTTAATTTCTAAAGTATATTGTCAGTATTTAGCTCTCCTTCTGCCATCAGGCTTGTGATAAAGCTTTAATCACTATTACAAAGCCTCAAGACTGCTGTTTACCCTGTAAGGAACAAGCTACCAAAGCCTCCAGATCTTTCACACATTAAGCTCTTCTGCACAACCTGATCTGGGGTTGCAAACAGTAAAAGCCACTAAAACACACATGGGTAAACTGGCCCAGTGTGCAAGTTCACATTTATTTAACACACCTCCAGACTGTAATTACTGATTGGACTAATGAAGTCTCAACATGACAGGGGAAAACCACCACAGTCTGGCACAGGTGCTCTGTTATAAAATAGTACAAGTTACACAGAATGATTTTCCACTCCTGCATCTACCAGGAGCTCCAACTACCACATCCTAAAACAAAAACAATTTTTAAAAGGAAGAATGCATATATCCTCATAGTGAAATGAGTGCACTGTAACAATGGATTATTAATTAATCATGTAATTATTAATGCCATGAATTCCCTTTGTTTTCTCCCTAGTAAATTGTGACAGTCACATACAACTTCTTTCTTACATTAATTACAAGTATGGCAATCAAAGTGTTTAAAAAACCTGAAGCATTTACTTCTCTCCTCTCTGGCATAAAGAGAGATGGACGAACAGTAACTCCACCAACAAAGTGCAACTCCAGCATAATTCCCAGTCAAAGAGCACTCTTGGCACAGGACTGCAGGGGACTTCCAGAAAAAGTAAGTTAGATTATAGTTTCCTTTTTTTTAAGTTGAAGAAATCACCAAAACATTTCAGCACTTACAAACTTCATTCTAAACCATCCAGCCTTTCAAAAAACTTTTTTTCATTAAGTTGTTCACACAGTGAACCACCTGATCACCCTCCTCAAGCAATGCTGCCCAGTGGACACAAGAAACCTTAATCCTTCCTCCGAGATTTTTTCAAGAAGTGAAATTAGAGAGATGACATTTGCCAGAGCTTTGCCCTTCAGGATTACTATACATAGAACCAGAACAGGCCTTCTCATCATTTCCTGAGAATCCGAAATTTAACTTCATCTTTTCATGTCTTTATTTAACAACGTATTTAAAAACCTGATGGAGATCCAAGTACAACTGCAACATACTGAGCAATAAGAATACGATACTGAGCAAATTCTTAGATCTCACTGACTTGTCACTCAAATTCCAGTTTGTGAAAAAATTCCAACCCACTATTTGAGAGTAGTAAAACTGACCATACTATGGTTTATAATTTGCATTCTACCTCTCCTTAGCATTGTAATTACACCTGACAGCTATCATATTTATTTACAATTACTTTAAAATTCTATCAGATTAAATGTAACATTGACATGGAAATAATAAAAATGTAACAGTTGAGGGAAATACCAGGTTTATAAGTCAAGCATTTAACTACTAAAACTGTGAATTCTGAAACACTTACTAGAAAAATAAACAGAGTTAGGCAAGTATCACTATAAAGAAAATTCTTAAGTCTTAATTAATTCCATCACAGTGCTGTCTTCATGACACTGCAGCTACGTACAAATGTTTATTTACTAATACAACTGGAACATGGCATACCTTTGTGGAACTGCTTTCAGTAACTTTTGCCAGCTGCCAAAGGATTACATAATGAGTACACTGCAGTGCATGGATAACAATCTGAAATCAAAGGGAAAAGTGCATTAGATGACAAAGGCCAATAAAAGACAGCAACAAAAGCTATTTGTTGTTGTGCCTAAAGAACACATTTTAACTACAGACCTGTTCTGGCATGTCTCCATTTTCAATGCCAGTTTTCAATAACTTGTAATTGCAGCCAAACAAGTCCCATCTTGACAGGTCGTGAGCACTGGAAGCATCAGAAATGAAGCAAAAATATAATTTAACTAATATCATTTCTGCAATTTGAGGTTAACAACTACTAAAAGCTTAACTGGGGGGTGGGAGTGGTTAATAATAATTAATTCGTTTGAAAAAAAATACCCCAACCACAACCTCCCTCTCAATCACCACAAAAAAAGGCAAAGCAACAAAACTCCATGAAATTGCATTGAAAAAGAGATACCAAGTTAAAAATAAACAAAAACAACCCCCCATACCACAGACCCCAAGAGTTGTGTGCAGAACCTACTTGTGAAAAGCAGTGATTCTCTTCAGTGTTGACAAGACTTGATATGCATCATCTTCATCAGGTTCCTCCCCCTATTTAATAATCACACAGTGAGAGATCTCAAGCAGTGCATTCTAAGTGAACTGGGGAGCTAAAACCAAACACAAACTGAGGGGCATAGGGAGGGTAAACAGCTGATTCTAAATTATTTAACAATGTCACATTTGCTTTTAGAACAATTAGAGAGATAAGGCAGCAGTTCATGTCTAGAGACAGACTCGATCTTAAATGTCTTTTCCAACCTAAATGATTCCGTGATTCTATAAAACAGCTGCAGAAGGAGAAAGAGGGGAGGGGGGAGGGAGAAGGGGAAAAAAAGCAAAGTCTAGCATAGCTGAATACAAGGTATAATGTAGGTGCTTCTATTTTCTCTGAAGAATCCAGCAGAGGCCACTGTCAGACAAAAGACACTGGACTAGATGGGCCACAGGTCAGTACTTCAAATCTTACTTTAATCAGAGAAAAAAAGTCTTTGAGAGAGGTAAGGAAAGTAGTTTGTTCTAATCTTCCCACAAGTTCCGACAAACTTGCATTTGGTGAAAGAAAAGGAGTAAATGGAAAAGGTCCAAAAAGTATCTGTTCCTACACAGGATAAACTATCTGAGGTCAAGAAACTCCTTCTCAGTCTAGCAGAGATAATGCAAGTTTTACTATTCTGTAGTTGTACAACCTTGTCAAAGAACTACAGATTTCAACACTTCCATCAGACTATTTGCCATTTTCCTTCAAGCCAACTGTCTGACAGCTCATTTCCCTGCTTTACCTCTCATTCTTTCTTTTCCTCACAAAGGGCAACAAATGGATGGCATTTCTAGTCTAGGGTTTCTAGAGTGGAGTCCTAGTTCAGGACAAAGAGCAAAAGAAAAAAGGAGCAGAGCCTGATAAACTACATGCACCTGAGAAGTGCAGAGAATGAAGTTGTCAAAAAGACACTTCCTATGCTCCTCACCACTGGTGAGGAGGAGAAACAAGTTTTGTCTGAGTGTCAGAGATCCCACATAGTGAAGTTAAATACTCCATCAGAAAATTCTCATTTTTCAGATCAGCACAGTGTGGGAACAAAGTTATTTTTAAGCTACTAACAGCATCTGCTTGCATTCAGGAAGGGAGGAGGAGTGTTTTTTAGAGATTTTGATATTTAACAACAGCAACATACAATCACAGGCAAGACCAGCAACAGTAGCAGTAGTACATCTGAGCAGAGTCCTAGTGGAATTACAATACTACAACTTTCAAAAACATAAGCCTCAAAATTTAAGGAAGGAAAGTTTATGTAATTTCATAGTTTATCAGAAACTTATCTCAAATTCCCAAAAGACATTTGCCAAAGGGAGATAAAAATTAAAGACTCGGTGTCCTAATATACAAGAATAGTCTGTGTTCAAATAATCACACCAACGATACTGCTGTATTATTGCACCTACAGTCTGGAAAGTCAGAGGGAAGCTCCCATCCCCAAGTCACTGAGTTGCAGAGGAAGGCACAGAAACAGACTGGAAATATTTACAAGGGCAGGAAAAGTTGATCTTGCACATTAAAATACCTCTTGCAGGAAGTCCTCGAGAAGTCGATTAAACTTGTCTGCCAATTCATCTATTAACTGGCTTCTTGCAATGTCAACCCTGTTAAAGATTGTGAACTCTTCATTACAGAGAGCATGGTATGTTTTTGAACAGGCCTCCAAAACATCTATATCTGTGTGTTTCTCCACAATGTCCCGGATTTGTCGCAGTAAGGCATCCAAATGCTACAAGGAAGATGAGCCACAGGAAAAAATATGTATTCATATATACATACACACATATTTTAATAAACCTTAAATTTTATAAGGTAAATTCTATTTATTACTTTTGTAACTATGATACAGAACACAAAACACCTACAGAAAGCCAGTGAAACTTCTGAGAAATTAAGTCTCCTTATCAAAAATTAAGTAGGAGTTTGTCAAAGACCAAAAAATCAGTGCATTTTGAAAAGTCTTTAAAAATTTGCAAGTGGTCAGTATGGTTTTATCAAACACTTGAATTTGCAATGACAACTGAACAATACAGAATCATTTACCTCCTACTCACACTAACATTTATACATGGACTTAAAAGCTGTACAACTGAAGAGTTAGTTTCACAGCACTCCAGTGTCAGCACTGGAGCCAACTTCAGTCCTTCTGATATCCCTCCCCTCACCCTGAGTTGCTCTCTACTGCTCTGTCACTGATGGCTGTGCTGTCAACTATACAATTTATCACTTTTTCACTCTAATGATTTCCAGCTACTTGCTTCACAATGCAATAGCACATGTGAGAAGGAGAAAACAGAGATCAGAATGTCTTCATCAACTTTATCATCACAGCACTTAAAATGAGAGCAGTAACTGTATGATTTGTGATAGGGTAGTTTTTCCCTTTTTCATGCAATGAAGATGGTGGTTTACCAGTTTTATTGAGCAGAAAAAGAACTTACTGAACTATTTCTACAAACTTTATCTGCCAGGCAGCATATCTCAAACATGACCATAACCCAATAATAAATGTTCTTGAAGTTCATCTAACTGGCAATATTTTCTGTTAAAATTTGCCAGACAGGCCTTAGAAAACAAACTTTCAGTATCTCTAAGAACAGGAGCCAGTCACAGCTCTGAAGACCAAATCTCATTCTCAATAGGGGTTACAATAAATAAAGTCTCATTTACATAAAAAAACCCACACATCTGGAAGGGTGATGAAAATTCCAGTGACTTAAGTATAAAATCTGGGATTTTTCCTTCTGTGTTAAGTGCTGCTGAATGTTACCTTACCTTTTCTAATCGTCCTGTTGTATAAATTTCCAAATCAAAGTACTGTGGCAACTGCAGTAAGTTGGTGACTTTTTCTGCATCTACGGAATACTGTAAAATTGGCAAGGAAATTCATTTAGGTGAAAAAGTACTGGACAAAATTCATTACTGAACAAGCAAATATTAATAAAGACTAGTAAGAAAAAAGAATAGTAGTTGTGGAAAACCATGCCATTAATTACAGAAATTATACTTGCAAACATTTTAGCAGCAATCCATCAACAAGAAATGGAAACAATCAAACCTACCTTTGCAAGCAGCTGAGGAAGTGCCACTGCAAAAAGTTCAGTAATTTTTGTCCTGTCATCCAATTGCGTTTTCTTTTCCTTTGCTGTCAGCACCTAAAATATTGGTATTGTGAGGATTTTACAACTCTGAGTTCTGGAGTAAAGTTTCATTAATGAAACGAGGATTAGGCACACACACCTCTAGTAACACTGTAAATTATCAATGCAAGCAGGAGAGGGAATGTATAATTAAAAAAAAAAACAAAACAAACAAAAAACCCCACACCACTCAGTATTCAAAAAATTCAATTCAAAGTTAGACCCAATAATGTTATCAAGATAATACTGAAAGCAGAAGTGATAATCTAGAACAAAAGATTTACCTTCCCTTGCAACAAAATACCATGATTGGAATGACAAACCAAAGAACAGCAAACCCTTCTTTTTAACAATTTACCCAATTCACATGCCAATCCAACCTTCATACAAGTTTTCAATCTGTACCTAAATGGGTTTCTCACCAAAAAAGCACCACTCCTGAGAGCAGTTCCCTTCCTCTGCAAAAGAGGGCTGCCTGAACTCTATACAGTCACAGAACAGTCGATGGGTGGACTGCCCTCCTTCCAAGGGACTATGGGGTGTATTTTCCTTTCCCTCATTTTGCTCTTTCAACTGAAAACAGTTTTAGCTTTTCTCAAACATTGATTTTTGTCTTCCTTTCTAACCAATACTGCATTCAAGATCAATTTTATATTACCTTTAATAGTACAAACATATGCAGCAGTTCAAACAGTATTAAGTAAATGCCAAAGTCCAGAAAAAGTGAACTAGCAGGACAGTCAGGCACGAGGCTGTGGAGACCAAAGCTGAATTTTGAAATCTCAGAAACAACAGCCTACAGTCTTTTGCTTCTTCCCACAATGTCCCCACAGAGCCAGTCCCACATCTCTAGATTTGTAGCTTTGTGCCTCCTACCCTTTTTCCTGTTCCTCTTCCCACAGGAGGATGACACTCGGCCGCTTGCCGAATTGTACAGAGCATTATTTCGATCAGTGCACTTTCCTGTCTGTCCGTTAGAGCTGAAATTTAAGAAACAGATGTTAACACACAGCTTGATTTTTCATTTCCAACAAGGATCAAAGTATGTTTGGCTTTTAAAAAGGAAGACAGACATTTAGGCCAACAGCTCATTTCCAGAGGTGGGGATGGCAGAGGTGATAGAGAAAGTACCTTATGAAATAGTACCAGAAAATATTTAAAATTGAGGGAACATCCCTGGATGAGTCACAGGACAGGATGGAATACCAAGTTTTATTTCCATATTAGTTCCTTTCCATTTTTCAGAGGACCATTTACCAGGGCCTATGAATTACAGAATTATGCTGGGGGTTTTGTTTGGGTTTAAAGAAATGATGGTATTTTTCCATATGGTAGGTGCAACACTCAATAAATGAACCAGTTACACAAGCAACTTCATTTCTCTGATGCCAAAAGTACAGCCTGAACTTGTGTAACAACAAGGCAACAGGACACTGGATCATTATTCCTTTTCTTCCCACCATTGTCCTTCTGTGTCTCACCCCCGTACCAGAAGTGATCTCTTTCTACTCTTCCTCACATTTTTTAACTGCCGATTTCTCACAGTCATGGAAACAGAGGACATATGGGGACCATAAATGTAAACATCACATTTCTTTATACATCAAGAAACTGCACAGCAATATACACAAAGATCTAAAGAAAGTCTTACGTTCTTCTCCATTGAGAGGCTCCTCCAGCAGGAGGCTGCTCATACATTCCCAGTCCTTCAGCAGGTCTGTTGCACAGTCCCACATGCTGTCCACAAGATAAGCAGCATGTTCATGCAACTAAAACGAGAACAGATTAAGTATTTTATCAGCAATAAAGTTCATCACAAGAAGAGAATACAGGATAGTTCTCGTGCTTAGCTCCTGCCTGTGGCAAAAACACAGAGCAAGTTTTGTGAGCTCTGGTTAAACAAAAGACTCTCTTCCCTAATTAATATAAAAATATGAATTCAGACCAACTGCTACAAAGAGTAGTGCTACAAGATCTGCCAGAACTTGTGAGATAGGTGAGTAGGGGCTGTGGTGTTTTTCTGTTTTGTTTCCCTTCCTTCCCCCACCTCCCCCTTTTAAAACTCCTAAATCACAATTTCTTTACAACTACACATCAGCATGTAGAATGACAGAGTACTTGTCAGAGCAGCACTCACAACCCTTCTCAACACTGTACTGACAGATCCTTCAAATAAAAACTACGACACAAAACAGTCTTTCAACCCCCAGGTTGCTCAAATACCAGGAAAACCAGGACAGATTCATGATTATTAATCAATGAGTGGGTTAAAGAAAAACAACAAAATTAAATTTAAAAATACCAAAACAAACCACAACAACAGAAACCCCACACACACCACAAAACCCAGGATATCCCTGAAACCCAACTTACTTCACTTTCCAAAAAGAAAAACACTAATGTCTTCACAAGATTAGCATTTGGACTTTGTCTTCCCCTCCTTTTAAGTATTCCATCATCTTCAGCATCTCTGCGGCTGAAAAGCCTAAAAAGAAAAATTATTTCTTGACAAGTTTCTTCTTCATTGCCTTTGCCACAGTCAATTCATATCAGGATATTTTTTTACACCCTTAATACCCTGTTGTTCAGCTCCACATTTTATTTTGAAAGGAAGTGATTTGGGAGAAGTATCATCTGAGCAATTTCATGTACACTGAGTGGCCATTTCAGTGACTGTTTCCAGTGGAATGTATAATTATAACAAACTGCTTTACAAACATCACAGATAATTGCAGGTGCTTGAGGTCCTCAGCTCCTCTTTAGCAAACTGTATTTTCTGAACCTCCCCACATGAGATTTTAAAGCAGCAAAGCTTCCTTCTTCCTATTATAAGAATGTCTGAAAGGTGTTAGATGGAAACTCTATTTTGTTCTCCTGCACACCTGACATATGTTGGATTTCTTATTTTTTTAAACAGAAAAATACTTTCTGAAATGGTCATAGGAGTCAATGGAGAGAGAGGGGCACAGGGGAGGAACTACAAATGGGAAAATACTTGTGAGGATGAAAACCCAAGTTTCAGACATCAAAAGCCCATAAGTATTATGTTTCAGAACAAGGACAGGAAAGGGGAAGCCAGAGGAACATTCTTCTTATACTCCCTGAAAGCACAAGTTTCCCAGTGCAGCCTTCAACATTGCTCTCCATTTCTCATTCAGAGTAACTACAACCTTTCAGAAACTACAGTAGTGTTACATTCTCTGTTAAGGTCATTTCATGATTCAGTTTTTTCCTTTTAATTAAAACTAATGAGAATCATAGCACTAATACACACACAAATCTACAGGAACAAGAAGTTAACTGTAATTTCTTCATCTTACTTCTTGTAAAGAAATTCCCCTGCAGCAACTGCCACTGGCCGATGCGCTGAGTACACCAGGTGGTAGACATTTTCACAGTCTTCTGCAGTCAGAACTTCTTCACTACTCCTAGGGCAGGGATGGGAAGAAGGAAAGAAAAAAAAACCCAGGAGGTTGAGTAAACAGATTATGAACTCTAATGAGGAAAACGGAAATGAAGGAGAATTGAAACCTTTTCCTTCAATTTATCATGCTAAAACTCAGCCTTACTTTCAAAGTCTCCTGGAACAAAATACACTGATGAAGTATAATCTCATTGCTAGAAGGTTATGCTCAAAGGTTCAACTACTGTTAATGTTCAATACATTCCACATTCTTCATTTCAAGCATTCCATGATGACTTCCAACTATGGAGGCTGAATCCCAAGTTCCCTACACCTGCCTAACTGTGGGAGGTAAGTAACAGCATTGGTCTAGACAGATTACTTCTGAAATTCCCATTTGTTTGAGTGCAAGATAACCATTTCTATAGACTTCAGACTATCTGAAGTGTCATGGTGCTGCCTCACCCACAGGGATCACAAACACTTTTAAGTTTCAATATCTGCTGTAAGTCAAATAAGGAAATATACATGTACTTACTGTAAAACAAGAGTGAGTAATTTTATTGCTTGGACTGCAACATCATATTCCTTATCAAGAGTCATTGACACAATTCTATCCTAAGAACACAAAAGAAAATATTTTTAAAGAGGAAAGAAGTGTAATCCAACTTTAAAAATAATAGTAACACTAAAAAATAAGAAGTTACACTAACCTTGAACCGACTGGTGAAGAGTTCCAATTTGGAATTAAGCTCTTTATTATAGTAAAGCCCTTGCAAAGCAGTTAGGCATTTGAGTCTTACTTCCCCTTGCTAAGAGAAAATAAAGAACTGAATTAAAAGTCAAGTATAGGATACAGATGTGATCTTCACATCATACAAAGTAAGTTTCTTTTACAGCCTGAATTAATTCAAAGATTAAATGCTGTCAAGATACACTGCCGATTATCATGTTAATGACATAAGAATATCTCCTTGTTTGTAACAATCTAATGAAGGAAAAAACCTAAGCAAAACCCCAATATCTTACTGCAGTTAGCATCTCTGTAAGTCAAAATACACTTGTTTTATTCTTTCTAAATGCTCAAGATATTTCTAAGTAGAATTCTATGTGTTTTCTTTCACTTAAAACTGACAACATCTGTATCACTGATGGCCATCTCTTGTCTGATCAGAATTAATACGTAGATAATAAGAGAAATATTCCTCCTGAAATATAACACCTACTTTAGAAGGTTTTAAGGTATAGATACAGAATGACTTTTGAAAAGTCTAGGACTACTGACTTCAGCAGTTTCCATCACCCCACTGCCAGAGGTTTGGTTTTTACACCAAACCCACAAACAAAATAGCAAGAGTGAGCATCCCTTGTTTGTTCAACTTCAACAGCTTGGAGTCTCCAGTGCAAGAACTCAGACTATGTGCTTGCTCAACAATGAATCAGGGAGTGTTTGTAAACCATATCTACTGACCCCTCCAAGCACAGGAATCTCTAGGTGATAGTGGTAACAGCCTGAGGCCCTCACCAGCACAAAAGGGGACTTTTCTCTCATGCTAGATGAGAATGCCAGAAAGTTTCTTAACTTGGCAAAAGACTGCACTATTCCAAGTGATATACACTGATTTTAAATAGTTAACTATTATAAAGTAGACGTTTGCATCAGTGATAAATAAACACAAAAGATCATTACATTACAAAAAACAGTTCCTTAAAAAAAAATCCATAAAAATATTCAAAATATTCAAATCTGGTTTAAATATATGTTGAAATGCCCGTGCTTGTGAGTGATAACAAAAGCAGTGACAGATGCAAACAGTTAGGAGATCTGAACCCAGCTGGACAAGACCAACAACCAAACCCATGGGGCTGTGCTTCATGGTCCTGCCCCTTTCCTCAGTGCAGTTCACCTTGTCATGCATCGTCCACCCCACGTATTTTAAGTAGCTGTCATTGAGAAAGGCATCACTGTACATCTTCATCCATATTCCAATCTCTTCAATGCAGATGGCTCTTATTTCAGCAATTGCATCTCTGTGGAGAGAATTGGGGCAAGAAGTTCAAACAGATGAGTAATAACCTGCCACCAGCTTCCAAAGTAAATTAATGAAGCAACAAATTACTTACTAAGAGAAACTTACCGGTATCTATGCACAAAAACACCTTTAAATATTGCATTCATCATGTTTTCTATTTCATCCTGATTTTCTTGAAGCTGAAAGAATGTACAGAGTACACAAACAGTGAGCAGCACTTTCACAGTCAGATCAGGTGGTGCTGATGTTAGGCAAACTAAACCAACATTTACAAGCGTGATCATTAAATCCTTTCCTGAAATGTTCTCAATATGCTATTATTTAAGGAATTGTGTCTACCACAGCATACAAACATTAGTTAATTGTGACCACTGGAAAACTGTTCTTCAAGTGTAACAAAGACATCTTAGGTTTCTGAAAGGTCCTTCTTAGCTTACTTAAAAACTTGATTTATTTTCTGGTAACATCCCTGCCTTTTTTATTCATCTGTGTATTACTCGAATGAGGACTGGCCCTGTACACACATGTGGCAGAACTACTGACATGGTGTTTAAGGGATCAGTCCCAAACTTCAAAAACTTTGCAAGATGAACAGAAGACAGAGTTGTCAAAGTTGTTAGTTTGTCTGAACTGTCAAGAAAACAAAAACCTTAACAGGCAAAAGCACAAACATTGAAGAGCAAAGGTGAGATGTCTCCTTCGATTGTGAGGTTATTTCTAATGCCAAAAACCCCCAAAAATAAAAACAAAAAACACCCAAACAAACAAAAGCCAAACCACAAAACAAAACAACCCAACACAAAACACTACCCCCCTCCCCCAAGAAGCCCACACACAAAACAAACTACCAATTCCCCCAAAATAAATACTGAAATCGGAATGAATTAGGGCTTTGAACAAGACAGCGCTGTCAGCAATGAATCAGCAAGTCTCTTTTACACCAAAGAAAGAAAATAGAAGTAGACTGCATTTTCAGTTTTGATAGTGCTTTCTGTAGATGAAAAAAAGCCTTATCTAAAGCCTTTAAACACACTTTCTGCAGAGATTGATATTGACATTAGGAAAGCGGAATTTTGCCCCAAGATCCTGGAGATCTTCTCTAGAAACCAAAACCAGTCAACATATGGTAATTTTTGTTATGTATTTGAGCTTGGTTTAGGAAACTAGTCAAGAAATACAAGAAAAAAGTAGCTTTTACTGATTGTTGTCTCCCTTACTAACTTTACTACAACAGTACTATTTTTAAGAGTCTGCATTTATCTCTTTTTATAGAAAACCAGGCAGTAAGAAGCACCTTCCAAAGTCTTTTAAACGTGAACTTAAAGAATTAAACAGAGTGACTAACAGCTACCAAAACATACAGAACAACACTAATTATTAGTTGCCAGTTATGAACACTCATCACGTGCACACAAGCCAGAGTTGCACCAACCTCCTTTCTTTTCTGCAGTAAGAGTTCCAGCCTATCATTAGCTCGTTTCCCAATGATTTTATTTCGTTCTGCTTCGTATTGTCGCTGTGTGTTGTCCATGTTAATACTAAGATTTAATGCCACATTCACTAAAGCAGTCATCAGCTTCATGGCTACAAAAAAAAGTGAAAAAACTAAGGATTATTTAAAAGGCTACCTCATCTAAGAAAACTTACAAACAAAAACCTTGACACCTCCTCCTGCCAACCCTTTCTGTACCTATGAAAACACATTCACTGTAAATTCCTTGATACACAAATTTTCGCAGTTTTTTACCAAGCATTGCATAATTACTTATCAATACAATAGATAATACATGGTTATTCTGTTCTTTTCTGTCAATTTTATGTTAGAAGCATTATTCTTGACTGAGATATAGGATGTGCTTCCCCTCCATAATGAAGGTAGAATCAGATTTACAAACAGCCCAGGAAAAATTAAAAGGATTCTGTTATCACAGAGTGTAACACTGACACCATTCAACCTTAAAAATACAACAATTTTTTTTCTTCAAAAGGAAATGTCTCAGACAACCAACACTACCATAGCACAACAGTCTTTTTTTTCTTAATTTAATTTTAACAAGGGGCAGGTTTTTCTAAATATTCCTTTATTAGCAGAGGAAGCACAATAGCCAACTACAAGCCAGAAACCTGAACAAAATATAAAATACATTTACATGCAATTTTTTGTGTGCTTTTATTTCTGTATCGACTCTTTTTAAAAGGGTGCAGACAAATATCCCTTTTCCAGAAACAAGCAGAAAGTCAATAGAGTACTTGCTTTTTTTGTGAATTTTGGTAACAAGGCATGAAAGGGCTTGCACTGGCAGAGCTCACATGGAACATTCTTGTGTGTGTATCACCAGCAAAAAGCTGATGAGCAAGACTTAAAGACATGCAGTTATACTGAAATATCATCTCACACTGTGATCTCCAAGGATATCAAGATTAAAGAACAAGTCTGAGCTCATCACAGAAGCCAAAAGTACCACAAATAACAGTAAATATGGATACAGGGACTTTGCTGGCTCTCTGTTCCATATAAAACACAATCTTCAAGAAAATAAGCTGTAAACTCAGATGAAACACACAAGTAATTACACAAAATCAACAGAATTGACTACTGATGTGAACAAATGCAGACTGCTGAAAAATATTTTGTGCTACAGAAATTAACATGCAACAGGACAATTTCTGCAGCTTTTATTCAGGCACAGCTCAAAAAAAAACCACAGAAGGGGTGGTGGGGGAAGCAAGTGTAAAAATTTGCTTTTTTAAGATCTAAGTTTGTTTTAGTCATATGTTACAACAGTCAGAACTGATGATACAGCAGAATGTGTAAATGTTTTCCTCTCTCCATAAGCAATGCCCTGGCTGGGGGGTATCTCACAGCACAGCCCCACGTGCAGTGTGCTGATGTAAATTCAAGAGAGCCACCAATGAGACAGAACAACTGATAGGACAGTCAGGACTGGAGCCAGCTGTGAGTCAGCCAGGGCCAGGGAAGGGAACAAGAATTATTTCCAGTGTGGCAGAAACTCAGTTCCATGTATGGCCTAAATTCACCTCATTCCAAGCAAAATTGCTACAACAGCCTGACATGAGCTGAGGCTGCACAAGGCCATTCACAGCCCTCCCTTCTTCAGGCATCAATGCAGGTTTCAGACTTCCTTGTACAAGAAACTTACTCTCTGTCCATGTAAAGACATATTTCTTTCAAACATTTTACACTTAACTCGTAAGGGATTTCTCCATAATTTAACAGATTGGAAAAAAATTCACATGAAGAGGTCAATGACTTAAAACCATACAGATATTTAGTAATTGCATATCTGATGAAACATGCTTTCAAATTATTTCTAAAGCAAATACTGTAAATGCTATTTTACATTGTACCGTGGCCTCAACATACAGTACAATTTAAATTTGTAGTAAAAATTGCAGCATTCAACATAAACTACAACTTCTCTTTGACTTAATGCAGAGCACAAACAGGTTCAACTGCATCTGAGGTTAAAGATCACAGAATCACAGAGTCGACTGGGTTGGAAAGGACCTCCAAGATCATCAAGTCCAATCCTTGGATCCCTACACTCTTATTTATGACCAAAGACAAATTTGAATCAAATGGAAAGTCTCCTTCTATTAAGTACCAGACAGCTGGTGAAGAATGCTTTAAAATAATGTTGTGTTTTTCAGTAACAAAAAAAACAGTAAGGATAAAAAGCTGTTCCAAAACAAGTTGCATTAGATGCAAACTGTATCACACAATGAAACTGAGCTGAATGTCAAGTACGAGAAGTTTAACCAGGACAATTCTTTCCTGTGCAACACAAAATATAAAATATAAGCAATACATAAACAGATCCAATCCACTGACCTGCCAGTGTGCTCGTGTGCCGAAAGGCTCTGACCTGTGAGTCTGACAGCCCCGTGAGCAGTGAAATGACAGTATCCATCATATACTCATCATATATGATGCTGTATTGGCATTGCCGGACGAGCACTCCAATGAACTCACAAAAGCTGGATTTGAACTTCTTCCACTGGGGGCCAGCCATAGTGAGCGGATAATCTCCACTGTCCTATTAAAAAACAGAAAAGGAAATGGGAAACTCTTTCAAACCTCTTAAAAATCATTTCATTAAATAAAGATTAAAAAGAGATGGGAACCACTTTAAAGCCAAAATCTCCAAGGCACTACAAATGATACATCAGAAGAATGTGATTCCATAAATATGCATCCACTTGGCAGCTCAGGCTTATTACAGTGCAAAGACAACATGCTAAATACTCATTCCCTTTTCTGTTTGTTCAACTTCCAAAAAAGAAAAAAACAATTATACACCTTACAAATCTGCTTCAGGTTACACTAGAACCATCACACAAACAATTGGGTGACTGGCTTAGGAACAGTTAGTTCATGACTACAATAAAATTTACAGAACATGTTTAAGATATCAGACTGAAACTTCCTGACATCATAACATGACCTACTACAGCACCTTGGATGTAACAAAGCATGTTCCTCTCCTGATTCAGTAGCCTTTACAAATAATGGTAAAATGACAGGGAGAAAAAAAATCATTTGTGTCAGTCAGTGCTTCTGTGAACAGTTTCTTTAAGAGGCTAAATAATAATATAGGTTGAAAAATGAAGGAAGTATCCATGAAACGAGATTAAAAATCTGAGAGTTGTTCATTAGAATTCTGTTACAAGAAGTGAGCATGACATGGTGATAAAAAACCCCATGAACAAACAGTCTCAGCTGTGGCTTTTATAATTTCATACAATATTCCCTTAGAGTAATCAAATCTATTTATGCATTGAGATATTTCTAAGGAACACTAAAATCCTTTTAAAGAAAAGGGTATTTATTACATTTTCCCCTCAGTTAAGAATTTTTTCAATGTGGTGGAAGGGGATTATTTCTGTACTGGACAAATTTGAGAAGGAGGTTTTAAAGCTACTGCATGTTCTTTGGAACACAGGAAGAAAGGTGTATCACTTAAATCCACTAAAAAAACCCCAAAACACCACCAAAAAAACCCCAACAGATCTCATTTACTCCAATACTCAGTGGAACAGAAAATCACAATTTAAAGGGAAAAAAAGTTGTAAGCCTCATGAAAGAAGAGGCATTAATCTTCAATTGGAGAATAATCAAATTCAAAACCTCACAATTTATAGATTAATGAATGCATAGAAATAAATTTAGCAACCATTTCAAGAGAGAAAATTTAAGGACTAACACACAGCACAAATGGGAGATATCCCACACAGCCCCACAGTAACAGTTTTCCCACTATTTAAAAACTGAAAGTCAATATCAATTTCTTAAATGATTAATAAAACAAGTTAAAGACATGCAGAGCTTTAATTCCTAATCTTACAAGTTCAGTGAAATAAGGCAGTTTAATATCTTCATTCATAAAAGTCCTGTCATTTTTGTAGATGAACTTATCCTTGAAACAAACCTCTAACAACGTGATCCAGCAAGATTAGGACAGCCAAAAACCAGAATTAATATCAACCCATAATCAGCACTTCATTAAATTACCTCATCAAACTCTTCGGTCATTTTCCGGATTATTTCAGAATTCTGCATGTGTCGGAACATCTCTGCTGTAACAACTCCTACAATTTAGAGATTTGATCATTAGCACTGTTAATATGAAAGTGGCAGATGACATGACTCCTGCTACGATGTAAAAATGACCAATTTTCAGCTAACCTGAAGATTACACATGCATTTTCTTAACAATTTCCACATTTTTTCCTTTAGCATTCGTATATAACAAGCACTTGGCCCCATAAATATAAATACGTGTTTTACCTGTGTTCTTTTTAAGGAGTGTGTTTGTGTGCATGGACACACCCCCAGAATTGACCCATTCACTCATATCCAGAAGTCACAGACACTCAGGCCAGACCTCTCTATCAGCAGGAGATTACACCATCTGAACTGACCTTTCAGGGCTCCAGATTCTAGATGGTGTAAGACAATTCTGAACAGCTGTATTGCTACTTATTATCTTCTGCACTCCAATAAACAGAGTGATTTCATACAACTCTTATTTGTCTTGGCCTCAAATTGTTAGGGTGTAAATAGTGATATAAAAATCAAATAGATCTCCCGAAGTTTACTGCAAAATTCATGACAAGGATCTCCACAGAAAGCATTAGAAGATTCTGCAGCTTTATCTTGTAACAATAATCAAAAGGTCACTGCTCTTGAAAGCATGGATAACCTCTGAGGAATGCTGTTGGCTTTCTGGAGATTTATGCATGTTGGGAGTTTATCAGGACAGAGAAATGCTTAAGCAGAACAAATGACATCCAGTCCTGCTCTATCAAGCTCAGTGACACCACAGGGTAAATTACCTACTCCTCTTCAAAAAGAGGTGAGAGGAAAAAGAAGGGAGGACATGGAAATGAGGCAAAAAAGAATCAGAAAATAAAACATGGAAATACAACCTTACTGTAGAGAGGCTGCCATGAAGTTCACCATTGTATCTTTAAATAAAGCATGTCTACAAAGGCTCTGAAGCAATCTTAAAATACTTAATGATAAGAATAGATAAATCCAAACTAGAATTCCAAGACTGAACAAGCTAAACTTATCAGTATTAAGAGAGATGGTTTTCTGAAATAATAGCAGGTACAGAGGAAGATGAAGGCACTGTTAAGTATCACTACTGCACCCCATCTGCTGTAAATACGAAAGGCTTGATCTACATTTTAAGCTATAGTATAATATTTCTAAACCTCCTGCTCACTCCAAGAACCTGGTAAGGCAAACTACAGCAGGGTGGAGCAGTTCTACAGCATCTGCAGTGAGACATTAAAGACTGAGAATCACACTGTAATGTTACTTAAATAGATGAGTGAACACTTCAGTATCTTACCTTTGCAGCCTGAACACTGAATAAAGAAGTTAATGAGATCAAGAAGTGCTATATCTCTGTCATGTTTGTATGACTCTATCCAGTCATCCACCACAGACTGAAAGGAAACAAATAAAAAGGCACTGTTCAGTTTTCAGAAGTTGAAGACTGTGTTATTTAACTGCTTTCCAGTACATGATTCTTCATTTCTTACGTAACTTGAACTCTTTTTTGATTACTACAGAACTAAATGTTTGAATGATCCTTTACTGCCATAATATCAGTCCTCAAGAAAAGAACTCATTTTGTTCTATAAACATACAAGTACAAAACTGACACCTAAACATAATAGCCCAGGAATATCACATCTTCCTACTGCAACTTTTTTGGAGGAAGAATGCAAAAATAGTTGGTATATTTTACAGAATCAGGTTCTTTCAAAAATGTGTTCCACTGATGAAATGCACTGCACACACACCTGCCAAAACAGGATGAGCAGCACTGCCCTACACTGAATGGACATTAATTACTCTTTAGTCTCTAAGCCAAAGAGGAACAACAGCATTTTATTAAAAACCTCAATGTGAAGCAAATTAATAGGAAACCTGTGATAGTGGCTTTGAGGAAACAGCATTTACATGCAGTTATTGTGTACAGCACAAACTGTCTGCTGCCAAGGTTGTGGAAACACAGAATCACACAATTTTATTAACATAGGCACAAGAGACTCACTTTAATATCAAATTCTCACATTTGACTTAGGATGTTGGTACCCTTCCCTAAATGATGGAATCTTTCAGAATTCCCAACAGACAGCTGGACTATGCAGCATCTCCAACCCTTCCTGCCTGTATTCTCAGTGCTTGTACAAGTACAGCATATTGCCATGGAGAAAACTCCTGAACAGAGATTAAGTCAAAAATCCCTCCTCCCAAAATTTCAGATTGTTCACAGTATGATGCAAGACCAAAAGAACGAAAAGCTCCAAGTGTCATGGTCTTTGCAGCAGGAGCAGAATCTATGAACTAGTACTGATTGGACTGATGTGCAGGGAGAGGGGAAATAGAAAGAAAACATCTAAAATTAGGCTTCTAAAGAAGGTCACCAGGCAGGAACTGGATAATTACAGGAATGGAACAAATACTTCAATTAGGTAGCCTTGTTTTCAGAATCTGTTTAATTTAAATTTAAACAGTAGTTTCTTGCAACATTCTGTCTCAGTGAATGACCCATCTGTTTTTACCAGAGGATAGGCACTAAGTCAGAAAAAGGTATGGAACAAAATAAAATTATTAACTTATTATCAAAACCTTTCCAGGTGAGTAAACACTGAGGGCCACAGAGTGGACTTTATTTTAGAAATATTTTGAGATTTTTTTTTCTTCGTGATTTTAAAGACATTGACAAAGATTCAGGTATCATTTTCCCAACTGAACAGAGTAATCAGGCCTGGCAAGGGCCCATTTTGCTCTTGGAAAGCAAAGTATTTTGACTGCACATCATTTTAAACCGCCAAGATGACACAATCACTGATAACTGGCTGAACATGCAGCACACCAAGCAACAGTTACAGAACTATTGTCTTTCCACCCATTTTGAAATATGACAACAAAACAAATGATAGAAGGATCAGAATTCCTCATGCAAACACATCCAAGCAGCCTGTTTGTGTTCCCAGCTCCAAAGCAGGAGCCTGCAGACCTCTGAGGACTGCAGAGTGCCCCTGCACACTATCACAGAAGCTGTAACCCTGCACTGCCAATCCCAAAGATAGTCTCTCTTCTACACTGCCAGGAGTCACATGAGTGAGTCAGCAGGGAGGCTCCATGGCTGACAGGCTGCCACTTTAACCCTGTCTCCACTGGAAGACTCACAGTCAAGTAAACACTTCAGTGATTCAACTGAATTTAAAAAAAAAAAAAAGTGCTGCATTTCTTAGTAAGTAGCCTGACTTCAGTCCTGCTGGTAAATGCAGTGGGGAGAGTGCCCAACACACAGGTTAAACTTCCTCTAAGCTGACTTGGCTCATGTACTTTGCTACACTGGAATTGGCTGGAATTTGGGTCAGGAAATTTTAAAGAGGAGCTGTTAAGGTGTAGCTGGTGATTTTACTTCAGGTGAGAGAAGAGAAGTGACTGTTTATTTTCAGCCAGTCTAAGCTCTGGAAGCATCTACAAACTACAGACTCCTTGTTAAGTTCTATGACAATTATAGGTCTAAACCACATTTTTATTTAGATACACTCACACAAAAAGGACTTTAAAGTCATGTAATCTAAAATAACCTTCATTCAGGCTACTGAAAATTTACTCTGAATCACAGTATGAATTTCTTCATTACGTATGTGATTATTCATGCCCAACATTTAGAAATGAAAAACCAGTATGGTTACAGCTAAACTGTATATAATCCAAGCCACAGAGATACTCCAGATCTTACCTGCATAGCACTCTTGCCCATTTTAACTACCTCAAACAGCATCATGTTTTCCACACCATTCTGTTGGTGATGTCCATTCATCCGATTTGGACCACCAGGTTTCCCTCCTCCGTTTCCACTTTTCCCCTTCTCTGCTGGTCCTTTCTTTCCTTTCTTACAGGTCTGCAATCACACACACAACACAGGTTTTATTGGCTATTATGAAGTATTAAAAAACAAACAATGAAATCACAATCCATACCATGACAAATACACACAAGGTCTTGGATTTACAGCAACCAGATTTTAATTATATATAAATGAAATTAGAAGTTAAAATAAAAAATAAAAAATGGAGAGTAACAGCAGGTTCCACTTCCTCCTTCCCTCATTCAAAATCCTCCAGCAACTAAAAATGTGATTAGTGACAGTGTATGACACAGATTTTTCTCATGTTTAAATGGTAAAACAGATTATGCACAATTTCTTGAAAACAGCCAAGGCAATTCCCTTAACACATCACAAAGTCTCTGTAAGTCATTAACCTTTGTTTTTTAATTTGGCAGGTGGGGGTGAGGAAGAGCAGGCTGGTGTCTTTGTATTTGATTTCCCAAACCAAGTATGACTTACAGAAAGAAGAAACAAAATCTTTTAGAAACAAATTAAATGATGGTTGTATAAAAGTTCTCAGCACTCTGAACAGCTGGGCCCTCTGCCCTGGCACAGGCACACAGGGCAGCTGGAGAGGAGGGCACAGCCTGTCAGGGAAGGAGCCACATGCAGTGGGTGCAGAGCCTGAAGGCAGGTGGGGAGAAGGGAGAGAAGGGCTGTGACTGAGCCTAGACCTCCCCACCCCAGCAGTGTAATCTGCTGTCTGTGACCTACTTAAAAAAAACCTTTTAACTGAGTTATTGGTTTCTGCTCACTTTTCAAATGAAAAGAGACAGAATTCATGACACCAACCAAAAGATACTGTATTACCACCAAATTTAAGTATAGGATGGAAAACATGCAGAAACTGATCAAATCAAAGTTTATCCTTGTCTCTTCTACCCTCCCTTGTGCCTTCATAGCACTGAGAAAATATCATGGTAACGGTCAAGATGAAGCATTTCCATGCAAATACAAATATGAATTCTCTTCACAGAACACTTGCATTTTCAGAAAATATTTCTTGCTCATTCAACTTCAAAGCAAGAGCTAAACTCTTCAATTCATAGAGTGGAAATGTTTCAGTATCCCTAAAGACTGAACATACTTTGCCTTTGCCTTGTTTTTGGTTTTTTCCTTCAATATCCTCAAAGTCTGTGTCAGAAGAGAAGTGTGTTTCAGACTCCCTGCAAGGATGAAAAGACAAACCATTAACACATTTCATCAGAAATGTTCTTAACTACAGGACACAGAATCACAGTACTCTCAGTCCAGGAAGTCAACACTAACAGTGAAGCTGCTTTTCAGGTCTGCTGTTGAGGAGCAGAGACATCCCCACCCTCACCCCGTCCTGCCCCCTCCAAACAAGGCACCCATGGAGAAAGCCTTACTGGAAGATTAAAAGACATGAGGATGGGCAGAAACCAGGAACAGGCTGGGAACCTCGCTCGTGGCATGTGACAAACATTGCAGCAGCTCCAAAAGCAAAGAGCTCTAAAAATTATGTGCCACGAATGCTTAAAATGAGAAGGAAAAAACCCCAAAGCAAAAAAAACCCCATCACTTTCCCTGACAATCAAAGTGTCTCAGGAGATTTCTTCATGCTGGTAGAAACTTAGGAAATAGTTCAGAGGTTTGCACTTAAGTTGAAAGGTACAGAGAAGAAGTTTAGGTGAGGTTTCTTCATCAGAAAGATAACTTGCAATCCTGTTTAAGCTTATAAGCTAAAAACATACTAAATACACAGTCATTTGTTTAATTTCCTCCCCATTAAAATATTCTGCATCAACACACAAATATTGCCAACATTGATAAGAGGATGGTGTGTGAAATCAACTGATTATTAATAGAGAATCTTTGGCTTATTTATTCCCGACCTCTACATTCCTGTAGAATTTAACTGAAATGCTGCTACTCGATCTCATTTGAACACACAGAGCATATTTCAGATCCACACTTCCTGATCCAATTAACAACACAATCAGGAAGATGAGCAGGGGGCACAGGAGACTCATCCCTAAAACACTCCAGACACCTCTGGTCTCTCACTATTGCAGGTGCCTGAAAGGAGTTTTCTGCCTTTCAACATCACAAACGTATCTTGCCATTTCTGCTCTTGTGGCTGTGTATCCCTATAGGGGCTGGAGAGGCTCCAGCCTGGGGGTTCAGGGGAATCATGAAAGAGAGAAAAAGGTGGAAAAAACCATTATCTTCCAACACTCCTAGATGTTCTAATTTTCAAAGGAAAGAACTAAATACAAATTCCAAACATTTCACCAAGCAATGAACTCTACCAACAGAGTACAAATCCATTATAAACAGTTGTAAAAACATTATTTCATATTAAACCATCTTCCAATTTATTTCCAATCTTTGTTTCTCATTGAAAAAAAAAACACCCACACAAACAACCTGACACAAAACTGCATCTTTGCATCTCTTGAGATTTCATAACCAACTTAATCCATTTCAACAGCCTATAGAGAAATATATCCATGTCAATCCTCGACAATAAAAGGGGAGGAACTGGATCCTTTTAGTCTACTTAAAATATTCTCTGTCCAAAAATGTAATCTATACTTAGTTCTAAATCTTAGAAATTCAAATGTCCATTTCCTAAAAATTATGAGAGGACTAAAGAACTGGTAAAATTCTGCCAAATCCACCAAAGGATGGATGTCTGAGAGAAGCTACAACCTTGGCTTTAACTACAAGCCCTCAGCATCAGGTATTTTAAATATTATGTGACCCCACCCCAGTTATTAGGGACAAATATTTTAACTACTTAAAATCAGGTTTTAAAAAATATTATTTTAAAACACATATTTTAATTACTGCTGAATTAATAAGAAAAAATTAAAACAATGCTTTGCTTTATCAACATTTTAATATAAAAAAATCTAGAATCCTATGCCTCATTTTGTTTCCAGGTTTCTAGAAGAAAGTAAACAATAACACTAAAAAGAGACAGTAAATTTACAAAAAAAAGTACAAATTCTTAAAGTACTTACTGAAGGAGAGTAAAATCAGTTGGTATTTCTGGAGCTGCTATCATTTCTTTATCATCTTCTGGAACACCACTGTATTAGAAAGGTATTCAAAAAGCAGTCTGAAGTGCAAGCTTACTTTTCTTTCTTCCTTTGTAGTAGACAACTTCTAAAATAGAATTGAAAAATAATGCAGTGAAAATTATTCCAAACATAAAGGGGTAAAAAACTTGGACACACAGAAAATGTGGATCACACCAAACCCTTTCCAACCAAGCTTTTCCTGCTTAAAGATTTTTGACTCCTCCCATGAGCCTACAAAGTACCCCCACAAATGATACTACCAAGTATCCCCACGATGGTAAAAGCATCACAGTAAAATAAAAAGAGAAAAATTTGTTAAAAATAAACCCAAAACAACAACAAAAAACCCAATTACAACCCCCAAAAAACAACAAAACCCAAACAACAAACCCAACAGCAACAACTATTTTCTCAACAGGATGAGCAAACTGGAACAGTTTTCATTAACACCTGGCAAGGTGCAGCTTTAATTTTTTAATTTTTAAATTTCTACTCGATTTTAGTTTGACCTTTAACACTGTGCACAGCAGAGTCCAGACTTCAGGACACCAGGGTATTTCTGGCTGACAAACCAAAACCAGATTTGATGTTTACCTTAAAGCCCAGTTTGTGCACATTTAAGGACATTTTATGTACCAACTCTGTATTTCTAATTTGCAATTCCGTGTCATTTTCCATAAATACAAGCTCTTAAAACAAGTTCTTATAACCAGATGTTTCACAACTCCATGACTTTCAAAGCTGAAAAACCAGACTTAACAGTTTTAACACATAAAGCATTTGTCAAGACTAAGAATATCAAGGAAGATAATATTATCCACATGGTATAAAGGAAAGCATCAGAAACACCGCTGTGTTATAACTAAAGATTGTTAAATACCTGCTTTAAACTTTATTATAATATTGCACTTACTAATAAATTATGTTATTTCTATTACTTTCCTATTTTTAAGGGGGAATAAACCCCCCTGGACACTTCAAACACAAGATTTAACCATTCAGCCTAAAGGTCTTTATCACTTGGCTACCCCAGGCTCACTTGGGCACAGTGAAATGAAGAGAGCGTGATGTTCAGGTGTTTTAAAGACAATACCATGGAGGAAAAGCTCCAGACTCAGTGTGCTGACTGTGCAGCCTGCTGGGGTGATGAGGTACGTGAGGGACAGGTTTAATTCTGGCATGCCAAGCACATGTTGCTCCATGTCTGGTGGCTGATTGAGAGGCTGCGTTTCAGCCCGGCCTGCACAGGGGCAAGTGGCGGCTTTGCTTCCCCTGCAAGTGCCCACTCTGAGTGCAGGGGCCACTGCAGCTGCCAGAGCTCAGACAAACCACAAACCCTGAACTCACTGGGCTCTCTTTCTCCACATTTCATACAATTACTTAAAAGCAGAGAACCCAAGTGGAAACAGTGGCACAAAGAGAGGAGGCTCAAGACAGGCTGATGGACCTCAAGGTATGTGCAACCACTACGTCCTGTTCCATCCCAAACGTCTCTGCTGCAGCAGCAGAGCAGCAACCTCTGCCACTCCACTCCTTCCTTCCCTAAACCCACATGGGCACACATGCCCAGTGCATCCCACTCACACTCTGCAGCCAGGTGATGCCCCTGCCCAGTGATCTGACACCTTTGCAGGCTCTGCCATTCACCACCACCCACATCAATTCCCCACTAAAACAGGCAAAATACACCTCGAGTATTCTTCCCTGGGATTCTCAAGTTAAACTGGTTCAACAGCAGATACCCAGAGCCAAGGCACAGGAAACACAGGACTGCACAGCCACAGGCCAGGGAGAGGAGGGTAAAACTTCCTTCTCTATTATACCATCCAGGCTGTCTGTGAAACCACACACTCAGTAACATATCATAATGCTCCACACTTTGGATTTTTCATTTTTTTCAGTAATTACTTTGATTCCACAGTCAGCAACTCCAATTTGGGGAAAAAAGGCACATTTTAGCGCCAAGTTGTGGTAGTTTTGGCTTTAGTTTCCGTTTAGGCCTTATTTAGGCCTCAGTTTTAGCAGGCCTCAAAGGATGTGACATAGATTAGAAGGCAACAGTCCCTCAGGATGGGGTAGACACTTGGTCATCAGGCTGGCACCTGTTCAGGTGCACAGGGAGGGGGAAACAGAAAAAAGAAAAATCAAAAAAAAAGGAGTACAGCCACACAACCACACAAGTCCTTTTGGAAGCCTGCCTGTGATTCAGTGCCAGTGCCAAGCAAGGATGCAAACTTCAAAAACCACACTCTGCCCAGTTTCAAGTTCAACCTGTCTATCGATGTGCTCTTATTCAATTTTTTCTAGTTCACATTTTCAATGTTGAGACGCAACAAATCTACTACAGTGACAATTGCACAAAAATTGGCTCCTTTTATGAAAGCCAAAGCTGACGAATTTTGCAAAAATCTCCATACAGTTTCTTACAATCACAGAAATATTTCAAAGGGAAAAAAAATGAAACAAAACCATGAAATGAATGGGCACATGATTCAAGTACTTATTCTCTACATCGAAGAAGCCAAATAAGTCACTTAACAAAACAAGCTGGCTGCTGTTCACACCAACTTGAACTTCTTGTAAGAACTGTTAATACAGACCACAAACCATGAGAGAAAACACGGCAGCTTGGTCAGAATCACCTCATAAAACAGAAAAAAAATAACAGGTTCTTGCAAGATGCTGAAGTGTTAAACTACCGAGATCAAACATTGCAAGAACTGTTTTACTCGAAGGAAGAAGAAACTTGGCCCTCATGAGTGCAACTCTGCACTGGTGTTATGGAAAGCAGAAGCTGCAGGTGAACACCTGGCAACAGGGTGTGAGGGAAGAGTGAAAGGGTCTCCAGCGTCAAGCTCAGACTCCAGAAAAGACAAAAAAAATACCAACACCCTTTCATTTGTCCTAGAAAAGGATAATTTTACAAGATTTACACACATCCAGAATGAGACAAGGGCTGCTGATGCTCAACCAGCAGTGTCCTCTCTGGCAGTGGCCAACAGAGGCTGCCCAAGGAAAAACACATTTGTTCTTTGCAAAGTTTCCCTCAATACTTTCCTGGCACCCAGAAATAACTCAGGGATTTTTTGTCAGCCAGAGTTTGTCCCTATATTACATAAGACCTTTTTTTTATTAATATTTCCAATTACTTTTTGAACTCAGTGTTAAGCAGTGATCACTTTCCAAATAAGAACTCCCACAACCAAACTCCAGACTACAAAGAGTCATGTTCTTTGCCTTGAATTTATAATTTTCCAGTTTTATTTCATGTTCTCTAGTTTTGGAAAGGTAAAAGAGCAACATTGGTCATTCTCTGTCACTGTTCATATCAGTATCATTTCATCCATTCATTCCTTCCAGCCTTCTGGAAACTCAGGATTACTGACAGCCACATCTTCCTCATTCACATTCTGGATGACTCAACAAAGTGTCTGGTTCAGGAAGTCAGTAAAAAAGGAAAACAGTCCATGCAAATATCCCACCAGAACTTTTAAAATACATCAAGTTCATCACAGTGAAGTCTGAAAAAAGTGAAATTGTTGCAGATGCCATTTCAAACAGTGAAAGTCCAGTTATTGAATAAATGTGCTCTAATGAGCAGATTACTTTAACAAGTTAAATCCAAACTGAAACGCATCATAAAAATCAGCTCTTCAGTTTCTTTTCTTTTATGGCATGTTCACAGAATTCCAACTTTAATTTTCCCAAGCATGTCTTCTCAAGCCTGTGAAAACTTTCTGAGGTCACTCAACTCTGTGAAATCATAATTAAATTATTAACTATAAAAAGAAAATGTATCCTGCTGAAGGATCACAAGGTGGAGCTCTAGCCTAAAGCTAACTGAAGAAACTCAAAAAGACAGGTCATCCAGAGGTTGACCTAGTTATTTCTCTGCAATAAACTTTGTAACAGATTGCTAAAACTGCAATAATATTATAGCACATTTCCTTTAGGTTTATATTTAATTATGTTAAGACACCAGAAGATTCCTGTGTCTTTTCTGAAATAAAGGTATGTACATGTTTGATTGCAGTGACTCTTCCAAAGATGGAAACACATCCAGCTGCTGAAGGATGACTGTGCTCAGTGTTCACCTTCCAAAAGCAAGCAGAGGAATTTCAAAATACATTACACTAGCAGAAATAAGGTGTCCCTTCATTAAACCTTGCTATTTAAAACTGCTAACAAGACATTAATGAACTAAAAACACATTGGAAAAATAAGAGTAGCCCAGGAACACAAATCATACATAAAATGCTTCTAATTACAAAGGGGGGGGGGGGTATTTAGAATAATTTGACAGCAAGAGTTGAGCATGAAACAATAACAAGATCCCAAATGCATTTTCATTGAAAAAAGATTTACATCTTAAAGGTTATTAATGCCTATCACATGAATAATTACTGTAGGTATGGCTGTGATTAACTGAGACACACTGGCCAAGTGCTGAGTCTGCCAAGAGCTGACAGAATCCCCGGCCCAGCTCACACAGTGACATGTGCTGGGCTCGGCAGCTGTGAGGGCGACCTGTCCCCTGACAGTGCCTGGGACACGCACAAAGGGGCTACACACACATTAATGTAATTCTGGGAACAGCCTCTGGTAAAGGAATATCCCTATTTATATACATCTAAACATGTATATAAATACACACAAAATACAAAGAATCCCCTGATCAGTCCCAGATATTTCAAACACTTGTGTCAATGGACTCACTCCAGGGTTATTTAACAGCTCCCAGCAGGTTCCGCGTAGGTGGGGTTTGATTTGGGGGCGGTCCCTGCACAGGCACTTTTTTGTGTTGCTGTTGCTTGGCACCATTACCTGGAAGTTCTATCAGGCAAATCAGTAACGCAGTTACCATTTTCTCCAGAAGGCAGCGATACAAAGTTAAAAAAATGGCTACAAAAGATTTTGGTAATGGAGGATTGGCTGTTCAGTGATGTATTGATTTTTTTCCCCCTGTAATTCAATTAATCACACCTGTAAAATCAAGGACTTTGCTAAATTCAGGAAATATGAACTTCTAAAACTATGATGCTGAAGTGGCCGAAGTTCATTTCTGAATTATTTATCTACCCACGAATGAGACACGCTGATGCTTGAGGACCAATTGCACAGCAGCAACAGTTAAAATGCAAGTGAGACAAAAATTAAATAAAGGATCAGAAATATGTCCAATATTCTCCGTGAAGTATTTTAGAAAAGAAAGGTTTTATCAGCTACATTATGCCCCTCACTCCTTTTCTGAGACACAATATTTGTGTGATGAAATAAGGTTTGGTGTCTGGGATTTTTACCCAAAACAAGTCTGCTTCTTCTTATTCCTTTGCATCCATTTTTATAAATGGATTTTTAAGTGAGATTTTGAGCAACTGCGTAACACGCAGATTCCCAACAGGCCTGAAAGTCTGTCATTTCTACCAATATTACACAACCTAATATTTCAGCTGCTAACAAGGTTTAAAGCAATTCTGCAATTTCAGTAAAATACCGAAGGCATAACTTCAAGTAGAATTCTGTAATGTAACTGCACCTTAACATGAGTTCATTACAACCATATCAGCAGTTCTGATCACAATAAGATAGCACAATCAAGACTAAACTCAACAATAATGCAATTAATACCTTTAGATGTGTGGTTGTTTTGTTCTGTTTACTTAACCAACAAGACTTGTAGTTCCTTTACAGAAAGACCTGAATGAGACACCATCAATCCACATTCTTCCCTACTTACCAGCACAGAATGGTCGATACACACAATAACAGCCCGTGGTGCCAAAGCCATTGAACAGTTTGCATGGCAACAAAGAACCTACATGACCAAATTTATACAGCTCTTAATATTTGCTGTCTTTCTTCACATTTTTTTTCTTTTAACTTCTAGGTCCTACACTCCCTCCACACCACCTCTCTCCATCTTTCTAAAAATAAAAAAAAACCCCAAACATGTTATGGTGGCTGTTGATTTTATGCCATCACTACCATTTCTTCCCTTGGCCTGCTCTTTATTAATTTTTTACAATATTCGCTCTTTATTATGCAACAAGTCTGCTGAATAAGTGGGAAAGAGGCACCTCTGAACATGCTTTTCTAGCACTGTGGGCTGTTACTGAAAGCCTTACTCTTCCTTCCCACTCCCCAAACACACAGCAAAGTTCCTAATCCTTTTAGCACTCCAACAAACCAGCAGCAAGCAAATTATAAACACAAAACCATTTCCTACCCCCATGGCTCTCCATTGGATCAGCCAACTGAGTCACCTTCTGCAGCCACAAAGTCACTGGATGTGGTACCAAGAGCAGCTGAACTGAACCCCTTCACACCAAAGCCAGGGAGGAGCTTTGCCAAGGTCAGCACATCCCCAAGCGTGGCAGGCAGAGAGCTCTGCTGGGACACGAGACCAACACACTGAAGAGAAGGGGCAAAGCAGAGCCCTTGCGTGGCTTCTGCTACTGTTCCTACCCTGGTCTGAGAAGAGCCACTGCCAAGAGCCTGCTGTTCTGTGGGACCCCAGTGCCCACAGGCTCCCACTCCCACCCCTGCCCACCTGTGGAGGGGAGAGGAGGCCCTGCAGACAGAGGAGCCCCTTGCCTGGACCCCACATGGTCAGGGACACAACACGTTCTGTCCCGGAATCCATCAGGCACCTGCCCAGCCTCACCTCTCTGCTCAAAGCACTCTCCACTCCTTTTCCACGTGCATTCCCTACATTTTTCCTACACAGCAGATAGCACCTGTACCTACACAACCATTCACTTCTCACCAGCCTTCAGCCCCAAGCCCGGCTGACAGAGCTACAGATCCTGAAACAGCCATCCAGGAACAGCCAAGCACATGGAAACACACAGGTCCCCAGGGGTAATATATGCAACAGTCAACACAAAGTAAAATTTGCTTTTGCAGGTCAATGCTGTGAAAGCAAAAACTTAAATAGGCTTTATCAGGAGGGAGGAGAAAAAAATTAAATGGCACATGAAAAAAGTGAACATTGAGACTCTACCCCAAGTTTAGAGATTTGGAAAGTGAATAACAAACAAGGACTTTGTACCACCCCAATAACTCTGTCCCCCTCAACTTCACCATCAAATAATGCCCCTCTCGTTCAAAGTATTTTTTTTACTTTTGCTGGTTTTATTAAATACGTGGAACAACTATTAGGGAAGGGAAAGAGATTGCTGCAGTGCCTCAGAGTCATAGGATTGCTCATTAAAGTACCATTAATAACATCAATATCTTTAACGAAGTAAGTGAAATACTATTTTGAAATATAAGTACACTGTTACTGCTTGAGTCCTATGAGGTTTTTATACTGGTATCTAACCATTTATACTGTCCAGTAAAACATGGGTTTAAAACACTTGATACAAGCATTACAAAACACTGAAAGATTATTGAACTGTACAACAAACTCAACTATTACCACTATTACCCACATTACTATTAATGATCCTGCCCAACAATATTCCTGAGCTTTGCTAAAATGCACCTGAAATTCCCATATATCTCTAAAATGGTTTGGGTTTAGATGTCTTAAAAAATGCAAAGGTAAGATAACAAAAGTAGAAGTTACACCTCGCTGTGTCTGTCACATCTTTCCTTGCCAAGGAAGAGATTGCTTCCAGATGTTGCAGTCTGACTGCATGGAAAATGAGGCTCTTAGGAAGAATAAAAGCCAAGTAAGAGATGATAACCAAGACTTTAAAAAAATAAATAAATGGGGCAAAAAGTGGGGGGAAAACCCACATAGCCCCAAATGCCTACTTAAACAAGTGCAAAAAGAAGTACTAGTTCATTTATGATACAAGGCAAGCACACCTTCCAGCTGCCTAAATGCCCTAAATTTCCAAACTATAGAATAGATCAATGTGCCCCTTCGCATACTGATTTTTCAAAAATGTCCTTTGCACATCCTCTCAAAACCGTGGCTCTTGCAAAAGCTGGGAATGAAGACATCACACTGCCCACAGCAAGCAGGTAAATTGCTACCCAGTAAATCCTCAAGCAGAATTAGCATTGTTCAAATGTGCAGCCAACAGTGATGAATTACTCCAGCACACACAGCACAGGCAGAGTTTCCAACCAACAAGGCATCCCCCATCTAGCCAGTCCTGTTTTTTGTTCTTCCACAGATCAATGTGAGCCTGCAAGTTGCTTCACAGCTTCCCCTCCCACCACATGGATTTTCTCTTTAGGAAAGTCCAGGTCAGTAGGGCACAGAAGTTTGGGCATTTCTAAGATCAACTACATTTGATTATAAATTCTTCAGGAGGGACTACACAGTGTGTACTACAAGAGCTTCAGCTGCTACTCCCAGATACAGTCAGTATTAATGGCTGAAAAAGAGAAAATCCTATAAAATAAAATTACTGAAGGGAAAACCCCATAAAACAGAACTACTGAAGAGTGGAAAGCAAAAACTCTCAAGCTCATCTCCCAGTCAGGTTGTATCAGGCCAGGTCAGCGCACTTTGGAGAGCCCTTTGAAGGCCCCCTGTACTCCCTGGCACACGGAGGATCTCAAGGCTTTCAACATCAGGAAGCAAAAAGAGACCAGCTCAGTTCTGTGTTTTGTCTGCTGAGAGTCACCAGTTTATTAGCTCAAGCTTCACACTACATAAAAATGGTTGAACTGGTTCCAGACAGCAACTAAAAGAGGCTAAATCTGCTACACCAACAAACAGAAAAAGATGTAAGTATGAGTCAAGTTGTGTTAGTCCTCTCAACCTCTGAAATAAAATAAAAATTAAAAGAAAAAAAACACACAGTAGAGTTGGGGGGAAGGATGCAGTGGTTTTGGGGTGTAAGAATGTTTCATTCAATTCCAACCTGCTTTCTCCTGCTGCCCCAGGCCAGCTCGTTTTCCGATGGGCCCAGACTCCAGCACGGCCCTCCCTGCCCGGGACTCCCCCGGGGCACCTGCGGGAACGCGGCCACTCCGCACCCAGCGCAGGCTCAACACCCTCCCAGCCGGTCACCACTGCAGTGCAAACCCTCATTTACAGTGAGCTCCAAACACTGCCACGGCACAAACAAGCACGAGCCATCACCAATCCTTCCCTGGCCCAGCTGAAATCTCTGCCATCAAAAAGGAAAAGGAGTATTTAAGAAAAAAGGAATAATTACTGTGCTGCATCCAAACCCAGCAGTGTGACAGCTGAGACCTAAGCCTTTCGTAAGTGGATTATGGCTCTTTCAACAATCAATCTAAATAACCATCCCTACCAAATAAAATTCAAGCAAACTACTCATGTATGCAAAAGTTGGCTTCACTTCTAAAACAGAAGAAATAAAGATAAAAACCTTGTTATCTTTCATTAAAAAGTTATCTCTGCAATTCTGCCAACCTCAGAACATCTGTGCTCCATACATTCTCAGTCATAACTTCAACATTTTTAATACCCAACATTTTGTTCCTGTTCTCCCTCATAACATTTGGGCTAAAATCCCAATTGGTTTGTTCAGATTTGCAGCACTGAATACTGATTTTATATGAACCAGCAGTTGTGATGTGCATGGCTTTCCCCCATACAATGCAGGGAACTGAATATATCCACAATGAAGAATGCTAATAATCCATTAATGAATTCATTATCAGATTAAAAAAAACATACTCTCATCACCAAGTCTAAAAAATGACCCTCTCCTTTTCCTTTTTTCATCCTAAAACAGTACTCTCTTAAAATAATTTTGTGGGAGAGATGACTGGGGCTGAAGCCTCATGTACAGAAACCTCACAGAATCACAGAATCAATTGGGTTGGAAAAGACCTCCGAGATCACCAAGTCCAACCCTTGGTCCAACTCCAGTCCCTTTACCAGATCATGGCACTCAGTGCCACGGCCAACCTCAGCTGAAAAACCTCCAGGGATGGGGAATTCACCCCCTCTCTGGGCAGCCCATTCCAATCCCTGAGCACTCTCTGCAAAGAATTTTTTTCTCATCTCCAACTTCAACTTCCCCTGGCAGAGCTTGAGCCCATCGTGCCCCCCTGTCCTATTGCTGAGTGCCTGGGAGAAGAGACCAACCCCCACCTGGCCAGAACTTCCCTTCAGGTAGTTCCAGACAGTGCTGAGGTCACCTCTGAGTCTCCCCTTCTCCAGGCTGAACACCCCCAGCTCCCTCAGCCTCTCCCCACAGCACTTGTGCTCCAGTCCCTTCACCAGCCTTGTCGCTCTTCTCTGGCCCCGCTCCAGCACCTCAAGTTCACTACTGACATTCATTAAACATCCAGAGGAAAACAGCCTGGCCATTTGCATATGGCCTAAGAACACTGCAAAAATATCGGCATTATTCAATCAATAAACTTTTTCAACTCTGTAATTGCTTGTGGCAGGTAACAAATTATGCCAACTAGGAGAGCTACAACAAACCAGTCCTGCTTTATGAAAGCTAAAACATGAAGATGAAGGATAAAAACTCAGTGTTTTAGAGACCAACCTCATTCCACTAAGTAAGCTGACAAATACTGAGCAAGTCTTGATGTGTGTAAAATATTCTGAAGCAAAGGTTAGTGAGACTTGTCCTTTTGAAGTTATCTTCCTTTTTAAGTGCCTCAAATACTGTGCTTTAGGCACTGCAAGGACACAGGAGCATCCACTCCATACAAATCTAAAATACACAAGTACAGTTTGTTAAATTAACCAGAATTAAAGTTTCTTCATTTAATCTAAAAAAGAAAAAAATAAAAAAGGTATACCTTTACATGTTTGCTCTTGAGTAAATTCATCATGCAAACAAATCTAGTAGCTCCCTCCTCTTTCAAAAGACAGTTATGGCCTTCAGCTAAATTTACATTCTGTTGAAAATTTACTGGTGACATTATGCAAGTATCACAATTTGTAGTAAATATTTTATTTGAGCAATATTCAATACACTGAAAATATGAAAACCACAACTATCAAACTTACAAGCTCGGCAACACAACAGAAGCTGTTGAGATAAGGTGGTTACTTTCAGCCTCTTTTTCCTGTATTTTCTTTTAAAAGAAAAAAAGGAGCAGTAGTGCCAGATGTCTCCTAAACAAGCTACATGTGCAGATTCCTCCCCCTTCCCCCACGCCAGGAGAGGAATTCTGGAATGGGGTGTCCCCCATAGCGCCAGGGAGGGAATTCACAACTGCCCCACGCTCACCAATCCCTTCCCATCCTGTCACCTCCAGCACATGGAACAAGCCTTGCGTGCTCAGTATCAGTGGTTATTTTTTTCCTTTTTCTTCCCTCCAGCTGAGAAAAAAAATGCCACCTTGGGCATAAGGAAAGAAACCAAGCTATTGTTTTTACCCAAGCTTAAACACAAAAAGTTTTTTGGCCATCACTGTTTACTCTCTTAATACAAGACATATCAAAAAATATTTTTGTCTGCTAAAGTTAGTTGGTCAGTCTGTCTAACTGTAAAATACCAGCACACTGCAGCAGTATTTACAGTAACTGTATTTTAATTCATACAGCACTTTAATACTCAGGATTTGGTGTGTCAAATTCAGGGATTTTTACTGCTGGATAACCCTTTCCTAGGATTCTTGACAGGATGCTGCCCAGAGGGGAACTTAACTCGACTGAGTATTACCATTCCAATGGAGAAAAAAAATGAAAAAAACAACTCCCAAAAAAGTCCCAAAACCAACAACCACCACCACCAAACAAAACCAAAACAAATAAACAAAAAACAAATAAAGCCCCACAAAACCAAAACAACACCAACACCCTTCCCCAATCAAGAGAGAACAAGTTTTCACGTTTCATTTGCTCTGTGTTACAGTCAGATCTCCATTAATGGCAGCTCATCTTCAGTGACAATTAAAGCACATATTTCAAACTTGCAAACAGGAGAAGGATTGAAGGGCTGACAAACCCCATTTTGCTGACTTTCCTTGCACAGGTGGTAACCTCTGCCAGAGGGATGGGATGGAAAGTCAACTGCCATGGTGGAATCATCAGAGGACAACTAACAAAACCCACAGTTGTCCAACAATTGTGTGGAAAATGCTTCAGTCATTGTAGTTTCAGATTCTAGTTTATTATCAGAACTGCATCATCTTCTTGTGTTTTTCAGTCCATAACCATATTTGCCTTATCAGTTTGCAATTACCTCCAATTATTAAAACAAGAATTGCTAGAATGCAAGTGCTGTGCCTGTCACCACGTTTTCCCCAACAATTTGGGTTTGTAATTAAATGTATTCCTACTCTTAGCACAGGTTTCCCCTCCTGTTTTGTACCAACCACATCCCCCACGTCCCCACACTCAAACCAGAGACGGCCAACTCAGCAGCTGAGAACACAACACACTGTCACATGGAGAGTTTTCAGTCCTGCTTTAGTTTCTCTGACATTTCTCAGTAAGCAGCAATTCCAAGTATTTTGAACAGTTGGACAGAAAAGGGATTATTCCAAATAGGCAATACCTCGTTCAGGTTGCTTTGATCTTTCTATTCCATTTTATGTTGTGCAATGATGCAATGCTGAAATAAGTCAATACACTTTCTTCAAACACATATTTAATTTTCCGAAATAGAAATGCAATCTTGTTGAACACTCCATATAAAGTTATTCCCAGATACTTACTCAAGAGCAGTGTTTCTGACTTAATTAGTTAGCCATCAATCACATAATTATTTATTACTCCTCTGTTGAACTCTGCAGGCTCTGTTGTTACTTATGCCTAACAGATTTTGTTCTCAAATTATTTTCACCAGTAGCTTGTGATGACCATTCAGGATTCCAACATTTCAAATCACAACATATTATGGCAAAATAAAAACTTTTTAACCTGGTGAGATTCTGCAAAATCATTCAGTACTTACAGCAAGCTCATAGCTCCTGAAACTCTGATTGACTTTAAAAAAATTCAATTACATCCAGTTTGTAATCACAGGGTTGCCTACACATTATGGGAAAAGGGAAGGGGGTTAAAACTGGGTAACTGGATTAGGATTCATACGTGTTTAAGATACCTTCATACAAAAAAATAACTAAGTATGCCTGGGTATCATTAAGTAGCAAATCTTTTCAAGTCATCATTTTAATGCCCCAGGCACCAATTCCATAAGAACACTGGATGAACAATAAGCTACACCACAGTAATCTCTCTGCATTCCTAATGCCAACTTTGGGTTTCTACTCAAAGTCACTTCATGGTAAGAATTGCTCTGGCAATAAATCAGGGGTACAGAACTCTCAAGCTGTTGTACTGACAATCAGGATTACACGTTTAATACCTTGAGTTGTTTCAACCCAAATGAAATTCCTACACGGAGAAGCAAGTTCCCATCACCTGGCAAAACAGCGACACAATGCTCAGTTACAGTAACACAGTGCTTGACTGAAACATATTTACCACCTTTCCTTCAGTTTGCCCACATATAACTAGGAGTAATTACCTTTAATGTTTCAGGGTACAGTTCAACTGCTCACCTAACAGATGTTAAAAAATCTCCCTGTTTTGGTCATGATTTATTACACAGTTGCCAAACATCAGTTACAGGTCAATCAACTGATCTGAAGAACTGTATCAACCCTACCCAAACACACTCAAATTGTCAATAATCAAAGGGGTTACGTCTTTCCAAGATTTTTTGTTCTCCCTATTTCAGTATCACTGACTGTTGCTTTTACACGGATATCACACCAGGAAGAGTTTATGTATTAAAAATACACTCTATTTTGGGCAGGTTTCCTCTCCTCCACAACACTTACACCAAGGCCATTGACACACACACCTGATCCTCTGTCATTCCATAAACTCCCAAGGTGAGACTAATATTCCATTCAAGGGATGGTTTTTAGCATCAGACTGCCTTGCTCTTGAAACAATACAAAACAATTTTCAGCACAAGTTGGGGAAAGAGGTAATAACATTCAATCTAATTGTTAGACAAGACCATTTTTATCCGAGTGTAAATCAGGTCTGGCGGTTGTTCAGCTTGACCTCCACTCACGATAATCTTGCCCCAGGGTATGAAAATCCTGGATCATTAAATGCTACGAATTTAGTCTTGCAAGCAACGGAAAATGAACCTGCAATCAGAGCCACAGGATTCAACTGCTGTTGGAGACAACAGCAATAACAGATAACACGAGGCCAAACTGAGATTTTTGTTTGGTTGGGATTGGGGTATTTTATGCATTTTTAATAAACACAACTACTCTCTATCCTTAGTACATGATTCTTTATTTTAGGGTGGTTTTGAGAATAAGGGATAGATAGTAACTACTTTAAATTCAGAGGTCAAGAGAAAAACAATTCACTGTTTTTTAAGATTTAGATATACAGAGACAGGTATAGATTTCAGTTGGAAGTTTCTGAAGTTTTTTCTGAGAAGAGATGGGTTAATATAAAGCTGCCCACTTCTTTCAGTTATGAGAAACATTTTTAAATGCCAGCTTTCCTACAATTCTCTAGACAGTCAACAGACATTTTAGGAACTGCTACCAATTCATTACTGTGAAACAGATGCCTGCCAAAAAAATTAATTACAGAACATAAATTTTATTACTACGTGAATTAACTTAAGGCTTCACATGCTAAGTGTAAAAACTACCCTAGAACCGCAGATCCTGCTATTAAACACAGCCTGCTAAGAAAACATGGCAGAAGAGAGAAACAACCAGAAAGGTGTGTGAGCACTTCCTGCAGCTGATGGGGGCACAACACACTTGTTAGGCCACAAACCAGCAAAATTCCTTTTCTGCCAGTCTTGGCTGCGGGGAAGGAACAAAGGTGAGAGCAGCCCAGAGAGAGGGAGCCGGGCAGCAGCACCAAACCTTCCAAAAGGTCAGAGAAGATGAGTAATAGCCCACAGAACGAGTAATTAGCCACTCCTGAACTGAATTTGCATTGCATGGAAAGGTCCAAGAACAACAACACAGCTGGAGCATCCCTAGGAATGGTGTGCAAGAATGGCAAAGGCACAGCTGTTCAACTGCAAAATGAAATCACAACACCCAAACACCACGTGAGGAATGAAAAAGCTTCAGCAAGAACTGGAGATGTCACTCAATTTACAGAGCTCTGCACAGGTCTCCAAGGCAATTAACTCCAATTAAGATCCATGTATATTAAGAAAAATAAGAAAGAATTGTAAACGTTACAAAGTAGGTACCAAGTCTTAGTACTGAATTTACACACAGCAAACACCAGCAGTGACAAGCCCTAAGGAAGCCTTTTCATTAACTGATAAAAAAAGAATAGAATTCCATCAAAATTGTTGCTGTTTGTGCACCTTTCTCACCAACACATCCATAAAGCTCTCAACATCCAGAACATCATTAAGGAAACAATTCTGGCATTTCGTAAGGACTACAAAAAAGGTCAATTCACAAAAGATATTTTACCTTGTGAGGCCTGACAGAAATCCCTCAGGTTTCTCTGTAGCACATACAAATACTCATCTCTTCTTCCCAAGCACAGTAACTGCAGGCCATTCTCTATCAGACCATATAACAATGTTATTAACTCTGTGGTGATTACCAATTACCAAGATACATTCTACAGCATGAAGGTTTAATCATTCTTTACAGTTTTTCTGTATTTAATTCTGTATTACAGCCCAACCCAAATACACATTTCAGAACTGCTGTAACAGCTACTCCCCTCAGCCTTTCCTGAAGAACATTTAATGGAGAAAATTAAAGCTCTTTCAACTGACATGTGAAGCACTGTGTAGTATAAACTGAGAATTTTATTGATATCAATGTATCTTCACCTGACTTCCCCAAGAATCAAGGGCCTTAATTTAAACAGGAGGAAAAACACCAATTTGCACAGAAAAAGACAATTGTCCAGTTCTACTTCCAGAAGCAGATACCAAAATATTTTCATTTCCTCCAATAACCCTGAAAAAATGAAGTGCTCATCAAGCAATTCACTTCACAGACAAGGCAAAACCTTGAACTCATGCAGCAATTTCCAGCTCAAGAAATCTTCAAGTATTTGCTGGACTGCAATATTTACAACCCTCAAGTAGTAGCATAGTTTTATGCTATTAAATGTTTCCCCTTCACCAAAACAATATTCTTGTTCAAAATGGCAGCCAATATTTGCAAGGGAGAAAAGACAGAAGTGCCCCGAGTGCCAATTCAAACCACAACTCTCACCAATTAACACATCAAGGTTCACACACAAAGATGATTCCCTATCCTGAAACTAAACATATATAAATTTTAATACCTACCATCCCTCAAATTTACTAAAATAGAAGGCTAAATATTATTTTTATTATTAATAAATGACATGGTTTAAAATATGTCCATTACTAACACAGTAGTATAATGTAGACAAAGTAAGACCCTTTGGGTGTGTGCTGGAACAAACAAAACCAAATAAAAATACTTAAAATTATCCAGGTTGAAAGACTATTTGATGTCTACTACATCACAGTCTCTAAGGCCCAATATGATACACTGCTTGTTAGCAGTTTTCACCTGGGCAACACGACGGCAAACCCCAAAAATTTTGAATGTGATTTTTCAGTTTCCTGGAACACACAGAGCTAAATGCAGGAGAAATGATATAAAGCACCCAGAGACTGACGGATCACCAGAAAAAAAGGAAGGAACTTTTATCTAGGAAAATGAAGAAAACACCTTTTGTATAAAAATTCATTTTGTATCAACATTTCTGTCAGCAAGACTAAGAACTAGACAGAACTCATGCTGAAACAATGAGAGCAGGAAAAACATCACAGAGCATGGAATAAGTAGACAAAAACCAAACACACTGGGAGATCCTTAATGGAGAGCAGAACAGAAGGAAGAAATGAGGAGGGAAACACAATATAGTGACCATGCTTGAATATTCAGTCCTAATGGCAAATAATTACATTCTGTAAGCAGAAGGATCAGGGGTGGGATGCTGCAAATGCATTAAATCCCCAAGGAAACTGTTTCCAAGATGTTCTCCAGGAACATCTCATGGTCCATTAAAGCAGCATCAGTAACTCACGTGCACGGGCAGGTGACAGCCCCCCACTCTGCACGGGGAGAGGAAAATGGTGAGAGGCCACATGACTTGGTTAACCTTAGTAGTTCAAAGCCCACAGGTATCAGGCACTACCACAGTATTCCAGTCCTCTCCTTCCCATGAAAGGAAGAACACAAGTGCATTTTGTCATCAGTAGAGAGAATATACTGCTCAAAACCTTTGCTAAGACACAAATGGCAAAACTCTTGCCTTGCACAGGAAATACTGATAATTTGAGTATTTTTAATACAGACATAAAACCACTTCTGAAAAATAGTATTTTAAGAAACACTGAAAAGATTATTTATTAACTTCCAGTCATTTAGAATCACAGAACGGATTGGGTTGGAAAAGACCTCCGAGATCACCAAGTCCAACCCTTGGTCCAACTCCAGTCCCTTTACCAGATCATGGCACTCAGTGCCACGGCCAACCTCAGTTGAAAAACCTCCAGGAATGGGGAATCCACCCCCTCTCTGGGCAGCCCATTCCAATGCCTGAGCACCCTCTGCAAAGAATATTTTCTCATCTCCAACTTCAATTTCCCCTGGCAGAGCTTGAGCCCATCGTGCCCCCTTGTCCTATTGCTGAGTGCCTGGGAGAAGAGACCAACCCCCACCTGGCCAGAACTTCCCTTCAGGCAAACCCTTTCACAAACTTTTATATGTGACATCAGACACAGGTTACCTGTCTTGAAATGAAACTGTTTGAAACCAGAAATAATGATGAACACACAAAGCCCAGAGAAAACTGCAAACCTGGAATAAAAAGTATTCATCTTCTGGTCTTCCCCCAGCCATTTTACACCAGACAAATTTCCTCCTATGGCTGCTTCAGTGCTGTCCATATTTTCACGTGGGGAGCAGGAAAAAGGACATTGTAACAGATGATATCCAGTTCTTCAAAGCCTTCCTGAGCATTAACATACAGCACTCACAGTGGCACCTCTGTCCATCTATTCCTGCAGCACAGGCCCCCCACAGCCTTCACTGAGCAGAAGGAAATCATGACTATGCATTTTTACTACTTTTTTTATCTCACTTTAACCTGTGACAATTACCACAAACTTTTGGAAGGCCTCTGCAATTCCCAAACTAAAAATCCTACAAGCACGGGGAGTACTGGCCAAGTACAAGCCCAGGCAGTAACTCATCAGCTGGTTCATCAATGGCTCTAATGCTACAGGAGTGATGTTCAGAGAAATCCATTTGGAGAATGTGTATGTATTTTAAAATGTTGTCCACCACAAACACTTGCAAATACATAACCATTATTTGTTTTTTTAAAAGGCAGCCTTTTAACTCTATAAACCTAATCCATAAAACAGGCTATTACCTTAACAGTTGCCCTTCAGACAAGGCAGGCTTGAATTGTTCCCTGAAAAAGCCACAACATTCTCAACCAATGGTGCAAGACAAGAAAAATTATTTTTTAATTTAAGCCACTAAGTTGTTAAGAACACTGTGGAATTCAAAACACTCTTCTAGTGGCTACGTCTTGAATCTCATGTGCTTCATTTAGTTATGTGAAAAAACAGGAAGCACCCAAAGCACACAGTTTTTTCCCCAATTGGACACTGATGTAGTATAAATGGTACTGACAAGAAATTAAGAGAATTTCTCAGCAGAATGTGTTTTATAAACAGACCTTTAAGCAAGGGATAGTGCACCCAGCTACACAAAGCTACACATGGATGACCAACCACTACACTCAACTTTTCAAGGTGATTTTGGCTACTCTGAAGAACTGAATCACTGTAGCTCATCTCAGATTCACGTTTCTACCACTAAGACCACCTAAACTCAACAGCAGGACCACCGAAGCTCACACCTTTTTAAATTCTTTCCTTAGCTCTGCAGGAGCTACAGCTCAGTCTGACTGAACCCCACCAAACCCCACCTGCCCGTTCGTTTGGGGCCTTCACCAGCCACTTTGCTAAGCCTGGGTTTGGTCTCACAGCCCAGTTTGTGCAGCACACATTACTGCAGGCCCAAGGTAGATCAGAACCTGTCTGCTTTTAAAGGAGAATGTTATTACCAGAAAATTTCTTAGAAATATTTATTCCAAAGTACAACACTGTACTTCTAACTGCAAAGTAATTAATACTTTCAGTTAAAGTTGACTGACTTAATGTGGAAACCTGTCCTGGGAAAAAGAAAAAATGTTTGGTTGTTATCCTGTCCATCAATACATACAACAGTAAAATGAAATTTTAGTTCAAGAACTGCTTTATGAACTTGAATTTACGACTTACCAGATTGTGGGATTCCAGAATCTTACAGGCAGGCAGAGCCACAGAAGCCTAACAATGTATTTTTACAAACACAATTTAAAGGTGTCTTTGCAATACTGCACAGGAAGCTGCACACCCAGCTAAATAATTGTGAGTGAAAAACAGAAAGAAGGATCCGAAAACCAGAGGAAATATTTCATTTCTCCCTTTCCAGCCTTTTGCCCCAACTGGCACTAACTGATCAAGTTGACTTCCATAGTAAACATATGAACAAGTCCCCAAACCCCAGGGTGTCCCTCAGGCTTTGTCCAGTTCAGCCCGTGTTCTTACAAGGTCCTGATGGAGTTCCCTGTGCCTTGTCAGGGGCAGTTGTTGATGTGGATCCATCAGCCTCCATCCCGTTACTGACAACTCCCCTGCTCCTACTCCCTGTGCCAAAAACCCTTTACCTCACAAGATGAATTAGCAAACATCAATGAAAGAAAAATTTTCTTTTTTGATGGAATTAAACAGGGAAGCACTACTGTGTCTTTCAGAGCATTCCAAAAGACAGAGGAGTTCACAGCGTTACAAGACCTGCTACCCATAAATCTGAGTCTCTGGGGGCAGAAATGAGGGAGCAGGAGGAAACAAATGAAAATGGTGTAGGTAAAGAATTACTTTAGGAAGGCAAATGCTACCAAATTAGAATCAGAAGATTAATATTCAGCCATGGACTACTATTCAGAAATGGACAATATTTATATACCATATAATTTAGTCCTTATTAAGCAAAATTAGTAGTACTGACTTTTCTGCAGTATGTTGCATCTTTATTTTAATTAAGCTCTCAAAGAAGAGAAGTTCAGTACTACAGTAATGTATCAGTTTTTGGACACTTTCATGATAATGTAACTAACTTTGGGGTTTAATTTTGCCCTCCATAAAGCAATACAGGCAGGTGACAGACACCAGCAGGTCTGCCCACCCACAGTGCCAACATACAGAGTCCAACCAAACAACTGCACAGCATTTTCAGAACAAATAACCACCTTATTCAAAATTTAAGCTATCAGAGAAAGACTCCAAGCACAACAAGACAGTATTTACAGGACAGTCAAAAACTGCAGCATGATCCCTAAATCACACCATCAACCAGGTTTCAGCATAAACCTCTGCCTTCTGTGCCAACAAAACCCAGGAGCACATCCAGAGACCTCTGATAGGGATGCTGCAGGTGGTAAGACTGGACAAAGCAGGACCAGATCCCACAGTCAGGGAACCCTGACAGGCCTTAGAAAGAGGCCCACAACTCCATTTCTGACAATTGTGCATTAACACAAAATGCCACATCTGTCAGGACAGAAGATTAAACAAATCTGCTGGAGAATTACAGGCTGACTTTTCAAACAGGCAGAGAAAGTCAACACCTTCCTGACATGCAGCTGTGGCATTTCTGATTTATTGACAGTTAAGGTGCTGCCAGGCCTCATTCACAAAAGCCGGGCACAATATATGATTGTTTTGTAAATTATAAAATTATTAACTATCTGAAGCAATACCAAAAGCAGCATTACAGACAACAGAAACTCTTCCTTTACCCAGCATCAGTTGAATTTTGTGTTTTGTGAGGGAGGGGGAATGTCAAGAATGGAGACAAAGGGGGAAAAGACATGCACAGAACACCCAGTTTCAAGCTCTCAAGATCTGAGTGGTGAACACTGGTGAAATATATTTTTCAGCTAACTTTTTTTTCACACGAATAATAATTTTGCTTATTTACTACCATAAAATGATATTAACTTCTGATTTGCTACAAGATACTGTTTCAGAATGTGACCATTGCAATCTTTGTATGATGCCTAAAACAGCAGTGCCTTTATAGCAATATGCAACTTGTACTGTTTGACTTGTTTTAACTGATTCAGTCATTTATGTGTGCACTTAAAATGTGAAGAATCTTCCTGCATTTTATCTGGAGCATAATCTTTTCCCAGACTAGTGGCTCCAGAGAACCACTTAAATAGAAGTAACAATATGGCAAAGTTTTAGCAGTCTGGGAACACAAATATCCCACGTTTCCAAGAGTAGACTGTGTTCTACAGTACAGTAATAGCCAAGTCCAATGTCTAACCTGTAACACACATTCTGTAATTCTAAACATCATTAAGTCCTTTGTGCAGAAACCACCAAATCCTAAAAATTGCATATACATTTAAAACCATTGTGCTCTCCAACGGTTAAAGAGTTTTACACCAATATTATTGAATACTTAGAATGCAAAACATGTTGTGGATACATTATACAAAATCCATGCTAAAACTTAAGCACTTCCACCACTTCCACTTACTTCCCTATTTCATAATCTTTGCCTTTTCTGCGCCTTCTCAAGTTGTCATTTAACCGTAAAAAATGAAGCTGTTCAATAGCAACAACCTGTCCATGTTCCAGTAATTTCAAATTTTATTACATTGTCCCTTTCAATTATCAGCTAAGGGCACATTTTTGAACAGATTACCTATCCTCTTTTTTCTAAATAATGAATGAAACTACAAACAATAACCATAGCAGTTTGCTAATACAATAAAACAGATGGGCTGCTACTAGGAAAGAACAATTCCACTTCCCCCTGCACTTACTTCTGGCCATATCTCTTGGTCAAGGGCACTCGCCAGACCCTTTGTTGAGCAACAATCTATTAATTTCTTTAGGAATGAATTAGCTTTCCTACGTTTAGTAAGCTGAGCTGTCTCGACAGCAGAGTCCTGTGGCTGGTACAAGCAGCTCTCCCCAACATCAGTCAGACACCACGGCAGACACAACCAACTGTCAAATTATGTCAGAAGAAACAGAGATGTCCACGCTGTTTGGATGGCCTGTCCCTGCTTTAGGAGTTGCCATCCCTGACAACAGTAATGAAAATTCATAACTCACTCGGGTTTGTGATGTCTGAATAATGTTCTGACAAGCCAACAGTTGATCACCTTTGCCTAAAGCCTACATAAAATGGCAGTGAAAGCAGCAGAGATGTGACAGAAATAGACGTTAAATCCCTGCAGAAAAGCGAACCACTGGCTCATTTTACCAAGTACAGCCAAGAGTGGTCTCATTCAGGTTCTGTAATCCATTACTACTACAGTGTTTCTTCCACACATGAGACATGATTAGAATCTACAATTACTCCGTATGAAGCCAGGACCAGGTTTCTACAGTCACAGACAGCGCTCACCACTGAGAAGTTTAAAACTCCAAGAGTAGGTAACAAGAACTAGTTCTACTTCTATTTTCTTCACTGACCTGTGTGGCTTCCACAATTCATGTTACCACCAGAAAACAAACTAAAAAAATTTTGGTTTTGCATTCATCCCAAAGTTGTTTTGTTTTTGTCCATTTTAGCTGAGATGAGAACAATTCTTAGAACTGTAGGCCTGTATTTGGGATACCCACCTGTGCACACTTTCCATTTTTGTACAATGCTACTTGTCTTAAAAAGCTCCATTTTAGACACTTAGTGAAGGTTTAAAGCCCCAGAGCCATTTAACTTCTAAACCTACTGAACTTCACAACAAATTAAAAAAATCCTTATTAACCAACTCAAAACCTTATTAACTAAAACTCAATAGCAAATTAATACATAACAAAATTGGCAAACTGTTTGGTCAAAGACAAAACACAGCAACATAACAGATTAGACCTTCCTCTACAGATTTTTTCTCTCTTAACAAACAGTCAACTTTTAATGTGTATTACAATTTACAATTAAACTTACTTACAGACTAATAGAATTTTCTTGTCAAAATTCTGAAAACTGTACCATCAAACCAATTATTTTGTTGCTACAAAATACTTGTATACAACACACAGCCATTTACAGTTGATGAACTGCACTGACAAAAACCAGAGTACGGAATCCCAACAAAAACATACACAGCTACTCGGGGTTTAGTGCTGCAAGAACCCCACCGTAACTAGAACACGAACAGAGTAATGAATTTATCACAGTGGTTACATTTAGTAAGTATCAATTAACTAAACCCAAGCATTTATAATGCCAGAACACAAGTAGGGTAAACCTTGGTAACTTTTTAGTACAGGTGTACTGTGAGTAACGATAAGAATTTTCAACTTCAGACTGTGTTTTAAGATGCGTGACAGTTCTTAAGAAGCAAACTCAGAATGAATATTATTCTCACACCATTACTTGTTAGGAACACGCTACAGCTCCCCAGACTGGAAGGAAATAAACCTCAATATCACAGAAACAAAAACTAGCAGAGAAAAGCTTGAAGCACCACACACAATGACTGCAGCGCCATCCCTTCCAGCACCCCACAGCACACAGACCTCCTGAAGAGCAGCACTGCGCTCTATTCATAACTTTTTTCTACCACATGAAGCCAAAAGAGCAGAGTGACAAAAACTGGTATTTTTAATAAGATAATAAAGATTATTCCTACTGTACTAGTTACAGCATTTTGTTCTTTTGACATCAAAAAAAGTAGGGGTCATAACTGGCTGTTACTGATTTATACTGACAGAAATTGGGCACAAATGCTAAATAAAGATTAGTTAATATTTGCAGAAGACTTTGAACATACAAAATGCTATGTAAGTAGCAAGTATTAAGTCTTCCCACACACTCATTCTGGCATCCTTCCAAGCAGGGAAGTCCCACAGAAACATTTCAACAGCAGTAAGGAGAAACAGAGCTCAGGCAATTGCAGCTAAATTCACAACAGCCCTTCCACGGAGCACCTGCGAAACTGGAGAGAGCCAATGCCCACTGCCTGCTACAAATTCAACACCAGAAAAGAAACTCTGCTCCAACATGGCTTGCACAAACGCACACTGAACAACCCACAGCTCTGTACACCTCTGTACACCCTCAAATGACTGACAGAACTCCAAAAATCTTGCAAATGTGACTTGCCTGTTGTCTGGTATTTCTGACTACAACTTCACAAAGCAAAATCACAGCCTACAGCTGTCAGTTTGATTTTCACATAGAAGTTTATTTTCAACAAATTACAGTTCTGCATAGGCAGTTCAATGCCATCCTGATGCCCGAGCCCACCAGGGCTCAGAAGCTCAGCAGGGTCAGCCCCAGTCAGTGTTTGAAAGTGAGACCTCCTGGCAATGCCGACCGGGGGCTGCAGGTTCTGGTCCCGAGGACTTCCCTGTCCCCGTCCAAGCTTGCTCGGCCATGGCAGATGAACCTCAGGAGTTAAAGGCTGGGGCCAGTTCTGCGCACGCTGTGCCTCACCTGAAACATCCACTGTGCAGGCTGGAAGGGCTCACCCAGGTGGGGAGAGCCCTGCCCAAATCTTCCTTTGCAAAGCCAAGCCGCGATGGTGACAGTTCTGCCTAGAGGTGACCAGTTTCCCCAGATCTAAACCCTAAAATGGCGAGGAATCAGGCAGTGAATCACAATGTCACACTTTCTGATCAACCAACAGTAAAGCTCTTCCCAAACACGTAAAGGAAACCAGCACCTTCGCTAGGACTCCACACTGTAAACAACACTCAGCAAGATTTCTCCTGAGAGGGGAAGGAAACAAAATCGTCTGAACTGAGCCCAAAGTGAGGTAAAGAGAAGAGGCACACGACATGTTCAGGCACTTCTAAGTATCTCTGAAGGACAATATTAATATTTTATGAGATTAAAACAGGGTATGACTGATTTAATTATCAAGTACTCCCAAAGGTGAGACCTGTAGCCTCAGCATGCCCCACAAATCTCAGAAGCTGGGAGGGATGGGACTAAGGACCATTGTACATGATGGTCTGTATTCTGTGAACAGGCCAAAGCCTGTGGATAGACCTGGCACTGCAGCCTCCATAAACCACAGAAAACTCCAGAGTGCAAAGGCTCATAATGAGATCTAACCACAACTGGCTGGGAAGCATCCAGCTGAAGGAGGAGGTCTAGCAGGATTTTGACAACAGCATCTGATTAACCATTCCAAGGCTGGAAGAAAACCTTGATGAGAGGAAAGTCTTCTATAATTGTTCCTAAAATCTTCTCTTACCCCTTCCATCTTATTCCCATCAACACCTGTACAACTTCTAACCAGCAAACAGACTGAAACCAAACAAAAATGTACATGTTCTTCCTGCCTGTATAAATTAATGCAAATCACCTGCAGTCCTGAATTTCCTTGCAGAGCTCTAACTGACCTGTGACAGACTTTGTAACATTTGGGGGTTGGGGGGATAAATAAATAATTAAAACGGGATATCAGTAGAGAGATTAGAGGACCACTTTTGGAACTGGCATATCACCCTAATGGTTGTTATGAGTAAGACCAGGTAGAAAAGTAGTCGATGACAGCAGGAAAAAAGTTTTCCTGGTCCTAACATTACAGAAAACGTTGCCATTAGTGTTGGATCAGGCAACTGACACAACACTTCAGCTACTGAAATACTGAACACTTCTGTATCCTCACTGGCCAAAAGCTCCTGTACCACTTTCTATACAGAAGCAGCAGCCAAATTGACTCAGCAGGGATTTAACCCACAGAAAACTTCTCTTCACCTTAAACCAGTTCACCTGTGAGGTGCAAATGGGCAGCAAACACAGGCACAAGGCAGACCACAGAACACTCAGCCAGGGCACAGAGACAAAGTCACACCATGGAATGGGCCCTGTGACACGGGAAGGTTCAGCAGCAGCAGCAGCTGGAAGTGAACAAATATGGAAGGAAGAACCCTATGAAAGAGGGAGGAAACTCTGCACATGGAGTTACGTTCAAAAATTATTTCCAGTTATTTCCAGCTACAAAACTGCCGAATTTCTGTTCTTTCACATCAGTTAAGTGACTGTCTCCCCACCAACTACCCTCGCTGGAAAAACAACTTCACATTTTCAATGGATTGCTAGGCTTGATTTCTCTCCTCCAGAACTAAAAAGTTAAACTTTCAAGATAAACATTTGCACCTCCCACACCTGACAGGACAATGTATTCCAACACCACTGTTTTTACATTAAAGCAGTTACTTATAGATACTTATGTATCTAATAGGTCACCTCAACACATTCCACAACAGACATAAAAATGTGAAGGTGATACAACTGGGCACAGAATATACTTCTGAAATGGCTCCAGTAAGCACAAACACATTCTTACACTTTCCTACCTTTCCCATCTTCCTCACTATGTTTTCCTTCATCCTGGTAATCCTATTTCATCTCCCAGGACATTTAATTCCTTATATATTAACAAATAGTGTTTATTATAAAGGAACTGAAAAGCTTCAGTAAGTTTCTTAAATCCCCAAGCTACCAGGACCATCAACTCCATCTGGCATCCAGAAGAACCATTAGAATTTTTCCACACTTCTCTTCACCAGAGACAGGGGAGGACTAAGCCCATTTGTAGGATTATGAAAGAATGCATAAATCCCCTCTTGTAAACAAAACTTCCCCAACCAGTTTTTGAATGCAAGGTATGCTTTTCATAGTTTATAGCCCCTTGGCACAGAAAGGAAAACCCTTGAGAATTCAATTTTACAGAGGTTGTTTCTGCATTTGTGGGTGAATACAGAGAATCTTAATGAGTGACCTACCATGTAAGAAGGGAACTTTCTGTATGTTCTTCCATCCAGTGCTACTGACATTGAAAGTGTCTATAATATTGTATATATTTTTATACTACACTGATGTAAACGATCTGTCTTGCCACCTTTGAAAATTTTTGCTTAGCAGCTGCTACTGCTCTGAAGTACAAACATACTGAGTACACAAGTTTATGAACTTTCATAAAACCACTGCATTGCTGAACAGAAATTGAGCAGCATAACTGAGACAATGCAATGCAGCAAGAGAAATAAAATGCCTAAAGGCTGATTTTTCTGATTATGTTTCAACTGTCAAGCCACAGGTTGTCTGTGCACAGAATCTGCTGTTTCACGCAGAGCAGTAACAGCACACACAGAGCTCGCATTTTAGTTGATAAACATTTTAAAATATTAAATATGTATCAGTTTTGAAAATACAGTTTATCAAAGCAATTCAAATGGAAGCACACTTATTAAACAGAGCAGCTTAAACAGAGTAACAAATTAATACAGTGGGGGGAAAACCCAAACATTTTTCATTGTCTTTCAAGTAATTGCCTTAATAAATGATTTCTATGTTTGGTAGATCTACATGGAAAAGCCAATTTCACCTGTTCTTCAGCCAACTGTTCATTAGGCAAGTAAGAACAGACCTGTATCACAGATTCAAGAGAGACACTTGTGCAGCTTTCCTTTCTGGTTACCATAGTTTCAAATGAACTGTAGATTTCTAGAAAAAGTACTTCTGAGAAGGAATAAAAATATCACTGCTTAAACATGAAAACTACAAGAAGAATCATTTTGATCAGTGTATGAGTGGCACTTAAGTGAACAGGTAAATGCTTCAGAAAGGAACTTTTACCTGCAGGACTTTGTCACAGGCGCAGTAGTGAAGCTTGAGCCTGGACAGCAGCAGCAAATCCAACCAGAGGGAAGGGAAATGCAGACAACCAAAGAGCCAATGAGTGGCCATACACATCTCTCTCCTTTTCAAAAACTCTCAGTTAAAAAAAAAAATCACCAGCCCTAACCAGGACATTCGGTTCCCAGGCCTCTGTCATCAATATTTTACAAACATCTACCAAAGGGTGGAAAGGCATGAAACTTCATAGGAATTCAAGATGACTTTATGACCTGAAATAAAAAAGGCCCTTCCAATAAGAACAGAGTAACAGGTTGCCACAGAGATTGCAGAAGCTCCATCCTCTGAGACATTTTAAAGGACAAATTCCTGACCTACAGGACAAGATCCAAGAAGGTTGGACCAAACCTCCAGGGGACCTTTCCCACCTATGCAGTTCTGTGACCAAGACCACAAGTAATATTTTCTTTGTGGTGTCACTTCTAGGAAGCAACTGTGCATTCATAATGCAAAGCTTTATTGTGTGTGGTGCTAAAAAGAAAGTATTTTGGATATAGTTGTTCAAACAGGTACGTAAGAAACAGTAAAAATAAAATAGTATTTGGCCGCACACTAAACTGGAACTTTTCTGTAAGAATATAGTTCCCATCACAAAACAGTACAAAATAACAACATTTTACAAATTCTTATGTTATTACTCTTAAATTATTAATATGATAATCTTTCTTTTTCAAATACATTTAAACTGTTCTCTCTACCCTAAATCAGGATACAACAGTCCATATCAACTCTCTCTCCTGTTTCTCTGCTGCAAGCACAGCTCTGCCATGTGATACAAAGGCTTCAGTCACTGGTCATTCTTGTTCTGAAAAAAAAGCCTTGATCAAGTCTTCCCGATTTCCTCCCTTGGAAAAAACATCGTAATTAATCAGGTCTCTGTTTCTCAGCAAATCAGAATGGAATGGCCAGTGGTCAACAGGCACCACCTTATTCCACAAATTAAGTTAGTTAGCTGCTATAACCATATTTACAAAAAACATCTTATTTCAGGACTCATGGCAGATAAAGTAACCTTCAAATTAAAAACCAGAGACCTCAAATGCACACATGAATTGCAAAGTTGTGTTCTTAACACTTACTGCTTGGACTGGGGGGGAGTTGTATCTTCAGTATATATACTCAATTGTCCACAGCAAAATAATGAGAGTAACACATGAAAAAATACAGATCTTCATAATTCACACTCATACGCTGTATAAACACTCCTTATAATGAACTCTCCCTGCTCAAAGATTACACTCCAATAGAAAACATCAGCCAATTATATTACTTGCTTATTATCTGCTTACTAAGACTTGATATGGTCCAAATTTCCAGAGCTGATCCTTCTTAAGGGATGAACTGGGAGTTTTACCTAAAGCAATAACAGGTAATAGCATGAAAGACTAAAAAAGCCTTATCTTGAATGGCTTATTTTTATTTGTAAACAAAGTAAGTCCATTTGTTTTCCCAGATATGGTGCTGCAAGGTAGGTCTTAAAACTCAGGCTGAAATCTTGTGCTGAATAAAACCTGCAATTCAGCCCTTAGCAAGAACTGCAACACGACCTCAAACAAAAACTACCCACTTCTTTCTAGGCAGGTCACTCGTACTGAGCAACAGGAAAGTAACTGCATCGAGTCCTTTCCTACATGCCCACGTGTGTCACACCCCACCCCTGCCCAGGAAGCACCAGACAGGTGTGTGCTGGATGAGTGGGGCACCACCAGAGAAGGGAGAAACACGGGGGGACCGGCAGGTCTGGTCAGGTGACCTGCACATCACCCAAACTCACCCACTCACTGGCCAGAACCTGAGCAGCATTTCACCAAACCTTGGCAGCAAATTCAAGTCAGTTTTGGAATGCAATCCCAGCTAAATAAAACATGTATACCTAAGGTTTGTTGTTGTTTTTTAAAGTGGTCAATAATTTCAGAAATGTTTTGTGTTCTATGAAATGTCAGTATATCTGATTTCATTATTTTGTTAACAGAAAACCCTGAGATTTGGAATCCAGTGAGTTAAGATGACTGCAGAGATACCATTACATGGCAATAGGCACCATTTGAGACCCTTCTCAGAACACAGGCAAAGGTCATCAGCTCGCTCTATCAACCCTTGAACATTGGGAACAGACACAAAAATACTTTCCTCTTTAGAGCCACACAAACACTACCAAAAACTGCTGCAGAAAACAAATGGACTTCTAATGTCACACATATTCACTTGCTTTAATTCAATGACAAATCTTCACTGAAATGAAAATGCAAAAAGTACATGCATAAAGTCAAGTGCATAAAAGGTTGTGTAAGGGCAGGACTAACAAGGTATCAGATTCAGAGCCATAAGAAAATAAACCATTCACTTAGCCAACAAAAAAAAATGCCACTAAAGAAACCAACCAACATGTTCTCAGATACTTTTTTGGGTAGGTATTGTGATTAACTTCTCAATCACAGATCACAACCTACCCTGCCAATCTTCTTACATCTACTCACTCTTCTGATCATTATCTTTTACAAAAATAAGGCCTTCAAAGTGGGAAATCATAGCCAGCTACACAATCCAAAAAAATGGACAAAAATAAAGTGCATACCTGGACAAAGCAGTGATCTGACAGCTGACTTCATTTCCCTCTGAAGCCACAGTAAGACAAGAGGCAGCTGCATACAAATGTGGTCCTGCATGTCCTTCATTTCTGACTCTAATTGGCATAAGGAAGTTTAAAAACAGACGCTGCCTGTGCTCCTCCATTCAAGTCCGTAGCCAGTAAAGGCCAGGAAAAACTAACTGCACATAAAAGCCAACAGGGTACCCTGGGGGATCAAATTTTCCCACAATCCTATCTCCAAACTTGGCTGCCAGAGATCAGAAAATGTTTGAGAGATGAAAGAAACATCTCACCCTCCCTTCTTCTAAGGTCTCATATGAGATTTTAATAGTGCAACACTTGGAAATACAGAGATACTAAAAACTGGTGAAGTATTCTGTGAAATAATACAACAGCATAACTGATCAAATTTAAGATTCTGGTCTAGGTCTTAGTGATCCCACCCACCAAACTGAGAGGGTCAACAAAAGAGAACACATTTTACGTGCTGATACCTGAACAGTGAAAAATGTCAAGACAGAAGCCAGTCAGGTAACAGCCCCTCAAGCTCCCCAAATTCAACAAGTCAGCACTAGTCCTACTACTGTGTGTGATGATCTAATTGAGGGTCACCTTCAGAGGTTTCCCTTACTTTGCATTTACACTCATTCCCCCAAAAAAAACCAGAAAAAAAATCCAACTTTACCAGATTTTTATGAACTACAAGATGAGAATACCTTAAAAAATAAATTACAACTACATTTTACATCTCCAACTCTCAAAACAAAATTTTTCACTGTAGTACTCTTAAGTAAATACCTGACCTTGTCAAAAGTCACATCAGATTTAAAGGCTAACCCTTAAACCACATAAACATAACTTTCTGAAAGTAGACTTTTTTTCCAATATAAAAAGCCAACTGAAGTTACTGTACGAATCTTCAAACATGAAGCACCGAATGGTGCAGGAGTGTAACTGGCTTAGTGCTTAGTGCTCCAAGCAAGCTCTGAGAAGGCGCCAGTGCCGGCCTAGGCGCTCCAGCCGTACCAGCCAACCCTGCGGGACGCGCTGCCCGCCCCTCCCTCTGCCCGAGCCCCGCTCCGGCCGCGGCGCCCCCTGGGGACGGGGCCCGGCACTGCAGCCCCGCCCGGCCCGGTCTGCGGGAGCGGCTCTCGCGTCCCCGCCGGGTCGCGGTTCGGTTCGGTTCGGTACGACCTCTGCGCACATCGAGAGCACCAAAGGGCGGGAGGCCAAGGAGGCCCCAGCACAGCCCGGACCGCCTGACTGTTCCAGGGGCAGAACAGCACCGGGACCACGGAGAACTCCCATTTTTACTTACACTTTGAGTTTAAAAGAGTAGTTTATCTATAACACTGGATGGCGTTGAATCTAAACGAAGGCAATAAGCTTGTATATCACCATTTAAGCTACTGTGATGCACATGGAAAAGAGCTTTCCATTCCTCCATAGATGTGCTATGTACAAGCTTTGTATTTTCCAACCTAAAACTCCAATTCCCTGCTCACCTCAGTTTCCCAAGGACTAAGTTGTCGCTTTATTCTCTCTTTCTCTTTGTCAATGATCCTCATATAAGGAATATGAGGTTTTCAGAATGTGAGTGTTTTAAGTGATAGGGAGAAAGTAAGCAGAGCTTTAAGAGTATTAAACTGGTATGTTGATGGCTGCTATCAATCACTTCTTTCCATGACAAAACAACTACTGAAGCAGATGAAGCTCTTGGAAATTCTCACATCTCGACGACAGAGACACAATCGACAACAGATTCCTCTTTCCAGTATGTTTTCGGAATTACACATATAAAAAAATAAAAACTTTTTAAAAAGGCAAACAAACAACACCCACCACCAAAACCCAACAGAACCATTTTAGAAATTCACACTTACAATATTCTTCTAAGTTTTCAAACCAATCAGAGACGAAATGGTCACTCTGTAGGCAGAGATCACACAGAGTTCAAAACCTCGTCTCATCTGACAAAACACGGCGTTCCACTAACACAACAACAAGTACAAGTAGGCAGCAGAGAAATATTTGCTTACTTTTCGGGATTCATTTGGTGAAAATAATCAACAAAAGTATTTCATGTTTCTGTAAAATACACAACCTGTTTCTGCTGGCTCACAAGTTTCAGAAAAACTAATCTCTCCTATGGTTGCCAGCAGCAAAACAACTGAGACAGTAATACAACAAATGAACATGACAAACGAGGACTCTAAAATCACTCTAAATTTGAGCCACAAGTGACAAAGAGAAGCCTAATTTTAAAAAGTTCATAAAGCTCTGATGTGCCAACACCATTTCATGACTTAACCAAGTCTAACACAGTTGCTCCCACCACCAGGAGCACGAACCTTCAAGTGGTTTGTTGCCTGCAGCTATTTTCTACAGGCAACTGCAATAACATGTAATATTCAACAGAAGCTGTCTACATAACTTTTTTTAAAGAATTCAGTTGCTGTTGGTAAGTTACACTGAAACAAAATAAAACTGGAGAGTATTTAACTGACAAGTCTATTTACAATCCCTCCAAGTGGAAATTACTTCATTACGCACATTTAAAGACTTGAACACATAAAGCTGGAATGTGATATATTTATGGAATTTGAGTTAGATTAACAGCCAGCTAATTGAATACTCCTACTTTAGAAATGGATTGCTATTCAAGTAATATAATTCATTTCTGAGTATTTTAATAATCTATGAAACTACCCAATTTTTATCATTTCCCAGAACTCAGTTTTTAAAAATGGATTAAAATACCACAGTATCCTTGATTTGAGCCAACTCACTCAATTTCAGCTTTCAGTTGCGAAGCATCAAGACTTTATATCAAAAAGAGGAGAGCTCGACATGAATTGTAATTGAACTTCTTAAATACAAATCTAACAAACCCTTACACTGCTTATTGATTTTACTCAGTATTATCTCCCTAAAGCTGTAAATGCATGAAAAAGCTCCAAAAATGTAACTCCGGCCCAAGTACATAACTTGGGAGTTATCTGAGTGCTAGGAAGTATCACATGAAAATTAAAGCCTCTGCCATCCCTCAGTTCTATGCCTGGTTGCTTGTTTGAATTTAAGCTTATACACCAGCCAACCTTGAGTTTTGCCACAGCTACCTTAATATAAACAACAGAAATTCAGGGGTTTGTCTCAGAGGTTGTAGAGCCCACCTGTAGTCAGCACTGTAAAACATCACTTGGTTTTGCCAAGAAGGACCAACATGAGCCCCATCAGCTAACAGAGAAAGATCTATCTGGTAGAGATGTGATTCAATTAATATTTTTCTCCTTTGTACAACTTTGAAGCTTTCTTTGTTAAATTCATCAAACAGTGTGCGGATTCTACCCCGTTCAGCTACAGCTCTTTCAGCAGCAAAAAGCTGCAGGTTTATGCTAAGAGCATGGCAGCTGTTTTCCCACACCATGTTTTATTTAGTAATGAAACTATTATCATGGCTATACCGGGAAACAAACTCTGCTACCCATTGAAGAGCCCCCATACCAGATCCGTGGTACTGCGAGTCTGGAACTCATCACCACTAAGATTTATTCACAAAATTATGAATTGAGGATAACGAGCAAGGGATACCAAGACGACAGAGATTAATGACTGTCAATTGCACAATCACCCGTGGTATTTATTTACCTGCACATAACCAGCCAGCCTGCACATGGGTATTTTGCAAGTCTTGGGACAGCTCACTACCAGATAAACACTCAAGGAATAATAATAAATAATTGATTTAAAGAAAAGAGAATATGAAAAGGGGGAAAAGTTGTTTTAAATGGCCAAGTACTACAAACGAGAACGAAGCAATCAATCACAAATCGACACCGAACTGCCAAGAGTTAACAGTGAGACCCATGCTTGGAAAACACCTCGCTGTAGGAAACGCCAGGAACTCTCGTTCCTGGTCATTTAAAACAGGATTCAACAAAAACTCCCGGAGAGCACGAAAGCGGCCGTACAACGGCTTCGAGGGAAGCGATCCAAAAGGCGTTTTCCTGCAACAGCGGAGCCGGGACGAGGCCACGCGGGGTGCGGAGCAGCGCGGGGGGCGAGGCGGGAGCGGCCGGGGGGGCCCGGCCCGGCGGAAGCGGCTCCTCCCGCGCGGCGGGGCCGATGGGCGGGCGATGGGCGGCGGAGCGATGGGCAATGGGCGATGGGCGGGCAATGGGCGGCGGGCGGATGGGCGGGCAATGGGCGGCGGGCGCGGCGGAGCAGGCCCGGCGGCCCCGCCGTGACGCACTTGGGCCCCCGCCCGCCCGGCCCGGGGCACGGCCACAACGCGGGGGAACAGCGGCGGGCCAGGCGCCTCGGAGACCCGGCACGCCGGGGTGTGGCTCCGGGGGGCGCACGGGAAGGGGCTGCCAAAAAGAAATTTTGAAAAAAACCAAACAAAAACAAAAAGCACATAACCAAAAAAAAAAAAACCACCACCACCAAACCGCCTCCCCCGGTAACTCCAGAGCACCGGACTCTCCGGTAAAGGAAACTTTCCATTAGCTCGCCTCATCCTGTAGGAAGACAACATCAGCGATAGCCGAGCCGGGGCAGTACAATAAATAAATAAAAGCAGCGACAGAGGGGCCCGAGCGCCCCCGCTCACCGGGGGGACGAGAAAAAATAAAAAAATAGGTCGGTGGGTCCCGGATTTGCACGGGACAGACGGATTATACAACGCTGCCAGGGCAGAGGAAGGCACGGAAGCAGAGCCGTGCGGGCCCCGGGGCCAGCTCGGGCAGGAATTCCCGAAAAATGGGCCTCCCAGCCCAGCCATCTGTGGCCGCTCGCCCCCCTGGGCCTCCGTCCCTGACCGCAGCAACAACTACAGAGAGATATTTTTAATCCATGTAGGGAAAATAAGCGCCCAGAAAAGAGAAACACCAGGAAAGCTCTCGCCTCCTACCTGGGCAGGGTTCAGCTCAGTTCAGTGCGTGCCGAGGAGGAGGGGGCAGAGGAGCACTATCTAAAACAAAAGTGGCGCCAAAACCCCCCAGTAAGAACCATTCTCCTTCCTCCTCCTCCTCCTCCCCGCCCTCCCCCACCGGGGCCGGCGAGAGCCCAGCGGGGTTCCAGCAACACGCGGCTCCCGGCATCGGGAGTCCCCGGCACAAGTTGGCAAGCGCCCTTTCATTACAAAAAAAAAAAAATAAAGGAAGCTGAACGGAAACTGCCACAACTCTTCCTCTTCGCGGGCAGCCGCCGAGGAGCTCGGCCAAAGTCACTCAGAGGGGAAAACTCGCCCCACAAAGGCCTTGCCCGAGCTGGGCGCCGGGGCGGGGGGCACAGCGAAGGGAGTAGGGGGGGGAAGGCGCAGGTCGGTCCCCACGTCCTCACTCGCTCGGGCCGAGGGCGCGCCGGTCCCGCCAGCGCAGTCACGGGGAAGGGCGGCCGGGGCTGCCCCAGCTCGGGGAAGAGAGACGGAGCAGAGAAACTGCGGTCCCTCGGCACTTCCCTACGCGGGCAGCCGCCGGGAGCGGGCTGGCAGGAAGAACTTGGCTGCTGGGCAGCGCGGAGCGGGCGAAGGGAGCCGGGCGGGCGCTGTCAGGGGTGCGAGTCCCCCCTGCGCGGCCTCCCCCGGCACTCGGCCCGGGGGCACCGGCGGCCGCCCCACCATTTTCTGTGCGCGGCCCAGCGCTGTCCCCAGCGCGGCCGCCCCGACCCCCTTCCCTCCCCTTGCTGCCCACCCGGCCCGGCCCGGCTCGGCTCGGCTCGCACACACACACACACCCCACGCACACAATGCCCGAGTCCTCCATCTTGCCGGCAGCCCCTGCTCGGCTCGGCAGAAGGGGGGAGGAGGAGGAGGAGAAGGCGGTTCTCCATTTTAGCTCGCCGAGCGCCGGGCCCGGGCGGGCCGCGGCCGGCTCTGGGGAGGAGGAAGGGGCCCCGGGCGAGCAGGGGGGCCGCTTTCGGCGCCCTCTCGCTCTCCCGGCCGCGCTCCTCTCGACTCCCCCTCCCCGCCGCGGCGCGCCGGGATCGGGGGGTGGGGAAGCGGGGGCTGGAGTGTTTTCGCGGCTCGGCCCCGCCGTCCTCCATCTTGGCTGCGCGCAGTGCCCGCGGCCAGCCGGCCTGGCGCCCCGGCCCGGCCCCGCCGCCGCGCACCGCGATCCCGAGTCCCCCCGCCAAACTTCCAGAAGCTTCGCCGCCATTTTCTAACTTACCTTGCCCAGTGTCGGCGCAGGCAGCGAGGAAGGCCCCGGCTCACGGCTCCGCTCCCGCGTGCCCGGCGCGTCTGGCCGGCTGCGCGCCCGTGCGGGCCAGTGCCGGGCTATGGGCGCGGAGGGGCCGCGGGGCGCGGGCGGGTCGGGGTTATTTAATTTGGCGGCGGCGCCGGGGATTGTTTGGGGTGTTCGCTGCTCGGCGGCTCGCGGGCGAATGGAGGGCGCAGGCGCCACCTGGCGGCCGCCCAGCGGGCCGGCTCTCCTGGGCCTGGGGCGACACCTGCCGGCCGCGAGCGGCGCCGCCGCGTCGAGCGGGTAAACAACGTGCGGCGCATGCGCGGGGCGGGATCGGGATCGGGATCGGGATCTGGGAGCGGGAGCGGCCTCGGGACGCGGCGCGGCCTAAAAAGGAGCGAGCTCTGAGCGCGGGGGGAGGCGGCGGGACCGAACCGGCCACACGCGGGCCTGGGGCACTTGGCCGTGGCGGCACTGGAGCTACTGGGATCGCTGGGGCCGCTCCCCGGGAGGGATCCCGGGCCGGGCGCTCCCAGCGGCGCCGGACCCGCGTTGGGCCCCAGGAGGCGAGGCCGGGAGCGGCGGAGCCCGTGGCGTGGGAGACGAAGGCGAGAGAGCCCGCACGGGCGGAGGGTCCCGGTGTGGAAATGCGGGATCGTCCTCGCTGTCTGCTCTCCACGAGCGTGTTCCCAGTGCCATGAGCATTCCCTCCCGGGCTCTGAGTGCGATTCCTTTTCTCCCCTACGTGAGGATTCTTAGGAACCTGAAACAACCCATATAAGCAGTACGGAATTCTTAAAGTAACCTGATACACAGTTTGTGACACTTTTTTTTCACCGTATTGTGTAATGCTCAGCACATTACTCATGCTGAATAGTTGCACGTAAGCTTATATTGAGATCAGTCAGCACAATAATAGTTTTGTCCCGATAATTAGTCTCTAATCACCCTTTTGTATTTATCTACTTTTTTTTGGGAGAGCCTTAGCATAACTAAGCAGACAGCTGAGTTACTCTGCTCACCTGCCCAACAAAGGCAGGATACTTAAGATTATTCACCAGTTCTAATCTTTTCAAAACTAACATGAGGCACACGCAAAGAAACGCAAGTAACGCTTACAATGGCAACTGTGATCAGATAAGGAATGTTTTAAAAAACCCAACATCATACAAACTGCTGTCACCTAGGAATTCTAGATACAATCTGTCAGTTGGTCCATGAGATAAGCCTACAAAAATATATAGCTTGAATTCACATTAGAGAATGTTTTTGTACCTCCTGTCCAAATTGTGGGGAAAAAAAGAAGCAGAAAAGTTCCCTTATAGGGAACACTTTAAAATAGTATCCTGAATGCCTGGTCATACAATTCTGTTCAGAGTTTCAGTTGCAGCTACAGGTGCAGCTGCTGCTCTTTCATGTGTATGTGATAATGTCTATCTGAAAACTGTAGAACTGTGAATGAAAACATTAAACCTCAAGTAAGCCTTAAATATGATATATATGATTGTAAAATGACACTTAGAAATAGAAAGGAGCTGAATCTATTTTTGCCTCCCTTGTACAAAGTCAACTTCTGAGAGCTGCCAGATAAGACTTCTCCATGAAAAAACAAACTACGACAGTTTGCCTGCACAGAATTCCAGTAATGTGTCTTCTACTTGAGCTACAAAGGGCTAACTCATTTTACAACCTCAATCCAAAACCTCACCAGATTATAGCAGCTTCCTGGGGAGCTGGCAGGAGCACAACTTGGAGGCAGCTCCAGTCAGCTGTGCATGAAATCCATGTATGGCAAGTGTGTCAGGTATTTGGTCTATTCCAAAACCACTGTAGTTCACACCGGAGCTCAAAGCTGAGAGATTTTAGGCAAATGTCTTTAACAGAAGGAAATGTGACACAGGTGTGTTTTTGAAGGAATTAGTGTGCAAGTGCTGACAATACCATGGTAGAGTTCAGCCCATTTCCAAAACTGACTCAGGCCTTGGAAGCCCAAATCCATAACACTTCCATGTGTCCTGACTCACACAGCAGAATAGGCACTCTTAAACTTGTGATAAAACATGGACCCTGGAGAGCAGACTCCAGGTGCACAGGCACATTACCAACCCCTGGTCACAGAGCCTGCCTAAGAGGATTTTGCACTCTTCAGTTCTTTTCCTCCCACCCAGTTGTTTCATTCAGCTGTTTGCCCAGCTGCTGTCTTAGCAAAACTGTTGCCTCATCAGAGAAGTGGGGAAGGACATTTGGTTTCTAAGGGACTGGTTTAACTTCCCCCTCCCAACCTGGATCATTTCTCAGACTCTGTTTAGAGAACAACTACAGGAGCAATTCCATCAGCACAACTGAAGGTGCTGAGCTCTCCTCTGAGGCCGGGAAACGTTTCTCCTCTGCTCCAGTGATCAGAGGACAGGAATTTCTTCAGTCAGCTGTGTCCTGTGAGGATTCCTCACCTTAAGGAGGACCAAACTGGCTCTCTGAAGAGTTTAACTGCTGCAGTTTCCCTGTGAACTGATCGTGCTTCTGGGACTGAGCCTTCCAGTTGGTACAACAGGGAAGGCGAGATGAAAAGCATTCCTCTGTGAGCACACCACTTCTTTCTAAACTAACAATTCCAGAAAGGGCTCCTACCATCTGTTCAGACTTTGTGAAAAAACAAAGAACATCCTGAAGTTTCTGTATAGTTTTAGCACTCTAGCATCCTTTCCAATACAATGAAAAATGTAAAAGAAAAATAAGTGCTATCAAAGCATGATAAGGAAATAGGGATATTTAAAATTCTGACCTGCCTAGAAAGGATTTATGTCTGTCAGAAAAGAAGTTCTGTGGAAAACTGGGAGAAAGTATTCTACAGGACTGTCATCTTTTTGATAAAAGCTACTCTTTAGGAACTTCAAAGGCCACCATTTCTGATATCGAGCCCAATTCAGAGAGGATTTGACAAAGACTTTACCACAGGCACTTTGACTATGCTTGATCCAAAGAGAGTTTAGTGATCAGTCACACAGTTAGGAAACTGAGCAAGGAGAAGTCGGATACCAATTCCATGTCTGAATTAATGGCCAAAGGTTCACCACTGGAGAAGATCAGAATAAACTCAAGCTGCCAGATGGCTGATTCATGCTCATGCTGCTTCCTTTTCTTTGAGGGCAGTAGAATAGGAACCCCCTCTGCAGTTCCATTTCCTCTTTTCTATTATAAAAGACCCCAACCAAACAAAACAAAACAAAATTTTAAAAAAGCAACAACACCCACAATCACTTACCTTAAATAAAAAAAAAAACAACAACAACTGTGCTTGTGATAATTGGAAAACAAACCAGAATTTGTATACTGGATTCCTTCCAAGGTATGATGGTAACTTTGATGGCCTGTATTGAATAAGCCACAGTCATATTTTATCTGTTGAGTCGAGTACAGAGGGAAAAAGCAGTCTTTCCAGTAGGATTTTTTTTCCCAGGTTTTTGAAACTGGCTTAGTCACTCTAGGGAAATCTGTTCTAAATCCTTTTGAAGATGAGCTATTACATAAGAAACAAAAATAAAAACCAAAAAATGGGTTACTTTCCCATAATTTGCAGGAGAGAGATTGCAGATCTGTAGCTCCTTAGGCCTTTCCCTGTTCTGTGAATACTTTCTTTTGCCATTTACATAAGTCTCCCTTGTGTGCCCCTATTTCTCTCCAGGTCTTTCCAGAACACTTAACTCACATCTGAATTTTCTTTGATTCTCAAACCTGTAAAGGAGCACAGAATTACAGTTTGTTCGGTGCCACTAAAAAGGAAGTTTTAACTCCCCTTCATTATCAGCTCTAGAAATGAGCAGAACCCCAGTAAGTCACAGATTCCTTCCTGTGAATTGCATTGGCAGCGGCTTCATTCGGTCCTCTGTGTTACCCAAAGCCCTGTGCTCATTCCCCTCTTTGGGTGAGGTGTTCTTGCTATGTCTTGTTCTTAGAGATAACAATCCCTTAGTCATGTTTTAAAGTTCCATCACCAAACTGTGTAAAGGCCACACCAGTTTTGTGTAGGAAATAAAGAACAGCCCTGATTCTCTTCAGTCAGGAGGAGCCGCTTTCACTTCAGACATCACCTCACCCTGTGTGCAGGAACAAGTAAGAGTTACCATTCAGGCCACGTCTCTGGGATCCAGGACACAATCTGCTCTAGTTTCCAGATGTAGGGAAGTTTCTAAAGACACAGACAAGACACACTGGTGTTGTGTAGCTGAAGTCCAGGAAGATGGATCATGAGTCAAGGATCATTTAATGCATCAGGCACTATGACAGCATCAGTGACAAACTCTGAGGAGGATGCACAGGAACCAGAGAAACATGTTTCAAACTGGGTAAGCTGGGTAAGTGGCAGGGCATGGTTAAGGCAGCAGAGAACAGCCTGTGCAACAGAAAAGGGCTGGGGTGAGGAGCTGCCAAGAAGTGAAATAAGGTCAAGCAGGGCCAAACAGCAACAACCAGCACTGAGCAGGGAGGCAGCTTTAGCTGAGCTACAGCTAAAAACCAGTGAAACTACATCATACTCTGGATGGGTAGGGTGCCTCACCCAGAGGAACAGAAAGCAGCTGGTCAGATTTCCTAGGATTTCAGCCCTCCTGAGACTCTGACATGGAGCCAGGGGCTGCCTGAAAAGGCAAGGAAGGAGGCTGGCTTGCGTCTAGGTAAAGTTAAAGCAGAACTAAGACAGAAACATCAACTTCTGCCCAAGATCATAGAGCAAAACAATTATAAACAGCAAGGTATACATTTATGTTTAAGCTTTGAAGAAAATCCTCCATGAAATGCATGGGACAGCTCTCCTCTGTGTGTGAAGGCAAACACAAGGTTTGGATGATGACAGTGGACGGTGTATCTTGGTTTTTTCCCCACAAACTATTGAGGCTGGAACTTAGAGGGTTAAAGGAGAAGTATAGGCAGTGGGGGAGTTGTTACTGACAAGTACAGTCAAGGAACAGATTAGTCTTTCAGATAATAAACTTGTATGGCTGACTTACCACATTCCCAAGGTCCTATATCTCTGTCCCTTGCATAGTTTCCTTTGGTTTAGATTTCACCATCAACCAACTTCAAGGTTCCTTTCAGACTCTCTTTCTTGTAAGTCCCCCATACTGCCAGTTCTGTCTGGGGCTCGAGGCCATTTCTGCTCCTCAGCTGACTCAGTGGGATGTGGAAGCACAGCAAAGTGTGATTTTGTCATTAGCCGTGATTATGAGTTTTTGTAAGTGGCACAATGCGTAACAAGTTGCAAGGAATACAACAATTTATGACATCTTGGTGGCTTGCACAGATGTTCAAAACCGTTATGATAAAAATACTTCTTATAGACTGCAACTTCCTTCAGAGTGACAGCAACAGTCCTGCAAAGCCTCAGTGCCAGCAGCTGTGACCAAAGTGTTTCCACCTCTGTGGCAAAGGGCACACCTGCATGTTCACCATAAATAATGAGGACAGCGATTCCCAACCCCACTCCACCCATATCTCCATTCCCTGCACCTCCTGGTTCCAGCTGTGAGCCCAGCAGAGGTGATGCCAACCTGGAACACGGGTCTTCCTAAAAGAAACTTGGAATTGGCAATTAAGCCTTTACAACAGCTCTTAACAAAGTTATAAATTGTGATGCAGAGATAGGAGTCAAATCGTTATTTTTGGTACATCTGTTTTGCAAAACACCCATTTGAAGCAACAAGGTTTTCTCTGGTGGCTTGCACCGTTACTGAGAGAGCTCCCACAGGGGCTCCAACAACATCACACGGGTCGGTTATGCAGGACAGGGAAGCAAAGTCAATCCTGGACTCAGAAGCCTCTCTCTGTTACACACAAGAGTTAAAAAGAAGAGATGACTGTGGCTCAACACCCACGTTTGAAAGGCTTGTATTCAGCTGATTAACTATTTGGATTAAGTGATGACTCTCATATGCTGCAAAATTAAGTTACATAGGAGAAATTGTGTCAAGAGTTTTACAGCAAGATCTAACTTCACAAGATCAAAAAGACATCACATGAATAAACTTAAATGCTGTCTTTTTAGTCTCTGCAGGTTAGATTAATTCCCTTTACAAAATTTGCAGGTGACCATACACATTATACTAAACCTGGCTTTTCAGTAATTATTGTAGTGATTCTTCTAGATGTTTTCATAGTGGGACTCTACAAGTGTTTTTAATTTTTTGACAGTAAGCACCATTTTTCAATCTGAGAGCAAAACCCTAATTCATGTATCTTTCAATACATTTTCAGTAATTCTTACTTATCAAGCAATTTATCTCAGCCAACATCCAGGCTATCCAGGCTATAAAACTGTAAATTAATAAGTATCCAAAAGTAACCAAGTAGTTTTCATCCGGCTTGAAATATGATATCTCCACAATATAATTAATACCTTTTTGCCCTGGATTTTCCCTGGGGTTTTGTTTATCCAAGCCATTTATAACTGAATATGTACTGTCCTCTTTCCTGTCTGAAGTTTTTTGGTAAGTTAGTCACAGAGCCCTGTTCCCTGAGTTAACACTTGTAGTTTTACTATAATGTTGATGTCAGTATTGCTTAATAGGAATTCCTGGTTAAGAAAAAATTAAAGATACAATCTGAATTTTGGCACAGGTTGTTTATTACCACAGGTCATTTGCCTCCTCACACTGTAATTACAGCACACTAATTGCTGTACAGCAGCATCAGTAGATCTCTCAAAGTGACACAGTGGCATTCACAAAGATGGGAAGGTACTTCCAACAACCTGAGTCAGTGCAAAGCCATGGCAGGGGAACAGGGGAGGGAAGATTTTCCTCATGAAGTTTTCAAGCTACTCAGTAAAACTTAATGCATGAAAACCACACAAAAAGTAGTAAGGGGAGAGTATTCACTCAAACTTCAGTTTCATAAGGAATTAAGGTGATGTTACTGGAGGGCTCTTCCCATCTGACCCTACGGAGAAGAGGAGCAGCACCTTTCATGAGCCAGGTTCAAGAACTGAGGCCAATCCAGCTGATCTGCACAAGACTGGCATGGTAAAGCCTCAGGAGCACCAGTGGAGGTGCTTCTCTAGCCCATTCTTGGGCATCGGGCCTTGCTGACAGGAGTCAGTGGTGCACAAAGCAGAGGACAACAAGGAACACCGTGGAACAACTCCCTGCTCACACACTCACCACTGCAGAGAAACACTGCGAGAGCCAGAAGGATCTCCAGCTCCTCCTCTGCACTGTGCAGAGCCAACCTCCCCTCAGGTTGGCCCTACACACAGTATGTGTGAACTTGCACACCCTGAGAGGCAGAGCAGGTTCTCTCCCAGGCAGTGACTGAATGCTGAGGCAGCAAACGCCACTGCCCCGTGCAAGGTTCCATCCCAGGGTACAACCCTTCAGCTTGATGTCTCACATGAACAGGGTAACCAAGTGTCTGTGTCAAACTCCCACCCAGTTACAGCTCAGTTCAACCACCATTGTATTTACACCTTTGTTAATTCAATGAAAACAAACATAAGGGGTAAATTTAAACCCAGGCCTTGAATTAACAACAATGCTTTGAAAGCTTGTCCTGTAGCTTCAGACTGCACATACGGCATACAAAAATAAACATTGGAGCACTGTGGTCAAAAGTAACCAGACAATGCTGAAAGAAATGTTTAAATACTCCAATTAAAAAAAAACCAAAACCAAAACCAACAACAAAAAATCCCCCAAACCCCAACAACAAAAAAACCCCCAAAACAAAAATCCAAAACAAAAAAAAATCCAAAACCAAAACCCAAGCTGTAATAATCGAAAAACTTTTGCTTGTGCAATAAGCTTTGGATCAAGCCTCAAAACAAATTAAGAAAAAAAGTCCATACAGCTACTTATCTGTAGACATACAAACCAGCTGGGTAAGTCAGCCTCATGTTTCAGGCTCCATGTTTCAAGGCAGTGAGAAAAAGCTGTATGTGCAATGAAAACATTGACTCTCTGGGTTTTCCTGGGTTTAGCCTTCTGTTTCTCAATGAGGTGTTGTGTACTTTCCATGCTTTCTAAACAACACTTCCAGGAAGCATCATAGAAAACCCTCGTAAATCTCCCATAGATCCAGAGCAGCAAACAGTTCTGCTGCTACAAATCAAATGGAAGAAAGGTTTTACACACAAGTCAGTAGAAGTTACTGAATACTGATACCTGAATATCTTGCATAGCTCTCAGGTAACTCTTTCATAAAAATCAAGTCCCAGGGCAGTTTTGTCCTGCTGTTAACCTCCTTTTCAAAGCCCTTGTGCTTCCACTCCATGGATTTGCATCCTTCATTTCCATCTCTTCACTCAGCCCAGTATCAGCAGCCATGGAATTTCTTCTGTTTCTTTAAGATACTGAAAATCCAAGTAATTTGAAAAAAAAATCTTCTTAATTCAAGCTGTCAGAATTTGATGACTATGTTAATTATTTTTTCCCATTTAGTCTGAATAGAACTCTAATTGTATTTTGTATTTTTAACCCTAAACCTACAGAGCAGTTATTTTGTCATCTCACTAACAGGCTTTTAACTCTGTAATATCCCCAAGTGATTACAATTTGAATTGCTATATTGATGTATCTTTTATAATGCTAAGGAAAAAGTTGCAGTAAGGGGTATGTATATAAAAATATAGAAGCATACCTTTTAAAAGTTAACAAGCTTTAATGTGAAGCATTTATGCTCTGCTTCCATATTAGTTAGACAATGTGTTTGCTCTCAATTTCAATTTAAAAGGTTCTATTTGTGTCCTACTTCTCAGCTTTTCCCAGACAGTTTACATACTGTATTTACACCCTTATTAGGATTTAGCTTTGTAACAGTTAAAGCAAAATTTGGTCAATCTCTTTCCCAGACAGGACTTGCTGAGCCTCCTGCCAAGTCCTGCAGCCTCTAAGTTGGATCCAGCTGATCGGAAGAGCCTCTCACATGACTCAGGTCAAGGCTGGGTAACCATTTGCTTAAGCAAGTCACAGAATCACAGACTATTCTGAGTTGGAAGGGACCCCCAAGGATCATTGAGTCCAACTCTTCAGTCAACGGCCCACACAGGGGATTGAACCCATGACCTTGGCATTATTACAACCAAGTTTTAACCAACTGAGCTGATCTCAGCGTGACACGGTTTGCAGCCTTAACTAAAAAAGGTATTTCAGGCAAGATACACCAGCTCATGGGCCCACAGCCCCCTCCAATTCCCATGAAGAGCACAGAAGACCCTCCCTGCAGGTAAAAAGGGGTGTAGGAACAAGCCTGTTAGAATTGCCAGTCCAGAGCTGCCTTGAAAAATCCCTGTATGCTTGACTTGTCTGCAACACTAAACTCTTCAAAAGGCACAAGGCGGCAAAATAAAACACCTGTGCTAAATTCTTGTGAATTTCTACTCATCATCTATTCATAAGACAAAATTCTATCAGAAAAAATTAGCAAAATTTATGTATTTGAGTTTTATAATTAGCCAACTTTAATTTATACAAACAATAGATTTTATTTCCCCTCCAATTAAAATATATTTGTTATCCTTAATAATACTCTGGTTACATTAATAACAGTTAAGTTACAGAACAAAAAACAACAGAAAGCAGCCCTGTCTTATAATTTTTTTTGCAATAGAATCAAATACACCGATCAAGGAACAACTGAGTTGCACTTTATTTTATATATTCATTACATTACACAGCACAGATTTAAAAAAATAGAAAAGGTAGATATTTCTGTCTATTGGATTTAAAACTTCTATTGTGAAAAACAGTATTTTGTATATTCTATATATTCTATATTCTGAATCTCTTAGTGTGCAGAACTCAAAAATACATACACAGAACATATTAGTACTTCACAAAACAAGGAAGCCACATAATTAAGGAGAGTGATTGTAAAACAGCTGTACTGAAGTACAAAGCTGTGATACTTTTTAAAATCGAAAATGGATGCTCAGTTCAGTAGGAAAAAAATTGAGTATTTTAAAGTGACTCTCATTAGAATAGTCCTTAATTTGCCCCATGTCTCATGAAGGGCACAAGGTACATAAAATCTCCTCCAATTCTGCTGAGTTCTCAAAAATCAATGAAATTAATGTACATTTTATATATAGAGGGATCTTTGTGAAAAACAGATGGCTAAAACTTCAGTTTACTGAAGCCAGTTTGTACATCCAAACCAGAAAAAACAGACAGGGAGACATACATCAAAACAGACAAACAAAATAGCAGAAGTAAACATGAGGTGAAGTATTGCAGCAGCAGCTTTATGTGTATTCTCTGAATTATGTCACAACCAAAGTTGCAGAAGTAAGACAATATTTTCAATCTTACATAACATTAAAAAGAAGTGAAAATAACAGCTATAATATACATGTATACAACAATATTTTATATTAACTTACAAATTTTATACAGGGACTGTTTGCATAAACGTTCAGTCATACGGAGTCATCCCAATGTAGAGCAAAGGAATGATCACATAAAGGTTTCCATCACTTGGGCTTTCCCAAATCAGGTCTATGAACTGAAGTTACAAAATATACATATTTGTCTTTTAATATTGCTTTTTACATATAAAAGATTCACTTAAGAAATATGATTTGAAGTGTAAAAACATGGATAGAGTTTGACAGCAGAAAAATCTCAATCCCATATGGCTACATCCTGGAATTAGCTGCATTTTTCAGATTGCATTACACATATTTAGAGCCATAGAGCAGGAAACATTTGCATCCCCAGTGCCAGCCTGTATTTCACTAGTACATAAAAATTTCCTGTCTCTTCATAATATCTGAACGACACAGAGGGCATTCACTCAGTACTTGAGCACAGTCCTTACAGGCAACTAAGTGACCACAGGGGATGAAGACAACGGACACATCTTTAGCCATACAGATTTTACAAAGCTTTTCTTCCTGCAAGCGTCTTAACTTCTCTTCAGTACTGAGGTCTAAGGAAAATAAACACATAAAAAGAAGTTAACAGACTTAGTACCACTGAATCTTGTTCTTCTTTTTTTCTCTTTAGACAAAAGGACAAGGTTTGCTTCATATGATTTAAAGGTCACACCCTTAAAAAGAACAAAAATTACAAGACAGAGGAATCCCAGCCACAGCATGGAATCCTCTTTTCCCCCCCACCCCTTCTCATCTCATTACATCCCCCAGGCCAATACCAGCAGGGTGTTCAGCTATCTGGATCTCTAATAGCTTGAAACAGTTATAGAATTTAGGATATGCATATTTCAATCAGGAACCATCCTTTTCACAGACCTTCCATTGACAATTTTCCCAAAACTCTCATTGGTACTGATTAAGAAGTTTGGGGTTTTTTTTTTTGAGTTTCCCCAGTGAAAACACTGAGGATGTGCTTCCCTTCCCTGCCTCCATTTTCAAAATGCCCATACTTCAAACAGCTTAAAAATCTGTAATACAGAAAGAATCAATTTTGCATCTCACATGAGCTCTTAATTATTCCAGTATGCCCTATGTGAAAACACAAAATTCAGACACCTTCCTCTGCCAGCTGGGGAAAGCTCTGCACAGCCAACCACCAAAATAATGTCCAGCTGCACTGCAAGTTGTTTTTCCCCATAATGTCCATTAAAAATCTTATTAAAAGGAGTAGGCTGGTAAGATCTCTGCCCAACATGCCACCCATATACTTGTCTTAAATTACAAGTCTCCTGAATCAGAACTCCTGGGTTTGGTCTATTTGCAGAAGCACCAGAAGGGCTTTCTGAGCACGACCTGCATGTCCCAGCAAAGCTGGAACACAAATAACTGGAAAGAAACACCATTTACAAGGATAATTCTTCTTATTGGCCAAGAAGGAAAATGCTGCTACCCCAAGCAAAATTTTATTCTGACAAATAAATAATCCCCTACTAAGATGTTTTCATATTGAGCACACCAAGTATGACAGGGCATCACTGGCTATTTCATTTCGCCACCAGATGCCCCACATCTGGAGTTATTCTTGCTTGTATTTTGACATGTAATTGTCACAACAGTGTTGGCTATTTTTTGTTAGCATGTATAACCTATCCCAGAAGCACACCAGACTTGCAGTATTACACACTTTGGAGGTACTAAAATGACTTACTTTATAGATGATATTTATAAATGTTGCTACACTCAAGTATTTTAACACCCTCTTTGTTCAGTTTTTTTTTGAATGTCCAAACACAAATCTCTTGAATTTTAAGTTACAATATGGTAACTTCACCTTAGGAAAGGCTGGGATCAGAGGGCAGGATAAACAGATAACAATAAAAGGTATTTCACAGACTAAAGAGCTGATATGAAAGTACACACAGAGGTTTTGTAATTGAATAAGCTCATCTTGCTCAACTGGGAATTCATTTGGTTCTTCTTCCCTTGTATTTTCTTTCTGAGCACTTAAGTCTGCTACCAGATCCTCAACAGATGTGTGACTTTCTCCAGTCATCTGCAATCTCTTTTCCATGGTGTTCCTAATCTCAGACAAACTGAAACCCATGGCTATGGCACTTTGTACCAAAGGATTCTGTAAGAGATCATCTAAAACAAGAAATTAAAAAAACAAAAACAATTTAACAAGGATGAATCTAATTACTGGACATTATTCACTACAGTTCTCTAAGACACCTTTGCAAATATGTAGCCAAAGGAACCATATTTCTAAATTGAGAATTTTGCTACTTGAAAAACTACATTTCAAAACACCCAAAACTCCTGGTTTGAGTTTTCTTCTACACAAGGTTTCCCAGTGTCCCTTCATCTATTTATAAATATAGAAATCCTCCTAGATTTGCTGTTTGAATCAACTAGTTAAACAACGTCTCATGTAATATAATAAATTCTGTAACTGAATGTTAACTGAAATTCATCCAAAATTCCAAGGCACAATGGAAAAGTATTTGGTGACATTACATTAATTTTAATTCAATTCGGGGGGAAAAAATCACACATATGTTGAGAGAAACCAATAAATATTTCTGTTTTATAAAACCAGAACACAGCACCACCAGCAAGCAAGCAGGTCTGTCCCTGGTAAGACACAACACTACTTTGGGAAACCACTTTTCAGCATGTCAGACTTTTCCCTTCCTCTTACTTATCAATATTGTTTAAAAAGCAAAATTTTTAAACTTAATTTTCACTCATAAATGAGCATTGTGAGAGATTTCTAGAATAGGTTACCAGTGACAGCTCTCACTCCCTGGAAAGACGCTGCTTGACTGCCCTCCCTGATAACTGTCTTGTCTTTTTATTGCTTGGTATTTTTGAAAAGCATTGCAGGAATGTGTAATACTGAAGCACACAAACTACTTCAGCCTTCTCAGCTTCCTAGTCCTTGCCAACTCTTCCTGGCCCAGGAAAAAGGATTGTTTCAGTTCAGTATTCCTTAATATCCACCCCACAGCACTGCTCATTCCATGCTTGGTGCAGACTCACTAGTTACAAACTGCATCCTGTACATTCCTCCTCCACGGTTCAGCAATCTCTGCTTTACAATATTTACCAAACCATGAGTATATTTCCCCTGAGAGAAATAAAATTCATTCTGCAGTTCTCCAGAAGCAATGGAAGAGCATCATCCAACAATTTGCCTGTCATGCTTTATTTAAAAACACAATAGAGTTATTTTTAAATTTAACCATTCCCTTCCCTATACATTCAAATATGGATATTCCAAAATAGAGGGAGTTGTTTGCTTTGAACAGGTACCTTTAGGAAGTATTGTCCCTTCAGCAGCTTCTGTCTAAATGGAAATATAAAAAGACAGAATTACCATTCTGGAGAAGTAGAAGGAAACCTACAGAGCTATAAAACAGAAAATAGCTATTTGATCTTGGTTATTTATTAAATCTCCTCTCAACAACTGCAAAACTACCAGTATTTTGTTATCTCTTTCACATTGTTTGAAATTTTAATTTCAACCCATCTTTGCAACAATCACACTTACATGATCCTTAATCTATGGAAAAATTCTAAAATATAATCAGTTTTACATTTTAGTGGCTGCACACAAGTTTAACAATGCTCTACCAATAAGAAAAGAAAATTGATCTACTTATATTCATCACAGCCCTTGGGCTCCCAGGCTATAAGAGAAATGGCACTTATTCAGTACCCAAATACACCATATCCAGAGTCCCCTGGCTGTGATCCATGACCTGCTACAGAGAATGGGAGATCTGTAAACTCTGATGGACAGAACCAAAACACACTCCATGCCTTTCACTTTCTGCTAATGAAAGAAGCAGCAAGAGGATTAAAGGATAGACACATAAACTTCCTAAGAAAATTATGTTAACATTTTCTCTATTTTAACAAAACAATAAATACGGAAGGCACTTACTGTTGAATCATTACACACGTCTCGTAAGTGAACATTGTTTATAAATTCTATCCCCTTTTCCTTGCTCAAAAATCTGCACCTAAAAATGAAAATATTTAGTTTTACTAAAACTACATAAGCAGCAAAAATTGATCACGTAACTTTGGAAGCTTTCATGAATTTCATAAATCTCCTACATCACACTGACCCACTGCCATGGAGACTGACATGGCAACAAACTCCCAAATAACACTGTTAATGACCTAAGAGGAAGTAATCAAATCTGACATAATTTAAGCAACCTAAACCAAAATCGCACCCATTTAAAGAGAAGTGAAACATGGCAAGAAAACACATCTTAACCATTTACTGCACCAAGCCAAAAACTTGGAATGGTATCTCCTTTGAGTGACAGAGGCTAATCATTAAAAGCTGCCTGTACCTCTATTAAAAGAGGGAACAGCTAATGCATAAATACCAATCTCACACCTCCAGAGAGCCTTTCACCACAGAAATTTGGCAACAAATGCATGAAAGACATTGATCTTATCAATTATATAAGTAACTGAGTCTTTGTACGTGGACAGGTTCTGTCCACCTGTACGAACTGCTGAGCCGTATCATATATTATTCTTGCTTTCCTCAAAACAGACTTAAGACAACGCTGTCAGTCTTTCTAAAAAAAAATGCTGAGTCTGGAATCCTCCATGCTTTATAATTACACAGAACTGTGTTTTGAATTCCATGCCACCACTGACTTATTCAGGTTTGTTTGCACTGTGACAGAAGTTTAGTCATTTTATATCTTGGTATAACTTGGACATATATGAAGTTATAAAAACAACCATTACAATGCAGCACTTTGATAACCAGAAAAAAAATCAGATACATATTCACAAAAACTCTCTAATTCTTCTTCCTGAGAGACCAGTTAAAACCAGACACAGAGATCTTCCCTTCCCTTTAATAAAGCTCACAAATAAGCCAACATAAAATTATTTTCCCAAATCTAAACAATATTAAGCACAATCAAACTTCTGAAACCTTTACTAGTATGCTCTGTCATTAAAATGCAATATACTGTACATAAGACTCAGATATGCACCAAGAAAACAGTAAAAAATACCTTACCCAGGAAACCATTTGGCATGTTGATCCCACGGATCTTCATTTTCCTTCCACTCTTGCAATCCTCCACCACAGTGAAAACACACAACGTGATCACCATTCCCTGAGAAAACATACAACAATTTCTAGCAGGCATGACACTAAGTTTTCAAATAAAACATTACATTATTAAGAACTAAAGTATTTATTTTACTGATTCACAATTTCAACTAAAAAGAACTACATTTTAACATGGGACAACACACATGATTTAAAACAAATATCCAGGAGAGAACTGAGCTTAAAAAATACAAAATCAGAGTAGCATGAAGTTTTCCTGAATTTTATTTTAGTAATTATAGATAAAAAGCAAAAGCTCATTTATTATCAAGTAACTCGATCCAATGCTAAACAAGCCCTGAAGATGCCTGCCACAGGGAATCAGGGATGTTTGCTTGCCTTTTTGGTCCTCCATCTCCCCACAAAGTTCAACAGGCCCTGTGCAGCAGCAGCACAACCAGCTGAGGAGAACTGCACTCCCTCTGCTCCAGCACTTTGTCTACTGCAAGCCAAGACTGCACTAGAAACTGCTTACATACTGTGTTTATTGAAACGAGATAGATAGGGATACTTTTCCTAGAGGGTTAAGTTATTCTCAGGCCACAGGAAAGAGTTTTCACAGAAATCACCTCACCATCCATGGTCTGATAAGCTGCTGCTCAGTCAGTTTGCCTTCACAACAATCTCTAGGGACTTACAGGAATCCAAGAAGAAATCAATAAAAACAGTTCTACTGGGTACAAATATTGCCATACATATGGCAACATAGGAATATACAAAGGTATACAGGAATTCCCATACAGGAATATATCAAAGGTATTATTTATGGCCACAAGTAAAACAAATGGAATCAGATTAAAAAGTTCTTCTGAGATCTCCTAACAGAGAAGTCAATTAAGATGAGAGCAAAAAATTATTTCCGATAATCCCCTTTTCTTTGTGACCTCGTAAGAGCAACACCCTGTACAGCAGCTCTCAGGGAGGAATTTCAGTGGTGGTGAATGGCCATGTGCAATTCCATCTAACGGGGAAACCAACGCACAGAGACACTGGAGTCTTATCTGAGTAAGAGTGCACATGTCTAAGAGTAAAAGCTCTTCCCCTGGCATCACTGTCTTCATAAAGCTTTGGCAGTGGGCAGTAGTGGCATTGGCCAGTTCTTGGTGTCCATGTGACATAATGCAGACACGTGTTAACAAAGTGAAATGGCACACAACCTGCACTGTCCTGCTCACAGACTTCTGTGCAGGCACAGACCCACTCCTTACACCTCAGGTCTCGAGGACAGCACTTCAATTCTTAAGAAATACAAACTCCAATAATTGCCATTATGAAAGATGTATTATGAGGGTTTTAGCAGGCAAGGAAAACACTTGGCTGTTTTACTGCTAAAAACAAATTTATGATCAAGTTTATACTTTGCTGCTGAACATACCTGATATAATCTATATAATTTTACACAAGAACTGTGAAAAGTAGTTGACAGAGTAAAGAAATTCTGGAAAATCATTCCATATTAGAATTTTTTAAAATGCCTCTTTTTCCCAAAACAAGAGATTTTCTCATATACAATTTACTTGTAGAAGGCATGAGCCATTCTAAGGTCTGCTTACCCACGCTATAGAACCCAGCTTCTGCAAGTCGCTCCTTCTCAACAGGGTATGTCCAAGATAAAAATGTTTGTAAACGTCTCCCATATTTTGCCATAGATGGATTCCTTGGGTGCTGTGCATTGTTCAGACCACTTATCCCAAACTCATCAGGAATAGATTCACTTGAAACATTTCCAACATCCCGACCCAGTACAAAAAGGCATTTAGGAAAATGCCTCTTGTGTTCTGACCAAGCTCTGTCACTGGGTTCCCAGTTCTTCAATTTTCCTCCACAACAAAAACATGCCACCTGGTCACCAACACCTGTATAATAAAATCCAGCATTAGCCAATTCCTTTGGTGTCAGCTGGCCACCGAGGGGCCAGTTGTGAAAAGACTTTAATCTTGTTTCTTCACTGCACATAGCCCGGTTTTTAGGATACAAAATATCTGACATATCCACAACCTGCCTAGTCCTCAGAAGATAATCTGCCTCCAAATCAGAGTCATCCAGAGCACAAGGGAGGGCTGAATCACTGGAACCGTTTTCAGTTCTGTGCTGGTAGTTCTGGGCGACAGGATCCACGTCATCTTCCAGAAGAGCAGATTCAGTAACAAATTTGCAATTTGGGGAAAGTTGTTTGTGTCGCTCAACTGCAGAATCCCCAGACGCCCATCCTTCAATAGTTGTATGGCAACTGAAGCACTTCACTTTGTCACCTTCTCCTGTATAAACAAAGCCAGCTCGTGCCAGTGCTGATGCCGAAACTGGACAGCCAGGAGGGAATTCAGCGAAAGTTCCCAGTCGAGAGCGCTCCTGTGCCCATTCCTGGTCACCATCAGTGTCTGTGGCACAGGCCTCCAAATCATGGGGGACATTGCACGTCATCTCTGCACTAGCAGGGCCCTCCTTTAGAGTTCCTAAACAAAGAATGTATGTTTTAGTCTCACAGAGAGGACAGATCATACCCAAACACAAGCTGGAAACTGGTTAAATTCAACTACCATCCATTATGTATTAAAATAACAACCCTCCTTCTTCCCTCCCACCTCACCCATTCATTACCTGCCACGCAAAGGCAAACACCATAAACATTAAAACCAAAACAATAAAAAAAGTGTAAAGAAAGGCAGGAAGATCAAAATGTTTTACAGGCCTATAAAGATTTACCTGGAAAACACACTGGTTTATAGTTCCAAAAGCATGTTCTACTTCTTACTAAAGATTGCAAGAATGAAATCAACAAAATATTTAACAAAACTTCTGGGTAAAACCCTACCACAAAAGGCCTCTGAACCTGAAATACAAACTTACTCAATTTAAAATACAGGTCTAAACCAGACCATATTTGCAAGATTTTAGAACCCACGTCTCAAACACAACTATCTGTTAGCCCCCTATGAAGGCCGTGACTCCCCTGCCCTTTACAGGTGGGTAGCAACAGGTAAAATAATAAGTATAAAAAAAATAAGATTTCATGCTTTTATTATATTGTAACAACATACCTTAATTTACCTTTTAGCAAAATAGCTTGTGAAATAAACTGTTAGGTATTTCACTGGGGCATTTTAACAAGGAGCTGTGCACTGCTTTCAATGTCACTGTCTTGGGGCTGCCCCGCACTGGAGTTCATGCCCAGCATCTGCTTCCACTTTTCCATGCTCTGCCTACACTCTCTTACCAAAAATTCCTGTGCCTCTGCCATCCCTTCAACTTTTCCTCCCTTCCCTTCCTGAAGGAAGTCATTCTTACCACTTGTTGCACATTCCTATTCCTGCCTACACTTTCTCAGGGTGACTCCTGTTAGTCCTGCCCACCATCCCTCCTGTGCCAAAAGGCTCCTGAGGGCACTCAGACAAGCCCCACCTTCCTGAGGATGACAGAAAGCAACTTGGCTACAGCAGGTCCTGTGAAAGAACCACAAATGGCACAGTCATTGCCTTCATTCCAACATGGATGAAGTCAGACCACAGTAAAAATTCAAGTGCAGTGACATTATTGACTTAGAAAGTCTTGGCTGTTGCTCATGCACATCTCTAGGTGGTAAATGAAATTATTATGAGACTGCTCAAATGAACTTCTTAGCGCAAAGCAGTAATAATTCAACAATTAGCAGAGAGAAAGCCTTGTAGGGAAGAACGGAATATATATTTATTTGAACAAGTGTCCTTCTCCATTTTCTATTTATTTCCAGTCCTCATCTGTCTAAGGCAAAAATTGAGCTTCCTCAATACCTGCATTAATATTGATTATACTTTCCATAAGGTCAATGCAGACCTTATAATTATAATAATTGCTTACATAATACCAGATTTAGCTCCTACAGGAACGACAAAACCATTTTTAGAGTTGAGAAATGGGAGGGGGAAATTAAAATGCCTGTGCATTGCAGGATTGCTGCATCCTCTGCCAAGATGACAAAGATAATTAACATAAAAGCAGGTGGAGAAAACGTGACGTTGAGCCCCAGCGTGAATGCTGCGCGTGATCACAGCACTCCTGAGCACCAGATTCATTTCCTTCTGTATGTCAGTTCATGACTAATGTAATGACACTGGAAATTATACTGTAGCTTTCTGTTTTAGCTTAGCAAACTCAAAAATAGCCTCTGAATAAATTACATTGACTGCCCTACAAATGTGACCTATATGCTCACTGTGACTTTGAAGGGCAAAGAAACCCCAAAGCAGCAATTACATGTAGTAATATGAAAGCTGTCACAAAACATGTTATTTTTTATAGAAAACAAATAGATTTTTATAATAAAAGTTTAAAGGTTCATGCTTACTTTCTTTTAAAATCTTATTTTAAAGCCTCTAGAACTGTTTCTGTAAAGATCTCAAGTGACCTTTTGCATTTATCTTCATTAATACTACACTGCACTCACAAAAGAATTGGTATTACTCAAAACCAGTGAGCTGCATACTAATTTTCTTATCTGCATGCCTAAAAGACTTGCTACAAGAACACAAAGCCTACCTCAGATCCTTCAGAGACTCCTCACACTGCCCATTGAAAAACCAGAACAAATGCCCATGCTTTCACTGTATGAATAGCAGCACGTCTTCATTCCTCTTTTATTTATATAGAAATTAGTTCAGAAACAATAAAAATGCTCATCCTGTTTTAATTTTTACATATTAACTTTCCTGTTTTGTACTTAGTTGATAACCAGAACAGTCTGATTATGGTATCTTGGATATACCCTGTTGACAAGGAGCACCTTGCAGAAGCTGGGTAAGCCAGGCCTTGGAATGGCTAATGCCTTTTACACCTCTTTGGTAACTGTAGCAAAGCAGAGATGACCTGCTCAGCTTTAGTATAACATGAATGCACTTCAAGAAGGAACTTATTTTTCTTAAGATAAAGAAGCTATTTTACTAAAGCCATTTGAACAATATTCTGCACAGGTATTGGAACAGTTGCCTTACTCCAGTCAGTTGGAGCAATGATTTAGAGCAATATCCTGCACCACAACAGCACTCAGACAGGTATTAACTGCAGAACAAAAATGACTGATGGTAAATGTGTGAATAGTTTATGGCTAAGAAACATAAATTCACAAAAAACAGTCACCTAAAACAGGTATACACGACTTTATAACACATACTGGCAGCAAACCTGAGTTCAGAGTATACTTTATGTATGCTGAAGTTAATTAAACCTTTCTGCACTGATTTTAATTAGGCACATGAGAATTAAAGATAGAACATCCAGAAATGTTAAAGATCATCTTAACTTCTAACACCCAAATATTTTAACTACTATTGAAGCATCAAGTAATTTTTTTATACAGTGAGTAAACAGAATCTATTTTAGCCTGAAAGGCTTCCAGAAGATGAGCCAAGTTTAATCCTGCCTTTAAACGTCTGAAGGTTATTTGTCACAAGACACCTCCCACTTTCAAGCTAAACTACCAATTTATATCGTCTACTGATTATGGTTCAGAAAAAAACCCACAAACATTTAGAGCAAAAAATGTTAACTTATTCAAAATGCAAAGTTGGTTCTGCCAAGAAAACGGACTCAATTCAGCTTAAAAAATATTAACAGGTATAATTTCATGCAAAAATATGACATTATCATATTACCTAGATCTGAAATGCTTCAAAGGAAAAGTACAGAACTCGCTTGCCCTTTCAAGTATATTTTATTAGATATGATTATTTCTATCCCTAACCCTAAAACAGATTGGCATTTTAAGGAGTTATTTTTAACTCGTCCACATGACAAGCATGGCAGTAACATCCAAATCAGAAACCTCCTTGCACAGCCTCATGTTCCTGACCAAAGGGTACATAAACATGGGGCTTCTACGCCTTGCCTGGCTGACTGCAAGAGCAGAGTTAGAGTTTATTGTTGACTGAATTCTGAAATGTGAGTAGTGCACCAAGTAAATATCAAACACAACATACTGTACCAGCTGACACACAGATTATGCACATGTCACTTCAATGAACTTCAGTTTCTGCCTGCTCAGCTGCAATTAGATCAAGGAAGGTGTGTGCTAACTGGAAGTGTACTTACAAAGATTAAAATTATCAGAAACACAGGATTTATTTGAATAGTCTTTACAAATTTTAGCATGTTTATATCTAATTATCAATAGCCATTTAAAAAACCCCTCTGCCTAGAGATTCTTTTTAGTTTATTTTAGAAAGAGGGTTTGTATCTACAGAATGCCTCTTGACTCAGTGCCAAAGCTTATGTAACCCATCAGCTCAGCCTCATCTGTCTGTTCTTCAAACAGGTCCTACTTAACCTCCCACCAAGGTCTGTCATCACAAGGAGTCCATCAGCTGCTTAAGGTTATGGGTTATTATATCCTCCTAATTTTTTACTTTATTCACAAAGACATTTACACTCCCCCCATCTCTGATATGTACATAACCAGGCCTACAGACACACACCATTTTGAGAATTATTTTCACATTGTATTTTTCTTCATGAAGAAGTAATATGGGTATGGAATAGAGCAATAAACAATAAAAATGGGTTCATGGCAGTGCTCTCAGTAGGTAAGAGTGGGACAAATTTACATCTGCTAAGGGCAGAGAAAAAACCTAATTGTTTTTGTGAACGTGCATGTTAAATGTCTTCAGAAGAACTTTAGATGTATGCATCAGAAGGATTAAATATCAGCCACTACAGGAAAAACTGGCATGCTGTAAGCTAAGAAAGTTACTGCTCCTTTGGCCAAAAAAAACCCCAAATTACCCAGACAATAGGGGTTAGTAAGGAGAACAGCCCATAATAAAAAATGCCCATCAAAACTTGCAGTGTCCTGGGTTGCATCTCCTTTCCTGAGTATGAGCTGTGCTTCAGATTTAGAGTTACATTCTTTTACAAATCCTTTAAAGTTAGTTGAAGAAAAATATAGAAGGCGGCATTTTTCATCAGGGAGATACAATGACACAGAGCTTTAGCTACAGCAACATGACTAATGCCACTGCAACACTGCTGAACCGCTTGGATTCCGAAGCCAAGCTGCAAAAGCACCCAAGCTCAGAGTCCAGCAGCTCCTGCCTCGCCCCTGCCGAGGGCATTCCCTGGGGCAGACACAGACAGTGCTGGGGCAGACAGACAGCGCTCCTGCCCAGCCCCTGAGCTCCTGCCCAGCCCCTGAGCTCCTGGCACCGTCACTCAACTACAGCCCGAGGCAGAGGCAGCATCCTGGTATCTTATCATAGCACTGGCATGAATGTTATGCCATTAAAGAATGAGAAGACTCTGCATCTATATTTTACATGTGTGGGTATCTATCTATCTATCTATCTATCTATCTATCTATCTATCTATCTATCTATCTATCGTATTTATAATGGGTGGTCCCGTGGTGTAATGGAGAGCACTCTGGACTCTGAATCTCAAGGACCTGAGGTCGAGTCTCAGTGGGACCGTCCCCTGGCAGTTAAAGCCTCCCTGCCAACCCATCCCGTCAGATCTCGGATGCTCAGCAGGGTCAGCCCCGGTCAGTACCGGGTGCTGTGACAGTCCCGAGGACTTCCCTGTCACTGTCCAAGCTCGCTCGGCCGTGGCAGATGGACCTGAGGAGTTAAAGGGTGGGGCCAGTTCTGCGCACGCTGAGCCTCACCTAAAACATCCACTGAGCAGACTGGAAGGGCTTACCCAGGTGGGGAGAGCCCTGCCCAAATCTTTGTTCTGAAGTTTGGCGATACATGTAGTATTTATACAAACAGACCTCATTATTTTGTAAACTTGGAAATCTGTCTTGAATTATCCTCTATATTTTAAGTTTGTCAGGAAATTGGGATGACTTGGAGACTAATTCTAATTATAGTATTGTACCAAAAATGAAAAGTTGCACCTGTTGAAAACACTCTGCTTGCCTTTCTACATAATAAGAAATTCTTCAAAACACGGAAGGGGAAGGACAATGATCTGCAAGGGATGTGCAGCTCCATTTTACATTTTTTATGACAGGAGTGACACTCCATGCAAGCTCTGCCTTCTTCAGTCTTAACAGCCTTTCAATCTTCACACACAGCTACTTTTTTCACATTCAAAAATCTTTGCTATTTATAGAGCCCGACTTTCAGTCATGGCATTCAGAGTATTTTGGGTTAGAACTCCACAAAAATGACCACATGCTATGAAAAATAAAAAGCAGCAAATGACTGTATGCTGTTCACTCTGGAAATAAACAAACAAAAAAATACAAAAGGTACTTACAATAGTTTTTCCCTTAGGAATTAGTATCCAATCTGACCAAGTATAGCAATAGATTAATGAAAGCAGATACTGGTTTCATCCTTATTTTGCACCAATCTTTAGAACAAATTCCAGTATTTACATTCCTGTTGGTAGAAAAAAAACAGAGGTTAAAATCTTCCTTTTCACATAACCTTCAGCATTGTTTATGAAGGCACAACTTCAAACTACAGCCAAAAAAAAATTAAAATTCTCTCTCTCTTGATCATGACATCCAAATTAAAACATATTCTAAAGCTGAATGAGTCTGAGGTCAGGGAAAGTCTGAAATTTAGATGTTTGACTAAAACTAGCAAGGGACATGAATTGGAGATACTCCAGGAAATACAAAGTAAACAAAACAAAATCCTGGAATTAAAAACTAGAGGGCAGCAAAAGAAGATTGTAACAGCAGACAGAATAAAATCCCACGATCCAGACTTCTCGCTCTCAGGAAATTCTGTATCTGATTATAAATTGGGTTTTCTGGAACTCTTCAGCTCCCTGTCCCTGCCTCACCCACCCTGGGAGGGCAGCAACAGACACAGGAGCCCCGTCACATGCACATATGGCCTGAAATGAAATGATTTTCATACTTCCAAAAATCGAGATAGGATCACACAGTTTCTTACTTTTCTGGTAACAAATGCAAGTCTGCCTTGTATCAGTGGGAGTAGCCCAAAAATCCCACAATCAACCAACCACCCTCATCAGAATTTTCCCTTTTGCTGCTGATTACAAAGGGCAAGGTCAGAGGAGACACAGAACAATCATTAACTTGTTCCTTTGCCCTCCTTGGCAAGTGCTGTGGGTGCCAAGCTTGCTACGGAAGGAAGTACTTGTGGGTTCTTTAAATAATCTCAAAGAAAACTGCAAAGCAATCAAGCAGATTGAAGCAATTGAAAACTGAAAAATACCCGAACAGAGGTTTAATCAACCAATACATCACACCAAACTTGCTTTCTGAAAGAGAATACTTCACTGTTGTCTTCTCTGTTATATGGTGATTTACTTCAGGATAAACAATGAGTAGATTAAGTTAATGTGTATCTTACTGTTCTTTGTCAAGGTATCAGATTCAAAAAAAGGTATTTGACAAAAAAGTGATTTTTCATGCAGTTGGTTGCTTTTCCTTCCAAGCTGGTCTACCCTAACTAAGACCTTGTGGTTTTAAAGTGTTCACTGAAGAAACAGAATGCTCCCAGTTAGCTACATAAAGCACAGCAATGAAAACAGCAGTTGTAGCAGTGAAGGGATAATGAAAGCAGCACTGCAAACACATTTGTGCTTCATAGAGGATACAGATTAATAACAGTTAAACAAGACAGATATTACACAGACTGAAGTGAGTACTTACAACCATTTATAGGGCTTCTAGCAGCAACACAGGAGCATCAGACAGTAGTACAGAAGCAGAAATACACTTAAAGAGAAACATATATGCATAAAGAGAATGGCTGGAAGTTTCAAACACAGCTGAAAAAAGTATTGCCAGAGTGAACTTCTGCCTGTAGAATTCTTAAAAACTACTGCAATCTTAACAAAGCAAAACTGATCAAAATTCTATTTTTATTAACAAGAAGCAGAAAAGGCATTCTAGCAAGTCTGATGGGTCTAATAAATGAAAAATAATAAAAGAGCGGGCAAGGGGAGACAATATTCAAATATGTGAAAACAAGCAGAGGCGACCAGAAGCGCAAATTTTTCCTTCAACTTATGTAAAGAGCATGGAACGTAGAGAGCACAGAGCACCGACGGTCCTGCTTGGAGACCGCAGGGCACGGCTGGGTGCGGGCTCGGGGCTGGGTTAAGGGGTCAGGGCATGGGGGTCGGGGCTGGGTGAGGGCACGGGGGCCGGTGCGGGCACGGGGGTCGGTCCGGGCACGGGGGCCGGTGCGGGCACGGGGGTCGGTCCGGGCACGGGGGTCGGTCCGGGCACGGGGGCCGGTCCGGGCACGGGGGCCGGTCCGGGCACGGGGGCCGGTGCGGGGCAGCCCCGTCCCGGCGGTGGCGGCGCGGTCCCCATGGCAACGCCCAGCCGGCAGGACCACCCCCGCCGGGGCTGCGAGGGCCGGGGCACAGTGGCGGCCCCGCCGGCCCTTCCCCAGCACCTCCGTGAGGACGGCGCGGGGGTACGACGCCCCTGCCCCGAGCGGAGACCCCGCCGAGCCGCCCGGGGCAGTGGGAGCCGGCAGAGCAGCGGGGGCCGCCACAGCGGGCAGGCGTGCAACCCATCCCGCCCCGGGGGTCTCGCCCGCTGCCCCCGGTCCTGCCGCTGCCCCGGGCCCCGTCAGCGCTCCCTGACAACTCACCGGGCGCATCCCGTCCCGTCCCGCCCGGCGCGGCCCCAGCGCGGCCCCAGCGCGGATCCGCCCGCACCGCGCACGCCGACAAGATGGCGGCTCCCGGCAGGCCCCGCGGCGGGCTCGGCACAGCCGGCACAGGGCGCCGCGCGGCGGCCGCGCCGGGAACTGCAGCGCGGGAGCCCTCAGAGCCCTCGGCCCCTTGAACCGCTCCGACCCTTCCAACCCCTCTACCCTCTCAGCCCCTCAAAGCCGTTTACCCTCTCAGCCCCTCAAATCGCTCTGCTCCCTCAGCCTCTTCACCCCTCCATCCCCGCCCCGCCTCGCCTCCCCTCCCTCGCCTCCCCGGCACCCCTTTCCTGTCTCTCACATCTTCCCCAGGCCGTTTCTGGTCCCTGCGCTCCCCTTGCTCTCACCTCTTGTCTCTGCACAATAACAGCTTGTTAAGACTTAAATCTGTTAAACCTGATTTTTTTTGGACTAGAATTGTCCAAATTGGACAGAAAATTCAGACTCTTTTTCTTGGGTAGGCAAAATCATGTAACCATTATGACTAAGACTGAGATGGTCTTGAACAGTAAAATATCTCATTAACGTTTTTCTCTGTTTTAGCCCTCATGGCTGGCCCAACAGATTTTGGCACTTGGCTGGATGTGGAGAACCTCCTTCCTGCTGTCCTCAAGAAAGCTCAGCTACTGGGAGCAACACCCTCAAACATTTTTGGTTTCCCATTGTGCTTACAAACAATAGTGAGTTACTTCCTTCAGATCATGTATCTCCAAAGACTTGTGGCAGATTGTCTGGGACAGTATCAGGAGAGAAGGGTAATAACACAATGCACCAGAATGTTTGCAGATCCAGGGCTCAGAGCCCTTCTGGATAAGGATTGTTTCTCACTTTGTTGTCCAGCACCTACTAAAATCCCAGTTTGATTCAAAGCTTCTGGTTGTTATAATTAACTATAGTATACGGTGACAAGTATGAATGTGATTCATGGCAGTAAAACGAATGAGCTATTGGAGCTCCTATAGTGACATGAAAAGAAACATATGGCCAGACAATTAACCAAAACTTCCAACTTACACCCATATGGAGAGATAAACAGGATAGTGTTAAATCACTTTATCTCCTATAACTTTGTCAAAGACCACATGAATTGTAACACAAAAGTTGAAGAGCTAAACTTTCCCACATCTAAGGGGATCAGAATTTATGGTGGGGTTATCACTAGGGTTGTAAAAGTAACTTAGCTATAGTGGTATATGTTAAACTGCTTAACAATGTACTTACAATGTTTATGCATAAGTCTAATGAATGTGTATGTAGAGACTAAATAAATGTTAGAGTTACTCTGTGTTCGGTGTGCGAGGGCGAGCAATGCTGGCGTCAATAAGGGATCACAAGTTATATGGGAAACTGTGTTTGTTGACATATTCCCTAAGAAAATAATGTCATTTATTTCCTACCCATCTCATTGACTAATCAATTGGACCATTAATATCAGGTTAATGAATGGAGTGAAAAAAGCTATGCAATCCAGAGCTGGAATTTCAGGGGTGCAGCAGAGAAAGAAAATCAAACATGGAAAAATGACAAAGCAGTGCCTTGATTAGGAACATTTTCTCATGAACATGACAATAGAAAATCAAATAACTGATAAGTTACAGGTGTGTGAAGGCTGCCTTTCCCCATGAATTACATCCAGTGTTCTTGCTATCATTGGAAAAAAGACATGCAGTCATTTGCTAGGAAAGCCATGCATTTGCATGCTGGTCCACAGAAGATCAAATCTGGTCCTCTCTTCTGAAACAGTATGACATCCTTTCCCTTTATCCACACCACTTACTATTACAGCATATTCTTTCTTTTCTTTTGTTGCAAGCAGTGATAGACATCATTCTCATTACATTTTTCATGAAGGTAGTGAAAAAGTCTCAAGGGAAGTCTGAGATAAATAGAGGTATTATTATAGTACAGAAACAGGAAAAGTTGAAAAAACATGATGAGCCTGTTGAATTTTAGCCATGAAATCTTATGCAGGATAAATGTGCCTGTAACTTCCAAATCCATTGCTGATCAGACAATGCAATAAAATGCCTCCTCATTAAAATTAAAACTGTGAAATAATGGCAGCAGTACTGAACCTGATAATACATGCCCTGTGGAAAAGTTAGATTTAAGCATGTAAAAACTAAATATTCTTTTGATGCTTACTTATAAGTTCACTTGCCTGTGGTGTCAAACCAGGGACAAACGGTGTTTACTTTCTTTCACAATTCACTGCACAGGCAAGCAAAGATAAATGTCAAACGAAGAGGAAAATGGTAAACATGAAACTAGTGATTTATTTCTGTTCTGTTTGAACTGATTAATGAAGGAAATAATTATCTAGAGCTGGGACTTTGGACTTAACAAACATGGCATATAACCACATACATGGTTTTCTATTCATAATTCCTTCGAGCTGGTACTGGCACACAGGTACTGTGTAAGTCTGATACAACAGGCAGAAGAAAAGCCAAGTTCAGAGCAATGCTTGCCATTCCCTGCATGCTTCCCTATTCCCTGCATGCTTCCATGTTATACCCTCATAGGAGAAAAGAGGCAAAGAGGAGCAAAGATGAATGCTGTGGTTAACAAACGTGTCCCTTTTAACTGATCACTTTGGTCATTCGTTTTCCCCACATCCTGTTGATGATGTCTGAGAATTCCTATACATGGGGGAAACTCAACATGACCATGCAAATCTTAGCTGAGCAAACTTTTCTGTACTTTTTAAACGTTTTACACTGCTGCTTAAGTAGAAGGTTAAAAAGCATATTCTTCACATGTCAAAGGCAGGTGTATTTACTAAGTACCTTCTGACTTTGGACACACTCAGAGTCATCTACCAGAAAGTGATGCCCCAGCAGAACAGAGAGCAATGGACAAAATGACCCATTCTGTTTCTAGGCTGGGATCAAGAATGAACAATCAAGACCCAGAGTTTCAGAAGTAGCTTCTTTGACTGCTAGCAGTCTGCCAACCCCGAGTTTAGGTAGGTGTTCAGGATTTCTCTCACATGATTATCATTACCCACAGACACGCTTTCATTTTTAACATACTTGGTATCTGGGGTACACAACCCAAACAAGGGTGTGGACTGTGTTGGTCAGAGTCTGACCTACCAAATTCAGGGTTTACCTTCAAACCTTCATATTCTCTCAAAGCACTAATAAATGCCCTTACCTCTCACAATAAACCAGCATGAGGCACCTATGCCATGGGATGAGTGTCTGGGATAAGTGCCTGTCCAACAGCCACACCAACAGCTCTAGTAGGCACTGCCCACACACTGGAAAGTGCTGACTTTGTAAACTTTGGCTTCCTACACTCCTGCATCACCAGCACCCAGCCAACCTCCTTGGGGGCTCCAGCCACCTGGAGTTCCACTGCACACATGCAGAGGAGAGGGGCAGGAGCACAAGCTGTAACACTTGCTGCAGAGCTGCTGGGGCACCAGCATGGGCTGCCTGGCTCTCCCAGCGCTGGAGAGACACTGCCAGGGAGCTGCTGCAACAAACCCTTCATATGCGTGACCACAGGCTGAGGATGGGCTGAAATTACCACAGGGATTTTGTCAGCAGAGTGCAGTAAGTCATCCCATTTTCTGGGAGATGTGTGTCGTCTAAGAGGTGTAACAATACAGACCTGTCCTGAAGAATATCCAGCTATTAGATCAATGAGCGAGTGATCGCTGTGAGCCCAGGAATATCTGCTTTACAAGTTGTACTCTGCCTTTCTGCATGAGAAGACTGAGGAAGCACTGCAAGACTCTAAATGGCACTGCAGTGATACTGTCACTGCTCAGCTTGCAGTATTTCCTAGGGCTTTTTCACATTTTCACGCTTTATATGCTATTATATTGAAATTCCAATAACTGACCTTGATAAGGCCTTTTCTAGGAATGTGTATGTCCTGGAAAACAGAATGTTTCTTAATTAATTTATTAGTTTTCTGCTGTGCCTTTTGCGACCGGACTTGCCTATTCTGCATCGGCCTTTTTAGCCTCCAGCACGCTTGCAGCAAGTGTGGGTAAAGCCCTTCCCAAATCTTCATTCACAAAGCCTGGCCATGATGATGATGAATTTATTAGTTTTCTTTTGTCTCATCATTCTTTAGAGCAGAGAAACAGGAATTGTCCATGCAATAGTTCCAGCACAGGCGGGGAGTAAAGCCCATTAGAACAGCTTGTCTCCATCTTTCAAACAAATCCCAGCAGTGTCTCACAGATCTCTACTTCTGAACTAACATTTTGCCATTTGGTGAGTCTGTGATTAAAGATATAATTATGCTTTTCCTGTATTTATAAACTTCTCCATTGTTCAAAGCTGTTGCTGAAACAGAGATTTTGGGGGGTCTTTTTGTCCTTCCTTGTCAATGCTAATCAAGAAAAAAACCAAACATGAGTCTTTGGAGCTACACACTCTGATCAGACAGAAATACACATTGAAGGAGTGAAACACTGTGAAGCAAATAATTGATCTGCTGCCTATCAAATACTGTTCCAATCACATTACTCCAGGCATTGCTCCCAGCACCATTTTTAACAGGCATTATGTGGAAGAGTTTAATTAGTCTTTCTGCCTTTCATTTTTCACCAGCAGGTTGCATGAATACACAGAAAACCAACAACTTAAGCCTTGACTAAAAGACTTCCAGGTCAACAGGGTTTGGAAATGGAACCAAAGCCTGAAGCTGGCTCTTGCCTGTGCTGGCAAGTGGGTAAGAAAGGCAAATAACAACAACTCTGACTGAAACAACGCTGCTTTCTGTGAGCTGAAAACAAGCAAACCTTTCCCAAACAGTATGATCCTCCACATCCATTGATCTTAATTAAATCAGGGACATTTTGTAGCTCAAGATGATGAAGCGGCACTGAGTTTAGCTATGAAAAAACTCCAAAAGTTGTAAGAGGTGTTTGACAATCGCTGTCAGAGAATGTTTCTCTTTTCAGTTGCCCAGAGGAATGGAAACAGCTGGTACCAGCTATTCTTACTTGCCTAAACAGCATTTACCAAATGGAAATCATCTGGAAAATGTGGAAGCATGACTTCTTTGTATCACTTATCTTCTGTGTGAGAATTTAGGAAATGTCTCCAGAAAAAGAACAAGAGCAATCATCAAACAATGAATGATTAAAAAAAAAAATCAGGAATTTAGGACAATTAATTCTTACATGGACATGATAAGCCAAATAATAAAGGACATTTTATTTGAAACATCTGGAAAATGTGGAAGCATGACTTCTTTGTATCACTTATCTTCTGTGTGAGAATTTAGGAAATGTCTCCAGAAAAAGAACAAGAGCAATCATCAAACAATGAATGATTAAAAAAAAAAATCAGGAATTTAGGACAATTAATTCTTACATGGACATGATAAGCCAAATAATAAAGGACATTTTATTTGAAACAGTCAATGTTAAATGTCTGTGCATGAAAAGCAAACCAAGGCAGTAATTTGTTAAAATTGTGCCTTGTCATATGAATCCATGGAGCTGGTTAACACAGAGGAAATGAGCTGTTGGATGTTTTATTTCTTCTGCTTCAGTACATTTCTGGCTCTCCTAAGGGGTGTCTGCAGTATTTATTTAGAAAACCAAGAATGAATAAATTTTTCTAAGTTTAAATTACCACTGATACTTTTCCAGCTATGTATTTGCTGGATAATGTCCTACACCCTTGAAAACCTTGTATTTGCCATCAAGCTAAATAACTTCCCACTGCTATCCAGCTGTTACCATAGTGGTGACACAGGCATTTTCTTTAATGCAGTTGGGACAAAACCTTCAGAGTACTTCTTTATTCAGGCAAGAAGCACAGTGGTGTGACATACCCTGCCTTTGCAGTCATCATCATTCTTCCGTCTTTTCAAAATTTTATTTTATCCCATTATTTACAAAGGTAAAAGTCAACCTGTAGAAATAACAGAAGGGAACATAGAGCTGTCCTGGCTTTTCACAAGGCTCTGACTCATTTATACGAATCTTAGGATGCCCACGATGCTTTTTATAGCACACAAAAGCCTCATGAAAAGATGGAGAATAAACTATAAGGGCTGTTTTATACAACTAAAATATAAGTCTTATTTTTTAACCTAGGTATTGCTCACAATTCATCTAACAGGTGGTACTGAGAAAGATGTTTCACTGCATAAAGATGTCCACTACAAAATCATAGATAAGTCAAAAGTTTATAGCCTTGAATGAAAACTACTCTGTGTCAACAATATATTAATCTGAAGAGGAATTGGTAGATACTTATTTTCAAAATATTTTGCTTTGCCTACATTTTTTTACTAAAAATTGTGTCTATGTTTTAGATGTTATATATCATATATATACCATGCATCTTAATTAAATAGAGTACATTTTCTATAAATCCTATCATGAAATGTTTTCTGTAGTGCTATAGGTATATTGCGGAGTCAGACTTTCCTCAGAGTAGACATAGTTTGCAGGAAGGAAAATTCCAGTTTGACTCAAGGAAGAAACATTTCAGTGCTTAAACACCAGGACAGGGAAATCACCTCCCTGCGAGTGTTCACAGCTCTGTGAAGGCACGGAGGAACCTCACTGTTATATTTGCTTTTCATTCCTTTTTGCTATGCTGTAGTTCTAAACATGAAATCAAGAATTTGTAGTCCTTCATCTGATGATAATTTCTGAGGAAATACTCCACTTTCTATGGACTTCTAGGAAAACTGTTTGACCACTCATGATTATTTAGTATTCTTCCTTTTTTTTTTTAATTAAAAACCTGAAAAGAATAACTTGGAACAGAGAACTGCAAAGTGTTGAAAAGTGCAAATAATTCTGAGCTACAAATCAATGCATTTACATATAAAAAAAGTAACATATTAGGACATGACTTTGCAAACTTTTATGAGATGAAAACTTTACTCATGTCTAGTCTGTGCAAGTCTCAGCAGGTAGAATTACTCACCAGCATAAATGTTCATCAGAAGATCCTCTAAATGGATTGTAAATAACTTCCTGAGTATCTACGACACAAAAGAACTGTACACACCAGTGCCCACAGCTAATGCATTTCATTTACTGTAGAAGTTCTACCATTCACCACAATTTCACTATTCCACTCAGTGTAAACCAAATATATCAACAATACAGAAAATGTAGTCATGGTGATTTAGTAAAATTGTTTGACAATAATTGACTGTACTTTAATCTCAGGCCTAATTGTTCTATAATTATTTAAGTATTTAATAAGCTGTTTAATTAATAGCCCAGCTCCTACAGTAAGGAAATACTCTTTAACTGAGCCACTGTTGAATGGTGGATCTACAACACTTACAAGCTTCCTAAAATTCCATTCATTGACATTCATTTTGTGAATCTTTAGAAATCATGAGAAACCCCTTAAAACTCTCATCCCTTTAAAACTGTATCACACTTTATTTCAAATGAGTAAACTCTAAGACTCAGATATGCAAATGTATTTGTAGGTTTAAAGTTGCAGGAGAGTGCAGTGAGACAAACGTACTGAAACTGGGTAGTTCCAATATCCCCTCTGAAAGCTGTGGGAGAATCTGACCTTTAGTAAAATGTTTTTATGGTCCCAACTACATTTTTAACATCTTTGAAATTCTGTTCTTATGTCAGCAATTATTGTGGTTGCAAACTAAAATGTGAATGTTACCGAGTACTACCCCATGGCACTGTATTACTGTCACAGACCCAGACCACAGGCATTTGCTGCAAAAATCCACATATTTGAAACAGTAAAAGTTGGCATTGCACTGCATTGGCATAGTAAGGAGTCAGCATTTAAAAACAAACCATGCAGGATCTTTCAAAGAAGTTCATAGCTCTGGCCAAGAGAGAAGGGAAACAGTAATTTTAGTGAAATTGCTCTCAGTGATGGTGGAGGGATTTAAGGGTTTGCAGAAGCAAGTCAGCACTTTGAAAGAAGGTGCAACACTGTCCATTTGTCTTTTCTAGAACTGAGTAACTTGTCCACTTTAAAACTGAATTCAATTAGGTAAGGCCATAATTCAGCTTACAGTACTTTGTTTTGTTTTTTGTAATGTTCCATTGTTGAATTACAGAATTCAAGTAAAAAAGAAGTTGGAGTTTTGCAATTTACAATTCAGACACTGCTCTTGTGCTGTTTGCATTTGCTGAGCAATCTGGTCTACGGGAAGGTGTCCCTGCCTACAACAGGGGTTGGAACAAGGTCATCTCTAAAGTCCCTTCCCTTCCAACCCATTCTATGATTCTGTGATTCCATATGAAGACACAAACATCCCTGTGTTAAAATGAAGAGAAATGTAAAGTTGCTGTTATTGACCTGAAATGACTTTTTCAACACTTAGAGCTCATAAGCAATAACATTTATTTTGAAGTAATTACCTTCTAGCAAGAACACAGCAAGCAAAAATACATGCTTACCATAGATGTAATAGCTATTATTTATTATTGGGCTATGATCAATTAGATGTTAAAATTGTTTCTCTCACATGTATTTCTATCCTGCATGTAATTTCTTTTATCTTTGGCCTGTCCACTCTGTTACCAATACACTTCAAGGAAGAAGTGTCTTAGTTTCCTTGAGTAAAATTGGGATTTATCATTTTAGTCCTGTAATGATTTGATGGCTTTATTCTGCTGTATTTCTCCACAAGTCTCTCTTCATCCTCATGAAACCCTGAGATTAGCTTGGTTGGTTAAAACTTTGTTGTAATAATGCCAAGGTCATGGGCTCAATCCTCTACATGGGCCCTTGACTTAAGAGTTGGACTCTATGATCCTTGTGAGTCCCTTCCAACTCAGAATTGCCTGTGAAATATCTGTGAAATGATGAAGGCAAAATCTCTCATTCAGACCAGATATAGCTCTGTGCCTGAACACATCTTCGTTCATAGTACCTGTTGCAAGATTCTTGTTTTCTGTTTGTGTCTTTGTCTCGGTTTGAGGGGAAAAAACCAAAATGTTTTACCCACAAGCAGGGGAGGGGCCTCCTCCACGATAATCACACCACTCTTTATCAAATTTAAGAAAAGGAATTTTAATACAAGAAGGATAACTGCTATATAATATATATATATATATATATATGTAAACAGACTAGTGCAACCCACTTCCCCAACACCACAAGAGAGGAAAAAAAAACCCAAAAAAACCCAACAACAAAACCCAGCAGGTTTTTCTCTCCGGGAGGAAAGGTTATACTCAAGTGTTCATATCACAGCCCGGCTGGCTGCAGAGTGAGTTTCAGTCCCTCTCCAGCGAGACAGACGAGCAGTGGGCTTTCAGATGGACTCAGTCTCTTCCCCCTGTGTTCCCCGTCCAAGAAGCAGAAAGGTACGAGCAACCAGCAGCAAATCCAAGGCAGGCAGCAGCAGCAGCACGGCACGAAAAAGTAGTCCGAAGTAGGCAGCGGCAAAACAGCCAGGAAAACCCCAGCAGTAACCAGCAGGGCAGCCTGCCTCCTTCGAGCCCCCACTCCCCCGTTCCGCCGAGCCAAGACTGGGGAGAATATCCAAAAAAAAAAAAAAACCAAAAGAGACAAACCTGCCCCCACCCCAGCGATCAACAGTTAACTGCTTCTTTTGTTAACCGCTGGCCTGGGCAGTTAAGTGGCAGGGGAGAGAATTTACATAATAATCCCAAACTACAACAGTCTTTTGTCTCCTAAATACACCTATTGCATGCACTTGTAACACCTTCTCATGTTATTCCTTAGGCCTGCAATGTTGTGCCTCTCATCATTCACACATCTATTTTAAATATACTTATTTAATTTTTAAAAAAAAATAAACCATCACAAATACATTAGGCTCTTGTAAACTGAGTTTGTCTTTTATCACATGGCATATGATACACCCGAAATGTGGTATTTAATTGAAAATACAAGCACAGGAGGCAGAGAATCTGCCTCCTCTATTAGTTGTGTCAGTGCAGAGTTCAGGGGCTGCAGCAGCTGTTGTACACACGGCCCAACAACACCAGCACCCTGCACAGTGTCAGTGGCAGGGACTGGCTGGGCATGGCAACTGAAACAACACTATTTCCTCAGGCTGAAGTTCTACAGACTTTCTGATCTGGGCTATTTTGTGAGGGGAAAAACACTTTTACACCAAGTACTTGCAAGCTGTTAACTTGGGTTAAAGTGGAGAACACAGAACAAAGCAGAGAGAGCACAGCAGTGCTGGCACTGCCAAAGGCACAGGTGAACTGAGTCCTCAGCTCAATATTATTTTAAATTCTCTGTTTCATTGTATTTGCCTCATTTATTTATTTTTATTTAAAATTCTCCATTTTCTGAAGGTTCATCATATTGGTGAAATGATTTACACTTTAGTAGAGGAGCAGGCAGTACAAGACTGAGAAGGCAGGTGAAACAAAGATGTCCTGACAGGTAAGAGGAATGTCTGGAAAGCCTAAACACATGTGCTGCCTGACCAAACAGGGTGTTTTTAACCCTTATATCCCAGTTAGAAACTGACGAGAACACAGAACTGCCTGGAGAGAGTTAACAGAGATCACAGAATCAACTGGGTTGGAAAAGACCTGAGATCAAGTCCAGCCTTTGGCCAACACCTCCTGGTGCACTCACGATGCCAAGATGTGCCACACTAAGAAAACACACAAAAGCATCAGGGACGAGGAACAGTCAGTGACACCCACAGAGCTCAGTGCCCTGTTACACACAGACACACCGCTGGGATGCCCCACAGTCATTCTGGATGCAAACATTTTTTTTTAGACTATATTTATTAATCCGATTTACCGTTTTAGCCATTTTTTGTGAGCACACGGGGCATCACAGCCCTGCACACACGGGGGGTGTCAGAGCCCCGCACACACACACGGGGGGTGTCAGAGCCCCGCACACACACACGGGGGGTGTCAGAGCCCCGCACACACACACATAGGGGGTGTCAGAGCCCCGCACACACACACACGGGGGCTGTCAGAGCCCCGCACACACACACACGGGGGCTGTCAGAGCCCCGCACACACACACGGGGGCTGTCAGAGCCCCGCACAGACGCACGGGATGTGTCAGAGCCCCGCACTCGGTCTATGACCCCCTCCCCTCACGGGCCCCGCGCGCTCCCGCCCCGCGGTCCCCACGCACGCGCACAGCGCGGCCCCGCCCCTCGGCCGCCCTCGCTCGCAGGCGCAGTCCCACCCGCCGCCCCCCGCTCGGCGCGGCCCCTGCTCGGTCCCGCCCGTCCCCTCTGACCCGTCGCCGCCGCCGCTACTGCTCCATCCGGGCCCTCGGCGCCACTCCGGGAAGATGGCGGCGCTGCTCCCGGGCGAGTGGATAAAGAACTGGGAGAAAGGCGGCAAGAGCGAGTTGTGAGTGTCGGGGCCTGGCCGCGGGGCGCGATGGGGCGGTGCGGCCCGCGGGAGGGAGCGCGGGGGGCGGCGGCAGAGCCGCGTCCTTGCTTGCCGGGTTGAGGGTCGAAGCCACGGTATGGCGGAGCGCCCTCCCGCCCGGCGCTGCCGCCGCCCCGACACTCGGCCCGGAGGTGGGCCCGGTGCTGCCGCCGCCCCGACCGCCCCTTCCCGCCGCCGGGCCCGGTTTGGCAGGGTCGGGCTCCTTCAGCCTCCCCCCGGGGTAATGCGGGCCCTGGCACGTTCCGGTTCCGCTGGGGACACGGTACTGGCCGTTCGGTGCAGGCCTCAACCCCCCGTTCCCACCTTCCCCCGATCCCGGGGGGGCTGGCGCTGTGTTCTTTGGCCCAGGCACGGCAGGATCAGCCAGGCGTGCATGTGCTATCCCTCAAAGTAATCCTTGTGTGCCGAGGGGTCTGGCTGCGGCCTCCCACACCAGCCCAGGTGTGCTGGGAGCCTTCCGTTCGGCACCTTCGGTGTGTCTGTTTCAGGCCATCTTGGCAAGTTAACTGACTGCCTGCTGCGTTTCTTCGGGTAATTCACTAGTTGGCCATTTCATGTATCTCTGTTGGCTTTAACAGCTTGTTTTGTGTACTAACTTTAGGTTTTCTGTGCTCTGATTTCTTCCATGTACTTCTGTTTTTGTTGGAACTAAAAAGTGCTGCAGTTTTAAATACAATTGCTTAGGGGATCACTTTGAGAAATGCTTGGTGAGAGTCGCTCATTTTGTGATTTTCTTTTGTTCATCTTTTTTTAAAAGGTTGTCTGGCTTTGGTAATGATCCTCCATGTGCATGAAGAAAAAGGTAGTGGAGTTAGAGAATGCAGAGGGCAGTGGCTCCCTGCACAAAACACTGTTCTTTCCAGATCCTCCATTTTGTAGTGAGGGGGCCCCCTTTTATAGCCATGTCGTTTTTCTTTTCAATTATGATAGAACTATTCTCAGTATATAAGCTAAACACGTTGAAAGGTAGTGTGGAGTTTGCACAAGGACAGAAATGCCATAGCTGATCATACACTGGCAACTGCATTGCCCACGTTGAATTCTCATCACTCTGAGCTTTGCAAGGGGCAAGTTACCTCAATTTTTTGACTTTTGGGATTCCCCCCTCTTCTTAGTGCAGCACTTTTTAACCGTGCTGGAAAGAAAGTGTTCATCTGCTGCAGGACCTAAACCCCAAAATAATTAACGAAATTCCTGTATTTGTGGAATTTGCACTTCATTTGGAGTGTTGCTTAAATGCAGTTCCAGGCACGACTTCAAGAGCAGTTTGCAGAAGAGGCCATTTGTGTTAGAAGAAACACGATTGTGTCTGGATAACAGTTGTCAGGGTTTTGCAGTGGTAGCTTTATAAACACGAGGACTATGCGTGAGCTTACCCTGTAGAACCTAAAGGATGTATCTGTAGCCAGTATCTAGAGAACTTTGTAAGAAACTATAGGGAGAGTCTTCACTGTGTAACTTTGTGTTTCTTTTTCCAAAACTTCCCATCTCCTGTTTTACTAGAGGAAAACAAAACTAGGATGCTGTAATTTCAAAATGCAACACATGATATATTATCAAATATTAAATTAAAAAGAGAATAAATGTAATGATACTTCTTATTTTCATTGAATTATTCATCTAATACCAATATGCTCAGAAACATAAATTAGGTCCAGGCCTGAGTCCAGTTTTGGGCTTTGTGGTTCAAAGTTAAGATGGTGCATTAAAATGATAAGTTAGAAAAATGGGAAGGGATATTGCAAAAGAAGAATAGCTAGCAAATAAAGGATTTGCAAAAATGTAGAAGGTTTTTCCCTTTTTTTTTTTTTGTTTAATTTAGGGAAGGCTGATCTAACAAAACCCACAAACGAAGTCAGAGAACATTCGCTTCTGTATGGAGGGGTTTGGTTTGTTTTTAAACAAAGTGGTGGGCTTGTTCACAGGGACACAAATACCAACTTCTTTGAAAAGTGAAGATTACAGGAAAAACTCTTCATAATTAGAAAAGATTAGGTCTTATGGAAAAAAAAATACTTGCTGGAGCATGAAATGGCTTTCATGGTCTGACCAGATCACTTGAGATGGTGTTTTGGCAGTTACCAATGCCTGAATGAAAGCACAGTTACATGTGTTGGAGGAATATGAAACTGTATTGAGAGAAGTAAATGATTTGTTTTAATTTGACATTTCATGTTCTGTGGGGATTAATAATAGATGTTTGAGATACTGTTTTCTTGTATTTTCTTTTTGAGTGGTGTGTTTTTGCTCATAATGATCAGCTTGTCCTGATTTAACAGTAGTATCCAAAAAGAAGGTAAAGATTTTGTGTGACTTAGACTGCCATAGTGTTAATTAGTAAGGCAACAGTGACCATTTGCTTCCAGGAAATTGTTCAGAGACCTTGTTCAAAACTCTACATACTTTGCATTAATCAAGATACTGATGTGTAATAATATCAAATAAAAATCCTTAAATGTATATAATGTGCTTTCAGCTGTGCTTAGCTGCCAACACTGTACATTGGTCAGGATGTGGTCATCTTACCTGTCATTTTTTATTTTGTACAGACCTTTCTCTGTATGAATGCAGTTTATTAAATTATGTTCATGTGTTTGCTAATGCCAGTTACTCTGTACAGTTGGAGTTGGAATCTGAGGGTGACTTCTTACACTGCTCAGTCTGGACTCCTTGTGGACCTGTTTGAGTTCTGTCCTTGTACAGAAATGGTTTGTGTGGTGTCTCCCACAACAAGATGCTGGTCTGTGACCGAAGCCCACGTGGACACTGACAGTACATGTGATGGCAAACACTGACCGTGTTTCCTGGGAGATTCAACACATCCAGGAGCCTTCAGTGTGGATGGAGGGCTTTAATAAAGTACTTGCCTGGCAGTTTATGCAGTGTGTTGAGCCTCAAGAGAAACTGAAGAAGCTTAATATTTGTGAATGTGAAATTTTGAGGGTCCATCCTTCAGCCACTCCCAACACGTTTCTTACTTTAACTCAACACTGTAACATTCCTCATGCATTCAAGGACTGAGAGTCAGGTAAACAGTCCAGTTGTAGTTGTGCCATCCTGACTGCAAAATGCAACTGATTGCACTTTATCTCAACTAGAGAACTACCCACATCAGTTAAATTATGTGTGTGCTTAAATGTTAGCAGGCACTTGCACTTTGTGATAATTACTGCTTTAATCCCTGTGTGGGAGTGAAATGGAGGTGATAGGACATGGGCTATGAGTTGGGAGGCCTCGGTTCAGTTGCTGGCTCTGCCGTGCAAACTTGTTTAATAAGTGCTTGCACTGCTTCAGAATTTGTTCTTTCATGCAGTTGTATCTTCATATGGAGGGATGAGTTTTAGCACAGCAGGGAAGTTTTCCATCCGATGTTTGCAGTAATGAGCTTCAAGGTCAGAACAATAAAAGTTGCAAATGAACTCTTAATGGACTATACCAACATAATTATTTCTATTCTTGTGAAGGTTCAGATATTTTGATTTTAAATTATGGTGCACTCAGCTGAGACGACATGAACTTAATTTCACAGCTGGTTGTTATTGGAAGGTGGGGCTTCTGCCCTGTCTTCATTCACCTGCTGCTTGTCTGACCTCCTGGTGAGCTGCTTGAGGTTGGCTGAAGACTTGGGTTTTGACCAGCTTTCTGCCAGTTTTGTTCAGTTCAGCTGATGTAGCTGACATGAGGGCTGGAGCCGTGGGGCTGAGGGGAGGAAATGTTGGTGATTGTGTCCTTTTCTGGAGCGACAAGTCAGTAAATCAGCTCAGCTGTGCTGCCCAGAGTGCCTGCAGAAAAGGGCACCTTCCTTTGGAGAGAGAGTGCCTGGAGAAAAGGGTATGAACACAAAAAGAAAGTCTTAGACCTTTTTTTTTCCTCCCAATTTAATAGTTATGGGGTTCTAATTCCAAATATTAAGCAAGTTGTTTTGCAGACTCATCTTAAATACTGAGTTTCTTGTTACATTGATTCATGTCTTAAAGTAGTGTGAAGTTGATTGTGCTGTTCTGGTACTGCTGGAAAGGGAATGGGAAGAGGTTGAAAGTCATATTTTGTGTTATTATGTCTTAAGTGAACTCATCAGTCCAAGCAGAGGGTTATTGCTCATGTAATCTGGTTGATGATACCACCTTATGACATAGAAGTCAAAGTGTGCATCTCAGATAATTTTTTTGGAACCAGATGTTTCAGTTTACTGTTATTTGTGTACAGAGCTTAGAAATGAGTCCTTATAGGGTACTCTCGTTGATTTATATTGAGTTGATACACTCTTTGGGGACAGCTGGGGAAAAGAAGAATCTATTATTTAAAAAAACCCTTGTACTTAGGAATTCATGAAAAATAAAATACCTATTCTTCTATTTTGCTGTCTCTGTTCTGCTTATTTCCTAATACACTGCATTCTCTTTGATAGCATTTAGAACATCTTAGCCAAACCTTTGCTTTTTGGTTGGCTTCTGTGTTTCTGCTGATTACATTGTGTGAAACTTCCCATTTTCCAGTTATCTTTAAAGGGTGTGTATACCTTATATTTGCTAATTATAATTCTCTGATTGCTGGAACAGCTGTTTAGTCCTGCTAGAGAGGCGGTGATCTATATAGGATGCAAATAGAATGAGTAATGGATTGCCACAGAACTATTTTTTACAGTTTAGTTTTCATGCTAAGCTCTGCAGTAATGGTGCAGACCTGCCTTGTGTGAGACTGAGCGGCTCCCACAGCGAACTGGCATTGCCATCTCGTGTGGGAATGGGACATAGCTCTGATACTGCCCTCACTTTCTGCATGGGAAAGATATTTTGAAAAAATATGTGAACTTTTGGTTGAAAATGCGCAAATGTGACAAAGCTTCTTAAAATATTCACTGGTGTCTGTTATAATACAGGTAAATCACTGCTCTTTCTTAAAAACTGTCACTTCTAAATGTGAAACTGCCTTTGAAGCCTCACCCTGAGGTGACAGTGGTGGTTGGGAAAAGGGAAGATCCTTGGATCTTCAAGCATGACCATTTCCCAGCTGTCAGTGTAATGGAGGAGCCTGGTCTTTAAGCATCTATTTTGTAACACAGGGAACTATTAATTTATTTCATGGAACAGTCTGTGGGGTACGTGGTGCACTTTTTGGCTATGGCTCTTCTGTTGAGGAAGCCCCAGGAGTGCCCAGCGACAATGGAACGTGACAGGTCTTTCCATCCTACAGTGGATTCTCTTAGATGAAATTCTTTCTATTGATAAACCATTGCATGAGGAAAACATGCACATAGTTTGATGTTGAAAGTTTTTTATAGGCCAGAGTTTGAAAACTGTCATAGTAATTCTAAGAAAAGAATTCCCCATTGGCTAACAACAGTAGATTACTGCTGGCACTTCCACACTTCCATTTGCATACTGACATTGCTGTGTGTTCTCACCTTTCTATGTGTAAGGATGTGTAATGTTAGGAAGACTATTCTTTTAAGTATGATTATATGTGTATGAGATTTATTGGGAGTCTTGTGTTTCTTGGCTGTATAAATTCTCAGAATTAGGGTTCACTCTGGAAAAATTAAATGTAGTCAGCCATTTAAACTGCCTGAATCTAAAGCTGCTTTAGCCAGAACAACAACAACAACAACAAAGTATCCCAAAATAATTGTGTGTGTATGTTAATAACTAACAATTTATTCTTTTTTTTTATATTTTATTTCAGTGTGCAGCTGTGTCGTGCTCTCAGCGAAAACAAAAACCATGATGTGGGTTTTAGAGGTAAGTTTGTTGTTGGTTTGTTGGTTGGTTTTAGTTAAAAAAAAAGCCTGGAAACAGTTGATGGTGGTACCTCTGGAAAGATATTGAGGGGCTGGAGCAGGTCCAGAGAAGAGCAGCAAGGCTGGTGAAGGGACTGGAGCACAAGTGCTGTGGGGAGAGGCTGAGGGAGCTGGGGGTGTTTAGCCTGGAGAAGGGGAGGCTCAGAGGTGACCTCAGCACTGTCTACAACTACCTGAAGGGAAGTTCTGGCCAGGTGGGGGTTGGTCTCTTCTCTCAGGCACTCAGCAATAGGACAAGGGGGCAGGGGCTCAAGGTCTGCCAGGGGAAAGTTAAGTTGGATATTAGAAAAAAATTCTTTTCAGAGAGAGTGCTCAGGCATTGGAATGGGCTGCCCAGAGAGGGGGTGGATTCCCCATCCCTGGAGGTTTTTAAACTGAGATTGGCCGTGGCACTGAGTGCCATGATCTGGGAAAGGGACTGGAGTTGGACCAAGGGTTGGACTTGGTGATCTCGGAGGTCTTTTCTAACCCAATCCATTCTATGATTCTCTGCATGTGTGTGCTTGGAATGTTCATACATGGTGATACCAGAGCGTGGTAAAGGCAAATACTACAAATTCTGAGGCAACACAAAGATGCACAGCCAGGATTGTCCTCAGTGGGTGGTGGCAGCACATCCAGTGTTTGGTCTCTGCCATAGAAAATGGAATTGCATTTTGCAAACTCAACATACAGTGAGATTTTATTCTAAAAGTTAAATATATGAACACTAATGTATGCAAGTGGGAAATTAACCTGCCTATTTAAAAAAACAAATTTGGGGTTAATTTGGTTGCAGTGTCTGCAATCACCATATTAGTGAGTACTTGGGTTAAGGCATTAAGATCTGCAATTTCTTTATTGAATGTTGTTTATTGAGCAAACCACATGGTACAAGAGCAAGATGAAAACATGAGGGGGTGTTGTTTTTCATATAGTAAAAAGTGTAACAACTTTGTGATGTATAGTTTAAGAACTTTACAGGTTTACCACAGATAATTTACAATGACATTGTAGGATTTTCTCAAAAGCAGCACCTGTTCAGTGCTTCAGCTTAAAACAAGCTTTTCTAAGGTTGCATTCCTGAGTTATAGGAGACTTTCCTTAAAAAATGAAATTTAAAAAATCCTTATTAGGTACTTTTTTCTCCAATCAAATTTTATTTATTCCAAGAAAAATGGTTTTTGAAAGCATATCTGGGATGAGGCATGATTAGGCAAAAATACTGGAATGCTTTTTATGTATGTAGAATATGATATTTATATGAATTATAAAGTAAAACCAACTGCCAAGACTCAAGTTGATACATGCAGGACTGTAGTTTTTCATCCCATTTCACAGTTATTCCATAAACTGTAGATAAAGGGGGTCATCTCTTACTGTCTCCTTGTGTGAAATCTTAGACCAGTGATCAATTTTAATCAATCAGTCGTAGCAAATTAATCCCCTCTCATAGGTAAGAGAACCATATCCCCTTTACTTGCAGGGTCTCTGAAGTCTACAGTGTTATTGTCAATATTACTTATGCAGTCAGAGCAGAGATTGCCTCATATGTGCCTTAATCATCTCTCTTCTTTCAGCAGATATCCAGCAGGCTTTGTATGAGCTGGCATACCATGTTGTCAGAGGAAACTTGAAGCATGATCAAGCTTCCAATGTTCTTGGTGATGTCATAGTAAGTATATTTTTGTAGTAATTGTGTACTTACTAAATTTTTACTTTGTTATAGAAGACCGAATAAAATCCAAGCAGGATAATATTCAAGGGATTTTTTTTCCATGTCTGAAAAGTCATTCTTGTCAAGTTCTTCTTCTTCATTTGTGTATACTTGGTATATATGTAGTCTGGCAGGGTCTCATTTTTCCCCCTGCTTTTTTTCTTTTTTTTTTTTTTTGAGAAATGGATGTGTTCCTTTCAGCATAAATTAAAAATTAAGTGATTTTTTAATGGCATATGAAGACTGAAGTTTCTGATAAATGCTAAAATTGAGTGTCACTTGCTCATGCAGCACATCTGTAATGCCACCTACTGGTTTTTATAGCAGTGTAAAATGTCTGCCATTTTACTCTTGGGATGTGCAGGTTTGTGGTAGCCTTTGAAATAATGCATTAGGCTTATTTTTTTTGTTTGAAAAAAGGTTTTTTTAAAATGCTTTTAATAAATGGAGAAAGTAGGGAAAAGAGTATTTTCCTTAAGAACCTTAGTTGCTGTAGGAAATTGTAACCTGTTTGGTGCCTGAGAAGGTGCAGGTCACTGTACAGGCTGCTCCTCAGAGGGCTCAGTTGGGCCAGAGAAATGGAGGAGTTTTTGGCTTGGTCACTGGATACACTTCTAAATTACACTAAAATGTTACAGTGTTTCATTATGTTTCAATAATTAGTACAGCAGTTCTGTTATATATTAGTCAATAAGCAAGCATCTTCATGATTAATATGAATTATTAATAATATAAATGATATGCATTATTAATTATCTGAACTTTATGATTGAGTATTGTTTTACATAGTGGAATAAGAATTTTCTAAGTGTGTATGTTGGAATTCTGTATTTGTTAAGTGGGATCTTTTTCCTCCTCAGGAATTTCGAGAAGACATGCCTTCTATCCTAGCTGATGTATTCTGCATATTAGGTAAGTTGGGTTCCCTTCCTTTCAGCACTACAGCAGATTTGGAGAAATGCATGTTTTGTGTGTCTGCTTGTTGACTCCTTTGGGAAATTTCCTTAAATCTGTAAGGCATGGCTTCTCTTTACAAAGTATTTGTGTTCATTCTTCCTCAGCGTATCTGTCTCTCAGTTGTTAATGTATTCTCATTCCATTTCCAGAGGTTTGCCTGTTAGAGGCAGAGGAAGTTCATCTGCCAGGAGTAGTTAAATGGACCAGCTTGTGAGAGTGTTGGATGTTAGCTAATGGAATCACTGACTTAGTGATGTTATAATTAGTAAATATTTAAATAAAAGTTGACTTACTGATAGGTAGGTCCTCTCTTCTCAGAATGTGTTCTGTAAATACTTTTACAGTCACTGTTAGTGAAATGGAGCTTATGCAAATTGTTCAGAAATCTGAAGGCAAATGGCATCTTTGGACAAGTCAGTATCTGCCAGCTGAGCAGGCTTTAAAGATGTGTGTGTCTTATCCTGGTGATAACTTCTGGATTTTTATGTTGTCATGCAGATCCAAAGCTGTTTTTCTCATGTTTTTAGCATTTTAATCCTGTATATGTTTCTCCAGATTGTAGCTTTAACTACTTCAGTTTCTGTCTTGCTCTATGTCTGTATTTTTCAACATATTTCAGAAAATTCTTGTCATGGTGTGCTTGTCATAGAATCCTGTTTGTTACCTGTACTGAAGGAGTGAGGTGTCTCCTGTGCTGTGGCTGCCTGTGAAAGAGGCATCTAATTAAATTTACAGGTGTAGCCTTGGTCTGAACATCTAAATGATGAATTTTGGGTTTTTTTCTGTTTTATTCTGTATACCTGTATCATCTTTTTGTAATAATTACTTCCATATCCATCTGCCTTTTTTTGTCTTTCTTTTCTTTCTCCTTTCCTTCAAATTAATGTGCAGCCAAATGCTGTGTCCTCACTGGAACAGAGAATAGCATGGTTAAGGAGCTGGGTTCCAAATTCTTGGACAAAGGACATTGGCCAATTTCTTGTTTGATTCCTCTAACACCTTTTCTCTTTATTCAGTATTTGCCACAATCAGGATTTTTCCCCTATAGTTAATGTGTTTCAGCGTATGAGAATTGTGATGTATCCACTCATCTACATTCCCTGGACCAGCACTTTTCTGCAGATTGTTCCTTGGCTGAGTCTTGGCTGTGGAGTGCAGGCTGGTCTGGGCAGTCTGTTGCCTCCACTTCAGCCCTACTTCCACTACATTATTAGTTTTCAGTCTCTTTGGGGTCTTCTTTCTCACATTTTTGTTGTTGGTGTTTTCTCTGTGGGTCTGATTTTAATGTGGGTATGTGTGGGGGTTTTTGTAGGATTTTTTTATTGGTTGGTTTTTGTAATGTCTGCCTTGCAATCTCTTACAGAGTTTTGTACTCCTTTTGCAGCTCCTCATTTCCTGTAACCATGTGCTTTTTTAAACTTTAGACAGGTGTTCCTTGGCCACTGTTTTATGGCCTATCTTCCCATAGGAGGGAATTTATGAATTGCTTTCAGTAGCTGACAGCACAAAAGAAGTTAATTGTAATACAGAATCATAGCTGGTGAAAGGCTGCAGACCAGACAGTAAATGGGAGTCACTCTGAAGCCACAGGGAGAGGGATTAAATGTGACAGGCCACGGCCATGCAGTTCTTTCCAGATGTTTGTATTTCTGGTTTTGTGCCTTTAACTGATTTTTAATGCTTGCTGAAATGTTATTGCAGCAAAGAGAAGGGCAAGAAAAATTATTAAGGCATTCCTCTGGTTTCTCTTTTATCTTTCCATGAGACTTGTGGATGTGTGAGAATTATCATCAAAATATTATGTGGCCCTCGTGAGGGACGGGGTGGGTGGCAGGAAGTTCTGGCATGTTATCAACAAGCTGCTTTGCCTTTGTTATCATTAGTATTTATCAGAATAGTTATTAAAAGTAGAAATTCTTATAATTTTACTAATAATGATTTTTCCCCCCATCATCTTTTGTAGATATTGAAACAAGTTGTTTAGAAGAAAAAAATAAGAGGGATCATTTTACACAACTGGTATTGGCCTGTTTGGTAAGTAGCAACTAGGAAGTCTTTTGGCAAAATGGCATGTCAAAATCTAACAGAAAAAGTCAGTGTTGGAGCTTGATTGCTTTTTTTTCCCCTCTAGAAAAGACTATCACAGTGTTTTCACAAATGCCCTAATAATTTAAAAATTCATCTTCAAAGTGTAGTGGTAGAGGAATATAGTACAGCTCTCCTTTGAACTCTCTGAGGGGTTTTGAGAGAACTTAAATGTTTCTACCTGTCAGTTCAACAGAAATTTTGCTACTCAAGTATGCTTGGAGTTGCACTTCTCCTTCTGCAACCTCTTCTGCCTTTAGAAGCAGCATTCCTAACCACTAAGCTTGATTTGTAGGAAAGTTCAGCAGAGGAAAATAAGGCTTTTCTCCCAGAATATGGAAAGGAGTATAAGCCTGTGTAAATATGCAGCTCTTGGTGGGAATATGCCTGGGTGTGTGCAATGTGTACTTGGTAACCAGCAATTGGACTCCAGGGCTTGTTTCTTCAAGGTGCTCTTGTAAAATCTACCACTGTAAAATTCCAGTCTCAGTTAATAGTTTCTGTTCTGCCCTCTTCTGTGCTTGAAACAAAACCCATTTAATATCATGAAACTGTTTTTGTTGGAATCAGAGTGCATGTGTATCCTAAAGCAATAATCATACAGTTTCTATGTCTTTGTAATTGACAAATTTGGTGTATGTTTTGGTGTTTTGTAGTATCTTGTATCTGACACTGTCCTAAAGGAGCGTTTAGATCCAGAAACCCTGGAGTCATTGGGGCTCATCAAGCAGTCTCAACAGTTCAATCAAAAATCTGTTAAAATAAAGACAAAACTATTGTAAGTTTTGGGGCAAGGGTGGTTTGGGGAGTAGGTGGGGAGGGGCAATGGTAATTAGTGTGGGAACAGTGTTTTCTGGCAATATTTCTTCAAAGATACTCAGTTTTGTTTAGGAGACGTTTTTTGTTGTCATTGACAAAGGAACTTTGTTAGCCCTTAGTTTTCAAACTCTTGAGAAGGATAAAATCTTTTCCATGTTACCTATGACGTTTGCTACAGTGATTCCATATATGCAGGTTAATATTTAATTTTATTGATGAAGTGTGAACTTACAAAGTATAAGAAAATTAATTATTGCTGTTCCGTCAGTTAAGCATAGGCTTTTGTTTTCATAAATAAGCAAACATAGTTATTTTACTTTATTTGGGCAACATGGGTTATGTTTTTTTGGTGGATATTTGGTTTCTGTCTCTGCATCCCTCATTTCAGTCTCAAAGACCACTTGAAACTAGAACAGGTCCTTAAGCACCGACTGCTACAGAGCAGTTCTTCAGCACAGTGTGTAAGGCCAAGCTTATGCTAAGTGTAAGCACAGTATTTTCAGTGGGCTGCATTTGAAGGAACAGCTGCATTTGTTTGGAGAGGGTTTGCTGCCTTAGAGGTATTCATAGACTGCATTCAGCAGTTTTTGCAGTAGCTCAAGTAAATTACAAGTTCTTAAAAATGTGTTAAAAATCAGCATTTTGTATGACACTGCTGGGGGCACAAATGGCTTCACTGGATAAGTGTTACACTATAGTATTTAATTTCTGTTTATTTGCAGTTACAAGCAACAGAAGTTCAATTTGCTAAGAGAGGAGAATGAAGGTTATGCGAAGCTCATTGCAGAACTGGGTCAAGACTTATCTGGAAATATGACTAGTGATTTAATCCTCGAAAATATCAAATCTTTAATAGGTAAGGAATTTATTGAAAGAATATGGGCATTGATTTTCCTGTATGATCTTATAACTACACAAAGTAGATCACCTTGGATAGAATTAGGACGTTTGGAAGTTCCTGTTTCTGTGGGAAAACTAATTTTGGGAATGTTTTGTAGGTAAACTTCATTTAGATATTGAATTTATGGTACAGCCTCAAATATGCTGTGATTTTGAATCCTTTTAGCAGCATCTTTTGATGATGTGCTTGTAATCTCAGCAGGCAGGTTGGAGCATAACAAAGTCTTACTTCTGCTGTTTAAGGTACTCAGTTCAATGCGTGAATATTCTTTTATTCTTGAAGTAGTTGAATGAGTGATTCCTTATGAAGAGAACAGAGAAGTAGTAAATGTTCTTCCTTGGTCTAGTTTTTTTAGTGATTTGTTCATGATTCTAAGCTGAGTCTTGATGAGAATGTCACACCAAAGTGCAAAATAAGTTTAAAACAGGAAATACCTGTAATTGCCCATGATTTACACTTCGTTTTTGAATAAAGAGTTCTACACAAAAAATGGATGTTTGACCAGTGCCTGTTTCATGTGGTGCCAGTGCAGTAGTGGGGAAAAGGCTATGCTGTTATTTAAAAAAAAAATTGTCATTTATTACAGAGTTTTGCCTGAGTGTCACATCATAATACTACTTGTTTTGGAAGAGATCTGGAGAAGAGAATGGTTTTGCTAATTATTACAGTAAAAAATAAATTCAGCCTGAGGAATTTTATTAACAAGACATTTTTCTGTCTTCTGGAATTTTAGGAATTGCAAATAGACTTCCTACAAAGTGTCAGTTGTTCTAAAGTAATGACTTGCAGTAGGTTCTGGTGAAATGGAAATGGGTTTGGGGAAGCAAAGACTGATGCAGTTATATATCTGCATAGTTGATGTGTCTGGATAAAACTTGTCATGGCACAGTGAAAAAAATAGTTTCCATGTGGATTTTTTTGATATAAGTAATATTTCTGTCTTGAGCATGTCTCCTGGAGTTCTGGTGGAAAAGTTTATAGTATCATAGAGGTGTGATTACAGCACTGGCTTACCTGGTGTGAATCCCTGCTCTTGCTCCCCTTAAAGTAAACAAACCCTTCTCCCTACTGCTGGCACTAACACTGAATTGACAGGGCACACACAGGGGGATCAGGGTCTAGCTCAAACCAGAACAGCTTTTGGGGTGTGAAGTAATTAAGGCCTGGCTCATTTGTGTGACTGAATGGCTGTAAGTGCCAACACAAGGGAAGAAGCAGCAGCCCATGCCCTTTGCTGCCATTGTAGTGTTAGTGAGGTTGAGTTTTTACTTACTGAATGTTCCCCTGAAGTCAAACCCATCAGTGCTGTATTTGTAGATGATCCAGATTATTTGGCTGTTGATAAGTCCAGGCTCAATTTTAACCAAAAAGAATGCATTAAAAAAATTAATGTATTTTAGAAACAGAATGAAGGTGAAAATTAGCAATGTTAAACTTCTCTACTCTGTTGTTCTCCACTAGGATGTTTCAACCTTGATCCTAACAGAGTTTTGGATATTATCCTGGAGGTCTATGAGTGCAGACCTGAGTATGATGACTTCTTTGTACCACTGATAGAGTCTTACATGTACATGTGTGAACCTCAAACTCTGTGCCATATCCTTGGGTTCAAATTCAAATTTTATCAGGTGATGTATTTCTGCTCCTAATTTTTGGACTTGGTGATTGGTTATACGCAGTGTTGAACTTCAGTCAGTTTCAGTACTTCTGTAACAGGTTTTCTGCAGGTTTTTTTAATATAGAAATTAAAAATTAATTTGTAAAATTCCAGTATTAAAAGCAGTAATTTCATTATTTGAATGGAAGTCTCTTGTTTTATGGGAGAATGCTTAGCGTTCCCTAAAAGAACTGAAAACAATCTTTGTATCTTCCACTGGAACTTGTGTAGTTATATAAATACTGGCATGAACAAAGAGATTGTACCTTATAAACAAAAGACTTGTCCCCAGGAGTGAAGAGCATGTTTGCAAGGGAGTCATGGTAGATACGTGATAAAATATTCAGGGTTTTATTTAAATGGATCATTAGCAATTGTATGCAAGCACCACGAGGTGTGACAATAGTTGAATGTTTTTGTTTCTGAAAATACTGATTGTGTATTGCAGTTAAGTCTCGTGGCTTTGGAGAAATAGCAGGTAAATAATGTGATAACAGGGAGAACTGTGGCTTAATATGTTTCCTCTGGGGTTTGGGTGATTTCTGTTTCACAACCTTTTGCAGTGGTCTAATTGTTTTTCACTTAAATTTGCAATGTTGTCCTTTGTAGGACCCAAGTGGTGAGACACCTTCCTCCTTGTACAGAGTCGCTGCTGTCCTTTTGCAACATAATCTCATAGATTTGGAAGATCTTTATGTCCATGTAAGTGACAGTGCTACTCTTGTCAAATGCCAAAACTAAGGACATTTAAAAAAGAAAATCAGATTCTTTACCCTATTTGTAAAGCTTCAGATTCATGACTTGCTGTTTAATACCTTTATGTGTACAATGTTTAATGTCTTTCAAAAGTTTCTAACACCATCTACTCAATTAACACACACTGAAATATAAATGCTGATAAACTTTACTTGAATTATCTATGTAGCATCCTCCAGAGTGTTTTCCTCCTGGATGAATAGGAGGTCAGAGGTGAGTGAGTGCCTGAGTACCTTCCTTAAGAATTAGACCCTTTTGAGTTTTGCTTTACAAGATCAGTTTTTGAGAAAATCAATAGGACAATCGTCTTCCAACATTCTTTATTTAGTTTAATAATAGGATTTTTTAAGCTATTCAATAGGCCTCATTCTCCACAAGAATCCTGATCATTTGTTAGGTGGAAAGAGAAATGGAGTTACATGTTTAGCTTTAGTCAAAGAGGCTTATCCTCTGCAGTCTGACAGACATCAACCAACCCCCCTCCCAGTTTGCAAATGGCAAACAGAATGTTACAGTTATCAAATAAATTTTACATTTTATAAGAATTTTTAATTCCAGAATATCCACAGATATTTTAATATAGGGTATTTTAAGACTCAACTCTTCCACTGATACCCAGGAAATGAGCTCTAGTTAAAGCTGTGGAAGTTTTGGAAGGTAGTCCTGTCGTTAATTGGTGTGGCAGTTCACAGCATTAGTCACAATATGACTTGTCAATAACTGGCTTCATACGAGTATTTTGGCTAAAAATGTGTTGGGTGGAGCAAGAGTAGGAGTGCATGGCTCAGATAATTGGTGTGGAGAGAGGAATGTGTGATGATAAAGCTTGTTAGTTAAGGAATGTTTGTAAGCTTAGGGAACATGCTCAGACTTGGGGTTGGAGTGGCCTGAGCAATCTCTGCTCAGACCGGGACAGGTGCGGGCACATTCTCTGACAGTCTCACAGCTTGAGGGTCCCTGCGGTCACTTACACTGTTCACCTGTGTGATGCTCATACTCAGGCTCATTCTGCCAAGTCTGTCTGTGCATGTTTGGGATGGTGGTTATTTTTTTAACATCTTTTCAGTTGAGGCTTAGTTTAACTTACTGTGAGTTTCTAGACAATAATTAGCATGCAGGTGCTGAGTCTGAAGTGGTGCATGTTGTACAGAGGCTGTAAAAAAGCACTGTAGGGTTATTGTTCATATCCAGAATGTTCTCCAGACCCCTGCCCTCCCTTCCAAGCCTGTAGGAACTGTTCTGTTGGTGTGTATATACACACCCATACAGAATATGTATTGCACCTTGAAGACACGTTTTACCCATTGAAATTCCACACTAGGTGTTTCTTGGTGTATCAGTAGGTTCCCTCTGTTTTCAAATGAGAAAGTGCAGCTCTTTAAACCTTTTACCTTTCCAATGGTATTTTTATTTCCCCAAATTTTTGTGAAATGGAGGAATTCTACTATTTTACCTCCTTCTTTCATCAGTTTGGGCAAAGAAAAACCAGTAAAAAAATATCTTGTAATAAACATTAAAAGAAAAGATTATTGTATTGAAGAGGTCATGACTCTGCAGGAGGTTTTGATTACTTGTTTGCAGTTAAGTTTGGGCTTGGTTTTAGGGAGTAAATTGAAGTTTGGGGGCTTTTGACTTGACCTTTTGAGTGTAGGGTTATATTCCTCACCCTGATCATTCTCAAGTACAAGATTATTCTGATGTCTTACATACTAGGTACTTACCAGTCTAAGGTGGTTTTTAAAGAACAGATGTTACGTGTGTTTAACCCACGTTGCTGATAAATAGAAAATTCAGCTAAGCTTTAAATGGTATTCCTTTAAAGGTGCAGTCAAAATGTGTGACTAAGTAGGTTATCTGCCTTTCCTTGGTGATTTAATTTTTTTCCCTTCAGATGAGTAAGTGAAAATTTATGCTTTGAATATTCACTTGGTTTAAAGGCACTGAATTGTGGTAATGCTATCATCAAATCTGCATAATTGTTGCTGTAGAGCCACAGCTGAATGGTGAATTGGGGAGGGGAAGGGGAACTTAGTCAACTAATGGTTGCAAAGAAATAGGACACAGTTACTTCTCAGGAGTCCTTCATTTCAGAATAGTCTGTTAATAGTGGAATTCCCTGTTGGGATGATGGTAACAGGGAGAAGAAACTGACTTCCTGAAAGACAATCTGATTAGGAACAAGGAAGGACAAACTTCTGCTTTGAGCTTGAGTGATCCAAAGCAGCAGTAAGGTCACATCAACGTTCAGATCTGCTCTGTTTTTCCAGCTTCTGCCCGGGGATAATGCCATCACGGAGGAACACAGGCGGGAGATAGTGGAAGCGAAACAGATTGTCAGGAAACTCACCATGGTTGTCTTGTCATCCGAAAAGACTGAGGAAAAGGAGAAAGAAAAGGAAAAAGAGGAGGAGAAAACTGAAAAGGTGTGTCTGAGCAAACTCAATGAAATAACTGTTATGAAAACATTTTTGTATTTATTTGAAAGACAGTTATGTACTTCTTGGGTGGCTTTTGTCTGTCCTCTACACTTCCTGTATATGGAATAAGCAGAAATGCCTGGTTTGGAGTTTGTCTGGATTTCTCTACATTTATATTCTTGATTCAAAGACAAGTCAATTTCTTTCCTCCCTCTTTGTTGTGTCAGCTGCACTAAATGTGTCCCAGCATACATGCACTTCACAATCTATAACCACTTGTGTTTCTAGGACCCAGGATAGTGTAATCCTAACTGATTTCAAAAAATTAAGGACATTAATAAGAGTTTATTCCTTATTTATCAAGAATTGTGATGTAAAGAATTGCCAGACTTAGGAATGTTGTAATTATCCTTCATTGTAGAAAGAGGCTGTAATTGAACATTTTTAATTGTAACTGTTTGTAGTACTTTCCTTTAAACCTGTATCTCTGTATGTGTAAATTTATGCTCTTTATTTATGCTATGTCATATTTATGTTGCCATAGGTCAAATTTGTTTCAGTGTGTCCAAGCCTTACTTTAGAAACAAAATTATTTAATCTCTTAGTGGCTCTTCTGTTGTCATTTGAGTGCCTAAGTGCTTCTCAAACACCTTACTTAAAAGAAAAAAAAAGCTTGACATTTGCATTTTGTAAGTGGCATACTGGAGTGAGGGGAGAGGCCCATCAGTCTTGGCAGTTTCTGTTCTTGATTTTCTGTATCCTTCTTGATTCTGTTAGTCTCTGACCTTTCTTCCTCCTTCCATTTTTCTTGCCTAGCTTGAAAAATGTGATTCAATTTTCTTCCCCCAGGCAGCTGATACAGTCACTCTCTCTGGCTCTTAAGCCACAGCTGCTGCTTAAACTGGTCTCTTTTGGGGTCTTCAGGTTTCTGATCCCCCCTCCCTTATATACCACACTGCTGTGGGCCACCTTCTCTGCAGTCAGATGGGGCTGCCTGCAGTTCTCTAAGTGTGCCTGTCCCCAGTTCTGTTGGGAAAATAAACTCTTGAGGGGACATGGAGAGTGTATGTATTGCAAATAGTGTCAGAGGCATTAAGACAGTTTTCATGGCTAAGCTCTAGAATTAAGAACTAGGGAATTTTAAGCTGTAGCAAAAACTGCAACATTTTTCTGAAGGATTAAAATGACAACAAAGTCTGAGCCTGTGTGATGGGAAAATTAAGAGTTGTGCTTAACACAGAACAATTTCTGTGACTGTACACAGTTATGCAATGCATGCTGTTTCTTGAAAAGCTTGTTCTGTGTTGGAAGTATTTTTGTATGTGCTTAGCTGGGCACTTCATAGCAGTTAGAGGAGTAACTACTTGTGAAAGCTGTTGACAGTCTAAATCTGAGTACTTCGTATCCAGTGTGTCATTTTAATGTACAATTTTTGATACAGTACCATGGAATAAACACCTGAGTAACAAAAGTAGTGTTTAACAATTACTGACATGACTTTTCTTTTAAATCCACAAAATGCTTATTTTGTGTGGTTAAAATTCATTATTGCCTCATGACTAATATGAATGATTTACATTGACAAATGCATTATCTCCTTTCACCTTTTAGGATGCATTTGACTAAACTGTGTGATAAGGAGACAGGGAGAGGTCAGAGCACCTGGAGCATGAGTGGGTTTGACAGCAGTTCCAGGCTGACCCTTCTGTGCCAGGCATGTGTCAGCTTTTGGAGAGGTGGTGTCAGCAGAGCTTGTTTACCTAAAGAGAGGCCCAGTCAGGCAGGCTGTGCATGTGTGAGCAGTGCCTGCTGTGGCACACACAGCCCAGAGAGACCAACAGAGCTGGAATCACCCAAAAACCCCATCAGAAATTTGGGGCTTAGTGTCAGACTTTAACTGGAGGTTCATACCAATTAAATAACTCCTTTATGAATTTTTTCATAATAATATGAACTTTAAGAATTGTATTTTCTTGAACATAGGTTTCAACCTTCCTGCACATACTGCACAGGGCAAGCTTTTAAATGGTTCAGTAAGGACTCAGCAGACCCCTTTGTTATCATGGTATATATTGACTTAAAAAGACAATTCTTGACATTGAAGAACTCGAAGTAGTTACATGGTAAAGTAGCATTACTTGTGCATTTCTAATTGCACAAGTATGTTTTTAATCATTTATAGGCACATCTTGTTTCAATGTACAGATATGTTTTTTCTCCCCAAAGAAAGGCTAAAATTTCATTGCTTCATGAGTTCAACATGAATATAGAGTAGACCCGAGCATTTTGTTTTGTTCTGAAACCTTCCTTTGTGTGTTACTATGTACAGGATTGTTTTCTTTTTCAAAATTGTCAGAAAAATACTTAAGTGTTATAAAGATGTTTTAAAAGGAAAGAAAATTAAAATATTCATGCAAGCTATGGAACCACTGAAGTGTCTGCTTTGTAATTCCTCTTTATTTTTGTCAGTCTGCCGTGTCTGTGTCATTTAAGTATAACTGCTTTTAGCTTTAAAGTAATAAAACCTGTTTTTTTTTAAGACTCAGATTGGATGTAAGCATCATCTTGATTTGTAGTTACTTACAGCCAGTTTTCCTTAGTGTTAGTCATTTATGAATAGGTTTTTACCTTGGGGGCCAGGGAATAACAATTTATAGCAACAAAATGTATTGATATGAAAAATTGCTTCAAGGCATGATCTTAATTGTAAAGTCCTAATTCCTCTTAAGCCCATATTGCAAAGGGGATATTTGGAAAACTTCCTGGAGGTTTGCTCTAAAATCCAGAGTCTCCTAGAAGAGTTGCTAATATAAAACTCATGGTACAGGCACACTAAAAGACAGGTAAACTATTTGGGTTTGGTTTAGCTTTTTTTTTAACTTTAATCTGCTTTGCAAGAGAAATTTGTGCTTTTAAATCCAGAAAAACACACAACATAAAGGATTCTTAAATGCTTGAATTGTTCTTAAAATGTCATGTAAAGAATGAAGCTGCAGTAGATTGTGGCAGTGTGAAAAATATGCGATCAGACATATGTCAGGCAACTTCATAAATTCCTGTTTTAAATTTTATTTTTAACTTTCTCTTTGATCCAGATTTTAGATTATACACAGACTGGTTTATTATTTCTTTTGAAGTTTGCTTATTGTCTAAATGTCTAGCAGAATTTTATTGTGCATTTTTTTTTATTACACAGCTGAAGTACTGGCGTTTTTCTTCTCTAGCTCTGGATTGCAGCTGCTTAAGGAATAGTATGACGAAGGCTTTATGAACACGCTTTTCCTTTATTATCTTGCAGCCTCCTGATAACCAAAAGCTTGGCTTATTGGAAGCCTTATTAAAAATTGGTGATTGGCACCATGCACAAAGTATTATGGATCAGATGCCTCCGTTTTACGCCACTTCGCACAAGCCGATCGCGGTTGCCCTTTGCCAGCTCGTCCATGTGACGATTGAGCCCCTGTACCGCAGGTGAGGGGGGACCTCCGTTCTTTTGCCACACAATCTCTTTACAAGCAGAAAAGTGTGTGTAATTATCGGTAAATGTCTCAAATTTTTGCTTCTGTTTCATGTGAAATGCTGCACATCTTATTTTTCAGAGTTGGTGTCCCTAAAGGAGCTAAAGGGTCACCAATTTCTTCTTTGCCAAACAAGAGAGCACCAAAACAAGCAGAGAGCTTTGAGGAATTGAGGAAGGAAGTGTTCAGCATGCTTTGTTACCTTGGGCCTCACCTGTCCCATGATCCCATTTTGTTTGCTAAAGTGGTGCGCCTTGGAAAAGCATTTATGAAAGAGGTTGGTATGACACAACAATTTTGCAAAACTTGAAAAATACCCATTCTTCTGATGTCAAAAAGTGCTCATATCTTAATGATTGTGTCGATATTCAAATGTTGAAACATAAAGAATTTTTTTGGCTTTCAGTTTATAACCAGAACTATTAATGATACCTAATTCCTCATTATGATCTTTATCTTTTAAAACATTATCTGTGCATATATATTTAAAAAAAAAAGAAAGTTGTGGTACTGACTGTGTGGAAGCTTTTACATTGTTCAAACAACAGTGCCAGACAATGGGTATTGATAACCTAATACACACTCAATATGAGTAATTGTCCTTCCTGTTCCAGCTGTTGAGTTACTTGGGAAGTAGGGGATGTTGCATCTTTGTAATTCCTGGGGTTCCCCCCATTCTGCCACTGCTCTTGATCTTGTGTCAGTGACACATCTGTGGACACTATTGATGAATTCAGTGTGGAGATCCCCTCAAGTTGCCACCTTCAGAAATAAAATGGTCTCTTGAGATTAATGTCTTTTGACCATGTCTTTACCATGTGCATAGTGAAGGATTGGTTGTATGACCTGTTTTAAAAGGCTGCCAGTTGAATTTAAATCCTGAACTCCCTTAAAATGTGCTTGGTACTCAAGAGTGAGGCCAGTGATTTCTTTTGCTGCTTTTCTGGCAGTTTCTGTTTAACCATCAGTTTGTTTTATTCTCAAATCAGCAACAGAGGATTTAGAATGTTTTTAAAATAGCAGCTCAGAGACACTTTGGAATGAAAAATTTTTGAAGTATTATTGATACCAACAAGCAGTCCACCTCCTGAAACATAAAAATTGCAGGTTGTGTTACCTAGCATTTTATTTGAACTTCAACCGGAAAGTTGGAGAGCTTGGTTGATCTAAATGATACGGAAGGGGCAATTTCCAGTTTTATAACGTTTTTTCCTTAAAAGCATTTTTTATTTCAGCTGCAACTAACAAATATTGGAATGTTCATAATTTATGCACTCCGTGAGGGGAGGCTTTCATGCCCAGCTGTACCTGATGATGCAGAGCTAAGAACACAGATAATTCTTGAGATTGAAGATCTTTGTCTAAATTAGCAGATTTTGTCAAGAGAGTTTACTCCCATCTGGTTCCAAGATGCACTAATAGGGTGATAGACCTACACTAGCTTTGATTTCCATGTAGTCTTTGTAATAAAATCATGATAACTTCAAGCATTTTGCTAATTCCCTATCTCTGTGTATGTATAATTTCTGAGCATTCTCCTCCAGAATGGTAAGATTTCCCAGTGGTTAATACTCTGACTTTCTTGCTAATTTTTGGCTGGCCTGTGAGAAGGTAGATATCTGAGTGATAGCTGTGTTGCACTGGCAGTGCAGCTAATTTGGAAGTTACAATTTCAATTTTCAATTCGAGTACTGAAGGTTTGTGAGGAAGCCCTTCTTTCTGTGGGTATGTATAGTGGAATGGAGATCACTTGGCTGTAGGAATCTCTTGTGCAGGTTTACTGTAAATCTATTTATGGAATAGTTCGATGTGTTTCTGCTAAGAATGAGCAACATTTTAGCTATTTGCTCTAGGTTGGAACTGTGAAGAAATTCGTCAGTGACAGAGTGGTTAAGGTAACATAGGGAAAGTTGTTTTTAATGTACTGTTGCCATCAGCATGTTCTAGTTGTGAAACTACTTTTAACACACAGTAGAAATACTTATAACTGAAGGTAATTTGAAGTTAACCCATACAAGTAGTTTAAAAGTTAGACTACTAACACTGCACTGCAGCTTTCATGCTTAAGTGTACCTTTAAAATAATTGTGCACTTACTGGTGTGAGAGCTTATTATGCTTTTCATGATGAGTGGAGCAAGGAGAGCAAAAAAGTAATTTAATAATGAAGACTAAAAGCTTGAGAGGATGTTACCGTGAGGGAAAAGTGGTGAAATACTCTGTGGCTGTTGATAATTGCTCTGGAAGTCCTGAGGTGGTTTAGGTAGAAGGTGAATGTTTAGGGCATTTTTTTCTCTCTCCAGTAAGAAAATTCAGTATTTCATATACAATATCAAGTTTCCTCTTAGTTTTAGTTATTATCTCTTTTTGGACAAAGGTATATAAAGCCTCTATATATGTAAGGAATGCATTTGAATTTCTGTTTAAAAATATTTTAATGCTGACATATCTTGCAAATTAAACACTTAAGAGCTGTGTGGCCCTTCAGGTTTGTGCTTTTGCTGAAGTAGCAGTTGTGAAAGTGGAACTGGTGTGTTATTAACTGTGCCACAATTAACGTGTGTGTCTTCATTACAGTTTCAGTCTGATGGAAGCAAACAAGAAGATAAAGAGAAAATGGTGAGTTTGTTTTGGAGGAAGGTGTTCTTGTGCAAGATTGTAATTGTGAGCACCTATTTTAACAACTCTACAACACTGGTAGAACACTCAAACTCTGAGGAGTTTTATGCTTTACTAAATGTATAAACTTGTCTTGATTTTTTTTTCTTAAGGGGAAATACAGTCCAGTCACAAGGGGGTCTTTTTGTAATGTCCTTTTTTCTTTTCTTTTTCTTTCTCCCTGCGTGCCTAGAACCTAATCTTGTTCTCTTTAGTCCAGTGAGTTTTACTTCTTATTTGCTCAGAATCAGCTGTAGAATGTCCAGCTGTTTATTCTATAAATACATTTTTCATGGTGTCACTTTGTATCTAAAAGAATTTACTGGAGAAAGCACAAAGAGAAATTGGAAGTAGGGGAGGTGTTTATTACTACAGTGTTGTGGGGCTTTTTAATTGGCTGATTTATTCACTTCTAAACTTTCTAATTTATTGAATTATCAAGATTGTTCACAATGAAACCCAAGTGTCCTGTTGAAATCTAACTTAAAAAAACAAGTTGAGTTTTTTTTATATCAACAAATGAGTTTTCAATATGAAGTATATCCACTTTTCATTATTATTTATTTCTTCTCTTTCTCACTTACTATGATTTTCTGATTTCCTGAATAGTTGCAGAGAAAATTGGTCTTTTCAGGGTTTTTTGTATTGGTTGGTTGTTTTTTTTGTTTGTTTTTTTAATTACTGACAGTTAAATAGCTGAATGGGAAAGAGAAATGTGTAAGAAAGGGTAAGATTAGGATACTGAATACACAGAAACTGTGTCTTGGGGCAACATGTATAGTACCTTCAAGTTTTAATCTAAAATGTTGGAAATGGAAGTAGAGGCAAGGAATACCTTATTATATTGATGAAAGCAGTTGCCAAAATCTATTTTCTCCTGCTGCACTTCATGCAAATCCACACAATATCCATTTTTAATGATATATTTGATTTGAAAATGAGTGCAACTTGCTGAAGATTTCCACAACCTTGTTCAAATATCTTACATAAGCAATTAAAATATTGACAGTATATACAGTCCATAAATTATTTGCCTAATGTTTTATGAGGGGAGATACTTTAGGTCCTTTTTAGATTTTTGTTTTGGAAGCTCAAATCTTGCAGTGTACTTGTTTTTTTATCAGTCTACTAAATTGTGCCATTCACATGCAGAGTATCCTTCTGAGGCAATTCCTTGGGAGTTACCTGGAGTTTTTTGTTTCTCTCAGGAGACCCTGTTCAGCTGTTTGCTGAGTATCACTGATCAAGTCTTGCTTCCATCCCTGTCTTTGATGGATTGTAATGCCTGCATGTCTGAGGAGTTGTGGGGGATGTTCAAAACTTTTCCATACCAGTACAGGTGAGTAGAATAACTTGTTTTCACTTTTTGGACTGGTCTGTTGAACTGTCAGTACTGAAATTAGTTTTCCTTTGTGATGTTTCAAGGTACCGCCTTTATGGGCAGTGGAAGAACGAAACATACAACAGTCACCCACTTCTCGTGAAAGTTAAAGCTCAAACCATAGACAGAGCCAAATATATCATGAAGTAAGTGATCTATTCCCATAAATAATTATATACTGTGATACAATGAATTGCATGTCACCAACTGAGGGAAAAAACTTGACATACATTCCCTTTCTAACGAGTCTGTAATTTCACTGATAGTCCTTGTTCATGAATTATTTAAGGTTACTGTGGTTAAAAACTATCACTTAAGTAAGGATGCAGAGAAATTTGTCACCAACAAGGGTATTTAGCCTGTGAAAAATGTCCCATTAAATGATTTAAAACCTTTTCCATGGGAATACTGTTGTTTGATAAATTGCTTTGCTTATGGAAATGTCGGAGTGCAAGATATTTTCTCTGTGTATGGAGACTTTCATCCAAAGAGTTTCAAAAATCTTGTCATGGTTTCAGTAGGTTTGAATGTAGGGCAGTAAGTTGATCAAAATGATTCCTTCTTGGCTTCAAGTGGCCTCACAGCTGTTTCAGATTTACCTCACATTTAACGTCCCTGACATTGTCAGGGATTTGAGTTCTCCATTTCTTGTTGCCAAAAGCAGATGATGTGGTATTATAATGTGGATAAACAGAACTTTCCTACATAGACCAGGCAGTAGTTATTACTGGATGAAAGACTTTGGACTTGGAGCTGTGAAAGCTGGAAACAATGATTTTGCTTCCGTTCTCACTTGCTGCACAGACCATGAAACTTCTGTCCCTTGCCTTGCAGGGTGGATTTCAGTAGTGCAGGTGAAGCAGCCCAGGGCTGTCAGTTGTTGAGATCACTGTGTGTACAGTTCACTTTGGTGTAGCAACTTCAGGTTTCATGCTGAGCTTAGATCTTCAGTGGGGAATGCTGTGGAAGTGTAACAAAAAAATTTATATTGTTTTTCATTTAACAGAATGCAACAAATATAAAATCTGTGGCTAAATTAAATTTTCAGAAGTTAATAGCATCACGTGGTAGTTTTGTATGTGGTATAGGTTTCACTGATACCTTCTGAAAGTGAAGTGCTCCAAGTTGAAACTGGAATATGGCCCATGGTAATACAGGCACAGCAGGTTTGGTTGTACTGTCTCCATCTTGTGGGATTATCAGTTTCTGACTGTCAGAGGAGTAATATTTCTATGTTTAGATTTCTTGAAAACACATCTGCTAGTGAGAATTTAACCTTTGATACTAATAAAGGTGTTTCTTCTCTGGAACTAACCTGTTGTTTCAGTATTCTTGTATCTTGTCTATTGCAATAAAATTTGTTCTCTTTTACAGGCGTTTAACTAAAGAAAATGTGAAACCCTCTGGGAGACAAATTGGGAAGCTCAGCCACAGCAATCCTACAATTTTATTTGATTATGTATGTAGTTACCTGTGTTTGAATACTATTTCATCCTAACAGCATGTATTGAAGTGCAGGAAAGGAACCTCTAGGTCTAATTTCATTATTTTTTACTTCTGATGCACATTTTAAAATATGTTCATTTTTTAATAGTGCCCAGGTCTGAGATGTTAAATATGAAAACAGCTCTTGAGTTACCCTCTGCACAGAAAATTTACATCAATCTATTTATTGAGTTTGAGGTAGCTGGGGTGGGTCTCAGGTGTAGGGATGTGCTGAGCACAGAATGCAGATTTAGATTAAATTACTCTGGACAGTTGTTTGTGTATTGTGAAGGTAGATCAGGGTAATTTTGAAGAAAACTTAAAGCTTTGAAGTCTGAAATAAGTCATTCCCAACTTTGTAGATGTAAGATTACTTGGTGCTACAGACTGCTTGAGGTGCATGTCATGCACCAAAGAGAACATTCTAGAATTGGTTTAATACAGTTCACTTGCAGTTTTTCATGACCTTGGTTTGTGTGGTTTGGGTCTTTAAGTAGACTTATTACTCTAGCAACAGAAACTCCTGCCATTAAGGTTCAGGATTCTTAAGAAATCTTAGAATCAAAATGTTCTTACATTTTATTTGCTGATAATTAAAAAATAGTTACACAGAACTGTTTTTATGTGTTAGAGACATGTTTCACTGGTATCTTTAAGGTACCAGAAACTGAGATTGGCTGTTGCTTCAACAGTGGTTAAGGGCCTTCGGAAAAATTGATTTCAAAGCATGTTTTGTGTAAGTTTTGAAGATAAATATTGTTAAATGGCTTTATTATGTGAAAGATAAGGAACACTGTCCCTATTCAATGTCTTTTGTAACTTTCAGATTTTATCACAAATACAAAAATATGATAACTTAATAACTCCAGTTGTTGATTCGCTGAAATACCTCACTTCGCTGAACTACGATGTCTTGGCATGTATCCTTTAATACAAATCAATACCTTAGTTATTGACAAAGCTGCAGTTGTAGACATTAAATCTGCTGTCTGCAAATACTATCTTCTATTGTCTTCTATTTTTGTTCCTTTTTGCTGGAAATGTTAGTGAGGTTTGCAAATACATTTGCACGCTTAGTGGACTATGGAACCCTCTCTATTAATTCTTTCAGACTATGCAAATTACTCTTTATTTTTAAGGGTTTTTTATTTCTTTCACTCTGTTCTTGAAGGCATAACAATCTTGTAAATAGTGAGGTAAATACTGCTTTGAAGCTACTATATATTTTTCATGGGTTTATTTTTTTATACCATAACTGTGTCAGTGAATCTCTGATATCATGTTTGCTATACTTGTATCTGATGTTCATATATTACAAATTATGGAGCCAGAAAAACAGTTCTCTGTATCTTTTGTTTTTATAAGTTGAGGAAAAGTGTTTTCTTTAACTCCACTAAAGATTGTATCATTGAAGCACTGGCAAACCCTGAAAAGGAGAGAATGAAGCATGATGACACTACAATCTCGAGCTGGCTGCAGAGTTAGTATTCTTGCTTTATTTATTATATTTATATTTGAAAGACCACCCTCCCTATGATCTACTATACCATTCATCGTTATGGTCAATATTTCACTTGACCTACTGGTGAATTTTTTAAACAAAATGGAGAGCTGGCAAGTTTAATCAATAGGAAAATAGTGTTTCTTTTGTAATGCGAAAATGCATTTATTGCTGGCAACCCCTGTGCACTTTGTTAATGTTTCTTTACTGATCAGTGTCTGGTGGGCTCAGTGACAGCTGTTCCTCTCTGCTTTAGGTCTCGCCAGCTTTTGTGGGGCAGTTTTCCGAAAATACCCCATTGAACTTGCTGGCCTGTTGCAGTATGTGGCCAACCAACTGAAAGCTGGGAAAAGGCAAGTCTTGCACAGCTGATCTTTATAAACTCACTTTCTGTAATGTATCATTTGGGTGTTTGCTGATAGATGGGCACTTGATGTAGTAGTTGCTCTAAGAGTGGTAAAACTCCATTTATAGTAACTGGGTAGGTTAAGAAATTTAAATAGCAGAAAGAATAATATCCTCTTTAGTACATTATTTTCCTCTAATTGTATAGCTGTGACATTTTTGAAGTACTGATTTTTCATCTGTAACTTATTTTAACAGTTTTTTTAACAGCTGACCAGATGGAGAAAAAACCTGCCAGCCTGTAATTTTATCATAGAAGTTATTGTACATAATTTAAAAATAAGTGTCCATGCTCTAAAGGAGTGTGACTGTTACAGTTTTAGTTTTTCTTTTCTCGTAATGTCTTCTCTGCCGGGATGGCTCTAATAGCAGAGTAACTATTCCAGTATATTTCTAAGGCTATTGTAGAAACTTTTAACAAAATATAAAATATTCCATGTTCAGGAGATGACTGTGTAAATACAATTTGAAACATTGCAAACAACAAAAAGGAGCTATAAACTTTATGATTAATCTGACAATACTTAAAAGTTAATAGCACTTCATTCACTGACATCTTCAAAAACAGTGAAGTTGTTCTGAACTTCAACTGCTGAATTGCCTGCATTGCTTTTAGCTACTAACTTTTTACTTGCAATAAAGAAATCCTTGTGCTCAACCTGCTAGTTTCTGCTTCAGAAAAGAATGAAAACGTTACTTGTTTTAACATGCATTGTACTATTGCTTTGTAATGTGTATTGAATGTTGTAGCTTCCATTTCTTAAACAAATTGTCTTGTTTTTACTCCACTTCTGTTTTCTGTGCAGCTTCGATTTGCTTATTTTAAAAGAGGTCGTACAGAAAATGGCAGGGATAGAAATCACTGAGGAAATGACAATGGAGCAGTTGGAAGCCATGACTGGTGGAGAACAACTGAAAGCTGAGGTGTGTTTGTGTTAAATATCATAGTAGCTATTGGTCACCAATGGTGGTTCTAAACACTCTGACATGAATTCTGGCTGCACAGCTGAGAAAGGTGTACTCTCATCAAAGGGTTTCCCCCTCCAGTGAGCTTACAGGACTTGGGACAGGCAGCCAAGGCAGTGCATGGGAACCTTAATTGTGCATCACAGCATCTCTCTTAATGAGACCTGTGATCTGTGGCACCACCGAGCTTGGATGTGGTTCTGTCCTGCTGGAACAGCCCTGCTCTAAGGGCAGCAGCTCCTGGTGAGGGGAGTAACGAAAACTAAGTAACAGCAAGCAAGACTAGTTAGTTTCTGATTCTTCTATACATACATTGCAGTGCAAGATCCAGGGAGTTTTACTGATGGACAGGAAACTGATGCTAACTCATCAGTATTCCTGGACTCAGAGGTGGCTTCCATTTGTGATGCACTATTTTCAAACTGAGGTAACATTTTCTGTGCTGTGCAGGGTGGATACTTTGGCCAAATCAGGAATACAAAAAAATCATCTCAGAGATTGAAAGATGCGTTGTTGGACCATGATCTTGCCCTCCCACTGTGCCTGCTTATGGCTCAACAGAGAAATGGTGTGATCTTTCAAGAGGGAGGGGAAAAACATCTGAAGCTGGTGGGAAAACTGTATGATCAGGCAAGTAAAACCACCTGTTTATGAGAACCCCTTCTTTCTGTTAGCTTCTAGTATATCAGCACAACGTATGAGAATTCAGCAGATAAATAAAAATATCTGTGACTTTATATGTAAGAATATAGTACAAATGTGAATATATAAGAATTTTAAAATTAATTGCAGTGGTTATATTACTAAAATACATGGATGTATTAAATATATGTTACATTGACAAGTGACTTTTGAGTAAAAGATCAAAGCATCCTTTGTCATAAAAAACTTAAATTCTTTTCTTATTTTGTCCATCATGTTTTTCTGATTTTTACCTTGGTAGTGGAACTTTCTTTTTTTTTTTTAAGAATTCTTTTGCTGCCTTAGTCAGTAGGAATTGGTTGCATTCCATTCTGGTAGAACAGAATGCTCTACTATGTGGTGTTTGGGAAAAAAAAAAGGCAAGCTTTCAAGCTCTCCTTGACTTAATTTTTGAACAAAATAATACTGTTTGCTAAATTTTTGTATCTTTCCCTTGTAGTGCCATGACACCCTGGTACAATTTGGTGGGTTTTTAGCATCCAATCTAAGCACAGAGGATTACATTAAGCGAGTGCCTTCTATTGATGTTCTCTGTAACGAGTTTCACACCCCTCACGATGCTGCATTTTTCCTCTCAAGACCCATGTATGCACATCATATTTCAGTGAGTACAACTCCTGCATTTGTCTGCTCTTGGTGCTGCTCTGTGAGGTGTTACCAGTACATGTGTTAGGGCCATGCTAAAGTTTGTTTGCTAAATAAAACTTGCAAAGTTTTATGAGTAGAGTTAGAAAAAGAAGCTGTAACAGGTTGTCCTCAGTCTTAGAAAACACAGCCCATGTGGCAATTTTCACACAACTGACAGACGTTGTAGCTAATGAAGTCACCTTTTCTCATGTCTTGGGTCGTCAGTAGGAGTTCTTTCTCCTGATTTCCCCAAAGGTGTCAGTTCTTCTGCAGGTGTTTTAGGTGGAGTTTTGCTGTGGAGGAAAGTGTTGCAACTGCCAAATGGTGGGGGAACTTGGAAAGTGTCAGAAATAAATTTGTTCCTGCATTTAAAATGTTAAATATAGAGAGCAATTTTTACTTGCTGTAGTATAATTTGTTACTATAACAACAGGTAGCAGCATCAGTGAAGAGAGATAAATCTTTCCAATATGGATGAATGCTAAAAGTTCTGTGCTGTTCTTCAGTGTTTTATGGACATAAGTGACATTTCACATGTGTAAATGGTATATAGAAAGGTTTTCTAGGAGAATTAACTTATATTGTTACATTTAAATTTTTTTTGTGTATATAGATTACAGTTTTATTTTTCATATATTCTAATCAACAGTCAAAGTATGATGAACTAAAAAAAGCTGAGAAGGGAAATAAACAGCAGCACAAAGTTCACAAATACATTACATCGTGTGAGCTGGTGATGGCTCCTGTTCATGAAGCTGTGATTTCTCTGCACCTCCCCAAAGTCTGGGATGACATCAGCCCTCAGTTTTATGCCACATTCTGGTCTCTGACAATGTATGACCTTGCTGTCCCACACAGCAGCTATGACAGAGAAGTCAATAAACTGAAAGTCCAGATGAAAGCCATAGATGACAATCAGGAAATGGTATGTTGATATAATTTTGTGGTCCAGTTTAAATTTTCTAACCTTGAAAGACTTTCCTTTTATATTATTATATAAGGTTGTTTAGATCTGGGAGGTTCTGTCACTTGGTGCATCCATTCTGATTTGTCACATTAACATAATTTGTATTTCTTTATAATTCCCACATTAAAAGTACCGGTGACTCCACCACGTGAAAATTCCTAGAAAATTTATTTCAGAAAGGAATTCTTGACACCTGTGTCTGTGATTTATCTGTTCACTTTTATCTTTAGTCAGCCAGTGTTCATAAAATCAGAGCAGAATACTATTGAGTGAAATGGAAAGTTTGTCAAGTATGCTTTGGTGTTACCAGGAATTTATTGCTCTGTCTATAGCAAATGTTAGTGTAGTAGTAAATGAGCTATGTTGACATTTTATAGCCTCCAAATAAAAAGAAAAAAGAAAAAGAACGTTGCACAGCTCTGCAGGACAAACTCCTTGAAGAGGAGAAGAAGCAGTTGGAGCACGTGCAGAGAGTTCTACAGAGACTGAAACTAGAGAAAGATAACTGGCTTCTGGCAAGTAAGTGTGTCCAGGGAAAATGCTGTGGGTATTTTGTAGTCATTACTGTCCCCAGAATTAGCTCACTGTAATAGCCTTAATGTCGATTTGGAAATTTGATCTCTTTATGCATTGAGGTCTGTTACCCAGGTAGATTTTTAGTTAGAATGTAATGTGTCATTGCAAATGCTGAGATTTTCAGAGAAATGTTTCCTTTATTTCTTATAATGCCAAGACCTTTTAAATATTGCCCTAATTTAGAAAATAAGTAAGAGACAGACCAATTCAGTGGAAAGTTGTAATTGCAAGCTGGCTTGTACTTGCTAACCAAAGTTAGAATGCTGCTAAGTAAGGATAATGGCTACTTTACACAAAATAAGTGTGTGAAGTCTCAATGAGTGGTTTGAGTGAACTTATTTTAAATCCTGTGATTAGGAGCAATATGCCAGTGTTTGGGCAGCAGCACAAACCTTGTTCCAATGACAAGATAAGTATTGTGGCAGCATAAGAGCACCATGTGGTGAACCCACATGCATGTGTTTCATGTGGCAGATGTGCAAGAGGCAGAACCAAGATTTTGCTCTTACAAAGCCTCTGTAATGTTTCATGTTGATTGTGAACTTACTTGATATGGTTAATCTGAAATGTTTTTCTCTGGTCAGTTTTCTTCTGTGGATGCACTTTGAGTTTGTAACTGGAAGTAGTAGTTCGTCTGTCCCGAGAAGCCTAGCGTAATCCATGGAAAAGAGTTGTATTGTCCGACTCCTGTAAGATCACCCAGCTGATTTAATGAAGAAACATTGACAATTAAATCAAGAGAAGTTATTCCCTAGAAGTATTTAATGTACTGGCATGGACAGTGAATGAGCTTTGTGAGATTACTGGTTGAAAAGTTACTACCTGAGTAAAGTCTAGAGCTTGCTTGGTAAATTTGTCTACTTAAGGAAGCACCCAAAAGCGTGTAGAAAATTGTGTAGATATGATCTATATATGTAAACACATACTCTTAATAATACAAGCCTTTGTGGGACACTGGGAATAGCTTATTGTTGGCTCTTGAGTGCTCACACTTCAGCTGCAAGAACTTTCCCAATATTGTATCCAGTGGCAAACTTACTATTTCAGCAGTTTCCTCATTGAAAGACATAATCTATAATTGTACTACATTGAGGAATTCGTTAAGAATAGGTTAATTTTTGGCAGAATAAGTAGGCCGATACCTTTTAGCAATTGGAGACTACTATTCTGACAGGCTGCTTACTTGCTTTATTTGTTGACTTTTGAAGTAACACCCATTTGATTGTCCTATACTGTGAGTCTCTTGGTATATTTTTTTAGCTTTTTAAAGTTCCAAAGGTTTGTTATAACCTTTGAGGAGTAGATGTTAAAATTAAACAAATGTAACATAAAGTTTTTAGTCAAGTAAAAGCTGACAGTCCTTTCTTGAACAAGCTTTATTCCATGAGCATCCCAAAATCAAAGAAAGGAAATCCTGGTTATTAATGACTTGTGACCTGTGCAAAACCACCAGTTGCCCTCATGAGAATCATGACTGTTCTTCCTTTGAAGGTGTCCACTCGCAGTCTTCAGTTCTGTGCTTTCATACGTATGTTTTTCTTCCAACCTTCCTTTTATGCTGTACATCCTTCCCAGCTTCTTTTTATGCTCCTCTTTGCCATTTGAGGACCAGTTTGGGAATGTATTTGGCTGTTGAGTTTGCCAGCCAGTGGTTGGCCAAATGGAAACAGGTAACTCCAGCATACAGTGCAGTCTTTTAGTCAGTGCTAGAGTGAAACTTTCACAAAGTGTGTGTGTATCGGGGTGGTGGTTTACTGAAGACTGGTCCTCTTAAAATTTCTCTAATTCATTGATTGGAGTAACAATTGTTAATGGATTGTGTATAGACAGCATGTTCTTCAGTTTCTAAGAAAGCTGAGCTGAAAGTCAGCCTCATCTAGAAAGGTGAAAGCAAGTGTAGGGAGGTAGCAGGTGGTGTTCCTTTTGTTAATGTGTACACTTTGAGCAGGTGGAGAAGTTCACCGAAGCTTTTCTAGAACCTGTTTTTTCCCCACATTGTGTAATAGAAGATTTTCCCAATATGAAATAAACATTTGCTCCATCCACCCTGCTATCCTCCCTCCATCCTCAAACAATTACACTTACCTTGACTTTTTCTGGTCAGTACCAAAGGTATGTCTGGAATACAAGCAGCCAAATACACAAACACCGGCGTGGGTGTGTGAGAACTGAACTTCTTGGGAAAAGACTAGTTGAGTGTTAGCTCATTAACTTACTTTATTGTTCCTTTCTTTTTCCCCTCTCAACTTCTTTGTTTTTGAAGAATCTACCAAAAATGAGACTATCACCAAATTTTTGCAGTTGTGTATATTTCCTCGATGCATTTTTTCGGCAATTGATGCAGTTTACTGTGCTCACTTTGTTGAACTGGTGCATCAGCAGAAAACACCCAACTTCTCCACACTTCTCTGCTATGACCGAGTAAGTAGCTACAGCTCTGGGTTTGTACATAAGTAGCACATGAACATGCAAAACTAATGTCTCCTCTGCCTCCCAAATGAGGTAAATAATTACTGAAGTTTAATTCTAGAACTTGTGACAATCAGAAATTCACTTTTGTGCTTCAGATCTTACAAGCCAAGTTTTCTTAAAGCTTCAGGGGTTTATTTTCAAGAAGTGTTGTTTGTGTTTTACCCTAATGGGTCTGGAGTTCCAGAGCAAAGTCATTAAGAGTCACAGGAGCTGCTTTCAGGTTTTGCAACCTTTTAGGCACTCTGCATTTCCATGGCCTCCTCTTAGAGGAAAACAAAACAGTTATGTCAGTGGAAACACTTGAACTATTGAAAACTATATGTCAGCATTAGCTGCACTCAGTGCTTGGATTCTGACTAAGTGTGAAGGACCAGCAGTTGGGTAACAAAGGCTTGAAAACAGAATATTTTGTAAGTGATCTCTGTTGTGTTTACAAACCAGTTTAATGGTGGTCTAGATGATAAAAATTTGTAATTCTTCTTGAGTTTTGTTCCTTTTTGTTGTTCAGTAGACTCATAGTAACTTTTTCTTGCCCTATTCCCAGGTTTTCTCTGATATTATATATACAGTTGCAAGTTGCACTGAAAATGAAGCCAGCAGGTACGGCAGGTTCTTGTGCTGTATGCTGGAGACCGTGACAAGGTGGCACAGTGACAGAGTCATATATGAAAAGGTATGTGAGCTTGCTCACCAGAATATGTAATGGCCACTTGTGTAATTCAGTCTAATAAAAATGGATGTAGTGAAAGTTATATTTAAAAAGGGTGATCAAATTTTTCTGATGGCATAATTGTAGAATTGACTTTCTGTGATTCATGTAGTTTTGATAGAAGGAATCTTGTATAGGGTTAAAAAATATATTGGCTAAAAAAATCTCTTCCATATCTGATTTTTCTCACAGCTTGTCTTGAAGATAATTTAGAGAGCATATGGAAATGCTCTAATTCTCCTTGCAAAAAACCCTGGTTAAATTATGAATAAAATTTTCTCTCACCCGCAATTAAAATTTCAACATCAATAAGCTTTTATAAAAAAAGTATGTGTGTAAGTCTTGTGTGATTGTGTCTTTGGAATTTAGAATTACCAGTTTTCTCTCCTCAAAAATGATTTTTTTCTTTTCTTTGATGTGCATGTAGGAATGTGGCAACTATCCAGGCTTCCTGACTATATTACGGGCAACTGGATTTGATGGTGGAAATAAGGCTGATCAGTTGGATTATGAGAATTTTAGACACGTGGTACACAAGTGGCACTATAAATTAACTAAGGTAAATAGAGATGCCAAAAACCTTAAGTTTTTGGAAGCTTTAATAAAACTGACTCAATTATATTTAATTTATGTTTTAGGCTTCTGTGCACTGCCTGGAAACGGGTGAATATACACATATCAGAAACATCCTGATTGTGCTGACCAAAATCCTTCCATGGTATCCCAAAGTGCTGAACCTGGGTCAAGCCTTGGAAAGAAGAGTACACAAGATATGTCAGGAAGAGAAAGAGAAGAGACCTGATCTATATGCATTGGCTATGGGGTAACAACAACTTACTTTAAGAAAGTGGTTAAAAGTGGATCATGAAAGGCATCTAAAGACTCGGAACTGTTGCAGTCCTAACATTTGATTTTTACCTTATCACAGAAGATTCGCTATCCTGCATCTCGGTGCTGGCAGTGTGAATGAAAACATTCATTTTGTGCTGGATGATCACTATTTCCCTTTACAAGACTCTAGTAACACTTTAAATAGTAAAGATTTCCACTCACAGGAGCGTAGCTTAATTTTAGGGAAATGATAAAGCAGCAAGGAGATAGGAGGGATAGTAAAATGAAGAAAGCTGAGGGCTATTCCTGCAAGACTGGTTAGATTTTGGATGTTTATATGATTCTAAGATGCTTAGTTACATGTTTCATCTTTCTGTGGTGAATGTGGAATCATCCTCGTGTGCCTGAGGGGCAGCTCAGCTTGCCCAAACAGTTGAGGTTTTGTCAGCAGGCAGTTTGTTCCATGTGGTGTGTGGTGCTGATGAAGAGGGTGTGGAAGTAGGGCTGTTTCTGTGTCTAGTGGGTTTGTTTGTTTTTCTTTTTCTTTTGAGCTCATCAGTAAAGGGGGAAGAAACTGCATATCAGTTAGGAAAAACTGTGAAATAAATAACAGATGAACTGTTAGATTAGATCCTCATTTAAGATTCAACCCATGTTTTGCTTTATGTTTGTGCATATTTAACAATCTGTGCGACTTGCAGCTATTCTGGACAGTTGAAAAGTAGGAAGCCTTTCATGATACCTGAAAATGAATTTCACCACAAAGACCCACCTGCCAGGAATGCTGTACCTGCCACAGTACAAAATGGGCCAGGTGGTGCTGGGATGCCAACGTCTCTCACGATAAATACAGTTAGACTGGAAGAGGGCACTACTGAGGAGACTGGTAAACACACCTATGATTATTAATTGCTTATTTTTTAGTAGAGTTCTTCTGCCATTACAGGCTTCTCTTAAAATTTGGCTCATTAATCTGAAAAGAAAAAAAATGTGATGCTAAATAGGTTCAGTGTGTGTTCTTTGTTTTTCCTTGGTTTTGGGAGGGGTGTTCTTAATCTAATTGCCTGTTTTAGCTGTTGGGGACATATGACCTTACATGAATGTGCTTAGCTCTGTGTTTTACTTAAACCAATAGGATGTATATCAAGTTGTTCAAATAGAGCTGTTCTCTTTTTTAAACAGATAAACTAAAGGAGAAGTCTCAGGGTGTGGTGAAAGTTATTAATAAAACTGTCAATGCTACACCAAAAGTGACAACAAGCAATGGAAACAGTGCATCTAATAGGTGAGGAAAACTATTCTTACACACTCTATATTTTCTTCCTTCCAAAGCACAAAATGATACTTAAAAATGACTTGCCTTGTATTCTTACTTTCAGGTTCTGTGTAAATTGTTTTCATTTCTTCAGAGTTTAATAAGTGAGATTATTTCTTTCAAAATACACAGCCCTACTGTGTACTGTGGACTGTCAGATCACTGATCTGACATTGTTGTGAAATGCATTCCCATTTTAGCTGAACAAACATAAAACAAATGAAGACATTTGCTTGTTGCTGTTCTGATAAAGAAACAGCAAATTTGAAATCTTAGTGGCTGCTTCAGGAAATTCTATCAAAACTTCAGTACTAAAACTTTTGTGACAAAGCTGTGTTTTGTATGCATGCTAATTGGCCTTTTACTTTTTGATGCAGCAAAATTATTAAGGAGAAAGATGATAAAGAAAAAAGCGGGAAGGAAAAAGATAAAGAAAAAAAAGACAAGACTCCAGCTGCCACTCCAGAGATGAAGGCACTTGGGAAGGATGGGAAAGAAAAACTGAAGGAAGAACGGGCAAACAAAGAGGAGAAACCAAGAGAGATCAAGGAGAAAACGCCGAAATCCGACAAAGAGAAGGAAAAAGTGAAGAAAGAAGAAAAAGCTTCAAAAGAAGAAAAATCCAAGACGGTTGTTACCATCATTGAGTCAAAGTCAACTGCAGAAAAGGAGAGAGAAAAGGAGCCGTCCAGAGAAAGAGATCTATCGAAGGAAATGAAATCCAAGGAAAATGCTAAAGGAGGAGAAAAGGTGCCAGTAGCTGGGTCCTTGAAGTCACCTGTTCCCCGATCAGAAACATCAGAATCTGAAAGGGGTAGGTTTGCATAACTGTGCTTGTCTAGAAAAATAGAATGTGTCACTGGAGAATCACTGAACATCAGAAAATGCTAGAGAAGGTGAAGAAGAATCCCTACATATGGGCTAGGATTTTGGCGTTGGCTTTTCAGTACTGTGTCTAAAGTAGGCTGTCAGGATATCTCCAAAAGGCAAACTATTTGAATGTGTGAACTTCCCATGTCTTCTGTGAATGCTTGTTTTCACAAAGCCTGTCATTTTTTTTCTACTACCAGTCTGAACAGTCATTTATTGAAATATATTTGTAAAACTTTTGCCTTGCAAGTTTTGCAAATATGTAAAGCAGAAACTTCAGTAGTGTGTACTCTTGAGGGTTTCCTCACACCCTTTGAATGGGAAGAAAACAGAGAGTGGAAGATGTAGGTCTTTATGTCCCTGAGAAGGACACAGTAAGCTGTATCAGTTGCTTCTTACATTAAGGGTTAGCAAGTCCTTAATGTTGATATTTTAAGCTTTTATGATCTGAGGCTTATGTGGAGTTTTATGTTTGTGCTGCTCAAGGAAAACCACATAAGGGAGGGTTGTAATGCTTTTTGTTGGGTTCACCTTTTCAGGGTCTTCATAGCAACTCTGAAATTCAGATACTGGCTTCCATAAAGTGGAAGTTTAAAGTGGGCATAATTTTGCAACAGTTTGTTCACATTACACTTTTCCTGCAAACTTTTATAAAGAGGGTCAAAGCATGCTGGTAACTCTAGGTGGCTTAAGGAAAACAAAATTTACTTAGTGGTAAAAACTGAATTCTAGCTTCATTTATGTTGGTACTTGAGAAGGTGTTGGATTATCCTCTTTGAACTGTGTTCTAATAATGCCATTGTTCTGTTCTTTCCTCAGAACAAAAACGCCGCAAAGTTGATACACATTCTTCTCCATCACATTCCTCAACAGTAAAGGTTAGTATAGCCTGAGGAAGGCAGCACCCATGTTAGGCTCACAAGTTTGGGATGCCAGTATTCGACTTCCTTCAAGTTTTGTGCCAAGTATACACTGGAACCACTGGAGGTTTTATGTTGCATTAGAAAATGCATTCCTTTTCTTTATTGGCGGACTGTCTTTTTTTCTATAAAAATATTTTTTAATTAACCAAAATAATACTTCAAGGACCTAGCACAAATTTTGTAAAATAGTGTTTGGAAATTGCAAGAGAATTTTTACACAGAAGTGCCTCATTGCTTTAAGCAGTCAGTTTTTTTGGAGTGCAATGGTAGCTACAAGCAAATGAGTCTTTGCAACAGAGTGGAGCATATTTTTCTTCACTTCTATTGAAGAATCTCTAGCACTGAAGATTCCTGGATGATACGGGATGTACGATACCTCTGAATTCATCAGGCTTCTTGATGAGCATCATACCGATGTGTGCCTTCTAAGGAGGAGTCTTGGAAGGAGTTCCATTTTAAAGTCTCCTTGGTGATCAGTTCTCCTGTAGTTGTGTATATTCAGTGCGCATGCAGCTTCTGTTGTACCTTCCCTTCGAGGTTTGTTTATTTCCAATGGGTTCCCACCGTGTTGAGCCCTGCGTTACGATAAAACCAGATGTGGCCACCAAGCCTCCTACCCAGCAAAGAGAAACCCCAAGCATTCAAGCGCAGCACAAAACCATGGGCGTAGCCTTCTTGAAGACTCAGGGTAGCCATTCCTTGCTCCATATTTATATTATTTCTAAACCATCTATGTTCATGGAATCTTTGAATTTGCAGTACGTTGAACATTTAAAACTGTAAGTTACTAATACTTCATCGAGAGCACTGTGATGGATTATGTGGGTCTTTAAACTTCACCATCTTACCAACTCTAGAACAAGCTTTTTTTTTTCTTCTGTTTTTTCAAAGAGTACATCTTTTTCTGTGTAAGATTTACTTGTAAGATTTAGCTTTATTTTGTAGAACTCAAGTAGCTTTTACTAGTTTTGAGGAAACAGGTGACAGTGATAACTTCTCATAATTATGAAGATTTTTGTAAATGGCAGTGTAAAGTCTTTCTAGAGTGGCTTCTACCACATTTAACTGAAAGTGGAGAAGGTACAGGTTTAAAAAGTATTAAGCCTGTTTCACTGGTTCAGCTGTTCAGAGTTAACACTACCTTTTCTCTATATTTTGTCTAGGCAGAGAGAGAGTGTTTTTTCACTATTTTAGGAATTAGAGATAGACACATTTTGTCATTTATTTAATAACAGAGTCTAGAGAATAGTTGACTGTCTTTTTTTTTTTACCTCTTCTTTCTTTTTTCATAAGTATTTCAGTTCCTAGCTTTATTCAGAGTACAATATTAACATAAGATTTATTCCAGAAGGAGTAGCTGTTTTTTGTTTCAAGGGTACGGCCGTGCTTCCCAAAGTCCCTCTGGTTTCTGAAAACTATTCCAGCTCACGTGTCATCTCCGTTCATTTTCTACAGGACAACCTCAACGAACTCAAGGATTCTTCAGCAAAGGTTTGAATCTTTTAGAAAGCACCAAAGTTTATTTTCATGTTTTGTTGCAGAGAGAAGTTAACTTCTGCTCTTGTGGCAAACTCCATCAGAAAATTCAGATTCCATTCCTGTAAATGTTATAGTAGTAACAGGGATTTTTTTGTCCTACTAAATAGAGATTCTGTACAGGAGAGAGGGTTGGTTATGTAGAAGCAACATAACAAAAATCCCCTGAGTTCACCATTCTGTCAATATTTTGAAGAGTTTTTATGGAGCATCTTTTCTGTTGCCCTCTGAAACTTGTATAGAAGTATCCTTATGATTAAGCCATTCATTTGGTTGAAAAGCTAATAAATAAAATAGTTCTTAGAATAGTTTGAGGGCGTTTGAATATACCAGTTAAAAAACAGCAGCTCGTTAAAACAAAGGACATTTGAGACATATCTCTGGAATATTACTCTTTTCCCTACAACTGTATTCATGTTTGAGTGCTATGGTAGTGTTCCTAAGCATCACAGACAACCCTCCTAACTTACGCCCTTTGTGCATTTGTGTCCTGTAAATGCTCTTCAGATTCCCTGTTTTATGAAAAGAAACACTGAAGAATGCTCTCAGAAGTTCATAGAACCAGAATTCAGAGTGGAAGGGACTTTAAGGATCAGCTAGTTCAGTCTTTTGGCAAAAACATGGTATAAAGATGGCCCAGCACCCTGTCCAGTGAGATCTTGGTGTCCAGTGTTGGGGAGTCCATTACTTTCCAGTATTGGGGAATCCATCACTTCCCTGAGGAGATTATTCTGCTGGCTGATTGTTTTGCCTGTGAAAAATTTCCCTCTTGTGTCCAGTTGGAATCTACCCATTTTTTCTATGTCTCCTTCCCCTTTGGTGATATGGTTTCCCCTAAGCCTTCTCTTCGCCCCTGAGCAAACCCGTTCTCTGTGCCTTTCCTGCTGGGATCCCAGGCTCCCTGGGCCTTGGGTCAGCTTTGTGGCCCATCTCTGCACCACCTCCTACCTGTCCACATCTGTTTGGTGTAGCAGAGACCAAAACTGAGCACAGTATTCCAGGTGTGGCCTGACAAGCACTTGGGATATTGTATTTTAGACAGATGCTGTATTCTGTTGTTAGAATTCAAGCACATCATAACTGTTGTACAGTAAGTCACAACCACTGCAAATGTGCCAGTGCATCAGGGCATGGGACTAATGGGAAATGGATCCGTCTTTGATTGCACAGTCAGTACCAATGTGTAACTAAACAGTACAAATATTTATCAATTGGAAAATGCCACCCATTTGGACTTCCTGGATAATTTATGGGTTTGTGTATCATTACTTATATTCACTTAAAAATGCATGATGGATTACCACTTCCTATTCTGCATTTACACTGTTGTTTTCATTGTAGCTCATTTTGTATAAACAGTGCTCAGAAAATTTGTATGTTCTAATTCAAAATAGCTGTGAGTCTGTAAGGGACACTTGCTGATGGATTTTTAATTGAATCTTTCCAATATCAACTATAACTGCTTATAGGGACAGTGTATGTAGGAATTGTCCTTTTAATCTTACAGGTGATGAAATTAGTGTCTATAGATTGAATCCAGATACTTTTGTAAATCATCACCATGATACCTTATATTTTTTTTTAAATTAAAAAGCTACAATATTTATGTTGAGCTCACCTCTACCTGAAATGTGGTGTGTGGGAGTCTGTATAGTCTCACTCTTCCTTACTCTATTAGTCAAGCTTCAACTGACTAATTGAAATTTTGCTCACATTTTCATTAGTTAAGATAAATTTTTAATTAAATATGTATTTGCTTATTAGCACATTGATGTAATCAGGCAGACAGTGGAGCTATTTGTAATTAAATGATTAACAAACAGCTTTATTTTTCTAGTTAATTTGAAAGGTTATGTTTCAGAAATAACTATAATGTGTTTTGTGTAGACTTAACTGGGAGTGTATTGCAGTTGTGACTTTTTAATGGATTTATTCTTTTAGTGCTTTGGGAGTGGAGGATGCCCAACCCTTTCCTTCCTCTTCTAAATGCTCTTTTTTAATCTTTCTCACTTAATGAACTAATCTTTGTTCTTCAGTGCCATTCTAACAGACTTAAAGCACTTCTTGACACTGTTCCCTGTACATGGTGTAAGACAATTTCTCTTCTTTACTGCCATGTACTTGTTTGGGGAAGGGATGGGATGTTCAGAAGCCTGTAAGATATATGAGTTCAGCTTCCACTGAAAGTTTAGAAGTCTGTAGTGCTGTTGTCTGCTCACAGGCTTCCTTTATTCCTCACTTGGCTCATTTTCTGCAGGCAGACCATGGAAATGTTGGTTTACATTGCAGGTTATAAAATAAATGATGCCAGACTTGAGTTAGGTTTGTGTTTATTCTTGCTTTGTCATTTGCCCAAGTTACACAACACACAGCAGTGCCCAAAATTTGATGTGGCTTCAGTTGGCAGCATTTCTGGAAGTGAGTTGATAAAAGTTCTTGTTGCAAAGCTGGGAAGGATGGAAATGGTTTTCCAAAACTCTGCACTGGAATGGTAGAAGAGCAGTGGAATCTGTCATGAACAGCCATGAGAACATAAGAAATTAAATAGGAGAAAGCAGAGTGTTTGTTTCCTCACATGGAAATAGTCTCTGGCAGACAACTGAATGGGGCTGCTTAGAGAAAACATATTTGCATGTCATCATCAGCAAAGAAAGAAGCAAGGATACATTTACTTGTGGAACAGCATTGTAGGAAGTGGAATAAGAAAAGAGGAGTGAGGGAGAAGAGCAAAAACAAAGATATCTAGTGAAAGAAGTACTGAAAGGTCAGTCTCTGTTTTAGGAGGATAATAAAAGTTCAGTTAAGCAATAAAAGGAAAATAGACCTAGCGTTGTTAGTGTGACTTTGAGCATAAGACCTGTAACATCGGGTTTTGGTAAGTTAAACATTTACTGAAATTGGAGGAGGACAGGATTAGTTTAACTAAAAGAATAAAGGTACTTGAAACTCTGATTGGTTTGGTTCAAGTGATTTCTAGATTGTTCTAAACTAATCCTTCACTTACCTCTTTGTTGCTCTCCTTTTAAGTAAGTGTATCTCAAAAAAAAATAGAGAACATTTTAATAAAAAGGTATTTTTTCCCCAGATAGAATTGTTGTGTTACAGAACTGGGGAAAGATGATAATCTACCGATTTAAATCTGTGTGCTGCTGTAACTCAAGTATATCAAATACCAAGGAAGTTGTTTTTAATTTAAAATGTGCTCTTAATATTTCTTAGAAAGATCTAACTTGTATTTAACAAGACAGATTTAGTTACTGTAGTGTATCTGTTTATAACACGTGCTACCTTATGTATATGTAAGTGTGCATACGTAGACTATACACACACACATATATACACACACAGTGGTGTTGGAACTTCATCAAGTGTTGCACTTGACATTACTATGAATTACTTTCTGTTCTCCCCTGTCACCCCACTTTATGTTCAAAATACTCAGCTTTGTGAAACTGGTATGTTTTACAGAGCTTCTCAGAATTGGTTAGAAGAGATTGGAATAAATCTAGAACACGTTACAGAAAAAACCAATTCTGTTCAGCTGTCTTTATCATTTGAAGTTAAGGAGTTAGAAGAAAAGACACATCATTCAAAGTATTGGCTTCAATACTTGGTTGATAAAGATTATTCTTTAAAAATTAACTGTAGCTTGCTTAAGCAGCTGATTCCATTCATTTGTTCCAGGCAAGATTGCAGGTGTTAATTCAGTCCAGTAATGTGCATATCCTGTTTCTGTAGCCCTGCTGGCTGACGTGTGTTCATGCATCCAACAGTGCTGGTGAACAATTGTGTGTATTTAAATGAAGTGTTTCAGTTAAGAGACAATTTTCTTGAATTTCCAGTGTTGAGTCAATAAGCTCTAAGTTAAATTATAGATGAGAAGTTTGAACGTGCCTTCAATCACTTTTTGTTTTGCTACTAAAGTATTTATGTTTAATTTTAGTTGTTGAGCTAAATCTGATGTGTTAGAGTAAGACTTTTTATTTACACATCTAGGACTACATATTAATATTTGGTGATGTTGCCTTAATTTAACAGCACTACATAAACCACACTACTCCAACACTGTCCAAGAGTAAGGAGAGAGAAGTGGAGAAGAAAGATTTGGACAAGTCAAGGGAAAGATCCAGAGAGAGAGAGAAGAAAGATGAAAAGGACAGGAAAGATCGAAAAAGGGTTGGTGCCATTTTTAATGAACTTAGTTTAGACAGTTGGTATGTGCTTGGAAAGCCTTCTGTTCCAAGTTCTTACAGTAATGGTTGATTGTACAGCCCATCTGAGCAGAAGTGATCGACATCAGAGCTGGTTTTTCTGTTCTGTTACTCTTTCAAAGGTCGGTTTACAGTAACTGATTCAAAACTTTTCCCCCTCAAAGCCGATCTCAAGAAACTTTACACAAGATGTAACAACTCAGTTACATTTCAAGTATTTAAAAATCAGTTCTCCAAAATGATCCTATAAGCAGGTATATGTTTTAGTCTGCTAATATCTGCATAATTGTATTTGGTGCCAGGATCATTCCAACAACGACCGAGAGGTACCGCAGGATTCAACTAAGCGGCGCAAAGAGGAAAATGGCACAAGTACGTATTTAACTTTTTTTGTGTGAGTTTATTATGCTTTTACTTGCTGTGAGTTACAACTTTCTGTTCTGTTTTTAGCTGGTTCTTCAAAACACAGCAAAAGTGAAAGTCCTTCTGATTCCCCTCGCTTAAATGAAAAAGAAAAGGAGAAAAGCAAATCAAAATCTTCAGGAAAAGAGAAAGGTGATTCGATTAAGGCAGAAAAGATGGAGAAGAGTTCCTCTGGTAGCAAAAAGGTAAAATAAGCTGTTCTTATTTTGTTGATGCAGTTGTTGACAAAACAAGCTGATTTTTTTTTCCCCCTTGAATTTTATTGCTGCTTTATGACTTAAATGCAAAAGATACATCATGAATGTAGAAAAATGCGCTTCTGAACTTCTGGTGTCTTGTGGCTTTAAATATTTCAGCAGTCACTCCTTGCAGGATAAATTGAAGGACTAGTTCATTTTTTCAGTACCCAGGAAAATTACACTTCAGAATATTTGCAGACTGCTTGAATGAGCAAATAGATGAAAGCAGTCTTAACTTACATACAAACCAGTCTGTAATTCAGATTTTCTTATCCATGTGTCTGCACAGCTGAGTTTTTTTGTGAAAACAAGTCAGTATGTTGTAGTTGTATTTGTAAACCACCAAACAGTAGTTCCCAGTTGTAACTCTGGTGCCAGTGATCATCAGAGAACTGGAAGAGAAAGGCAAAATAATCTCAGAAATCACAGAAGCTGAGCGCTGTCATTTTGTCTAGTGATTTTTTAACTGTGTCCAGTTGTAATGTTAAATATTACAGTCCTCCTTGTCAGATTAATGTGTACCATAATAAACTATTTCCCTTATGTGTATTTTTAAAGGAATCAAGACATGATAAAGAAAAAGCAGAGAAGAAAGAAAAACGGGACAGTACTGGAGGAAAAGAAGAAAAGAAACAATATCCTTTTACACATTAATATTTCAGAAAATTGCTGAAAATATGGTTCTTTTTATTATATATTGCAAAATATATACATTTTTCCTTAATGTTGAATCTACTCATAAGTCTTCAGACAAGCATAGATAATGAAGATTCTTTCAGTCAAGGTAAAAACTTTTGCTTTGTTTGCTTTGGTCTCTCTCATGTGTCCTGTGGACTGGTAAAGGATTTACAGACAAACCAGCCTGAAATCACCCAGGGCAGCAGGGTGGGGGTTTGGTTTTTTGTTTCCTTTGTGGGGGTTTTTTTGGCTGATTTATTTTTGGTTTTTGCAGGGGCTTGAGGAAGGTTTGGGGGTGTGTGGTTTCGAGTTTATTTGCTTTTGAGGTGGAGGGATGTTTGGTTGGTTGTGGGGTTTGGGCTTTTTTCTTTAATTTTTACCCTAGGGGAAAAAACTTCCCCATCATTAGCAGAGGTTATATAGATGCTCAAATTTTTTTGGGGGAAAAACGAACACCAGGGGGATGTGGTGTGTCAGCAGTGTTTGATGGAGTTGCATCTTTGTTGCTTTTTCCGAGAAAGGTTGCCATTGCTAAACAAAGGTGAATCCATGGGATCCTGAGAGTCATCAGTCTTAATCATCTACCTGTTAATTAAGAGTGTCTTGCCTAATAGGTTGTAAACTCAGTTTTGGTATCTTCTTCTTAAAGAAGAGCAAAGGGGGCTTATTGCAAAAAGAGACTCCTGTTCTATTTGGTGTCTCATTCACCCACTGCAGATGAGGGCAATGTGGAGGGGTTTGGGTGACAAAGGGTGTTGATACCGTGTGCTCTTTGGAGTGTGTTGGTAGTAAAAAGGGTGGGAGTTCAGGTTATTGCTTCTTAGTCCTATTTCTTTTTATCGTCTTGAAATGATGAAGCTACTTCTGAAAGTACTTTCCAAACTGAAAATTATGAGCATTCTCTGGAAAGAATTTAATGGAAATTTTTTGGCTCTCTGTCCTTTATAGCTATTATCGTCTGATCACTGTGGACGGATCCCAGTTTTTTCCCCATTTCTTTAAATGTTACTTTGAAAAAAAAAAAAGAAAAAGGCAGTCTTGGTAGATGAAGTTCACCAAGAGCACTTGCAGCTTCTTTAATAATAAAATGTGAAGTTTTGACTAGCAGTTGAATATAAAGTGAGGATTGTCATCAGTTAAAAAAGCACAACTGTGTTTTGATGATTGTAAGTAACAAGTGCTCAGGTAAATGTCAGTTGAACAGTAGGGATCATATCCAGCTGGGTAATGGGCTAAACTGGAGCATCTGGCCTGGAGTACTGGCACACTCACATCGTGTGCATAGCGGAGTATGAGAAAGTGCTTTGTGTATTAACACAGTTGTGGAATCTGATCTTGTGCTCCTGTTTGTTAAATCTTTGATAACATTCTTCCTAATGTACAGTGTCTGATGGGCTGCGTTTATTTCTTGCCTAATTAGAGATAGTAACATCTTGAGGGGGTTGTACTTCTAAAAGAGTTTATACCTTCACAAGTGACTACTTGTTTCCTTTTTGTATCTTTAAATTAGTGTTTCACTACTTACAACGCAGTGTTTATATTAGTTATTTCTTGCTGGAGAATAAACTGGAGTTATGGAATTATGAAAATAGTTTTATTTCCCCCATCATTCTTTGACTTGTGAATGGAACAAAATGTGAAGTTGTGAGATCAGTATTCATTTGAACAACATGTAATTCCAATTATGTTTGTCTTCATTGCAGGTGACATTGAAGTGGGAAGATATCCAGCTGTGACCAGAAATGTATTTTCCAGAGTATAGATTGCACAGAAAATTGTGAATGAAGAGGACCCATCTGCATCTCCTTAAATTATTCAGTTCTCTGCTTTATTTCCCCATGCTAAGGACTTAATTGTTAAGTTGTACATTACTGTATTTTTAACTTGTTGCTTAGTTTCTTACACATTTATTTTCAGTACCTGGCTGAAAGTGTTACCTATTCCATATTTTAGCACAATGTGCTGCAAACAAACAGTTGCCATAGTGCAAATGAGGTTTCATGTGTACATAGTTCCACTTTAGTTTGTCAAAAATACTGCCTGAATTTAGTAATTCTTTCAATTTGAAATTGCATTCTTTTAGATGTTTGAAAATCACAAATAAACAGTTATTGAACCTTTTTGGATTTACCTCATTTAAACTCAGTTTTTATTTATTACTTGGCCTGTTTTTAATCTCAGTAACTAAAAAACAAAAGTTAAGTGGGAGCACTGTTTTCATGCAATGCTTAGGGATTATTTGTATATTACGTTGACTTGTTTAAAGAAACAAAGAATGAACTCTGTCCCATCCCAACTTAAACCTGTGCTCAGTTGTCCCTTGTCACACCTTTTGTTTGTCATGTTGTTTTTAGATTGATTGGAAATGCTCTCTTCAAAACTGAAATAAATTAAGTTTCAGTTACAGCTTACAGGAGCTTTGTATTGCTGAACTTTAGTCTGAAGATTTCACAATGACATTTTAAAAAGAAAAAAAAAAGGAATTTTTTTATCTGCTGAATTCTACCAGTGTAACCTTTTTTCTAAATAAACAATAGTTTTCTCAATGGGTCGTAAATCATTCTCTCTGTGGTCACTTTATTGCTTTATGGATTGTTAGAAAAGTTGGATATTGGTTGAAATTGTGGGAGGGTGGTTCCTGGGTTTGCTGAAGAGGCCTCTGTACCTGTCCTTTAACAGAAGGGATGGTTACAGGGTGTGGTGCCTGCTGTGAAGTGACAGATGTGTCAGGGTTTGCCTTCCTGTGTTCAGTCACGTTCACACCTTTCTTTGAGGTATTTGTCCCTCATCCAAAGGTCATTAAAATCTCTTCTTGGATCAAGTAGTAATACTGTTAAACACAGAGACTTACTCTTCTCTTAAATATTCTGAGGGATTGGTTTGTTGGGGTTTTGGTGGGTCTTTGTTAATGTAATCCAGAGAAAAGGAACTTTAATCAAAAGTTGAGCATTCCTGGTGTTCTGTGCTCTCAGTAATGGGAATTGGGACAGGGGGTGTTGTCTTGGTGGCTGTATTTGAAATACTGAATGTTAAGAAATTAGTGCTTGATCAGTAAAACTCTCCTGATTAGTTTTGTTCTGATTAATTAGAGGTTATTTCTGAGTGGATTGTAGAAGATTACAAACCCTTGGCCAGCAGTGCAAGAAAGACAGGCAAATTGGGAAGAGAATTGGGTAAGAGTTATGCAGCTAATTAGAGGTGAGAAAGAATTCCTAAAAAGGAGAGTAGCCAAGCTAAGCACTCAGACTTTTAATTAACTCATTAGGGCATTCCAAAATGAAAGACTATCAAAGTCACTCTAGTCAGGCTTTGTCTGGGGCTGCAGCCTCCCCCAGGCTCGCGGCTGTCACACCGAGGTGGGTTAACCTGGGCAAAGGTCACCCTGGGGGCCTCTCAGCGCATTGTGGTCACCTGGAAACCAAGAGGCACTCTGGCGTCCCAGACACTGAAAGGTGAGTTGAAATAATGATGTAAAATCTCCTTTGAGGAACTGCATACCTGCTCTGGCAAGAGGGTTTGTCCCTCACCTGCACTGCCTGCTGATGTGGCAGCAGTGGGGGCAGAGGAGAAGGGGTGTGGTCTGGGGGATGGTAGTCCTGGCCCAGAGTCCTGATGGAAATCCTAATACTCAGCTCCCATTAATTAAGCCCTGTCTGATGTGATGTTCTAATTGCTCTGTGTAATCTGCAGCATCTGTGATGGGTCACAGCTTCAGCTATTCCGTAATAAGGCATTTTGCCTCAACACTGGCAAACTTCCCTTGTTTAAAGGGCAGGGGAATATTAAATAAACACCATTTATATTTATTTGCCTCAGATCAAACCGTGGCTCTTACATTAATTTTGCAGGATTTTTTTGGTAATTAGCTGCTCAGCCCATATTTGGAATTCAAATCCAATATTTGTCGAAAGGCTTGGAATTATATTAAAACTCTGCTTCACCGAGGACAGGGGAGGGATGAAGCTCGGGATCGCAGCATGTGGCGGTGCCCGGTCCGTGGTGGTGCCCGGACCGTGGCCGTGTCTGGTCCGTGAGGGTCCCCGGTCCGTGGCGGTCCCGGCGCTGGCTGCGGGCCGGGATCACCGAGGGCTCTGGTCGTGTCGGTCACAGGAGCGGCGTTTCCCCCCATCCCGGCCGCTGCATGTCAGTGTTGAGCCGAGCACGGCAGCAGGTCCCCCCACGCCTCTTCCCGAACCCATCCTGGCGTTATGGAATCATAGAACCGCTTGGGTTGGAAGGGATTTTAAAGATCACTTCGTTCCAACCCCCTGTTACAGGCAGGGACACCTTCCACTAGTCCAGGTTGCTCAAAGATTCATCCAAACTGACCTTGAGCACTTCCAAGGATGGGGCAGCGACAGCGTCTCTGGGAGAGCTGTGCCAGTGCCTTACCACTCTCATTGGGAAGAATTTATTTCTAAGATCTAATTTAAACTTATCCTTTTCAAGTTTAAAGCCATTCTTCCTTGTCCTATCACTCCATGATTAGTAAAAAGTCCCTCTCCAGCCCTCTTGTAGCCCCTACTGGTACTGGAAGGTGCTCTGTCTCTCCAGAGCCTTCTTTTCTCCAGACTAGACAGCCCCAACTCTGGACCTGCCTCTATAAGAGAGGGGCTCCAGCTCTGTGAGCATCTTCGTGGTCTATTCTGGACTCCCTTCAGCAGGTCCACATGTTGTGACTGACTCCAGAGCTGGACACGGTGCTCCAGGTGGGATCTCAGACGAGCAGAGTTGAGTAGAATCACCAAGTGCACATACATTATCTCACAGTTATTCCCTTTCCCTTCCTGTCCACCATGCCCTGCTCTGTCCCTGCAGCAGGGACCAAACTCTTGTCCCGTCTCCTTGCTCTTGTGGCCCCAACTCCAAACCTGCCTGCAGCAGCTGGCCCAGAGCGCAGGCACTGTTCTCCCCCACGCTGCTCCGCTTTTATATTCCTTTAATCAATTTCTGGTGTTATATCATACCCTTTCCTACTTGTTACAGTGTATCAAGCATCTGCCATGTGCTCATTAATTGGTCAATTACTTTATTTATATGCTAAACATTATCTAAAGCACCAGTCATTACTGCTTTGGAATGTGCATTTTTTATAGGCTTTAAGTGCCTTACCCTTTCCTTGCCATCAAGGCTGGGGGGCTTGCCTGGACCCCTGGTAACTCTTTGTGGACCAGTCAGCAGCAGCTCAGCCCCTGTGCAGATCCCCATTCTTGGAGGGCAGGTCTGTAGTCACCTGCCAAGTTTTCCAGCCCTTTCTCAAGCCACCTCCTTTTGGCTTTAGATTGTTTTATACTGCTGCCTTCAGCTCCTCCCTGCCTGAAAGAAGAATAAAGTAAGAAAGACCTCAAATCACAATCAAAAAGCTGACAGGGGAATCCCCTGTTACTGTCTGCTGGGGCAGGCCAGGTGCCACTGCACATGCTGATTTCAATCCTCATCTGCTGCTACAAATCAGCTCCAAGTTCACCTTGAGGTGTCAGCTCTGCCTGCTTGCTTGGAGATGTCAACAGCCTCTTCACCAGTGGGAAATGATTCTGGAAAACCTCTGCTTTGCCTTGGCTCTGCTCTCCCCTGCCCTGTGCTCCACCACTTGTCATGGTACCTTCCCTGCTCCTACTCATCTGACTGCAAGTTGCTGCAGAGTAGGATCTTGTCCTCTTGCTCTGCTGTAAGATGTCCTGTCATCCTAAAATGCCACAGTGGCATAAATAATTTAGGGATAACACTTCAGTGTTAGAAACATCAATAAATAAATACTGGGTGTGTGCACAAAGGTTTCATTATCCTGCCCACTGTGTCAGCCCATGGAGACACTGTCACACAGCACATTGGTCTGCCAGTGCCATCCAGCAAAACCAGTGCTGCAGGTGTTCTCAGTGAGCTTGATGAGCTCCCCTAGAGAAGGGCAGAGGTTTTACTGGTATTCTGCTGGAAGGTGTGTATGGCAGTTCCTTTGCTCGGACTCCTCTCTGGGTACCTTGTGCTGTCTGGCTGCTCCTCACCTCACAGGGCAGAGGCTGCCAATGCCTGTGTCTGGGGGAAGCTGGAAAGCACTTTTCCTGATGCGGTTGCAGTGATGGTGCCATACTACAAACCAGACTCATCAGTCACTCTCAGACCAATGAAATAAAGACAAGAAAGCCCAGAGTCAGAGCAGGACTGGGATGCTGTGAGGGCTGGGGGGGATTTTAGCCGAACGTGCCTCCCCATAGGGCACACTCAAGAGGGGGTCCTGTAGGGGAGGTGGGACTCCAGCTTGGGGCTCCTGGGCTGGGTGAGATGCAGCAGTGGCTGCCCTGGCCCTCTTGGAATTAGACTATGGAAAAGGGGCAGCCTGGATCTTCCTGCAGCCCCAGTGCCATGGGGGCACTGAGCCTGGCTCAGCAGTGCTTTGGGCTGCAGGCACTGTTGCTCCTGGCGGCACTGTCCTCCTTGATCCCAGTTTTAGATGGATTATATTCTGAGTTAATATTACTTTGAAATTTATAATATCCATGCAAATAGTATCTCCATACTTAAATCCTTTAGGTTAATTGAATAGAGCTATCATTATCCAGATCTTGTTTATGTACTTCTGCCTGCAAAATAGTGCCAATTTTCCAGACTGAAATGATGAATATGAGAACCAAAGACATTTCATAATTTAATTTTAATATCCATGATATATTATTATTTTAATAACCATAAAGAATAATTATTTTTAAAAAATAAACGTTGTGGTCCTTTGCACAAAACCTTTGAAGGAAAAACTATGCCACAATGATACAGTATTGATTTTATTTTGTTGTCAGATGTGCTCTGTACCATGGGGAGGAGCTGCTGTTGCTCTGGGGTTTTAGGCCTGAACTTGAACACTGTTGAAGTCCTTTTGCTCCCAGTGATGGCTCTGGAAACTGGATGCATTACTCTGAGTTTTTCCTTTTATTACTCCCCCCACAGAAATCTAGACACAATGTTATGCTGGGGTGTTAGAGCCCAGCCTTCCAGGGCTGTCACGCAGCCCTGCTGCCATTGCTGCAGTCCATGTAGCAAAGTCCAGGTTTCGGACCAAAGTGCACTGTCCTTGTGGCCCAGGGATGCTCTGGATTGCTGATAGCCCAGCCCAGCCCAGCCCAGCCCAGACTAGGATTGCAGGACCTGTTCCTGCCCCTCATACCTGTGGGCCACAGTCCATGTGGGGACATTCCCCACCCTGTCCCAGCTGGCCCGGCTCTCTCAGCTCCCTGGGTGCAGCTGTGCCTCTTTGCCCCTCCCCTAATTGGCTTGTTTCGCCTGACTTATATTCATTAGAAACCCTTAACACCTGTTTTGCAGGATCTGGTCCTTGGTGACACACTGGTGGGGCAGCAGCTCACCAGCTCTGGCATTGCTGTTTCACTCACACCCTCCAAGCTCGGTGCTGGGGCTCAGTGGGCACATAAAGCCCTGCCTTGCAGGGGCACATTTAGCAGGTCTGTGAGAAAAGGAGCATCACTCATCCCTGTGGCCAGTGCACGGCTGTGTGTGGCTGTCAGGGAGCGGGTCAAGACTGCTCTCTAGCAAAATGCAGCCCGCCCACGTTTGCCTGGATGTTGAGCGTGAAATGAAGGTTAAAGGACAGAACAATATTTTTCTCCATGCCTCCCTGCATTCATTGTGTGGGCACTTAACATATAGATAGGCTCATTTCACCACGGGCTCCCCCAGGCCCAGGGCAAGGAAGGCCCATGTCCCTGTGCCTGGTGGAAGGGTGGTCCAGTACGGAGCCCAGTGAGCCCAGCACAGGACCTGCTCACACCCACACCGACCCGAAACTCTCATTCTTGTATGGTGGTTTAGGGACAAAGAATTTCTGTTTATTACTCTCACTTAGCCCTTGCTTATTCCTGAGCTTATTTTGCTGTTGCTGAAGACTTGTCTGAAGACATGGGGGTGGGCTCAGCCCCTGTCCCACTGCTGTGTTCACGTACAACAAGCAGACCCGTGGCTGGGACCCACTGCTGGGCACTGCGTGCTGAGCTGGGAAAGGTACCAGTGATTGCCACATACATTTTTCCCTTTTCCCCTGCAGCCAGAGGCAGCACTGTGGGGACACTCCAGCTGTGGGGACACTCCAGCTGAGGGGACAGTCCTGGCTGGGTTGCAGGGTGTGTCTTGACCAGCAGGTACCAAACCACTTGCTCAGGTCCCACTCCTGCCTGCTCTGCAGCCACACTACTGCCCAGGACCTTCCCTGGAGGAGTTTTTATTTTTCAGGAGCTAATCTTTTCACCTCTGTCATCCAAGGAGAGCCTTGTGCTGCCCCAGCTCAGCCCCAGCAGACACTGGGTGCTCAGCACTGTCACCCTTGATGGTCCCTGGAAGGAGCTCAGGAAGCTGGTTCCTAATGGGGACCATTGGGCGGGGTGGCCCTGGAGAGGCTGTCCCTGCCAGGGTGTGATTTTGGGGCACACCAGCTGTTTAATACCAGGGCTACCTCCTACAGTTCATAGTTTGTGGTGACTTGGAAAAACCACACTGTGGATGAATTAAACTCCAATTTATTGAGTTGGGATTAGTTTCAATGTTGGGTGAAAGTTCTTTTTTCTTAAAAAGTCATTGCTGAAAAGGTGAGAATTGAAGGAAAATACATCTGTATAGTCACCATTTGAGCATCTCCTGCACTGGTTGGAGCCCTGAGGGTTCTCCTCTGCCCTTTCCCTGCTCCCCACAGATGCACTGTCAACCTAGCCAGGATCAACCAGCTGCACTCATGAAGAAAACAATGAATTAGTTGATTTGTAGGGTACCAAACCAGAAACATGTCTTTCCCAGCAGCAGCCCTGGTTCAGAGTGGTGGGAGAAGCATCAGTTACACCCCTGGAGCCTGAGGCCAGGCTGGATGGGACTTGAGCAGCTGGTGTAGTGGTGTAGGGTGGGGTGGTTGGAACTGGATGATCTTTAAGGTTCCTTCCAACCCAAACCATTGTAGGGTTCTGTGGTAAATACCTGTGGAGCATCCCAAACTGGACAGCAGTAGGGAGGGACTCTTTCACTCCTGACAAAAAGATAAACAGGCTTTTTAATTTTTTCTTTACAGTTTTATTTACAAAATGTATTAAAACTCTTTGTACAACACCTCATCAAAATGAGGCTCAGTAATTGATGCCCACACATGCAGTTTATGCTTTTACAGCCATTAGTTTGCTTGGCAATTTTTCTGCTCACTGAAGTGCAGTTTCAACGACCAAAAATAGGAACTTAAATTACAAAAAAAAAAAGGAGAAAAAAACCAAAAAGAAAACTGAAAGAACCCTAAAATCCCCCCAAAGTAAAACAAATTAAAAAAAATATACCAAAACAAATCATTGTGAGACTACTGCCGAACTTCCAATAGCTTGAAGTTGGACGCCGGAATTGGTAAGCACTCAACACGTTTTGTTTTAGCTTTACATGCAAGTTTAAAAAATATCGAACCATTTACCAAACTCCCTTCACTGGTGTGAAGCCTCCACTCTTAAAAATTGATCTGATAAACATACATCTTTTATACAGCTTTTAAGAAAAATGTTTGTTTTAAATACAACTCATAACCGCACAGCTTTAGGCTCGCCCTTGCTGGGGCTGTGATCACGTTCAGAAGTTGAAAAAAAAAAATCACAGTTTCATGAAAAGAAAGTGAAAACAAAACAACAATTTTTTGTCAACATCTTGTTAAAAACTTGAACAATAAATTATTCTCCTATGAGCTTTTAAAATGATTTTATATTACATTTTGTTGGAAATACTTATTTTTAATGAGATTTATTTTTCTTTTTTCTTTTTTTTTTTCTTTTTTTTGTTTGTTTTTGTTTTTAAATCCTATTAAAAGTTCAAATCTATCATCAGCAAACTAAACGCCTAAGGGTCAGACTGGTTTAAATGAGTTTCTTTTTCATTGTATGTTACTGATGAAATAAAAGTCTATCGTAAACTACAGAAAATACATATTGTCGATTAGAGGTAATTAGTATGCAGATATTCCATTGAACATTTCCCATGTGATTGACAATATGTTTAAAGGTTTGTGGTTTTTTTTGTCTTTTGCTTTTTTTTTTAATTATTTTTAAAGATGACATTAAGTAGTTTCCAGGCAGAGGTTCAAGGCTGAAATGCTGCTGTCTAAGATGTTGGATGTGAGTAATAGCGAGCCCTTGCCTGGAGCTGGCAGAGAGCAGGGTCCTCCTCAGGAGAGGCAGCGACAGGAGCATCCTCTCACCAGGGGCCATGAAACAAGAGTTGGCAGGAGCTGATATAATATAACAGTACTAGCAGGACTCATGTTAGATCACTTACTGTTACTCTGGAACTGCAGCTACTATCCTCTTCCCTTACTTGTGTTTTACAAGGACCATTCCCGAGAAGCATTAGCTGAGCACAGTGCTAGTTGGGAGAGAACTGGGGTGATGCAGAAGCAGGCCTGGGAAAAACTAACCTGCCCTTCTCTTGCTTCATTGCTTGATATTAAACAGTGAATTAAAATGCAAATGCACACCAAGAAAAGAGATATATTGTCTGAACCTAAACAGCAAGTAGCTTTTCCTTTTTTTATTTTTTATTTTTAAAAGCCACCCAATGTCATTTAAATAAAGCACCTGTAGGTATGCCTGATGATAGAACAAAAGAAGGAATGCAATATTTTCTGCCCACACTTTAGCTACCTTGTCAAGAAATTAATTTACTGATCTGGAAGCAAGACATGCAGTTCCACAAATTCCTTTCTTTTGGATTTACAGAATCACAGTCATCGACCTTAATTGATTTGAACACATAGATTCTTTTCTTCAGGTGTTACACTTTTTACTGCTATACAGAATTGCTCAAATTAGCTGGAGAGATCAAAGTGGCTCAGAATAAAAATAAAATCACACCACTGTAAGTAAATACTGAAACATCTTGACATCAGCTCATACAAGCAGTGGCAGGCCGGTCCGTGTTCGCACGCAGAAGGTTTCTGAGGCTTTGTGTCAGGAGGAGTTTCATAATTTGATACGATTGGGGTGGCTGATGAAACCGGCTGCGGTTTGCTCTCAGGACACAAGTTCAGTTACTGTGCAGTGGTATCAAAGAATGGCTTTTGTTGCACTGATTTTATTTTTACAAGATTCTTTTTCACATACCAATATCTTGTTACCATTCCTTTCCTTTAATTTTCCTCTTCTCTTTCTCTTTTTGTCATTTTTCATTTTTTCTTTTCTTTTTCTTTTTTTTTTTTAAATTTTCTTTTTATTCTCTTCTTTTCTTTTACTTCTTTCAAGCAAAGCAAGAATATTTCAGTGATGGTTTGCATTGTTGTGAGTCTCAGAGTCTTCCATAAGGCACTGAAGGAAAAAAAAAATCAGTTTTTCCTATTAAAAGTACATTGCACCATCATCAATGCGTGTCATGCCCGACACCTCGGAGAGAGTACAACTGGCTCAGGTGGTCCAAATCCATGAAGTAGCCACATTCTCTGCTGTTTTTCCTCTTGCATGCTGTCAGGGTGAGGATCTATAATAAAACCAGAGAGATTTCATCACTGCCTGGCAGTGAGGGGCAGAGAGCTCAGCCCGCGGAGAGGCACAGGCTGTGGGCGAGGGGCTAACCAGGCTTTTCCAGAGTCACTTTTCAGCAATTCAGCTCTACCTTTCCTGATTTAGAAATCATGAATTCTTGTGTAGTTTTTGTTCTACTGTAGATTTTTTTGAGACTTCCTAAGAGCACTTACCTGACCTGATTAGAGCTTAAAAAACAAAGGGGAAGAGACCACCGGCAAGCGAGATGTGAATTCTGATTACAGGGATTTTTAAACCAATTAACAAAATACTTTCATTTTGAACAAGCACGATGCTGGAGAGAGGAGTTACTCACTGCAGCCCAAGCCAGCTACCACTGTGTGCAATACAGGATGGTGCCAAGCTTACTTCTGATCAGAGGGGAAAGTTAAACCACTGATACTTTGAGACTGCCACAAGATAATGTTTCAAAAGCCCTCTTGCATCATCCTGCTGATGCACACAGCAAAATAGCACAGAGAGCTACAAACAAAAGAAGCCAACCCAGCGGGTTTGGTTCCCAGCCCTCAGCCGTACCCCTAGATTTTCACACTTTCTGTGCCGTACACGTTGTAGCCTTCTCTGTAGGTGGCGTAATTCTGGGTGTTGGTGGCAGGAGTGGGTTTGAAGTTCTGCGTGTTCTTGGTGAGTTTCATTCGCTTGGACTCGGCCCGGGACTTGTAGCAGAACTCGATCAGAGCCACCATCATGGCCAGCCCCAGGCCTCCCACAAGGATATAGAACACCCCGGCAACATTGCTCAGGCTCAGAGCGCTCGTCTTGTCCTAAGAGAAACGAGCCACGCCGTTAGTTTTGCTGTGAGGAGCAGACAGGCAGACAGACAACAAGCTACTTTGCACTCAGTCCTAGCTGGAATAGCTACACTCGTGGTGCTCAGTGTCCGGCTCACGGGCCAGAGCTGATCCCCCATCCCTGCAGCCTGGGGCTGCGCAGCAGTGACTGCTCTTCCACCCTGTGGCAGATGAAACCCTGGCTGACTCCAGGGTGATGGTATTTTTTTGGCCACTGACTGCCCCAGGCCTTTGGTGTCCCAGAGCATCCTACGGCTGAGCATCCCTGGTGGCAAAGGCACTGTGGCAGAACTGTGCTGGGGAAAGCAGTGGCTGCATAAACAGAAGGCCAGGGCAAAACTAGAAAAAGCCAAACCACTGCACACTTGGTTCTGGCAAACATAAATAAAATTGTTGAGATGCTGCTAAACTTATCTACATTTATTTTTTCATTATTTAAAAAAAACAAACCACCTTAGGAAGATGGTCAGTTACTTGGAGGTCAAGCAGTGGAGCCCTGAGTTAAACCAGCACCTCTGGGAGAGTGAGCTATCGAATAAAACCAGACATTGTAACACAAAAATCTCTGGCCAGGGTTTACCCTCCTTCAATACATGTCAGATGGGGAAGAAGCTTGCATTTTTAAAAATAGGATTCTGTAATCAGATTAAATAGAGCTGCAACCCTTTTGCTGCTGCATGGGCTGGCATGGCCCCAGCTGGGCTGGCACACCATGCCACTCTGGCCCCGATGGACAGGCAGGTGCCAAAGCAACCTGGCTGTGCCCAGAGAAGACACTTGCTGATGGAGCTCAGGAAATGAGTCTCTCCAGGGAAAAAAGATTTGCATACAGTTGGAATAAAATATGATCTACCTTGCAAGTGTCTGTGCGTTCCATGGGCAGTTTGGATATAGGCAGTTGTAGCAAACAGCCTGCCATATAAACTAAAGAGCCTACTCATTTATACCTCTTTTCAATTACAGTTCCCTCCTGCAGCTGCTGTGTGATCACATATCCCATGATCCCAAATTTATCTCATATAACAGCTACAGGGTTGTGCCCTAAGCAACTTCCAGTCCAACTGAAATCAATGAAATTTTATTATTGGCTTCGCTGGAACTTGAAATTGTCCTCCGACACTGAGAGGGTGCTCTGAAATTATAGTTTTCTGTTTGAATGATTACAGAGAGCACTTCCAAAGGCACCAGGGGAGTTAGGCACTGAACTGCGACCAAATTCAGCTGGAGCAGGATTTCTCCTCCTCTTGGTGCCTTTGAAAATGTCCTTCACTCCAACAAGCCCAGCACTTTTACAGTGTTTTTCTTCCCAATGGGTCTATAAGCATTAAAAAAAAAATCCTCTGTGTTTTCTTTTAACTGAATGGTGTAAATAAATATTTCCTGCAATTTAAGTGTGCAGCTACTGGGCTGCTCCACCTCAGGAGTGGGACCTCCCCTGGGGTCTACAGTGGTCCTGCATGAGGCTGGCCAGCCCTGCAGCACAGCTGGGGGGTGACAGGGCAGTACAGCAGCAAAATGGTTCAAAGTAGTATAAAAAGGAATATGGAACATTTAGGTAATTAATCACCATTAGTATTTCTAGATTTTTAAAAAAAAATCCAGCCAATTTCAAACTGAATTGCAGAATAGAGTGGGAGAGGGCTTTTTCCTTATCAGTGGTCTGTCCTGAAAATTTACACCCTTAGCAAGCATAATGTGACTGTTTCCCAAACTGACATGTAGAGAATCTAAGTAGTAATTTTGAAACAAAAAAGTGTTTTTTCAATAAAACTAAAACAAAAAAAAAGATGCTGGCCTGAATAAAACATAATGACTGTGCTGAAGCTTGCACATTTAAATGAAGACACCATCTTGGGAGGCTTTGGGGGCTTCTCTTCGCAAAATACTCACACAGTAAAACATACTTACAACTACAGTCTGTTACTGCATATAAGAAAAACGCTGTCATGTTCTGAGACTTAAATTATTCTTTCTATTCTTTTCTTTCAACCTTCAAAATGTAAATAGCAACTTTTGAAAAGTCATTCTTGGTATAAACAAACAGTGGGTCAAAATGTGATTGCTAATCAGTACAAAAAGACCTTCAGCGACTGACCTTACTTCCGGAGTCCTTGGCTCCACATTCACCCTTATCGTACCACCATTTGTTTTTCAGCTTGTCTAAGATGCCTTGTTCACTGAGTTTCAATACTGCAAGGTTTACAGGAGTTCTTCACGTGGGAAATAACATAAATAACATTATATTATGTTATTTTATGTTATTCAATCTTTAAACTACTTTAAAACTATACAAAGCGATAAAGCAGGGTTCCTGGCCACAAAGTATTTACACTGCAGGCAACTGGATCATCCCCTTAAGTTAACTCTAGAGCATCTCTACATTACCAGGTCCTGCCCATATCGCTTTGAGTAATCGGCACTCACTGTTAAATGAAGGCAGTAGAAACAAAGCAAGGCCAATTTCCCAGTTTGGTGCACCACAGGCACTTGCAGTAGCTTTACAGATTCGGGTGGGTTTGATCTAGCAGGACCCTCGTATTGCACTAACAGACAGAAGCCCCAAACCAGCCACTGTGGCTTCTCAAGGTCAAACAGTGCTTGCGGCTCCCAGCCCCTGGCAGCCCTCATGCCCCGTGGGTGTGGGTGTGGGTGTGCACATCTGCAAAGCAAAGGCCCCCAGGGTGGACTCCTGGAGGGAGGTTTTGCCAGCTCTCACAGCCCTTTCCCTGCCTGTGGTGGGTTCTGCAGCTCCTGCTACAGGGGCTGTGCTCGGAGGGATGGTGCTCTGCTGCACTCCCTGGAGCTGCTGCATCCTGAGCTCCCCCAGTCCAGGGAACTGCAGCAGAAAATAAGCAAATGCAGGCCTCTGTGGAGTGAATTCATGAATATGAAAACACTTGCTGAAAGTGCCCATGGTGGGAAATGTTGGCAGGACAAAGGGAGCTGCTGGCTGGTACTGCCAAGAGCTCACAGCCAAAGGGTACCTGAGCTCATCTGCCTCTTCCCTGTGGGAAAGCAGCACCTGAGGAGCTCTCAGGTGGGTTTTGTCATTTTCAGTTCCTCTTTGTGTGATATCGTGGTTTTTTTCCTGCCTGCTTCTATGAGACAGGCTCCCTGCATAAGGGACATCTTCAGTTCCTGCTCCTGCTTGAAAACGTCTGATTCCTGCTCCATGGCTGTGCAGGGCAGCTGGTGGGGAGGAAAGGGCTGGGCCCTTACCCTCAGCGATGCTGTACCACTTTGCATGGGATAACACTGGGCAGACACAAGCATGGCCTCCTCTGAGTCCATCCAGGCCTATTGTCAGTGGAGGAGATGCAGGAGCTCAGCCCACATCTGCCCCAGTGCCAGCCTCATGTTTGCTCCCTGCCTTTCCCCTACTCCTCCCCAAAGTGCCTGACTCTGCAGAGCAGAAGAGATTCAAGAGGAAGAGCAGCACAACGTATACAAAACACCTTAAATACAAGCTTAACTGGTGGAATTTAGTGAAACATCCCCAGACTGGGAGAGTTCACAGCCTTGGCAACACGAGTGGCTGAGCCCTGCCACGTCTGGGGCAGGCCAAGATGCTGGAAGAAGCAGCTGGTAAGGAAAAGCCCCCTTCCCTCATCTGCCAACCTCTGAGATTGCCGTGAGACTGCTGGTGCCTGATGCTGGAAAGCGCCACCCTGGGAGGTGCTCCGTGTCCCTTGGGAGCAGGACAGGAGCCCCACGGCGCCGGGGACAAGCTGAGCTCAGCCGAGCCCAAGCAGCTTGCGGGGCACTCTGATAAAATCGAGCATGTCCAAGAGCTCCTGAGCTGAACGCGCCCCCGGGCTGCACCAACGCGACCCAGTGTGGTGTCGCTGAGGCCACCAGGGAGGCAAGAGCAAGGAAAAGCCATCGCGGTGGGGAGAACCGCCCTGATCCCAGTGGCAGCAATGCCAGCAGTGCCTGCAGAGCTTCCTGGCTGTCCAGGGAGAGGCAGCACCACGCCTGGTCTGCACAGGGCTCGTTCTGACACCAGCCAAGATTTTATTTTTATAAAATGCCTATTTTTAAGCGGCAGCTGTAATCTAATTAAGTATCAATCAGCGCTGGCGGTAGCGCTCAGCCGGACACAGCCGACGGCTGGCGGGGACACGCTGCGGGAGACTGGCCGTGTTGGCTGGCTCGGCGCCGGCAGCAGGCACGGAGCCCCTGCACCCGCAGCCAGCGGCATCCTGAAAAGCCAGCTGTGCTGCAGCTACACTTACATCCTCCTGTAGGCAGGGCTATAAAATATTAACAGGATCAAAACACGCTTCACACAGTGCAAGTGCCCGGGGTGCTGCAAGTAATGCACCTGCCCCGCCAAGTCACTCTGATGGCGACCAACCAGGTCCTGGCCCAGCCACCACTGTGGACCCTCCTGGACAGCAGTGGCTGTGACAAGACCCCCAGTGACCCCCAGGTAAACACACTACGATCAGCCGTGCATGACTGCAATGCCAGTCAGTGAGATCTAAGTGCCCTTACCTACCACTTACAAGACCCAGCAGAGAGTGGGGTGAATTATTGTTTAGAGAACAATGCTCTCATTTGAAATTTCATTTAAAAACTATCCAGTTTGGAGAGATTTTATGCAATACATCTCTCCACTTTGAAAAGCGTTGTACAGTTGAGAATACACAAACAATAGGAAGAAGGTTATAAACACCTTTCCTCCTACCCGCATATTTTATTGTGCAAATTTTCCCCTCCCCCCAGTCCTATTCCAAACACTATTTTTAATTTGCATGCCTTTACAAACCCCATACGGAGTACCAAGAATTTGCATAACATCCAATACATTATAGATTAGCTTTCACAACATTATACAGTACTGGGAAATGAGGAGGCTTAATATGCTAATTAGGGTGCTTTATTTTTTTTCCAAGCCAAGATTGCAGTTAATTGTGCACACGCAACTGCCAAAAAAAAAAAAAGTAGTAAACTAAAATTATCTTAACTAAACAGATGGGAATTTGCCCAAACTGGGATTTTCACTGTAGTTTGTCATGGCCCTGTTTGTCAGGTGAGGTCCCTCAGCCTGGGTAGGAGAGAAGTGATTTGGTCCATCCATCTGTCCCAGCATGAGGAGTAGAATGGGATGGGCAGGCAGGTGCCAAGGAGCCAGTGCCTGTTTCCAGTTCACCAAGGCTTTGCTGGTGGAGCTGTCACTATGGCAGGGTGCCCCTGTGGTGGGCATGCTCCCCATCCTGCCTGGCAGAGGGGCTGACTGCAGGTGGCTCATGCCAGAGAGGCAGGTTGTGTATGGAGGGACCAGGGGAGGCAAGTCAGACATGATGCAGTAGCTGGTGCCTGTTCTCCCCTGCCTTAGCTTGTCCCATGCCCCCACCACACAGATGAGTTGGGGATTTCCCTGAGCAAGCTCCCAGCCCCATTCAGCTCAGCTGTTTTGCTGGTTGGGGCACTGGGATGAACATCAATACCTGGGCGAGGACATGTGCTCAGTGTGCAAGAAAAGGCACCAATTTGTGGAGCACAAAATGCAGCTTCCTTCATCAAAGGAACAATTTTGCCAGATCCAGGAAATAGATCCAAAGACCTAATTGCATGAGCTGCTTCCTGTGCAGCAGGATTTGAGTGCACTGAGGGTGGAAGAAGGCATGATGCTTTTGCAGTCACTGGTCCCACTATTCAGGAATGCAGTGTGAGCTAGTGAGGGATGGACTCCTCAATTCCCAAATTCCTAAGGTAAGTAAATATACTGGAAAGTGAGCTTGGCTGCTGGTACACTTCCAGTTCCTCATCTCTAAGTAGTTGCGTGGCCTGGTTCAATTTAATAGAGTCAGGCCTGGCTTTAGATCTGAAGTTCAGAAGGGCCATGTCTCGATCCTGGCATTTTTCTCGCCGAGTGCCCAGCACTGCCTGTGGAACACAAATCCTCTGTGCCACCCCTCAGCTCACACCCAGCCGGTCCCAATGGTGTCCCTCAGGCAGTGTCAATGCACTGCCCATCCTGGCTGGTCCAGGGCCACCAAGTTGCAAAGTGTTCTGTTGGGTGTTGTAGAGGGAAATGCAGGGCTCTTCTGGGAGTGAGGGCTGCTGGCTGAAGGAAGGAGAACTTTCATGGGTTGCCCTGGCACTGTTTGTTTGAGAGGGAGGGATTTTTTAAAATTGCATTAGGGGCAGAGGAATGTAGAAACCAAATGACTTGCCTGGGTCCCATGGGAAGGTTGTATCCCCAGGCATCTGTTTATCTCCCTGTCCAGCCCAGAGGATCATTTCTCAATTTCTCTGTGTGTGTCTCTCAAAAGACTTCCATTTCCTCATCTTGTTCCTGGGATAATTTTGTGCTTTCCAGCCATTTTTCTAACTAGGTTGCTGTTGTTGGGCTGTATGGGATGTCTTATGAGGTCCTCAGCCCTTTACCAGGTGGCTTCCACTTTTTTCTTGCTTTAATTTATGATGGCATTCTTTTTCATCTGCCCCATGGGGTTTCCAGACCAGTCCTCTATTAGTTTGGTTGCTTTTATCAAAGTAAAATGTTCAGAGGTTTGAGAGCTTGTGCTGTCTTGTTGCATTCTGTATGCCAAGAAACCAAGATGAGGACATTTGGATTGGGATGTCAGCTTTTTGGATGCCACAGGATGGTATTCTTGTGCAGAAACTTGCAGTGCTTTTCTTCCTTCTCATAATTGAAGGATTTTGTTGTTTCCTTGGTCATCCTTTTCATCCAGTACATCTGGCTCATCCAGGCTTAAACTTGTGAGGTTGGATGTGTTGGGCAGATCTATCAAACCCTGCTAAGAATTTTTTTGCTTGTATCTACCAATGACTGGAGGACTTGAGTTTAGAGAAACAGTACCAGGAGCCTCGTATGGGATAGTGTTGCCCTCATAGATGAATTCAGTCATTTGCTATGGCTGATTTCTATTCTACAGGCTCCATGAGAGGCTGCCACAAACATGATTTTGCACCTGGGACAGAGGTGGGTCTTACCGATGTTTCAGCTGTTTGGTTTCTCTGCTACCCTGTTAGGAGATTCCTCTCAGGTGCTGGCAGCATTACCTTTCCCTCTTCAGCCATCAGATACTGCTAGAAAACTTGTTGTGCCAGTCTTTTTCCAAATTTAATGTAACACCATCTCAAAGGGAACCTCCTCTTCCCTTTGCTGTGTGACTCTGGGGCCTCCTCCCACTGCCCTTCAGCCCCTCTGGGCACAGGACACGAGCCCCTTGGCAGCCTTTCCTGCAGGTGGCCCTGGGTGACAGGACAATACTGACGGAGTGAACTGATTTCTGAAAAACAATGTGCATTCACTTATTAAAATCTTGCCCCTGAGCTGGGTCCCCAAAACTTCAGGTTCAAGTTCAAAAGCTTGGACTACCTCTCTCTTCAAATTCAGGGATCACTACAGCACTTCTTTGTCATGAGGGTCAATCCTGCATAAAACATGACATCACTTCCAAGCTGGGTATGTTCACTATGCAGATATTCCTTCTCAGAAGAAGGAGCTGCTATATGCTCTTTGCAGGCATTTATTACATTTCTCTTTTATTATTATCTATCTTCCATTCATGCCATTAATATGGAAAAGAGGGAACACGACTCAGAGGCTGTCTGCTCTCCTCTTTGAGACACTCTCACCTGTCTGAGGGATTTCTTGCCTTGCCTCCTCTGGCCAAAGCACCAGTTTCAGGTTAGTTGCAATAAATTTTATCTCCATTGAGAAAACTGGTGGCATTATAATATTTCTTTCCGGACAGAACAAGTTTGAAGTAGGAGACAAGTAAATTAATCATCAAAGAAATGGATCTTTATTAGTCCCAAAAGTGGGAAGGTAGAAATTCTGCCCCTCTCAAATTATAAATCATAACAGGTTTTCAGCAGTTTGAATAATGATCTTTTATGTTAATTTTCATGATTTCACTGGCACCTACTTAAAGTAGATAACTGCAAACTAGATGTTTTACCTACTGGTATCACTAACTTCTACCAGCTTAAGACAGAGCTCCAGCAGGCTGTGGTCCCACATGTGACTGCAAAAGCTGGCCAAAATGTTCTTTTGGCAATTAAGTTCCAGTTACTGGCCATCATGTTTGTGTGCCAGTGCTGCAAACAGGACCCTTCCCTGAACGAACCTGGACTGCAGTAAAGAGTCTGAGCAGTTTCTTGAAAAAGCAACTGTTAATTTATGAAAAGAACATTGTGGTCTTGCCAGGAAAGGGCCATTTTCCAGGAATGATGCTAGTGGCTTTGTAGCCATGTTTGGGTTGGTCCTCACAAGTCACAGCAGGTGATACAAATTGCTGGTGGCCACTACAGGTGAGAATTAGGAGCAAAAGTCACTTTAGGACTTGAACATCTCACCTGATAATCTGCAGACTTTTTTCAGCTGTGTCTAACTGGTGTTTGAGTGGCATGAAGTCTCAGCAAGGCTGTAGTTATGTTTATTATTGCAATCCATAAAGATTTTAAGTGATGATTGGAACAGCTTTGGATAATTCACACCCCATTCTATGCTCTAATGGATGTAATATAAATGTTATACCCAAACCCGATCATTGCCAAGGAGAGTGACTGAACATGGCAGGCAGCACATTGTTCCTTCAAACTAGATGAACCATTGCTCAGAATTAATTTAGAATTTTTAGATGCAATCTTTCAGCAAAGGGAGCTGCAAAGCAAATGTGTAACAAGGAAAGGCTCTTCAAAGCACTATCTGAAAGGGTTCCTCCCAGTGGTGCAGGATGGGGAGGGCAGTGCTGGGGCTGCCCTGAATTTCCCAGGCTGTGGGACTGGCCAAGGGCTGCCCTGGCATTTCTCACCACCTGGGTCTTACAGTTGTAGGTTCTTTCACCCATCGTCAGCCCATTTCTGATGTTCCGTAGAATATTTGGTGTACAGAGTACAGTGTGGCATTTTCACGAGATCGTTGCTTGCAGCACCTTGAGAGTCAAAATGTAGCTTTTTTGGGGGTAGAGGGTAAAGGAATCACCCATGAGCCTGAAGGAAGACAAGGATAATACCAGCTTTTAGAGTTCCTCTCTTGTCTTGAAAAGGTCCTTTCTTCACTTATGCCCAGGGCTGAGGCTCAGGACAGCAGAGAACAAGCTGCAGCAGAGCTGATCAGCTTAGAGGGATCCTGGCTGGCTCAGGAAGATGTCAAATGTCTGGCAAGAGCTCCAACTGCTGCATCTTCACGAGCAGTCCCAGGAGGGTTCCACGGCTTCTGCAGGGTTGCTCAGGCAGGATGTTCATGTCCCCAGCAGCACTGGGGAGGGATGTGGCCACCCAACCCAGCGACAGAGAGTCCACTCAGAGATTAAACTAAGAAATATAAGGCCAGTGGCAACGGGATCCTTCTCACACAGGCAGAGGGATGCTGGCTCCAAACACTGGGTAAATACCCTTACTAGGAGCCTTGTCTCTTCTTAGCAGGCCTGAGACTTGACCTCCCCATGTACCAAATTCTGCATCTGCCACAATGTGGAATCCTGTGTGGTCATCAACAGGCTGTTCATTTTCCCCAGCAGCACAACGGCAGATGTGAAACTCCTCTGGCTGGAGCAGTGCTGTGGAAAGGCAGGTGCACACCACAGGGATGTGGTATTTACAGCAAAGCTGTTTCTATGTCACTGTACCTCAGTACTGCCCACTTGGGTCCACTGGGGGAGGTGAAATCACAGCACCAAAGACACCCCCGGGCTCCAGCTGTGTCACACAGCATGGCACAGAACAGCTGTAAATCTGGTCTAATATCTGGCTAGGCCAGGTTTATTGCTGATTTGTGGCATCAGAGCAACAAAAAGCCACAGGAAGCATCTGGCAAATCTGCCCCTCCTAAGAGTGCAAGATTAATGAAGCGTGACATCCTCCCTCCACATCAGTGTGGCCCCATGGTCAGACCAAGGGCTATGTCCCTTCAAAGGGCTTGTCACCCTCCTATCCAAATCTTAGTGACATGAAGGAGGTAAGAGTCCATGGTAGTACCAGGTCTTGGTTACTGTATCATAAAGTGTTTTTGACTTGTTTTACTTTTAATTCCTGTTATTTTTACCTAATCTCTTTAATTTAGGAGTCTGACATATTTAGATCACTCTCACTTCTGCAGCTGGAATTGTTTCCCCGTTGTTCCTTATGACCAGAGCTGTCCTTGCTGGCTGGAGAATCCCTGGGATTGCTGACATCAGCACAACTCAACCAACAATGTTATAACATCAAAGAGTTCAGAAGTTAAATGCTTGGTTTTCTAAAATCCATCTCACAGTGTCAGAGAAAGGCAAGTGGATTAAGGCTCAAACAAACAAGCACTTTCTTAATTCCAAATGCTTCCTAAAATCCTACCTGGTTGAACTACTGCAAGCACTTAATTAATTGTTCTTGGTGGTGTCACAGGCAAATCTCCACTAACTTCAGGGGAAGTAGAGTGGGCAGTTGCTGTGGACATGTGGGATGTGTCACCTTTACCATGCTGCAAGAGGTAAATACCTGAAGGGCACAGGGAGAATGACCCTGAACAACTGCACCATTGCTTGGCCCAGCACCCAGCACAGCAGAGACACCCTCACCACTCCACATCGTGCTGAATCAGCAGCCTCCCCCGCTGGGTTGGCAGGAGGAAGGGCAGTTGATGCTGGATGGGGACTGCAGTCCTGCTGCCTGTAGCTCAGTGGGCCAGAAGGCAAGTGGCCACTGCTGCATCCCTGAGCCAGCCTGCACAGGCACACGGCCACACAGGGCACTGGCAAAGGCAGAAATCAAGCCCAGGCACTCAGCTTAATTTGACAGGATACCATAAAAATCTCACTAACAGCCATCTTGGTATCATTAAAGTATAAAGATAGAAACAATCCAGGAAGATACACCAAATCCAGCATTACTCTCTAGAGGGCATCGCTTGAGGTTAAAGACCCATCTAAATCAAATGAGGCACTTTATTCCCCCAAGCTCTATAAATCCCAGCCTGATCTGTAACTATCAAATGGACTTTTTGTCAGATCTTGTTACTGAAATAACTTCTGAATAGATACAAAACCTGCGGGTGAATGCACTGTCCAAGGGCTCTGCTCCTGCCCAGATCTGATCATTCTGCCTGTTGCAATTTACCAATTTAGCAACATCTCTGTGTGACAACTTCATGTGCTGCGACACACCCACACGTGAGGGATAGAGGAGATTTTGGATGGAAACAGGCTCACTTTCAAAACCACTATGATTGTTTAAAGACTACAGTTATCTGGTATCCCAAGCAGGAGTGAAGAGCCCTGGTAACATGGGCAGAAACCCACACGGTCAATCACTGTTCCTACTTGTTACCTTCTGTCTCAAAAAGTGATCTTTGATATTCCATACTGAACATTTAATATTCACGGAAAAAGCACCAGGGATTTCTTCTTTGCTCTGCTACCTGTGCTATCAGCAGTTGCACATCTCCAAGATTTAACATTTGAGGGATTGAAATGGTTTACAGCTGGGCAGAGGAAGGGATAAAAGTGAAAGCCTTCTAGTTTGAAAAGACTAAAAGCTTTAAAAATTAGAAGATTAAAACTCAGTGCCTCAAGCCCCATATAACCCCCAGCCACCTAAGAAATACACTGCATGTCGATGGCTGGGGTAGTGCTCTGAGGCAGTGCAATAAATCCCCTGGCCAGAAAGATGTTTTTCCTCAACAGCAGAGCCAGCAGCAGTTTCGTATGCTCAACACCCCAGGGCTCCAAGTGCTGGTGAGCAGCATCCTGGGGCTGCAGCTTCCCAGCTGCCAGGGGACAGGTTTTTTCAGTTCCTGCTGAGTACTTGGTAGCGGCAATAGTTCCCCATAACAGAACTTCGTTCTAGTCTCCATTACTGGGCTTTTTTGTAAATAGTGTTCAAGGATTCTTGCCTTTTTTTTTTTTTTTTTAGAGCAGGTTGGAGCAATCACTGTATTTTTGCAGACTCTGTTGTTTTTTCCTTGTGGGAACTAGGTATACATTTTAAATTCAGTTGTTTGAACTGGTGCACAAAGTCATTGTAACATCTACACACACTCTGTACACACCTGTACAGATGCATTACCAACCAAGGCTGCAAGTTCCTGTGCTCTTTGCAGAGAGTTTGCAGCCTGTGTTTGGCAGCAGCAGCTGTCACTATGAAAGTATATTTATATGTTTCATAAGTGTAGCTCAAACAAATTAAACTCTGTACTAACAAGATCATAATTTAATAGAAGCGCCAAGTGCTAATGCAATAATACGTGCCAATGGGATTAGGAAATGCAAGCTCTAACAAGTCACTGTAGTTCATTCACAGCAGTGCCCAAGACTTGAGGTACAGATGTGGTGAGGGATGAGAGGAAGAGCTCCCCAAACAGGGAGGCAGAGCAAGGGAGAGCTGATGCTTAACATCATGTTCAAACCTACAACATCAGAAACAGCAGCATGGATCTTTTCCATCATTGCCTGGATCCTCTCTAACCTGGTGGATATGAGCAAGAGACTCAACTTACCTTGCATGTGGGCTATCCCCTCACCTTCTCTTTCTCTTGCCTCTAGACACATCCACTTCCCACCCCGTCTTTATTTTCCTCTTGAAACGGCTTCTTCTGCGACTCCTGCTCTCGGCTCCTCAGCAGGCTGCAGGGAGGTGCTGCTTAGTCCAAAGGCTACACAAGACATTCAAAGAACAGCTACAAAGCTAAAGGTGTCCAACCCACAGTTACAATGCCAGCCAGCACAGAGAAATCCTCAGAGCAGCACAAGTGTCTGTGTCCAATGTGAGCTCAATGCTGAAACATTAGAGTCACTTTGAAGAAGAACAAGAAGAAAGGTATTTACTTTTCCCTTTGTATGGTAAATGACAGCAGTTACTATTAAAGAGGAAACAGCCAAGTACAGACCCTCAGGGAGATGTTCAAAGAAAGGGCCCTGCTCCTGCTGCTGGGAGCTCCACTTCCAGCTGCTGGATTTCCTTTTTTTCCTTTTCCAGTCCCATGGATAAATGACTCAAGTAAGCAATTAATGGAAATTAACTGTTAAGCACCACAGGTATTATCAAAAGGAATACACGAGTAACAAGTCTTTCTCTAAGATTTCTTGTAGCCATAAAGGCAGGACATGGTGTCCCTGTATGAGCTCCAGCTCTGCTGCAGTCAATGCTGCACAAGCACACGCCCTTGTACAGGCAGCTCCAGCTTTGGCAAGGCAGCAAAGCCAGTCCTCAGGATGATAAAGATTATACAGGCAAAACACAACAGTTCCCAATTCTCAGATGCCACCAGCCCTGACTCCACTAACTCCTGCCCAGCCAGGGCAACCTGCTTGTCCCAAATCCTTGTTCCCAGTATCCCAGTTACATTTCCAGGAAAATACCCTCAACAATCTGCACAACAGCACTGCCATGCAAACCAGAGCAGGCTCTCTGCCCTTCTTGGCAATGCTCTAAGCGAGATGCTCCAATGAACTCCCAGAGCATGAAGACTTCATTATTGGCACAAAACATACACAGTATTATTTTCTAATACGCTATAAAGTAATAGGTGTCAATTAAACCAATATTCTGATGCCCTCTTTATAAAGCATTATTTTGCTTTGTCACTAGTTTGCACAATACAATAACTTCATGTTACTTTCCCAGCTCTGAGCATGAATTAGCTCTGTGTTACTGTCACTGGCTCTGACCAGCCATTTTATCTTTTTCCAGCTCATAACCCAGGCCTATAGAATGGGTGACAAGGAAATTCATGATGATGAACATAATTTCAAACAAATTGCTTAAATAAATCGTGCTGCATCTTTTTAAGATAGCCATTTCCCCAAATGTTCCCTTTTCCGCATGACGCGTTTGGCAATGGTGCTCTTTAGGCGTCAGGTATCATCTAAAATAATGCATAACAGATTTCTTCTAAAAATATGCCACTTAAAAAAAATTATGCCTCAAATGCCAACGGCTGTGCTGAAAATGTATCAAAGCAAACCAGCAGACAGAAATGGGGGAAGAGATCCCATCTGCTAATGGCCGCACTCACAGCTGAGAAGGGCTTGGGGATGTGACGCTGCGTGGAGTGTGGCTCTGCGGGTACAGCTCAACTAGCTCACCAGAAGAGTAATCCTATGATTAAAAGAAACAATTGGAAAAATAAGTAGTATAACATTGCACATCATTTCACAGATATACTCCAAAAGAGATATCAGCCTAAAAAAAGAATATATTAAAAAAATTGATTCAAATAATTAGCAAGAAATCTTGGCATGTGAAGTTGGCAAGAAGCTGCATTCAGACATTCTCCTTCCGTGTCGGTTTCATTAAATTTTACCATGAAGGTATAAGAACACAAGAAATCTATCAACAGCATAACTACAGAAATTTATCTTAGCAGAAAATTGTTCCTATGCAACTGAATAATTAGTTTCACTTAAGTCACTCAGCCTGCTACTGCCGTCTGCATCCCCTTTTGTCTAGTTCTTGTTAAATTTCTATTCAGACATCACTCAGCTCCAAGATGATAGGATTGTCTAATAAACAAAATAGTTTCCAAACTCGTAATACACTGCAACATATTTCCTGGAATATTTTTTTTTATAACTACTATTTTGTATTCTCTCACAATTGAGAACTCAGCTCACAAGTAGAAGAGCATTTGAAGACAGGGTAATTCTGCCATGAAACTAAATTCATGCTCATTTAGGAGAGCTAAATGAACAAATTTTGATGCACGTACCAGAACGTCTGCACCAGCCAAGTCAGCCCACATGTATTAACATGCATCCCAGAAAAACTGCATATAGATGGAGCACATTCCCCTTCAGACTTCTTAAATGAGGACCACTACCAAAACTGGGTAACTCCCTTCACCAAGGCAGTACCAACAGCTAAGGCACTGCAGGGCAGACTGGCACCCTTTTCTCCACATCAGCACTGGCACAGACTGGTAGTGCTGAAAACAAGACACATGTCAGTTGAGGCCTTTAAAACAATCTCATTAAAATGGCACAATCTCTTTAGTCTCAAATTATGAATAAACTCCAGGAGCACGGGAAGTTCACAGGACTAACCTTACACTCTGTGTGACGCAACAGATTAAAAAACTTGCAGAAAAGACAACTAAATACCTTTTCTTCTTTCCTGCTGCAAGACTCAAAATCCTTGTGAAACTGAAAGTCACTGTTTAATTTTCCAGTGTTGATGATGACATAGTAACAAGGGATGAAGTCACAACTCAGAATCATTCCTCTCCAAGCACAGGCACACTGCATGCGAGGCCACAGGGAGGACGAGCACAGGAGGGCATTTTCTGGGTGACTGGGTCCTTTGTGGTACAACAATGGGTGCTGGCACAGGCAAGCAGACTGCATACTTACCTCTGGCTTTCAGCATGAGCTAGAATATTAGAGTGCACAGAGGAATTCAGCTTAAGAACCCAGCACCATCAGTTCACAACTCCCAGTTGCGCACAACCCAGCAGGTAGGACATGGATGATTGCAAACTTGGGACAGCGATTACCCAAGCCTGGGTCTCTACTGACAAAGCTGAGAGGGGCTCTGTCAGCTCAGCCGGTAGAGAGAGCTGTCCCCAGTGAGCAATGGTCCCCACACCAGCCTTGTGACGAGCTACAAGGTCTGTATCTCCACCTTAGGCACCTTCCCCACCCCATCCACTCTGATTCCCCCCAGCTACCACCTCCTTTAAGGGGAAAAAAAGAGCAGTTTTGAAGCACCTCCTCTGAAAGCTGTATAAATGAAGGTGTGTTCACATAAACAATTAACCGGAGAGATGGGATGAAATGATGAGGGCAACTTCTGGTGGGAGGACAGACAGGAGAGAGAGGCCAGCGAGACTGCTGAAACTGAAGTGCCCAGAGGGCAGCAGTGGTGCTCACCTTTCCTGAGAGGGCAGGGGCATGGCCTGAACTTGGTGCCAGTGGCCAGCAATGGAGTGTGCACTGCTGGGAAGGCAGCTCATGCTGCTGCAACAGTGCTCCATCACAGCTGGCAGCACTCAATGCTTTGGGATGCCACCTCCCCAGAAAAACCACTTCATAACCAGAAAGCTCTTTGATTTACAACACCCCTAGAAACAGCAACTAACCCCCTCTCTGCCTCCCTCAGCTTAGTCTTCTGTGGGAGGTCTTCTCCTGCCTCAGGACTTGTGCCAGCTGAGCCGTGCCCTGAGAGCTGATGTCCGCAGCTCAAACTAACAAGCAGTCTTTCACCACAGCATGTTGCAAAGACAGCATTTTGGACTAAACCAGCAAAACACTCATTACTGTGTTTGCTCCCCAACTCATGTTACCACAGCATCCCTGACTCCACTCCTGCAACATTTCCTGTGCAGGCCAAGGGCTTGCTCATAGACAGTATCGCTCTTTGTAAAAGGTCTTTCAGCACAAGCGAAAAATAGGATGACCCTGCCCTAATTATGACCATTTTAAAAATCCTTTTTAGTTTTCTTAGGGCTGAAAGTGTTATTGGCTGGGTTTAATTCAATGAACTTGAAGCAATGAAATTCATTGGAGCTGGTTTGTACAAAGAGTTTTTTTTTCATGGAGGTAGCATTAAACAGTGAGGTGCTGGATCCCAGGAGAATATATTAAACATTTAATATACTGGCAAGTATGACATTATATAAAAATATTCTGTGAAGGATGAGCAGCAGAGCTAAAATGCATAAAAAAGCTCATCCTCATCTCTAGGCTGCTGCTGAGCACTGCAGACCTCCAGCTATTGAACAAACCTGAATTCAAGAGCTTTTCCTTCCTTCAATATTACACAGTGGCTTTTGCTAACATCAGACATGACAAGCTGAGCGATTTCCTATGAAGCCAACTGTAAGCAACTCTTATTAACAGAATGCAGCAGTAATTTGCAGTAATTGTCCAAAACTGCGGTCTACTGAAAATACTGCTATTATTGATTTTGGGCCAAAGCTGAAGCATTTCTATAAGCAAGATTAGGAGTTATTATTTCCTAAAGAACTGGTTTTAGTAACTGTAGGAGAGTGTCACTATGAAAATGAATTTCAGTACTTTTCAATATAATGATGTCATTTAAATTAATTTTCTTGGTAATTTCTGCACCCAAGGTGACCAACAGTACCCAGCCTACTTTAGCTACAGCTTCTCCTCTCTGGATTAAAGACTGCAGAAAATGCCACTTTTACACTATAAGGGTGGCAATAGGAAAGCACAGGCTGCTTGGCAGGCTGGGGGAAGACTCAGCTCAGCAGAATGCAGTTACAGCATTGCCACTGCTGGCACTAGAGCCAGGTTTGACTCTACATCTCAATGTAATACAGATGCAGGGCTCCTGCACAAGTGTGTGCAGAAGACTGGTCAGTGCCATACAAAAGGTGACATTCGAATACTCCTGACAAAACTTCCAAAGCTTCATTCCTTAATTTCCAGTTTAGTGCAGCAATACAACTAAACACCACCTTGTTGCAAGTAGCACATCTCGTTTCAGCTTTGCCTACCATAAGCTGTAACTCCTTACCCGTTACTGTTGCTGTTATTTTACCATTAACAGGCAATACCGTCTCTGTGTAACATTGTCTTTGCCATGATCTTTGCTTAACGTTTATCTCTACCCCACACTGTGATTGATTAGGTGAGCAGCCACCCTCTCCTTCTCTGAGCTACAGCCCCACACCAGCATCTCTTCTCCACAGACCAGGCTCTTGTAGCACCAGCTCAGACCAGCAAAGCCACATGTGCTGGTACTGGTTTGCTTGACCCCTACCCAAAAGAGCAAAGGAGACAGGAGCCCTTTCATCTCCAGGTCTGTGCTGGCACAGGTGGTCCTGGCCAAAAAAGCCTCTCAAAACCTGCTCTGCATCACATGAGGACCAAAGCCTTGTCCTCAGGGATTACTACGGTGACCAGATGCCATCACTGGTTTCTTGTACAGTTACCTCACTGATTTGCTCTGCCCAGGTCCCACCAACACTGGACTTTCTATCTGTTAGTTAAATAAAGTTTCCAAACTTGACCAAGCCTGCTGTGATATTAAAGAAGACTGTTTCTTTGAAAGAGCTACTGAGCAAGAAAATGGCTTTTTTTCCCCCCACCGCAATTAGTAAGATGGTTTTCATCTGCTTTCTTTTTTGAGGTTGTTTTTCTTTTTTTCTTGAGAAGCGAAATAACAGCCTTGCCGATTACTCTTTGCTAAGGTACCCGATTGTGGTGACATTGAGGCTGACCTTGGAGTCACCTCCCCCGCTGCCGCACTCTCCTTTGTCGTACCACCATTTGTTTTTCAATTTGTCCAAGAGGCCTTGCTCATTCAGTTTTAATACTGCCAGGTTAACAGCATTTCTTGAAACGATAAAACATAACTTGTAAGAAAAAATGCACAAATGCTCAGGAAATCGTAACGTATAAAAAAAGGAGCACAAGAGGACAAATTGGCTAAAATTTCACAGAACGTGGAGCTATCAAAATGTCTGTACAGCAAATACAGGGTTAAATATTGGAAGGTGGCATGGAGGATAACATTTGCTCAAAACTGAAGTGTGCGGGATGGGGAAATCGTCTTTGAGAAAAAAAGTAACAAGAACACCACATCATGCAGTTAACATTCGTCACATATGGCAGGTTAACTTGGCTTTTACCATTTAAATTGAAAAAGCCATTGAACTGTAAAATTAAAACAGCAACAAACAATCAGAAAGGACAACACGAAGAGAACACAAAAAATGGATGCATTAAATAAATGAAACCATAATTTACCGTCTTATTTAACTCCATGGAATATTGAAGATTTTAAACTTTTAAGTTACCTCAAAATCCACAAGAAAGAAAATGACAACACAATACATCAGGGTAGGTGGAATACTATAACAACATGGATATTGTTATATTATTCCACCCACCTTAATGCTGAGCCTTTGGGGGTTGCTACACCATAGCCCTTGGAATCCAGGTTGCCTCCAACTTTCATGGTGTCGCAGGGCTTGCGCTGCTCGATGTACTCGTTCATGGTCGACTCCAGCAGGAAGGCAAACTTGCCCTTGGACTTGCGCACCCGCGCCACGCCGTCCGCCGTCGTCTTGGTGAACACCGAGGGCTCGGCCGACTTCATGTATGACCACATTTTCTCGTAGACAGCTATTTTTGACCTCTGGGAGAGACAAAAGGAGGGAAATGAAGAGTTGTGTTGGCAAGGGCACAGGACTGAGCTCCTTGGGGTTAGCTGGCATGAAACCCTATAACTGATTAAGGTTAGCAAATAAAAAAGTCAAGGTAGCTTGGAAGGATATACATTGCCTCCTGAACAATGACCAAACCTTAAAATGTTTGGGGAGGGGGAAACAAATCTCGGACATTTAGTCTACTATTTGCCATGTAATTGGCAGCTTGGCAGTCAGAATGAACAACAGCGTGTGCCCATCCCAGCGCTTGGCTCCTGTTCTGTGCTGGGTTTATCTGCCTGTGTGCTGCTCTGCTACTGAACCAGAGGGAGGGTGGGAAATCCCAACTCATCCATCATGGCCAACAGATGCAAAAGGAGCTTCTCCTTTTCATACAAATCCTCAGCACTGGTTTTTTTATGCTATTTGCAGATAGGAAGGACTGACATTTGCGTATTACAAGTTTTCAGCAAGGCAGGAGTCTGCTTTTCATGTGACAACAGCAGGAGACCATGACATTCTAGTGGCTTCTAATGGTGGTGGTGCTCATACAAGGGGTATAAATAGTAATTCCAAAATCCTTTATGAGTCAATAGTCAAACTTTCAAAATTTTATTTTACATTTACCTAAAAGAGAGCAAACACAAATATTATCAATAAACTGAAAAAAATCTCTGGTTAACTGGTTGCCTGTCATCTCTATCTATTTTTTCTGCTTTCATTGTTTTGTGGTTGAGCCAACCCTAACAGCCTTTAGCTCAGCATACAGGCTTTGTAAATCTGGAAATGTTGAGAAATGTGTTACTTCCCCTTCTCCCTCTTCCCCACCAGTAACATTTAAACCACCCTCACATCTCAAAGCCACCTCCAGACTCTTATGCATTTGTATCCTGGACTACTGGTTAAACTTTCCTGCTTGGTCAACAGAAGGCAGTAATGCCAACTGCATTGCTCTAAAGTCTAGAAATCCAAAGGATTTATATAAAGCTTTTGGTCCAAGCTGTAGGTATCTCAAATTTATGCCTTCTACTCCTTGCCAGTTCCCTGTCCACAGCTTTCCTTGCAGAATAGAAATGAAGCAGGCAGTAGGTAAATCTAGTTCAAATGTAGCAAACTTGTGGTGGAAGACTGCTAATGTCCATCCTCTTGATGATTGAGACATGCTTCCACCTCATTCAGGACAATTTAATGCATTTTGAATAATACAATGCTTAACAACCAGCCTCCAAACACTTCACAGAGAGCAAGCCCTGCCTGTACTGCTTCTCGGATTAACATGCTCAGCTGGTGTTGCTACAACGGATTGAGAGGAGCACGGAGGGCAGGATTTTATTTTAATTATCCTTCCTGATGAGCTGAAAAAAAACCTGAAAATTGCAAACCAATTAAAATCAGTCCATTCGACAACAGGAAATCAGAGAGACAACACAGCTCAGCTTCCAGAGAAGCTGACTGTGTGGTAGGTGTGAAAAATAGGCAAGAGAGAGAGCATCTATCTCCTGGCTAAAGAGGGGCTGTAGGACCTTATCCTGCACTGGCAGGAAAAGGGATATAAGTGGGGCTTGAAATAGGTCCTTAACACAGATAAAAGAAGGAATCGGGACTTTCCTGATTTTCCGCTACAACAGTAAACACTGAATAGGCAGAGATGAGGATGGTGGCTCTGGAGCCGAAGTGGGGAGCGTGGCAGCTCCGCTCCTGGCAGGGAGCTTGTGCTCGCTGCTCTGCGCTGGCCCTGCCCGGCCCTGCCCCTGCCCGCCTCGGTGGGAGGGTTTGCAGAGGGGAGTGCTGAGCCCCGGCTGACCGCGGGGCCGTGGGTGCTGCCCAAGGAGGGATATCACCCCGGGGCTCTCTGACAGGCACCCCAGGGCTGATGACCAGACCAGTCTGCGAGCACACTGCCCTGCGGCTGCTGCTTTTCCAGCAACCCCCTTAATGCACGAGAGCATTTTCACACTTCCTGCCCTACTGGGAACTGCCCACGGCACTGCACAGCGCCCAGGCACCCGCTGGAGGGGCAGTGGGCACCCCAGGGCTACCAGAAGTGCCAGAAGGTGGTGGCTGTCACCGCCTCAGCAGTCGCCACCACCGCGGTGCCCCGTGGGCAGCATAGCCCGTGTGGCAGCTCTGCACCCCTGTGCAAGCTGCAGTGCAGGCAACACGGCAGCGCAGCCCACAGCCCCGGGCACTGCCCAGGGCCAGCCTGCCCGCTCCTCTTGTGCAGCCCCGTCCGGCAGAGCAGGAACAAACAGCCTGGCCAGCCAGCACAGACACTGAGCGAGCAGTGGCAAACCTGGTGTGTCCCAATTTCAAGGTTCTCTCCCTTACAACCTTCATCTTCTTTTAACATAAATAACACAAACGCACCTGCTCATTTATATTTGCAAATAAGCACCTAAGGGACAAAAGGAAGGTACAAAACCAGCTTCACTCTTTCTACCTCTTAGCAAGCTACAGTGGTGAGCCTACCAAATTGTGCGTGCTTTTGCTTGTTTTCCTCTGCAGAGTGTGCCTTTAATTACACAGATAAAAAAGAATTTCTTTTGCTTTTTATCTCCTAACTCACACCTGAATACCTGTCTGTAGTAAGTTCTTTCCTACTCTTTCCAGCTGGCCCAACTACCTGAGAGCAATGGCCAGTACATCTGTGCATTGTTAATAATCACAGTTATCTGATGAGTGCCAACAGCACGCTCAGGGCTGCACATGGTCCAAAGCACGTTCCCTGCTCCAAGGGCAAAGGGTGAATATCATCATTCATGCTTCAGAAAACCAAATTCCATGACTCAAAACCTGATCTCTTTTCAACTTCAAGAAATAGCCTAAGCTTTATAGTTTGCTACCTTCATTTAACTCTTCTGGATGATGTGGTTAAAAATCAGTTCTCATTTCTATATGATTGCCCACTTCTTCTTCTGCCAAGTGGGATTTTCGTAATATCTTGATATTATCAAATAACCTAAGTTAGAATAGCAGTCTGATCTAGAAGAAGCAGACAAAAATGCAAGCTATAAATTACCAGAACATGCATTGACTGGGAAAGGTTAAAATAAAATGGCTGTGCTGGTTTTGGAGCAGAGCGTCTGGCTGGGGGGTGTGGGTGAGGACCCACCGGTGTCCTGGAAGAGAGCACCAAGGAGGTGATGGGCTCTGGCCACAGAGTCCTGCTCGGTTAGTGCTGCTTTTTGCAACCACTCACCTACATTCATGATGTGGCCAAAATAATGACTTATGACAAGTCTTCTTGGATGAAGGGACAGTGGCACCAGAGGAGCTGTGACACTGCACATCCACTCAGCAATGCTTGAGGGCGTTTTCTGCCCCACAAACTATTTTTTACCTGCTCAATGCCAGGAAACAGCCAGTTGACTAAAGCTGGTCAAAGATGCAATGAGATGAAATGAAAGACAGTATTTTGAATAAATATTTACACTTTTGCAATTTTACAATTGCTTCAGCAAAACCCAACCACCCTAAAAGACTTTCACAAAAGGAAAATGTCTTTCGTTTCTATCTATAAAGCTGCAAATCCTGTGCTGAAAGAAAATTCTCACCCATCTGTCCTCCTCTGCAGACATTCATGCTACCCCTCCCAGTCCCCTCCAGAAGTCTGACACCCAGAAGAGGGCCAGACCGCAGAAGCAACCATAGGGAAAGGATTTACACTCCAAAATAAGGTAAAGTCTGACAGATCTGCACTGTTGCTATAGTTCAGTGGCAGTAAAACATTTTCTCTCTCATTAAAGTGTTACTTTTAAAGAGATACTTAGAAAAAAAAGCTTAAAAGCAAAGATTTAAACCAATTCAAAACCCGTAACTGCAGTAACTCCCTATGCTCTGCTACTCTTATTTCATTTCTTTGATATTGGTCTCCAGAAGTCCGCCACACACATTTCCTCAGGATTTCAAGGGGATATTATTATAATTTTTTTCTTAAAAGCAACATTTTCAGTGTTTCATCTAGGCCCTGGGACACATTAAAGCGTCTTTTCATTATCACAGCCGTACTGCTGATATAAATAGAGCTGGCCTTTGCTTTGTCAATAGTGTTGGGGCTTTTTTGGTTTTATTTTTGGCTTTTTAAATTATTTTCTTTTTTTATTTGGAGATGTTTATGCAGAAATATGAGGCACAAACACGTCAGCCAAGGGTGCAGGCAGCTCCCTTCCGAGTCAGCAAAGCCAGCAGCTCTCGTGCCAAGGACTCACTTCACTTGGCCTGTTACTAATCAGCCCCTAAATACACATTGCTTCTGGGTAGCAATGCATTCATTTGAAAAGAAGGTGCCAATTCAATCAGTCCACAGTTTTAACACTGCCTTTCATTCTAATTCTCCTGGTTTTGACGTGTGGCTGTGTGGCTCCAGCAGTGGAATGAGAAGGCAAGCAAACCCACAGTGTGTGACAGCATCCGACAGCGCGGCCAGCCGGGGCTGGGTGTGTGATACAGGCAGTGGGACGGAGGCAGCTTTGCCTCTCAGAGGCAGTTATTTCTTCAGCCTATTCAATCACCAAAAGCTGTGGCTCCAGCTGAGTGAAACCAGATGCCTTGGTTCACTTTTGCACATCCCAAATCACCTACAGACATATAGCAAACCTCAGCAATTCTTGGACAACTCCTTGACATTGGTTAAATTTAGCTCTAAACTATCTTTGTGGCTGAAGCTTTTTCCCAAAGACCGAATTACTGTCCCCTCTGCAGACATCTGTCTCACACTTCTGCTAAAGTGACACTGCGTCACCTCTGCCACTACTGAGTACCAGAGAATGTTGAATTTGAGGGACACAGCATTTCTCCTCTATAGTTAAAGTATGTTACAGGGATGACCTTTTCCTATTTTAGAACATTTAGGCCTCCCTGCCACCTTCTCCACAACCTGCAGGTCTTTAAAATGCCTGTCTCATGCACCCTGTTGGGATATTTTATTAAAATGACCAAAATGGTCTTTAGTTTCTCATGGCAGGCACAAAATGATTTCCCAGCAATCAAGCTCGAATTTTTATCATATAGATGATGATTGTTTACCAGTCATGAGCCCGATTCACCTAAATCAAGTTTATTTTTAAAATCCATTTATATGTTCTTCCTTTCATACTGTTAAAAATTTTAGATTACATTGATGTTAGTTTTTTTACCTCTGTCTACAAAACTGAGAGTGATAAAAAAGCTTAAAAAAAAAAAAGAGGGAGAAAAGAATGAGATAAGGCCTCCCTAGTAATCCAGTAGCTGGGCTATGAGGAGGAACAGGAGAACATTTTGTGCCGGCAGTTATCAGTGTAAGAAATGGAACAGGCAATGGGGAAGGCCCACAAGGAAGCCAGTTACAGATACCTGCTCTCAGGGCTGGGTCCAGCCTACATAAACTTTAATATACTTTGGAGTGGGCCAGCATGTGTGGAAACACAGTAAATCAAATGGGGAAATTCAGCAAAATAAAAAAGTACATGGAGCATCCTGACCATGGCACCCACACAAAGATAGGCAGAGACATGGATAAGTGATAAAGCAGCAGAGTTAACACACTCCTCTGTTAAACCAGCAATATGACTATGTTATAGCTCTTTAACAAGGGAAATTTATAGCCCTTTAGTCAGACAGATGTTGCTGATACAAAACACAAAGGTGAATACTAAAAGCAGTGCAGGTATTTAATCTGAATAATACACACTGCCTTGATATGGCTGCACACCTCACTGGTATGAACTTAGGCAGTTAAGTGTGAACCTCAGCTTCATTATCATCACTCACTGCTTTTCTTCCATGTGTGCAATTAGCTCTACAGCAGCTAATGAACCCAGTAGCTTATGAACCATTAAAAAACAAGTTACTAAACAGGAATGAAAGACTGCCAGAGACTGGCTTGGTAGCGCCGCTGCTGCCTGGCCTGGCCATGACTGAGATCCATCGGGTTTAGGCTGTTGCTTGCTTGAACTTCCAATATGGCAAATTGCAAGGGAGTGGCTACCACTGTCTTGGTTGCTTTGGATACAGCTTTGAAGTGATGCCTTTCCACTCCCACCCAAGCCTGATGTTGACTCTACCCTGGCACAGCTTCCTCAGGAGGAGCAAGGAATGGTGGTGGAAGCCCCCAGCCCGATCCCAGCTCTGGAGCACATGGAGGTTGGGCCTAATGATGCTACATAATTAGTAAACCCATGATAAATATTGTCTGTAAGGTCCATCTGCCCAAGATTTTCAAGCTTTTTACTGAGATGGTAAAAATAGGTCTCATGAAGGCCAGAGGGCACCATTAGTCCCCTTTCCCCAGTGTGGACATGAAAGCAGAGATGTCATTTACTGAAGGTCATAGGGCAGAGTCTAACAGATCAATGTCACAGCTTTTAGCCACAGATAACTTGTGATGCCAGCAATTTACTTACCTATATGGACAGAGAAATCAATCCCATCATTACATCAACCTCTTGCTTTTATTACATTCTTGGCAGAAGAAAGTAGGTCAGATGCCATGGGCATGCACAGGGCATTTCTAGCAAGACCAACCCTCAAATCTACCAAACTGTATCCCCAGTTTATGCATTTGTGGGACGCCACAGACAAAGAAGGTTCAAGCATGCGTATACAAACTAGTCTGTGTGTTTGCAGGAATACACAAACCTTTCAGACCATACACATAAATGTAAAAGAACGGGTGACCTGGTGTCTAATAGTATTTTGCAGCCAAGTTTGTGATGGGAGATATTGTCATGTTGGTTTGTTGCTCAGGTTATAACTACGCTTTAGAAATGGCATTTTCCTTTCCCATTTGGGGCAAATGAAGCCCAGAGAGTGAAAGAATCAGGCCCACAAACCCCAGGGCTGCAGCATTCCTCTAGGATCCTCTAAGATGCAGACAACCCCTGCATGAGGTAGAGTGATGGGGAATCCAGCAGAGAGCTGGTGGAGGTGGTGATGGTGAGGAAGGAGGGTCCACAGCAGTTCTGCCAACCTAACAGCTGAGGAAGGAGCCTAAAAAAGCCCCTCCAGCCTTCAGCATCACTAGCTTTTCCATACCTGACATACACAGTGGCTCGATTACAAAAGGAACTATCTTATAAAAATAATACAATATTGTAGGAGTTGTCTTTTGGGACTTCCTTCCTGTGTATCATAGTTCCTTTGAAAGTGTGACCTTTGGCAGCAGTGGGTGATGTGCTGTAGCTGCTTTAACAGGCATCTTTTCTGGACCGAGCTCTGCTCACACAAACAGACAAGCAGAGTCACTCCGGCTGCAACCAGACGTCGCTGACATGTCAGTAACACTGTGAGCAGCAGAATGTAAATCAAGATTTTAAGATGTCCTTTCCTGGCACAACACTGAACTTCAGACTACATTCATCTCCTCACTTTATTGCTGCCATCCATTCCTCCTCATTCCAATGTTGATTGGGAAATTAAAATGAAAGTCTTTACCAGAGACAAGCTGCCTTTGTAAATCCTCTGTGACTCACGGACGCAGCCAGTGCCCGGGCAGAGCTCGCTCCCGAGGAAGCACTTCCAGGGGGGTGATGGGCTGGGTGGCACACACAGGGGATCTGGATGACTGTGCTGGGAAGAGTGTCTGTCTGTCTGTCTGTCTGTCTGTCTGTCTGTCTGCCTGGGGAGCAGGAGCAGCACGCACTGGAGCTGGCTGGAGAGAGGGTTACGTCAGCCTTCAGGCTAAGGGGCATCTTTCCAGCAGTGACATATTCAGCAGAGTTGCCTTGTCTGGGCAACTGAGCAGCACACCAGCCCTGCTCTGGATTTGGCCCGTAATAAATTAACAGAGAACGGCATTTCCAGCACACGATCTGAACACTGTCAGGTCTAATGAGTTTTCAGCTTCAGACAGAAAAGGCCAATACACAGGCAATGATGGAGAAATCCCAGCAGACTACAAGAGGGGATGTTGCATATTCACATCATTAGAGTTTCTAAACCTTCATGTATTTTCTAATTATGCAAAAGTAACAGTCGCAGCACTGTGAGTAATTTATCAGCACCCATGTATTTTAAATGGATCCCTAATAAGCATGTACTAAAGTGACACAACAGCATTACATAAAGTAGGAGAGACTTGAAAAACCAGGGTCCTAGCTGTCTTGAGCAATGTCATTATCATTATCATAGAGCTGCTCTCCAAAAACTAGAGCATTCAAACAGCAAGTGATTTTCCCCCCAGGCGTTTTCTGCTTGCCTCTGTGGTGCAGGCACAGTTACAGCATTAACCCACTGCGAGCTGATGTGCCCAGCTTCCCAAAGGCTACAGCCCCTCTGTGCCCACCTTCCCAGGGGCTACAGCCCTTCTGTGCCCAGCTTCTCAGGGGCTACAGGTCCTCTGTGCCCAGTTTCCCACAGGTTTTATCCCCCTGTGCCCAGTTTCCCACAGACTTTATCCCCCTGTGCCCAGCTTCACACAGGCTACAGCCTCCCTGTGCCCAGCATCCCAAGGGCTACAGCCTCCCTGTGCCCAGCTTCCCAGGGGTTACAGCCCCTCTGTGCCCAGCTTCTCAGGGGCTACACCCCCCCTGTGTCCAGCTTCCCAAAATACAGCCTCCCTGTGTCCAGCTTCCCACAGGCTTTAGCCCCCTGTGCCCAGCTTCCCACAGGCTTTAGCCCCCTGTGCCCAGCTTCCCAAGGGCTACAGCCTCATACCACCTGGTCCCTGGGACTCAGCTTGCAACTGCTGAGCAGTATTGAGACAGAGGTGAACTGGAAAGCCTAAACTACAAACACAAGGAGAGCTGATAGACAAATGCCCTCTGTTATTGAAGATAATGGAGAGATCTATTCAAATATTTGTTATTAAGTGTTGACTGAAAGCTTTGCTAAATCCTAGCTTGGCTGCTGAAATTAGTAAGGCAGTTCAGCCACCTTAACCCCAGCACCATTCAAAGGCTTCTTTTCCAAGGAGTGGATGATGGATGAGCTGTTAATTTTAGTTCCCGTAAGGATAAATTTTCCTCTCCAATCTATAGCCCTAAAGACATTAGATCACTTCATGGGAAACCATTTCTCTTGTAATTATGTCACATTTGATTTCCTGCTGCCTTTAAAACTGCCTGCTGGCCATGTGGCAGAAAGGAGGTTCAAGAGATTAAAAGAACCCCACAAGCAGACCATCTATCACCCATGCAGTGGGGAGGCTGTGATCTCTCTGCACACACACATTCACCTTTTAATATTTCTGCATACTCCCACCGATATCAAACGGGGAAGAGAGAGAATAAATGGGTGGAATAAAATTTTCACACCTTCTGTGTGGAAAAACAGTTACACCACAGTACTCTGACTAATTGCTGCCACATTGCCTATCAAAGATCTATACAACTCATTTTTTAAGCTATCACTTTTCTGTGATGTTCTGTTCTTTAAAGCCCATAAATACAATCATACTTCAATATTTTTGTCAGGAATTTGTTATGATGACTATGTTGTTTTGCTCAATGTCAGGAACACAGAAAGCTTCAAACTGTTAATCATAGTTTTATCCAAAGGCAAAAGCAAAGCATTTCTATGAGTGCTGTGCTAAAAACAAGTCCTTCATCTTCACTAGCAAAATAAATTTTGAAATTAAAAATCAAAGAGTTTAACTACAGATGAAACCCTTAGCGCCACACGCACAGAGTTCACTATTGGTGTTTGTAATAGGCTCTAATGATGATCTCGATATCATTTGATTGCACAGAATGCATAAAAATCACACAGCATCTATGGGTGTACAATCCAAGGCTTTTCCTTACCTAAACTGCTTGCTAGTGGAATTTATTTCAGTATCATCTTCACACAACCTTATCATCAGATGAAAGCAATAAGCTCTTTAAGTTATAATGGGCTGTAACACACTAGTGCTTCTGAATGCTCTACAGTCATAATTCCTGCCTCCCTCCCAATGGCTCTGGGATGGAGCTGTGCTCCTGCCTGGCTGCCTGACTGCAGCTCTGGCCTTGTCCACACAGTCTGCCCGTATTGAGTGCTCCAGAAGCACCTGGAGGGGGAGTCCTCTCTGCACAAGCCAGAAGGGACCCACTGATGCAACGACAGCCCCACCTCACACAGCCCCACACAGAGCTCTGCTGAACAGGAGGGGAGGTCTGTGTTACCTCAAGAGCTTTCAGTGGAAGTTATCTCAAAATCCTTTTTGAAGGTTTAAGGAATGTTTTAATTTCCAAGGAATTTGGAGTCAATCTGTTAATTTGTTCTTTCACTGTTTTTTTCCAATAAATTTTAATTTTCTGCTTTGGTGCTAATCTGTCTGTTGTTTTTTTTTTTCTTTGCTTTTGAACAAATTGTTTTCTATATCAGCTTTTTACCAGCTACAGAACTTGTGTTCAAGAGATACCTCACCAGTCCCCTTATCACATTTACACACTTTTCCTGGTAGCCATGTCTATGTCAAAGCACCTTTCCTCAGCATGGGCAACCAGAAATGCAAAGTCTCTTGCCAGGGCATCTCGTGCTTTTCTACCTGATCCTGCTGAACTAAAAGAGACAAGAACAGGGACTATTGTAGAGGACCATCCTTATCATGACTTCCTGTGTCTTAAAACTGTAGTTTTACACCCTATTTTATGTATATACAAGTCCAGAAATGCCTCACATCTGAATGCAGTTCGGAAGGAACCACTTTTAGATGAAATCGATGAACCAAACGTAAGAGCAGGAACCATCATGCCCAGAGGACCTTTGCCTTTCTACTGAAATTCCTAACAAGCCTGGCAATTAATGACATTTCCAGGAGGAAAAATCAGGAACTGACTTCAGGGCAGCCAGTCATTTCACCTGAGGCATGAGAGAGCCACTGGACAGCTGAGTTATTTAGTTGGGGACATCCTTAAACTACTGCTGTGAAATTTAGAAATAAAAATTTCTACAATAAAACAACATTCCATTGAGGCTTTCTTTTTCCTTAGTTATAGTTAACAGTGATTAACTACACTGGCAATGGTGTGATATGAACTGCCTGCAATTTCCCACAAAAGGGAGATCTTGCTATGTTACCTGCCTCACTATTTCCACCTGCAGGGCCTGATCACATCAGATCAAGTCTGAGGGCACTTTCTGAAATTTCAGGTTCTCAGTGAAGTGTAGCAGGTCAGCTGCGTTTGTCAATAACCAAAGACACACTTTTGGCAACTTACTTTGCAGAAGCCTCTTAATACTCATATCTGTTATCAATTAAGCCATCACAAATTCACAGGTAATTTATATTTCTAAATATCTACAAAGACGTTCTACTGAAGTTCACACACAGCCAAGTTTATACAAGAATTACTAATTGGTTGCAAAGGTCATGCCTTTTGAATATATGCATATTGGAGGTGAAACCTGCTAAACTGGTGTTAGGCTCAGTGCTAAATTCAGATTAAATGGTGTTATATTGATTTGATAAGATGCTCAGATATGCTGAAACTTTAACTGAATGTATTAGAAGATGTTAATTCTACAGATACACCCTTAAAAGCAGTAGTTTAGTGATTTGAAACTGCTTTTTTGTACAGGTCTCTGCCAGTGTTCAAGAATGAGAAAGAGGTATTTTGGCACTGTTAATCTGAGACTGTGTGTTAATAAATATCTAAGGAGAGGTTCTTTCTTTTCCTTTCCAATACGGATGAGTGCCCTTTAAAAGCCAAAAGGGAATTGATGTAATCTATTGATTGCCATTTAAATGCCTTTATCAGCTAATTAGTGCAAAACGTAAAATGTTTCTGAGCAGAAACAAGCAACCACCATGAAAACACAGGAAGGCTCATTTGATTCTTGGACATACTGGAAGGAGAAATGCCCTTAATGTAGAGAGTCACCAACAAGTGGGAAGTGTGAACAGTGTGTGCTGTGGAACTGTTACAGCAGAGCGGCTGTGGCTGGAATGTGAGAGCAGAGTCACCCCCACAGCAGTGCCTGACCAGCAATGGTGGATCCAGTTAACCTACATAGCTGGGACAGCATCTACCTGGGAGACATTGCGATGTTCAGGGAAACCGCCAGGACTCTAAAATAGGTCACTGTCTGGAGTCTGCCCAGGTCTGAAGTGGCTGAAAGTCATTACCATCTGTTCATCTGAATTGAGGGACTGGTATCGCTCCAGTTTCAGGTATTCACAGGTATTTACACTGTAAAGGAGACCTTCAGAAATGATCCTATCTGGAAATGGGGTTGGCAGAAGGGGCCATGGCCTGAAGGCTCTAAAGGAGCTCCTTCCAGCACATGCAGACACCACGGTGGGGATCTGAAGCTCACTTATGTGTCATCCCTCTATAGTGCACCAGGAGGCAATTTTCCTTTCCTTAGGCACCTTTCACTGGCCAACAGCAGCCATTAAGATCAATATTTGACTAATATATTTGAGAAATATTTTAGCCTTACAGCTCTGCGAAAAGACAGTTACTGTTCTTGGTGCCTCTACAGAAATGCTGACCTCCTGCTCACAGCCAGGTAACTTCCCCCATCTCTAGGCAAGATTTATCTACACATGCCACAGCCAGAGTGTGCGTAGATAAGCACAGGGAACTGGTGTAAACAAGGACTGCACTAATTTCCTCATGCAGCTTTCCCTCAGTTAGAATTTCCTTTCTCACTGGGTAGATGACCCTGAACCACTCAGCCAACTGCTGCTTAATGGGCTAAATGCTGGGGGTAAATGGGTGCAGGAGGACACTTCCCTTACACACTGCATAAGGATCACCCTGTACCTGGAAGAACTCATGAGTTTTTCTGACCCAGAGCACTATCACTCCCACGGATGCTCCAGTAGCAATGAGAAAAGATATGCCAAGAGAGAACAAATCCCCCAAAACATAAAGAAGTGCAATCTGTGCTGCAGAACCCCAGAAGCCCAGAGTCCTCTAGGAGTTACATCAAGTTTCAGGCACCATTATCATCTTATTAAGTAACAAATAAAGACTGTACAATGCAGTATTTATGTTGACATACACATTTAATCTAGGGCAAAGCTTTTGCCCTTTTCAAATCAACTGAAGAAGATTTTAATTACAATTCCATGGCCGCAAAAGTTAATACAACTGAAATTATGTTGTGTGCCTTGAGAATGCTGAAGAGAGAGAAGCACCACTTAGGGCCCATTCTTCTTCCCACTTGGCCCATCCAGGCTCTCTCCACCCTACCAGGGCTCTGCTCTCCTCCATCCCCATCCGACTCCTCTCCTGGCCGGAAGGAGCTGACAGCTCCTGACAGATCACCCTCATTTACAGCCCTGCTTTCCGCAGCACCAGGAGAGTCACAGCTCATCTCAAGACTATCAACAGCACAACAAAGTATTCATACATTTACAAGACTTCGTATCCTTTCACACGAAACACTCATTCCTTTGATCTTTCCGTGAGAAGCCATTTCCTTGTTGTGTCAAACTATTAAGGAAATGAAGCAACACCCTTATACAATCCCTCTTGCTGTATTAACAGTAACAAGATACTCAAAAGAAGATACTTTTCCAAGAACAGTATAGTGACTATAAAGAACACCAGTATTTCTAATCAACTTGTACTACCTCTTCTGACAGGTCCACTCAACTAATATTTGTTGTGCAGATAATACTGCCTCAGGCTGATAATTAAATGGAATAAAATTTTTTACACACTAATGTCACCCTTACAAGGTCAGTGTTTATCTCACAGGATTTTAACACAAACAGAAGCCTTTGTAATGTACCAGCTATCACAGTTAATTAAGAACTACCGAGTATCTATTTTAATATAAAAACATTACATGTGGGTAAGGCAGAGTACAGAAGTTTCATAAAATACCTTTGAATTCACTTCCATCTTCACACCAGACATAGACATACATGTATGTGTGTGTGTGGTCATGCTTGGAAATTTTAAGTAAATCCAAGGAAACCCCAGTACTTATTCAAGGACCCCTCAGTATTTCATCAGCCTACAGCAGCAAGGGTGTTTTTGTCTGCCTCCTCCCTCCTGCTTGCACCTGGCCAGCATGCGTGACAGGCAGTAATTAGTCCTGCAGCACCGACCACTTTTCCATACAAAAAAATGTTGGTTTGAATGGCATCTGATTGGCACTGCTGAGAGAGAACCAAGAGCTCCCTGACGGGGCCGAGCATTTCAGTTTGACCTTGGAAGGCCAGAAAAAAGAGCTTTTCAGGGCAATGTTTTCAGAGGCATAAAAGTGGTCTGAGGTCATAGTTAGAGTTTTTAATGCCCCTCACCAAACTCTCTGCAGTTCAGTGTGGCTTAGCAAGAGGAGGAAGGAAGGATGATCTTAAATAAAAGTGTGCACCCCCTCTATTCCCAAATGTTGCCAACCCATCATTTCTTTAAGGTGCTCTGGGATGCAGAAGTTTTACCCCTGACTGCCTGACTCAGCCACAGCCAGACACTGGTGAGCAATGAAGACACAGCAACAACAATGGCAGCAATCAATGAACCAACAGAAATGAGCAGCAGCACATGCCTCCCATCCCCCTTCCATCCTGGCAAGTGAGCACCGATGTCGGATGGCATTACCGGCTGCCAGCTGGGCACGCACAGCAAGTAGGTCAAGAGCATCACTCCTCGTAAGAGTTTTCTCTGCTCTCTATTGTGCTAACGACTGCATTATTGCTCATCAGACCGAGGTCTGAAACTGGTGTTACAGAACCTTTCCTGTGGTAGCAGAGGTCAGGTTTTCCATCGTGAGGTGTTTCAGGTGGAGCAAAACCACTCATTTTTGCTAAAATGCATTTTGATATTAAAAATCTGCACTTAGGCCTGTCCTGATTGCACAAAGCAGCCTTTACCCGGACAGCTATTACAGCTGGGTAAAACCAAACAACTGAAAACCATAAATTAGGCATTTACAGTTTAGAAAAACACTAATGGAGATTGAACAGACTTACTCTAAAGAATTCTTTGGTTGAACCTGAATCCAAAGTGCCATAGGCTATTTCAGTTTGTTTAGCCAGGTCCTCTGCACTCTCTATGGGTGAAACCATCCTTTCCACCGTGAGGAAGGCAGCGAGATTAGCAGTGTAGGAAGAGATAATGATGAGAGTGAAGAACCACCAGACTCCTCCGACAATTCGCCCTGAGAGAGATCTACGGAAAAACACACATCATCAAATTGCTTTGAAGATACTACTTAATTTTTTTCTTTTTTATTGAAAAGAAATTCACATGCACAACCCCTTTGTCCAGATCTTCCAGGTATCTGTGAACCAGCTCCTGTGACTGTGACTGTGAGCCAGCTCCTGATAGCCTTCCTCAGGAGAGAAAACTTGGAGCCCATCTGGTCTTACCTAGTGAAAACCTCTTTTTCAGTGAAAACAAGGACAGTCAATTAAGAAATACTTAATTTGAGGCTTGGAGAGAATAAGCTCTCCTGACTTCCACAAACAATTTGCTGGAGAAGGCTTTTGCCAGAAGACTTTTGTCTTTTCCATGTGCCTTGTACTGGACTTGACTGCTGTGATGTGCTGGCATTGTGACTCTTTGGGGGCTGCCCAGCCTGGAGGACACAAATGCTGCACTGACCTCCAAAATGTCAGATACAGTAAACTGCACAAAGAAATCTCAGCAAACATGCAAAGGAATACACAAAAATGATCCAGCATCCTTCTCCCATTGCAACCAAGCAGGAATTACAGACTTAATCTGCATATTGAAGTGAGGAGAGAGGCTGATTTATGTTTTATGTTAATTAAAATTTGCATGTTGCACTGTTCCAAGTCAAGCATATTCTTGCTTTATAACCATCAGAGCAATGGAGAAGGAAACAGAAAAAAAATTTAATTGCATTTTGGTTTTGATGAGGTTTTTGTTTTAGCTTTTTAAAGGGATTCAGTAAGAACTAAAAAAAATGGCTAACTGCAAACATGTAATCACAAATGCCTAATAGTCAGGAGGTCTAGATCTTGTCAGTAAGAGATCTTGAAGCTCTACAGCAGCTGAACATCAGGCTCAAAGAATTTTTTCTGGGTTGAAGGACACCAGTGCCACATCACTCAGCTGGGTGGGGAATTTTACTGTCATGTACAGTGCTTGTTCTTCAAACACAGCATGTTGACCAACAATCATCTGAGGTGCTGAGAAAAGGCTATTTCATATTTTCCCTTAGCTCTGCTGATACCAGTGGAGGAAGAATCAATCCCAGACACATCTGTGGAACCTGGGTGCTGCAGTCCTCGGTTTGTGTGAAGAGAAGTAGAAAGCAAGAAAACTCTTACCTGTTTATTTGTTTCCTTCAAGCCCCTCAGTGCCATCCCCAGACAGTGGGTACAAGTTGTCCTACCAACAGATGGAGATAGGCAAAAAGCAAAAGTCTCACAATGTGCCCCCATCCCACCCACACAGGGGGCTTTGCTGGTAAACTGCCCAGTCTTGGCCAGAGCCTGAGATTGCCTGAGCCATTAAAAAAATGCCATTAAATTATTAAGAAAAGAAAGAAAGAAAGAAAGAAAATTATCCATCCAACATTAAAGAACATACCAGAGAAAAAAAATCACCAACACAATAAAAATAGAAAGATCAATCTGAAATAGGTGAGAGGAATGTGGAGGAAAACCACAGAAGTGGGGTACTACTGTTCTCCACTCTCCTCTGCCCAAGGAGCTGAAGCAGCAGCTTCTACCAAGAGGGCAGACCCAGGCAGGTTCCTCAGGGCACATGCACATCCACCAGATCACCCACAACTGGAGGAGGCTTCCCTGCCTTTACTGAGGGCCTCCCAAGAGGATAAAAGGCTTCCAAGTTTCAACTTGGGCTGTGCAGATGTTGTGCTTGCTAACAGAAGACTACTGAGTGGCTGCAAAGGGAATTTGCAGAATTATAAATACAGAATAAGTCAAGGACTCTCTCCACCTCTCTCTACATTCCTTGTAGGTTTCAAGTGAGTATCCTGGGATTTTACAAATGGCTCAAGTCCTTTCTGGCCAGCTCCCTTACCAGGCAGCGTCTTGGCTTTAGCTATTTAGTAAATACCCTACACATTGAATCAATCTCTTACATGGGCTGGCACAGTTTTAGCCAACTGCAAAGCACTGCCTGCTGAACTCACCACATAAGGCTTCCCTTGGAGCCAACGGAGAGAAAGAGAGGAGACAGACACACTTAGAAATAGATTTATCTCATTTGCTGTAGTCTAGGATAAATCTGAAGGTCTCCATCTGTCTCATGACTTCAGAGGGAACCAAGATGCCTCACTAAAAACCACAGTCTATTGCTTTCAGATGGCTACATCAGGTGAAATTCATCTCACTTTTGCTCCTTCCTTCAGTACGTACTTTCCATCTTCAGGGAAGACCTGGAGTTGAACTTTTCCCTGCACAAGGTGGACAATTTCAGAGCTAGACTGAGCAGAGTTTGGCTAGCAGGTACAGCAGATGAGACATCCACTTGCCTACAGCAGGACTAGCTCTGTCTGGAGCTTCCAGGTTCCCATAGCTCTCTTGCTTTAAGGTAGGCCTTGAAATAGGAAGATGAAAAAAAGATTTGCCAGGGCGTTTTGATGAATTCAGTGGAAGCACTGGGAATAAAACAGTATGTGTTCATTCTCCTTACAATTTCCCATTGGAAATTTCTTACTTGGACTGTTAGCTGCCCCTTCTGTTTGCAGAACAGATGGGCTGCTGGGACAGAGCTGTACAGAAGACAAGCATTTTTCCAAACCAGTGAAACTTCAAGCTCACACTGCTGCAACAAGAAAAAGTCTGTGCTGGGCTGCATTCTCAGACAGCATCCCACACACCGAGAAAGGTAAAAGTATCTCAGCCCAGAGATCCTGCAACCTGCATGGACCAAGTGAGGCAAAGGACAAAAGGGGAGAGCAGCCGAGGCAGGGGAAGGTGGGCATGGGGGGATCCCCTGACGGAGAAGGCACTTCCTCAGGAGCCCTACATGCAAGAGCAGGGTCTTGCTAGATGGGGAACAGAGCTGTTTCCAGAAGAGTTGAAGTCACTTGAAAGAAAACTGGATGTCACTACAGTTGTTTCTCCTGGAGTCTTCCCATGAGCACAGGAAGGAAGATTAAACAGCGGCTACTACAAAGCAGTCTGGGCTGACACAGCTGTCAATGGTGGTAGCACAGGGTGGGGCAAAAATAAAACTAAATAAACCACAGAGCTGACAGCGAAGAAAAGACAGACAGAACATTGAAGAACAAGAACACAGACAAGCATGGCCTGGCAGCCTCCTTGTTGAAAGGACCCCAGTTCCCCCAGGCCATCTGCTGATACGAAGACTCCTTATACCCACTGCAGGGGCTGGTGTAGAGGGATGCAGGAGAAAAAGGGTTAGTACATGAACACCAGGCTGGTAATCAGAGAATACCCATATAGTTTGGACTGTGAACCACAGAAATGCTTGTTCACTACTTAGATGATAATTATAGAAAAATCAATCACAGCTTTTAATACCAGCACCACTTTTTCTGATGAAGACATACCTGTCCACATGTGTAGTATTGTAATTTAAAAACAAAACAGCTAATGCTTTATCCCAACATGTAGTTTTCCAAATCACCTCAATAAACAGATACTTTATATGACATTATTTTAAAGTGAATTAGAGTGCTAACAAATGAGAGGATCAACACAGACCTGGGATAACAGAATTACAATTCAAAAGTCAAAACAAAGTCAGATGGTGTTTTCAAAAGTAAGTAAACAGGAAGAGTGCATACCTTGAGAGGAAATTTAAAAGGAAGCATGAAGTCAAATGAGAGCAAATTAGTAACAAGAGAAAAAAAAATATTCAAATTCACATTCAGTTTCCAGGAGAATAATACATTCAAACAAAACCTCGTTTGTCAATTTAGCTTGAATTTTGATTCTGCTCATGGCCATAAAACATATTTGATTTCCTACAGAACACAGAAATAATAAGCTTCTCACAACTACTCAATTTTTAATTGGGCTGTTTTGATCGATACAAGATGGTTGTTATACTGACAAATAACCCCGAACAACTTTGGTGCAAACTCTCCTAGTCTAGAAGCCCTTGCTATTCTGAGCACACATTACCTGGTACCCAGCAAGCTGCGGGCCCAGCCCCTCACTGCTCGCCCAGCCAGCCCTCGCCTCGGCTACAGAGACACAACACAGTCAGTCACAGCATCCAAAGCACAGGCTTGAGATGCTTCAATCACAGGAATGGCAGTGGGAGTTTCAGAAATCTCTAGTTACCCGGCTCTCATTGCTACTGTGAAAGTCCCACAAAGTCATTCCCATAGCCTTTAATAGGAGTCTCTCATGTCCTCTGCTGTTAAAAGGGGGACCTAGAAATATACCCTTGAAATGACAAACCTCTTGAGACAAGTTTTTAATGAACCCCTTGTCTTTCACCATCAGCAATTAATTAATCTAGCCTCTTTGTTTTACGTGAATAAAGAGCAAAATGAAAATAAATGATCTCATAGAGATTTCAAAGATACTTTCGCTCAAAAAAAGTGTTACAAATTTGACTGTGTTTTTTCCTTATTCCATTTTGCTGTACACATCTTACATAAAAGCAAGTTTAATAATCTACTTTTGATCCATCAAAAGTGAATTTTCAATGCTTTAGCTCACTATGCAGAAAACACAGCAGCCTTTGATAGCAGAACAAAACTGCTGAAATAAATGGTGATTCCATCAAGGGAGGCACTAACCCCCACCCTTTGGATGCTCTCTGATTCTGTTTGGATGACTCCTATTAAATACAGAGAGGAGAGTATAGGGATATATCCTCTGGAATATCCACACAGCATACTCACCGAGGATAGATCTAACTAGTCATTAGATGTCACAGCTGTTCCACACAAAGGCAGCTGAAAGAGCCTTTATCAGCAAGTACAAAAGTGATCTCTCCAGACTGCTTGTCGACATCTCTCTACAAGTGCTGTACGCTCTCATATAAGAAATTTATTCAGACAAATCTCACAATGGAAGAATGAAGCCCCTTCTAATGGCAATAAAATAGTATGAAACATTCATATAGTCAGTGTACTCTGAATGGCATAACCTTACAAAGATACGGATTAAGAATGGAATACTTGGGAATAGTCCCTTCTATGGAAAAGGAATTTGACATTTTAATCAACTTAAATCAACATATTGGTCAAAGGAACAGTGTTTCTGGAATTTAAACCAAGGTATTAAATTTTTCTTTTTTTTTTTCAGTAACAATGCATGTAACTAACTGAAATGTTATCATAGAAGATAAAATAACTGGACAATGTCTTCAAACGAGGGCCATATGTTAATACTGAGCTAATAGCTTCTGACGGACAGGTAAAATACAAGGTATACTGTTGTCTCTTTTCCTTATTGTAGGCACTTATCATGGTAGGATTGAAATAAAAACAGAGTATGTTCCTCTTATTATATAAGGTAAATGGCTGAACATGCCAAAGAGTCACATGAGAGCTTAACAAAAATCCTATGCACTTCTATTTAACTGTCAATAACCAGCTCTAGCGGAAACAGTGCGATGCCTGCAGCTTTCCATGTGATGTCCCAGTGCTTATTTCCCGGTCCTTTATATTGGGCACACACATGGTCAACAGCAATTTAAATGGTATCACTACTCATCCCCTTTAACAGCAAGCAGCAAGGCAAAGTTTAGTTTCAATGCAGAATTTAGGCAGAAACAGAAACAAGGAATGTAAACAGGAGGAACAGGCCAACAGCTGTAGCTACACAGGGAGGCAGCACACCCAGACACTGGGAACTGGGAAAACTCACACATGGCCACAGCACGTGTGTGTGTGTGTGTTATGGTGGGTACACATGCATCGGTCAGTAAGTTGGAAATACAACTGGTGCTGCCAAGACTTTTAAAACACAGGCATGACTTGCATCATACACCACCAGGCACACACCAGTAACTCCCAAAATCCTGGATCTCACTGCCATCAGGAGATTTGAATGTGCAATGACTCTGAATTTATATTACATTGTAACAGGTAAAATCATGATCTGTCCCATGAAACTTCATAGAAGTTTTGTCACTTGCTTCATTGAGGATACTCAAGACCCCCACCACTATATGAATCAGGAGAACCTGGCATCTTTTCAGTGATTTGGGTATTGAAAAAGGTAACCAACATGGAGATCAAAAAGGTGCATTTCCAATGTCAGTGCTTAGAGATCTGTCTCTCTTCCTCTAAATAGCAACCTTGTTAAATAGAAAAACTGCATCCTGTTTGCACTGAGCAGGTATTTGGAATAATTAAAATAACTGTAAATTGATTATTAGATTATTGTCATACAAAATATAATTAGTGCTCCATCACTAAGAAACTAGATAATTTTACTGCTTATCACAAGCACATCACCAAAGTATTTTGCCAGTGTAAATGTAGAAACATGATGTGCATTATTCAAAAAACATCTTTAGTATATGCATTGTTCAACCAGAGGGAATTTTTAAAATACTCCTTTAAAACAGAAATTAATTCCGTAGTAGTTAATAGCATTGGTCTCTGTTACATTTGAATTAATATCAAACAGACTTTACTACAGCCTTATCCAGAAAGACTGTCTTCGTGCATAAGAAATATCTTTATGGAAACTGGCAATGCTTATTAGACCATATTGACTATGAACAGAGGGACAACAGATTAGACTGGACTGAAATAACGATACAGATACAGGGCAGTAACACAGTACATACAGAGATCTGAACATATGCACAGTGGTGGTAAGCAAATTAGTAACAAATGAAAGGACGGCTCAAGAACAAAATTGGAGAAATTAGGCTCAAAAGAAATAAAAAGACTAGAAGGATCTTTGATGGGAGTGGAGATGCTTTAAAGTGCTGTTGCATGTGACTTTTAAAAATAAATAATTCTTTCTTTGCAAAGCAGAATGTGTTTAATGCACCAAGGAGATGACCGTAAAATGAGATATGCAGCAAAAACACGGTAGCCCTCCAAGCATTGCTGAAAACTGAAAACCCTATGCATTTTACAGCGTTAACATGGTGAATATAGTTTGGCAGAAATGCATAAATGGCATTATAAGCAATGCTACTCACTCTGGAGGTGAATGTTAGCAAGCATGGTGGCTTGATGATGATGATGCCGAACACTGAATGGACTCTCAAAATAAAAAATTTGGAATTTAAAAGAAATTTGAAAAAGTAACATATATGCACCATGGCATCAGAAAATGACCATAAAATGCAAAAAGGTGATGGAGTGATATGGAACAAACCTTGGAGAAATATCGCATCCTTGCTGCATAAAGGCACCCAGGGAAAACCAAAGGCTGTTAAATATTCCAAACTCATTTGGAGGGTCAGGAGGATTCTGAGGGTCACGTGGTTCTTCTGTGCTGTCTTCCAAGTGCCATTCATAAGGGCTGAATCTGCTGACTAGGAAAAGAACTACGCTGACGCCAATGTAAGCAAAGACTATACACATCCAAATCTCATAAGCCAAAGGATCCAGGAAAGAGAATACGCCCGGTTTAGATTTCTGAGGCTTCTTGATCATGATGGAGATGCCCAGGCTCATAAAGGGTTTGGAAAAGTCTATGACTTCTTCTCGCACCAATGTTATGGTGAGGGGGGCAACAGCTATATCTGCTCTCTGAAAAGGGAAAACAAACCCAGGTTAGTTCCAAATCACACACAAGAGAATCACAATCTAGAATGTCAGGCTAATGAATCAGATGATAAATTGCAAGAGAGAGTGGAAACATATTCTTTCCAGCCTATCTTGCAGTCACTAAAGTTAAGGACTACATGACATTATTAGAAAATTATTAACAAGAAAAATTACAAACAAATCTGTGCAAGGAGCTCATGACAGAGGCAGATATTTCTATTAAGTTAAAATGGATGAATAAATACTACACAAACTGGACAGTGAGATGGTAACTAAAACAATGTCATTTTCTAGTAATGGTCTGTATCTACCCATTTGTCTCAAAGACTTTGGGCAATTGTGTTTGTTATGTTTTAATTTTCTCTTTCCCATTCTTTCAGCAGGTTCTCTTGCCTTAGTCATTAGTCCAGGATCTTTAAAAGGAACCTGTGAGAAGTAATCGGTCACTGAATTTCAGCTGCATTTGGGTATTGCTACCAGTATACTCCTTTGAAACTCCACTGCAGTAAGGGACAGAAGAAGGTAAATAGTGGGGGTTAGGAACCAGACAGCCCAGTAAAGGACAGTAACACACATTTGTGATTCCCTGAGGAGTAAACAGCTTGGGTAATCTGAGAAGAACGCAAAGCAGTATTTCTCAGCCTGATGTGTGCCCTCCTGTTTTACAGAACTTGCCTTTACAGCCCTGTACCACAGACTGTGCTCTGGGGCTGTGACATCTGGAAGCAAAATGGCATTATTGCATCTGTCATTCACCAGCACATGGTATACCCTGAACCAATACCTTGCCCTTCAATCAATATATCTTTGGTGGATTCCATGGCAGGGTAGGAATGTGAAAACAAATTAGTTTCCTTTAAAACTAACATTCCAAAATAGATTTTGAACATATTTAACTGTATCTGTAAGTCTCTGCAAGAAAGATTCAAGTCATGCTGTATAAATAACCTAGCCTTGATCCAGCCTCATGAGTACTCAAGCAGGTGTCAGCATTTGCATCAGAGGGGAATAAAATGTTAAAAAAAACCACTTTTTCATTTAAAAATTACTGTTAGGAGAGTTTACATACCTACATACACCTTTTTTACTCTATTTTAAACACTACAACTATTCATGTTATTGATACTTTTAAAGATGGCCTTTCATTGGTAATTATGAACTTCTGAAAAAAAAAATTCTTAGGGAGAGCCTAACTTACCAGAACCTAACCCACTGTGCACCTTTTTTTAAACCTCATTTTCTTCTCACTTATTAACCATGTATCTCTTTCTGGTGGAAAAATAAAGCCTGGTTAAGTAGAAGTTTGAACAAAATTTAATAGGAAATGTTAATAAGAAGTGATTAAAATCTGTGCTATAAAATAATTGAATATGCCTTTATGTAAATCTGATGGTGATGTACGTGATTGTCATTATGTCTGGTTTGCTTCTCGTCCTACATAGTTAGTTTGGGTTTTCTTTTTAAGTTTAATAAGCAGAAATGGTGAAGGGTTCTCCTGAGGCTGATGTCAGTAGCACTGAGCAGCCATGCCCAGGGCACTGGTTGGGGGTTTGCAGATCGAGGCTCTGGCAGCCCTGTCGAATGAGCACTGGCCCTCCCCACAACAAGCCTCCCTCTGCAGGGCATGGTCTGCACTCACAACCTCTGGGTTTGCTCCAGCCAGTTAGGAATATCTCTTGGCAGCTTGTACTGGCATGTGCAACTACAAGGTACGTGCACAAGTTCACTGCTTGGAATAATCAGATAAACCATGCCTGTGCACCTAAGGAAGCCACTCGGAAATCATGGCCCTGGGTGCCCCCTCTCACAGCCCTGCTCAGCATCTTTAGACACTCATGTGTGCTGGGACACTGCCTTTCCCCTTGAGTGATGCTTTCCCTGAGGAGAAAACACACAGCTGATTTGTGGTCACTTAGTGCAAAAATCCAGCTTAACGTGGTTTGACTATAAAACCTGAAAATGCCTTTGGATGCCTGGGTGTTCACTGACTTTGCAGATGAATGTGTTCATCATCTAAGTAATGGAGAGACTGGGGAGGAACATGGGTAAAGTGAGGTAAAAGGACTGGATGATGTTGGAACTTATTTACTGAAGAATTCCCCCAAACATGTATTTGTCTTGTAGCTGCTGCTTGTTGAGCTGCTGATAAATATTAGATGTCTGCAGTCTGTATGAGACATACACAAAACACCAGTTCTAAATGTAGTCAGAGTCCATGGCTGGCTGGAAGAGTAAGCACTTTGACCATGGCCACTGTACTTCAGGTTGAACTAATGAGGTACTTAGAAATTAATCCTTATCAGAGAAAGTTTAATGGATAGGACCCTGCAGAGACTTAGCAAAGACTCCATGCGAATTGAAGCGTAGGTGGGAGGCAGGTGTCTTAGTGCCTGGCACTTCTGCACATGGACTGCCAGCCTTGGAACACCTCGCCAAGGAAGGAAAAGGCTGGTTCAGCTAGAAGAGCATTTAGTTTCTGGAGCATTTTCCTGGACTTGGAGAAATTTAATTCTCCCAAAGTAATATTTTAATTGCCAAAGTAGACACTGTGGAGCTCTTCCTAAATGCTGAAGCAGCGTGCAATAAAGTCTGTATCTCCTTCATGCCCAACTGAGTTCATGTAGGATGTTCCTGTGGGAATTTGAGGGGGATGAAGCTGCTGCTGTGCTGAAGCACAGACAAAAGTTCTTTAATAGCCTCACTGTTACCATGTCCTCACACATCATACAGTACAGATTGCTTTGTAAATAATTTCAAATTGTGTTTTAATATTACAAGAAAAACAAATATTTATCTGATACCTTGCAGTCTTCCTGCTTTCCTATTGTTCCTACCAGAGGCGTTTACTGTACTGGAAACACCAACAAACACTCCTATCCCTAAATGAACATGGCAGCAATTGGTTTCTGCACAGGGAACAAGCTTTGGTTCACATGCAGGTTCTTAGGAAACCATCAACAACCAGGGCACAGAAAATGGACCAGCCACAATCCAACCATGCCTGACTGCCCACCACTTCCCTGAATATTAGTTGCACTTGGGAGGTTAAAAACCAGTTTGCTCTTCACTTACTTATTTAGAGATATAGTATTTGAAATGGAGAGCTTATGGAGAGCCCTAAGCACCCTAAAGGATCATTAATAACTGCAGCACTGTTGAGAATTTCCCTTGCTGTTATGGCTGCAGATAAGCTGAACCCATACAAATTGAGCTCGATTAAAAGGAACACAACCAAAAACATGTCCCTCTCTGTGCAGAACTGGAGTGGGGTTTAAGAACCTCAACAACTAAGCTTTGCTAATCACTCATGACTAATGGTGTTTCAAACATCATCTTCACTGCATTTGAGCTGGGCAAGAAATGTCATGAATTCCTCTGAGGCTTGTTCTGTCTTTGCCTACTAGTGTGGGAGGGAGGGATTTAGAGAGGACATGCAGCACAGAGGCACTGCCCACTCTGCTCAAAGCTGACCCCAGGGAGCTGCAAACCTCAAGACTCTTATGGGGAAGGAGAAAAAAAAGCAAATGGAAATATCCTTCTACATGGAAAAAGAAAAATGATAAGATGTTCCACTTCTGTAATCCAAGAGGAGGGATGGAATTCTTCTGCTTAGAGCCCTACAGATGACTCTCCCTAACTTCAAAGCTCTGCACCAGAGGCAGCAAGAGATACAGGCTATGCTCCTGCCTGTATGTGCTTTGGGTCATTCCTGCTCACAGAACTGAACAACTCTTTTGCTTGTGTGTGGCTTTGCAAGAAGTGGCTCTGGGCTACAGTCACTTTGCAAGACCTTTGTATGATGGGAAGCAAAGCAGCACTCTGACTGTGCAGACTGAGGCAGAGGGACACTGCCTAATTTCCACTGGCAGCCAAACCTCTGGGAACCCCAAAAGTGCTGACTGCAGGTTCACTGTGGCACCAGAAGAGACTGTGCTGGAATGGCCACTGACTCTGAGCATGTTTTAAGACTTCTCAGTGTAGTCTGAGGTCTCCCAGTATCAGAAAAGAGTGTCAGATGGAACAAAACATAACCTGTGGCTTCTACTGGTAAAAGCCACTTTGTAAAGACAGTCCATGACTCCCAAGGATATTCAGGGTGGGATGAGAGGTCAGCTTTCGAGGGCAATGTGTTTTTAGCACATTAGCTTACACTTATTTAAAACCAACAGCTGATATCTGACTAGCAACATGCCACATTGAAGCCTTAATGTGTACTGGCTGAGCAGTGTAAAAAGGTATTAAGGTGTTAAAAGGGCACTTGGCCTTGTCTGCCACGGTTTGTTAATGTTAAGTCCATTTGTGCTTTATGGGGATGCCCACAGCTCTTCCTGACACACTACTGCCACTTGCAGATGGAGAAATAAAGGGTACATCTGCTTTTGGAGCTGTGGACATACGTGTGCCTCCTGTGCCTGTGCTCTGACCCAGGTCAACCGGAGTCTGGGACCACAGCAGGTGGCTCTGTGCCAGGGCTGCGATCCTGTCCCCCATGTGGCACTGCCACCACGGCTCAGCCTGGGCAGGCACCCACATCTGTCCATGTCTGCACAGGATGAGGGTCTGCCTGAGCTGCTGCCTTTGGGAACCTGCACCTGCACTACCCCCCTGCAGAAAGACCACTCGTGGCACAGTCAGGCTCTGCTGTGGACTGAGCACATGGGACATTTTGAGGAGAAGCAGGAATCGAATTACTCTGCTTTTCTGCTACAGTTCAAGGTCTGCCTATGCCATCTGCAGCATTTCTTCTGCTGCTGGGAGAGCCTGAGAGGCCAGCACCACACGAGGCTGGTTAGTCTGCAAGGGCAGGGAGATTTGTCAGTGGTTCCACTCTCACAGACTGCAGAGGCTGCTTTGTTCCAGGCACTGCCTGTCCTTTACATCCTTTACATCCCTGCTATCCCTCAGTGCTATTTTACATATTGAAACGTTTTTATAAAGACTTTTTAACCTGAGGAGAGTTTTAAAAGCTATAAGGTCTGGCTGCTCTTTTCATTCCCAAAGCATTTGTAGTTACAATTAAGATCTGTGTTAAACCTACTGTCAATTAGCCTGAGCGCTGTGAAAAGCACCAGGGCTGGGGAGGGATGGCTTTCCCTGGCTGAACAGGGAAGGAAGAACAGCAGCCTGCTTTAAAAGAGAAAGAAGAAATAAAAGCCACAGAAAGAGGTTGACCCTACAGTAGAGAAAAGACGACAGTCTAGTGCTCAGCAGCTGGTGGGTACAAAGCCCTGAGCACTGGCCTCATGGGGGCCTTGCCGAGGGAGGTGCCGCTGCTCCTCAGCCCCAAACAAGGGCACGTCCTCAGCCCCTGGGTCACTGGAGGACAGCACTTGCCTTGCTGCTGAGATTTAAATAGTGATTCAGTGTCCTGGTCTGAGAATGATTTAGCTACTTCTCTCTTCTGAAAAGTCCAGGAAAAAAGCTTTATCTATTTTCTATTTTTATTCTGTCAAAATTCTCCACTATGATTTAAAAATTCCTCTTAGTTTAAAAAATAATATTCCTTGTATTGGTAGCTTTTTCTGGTAGGATAAAGTCTTATTTGATACTATCAGAGTGAAAGAGCAAAATTAAGTTTTTTTCCAACCTGAAATGACACTTTTTGATTTATGAAAAATCAAATAAATTTCATTTTATGTCAAATTTCATTGTCATTATTCATTATTATTACTACTGCTAATATTACCAAGTTTTAAAAAAGTGCTAATAAACCACAAAACTCTGTTAGCTCCTCTCTAACAAGATTTTTGGGTTCTCCTGCCTGAAGCAAGGGCATTTGGGAATATCTGCTCAAGCAGAATTCCCTGCCTCCAGGGCTCCCATCCCTCTGTAACAAACTGCATTGGTACAGCCCCCTGCAAATCTGCAAGGAAAGGCCCAAGAGGGACAGCTGAGATTGTCCTTGACTTGAAGACCCTGCAGCACAGCAGACCTTTACACCCTCCAACCAGCCCTGATGTGGTAAGGGACAGGGGAGGGAAAATTTCTAATGGGAGGTATTTCAGTGAGGAAATGGCAATGTGTAACTCTCAGGACTGCCCTGGTTAGCCTGGTCAGTGCTGACATCTGGCTAGTCTTACACTGGAGGCAGGGCTGTGCTGGGCAGCACAGTGGCACAGCATCCCTGCCCCTCTGGGTACAGCTCAGAGCAGACTGAACCCTCTGCCACCCCACCCATCCCTCCTCTCCTTGCCACTCAGAGCCCTCCAACGCAGTGGTCAGGAGGCTGCATGTTCTCTCCTGGCTCTGTGCTGCATTCCACAGGAAGCAACAGTAACAACCAACTGGTACAAACCAAACATTAAATAGAGTTAATTAGGGGTTTGACATTAAAATGACAAGCCATTCACTTCCTATGACTGTCCTAAGAGCAATTTTAGAAAAGAGCTGTATGCATGGGGCTATGCAAAGCAGGGCACAGTATTCAAAAAGCTGGGAGAGACCCCCCCCAGCAGTGCCAGGTGGTGGTGAGGAGGCTGTTTGGTCAGGAACACACTGTATTTGACAAATGACTAGTCCCTGTTTATTACTTGAGACAAATGCAATCTAAAGGATTGTATTTCTGCCACAGCTCAGCTCAGCTGCTGGATAACTGGTACCAAAACCAATCAGGCCTCTTTTATCCCCCCAAGTCTGTCTTCCATACACGCTAATAAAGATACTTAAAATCTAATCTCCCTCTTGTCTTCCCAAAATGGAATCCAGAGAAGCCAAATTTGACAGTCATTTTGCCGACAAGGCTCACAGGGGCATTAGAGAAACGTACAGTTCTAGTTCCCTAATAGAGTTTTAAGCCCCTGAGAGATAAAGGAAAGTCAGTACGTAAATGAGGCGCTTGCTCCAAACAATTAGCCCTTCTAGAGCACTTCTCATCTTCAAATGCTTAGTGCACATCCTTGTGAGTGTGGTACACAGCCCCTGCTCAACAGATGGAGGAAGAGGCCAAGGGCATTTAATGATGTTTGCAAATAGAGCTGGGAAAGGTCTGGAGGGCTGGTGAGGCTTATACTCGGAGTTCAGGGGCTGTTTCCTCTGCTTACAGAAAGCCAGGTGGATTTCCATGCAGCTTGCCAGTCAGGAGTTTAGCTTGGCAGGCTGGGGAGCTGGCTCAGCAGAGCAAGGCTGTAGGAATTAACCTGGGCCTGCTCTCAAACCTCATGGGACAACTCTGACCTTTGAATAATTGAGCACTGCAGTGAAGAGACTTCAGTAACAGAGCTCAGAGTGTGAGTGCAGGAGCTGTTGGGGGTCAGGGAGGAAAACATTCCTCAATTTTTCATTAACGAGAAAACACAGATGAAAACTGTGCTCAGAATACAAAGGAACAGACCTTTTGGCAGGGGAAAATGAGAACAGTGGGGTGAGTTTGGGGTTGTTTTAAGCTATGGCCCGTGGTGCTGCGGAGCTGGTTTCTGCTGGTGTGGAAAGGTCACAAGGATGGCTGGCTGGGTCATGGGGATGTGGACAGGATGCCAAGGAGGCAGAGCTCTCCCAGAGAGGCTTGTCCCAAGGGGTTGTGGAAAAGGCAACTGCAGACAACCTATTTATCACAGAATGGTTTGGGCTGGAAGAGACCTTTAAAGAGCCTCTAGTCCAATCTCACTGCAACGAGCAGGGACATCTTCCAGGACATCAGGCTGCTCAGAGCCCTGTCCAGCCTGACCTTGAATGTTTCCAAGGATGGGGCATCCACTGCATCTCTCAGCAACCTGTGCCAGGTTCTTTGCACCCTCACAGCAAAGAATTTCTTCCTAGTACCTAATCTGAATCTACCCTCTTTCAGTTTTAAGCCATCTTCTCTTGTCCTAGCACTACATGCTGCTATAAAAAGGCCCTCTGCAGCTCTCTTGTAGCCCCTTTAGGTACTGGAAGGTGCTCTGAGGTCTCCCTGGAGCCTCCCTGAACAGCCTCAACTCTCCCAGGCTTCCCTCACAGGAGAGGTGTTCCAGCCCTCTTAGCATTTTTGTGGCCCTTTATTCAGACAGATCCTGCATGGCACAGCAGCTGCACAGCTAATCTTGGCTCAAGTCCCAAAAGCAGTGGCCCACATCACACCTTGCCTCCTCCAGTGTAGACAGTCCCTGTGCTTGAGTGTTAGCACTTATTTCAGGTTCGTTTTTGCCATGATTTTTGACTATGTTATGATTATTTTTTAAGTGAATAAACTGGTTGTCACTTGAAAAGAGATCAAAAGGACCCAATTACAGCTGATATTCTTGATATTTCTTGAACCACACACAGAGAAACAGGGTTTAGGTTTCCAGTGCAACGTAATTTTCTTGGAAGTAAACTAAATATTTTGCTTCAGAGGTTCTCAGTGGATTTGTGTTCTCTCAGAGAGCAAACATCAGCTTCCCAAGTTGTATAACTGAGGCATGGGGAGTTCAGGTTTGCTTAATGTCAAACCTCGGTGCAACAGGGAAGCAAAGGTGCAATCCAGGGGTCCAGTCCCCTGTTTACTTTCTCTCATCTGTAGATATCTCTTCCTGCCATAATATGATACAACAACAAACATTTTTGTTTTTATAAAATACTTTGAAGTTGAACAGGCTACAACATATACAATAAGGCATCAGGACTGACTGCTCGAGAGTAAGAAAACTTTTGCAAATCTAGCAATGACTTTAAAAAGACTGATTCATGTAAAAAGAATTATCTCACCAAACATTTTGCAAGAATGATGATGTATTATCCCAAGGAAATTTTGAGGTGACTTTTAGAAATTACACTCAACCATGGAACAAAAGGAAGCAATTGAAATATTCGCTTCTGCTCAGATATTTTTAATAGAGGAAAGCTTGTTAAAAATAAACTGTAAAAAAGATTTGGGCGGAATCACAAATCATCTCATTAGCATTTGGGGCAAAAAAAAAAAGGCAAAGATGAAATATCAGCTTGAAAAGTCTTTTCTGCAGAGCCAATTTTCTCCTCCTTCCATCTGGTTTATCTGTATTCCAAAATTCTCATTTTCAAAGAAGTTTCTAAAATGGCAATTCCGGACTGTTTTTGTTCTTACTAAACAAAGCAATGTACACTCAATATAGAAATATAAAGAGGAATGCAATGAATTAGGCTTTTCTTTGTTTTGGGTCTTTTTTTTTTCTTCCTGACAGTTGATTTTTAAAGCCAAACCCAGGGTTTAAGAAGAAAAAAAAGGTAAAAACAACCATGGGGTTAAACCGAGTCTTTAGTTTCTGGTCAAACACAAATCAGTATCCAGTGACCCAATGAGGGCCAGAATCACAGATCAGACCTTGAGAGGAAGGGACATCCTCCTAGCACTTAAGAGACTGATACAGAAAAAGGAAATGTGGCAAATGAAGAAGAAACATATTAAGGGCAAATTGGAAATTCTGCTCTAAACAAGAATTTGAAATTTGCCCAATGCTACTTCTCAACAATTTGTAGACTCTGATTTGGAGAACAGCAGTAAAAAAGTGACACTTTCCTGTAAAGAAATTATTAGAAGAGTATAAAAATAGCACTACAAAGAAATATCTAGAATTTTAAAGGTAATATTCAAACTTTATTTTGCAGTTTATTAACTCTGAGCATAACTTTTTATAAAGAACATTAAAATGAAGGTTAAGAGAAACTTACCCCATAGACCAGTTCACCCACCATGCCATTCCATATCTTAGTCTCAGGGTCCCTAGCTCCATATTTCCCATCTCCAACAATTGACAGTTTGTACTTTATTCCAACATGTTTTGCTATTTCAGAAGCTAAGTCTACACAATATCCTTCATATCTCTCATTCCCTTCTAGTTGTTCATGGTTTTTCTTATACATTACATATGGTGATTCCTTTGAAACAAAAGTAAAGATCAAAAGTCTATGAATGTAAAATACAGTTGTAAACCACACAAAATGAGAGTTGTTATTATCCTTTATATTACTGGCAAGTATTTACAATATTTCCTGCTTTGGTACAGAAATTAGAAAGCCAGACTTCTGCAGTTTAAAAATCCTTGACTGATCCTGCAGCCACACATACTATTGATTGTAGTTCTAGTATGGAGCCAATGAAGACAGCAGGACTTTTAAACAAAGTTACACTTCTGTTTGCAGGATTAGGCCTGATTAGACAGTCTAACAGCATCACTGCAGTAATAATTCAGGTTTTAGTGTTTAAAGAGTGACATACAAAACACCTGTACCATCAACATCATTTCCTAAGGCCCCAATGGCCTAGACTGCAGTTCTAATGGAGATATTTTCAAAGCAGCCTAAGGGAATCTAGGCTAAAATCTTCAGGAGCACTTTTTGTCATTGAATTCCCTTAGCCTTCTTGGAAAATTCTAGCTGAAATGCTGCTTATATCTTGCTAAATCCATAGGAGTATAAAATACAATGCTTGAGGAAATAGCATAAAAGTGGCTCATGCTTAGCAGAATTGTAACATGCATAAAAGTCACAATGAATACTGTACAGAGCAGGCGTGTAGAGGCGTTGGGACTGACACAGGTGCTGCTGCTCGTGAGACACAGGAAGAGCTTTGCTCCTTTGGCATTGCACAGGTATAGGCTGCTTTCCCCCAGTGCTAGAGCAGTTCCAGGTCTCTACAGGCTTCATTGTGCCACCCTTACTCAGTCCACAGGGGTTGAGTTTACAGGAGCTGTACCTGAGTGAGGGGTGCAGAATTTGACCCTACAGCAGTAAGGCCAAATCCTGTGGTCATTTACACACATGCACAGTAACTTCACTTACATGAAGCATTTAATTGAGTTCAAGTGTCTGAGAAGCAGCAAAGTGAAATGGTGAGCTCAGTTGAGCTCCTCCTGTGAGAAAAGTTATGATACATATATAAGTTTGCAGGGTCAAGCCCTCAGATATCACTGGTTGATACTGAACTTTCCAGCCACTTGAAGTCACACAGTATTCAACATCTGCTTCCTGGCAAGGTGCCTGACACACCTCAAGAGCCTCGTGTCTTGTTTCCTAAACACAAACACACTAAGAACATAAAACTTACCAAGATAGTAGTGACTACTATAGTTCTGTTCTCCACAGATGAAGTGTCATTAGAGGGCAGCAGATCTAATGCTGGCACAAATCTTTCATATTCATTCCAATAACCAGCCTAGAAAGATGGAGATTATTACCTCATTACATACCTTTATAAGGACTCTAGTACCTCAACTTGTAAGAGGAACTCTCAAAACATGTGGCTTTGTAACATTTCTCATACACAGTTTCTGTCATTAAGGGACCACATTCATATTAAGTTAATTTCCTTAAAGAAACAATGTTCTCTACCCTAAGAGCAAATAAGCACAAGCCAAATCTAAGTGAAAATACATATTAAAATCTCCCTATTGCAATTCACATCATCGTGGTGCCTGTGGAATAAATTCCCATAGCATAAGAATATACAAACAAAAAAAAATAAACTGCACAGCATTCTGAGTAAAATTCTCCGGTTTTGTAATTTTTATCCATACCCTGCTGCAGTTTGGCCAGAGAACACAGCCCTGGCAGACCTGTCTGAGCTGGCTTTGAGCACGTGCACAGACGTTGTTTGCAATGCAGGCACAGTGGCTTTATCTGCAGCACAGGATACAAACCCCTCTGTGAGCATGAGGTGACTGTTTATCAGCTGGTGGTGCTGACCTTCGTGCTGCTGTGGCTGCAGCACTAGGCTATCACACTAGGTTTGATATTTCTGCACAACACAGAAGCAACACTGCTGGCTGCACTGTACACCTACCTGAGTGGCTGGGCCACATCCAGAGGTATTTCGTTATCAAACGTGCAGAAGTGTTTAAGGAGACTCAGTGATGACCAAACAGGTTAGGTGCCTATCTCCAGGTGAAATCAGGGGGTTTTAAGAAACTCAGCCATGCAGACTCCTCTCTCCGTACTTCTGTGACCCTTCTAGCTAATTACTTTTAAAAATCTGCCTTAAACTTCTTTTATAACATGGAACTAGGTGATCATCCCACTTAGGCTCTACACTTTAGAGAGATAAGAGACCGAGTAGAAAATTCGAACTAAAACCACACTCATTTTCTCTTAATTTCAGAAGGTTTCACTGGTTCCAGCTTTACTATGGCTCTAAAACATGACATGAATAGGGAAGAAAAGATGAAGAGGAATGTAGAAGATGGGGCTGAGCACAGGACCATGACAGCAGGTACTATGCTTGGCAGTGGAAAAGCTCCAGAGGGGTTTTAAAGGAGAAACTTGTGCCTGAAGTTGACATGGAAACCAATGAAGATATTAAGCAAGGCAACTGGCTTAGTCCAGGAACTGAACAGAACAAGGCTCCTGGGATAGGAAAGACTGCAAGAAAAGGGGGATTTCTCAGGGCTCTGTTACTACACTGCCTCTATGGTATTTTTGAGTTTCATTAGTTTCTTGGAATAAGATTTGTGAAGGTGTGAAATCTGGATGCATATCTTGAAACTCACCTTCCGTGACCCACCAGCTTTCATTTCATACACATCAATTGTGTAATTCATTCTCCGCCCATAGGTGTCGAACTGGATGTTCCCTGTCATTCCTTGAACTTGCACCTTAACAGAATAAACAGAAAAAACATTTTAATAAAAGATTCACTTTATTTTGTCCTCTTACATTTTGCAGGAACCCATGAGCTCTAGCCCAATTTTTATCTATACAAGAGACTTGTAGTGCTTTTGACACAATCAGTTAAATTCTTCAAAACAAAACCAATCCAAATTCTCTCAGCTCCAGCTGTACATATTTCTTAGTTAGTACTCTGCTGGTGACTCTCTGCCGCAGAGTGAGCTGTATTTAAGTGAAATTAGCCCTGCAGGTATGTTAAATGTAAGGAAGACTGATTCTGGCATGCTTGGTCACGCTGGGTTCACTGGGACAGCACAGAGCACCAGCAAGGCACAAGCAATAACTCAGTGCCATTAAACCCCTCACAATATGGTACAGAGCAATCTGCAGTATGGACCAGAATGACACCGCACATTCCAGGAAGTGCTTTATTTTAAGATAAGTCCCAGTGCAGGAGAAAGGAATGAATGTCTCCTCTGAATGAGCACAGTCAATTGTCTCTGCTGCTTATGGAATTCTGGTCTCAGTCAGGATGGATAGGCATGCAGACGGTAAGTCATTATCATTACCTACTAACATGAATCATCTAAAGGGGAAGTATAAAGTACTTAATTTTAAAGAAAAAGTATTTCTTATTTTCCTGTATGAAAGGATGAGGTGTTTTCACTCACATCACTTATCAACACCGACAAGCTGTCATCTCAGGGAGAAGAGGTAACAGTCTCAAATTCACCAGGGGTAAATTAGATTTAATATTTATCAAAAAAATGTAGAAGTTTCAGGAAAAGGTGATGTTAGACTAGTCAAAGGCAAACTGTTCAGGGCTGGTGATTGATCTGCTGTTCACAGTTTAGAGATGCTGGACAAGGCTACACAAAATATCCAAAATTCCATGGACCCTGAGTTATTCACTGAGCCAAATTCAGACTGACATATAAGGAGTGTGATTCTTTTTATCAGTAAGTGGATTTGAACCTCTCTTAAAATAGTTTATATCATTACAGGGGCTGGAAGAAAATGTGAGTTATTCCTATTAAGCTAGAAAGATGAATTGGACTTTGAAAACCAAATTTGACCCTAAGAGGTCTTACCAACCAAGGACTGAGCAAATGTATTCATAGGGTAGTTGACACATAAGCTGCACCCAGATGTGAGTTGCTGTGCCTGCTTTTGGCAGGAGGCTGCCTGGCTACCTTAGCACAGCAGTGACTGCGTGTCTCAGCAGAGCTTGTTAGACTGGCTCCATCCTGGTGCGCGTTGAGACGTGAGCTTTGTGCACTGGGCACCTTGGGACTTCAACTTTAATTTGTTTCTATCTTTGGTGCCAAAACTCAGCACTTTGCCAACCCTGGCTGCACCGAGGCAGGAAGGCTCACCAGGACTGAAGCATTTCTGGTAGCAGTGTGCAGAGGCAATCACAAATGGAGTGACTATTTCTAAGTGTCCAGATCTGCTCAGGTAAACTCTGCCCCTGATCTGATGTCCTAGAACCAGCTTCAGAAACAAGGACAGGCACAATTTGCAAGGCTGCAGGGAAGAAGATTCAAGTAATGCCTGTTTTCCTTTTGCCAGCAAGATGACTATAGTGTGACACTGAAACTTCTGCTGGTACAGGACAGATATTTCATGGGTACCTCAGAAAAAGATATTCTTATCTGAATTGATGCTACAGAATGGAGAGGAAACATTGTTAAATCAAAGGTTGTTTTTTTTTTCCTGAAGCAAAGATTCAAGATTGTTGTCTGAACAGAAGGAGAGAGGGTGATGGAACAGGAGGGGAACAAGAAGGTAGTGTGGGATGATCTTGGGTGGCTCTCATTGGAGGTGTATATAAACCTCACTTACATGATTTGAATAGCTAAAACAATACAAGGCAATTAGATAAAAGTCAAACTTCTGCATTTTTTGCCAATCATGACCTTGGCTTTTTATATCTTTTTAATATGCTTTTAAAAAAATTCTCCTAAATAAGACAGCCTCCTGTAGCAGTGTTGGCTTTCTCTGTTGACACGAGTATCTCGTACCTCATTCAGGAGTTTTATGTTTAGCTTGTAATTAAGTTCAAATGGACACTACAAATTCTCTAACAATGGTGAAGGCTGAATGTAGTTATTTCTCTTCAAAAGTGTATAATGGTACATTAGTGAATGTGCAGTTGGGACAAATTAGAAAGTGACAAAATGGCATAAAAAAAGAGCTCTGGCTTTTTTTCTGTGAGACTGAACCATTTCTCTCACTCTTAAATATAATCTGCTACATTAATCAACCAGTATGTTTGTCCTTACCATTTTCAGGGCTCTTTCTATATCAATTCCTTGGCTCCAGGGTACTGCAGGGTTAGCCAGACAGTCTCCAGCACTGCCTCTCCTGGAGACATCCACACGCTGCCTTCGGAGGTAGCGGAAAGCCTCTGCTATGACCAGGACTGCATCGTGGGTCAGTGCAGACGTGTACTGCAACCAATGCAAACAAAAGATGTGACAAACTACAACCTTAAAACTGTCCCAGGTCTGTCAGGTAAAGTCCTCCTCTTTGTTATAATACTCTTACCAGAATCATGCCTGCAAACCCATTTGCTTGCTTTCTGCCATTCAGCTGATGCTTTTTGTAGTTTAGCAATTCCACTTATTTCAATTGAAAAAAACCAAAAAATGCTTTCATTTTGTCTAGCATATAGCACCAAAATAACAAAACCAGTTTACAGTTGCATAAAATTTCAATTTAATTGGAAACTTGCTCATCTAAATGAGGTCACTACAGAAGTCTGGAATACCATGCTGGACCATACTGCCACCAAAGAAAAGTTCGTATTTGGGTTTTTGCTCGGAGTGTTGTTTTTTAACAAGACTGCCATGACTTTGAAGTGAAGTTAACATAAATCATTTGTTTGGATCACAATCCTGATTAGGTAGCATCTGTGGCAAGGAACAGATCAGATTAGTTTTCTCAGAAAACAGCTATACAGGCAAGTAATCACAAAACACACTTTAGGCACTACATTGCCTTGGGTAATTCCCCACCTACCTTTCCTCCACGGCAAATCTGCAGAGGGTGGTAAACTCTGTGTAGCAGCAGCTCTTGAGCAACATCCCCAGATACCTTAACTTACTTGTTCATGTTGCTGTCAACTTCATCCACTGCTTGTCATATGTATCTGGTGACACCTCCTGATGCTATAAATTTACTATCACCTATCAAATGCCATAGAGGTAGGGTTTTTTCACATTTTTTCCATACTTATGTGTTTGTCTAAAAGGTCCTCCCTACTAGAGTGGCCTGACCTTTGGATATGACATCCCTGGGTTTCACTGGCATTACAGAACATCTCTAACTTCAGGGTCTGTGTAGAGGAGACCCTCTGAGCATGTACCTATTGGAAGCAATCAAATGTGCTCCGTGTGTAAGATCAGATTTTAAACCTCTTGTAACTGACCCTTCATATCCCCACGTTGTAAGAGAATGAAGAAAAGAAGAATATAGAGGTATCTGCATGTACTGGTGCTCCTGCCCATCTTTTGGCAGTCTGTCGTACCACGGTTCTCCCTCCCAAGGAACCTGACACTGGAGTTCGTGCCAGAAGACTTGCTGCCCATACACAAGTTAGAAAGGCAGAAATCCAAGTTTCAACTGCTTGTTCAGGTTCTCTCTTTGTGGATAAGATTTATTATATTCAGAAGTTAATTCTATCCTGTAGGGCAGGATAGCAGAATTGGAGGTCTGCATTTCTTAAAACTGTGTATGATCTTATTGCAAGTTCTTCAGTTTGATATAAAGCCTTATGAGTTCTGCACAGAGTGAGGTGTGTCTGCATGTGCAGATCAAGAGAATTTTATCTGATAAAAAAGAGTGCAAAGGTAGGGCTGTGAAAAAGGTTGTACAGCAGACATTCTTACTGAGCTTTAAATGACAGGGGTTTATAAACTCTTTTTGGGTGTGTGTGGTGGTTCCTGCCTGCACAGGCATCCTCTGATCCTGCCCTCCTTTACCCCTCCCTGTGATGCTTTGCAATGATCACTCTCTCCTTTTTTTGAAAGCTAACAAAGGTTACACATCACAATCCACATGACAATACAGAACCAGACAGTATTTTTAAGGTATTTGTTCTCATATTAAAAAAAAATCTTGTAATAGCTGCCCAATCTAGCACTACATAAAACTTACACACTGATAATTTTTTCAGCAGACTGCGTCAATTGTCAGTAACCTTAATGCAGTCCCTTCCAAGTCATGCCAAGACAGCTATCTAATTTTCTACTTTATTTGAATTCTACTTATAAATGTATGAGCATGCAAAGAGAAAAAAGAGAGAAAGAAGGGAAAGGCTGATAAAATACAGCATAAATTAAACATCAGGGCTTTAATCTCTAGGCAATTTTATTTCCTAATCAAAAATACTGTACATCAATTTTTAAGTATGCTTTTTGTCTGATTGACAAATACTGTGCACATTTCTATAATGGCAGATACATTTGTGGAAAGGTAACGTAATCTTTGTGTTTGTACCATATACTTAAGATTCTTTTTTAAGGAGGGAGAATAATTATTCCCTCAAGGTAAATGTCTTTCAAGTGGAATAAAATTTTCTCAGGTTAACTTCATATATTTCAGAGCTTTTAAGATTAGTATGATACTTATCTTCATCTTCGCTTCTGCATCACTGCTAGGAGGCTTCAGAAAACAAGACTAGGTCCTAATCCACAGGCAACAATACACTAATCTGGGTTTTGTTTGCCTGGCACCTCTGTTTGCCTTTCTCTGCTTCCTCTGAAATGCCATCAAGGTTGTGGGATAAATATAATTTTCCTCCCTCGCAGAAATCACATGATCCCACGGATGGAAAAGTATCTCTTCGGATGGCACTGCCAGAAGCAGCAGAACCTCATAACTGGTTCCTATTCTGTCTGCAGTGCAGCCCAGCACTACCACCTACGCTGGTATCTCCCCATGAACGGGACTGGACTAGATTTTTCCTTCATATCTACTATTTTAGTGCTTTCCTGAATTTTGTCTTACTAACACCAAAACACGACTCCAGTTTATCAAAGTAATTTTGAATTCCAAATCTGTTCATCAGTTTACATGTGTCCCTCCCAGATCAAACAGGAAAGACATGAACTGTCTCAACACGGCTGTGGTTCTCAGGTTTGGCAGTCTGAGACAGTCTGTATATGTGATGTGGAGGACTGGACTTCTGGGAGTGACAGAATTTAAGGTCCTCTCATCAACCACCAAACCCAGTTTGTTTCATTCACCTATAGATACTGGTGAAAAAGAACAGGCCTCAGCAAGAGAATAAAGGAACATAATAGTAATATTAGCAATATGCAGTGGTTCTTGAAGATTTTATGATTTGCATGCCTGGAAAAACTATCCCTGATGCACTCCTTGACTGGACAGTGAATTGTATCCCCTTCTATTATAGAGATGCTGAGGCAGAAAAACATCTGGGTGAGAGAGTAACAAGTTGTGAGTTTCCTAATAAAAACTGCATTTACTTTACCCTATCTATGACAGTTTGGGTGAACCTGGGACTTTCATTCAAAAAAATTTGAAAATTTTTATTGGTTGAAGACATAATGGCCAGATGGTTTAAGGGCAGTGGGTTGGATGATGAGGGCAATTGCAGCAGTGACTAGAAGGTGGCAGTGGCTCCTCAGTGAATGCAGAGCTACTTCATTTTTCACCTGAAATTATCTATTACTATTAAAATCGACTAGTTACCCACACTTTGCATCTAAAATCTAACTTAACTAGCCCCTACACCCACCTCAAGATTAACTCAAGAAGCTCAAGTTAAAAGCTTTTATATCCACTGCGCAATAACAGGATCTGCAAGCCCAAGCCTTTGCCTCGAAGGGACTCCAACCATGGTGGGCACTTGTGTCTAACAGCCTCTGCCTTTCTTCTGGAAGGGCAGTGAATGTTTCCATATATTCTAATGAGGGATCGGTATCATACACATGCACATATCTGAGACAAACTCCCAAATAATCGCTGTCAGGTTAAAGTAAATACCTTTAATGGTGAGTTTTTGGCTTCAGGGAATTCCCTTTCATCAAGCCTCACCCAGCGCTGTAGAAATTGTTGAACCATTGGGTTTTCATTATTAACAATCTGGAATCCAGTAATGTTGGCACCTCCATGCATTACTCTCTCCAGAACAATGTCTGTGAAACCCTAGGAGGACGCATGAAGAAAACAAGAACCATTGTCATCCAAAGCCCCTTTTCTTTGGCTCAGTTTTACCTGCTATAAGTGCAGCACAAATGAAATGGATTAATATCCCTCTTGTTAGCTGAAAATACTCTACCAAGGAGACAACTACTATCACAATTGGAACTGTGATAGTGGCATGAAATAGAACTTAAAACACCTTCTTGTTCTTGGCAATAGAAAACTGCCCTGTTGGATTGTGGCAATGTGGTACGTAATGTTTGCCAGTCAAAAAGAAAACAGTGGGGAAACTTGAAGTACTATTTCCTCTTTTGTCCTCGCCATGGTGAAAAGCTGTCAAAGACCTCAAAATCCATTTGTACAGCAAAGTGCAAATAAAGGTTCAGTGCTGGGAGCAGAAAACCACTTGACACTCAACTGTTCTGTGGAGGCAAAGCACACACCCCTTGCCAGGCAGTTCTCCATCACATCACTTAGCATCTCCCTTACAAACAGAACAGGATGATTCTCTCCCACTCTGTTGTTATTTATACCTGAGGCAGTAAATTGGAGTCTCTTTGATTAGTTGACTTGATTGCAGTCATGTTTATCTGAATGTCAATGGTTACACATGCTAAAAGGCAACGCAGAATAAAAACCTCTGTATTTCTATCCACATGCTAATCAGTGAGATCATGACTGGTTCTTATAAAGTAAAATGACACATCTTAAAGTCAGACAGTACTTATATTAAATAAGGGTAATTTAACATTTGTCTTTTCTGCTTTAATCACACCAAAACAGGGATACAGAGAATCTTTGAGTAAGTCATATTGCTAACTAGAAAGTGTGAGTATTGGAAAAACATTTTTTCACTCACAGTAGACACAGAACCCAAAAATGAGTCTTCCTGCAGGATTAATTACAATACAACACTTTTTGTAAGAAACTTAAACAGATGGTGTTTCAAAGGCATTATAGATGTCCCTGAAAGTCAATCCTACAATCCAGAAGAAGCTCTGATACAGATAAAAATATACTGCCTCTTCCAGGTAGGTCAGCACATACAACGGCACAACCCCACACTCTCAAACACAAAAGAAGAGCTAAACAGCCTGGCTGGTTTACTAAATGGAATAGCTCTCATTTGCAGCTTTTTACCACTTACACACTAATATGTTACAATTATTTTTCTTGGAGCGCTTAAATTTAAAGTATGTTACACAGAAGGTTATAGTCACAAGCACCTAATTTATGAGGATAGAAATTAGTGGAAAACACATGATTAAATTATTATTTAAAAATTAGTAGAGGATATGAGATTCTCAGACAAAAGAAAGACCATAACTGAGTACCAATGAAATACCAGTTCTAATATTTACTGAAGTAATTTCTCAAAATCCAAGAACTCATTCATGCATTTCCACTTCCTGACTGAAGTCGCCACAACCTGAACAGAATATATAACTCCCTAAAACATGGCAATACTCGTCATGAAGAAAAGTTCTTACCAGGTTAGCTAACATGTAGTGATAGCCTCTGGAATGTTTGCCAAGGATTACAACCTGTGCAAAGAGAAAAACTGCATATTATTCAGTTGTAAGAACATTACTCTCAACTAGTGGAAAACAGAAAAATGAACATTCTGGTAGTATTCTATGCTCAATCCACAGGCAGCACAAGTATTACAAATCTGTGCATTACAGACATGATGTCATTTCTGTTTTTCAAACACATCAGCAGAGCAAAGAGTGACTCACAAGGCTGAGGAGACTTTGCTTGCAGAGATGACCTGACCTGGCAAACTCACTTTTGCGATCGCAGTGTCTTCCCTGCTGACCAGGTTAATTTTACTTACCAGTTGAAGTATTTCTGAAATGAGGTAGTACTATATCCACCCACTCACTAAGCGCCTGAATACCTTGTTCCTCCGTTGTGGAGTCTATGAAAGGAGGAGGACACAGCTCAGTCACTCACTGTGGTTATTGAACTACCAGCACAGCAGGGCTGGGTAGGCTCCAGGTTGCAGAGAGAGCTTCCTGCCATGACAACCCTGGACAAGCCTTGTCATACATGAATACTTAAATTCTCAAAGTTATAAGCAGTGACCTTCATTGCCTTTTGACAGCTTTCAAAAGGCCTGAAAACTTGTCACTTCCACTGCATCTAAATGGACACATCTGACCTTACATGTTTTGTCAAAATTTCTACTAAATGTTATGTTGCACATTCCACTAAACAACAGCTCCTGCCCTCCCTGACCCCACTTGGACATCTCTCTGTACAAACAGGGTCATTAAATGGAATTGCTAAGAGACAAAGAGACAGCAGGATGAACTGAGCAGGTGGATTCTGTAAGGGTCACGGGGAAGACTGGAGGCAGCCCTGTCTGGCAAGCCTGAACTCTGCCAGCCTGTGTGCTCGTTCCCACTGTAGGAAGACTGGTTTTTCGCACGAAGAAGGAAAACACACATATGCCATGTCTGTGCAGCTGGCTGCTGCTTCTCCAGCAATCCCTCTGTGCACACCCATGTCCCTGCACTTAGCACTGTGCCTTCAGGTGAATCTCAGTAATGTCCATCCAGTCCCACAGACATGAGGTGGAACAACAACCAGCAGTAAGAATTTAACTTAAAATTGTGGTGATTCTGTGTGTGTCAGGATATAATCTATCCAGAATTGCTGGGTTAAAAATAGTGAATATAATGCTGGTGATACACACTGACTGTATCCTAAGAACAGATCAAGTGAACAGATGATGCTTTTTGATGGAGAATCATCTGAAGGTCTACACACTCCATACAAACACACTTCTCCATCGTCACAGAAACACACTCCAAAGGCCATACTTTATAAGACATCTTTTCAACATGACCACTTATGTCTTTGCTAAAAACAGATGACATTTGAGTCACTGACTTTAGATATATGGCTGAGCCTGTTCAAGTTCTTGATTAAATTATTAAGTTCCCAATTGCCTCTTTGGGTAGCCTTGTCCTTAATAGATGCCATTTCTTTTAAATTCACATTTAATTCTGTAGGAATTTGCATACTTCCAGCAGTCTGAAAATAAATTGCTGTTCAGGTTCTCTAGAGAACTGTATGTACACTCTGTTGGTAGAAAGCATCTGCTTTCCTACACTCACATTTGTTTTCTATGGAAATGTGCAGGCTTCCTCCAGATCATCTGGTGTGCGTGCTATTTGCATACTGAATTCTCTATGTTTTAATTTCACCTTAAAGGCAGGTTAGAGACAAGGAACTTATTTAAGAACAACAATACTCTTTGTGGTTTTAACCTTAACAACAAATAAGAAAGCTTTTACATTTATACACAGAAATGTGTTTATTTAAGAGAAAAATACCACCACAAATAAGTCAGAGGTTGTAAGAAAAACATCTACGGAGCTGCTATGGGCATCAGGAGCAATAATACAAATAAGAAACCTAGTACTCATTAGCATAAATGAGACTCAACTTCCATCTCATCTGTTGTCAAGTCTTCAAGATGACCAGAAACAATTCTGTTCAGTCCCTTAGAGAGGTTCAATGTACTACAGTCAAGCTTTAATTCATAAAGCATCTTTTAGAAGTGACTTGCCAGCATTTCTACTCTCACATAACAAACACTAACTGTGTTAGTTGGTAACTATTGAACTGGATCTTAACAGTGTCTTTAAAATTCACTACACTCTACACTGCTGTCCTAAATCTTAACAAGCACAACTACTGTTCTCCTCCCTCTCTTTCCACCCTCTACGAACTGCCCAGCATGTCAAAGGGAGCTGCTGGATTAGTGAGCCCAGCAGAAACAATCACAGACATGTGTTACTCCCAAGGGAGTGCAGGGACGGATAAAGCTTTTTTATGAAGAAGGAAAACAGGAGTATAACAAATAAATCTCATCAACTGGTGATATATTGTGAAGCTTATATAGAAAGTGGGATATTGAATAGTGGTGGTGAATAGAAAGCCAGGATTACAGGGCAAGGATTTCACAGACTACATGTCTTTCCTAAGTTTGACTTCCGAGACTTAATATTGCTTTCACCTTGACTGAAAGAAAAGCTTAAAAGATTTTACACTGAACAAAGGAGCAAGGAAAAAAATGGCTGGAAACCATCATGAATAATTCAGATTTCTGATCCCACATAATTCTTGCTTTGTAGATAAAAAGATCATAATGTCAAGTTTGATATAGAATCAAATACAAGTTTGTATATTTACTTAACTCTTCGGATATTTCCAATTAATTAAGAGAACGTCTAGAGGGAATGTAATTAAAATACATCTGTTTTCAAAATAAAAATAGAATCTGCTGGCCAACACCAGGCTTACTCAAAGTGCAGCCCTAAATGCCAGATTGAGAAATTAAGTCATCATTGCCAATTTTACTTTTTCATTGGTCTGGGTAAATTATCAAGCATAAAGACAATCAGGTTTCCACTGCAACAGTCATCATTACAATAAATAGGCAACTATAAATGTTTGCCTTAGTTTTTACATTTTGCTTAGTTTTGGAAGATAGCACTTTAGGTATTATCTGGCTAATATTAAATTGGTATGAACCACTGTGATATTTCTAAAGCAATAATAAAAATTCTTTCATGATGTATTTCAAAGACTACACAACACTTAAGAGCAAGGACAGCGAAGAGGAAGCAAAATAACTAATATTTACATCACAATTGCTATATTACCTTTTGACTTATTTCCTAGTCAAATTACAAGCACATGTAGTTCCTGGTTTAGAACATGGATCTGGTTTTTTGGCCATGAAAAAGAAATACTGATTAAGGATGAAGGGAACATTACAAGGAGACTGGTGAACTCTTAGATGAAAAGTCAAGGCAAGGAAAGCCAAGGCAATTGCTTTAAACATGAGTAGAGATGGAGACAGATCCAGGAGTTTCACTGGATTATTTCTCCAAGGACTTGATGATGAACTAGGATGATAACAAAGTGTGTTGGTGAGCAATAGTAGCAGACCATAGGCAAGGAAAGAAAGAACTAATGAAAAACAAGACTCTGTAGACTCAAAAGAAATCAAGAAATGAAAGAACAGTGCAAGCCTGGTGGGTAGGACTGAGAAGTCCTAGCTTGTCTTTTAAAAGTATCAATGGTTTGTTTGATTAATGAAATTTTTCTTTTATGGATGGAGGAAATCTCAGAACATGTGAGGCTGGCAGAGGTCTCTAAGAATTGTCTGTTCCAGCCCAATAACTTAAAGCAGGGGTAGCTAGTGCAGGTTGCTCAGGACCATGTCAGGGCTGAATATCCCTAAGATTTGGGATGCCTGTTTCAGTGTCTGACCACCCTCACAGTAAAATTGATTCTTCTAATGTTCCCATAGAATTTCCCGCATTTCAGTTTGTGTCCTTGTCTCTGGTCTTATCACTGGGCATCACTGAGAACTCAGTGAAACTCTCTGAGAAGAATCTGGCTCAAACTTCTTCATTCCACCCCATTAGATATTTGCAGACAACATTTGCTCTTGAGCTTTCTCCTCTCCAGGCCAAGTTCTCTCAGCCTTTCTTTGTACATCAGATGTTCCAGTCCCTTACTGGTTATAGGGTCCCTTCCCTGGATTATTCCAGGATGCCCATGTCTTTCCTATACTGCGAGCCCAGAACTGTACACGGCACTTCAGACGCAGCCTCACCCCTGCAGAGTAGAGGGGAAGGGTCACCTCTATTGACCTGCTGACCATGCTAATCCAATGCAGTCCAGGATGCTGCTGGCCTTCTTTGCTGTGACACTGCAGTACTGGCTTGTGGTCAACTTGACAGCCAGGACCCCAAGATTCTTCTCTGCAGAGCTGCTTTCCAGCCAGGAAGCCTCTGTCCAGTCTGTACTGGGCCATGGAGGAGTTCTCCCCAGGTGTGGAGCTTTGCATTGCCCTTTGCTGAACTCTATGAAGTTCCTCTCTGTCCACTTCATCGGGCTGTCAAGGCATTGTAGCATGACTACCTGGTGTACCACACTCCTCCTAATTCCGTGTCATCTGCCAGCTTGCTGAGACTGCACTCCATCCCACAACCTTCAGATCACTTACAGATGTTAAACAGTATCAGCCCCAGCACCCTTAGGGTACTCCAAATAGTAACCAACCTCCCGCTGGCCTCTGTGTTGCTGATCACAACCCTGTAAGTCCAGCATTCCACTCACTTTCAAATGCACCTTCCTGCCTCTGAAGGCTTCGATTTTAAAGTCACTGAAAAATACAAGCTAAGAGGATATGCTTGCACTTTTACTGAGAGAAACAGCTATCATGACTTTAGCAGCAGTGAAAGGAAAACTACATGTCCAATTAATACCTGTTAGAAACTCTTTACTTCATTTGAATCCACTGCCATCTGGTCAGTTTAGTCTGTATAATCAAAGTTATTAATCATCCCTTATGTACAACTCAAACCCTTGATATTTTATGAGTGCATTAGATCTTTCCATAACATACTGATGCTGACAGGCAGTATTGCCACAAAGAAAGTCTGGAGATTTTTACTGTGCTTTTCATACCTGACAAGTGGCAGAAATATGCCACTTGAATGGAATGACAGGCAGCAATCTGACCTGCTGTAATGTGTCTTTCCATTTCGACCCTATCTGGGAACAACAAGGCAATGTAACTCTAGAGTTCATTTTTCCTAGGTCTTAAAAAGACAGTAGTAAGAAAAATGACATTTCCTACAGCTCAGAGTAAAAAAAATGTATTTTGTTGTCTCTGTTGAGGTTATTTGTGCATTATTTTGGGTTCCATTGTTGCAAAAATCCCACATTAAAAAAAAATCTACTGATTTTTAAGTATACGTGCACATTTGAGCAACTGTCTGGCAAGCCCAAACTGCTGTGGAGCACACGGCCTTCACACCTGGGCATCAGGGCAGCTGTTTTCTAGCTTTAGATAGGAGTAGGATAAACAGCAGGAGAATAAAATTACAGTTCACCTGAAATGGGAATAGGGTTTTCCTCATCTAACCAGATGCCACAGAAAAAATAAGATCCATTGTAACCTGAGTAGTTCAATTTTACCGTAAGCTTGCAGAGTCCACTTGCCGGTTTTCCAATTTACACACAAACTCCTGAGGAAAGAGCAAATTCCCTTTGAGGATTATAAACACTAGACAAAGTTCAATCTTCCCTCAGTAAATAAAAAAAAAGCTTTTTGGGGGGGTCATGATTTTGTCTCTTTCTATCACACCAACAACACGAACACCAATATTTGAGGCTCCAAAGAAACCACAATCTTGTGGTGGCAAAAGATATGTCCAGCTAGTGATGGTCTGTCACCGCCAAACAAGTGACACCTGTCCTGCCTTTAATTCCACAGAGACAAAAGCATTTCCATGTTCAGCAGAACCAGCTTTCCTCACACAAAGCATCAAAATTTCATGACTGTAATTGTAGTGCAAACCCAGGGAAGGCGATTTATTCCTTCACTTAGTATTAATGGGATGGGAATCTGGCCACCAGGGATGGTGGTGCTGTAAAAGATGCAGTAAACAATGATTTCATTTATATGAAGAATGAGTACTATATTAAATTTGAGTTAAATATTAAATGAAGAATGTATTAAATATTAAAATGAAGATTCCACACACATATTATTTGTTGCTGATAAAAATAACTACATAGCTAGTTGAGATTAATTCATCAACAGTTCAGAGTCTTCATGCCCTTTAGGGAATGTCACAAATCCATACATGGTCCCAAGTGGTGTATTTTGTATTTCTGCGCAGTATATGGACCCAAGGATTTTACTTCCACGCACCTGCCACCGTATACATTTGTGACTACACCTCATAACCCAAATCTCACTTCTCTCTATAGAACAGTATAAAGAACATTTGTTTGGGCTTATAAAACATTCTTCAAACAGCTTTTGGCTGTTCTGCAATGTACCTCTCGTGGGAGACACCCTCCTAGAGATCCGGAATCTCCTGGAAAAAGGAGACAAAAATGTGCACGGAGGAAGCAAGGATATGAGATGCCTCTGCAGCATTTCATTAGAGTTTTTCCCCCTCTGGGGGGAAAAAGCTTCTTGTGCTCTTCCCTCTCTTGTCTCTCTCCTTGATGATAGTCACATCAAGAGTGAAATTCTGCTTTTTAGGCCATCTCCAGATAGATGATGGTTGTGCATGTTAGTCCTTGGAGAGCAATTAAATGAAACATCTGAAAGCTGTATTGTGCTTCCTTCTCCCTCCATATGGCTAAACCTTCTTTTCCCATAACTAATCTGACATTTGCTGATTGAAGATTCTGTAGTGAAATACGCATTTAATTTGTGAATAAAAGGTTACATTAGAAATAACTTCAGAAAAACACCACAAACTGCAACATCAGTTCTGAGGGCATGATACTTTCTCCTAATTTCTTTCACTGCGATGACAAAATTGTCTGTGAATTTTCTGCACCCTGAAAAGAAAATTTCCTAAATTCCTTTTCCTTGATGTGACTTAGTAATATTGCCAGATTAACTAACCTGTTGGCACAATTATTGTTAAAAGGACATATCCTACTGCAAAACATCAGACCCTGGAGGACACGGAGATGAAGAGTTTTATGACTCCTGTTAACTAATGTTCGTAATCACAGCTATTTACTCCTTAAGCAGAACAAAATTTCTTAAACAAACTTTTCTTTCTATCACAATTTCTTCATTTAGACAGATGAGAACAGTGTTATATCTCCCAGGATTGCATCTCTCCTCACAAGCAACGTCCTTCAATACAAAGACCTTCATGTCAAAAACAATCAAAACTTAAGCTATTCTTTATCACTTGAAGCTATTTCACAAAAAACAAGATGAGATATGAGGGGCTGCTACAACCATGACAAAAATTCTTTGTAGCCTATGAAAAGGATACTCGAAATTGCTGAGACCTTTGCCCCTTAGTTTGCTAAGATATTCTCAAGAGAAAGCACTTGTTCCCAGACAGCTTCCTTGAAGAGATGTGTTGTAGAAATTCTCTATTAGTGAATTCTTTAGCTTCTTGAGTAAGAGCAATAAGCTGAAAATCCAGTTGTGTTCTGGAGGAATTTTTGCAGCTTATTTATAGGAAGCAAATATTTTAATTGTCTACACAGTTCTAGTATATTCTTTGGGAAATACACTCCATTGAAAAATAATAGAGTGATCCAAGTTATATCTGAGGTAATTTCACAGAAGTTCTGGTACTTTCTCAAGTCTCTGTAAAATCTGAAGTTCTTCTGAAATGTAAATTCCACCTAAAATTTCACATGGAGGCTTCAGATCTCATAGAAATCACAGAAAGGTTGTTTTCCCCAGCAACATTCATGATCAAATTTCTTTCAATCCAACCAGCTCCAATTCCATGTAACACGGTCCTACCACAATAACATCCTCATTTCCTACTTCACATACACTCTCCCTCCTTGCTTCTCAGCTGTTGTGGATGCTCTCACTGTAGACCTACAAGTCCATCTCAGGTGTATCAAAATCAGCACTACAAGAACTGACTGCCAGCCTGGCATGCCTTCACCAAGTTTCATAACACCTAAAGCCACTTCCACAAAGACTGTTAATAACAGTAGTTTTACATTTATTGTTAGTTTCCAAACCTTCTGCAGGAGTCATGACTGCTTCATCACCGTCACACAGTTTGATGGTGTATCAACATCATTAACAAGTGAATCTTTACTGACCTTTGCCTCGTGTGCCCAATCCCCGTGACACAAGACATATCCAACTGTCCCTTTTGGCTTTCAATACCATGAAACTGTACTTTGAACATTCCTAAGAGCACACCCTTCCATCACAGACAAACATAAAAAATGTAAATTTCTTCTTTTCATATCCCACAGGGTACACAAAACTTCTCATCAGGGCTGCTCAGAATATGGAAGGATGTGTATCAACGGGGGCACAGGGGAAGACGTTAGGTAAACTGAGTCATATGTTATAATTTTAAAAAAAAACATATTTCCCACTTTCTCCATACTTCCCAGCAGCATGTCAGAGTAAAATCCCAGTATTATTCCCTGGAATCGAACAAGAGTCCTTGGAAAAAGAATGCTGCTTATATAAACCATTACTGCATGTCAGGATCACTTCAAACTATTACTTGGATATAACCCAGAAGTGTCGCAGTAATTCAGTCCCAATGCTCACATGAGACTCTTTTGGAAGGGGTTTTGTACTGCAGAGCACTGCCTTCAAGCAGACCAAAAATACTGAATAGTGGCCATTCTTTTTTTTTTTCCTTTTAAGCATTTCCTTTCCTTTTCAAATGCCCTCCGAAATTAAAAAAAAAAACTCCGTGCAACCTCCTCTAGGAAAAACAAGGCTACATCTTCTTATAATTTTTCTTATAAATGGCATTTTACTGTGTCTGGAATTTCACTCAATTTGGTGTTTTCAATGCTTTGAAGGAATCTGAAAGGTTTATTCTGCTTCACTATAAACAGCAATCTGCAATATTCCTCATAGAACTTGGTACATAAACCATAAACTGAAAAAGAGAGTTAATTTATTTTTACTAGATTTAGTTTAAGCAGCAAGGGAGGTTGTTTTACTCATATGAGATAATAAAGTTACAGCAATATTTTTCTTCTCTGATTCTTTACAGAAGATACTTGGAGTATTTTTAAGGGTCTATATATATAGTTGATAATTTCATTTATTATATGTTTTGGAAGAATGAGCTTCCAGTAGTACATACACCATTATACATGCACATGTGACAATAATAAACTTAATTTAGTAACCTGGGCTTTACTTAAGCCTGGAACATTAACTTTCTTTAAAATTGTTATGCTGTTTTCCATCTTACTGGATGGATACTGTGGGATAAGTTTGTATTTGAGTAGAGTTAATGACTTACAGGGCCTGATTCTTTGGGAATTTAGCCCTGGTGGCTTGACTCTGATCCTCAGAGGCCAGTGGAATTTCACATGTAAGAGGGTGGGACAAGAGGCAGGAATCCCTTATGAATGTATAATCACAAACAGTGAGAGATGTAGTTTGCCATAGAATGAATGGCCTGATCCAAACCCATCTGTACCCCAGAGCAAACGCACCACAGCTCTGATCACACCTCTGGACCTCATGCTTAGACTTCTGCCTGCAAGACTGTAGTTATGAACTGCCAGGGTCTTATATACTGCACCACCAACCAGCAGCTGAGCTAAAAGAGCCCGGGGGGGTGGCTCTCAGGCTGGAAGTCTTGCTCTTAGAACTGCAGTGTAACAGCACTCTACAAAACACACTTGGGAACACCTTGGTGCATGAAGGACCCTAAAAACCTTTCTGGTTCTCTTCCTTCCCCTGATACATGATTCATATCACACTGAAGCCATTAATCCCAGTTTAGTCAGCTGTGAAAAAAAGCCATACACTCTTGTGCAGCTTTTCTTTTACTGAGTTGGGACTTCTTCCCTTGTAAATGAACTGATGAGACACCAGAACTATCGCGCTGTCTCTGGTGATGTACAACGCCTGTTTGCACAGTGGTATTGTGCTATTACTATTCATTTTGATAGTGTGTTTCCTTCCTCTCCCTGCAGTTGGTTCATCTGAATTGTCGCCAAGATGGTTGGTTGCCTTGGAAACTAATTAAGGAAAGCCTTTGGTTAGAAGCAGAGTTTCAAGCATTAAACTATTTGAGAGACAGATGCAGAAATTAAGGTAATGTCTGCTAAGATGAAAGGGTTTATCCTTTATACGGAGAAGAAAGAACCACATTAAATGCCAGAGCTGAAACAAAGCAACTTCTGTACAACACTGTTTTTTAAAACATGGAAGAGATGAGTGAGCGAGGGATTTCAGAATCAGCCAGGGGCTTAGAAGAGGTGACAAAGATTCCCAGAGCTATTAGGGACGCAGAGATGGACAAATAGAGTGGGGCAAAAAATTCAGCAGATCATATGTTAAGTAAATTCTAGTCAGGTATACCTTTCTCTCAAATACTCTGTGTCTTTAAAAGCCTTCTTGGGAATGTTGTTTTTGAACAATACCTGTTACAGCTAATGAAAGACCAAATCCTCTCCCCCCAGTCCAGGTATGGCGTGAGAAGCATCAGTGTGTACATCTGCTTCCAAAGCACATCAAACATGAGAGTGAGAGGCTTCTGATAATGGCCCTCAGGCTCAACTTTTCTCCCAAGACTGTCAACATGGGTAACAATTAGTGCCAGCTGCAGGAGCAGCTCTGGCAGTGTGGACACAGCCTAAATAATGAGTGGGACCCTCAGAGCTCTTGCTCAGGGCAAACATTCTGTGCACAGAAAAGCTGCAAAGAACAGTGAACTGTGTGGCAAATTGTGCTTTTTACAGCTACCTATTAACTGAAGTTCAAGGCAAATATAATCTCTTTATAAGCACACCAGCATCAATTTAAATATTGTCTCCAGGATAATGTTCAGGATAATGGTTGACTCTCTACTTGGAGCAGTGTAACTCTGCAGAGATTTCAGTTCTCTGTACGTTTAATGGCAATGCAGAGGCCACCACATAAATATCACTGCAACTGCATAACTGCATACTACAAATGTTGTGGTAAAAATATGCAAAACATTAAAAGCAGATGCATGTGTGCATTGATGTGTGCATTTATATCCCATGAATTATCATAAAACATAAAATGAGTAATTGCTACTATCACAGAAAAATAAAAACTCTAATGGTGACTTCAGGTTCATATGCCTCTGGCACAAGAAACCAGAGTAGCTTGGCGGTAATCTTCTACATACAGCAGTGTCCACATTTACAGTGAGACATTTTCTGTATTAATTGTTATTATTACTGATCAGATACATTTAAAACGGTGCTTTAATGTCTTTTGAACGCTTTTAAGCTTTGTGTGCCATTACCTCAGTCATTCTGCAGGATGACTAACACTCTGTTCAAATCCTGTCATTTGGAATCTGCCTTGCTTTATGACACCTGGATGATGATTTTGGAGAAATATTTCTATTTACCAGCTAGATATTCTCTCATCAGGTATGTGTGGAATGTGCTATATGTGGGGCAGATTAACCCAAGATGTTACTTTTCTCTGCTTTAGCAATCCATCTCCTGCCCTTTATGAGTTTCACAGCTGACAGAAGCAGGCCCTCCAAGGCAGATACAGCTGCTGTCGCTTTTGACATATACCCATTTTTTACTTACCCTTCTGCTGTTACGGTCCTGAGGGTGACCGACCTAAGTAATTCCTCTTTCCTCCCCACATGCCCATATGGACTTGTGAGCTGTTCAAACTCTCTGGATGTGAAGGGAAAGAAGTGACCTTTCATTCTGCTTTATATCCTTGTTTCAGCAATACTCATGGGTACCTAAAGAAAAAATGTCCTAAATTTTAAGTTTCTAGTTCATTGGAAATGTAAAAATGAACTGTACCAGTTTCAGAGTGATGTTACACAACTCTACACATAGCAGATACTCTCTTGGAGCCTCAGCTGAACCCCCTTCTCTGCTCCACACAGTTCCAGGCAGAGGATAAAATCCAACTGTGACATGGCTTTGGCACTGAGCCCTGGAGAGGGTGGCAGGGGCACACTGCTCTGGAGGGTGTGCTCTGTGCAGAGTGGCACCTTCAGAGGACATGGCATTGCTGTTGTTCAAAGCAAAGCAGAAGCTACAGCTACTCACAGCTCTGCTCCTGCTCCAAGTGTCTCACTGTGCTTGTAGGCAGTTGTATTTTAAATTGCTGCAGAGAACACAGGCAAACCCCCACCAGACTATGGGCTGATGAGTGAACACTTAAACCAGCAAGTTTACATGACAGCGGTGTTGACTTTTTTCAATTACATTTTTCCTCATTGCTGTTATTTTTAATGACTATTGGTCAACCGAGTACCAGTTTTGTGTTTATTCTTACAACACCCTAAATGTGAAAGCTGTTATGCAGTGAGCACCCTCCTCTGAGGTCTGAGCAGCTCAGCAGAGATGCAGCTGTGGCTGTACTGAGAACCTGCAGACCATCTTCCTAATCTCAAAATTTCAGACTCGAAGGTAAAGTCACAGTCAGTGCTTGCATAGGACAGAGTTCAGTCAATCAGATTACCCTTCATAATCCTACAAATGCTTCACTTTAAGTCGTCTTTGACATTCTGGCTGTCATTGTAAAGCTTTGGGGACTGCATTCTCTACCGTAATATTGCTTCTGCTTTGTGAGATGCCTTCACTCAATATTTCCTTGGAGCCTAACCTTTATGACTATGTTTGGAGATAGTGTCCCTTTGATAAAAGCATGCAGTCTCTGGAACAAACAGGTCTTTTGAAAAGTTTCACCATTTTGATCCCTCCTCATTTTCCCTCAGGAGATTTTCTTATAAATGGACATAAAGCCACTCTAGTCTGAAATACAGCTTATTATCCTGGGAATAAGAAAAACATATTTCTTAACTCAAAAACATGTCTCTAAATACACGGTTGAACAGACTAAAGCTTACTGTTAGCTCTAGAAAGAAAATGTACTTCTGTTTATGAGAACAAAATTTTGTATTTCTCTGTGAAGGAATGCAGAATATTTTAGCATCAAGGGACAAGAAGTGTGGGGAGCTTATGAATTTTGTATGACATAAGTGTTGTTATCTGTATGCTTGAGAGGCCACTGGATGATTAAATTGGATATAGTTTTGTTGTGCAAGGAAGAATATGGATCCACATGCTCAGTGGTTGCAGAACTATAGGACAAGTGAACAAACAGATGGCAACTTACAGAATAACTATTAATTCCTTTGCTTCCCCTTACTTTGCAGCTGAAGAGATTTGGGCAGGGTTTCCACCTCTAGGACAAACTGTAAGTCCCATCACAAAATCTTCTGAAAGGGGAATGAAAACAATGCCTGCAGGGTGAAATTTGGTACAAAGCAGGTTATTCAGGCAGAGTAGGAGCTGAGATGGCCTCTTTCCCCTACCTTATATTTACAGCTGGGAAAGGTCAAGTACCAGCCAGCTCTGAAAAGAGAAATACTTCATATGACACTTACAGATCTTGGAAACATAGGGACATACAGATGAGCCAGATGCTAAAGGCCTATGGAATACTCAAGGTCACTGACTCACATGTCTGTATATCTCTGGAGGAAGGTACAGAATATTCCAGAATGGCCTGAAGTCTCTGAAGAAAATCCTCAGATCTGTGTCTTTGGATAAGTCTGAACTTTCAGCAGAAAGGTATAGCCTGATCTGAAGTGTTGGAAAAGCATCAAAGGAAGAGAACTGCAAACAGTGACCAGCCCAATACAGGAAAAGAGGTCACTCTTATTCAACCCAAGCACTAAGACAAAGCCATGATATACAGTTTCTGGAGCACAGAACTGACAAGCCCTGCTGGATGGCCTGGCCAAGAGCCCAAAAGTCTGATAGCAAACTCAGTGCGTGTGTAGACTGTTTAGTCCTTTACAGTCTGCTCATTTCTGCTGTGATTTTTGTTCTTGCATAGGTTCTATTTAAACCTCTGAAATCCAGAGTCACTGGCAAAAGCTGCTTTTGTCCCCAAGACAATGAACTGACAGGTGCCACACAGCCTCACAGAGCCCATGTAACCACCCTCTCTGAAGGGAGGCATCACACCAGAAGGTGATGGGAGGGTTGACCTTTGAACAAGTGCCCCTAGGAGGCCAAAAACGGGAGAGGAATGGAAAGGCAGCTGGGCTGAGGCAGCCTATGCCAACCCTCTGTGAGGCAGTTTGTCCATCAGTACTCTGACATAGCAGTACAGACAGGTAGAGATCCTTGGCTTCCCTTTGCTCTCACTGGGGCAAAGCTCCTCAAACCCAGCTGTAACTGTGCATCAGCATGTGGTAACATGCTCAGACCTTACTGCCTCTCAGCTGAGCAGACTTTCTAGACTCCACACATAGCACTGAATTGACTTTTTAAACTGCAACAAACTGCGAGATTTGAAATATGCAAATCCAGATTTATCTCTCCCCTCAGTGCTATGCTCTGAGCAAACACAGCAGGCTAAAAAAACAGACAACTCTCCACTCCCTTGAGCAAGCTGGCTGGCTGGATTTAAGTGCCACATATATGTGTGAAAACTTTCAACTACTTTATGAGAAGATAACAAAGTAAGCAGAAGAGATGGAAGAAAAAGCCTAAACCCAATAATTGTTCAGCTCTCAATCTAGGGCCCACCATTACTGACTTTCTCTGCAGAAACATAACTTTTCAGTACCCAATAAAAAAACTGAAAATTGTTGACAGGAGATATTTTTTGCATCAGAGGCACCAGTTGTACTGTAGAGTTTGGAGAAGCCTGGAGGCCCCAGTAGCAAATTTTTACTTACTCAGATGCTAATCACATTGATAGAAAGCTGAATCATCCATCTAATAAAATTATAACTTCATTAGAGTTGAATTTAGAATAGTTGCAGATGAAAAGAGTCGCCAGGTTTTTGCTGTACAGTTTGCTTGGTATAGAGCTTTCATTTTAGGCACTGGAAAGGTCTGATTGTTTTTTTCTCTCACTTGCACAATAGAAGGAAAAGAGGGAACAAAAGTAAACCGAGTTAGACAGATCAAACACAAAGCCTGTTTCTCTGCAGGGAGTGGGCCCAAAGAGCTATTTAAGCTTGGCTCAGAAGTGCTCTCCTGCAGCATTTTCGGAAGTGTGGGCTGTGGGTAGGTGTTTTGCATCTTTTGCAAAAAAAGGACATATTTCTTACATTTTACAGTATGAATTTCCCTGAAGAGAACACTCACCATATTGCCCAAAAATACAGCGTAAAATGCAAAGCTGTGTATCAGTATCACAGTTACAGACCAGCATCACCTGTGCTGTGTTCCCTTGAGCAGCTCTTTCCTTTCTCTGTAGGCAGCAGCTGTGGCATCTGGCTGTCTCCACAGACTGACCCTCAGTGGTATACCTCAAAGCTTGATAGGAACTGAATATTTTGAGAAGGAACTCAATGAATATGGTTTTTTGCATTTCCTAGGGTTTATTACAGTGAGGTCAGTTTGTTGGTAGTTTACAATATAACATTTCTCAGAGATATGCTAATGCTTCATGAAATTTAAATGTTACTTTTGATCTATTCCATAATATAAGCCCACAGTTAAATTTATGAAATGGCAATAATCAGAGTAAGTGAACTCCCATGTGGCTACAAATAACCAAGCAGAATGGATTTGGTTGCACACCAACCCCAGTTTTGCTGTGAGCCCAGGCAGGAGGGAACTGCTGCTTCTGCTCCCAGTGATTTGTATCTGTTCCTTCATCTCTTCAAGCACATTGCACAGCACAACCAGTGGCACAGCATTCCGGGCAGCACCCTGGAATGGCCAGAGGATATGGCAATTCCTCTGGGGCAAAGCAAACACTGGGAAGGCCATGCAAGAGCAAAACAGTCACCCCAAATGCATCTTCCCCCATAAAGGGGGATAGACTCTATCACCCACAATTTAAGCCTGCCAACAGCACTGGCTCTGCAGAAGGAAGAGCTTTATGTAACAAAAAGTGCTAATATGTCATTTGGACTACCAGCTGAATTTTTCATTAGCAGTATTTTCTTCTGGGAATTCTTTAAGATGGTTCTATGATACTTCAATGGCTTTTTATTTCTTGTTTCATGTTCCACTTAACAAACTGCGTGTGTCTTGGAATCCCTACAAGCAGCCTTGATGCCAGTAATGCTACTCTGGTAGCTGAGGTTTTAGGTTCTCAACCTACTTAAAAATAATTCATTATTAACATTGGGGAAAAAATATCTCTGAGACATTTCCTGGGAGGTTACATGTAAGTTCTGCCACCAGCTATGAGCATCACTGTGGCATTAACTTTGCTAGGGTAACTGGCCAGTTGTTGGGCCTCACATCTCATGGATATTTAATTAATTTTTAGAAATAGACAGTTCTGGGAATCATGTCTGTCACAGAGAGACCACAATTTCTGAAAAGCACATACCTGTTCCAAAATGGTGTTGATTCTGTCAACTTCACAGTCAATTAAGTATCTTTTTTCTTGCCGTCTGTCCATCTCCTCTATAATTCTTCTGAACTCTTGAACATCTTTTATGCTTCCTACAGATCTGGCTGTCACTTGCCAGTTGTTCTGTACTGCTGCTTCCATAATCGCCTGAAGAATGGAAAATCCTGTTTGGGAAGAGACCACACAACCACTTAAAAACAGAACAAACATAAAAACTATTTTGAATGCTTGTCAAAAAGTTCACAAAAACTTGCATCATATAAAGGGACACAGATGAGCTGAGAGCCTGCAAGTGCTTCATTACTTGAGAAAGCAACAGTGTAGGGACCAGTTTCTTCTTTCAGCTACGGCACTGGCAAAGTCACTGACTTCAGCAGAATTGCTAGGTGGTATATTATGGCAAGACATATCAGAATCTGTCCAATATATCATATTATGATCCTCTCAGGGATGTTTATGGTCGTGCTGGGGTTTGTGCCAGCTGAGAATAGGAGCCTGCAGCCATTACTTGGGCAAAAGTCCATCAGCTTGAAGAGCAGGACAGAAGGGGTGATTTGCAGACTGCAGCAATGGGTCATTAACTGGCACAGATCCAAGCACTGCACAAGAATGCCAATTAAGTCATTGTACTGGTCATCAGAGCCACAACCACAGGAGAATATTTTACTGATACTCACTTTGATTTCAAAAACTGTTTTTAAATATGGAGTCGAACAGCAGTAACCACACTTTCAATTCTTTCATTAAGGTAATAACTCATTTAGCATCCCCAAGAGGAGAGAAACAGCACAGAATGACCAAAGACTGCAGTGGGAATTTATATGGGCAAGAAGCAATTCATTTCCTGTGAACAGCTGTGCCTCAGCAACAGGCAGGACTCAAGTCAAGTCCCTAAGTGAAAAGTGGTGGAACTGGGAATGGAATCTCCTTCAAGCCATGCTAAGTAGGAGTTATCAGACATTGATATGCGACCCTTTATTACAGTATGTACCTGGGAATTTGGTGCATTATCTGTTTTGATTCAGGAAATTTAATTTTGTGCATAGTTCTAATAATTTCAATTCTGAGCAGATTCCAATCAAAGACAGAGGTCACCTACTTCAAGCACCCAGTGGTTTCCAGTCGAGTTTTATTGTACAGAAGCACATCCATGTGAGCTCTGTTTCTGCCAGATATTTATTTGCAAAACTTTCAGTCCACTTATTTAGTCATACTGTGGATTTCTCATCCATGGCCAGATTTGAAAACCTTACACATGGGCACATACACATAGAGGCTCAACAATTCATTAATTGTGCTCTGTGATAACCAGTTCCCTACACTTCTGACACTGAAATGAGTTTGAGCTGCTGAGAACAACACATTCACTGCTGCAAAATACACTAATAGCTATTCTGCACTCAGACATCGTTGTTGGGGCACAGCAATAACAAAGAGCTTATGCTGCAGCCTGATCTTCCATAGCCTGCTGTAAATCTGTAGTGGCTGTCTGAAGCCAGAGGAGTTGCATCATTACCTCATTACAGACACAAACAAGGAAAGAGTGATTTTCTGGATTGCAATTAGATTATTATAATTCACCATGTGACTTCCTTAAGTCTCACTCAAATGCCCTCACTTTCCCTGTGCAGCCTCTTAATGCTTTTCTTTGTATGAATGCACTTTACTATCCCATGAAAGGTGGTGACAATTAATATGTACGCTCGTTTAGAATTCTTTCTGGCATCTTCTTTCCTTTGAGACTACTGAAAGAGAGGCATTTACATATGTATAGTACAATGAACTCAGTCTTCCTTAACATCATATTTTACAAAAATGGTTGTGATGTCTGTGACAGCATTGTGATTCCACTACGTGTAGGAGGAAGATCTAAGTCCAGGATACTTTGTTGGCTGCAAACTAGGAATTTTGATGTGGGACCATAAAAACCACTAATAGGGATTTACAAATGCTTTGTGTACAAAGATGTGCTTTTAAAAAAATATGATTCCACTAAGTAATAAATATTTACAACTTTGTTTCATCATTCATATGATGTCTAAGTGTGAACCTCAAGCTTGCTGTAAACAACAAACAGTCCATAAGTCCAAATTTTTTACTCCAAATTGAACAAGTGTGTTCAACATATGACTAAAAAATGACACTTGAAAAATACCTGTGGCTCTATTTTTTTGCTATGACACATACAAGACTTATGAATTGTCTCAAGGAAAGAAGGAAAATGAACATGCTGGAGTGCAGATGCTGTTGGTTGACTGCCATGCTCCCCATTTCAAGATAACAATGAGTCAGAACTTGCTCTGTCAAACCTTGACTATCTGAAAAGAAAGTTGGGCATTTTTCCCAGTTTTGTGCAATTACATGTTTGTGTGGGTGTGAGTATATGTGTATTTTTGTATGTGTGTGGTTACCTTTTCAAAAAAGATAAGAGCAATGTTACTGAGAAGCCCACCTCCTATGCATGAAAATACAATTACAGTAATCTTAGTGTGAAAAGTTCTACAGTTTCATAATTTCTATGTTCTCTACCCCCTTTTTCTCCTTGTCATATCAAGTATTTACAGTCACAGTCCTCTCTACCCTTGCTGGTTCTTGAAATTCTCTCTTTGGTCACTCTGTGCTGTGCCACCTCCCCTGTCTCAGGCCCTCTCCCTCTCCTATCCTCGCTTGGGGAAGAACCATTTGCCCTTCCTGTGGCAGCTTGTTAGGCCAGTCCTCTGATGACCTTTACAGAGCCCACTGCCCCTGCTTTACAAAAGCCTGGTTCCATCCTCCTGCTTTCAGGAAGGCAGCACACTCCCATCCTCGCTGTTCCCAGCCTCCAGTCTCTCTCCATGCCCACTGCCTTCAGCGCCATTTACTGCACTTTACATCGTTACCCATTACGTGTTATTTCTGTAAACAACATGTTCCAGGCTCCAGCTGTACTGTACCATTAAAAGAGCTGTTACATAAGCACTGTGATTGTTTAAATAAAAGGACCATTTTATCTTCAAATGTGAACTTTCCTCTCTCCTTAGCATAACAATGCAAGCTGTGCCAGTTCAGGAGTACTGCCTGGGTAATGAACGGGGAAATTATTTTCCCTGTTCTGCACATGGTGCTGACCAGGCCTGTACATTGCGTTTTCCCTCACCCTATCCTTGGTACACACACCCTGGGAATGCTTCACAAGAGATGCTCTCCCCATAGGTTTGGAACTCTTAGGGGTGCGTCTCATCTCATTCCCCCTAAAGGAGACCAGCCAGCCATGGCAATCACTGCCAGTCTGTAGTTTGAACATGGTGTGCATCAGATCTACTTCGAAAGACTGAAGAACTGACAATTCACCCCAAGTCTGTGAAGAAGTCATGGAGGAAAGGCTTCCATTAATACTGTTGCCAGTTTATACTATTTCACTCAATAAAGACAAAAAAAAATTAGTTAAGGGAAGAAGAAACTATCTTACTCCTAGAAGATGGCAGCAATGAGATCACCTCAAAACCAGTTCATAACACCATCACTAAAATTCAGAGGTTCTTCATCCTGTAGTCATTAACACCAGTGCAGACAACAGGAAAAAATTATTTAGACCCCAATGTGATCTTTCAACCCCTTTTCTAGAGTCACATTTTGGATGTGAAAAAGCAGTAGGATGAAAGTGAAAGCACTGCTTCTGAGGCTGGCTCACTTGGTGGCACCACACTGCACTGTGCTATTAGCAAGTAGTCTGGTCACACCATGGCTGTGTCCATACTTGCCAGGTCATGTGGCAGACCCATAAGGTGTTTTGGTCCTTTTTAGCCACGTACTGGGGAGGAGCTGCCCCTGTGATGTTTGAAGTCAACCTGATCTGCACTACTAAATGCTTAGAGGATCCTGCCCTTAATATTCAAATGTGTCATTGTCTGGCTTGTTCTTAAAATATTGATGATTTAAAAGTGCTAATCCTCATCTAAACAGCCTGCAAAATGACTGAGCTGAAAGTAGATATAGGAGTAAAACTAGAACAAAACAAGTGCCCAGCTTGCCTCTCAGTAAGCTGTAGCAAATATTTTGAAGTTTGCTGATTGAAGCTTGCAAAGACGGAAAATATTCAATATAAATATCCCTGAAAGTAGGGAAAATATTATTTGTTGCAGTGCTATCTCTGTATTTAAACTGCCCAGATGGAATTACATTCTAGGCAGTCATCCCTGCAGCTGGGCTAAGACACATATTCACCCAGTATCTTCCTACTTCTGACAGAGAAGCTAATCCTTTCCCTCAGTTTTTCTAATCATTCCTTTGACACAAGCATTTCTCAACTGACCCTATTAATAGAGGCAAGGAAAACATTTCACTCTTTTGCATCTCTGAAAACTTCTCCCACATCCATGTAGGCAAAATCACCTCAGCATTTTGCTCAGCCATACGAAATTCTATGTACTACATCACTGAACTTACTGCTGTTTAAATAACAGCAGTCATTGATGTGACATGACTAAACGACCACACTGGAACATCTGTAGTGTCACATGAGCCCTCGCAGTTGGCACCAAAGTACTTACTGAGAAAAAATTACCACTTTATGTAAATCACTCTTTTCCTGAGTGCTCTTGCTAAGATGTTGGACTTTAGCCTCCCAGAGAAAAGAAAGAGCTTGTAGTCCCTCTTCCTTTTGCCTTGCTGAGTACCAAAGATCTATGAGGGGTGTATTTTCCTGACATGCAGCATGTTTGTGCCAACCGAATGAACACCAACTCTGATCTGAATACTTGTGTTTTGAACTATGTATCTGGGACATGATACAAAGATTTACCCTTCTGGCCCACGAGTGAACCTCAGGGATTTAAGTGTGGAGCTGTGTTTGACAAGGGCACAATGAACTAACCAAAAAAGGAGGCCATCCAGGCAAGTGATTCCCCAAGACAAATACACACTCTATGACACCGGCTTACACTTCCAGTGTACTAGAGGTCTGTAAGCTGAGATCTACTTGGATATTCTGTTTGGCACTGAGCCTGGCACTAATTTGAAAGCAAACAGATCAACACGTTAGGCATGAGTAAAAAAACAAAGAGGCAACCCAAACACTGCCCATCATTCCAAATCCACACACAGTCATGAGGCAAACACGCTTTGCATAACCTACGGCTGCTCCACAACTCCACAGTAGGGCAAGAAACATGGAACAAGCTCCTGAGTCACCAGAAAGTGGTGCAGCAAAAGCCAAGTATCCTGGAGTGCTTTCAGTCTAATACACCTAAAAGTTCAAATTATTAAACAAAAGTAGAATAAGTGCATTCCATCTGTTTTTGACCACTTCTAGCTGGTAACCAACATGTAAATTTTTACACTCCACTACTCTGGTAGCATAGCAGACAAGTAGCAAAACATCGTTCTAGACCAAGCAGCAAATACACTCTAACACTTTTTTTTCTTCTGCTTTTTTTCTTCTGCAAACCTCTAGTTTTTCTTATACATACACTACAGTATTGCAACCTGTCATCCATAAACACAGAAATATACACAAATAGATATGTCAGCTGGGTTGGCTGAATGTGAACTCGCCTGGCTCTAAAGGATAATTTACAGGAACCATCTGGTTTGTATTTGCTTAGGATGGGATACAGATAAACCTGCAGGAATTCAAAACTGCTGGATTCAGGTAAAATACCTTCCCCCCCCCCCCCCCCCCCCAAGTGACTCTTTCTGAATCCATTTCACCTTGATCTATTCTTTCATAACAACCTTGCATCTATTTCATCCCTCATTTTATTTATTCAAGTTTTAGGTCAGTGCAACTCCAGTGTTTTTGAATGAAGCTGTGCCAGTGTAAAATGAGAGCAACGTAGAAAGGGATCAAAGAGTACAATAACCAAGGACAAAAATAAAGATGCCGTAAGCAATGCTGTCACTTCCGTAAGGGGACTTACTCATTTGACTTTCACAATGATGTGAGCAAGTCTCCTGGTGTAGGACAGACAGGGATACCTCAATACAACAATATGATCCAAAGTTTATCAAAAGAGCTGTGTTCTAGTTTTAGCTTTGCTATGCAAATCTTTCTTTAAATGATTTCCAATGGAATAATAATCGAGTGATTACAGCTTCTGGATGCAGACTGGTAACAGAACAGATGTGATGGAACCACTTCAAAACCAGAGTACATTCTGCTTGAGGAAAATACTACAGGTAAACAATTGTGATGGCAGAACTAGCACAGAAAATCAGAGAAAGTAATAATGTATTTGAGAAGTGACAGAAGGTGAAGAGCACTGTGTTGCCCAATGGGCAGGGGCTGCAGGGTAACCTCAGTGTATTACTAAGAACTCTTGATCCTGATGCTATCAGGAACCTGACAGCAGTGAGGGCACTGCCACCTGATGATGCCAAGATCTGCGAGACATGGGCTTAGGAGTAGTGCAGAGCTCACCCAAAGGGAAAACTTTATACATGTGACTGTCAAAATTGTAAAGCTACATTAGCTTTAAAAATAATTGAATTCCAAGCTTTAGAAGATCTGAATTAAAAAAAACCCCAATCAACTGCTTAAGTACAGAGATATTTCATCTGGTAAGCTCTACATTGAGTCCAAGGCTTTCACTGTCTAGCAGAGCCCCAAACCTAAAACTATGCAGTAAGCACAGTACTGTATGATATTCCTGCCCAGCACCAATTGCCCTGAGTGCCTGAACTCTCCAGCAAAGACATGTTCCAAGCAGGATCAGCAAATCCAAAATAAACCATTTGCCGAGTATCCTGCATCCTACTGGCATCGGGAAGCTAACACCATAACCTTAGTCCAGTACCACAGCCTGGCCTACATGCAGCCTGTCTTTCCCTTCCATTCACCAGTGAGCCCTTCAAGCCTTTTGCAGCCTCTTCTCCTGCCTCTTGAATGGAGCAAACCAGAGAAGCCTTGTTGCTGTGACAGACCAGCCTGCAGCTGAAAAGCATCTGAATGATATAAATCAGAATTGAAGTTTCTTTAGTAAAAGAGAAGAAACCAAGATACCCAGGTATTATTAACCATTTCCTTCAGATCCATCAGAAATGGGTTTTATCCTTACTCCTGTGCATTGGTTACTGAAGAAACCAGGTCTAGTCACCTGGATAAAAAGTATGTCTGCCATAATCCCCTTGATGTCAGACACCACAAAGCTGACCATAATGAAGCCTAAGTGAGATGCTCTGGTCTTCATCTGTCCTTAACTTTAGGCATATTTGGACAGCCTCTTATATTCTCTTTCTAGTCAGGAGAGAGAGAGATGATGTGTAATTTTTCTGTGTTTGCAACACGCATGGAAATCAGTGGAAGAAAATAAACAAAAGCATGAAGTTGTGTAAGGCATCGTTATGTAGGTATCACTCACACCCTTTACCTGCAAGTGAAAAACAAAAAAAGAACAAAAATCCCAATGTGTTGACTAGCACTCAACTGACAGGGCTAATTACTGCACTTTAAAATACAAATCTAATTGTGTTTACATTTATTTCAGAAAAAATATTCTAATTAGGAATCACAAGGTTAACAATTATCAGTCTGGAAAGGAAAACCTAACTTGTCTGAAAAACAACTGTAGTACATTCCATGTGAAGCCAGTTCTCAAAGGGAAAGCTCACAAAACTCAAAATCTGAGCATGTGCAGATGTTGCAAGACATGGAGAATTTAACTAATTTTTTGGTGAAAATACTGATTTTGAGAAGTATTTGGCCTACCATATGACTTGGAGACCAAAAGAAAATGAAGAGCCACCTCATATATAAAGGCACAGCTGTGGCTCAGCAGCAAGCTGAGCTGCTGAACTACCTTTCTCCAGGCTTGGCTCTGGCTGCTCTGAGCGAGGTGCTGCAATGAACACTCTCTTTTGTTTCAGAAACAAAAGGTCTGCTCCAGCATGTGATGTTGATGCTGCCATTGATCTGGATCTATGGATTCCCCTCCTCTCTTCAGTCAGTCTACGAAACTTCTGACATGCCTCCACCTAACGCCACATTTCAGCCCAGCTTCCATGTTCCAGAAGTACCTCATGTGAGAGCCGGTGTCTCCCCCAGAGTGGCCTGCACTTGCCACCGAGCAGTGCACTCCACACCAGATGTTTTTGCGTCGCCCAGCTTTCAGAAAATTCTTACAAAAGCATGAATAATGCTAACAAAACCGCTAAATGACACTCCAAGCACTGCAGATAAACAGAGTCATTGGCAGTATTTCCATACGAAATAAGCAAATGGAAAATTTGACATAGAAAAAGGAGAAGATTTGATCTGTCCCACAGAGAGTATTCGTAATAGAGCTAATTTTCAAATTCAGGTTGTCCTGATTCATATAGAGATGTATATATATATTTCAAGCTGTAACACAGTTGAGCATAGACTTCTAAAGATTCCTGTACTGTCAACAAACACATTATCCACTGAAATTATATAGTAAAATCATCTGTATGGTATCTCAGAATACATTTTCCTCTTATCTTATTTGCCACAGTAAGTTGAATACCTACTACCCCAGTGCGCTGGATACTGATGGAAAGCGTTATTTATTCTTCCAGGTAAAGTTGTATAATCGTGATACAATTACAAATAGAGTTAAGAAGAAAAGTATTGAGGGGAATTATCATCTGAGAAAGGAAATAAAAATTAATTCTTTTTAAGCTTAGATATCTTTTTTTAGCCAAAAGAAAGCATTACCACATTTGTCATGTTATAGGCAATAGAAGTTCTGGAAAAAGGAAACTTATTCACTTATCAACAGCACAGGATTTTGCAAATAGCTAAAATTTGGGCTCACATATCGAAAGAGTGAAAAACATCATTTCAATGTATGCTGCAAACTTAAAAATATTGATAACACAAGTTAACTTGTTACCATGATAGGCATGGGTGTTTTAGCATCAGTGTGCATGGGTATTGATGTCTGCCTTCTCTTACAATACATGTTTGGAACTGCTGAGTCTAAAAAATCATAAATATTATTCCTTTGAAGAAACAATCACAGAAGATTATGGTAATCAGATTATGAATTGAAATACATATTCATCACAAAAAATTCCACGGATTCACCTCAGATAAATGTCTTGGAAAAAAATTACACTAGCTGAATTGTCCTCAAACATAGTGAAATTATTCTTTCTATCTGACCTTCAGTCAATCATGTTAGAAAAATATTTATTCCTCTTCCTAACCTTCATCTACACTTTCTGTTTTCAAACTACCTGAGCAAACAAATCTTATGCCTCTGAGAATTTTCATTAACAGATGCTATCAGCCTTTCAAAGTCTCTCTTCATCAACATCTCACCCTTTGGTATCCAGCATTTTAATTGCCCTTGCAGCTGGAATGTGTCTCATGTCTCAAACCATAAGTTAATTTCCTTTTATTTATTCTGAACACTAAAAAAATATAGCAATCAAAGGGTGAGTACCAAGCTTAAAAACATTCTGAAATTTAAATGAGTTTTTATGGTAATATAAATGATAATTTATGGATCCATATTCACAGTCTGCATATGTGTTTCTTTTTAGTCACTCTCAGCTGGCTATTTCTGCTTTTTTTTTGAATATTACCTTGCAATAAGGAGCTTTTATACAGCACTATTACCTATATTTTTTCAGTACAAGCATTTCTCTTCACAACAATGATGCCTTTGTTAATTAGAAGGCCTCATACTGATTCTAAACAGGTCTGCATATCTCCTAAACTACTTGGTAATATGCATTTGGTCTGAACTGGGCCTGAATATACAAAATATAATTCTACTGTGTTGACCAGAGCACAGAATATATCAACTGACCTGCTTTACACTGACTCCTCCTGGGGTGAGGCCACAGGAGGACAACTCACAAAGTTAGCAGAGAATGCACATGGCATCAGCAGGCAACACCCAACCCAGCACAAAGCTTGGGGAAACAAGTTGCCTTTCCGGACATTTGCCGGAGATGAGGCAGCAGGAGGAGGATGTGCTGCTTCAGTGCCCTGTATCAGTGACCTACCTCCGTTCCTGCCTCCAGCATTGTGTTCTGTGTCTCAGAAAGACCTGGCTTACTCTGCAGGGTGGAGACACACAACAGGCTGGCATAACCTGCAGATTGAAAACTCCCCTTGCCAGTCAGGAAATCCCTTTGGCTTTACCTGCTACTGAAAAAGAGATTGAAAGGGAAACAACGCCTTGTTTTCATTATTCAGCCTTGTGATCCTGTTTGACTATTACAGGTCTCTTTCACTTCATCAAAATCTTTAAGAATTTCAGCATTACCCACCCCTTCTCTTGTAACACACAGAATGTTTCTGGGCTGCTGAACTGTACTTTGCACCTTCTAATTACAGGGGTAGAAGCCAATAAGCTTAGATGGGGGGGAAAAAGTCCCAAATGTAAGAATATGGTCAGTTACTGAATATGCTGTTCCTGATTTAGCTCAGGAAGGCAGCTCAGATGAAGCATCAAGCTGGATTATACAGAAATGTGCAAACATTTCAGCATAAATATTCACTAAATAGAGAGGAATGTGATTCAAACATTTAGCTCCAGCTTCATCACTCCAAGTTTCGATGTGCTCAGTTGGGGAAGGAAGGAGAGAAGCATTCTTGGAGTTGGCTCCACACCTCAGCAAGGGCTGGGCTTCAGATCCAGACTTTTCTACAGCATTCAAGATGCTTTGTGACTACTCCTCCTTCCAGGACATTTTTCCCATGAATTGGACTTTTTTCCCCTCCCTATAGTGTAATTCCATTAAATTTCATGCTCCACAAATGGAATTTGCACAGAAAACCATAAAACAACTTCAATACATCCAAAAAAAAAAAAAAGAAAAAAGAAAAAGAAGAAAAAAGAGAAAAGAAAAAAAAGACAAAAAAAGAAAAAAGAAAAAGGTAACATTTCTGCATGGGCAGAATTTGTCTAATTTACTTTTCTAATAATTGAGGGTTTAGAAATACCAGTGTGATGAGTCTGACAGAGAAACCAGAGTCAGGGAATAACTTACATGACCTCAAAGGCAACTTCAGCAGAGGCTCAGCTTTACCATTGTTGAGTAACTTGGGCGAAACCTGGTCCTGCATATAAAGTACCTGTCTGTTGACAGGTATATGCCCTCAAAATATGTCTAGAAATTAGCATAATGGAAGTGCACACTGCTGGATCACCACAAACATGGAATGGTATCAGTGGTATCCTTCAAGAACTAATGGCCACCAGATCTCTGTTAGCTGCTGCTGAGCTATAGACACGTATCTATCTGTGACTATACAGCAAAATCACTCAACATGTAAAATGTGTTTCCTAGTTTTACATTATTAGTAAAAATAGAAAAATAGATCTTGTTCTTGCATGTGGTAAATGGTAAAGATTCTGTTAAATGATAACCAGAGCATTTGAAACAACTAATACTTTTGCCTGTGATCCTCTCAAAAATGGGTTCATTTCATGGTATGGCAGAGACAAAATTTTCACATCTGTCTTTCATCTTCAAAAGTGACTTGGGTAGGAAGTGGGGGCAGGTTTTCAGAGGCAATTAAGATGCAGATGCTGAAGAACTTCAGCAGGTGAGGTACCTGCACTCCACTGCCTTCAATGGCAGCCAGACACAGATCCCACTGACATTCTTTTCACAATGTGACTCTGTGTGTGTTAAAACCCAAAATACCTCTGAAAGACCTGCCCTGTGTGCCTTTGGAAATCACTTACCAAAATAGGATATCTGCATCTCAGATTATGTACTCTGTGGCCTGTTTAAAAAGTGGCACAGAATTCTCTACAGAATATGCTGTTAATTAGTTCTTTCACTACAACATGTTCAACAGGTGCACAGATAAGGACTGTCTGACTAAATGGGATGTACATATATCTGAGACAGACTATCAATTATTAGCTTGAAGAAGAAAAGCGAGAGAGAAAATTCCCCTCCACGGTTGCAGAGTGGTACAGTATCTACTACAAGGAAGGGATTGCATGTAAACCCCATACTGTCTGTTTTCATAGTTTTAAACTAAATTGTTCTTAGTGTTTTCTCAGAGTTGTTTTGTAAAATTAGGAAGCTACAACAAACACATCCTTGGGACCAGTCAGGCTCAGCACTCCAATTATGTTGGGCTCTGCACGTAATTATGCTGCCAAGTGTTTATTATTATTTAAAAGGCTTATACGTTATTTGAATATTCAATTTAATATTCACTGAAACAAAAGAAATCTTTTATTACATTTGCTCTGATATTATACTGATGCATGACTACTCTTCCATGACTCCAAAGCCCCACAAATCTGATTGCATGGTTAGCAAACTACAATGGTAAAATATGCAAACACTTTAGTATTATCTAATCTGAAGGAGAAAATAAGCAGTGAATGGCACACACAACTAGAAGCCCAAGCACTGAGAGTTCTGATCTCCCAGTTTACTTACTGTAGTCATTCAGGCAAAGAAAGATTTCACAGAACAAGGGAGGTCTCTGCTTTTAAGAGTGGAAAGGTTGTAAGTGTTCTGGGCAAATCAATACTTTAAAACAAAAGGTTCTCTTGTTCTATCAGTGCCCTCCTGCAGTAGGATGACACTTCTTGTTGACTGTCATTTTTCACCCCCAAGTAAACTAAGTAAGAATTTTTATTTTAACACTTTCTGCCACTGTAATTATCTCCATGCAGATATGAAATACAAGGGAAAACCAGGTCGGACGCGCCTGCAAGCAACTGGAGTCGACTTCAATAAAAAATTTCCATCTAACCTTACTAATTATTAATGTACAGATGTTCTAGGCTCAAAATGTAACGCCTGTGCTTACTCCAGGGAGCTGGTCCCCTCTGGCTGTACTCAGTACTAAACCAACTCTCTCCCTGCAGTGAAATATCAAGCCAACATCTTTCTTTTTACAGCAAAAAGTTCTATTGTTGTTTCTGCAAAAAAGCAAACATTTATAAAGCTTATTCTTTAAACACTGGATTCTTATGACTGTGCTATACACCATAGTGTATCAAGAGGTCTAGAATCACATTCCAGCTGTACTGCTGTTTTTAACAGCTCTCACTAAGGTCTTAGATTTCAATGCCAGATATTCTTGCTCATTGTTTGGAGAATATCCCATCACCTCAGCGATTCCTTTTCTTATTATTCTTTTCAATGCAGCAAAAGTTTTGTCCCTGTTTTAAAAGGTCTACACTGCGCATATCTGTCCTCATTCTTTGGATATCCCTTTTGTCTCTTGGAAGATTTTCTGTCTTCATTCCTATTTTTCAGAAATAGCACTGTTGTCCTCCATGGCTACACTTCATGGCTTCTACTCAATTTACTTCCCCCATTGTGACTCATCTCTGTAACTTTGGATGGAACTGAGGATTCAAAATCAAAGCATGCTGAAAGCCACGGGGCTGGGACCATGGTCCTACTGCCATGCAGCGAAGCACTTCCACACCTCCACTGATTGTGTCATGTTAGTGGTTCAGGTACTCCAGGATAAACTACTTCAGACCTTCAGCCTATCCTAAGCACACTCCCAAATATCCTCGTACTCAAAACTCTGGAAAGGAGTGGATTTATGCCATTATCTATCTCAAACAGCAGAAGAGGAACAACTTTACTTTCCAATTCCTCAGCCTTCCACATAACACTCCCACCTCATTTTCCACATATAGTAATATTTTATTCCCCCTCTTACATCCTGGAACTCTAACACCTTGGGAGAGAAGCATTAAGAGATCTAAATTAACTGTGTATGTTCTAGATCTGTTCTTTCCCATTCCCTGCCAAGAGTTTTAAAACACTGGCAATCAGTATTAGCCCAAATCTGCTTCAGCTAAAGCCATGTGGAATTTTTGTGAGAATTCAGAGATCACTTGCAATTTTCCCAGCCACTCCCTACTGAAGCTTCAGTTCCTGTATCCTTCAAACAGCTCCTCAGAGCAGCACTGACTATCATCTTCCAACACACACTGGATCCATCTTTAACACTCCAGTGTCACGGCACTGCCCTGCAGTACTCAGTGAGCTCCTACACCAGCAGCTGCCTTTCCAAGAAAGACTTAATTTTTTTTCTTAGCATCCAAAGACCAACATTGTGGCTTTTCTCCCAAGTGTTCCAGGACACCATTACCAGCACAAAGGAAGGTGGGATATGAAGACTCTGACGTGGCAGCAGTTAAAGTAGTTGTTCTACACTCAGGCAGAATGTGGTAGAAAGCAGCTTTTCCTTACTTTGCTGGATCAGACTGCATCCCTCTGCACTGCATAGTAAATAAAACTGCAACACCTGTATCTGACATACACATATTGATCTCAGTGATATACTGCAAAAAGGCTATTTCAAATATTCTTTCTCCCCAAAATCACATGAATAATACACTTCATTTCTTTGGAAAGAATCCCAAGGAAAAAAAAAAAGAAAAATGGAGACATATTTAAAGATAAAATATTTCTACAGTGCCCTTATTCTTTTTTTTCTTTTCTTTTTTTTTTTTTTTTTTTTTTTTTGGCCAGGAGCCATGTAATTCTTTTCTGGCTGGCTTGTTCTGTCACAAACAGAATGACCTTTATTGAATGGTCAGCAAATGTGATGGTTTTAACACAGCTGCAGTTGCAGTGAAACTGATGCACCATGATTGTACCCCTGCTCACAAAATGCAGAGGCTCCACTGGGGATTGTCAAAGCAACTCATAGCAACTGAATGCAACAATCCAATTAGGGAAACAAGCACAGTTCATGCATAAAGTCTCTTCCAGACTCCATTAGAAAACAATGTACAGAGGCTTGTCTTTGAACCCACAGATTTCTATTAAATGCAGAAGAAAAAAGTTGGGATACTTTGCAGTTTGACTTATCTAAAAAGACCAGAGGTCTGGAAGGGGCCTCCTTATAGCTCTGTGGCAGAGCTGGCTGCTGGGATACAAAAATATGCAGTGGTCCTTCATGACCAGGGCCACAGCTGATGGTAGAGACACCAACTTCTCCATTCTCCTCAAGGAATACAATAAAAACCTGCTTTCATGGCAGGGTAATTTTTTGTTATGTAGCTTAATGGATTTTGAAGTCTTTATCCTGTTGCTTAGGATTTTTTGCTCTGAAAACAGAATAGGATGAAGGAAAAGCTCTCAGTTTAAACAGGATTTTTATCATGATATTTGTAAGGGCCAGTATGAGAATGATAGATGATAGATGCTAAGAGATGACAGTCTTAACATGAGATTTTGTTTGGGCTCATCTACTCCATCCACAAAAATACTCTCACCACCAGAAGATGCAACTGTGTGCCACAGCTTCAGTTGACTCCTGTGGTGCCACAAGTACTATTCATCTTGTCTATGAGGCAAGACAAAAATAACAGAGATTAGGCTGCCTGTCTGGAAAGTACCAGGCAGGAAACATGACAGCAAGGAATCCTGACTGCCTATTGTCTGATGGCTCCTGTGCCTGGGCAGAACCTCCTCTCAGCAGCCTCAGCTACTGAGCAGCCCTGGCTCATTTCTGATGATCATTCCTAACAAAAACCCAGACCCTTGGGGCAAAGGGAGAGCATTTCTCATTTACATCAATAAAATAATATGTTATTACTTACTTTGCTATCTTGTTGCTTAAGTGAACAATGTTCAAGAAGTCTACAGGAATAATGCATTGTCAACACTATACAACAGTACGAAAATGTCACTGGGACAAGACAACAATGAGCAGAAAATAAAACCAAACACAGAAAAGTCTGCTCTGCACCTGAACAACTTTAAGCAAAGCCTGTTACATTTTTTGTACCAAAATGTGTTAATGACAATTTCATGCTTTTTATTTAGGATGTTTTCATAAATATTTATAAATGATCAATGAATACATAATAATTTTATATAACGTAATAGAGCAATAATTCTGTAACCGAATTAATTAAAAATCATTACTAAATATATGTTTTGCTTTGGATCAAATTTAACACAGAAACATACTTACAATATGTTTAAAGTGTCTTAACTGACTTAAATAGTTATTAATACAATAAAACAAAGTGTGGATGATAACAGCTGAAGGCAGGCACACAAATAATTCTATCTCAGTAAAATTAAACCCTTGTACAGAATAATATGATAAAAATATTTAACTGATATGTGGAGATTACTAAAATAATGTCCTGACACATTTCTTTTGGGCAAAACCCAGCATGTTTACTGTTAGCTGGTTTTCTTCTGTAAATTGTGGTTAGTAGCCATTCTCAAATAAATTAGAAATGTTTCTTGATGTCCTACATGAGTCAAATGTGGGCATAACTTCACTCACAGTTTATGGAAGTGTTCCATTAGCAATCACAACTCTTTTAATTCAGCAACAGAGCTGGTGAATCTTTTTTTTCCAATTAACATTTCATTCACTGGACGATCAGACCGTTAGGAGAAGAGGGGACCACAACTATAAATTAATTTAGGCCAAGTTGAATTTAAAACCCAGGCTGAAAAAAATGAAGGAAAATATTTTTCAAAATGAAAGTAAATGCCACTTACTTTCAAAACAGAAAAAAAGATTAAACTAAAAGTTAGTATTGAAATAACATGAACCAGATTTCTTACAGATAAACTAACATTTTCCAGCTTGGCCCAAAATGAACTGTGTAATTTCAGTTTCCCTCAACATTTCCCACTCCTTCTCAGGTTCCACTTGACTTTAAGTTATTCTTTCTAAGCTTTAATTCTGTCAGTCAGGAAAGAAAATATACATTTGTCACTTATGTTGAAGAACCTAGTGCTAAGCTATCACAGAATAAAGTCCTGTAAAGGAAATGAGAAAAGACTGTGAATAGGAACTTGAGAAGAAGACACTGCACCAAGGAATATTCTGTAAAGGACAGTCATTAAAAAAGACCAAAACTAGGGAAATACAACAGCTTTCAGCTTTTCTTTAAGAAATATGTCCCTAAAAATCCCTGAAGGACCACAGAGAAATCCATTAGAACATCATTTTTATTAGTTTACAGAAAACTGGTTTCCCTTGTGAAACAGCAATTTCCGTTTTTATTGCTTCTAGACTCTGGTCTCTGTGTGACAATTGAGGCTGCTACTCTTCATACTGTAACTCATATAAATATACCTCAAGTAATAAAACTGAAGCTAATTCTCATTTTTCTAGCAAAATGTCCACTGAAGCCTCTCCATTTCCCTTCATTGTAGTGTAATAATCAGCAATTATTTGTTTAAAGTGGTTCCCAAGAATCCCCACTGTGACAGATGCTGCAGAAATAGAGAGCAAATATAAATTCCCTCTCCACCTTCACTAATGACTGCAGGTTAAATACAGTAATTAAGTGAAGTTCTGCCATTTGACCTGAAGAGTGGTATAAAACATGACAGTCAAAATATTACAAAGTGGTCCACAGCAAAACTTCTCATTATTGATATAATGAAGTCATTGTCCTTAAGTAAACATTTTAAATAGCATCCATTATTCATGTCAAGTCCTAAGGATTACCTATCTGGGATTTAGAAAAAAGATCACATTTGAATATCAAAAATTGACAGGTTTTTTAATCTTCTCTCATAATAATGACTTTGTACAAGTTTTATCTCTGTGTTACAACTCTGTTGTTTGAAATGGACCTATCAAGAAATTATTTTGAAACACATTAGGTCAAATCTTCACCTGTGCAAATCTGCATTGCTTCACTTCAAAGACATGCAATGAATGGCTTTTGCTTTGCTCTGAGGCATATGCTGATTTTTACACAACTGAACCAACTTGGTTACATCCAGTAGCACTCTGAATTCCCTGAAGTAAAGGTTTTAATGTTAAAAACATTTTGATAAAATCCAGCTTTGTAGTCAGAGGGAGGTCACTAAAGTCACAAAAACACTATCTGCAGAAAAATGCACATGAATACCCCATAAACCAAGATTCGATCTATGCAAAATGAATAGCACTTAAAACTTAAGAACAAGTAACAACATTGATTCCATTATCTTTTTATATTTTCCTAGGAGACTCAATAAGGTGTTATGAGGACGCAGCTGGCATCTAAAATTCACTCTGACACACACAATGATGTGTTCACATCACCTACTGTGGCCAGTTTTTGAAGAAGGTCAATCCAGAGACTACATAAATTAAATCTAAATTGTAATGCTCTACAGCTGCTTACACTTATATTATTAAAGAAAACTCAGTGTAGTTCTATACACCTCAAAGTTTCAAAATCATGGTTTTTATTTATGCCTCCAGAAGTGCAGTTTCACAATAATTGTTAAAATAGTGAAAATTAATGGTATATAATTAAGTGGGATACTACCCTATTAGGAAATGGTGCTTTACTGCAGAGATATTATTATATGGTTCATGTCAAAAGCATTGTTGGTCTTGTATGTTGTAAATGCTGTGTGATGTTACACTCTTCTCTGATTTGTAGCACAGAGAAAACATGCAAACCAAACTGGTAATTATTAAATGTATGCCATTCACATCCATTTTCCTGTTTCCTTTGAGAAGTGTGGCTAAATGGTTCCAGAGAGGATGACTATGATAATAACTACACTAATAAAATACAGATGCATACAATTTTTACTTGCATCAACATAACCAAAACTAGAAAAATAAGCAATGAGACAACCCTTAAAAATGCTTTAGGGCACTCAAATTCATGTTAAAATGTGGAAAATAACTATGCCTTTTTTATGACTGTTTTTTTTCTTACTGAAGCAGTACAAGTACCACATTGTGATGAATGTGTTCCAAAAGTTTGTGTTCAAACTGTCTCCATGATGTGGAATATCTCTAAAAACACCACAGACATTTGTGTAACGGAGGCAGCTCATTGTAAGGCTTTTTTAAAATAGCATAGCATGAAACTCAAAGTGTCAGTGCATAAATTACTGCTGCCTTGAGGCTGCAATAACTTATGCATCCTTGTATTCACCCTCAGATACAGCAGCTCAGCTCCCTCTCCTGCCTCCACCTCTCCACCTCTCTGTGGCAACTGTTACAATGCCATTAAAATCCAGTCCTGCCCATTCCACTAGAGGTGAGAGGGGCAGAGAACTGCATAACAAATGGCAGAAAAAAAACAAACAGGAGGGTTTGGGGGTTTATTTTTACATTATTGCAATAATTATTTGTTCATATAACTCATTATTATTTGTCTAGTCAGGCATAATTTGATTTTATTCTTTTAATGAAAACTTGATCTAATTTGAGGTTATCATTGTCAGTTCACGGATCAAACCAACTGATCAATAATGGTAGTACTACTAAGCAATAGGCAATTCTATCTACAGAGCAATTAGTGACAGTGCAGTCAGCTGCAAGGTTTGATCTTGCTGAGCCAAACAGCGTCGGGAGACTGGCTTCTTTATTTTTCCCTATCTTTATTCTTTTTCATTTTTTCATTCCCTTAAAAGAATAAAGCCTTATCTTGCTAATAAAAGACAAGGCTAAACTACACAGACTGTAGACTAATATTTGCTCCTAAAACCATAATATCCCCTGTTTTAAGCATGAGAAAAAACCAGTAAGAACTAAGATTGCAGCAAATAGCATTCTTTGATCTAGAAATACACAGTATCTTTAGTCTTAGGAGCAGCTCATGACAGAATCCAGTCTATGATGGTGTTACGTGTATATAATGCTGGCAAAATAATGAAATTGCACTGAAAGGATTTTATACTGCAGTTCTGACTTAAACTCATCAAATTAAATTCTTGATGAATTAATGCACAAAGACTGAGGTCAATGCAGTATACGACTTTGGCGTTTCGTACAGATGAGTGACAATTATGGATCCTTTCAGATATTTCAGATGGCTCAGCAGGACATAATGTAACTGAAAACTACATTCAATAGAGCAAATACATTGTTTGTATCACAGCTTCATCCAACATTTTAGTTTATTTGATATATTCATCCATTAGAACCAAATGGTTCTACAACGCTCTTACTGAGTTGAAGGCACCCAGGAGTTTTAACAAATGCTTTCCCATATTAATTCTGAGACTACATCATTATTTTTATATCACCAAGGGGATCATAATGTAAATTAACAAGGCCATATATAGCCTTTGATACAAAAATGACTATATTATGTTCTTATGAGTGACCAGCACAAAATACATTGCTAAAAAAAGACACGTGAACATGTCTGCATTATTTGCCATACTTATCTAATGGCTTCGGAGTGTCTCAAACATTCTAAGGTACCCTGAGAAAATCTTGGATGACCATCATCATGCATTTTCTTCTCTCAAAAAGTCCTTTTAACTCTGACTATCAGGTCTAGACAGCTTAAGCACAGCTCAGAGCTGCTGCATTTGAGACTGCTTTGTACACCAAGCCAAAAGAACTGAAAAGGAGCAGAAGGGCTTTTGACTGGCCATTTCATTAGGCTAAACTAGAATAGCCAGAAATGGCTTTTACTTACAAAAGGGAAATAAGCATCAGTTAAATTTTCACCACACAGAGGTGCAGATTAAAAAAATGTCACAACTGAACAAAGCAATTTGGCTGTGCCTTGGCCTTGGGCAGTGGGGTTCAATGCAGTGTGCAGAGTGGTCCTGCTCCTTTATAAACCTGTTCTTAAGTACAGTTGGTCAGGTTATCAAAATCTGAGTTATCAAAAATTAATTACTGCTAGCTCATAACCTCATAAATAGCAGAAGAAATGCTAGAAAGATATTAGCACCCTGTGCAGTCAATGGTCTCTTACACACTGTATGTGCACAGCTCTGGCAATTCACTGCATGTTATAATTGACAAATATATCCCCTAAGCAAACAAGACCTCAGAAGCTCCTAAGAAACCTTAACAACCACTGCTTGGTACCAGCTAACCTTTCCAGACTGCTGCTGTTACTGTGTCAGCACTGTGGTGCTCACGGCTTCCCAACACTCCCAGCTCCAGCACAGATCCCAGTGCTGGGACACGCAGCAAACTGGGCTGTGCCTCCAGCAGGCACAGCACTCCTCTGCTGCAGACACCAAGCACCGGCCCACACTGCTCACTGAGCTACTCCCTTGGGAAAAACACTTCCCTCAGGCTCCATCCCGCTCACCTGGAAGGAGCACAGTTGTCCTTCACATGCAGGTCCAGACTGCAGGGCACACACACACTCACAGAGAGGTGCCTGAGGAATCTGGCCTGAAATACTGGAGAAGAAACTTCAGCATCAAAGGGGATGCTCTGCTGTTCTACGAGATGACAACTCTGTTCAGTTTAACAAACTGGAGAAGGGCCCTGACTAAATGCTGCTAAGCTGTGCAAATCACTGACTGCTGATTTGTCTCCTTGGGCTGCTGACAACCAAGGTAAGTCAGAAATACTTGCAAGTGCAAAGCAACAGGCTGTGAACACGATGAGCTCAGGATAAGGAGGAATAAAACCTCAGGTCACCTTTCCCTCCCAATGATTCTTTGCATCATGAATCAAAGCAAAAGAGGTGGCCAGGAAAAGCTATGCATCTGGAGCTGAAGAAATGAATAATTACTTGTTACTGAGTATAAAATTCATGTCAGGAACTTTTCACTTTTTTTCTTCAGAGATTAATACTTAATCACTTTATGGAGCTATTTTTCATCCCACTGTACTACTGTATCTTATATACCTCCTGAAATGCAGGCTCACAGTGCTGTCCTACTCTGAATTGCAAGAAGAGAATTCAAAAATAAAAAAGGAGGCGTGATATTAAATGTCTCATGAGAAACCAGAGGAAAAAATCTATCTCTGTAAGAGAAAAATCCTTTAAAAACTCCTTAACCTAAATACAATACGAGGTCATTTTACCTGCTAGCTGAGTGAGTTTGTCACAAATGCATTCACATTTATTCTTCTTCTACAAAGCACTTCAGTCATCGTTATGCTTACTAAGAGAGTTGATATTTTCTGGGAAGAAAAAAAGCATGTGGTCAAACCAGTTTGGTAAATTCTCTGAAGGCTGAAAGAAGAAACTACATCTAAAAGGGCCAAATGTCACAGATGAAGGGAAGCACTGGAGCTATAACCAATGGATTTTTTTACATCATCTCCATGGTAAACACCTTTAAATAACTCCCTTAAATGCAAAGCCTCTAAGTAATACATTATGAGTTTCTTGAAAGGCTCAAGTACTTTTGTAGGTGAAAAGGGAATTGATGGTCAAATTCAAGAGAATTCTTGTATAGGAGTATGAAAAACTGCTTTTCATTAGTAACCATGACCACTGACTTCCAGTATGACATTCAGCATGTCTCTCAAGTCAAAGCTCACTGTGCTTTCAACTCTACAAGGGTATTTCCACACACATAAGCACATGAAAACCAGGTTGTTAACCTGCTGATCAGTATATCAAATCTTCCATCTGAAAAATGGGACTGGAACCCTTTGCATACCAACATTCATTCATTGTTGTTTGAGGCCATCAAATGAAAGTCACTTCAAGAGCACAAAGCCTTTAAGAAAACTAAATTCTTACCCACCATTCACCCAGCAGTGAACTTACAGTTCTGTATCAAAAGAAATTCAACCTGCATGTGAAGTCTCTCTGAGTAGTGAGAAAAGAACATGTAATTGCTCAGCTGAGAACTCTTTCTGGAGTATCTGAGGACACTTCATGAAAGGAGAAACTTTGATTTACTAACTTGTTGAGATACTCCATTTTATTAATATGTTCCTCAAGTGCAGGAGAAATCTCTTGTGTTTGGCATTTTTTTGTCACTTGCAACTATTATAGTAATTCCATTTAGCCACAATAGCCTGTGCTCATTCCACAGAAGTTCTTCACTCAGTGAATGGTTCATTTGCTTGGGCTGAAAACCATCTCACTATCACATCAAGCTCACAGAAGTGTGGGGTCTCTCATAGTGTATGTTGGGAATCTGTTCCCTCACTGTGAATATGAAACAGCCATGGCTGCATAAATACCATGGGCTACCAATAATAGCTGTCACTCAGGTTAAGAAACAATGATTTCTGGGTGAAGAAAAATGCACACAAAGAGTAAACACAGAGTCAAGATCCAGTGAAGGGTGATACCATTTGCAAACTCATAAGAACACTAATGCTAAATAACTGTCACCTTAACTGCATTAAGACATAGGGTGTCAAAATCTCTGTCCTTTGCAAAACTCATGATAACCAGAACATGCTACTTCACTGAAATAAGTAGTAAACTTCACATGCTAATGCAATGTTACACATCTCTTTTTGACACATATCTGAAAATTGCTTCATTAAATTGTGCTGCTTTCTTCAGTCCCACTCAGAGTACCAGCCCCCTTATGCAGAATTTAGGTCAACAAGCCAGTTTACTTCCATGGACAGAACCAGCCCAGCTGCCCAGGTGAAGGCAGCCTGCCTTGCTTGGAGCGTCTGAGCCAAAGACACCAAAGACTTCAAGTTTTTAAGGCTGTGCCACACATACAGATGCAAAATAATAAACTCAAATGAAGTAACTTTCAGTAACTCCTAGATCTGTGGGGTGAGATGGGTTAAAGAAATGGATTTGATAAAAATTCACTCACAGTCTTTTGCATACAGGTATTCTTTTCTACAGCTTTCCTTTCTACTCCTCCACAGGATCAACAAATTCCACCTTGTTGCCTTTGGTTTCAAGCAAAGCCTTTCTATCACCTCTAATGCTTGGCTTTGTGCCAAGTCCTTTGCCTCAGAGCAAAACTGCCAACAATGCCTCTCATGTATCTTTTCAGCCCTTCCTCCCTCCACCTGCACTTGGAAACTGTCTTGAACTTCAGCTTTGTTTCTAGAAATCTGGAGAAGCAAGATACTGACCATTTAAGCCTTGCTGATGCACACCTAAAATCAACTGACAACTAAAGCTTCTGCCACTTAAATTACTTGTGCATACAATGAAAATAATTAAATGTTACATCTCTACCGAAAGTGGATAAAACATGCGCATTCATGAAAAGCTAAAGATTTAAATGCATGCACTTACATGACTTATTTTATAAATATAATCATTCCCAGACTTATCTCTAAGGCTTTGGTGAGTAGCAATGCTGCCAGTTCTCCTGTTTACTGCTGAAGATATTCGGGGCCTCATGACCCCAAGAGTTTCAGTTGCTTTCATTAGGACCATGAAAGTGCACACATCCTGCTTCAGACTTCCAGAAATGATTTAACCAGGACCTGCCTGTTCATACTCTGTACACCGAATGTTCTGAGTCAGGTTCACGACCTGATTTCCCATGAAGTCAAGTTAGATTCTAACACTTTCTCAGCCACAACTGGACTCACAGTCAGTGTGAGTGAGGCCACTGTAATACTCATTTCTTCATGAACGGGCTGACACACTTCTGTATTCTCAGAGGCCCCACGAAACAAGACACAAATGTGTTGCACATGTGCAGTTACTCCTCCTGTTGGAAAACACTGCTGACAGTGGTGTGTGTTCCAACAGCTTCAGGGGATGCTCAGGCATTTAGCTGGGCATCCCAACACCAAACTGAACCTACTGTGTGTACACAACACTTGTGAGTAAAGAGGCACAAAGCTGCAGTACAGCAAACCCCCATGAACTCCATGCTGCTGGTTTTCAGCTGCATCTTAGCATTGCCAGTATGATACATCTCATGCTGGATGACTTTCAAAGTTGATTCACTCTTCTTGTTCATAAGCTACAAAAACGGTTTAAGTGATTACCAGGGGTAAGCTAAACAAATAGCAGCTAATGGGAAAGATCAGGAGAAAAATGCTTAAGGCTCTCAGTCCACCTAAAAACCGGCCAACATCCATTCTCCCACACAGGGTCTTAATGTTTGTTTGGGCAAGGATCAGTAAAAGGGCTTTCTTCTGTATCTGTGTACCACAGAGACCAAGATAAAAGGAGTCTGTATGAGACTGTAGAGGTTTCAGAGGAAATAAATGGAGAGTGATTATCAAAAGCTAGATTCAACTGTTCAGGCTCAGATTATTCCCTAACACATTCAGGCAGTGAAATCAAACAGTAAAACAATCCTGGAATATTTCAGTTAAGGTCCTGGCATATTTCCTGTTCAGAGCCTTGGTTCATACATTATACTGCTGAAAGCAACAAAACAATGCACCCTTAATAAGAATGTCAAGGTTTGCCTCTCTGTCAGGGTAAATTACTTCTATTTCATGCAAACATTGCTAAGCAGTATTTACGACTTTCGATTTTATATAAATACAAATTCTAGGCATTATAAGATGGTAAAGTCACCCATTCCCAGAAGGCTGATAGTGAAAGAAACAGATCATTTTCTTATTGCACGTAACTGTATGAAGTATGATTGTTCTTTAAATATAAATAATGGATTTTCTACCATAAGGGTCTTTTACGCTGTGTGTGTTCTCTGTTGTACGAGAGCATGAAAACCTGAAGCCACACCACACATCCTTTCAAGCAACGCCATGCAAAAGATGCCACATTTTGTGGCCACGCTACAACTTGTCTTTTGACCTAGAAGAAAACTTCTGGATGGCAGTTACTGGGGCACATAATTCATCCAATGTACAGACCTGGGACATGGAAGCTGAGCCTCAGCTCAGGAGGTTTTGCCAAGATTTTACACCCTGCTGTGCATTTCTCCCTATATAAAGAAATGGGAAAGGAGAATGAGACAGCTCATCTACATAGCTACCTAAACACTAGCAATTGATACTGTCTGCATGTCATCCCCAGGAACCTGGGCTGCTGTCCAAACCACTCCTGTAAAGAGCCAAAAAATGCAGAAGAATCAAGGCTTGCAGTAACTCTTCCCTGTTTTGTCACCTTTGGTGTTTTATAGGCTTCCAAACAAGCTTTGTATGTTCCATTATTCTTCGCCACAGAGTGATTTTTACAGAAGAAAATGTCAAGATTTTAAATCCTTCCATACTTTTGAAAGCATAAGCGAAATACATTGCATCAACCTTACAGGTGCAACTGGGAAGAATTAAACAGGTATAAACATGCTAGCAACAAAGAATTATAATTTTAAAATGGACCAAGCCCATGTTTAATTCTGAGAAAAGTGTAAGCTATCGTTAAATCCTTTTTTCTTTATGCAAGGGATTCAGAGCAGTTCTTCAGCTACTGGAATAACTCCCCTGCTCTGAAAAATAAATATGTTAATGAATAGCTCAGCTATCGATTCTTTTGACATTCGACTGATCAGCAGGTGCTGAATTCAGGTTTACTAATGCTGGTGTAGCTCCTACCACTGGTTTTGTTTTACCCCTTCATTGAAGAATGATTTTTATAAAGAAAATAAAACATCCTGACATGCAGAAATACAATACAGAGCTTAACAAATGAGCTATGTGGAAAGAGGAATTCTTTTGCACCTCTCTGCTGATGGAAGATGCTTATAACAATGAGTCAGTCATTCTGTGTTGGGTTACATTTTTCACTGTTTTCAAGAGAGGCACAGTCCACCAAAACCCAACATTCTAAAATCCCTAGCAGTCCACCAAGTACAAAAGCAGAGCCTTTTTAGATTCCATAAAAATTAATCTTAGCCCAGATGTTTTGCAGGAAAAAAAATTATGTTCTACATATGAGCAATTTTCAGTGCAACTCTTATTTTACAAAAAAAAAATCCTTCAATTTAATTTTGTGGAAGCTATAATGAGCCTGGTTCTACATACAGCTTCTTTTATCAGCTCCAATCTCTCATTCTCCAGGGAAAGCAGTACAGAAGTGTCTTGTCCTTTGATAGCAATAGATAACTAACCTCATTTTGTAGAAGCAGAACTAAACAGAGTTGTTCTTTGTTTCAGCAGAAGCAGCGAGTCAGACCTCATTGCCTTGTACTGGACCCATTTTAAGGCAATGTGATAACTTACACATGATCATTGAGAACCTTCCACTCATACCTTTTTTCCCCACTGTTCTATACCTGGCATTTCTTTATGCAACAGGGGAGCAGAAGGTTTTATGCTTAAGAGAAAGGACTGGTATTTTCTGAAGCTGTATTGTCAGGTCTTCTGCATCGTTACACATCCATTAGGTTCAGGTCAAATTTTTGACTTTCTGTAGCAATAAGGATTAAATGTAATTGCTTTTAAAGCAGACATTTTCACCTCTCCTTAGCCACGTAACCTGGGGCTTTAGATTGACACTTCCCTTCCTCAGCCTTTATACACCCAGCATCAACCAATAAAAAACATATATTAGCCAACAATAACCTTATTGATCAAAACTTCTTTTTCCTTGATTTTAGGTCACACTAAATCAAGATAGGCTATACAAAACCCTAATGACAGAAGAATTTCTGATTTAGTAAGATATTTGTTACAATGCCATGAAGACTGTGATCTCTGTACCTCTGTCTAGACTGAGCTGCCATTGAGTTGGTAGCCATTACACAAACCCAGTCAGTCACCTTCCTGTCCTGTGGTGGCTCCTTTGATCCACAGGAAGAAGATGAAGACTTGATGCAAATCATGAAAGTGATTTGGTGTGACTTTGTTTAAATTATTTACATGACAGAAATCAATGTCTTTGTGCACAGCAGGTATGAGAAATCAAAGTAACAGGACAAAATGTCTGTGTTATACTGACAGATGGAAAGTGAACAATCTGTACAAAATTGTGTTTCTTTGGCAAAAATAAACTGAAACATTGCTTAAGGAGCATCATGAAAATTTAAATAAACAAAAGCTTCAGTATTCTAATCCACCATATAATTTTTATAATTAAATGAGAAGTACTTCACACTTTCACACAACAATGCAATGCCTGTGAAAACCACAGGCTTCTCTCTCCACACATTCACACCTGTGTTTCTCTGGCCCACTGACTTCAGTGGAATAGTATCTGATTTAAAATAAAGTAAAACAAGAGGAGAAATAGACCTGAAGACTGGAAGTAAACCTGAGGGTTTTGATGAAACATAATCCTCAGCATGAGATGCAAAAGGTGACTTTCCTGACAAATGCTACCCAAATTCTTAATAGCTTTCTGTATGTAACCTCATCTCGTCCTGACATAATCTTAATTAGTCTTAGTTCTGCTGCAGAGAAGCCTACTGAGGCACTTAGCACCATATAATTAATCAGACACTTTGCACGCATCACAGCAACCAACAGTGTCAACTTACTGATGTGAGTTAATACAAACAGAAATCAACCCTTCCCTTTCACATGAACTAAACACAAGGCATGGAATGCACATATGACTATTTCTTCTACACAGTGGTTAACACATCCTTTCCTCCCTTAGCAGCCATTTCCTAATGCATCATTACTCTGCAAAGTATATTTTTTTCTGCTGGCACTAGGCCAGAATATGGAATTTGGTATTTCTCTTTAATTTCTGTTTCTTCATAGAAGAGTAAGTCCAGCAACTGAAATAAGCAATGATATGACACGATTCTTGCTTGTGAAAATCATGAATCTTACTTTTTTTTCTGTGTGTTTTAGAAGTTTTTAAGAAAATGAATTTTACACCTGCACATAAATACATATATGAGAGCACAATCTGCAACAGTCATCTCATAGCAACAGGAAATAAAATATTATTTTACACTTAAGAATATAAATATATACAATGTACATACTAATTCACTGGATTAAAAGCTTCACCACCTATCTATGTAATTGTACCTCTTAACTTTATTCTATTGTTTGAGATTTATCTTTTGTCTTCATTGCAGGAGCCAAACATGGCAGGATTGTACTTAATGCAACCAAGGGGGAAACCATATGATTATATGATTTGATGGCAAAGAACAAAAAGACCACTGCTTAAGGAAAACAATTTCATAAAGCTCCATTCTCCTAAGCTTAAACTGAAAGAGTTCATTAAAACCACAGGGTTTGTTCAGTTTTGTATGGCATCTCTAATATGCTGTAGTGCTTACTAATAGTAAATGCAATGTTTAATACATGGCAGTCTTTACCTTCAGCAGAACACTGTAAAAGTACTTGTAAGAACAATTTAATGTATAACTAATACTCAACATAAGAAAGATTAGTCTAATATTTAGTTCGTTTTCACATTCTCAGTGAGATTATAATCTTTTTAGAAAGGCAGCATTTAAATAATAGTTTATTTCAGGAACTGACAGTAAACTGCTTAACACCTTCTCTCTACAGTGTTCGTGTCCCAAAGCAGTTAATTATCTAAGACAGGAACGATTAAAAATTGTGACAGATTTAGTGTTTGCATTTCCAGTGGTATCTCAGCAAGGGAACAGGTACAGTCTATTCATTACCTGACATAAAGGAGTCATACACCACTATTACTGTCCAACCTCTTGCAATTTTTTTTTTTTTGTATTTGAAGGTCTATCACAAGAACTTAGGGAGCTTACTGGAACTGCCACATGTTTCAGGTGGTGTCACCCATGATTACCACTCCTCAACAAAAGAATCCAATGTGCATTTCTCAGTACCTAATTGTACTGCCTCTCCTCCAATAGAAAACTTAATTTATTATAATACTGGATGAATTATAACTGACAGAACTGCCACCAAGTTTGTATTAACCAAACTAAAGCAGCAGTAACTAAAGATAATAAACTGTTCATTTTTGTTCCTGTTTTAGCAGATGGCAAATATTGTCACCAAGCAGCTCAATGAGGATGTAGTAAGTATAGGGAGGACAGATAAAACATGGTAAGTTTATCCCAAACAACTCAAAGCCCATCATCAAGCTACCCATCTGTACTGATGCCTCTTCCATCCTAAGATGTCCTTTATCTTCCAGCCCTGAGCTTCATCTCGTAATCCTACAGTCACCTTCACTGTCATCTAATTCAGCTTTGTCCCTCTCACACATAATCAGAATGTCTAACACGACACAGGGTCAGCATAACACAGGTGAGCTACATGATTTGGATTAGTAATTTTAAGATTGTGTGAATGGGAAGACAATAAAAGAGGCAGATGGCAACAGAGCTAAAGTCAGATTCTTGGGGCTAATTCCACCAGCAAGAGCAGTGTTTTAACCCATGATTAAAACCTTAGCACGAACTAGGCAAAGTGATGCCTTGACACCACCTAAACTCTTCCAAAGGGATTAGTCATCATAATAAGCTCATGATTAGACTGTCTCTACCTAAGGAAGGATTATACACCGTGAATTGCCAAAAAATGCAAGTTTGAGGCTGCAAGTCTCCCCCCTCATAACTCCCATTATTATCTCAGTTAGTCTGAGAGTCACGTCATCTAGACCAGTTCCACTGAAACTCTCACTGTTTTGGATTATTTTTCAGTCTGAAGTGCCAAATTTCTTATTAGGCATGATCTTGGAAGACTGATGAAACTCCTTCTAAAGCAGATTTTATTAGCCTTAATCATGGCAAGTTTCATCAGTCCTAGAAAAAATGACATTTTACTTTATCACACGTAAATTTATCGCATTTGGCCACACCAAGCCTTTCCTACTCAGACAAATGGCTTATAGGAGCTTTCATTTGAAAGTGGACTAAACCAGAAATATGGATGTATGGATAGTGGTTTTACAAAATTTAAGGAGTAATGGCATTCTTAAATTTTCCATATTTCCTACTTGATCTCATAGCTAGTGTTTATCAGCGCTAGAAATATTTAACACCTCCAAATCACTCCAAAAATTCTGAATTCTTGATAGTCATCTAAAATTAGACTGAAAGTTACTTTTTTTCAACATATGATATGTCCTTAGTTGGGTGTGAAGAGCATACCTCCTGAAGACTTGATCCTTAAACATTTGCAGTAGCCTAAAGGATTAGAATTTTGTCATGGGAGCCAGTAAGAGAATCTAAGTTTCGTTGTCTCTACCCAGAACCTTTTGATCCAAAGAAGGTCTTGGAGTTGTAAATCATAAAGCTGGTGAGAAAGGCATTGGCACATCTATTTGATACAAAAATTACTACCCTGGTGAAACCTGTAACAGAGCAACAGAGCAGGGGGAACACCTGCTCCACAGAAACCTGCAAGATTCCTCACCTGAGATGGTTTTTCAAGTCTAGATCTTTTCACAGTCTTTGCTACATTTCACGCTTCTCTGTAGTTAACAATTAACTGACAGGCTTAAGTGTGAAAGCACTGGGTTTAGTATGTTTCCACTTAGTAAAACATAACTCTGGTCATTCCTGTCACGCATCTAAATTTGTCTCTGGATATCCATGTGACATATCTGGAGCATCTTTTCTCCAGCCGAGCCCTGAAGCATCTTACGCTCTACATTCTTAGATGTTATTGATGCTTAGGCATCTCCAGAGCATATCTTGGCATGGATTGTCTTCGTCCAGTGACAGCAGAAATGTGCATTTATGTAAAGTGGTGAGGGCTCTGCAATGTCACGCAGAGTGGAAGGTCTTCCCTAACAGCCTCCTTCATAGTATCAATTTTATTTATTTAGCAAGGACTCAAAAACTCTGGGAAGTGCTGAGTCTGCAGTTCCATGCAAACCAGGTATGCCAATTGGGTGCTTCCACTGTTAACACCATCCTCCAGACAATGTCTTTAAAAATGAACAACAGTATGAAGATGCCTTATTTTCATTTACCATTTACTTTAGTTTCTTCTTTGCAGGACCATCAGGATGTGCCACCTACATCCAGAAGAAAATTGTGCTGCACATACTGATTCTGGGAATACTTAAGAGTAAGCTATGAAATATAAAAATCAGTTAAAAGGATGGTGCTTACCCCGTTCTGTGTCATAGAGGTACACAAACTTTTCCCACTTATAGTAAGTCAAGAGACTCAAGATGGCTCCTTTCAATGCTGGCCGCATCTGGATGACAAACTGCACATCTGCGTCTGTTGGAAAGCTGGGGGTGATGAAGGATGTGTGAAGGGCTCCACAAAATGACGTCAGTGTGTTCATTGACATCTGGTCGTAGAATCCAAAGATGGCATAAACTCCTCTGGAAAACTGTGAACAGACTAAATAAAACAGACAAGGGTGTGAAAATCGGAAAAACACTGAATGCGATCAAACTTTCCAAGTATATTTGAGGTAAAGCTTCTAACTATTCCTGAAATTATTCTGTGTGATGCAGCAGATGGAATGAATTAATGAGGTAATATATACTAATTTCAGTGTAGTAGTAAATTGTACTGACTTTGTAACAATTAAACTGGCCTGAACATATTTTGGACCGTGGGGAAACACTTCATTATTTCCCATCTTTTATAGAGGTTGAACAATGAGCATTTTGGACAAAAATGAAAGTATTCCAATTTATAAACAATGCCAACTTCATGGGAGTTGCAGGAAAAAAAGAGTTTCTTTGTGGTTCAGCTCCGTAGGAAAAGTGAAAACTTCTTGTGACCCTGGGTTCTTTCCCTGGAGGGATTCTGCAGCAGAGACAGTGAGGGAGCCTGATCTGTGAGGTGCTGGGGCTGTGGCTCCTAACAAAGACTGTACAACTGCAATAACCACAGTACAGCAGCACTCCTAATCCAACCACTTCTGCACTGAGAAGAGCAAGTCCCACTTGTAATGAAAATAAGTTTCCCAGAAAAATGCTCATTCAGTTTTAACAATTTTGCTTGTCAGGAACTGGATTTAACAACAATTTTCAGCTAGCCCCAATAAACGCTTTTGCCAAAATGCTTTGTATTTAACTTTGCAAAAAGCAAGGGCAAGTAGTTACCAGCAAGGAAGATGTGATTTCTACACAGAAATATGCAGTATCGTTACTTCTGAAAATAGCATCATGAAACATTTCCCACCATAAATGCTACAATTCAGAACCACTAAAGACTGTTGGAATAATTTTAAAAAGGATTCTCCACAACATCAGCTCACTGACACAGTATCATGGATAACACCTCAAACAGGCAGTCAGGTGTGAAAATCTGATTTTCTTCCTGGAGGTCCAGATGCAAAAATAAAAATGCTGTTAAGGAATTTCTTTCAGTGTTAAAGCCACTGTAAAGGACAGGACCAGCTGTGGATATCAACAGCAAATAACAGTTGGTACAGACAGAAAAGAGATGCACATGAGACACAGAAAGGAAATAAGAAGTGGTGATTTCTGTAAGAAAAGTTTGCAGAAGTTCTCAGCCACAGTAAAAAGAAGATATAAAAGAAGCTATAATACAGTAAGACTTTATTCCCAGAGGAATGAGTGAGGAATTAAATACACTGTTTAAAAAGGCATTTTGTTAAACTATATACCAGCAGGATATAAAATAGAAAAGCTACCATAAAAATGATCTGCTGAAGTAACAAATAAAAAGCATTAACTTACAGGTGGAAAAAGGAAAATATCAAGATTACATTAGAAAGTCTGGCAGTCTCCAAATCATTCTAATGGTCTGTAAGCCCTCTAATTCCATGTGAATAATCAATGGAGTGGGACTAGTGGAGTTCAGTGTCCTCACATACACTGAGCCTCTACCTCAAAAAAGCTTTTACATATTTATTAATGGCCTAGTTTACTAGTTTTTATGTAGATTCTGTACTGCAGAGAAAAGCAAGCATTCCAGGAAACATCCCTTCTTGCAATGCAAACAAAACACATTCTCAAAGGTCTCCTGATCCTAAAAACTCAGAATATTTCAAACAATCCTGGGTTCACCCATTATTTCATATCAGGTATGAGGTATAAGACCTAGGAATACTATTGAACTGTGACTCAACAGAAATCACTCAAATTCATAGGGACATCTAATCTGAAAAAAGTCATGTGGGAGCCCAGAAAGCCCAGCATGTCATCCAAGCCTAGGATTCTAATGGACAGTATGGATTAGCTCTTACTGGAGCTGCTGGAGTCAGCAGAGAAGAGGTGCAGCACTAAAGGTAACTGACAGTGGCTGACCCAGCGTGGACAGCTCCCCACAGCTGTTCTCTGCACTGTGCTGGGAACCAGCTGCAAGTGGTCAGGTTTGGGCTCTTTCTCATTCCTTGAGATTTCACACCAGGGCGTTGTGGCCAACATGCCGAAAATGCTTCAAGGTCTTTGTCCTCAGACATAATTTTCTGTGTTTCATCCCTACTTTAAAACACTGGATTAAAATGTATTTTCATAGCAGATTGTGCTCATTTATGCCAAGAGCTCACTCATAATTTGTGAGCAATCTGAGAAAAAAAAACCCCTGATAAAGTCTGTGAACAACCTGACCATAAGCAGGACCTTCTCCAAACAGGACCTTACAGCCAACATGGAGCTGGTGCTTGTGTAGAGGAAAAGCTGCTGATTTGGCCTTTCAGGTATTTGCAACTATTTTTCCTACAAATTCTGAAGGATCACCAACAATATCGTCTCATAAACACAACTCTATGTCCAATCACATTTTCCATGATTCAGGTTTGTAGTCATTGCAAATTTTACAGATTTAATCCTTTGATAAACTATGTCTTCTATTCGTTGCTTATTCTTTGTGACTATTCTGCAGGCACTGTAGGGTGCAAATGAAATTTTACTGACCTGTTTAAAAGGCAAATCTTTGTTTTTATAAGGAAAAGGTAAAAGGCCAGTTACCTTGGTCCTCTCTGTTCATCTGCATTTTAAAACTCATAGTTTTCATACAGTGTTGTAGCATTAGGTCTTTCGTATAGTTTGTGACTTAATTTACTATGTGATCAAATGAACCTACCAAATATCCATGAACTCATAGCCATGTTGTTATTTATTTTCCAAAACCCAAACATGGAATTACATTCACTTGAATTACATTATTATTCCAACATCACTGACCACAAGAAAAATTTTAAAAAGGGTAATTACAGCATAGCTTTAAGCTCTTTTTACAAAGTACTCTCTACTGATAATCAGAACAATCTTCATGTTTGAGTAAGAATTTTGGTATTTTCCCTTAATTAATCACAGTTGATTTATGTTTGTTTTTCTCCATTTGAAAAATGCAGATGGTCAAACACATACTCTGGCTGTTAAAGAAATGATTTGGACAAATCCTGATGCAACCTCATTCCTCAACAAAAAAACCTATTTTTTTTCCTGAGCTATGAAACTGCTCTTAATTATGTAGCTGCATATCTCTTTCCAAGGACAGCACATAAGCAAGTCGCTTTATAACCTGATCTGAACAAGTTTCAACGTCCTCAACAAGGGAGAGGGGTCCTGAGCAGCAGCTCTCCAACAGGAGATCATGATAAGCCATTATTTTGGCATTAGGTGCAAGGTTTCCTGGAGATTTAACACTGGGCTTTCTCACAGTACGTGAGGTGCCACATGGCATCATGCTCACGAGAGGGAGGGATGGTACGACAGAAGCCTGTGAATTCTCAAGCATGTCAAGAGAAGATAAAAAACTTTCAGGTCATGACAGGTTGGTGTTTCCTGCCAAGGAAGGAAAATGCTCAGAGCCAGGGAGATCACAGTGGTAAGCAGGATTTACTTTAAAAAAACCCAAACCCACATAAACAGCATCCCACTTAAGCCAAATAAATAAAAATCATGGTTTCTGTACTCAATAGCAGCTGAGCCATCCTACGTGTCAGTGTAACCTAACGAGCACAGACTTCTGTTTTCCTTGCAGTTCCATCCCCCCTCCAGTCAAATCAGGCCCACCACTGAAACCTGCTAAGATTAACCATGTAAGATTCTTTTCACTGTGACCCCAGGAAGGCTGCAGGCCAGAATCTCAAAAGACGCCGCATTTCACACAAGTTATTAGATGTTTTGTGTATTTTTAAACTTTATTTTTGCTTTCTAATAGCATTTAGTTTTTCTATATTTTAGTGACTGTGAGTATTCCTGACACAGCAAGGTTGTATAGGCTCTGACATTTTTACTGTCTATTGCCTGGAAGCTAAAGCCAAAACTTCTCTGACACCTTTTTTTTTTTTTTTTTTTACTTCCAGCCTTACAAAAACAACTGAAGCGTTACTAGGAACATTTACAAGCAGGTCTGGATTTTACTTGTTTAGAGAAAAGATGCATAAGTCAATAAAAGAGATATGTTAATGTTAGATCTTAATATCACCATGAGTGACCAAATTGTAAAAGTCAGCAGGATCCTCCCAAGTGTGGCATCCAGTACACTTCCACATGGGATATAAGAGTCCAGTAGTTCTGGAGTCAGGGGTTTGAGAGGACAATACTATTCCTTCTTCATTACTCTTTTGATGGACCAGTAATTTCCCATTTATCCCTATCAATCTCTTATAAAGTGAGTCTGACAAAATCAACCTGTGCCAAAAGCACACTGCTTCAGTGATACTCCTGAAGCTCCCTGGCAGGAGAGGCACTGCTGGGGCTCCATCTCCACTGACATTCCCCAGTTCCTTGGGTTTGGGCTCTGTGTTTCCCTCAACTGTGAAATAATTTTATTCTCTCCACTTTCTTCTGCCAATTATCCTGGATTCCAGACAATTCTCCCTGCCAGCTTTTGCAGACTAACAGACTAACAGGACTACTTTCTAATGGAACAGGATCATGCTGTACTAATGTAAGGGTAACCACTAACATCACTCTTACAGCAAGCAAACAGACTTGCTCTTAGAGAGATGGACAATGCCTCTACTGCTTTCTTCCACTTCCCTTTCAACACACTGAGTGAAAAGTCACACTCACCCTACCCTGAGCCCTGAGGAGATCAGCACAGCAGTGCCCCTGAATGTAGAATAAGCTACTTTCAGAGACTCCAGGCAGTCAGAAGCGAGAGCTTTCTTTAAAGACAAACTCATATTAAAAATTTAAAATGAACTGCATTTATCCATAGCAAATAAACCCATCTTTTACATTTTAATTAAGACACTGAATTCTGGCACAAAGAAAATATTTCACACATATGTATTCACAGACTATTCTGAGTTGGAAAGGACCCATAAGGATCATCGAGTCCAACTTTTAAGTCAATGGCCCACACAGGGGATTGAACCCATGACCTTGGCATTATTACAACCAAGTTTTAACCAACTGAGCTAATCTCAGAGTCACTGCATTGTTAAAAATTTAGGTGAGAAAAGATGTATTTCTGAAACAGCTATTTCTGAAATAGCTTACAGTGACTATTCTTGAGGGCAGGAGGGCATCAAGGAAGCTACAACATGGAATTGTATACAAATTTTCCTGAGGTATTGGCTGTAACATCACTTCTCATCCTCCCTAGAAAATGGTATGCCCTCACAAACACAAAAAAATCCCCTCAAAACAAAACAAAAAAACCCCAACCCAAAACCTTAACAGTGGAACCCAAAACAATATCGTGATTTACTCTTGCTACTTCATTTATGGCATCAGTTTTCTCAATGATATAACTGCAGTGTTTTATCTAGTTCTTTTTAGAAAGAACTACTCAGCTTGCTTGTTTCGCTCAATCTAATGCCTTCTTCAAATATACACACTTCCTTCAGTTTGCATTTTAGGAGAGCAAATAAAATAAAAACAGCACGTTCAGGTACCAGGAGGGGAATATTATTAAATTGCAAATGAAAGGAATAAGAATTAATCCATTTATATTTTGCAAACCATTTAGTGGAAAGCAATTCAAAACACATATTCAGATCCAAGCGTCCCCAAACAGTCTCTGGTCAAGATCCTGTTCAAGATTACTTTGGTCACCCTATCACAATTCTATTACACATTATTAAAGGAGTCTTTATTTCTTATCTGCTTTCCAGGATGACTTTGGAAACCGAATCTCAATTACAGTTCCTTCATGTTGGGTGCTGTACAAATACACTACCACAACCTTCATATGCCCAATTATTTATGACATACTTGACTCATTAAACTTTACAAATCCCATTTTGGCTTTTATATATACTACCACGGTCAAATAAAACCCTGACGATTTACATGAGTTTGCTGTATGCTGGATCTTCCTTCTCACACTGAAACATTTGTGTGAATTTTATGAGTGTATGAAAAATGCCAGCTTGCAATGATAAAAATAGGCCACTTAGGCTGGAGCAGTGCTGGTGGGCACAGCAGCAGCAGCGCCACATCTCACGCACACCACGGGGCCAACAGGTGCCTGTTGAGACCTGCAAGGACTGCTCGTGAGAAACACGTGCACCTCTGCAGTCAGACCCTTATAGACAGAAAGGCTGACAAGGGAAAGGTGCAGTTTCAGAAAGCACTCAGTGAGAGGCAGCTGATGTTCATTCAGGTCTGAGGTGGTTGTCCATTAGCGTAACTTCAGTCAGATAAAGGTAAACCAGGATGAAAACCTCTCTGGCCTCAACCTCCCAATTTGATATATATGCAAATGAAAGCCTTGGTATTTAAACAACTAGCTAGTACATTTAAAATGTCAATAAAAAGAGGATTCTTAAGCACCAAACTGTAAGACAGATGAAAAGACAGACTGAACACAACCTTGATTGTCCTGAGAAAGCTGTGCTTAACTTTCTGAAAGCTGTTCTTGTTCCAGAGTACTGCAGGTAGCCTGAGTAGCTTGGAGCAGGCTATGCTACCTGCCCTGCTATTTCATACTACTGTTTAGCTCCCAAGCTACTTCTAAACCTAAGATGGTGTAAAGTCTGAATCTCTGTATTTACAACACATTTCTGACAGTGGAAGAAAGCCAGGAGTCAATGCACCCAGTTTCCAGGAAAGGCGTCAGCCTCTTATATCAAGAGGTCCAAATTACATAAAGATTTTGTTTACCTGGTATCCCTATTACAAACTGATTTTTTTTTAAATAACATGTATTCTGCGTAGTATGAAAACATTCCTTTTGAAAACTGTGAGTCAGATTACCATGACTCATTTTGAAGTATAATCGATTGGAGTTTGAAAGAAGCAAAACAGGGGTTTAAAGCTTAAAATGGATTAAAGGTGAGAGGATATATATGTGTGCCATACAAATCCACTGATTTTTTTTGGAGGATGATTTAAAAAACATATTAGGTACTTAAGGACTATACTTAAGGAGATGCAGATCAGAATACTACATTATCTTGCTTTTGGCTTTACAAGATGGAGTTCAAGCTCTTAGACCAGACCCCACGAACTATAACCAAGTTTTCTGTTCTTAAATCCATCCTGGCAATTCACAACCTTTTATGTTAACAGACCACTTTCCTTTTTGGTCCCACCACCCTCACAAGCTGCTCACAAGGAAATACTCCTTTTAGTTTTAAGGGAAAGACATTAAAAACACACCATGCAGGTTTACACGAAAAGCTTTTAGAAAGAAGACTTTGTAACCCTGTTGCAGAACTCAGATTGAAGTGCTGTGGATTTGTGTTATTTGTGGGCTCTTCTGCTTTCTGCCTATGCTGGTCCTGACACCAAAGTAGGCATTTGTAAGAGAAGCAGCAAGAGGCTTATCTTCGTAGACAATTAAACTCACTGCTGGAGAGAAATGGAAAGGCATCGGTATCTGACTTCTGCACCCTGACGAAGAGATGTTTCTGCTCAGTTAGCCCAAGATGATCAATGCCTCACCAACAGCAGCAGTCTGTACAATGCCAACACTCTGCTCCTGATTGCAGCTCCACCATCCTGGATGCTTTAGATTTATGGCATGGGCCTCCCTCAAGTTTAGAGAGTGTTAAAGCCTTAACGAGTGGATGTAAAGCAGTTCATCGAGCTTTGCCCCCTGAGAAAAGGCTCGGCCTATCCTGTACATATAACCACATACTCCTTTCTCCATGGAGCATGGAAGATGAGCTGACACCTGTGTGAGGGAGCCAGAGGACCTGGCAAAGCTTTTCCCATGGGAGTCTAAACATATTCACAGCAAACAATGATCATTTGCGTCCCTCATATCCAAGACTCCAACTCCTGTGTCGTGACTAATCTCTGCAGTAACACGGACAGTGTGCATGCAACACAAATACATAACACTCACTCGAGTGAAATAACTTGTTTCCATCTGCTGCACCATTTGAAATGCTTTTAATTTTAATCTTGTGTGTTATGCCAGCATGCTGTGATCACTTTGGATTGTAACTGTATCTCTTAATTTCTGGAGCCTTTTTGCTAAAAATGTTCGTGAAAGGAAAATAAGAAAAACTCCATTCTTTCAAAAATTACTCAGTTATAACAAACCAGGAAATTTGGCAGCCATTTATTTACAGGCAGCCAATATACTAATATGGATATCCAATATACTCTACTAACATACATATTCCAGCAAACACTTTAGTAACCTTTAATAGTTTCATATAAAATCATGAACGTTTCTGTAACTTTATTCAAAGTCATAGGAGTTCCAAAGCCATTAAGCACTCTGCCTTGGAACAAAAAGACATGCTGAAAAAAGTGTTTTTAATAAAAACATGACAAGATATGATAGGCCAGGGAGTACTCAAGTTGCTATTGTTACTATCTTCAGAGATGAGCTATCTTGTATATCTCATCAACACTTCAAACAACAGGCTAAGAGAAAGCAAGAGCTTTGTGGTGTAAAGAAAAAAATAAATCACACCCATCACAAAAGGGCAGCATTTTGCAGTGGAGGATGTTGGGCAGATTGCGGGGTTGAATCAAAGCACAGCAGTGTAAGGCAATGCCGTGCCCAGAGCTGCAGATCAGCAGCAGCTCTCTCCAGCACTCTGGTACTCTGGAGGGATTTCTTATTCACCGGAACATCTCAGTAAGGAGGAAGTAAAAAGGCAGAGGCGTATTATTAAATGTCTGCTTGTTCAGCAGATCCTTCCCTAAGTGATTTCAGAAGTTGACTTCATTCTGGGCTACTGTGGTGAAAGGCAATAAATCAAAACAAGGCCCTGGAAGTGTGATGAAAGATGAGCTGAGTCTGCTGAGGTGGTGCCATTTATAGGCCTGTGGGGATGTATTACAGAGGATGAGATAGAAGAGGCAAAATGGCCAACACACCTGAAGCATTGAACTGAGTAAAATTCACCATGAGGTGAAGGCCACAATTAAGGTTGTCCAAGGAGAAAGGGGATGCAAACGCCAAAACAGCAGCTGTGCAAGCAGCCTCCAGCTCTGGAGGGTTTCCAGTTGTCTCCATGTATGCAGAGCATGGTGCTGGCTGACAGACAACCCAGTTTACCCAAACCAACAGTCCCTAACACTCTTCTGGAGGCACTGCAATAGTATTCCAGCAAGAGCTGCAAGTACATCTCAGACAAGTGAACTGGATTTTGCACTTCTCTATCTCCTCCCCCAGTTTACTCAAAGTTCATGGGGCTCTGCAATCCTCACCCAGTTCTCGTGCCCCACTGCTGTCAGCTTATCAGGCTGAGAGGCTTCAGATGAGTTAACACAGAAGAGGAAACAGAATGGCTGTGAAAATTGGCTTCAGCAGCCAGGAAAATTATTTGAAGATGCTCCTTAGGGGCCCAATAAAGTACCCACCAATAGCACTGGAGAAGTTCACTCAGTGAGAGCTGGACTAGATCTGAGAGACCTGTTCAGTACACCGAAAGAGCAAACTACAGAAATGCAAAATTAAAATCCCAAGTGCCCTTACAAAAGCATCACCCATCTACTTTTATTCTCCCTATAATTTGTATCTGCCTTACAGTCCAAAGAGTCCTTGCTGCTACCAGCCTCCTGGACCTTCACAATCACTTCTGACAGTAATTCACAGACCAGTACCCTCACTAAGCCAGTGTCTTATTTACAGGGAACAACAAGAATATTATTCTTTATAAATTATGCATAATCACTGTTTATCAAGCTGGGTTAATTGGCACAAAACAAAAGAGTTGTCTGGTGCACAGCTGAATAATGTGGAAGCCAAAATTGATGGAAATGGTACAGCAAAAGCCTGACTGTGAAAGAAAAGTCACATTGCTACATGTTAATTCTTAACTGATTGCTGCCCTTTCAAAGCAGGAGGGAGCGTTCAAGACAGATCAACCTGGTTTGAAATTTTTTGTTAATCTCAGAGGGTTTGGACAGATTGTCATAGCTTTAAATATTGGTTTAAAATCTGCTGTTAGCCAGCTGCATAGCAAAATGTTACCCTGGTGCTTCCTGTGCTCCACGAGACATAACACAGAGAACAATCTTATTCGTCATCAGCAACAGCAAGAGATTGTGGTCTGCAGGGGTATGTGTGATGGTGACAGAGAAGTGGGGCTTTTCCCACATCTCCACTTGACAGAGAAGAGCTAAGCCAGATTAGCAGCCCCTTGTTTCTACTCAAGAGGTCCTAGAAGTCCTCATCAGAATCCTGGTGTTTCATGAGACAATGGCAGTGTGGGGCAGCACTTGACTTTCTCTAGAAGAACACACACCTAAAGAACCACTGTTTAGTCAGCCTTATTCTACAGGCACAGAATTGCGTCACTGACACCAGCAAGGTTTTACTAAATGTCCTGGATGCCAGAGCTGTGTGCACAAATCTGAGAACATGTTTGGGTGTTTTGATGAACAGACACAGACTGAAGTACGTGCTCAAGATACCGAATCAGAGCTGAGCATCAAATTACCATGATGCTCACTCTGGGAGGAGGTCCCCCTTCCATTACACTCTAGCTGGATTAGGAGTACTAAGATGATTTAGTCTGATTTACACCATTACACTTCCACACTTGCCTTCGCTACTAATACTTACTAAAGTCTCTCCTAGCAGTAAAACACCTGCAAATCAATGATTTCAAAGATCAGCCCTTTCTTCCCTCTCTCTCTGATACACACACACCTGCCAGGAGAGTTACTAGAAAACAAGAGGACTCGCGTAACTTCCATTCCTATGAGTTAGAATCTCTTTTATTCACAAACACCATTAAGGCCAGAGAATCCTCCTGTGATATTACCATGTCTGTGGTCTCATCAGCATAAATACAAATGGAGAATCACAGATATTTTAAAAAAAAATTGGATTACATGACAGCCACTACAGCTCCACCCTATTGGAACCATGGTTAGCAAACATTAACTTACTTCTGAAAATACTCCGACATTTTCCAAAGTTACTGAGTTACGTACATTGTTCACATCATGGCTCATCGCCAGTGGGTTCAAGTCCATGCCTTGCACACACATCCTCCTATCCAAGAGGCACCTAGCACTGAATTCTTGGTGCCTCTCAAGAAGTATAAAGCGACTCATGAAAGAACTTTATGTGCCAAAGCATCTTCATTGTCCTCCTTGCTTTTGGGATTTTTTAAATCTTTACTGCAAACATCATCTGATGTTTCTGCAAGTTTATTTGATTGAAAAAGTGGAATTTGATAGATAAGACAGTGTGTGCTGCATATGAAATATTCACAAAGGTTAATACCAGTGATGCCATGAATTCCTGTTGTTTCAAGTGTACAGGTAACCAGCGTGCTCACTGCCAACTTCTCAATTTTTTCACATTATAAGTTTCTGGTACATTATTTGATTTAATAATTTGTACTTTGTTTCAAATGTGGGCCTGTTTTAATGTACTGGGTTTTCTGCATGTAAACAAATACATACTTAAATAACTTGGTTGCTATTGAATAAATAATTTTTCAAACTACTCTGTAATCATCTTCATCGGGGCTTACTTTCCAACTCATTCCTTAGCCTCTTGGTTCACAGATGTGCTCCATCTCCAGAGACAGGGATTATTAGAATATTTTGTCCAAATGCCTCTGTAACAGCAGCATTTATTGAAGTATTAAAAAAAAAATCTATCTGGCTTTTCGTAAGACTGACTAATGCTGCTAACAACTTGCACCAACAATTTCCAAGCATCCTGCAAAACCCCTGAGTAAACTTGGAATGAAGAGAAACAAATGAGGCAGAGGGAAATTTGCTGCAACAGTTTCCAAGCTTTTTCTGGTTTGGGAACAAAACCTCTAATCTTTATGGCAGAAACTTGCAAGTTTCAGTGCCAATTTCAGAGTAAATTTAAAATAAATATTTTTCTCTTGCTAGAATCAGTGTAATAGTCATGAAGAGAAGCATTTGACATCATGTAGCAAAAACAGCAGCACACCACAGACTTAGGATCCAAACCAGGAAACCTCTTTTTCCCTGCACCACAAACACACCTATCCCTGCATATTCCTACCCTGTCTATCCAAAGAGCAGGCAACAAAAAGGAGAACGATAATGCATATTTGTTTAAACTGATAAATGGTATGCAGCTAATGCCAGGCTACTGTTACTGACTCTTCCTAGTCTGATTTTCAAACTGACTCCCTGACAGGGTGAACTTTTCAAAGCAGCCCATCCACAGACTATTTTGGACTCAATAATTTTGTAGGTTTTGAATACATTTATTTGGTGAACACAGGTAGTAAAGCTTTTCAGATAGATTAATGGACTAAGTGAAGTGTCTCTCTTGACTATAACAGAAGGCTTAAGAGACATCATTTTCTAAGAAATGCCAGCTAGAGGCACAGAAGACTTCTTTGTACTTTGATTTTCTCCACGTATTTTCCATTTACATGAGCCAGTCCAAGACCTCCTTCCCACTGGCAATGTTATCAGAGAGACAATACCTTTCTATAACAAAAATAGCACAGAAACTTGCATAAGAAAAATGAATTTTATAACAATAGAATGACTTTCCCATAATAATTTAATAAATTGAAGACATGAAGATTTAAATCCTCCAGAAGAGCTGCATAAAAGGCACTGATGAATTCATCAGCTCTTCCAAGCTTCCACAAGAAGTCCAGACAATATTTCTTACCTCCTGTTCTACAGAGATCACCTATAAAAGAAAAACAGGCCTTCAAGTCCCTCTATTATGCTATTCTTTGCTTCAGGGGCTAAACTCACTGTTGAATCTGCTCTAAGTAAGTCTGAAACATTTTAAAATATTCCAATTTGTTTCTAATATTTTTCATTATACTAATACTCTTGTAACACTCTTTCTGGTTAGGAGCACAGGCCTGAGCTCTGAAGTGACTGTAGGAACATATAGCAAGCTACTGACCTCTACAGTTTTCCACTAAGCCAACAAAAATCTGCAAAAACACGCAGGAAGTGCAAACACAAGCTGTCACTAGCTTTAGTTAAGCACTGACAGTCCAATTATTTCATGAAGTCCTGAGACCTACAGGAACTACATCAAATAAACCAAATTACAAACTCCACGGAGTAAAAAATCACAGAGTATTTTGCAATCATCATAAATTCAAAACCAAAGGAAAACACCTCTTCCTGGCCCTCCATTTTTGTTATGTTGATGTTATGAGTAAGGACAGCAGGAAATAATTGTACACAGAATATATGTAATCTATAAATTAACACTGTCTCTTTAAGCACAGAACCTCTGGGATTTTATTCTGTTTTAATCTATGTTAGATAGAAATTTTTCACCCCACCAAAATTATTTGGTTTTACAAGGATTCAGATGTTGGCCAGCTGATAGGAGCCCCCTCTTTACTCTGAATCTGTCCTCTTATTTTGTTGAGGGAATAAAGGAACAGCAAGAGAGATTGACACAAACAGGGTAATTCAGTAGCCATGAATATGTGGTTACACACTACATTGTAGTTCCTAGAGAAGAAAGTATGATTTCATTTCTGTTCTTCAGAAAGAAAACTTCCCTTCCATAAAACCTACCCATGACACAGTAATTGAAAGTCTTTCAAAACAGCACCAGCAAACTCACCAAGGCTGTGCCCTAGAAAAGAGTATTTTCAAGCCATTTCACATCTTAGAAAGAAGTGCAATTTAACCCTCTTGGCTCTGGATCCTTTTCTAAGCTGTGGCTCCCCTTCACTTACTTGGTCCTATATCCCAGCTCTCAAAACCATTTTGAAATAAACAATATCTTGCTATCACACAATTAACTTTGAATAAAACATAACAGAGAGAGTATTACTAGGGAATAAAGAGAAACCATTGAACTGCCACAATAAAAATCTTTCCTTTTACCAAAAGGATGGTTCAAGCAAATGTAAATAAGTTCAGTATCTTGGATTTGCATGACTTCAGCTAAGCAGGATAAATGTGCTGGGTCAACCAATAAGTGAAACTCATCACGTTCTACAGAGCTGTAGTCTCCTGACAAGCAGCATTCTCAAGTCTCTTTCTAAAATTGTTGTATCTACAGAGTCCATTCAAACTTCCAAAATGAGGGACAGAATCCAAAGCACAGTCACCTAATTAGAGCCAACAACATGGGAAATGCAAGATAATTAAATTCTTTTCCTAAAAGATTTATTTCTGAGTATCGGTTTTGGGAGACCGGGGAGAGCAAGTGAGAAATTAATCTCACCCTGGAAAACTTAACTCATCTTTGTGAAACTCTCATCAGGAATGAACTAATAATACTGTCATTTATTAAGGCACATTACTGATTACAGTAATAAATATTTCACAAAGTTGCTGCTGTACACAAAATTTTAAATTTTTTGTCCTTGATATAAGCAGATGTCTGCACAAACATGGCACAATTCTAGTGAAAAAGAATAAAACCAAGTTTGAATGGAAAGAAAAATATAAATAAAAATCAAGACTTCTTAAAAATAAGGATAATGAACAATGAGAGGAAGGGTCCTTCCTCTAAAACTTTGTAATCAGGATTTCTGTGTTTAAAAAGTGTAATTGTTGCCCAAGACTAGAAGAAGCTATCTGAATGGATAACTCTTGAAAGATTTTTTCAGGTGAAGAACTTGGCCTTGTGATTAACTAGATCTGAAAAATAACCACTTATTTAAGCTAAGCAAGCCCACATGTTCTCACTCTCCTGAAAGCCAAAAAAACCCACCCAAAAGCAGACATTTGAGTGACATCTAATGGAAGATCATGATGGAAACCACACACATTGGCTCCTGCAATGGATATGGCTACTAACAAAGAACAAAGCAGGGGCCTGAGCCACAATATCCACCCGCCATTTTATACAGCTGAGCAGATTCCCGAAAGGCAAGTTTGGACATTTGAGTGTCCAATTTCAACAACTGAATTCTCCAACGAGATGTTAATTTCTTTATGGACAAGTGCACAGAATACTGAAGAATACAGAAAGTCTTTTAGCTACAAGCCACATACAATCATCCTCTCAAATGACAGTATTGCTCCTTCTTACTTCCTTCTCTGCCATTCTTTTCTAAAGAATCAGGATAACCATCACATATAATCTTTATTATCACAATTGATCTTGATCATCTTTAAAAGACAAGCAGGAGAGAAACAGTCATATTGCAGCTCCACAAAAAAATGAGAAAATACCACTTAGGGAAGGACACCTTTCCTTAGGATTCCCAGGAAATTTTTTTCTTTACTCTGAAGTGAATGGTAGAAAATGCCACAGTTTTTCATAATTATATATATATTTAAAAAAAAAAACCAGCCAAAGAAGAAGAAAAAAGGAAGATTCATCACTGTACATTTTTTACCCTCAAGCTGTCCTTTCTGCCAAGGAAACCAGAAAAGCAAAGGTATTGAGAGTATGTATGAAGCAAAAACACCTGCTTTTCAACTCCCAGGTTGGCCTTGTGAGTAACTTGAGACTGCAGCTGAATAGTCAAACTTGCATCCATGCTTTAATTAGAGGTAAGGGGATCACCTACTGTTTGCATTTACAGTATCTCTGGTTCGTGAGCAGCAGGAGCAAGTTCAGCCATCACAACTTCTCAGCTTGTGCTGCTCTGATGTATCGTTTCAGCAGGGGAGGCTTCGGCAAAAATTAAGCAGAGCCATTCACAGCTGAAGATGCCCCTAAATTTTGCCAGGTGCAGTCGCTGGTGCTTTGCTCTGCTACTCTATCTTGTCAGCCACTGCACCACACAAATTACCAGCAGCATCCATCTCTCCACGCTGACAGCATGGGCATGGGGGTGTCTGTTCTCCATGAACACGTAGGATATTCATTCCGCTAACTCATCCACTTACTGAGAGAATGAGCATATCCTGTCTCGTAACAGGAGATTAAATTTTTGTAGAAAGAATTTAAAAATAAAGCATTATCAATAAAGTGGTGGTATTTGAACAGCTTCATTGCAGAGACCGAGACAAAGGAAAAGGAAGCAGAAATGTAGAGCAGAAGAGTGCAGACAGATAAAAAGTGGCTTGCTAGCATCTGAGAAACCAATGACGAGACATACTCAAATAAAGCTTTTTCATGGTTACAAATCATACTTACAAGTTACGGAAAAAGTCTCAGATGATGAAGGGTAAGAAAGGAAGAACAAGAGAAAAAATTGTTTTCCTGTTCTGGAAACTGATAGCTGATAAAACCGAAATTATGATAAAAAATGTTTCATTTGAAAGCTATCACAGGTAATGCAAATATGCATATGCAAAATGAATATTCTGAAAAATATGATCCTTTGGCAACTAAATAACACACAAATCACAGTAAATTTGTAGATTTTTATCAAAAAATCTTTATTGCCAAAAGGAACTGCCAAATACCATTTAGAGAACCGTGGTGATACAAATCTCTTCCATCAGGCATGCAAAGTCAATCCACTCCAGCTCTGATCTGGACTTCCATGTTTTATAAAACATTAAATGTGGTTATTTAATATATTTGCTACAATCACACATGCATTTTAAAACACATCCAAGCATTCTACAGATACATCTGTCACCACTGTGTACTGCTGAAATTATGTTCAACGTACCAAATTAGTTCAGGTAAATACAGGGAAAGTCTGCTCTCAAGGCAGCAGCTGGAGGCAGTGCTGTTATTTCCGATACAAATAAGCATTAGTGAAACTTAAAATAAAAATGCTCTGAGCACTTTAATCTATTTTTGCTCACTTGTGACTACAGAGCATGATAACGGAAATTTTCAAGCACAGTACTTAAAAATCTAATTTTTGTTTAACGATCATAGTTTTTCAAAATATGAATCCTTCAAGTACGCAGCGATGCATCAATGAAAGAGCACATCCTCTAAAATGTGAAAGGGGCTTTTATTTCAACTTTTGGGGTTCTAACTCGTTAGAGTTAGAAGAACAGATTGTTCCAGTGAAGGGACAGAAGTCACAGCCAACGGGCCATCTGCTGAGCTCCTCTCCAGTGGATCCCACAGCAAAAGGCGTTGTGATGGAGCAACCCAGGCAACTGGGATACACACCATTAAGTAAGTGACAGAATGAAGGATGGAAAACTTTTGAAGGTAAGTGTAGACAAACATGATCACTGCATCACTGCATATTTTTAAAATGAAAAATCAGAAAGATGAAGATATTTGCTCTGAAGCCAAAAGACTACTACTGTACGCACTGCAAACAAGGTTCACCTCGAGGTTTTCTTTGATTTTAAAACAAAAATATGGTAATAGAGTAGATTTAAATGGTCTCTTTTATACCTGCATCTTCTAAGAATTCTAACTTTACTCATTTAATAAAATAGAACGTTCTCCAGCTCTACAGCAGACTGTTTACACTCACTGGAGTTTTGCTGGGTCAGCTCAATTCAACATAAACTTGTTAACTCATTGTTTCTAATGGAGATACCATAGTATTTTCAAAGTCTGATACTCCATTTGGTATTCCTTCAAGTGACTTTTAATACTTTTGAATTAGTATAAGAAAAGTCAATGTATACACTTGCCTACAAGGACATATAATTCAGTGTATCATTTCATAAACCCAGCTGTCAACAGAGACAACATTTTTATAATCCATGTATTGTATGTGTGCCAGTCTGAGATGAATAGTCCTGTAACTGTAATCAATACCGTTCATTCAAACAACTGGAGCAGCATTTCAGACAACTGGCAATTTCATCAGTTTCACTGGGCTGCCCAAAAATAAACAGCTTGAGAGGGATGAATGATCTCTGTGGTTATCTATAAATACTACTAATCTCAGTCATTTGTTTTAGGGGGTTCATCACTGGGAGCTGCAGAAGTCTCATATCAGTGCAAAAGGCATGGCAGGCTTCAAGAAACTGAAGAAATGCTGATGAATTTCACTGGTTTTCCATTCACACAGTTCCTGTATTTACATACAGGCTCCACTGAAAGCTCAAGTATCCCTCCAGTGCTACAGCACTTCCAGCCTTGCAGGAAACTCACACCATCTCAAAGACTGGAAAATACCTCAAAAGTCAAACCAAACTCAGAGAAAGTTCCAGTGAGCCGAGCAAACCTACCCTGGGTAGTGACTAATGTTGCTTACGAGGAAACGTGAGCAAGTTTGGGATCTTCAACTCCTTCAGTGTGAAACTTGCCCACTCTCAAAGGAGTTTTTGAGAGTGAAACAAACCTAACAGCTCGGTGTGAATGAGACTAAGGCTGAGGCTGCTGGGTGCGAGGTGAACACGGGCAGACGGGGAACAGAAGGCACCATTCACAGGCCTGTTCGCTGTCTTTGGGAAGTGAAATAGCTCTTTTTTTTAATTAATTATGCTCTATCTGCTCCTATCTATCAAAGCAAGGCGAGAACAGAGAACAGAGAAAAAAGAATAAAGACAGCTGACTAAAGGGAAAAACCCACATCTCTGCGGAGTACAGATCCCAAAGAAAGCTTCCAAAGCCCTGAAGTGAAAAAGATCCAATTGCTGTAGCCTTAGAGATTTTCTCTCTCCCCGTGGCACCCTGGCCAGGCTGGGGGCTTGCACTGCAATACCTCTGCTGCCCAGCATGAGAACCTGCAGACTGGTGGGTCACTGGACCCAAGATGCTGCACATACCTCCTGCTCCTGCAGGAAAATCTCCTAACTGCAGGGAATTATCCTTAGGTTTTCTACCTAATTTCACTGGTTAGGAATTTCAAGATGACTGGTGTGTGCTCTAGGGAAAACAGAAGACTAATCAGTCCTGGCAAGGACCTAGAGGTTGGCACTCCTTGGCTTCCAGGCAGGATCTGTGCTTCCATGAGCCATCACTGCAGAGAGCTCAATACACCACCGGACTGCAGTAATTCTCTTCTGTGGATACCATGAATGGGAGCCAAGGCCATCACCTCAGCTCCTTCACACAGATTACAATGCTACAAAGAATTAGATGAGCTCTGCAGAAATGCCCAAGCCCTCTGAACAGGGTACTGGCAAGAACCAACAGCATATGTGTGCACACCCAAGTAACCAAACCACTGCTGGACCAAGTTTCTAAAGTCACATTTTTCCACCTACAGCCGCAAACAATCATTTTTCAGTCTTAAATCTTGTTACTCAGAAAATTTATATCCTGGTAATTAAAATAATTTTCAAGTTGTAGCATTATCCAATTTACAAGCTTATTGCTAGTTTAATGTGAATGACAACCAGCACGCCCAGCCACACCACCCCAGCACTGCAGTGGGATGTTTCTCAACCAACCACCAACAGTGAAAAGACTGATGGCACCAATCTCTTCGAAAAGAGAACACTTACCAGTGGACAAACAGAGAAGTTCACAACTCAGTTGGTGCCTCTACACCTCTGAGAAATGAGGCAGGCTGTGGCTGTTTGGAAAGCCTTGATTATATTGTCAAATTGTCTGCAGGATATTTATAAAGAAAAGCCAGCTTTTAAGAATGGGTGAATTTATCAAGCTGCACATCTTTATTGCTTTGATCATCAATATTTTAAAGTTACTACTTTTTATTCTATATTAGCAATAAATCTCTACACACTTTAACTGTAATCATCACAGCACAACCCAATACACTTCTCTTGGAGATTTAGAGCTGGACTCAGTCACAGAAAAACACTCAAACTGGGTAGGAGGATGACTAAACTGGTAAAATAAAGTCTCTCAATTTCAGGTAAATGAATAGGTGGCAGCACACACTGTTATTCAGCTGAAGTCCATAGTGAGAGCTTAAATGAACAGTTCTAAGTGCATGCAGGCCTTTGTACCAGAGCCACACTCCTGCAGTTGGCACTAATTGACCCTCTGGCTGGCAGGCTCAGTGGAGCAGGCAGGCAGCAGTGTCTGAACCACAGGCCCTTCTCTGTCATGCAGAACAAAGTCACAGTCCTGATTATCCAGGAGTTTTGATCTTAATGCTTTACACTTCTATAGCATCTTTCATCCAGGGATGAGGCAGGCAGGACAGCAGGGGAGACTCAAACTGCTACTGCCCTTCCCACACCCATTTTGCAGAAGAAGGTCTCCTGCCTTTGGAATTTTCAGATAATTTTTGAGTAAGTCTACTCCACACACACTGAATTAGAGAGCTGAATTTCTGAGAAACAGCAATGACAGATTCATATTTCATACACAGCTTCACCCAGGCTTCTGCAAAACACAATTAATAACCGATTCCGATTTTAATCTCCTTACAGAGAATGTTGCAATAGACTGAAATCAACCCAACATGAACTAGAAATACACTGGGCTGATATAAGCAGTTTTAGAGACCACATAGTACAAAGTAGAATTTTGTCCAGAAAGATGCCATTTTTAAATTCACATGGAGATCTTGATTAAGGCACACAATTCCAGAGCAGCAGATTCTGGAGTCAATTAACAAAACAATTCTTATTAATGCTGAGAATCTCCAGACAGTACCAAGATAGCACAGAATCTTTTCAGAAAAGCCCACAAGGAAAATATACTTTAATATCAAATTGTATCCTCCAGCATATGCAGAGATTGCTTCAAATCTCAAATGCATCTTATGTGAAACAGGGGCTAGCACTGCAGAACAACACAATAAGAATTTAAGACAGGAAGTGCAGATAATTTATCTGAATAAAGCTTCCAGGAGAGTAACTGATTTATGTTGATGTTGATCCAAGCTGGAACCTGACCAGGATGCAGAAGTTAGCAGCATCACTACTCACAATAGGTTCCCTATTTATGAAAAACAACAGGGTGTTTTTACAGACGAAAATAATTTAAAATGTTAGCTTTATGCTTCAGCCAAAAGACCCTGTTTTGCCAGAGATCTGTTCTTGAATTAAATCTAGAGCAACTCAGGAAAAGGTGTCACGTTTTTCAGTCAAGATTATCGCTATTCATGAAAGCATCTAAGAGACACAATGAGTTAAACTTCACAGAACAGTCTATGGTCTTCAATGTCACGGCCTCTATTTCTAAAAGAATTGCAAAATCCATAAACTTATGCAGAGAAAAGTAGTGAAAGCTTCACAGCTACAAAACAAAACAAAACCAAAACCCAAACTAAAACCAAACAACCAAACCCAAACCAAACCAAAAAATCCAAAATTCAACAAACCAAAAAGAATAAACAAGTAGGAGGGAAAGGGTAAAAAAAAAAAAAAAGGAAATTTGAAAGTAGAGATGGTATAAGTGCCTTCTGCTAAAAGCAAGGTCAGCATTTTCCACTGGAGACTATTTGATTTACACTATTTTGTTTCAATTGAAAAACAAAATCTTTCCTTGGCAGATTCTGCTCTACACAGTCTATTACAGATACTTCTGAGATACCCAGAATCATTTATAAAGGGACACTTATTACCGCTGAACGTGATCATTTTGCTAAACTTCCCAAAGTTCTAAGAGGAAATATGTGCAATGCAACACAAGGGTGTATTCAGTTATTTGCTGAAGTCAAGAGTCTGCACAACCTACGCAGTCCTGGAGGAGAGGTACACTACTGATAAAGATGTTTGGAGTCTCTCTTGAAGAATCCAGTGGCTGTCCTGGACCCACATCCTCTATTTATCCAGAGGCTTAAAGTCAGGAGGGACTACCCTGCTTTTAGCATTTACTGACTTCACTCCTTCAAACAGCTACTCCAAATTTACCCTGGTATAAATCACATCAGAGGAAGATCCCATTATGTATCTTGACTGCCCCTCTTTATCTATGAGATATAAAGAGGCTTCTTTTCTTTCTCTTAGGGTAGAACAACGAAGCATTAAAACATTTAGGTCCCAGTGGTCATTGCGGATATACATAACTAAGTATCACAGCTTGCAATTTTGTTTTGTGTCACACAGAACAAAGGGCCTGGTAGAAAAGGACATTGACACAAATGAACACACGTTTTGGAAACAGGACATGGCAGCTGCAGAAACCTTTGCTACCTTTCCCACACTCTGCATGTGATGCATGCTTCAAGCATCTTCCACACCAGCAGTGCCCAACTGGAGTAGTGGAAAACTTCAGGAGGTTTAACTGGTCTCATTTTGATCAATTTTAGGCTTATCTCACTGCCTCTTCAGGTAATAAAGTAAGTTGCCTGTAGATGGTGTGGAAAGACACGCTATACATACTTAACTGACAAAAATCATCTATCCATAAAATCCATCACAAACAGCTTGAACTATGTACCCTGAAAAAAAGCAGACAGCTTCTTCCAAACCACACACAATTTTATTTTCACATCCATCATCTATATGTCATTATAAAAATTGGACAGAACAGGTGCTTTTACACTAAAAAAGGCAGATTCATGGCTGCAGAAACATCTTGCTAACTCAGACTTCACTAAAATGTTTCAGTCAAGAAAAAAATGTACAAAACAGAAATCATAATTTCTAAAACAAAACATTTGGCTTCAATTGAAACCAAGTTGTTTGTTTTGTTTGGTTTTTTTTTTTAATCTGAAACTATTAAAAAATCTTTTATTTATAATTCTCTAATTTTCTGCTTGATCCCAATCTAATTCTTAAAACCTTTTTGGAACTACATCTGAAATGAAAGATTAGCAAGTCACACAGGTCCCATCATTTCCAATGATGATGTTCTGGGATATACAATTAGTTTCTGGGATACACAGAACAGCAGAGGGATAATGGTTCCATAGAGGAACTTGGTCTGAGCTGGCTGAGACATTAAATACAAATATATAAAAACTACCATTAGTTATGAGAATCACTCTGCTGACATGGCTGAAATAGGAAAGAAATAGCATTAGCTGGCACAATATGACCATGTACATTTTTTCTCTTTAGCATTATTTTCTATTCATCAAGAAGTCCTAAGCAAATAAGCACAAAAAGCAATGTTTTAAAAAAAATCAGAGTTGGATAGCTGATATTATGCTGCCTGCTCATTCAGCATTTCCTTAAGTCCAACTACTTTTTACATATTCCACAATGGTAGTGAAGCCACTGTGGAGATGCTACCTGACCACTGCACAAACACTTTGGAGAAAGATGGGTGAGTACATTAAACTTGCTAGACAATTTAGAATCCCCCTAACAGTTTTGATTCAATGCAGGGTTAGACTCTGGGTCAGTCCTTTGCCAATCAATAGACGCTAATTAGCTCTCATCTAACTACTGGGAAAAAAAGAATGCACGTGAACTTCAGTTTTCTGACCAGCAGACTTCATTAGAATTCAAACTTGGAGACAAAATTGGTAATGTCTAAGAAGACGAAACCTCTGTAATTGGTAAAAATCAGCGTCTCTCCTGCAGAGAGGCTATGGAATGTTCATTACCTGAAAACACTTAATAATTACTATTTCTCTGTTATTACAGTAAAATCAAAAGCAAGCAATTCAGATCTACTGAAAGCCCTGTGAGACTTAGCTATCAGCCAGAAGCAGCAAAGAGCTCAGCTGCTTCTGGCTGGTAGGGAGGAGGGTTACTCCCCAAGAATTCACTGAGTAGGAATTCACAGGACTCTGCAGGTGCACGAAAATAGCCAGGATGAAATAATATAAACATGGGACTTGTGAGAGATAGGTTTTAACCAATTGAAGTTTCTAGCATGGTGGTGTGTAACTCTTTTAGCCAATAAGCTGTAGTCCTAACACTATATAAACCATGTGCTATGTGTAATAAAATGTCTTCACTATGAATCTCATAGATTGGTGTGAAGTTCAGTTCCTCTGCCGTTTATTTTTAGTTTACTTTATTTCTCCCCAAACCATCTTCCCCCCTGCACCTCTTCCACAGAAGAAAAACACAAACAACAACATCAATGACAACCATCAGGAAGTTTTAAGAAATTTAACACACACAGCAGGGCACAAAGACAAATCAAGATGTGTGTCATGATGTAGCAACCCAGTGATTCGCAAGACCTGATCCATGTTCACTAAGCGGGCGGCAGCGCCTATCGTGGGCTAAGATCTCTGAAATGGAAATGAGACAAAGAAATCATGGGAGGCAGCAACCCCTGAAACGCACTGCTGCACCTCTCTCAGAAAAGCTGGCAGCTGGGAGATACTGATTACAGCACATTTGCCAGATCTCACAGGGAGAAATCAACAGACAGCAGCACTTCTAGTAAAGATGGTTCTTCCTCCCATCACTCAAATAAGCAGTTTGAGTGTGGGATCAGGTAGGTAAGAATTGGGCACACTCTGGGCTGTTGAACTATGGACCATACTCATAATAAAGACCCAGGGTGTGTAGGAGACAAAGAAATTTGCAATATTAAACTTGTTTTCTCTCCAACAGCTTTACTTATTTCAGGTAAAGAGCTGAAAACTCCTCCTTTGCCAAGAGATAGATTGGCTTGCAGTACAGCTGAGACACATGTTCTCCCAGGTTCATCAGTGGGAATGTATGTCTTCTTCCAGCATAGACAGCAAATTTGTAAGTGCTAATTTCAATTCATTTTGCAATAGGATGAAAAGTAGCCTGGATTTTGGTGGGGATTTTTTCTTTTTGTTTTTGGTTGGTTGGTTGTGGGTTGTTTTTGGGTTTGTTTTTTGGGTTTTTTTTTCTTTGTTTGGGTTTTTCTTTTTGTTTGGGTTTTTTGTTTGGTTGGTTAGTTGTGGGTTTTTTTAGGAAAAGGACAAAGTGATCAGTAGATGGAAGAAGGTGCTATTAGCCAAAACTACATGTTTTTCACTGAAAACACCCTGCAATACCTGTCAGATACAGGTAAATTGTACCACCCTTGTACAAGGGATAGCAAACCTGCACTACCAAAAAGAACAAATCAACTTACTCCAAATCATGCTACGAGCCACCAGAAGAGTCCACAATTTCCCACATTCAGTTCCTTTACCACATAGGCCAGACCCAAACACTTGATGTTTGCAAAACTGACAATGGTGAAATCAGCAAACACCATTACACCCATCAGCCCAGGAGAAAGATGTGTAAAAATTATGAAGTATACACAAAATTAAGTAAGAGAGACCATCAAAGAGCGGTACCTTTCCCAGATACCTATACATATAATTTTACAGACAGTCCTCTTATTAAAAAGGTCTCAAAACTGAAGTCCCCACACAGTCCTGCATTTTTTAAAATTCTTGATCAGAATTTCAAACATCACATTTGAATAAACTCCAACAAATACAGCACAAGGGCAAGACCAAGCATCCAAAGGCAATCCCCTAAACTATAAGTGTTCTGAAAGTGAACATGTAAATAGCACTTGAACAAACCAAGCAAAAATACTTTCAGTACATCTGAAATGTCCAAACAGTCTGGCAAAATAATTACATACAAGTGACCAGATAGAACTCTCCATTCCAGCAGAAGAGTGCTCACCTGAGCTATTATCCAATTCCAGGAGAGCAATTCACTGTTTTCACAAGTGCCTGGGCAAGTTACACACAGCACTGTGCCCCTGCAGACCGATCCTCACACACAAGGGCACCTCTGCCTCCTGTGTGGTGTTTGTGTCAGGGCTGCACATTGCCACTTGCTCTTTGAGAAACAGTTAAGATGATAAAACAGATCTAGAGCCTCAGACACAACGAGGATACGCAGGAATGAATCCACTGACAACGCATTCCTACGTTCACTCTTCCCCTTTACACAGAAACCTTATCACCTGTTTCTCTCCTGCTCTGTGTATATTTATGTTTTATCACTAACAGTTACATCTTTGTAAGATCTACTGAAAAGGCACGTATTGCCTCTGAATACTTCACATATAGCTACACACTGATAAATGAACTCTGCATTTTTGGTGATACAGAAATATCTCCAAAGTCCCCCATACAGTCAGGCCAGAGCACGTACTGTGAGGCTGGGGTAGTTCTAAGGGTACACATTGCAATAACTACAAACAGCCTGATAGAGGAGTCTACTCTAGAGTTCTCATCAGATGACTACACATGAAAAACTCCAAGATGATTTCAAGTTTGAGGTTTCTAAGACACCTAACACTCCGAAGATCAACAAATAATATAAAGCAGGTGATACAACCCAGGAAAGCCCCTGACTCTGATGGGAAATACAACACATACATATTTAGAGGAAGGAAATATCCACATATGAAACCTGGAAATTGCTTCACTGCAGTGATCATCACAGTTCCACAGGAAGTGGTTTAATCTAGATCAATCATTGCTATATTTCTATTTTTAGAACACCTCATTGTTCCAGTGGAAGCACAAGCTCCCACATAGCAAACCTCATGACAATAGGTACAGAGCTTTTGGCTGCCTCATGAGCCTCCTTAGAAAGGGGGTCATGGCCTTCCAGTGACCTCTACTCTCCAGCAGCACAGAAAGTACAGCTCTCAGGCTGCAACTTCAGTGCAAATACAAATTCACATAAACACCTTTCTCCAAATAAATGAACACAGGTTTTCAATTATATGGGTTGGCTTGGTTTGAAATGAACTATGAAAAAAAACCTGTTGCTGTTTTAAAAATAACATAGTCTAAAACATTTTAAGGATGCCTACTAAATTAAAATTAGCATTCCAAAATTGGTAATGACAAAATATGTACTTTAAATGGAAAATGTTAAATTGATGGTTTGTGACAATAAAGAATCACTGAAAATACATCAGCTGCCTCATTTCACACCTTCTTGCATAACAGTCCTCCACTTGCAGTAGGATGGCCTCCCACCTCCCAGACACTGAACACAGCGAACCCAGAGGAAAGAAACCCACTGTTTCTGTGCCTCTTGGACAAGCTCCCAAGTCAGCCTTCAACAAAACTGTGGGGTTTTTCTGTTGTTGTTAAAAGCTTCTGTCACAGGCTTGTTTCCCATCATGGCATCTCCATTTCCTCCCAGAGACAAACCACAGCTGTTACACATTTTATTGGAATGCCTAGTTAATCAGTAGCTCTCCAACCCATCCTAACAGCCCTATGGGTGCTGCAGGCCCAGTGCTATATAAGAAAAATGAACAATTTCACATCTGCATCTGTACAAAATCTTTCTGAAACTAGAAAAGTAAATGGTGCTCTTCAACATGCTTTACTCTTCATTCACTTGCTGAATTCAGAGTTTCTCAAAAGTGTCCATCCATAAAACACATTTTTTCCATCTCTACAGTGTGACTTTAATGAAACCCAAACACCTAAACAGTACATCAATGCTACGTATGCAGCAGAGGAGGAAAGAGAGTCAGCTTATTGCAAAACTAATTAAAAAAATAATAAAACATAGTTGAAAGTTGTAGGGTTCCTTCAGTTAAAACTGAGATCATATTCAGCTTAATGACAAATCATCTGCTCTGCCATGAAGTGGAAACTTCCAACTGAAGTTGGAACACACCTTTCGACCTAGGCCCAATACTGCAAAAGCTCTGACCCCTCAACTGAAGCCACCTGATGCTGTCATACAGCAGTCACATACGATACTTGAGCCCCTTCTGCATCGTAAAAAGCATTTGTAGTGATCTATAATGAGTAGAGTTGTGCAGAAACCACATTTCCAGGTGTTTTACCACAGAATGCTGGAGAAACCAGAGGGCATCCATGGTGGGAGAGTGAGGCATCTACGCTATGCAAAACCACCCATGCATGGCCCAGACTTGGCAGGACTCTCAGAGACACATGCTACTGCTTTTGGCAGAAGGGAGCTGACCACTTGCAGCATCAGTGTCCTTTGCCAGCTGGCCAAAGAGCACACAGATGCAAGGGAAGCAAATTATCTGCCCACTGGCTAAAAGAAGTGCTGAACAGCACCTAAAGAAAACGCACATGTGCGCATGTGGTCCTGTGTGTGAGTGAGTGAGCCTGAGAGCGTGTACATACAGACACCTGGGCCTTGGGAAAGGCAGCAGTACAGTTAAACTGGGAAAATTGGCTGCTACCAGTCCTGAGGTATCATTTTCTGCAACATTCTCACAACAATGAACAGGCACTTTTTCCATTAAAATCTTCCAAGTCGAATTTTAAAGATTAAACACAAGGACTTCAAGGATGCTAAAGTCTATTTTCCTAAGAAAGTCTGAAATCAGACCCCTTCAGGAATGGCCCATACAATCCCTTACACGATTTTAGCAACTTAGGGTTAGCATGTCTTTGTGTCTTCCCTCTTTTTTATCTCTTGAAGAATGAGAGCTTGTGAAAAAAAAAAAAACCCACTGCACATCAATATTTTGTAAAATACAAAAAGCCTTCTGATTTCACAGATATATTAAAATAAACTCAGAATAACTAATGGGACAAGAATTTGCAGCTGATAGGGTAGGTTTAGCTGAAAGATGAAATCTGCCTGTAGATTAATTAGATTGTGCAATCACAGCCCCTGTTCATCCGCACACATCCCACCACTATCATTACATGATCAACAGATTTTAATGAAAACTAATGCTTTCTTTTGAGAAATTCCATGGAGACAATGAAGAAGGTTGAGTTTACTTTTCTAAATATTTCTTGAAAATTGTACATAACGCAAGTGCACATTTGTCGGCTGTAAAGGTGTACAACAGCAATTTTTTGCAATGACAGTGCAGAGAGGGAATATGAGATCTGTGTGCTAATGAGCTGACACTGCAGAGGCTGGAGCAGTGTTGGTATAGTGCACTACAAGTGCAGAGCAGAACGACATACGTGGGCTATTTCTAGGGAATATGATCTACAGAACTATACACACACAATTCAACACTAATACCAACATCCTGCAGCAGAGGTTATAAGAAAAGCATGAAAGATGTTGATTCAGTGATGAAATTATATATTTGAATTGTTAGATTCACATTATTTTTAAAATGCCAGCTCAGTCCCTACATGAGCATTTTTAAAGAAAACTGAACATGATTTTGATTTTATACATTCATAGGTCAAGTTAACTTCCTTTCTGTTTCTTCTGATAGCAAAAAGCTGCATATTTTAAAAGATGTAATAATATCCCTGGAGCCAACTGATAAACTTCAATTCACCTTTAAATACACAGGAATTTTCATCTGTGTTTGCATTTGTTCTCTGTTAAGATATCATACAGCTAAATAAATAAGTGGGGAGATAAATAGTGTGGATGAATACTGTATGAATGTGTGTAAATTAAATATACAGAGAAGGGCTCAGTGCTAGCAGTAAAGCAAGGAATACACGTACATAAATCAGATTATGCATCATTTAACTGACAAAGGAATGAGAGGGAGGGGCTTAGGGCAGGAATTTTCTTTGCTTCTAAACAAGTTTGTTCCCATGTTGGGATATTGCCAAATCAGCCATACCAGAGGTGGGCATTTTTTCTCTGGCTCATGAGAATACTTCAGAAGAGGTGTTTTTTTTCTCTTGCCTCCGGAATGCACCAGATTGCATCAAGAGGGATGTGCAGCTGTACATTAAAAACATAAGTCTTTCCTGGGCAGAGCCCCCCTCAATTCCCACACTCATGAACAGTTACTACAGTCACTATCACATACTTCAAAGCAAAGGAGAATGAAAAGTGTTATTTTATGGATACAGGCACTAGGCTCAAGCTACACATGCTACCTTCTCCAATTTCTCCAGTTCCTGTACCTATCCCACCACAGTCAGCCCGTCTGCCTCTCCAGTGGGGGCAGGCAGTCACTGCAGGTTTCTCTCCTATGGATTCCTGCCAATTGCAAATACTGATCAGAGGTTGTGTGACAGCACTGGAGACAATATATGCTTATCTCTATGTGAAGTAAAAATATTGTGGAAAGAATTCCTTCATGGATGTGGGAACACCCTAAAATTATCTGCCACTCCACTAGGAAGGAGGATGTGATTAGAGGTACTTAGGCTGGGATGTGAACCAGGTAGTGGAGGAGCTATGAGTTCCTCCTCATGCATTGATACATGAGTGTTCTGACTTTCAAAGACAATTGCTTCCAGATTCAAAGAGCAACTGTTCTGCTATTTTTTAAAAATATTTTGAGCTTCTGAAACATATGACTGGTGACTTGGACTCTATTCTTTTCCTATCAACAGTATTATGAGATGGTTGACATAGCTATGGACAAGGTCACCTTTTCATTGTCTTTCTTGTATTTCTTTTTTCACATCTACTTTTAAATAGGTTACTGTAGGTTCATATTCTCTAGTCTACAGTTTCTCCAGAGTTTTAAGTTTTCCCAGTTTTACTACACTGGTAGTATGAGTGTTGGAACATGCAGCCCTACACTACAGAAAACCATCTCACCTTCCTAAAAATCACCATAGCTTTGACACCATAGCAATGATAAAAATCATTATATGTCAGAAGATGAGTAGGACACTGACTAAATATACTGGCTGCCCCTAAACAAGTGTGTGGTTCACTAGTCTTGGTGGGATCTGTAAAGAAGTGCTGGTAGAACTTTTAAAAGACAGTAATTAATCACCTAAGCAGTTCAATGTATTTAGTTTAAATCCATATAATTGATATTTAGGAAAGTGTGCTTGAGATACAGCCTCTTGAAGGGATTACACTGATTAAGGATTAATAGTCTGATGTTTGTTGTAAGAGCTGTTGAGGCCGGATAGGATTAGTAAAATAAGATGCTAAGTAGAGACATGCTTTTATTTACTATTTTTTTTACTTGACCAAATATTTTTATTGAATACTATGTAATTAACCCCCCTGCAAAAGTTGTAAGGGTCCTAATTCAAAGCCCTTTGAAAAGTGTAGTGCTGCACTAGCACGAAGCAGTCACATGGGGGATATGTTAGAATATCAATCCAAAATTTGTGCAAATATTTCCTAATTACATATTTTCTAACTATCAACTTTCTCAGATTATACAGTGGGACAGGAATATAAGAACTATTCTACCTCCAACAAAAGAAAAAGAAAAAAGAAAAAAACCAAAGAATATATTCAAAACATGAAATTGTTTTAAACCTAAAGGTACCAGTTTTCTGTACTCCAGTACTTCATTGTTTCAGTATAATGCTTCTTCGTCTTTGAACATTTTATACGGTGAATATAAACCTGCCTACTGTGAGAGGAAACCTGTTCATAACACAAAGTTAGTATGTTGCATTCAGAGGTCCTTTAGATCATATACAGACATAAATCTGTACATTGCAAAGTGCCTTAACTACCTTGCAAGAGAACTCCTTTCATTTTCAAAGATTCACAATAAAGATTGTATAGAACTGAATTTGGAGACATCAGTAAAACAAATATCCAGGAACTACTATTGGTAAAGGAATGCTTTTTAAAATGCAGAACACGCACATGTCTTTCTGAAAGAGATTTCGCATTTTAACATCACATTAGCAATATTCAAAGTTCTGTTTAGCATCTTCTGTTAATAAAAGCTCAAATTATACATATGCACTGCTTGTGCAGAGCTATTTCACATAACAACAAGCGTTCTGATTCCATTTTCTCTCCCCTCAGCTCTAATGGTATTTGTCAGTTTACAATCTCCTCAGCTTTTCACTGGACTTTCATGGTAAGAAAACAACTCCGTATTTCAGGGCAGAGGAGGCAAATAAGCCCCTGCAGCTTTATCCCCTCAAGGTCACTTGTAAACAGTTGTTTCTGACTTTTTCCTACATAGTATTATTGGCAAATTATGCCTTTTCACACACCTAGGTTGTAGCCTCAACAGAAACGGGATCTTACTTCAGCGCAATTCACTGATCGCAGCTACACAGCATTGCTACACCAACAACAGGGTTGTTTTTCAGGAAAACAAAACTAAAGGGGTGAAAAGAACTGGTGAGACAACTTTTCCTAAGGTATTATTCAACCATATAATGCTGCAAATGTACTAAACCTCAAGACACTGCACACATTTGTTGCACTATACTGCATGACTGAGAACTCTAGGCTACCAGGGAGAAACTGAATGTAAGGATGGATAACAAAGAAATATATTTTTAAAACCATGTATTTACTTACAAGCATTTGTCACTGAAAAACTGTTGGAAGAGTCCAAGTGATCTACATGATAGTTCAAATGGAAGGGCTTTTCTGTGGTATTTTGGTTTGTGTTGTATAACTGCACAGCAAACCGAAAAGCACTGTGCTCCTGAACAGTGTTCCTCATGAAAAGTCCACCTAGGATGGAAAAAAAAAAGGAAAAGGTATTTCAGAATTAATTTTGAGGAGAAGCAGTGGCAGTAAGTTACATTTGCATGCTGCACACTGCAGGAAAGAATGAACAGCAGAAGGCTGAACCTGAGCACATAACTCTGACAGAGCACCTACATGAAATGCATATTCCAAGTCAAAGTTAGGCTTTTAAAGCCATCACATCCAGGTACCCCCCGAGCAATGGGAGTCGCTGGGAGCTGCAGGTGTGCCTTGAAAACCAGGCCACTTCCACACAGATGCCCACAGAGAGATTTAAAAGTCTAACTTGGGGAACCGCGGCTCCTAAATCATCTCCAGACTACCGAAATATCGTCACTGTGGAGTTATGTGCGAGGACACGGCGGCGTGGCAAACGTGCGGTTTCACGGTCTGGTGGAGCGATAGCACGGCCGAGCGAAAGGATGCTCCGAGGGACGGCAGGGAACAGCCCCCGCTTCACTCGCTGCCCTCAGCCTCACGGCTTGCTCAGCCCTGGGTTTAGGGCACGTCGCTACAGATTCACGCCGTGACTCTCCCACATGATGTGCTCCACGGGATGCGTTGCTCCAGGGCACGGTTCCGCAGAGTGCGGACCCGATCCCCGCCGCTCGCAGGGGAGCGGGAGCCCGGCGCCGCTCGCAGCCGCCCGCCAGCGCAGCCCTCGGGCACCAGCAAAGGGAAGGAACCCGAGCAGGGCTGGCTCCTTCCCGGCGCCTCCCGGGCTCGTCCCCCGCTCCCCTCCACACAACTTCCCCCCAGCTGACGGGGAAGGCGCGGGTCGCGGTGCCGCGGCGGGCGCTTACCTATACTGATGGTGTTGGGGAACCCCGCCAGAGCCTCCCCCAGCAGCCCCGCCAGCAGCAGCAGGAGGGTCCGGGGCGCGCTCTGCCCCATTTTCTTCAGCCCCTGCGGTTCAGCCCCTAAACCGAAACTGGCGGCACAGGCATGGGCGCAACTGGAGACTCGGAGCCGCGTCAGTGGTGGTGGCGATGCTGGCGGAGGTGGTGGGGAGGATGGTCCCCCTCCTTTCTTCCCTTCTTCTTTTTTTTTTTTTTTTATTCTTTCCTTCCCCAAATCCCTCTGCTCTCGTCTTCACCCCAGCCTGGCAGGGCTCATTGGCTGCGAGATTGCCTTTCTCCCCCCGTCTCCAGCAGCCCCCCCCCAGCGCAGGGACTTCCCCCAAAGATGGTGGGTAGCGGAGCCGGCGAGGCTGCTCCGCCCGGGCCGGGAGGGGGTTATCGATCAAACTTGGCGTGCGGGGGGAGGCAGCAGCTCCGCTCGGCCCGCCCGCCCAGCCCCGGCGTCTCCCGGCCGCGGCTCCGCGCTCGGGGCTGCGGGAGCGCACCGGCCTCGCGTGGGGCGGCCCCCGGGCTGCAGTGCCCCTTTAAAGCTGCATCGCCTCGCTGTGTGTGAGTGTGTGAGCGTGTGTGAGTGCGGTGCGTGCGCCTGTGGGCGGGCGGGGGAGGGAGCGAGGAAGGGAAGGAGGGGCGGGAGCCGAGCCGAGCCGAGCCGGGGCCGGCGAGGGATGCCGGGGTGGTGAGGAGGAGGTGGAGGAGGTGGAGAAGGTGTCGGGTCCTGGCCGTGCCCGGCGGGCGGTGCGGGCGCCCCAGCACCGGGGACCGAGAGGCGGCGGAGGCGCCTCCGGGTACCGCGGGAGAGAGGCTCGGGGAGGGCCGGGGCAACCGGGCAGGCCCCGCCGGAGCGGAGAGGCTGAAGCGCACGGGCTGCCGAGGGAGGGCTGGAAAGGGCCACGGCAAGGGATGCTCAGGCACTTTCCCGGAGGGGCTGCCTGCCCTGCGCCCGAGTTCTGCCCGTCCCTCCTCCAGTGCCAGCGGCTCAGCAGGGAGGCATCATCCGCCCACAGTTCCATGAAGTGAAGAAAGACAAGGAAGAGTTTAATCCCACACAAGGGAATATTAGGTCCTTCCCAACCTGCTCTAAAGGAAGGAACCCCAGCGAACTCTCCCGGTTTCATCCCTTATGCTGTAAAAAGACGGAACATGTCTGAGCTGTCGCAGCACAGAGCACAGCATGGCCAACCTGATGGGGAGCACCCAGGTGGGTGCTGGACATCTCATCCCTGTACCTTGAGCACCTGTCCTGAGACGCCCTTGGCCTGCACATGCACAGGGAGCCTCTGCTTCAGGATGAGTTCTCAAAGGGGTCAATCTGGTACCCACCTCCTTGACACCTTCCTGATGGACCTTGCAGCCCTTTTTACTGCTTTTGGACTCAGAAAACTGTATAAAATAGAGACAGAAAAGAGATACTGGGTCAAGTAGCCCACCTCACAGGCCCAGCAGACTGTTCTTCCCTTAATGTTTGCTTTTCCTCTGATTTCAGCAGGTTGCTTTACCTTGGTGTTCTTCTGCTTTCTTTTTTTGTCTTAATCTTACACTCTGTCATTGTGTGGGTCTGTGTTCAGTTCAGTTAGAGATAATAGTAAATGCAATTGGCTTTGCATTTGCAAAATAATCAACCAGTGCCAGTGGCTCTAGTGTGATGTAAGTAGTCAAGATGTAAGATTTGTGGCAGATTACTGCACATATGCTAATGAACAACACCAGAGGTTCTAAACCACTACTCTTAAAGGAAGCCAAAGGTACAGGTGAAGAGCAGGGCATCACAGTCATGATGCAGGAGCATAACAAATGCTTTTAAGTGACATATTTGTGACACCTACTCACCCCAAGGTAGATGTGTTGGTTGCTACATGTATTCCTTTATGAGAATCATGCCCAGAAGATGGAGTCTGTTCCAGTTCAGGCAGGGGCAGGAATCAGGCTGCAGGGTGGATGATTAATGTTCCCTGTTTAGATTGAGATGGCAGTTGTCACTTTATCTCTTTTTAAAGAAATGGTTATCTGTATAGACAGGTAGGTTAAGGTGCCTCATTATATCTGTAGTAATCCACAAGCTCACAGCACTCTGCACATCTATCCATGAAGCATGATTATATTCTTCCCTTACGGATGCAAAGGCTTCAACGTTGGGGAAAACAGCCGTCCCAGCTCACCTAACCAGAAAGTTTCAGACCCAGAATTAAGAACATGAGCAGCACTCTGGCTTTGCTGCAGAGCACTCTGCTCCCAGATGTCCTTTGGTAAGGATAGTAGATCTGAAAGCTAAAGACAGGTCCAAGAAGTTTAGACTTTCAAGATAGTTGTCAAAAGCACATTCCTGTAAGCAAATAATTTCTCTTTCTGTTTCCAAACTACTGATCTTTTCCTATTTTACACACTGCCAGACTACTTCTAATGCATTCTCCACAAAGTCCTGCTGTCCTCTTTTTTTGTGCATCCTTTGCTAGCAGCCCTACTTTCTTCCTGTTCACTTGCTCTCACAAAGTTCTTGTCTCCATCCCTGCAGCTGAGTGTTCCACAGTATTCACCTGCCACACTGAGAGCTGATGGTGCTCTGAAAAAAAATATGAAAGAAATTATGTTTAACCTTAGAGATGTTAGAACAAGAGAAGAGATAAAATCTGCATGAATGAATGTGGCATGTGTCAGTCTCAGTTTCACACACTGCCAGTAGGGTGGGTACCTTGTCTCCAGTAAAATGGTCCTTCACAGCCTACTCTCCAAGGGGACAGTCTTGTGATAATCCAAAATATATCTGTGCTAGTAGACAAGTGAATTTTCATAATCACCTTGCATGTTGTTATATTATTATTAGCATTTTGAATACACACTGTGCTTTTTTGCTTATGCAGTTAGTTTCATGGCACTATTTTAAGATACAAGTGGTAGACCAGCCATTCCGTATGGACTTTGGAGAAATCCAAAGAGATCCCATTCCAGTTTATGTTTGTTACAGTGAAACTGGTGTATCCTAGCACAAAATGGATACAAAAAGATTACTAGGCTTTATGTGGTTATTAATGCCATGCAAATAGTTTATACACTTTGCTAGGGATGCTCAGTGACTTGAGTTAATGAGTTTGATGGTAACAGAGGTCATACCAGATGCTTTCTCAAACCTTCCCTTACTAAACACAACCAAGATTTTGCAGGATAATCAAGCTTCATGTTTACATGATTTGTGGTATTCTGAGACACTGGGGATTCTGTGTGCTATCTACCTGAGCACAAAAAGGTAATGATTTATAATTAGCTAATGTGTTCTCATTGTAATGTCTAATAGTGGATCAGAAAAACTCAGTGGAATTTGGGACACAGCGTTCTCCCTGTGCTTTCTGATGTTACTAGGCCAAACCCATAGTGGTAGCGTGAAGTCATGGCAGGAGCTACAGCAGGATTCCATGGCGGAAGCTTCACCTTAACTGCACTAAGCTGCCTTTATCACTTTCATCATTCCATTTTCTAAAGTAAGAGAGATGCTCAGGCAATGAGTTTTTAGAAATCATGATGCTTCTTCCAATATGAACCAAAATCAGGTCATAATACATGTATTATCAAATGTGTCTTACAGCCTTTTTTATTTGCTTGTTTTAAGCCGGTTATTTCTTCCTAAATACAAAGGACACACAAGTAACCAAACTTTATGTTAATGTCAGCATTTTGATTAGCTAAACTGATTAATTCTACAACAGACAGTTAACAGATAGAGTGATAGTGGAGACAGACAGAAGCAAAGATGAAAAGGGATTCAGGGACAAGATGAAACTACAGATAAAAGGAGTCAAGGGGAAAGTACAGAGTCAAAAGAGGGAAAATTGAGTACAAGCATTGGAAAGTACAGAGTCAAAAGAGGGAAAATTGAGTACAAGCATTACAGCTTCATCCATTTTGAAAAACAGGGCAAAAGGACACCTGTTTAAGATTTGATTATATTAAGAATGGCCATAGAACAAACTATCAAAGTTCTCCTGTTTACCTTTCATTACTGTGCAATAACAGAGACATAAAGTGAAATTAAAAAGCTGCAGATGAGAGACAGTTTAACAAATATTCTGCTGTGCAGTTTATAGCTAATCTATAAAGCTGTCTTCCACACAATATCCTTGCCAAAAATAATTGGTTTTAAAAGTTTCAAATTTTATGTGAATTAGCAGAGTAAATGCGTTAGACTAACTAGTAAAAAGCTGTAGAGATTAATATTCAGAATTCATGGCAAAAAGTTGCTCCTGGTTGCCTCAAGAAAGGCATATTCCTCTTAGGCATGATGAGAGTTTGCAGTATGTCTAAGCTCTGTGAAAGTTATTTTTTTCTGGTTAGTTAGTTTTAGAGGCAGGTTAGGAGACTACTTGAATCATTGATTTGTTACTATTCATGTTTTCTAAGAATAGTTAACAGGTGAAATCCTGGAACCATGGAAATGTATAGTAGGTTTATTACCCCTTCCATTGGAGCTAGAATGGTACCCTGTACATCCTGACAGAATAATAGGGTCTGGCACATAGTAATATGTTCTACTACATTGAAGGATGATCAAAATTTTGTATAAGAATAGGGTCAAAGAGGGAACTTGTTCATAAATAATAGTCACTACTACATTACTGCATTACTGGAGTCTAATTCAACTTTAGGTAGCAAAAGCCAATTCATCCAGCAACTTTTATCAGAACTGAACACGAACTGTTACAGCAATAGCCTGTGTCTATTACAGTTGCACAACTAAGACACAAATGCGGAAAAAGTCAGTATGTACAAATGTCTTCATATTTCTTGGGTTTTCAGGAGTATCTTCAGGAGACATAGTTCTAATTCTAAGAGCTATGAAGCTGGTGGAAATGAAGTGTTATTATACTCCCATAATGTCAGAAACAATTTATATTACCTTCTGCTTTCTGATTAACTGTACACGAGGCACTGCTGGCGTAACACAACTCTGCAATTCTTACTTAAACCTGTACTTTTGCTGGGCTCATCTGTATTTATTACATCAGGAAGCAGTAAATCAAATAAAAATGTAATGGTGTCCCCTATATACTGTTAATAAAGTGAATCCTCTCTCTTTTTATTTTATATGTGTGAGAATAGTTTTCAAGCAATCTTGGGAGTTATATCCAGTTCATACCCATTTCAGTTGTGAAAGATCTGACCTCTGAATATTTAATTTCTGTATGTAATTACTGAATTATATTATTCTTAAAGACAATCTAATTTAGCTCTAAGTAGTGAATAATTGCCTCAGATGATTGTTTGCCAATCAAAAGGCTATTTTTCCACCAGTGTGCCTTTGTATATTACCATAACTCATCTCATCTCAGTTCAAATTAGTTTGATTGCGAAAAGATCCTCCTATGCAACTTGTAGGGAAAGAAAGCACTTCCTTAGAAAACAGCCAGGAATCTGGGAAGGTAGTAGAAGAAAGTCATAGGAGGAGATATCCTGTTGCAACATTGCAGTGTAAGTCATAGGCTGGAGATCTAATACAGAGTCTTTAAATCATACTTTGTCATATTGTGAAGGACTTGCATTGTCCCTCTGCACAGACGAATTTCACCCAACATGATTTGTTTCATTGATTACAGTAGGATTGACTGAGAGTACAAAGACAGCTATAGGTGTACCCTGAGTTTGATGTGAATAATGGAACATGGTTCTGATAATCTCCAGTGTTCAGGAGCCGAGGAAATCCTTCAGAAAGCCAGTGGCTTTTTTGAAAAGATCTGATATTAACAGTATAGCCAGTGTTAACAGAAGTGTTCTCATGCTTTATGAAACATCCATTCCTAATTAAAAGTTGTTTGGTTTTGTAAGTCACAGCTTGTAGCAATTGTGCTGGATGTTGGTAATTACAGTATAAAACTGACTGCCTGATTGTTCTTTCAGCACAACAGAAGGCACAAGAAGTGAAAAAAGCCCTGTTGCAGAAGGGTTTAGTAATAGAAATTCTCACCTTACATCAGTTTGAAGAATCTTAAGCATTTTCCAATAGATCTACAGTGGTCCTTATATAGCAAACTGAAGCTGACTGACAATAGATTACTCTTCTTAATTATGTTTTGCAGTCTTCTAAAGCAGCCCATGTGTCCCAGGACTCCATAGACCTGATTTACAGGAAAAGAGATGATTATTTATTAACATCTTTTAAATGTTGTTTTAGTATCAGCTTATTCTGAAACTGCTCTTGAACGTGTGAACTGTTAGAATCCTCTTTTGAGTTCTCCTGGGTCCTCATAAACACTCAATAATAGCTAAGCACTCAAGCACTAGCATGAAGGTAAGATCACTGTTATCACTGAACGTTTATTTTTAGGAACTTAGTCTAACCCATGATGTTGCTAAAACATCCTACTTTTGATGACAAAGCTCTGTGTTGTTTATACAACCATTACTTTCAGTAAGTTTGAAAGCAGATCTCACAGTGTAACTGACTCAGACAAAGGCAAGGAAGAGGCACTGATTTGCTTGCTGTTCATAGTCCCATAGTTCTTAGTGTTGCTTTTCAAAATATACTGGATCAAATCCTCATGCAAGGTAAAGCACCCTAGATCAATGAAATTTTACTGTCAAGTGGGATAAATGGACTCTGACTTTTCTGCAATGTAAATGCAGGGACTATATTTTGCATGGCACAAATACTCTGATCAAGGCTTGCTGACTACAGTGAGTGGTCTTGTATCGTGGATTTAACTCCCTTGAGACTCCAGTTTAGACAGAAATGTCCTTTAATTTAAAAATGATCATATAATCTTGGATTTGTTTTTACTGTTAGCTTACTTGCATATGTACCCCATGAAGAATCATGTTTCAAGAGTGCAAAATTAAATGAAAAAATGAAGCACTATGATTTTTCCTCTTTAAATTATTATGTCATCTGTTATATGACATTCTGAATATTAGGGATATCAAATGTGATTGTTCCCCTTGCTACCAGAGGCCCCTTTGGTGCTACAGAGAACTGTTTGGAACATCAAACCACAACGGATGCTCAATCTCAGATAATAATTTATGTCTCTTAGCAAATACAAAACAGTGAATGCAAATCAAGTCAAATCCTTCCTTTCCATGAGTCAGATGCTATTTCTTTGGTACTTGGGATGCAGTAACGAAGTGTTTAATCTAAAAACCATTACATTCATTAAGCATAATTCTGTTGACTTGAATGGTCTTTGAATAAAGCTAATAGCTTATTTTGTTCCTACATATCCATAGTGTTGAGGTACAAGGGTGGCTAGGGAACAATAGAAAAGGCAGGATTAGAACTTTTATATTTAAAATATTTCATAAACTATTTGTTCATTATGCATCAGAAAGTATAAAATAAATTAACATGGACTTTTTTTTTTTTTGGAGAAAAAGGTGGCAGAGGTCGCCTTATGTTCTACTTTGAAACCTGTTTACATAAAAATCTCTCCTTTACAGAAACAGTAGCTTTGCCTCCTTTACATAGGTCATGACACTGTCTGAGCAGCAACCGGCTCCACAATTACTTTCACAGTGATCAACCAGGTAATTAAATATCAAAAAGCAAGGCAGTCCAGGATTGTCTTTAAGACCTTCTTGTTAATCAGCTGTAGGCCGAAGGGTTAGCTAAGAGGGAGCCAGTCTGACACAAGGTTTCTTTGGGGCTGCATTATGTTAAGTCTGATGTAGTGAGTTGAGGAGGAAATACAAACATATAATTTTAGACTTAACTTTAAAATTTCTTGCTGTTGTGTTGCAAGGCAGACCTTATGCATTACTTTGACATAGTGTTGTTATCTGCAATGTAATTTTATATAACAATTAACTCCAACTGAGCCACTGCAGTGCTTTAGTAAAGTATTTGGGCCTATTAAAATGGACCATGAACACACAGTTGTTTTCCTTATTTCTAACATCATTATGCAGTTGAAGAAAAAAAAAGCAGATTAATGGAGAGGCATTGGTAAACAGGGCCCCTTGGTGCTGTAAATTTCTAGAGTGCTGTTACAAGGTTTTGAAGTATTAAGTATATATGAAAAGCGACATGCTGGAAATCTTTTGGAAAGAATTTGTTTCTGTTATTTAGGGAAACATTCTGCTGTCAAAGGTGAAATCCAATGACAGCATTACCAAAGGGTATGTTTTCACTGCAAGCTTATCCATAGCTTTAGGGGCACCCCATTGCACCAGCATCACACAGTCCCTTATGCCTAAATATATCTGAACTTTGAACCTGGCTTTGCTGTTGGAGCTGAATTCACCTTTTAGGTAGATCACTCCTAAAGTTTTCAGTGAGGAGTTTGGCTTTAAGGCACATATGAAGCCATGTGTTTGCTGTCTGCATCTAATTGGATTATGGATTCAGTTTGAAGGATAAATATTCTCTTTTGTGGACCTGCTAATGTATTGAGAGCACGAAAAAGAAGTATCTGTGGTAAGCAAGGAGAAGACAGGGCATTATTCTAATTCTGTATGAATTGGACCATAGTGACCACAGGTTTTCAAGATTTGCATCTTCTGGGCCTGGTAGTTTCTGAATCATTTATCTCCCACTTGGCTCTTGCTAGAAGCTACTTGCCAGTTTATATGCCTGTACTGAGCATTTGACCCTTCATTCCACATGCTCTGTCTCTTTGCAGGAGAATGCTGAAAGATGTCACCTCAGCAGGCTGCATTGTTGTAAATACAATGTCTAGCTGTAAAATGTGGCTAAGAATGCCAGGAGTTGTCTCAGCTCCTGTTCAGTCAGCAGTCAATGGCACATCTGTGTACAAGTAATTACCAGCCCAGTAGTGTTTCTCTACCAGGGCAGATCACGTACAGTATCTGGGGAGAGGACCCTGCCTGACTAAGAAAAAGAGGCTTGGGGATGACGCTGTAATTCAGAGGATGAAACTAATTCAGGAAAGGCAGAAATTGTTCTAGAGCACTGCACGAGTCAATATATAAAGAAACTCCAGTCAGTGACAATTAACAGCCTGGGAAATACCCCTGCAGACCTACTGTCAAACCCAAGTAAACATCAGGCCATGATGGATGTCTCCACATGGGCACAGAGCTGTGTGAGTGTGCTCATGTACTCCAGATGTGTCCTGCTGCTTTAGCTCAGTCCACAGCCCCCCTGACTGCAGCATGAGCTTTACTCAAGCTAAAACAGCTATTTCACATTGGAGATGACATTGGGAACTTAGTAAGTGCTGAGATTTGTATTTAAAACAAGACCACAATCCAGCTGTTTCCCTCGTTCTCAGTGAATGCATTTTCCATCCTTTGCACAATAATGAACACAAAAGTCAACTAATTTCTGCATCGGTTCAGTATGCAATATACATATCAGCTTTTTCATAAGGTATTATTCCTGTGGTTTTCATATTTACAAATAGTCATTTGGCCAAAAGCAGAGTCCCCATAACTTTACACTCACATATGCCTTGATTATGATACATTTCAAATAAGCTGATAGTGATCTTCTAAAATAGATACATGAAAATAATTTTCTCAGAACTGAAGCTGTAAGCTAAAACTGCAAAGATCAGCTGACAGCACTTCTCACATCCGTCAGCAACACTCATTTTTGATGATAAAACATAACTAAAATTTCCAGAATTGGTTCATTGGGGGAGATCTACTCTCTCAATTTAGTTGGTGTTGATCAAAAGGCTTTTGCTGAATTAGTCAGGTTTTGGAACACAGAAGGCCACTTAGACTACTCAAGCCACAAGGAAGCCTAATGGCAGCTCTTAGGAGCAACAGCATTTTTCGAAGTTCACAGACTGCCTCAAGGTCATCAGACTAGATCTGATTGATTAAGTCTTGAAATATAAAAACACACACTTGAGATAAAGTTCTGCTCCCATGTACAGTGAATAAGTAACCATCACTGACTTTACTGAACATCAGACTGAACTCCAAGTCATTAGATGACAAATGCAAAAAGAAGGAGGGAATACTATTCTAAGTTATTTTGATTAGGCCATGATCATCACACCTAAAAACTCTATGCAGTACATAGAGTGTTCATTCCCCACAATATTTCTGATTCAAAAGGTTGAATGCTTCCAACTGACCCAGAAATGAATATTTCACAGAAACTTTGTAAAAACAGCATTGTGGAATCCTATGTATCTCTTGATTACTTGCACTAAACATATTCCTTTTAAGATTAAAAATGCACTTTCAAGCTCTCAGTTCTGCAAACTCATGTGGGGCCCTGAGAAAGTCAAGTCATGTTCTTTTCTTTCCCAATCTCACAAGTACAATTTAAGGGCTAAATAAGGCTTTCAATGGTTTCTGTGTGATACCACTGCCTTCTAATTGCCCTCCTGGTGATGTCCTTGCAGTGTAAAGCCTGCCAGTGGGGTTTATCAAGTGTAAAACATGGAAATTTCTGAAACTAGAGCACTTCATCCAGCCCTGGGCCCCCAACATAAGGACAGGGACCTGCTGGAGCGAGTCCAGAGGAGGGCATAAAGATGATCCCAGGGCTGGAGCCCCTCTTCTATGAAGACAGGCTAGGAAAGTTCAGATTGTTCAGCCTGGAGAAGAGAAGGTTCCAGGGAGACCTTAGAGCACCTGCCAGTACCTAAAGGAGGTACAACAGAGCTTTTCACGATAGCATGTAGTGATAGGACAAGGGGGAATGACCTTAAACTGAAAGAGGGTAGATTCAGATTAGATATCAGGGAGAAATTCTTTACTGTGAGGGTGGTGAGGCCCCAGCACAGGCTGCTCAGAGAAGCTGTGGATGCCCCATCCCTGGAAGTGTCCAAGGCTAGGTTGGATAGGACTTTGAGCAACCTGGGCTAGTGGAAGTTGCCCCTGCCCATGACAGGAGAGTTGGAATGAGAAGATATTTAAGGTCCCTTCCAGCTCAAACCATTCTCTGATGCTATGATTTGTGTTCTAGAACAAAAATTGATTTGGAAATGAGAGGTAGTTTGGTCACAAAAACAGCTCTGTTATTCCAGGAGCAGCATTGAAAGAAAAGGTGTTTCAAACAAACATGATAATGTTTCCTACCTCTGGATTCAGGTTATTAGAAAACTGTCTGTACTCTCTTCAACTCTCACCCCCCTTGCCTAATGCTTTTCAGTGTTTCAAAGGCATCCATAGGTATTCTCTAAATAGTTTGTTTACAAAAAAAAACTAGTTAAGCCAAATAACCTTGCAAATTTTGGAAGTGTACTTCCATCTTTAGATCTTTTTGCCAGAGAAAGGATACAGAACTCAGGATCTGTCCCCACTGTTTGTATGCTAAGTACTAAAATCATACCATAACAATTTAGGAAGCCAAAAAGAATATAGACAGAAGCAAAGGTTAGCTAATATTTAAATATATTGGTTGTTCAACTATAGATTCAGACACTGAACACAGATTAACTGGATTTGGAGCTATAGAAATGACTGTAACACAGCAAGGTCAGGGCTGAGTGAAATGACTAGAAATCGATGAGATGTGTGAAGTACTGTGGGGGAACAGGGCAGTTAATCGTTTCAAAACTTTACCCTGTAAAATGTACTGCATGGGATCAATGACAGAGGAGATAATAAAACAAGCAGACTATACCTCTCTTCCATACAAAAATATGCTAGATTTGTGCTCAGTCTGATTGACACAGCAAAATTTGCGTTTCTAATTAATGGTGCTTTAATCCAAAGGTAGCAAAATTAGCTCTGGGAGCCTAGAGAAGGACTGTACTACATTTAGACTTCTAAAAACCTATACAGATATGAATTGTATATGTTTGGGGTGCAAGAAATGCTGACTGCTTGGCATTCATTTATTGGCAGTGGGATATGCATTTACAAGCCCTTTTGCCTGCAAGCACCAAGGGATTAACAATGCACCAATTCTTTGAGCCTCAGGGCCTGATTCTGCATCACAGAAGTCAATAGAAGCTTTGTCATTGACCTCAATGGGCACAGGCTCAAAACCTCAAAGAACACATTATGTGATACACATTTTTTAAAAAAGGCTTAGCAGTTTTGTGTTTGCAGAACCAGGGGGGACTGACTGACTGATACAAAGAAACTGAAATAGAGAGGTGAAAAACAAACTCTGATTCCCCAGTTAGGCAACTGACTCTACAACTGAGCACAGTTTTAAAGCAGTCAGAATAGCTGCACTGAGTAGCTGCATTTTGCATTACATTTAAACTGTGAATAATACCTCCTGAAATAAAGTCTCTAATTTAGGTACCTGAAAACAATATAAATCAGCAAAAGCAGCAGAAGCTCTGTAACTCTGAGAAGCTTGGTGACTGGGGGGAAATAGAGATGCAGAAGCCTATATGAAAGCAGGGCTAGATTAGATAATTTTGGCTACTGTATACTCAGGTAGCTCTTCTCATTTCTCTGACATTCCTTCATCTGCCTCCAGGAGTCCATCTCTTAAACGAGGTGCTCACAGGAACGCAGGAAGCTGCTAAGAGCAACTATTCAGCACTATATTCAGAGATGTAAGCAAGTTAATGACTGCCTGTAATAAAATACATACTTTGTAACTACATATAGTCAATGGCTGTGCTTTCACCTTCTAGCTTCAGAATTAATAAGAAACTCTTCCAGTTCTCCAAAACTTAATCTATAAAGGGAACAGCAGGGCCTGCATATACATATTCATATGAAAAACCCTCCAGAGGAATTAAAGGCAATAGTGCTGTTCATCTTCCTCACATATTGAATGAGGGAAGTATCAGCTCTCTAGGTTTGGTCACCTCCATCACATACCATTGTTTCTGATCCATACCTGAAGGGTTTGCAAATACTTGCAAAACAGCTTTGTGAATCCATCCAATGAGAATGCTTATTTGCTCAAATCCTTGTGATATCTTGTTTCCCAAAAACAGTCTTGAGGGAGAGAAAATTTATTCTGTTGCTGGCATCTATAAAAAGGTAAAGGAAGCTTTCACTAGCCCTTCCAGACCAAAGCTGAGCACATCAGCAAGGACACTCTTTAGAAGGGGGGATGCTGCAAAGTCTCCTCTTACTAGTAGGGGTTAGAGCATCAACTCCCAGCCACAGAGACCTTTTGTAATCCCAAACCTCAAAACATTGTCTCAAAAGTCAGTATGATTATCATCCCAGTGGTGCAGAATTTTTAATGCTGAGCAGCTAGTACATTTTATGAATTCATCACTCTGCTGTTGAACACTGGCATGCACTGATAGCTAGGCACAAAAAGCTCCAGAGCTGTACAGAAGTGGCATTCAGCCTTTGACAGGCGAAGAGCTACTTTGTCATCAAACAGAGGCTCACAAAACCATGAAAGAATGAACTGCATTTAAAATAGAGAAATGAGTGCAGGCAGTTTATGCGAGAGTTAATACACTGCTCCAAACAAGTCAGCAGAATCTCCAGTCAGGGCAGTGTTTCTCAGGGCACAGAGGAAGCCCCAGACTCATTGGTTTTCTGTCACCAGTCTCAGACCACTTCAGTGTGAGTCGATACAGTCCATACATGTGTGGGCGCACTCACACCTCTATTTTTTTGTTTTAAATTGCCTGGGGGCAGCTGCCATATCACCTTAAAGACACTCTGTGATGTCTTAATCAAAGGCTAGCAAGGAGCGGGAGACAGCTTAGAAGCTACAAATGGGATACAAAATACCAGACCACCAAAATGTGGCATCATCGAGGTAACAATGACCAGCTTCATTTTTGTCTTGCCCTTTGCAAGCTTTTCTTAGGTAGGATACTCTCTTTATTGCTTATTTCTTCTGAATGGATGTGAAAAGAAAGAACAAAGAAATACCTGTTAAGCAAGATAGTGGTTTTAATAGGACACTTTTGATTTATTTTATATACCTTTATGCTGTCCGGTTGCCTGGATTAGAAGAGCAGCTGAACAGAAACATAGGATTGCTGCATCCTAATCATCTCTAAAGCTTAGAGCATAAGCTTTCGCCATTTTTCAAATATGAGTTTTGGTTACAACCCAACCTTGTCATCCTTTCATATGCAAACTTCCCACTGTGATCAGTGGGACTTCTGAATATTTAAGGAATAAACGGAAACTTGTTGTTTTTTCCCTTCAGCTTCTAAACTGCTGGTTGAAAATTGTGTCAAGCAGGGAGTGAGAGAAGGAAAGGGAGAATATGAGGGAGTATGAACAGAGCTGGATAGTGCAGGGCACCAAACACTTCCCAATCACCCCCTTGGCGAGCTGCTGGAACAGTGGAACTGCAGCCAGAAACCTTCCATTTGCAAGTGCAATAGCTGCAATCCCTTCTGAGTAACTTTTCAAAGGCAAATCCCATTCACAAATACCATTACAAATAACAAATACTGTTGCAAGACTGGAGTGTACTTACACAAACACACATAGGCTTTTGTTACACTTCTTTCAAAATATGGAATAAGACTGTTCAGAATTCCCTTTACTGAAATATTTATACCCAGTCTGAAAGGGTGAAGGGCACATTTTTACTACCCATGGTCTCTGTAAGATAAACATGAAACTGTAGCACAGCTGGTGCTTGACAATAGATATATTTTTGTCTTGGAATTTTTTGTTAAGAAGATTCCTTCATTAGTATAATAACCTTTTTAGGATTTAATCTCAAATTGCTTTTAATGCTTGGTTCAAGGCAGTTCTTATTGGTAAATATGTTATCTTAACACAATAAATTCCATCAAATGTTAATTGTTAACAGTGAAAGGTATAAATGTTTGTTTTCAGAGTTAAAGTCAGAAAGTAACAATGCATTTATTAGTGTTTCTTTTAGATAACTAAATGTATTGTTGTAACATTTATTTTTTATTAACCCATAAAGGCAATGAGGCTTTCAGATATAATGATTTCCCCTTTTGAGCCTAGAAGAGATTTGTTCTGCAAAGGGAAAAGGATATACAAAAGGACTTCTAGAACTTGAACAGACTGTTTTGTCTGCCTTATTGCTATCATTATAGTATATGTTATATATGTATATATTGTCTGATTCAATTCATACAGTCTGATCCTCTGGACTTTGTGCCAACCACTACCATTTTATTACTGTCTAAATGACACATGAGAAGACAGAAGTGTCACTTAAAATACACTGCAAGGAGTTCTCTAGCTAGCTTTGAGATTTATTGCTGTGTTGAGTGAGACTGAAGTTTTAGTGGCAACAGTGCAAAGGACCCTGAAAGATCTGAGAGCATCCAGTGAGTTTATGAAAGTGAAGCATGCAATACTGTGAGTGTGGAAAGATGAACTGAACTTGTATCATTAACCTGTATGTTTAGGGCCATTTCATGATGAGACAGAATTTAGGTTGTTTTGGTACTGAGATAATTCATATAGTCAAAATGTTACTAGTCTCCTCTACAGTGTAAAATCTGTCAAGTACTTCCAACTAGTCCTTTTCATTATTGTAGCCATTAATTCATATAGAATCAAACACCTTTCATGCTTTAAGTGATGACACTTCTTAGTAGTACTGAGAGAATAAAATTCGTCTTAGTATAGTAAGATTTGCAAGATTTGAATTCAAACCAAGATTTCTAAATGCTCTGTGTATAAAACTTAATTTAACTAAATAAAGCAGGTATGGAGCAGTGGAAGTAAAGGTCCTTTGGTCATCCAGTGATTGTTTAAAATTTAGTTTTATGTGGTGCTTTCAAGGGTTGGACTCAATGATCTTGGAGGTTTTTTCTAACCTTAATGATTCTATGATTCTCTTCTTCATAGCCTGTCTTTTTTCCCCAGTCCAAACCTAAACAAAACAACACTTTTAACCTGTCTGGTTTTGCACTGTCATTCTTCACTTTATGTGTTGTGTCTTTGCTCCAATTTGTCTCGTCCACTCACATATGTATCTCTGTGTTTTCAAGAGGCCAGCAAAACAGGACCTTATTTCTAGTTGGTCCTGGAGGTTCTACCATACTTAACACAATTAATAGTAATCTGGAGAGACTGTCTCTTGTAGCTATTGAAAGCTTACAAACATTTTAGGAATTTCAGTAATGTCATCTTAAATAAGTCTATAAAAGTCATGTCAAAAAAGCATTGAACCTTCACTCTGCTAAAGGAACAAAGCTACTTTTACTCTCCAGGAGCAAAGAGAAAGATGAGCACACTTCCCTTTCCCGTTCCATGAGATAAGGCATCATGCACCAGAGAAAAAGAGTTGTTTTTCACCTGTCCTGGCTCTGGATTGTCCACCTACATTGACAATATGTCTACAAGTTCCAAGCAGCTGGTTGACATCTTGGTGGAGGTGCTTATGCTCAGTAGCAAAATTCAATTATCTTCCTGTGAAAAGCTGCTACAACCCCCCTGAGTCCAGTCTAGATGTGTTTCATTTTGTTATATCAGGGCATAATAAAATTTACTTAATTTTTGGTGGTTTATTTGCTGAGTCCTTTGAAGTGGGTTCCTTTTGCTCACATGGTTCATTCCTCAGGATTGCTTGGTGTAGTGAGGTGAAGAATTTTCTCAGTATCATTCACACAAGGTAATGCACTGGACTTGCATGACTGAGGCTGGTTCTTAGCTGAGATGTTACAAGAGGTTCAGGGATGCAGTTTAGGTCAGATGCTGAAGTCAAGGTTGAAGGCTATGAGGCTTGTCTTGAATGAATAATGCTGGAAGCTGAGACCCCTTTGGTTAAACTCTGTACAGGGAAGAAGCTTTTTGAATTTACTTCTTACAGAACTCACAAGGAATTTCAGCAGTCCAGAACAGTTTGTGCATCTATCAAGATATTTTCTGGCCTAGCCCTGTTATATATTGTACAATGAGTTTGTTTCAGAGGCTTTTTTTTAATGCTGCCTCTGCAAAACAATTTCTTGCTTCAGCAGCTCTCAAACTTAAATTTTACCCTACAGGTCTCAGTCCACAAAACACAGGACTAGCATGGAACTCTGAAGAAGAGCAAAGAAACAGTAATTTTGGATTCATTCACAACTATATTAGGCTCTTAAAGGCAGAGGGACTAATAGGGGTTAAAAACTGTAGAAAAGGACTCTTGGGAGGACAATTTTAATACATTGCAGGTATAACAGCACTGAAGTCAACAGTTATGACATTTTTGAACTGAATCTAGTATGTTTATTCTGTAGATAAAGTTTCCTCACACTATAAATCGTTGTAAGATTAGTATTAATCTGACTGAAATGTCCTGAGCCATCCAATTCTCTGGTTAATTCTATTAGGCAGCATTTTCCACATGCTAGTTTGAAATGTTATCATATGATGACAAATGTAAGCTTTTTTATTGGATTTATGTAAATCCTTTCTTCACTGAAGCTGTTGGAAGGGGTTTGCACTTGCTGATGGGATCCACACAGTGAAACACATCACAAATACCTTGTAAGAGATGGGCTTTTCTTCAGAAGGTCCAAGACTTCCCAACCTTTTTCCTGTCACAGCAGCACATGAGATAGCAGAAAGCTTCTATCTGAGTCTAGTTGTAAGACAGAATGAACTTGCAGAGAGAAACCAGGAGTGAGAATAATATGTTTAAACCCTGCTTATTTTATCTCCCTCATTTGGCTATTTCTTCTTTAGATTGTGCAAACTTCGAGGGGTTCTCACCAAATGGCTTTCATTTGTTATAGTTCACATTTGAGAATTGGCAGATTAAAAAACTCAGTCGTTCCAGCTATACAGGTAAGGATGAGAGACAGAAGGAACAAGGAAATTCTGTCTGGATGCCACTTTACATATCTGGACACCAGAGCAATTAGATTGTTTGATCTCAGAAAGGTCTTAATGAAAAATAAAACAACTCTGAACTTTTCAGATTTTTATCATAATCTATTGTGTTTTTTCTTTGTTCAGGGGTTTTTTTTAAAGTTCATTACAGCAGGACTGGGCTCCAGCCTAACCCTGCAGGGCTCAACCACAAGGCACAAAATAACTAGTGCTGTTTGCCTTCAAGCACAGAAGTGGACACATTGGCTGCAGTGGGACACTGGCTCTTGAAGTCAATCACACATTAAAGTGCTTTGCTGGGGCCTCCACAGCTCAGAATAATAGGCTTTTCTTCAATGCATTTGCCAAATCTCCTTCCTAAAGGTCAAAGAAAAAGCTTATTCTATTTCCTGCTGAACTTGGTGGACCTTTTAAAACACATTATATTCATTCTTAGTATATGTACTACAGGTATTGAACATTAGTTGACCTTAGTCACAGAAGACTCAAGAAAATAGTCCTAGGGAAGTAAGAAGGCTAAAGGTTAATTACAACACCTGAGATCTAGACAATTTTGTAAAATTTCTTTGTTCTTATTTATTTAGCTGTTTTTAATTCAAAGGCAATGTTCTATTTGGATGTGGAGATTCAAGTAACACTTTCCAAAATATGAAAGGCTAAATGCCACATTTACAATTGTTTCTGAAAAGGGTTGACCTTTATTAAAGTTACTGAGTAAATACAATTCTGAGGGTTTTGTTTCTCTTGTAAATTAAATGGTATGTTTGTAGATGGAAAGGTCAATTTTCAGTAAAGCTGAGCTTCAGAAAACATCACCTTTCTCAGCTAAATCAAAGGAGTTAATTAGTTTTACAGATGGAATACATAATATATAATTCTCTTATCTTTGCTTGAAAATCAATTGTTTATGGCATAAAGAGGGTACACTTGTCATCATTAGGTGTAAATGTTTGCTGCAGCAGCAAATATAGACTTAGTCTACCACACACAGCTTCATAAATGTGAGACACTGAGCTCCTCTGAGAGGTGATGTGTAGGGGAGTGCGTGTCAAAATTCTATTAGGTATTAGATTTATTGTATTTAGTAAATTTATTCCATCTTATATGAAATTATAATAGTTTCTATTAACAAACAATGCACTAGAAAAATCTTATTGGGCATTGATACTGCATTGAAAGCTCTGTAGTTTAATCCTTTTCCTCCTAAGCTGTCTTTAATTCAAATCAATTTTTTGTATTTAGTGATTTTTACAGCCATTTCAACATGAGACCACAAGTACTCATTAATTGGCATCATCTGACCCAGTTAAACACCTGGGTGTATTAACTGCAGGGCCTGGGCTTTTCTGCCTGGGTTTGGGTGGGTCCCATAGCAGAGCCTGGAGCCTTTGGGGAAGGACTGAGCACCACACTGTCATCTTAGCTGCTCATTACAGAGGAATTGTTTGCTGCTTTGGACAGAAAGTTATTGGACTAAGAGGCAGCCCCTCCTGACTCTCTATCAGCCTCCCTCTTTGTGTGGCTTTCCACAGCTGAACTTCCCAGCAAGTTTCATGGGTGTCTCCAGAAGGAAGACATTTGAAGTCAGATATGCAGAAGATGAATTCAGTCTTCATTGACATGTACCATCACAGCAAAGTGACTACAAGTTGGGTTTCTTGTTCTGTGTCTGCTGGGAACACTGAAAGATTTCTTATGGATCTTACACTCTGGATTTGGCCTGATCTTGTGATTTAAGTGCTATTTAGGGGCTGTTATTATTTACAGATAGATATTATTTACATCTTGTTTATACAAATCTTCTCTGACAAACTTCCCCATAGAATAGATTCCTTAGGATAAATTCCATGTGTACCCTTGCCTTGTCTGAAGCAGCACTACGAGTTTTACTTAAAAGTGATTTAATTATCATTATACCTCTATTCTCTGTACAAGCAGGAAATATCTAATGTCAATACTTGTTTTCACAGAAAAGTGTCATATGGGAAAAAAAAGAAGAGAGACTGTGATGAAATTGTCTGAAGAGGCAATGAAAATAAACCAGCTTGTGTCAAGCACTGAGGTTTGTAATAAATGCCAACAGCAGACACCTTCACAATGGGAAAGGGAATCCTAAAAGATAAACATCAAAAAATTACAGGCAGATTTTCCAAAAGCTGCTTCGCTTTTTATTTCTTTTAATGGAAGTCAGCTGACCTGATCCTTCACAGTGCTTTTGCCACATGTAAACCTTGCAGCTCCTACAGATAATCTAACCTTTAATTTTGTGCTGAACAATATTAAAGTAAACAAGTCATCTTGCTCTAGCAGAGAGCTGGGTCAAAGTGGTTCCACTGCTAAGTGTAAACTGGGTAATTGGTACTCTGGCACAGTGGTTCAATTGAGGCTTCAACAGCAATATCAAATCCACATTACTGTCTTGCAGCAGGCTCTTAACACATTTCCAGTATTACCAGAGGAACAAAAATGGGGTTTTGTAACAGTCAAATGATTTATTAACCATTTTTAATGTTCTGCTCTCCTGTTTGATTTTCCCGTGTGGTGCATTCTCCATATCCAAACAATTTACAGTCAAATACTCAAAACTAATTATTGAGTTTGTCTACAAGAAAAATAAAATGGCACATTCCATACTCGTAACAGATTCTTTAAACAAAAACATCTCCAGCCAGCATATGTATGGAAGGTACCTGAACAGTATGGGATGAGGGCTGAGATATTACACATAGATTTTAATAGAGAACTCTAAAGTATAGAGGAGGTCAAGAGAAATTTAATGAAAGTTATAGGTACTGAGAGTTGAAGCAGGAGACATAGATCAGGAGTTTTCTGCCATTCTAGTACTGCCATTCCCAATTTGCTCCTGTAATGCACAGGTAACCTGCTCACTGGAGATTCACAGTGAGACTTAATGACATTGTGCTCCCCTTATGCCTCTCTTTACCTCCCTGCAGAGCAGCTCTATGGGGAACCTGTGCCCTCTAACTTACTAAATCACTCATTTAAAAAATACAGCTCCTCAGATGATATTATAGATGTTTAAACTGATACAAGGGTTGTAAAGGATACTGGAATTTTGGGATTGGTGTGGGCATTCAATAGAAGCAAATAATCAGTGCACTCAAGTAACTATACTTTGCCAGTGCAGCCAATGTATCATAGCACAGCACTGAACTGTAGGAATCCTGGGATCTTCAATCAGATATTGCTCCTTTAAAAATGGAGCTGTGCAACAGTGGTCCTATCTCTTGTACTCATTTTTCTTGGAGCAGCAGTCTGACATTTCAAAAGATGAGAAGTACCTTTCAGCTTGAATAAACTCAGAAATCTATCTGTAAACACATTTGGCCTCATCTTGAGAAATGTCAGGTTTCTGGAATGAACAGCATGGGTACAATATTTGTGTCAGTGTTTGGACAGCCACTTGTAAAGGAGCAGGCATGTTGCAACATTTTACACTGCACTTTTTTGCAAGTACAGTAGCTAAAGGGAGAAATGCACATTCCACCCAACATCTTTGTCCTACTCTACCAATAAAATAGTTGTAAAAATAAGTAAGAGATAGTCAGTGGTGGGAAGGAAAACTTTTTTCACCTCCTTCTCTGCCTCATTGTAATCAGGTCTCTGACTTGCTGGTTTCCATTGCAGAATCCTTCCTGACACTAAGGGACAATCACTGTATTCATTCATTAGTGTTACTCATTATTGGCTTTCAGTATTGTCACCTGAAATAAAGTTCTTGCTGTGTTGAGAATAATACACAGAAAATGGCAGTTCCTGCCCTGAAAAACTTCCAGTCCAGAAAGCCAAACCAGATGGGAATGAAAGCCTATAAACAATATTAATGCCACTGCCTAATTTGTGTGTTTACAGCAGTGGCTTTCAGCCTATGGTCTGTGAGCCACAGAGGATAGTGGTCTAAAGGGATCCAAGAAAGGTAACTAGGAAAAAAACCCACCAGCCTTAGCTTTACCTCACACAAATCTCTGCTTCCTTTGGAAAGAAATTAGGGTCTCCATACTGAAAAAATGCCTGAAAATCATTGTGTATGCATGATAAAATCAAGTCTGTTGTTTTTAACACCTGGAGACACATCAGCTTACATGTCTGGTTACTGCTTTGTAGAGTCACACACCAGTCTTGTCGCAGCCTTTTTTCACTCCAAGGCTGTGACATGGAGCACAGAAGACCCAGCAAGAGCAGTACCTCCAGTCTTGCCACACCATGAGATCCCACTCTCAGAAAAGCCTTGCACAGGTTTTAGATCAACACACTCCCACCACAGCCCCTCAATCTGCCACTAGCACCCTCACCTTCCTTCTCCTTGTAATACAGGATTCACACCTAGGAAGATTAAACCCCTTGCATCTCGAGTCTTGAAAGGGAAAGGACTTAAACTCTCCTTAGCACTTGCTTTCCTCATTCCTGTGACAGAGAAATACTTGCCAGCAAACAGCAGTTTACTTAGTGGTAGCTACTAAGTTAACCTGGTGAAAAAATACTCAACTGCAGAAGAACCTCTCTGTCTTGAGAGTCTTGGAGACCATGATCTTTGGTGATGGGTCTGCCAGCGTTACCAGAGGTGGCATTCCCTGACTACTGTGCACAATACAGCCACTCACACACAGAGGAGAAGCACTTGGCTTCTGAACTCAGGGTGCTTATTAAAGTAGGGAGTCTCACTGGTTATGGATTAGCACTCCCAGCTGCATGTGGCACTAAGCTGAATTTTTCATAAAGCAATTCATTCTCTTACAGTTTTTCAGAGAATAAAATTTTCACTGACCCAATAAAATATGCTAAAATTGCTTATAATGGCACTGCTTAGGATTAGGTAGGAAGTCATTATATCATGGTTTTCAGGGCTAATGGCCAGTATTGAGTCTACATATTGTAAACTATAATGAAACAGGAAAAAATTACTTTCCGACGTGTTTTCACTCTGTATTTTATAATAACAACAATATATCAACCTTTCTAATACTCTTTTCTCATGACTGAGTGAACCTATTTGGTTTGTAATTGTGTACATGTAAATCTTACAATATCATTTGGCAACTCTTATGTTCAAGCTGGAACGCTCTTATTTCTGATCTTGCAGCTTTCTCCCTTAAGTATCACCCTGTGCTAAGGCTGAGGAGCAATAAGGATGACATATGAGAAATGTGCATCCACTCTGAAAACATGAGAACATTCCTACTTCCTCAATACACCTGCTTTGTCTTATGGCCAGAGGCATTTTCATTCTTCAAGTATGTCCTGATGTGAGATGGAATTTTGATGAATTTTCCATTTCTCTTTCTAAAATTTCTGATCATCCCTGGTATTCCACAATTTGTTTTGGCCAATGCATCTGTCTCCCTCTCTCCTTTCCTGCTTTATTTTCTGATGTACATATACATAAACATATTTATATACACTCACATATGATTTTTCACACTCATTTTTCCTGCAGAGCAGAGAAGGTCTTCATCATTGGTACAAATGAAAACTTGGTCTTGTTTAAATATATTCAGATATAAGGAAGATTAGATACTAAAATGGATAATATAACCCATCTATGGCATAGGCTCACAGAATCACAGAATGGTTTGGGTTGGAAGAGATCTTAAAAATCATCTAATTACAAGGATTCCATGGACAGGGACTCTTTCCACCAGACCAGGCTGCTCAGAGCCTCATCCAGCCTGGCCTTGGACACTTCCAGGGATGAGCAGCAGCAGCTTCTCTGGGCAGCCTGTGCCAGTGTCTCCCTACCATGTATGATATCAAATCAAAGCCCTGTGTATATGCATCTCTAAACTGGAAACAGCTCACAGATAAACCATGTCCAACTTTTCTAATGGGTACTATTTGCTCTGGAAATGCAATGAAGTCTTGAGCAAATGCTTCTCGTATTTATGCTCTCATTTCACTGAAATGGAATTACCCCAATGAGAAAGGCAAACAATCTACAGGATTACAGGATTTCTTAAGGAAGGACTCAAAATACATCCTCTAGTATTGAGTAAGACAGCAATACCTCACAGAATATGCTTAAAAAGCAGAAATATTCAGAAAAGATTATCAAATGAAACAAACAAAAATGTTATAAAACAGCTGTTAAGTATTCAAATCACAAATGATTTCAGACCAACATACACAGATAGCTCCACCCCAGGAATCTTAAAGTGACTGAGGTCTCTCACAACCAGTAATACTAATTTTAGCACACTTGAGCAATCTGAGAAAATATCAAACAGCTGGTGATTGCCAACACAATCTCAAGATATTAGAAGAATGATGTAGAGAAAAACAGATTGGTTAGTCTGACATCAATACTGACTGAAATAATAAGCAGTTCATTCAGGACTATGTCAGCAAAGCATCTGAACCCCAAAGTGTAATCAATGCCAGTCAGCCTTCCCAGAAGGCATATCCTGCTATTTTGGCAGGAGTCTGTGCCTGGTTGATAATGGCAGCTCTCTTGAGGTAGGGTACTGAATGCTTCAATACTTACTACCACATCAAATTTTGATTTTAAAATGCCTATTATAGCAGTGTAAAATGGGATGTCTCAGGTGGATTACTGGCCACTGACTGAGCAAAAAAACATAGTGGTTACTGCAGGGATACCAACTTTCTTGCTTGTGTTGGTAACCCTTAAGGACTAATTTGCCTTCCAGAAAACTCCCGTATTTTTACTAACACTAAAGTTGGCAGTAAGGAGAGGCTGTTGATACAGTGCATTCTGAGTCATCTGATGAAATGATCACAAGCCAACAAAATATTTTAAATTTTACACAAATTTGCAGCAATCTATCCAGAACATGAATGAAAGTGAAGTGAAAGGATTAGGAAGTTCATCTCTGTACACCTTATGCAGAGAAGCTCTTGAGATACCTCAAATGAGCTCCCACTGCACTTCTGTAGTGGTACAGTCCAGTGTGATCCTTGGATGAATAAAAGGAGGAGGGATTATCAGACCATCTTATCCTTAATATCAATGGCAAGAACAGTATTACAGCCTGGCATTTGCGTTTTAGAAAAATATAGAAATGCTAAAATCACTTAAGAAAGTGAAGGGGAAACATGGGACTGGGACACTACCACCATCATCACCCACTACTCTTATTACAGGGGTAATTAAAAACTGGAACAGGTAGAAAATCATTGTCTCTGAGACTTCAGAAGAAGATTAGATGGTTCTTTAAGAATATGAGTTATTCCAACTCCCTTTCCTAAGGTGCTACACTATGTGCTAGTCTGCAGGTTGTCTGGGATATGGAAACTCTTCAGCATGTGTACACAAGATGTTGAACCAGATAGCAACAGACTGTTCAAAAAGTTTATGAGTCTTCTCCTTCCTCCTTAGCTCATGAGTAGAACTGCTCTTTATAAAGGCATTGCCAGGATACAGGTACCATCAGAAGACAATCTATACTGCCCTAAATTAAGAGTAAAAAAATTGGAATGAATGGATTTGTGATACCTGTTGGTCATATTAGGAAAGTTTAGACTGGATATCTGGTTGGTGGATGGATGCAGTCAACTGAGATGAACCTCATGCTAAATACTTTCCCCAAAGCATGGAATCAGTAGTGGTTTTCATTGAAATGACCATAAATATGTTTACATTAGCAAACTAACTAATTTTCCTCTCCTGCTCTGCTTCTCTAAGACACATCCATCATGTTCTAAATGAAAGGTCCCAAAACCCCATCAGTCTGGAGCAAATATTCTCCATAGTTTGGTTTTGGTTGCTGTGGGTGTTTTTGTGTTTGTTTTTCAGTTGTTTCATTTTGTTACACTCAATAATTTAAGATTATCAAACCAAAGAACAGGACAATGGTGTATCTAACACCATGTATTCCAAACACCTGCAAGAGGAGAGGGTCTGTCTGGGGCTGCACTCTGTGCTGCAGCCTTGCCTGAAGCAAAGCCCTCCTGGGAGCAGCTGTGCACCTCGAGAGGGGAGAGCTCAGTCTGGGCTGCACAAACATGTGTGCTGACACTTCACAGAACATTCCACGAAATTTATCTTCGTTTGGAACGGAGGAAGCCTCTCGTTCATGTGCACTGAAAAATGAACTTTGTAGGCCGTAGAGGTGGAGCTTGTGTTTCATTTCAGAGAATTGAATGCATTTTTACAGATTTTACCCACCTCTAACATAAGACAATTTTTTTAGTCTTCAGATAAATTTCATTTTGAATCTAAGATTTCAATCACCCAGATATGTTTGGTTTATTGGGTAGTGGAACTTCTTTGATCCTTTAAACCAAAGTGAAATGGAAGACAGACTTGAAAAGCACTACCCCAGATGAAATTTGGCAAAGAATCAATATTTTAGAGCTTAAATATGTATTAACCCATAGCAGAACTAAACCATTTTAACTTTTTATAGAGACAGTATTTTACCCTTGTGAAAGGGTATAAAAATGGTATAAAACCCGGCATATTATGGAATTATTTTGCCGAATGTTATTTATGATACAGTTATCTCACAGGGGAAAAGCAAGAGCAAGTGATATCTGCTCAGGGAAAAATTACTGGGTGGTAGTTTCAAAAGAGCTTGAAAGATTTAGACAGTCAATTCCCAGTGAATTGGGAGTTATGACAGGAGTTATGGCTCTAAATCATATAAGCAGTTTTGAAGATCCAGCACCTCCTTCCCCCTTTATCTTTAATTGAGTTCATTTGTCTTTCATTTGCTTATTGTGACATTCTCAGGCAATTTGAAGCTGCTTCAGCAATAATAACAGTGCAGATATACCCACCCAGTTGGCTGGTGGCTGCTCTCTGTGTACTCCCTTGTTGAGCTCACAGAGGAAGCAGCACTTTCATCCTAAAGGGGCATGGGGTGCAGAAGCAGAGGTGACAGAGGGGGTCACTGCAGCACGAGACAGCAGCACTGGCACTGAGGCAAACCCACTCCTGAGCTCCAGCTTGTCTGGCCCTGCACCTCCCACCCTGCAGGTCCATCATCTCTCTGCTGACCACCAGCAGGGCTCTGTCTCACTCAGCTTTAGAGCAAATCAGCTCCTTCCCAAACTGAGTTCTAAGCACTTGCCTGTTAAAAACCAACCAAAATTACTCTCTGAATGGTTTTTGTAAATGACAAAAAGCCCACAAACCCAACCAGAAGTATTCTAAATACCTCAAAGACTTGTAACAAAACCAATTAAAAAGTAAACATAAAAAAATTTACCGTCTCTGTAACCTCTTTAACAATGTTTACACTACTAATAAAATGATGCATGATGTGATTTTATGTTAAGGATAACTGAAGCCAAACACAGATATTTTCATTTAACCATTCTGATCTGAATCAGCCATTTCAATTACTAAAGGGCTCTAAAATCAGAAGTTTATAAATAGCTGCATCATATCCTTTTCTTTACTTCTTTTGGAGAATCCAGAACATCCATAATGTACTCCTAACACAGTATTAAAAAATAAGAGTTTTTTATTGAGAAAACCCAAGAGAATACAACTGTGGCCAGGAGAAACAGCTGACGTAATTTCAAATTAAGTCCTAGTTCAAATCAGAACCTAATAAAATTAAAAGCAACTAGAAGTTTTCAAAGCAGGGTATAAACAGGTAAACCAGACAGGACACACCGCACTTTATCTGCAGTGCTGAAACATAAGCCTGGCTTATTGTGTTTGCTTCATCTTTAACCTTCTTTCAGAAAACAACTTCTCTTTTTTGAACATTTCTATGAAAGATGTATTTGCATACCAACTCTATAGAACCATCAACACCATTATTTAAGAGTTATATAATAGCAGTATGGTCCTATGAGATCTGGGAGAATGGATCTAGATACATCCAGAAGAATACAAATTCTTCCCCAAAGATGGTACCAAGGCTCATATCTTACTGCTTACAGTATATATCAGGTTTTAAAAACAGTCAAAGTCTGTTCTGACAGACTGTGTGAGAGATATGAATAGCTAAAACAAGCAAAGGTACCATCACTGCTACTCCCACTTTACAGGGTAAAAGCTGAGACTGAAAAATGGAATGGCCCAAAATCATAGAGAGTAGGTGACAGGATAGAGCTGACCTGGCTGACCTGGCTGAATCCTAATCCAAAACAACCCTAAAATTAGGGTAAACCATTTCTGTAATAAAGAGTAACATTAATATATACAAGTCTGAAAACATCTAAAGTTATTTTAAAAATCACACATGTGAATCAAATACTGACCAATATATGAACTTTTTCAATGAAAATGTCCTTTTCTCTGTCTTTCTGTTAAGCATAAATTGCAATTTGTGCTTAGCAGAAGAAAAACATGCCTTCCAATGTGTGTGTACCATAAGCAAATGTACTTGTATGTTCTATTTAGGATCAGTCTTCACTGTTGGCAAAAATGTTCTGAGGCACTGATCCCATCTTCTTTCATACTTGACATGGGCTGTCTTTCTACTAAGTATTTTCCTGTTCCTCTCTCTGTGCTGGGGCATTTCTCCCAAGCAGGGCACAATCTTTCCTGTGGATGTTACACACTGTGCACACACCTGGGCTTGTATCTCAGGAGGGAGCTCTGTCACATATGTACAAATGCTGCACAACAGGCAAGTTCATCAACCCCACTGCAGAGGGGAATGTGTCTGCAGCAAATTATGAAGTCTGTTTTGTGTCTGGGCTAAAATATCAATCCTGTAGCTTCATTAGTTCTCACTTGCCCCAGGGCAGCCTGCTATGCAATTATAGTCTCTGATAAGCCTTATTATATCTCTTGTTCTGAAATCTTAGGATTTAAACTAGATATATTTGGCAATATACCTAGAAGCAGTTACTCTCATCTGGGTATCACCAATACATATAACTTCATTGAAATTCCCCCCCCAAAAAAAGTTGTGTAGAAATGACCTTAATATTCTTTTATAGAATACCTGCCAAAGGTAAAGCAAATAGGGCTTTTACATGCATCACACATGGTGGTATTTTATGTTTTAAGATACAGTGTGTGAATTCTTGATCACAGTGCAGTGACTGGCAAAGCTCCCACCCATCCCAGGTTAGGATTTGAATCCATATGTGCACCAGCATTTAAAGCTAGTAATATTTATAATATCCATAGGAAACTGTACTAACTGATTGTTCACCCTGGAACATATTGCTGTAAAAGCTTTTGGTACTGAGAAGTGCCATGAATCACCCTCTTGGTAAGATAGAAAGAGGTCTTTGTGTGACTATCAGTTCCTAATGTGAAACCATTGGAACCCTCATGCAACTCCCAACATGTGTCAGGCACACACCAAGAGCCACCCTGGCAGAGCAGTGACCTTCTGGGTGTGGTGCCTTCTGCAGAGATGGGGTTCAGCTTTGTCCCTTCCTGAGACAGGAGATTACACAGAGCGATAGATGGAGCCAATGTCACTTTTAATCTCAGGTGAAGGGACACTTGACTGAATGTAGAGGAGTTTTTAGGGCAGCTGTAACAGCTTAGGGCTGGAGAAGTTGAATTTCATCTCAACAGCACAGCAGAGCAGGTGTTGCAGACATGAGTGAATCCATACAACTGTTTCTGAGCAAGCTGGAGCTAAATTACCACCAGATAACTATGAATTGAGCTTCCTTTGCCTATGTGGACAGATAAGACATTCTGTCATGTTTTGCTTATGTTATACATTACATTTATTTGTTTATTGTCTTTTGGCATATTTATATAAGTGACACTCATCTACATAATTTTAATTAATTTTTATGTTTAAATACATTTAAGAAAGATATGTTTAGATAAATATGAACTCTATTTTTATTTTTAGTAGTTTATAATTGCTACTGTATTTCTTACTTATTTACTATAGTTATATATTGCAATGAAGCACAATGCCACACAGAAATACCAAGTGATCATCTTTGGTCAGCACAGGCTCCTTATTGCCCATAACTGAAGCTGATGGCTTTAGTGCTTTCCAGTAGATGCATGGCTGTCTCCACTAAATGCTCTTGTTTCTTCACTTGAAAGCAACCAAGTGCAGAGTGAGGGTACTGAAAATTAAAAATGTGATACAGTCCTATTTTCTTATCAGTTATCGTGCTGATGTCTAAATGCTAGATATATAAATGAGCCATTTCTAAGCCAACTTTCAGGCTCCCATATAATTATAATACCTTGGAAAGTAACTGTTGGTGTTTTTTCTTAATACTTGCATGTTCTGTTACAGCAAAACAGCAGCTGTCTGAAATTTCCTGGTGATTAATGACAAGCCTTCTCCCCTCCCCCCATCTAATACTTCTTTAAGCAGTGATGACTGACAGGGAGGCCTTTTCCAGCAGTTAATTACCAGATAAGCTAAATCTTGGCACATGTAGCTGAAATGAAACAGCCTTTCCATCAGTCATTATTGCTTAAATATAGCCCAAATTGGTGCATTTTCAATTCTTACCTACGATCTGCAGGGAATAGTCATTTAAAATGTGCGTATAATAGGATGTTTATATATAAAAATATATTTATGTGAATGCCATCCCTGTGTGAAATCAATTGAAGGATCTTGTGTGCACTGCCAATGTGGGGAGGTAGAGGAGTGAAAAGAAAACCCACATTTTGATCCATCAAGGAGTTTTCCCAGAAGCCTTTTTCTTTGATGGAGTCTGGGAGATACTCCTGCTTTCTACAGACTGAAATGCTAATGTGATAATCAAACATTTAGGATTAGGTAACCCTGGAACAAATATTAAGTATTAAAGAACAGGCAATGACATGAGCTCTGGATAATTTCTTTGAATCAGTTTAAGAAAGTATTTGTCCCAGCAACCCACTTGTGATATTTTGCTGACAGGGAACACCCTCGGAGCAGTCACAGGTTTCAATCACTTCAGTTCAGATCTGTCCAGGTTGGTCCATTTCCCTGCATGTTAAGGCTGATTTAAGACACTTGGGTAGGCACTGGCAAGGCCAAGGCTCCCTCTGTATTTTTCTAAGGAAGTGGGAACTTGCAGTGGTGGCACACAAAATAACAGTAATTTAAACTGTTACAGCAACATGTGTCAGAGTTCTCTCATTATTCAGAGTATACTTGAGTTTTAAAGGCTTCAAAGTCAAGATTCTTGCTATGAGAAAGGAAGTTAGTTAACCAAATAATTTACTATGACTCTCAGCCAGTCAGGAATTCCAGCAAATATCATCTTATGTGCTCACTTTTGTCTCAAGCTGAATACAGAAAGCTGAGGCACTAATTTGAACATCTTCCTCATGTTATATTAACTACAGGATCAAGTCCAGATAACTCACTGTCAGTTTTTAGTAAGATCTTTGTTCTCAATGCTCCTGTTGTTCTACTATTTAGCTTTAATGGAGTGGGAATTAAAGGTTTTAGTCAGAACTAGGTCAAGGAAAACTGCTATGTTTCTATTTGTTATTAATCACCACCACCTCCCTTTTTTGACAGTTTTGCCAGGTGTTAATTCTTCATAAACTGAGACTTTAACAGCTGCATTAGAGGTACTTTACTCTAGGCCTCTTACAGTACTTTTAAATATTTTATACAGCTTCAGCAGTAAACCCAGGCAGAACCTGCTGAACCTCATAGCTTCCCCTTAAATCTTCCAGTCATTTTTTTCAGAATGAAAAAGACAGTCTCTACAAAGGCATTCAAATCTACTGCCTCCTCCCCACACCTCCTTCTTTTGCTTTTACAGGGAAATACCTCATAAATGCCACTTCCATGATCCTTCCCCAGCCAAGAGGCACAGCCAGAGCCCTTGTGGCACACAGTGAATGCCCAGCTGCATGGCTGGAGGATAAATACCAATGACATGAGGGATTCTATGACTGGCTACCTATTTTAAGGAGATTGTACCCTTAAGAAACTAAAGTAACGTGGAACAAAACCTCAGCAATGGTAGGTGGCCAGGCCTCTGTTAATCCTCTGTCATGAATAGAACAAGCAGTTTCTAGCAGTTTTATAACATTAGAAAATATTTTTAATTTCAAAAATGACAGATCAGAGCTAATGAAGAACACTCTGCTTGTAATTAAAAAGAAGTGCAAGTCTAAATCAAGCCTTGTTATTGCCTGGAGAGCTTTGTCTGTCTGAGACAGCACATGCACATTTCCTTTGGTTGTATCAGAGCTGACAAGTTAAGCAAGCACTGTCTGTCCTTTGATCTTCGGCTGAGTGGAGACCCTGGACCCCCAGGCAGCCCCACGGGGTGGGGTTGGGTCCCTCTGAACTGTCCTGTGCTGACATCCCGACATGGTCTCAAACAGACTGGTCAAACGAGGACTGCTCCAACCGGCCTGCAAAGGGAACATCTTTGCTCCTGGGAACAGTGGGGCACTCAGGCTCCAGAGAATAACTAGATTAATTCAAGGATATTAGCTGGAAGTGTCTTACACATTTGCTGGTTATCTCTAGACCAGCAAACTTAGGCTGAATAATTTTCCTACAACAAAAATACCCATTGTGCCCCTCAACAACCTCAAGCTGCTCAGCAAAAGACTAATAATCTATTCCTTTCATTGCTAAAAGCCTTTTGAGTGCTAACACTCAATGTCATTTAACTTATGTCTCAGAGACTTGTTTGTAGGCCATTTTGTACCACATATTGTTGCAGTTTCTTAAGATATATATACTATCTCTCCTTTACAAGTGTGTACTTTTGAAGGGACCATCTTCAAAGGGTTTTGAAGGACCATCTCACTATATTATGGCAGCTCACCTCAGCAGAAATTGCACTTCGGTCGTTTCTTGGGATCAGTGTCATGCGGAAAACTCAGTTGAATTGCTTATTTAAAATATATAGATTATAATCTCCGGTATATAATACTGACTGTTACTTCCACGCTGTCCAATAGATGTAGGAGAAGGACTATATAGACAATGACTGGTGGTGGAAGTATTTTCTCTGGGCTCTTGAAGAGGTTGCATGATAGCCAGAAACCAGTGCAGCCTGCCTTATTTCCACTATACAATAGCCCATTTTCACTTGAATGTCCTGTTTCTATTAGAAAATAAAAATTCCAAATTGTACCTAAGGACAAAGAAAGCATCAGAATTATTCTTAAAAGCTGGCTGTCAATAGGCTTTTGATGCAAATGAATACCTATAGTTTATCTCTTCTTATCTCACAAGAATTATTGAAGCAGATTTCAAGTCTGTAAATGAAATTGGCATATTTGCATATCGTTTTGCTGTATCATTAAAAGGCTGCACATAATATTATGCATATTAACAGTGTCTGAAGACTTAGAGTCCTGACCAGCTTTCCTTACTGTAAAAAAATAAAGCAACAAAAGCTTGATGTCAGCAAGCCTTCTGTCTAACAGCTTTTAAATCAATAATAAAGGAACTTACAAGTAAAAACATCTAATAACCTCTAGAAATTTTATGGGTGTCCCCTCCAGTATGTGAATGTTGGGTTAAAATTTACAATGATCCTACTCTGTAGTATGTGTGAGTATTGAGGTTTTAATTTAAAGCAATGGATTTCATAACAAACAAGTACAGAGCTTAATACTGGTATTTATTTATTGCATTGATTTTCAAAGCTCCTTTCAAAGTGAAGTGATCAGTTAAAGTCAAGCAGAAAAATGAATGAACATACTGAAACAATGAATTCCTACTCATTCCTAAAATGCTGGCCACTGCTGCTAATCAAAATTTGCAAATTTAATTAGCATGCAACAAATCCTCTGAAGCTGGAAGAAGATGAAAATGGTAGATTTACAAGCAGCTAGCAGCCCTCAGTGGGCAGCACAAGGCACTGGGCAGTGTGGAGGGCTCTGCCCCCCAGCTGCTGTCCCAGTCTGCCCTAAACTGTGCAGTGTTTGCTGGGCTGGAGCAGCACCCTCAGCCTCAGCTCTGCAGCAGGAGCTCCATCCACTACTCACTGACATGGAGGAGCTAAACAAGAGAGACATCAGAACTGGGAGATCAGGACAGTAATCCAGACTGTGGGGCCAAGCCCCTTCCAAGAGATTTGAATCAGGTCTTCTGTATTCAGCTGAAATGCTGGAACTGGCGAATTACCATCTATAAAAGACAAGCAGTGATTGGTAACTCCTGTAACATCTCATTTCCTTTGCTTGTCTCATATAGCTTGGTAGGAAATTAAACTTTCCAGGGCAAACTCTTTTGCTAAATTCAGTGTGGCAAGTACATTTTAAAATTCAGTTCTAATCTCAGAAATAGCCCCAAGTCTTCTCAGATATTTTGGTACAACAGCCCTACTGAAATACAATTCATTCACTGGCAGTTGAGACAAATGAAAAAAACTATTCCTTGTCACCTATTTTTCTTATTTTGAGCTCTCAAGGACCACACAGACAGATCAGGCTAAGCAACAGGAACAGCAGCTCCAATCCTTGTCATGTCTTGAGGAGGACTTTACAGCACTGATATCTCAGTTCTGCAGGCACTGAATCCGGTGTTCCTCTGCTCCTGGCCTTCTCTCTGCAGTGGTCTTTGGAGTACCCTGGGGAAAGGCTCCCCTCCCTTAAAGGGGTCTTGATAAGGGGATAATTCTTTAGGAGCTTGAAGGATCAAGCCTTTTGACTTACAGAGTATACCTGGGATATTATTATCAGTGTGGACACATCTTTTAAGATGGGGCCTTTGGGTACAAATAGTTCTCTATGCTTTAAATCAGTGTGCAGAAGTTTCTCATTACATATGGTGCATTAGCTTTCCAAGATGTATGCATCTGCAAATGAAAGAGGAGGCTTTTGCAATTGGACACCCTTGTTTTATCAAATTGACATGGCTTGTTAAAATATTAATTTTTTTTAAAAAATCTTTCCATTAAAACAGAACCAAGTCAATTTACTTACATTTTGAGGGGTCAGATTTAAACAGAAATTAATTGTGCTTAGGCTAGATTAGCTTTTCATTAGTAATCACATAATTGATATTCATTGCTCATTACATTTAAGCAATTTCAAGCTAACTGTGCAAATACTGAATTTAGTGAGCTCTTGTAAAAGCTGAATTGATCACAAATATGTGAGGTCTTTCCAATAGCATGGGAAATATTTGCTCTGTTTGGTGGAAGGCAGCACTGTGCTGTATGAAGTGAGACAGAACACAAAGGTCAGCAATCACCTTAGTACTGGAACTAACTCTGAGTAAACCAAATTTTATCTAGGATAACTATCCAGAAAAAATGTTGGAGCTAAACCATGATTGCAGCTATAGGAGCTGAATACAGAAATTACTGTAACATGATTTATTTAATTTTATTTTGTGTTCTGTAATGATCTACCACCACTACTGTTTTTCAAGTTTGGTTGGAGATAAATCTGACTTGGTCCCTTTTTAGTCTGTCTTTTTCTGTCATTACACAGCCTACTAACTGTTCTTTTTCAGATTTCCAGGTCTCTTGCAATAAAACCAAGTTAAATGGTCTTCCCAAATCTCCAGTTCTTGTTAATTACAGCTGTGCTGAATCCTTTATCAAATAGTATTATGTACTTTCAAGTTCATGATCCTGGAAACTGTCAATATTTATTGAAAGTATTTTTCATTCAATAGTACTGTTATTAAGTGTTGTTACACCCACAGTGATGTGTTATAAATGTTTTGTTTAGTATCCCAGTGACAGTCTGATATACAGTGAATAGGAAATTAGGAATTCTGCATCCTGGAATCTTGGCAGTATCTTCCCTACAGACCTTGGCCAGTCCTCTCAGAAAAGAGATACTAAAACAAGCCTAGAAAACACAGCCTGTGAGCAAAGAGAAAAAAAAGACTGTGAAAGACATGAAACCAAGTTCAGAATCATGAGAGGGATCTGAAAGAAGGGAGTAATCATAGAATGGGTTGGATTGGCAAGGACAACTAAGGGTCATCTAATCCGACCCCCCTTCAGTGAACAGGGACAATCCCTTCAGCATGGTGACTGGGATGAAAAAAGGAGGAATGTATAGAACAGGATCCATAGATAGTATTTTGCATCAACATTACATGTACAAAGTGGACACTGAGCCTCAGAGCAGCAGGAAAGCTCGACACTGACAGAGAAATGTGCTTGCTGGACCAAACCCCAAGCAAGCAGAACTGTTCCTGGCTCTCCAAAATGTCTGCCTGAAGGATAAATGAGCACATCTATTCTGGTCAGCAGAACTCATTGAATATTTATATGCAAGTTTTCATTTAAGTGAAATATTTCAAAGACATTTACTAGAACTGAAGAATATGGATCTTTGAAAATAAAAGTAAAGAATTTACTTATTTTGCAGCTAAAAGTCTGTTTAAAAACTTTAAATAGACACAAACTCAACATATTTTGGAAACAGTATAGTCTAAAGGTTACAGCAGTGTTGGGTGAGTGGTATCCTTTCTTCCACTTGTCTCTGTTATATTGTACAGGATTGGTGTCTCTGTTTCCCTGCCAGCTCCGAGCTTGCAAACCCTTCAGAGCACACCCAGGAGAGGAGTACCAGGAGAAAGGATGGTTTGGTGATCACTGTTAGCACAGATGCGGATTTGCTTCTGTGTAACCTTGGAGAAATCCCAATCAGCACACTCACACCTGGTGACTCAGTGTCCTGCAGAACTGCAGAGCTGCTGCTGAGGCAGCTGGCTCTGAAGGGCAGCGTTTCAGCCCTGCCTCCTGCCCCTCTGCTGCTGAGCTGGGTCCTGCAGATCGAGCAGCAGCTCTGCATTCATCTGCCACTCAAAGCTGCTGCCTTCTTCTCATGCCTTTGCTCTCCAAATATAAATCAGGAGCACCAGCACTTCAGAGTGGTTTACCATGAGTGTGTGTATGCATGATCAGGGGCAATAAAATACTATAGCATGTATATATCTCAGAGGCAACACGTTGTCTTCTAAAACAAATGAACAAACAAATGAGTAACCGGTAGTGGCATCTTCTTTGTGTAGTTTGTTAAACATCTGAGAAACAGAGACTTAGGAAGGGGCAACTAGACATGTAATTCTCCTCCTGTACTGGTCAAAATATAGCACATTAGGCAAATGTAACTTATAAAACTTGCACCTGTAGAATATTTAATTCAAAACATGTATTGTGGTTCCACCAAATGTCCTGGTGAGCACAGATATTGTTATCCAACTTCTGTTGGACTTCTGAGTATTTAAGAAAAATGACACAGCAGGCAAGATTCACTCCATGCAGTGATAAAAAGAAACCACTAGAGAATAATTGCAGTAACATACTAAAGTAATAAATTCTACAGGAAAATCAAATCCTGAAACTGAATTCAGAACTAGAAATCTGTGTAGAAATTCTGAATAGAAATATGAAATAGCTCCTCTTACAACCTGTTCCAAGTTTACCAGAGCAAATGAGAATTGTGTCTGGTTTTCATCTGCGCTGCAGAAAAGTCTCTAGGACTGATGTTTATGAGACTTAATATGCTCAATTTCTGAAGGCTGGCTTCTAGTCTGAGTTCTTTTGGTAACAACAAGAGGAAGGCAAACTTTGAATGGAGCCTCAGGAACATGCAAAAAATGGACAGAAGATACAGCTGTAATCCAATTTAGTACAGATTTTTTTGACTGCAGTCAGGGTCTGGCCTGAGGCAGAACACCTGAAAAACTGAACAGAACTGTTAAGAGCCTCCTCAGGTGGATTGAATTTAGTGAATAATCAGAATGGCACTAGGGCAAGACATCAGAAAAAAACCCTAAACCAGGCAGACTGAACATCTGGTAATGGCCTTCAGGGAATGAGCTAAAGGACTCGCTGGGACAACACACCTTGACAGGTATCTCGTGGGTCAGGCAGCTGTAGGGAGGATGTACAGCTTCTTATTTATGAGCAGAAGCAAGATCTATACCCATAAATCAATGTCTGAGATGTGTAACTCTAAAGTACATTTTAACAAGCACAATTAAGAAAAACTACCCAGAAGCACAGAACTCAGCACTATGTAATTTAACACAAACCTCTGCTATGATTTAGCAGTCTCTGTCACTGCTGCCTTAATAGTCCCTAAATCACACACTGCCATAAAAGAAACCCATTCCCACCCCCCAGTATATAGATCTCTGTTGAACATAAAGGTTATTTAACTGTTTTGTGGCATGTAGGGCTTGTAAAGCCAACCAGGCAGCAGAAGGTACTAAACAGGACTCTGCAAAGGACCAGTGCAATGGGCAAACCTCATCTTCTACACTCTGCGTTCACTGTCTGTTTCCACACTATGTTCCTGTCCCAGCTGACCCTCTATTCTAGCAACTAACCTCATGAAATATTGACAGGTAAGAACACTTATGGTCAGAAAAATTTAGAAAAGATAAATACACTACAAGAGATTTATGTCTCAACTTTTTTGGCCTATAGCAAATGTGCTCCTCATTCAGATTACCCAGAAATACTGTTATGATATTTACACAGTGCTAATGGAAAATTAGAAACACGAATCCTTGAAATCAACTATTTGTGCAGGAATGACTTTCAGCCACAAGTTTAAAAGTCTACATGGAAAGGAGTTGCCAGCAAGCAACCTTTACAGGAGAATAACTTGGAAGTAAGTTAACATTAAAGAGAAGAATAGATGATGTGTCAAGAGAGCTGTTGTGGCCTGCAGTAAAACTTCTAAACTCTAGTAACTAAAATTAAGATGAAATCTTTTCTTTAGTCTTTGTTATGCATGGACCAAGGAGCTGCACACTGATACAGGTGATCACTACACATCATGAATGGTTTCTTGAAATCAAAAGAAAAATGAAATCACAAAGCATAGATCACTTATTTTACACTAAAGAGTGTCTAAATACAGTTGAAAACATGCATTCAGCCCTGAGCCTTGGCTGATCACTTACTGGTTTCAGAGTTTGGCACGCAGAGGTGCTCAGGGACGTCACTATCAAGCACAACCTTGATAGTTTGAGGAGGTTTGAGGAGAACCAGCTGAGATGTACTGTGTATGAGACAAAGTGACACGTGAGCTTTTTAAGATTAATTTAACATGATATGTTTAAATTAGATAATTAAACTTTCTATGACTATCAGGTCAGTTTCCTCACAGTTTCTCTTCTCCCTTCCTTTTGAGGTTTGTCCCTTAATCATTAACTCTGAAAACTGTGACTCCAGAGCAAGTACCTTCAGTGAGTATCTCCAGGGACTAAGGAAACATCTTTGAACTGTTAAAACCTAACAAAAATGAACATACTGTGATGGTGATTAAAGGTGAAGTGGAAATAAATTCCTGATGTATATAGTGTAAATAGATGATTTATCTGAGTGCACTAGGTCACCTTCTAGTGCATCTAAAGATACACAAAAAATATAGTACAAACAGAAGTCAAGACCTGCATATACAGTCAAGGCATATTTACAAGATAAAAGACTGATATGGAAGCACTGATGGTAAAAAGCTGTCTGATCCTGGTAGATAACTGTCATAGTGTGATGCTGAGACCAAACGGATTAATCTTTGAATGCATAAATACGGAAGGACTGATTAGGAGGAAATATTATTTCCCAATTTGATACTGCTGAAGCCTGTACTGGAAAAGTACAATTCAAAAGGCTTCTGTTTGATTATGGAGAGACACAGGAATGCTTAGAAGATGGGAGAATGTATAGGCACCAGGAACTTAGGCTGTTCAGCTTACTGATGAAAAGCTGAAGGGGAAAGGGGATAACTGTGCATTGGGATCAATGTGAAGAGCATAACTCTGCTAATGGTGTATTCAGCTGCAAACAAAGCGTTAACAAAGGCCCAGTGGGTAGATATGGATGCCTGATACATTCAGGCTAAAAACAGGACTCACATTTTTAACAGCAGGAGTTAGTAGATCTTGCAACAATTTAATCAAGGTTGTGAAGAAGTCTATCGATGGTAATTTGAACATCAAAAGTAGATGTTTTTCTTAGAACTCCAGTTCAAAGAAGAAGTTCATAGATGTTTAGCATGGCTAGATAAAAATATCACAGAGGTATCTCTCGGCCTGGTAGTCTATGACCTTATTAACTACATGGCACGTTAGCACTCAGATGCCTCTGTGGAGGGGTACAGTTTACATCTGCCTGGTTGCAATGCTTACATCTCTTTTGTGCTCTTGTACAAACAGAGGGATTATCTTTTATTTACCACTCCAGGAAGCAAGTCCTGCTGAATCAGGTACAGAGCACTCTTCACCTTCCTATCATTGTATTGCTACTGAACTTCAGAGCACTAAAAGATGACAGTGAGGTGAAGATCAGGGACACCTTCCACCAGCCATGACATTTGTAAAGTGTTGATCTGACCAACTGCAGACACTGCAGAAAACATTCTTCAGTTTATTTACAAGAAGTTTATTTTTATTTAAAACCACACAGATCTATGCAACAACTTTGTTGTCTCAGGTTGGCCTTTGGGATGTTCAGCTGAGCAGATTAATTTTCAGATTCTGTTTCACTTAGTTTGACTAGTTTGACTTCATTTGCACATACAGAGTTAGTAGATGAAATAGCAGTATTACAGCAAAACATTCCTTTTTCAAACTCCTGTACCTATCCCACAACACAGAAAAATCCCAATGAATTTTCAGTTACAAAAGTAGGCTCTTAAATCAAAATGAATAGTTTCAGATAAAAAACTTAATAAAAGCTCCCTCCTGCCATGGCTTCCACATAATGAACCAGGGTCATTCTAAAGAAAAGAACAGAAATTCTGGGACTAAAGCAGAGCAGAGTGTGAAGTGTTTTTAATATCATGGCAGGTGTAATTATTTTCTGTCTCTTTTTATTATTAAACATTGAGGTAGATAGGAGGAAAAATCAATACAATACACTATCTTCAAAACAGTGCTTATATGTACCTACAAATAAGGATTCAGAGCCCATGCTTTATTGTTCTGGATGCATGTGAATAGGAAGATAAAGACCTGGTGGAAGGAGATGTAACTTACTGAAAATGGCCTATTGCTTTATGCCTTACATTGTTGAAATGACTGGCATCAGCATTATTTTAGGTGTATTTTGCATTCCAGTTTGTGTACTGGGGGAATCTCTCTGGTCATTTTGGGTCTAGAATGTTGCTTTATTTTTTTGCTTGCTCTACTAAATAATAGTTTGATAGTTGCAGGAGAACTCTTATTGGTAATAATGCACTTAGACTTCTACGGGCAATAATGCACATGTACTACTGAATGTTTTCTTCAGTGATACCATTGAAGATTCCATGTTTGGCATAGCTGTGATTTGTTTTGGATTACTAACCTATTTGCAATTATAGCAAAACAAGTAGGTCTTCTCTACTTGAAAACAAAATATTTCCATTATAATGGTACAAGTTCAATGACTTCCTTACCCTAAGTCTTTGTGTATCACTGTGTACTTTATTGCTCATCCCATTTAACAGTCCTGGGCTTCGATCTTTCTTACTCTTTTTCCTCTTTCCTTCTTTCAAAGGAGCATTATAAACTTATTTAGGCTAACGAGGAGATCACACATCCAGTAAGTGTGCACAGCAAATGAAATGTGTCTCAATAATACAGACATACTTCAAATATCACTGAAGTTCCACAGTGAAGAATATTGCAGTGAAAGGAGGGACTCCTATTGATTTCATTGATTTTTGAGTCCTGGCTTCTCCTGAAATCAGCAAGCAGAGTAAAACCATGTCCCAGATCATTACTAGGTTCTCCTCACTGTTTGCACTTAGAGCAAATTCCATAGTTCAGCAACACTGACATTTTTAAAGAGAATCCTCCTTTTTTCACTGAAACGCCCCAGAATAGTTAGTTGTTACTGTCAAATTTTCCTCTGTGTTGTTACTGTGCACTGGCTAAGCAGTATTTGCAAAGATGTGCAAAGCAGTGAACCCCACGCTTCAGTTCACCTTGTGCCACGTTAACCAGCAGAGCTGCACCAGCTGGCGAGCCCCGAGCCTGCCCAGTCCTGCCAGCAATCCCGCGGGATCCCGGGGCCAGGGGAGGGGCTGTGCTGCTGCATCCACCCCAGAGCCCTGCACCTGGACCACGGCCCTCCTGGGAGCAGCAACACGACCTGAGCTGCTCACTTTGCATTAACTTTGGAAGAGCCACCTGAGCAGAACCAACAGCAGCTCAGCAGGAGCCAGGTAACACTTCTGCACCTCTGGGCAGTCAGAGTGGATCTCAGTCATCTCTGCACTTGACTGGTCAAGTTTGCCAGCTTTAGGTAGCTGTTGTTTGATTTCCACCCATGATAAAAATGCCAGTCAGCCAGGGGCGTTCCCATTTTTGTTAATCTGTAGAAAGGAAAAGATTTCTCTGATGTACCAGCATCGTACATATGGCTTATACATACATCAAGACAGCGTTATCTGTGCTACAGTGAAAGATGAAAATTCTTTCCTTCTTCAGGCTGTTTCTCCAGGTGTTTGAAAATCTGCACGTTTAGTAAGTTTGCCCTCAAATCTGATGAAAGTTGTGGGGCATGAGACATAGTCTGTGCTCCATGGTGGACCTTCTTTGAGCAAGGGAGGAGGAAGCACTTTGTCCCCCCAGTTCCTTCTGTGTCACAGACTTCCTTAAACTGATGGTGATGGACCTTCCCTCCTCATCCCTGTGTCAGGGACGTGGGGATCAAAGCAGGGCTCTGATCACATCCCAGATGGTTTCAACATACACACCAGCTGATGCCTGGCACCCTCTCTCCTCTTGAGGAAAAGACATCTGTGATCCTTCTCACCAGCCCTGTTTGCTACTCCAGGCTCTGCAGAGAGCCATCCTACTCCTTGCTTCACGTGCACAGGAAGCAGGAAGGAAAACTCAGGGATCACACAAAGCCTTTTGCTTTGCATACTTGCTCTCTTTTAAAAATGTTTCCAAAGTACCTTTCTGTAGAAGCTCTGCAATTGTAATCCAACAATGACAACAAAGCCTTTTCAAAACAACACCACTTGCAGATTTTGCTGATCACTGGGTAATGCAGTATTGGAAGACTAAGGCTCAATACAGACATGAGAGCTTTACATTGGGGTTTGAGAAAAACTCTTTTAGAAGGTTGTAGCCTAATGCCTTTTTTAAAAAAACACAGCAAAATTTACTTAGATTACTTTTTATTTGTATGAACGAGATCAACTATAATGGAATAGTATTGCTGATATAATTACTATGGCCTGTCTCCAGAGGAAAAGATATTATGCAATATACTCCCTGCTCTATATATTCTGAGTACAGGTACAAAAAAGTAAATGAGCAAAATTATTATTTCATCCGATGGGAGTTTTGACAGATTTATTCTTACTCTAAATTTCTTCCAGAGGAACAGAAAGGTGGAGAGGTCTTCCAATTATACCTGAAAATAGTTAGGTTTGGAAAAGAGAAAGAGAACACAGGACAGAGGAGAGATTTCTCAATTGATGAGTTGGTATGAAGGAACTTTCAAAACTAGAAATGAGATGACTTTACAGATATGTAAAGCAGGTAATCACACTTAAACTGCAATAAATGAAAGAGCTAAACTCCAGAGCTCTGGTAATCTGTCCTCGAGGTGAAACAAAAAGGAGCAGAAATTTTCGTTGCCATGAATCTGATCTGGGTTCAGCTGCTGACCTCTTTTCATTCTCTCATTTTTAGGCTACTAAGTACCAGGAAGTTATAACTATACTAAAATGAAGTATTGGATCAAAATAATTTCTCAAAAGTACTATTTCAAAAGTACATTTTATAGTTGAGGAGGATATTTGATCGTTTTTCCAAAATGTTCTATTTCCTTAGGTAGTCAGCTTGTAAGGAAGGCCAGTAGGAAAGCACAGAGGTCACACAATGTTACAGTGCTGGTGCTCATTCACAGTAATTGGAGATTTCTGAAAGGAGGGATAATTTGGCCAAACCTCCATGTGCTTGAAATTTCTGCTAAGAACCAAGAGAATCTTAAGAGGACTAACTAGTGTGCACATCATTCATACCCCAGTGATTTCCAGTAATTTCATTAGCTTCTGCTTAAATCCTATCCCTGGGGTCCAAGAAGGAAATTTTAAGTGCAGTATAAACATTATAAAAAAAATTTCAAAGTAGATACATGGAAATAGAAGAGAAAACTGAAACAACTTTCTTGAGTACAAAGTAAAGTAGTGCTTCTGTTTGCAATAAAAGCTTTCATTTTGAAAATGAATCAAGCAAAATTAGATAGCCAAACTGGACATCCACAAATGTTAAATTGCTCTATTTGAATATCTAATCAGACTAGAACATTACAGTACATCTGATAACAGACTGAAGCAAGCTTGGGCTGTGGGTCATACCCATTTCATTTGTGTTCTAGCACCTCATGCACTACCACATTGCCATATTTCATTAAGATAAACTGATATTTGTTCAGAGATTTTACTAAGAGATAATAATAAATAAAAGAGCAAAGAGAACCTTGTATTATTCAGTTTACTTAGAGCTGAGTCCTGAGTGGCTACTTTATAATTTCACAGCCAATATTGTTGGTTTAAAGTTTCATCCAAGTAACACTTTCTTCAAGAGGCTTTGGAAAAATAAGATTACAGAGTCTATGCTCTGCTTTGTCAAATACCTTTGTAACATTCATCTAGGCTACAGCAGTGATCTCAAGTGAGACTGTAATAGCACCGAAATGAAAAGGGGAAGCCCATAAATCACTCAATCTGTACCTTCAAATTATCATCTCCTTGCTAATTGCAAGGTGACAGTTACCATCTGGTATAGAAGAACAAAAGTTTGACAGTTAATATAAGCAGGTGTTTTCAAGTATTTTAACTTCAGAAATGTGATTTCAGCTAAAACTGAGATTTAGGGCTATTCAGGCTGTGATTTGGTGTTGTGATAACAGAGAGAGACTGTACAAAATCAACATTATCATTTTAAAGTTACTGACCCTTCTGAGCCTCTTTTTCCTTTCCTGCTGTGATTCAAACATTGATCCAAATGATGCAGAAAATGCTTATGAAAAAGACTCAAGAACTTTAGAGAATTTGTGGATGTGCATCTTTGCCCTCTCCAAAGAACAGAGGCCAAATCCCTTACAACGGTGGTGCAGTGGCCACTATCCCCCTGCTTTTCCAGGAAGAGACTGAAGTCCAGGAAGAATTGCAAAGACAAAATCCTGCTGGGCATTTCAGCTGGGAAAACTACGCTAATGTAGCAAAATCTGTGGGGTGACTAGCACGTTGAAGAAGCAGAAAATGTTTTTGGTGCTAAGTGCATTAAAGTTAGGAGATCCCCAGGGGAATGTGATTCTAGGAGCCGATACACTCCATCCTAATTAACTCCTAACTGACCTTTCTGGTTATTTGGTGCCCAGAATTAAATACAATATTGCATTTCTTCCTGCTCTGTCACATGATGTCTTTCCACATCCTGCCCCAAATTGCATGTGTCTTTCATGCTGCCCTATCAATTAGGAGCGCTAATCTAATTTGCTGCTTGCCTTCTCCAGCAGGTCTCTCCCAGCATTAGAAACGTTCCAGTTCTTCACTACTGGCTAATGCATTTATTATGGATGATTTTTTCCTCTGCATTTTTAGGTTGATGATTCACAAACATCCTTCAGGAGACAGAACTAATATAGAAATTAAAAAAACAGAAAAGTTGAAAATTAAACTAGACTCTCTCATATTCCCAACAAGTTCAGAATAATTCCCCTGAATGGAGCTGTTCTGACTTGAGAGGAACTGTTTTGGTTTTCTGTTTATTTGTTTATTTTTAAAAGGAGGAGCACTAAAAACAACTGTGGAGAGAGAAGGAAACATGAGGAAAACTTTGGTCTTCACAGCATCTCTGCTTCCCTGTGTGGGGCTACACCTGCCCTGGCTGCACCAGGAGACTCGTTTGTAACACACTCTGCTGTCATTCACCTGCTCAGAGCTCCAGCGCTCCGGGAGTTGACAAGCACTGGACTAATCAGGACAGAGCTACAGTTCTGCTCTTCTGTGTGCAGGACAGAACCTCAGTCCCTCCCTGGCCACTAAGGGAGCTCAGTCACTGCCCTGCCCTGGCAGGGGCCCTGCCAGGCTGTGCAGAGCTGCCCAGGGACACCGCAGTGAGAGCAGCTCCTGCCCAGGCACGGCTGCGCCAGGCACAGAGTAACATCCTCTGAATTTCTGTTCTGCTGCTGCTTGCCTTCTTTATCTCCCTCACAGACCTTGTCTCCTTCGTTTTACATCTCTAGGAATATTCTATGATATGATAAGGGCTTCGGATCAGAGGAAAGGCCATTATTGATCTCACTTTGATGAGTTTACTGAAGGGAGATGCTGACCCTACATAAATATTTCATAGTTCTGAGGAATAGCCAAAAGCACCTTTGCAAATCTTTTTTGGTCTAACAGAAGTTTCTAAGACCACTCCATTGCCTTTGCTCCTGGGTATAAATGCAGATCTGAAGCCTTTGTGCCCCTGTATTTGTACTCCAAAGTTAATTCAATATAGTCAACACTTACTCACCACAATTTCTTTAAACACTAAATGTTAAAATAATGTAGATTCATGAAAAAACCAGGCTCATGTCATACCTGAATAGCTAAATAAGGAAAACAGAGGTTTACAAAAGCACATAAATGGCTGGGCTGATTTAAAGTTTCCTGTGTGTGCATTTCCATGACAATGAGGCTGCATAAATACATTTCAAACGGAATGGTTAGCAATGATAAAAGTGGGAAAAATATCAGTACCATCTGCTCACTCCTAATGCCTGAGAAAAGTGACAACCTAAAATTAACCAAAGAAAATGAGCTGCTAAATAACCTTTCTCCCCCTCCAAAATCTTAAGAGGCCTGTTCATGTCAGCACAGAATTTGACCTGTAGTTCTTCATTGTTCCCTACTGTAATATTTATATTTCAAATTTTTCCTTAGCTTTAACTGAAACTCTTGTGGTAGCACAGTTAAAATGACTGGAACTTAAGAAAAACACAGTAAAATTCTGCTACTATTAGTAATCTGCAGTACTGAGACTGCTGTAACTGAGGAGACTAAACAGCTTCACTGTCAACAATTTATCAAGATTTTTAGCCTGAATTTTGCATATTCATTTTTGCTTTTCCCAGTCTAAAATTAGTCTCTGTGCTGAAAAAATTCCCATAAATGTCAGCAGAGGAGCAGAAACAATGCATTTGTATTATTTTAAAAATAATTATTTTTGAAGTCTGGGCATTAAAATAAAAATTAGTTCTGACTCTAAAACTGGAATTTTCAATTACTTATTTGCATTTTGAATCATGGATGTTTTGTGTGTTTTGTAGTCACTGAAAAATGATCTCCCAGGGATAACTTCCAGTTTGCCACTACTTCAGGGACAGAGTGGGGCAAAGCTGAGCCTCAGAAATTAAAAGCACAGGGAAATGGATGTAGGACTTGGATCAAAGGTCAAATCAATTGAAAGAAAATGGTAAGAGTGGAACCTGAGATTCTGGAAAAAGTAACAGAGTTAATTTTTGACTGAAATCCAGAATTTCCTCTCAGTTTTGCAGACACACTTCTGTGTTTTACAGAGTAAGGGCCTAAAACATACAGCTCTATGTGAATTTAGTGTATATAAATTATCTCATTGGTGGCAATGGAATTATTCATAGGAGGAATATGTTGATAGTCTGAGCCAGCACAGAGTGAATGTATTTGTGGCCACTGGCTGAGCTCAGCACTGCAGCCCTTGCTGTTCAGAAGGACCCTGGTGAGGGCACTTGCACCAGGAGCCCCTTCTTTTAAATCTAATGTTAATGCCACTGATGTTAATCAAGTAGTGCTGCTCCTGCTGCTACATTTATAAAGTAAGAACAATAGGTAATTATACTTAGAAAATACTTTTATTGGAGAATTGTTAATAAATTTAATATGGAGAGAGATTTTGAAGCCTCAGTGAAAATGAAAAGCTAATACCATTAAATAGCAGAGGGTGATTATTTTTGCAAAGAATGTGGATTATGCTGGTTCTCAGCACAGAAATAAAGAGAATAAAGCCATGGTTATATTTTCATCTTGGCAATATAAATAGGATAGACAGATGCTTGATATTGTACAGTAATTATAGATGGCTGAACTGAGAATAAACCTTTTTTGTAGATAATGGTTTCTGATTTTGAAGGCCATTTTTAAATCTATGGTTAGGGTTTTGTCTTCCTGCCAAGGACATGAGTTAAATATTTAGTATAAAATATAGTGGTGGTTTCTGAGCTTGACTTTTAAACATAACATGCAAGCAGACTGGTAAGTCATGGGTCAAACAACATGACATTCACCAAATTGATAGAGAGAGGGGTGAGGGGTAATGAGATTATAAATTTATCAGATAATCAGAATCGTGTAGTGTAACTAAAAGGAAGAAACAACCATGGCATCTTTGCAAGTATTCTGTGCTGTGAAAGGACAAAAGTGAAGGAAAAAGCCTCTGCCACATTCGTGAAACTCAAAGCTGTCTAGCATGGGAAGCTGTAGGCTCTGCAATTGATATGCTCTCAGCAGACACAAGAAGACAAGGAAATGTAGTATTATGGAAAAGTGAGAGGGAAGACAGAGTGGCATTGATGTGATCAGCTTTAAGGGCATTTCACTTGAAAGAACACCTGAGGCAACAGAAGCAGAAGGGGCAATAAATAATTCAGCAAGAAAATTACATTTCAAAACAATGAGGTTGTCTTTCCCTTTCCCCTTTCAATGAAAACCTCTTTCAAAGAACTTTCCGCAGAAGGAGCTGCAGAAGATTCTGCTGAGAAACACTCTCATCCACTCATATTTGGTGAAATAAAGCAATCCTCCTCATGCAGAAAGCTGTGCAGGGAAAGGACAGGAGTCCAGAATAAATCTTGCTTCCTGAGGAATTGAGGTGTCAGACACAACCCAGTGCTCTCAGGCCAGACCTCGGCTGGTGGCAATTGTCATAAGTTGTCTGCCTGCAGTGGAGCTCTGAGCAGTCACACCAGGGAGCAGCTGTCCCTGGAGGATTGTGAAAAGTTTTGTTAAAGTCAAGTTAATGAAAATGTAAGTTCAGCACACTGCAAACTGACACACAGGAGAAGGGGAAGCATGTTTATCAGCTTGACTTGGCTGCACTGGGAGTGAAAAGCACAGCATTTTCAATCACTGGAGAGTGTGTGCAGCAGATAAGTCTGTATTGTATGGAGAGCTAGAGAAAGCGTGTGGAGGATTTTAAATAGGACACAGGAAAACTTAATTTAAAAGACAAAAATAAAAGTGAAAAAATGAATGGCTGGATCTTTATCAGGTTTTACACTGATTTAAACAGAACTTAGGATATGGCAAATGAACAGGACAGCACAACTTTTGATTTATACCATAAGAGTTACCCCATGGGAAGGTTCATCTGCCCAGGAGAAGGACTAAGCACTGAGCTCTGCAGGGTGACACAATGAGAGGGGGTAAACCCCCTCATATTTACTGCAGCATGGGAGACACCCTTCAGTGGGTCCTGTGGGACAGCTTGAGACTGCAAGGTCACACATGACTTCCTCAGCTGTTCAATGGCTTTGGACCCATGCTGTAGTCATGGTCTCTCAGCATGGAAGGCCAGCCTTGGAAGTGTTTGGCCTCGCTTGGGCACTGCTGCTAAACTATCCTTTGCTGCTTCCCTTTGACAGGCTGCTGCAACTATTTGTGGGAATAAACTCTAAGCAAGATTATTTTAACTTTCAGGAAACAAGCTATAAACTAGATCCCTGACACAGATTATGACAAAAAACCCTAAATCCTCCAGTATTTTCTTCTCAATCCTATTTTTAAGGTCCTATAGCCAAAGCCCTACAAACAGATGATGGGACAGTAACCTGGAGAAGGTGGAAAACCAAGAAGCAGAACAGAACAGCAGGCAGGACAGCATGAGAATTAGTGGCTTTGTTGCCAGAGAAAGCACAGCAAAGACTACTGCTGCAGCTTCAGTGCTCAGCCTATGTGCTTCTGTATCAAACGTGAATTTACCAGACTTTGGAAGGCAAAGATCTCAGTGGAGCTGCAGATGGCTAGAGAGAAAAATAAAATAAACCAGAGATAATTGGAGAAAAGCACCAAATTCCTGTTTCTAAAGTTAAGACATGTTGAAGGTTTTCTACTTCTGCTATGCACAGTCTGCTAGGAAGGAGGCAGCTCTTACCTATCCACAAATGTTTTAAAATTGGAATATGCTTTCAAATCAATATCATATATTTTTCAGGCATGCATTCCATACTGTGATACTTTCTTATATCTCATTTGAACAAAGGTTCTAAAGATCCTCTGAGTGTTTCCCTGTGTAATGCCAAAGAAAACAGAGAAATATAACCCTCATAAGCTTTTCAAGAAACAAATTCACTTAACTTGTTCCTGATAAAGTCCCCAAAGTGGCAATGCCCAGGAGGTTTCCTAATGTTTCTCCTGTCTTTAAGGTGCACAGTATTCTGGCTTAAAGTGGAAGAAAATCTCCTTGCAAAATTCTCTTTTCTAGGAGTGTCTGAGGATTTTTATGCCACCATAATCCTATGAAACTCTAACAGGCTTGTGACATCAGCTAGTTCCTATCCATTAATAGATTCTTCTGACCCTTATTTGGGGATTCATTATCATTATCACGTACAAGTTGAACTGTATTTACGAAAGGAGATTACAGGTAACAGTACAAGAAAAGAAGGGGTAAAAGAGGATGAAACATTTTAACCCTTGTAGAATCCTTATTGATGTCAAGAGGAGTCTTTCCACAGGTTTAGTGGAGTGTGAGCTATGCCCTTATTTATCTGACATTTCTCTGAGCCACAAAATTGCCTGTAGTTACAGATATTCACTGAATGTCTGCCTACTAAGAACAAGGACTGAATGAAGGATTATATTGCTGTATTTCCAAAATTAGATAAGTACGATATCATGGTAGTGGAAAATAAGATGAATTCTTGAGGGTTGATGAGGTTTGACTACAATGATTTGCTGTTGAGGACGGGTACACATGTAGCTGCTCGAACAACAGAGCACTACATTGAGTACTCAGCTCCTAAAAATAAACTCTAGCACACTGCAATTAATAGCTGAGAGTTCACTTGATTCTGTTTAGTGGAATCAAGTCAATATTGTTCACGAAGTGAACACAAATTACACGTGACTTAGGGTGAAACACCAAAATTCACTGGGGAGGGTCTCTGGATGTGACACAGGAATAATTCTGTTGGATGATGAGTAGCCTCTTTTCCTAAGGCAAACTAACATGGCTGTGGAGCCTGGAGGGTCAGCTGCCCTGTTACAGCACGGGGTGAGTATCTGGTAGGACAGCAGCCTTCCTGCTTCCCTCACACAATCACCAAACCCTTCTGCTGCCAGTGGGGCTGTGCCCCATGGCAGGGGCATGTCTTGGTGCACCTGCTGCCAGGGAGCCAGGCACATACCCAGCCCAAGTGTCACTGCAGTACATTCATTCATGCCCAGGCTGGGAGCAGCTTTCAGCTCTTGGAAATGGTGTTTGTGCCTGGGAGGAGGATGCTAATGCCACAGCATCCTTTGAGTAGGTTTTACCATTCCGGTGGCAACTGTGCTATGAAATGCCAGGTAGTGTTCACCTCCCACCCCATCCCTTGGCTCTGCCTACCACCAGAGTGAAAATACTTGCATAGCACAGAATCCTTATGTGAAAACCAGTGCTGCATAAAGCTGTGGGCTAGTTCTAGGCTACTTCCAGCTTCAGTGAGTGCCTAGAGGATATTGCAAAAGAAGCAAGCAATTAAATCCCAATATTCGCCACATATTGCTAAGGCTTTTCTGTGTAAGCTGATTCCCACGTTTGCTCCCACTCTCATTGCAATATATCTCAACCAGCACTAAGTGTTTCAAAGTTAAGCAACTTTCTACATCTAATCAAGGAAAAGAGATCAGACTCTCAAGACAGAAATCTCGTCCTTCCTTAGGTAGTTAATTGGGACTGTGAGACAAATATCTCCCACAGAGACCTTTCTCCACACACCTTGAGATTACTGGAACGAACAAAGAGGTGAGCCTGACAGTTAAAGAAATAATTGTTTTTACATAATTGCTTTTCAGAGGGTATTGGATTTTTATTATTATTTAACATTTTTTCCTTGGTCATGGTTCCAATCCATAAGAAAAGCACTGCCCTCTTGGACAGGTATTGTACAAACACATAATAAATTAGCATCCTTAAAGCTCTCCTTTTCTGAAAATACAGGTAGTCTGGGGATGTAGAGTATGAATGCCCAATATAAGAATTGCAGCAGCAAAGAACTGAGTTAGATTAAAATAAAAGGAAATTAATCATTCTTAGATGATCTGGAGTGGGGATTAACACAGTCACTTGTATAACATGGTGTGCTTCTGTATGGATCAGGAAAATGGAGACTGGGCTCTTCAGGAGGTAGAAAAAAACTTTCCATACATTAAGAAAAACCACCACAAACCCTGAAATATCTGAATGAAAATTTTTGTTTGGAATAAATAATCTGCGCAGGTCTCTTCCAGCTTTATTTTCATGTTTTCTATTGTCCATGAAGATATTTTTCAATGGACTATATAATTCTGCAAACTAAGGACCTTCATCAAACCCATAGTATAAGATATCAACACTCTACCCCCCAAAAATAAGCACCCTTATGTCAGAAAATTAAGCAAGCACTTTTCAACCACAGATACAGTTCAAGATGGGGGCTGAAACCAAATGCCAAGATAAGAAAATAAACCTTATACTACCACTTTTCAAATGGGATATGTCATTGGAACAATAAAGTTTGAACATTACCATAAAACAGGGAAAGAAACAGAATTTAGTTAGAGCTGGGCAAATTTTGCTGCTACTGCACAAAGTACTGTGGAATCATGGAAAACGAGTTGTTGGCATTTATGGCTGCTTTGAAACCCCAAGCCAAAACTAACACCTTATTCGATACATCTACTCCAAAAACCTGAAGAGACAATTTGTCGTTGTAGTGAAAATTGAATAATTGCTTCCTGAACCTTGGCCAAGCTTTCTACCAAGCACAACATGCCAAGCATTAAGTCAAACCAGGGATGAAAACATTTTAAACACAGGGTAGGGATGAACAGAGGGGTCAATCAGCCAGGAAACAGAGGATACTGCAAAATGTCTTCCAGATACAGTTTTAAAGGGCTAAACAGCCTCTCCTGTGCTGAGTTTGTGTCAGGTGTCTTTGTGCAGCCCAGTGAACCCTCCCAGCACATGCAGGGTGTGCCATCCACTCAGACTGGCACCAGCTCAACCATGGCACTCCACACTGCTGGGCCATGGCCCACGGGCTCCCAGCTTGGGAGATGGAGAGAAGGGCTATAGAAAAGTTACTGTTAAATGTGGTTTAAACAATTTCACTTCATTCTAAATGTCAGCCTGAAAATTTCCGGGGTTTTAATCTGCCAAGTGTGTGCAGGCTGGTGATTTCAGCTGAATGATTCCCAGGCGTTATTGTTCAAGGCTTATTTTAACGTGTGTACCTTGTTGAAACAGGCCAAGAACACCCACATGGATAAGGTGGGTGGGTGCTTCTCTTTTGCTAGCTGAAAACTGACAAATAGGTTTTATTTCCTTTGATGCTCTACTTGTATTATTGTAAATCCCACTCAGCTTTGGAAAAGAAAAAAAGAGACATAGTGCAATTATACCTTCTTCTAAAAGAGTAAGGGATTGCTAGGGAATTTTGTACAACTGTGGGAGGCCAAATACATCAAAATATTCTCTATGAGGCTGATAGATTTTTAAACTGAAAAGTTAGCCATAAAAATGCTGTGAAGACAAAGGGAGGAAATTAAAGGAGCTGAAATGTCACCTGGCAAAACAGAAATGATTCTGGAAACAAATGCTTACACTTGAGAACACACATCCTTTGGGAGTGAGACTCGAAGGTCTCTGGCATTTTACAGGAGGCTGTGGAAGTTTTCATAAGTACCCCATAACTGGGTCTTGAGTAACAGGTCTTGCTTCCAGCATACAGTGAGAGAAATATGTATTTTATATATGTCATTCTTGGCCAGTTCAGGAAGGAAGAAATCCCAACACATCTGGAAAGGGGTTTCTGTCCACGGTGAACAGTTGCTGTTTGCCCCATTTTCTTCTAGGTGGACATAATCATGTTGGGCAGGGTAACTTTAAAGAGAAGCTCCAGAGTACCCTGGGAGGGTGATCCTGTTGGGAGATTTATAGATCTGTGTGATGACATCCCATGGCTGTGTTTCTTTCTCAGCATAACTGCCCACTGTTCAAGATTCTGTTGTTCCTTGGGAGTCTCATTGCTCATTGGAAGGTGCAGATACTTTAGGGAATAACTGCTCCCCTCCTGAACTTTGCTGAATTCATATATCTATAAACACAAATTAGGCTTGAAGCTGACTTTCTTTTTCCAGACGTCTCTGCAGAGATTTTCCAGAACCAAAGCACAAGGTCTCGAAAACAAAAAAGGGCCAACGGAGCTGTGTGAGTCAGAGAACTGGCAGCACAATGCAAGGCTGTTCGGTTCCAGCCCACAGGGACAAACCAAACTGAGTACCTGAAGGTCACCTCCATCTGCTGGCTCTCAGCTGACCTGTGTGAAATGAATCTTTGGCCTCAAGTGAAGAGAGGGCTGTCCAGAAACAACTATCAGTTCCTGGATGTAGCAGTGTTCGGCATGAGGTATCTTTTCTGTGTCCATTTTTACACAGCCTCAGCTCCCCAGTACTATTTGTCTGTCACATTCTCTCCATCCAAACCAACAGCAGAATGATGGCAATCTTCAGGAAGGGATAATCAAGGCTGGATCCAGCCCTGCTGGCACTGGGATATGCCAAACAGTTAAACAATTTGCAAATTACTGTCACTAAGTTGTTCAGTTACTCTTTCTCCATCACTTCCCATTCCACCTCCTTAATTTATGCTCACTATTGTTACTTGTTACAGCAGGAAGTACGACATCCTGGCACACAGCTGCTGTCTCTCTTAGCTGGAACAGAGTCTGCTGCTTCTCCCAGTTCCCTGAATGTTTTTATAGACTGCCCCAGCCTTTGATGGAGTACAGCAGGCTCCCCTTGCTAGTGCAGACACATGCTGGTGATAAGCTGTGCCAGCACTGAATAAAACATCTCTTTCTGTATATACTCCACAGTAGCTGTTAGCAATGGCCTTAAATTCATGTTAATATGGATAGTAAATTTTGCCTTATATTTTTTATGGGACTGGATTTCTTTCTGTCATCAAGGAAATTAAATGAAGGTGTCCATTAACACTTAAACTAACAACATGAAAGCTACAGTTCTCTTCATGCAGTAACTTACACCACCCTGAAATAATCAGCCCTGAAGTTATGACACAGTATCACTTGGGTTGTCCTTTCTTTTTTAATTTTGAAGGACAGATGAGAGTATCCTTTTACAGTTTCATTTGTGCTGTGAAATAATCTCTTTTTTGTGTAATTTAATGATTTTTCAGTATGAGTAACAATCATCTGCATGATGAATCAAGGTCTGTGTCTTGTGTATCTGTACTAAGCCTGGCTATATCAGGCTGAATTCTTCAGGGGACTCTGGATACTACAGAAAAATGATAGTACTTCTCATTAGCAGTGATGGAATGTGGATTTTTGCCTTTCCTAAGTAACTGCTCAGGGAAGTGTGAAAGTGATTACATGATGGAAATTATGAGCAAGGTAAATGCAATTCTGAAAAAAATCCTATGGATTGTTCTGCTGCAATTCCTAATATGCATTCCCCTTCTAAACATGGAGATAAAAACTGTTTTACAGAGAGTACTTAATATATATAACAGAAAATAATTTAATAAACTAGTATAAAAAATTTATTACTCCACTTGAAGACCTCAGCACGTCCTTGTGCAAAGTGGGCAAGTGTCACCAACTGGCAATAGAGAAATGGCATCAGAAATCTGTCAGTGACAAACAACCCACATCAATGACTGACAGAAGGGAACATTTGACGTGGACTGAACCAGCCTCTTCACAATATTGACATTAATAACTCAGTGACATATGCAGGGATCTTCAATTACACAATAGCAAGCAAATTTGTAGACAGAACAGAATGAACTGGTAAGGTTTTCAAGTATGGGATAAATCCCCTAAAGTTCCTTGGCCTAAATTTCCCAGTCTCAAGAATGAAGAATGCTGCTGTGGGAAATTCTGAGTGCTCCTACATGTATAGAAAATGAATTCATACCAAAGACAAGGGAGTCAAAAATCCAAGGGAAGATTCAGATTTGGTCCTGATTTCAAGTCCCCAAACTAGTTAATACTAGAGAAGTTCAGATCCAGATGCTACTGTGCTTCCTAAGGCATCATCCACAGTGTTTCTTCCTCTTCTGTGGCTTGCAGGAGCCACCCAAGAAATGTGATTTTTTTCATGATGCCCAAAATCAGAGAGAGAGGATTCTCAAATTAGAATGACTAAACCTCATTTAGGCACATTTAAAATGAAAGAGAGTTAATGCTAAAACACCTTGAATAATCTGATGTCCTTTTAAATTAAGGATTAAAATTAAGAATAAAATTAGTTCATTATAGATCTGAAAAATTGGCATGATCTTTTATAATCAATAGAATGTGTACAGTGATTGATGAAGTTAAATAATAGATTTTGTGCTATGCAAAATATAAACCAAGAGAAACAATAGAAATAAAATATGCACATCACTAGGAGCACACTGATCCCAGCTGACATTGCCTTGCATCTTGAGTTACCACCTAAGCCTGAGGAAAATGAGTTCACATGCTGCTTTGAGTGGGCATCATTTTACGCTTCCTTTGCAAAGTTGACAGTCACCACATCATCTGTTAATGGCAAAGTGGACTGAATGTATTTATCAGAGAATATTTTCCATTAGCCCATCCTCCAAGAGACAATACAATTACACATATTGAACATCACCACTGTGAGGTCAACGCAATTTAGCAAGAGTAAAAATAAATCATCATTGCTCTGGTAGGGAAATGGACACCTTGTCTGGCCAACTGCATCACTCAAGTACAGAGCAGATGTCATTTGTCCAGTTGGGGCCAACTTTATCTGACGTGTAACCACACACACTTCAGTCAGGCTAGAACAGGAATTAATTTGTCAGCCTGGAATAAGACTGGCCAAGTGTTTTTCAACAGGTAGTTCAGTGGTGCCAGGGTAGTTGACCTGGGATTTGTATGGACTCCTGACACCTCTGCTCTGTGCCCAAGCAAAGTGGGCACTGTTGATTATCTGTGTGATTTTGCCTCTTACAGGCCAGAAACAGAACTAAAATTATTGTTGAAGCTGTATGTGTGATTTCAGTTACCATGAAAAGGTGGTAATTTATCCATCATGATACTTTAACAAGCATATATTTGATGGATGATATGACTTATTATACACATTATAAACTCCTAATGATATTTCACACATCTTTCTGGAATTCTGTGACAATCTACCTTATAGCTATGATTAGAAAATGCTGCATCAGGAAGAGCCCTAGAAATACAATTTATCATAGCAGATCATCAATTCTCTTAAAAATTTCCACAGAAAGGGATTCAACTTGCATAGTTTCTCTTTTTGTTATGCATTTTGATGTGATTGTGAAACTGGCAATGTACTGAAGACGAAATTCTGTGATGACTCATTACTGCTACAAAGATTAAAAGAGAACAGAAAATAGAGTAATTCTTATAATGCTCTCATAACACTCTTTAAGCTGTGATACGAACAGAGTTTGAACAAAATTCTAATGATACAAATTGTAATGAACATCTGTAGCTATTACAAAATTGGCCCATTTCTGAATCTCTGAGTGGTTTCTCTGTTTTTTCTCAACAGGCAGTGACAAAGTAACTTTCAAAAATTGCCATATTTTTTGAATTACCTGCATTTTCTCTGCTAATCTGAGAAGTCAGGAACTGTATGACTTGCTGACTGGATCACTAACATTTTAGTACAATAATTGGCGTGTGATTGAAGAGAGCAGAACTGTGTGCTGTGAAGCTCTACACGTATCAACCACAAGTGGCAATCCCAGCTTTCTGACTGCTATAAAAATCCCCCTCATTAGTGTCAGTTTCCTTATTTTTATCACATTTAAATCACTTTGTTATAAGCAAATGAAAACTGCTTTGTACTTAGCAAACTATTATTGCAGACGGCAAAGCAGATGATTAAAGATACAGAATGGCAGAGCTGAATCTGTGCTAGTGAAAACTTCATCAGGTGATCATAGAAAGGTAAAAAAATGTTTGAGAACAAATGAAGGAGCTCAGAAGGTGTGTAGAAAAGTAATCACTTTGGAGATGCAAGCACACTTCTCAGAATCACCCTTATGGAATGAAATTCTACTATACACATTTTCCTCAAACTGGTCAGAACACTTGTTTGACAAATTGGAAAGTGAGTGCATTATGAGTTTGGAATGGGAACCAGGGAGAAGTGAGTTGAAAAAAAATTTGGGTCAAAACACAAATGTGAGAACAGGGAAATCATAAACAAAGGTAAACTCATGTGACCAATTGACCTTTTTCATTTTCTCTCCGTCAGCAGAGTTTTTGAAATGAGTATTTGAAGTTCAAAAGCTGAGCCACAGGTTGCAGGTGCAGAAGCACCAACACCACCAGCTTCTCTATTTCAATTTGTTTATATCTTAAGCTCCTTTCCTGTGTGTTTGCAGGCAGTAGGTACTTGCTTGCACTCACTCCATAAGGTCATTTTTAATATTAGTTGCTGCTTGCTGAGGGAGCTCATCATCAATCAGCTTCTTCAGCATGGGCCAGCTTAAGACCATTCACTGATGTGTGCTGTAGCTAAGAGATGGAGAACTGAGATGGAGAACTCAGAAGGTACAACTCACAAGGCAAAGCCAAAATAAATAAAGTGCACAGAGAGAAGTAGCAATGCTGTTGCACCAGTGAAAAGAGTCACCTGACCAAGGTGATCAGAATCATACAAAAGAGTCCAAGAATGACCCCAGAATAGTTTTGTTGTCTACTAAAGGAAATGGTTCAGAAGAACAACCCCACACCTTAGTCTACTGTAGACTCTGTAGGCAATAGAAAGTATCTCAGTAGGGGTTAAACATGGAAGCAGAGATGTTAGGGTGGGGACTGCGCTGCAAATGCTCTCCTTGGCTATGGAGGGGGATTTACCAACCAAAAGAGGACGTTTTCAGAGGTCTTCTTCACCTCTGTAGTCTAAGCAACAATGAAAATGTAATTTGGAAATGTAAGTAAAACATTAGTTGAAAATTTAGTGGTTATAAACAAGAAAAAAGTCCGAGGAAAACCAGTATTTTACTACACAGCTACAACATTTAAAAGGTTAATTTCACAGCACAATGTTTATTTTCTTCCTGTGCCTCAGCACCTGTGCTACATTAAGAGACTCAAATTTTCACCTGCATCTAAGTGGACAGATTCAGCAAATCCTGGGGAACTTAACAGAATTCACATTGCTATAATTGACTCTAAATTTGTTTCAAAACTTAAAAATACATCTTCTGTGTGCTATGCCTAAGAATGAAGTGCAAGAAAATGTGTGTACTGAATCACAAACTTAATGAAAGAGCCATTTGTTCTTCTGAGTTGTACATGAGTGGGTAATTATCTCCAGCAAGCAATTTTTGTCTGCTTGTCTACAGAACAATACTGAACACTACAATACTGCTCCATCTCCAGTATCAATTTATGTACATAATAAGAAGCAGGAAAACAGTTATTGTGACTGGTATCTTTTACAACAACAATTGGCTCATTAACCCTAAGTAGATCTTTCTGACCTTAGTGTGAATGAAAAAAAAAGTTAAAGAACTGGAGTGACAAAGTTTGTGTAGATCCTGCCTGTGCCAGGAACAGAGAACTCAAGCACCACCTTGCCATAACTCACATGCTCTACAGACTGTTCTGGAGCAAGACTGAACAGCAAAACAGTTTAGCTGACACCAAACACAGCCTAACTGGATGGAAACCAGACCAAGCCCATGTCACATGCCAAGCACAACAGTAAACAGACAAGAGCAAAGTGGTTTTCTGATTAACTCTCTATTGCGATATATCTTCAGACCCACAGCTATAACACAAAATAAGTTGCTCACAGTTTTGGTGTCAGTCCTAGACAGGTGGCATTGGTCTGTTACTGGGGACACTCGGTGGTGCTCTATTGACTATGTAAATAGCACTGCAGTGGGAAGATTATTGGAGCTTATTACTGTGGTAGGAAGACACAAGGACCACTATTAGAGTAGAGCAATAAAAGCTCTTGTCTGTAATAAAGCATCACAAGTTACTGACTAATCTTTACAAGTAGCTCTGAGAAATGAGGATTAGACCAAATTTTGAAATCTTCTGCAGGTTAAAACACTCTGAAATCTTTGTCTCCTTGCTTCTGATTTGAGAACCTTTCCTTAAAATAAAAATATTGTGAAAAAATCCCATCCCCTCAAATATGAGAAAATCTGAATTTTTTCAAAAAGGCCTTTGAAGGTGGTATTTAAAACTGAAAAAGTAAGAATATACAATGAGATACAAGCAAGAACTTTTTCCTTAGAAATGCCATTATACCAACTGGAAACACAAATGGTGGAAAATGCTACTAAGATATGTACATTAAGGAAATACTTAACAGTTCTCAAAGTTAATAAGAAGTAGCTATAGTGAGCTAATGCATAAATGGAAATAATGTGTAAGATGATCATTTTTACAGATAAGATTTTTTCTATGCTATTTTTGGATGAATTGGTAAATTGCTTTCCACAATGAGTAATAAATGCTCATGCCATATCGTATCACAGATTAATAGTAGTTAAGCTTGATTAATTTTTTTCCTTTTTACCAACCAAGCAGTAACTAAAGCTGATGAAACCAAAATAACAACCTGCCTCAAACCTGTCCTCAGTGTGAAATGAACTGCCCTAGATAAGAGCTTTGTTTTGCTCAGGAAGGTGTAACTTGCAGTAATGTGCATCTACTTTGTTACATTTTTTAAACATCATGTCTCCTGGTTGAAGGATCACTCATTCAACCAAAGCACTGAGCTGCCACACCTGGCTGGGCTGTGTGTGTGCCTTGCCCTTACAGCATCAGGAATTCCGTGCTGAGTCCCTCCCTTTACGCCTCTGACTTCAATTACAGCAGCATCAAGCCCCAAAGGTTATGTGATGGATGCCTTAACTGGCAATTAGACAATAAGAAAGAGGCTCTACCTAATGCTGCAGAAAGGACCTGCCAGCTGAGCTGCAGGGAACTGTGGAGGAAAGGGATGCTTGAGAAAGAGTCTCCCACAGTTAGGGATTTTTGTTATGAACTTTCATCTTTTGCTTATTGTATTAGAAAGCGTAAGGTTTAAAGTTTGCTATGATTTGGACAACATTTGTAGGTAGAGCTAAGTCACACAAATCTTTATATAATCCTTATGCATCCATGAGGAGGAGGCCTTTTATATATTGTTCATGGTGTCAAGATGATGCTCTGTCGATTCAGTATATATATATATATATATATATATATATATATATACACACACACACATTCAGCTGTTGAAAATGCTCAGGGTACTTAGCAGTTACTGAAAACATAGAAGAACATAAGAAAATAAGCACTATCAGTAGATGAAGATTTCACTAATTTATTTGAACAAGCCTGTGCATCTTCAGCCAGAATATTTACATGCGTCAGCACAGGGCACTAAGAATCATCTACTGCAAAACTGAAGATAAACGGCATCTTTGTGACTGAATCTTAATTTGTTCTGTGATTCAAAGTCATGCGCAAAATTATGCTTGCAATTCATTAATTTGAAGGATGGCAAGTATTATTAAACAGAAATTTGCATACAAAAGGTGTTGATTTTTAAATACTTATGACAGAAAAAAAATGAGTATACAAATAACAAATCTTGCATGAATATGTATATGACTTAATGGAACTTAATCTTTTCCCTAAATTTATCTAAACCAAGGAGGCTTACAGGTGGCTCTTAGTGGTGCCACCTAAGTTGGGAGATTTAAAACTTGTTTTACAAACTTTTAGAGGTTTGGTAGTCCATGCTGATTTACTTCTTAAATACTTTTTCTAAGAGCTACTTATGGAAATTTTGACTGTGTGGGGTCTATCAGAGCAGTGTCAAGAGTCTTCAGAACTATGACAATGTAGTTAAAAGAAGACCCACAGGATGTGTGCAAAGGTGCTCCAGGGCAGCTCCATCCAACGTGCAGCTCCCCTGACCTCACAGCAGCCAAACCCAGGTGTGCACCTCCCACTGCACCTAAAGTATTTTCCTTAGGCTATACATGTTGATGAGTTTCCAGAAAAGCTGCACACTGATAGAGGAGGGGTATGAGCTTCACTATTAAGTCCAGGGGTAACTTGATGGTGTTGCATCATCTGTGGCAACAAAACTGAGTATCAAAATGAAAAAAGAAACAGAAATTGCCTCTAAGGCAGTGTGAGTATACATTTCTTTTTAGACTTGTTCTGCTTTTTCCAGGATTTCTTAACTAACTACCATAAAAAATGGATGATCCTGCATGGAAAAATTACTCAATGCCTGTGCATGACATGTTCTCTGAGTTGCATGACACTGAAGCCAACACGTGCTGGACTGGTTTATGTAAACCTTGCTGCACTCTGTGTGTATGGAGAACAGGCTTGACTTAGGAGATCCTGTAATGCAGTTTACATAAAGTAGCTGTTTAAAGTTCAGCTTGGGTGGTCTGTCAGCCATTTCCCAAAGGCACATCCCTCCAAACCACTAAACAAATAGGGCAACATCATTGTCATGAGATGGTAGGAAAATCCCATGAGACTACACTAAAAGGAAGAGATTCATCAGGAGCAGTAATCATTTTCTTGCAGTGCTCCTACAGAGTCTCCATGACCAAATGGAAAAATACAGTCTCTGACCTGAAGCATTTTCAAGACACAGCTGCACGTAACAGAGCTAAAGAGAGGCTCAGTAAGGACATCTTAATCCTGACCTTGTACATACATACTCTAGTATATCCTTTGGGATGACTGCATTTTGATGGCCTAGAAAACTTACATAACTATCCCTTCCTGGTTCCACACAAGCTTATCTAGACAATAGGTTCCAAGCTCAAGCTCTTTATATCTGTATATTAATTATGAAAGGTGTTTATTATGGCTTGCTTTTCAGCAGGCCAGGATTAGAACCAAAAACTACTCAGTACATATTGTGTTATTGTGTTAACAGGATTTTCATATGATTATGAGGCACTAATTAAGTGTTGGCCTATGTAATTAAGCAAAATTGTATGCCAGAGGTGTTGATTTGTAAACTACTGGGACAGGAAAGGTATTTAAAATATATAAACAAATGTGTGAATCAGGTAGAGCTGAGGGGAAAAGTATTTTCATCTAAGACACATGATTTACAGGACTATATAACTATGAATGTAGAAACTGCAGTTACAGATAGAATCCATCCTGTGAGAGATGCCAATAGGTCAGCACAGCTTTCAGCACAAAACTCGACAGTCTTGGACACTGCCAAGAGAAGAGCCAGGACTGGCAGGGATGAAGGTAGATTTAATTTCAGAACTTTACCAGAATCCAGGGCTGAATTACAACATGTGAGGTGCCAAGAATATCTGGCATTAGAATAGTTAATATAAGCAAACTTTGTAAGGAATGTGAAAATCTCACATTTTAGGGATTAAACTTGTCCTCAGTCAGCAGAGACCAAGACGAGATCTTCACAGGGATTCGTTATTCTACAATAAATGTCTTAACACATTTCTAACTGAAGCTCTAACTTTGATGCCAGGGCACTAACCAGGGTGGTACCTTCAGACACTTATATTTCCTCCTTTCTCTGATCCTTGGGCCATACAAAAAAATCCCAGTAACTCCTGTTTGCTGTGCAGTAGAGGATGACAGGGGAGCTGAGACAGTGTCTGCAAGGCAGAGAGTTTCCTCTCATTCTTGTGGAGAGGATTCCCAATTCAGCATGGCAGTAGCTGCCGGGCTGGCTTGGCCCAAGGCCAGGCTGCCTCTTCTTGCGTTCACTGAATTGAGTGGCAAAAAGCTTTTATTACCTGAGATCTCTCATCATTTCTTTCTTCCTTGTGGCTACCAGGAATCGGTACCTTTGTTCTCTGAGCTGCAGTCCTGAAGCTTGGAGAGAGACAGGTAGAGTCTGACCTTTTAACTGATCTCCTGTGCTTTCTGAACTATATCATGTGGAATCTTTTGTTTCTCCATTAATATTTTAGCAATATTGAAGGTATACGAGCAAGGAACAAAATGAGCTGTATGGCCATTGGTGGAGTAAGGAAAAGAGCACCACCCATAAGTAACACAGGCTGAGGGGGGATTGCACATGAAAGGCAAGAAGAGATGATAAATCTCTCCAGGTAAAGGCTTGCTCTGAAACTGCAGGTTGGGTGCTGCCTCTATTGGCTGCAAAGCCTCTGAGCCCTTGGAAGGTGCAGGAAAGCAGTCAGTTATTTCATCACAAGGTTTCTAAACTCTTTACAAACCAAACTTAGCACCAGCTGTCAAAAACACACCCTGAATGCTCAGCAAAGCAGCCTGGGGATTGCACAGCTGCACTCCAGGGCTGTGGGTTCCATCCCAGCTGTGGGTTGGGTAGATCAGCAAAGGCCACACCGAGTTGCAGCAAGTGAGAGGGAGAATTAGGATCCTCCTCACTCAGCTGGGGATGCCACACCAGAAAGACAGTTAGAGCTTTAACCAAAATAGATCAGCACCCTCGGGCAGGGACAAATTCATGCTCATCTTGATTCTACAAACAGATCTGCCTGCTCCCCAAGCCATGTCAGCATCTTTCTGTCATTCACCTTCATCAGTCCTATCTCATTAATTTCTTTCAAAACTACTTTTCAAGGAATAAAAATTATTCCTAGGTTCCATCAGTGGTAGAGGCATTAAATTTTTGAGCAAACTGCACAAAATCTGCAGAACATATAATCCTCAATTAAAATAGGTAACCAGAGGTACATCTTACAGCTTGGAGCAGGGCTATTAACATGCACTCAATCTGGAGGCTATTTCATAGGCAGAGAAGGCCCTGGTTGTTTCTGGACAATGCTGACTTGTGGGCATCTGACAAAACATTTGTTGCATTGAGAAGAATCACAGAACGGGCCAGGTTGGAAGGGACCACAGTGGGTCATCTGGTCCAACCTCTCTGCTTTAGCAGGGTCACTCCAGAGCACATTGCACAAGATTGTGTCCAGTTCTTGAATATCTCCAGTGAGGGAGATTCCACAACCTCTCTGGGTAATCACTGAGTATTAGGCTTCCCCTGTATTACAAAAGCAGGACTTCAGACAGTAAACTGAAAATGATAGAAAAATGCTGAGTCTTATTCAGCACTCTTCACTTATCCTGGGCACAGGGAGCTTTGGTGGGGCTGGCTGTTCAGGATTCATGTAGGTAAGCACTGTTTAATGGGAGAGAAGCTTGTGAGTCACCCCATAAAGCACATAGGGAAAACCATCAGCTTATTTGATTGCTTACTGAGTAACCAGATTAGGACAGAGTATTTCCCAACCTTATTGTCTCTTGCAGCTCCATCTCAAATCCAAATAAACCAAGTTTGCTTCCCCCCATCTGCCCCAAGTCAAAGAAGATACAGTCAAGGAAGTCTTTATAGCTATGTGGGATTTCTGGGCAAGTTTCAAAGGAATTGCCTTGTTTGCTCTCACGCTCTCTTGGTTTTTTTCCTTCAGAGTGTATCTGTTGATGTCACATTTTGATCCGTTCTGAATCTATTCATCCCTGCGGATGACATATGTAGTAAATCAATATGGAAATATATGTTACCTTTTTTAAATATTACTAAATAGAGAAACATTTCCACTTGTATCTCTATATATAAAACCAGCTTTCAGGAACCACTGATAGCAAGATTAAAATCGTATCCAACCAACACTGATCAACCCTGTGTTTATAGGAAGGGGATGTACCGGTAGGTAGTTGAGATGATTACTTTGTGTTTGTCCAAGGTCATTGTGAGTGCAATGACAGAGCTCAAAAAGTCATAGCATGTTGGGATTTTTTAATGACACACATTTTCTTCAAGATGGTATTCCACTATGGTAGAAAAGACATGAGAAAAAAGAAAGTATTGACTCTGCGACATATGTTGCCCCTAAGATTTGCACGTAGATTTCATTGACGTCAGTAGGAAGCCTGTAAACACTAAAGGCAAAACATGCCCCAAAGAGAAAATGAGAGAGACAGTTATTTTGAGATGCCTGAAACACTGAGATGTGGGAATAGTGGCATGAGATAGCACGTGTGCTTCAAAGAGGAGAGGAATCGGAGTTAAAAAGTAAACTCTCTACTCCTTGGGGATCATTCATGGTCTCTAAAGAGGTAAATGTGTGCCCTGCAATCTGTTCTCATATGTAAGTTACTATAGTCATGCTGAGAAGAAAAAAAGAGTAGAGCAGATGGCCATGACAGATGAAGACAGCAGCCAACACTTCTCTTCAGGCAGAAGGGCCATTTAAACCTAAATGAACTAGTCAGTTGAGTGATGTAGAGTGCTATCAGGTAGAAGATCTGGCCTCATTAGGAGGGGAATGCTCTACAGCAGGCTGTCCTTGGCACGGAGGACTTGGGGGCTGGAGTGCACTGTGGCCAAAGAGCTCAGACCTTGGTGTAGGCAGAATAGGATCTACAAGGGCCTGCAAGAGTCACTTAATGTAAAAAACAGAGGATCAAGCCTCAGTTGAGGTCAAGCCATGTGTCTTCAGTCTGTATAGCCTGTTCCTCACTACAGCTTTAGCATTTCATTTCAGTCAGATCCCTGTCCTAAGCCCTTCCTTGAAGACCAGCAGGTAAGACCTCCATTTAAAAACTGAGCAGGATTAAGAGCTGCTAAGTGTTTCTTGCCATGGCATGTGGCCCTCTAGGTCTGCACTGCTGTCATGTAGCTCATTCCTCTTTGCCTTGTTTCCAAGCAGGAGCAGTCTATAAGTGACTTGTTTTTTCCTTGCTCTGACATTCTATAGTTATTTGCCTATTTATTTTTATCTTTGCTACTCTGATAACATGTTAAGAAGACTTACTTCAGCTAATTGTGAAAGAATATGTGCTTTCAAACCTATACTGTTGAGTTTGAAAGAAAAAAATTCTCTTTCCACATTTAAGATTATTCCAGGGGACAGAATTTTTGGTTTAATTGAAATAACTTGAAGGTTATCACAGACAATGCTTTGGTCTTATTGGAGTGTATTGATTTATCTCACAAGACGCCTCATCTGAAAACTAGGTATTATTGACACTCTTGCATTATTTCATATTTAACTGACATCATCTGCTGTGCATCGAAGCCTGATCTCTAGAATTTTTTTACTTCATTTTTGTCATTGCTGCTTGGTCAGATGTAAACAAGATTGATTCATGCACAAGGAAGGGCAAAGTATCTTTTATAATGCTGTAATCCCTTGCTAACAATCATTTGGCTAGGACAGAGGATTTTGCATTTAAAAGTAGTTGAGATTTGCTTTTCTGAATAATTACTGTGATTGCCTGAGGCTTCTTTGTTGAAATATCAGAGAGGAGATGGTTTCAGCAGCTTGATGATAAACTGGACAACTTCTGGCATTTTAATTCTGTTCCCAATCAATACTGACAAAGACTGACCTTGTGCAGAAGTTATAAGTACACATTTGTGATGGAATCACTTCACACGTTCATTAAGATCTGATGAACATTACATGTGAATCTCTCAAACCTATTTTTATCCATTCCAGGATAAATTACATGAGCTGAATACAAATAAGAGGAAAGATGAATTTTCTTTGTTGATGTGACTCCATGATTTGTATTACAGAAAACGCATACTGATATTCCAAGATATAAAAACAAAATTAAAGAAAGCACTATGAGTATTTAAATAAATACTCATATAATAAAAATGCAAAAGCAGTACAATACATGTTTCATTTCAAAATTTGAAGAAGCTGAAGGACTTACAGCTACTTTGCTGTAATCAACACAGCTTTTCAGAATGGAAAGCCGTTCTCTGCATTTTAAAAGGTGCACGCAGCCTGACATACAAAATCACCCAAGCTTGTAGGTCCTAGTGTTGCTTGGCTAGAAGGGACGTTTGTTTATTGACATATTACCATCCCACTCTGGTAATATTTTGGTGGTGTCATGATTTGTTAAGAAGTGCATAAACCCTGGTTCCAGTAACCACCAGGTGCCATTGCCATATAATAACGCTATAATTTAACACTTGGTTGGGGCTTCCTAGAAAGAGCAAGGCACTTCTTAAAGGGTATTCCTGAGTGGAAAAACACAGCATCATAAATCCATACCCCAACTCCAATCCTGTGCTTACCCATCATGTGGTGCAGGACAGAATACTCTGTTCACGTGGGAGCTCAGCTGCTGTTCAACAATGGCTCCGGTGAGTACAAAGAACAAAACTGACTGCAATATATCAACCTATCTCATCAATGCAATAGGGAAATCAGAAGCAATATGATGTGCCTGACGTCTATGGAGCATTAAAATCCCGCCTGTCTGGTCTGGCTTCAGCCTTACTCCCTGTGAGTAACGTGCAAACAACCATTAACTAGAGAGGAGCAACTGGGCAGACTGGGGGGATGGCACTGCCTCTGGTAACCACTGAAAAAGCAGGGAGAAGGGCTTGAGTCTCTTGCTGACAAAGCTGGATGGACCTTGCAGAGTAAAGACTGAGGGAACTGGACCCAGGCATAACTCAGCTGAGTGTTCCTGAGCATTAACAGTATCTGGTTTTAACAGTGTCAGCCAGTTTAACTTAGGAAAGAAGGAATTCCCTGGATTCTCGCATATTAGGCAAAAGCACAAAATTTCCTTGCATGGTCATGTTCTTCAGTCATTACCAATCTGGAATTTAATGGAAATTTGTCTGGAAAGCATTTTGCCCATTGTGGCTCTTGTGCAGGTCCTTTGTACCCCAGGCTCTGTCAATGCACATGAGAACTGGAGAGCTCCCACTCACAGGCCACCCCAGTGGGGCTGAGCAAGTCCTATCCCTACAAAGTAGAGGTTTAAAATGCTGGCATGTGTTCAGGAAGGCATAAGCCTGCTGAAAGCCTGGCATTGCCTTCTCAGACTGTTTCATGGAGGAGGGCAGCTCTAACATACACTGGAGAGGCATAAGATGCCCCAGCTCTCCAGCTTATCTGAACTGTTTTACTCTTGAGCTAAAAATACTTTTTCTCAGCCCACCACGCAGCAGTTCTGCTGGGTTCTGGGCCCAGTGTATGCTCAAGAGGAGACAGTGTTCACAAACATTCAACCTCTAGCACAGGAGGACTGAAGCTTTATATACTCTCAGGAGCAAACAGTGATAGAGAACCTACAAAACCTACAAAGCAGAAGTAGCAAAGGAAAAATATATGAAGAAAAGCACTGCAAAAGATGGTGGAAGTTTCATTTTTGCAAAATATCTACTACTGGTTTTGCACCATTGACCATTTTTCTCTTCCTCTCTGCTGAGTATTTTGAAAAAATGCAAGGGCCCATCTAAGGGCTGGGCAGCAGCTCTTTGAAGAGTATTTGCATAGTCTGAAGAGATCCTTGAAATCTCCTCAAAAACTCTGTCCTGATGTCCTGCTCAAGTTAATTTTGGTTTTACTGCATCAATATCATTCAACAGTACATCATTTGTACCTTCACAATATTCTGAACTCCTAATAGGCATCCACTGATATGCAGCTACACTTCTGCAATTACTTCTCATGTATCTCAGACTGTCATGGCCAGACTACTGTTAACATGGCCTGTAAAAGCACGGGAAGTGTCAGGGATACAGGTCTGAAAATCAGCACAAAGACCTCATTTTCTGAATAAACAGGATTTTGAAATGTATATATGTCAAAGAATGATGGCTGTCAGTGTCTCTGGAGATACTTCCTGATGGTACAGAAAATGTAACATTATTGAATGAATTTCAAACGTTCTTACAATATACATCACTTATTTCATGTTCACTACATATTTCAATTATGTTATTTTCTAGACTGATGAGAACTAAAGATTAAATGAACAATTTACAAAATTAAATTCAGTTTTAATTGATTTCTATCAAGGACGACACTTCTCATACAAAGGTATGAGAATAAAGTTATCTTGTGATGCTTCCCCATTCAATTAAACTGCAACTGTTTCAAGAGTTAATTGCATGACAGGAAAAGTTAGCTTTTCATTTTCCAGTGTCCAGGTGTCAGCTATTTTTCTTATCTGGGTTATATTCATAAATTTGACTCTTGCTTATCATCTGAGAATGCATTTACTAGGAAAGGATAATAGAGAATTCATTACTTTAATGCTTCTCAAGTGGTTAAATGAAAAATCGTAATAGTTATGACTTACTTTGTGGCTACCGGTGACCTTTTATCTATATACTTAACCTTCAGCCAATTTCTAGACAGTTGAAGCCAACAAGAATTCTGAATGTAAAACCACCAGAGACAGTGTCCTCTTCTTTAGAGAGGGACCCATATATATAGTGTGTTTATTTCAGCAGGAGCAAAGGATTCTTGAAGCATAAATATTTGCAGTCGTTTAATTACCCCAGTCTTTTTTGTTTACCCCTCTAGAAAATCCCCCAGCTCAGAATAAGCTTTCTGTATTCATGTCCAGTTTATCCTCGCGTTTCATAAATAAATATGTTGGTTATTATATTGCCAGGGAAAGGAAACAGCCATGAAACACAAGTGAATCAATAAGGAGCCATAAGAAGTAAAATTCAAATTCATAAGGTCTGAAGATCACAAGTCCTGCTCACCCAGTTAAAGACCATGTGACTTATCCAAACAAAATTACACATCTCTCCTATTCATAATCTGCAATCAGCTCACAAATGGTCTGAAAAACAAGAACCATTGGTGAAGCAATTTGGCAATTACAAATAATACATATATTTTGAGAAGTCGAAGTGCTTTGCACAACTGACAAAGAAAAAATGTAGCCCAAGTTCATCAGATAAATTGTTAGAGCCAAGAAATTAATCCATCACTATTAGTTCCACTAAAGCACCTCTCAGTCATTAGAAATAAATAACCTCCTCATAAACATGCACCATACAGTGGATATCTAAATATTGTACTGATTAAAATGTACATTTTGCATTTTATGTCATTGGTGATTTGTTCTACTTAGTCATACGGTAAATCATTAGGAATATACACATGGCACTGAAGTGGAAGCAGGTGAGTAACCCCCAGTGGTGCGGAAGGACCCACCCAGCAGTGAGGGAGAGGGAGAGGGAGAGGGAGAGGGAGAGGGAGAGGCTGCGCTGGCTCAGCCCCTCTGCCTCCTGCCTGTTCCTCCACACAGGTACCTGGCAGGACACACCTGCAGCGACTAAAGAAAGATCCGTTGTGCTGATTACAATAAAAGAGTAAAATATCAGCCCAGCACAAAACTGTGGCTTTTATTAGGGGGAAGTGGCTATTGATCTGTTAATTGCAGCTCACATCACTGTGGGCGACTGGTTTCCTTTCACTGCATTGTAAACAAGGGAAGGACACAATTGCTTCTCTCAAGCTGGAAGAAATGAAATTGAGCTATCAAGAGATGGATTTCTCATTAGGATTATTTTTTCTTTTTTTGCAAGCCAAGTACAAATTTCTACTTGAACACTAAGCAGATTTTTCTTTTATATTACATTAAAATTGAGCTATCTGAGCACATGCAGCATCAGATTTTGCAGTCCTTTAGAAATCACTCAATATGATGGAGATCTGAGCCTGTGTGTTAAGTCAGTGTTCTCACTCTGAATTTGTCTGTACGGATATCCTCGCTGTCCCACTGAATTTACTTCTAAAGCAAATTGGGAAAGAGGCAGCATGAGAGCAACACAGGAACAGACCAGAGGGAAAATTTGGAGGAGAACAGAAAAAACCCCAGGGTGGTAGGAGCTAAACTGAAGTTTTCGGAGACCATGATCAGCTCAGTGGAATCTCATCTTTGCCTCTTCAAGAAAGGAAGAGCTTCAAAATAATTGGAATATGCAGTCAATGGTAGGTTTTTTCCCCTAAGAAAGGAAAGTTCTGCTTTGTCAAAAGCAGAACTTTAATTCAATGCAAAATAAAATGCATCACTACTTCTGTTTTCCTTAGCTCTTCCATAGTCTTTATTACTTCTCTAAAGATAAAAATAATAAATGTCCAGCCCATCCAACCACTTGGAGAAACTGAAAGAAGGAAAGAAGGGTGGGTGTGGTATTTTACTTTTGGTAAATGTAATGTTCCCTTTCCTTTGGAGTGAGCCCAGTGCTGGGCCTCTCAGACAAACTGCTCCAGAGCAAAAAGTTCTTCCTGTCCCTTCTTCCCACACTACTGCTCTTGGTACCACGGAGTCCCTAAGTGATGGTGGCTAAACAGCTCCCCTGCCATGGTGCTCGAGTGCTGACTACAAGTTACAGAGTGTGCTCACACCAAAATCCATGGCCATTGTCATAAATACCAGAGAGGCACCTGCCACATCCTCAGTAAGAAATTAATGCATTAATGAGACATTTAAAGGAAAGGCTACCCTGTTCAAATACACAATCTTTTTCTATCCTGCTTGGAGTAGGACTTTAACCTCAGCACTGCACCTGTTCCAGAGGGGCAGTCAGAGATCCCCACAGACCCCCTGACTGGGGACAGGACAGGCATTGTGTGTGCTGGAGACAAGCCCTTGGCACTGACTGTTGCTAACACTGCCCTCAAAGTGTTTCAGTCTCCTTGCTCAGACCTCTTGCCACACACACGTGGATGGGACTTCTTATGTTCCAGCCTTTCCTTCATGTTATATTTAATAATATAGGCTTGTTTTAGCTCAAAAGCATTATGGAGGTTCACTGAATGATAAAGTGTTTACTGGAAGTGGAAAGTAAACTTTTGGCCATAAAGCAGAGAAGTTCAGGACTGAAGCAATTAGTGCTTACTCTTCCCATCAGCATTTTGTGCAATGTTGCTGCTGCAGTGGAATAGGTACAGCCAGAGCTTTGGGAACCCCATATGGCAGGCCACATCCCCCAGGCCTTCAGGCTGAGCTGACAGCTGCTGGGTCTTATGTTGGACAAGCCTGTCATTTCATGCCCCCAATACATACATTTTTTTACCCCCAAAGGTGACCTGCAAGTAAAAAGGGAAAAATGGCTTTGTGTCCATATTTTCGTGTTCACCCTAACTGAAAAGAACCCATGGGATCTGCACTATATTTATTGATGTTAGTTTGCTTTCAGGCTGAGAAGGAAGGTTTTCTATACCTGCAGCAGAACAGGAGCCTGCAGAGATACCACGAGGCATCAGAGGAATGCAAGAAGTACAAGTATTTGCTTGTACAAGTGCAAGATTCAGAGATTTGTTATTTCATGAAGTACAGATGATTGTGAATTAAGACTTTGAGAACAGTTCTTAATTGAAACAACAGTAGATAGAGGCAAACCCATCATGTCCCAGAAGAAGCATCCCTTCTTTTTTTTCTTTTTAAATTTTCTGCCTTGCCAAGATTTCTAAATACAGCAAGGAAGAAACTGCATTTTCTGCTGTAACACAGATAATTATAAAGCATTGGGAAATAAGGTTAAAAATAAATGGAAGCTAGATTTTCTAAACTATTCTATTCTTCAGAAGCTCATTGTACCTGATTAAGGGCCATTCCAAATGAAAGGAAACTTCCACATTTCTGGAAGATTAGTCTGCAATCCTGTGGTACCCAGAAAGACAAAGCAATGTGCAATCCTACCTTCCCACTAATGGCAATTCCATGAACTATAGAACTGGACAGACTCAGTTGAAAGGTGCCTGTCCCAGTTTTCCCCCGCACTCTGAATAATTCCCCCTCTCCTCCTCCTCTCTGTCTTTCTCCTTTTCACAAAATTTCCCCCAGGTTTGGCCTCATGGCAGAGGTCAAAGCACAGCAATGTCTGCCTGTGAAGCAGAGCAACTACAGCTGGGCTATTTGACTGCATCTACATGTGACTGTGTACATGCTGGGTTTATGAAATTCTGTGGCAAAAAAAATATTGATCTGAGCTCTGATGTGATCGAAGACATTTATTTATTAATGCCAGAGGATGCAATTTTATTAAGCCTAAACATTCCACACTTGAACATTTTCATGGAGGAGGGCACAGAAAATATCATATAGCACTGCATGAGTTCTACTAGTACTGACAAATACATTGCTTTTTAAGGAGACACTGTTAATTGCAATAATGCCTGTGCTGCACCTGTGGATGCTACAGCTGATTCTCTGGCAGGTTATCTGCCTCAGGAGAAGCCAAGACAGCTCTTTGGTACTGCAATGAATCGTAACAAATCCTGCTTCTCCCACAGCAGCATGAAACACACAGCAATGCCTTTCAGCAGCTGAGTTAGTGTTCCTTGCTGAACAGAGGAATAAGAGGATGCAATATACTATGAGAGTAAATGCTCATTGCAGGCAGAGTTCAGAATGCATTGGAGAACATGTAAGTAGTAACCATTCCTGAGAGGGACTAAGTGCCAAGGGCTGCACCAACGAAGCTAGGGGCATCACTGGTGGTGGAAGAAATGCCACTGACAGCAGAGAAAGAGGTGAAAATTTGCTCTGCAATAGTGAGAGTGCCTTAGGACATGAACAGGGTTGTAGGTCCCACTGCAGCTCTAAAGAAAATACTGGAAATGCCAGTGCCAAAGGAGCTGAAGACCATTAACTCCTCCAGAAAGGATAGGTTGGGCCTCTCTGGGACCTGCTCAGAGCAGCAGCCCTGCAGCCTCACTGGGCACAGCTGGAGCTTTGGGCCAGCTCTTCAGTCGGGGCAAAAAGCCACCTTCTCCCCACTTCCCCTTGCATCCCTGGTGGGGGGGTTCAGCATGTGGATACAAGGCTGAGCCTGGTCCCCAGCTTTGCACAGCCCCAGCTTTGCAATCTCTGTGGTGAAGCAACCGGCAGGGACGGCAATTCCATCGCTTTGTGAGGGCAAACACAAAGTGAGTGATGCAACTGAGGGAGGGCACATGTGTCGCTGCTTTAGAAGTGTTTTCAAATGGTTGTCTGACTGGGTTTCTTGTTTCCAGGATAGCATTCTGTTCTCAGTTTGGGCTAAAGAGATTTCACAGGCTGCAAATAATAGGACAAAGTGTCATTTGTTTTCTCTTCAGACATAACTGCTTCCTACTCAGCCTTTGCCTGAGGTATAATGATGGAAAGACAGAGAACTTGGGCCTTTCTGCAGCTGCAGACTGACAATGTTGAAACACTCCTGACCCTTTCAAATGCTATCTGTCTAATGAGAGCAAGGTCTTTTCTTCCCCTCACAAGAATTCAATATATTTTCTTGTGTAAGAGAATAGAAATATAAAAATGTGCAATACTTAATTCGGGGATAGTGGACATGACAGAAGAAATAGTGAGATAAATGTGGGGCTCCTATTCACCTTTTACTAAAACAAGAATAAGGGGAAAAGCAAGTTGAAGTGCAGTGAAGTTTAAAGCTAATAAACATCTTTTTTTCACATCACTTATAATTAACCTGTCAAGTCAGTACTGCAATCGGTCACTGAGACCAAGCACTTGGTATTCACAAAAGTACTAAAAAAAGGATTAGACAAATGTGGCTCAGTTCTCCATTTAAGGTGAACTTACACACTGAGATGCTGTGAGGCTCCCTGATTTGGAGCCACCAGGCTGCAAAGCAAGTTAGAAATTTGCCTGAACAAGGACAAGCTAAATCAATAGTGCACTGTCTCTTTGATTGCTGCCACAAACTACTTCAGGCCATGGAGAAACTTCTGCAGCAAACCTTTCTGTAAGTACATGGTAAAAGCTTTGTGTTCTACCAGCACTGAGATGTCTCCAAAGATCTGGATTCTCTGGCTGGGTGATGTCCCAAATGTCCCTTCAGCTCCCTGCCCATCTCTAACTAGAGCTAACCTGATCTCTGTAACAAGGTGCCCTGAGATTTGCTTGTGAAACATGGTAGGTGTTACTGTATCTTCCAAGACAGGATATAATGCTCCACTTTCAGAAAGTTTATATCCCTCTGAATATGGCAATCCCTGTGTACCTATGAAAAGCAAGTCATGTTGTTTGTAATTTTGTATGCTCTTTCAATTTGCTTTTTATCCATCCAAAACTCAAGAAAATTCAATTCAAATAATCACTTCAGACTCAAGTATGTTACTAGTCTGGGGTTCAGGATTCAGTTTCAAACTGTGAGCTAATAGATAGAGCTGCAAAGCCCTCTCAGAATTAAACAACACATTAGGAAAATCCATATACAATTGAGAGGTCAAAAATCTCATTTCGCTTTAATACTAATCAAATAATTAATTGTAGAGATGCACCAAGTCTTTTTAATGACATGTAGAAATAACTTATGCCCTTGAAATGTGTCTCAAGTAGAACTTTAATAGATCAATTATTTCAATGATTCATCTCTGGTATTTTTTCTGTGTAAGGCTAAACACATTTCTGTGTTATGATACCGGATGATTAAAGAAGGTCTTCTGAACTAGTCTAAATTAGGCTAAGTAGAAAAATACTAGAGAATTACTTTTTATGATCTATCTTAGATTTATCTGTTCTTTGTTAAGTATTTCCTGAAACAAGACTCTGTCAATGAGAAAAACTGCTCACTGGTAAATTTAACATGATCTTTTTCTATGTTTCCACCAGGAATTTACCATCCTTCTAAGGGGTAATGAAGTTCTTCAAAGGGAAGAAAAACGTGCTTCAAACATCCATATTGGCATGGACTTCTGAAGTGAAGGGACAAACAGCCCAGGGCTTGCTTCTTGTTGCTTTTCAAGGACAAAGCTGAGGGCCTTTCACCCTTTATTTTCTCTATGTTTTTCAATATACTTTCTGTCATCACAGTAAGCAATTCAACAAGTAATGCATAAAACCTCAATGAACTGAAACAGTGTTTGAGTTTTGTCATGTTTTGCACTATATTAATCTATTTTATTTGTCTTTCAAGGTCCATGGGTTTAATGGAACTTGTCTCAGATCACTGTTTTTTTAATTTTTCCCAATAAAGTCATCTGTGTTACATTATGGTTTTCACAGCCAGCAGCCCTCACAGCAAATAATGTTTTGTGTGAGTACAGCAGGATGTAGGACAGGAGAGAGCAAATAGTGTGGAAAATCCTCTCTTGTAGCAGGGTGGCCAGTGATGTAAATGTTCTCAGTGAGAGGGAATATGGTGGATGCACAGGTTGCTTCCCTCACTTCCCTCACCTCACACTTCCCCCATGGGTGCTTTTATCTGTTGCACAATACTTCTACATACCAAAATTAGAAACTTGGATGCATGAAATAATATACTCAGATAAACAATATAGAGTGCAAAATTCTGCATTCATCTTGCCTTAATTTCAGCAGGTTATTAAGAAGCCATCTCCTTGCCTGCCTGAGCAACCACTCCACCTTCCTGAAGTGTTCCCATCTCTGGAGCATGTTTAGAACTGTGACATGGCACTGGCTCTTTATCAATGCTAAGACAGGCAGTGGTGGGAGAGGGTAAATAATCTGTGCTCAAAGGCTTCACATTCCCAGTGCAATAAATGGGACACTACCTAGTGATGATTCAGCACAAAAACCCCACTATTACACTAAATCTTGGAGTCTCCTGACAGACAAATAACATTGAGCCTAATCTAAATCCAGTGAAAATATTTCAGTTGACTTACTGGGCCAGTCACTGGCCACACACAGTGTTCAGCATGAGGAACAGGTTCCAGCTCCTGTGTCAGCAGTCTATTGCAGTAAATTAGCAAAATTAAGTATTGTTTTCTCAGTTTAGTTGATCCAACTGGGTTTACTATTTTAGAGAAGCACCCAAATCTGTTAATTTTATCACACAGAGAAGCAGAATGAAATTGAGCAGCAAAACCACATGACTAAGCAATATAAAGCAAAATGTCACCAATATTAAAAGTAACCAAAGCTATAGTATCATAAACAGTGGCCTGCTTTTATAAATACAGCACAACACGTCTAAGACTTGATGGCAGAAGGCAGCACATACTGAAGAGATAGAAGATTTGCAAAGCTGAACATTACATTTAATACATTTTCCCATGGTTTAAAAGGAAGAGAAACTTTACTTTTATCAGATGCTCTTCGGTTTTGTGACAGATACAACTAATGCCCTGAAGATAAAGGAGAGCATTAGAGCACAACAGAGAAATATGCTCAGCCTAGAAGGTTTAGCACAGAAAAAAAGACAAAACAGCTGGAAAATTTCATTCCATATAGAATAATCTAAAACAGGGTTGAGACAAAAATAGGTCACAATTAAGAATCTGAAGAGAAAGAATACAAAGGAATTATACACAGGCATGAAAAATGAACACAATACAGCTTCAAAATGTCTCACAGACAGTATTAAGCCTTCCAACACCTTGGTGCTGTTATTTCAGTTAAGACAAAGCTGACCATTCTGTATCTACTGGACTTTCTGCATGTTTGAACAGCTGAAATACTTCATTATTTTTTCTTAAATGCTTTTATATTCCAGTTTTATGAAAGCAATATATTACTGCTACTCCAGGTGCAGGAACAAAGACAAAGAGATGTCATTGAAGATAACCAAGAGAATCTGAGTTCCAGCCTCAGGAAAGTCTTCTCTCCATGCTCTAAGGCAGCTGCATTAACAGTGACCACAAAAAGCTCATTAGAATGTACAGAAACAGAGGAAGCTCTGGTATTCTCTGAGTTAGGCCTCAGATCCAACAGCAAGTCTATTGAAAGGGCTGTTTTCAACTACTGTGAAAAGGTGTTTCTGTGGGAAGACAGATTTGCTAGGCAGAGTTTTCAGCTCCCCTGGGCTGGAAGCCAGAGAAGTTAGAGGGATCTTACTGCTCTTTACAACTGCCTGAAAGGAGGTGTAGCAAGGTGGGGTTGGTCTCTTTTCCCAAGAAAGAGAAGATCAAGAGGAAATGGCCTCAAGTTGTACCAGGAGAGATTTAGATTGGATATTAGGAAAAATTCCTCCATCAAAAGGGTGGTCAGGCCTTGGAACAAGCTGTCCAGACAACTGGTGGAGGCAGCACCTCTGTAGGGGTTGAACAGACATCAGGATGGGGTGCTCAGGGACACAGTTTAGTGTGGGTTTGGCAGTGCTGCATTAACTAATGGATTTGATAATCTTAAAGGAATTTTCCGATCTAAATGACTCTGATTCTATGATTTGATTACCTCCTTCATATTAGAGTATGTTTCAATTTATTTATGTCTTCAACAACAGGAGAACACTTTCCTTTCTGCCTGCATTGTAGACTTCACACCATAACATCTTTCATTGAGTTTTCTGTTTGTTACATATCACATCTCTATTAGATAATAAACTTGTCTGGGAAGAGGATACATCATTCAATGACTTGTGAATTGACTGTTTTCACACTACATTCTCTACATAACATTAATGCCCACATTGGATGTCAGAATCCTCCTCACAAAGGGCCAATGTATTAGTTCAGAAGCAAGTTTAGGGGATTAAATAATAATTTTTCCTGCCTGCACCAAACAATCACATCAAAGAAGTACGATTTGACTAAACCATAACTCACTCTCCCAGCAGGGTGGTCATTTGACACAGACAGGTTGGCTGCTCTGTTTCCACAATCCTTCTAGGGGACAAAAAGGGAGCCAGAGCAGAGGGGTGCCAGGATGTTATCTGTCCCTGTAGAAAATCTGACTGTAGTTTTTAGCTTTTGAATACATAACCACCTATTTGAAGGGTTTCACAATTGAGATTTAAAAGAACAAATTGAATTTTTCTGCTCTATTCCATTCTGCACTGAACTTTATCTCTGTGTTTTCCTTTGAAGTGATTAGTTACTGCCACACATAGCAGGTAGGCTGAAATCCTTTTTCATCCCTGCTAAGTGTCTCCCTACAAGGCTTCCTTCCAAAATGATTGAAGACAAGAGATCAGTAACAACAGAAGCTGGAAGCCTGCCAGTCATATGCACCCACACAGATGCAAAGTTAAAAATATATCAATTCACGCCTCATACAAGTGGGTACATGGGATAGAGAGGGCTGATGGAACAGATTGAGAGGCAGAAGTGTCTATTCACAAAGGGCAGTACACATGTATCTGTCAAGCAAAAGGCCATGAAGAAAGAACGGGAGCTTTTAATACTGCTGTGCTATGGGTAGGACGCCTTAGTCAAAATCTTTATTTGCTGATAAGACGCCTAGAAATTTGCACCTGCACTGGGAATCTCATCCATCCTTCCTTCTTCTGAGCTGTACCTCAAAGGTGGCACATTCCTCCTACAGAGTTCACACTACACTCAGTCCTGGGCAACCTAAAATAGTAAATTATTTTTTACCAAAACCCAAGGACTGTACCTCAGTTACAGAGAGTTTTGGTTTTTCTCATTTGATTGGTTTTGCTTCAGTGATTAACTTCTGCTCTAGATTCTTAATTTGAGTAAATAATTTCTTTTCTGTACTACAGAAGAGGAAAGTTCTGAGCAGGCATTCAGCTCCAGATCAAAAGGTGCTACTTCTCAAGGAGAACTGATGGTTCAGACTGACTCAATATCACACAGCAAGGAAAACATCTCCCCTGTTGTTCTCTTAAGCCTCACGCTTTTCCAGGGTATTGTTCTAAGTCTCCTTTTAAGACACTTTTATTCCAAACAAACAAAGGGATCTGCCCTTTTTAACGACTGGAAGCAATGCAATGTCAAGATTTTTATCTATCCTAATGGAAGTACTTTAAATTGTGTACCAAAACCTTTATCAAAGATGGGCTACAGAAATTAGTTGCATAATAAATAGTATCAAGGTTGGTGCTTTCCTGAATGCCCCCTCCCATGCAGGGGTGAATCTGCTGCAAAACCTTATCAGGATTTGCTAAACCAGGAGCTTCTCCCCAGACCTCAGGCCAGCAAAGCTGGCAATGTACAAGCTGAGCACTCTCAGGGCAGCAACTGTTCAAACAGCCCCAGAAAGGATGGGTTTAATTTTGTGCTGTCTTAGGATCTGCTTTTGTACTAACAAAGTCAAGCCCCAGGAAAAGTGCGAGACTCTGAGGCAAGCAGGACTGGACAGGGCTAAGGTTAGCAGAAGGGTATGCTTATAATCCTAATAAACTAGATTCTGATTTCTAGCATGAAGGGGGTAAATTACAAACTGATGAAGCTTCTCCACAAATGTGATTTCTATTAACATTAAAGCGACCATGGGCATATACTGAGGGGAAAATCGGTCTCTAGAGTTTGCTGTTTTAACCATCAGTCATACAGTGCAATTGCTGGAAGAAAATAAACGACATAGCAATAGCAACTCTAAAGGCAGATAGAGGACAGGAGAAAGAAAATATTAAATAAGGACAGTCACTATGGTAACTGTTGGATTTTTTACTATTTTAATACCTGGATGACTCAGAGGAGTGGCAATAAGACATGGAGCCTTCTGCCTTTGGGGGAGGTATCTGTTCGACTTTTGCCCAGGTCAGGGGCAATTGAAAGATTGTCCTAATAACTGTTTATGTAAAACAAGATTTCACAGTTTCAGTTCATTGTCAAGTGTTAGGATCTAGCTAAGAAATATCTCTACTGTGCCAAGACCCTAGTTAGAAGGCCCAGCAAGAAACCTGCTTGAGGAGGCAGTGTTTTCTCTCTGCTTTTACAGCTTCAAGATTGAGACTTGAGGAATTTGGTTCTGATGCTGGTAATGGAATGCCTGAGATATCCAGATTTCAGCCTCTGGACCTCCCAGCTGTACTTCATGACCATCAAACTAAGAATGAAAGAAAAGCACATACTGTGTTTGCAAAATGGAGAAAGGATGAAGCCAATGGACTGCATAAGAGAAACAAGATCTGAAACTAAATCTAACATATTCTTAAACTTGGGAATTTATCTAGATTAGCTTGTTCAAGTTACAGTATGCAGCTGTGCTGCCCTGGCCTGGAGCCAGGCTCAATCCAGCATAGTTCTGGTAACTTAAATGTGTTGGTGTGTCCATAAATGACAGAGACACTGCAGTAGGAGTGACTGAAATGCATTTTCATTCACCATTTGGATAATTTTGTTAAAAAACTAACTTGCATGAGATTTATTTAGTTTTTAAGACTGGAAATATACAATAAAGGACTACTTGAACAATTATCTAGAACAATGTCTCTTTGATATACTTTCAGTCACATACAAATGGAATTATTTCTAACATTTTTTAAGGTGTCCTACTTGCTTGTGCAGAGACTGAGAGAAAATCTAACACTTCTCCCTCCATTTCTTTCCCTTCATGCCTACACACAGACACAATGCAAATCTGGGCTGCTGCCTTGGTAGTCTCACTACCAACTGCTCCTGGATCCTGGAGAACATAAAGCAGATGGAGCACATTACCAACAACTTGTTTTGCCAGCTAGTCAATCAGTTGAAAACATCCATGATCTAGCCATGTTTTTTAGGAGAAAGTTGCACAGCGCAGCATTAAGGCTTTCTAACTGACCAAGCACATGAAAGTAGAGGTGAGGGAACCAGAGGTAACCTCACAGATTGCTGTTCTGCACAAGTGATACTCACAGAAAGGAGCTCCATGTGCTTTTTAAAATAGTCATTGCTAAAAATAAGCAGTTAAACTGTTCAGCCTCTCTCATCTAACTTACTATGTGTTCTTAATGATGCTGCAAATATTTTCAGGGCAATGCCACCTATTTCTCTACCATACACATTAAATACGACTCTGAAGACAGAAACCAATTCAAACCAAATGACAAAAAGCAAGAAAGAAGAGGATGCATGAACAGTATAATAACTCTAACCTGATCAATAACTTCTTGACAACTGTATCACAAACAGAAGCTTCAAGGGGAGACCAAGCTGCACTGAGACAATAGCTGGGATTGCAGGACAGCCAATATATCTGAATTATATATAGGATACCAAAGCAAGATCCAGAAAATAGCCTGAGCCTCTCAAGTCCCTCACAAGCCCCTAGGAAGAAATTAGTAAATTTTCCCTCACTTATGGCTCTGTGAGATATTTGCATTAGCAGAAGTTAAGATTTGGTTGAAAAAAAAATTTGGCAAGCAAAGCACAAACTCGTTGGAAGTCTGTTCCCCAGTGAACCACAGGCAGAAGCCCATTAAGCACCAGGCAGCATTAGCTTCCAAGGCAAAAGAGAGTTCTGGCACCAAATTAATTTATGATTGTGATCCAGTACAGATAATTTGGGTTCTTCTCTATTCTTGGTCATTAATATTTACTTTCAGTAGATGGAATACAGAATCACATTTTGGGTAATGATATTGCAGGATCTGATACACAAAAGCTCTACCAGTTGATGCAATTGTCCCCAATTTTCCAAGACACACAGCAGTACTTGCTAACAGTGGGAAGGCAGCTTCCACCCCTGTGCTTTGATTAAATAGCAGTCATGTTATTTTGCTGTTTTGCTCCCCATGTATCACACACATCTGTTATTTCAAAGAAAATTTAGTCTTTGAACTACACAAAAACTCAAATAGGACTTGAAGGAGAAGGGGGGTGTGGGTGCAAGATTTCCAATCTCATTGCATTTTAATTTCTGGGAAGACAAAATTCCCTTTTCAGTTAAGTAACTTTTTGTTAAAAAACACGAAACCCAAACAGTATTAACACATGCTTTTTAAAATGCATGCAATGAACTGAAATCAGAATAATTCTGGTATTTTAAAACTTTGTTCGTGATTAACAGAAAAAGATCAATCATTAGCAAAGCAAATGGAAAGGAAAATTAGCATCTTCAAATTGTTCATTAGTCCAGACTAATAACAAATATTTTTGTGGTTTTTGCATTGGCCTTCATTTTCTTTTAGGCTCAGAGCAAGTTTCACAAATGTGTTGTGATCCAGAAAATGTATAATTTTTTTTGTAAGCCCTGACATGATTCAGATGCCAGGTTTCTTTCTTGAAGTTCTTTTAATCTGCTCTCCAGGTCCTTATTTGTGCTCTCCCTTAGATATATGAGCCTCTTAGCAAAAAGCAAAATATCCTATCATGTCCTGCCTGGGTTACAAAGTATTAAATTAATTCCTTATCACAAACTATGCATTAAGTTAGGTATCTAAAATGTTTATGAAAAAGTACTGTGTGAATTCCTTCTTTTTGTGCATCAGTCAAACTCCAAACCCACTGCATTTCTGTGGGTGTACAAACCATTTAAATTTCAGCAATTTTCTGTTAGTCAGTATTACTTTTTATTTCCAAGTAGTGAGGAACTTAACTAAAACTTATGATGGGCAAACTTCAAATGCTTTGGATTTGAGTCTGGTTCGGTTGTGTATTCGCACACTGTCAGGCACTTGAGAAATAGAGTTCACTATTGCATCAGAACAGGATTTTTCTGGACTGTGATAAGTGCAGCAGCACCACCAGAGCTGTGGCAGAGTCCCTGCCCTTGCACACCCATCTGCAGAAGCCACAGGTGTCTCCCTGCTGCATTCCCAAAGCCCAGCCAGGCTCATCCCAGCACAGAGGAGAATACCTGGCCACTGCAGAACCCTACAGAAAACTCTGCTTTTGATTGTAGATTTTGATACACCCCTCCTACAAATGAGGCTGGAGTGACTGAGGGTTTTCTTTTTGCTCTCCTCATTTGACTCACTTGGCCACAGTACAGAAACATGTGAAAATGTGGGAGTTTAATCTACAGAGAGACTCCCACATTACCTGATTAAGAATGCTATAGCACAGCAGGAGATTATCATCAGTCCTGAGCTTCAGTGAGGAATTAATGTTGTAATCAGGAAACGTGTACCACTGTAAAATCTTAAAAGAATGGAAACAGGATTCAGTTTTGTGGTGGTGTGTGTATGAAAATAAAATGACAGCTACGCACAGCTCATCACTAATGAAAATACAATAAAATGCTCATCTAAACTACTGGATAATGAAAATAAATACCAAAATAAAATGAGAAGAAGGCTATAGTATAAAATTAATGACTTTTGTGATGTCTCTGGTGAAGCACAGCTGTTTGTCAGATGTTACCTGAGGTGGTCAGTTTAAATGTGCTGAGTCTGACCCATCACAGTTAACTCTATTCACCTTTGGTGCAATATTATTCTCCCAGTTCCAAGTGCCCAGGTACGATTTCTGGAAGGGGCAGACACTCTCCCCACCATGCTAATACATAATTTGCTGCAAAGAAAGAAGATCTGGACTCACCACGTACTGTATTCCAACAAGGTATTATTAGTTGGATATATTGGCTCACTTCATTTAGATCTGGCTTTGTTCAAAAGATGAAAATTAAAATAAATGAGCTGTCTGACAGAAAAGGTGAAAATGAGAGCAAGTTTGCCCACTAGAAATACCATTCAAGGTGCTCAAGCTGAATGGAGAGACACTGAACCAGCCACATAAATCTCTTCCAGCTGAACAAATCAGCAATGCATGTAAGAGAACTAAAAGCTTCTCATTCTCTTTCTTTAGGAAATGTTACAACTGTGTTGTTAAAGAACTTCAGTGGATGGGAAAAGCCCCAACTATCTCAGAGTTTAGAGAAGAAAGATTATAAAAAAAACTTCTCAGTGTATTCCCAGTCTCCCAGGCTGTGCACAAGCTTCAGGACACAAGGGCTCCTCACAGCCCAGTTAGTCTGACATGCCACAGCTTTCTGAAGAATTTTGATTTCATTTACAAATTATCAAAAAGAATTCTCTGAGCCAAAAACCAGAACAGAGAGAATGTGAAATAGCTCTGCTCTCTTAAAATGCCTTAGTCGAAGCTTTTGAAATCCTTCACATAGTCATATGCACAAATTTCCTTATTTAGGAAAAATGTGATGGAATGAACTACAGGGATAAAATTAAGATCCTGAGGAAATAAGTTGTAAAGAGAGATAAGCAGAATAGCAAGACTTGCCTTTAGATGATTGGCAGTGACTTTTAACAGCTTGAATCTTGACACAGGCACCTCAGCTAAATGCTTGTCGCTCATGATGCTTCAGAGGAATGACCTGTCCTAACCAGGCTAATGACCAGAGTTGGAGAGAATGAAAGATAAAACTTACTTTTAGAGAAGTGTTCTTCTTTGTCATCCTGCTGGCATGTTATCAGCCAAAACTGAAAATACATGGGAGGCTGACTGCAGTCCTAGCTGAAGTAGAAACCTGAGTACACCAAGGCAGTAGCCCATAGCTGTCCATCAGGGTGCAACTCTCAGGATATTTCCCAACTGACTTCGGCGACTTCTTTTAGTTTTATTGTGGAAAACATTTAGAGGAGAAAACGTAATGTTTTACACTTTGTGTTGGGGTTACTACAACTGGATCCCTGGGTTGGATTCAGACGTAACAAAAAACTGTCAAGTGAAGTCAGTGCAAGGCAGGAGCTCCTTCACTCCTACTGCCTTTGCTTCTGACCACACAAGGAGATCAAGGTGACTGTAATACCCCTGGAGTTCATTCACTCTCACATTGATTCTTAAGTGGACAGACACTTTTGTGCTTGACATCCGAGATGGGTTAGGTGGCTGATTATTCTTCGAGTTCTTTTCCAACCTAAACAATTCTATGATTCCATTTAGGAAGCCAAAGACACGTCTTCTGGCAGCTTCCCACTGCAGTTTGTAATCCGTTACAGTTGCTTTCTTCATCTTGCTGTTTTGTTCAGTGCCATAATTATTTTCTCATTTTTAAATTCACTATTAATTTTAATTAAGCTCATCTGCACTCATTAGTTTAGCTAATCTATCCTCACTTTTAAACACATGCACGCACACACACACGAGTCTTCATGCTGACGTAGCACTGGCATGGAGAGTTTTATGCAGAGGGAGAAAGACCCACACATGTAATGCAATAAGAGGCCTTAAAACTGCAGCTGGTTGGGGATTTTTTAATTAAGCTTTTCCTACCCAAAAAAGCCAATTAGTTGGGATTGAAACGTTTCAGAGCCCTACATCCTGTTTAATAAAATTTTAATCTGAAGTTTTCTCTGGTGAAAACTAGAGAATAATCACTAGCTAATACAAATCAAACCTAGAGGTCAAATCTCATCTACAACAGAGAAGGCACTGAACATTCTGCATTTGACTATAAGAACAGCTCTGAGTCCACCAACAACAGCCTCACAAGTCCCCTGCTATGAAACTCTCTGAGTGATCTCATTTTCATTAGATATTCTGGATTTCATTCAGCACTAGGGCACCAACTTCATATCTATGAATTTTTTCATGTAGCTGAAAGTCTTGCTCAGAGTTATCCATCTATTTTCTCCGGTCGTCATATTTTTGTAGACTAAATGAGAAAGTAGATAAAATGCATTATTATTATTATTACTATTTTTGCTTTCTGACATCTGTTGGGAGATTTCAAGTGATGCTTCAAATTTTGAATTAGCCATAAAACTTATCAAGGAGTTCTAACCTTGTCTGCATCCTGCATATAAAAACAAGTCTTCTTGTTTAACTAACAACACGATCGATGTCAATTAACCACTCCACAAGCTGCTGAATCAGAGAATATTGTCCCTGGATTGCATCAGTCCATTGTTTACTCTTCTACTTTGCTACTTCAGCTTCTCCCCCAAGCCACAACAATTGTTTTACACTTGTGCTGTCCCTGTCAGACTTTACTATTTACAATATTGTGTGAAGAAACAAGGAGTTGCCAAGGTGGACCATATTCACAGCCGGTTATCATCCAATATCCTAACAGTTGCTTGTACCAGATGTTTCAGAAGGTGATAAAAGACCCTACAGGAAGAAGATGTGAGACAATCTGCTCCATCTAACTCGTGTGCAGACTTATCTCCAGTCAATAAGTTCATCTATATTCTCAGAGCTTGAGAAATAAGGCATATTTTCAGTATCAGCATTTATTCATATGTAGCCTCACCAGTCATATCCTGTGAGTCTGTCTGGTTTTTTCCCTTTTCTCTTGGCTGTTTCCAGTCTCCACCCCAGAAACTCACTTTACCTACAAAAATCTTTTCAGATATTCAGAAGAATGGGCAAGTATTGAAACAGGTATAAGAAGCTTTAAAGTGTTCTTTTCAACCTTTATCAAAGATAAGAAATTTAGTCAAATGAAAGTTAATGTGATATTTGGAAAAGTAAATTAGAAGCAAACTGGTATGATTGTTTTCATTAATATAGGGAATAATGTCTGTAATCTTGGACTAACAGGTCACCTTCAGGTCTTACTCTTGTAAGTGAACCAGTGAACCTGCATGAAATAAACATTTCCATACATGTTACTGTTTACAGTGATTCCCTCTTTCCCTCTCTATGGCTTCCTCTTACTGTGGACATAAAATAATCATCTAGGAATTAGGAAAATTCACGATTGCCTATTCTCTTCTGTAAAGGAGGAAATATGTGGATTGTATCTGAATACCCTGAGGACTGTAGGACTCACATTATATTCATGTATTCAATTTTATGAACAACTCCAGAGGACAGCAAGACAAAATAGAATTTACCTTTTATTTTTACAGCCTATTCTAGGTCTTCTATATTTTCAAGTTCATCATAGACGCCTTTTTTTTTCCTAACATCATTTGGAACAGACCCAAGACTTCTTGAATGTGAGTTCCAACATAGAAATTTTGTTGAAAGACAATTTAGATGTGTTCTGGTGATATAGAAAATGCCCTTGTATTTGTGAGTCTTTGAATTATGTTACAGATGTTGGTACAATAGTGTCCCCAAGCTTTAAAATGATTACCCACTTACAAAGACTCACAAACTCAGAAAAAGAAAAATACGGCAGTCAGTCTTTTCTGGCCCCCAAATCCATCTCTCTGTTGTAGATTTACATTTCTGTGCAGAGACCCTCAGAACTGGCCAAGAAGGGAGGAGCGAGCAGAGGGTGCATTCTGAACACTGGGAGAAATGTCAGCATTTCAACCTAAGAGCGTGTTCTGTTGTCATGACAACATGATGTAAAGTGTTATCTTAAAGAAAAAGATTGCATGTAAATGGAAAAGAAAAACTCTGTAGAGCAAATTCAGATGATGACTTTATGAGGTTGTGACAAGGATTAATGCACAACTTCTATTACCATGAAGAGATTTTTCAAAAAATTCCATACAGAACAAATGCTTGCTTCATAGAAATGGTGTTGTTTAAAAATCTCATTTATCATTAGAAATGAAGTTTACAAACTAGACTTTAAAAAAATTCAAATTAATTTCACATATTTTCTACTGATATTCAGAAAACATATGATGGTTCGCTCTTTCATTTTTCATGTAAACAACTGATTTAAAGCAGTTTGATTTTTTTATGCAACACCAAGGAACTGTTAAGTGCTGTAGAAACACTTTGTGTATCACTGGCCTCCAACCTTATAATTGCAGTGGTCAAAGGGTAGAAAAAGGGAGGGTCATTATCCCATTTCCAAGCAGGAGCAAAGGCACAGGGCATGCGAAGCCAGAGGCCCAAAAATCACATGAAAAGCTTCCCGCCGTGTTGGGAATTGCACCGAGATTGCTGCAGCCAAGCTCTGTAGTTTACAATGTCATTCTCATCTGCTCACACAAAGAGAGAAATTGGTGACTATTTTCCTTCAAACATTTACTGAGGTTTACAGTTATTAAAGCTTTCATCACCTAGTCTTGCCTAAAGCCTTAACATTTTTGCCATTGCCTGGCAGTGTGCCCTGTGCCTGGGGCACCAATGGGATGGAGCAGCAGCCACAGAACACTGAGGGCGCCGGGGGCTCTTGCTCACTGGCCCTTAAAATGAAGAGATTCCATTTCCTTCAGCAGTAACAGAGAATGTATTTTTATGCCAGTCTAAATGACCTTGTACCACTTAGATGGAGCTGGAGAATGTCCCCCTGCAACCCACACCTTCACATACTAAACAAAAAAAAAGGCAAAAGATCTTGGTTAATGTCTCAAGCTGGCTTTATGTTCTCCAATGTCAGTACAGTTTGCTGCATACAAAATGCAAAAATATTTAAGAACTAATGAATTAGAAAACCTGGATTTTAAATTTTTCTTGACAGGTCCCAAACGGGATGTCTCTTCAAGAATAAACAGAGGAATATGCCCTAAACCTGCCTGCTGTCTCTGCAGAGGAAGACGTCATCAGCCCAAAGTTCACCTTGCCTCAGCTGACCTCTGCAAGTGTGTGCCCTGGTATTTGGTACTGCAGTTATTTATTTGGTACTTTCTGGGGGTCAGCAGTGAGGGTCAGGTCCCACAAGGGTGGAAAACACCTGATCACAGATGAGGAGATGCCACCTGTCCCTCAGAGAGCACAACCTGAGTAAAGCAGGTTTTGGCCTGCAAACATCATGCTAATCTTACAGTGTTACACCTTTTCTGGTGGGATTTCATTAAAAATGAACCTGGAGAAGCAGGAACATCAAAGAAGGAAAGGGGAAACCAAAGAGATTGTGTTCCTGTCAGAAAGTGCAGAAAGCAGTTTGAGACTACTGGAGTGTGCCAAGGGCCAATCATGGGACACTCAGCACTGCCTGTTGGCAATGACTTTGCACTGATTTGAAGGGTCCAGCATCCTACTGGGTCAAACCTCAATGCTTTAAATAAGCTGCAGAGTTTAGATCTGAAGTCCCTTAGAGAAGGAGGGCTGAATTCAGCTCTGTTTAAAATTGGCAATAAGGAGGATTTACTGGAAAGGTACATTCTGTGGAGATACTACAGCAATTCTGATATAAAAGATTACTTGTCTTGTTAAAAGCTTACAAGCTATTTGTCATCTCAACACTCTGTTCCCTACAATGCCAGGTTCTGGAAAGCTGTGAGCTCCCAGGTAATGAAACAACTCAGTTTGTGCTAAGAAAAGTATCTGGTATGTAGAATTACGGCTTTGCAGCTGATTCTAGAAGGTGGTGATTATGGTCTCCCTGTCTCTTTCAAAAATATGTGTGTGAGCTCTGTGCTATGTGAGATATGAAAAAAGTGGGCTGTTGAGATTCCTGTGAGCCACCTTTCCCTTTTCAGTGCAGGGAACTGCCAGTGAAGCACACGGGGATTGCTGCCCATCCTGAAGCCCTGAAAAGGCAGCATGAGCTTGGGAAAGCCTCCTAGATGTTCACCATGGGCAATTTTTGGCTGGTTGTAGATCTCTGGGAATCTTCCTGGGTTTCCTTCGTTCACTGAAGGTCTGGATTAACACTTAGCTCTGGCACTGCTAAGACTTCTGTAGTAGTTTGTAGCAGGAAGCTGCTGGGCAGCATGACCTCTGTACTACAGTAAATCACAGAGGATTTCTTTTTCTTCTGCTGTCACCAATGTAACCTTAACCCAGTTTTGCTTTTGTCCTCCAGTTCAGTTCCTAAGTAAAAAGGGCCATAGTCACATTCTTTTAACCTTTGATTACCTTATGTTAGGAGGATTATAAGCTCCATCACATGGAAATACTGTCTCACCCAGATTTGCAGTGGCTCAGAGGGACTCTTGGGGGCACATGGAGTCTCCAGGGGTTACTGTAATAAAGTAATAATTGTGGCTCCCCACACACTACTGAGACAAAATGATTCTGAGAAATCACAGAAGATTCTTGCTCAGTGATAGATTCCTCACATTAATTTGGAATCTGATATCTGATGTTTGAAAAGAAAGTTTTCATCCTACTTCCCCTTCAGAAGGTTTTCAGAGGGAACAAAATTCAGGGAACATTGCTGGGACCTACCCATGGTTTTTGACCTAGAAACAAGACTGTAGAGTAAGAACCGGCTCCTCCATCTGGTGTGTACACTAATAATCCTCCCCACAAGAGCAATTCAGTTAACTGAACTGATTCCATACCATTATTGCCATGGTGGGTCTCTGTAGGTGGTCCTCTGGATCACATCAAATACAGCCTGGCTTTCAGATGCAAGCATGAGGTTAGATGAAACTGGCAGGTAGAAAAACACATCTTTGGATTAGTAAATTCAGCCAATTTGATCAGGACTTGCTGAGAAACCACCCCATGACACCATTTTAGAAAGGAAAAGAGATAGAAAACACAGATTCACTATTCTACTTACTAGAGATTTGAACTTTGAAAAGCGTAACAGTGAGAAAAATAAGAGAGAACACAAAATAGACTCAAAATTATCATCTTATCTCTATGTCCACACCTGTGGCTTTGTTGACACAAGAGATTATCAAAGTTGAAGTTAACCTTCATATCTATGTAGCATCAAGTGAATGTCAAAGTCATCATCACAGGCACAGCAGATCCTATTTGCTCTGTTAACTGCATCAGTAACATCTTTTCAACATATGTCCCTGAAATGCAGCTTGTGAGAGGGAAGATTGCTCATTGGAGCAGCAAGGAAAGAAGCACAGAGATACTTTGCTAGAAATAGAGAAGTTGATTATGTCATGGAGATCAATGGAAATTCAGAGGAAAGCCTGAATAAGAAGTCTGGGATTTGACCCTAAATCAGCTTAGACAATTTTCAAAAAATTGAGTTTTCAGAATCTGGTGGAAGCTCTAATTATGTTGTCATAAAAATCTCAGCACTGTTGAAATCTTATCTGAGAAGGTCTCTAAGAGGCATCTCTAAAGGATTTTCTTTCCCGTTTTTTTCTGATAATGGACAATACATGAGGTGTCAGATTAGAGAGTGCAATGTGGGACATGCCCCTTCCATTGCCTCTCTGACAAAGGAAGCCAATAAACAATTGGCTGGGTTTTATTATGTTAGATTAAGGACCAAAGTCTCAAGCTCAGACTCTTCATTCAGACAAAGTTCCCAGAGACAAGGACAATTAAAGGGTGTGTTTCCTATGGTGGCAAAAACTCCCCCCTCTAAAGAGGAAACATGGTTTTAAATGCCTTAATTCACAAGGTGACATGAGAAAGTGACATCACAAACATCAGACTTTCTTGTGTACCAGAAAGACATAGAACTTCAGGCAGACAGTGCAGAAAACTTTAGGGAAAGAAGAAAAATTTTTCACTAGCTCAATGAGAACACATGCTCTGTAGAGATAGTTCAGCTTTAGCAAACTTCTGCCAAATCCCTGTGAGTTTCCATCAGAAACACACAGATGTCCTGGCAGCTCACTGGATGCCTTTTGGCCTTCCCAGGCATGCTGCTGGGGACAGCCCATGGACACAACACCTGAGGAACATCTTCCAGTTGGTGGCCTCCAGCTGCTGAGCACTGAGGATTGTAGGCACGAGCTCAGGGTTCTGCAAGGAGGCCCAGAGGGCACGATGGGGAGGCCCCTCAGAGCCAGGACAGATGGGTACTCTGCCTCAGGTAGGAAAAGATTGAAAAAGGATAATGGTCCTGTTTCCAATGCAAACATTTCCAAGTGCTCAACCTTCCAGTGAAATGGAAATTCTCACTTGAGCAGACCTGTGTGAAACCTGCTGGTGTAACACCACAGTGTAACACTGGAACTGTCAAGGAATCTTTATTACTAGTACTTAACAGTGTGGCACCAAAAAGACACCACATAGGAGAGGTAATGGCATATAACTGTTAACTGCTCCCCCCAAAGCCTGGCACTACAGGCACTGTCAGCAGCCAAGAAATAATCCCTTTCCAAGACTTGCTTTAGTTTGTGAAAAACATTAATATTCAAATGAAATATTTTCTTCTATTATTTTCTCACCTTTTTTTTTTTTTTAAGGAAAACATGTATTCCTAGCTTGATCTACCCAAGAAATTCCTTTAACATTAGTACCAAACAGACTTTCATTTCAGCTGTGTTTTAATGAAATGATATTGGACAGAAGAACTGTCTGCTGTGGAGAAGGTAATCAGTATTCATTGCCAGCTGAAAGGTGTCGGCTGGGCTGACATGTTGACAGTGCTGCATTCCCACACATCTTGGTTTAATTTCAAAGCACATATCTGTAATGTAAAACTGTATATTCCTGAAGCTCCACTTTCACTCAAAACTGGCCACGTTTGGTCAGACTGAAGTCTCTCTTGCCCACCATCTTCAGATTCCCAACAAAAAGCACAGGGATTTATTGAATCAAAGCCTTTTTGGTACATTCTTCCACCACTGTGCTTTCCTGACCAGAGGCAGTATCAGGGTTCCTTTGTTCCAGCACAGCCTGGGTGCAGAGTACACCTGTAATTTGGGCTTGCACTGCTATTGCAAACACGAACTCCTCACACACAGTGGGAGCAGAGCCCGGCTGTTTGCCCTGAAGCTTACAGTACACAGACAGGATTTAGAGAAACAAGTTTATATAAATAAGCACAACAAGCCATCCATTCACTTAAACATTCACCACTTGCATAGTAGTCTCTGTATCGTGGCTCACACGCAGTGGGTGATGAAAGTGCCACAACAGCAGGGTGAGGAACGTGCAGGAATTGGAATTTTTAAAGGAAAAATGTTACATTTTGCTGTTGACCAAGATCTTGTATATATGGTTTCTATAAATTATATATAATAATATATATTCACATATAACGTACAATGTATTCTCTTCTATTTATTATATTTGTGGACTGCAGTGATTGAACACAAAAGAACTCATTGAATGCCCCAACTCCCTTCTAGTAGTTCTCACTGTCTGTGCCTGCACTGTCTGATCCCAGGCAAAGGCTGAGTGTCATCTCCCCTGCCCCAGTTATTTCCAGTTGCATGCAGCACCACCAGTGCTGGAGATGTGCAGCATCACCAGTGCTGGAGATATGCAGCACCAACCATCCTGCCAGGCAGGACCAGGCTCTCTCCAGGGTCCACAGCCTCTCCCAGCAGAGGTTTTCTTCTCTATCAGTAACTCCATCTCCTCCTCTTTCCTCCTGAATAACCAAGCAGCCACTTGGGCATGCCACGTGCATGCACTTGTACCTGATGATGTGCTCTCTGGAACACAAATCCTGCTCATCTTTTAAGTGCTACTATTTCACAATGTGCCAACATACTTTACATTTAGTAATAGCCCTTCACCTAACACAATAAGACAAGTGTACTCACTCAGTCCCTGGATACTGTTTAAATAACATTCCTAGCAATGAGCATCCTTCGCTGGGAGTGCAGAGAAGCGCCACCTGCTCACCATACCCATCCTCCCTGGTTAGTGGACAAGCTCATGGGAATGCTGAGCACAGGGTCCCATTCAGTGCACCAGCACCAAGGCAGGATGGGAGGCAGAAGCAAACAAAACTCCTGTGCCACACTGGTATGCACTGGGGAGCAAAAGGTCATGCCTTTGGTAGGTTCTCTGCTGCTTCCCCTCCTCGCTTAGTACCTGATCATGATGTCCTTTCAGACATCAAGCACAATTTCCCAACTCCTCTCTCTCCCCCAGCAGATTCCTCTTGCCCATCTACCTGCTAACAGAGGGTTTGCCCTTTTTATTACAGTTCAGTTCAAAATAAACATGAAACTCCCCAATATATTTGACTTGTGCTCAGCAATTCTTTCCACATGACAAGGCTGCTGCTCCCCTGCCCTCTCCTTATCTTCAGCAGAGATCAATGCAATATTCTACTTACCTGTGATAAGCTGCATCTTCAGGCCATAACAAAACCCATCTATAAGGGATTTTTCAATGTTGTCTAAATATCTAGCAGGTATAGACCTCAGAAAATTAAAGTAACCTTTATAGTTCAACAATAAATCTAACATTATATAAACACACAATGCCTTCATAGCTTTAATATAATTTATGGATTGCTCTTTCATCTTTTTTATTTTGGAAGTGATAACATGCTTAACTTTAAGCTGCCCAATGTATGTAGTTGTAACTGCACCATCACATCTTACATGGCCTATTTTTCACAGCCTGTGTGGATAAAATCTTATCAACCAAACTCTCACTGAAGTTTCATTCTTTCTAGAAAATACCCTTAACTCCAGGTAGAGAGGAACTCATTGAAGTCGTGAACACACAAATCTCAGCACCTAGAGGAAATTACATGAAAAATAAACCTCCTGCCTATAGAGACACTATAGGAAACCAAATTTAGCATTTTTCTAAATCCACTGAAGTGCTCTCAGAATAGGTTTCCACAGTTAACATGGTCTTCAGCATTTAGCAGTGCAGGTTCTCAAAAGATGGAAACGACACATTCTCTTTCCTTCCTTCCTTTTTATAGAAACTTCTCCATTTCAATGTTAAATTGCTGATTTTTTCAGTGAAAATGTCAGTGGAAAACTTCACATGCACAGGTGGAGTCAGAGAAGGCAGGGGAATGAGAGTTGGCCAAACCGTGTTAATTCTGGCAGATTCTAGTCCTGATTGAACTGGACTGAAACCCACAAACAGTTAAGCAGACTAGGAAAGCAACTGGACATCAGAAGGAAGGTTGAGTTTGGGGCAGACTCGTGCAGTTGTTCTGTATGACAGGCAGGGTCAGCGCAGCCTGTCAGCAGCAGGAGTGGGATGTCAGAGCTTTTCCAGGAGGAAAAAAAAATCTCCAAACTACTCAGAGATGAAAAACACACCAGTTAAATAAGCTAGGGCTTATTATTACATCTACAGAGCAAAGCAGCCTGGAAAGAAGCCTGTTGCTTTTGTCTGGTAATTAAAAGAAAAGCAGTTTGTGTGACTCTAATGGATTATCAGCGAATGTAAGTCTGGCCCTTTCAAATGTCAGCATTGTTCTACCACCCCCTGCATTTTAACAAAGTCACAGTGTAAAAAGGACTAATTAGTATGTTATGAAAAGGCACACGTCCAAAGATGATATTTGATGCATTTCTGTACCAGAACCTGTAATTAATTACTTCGTGCTGGAGTTCAGATAGGTGTATTGAAAAAAAAGAAAAAGATTAACCTTGCAAATTCTTTAAGGGTCACAACTAATATTGTTTTTGGTATTTTGATTGACATTTCTCTTTCTCTTAAGTGCACTGGAATTTTGCTCTAAGGAAAAAGGAACTACATGGAATGTTTTATTTAAAATTTTCAAAGTATTTTCTAATTATTTTCCCTTCTCAACACATCTCATGTTCTGTAAGCCTTTTCAGAACACAGAAATGAAAAACAGCAAAGATATAAGAGCATTCATAATGCAACATTTAGGTAATATGTTTAATTAATGTGAACAAATTCATCATTTTATTCTGGGTATCAAGTTGGTTTAAGCAACACAGGATTTTCACCAAGCATGAAATTGGTGCCATGGCCTGCAGAGCTCTGTTAAAAACTCACTTCAGATGCTTTTTTGCACCACCAGTTCCCTACATGTTTGTTTCCATGCATGTGTGCTCATTTATACATACATTCATTAGAATGATGAGGTTGTACCTGGTATCACGAGAGCATTTACCTACTGCTCAAATTAATTATTTGGACAGAAATGACAAATTGTGCCTTAAAAATGAAAATGGCATTGCCAGAGTTTCTAATGTGAAGACAGTACAATTAAATTGAACAATTTCCTATCTCATCCTGTCCCAATAACCTGCCCCGGTCTTCTGAAATATTCATAAAAGAATAATTATTGCCATTTATGGTCAAAATAAAATGCTTTTAATGGTACTTGATTTTATTGCAGTTCCTAATATTTTCCCTTAGCAATTGCCCATTTATTTGACTTACACTTGGTACTAGGTTATTGTTGCCCTCGGTGTTACCAGAAGGGCACATTTAAAGAGAAAAAGATATGTCATTAGGAGAAAGATTAATCATAAAACACTGATTTTTAGAATAAACAGAGAAAAACATTTTTGGTGGAATATGTGCTATCTAACTCTCTGCCTAAACAGCCTGAGACCTGGTTTATCCAAATCAACCTTGGATATGGAACCACATTTATCAAACAGCTTTCACAGAGAGCCCGTGACAGTCCTGCCCTGCCTCTCTCCACAGCTGCATCCACAGCCACTCGGCCTCTCTGCACAGTTGGATCTGCAGCCACTTGGCCTCTCTGCACAGCTGCATCCACAGCCACTCAGCCTCTCTGCACAGCTGGATCCCCCAGCCACTCGGCCTCTCTGCACAGCTGGATCCGAAGCCACTCGGCCTCTCTGCACAGCTGGATCCACAGCCACTCGGCCTCTCTGCACAGCTGGATCCCCCAGCCACTCGGCCTCTCTGCACAGCTGGATCTGAAGCCACTCAGCCTCTCTGCACAGCTGGATCCCCCAGCCACTCGGCCTCTCTGCACAGCTGGATCTGAAGCCACTCAGCCTCTCTGCACAGCTGGATCCCCCAGCCACTCGGCCTCTCTGCACAGCTGGATCCCCCAGCCACTCGGCCTCTCTGCACAGCTGGATCTGCAGCCACTCGGCCTCTCTGCACAGCTGGATCTGCAGCCACTCGGCCTCTCTGCACAGCTGGATCTGCAGCCACTCGGCCTCTCTGCACAGCTGGATCCGCAGCCACATCAGGGAGGAATCCTTGCAGAGATTCTCTGTCTGTGGCAGTGTGCTGTTTACCTCACAGCAGGCACACAGATGTTACAGTGCACTGACTGCAGCAGCACCAAAGGAAGGCAACGCCGCTCTTCCCTTTGTCTTGGGATTTTGTTCCTTCAATTTTTAATAACTTTAATGGAAACCCAGTTCCATTACTGGGAAGCAGCACCAGTTACCCACTAAGGCTCTGAGGAGGTGCTAAGACCCACCCACTAAGACAAAATTGTAATTGTAGTTAAAGGATCAAATAAAAAGGAAAGTGAGGGAAATACACAGTGATATCCCCCTTGCTTTAAGCTTTTTTGTTTCAATTAAAACTAAACATCTTCCCACTCCTAACAAAAAGTCCTACTTGAAATTTTAAAACCATCAATTGCTGCTGGGCCTGTCTGTACCTCAGTGCTCATGCCTTGAAACTTTCTGAAGATGTCTTAGCATTTTATATAGGGAAAATATTACATTCACAGACACTTGATCTAGATAAATCTTTCAATTACTTCCTCTAAGTGTGGTTATATTGAAAGTAGGCCTTTTGCTGTTAAGCTCCATATGTTACCTCACAATAGTCAATGTACCATTTGTGCATTAATTCCCAGGAAAATAGTCTGTAGTTACACGTGACTACATTAAAAAAAATCTTCTATTGGACACATTATTATAAGACAAGACATTAGTATTTTCCTTTAGACATTTTGCTGAGTGTTTTCTCTCACTTGAAACAGAAAAAAATCATACTGACTCTTAGGTTCTGCTTTAAAACCAGAGAGTATCCTCAGGCTCTTCACCAGTGTAAGGTTCATAATCCACAGCTAACACAGGTGCATGAAGGATGCAGGGGGTGCCATGAAACCCCACCATGCATCTCTGTGTCCTTGGAAACTGTGTTTGCCTGCTCTTGGGTCAAAATACATACATGATTCCTCTTGTACAGGATAAGCTCAGAAGAGAGAACCTTTGCTGTTTAAACAGACAAGCCACAGAGCAACACCATCATTCTTTCTCTTCTCTCCTCTCATAGAGCGAAGAGTCAGACAAGAGTGGATTTTCTTCAGGGTAATCTCCACAGCAAGACTTTGTAAATGTATATTTCTAAGAGTAATACACACTCCTCATTCGTGTGAGTGATTTCCACAAGGCTCAGTAACTTCATCGTCATTGCCTCACAAACTCAGCAGGACATGGCAAGTAACAAAACCCATCAGTTTTCAATATCATGCAGGTTCACTCCAGCATCCCTTCCTAATTTTTAATGCACCCTGCCCTTGAGCACAGCTCTTTGCTATTACAGGTGAGGCTGCACAAGCATATGGTGAGTGGAGGCCCAGTGAGCTGGAACATCCTGTTTCAGCTGATATTCTGCAGAACTGTTTGGCTGTAGGAGCTCAGCAATATATTTTGATAGGCTTGACTATGCAGCTATAGATCTAGTTTGCTTCCCACTCAGATATTGTTCATGCTTCAGTTATCATGCACAAAATTAGTGATAAGCAATATTAAGCAGAGCACTCTGCATCACAGTTCTGCCCGAGAGGGCTGATAACAGATCCCAGGCTCTTCATACATTTTGCCTCTACAGGAAGCTGAGTGACGGCTTCCCTGGGAAGCAGAAGCTGATAAGTATTCTGAGCTTTATGTTAATTCAATGTCTGTCACATCCCTCTTGCACCTTCACCAGGAGCTTTCAAAGCCTTGGTGAAAATACTAAAATGGAAGACCTTTCTGCTAGTGCTTTTTCAATAAGGGTGCTATGATGCAGAAATAACTAGTGAGGATATTTTAGCACCTTGCTATGCATAAAAAATGCATGATCTTCAAAACACAACTGCTGATAGCAATTAGCATATATTTATAATACATCTATGTGCAACTGAATTCTTACCTGGTTATTGCAGGATACAGAAATAACCATTCAGCTTGTTGTGCTACAAGCCCACAGATTCCTTAATTTAATGCAGTCCAGTCAGAACAGTAAGGATGACACAGAGCTATGCCATCTTTTAGGGCATATTTCTAGCTCACCCTCAGGAGCTACACCCTGGCTTGTCTTCCCTTGTCCCAGTCTAGCTGAAGCAGATTTTCCTAGAAAACACTTAATAATCTGTCTCCCATACTATTTCAGTATGTTATTTGCAGGCTTGGCATTCTTTTCCCTTCAGATTTAATTCTCGTGCTTGATATTTTCCTTAAAATATCTAGAGGTTATAGTTGTCCCCACACTGTCCAGCCCATGGTGCTGGTGCCACCTTATAACCATCACTACACAAGCCCTTTGCCTTTAAACAGGTTGCCCATTTCTTTCTCCCAAATGGATCAAGATCACATTTATAAGACTCTGAACCAATATAGCACATGCAGAGAATTGCAAAAAAACATGCATCCCTTAGCCAATAAAAGTATATAAAATTATTCCAAAATTCCCCCAGAGCTGCAGCAGGTGATAGAAGTTTTCTTGTTCTTCCATCTTGCATCTTTGACACTTGATATTTTGCCTTTAGACCCAATATTCCAAAGCTTCGTGTAATTTTTTTGCTGTCATTCCTTAGTATTTTACTCTTCAGTTCTGGATTTGCTGGAGCTAAGGCTTTTTAGTTGGAAGGATCTGCTTTCAGCTCTAAAATTATTGGGCATTTCAGAGGGGAAAAATCAAATGCATGTTCAGATAAGAGACTGAAGATAAGGAAGCAAAGATAAGGAACCACAGGAGAACAACATTATTTTTATCACTCTGGCATGGACACATTTTATAAAACTGAGGAGGGTGTCTGATTAGGATTGATAAGTAAAAATAATCTTTATGTTACCTACACTTCAGCCTACAGCATGACATGGTAACCATTTCTCACAGTGCCAAAGGAGCCCCTTTGCCAAACCCTCACCTTCATCAAGTACTAACATCAAATGGAAGCATTTCCAGTGGTTGCTTTGCATTAGGGCACCTCTGGCCCTGTTGCAAATGAACTCCATTCACTTTTGTGTGCTCCTCTATCTATCCAGCACATCACAAATTGCTGAATTCATCAGGGATTTAGAACAAGCCTCAGTAGATGTAGCTATGCTGACTTACCACAAATAAAGGTCTAGTTCCTGCTAAGAAATGAAAACTATTTAAATCATTCAAATATACTCTCTCACAAAAATGTTTGAAGTCATCTGACTGATAAACTATGCTAATTAAATTTGATTGTTCTATTTAATCTTAAAAAATGCCTGGAAACCTTGGAGGATATCTTGTTTGGCATCAGGAGAAGAGCAGACTCACACGAGTAGTACTGCGTGGCTGGCTGTGCTGTCTCAGAAGCTCAGAAAGCCACATCAGCACCATTGAACAATTTTGAATTCTCTGTACAAGGAAAAATGGATGAAACATTTACGTGTTGGACAAAACAAAACAAAATTAACAAACACCCTCCCCTCAAAACAACCAAAACCAAACAACAACAAAACCAAAAACAAACACAAAAAACCAACCTCCCTTCCATCCTGACTGCCTCCTGCTTCACCTTCCCCTGAAAAAAAGTTGTTGGAAGTGTCAGTATTATTTGTATAATACTCCTTTAAGTTTTGGCCACCTTGTTAGCAAGCATCCTCTAATTCTTATCTGGGTTACCACTGGTCCCTAAATGAGAGAGTTGCAGTCACTTCTCTGAAACCATTGTAGGAGTAATGAGAAACTCAAGAGCACCAAGCTCTGGGGATGTGCAGGCTATTGCACCGGGCAGGCCTCTGGGGTTTCTTACAAAGATTCTAATGGGATCTAACAAGGGCAACTTTGATTATCCATCCCAGGTTGTTTGAAAGATGCATCAACTAAACCACGGAGACCATGAATCTAAAAGGCAGCTGACAAATCTAGAAGAGGAGTATTATTTGCTAAGATTTGAAAGGAAGATTTATATGTCAGACGACTGACTATATTTCAGAAGCTGTCATTTCTAGGAACATCAGTTGGAGATATTATTATTTATTACTACCCATACAAAGCCCCATAGACACTACTGTGTATGTGTAGACATTACAGTGAGCAGCAAAAAAAAGACAGAAGGAAGGGAAGTAGGAGGAGAGGGAGAGCAGTAGTTTCATATATACACACACACACACACACACACACACGCACATATATAAACCAGATGTTTTATTAAGAGTTATTCTCAATACATATCACCTTTGATGGTTTACCATCTTCAGCTTACAAGTTAATTTTGCTCATGACTTTCTATGTACTACTCTTGAGAATTCTTTTCTGGTTTTGAGCAGAGTCATGCTATCCTGAAGCAATTACTAACTGAAATTATACTAAACTTGTTACAAATAAATTCTGGTGTTGTTCTTGAGGGCCTTCAAGGAACCCCACTATCCCAAACTCCCCTCTGTCAGCCCAGCCTGCTGCTTAGAGCTTCTCAACACTCAAAGCTTCTTTCTTTCTCAGGGAAACAATCATATACATTATTGAACATGCCATAGCAGATATATTACATTATTTTGTTACCATGCTGCTTAATGGTATTCAAATAGAATGTTATAAACACATAATAAATATCAATCTTAAAAAGATATTAAAAATTCAAAGAATACTAAATTACCCCATGTAGGTGAACTAAAGTGATTATAAATTAATAACCATGAAGAAAGTTGAAATTCAGAAGTTCTGAGCAGGTAATTTAAATGTTTAAAAATTTCTATAAAACACTGGGAGAAGAGATAAAGTCTCTAATGTCACAATTTTATCTCATCTTTGCTGAGTACTAGGATGTGGTTTTCTCCACAGAAATATACCCAGAAAGTCCAGAGAGAACTACTTTTCTGCAGGTGCAGCTTTTTGACTAATCACAGAATCACAGAATGGTTTGGGTTGGAAGGGACCCTAAAGATCATCCAGTTCCACCTCCCTGCCATTGGCAGGGACACCTCCCTTAGACCAGGTTGCTCCAAGCCCAATCCAACACGTCCAACATTTTCAGAGGTGGGGCATCCACAGCTTCTCTGAGCAACCTGTACCAGGGCCTCATCACCCTCATAGCCAAGAATTTCTCCCCAATATCTATCCTAAACATTCCTCTTTCAGTTTAAAGCCATTCCCCCTTGCCTACCATTCGGCTCTTTTGTAAGCTGCCACAACTCTGCAAAAATCACTCCTTCCTCAGGTTAAATGGGATGTCTGAAAACAAGAAGGAGGTTTCCTGAACTAAGGGAAATTCGGACTATTTAGTGCTCGTTTCCTCAGAAATTCCATGCACTGGAGTTTCCTACAATTTTCATTTTGTCCCAAGTCTTAAATATGCCAATTCCTTGTTGAGGGACTAACCAAGCAATCAAAAAAAAGGGACTCTCCTGTTGTTGTCTACTGAGAGAGCTGCAGCTAAAAAGCAGTAATTGTTACCCTTCTATTATGGGTATGGGATTTTTTGGCAAGGGGTGTGAGTATGATACTGATGGTAGCACCCCCTGCTCCATCCTCCTCCCACTCCAGCACAGATCTGGTATTCAGCTGACTCCTTTTGCCATTGAGGTGAGCAGGAAATAAAACTCTTGGCAGGAGCATGAGCAGAGCTTTGTCAGTGATGCAGCTCTACATGCACACAGACTAACATGAGAAATGAATACAGTGGGACCTTTATCACACGTATGTTGAAAACCGGTGCATCTTAAAATAAATTAATGGCACAAACTGTTGGGTCCTAATAATGACTTTCCACTCACTGCATTCAAAGATTCGAAATACACCCCAAACTCCAGATGCTGCTGACAGGATTGTGCCCAGCATTCCTTAGAGAGGTTAGAAATTCACATCCATTTCTTTCATGGTGAATAAGATGCATTTTTCTTACTTGAACAGCTTTCAATTTGAGATATAATTTTGGCCAGTTTCTAGCAGACTGTCCTTGATGAGGAGGCATTCACACCCGGATTTTAAATCATCCTAAGGATTTAGCAGCATGCAGCCCATTGATTTTAGCAGATGATAGCGTGTTTGCTATCAATACTCTGCCAAACCTTATAGATCAAGGGGACATTGATAAATAATGTGAATGCACACAGAGCTTTAGCAACAGTGCTCTTGTAGCTGTATCAGTCTAAGATACAAGCCAGGCAAGGCTGGAAGGCAGATATAAGACTGTTATTAGCCCAAGCAATACCCTAATTTTTCAGGTACATAATTTATTGCTCAGCTCTCTTCTTCAGGGACAGTTGTTCCAAGAAGTATAAGAAGTTGTGTGCAAACCTTATTTCCAAATGTACCACTTGGCTTAGTCAGATACACAGCCCCTCTCAACAAACCCTGCCTTGAACCTGCTTTCAGCTTAAAAAATGGGATCTCTCTCTTCTGCAGTGCCATAATATTTAACACAGGGACAGATTATTAGTTTGTGTGGTGCCTAATAAATTGTGCCAGACTAACTGGAATAATGTCTTCTGGTGATATTCATTGGCCATGATGCCCTGTTATCCTGATGCCTGCGTGCTGAAAACAGCAACCAAAGAGTCACGACACTGTAGATCTACTATTCAACTGCTGTAAATATCTAACCAGTGCAGAAAACAACTGGGCAAGAAAAGACAATCCAATCTGGCTTTATTTGGCTCTGCAGTAACAGTAGTTATGATCAATGGTGGTTATGAAGTATAAATAGAATGTAGATTTCTCATGAATGAATAAAAATCTGTCACCATTAAATTAACTAATACACCCATTTCATTAGTCTTTGCAAGTCATCACCAAAAAGGAAGCCTTGCCTTTCCAAAAATCTGAAACCTGTGCATTTCCAGCTCCATCAATGTGCTTTGAAATATTTTTAATTGAAAGTAACAGATAGAATGTAATGCAGCATTCATCCTGCTGTGGGTGACACGAGGCATATAGCGGAATGTTTTAACAAATGTTTTATTTAAAGACAGACTTGAAAAGTCTGTGGGAGTAATTGCCAGTTTGTCAGCTGAATCACTTTATCCTTTGGAAGAGCTTTTTGTCATTATATTAGATGATTTCCAATGTCAGTGCAGGCCAATTTTTAGGATAAATGCACCTCAGTGTCACGCATTCCATTACTGAATACTAAAATAGTGTTTGGGGGCTTGTTTTTATAAAATTGTTATCCTCCCTATTTTGATGGACATGCTATTAAATGACATATGCATTGAAAACCTGTGTTTTATGGGAAAAAGAATGAAGATCTCCTTTTCTAATTCTCCCTTCTTTCTCATACATAAAAAAAAGTCTACTCATTTTCTTCGTAGTGTGAGAAAAAGTTCATGTCTAGTGTAGCAGAGTTTCAGACTGCCTGGGAATTTTTAATTTATCTTAATGGCCATCTGAATGGCAAAGCAGGCAGGTCTTTGTGCTCAGAATGCAGTATTTACACAGCAGATACTACCCTCATATATTGCCAAAAAGCAGGTTATATGAACAGCATTTCTAACCATTGGCAATCAATCCAGGACTCTCTGGTTTACGTTCCCTGAAAAGAGAAAGACATTCTGCTTACAGTTAAGAGACTGGCATATATTAATCCTCCAATTGTGGCACAACAACATCCATTTTTGAACATGAGGATAAAATACTCTCAAGGATGTTGTTTGAGTTCTTTGGTTTAACCAAGCAGAAATTTAAAATATTTACTGGATCAATTAAAATTCTATGAACTGTATTTCATGCCAAACTATTTTAATCTGTTTATATCTGGATTATTCACTTATCTGTCTACAGGAAGAGAACGTGTGTGAGACTGACTTGCACAGATATCTGTAGGAGATGCTGCATCTTGTATTTTCTGTAGGAGGGGAGCAGTTGGGAGATGAGCAAGAAATATATGAATCATCTTACGACTACAATCTATATGTAACTTCCTCCTCACAGGAAATAAAGTTACCTGACAACTTAGGCCAGGAGCGTGGGTTCCTGACAACTTTGCATAAAGTTTATTGGAAGAACCCTCATATTTTTACATCTCTGTAAGAACATTTTTGCTAAATATACTCAAAGCATTTGATCTGAACAAAATTAAAACTGGAGAATTAAAAAATTACAAAAAAAATTGTTTTTGCAATGAGAGGAATAGCTTGCAAATCAGAGCTATAGTCTGAAACAAAACTTCAGCCAAGTTGCCATCTGAGTCTGATTTAGTTTCCTCACTGTCTCTGCAATCAGCACAGGTGACTTCCCACACACCACCCCTCCCTTTACCTTCCTCTTTTAAATTCACAGGGCTTTGATTTTAAGGAGTCCCTAAATGAAAACTTCCTTTCCTATTCTCTTTAAGTGGTACCCACTGAACTGATGAATGAGCAGCTTTTCCCACCTTCACACTTTAAAATGATCAGGGAAACATAACAGATACTTTGGTAGAAGCTCTGCTTGGAGTGTTACACCTGACCTTTGCTCTCCCTCCCAGGGGTGTTGCCTTCTGCCCCCATCACAGGTGCCGGAGCAGCTCTCCATGGCACATCTTCCCACAGGTTTACCTTGGAGAATGAGGACAATGCTGCTCCCCTTGGGGCTGCAGTTCCACCAGGTAATTCCCTCAGAACTATGTCACTGCTTATCCTTTTTCACACAGCCAAGAACTCTGCCAGCTCAGGCAAAATCTTTCCAGGATCAAGTGCATTGCTATTGGGAAGGATTTCAATTCTTGCAAGTCACTATGGTTTTCTATATTGCATGTTTATTTTAACTACATTTTTATTTTTGCTATCACAGTTTTATGCAGTCTTTGATACACAAAGAACAGACAAATGTTATAGAAAGAGTATCTGCACAAGCAATCCAGTTCTGGTAGCAAAATTAACCCACAGTTCAGCTCGGGATGCAGAAGGTGAAATGTCCCTCCCATGCCAATCTCTCCCATGCAGCTTGTAACAGCTTCTGTCCAGTGATTTGAGATGTTTCCTTATTATCAAGAAATTAATTTCCCATGACTCCCTGTTTACATTAGACCCAGAAATACTGTTTCTATTTTATAGGCAAGTTGAATTTTTCATCCTGAAAAGAGACCAAATCCTGTTTACGAATGTGCTAAAACCTTCTTTCACAGGGTTAAGCACTTCTGAAAACAGGACTATTCAGTCAGAAATATATTTGTGTTTAAAAGGCAACAAATCCTGAAAATATTTAACTTGAGGGCCCAGAATTTCAGTATTCTTAGAAGAAGAGTAAGTCTTGATCAAAGACAGGAACTGAAGAAGTCTCTGGTTCTCTATGTTTAGGAAGATAAGTAAGAAAAGCATAAAAAGCAGAACAGCACAGACTCCCACCTTCCCTCACATGGAGTACTTTAATGAAACAAACAAGAAAAAATATTCAAAATCATTGTTCAGCATGTTTAAGGCCATCCTTACAACTACTATTTAATAAATGCTTTAACAAATAAATCCTATTTTTTTAAATCCCCTTGAATCAAGAGCTGTGTAACCAAAGCTGCTCAAAAACCATTTTTGACAGTGTTCAAATGCTCACTTCTTCCTTGGGTTAAGCGTAGGCATATTAACAAGTTTTTCAGTCATTCATCTGAATTTCTGTTTGTCAGCTCAGTCCTGGACTGATGCTGACAACAGCAAAATCATTACATTTCTACCTAGTGTAGGTTCCAGCTGCAAACATCAGATGAATATTGATTTTCTTTTTACAACTCAGAAAGCTTTAACAGACACAGCAGTAGTAATTCCTGGTAGATAAACCTGAATTTGGGACCAAAAGGTACTTTTGTATTACCATTGTCAGTACTGCTCGAAATAAGAACTGGAAAAGAGCTGAGTAGGCAAGTGATTCACCTGTGATTTTACCTGTGCAAACATGGGGTGAAATCATTTGGGTGGCAACGAAAGTAAAACCTTTTTCAGGGAGTTCTGCATTGCAAAAACTCAGTACAATGATGTTGACAGGCAGATCTATATAGTGGGAGCAAACGAGAACTGGATGTAGGTTGCAGATCAGATGAAGGCGGTTGTATTGACTGATTATCTCCACCTTAAAACAAACTAAGTCACTCAAACCAGAGCCAGAAATTCTGGTTGCACCAGCACTTCATTAAAAAATAAAAAAAGTTTTGATTCCTTTTGGTTGTTAAAGAATGTCATGTCTGAATTCTCACATAACCTTATCTCTATTTTGTATCTAAAGAAACTCAAGGATGCTTTTAATTACTAGTCAACACTATCTCAGTGTTTTCTACTTAATTAGGAAAACCAATGAAATTAAAGGTAACACATCTGAGTCTTCTAACACAGGTCTGTAATTAATTTATCACACAATCCTAGACAAAAAACATCTGATGATTCATGAAGGAACTACACATTTCTAGGAAGGAGGCACCACTTCTGAGTATTGCTAAGAGCAAAATTAAGAGTTTCCTCCCAAGGCCAATTCATATGACTTTATATTCCAAACCCTCCCTTCTTCAGGCCTTCTCTACTCATCCTTTCCAACACATCTCATATTACTTGATGCCAAACTCTACAACTGAGGTCAACATGAGATCATGGGGGAATCAATCCCTTCTCTGAGGAACTGCTCTAAGTTCTGCTACTTAATCAAACAAAGCACAGGTAACCAGGAAGGTGTTTAGGTGGCTCATTTATCTTAAGTGTCATCTAGTTAATCAGGACTCATGAGGTCTATCTCTAACTTTGTAGCTCATTTTGAACAAGTTTAAAATTAGCCATGACTGGGTGTCTCAGCAGGTGGTGCAAGGTTTTGTTAATTTAAACACATAAAATATGCTTACAGTTTAGCAAAAAGTTTCCTCTATAGGCCTGTAAATGTTGTAATTCTAATAAACTTAAAATAATAATTTGAAAAATTATTGACTTAATTATATTTTCAATAAAGGAGAAATCAATTTTTTTATGGAATGAAAAGGTGCTACAAAAATTATTTGAGTTGAACAACATTAATTTTAGAAGATATGAGGTTCATCAAGTTTAATTTCTTGATTGGCCCTGGTTGACAACCCCGCTGAGCCTGCCAGGACATTTGTCTGACCTCTTTAGGAGGTTGCACTGAATGTTCTAAAAATCCGGTGAAAGAATCCACCAACTAGAAGTGCCCCCAAACTTGTGTTTCCTCCCAGCCAAAGACACCCCTGAGTGGAACTGCAGGGAGATTTATGCAAATGTTCCAGGCTGCACAGCTCCTCTGTGTCCCAGCCCTCCACAGGCGTTTTATGCAACTCCTCGGGGATGTGTGTTCTTTTGTACCATCTGCTCTGGGCTCCAGAGAGGAGCTAAACAAGAGCTGTTTGGTTCTGAGACTCATCTCGCTCCTTTAGGGAGCACATGAGAAGAAAAATCAGAAAGCTTATGCTGAGATTACAGGGGGGAAGTGAAATATAGGTGGGTGGGGGAACAAGGATACATATGCTTGAAAATATTGTAGCTTTACTGATTTAAAAAGGAATTGTAATTGTTAATGACATGATATCGACATGCTGGAACAAAATATGTGAAATGTCCCCTGATGTCACAGAACCAAATTGCCATTTAGTCACACAAGTAGACTTGTTTTCAGAGCACTGTGCAACTTGACTCCTCATTTGTACCATCACATTTACAGGTACTGAATCATCCAAATAATTACATGAAATACATAATACATTTTTATCAGTTATTACAAAGCTTTAGACTGATATATGAAGTTGAACTTCAGGCAGAACTATAAAATAAAATAAAGAGTATGTATGCAAACCTCTGCAAATTAGTCCTCCATCTACAACACTTCACAAATACTTTGAGATACTAGAATGGAAGACATACTTTTATTATTAAAACATTGGGATAAATACCAGTGAAAATGTACCATGATCTTTATAAAGGGATGTCTCTGTGACTCCATTGTCCAGCTCTGAAACTGCTCCAGATACAGAGGCCTGTCTGGCCCTTCTGCTCTGGTGTGTTTTACTTGAAGTTATTGTTTCTGACTTTATGGCACACATTTCTACATCAGTGTAACTTACTATAGTTTTAACAGACTCACAGATCCTGAGGTTTTCCTATTAGTTTACTGCTCACAAGCACAGTTTGGAGCTGCATCAGCACTGATTGAATTTATTTTAGCATGGGCGCAGTGTACCTATCCACCAAACAGTGTTTGAGGTTTAAAGATTGTTTTACCTTGCTAGGAGAGTATGGGAAAGCCAAGGGATGAAGACAAAACAAGGAAGATCCCTCTGTATTCGTCTGTCACTGATCTGTACACTAGTGGATTAATACACATTGTGCTAAACTCAGTCATCTATCTATCTATCTATCTATCTATCTATCTATCTATCTATCTATCTATCTATCTATCTATCTATCCATCCATCCATCCATCCATCCATCCATCTATCCATCTATCTATCTATCTATCTATCTATCTATCTATCTATCTATCTATCTATCTATCTATCTATCCATCTATCTCTCCCTGTTTGCACAACATGTGTCACTCTGCCCATTCAAGTGAAGAATAGACTAGTGCTATGATAATAACCACATATTTGCCATCAAAATATAGTGAAGATTGCAATGGCTGCAAAGACCAGCCCCTGCTGATTTCAGCACAATCCAGATTTTCGACAGCTTCGGCAGAGCCAGAATGAGAGTTTGACCATATGATGATATTCCAAACAACACAGTAATATTTTTCTAAGCAAAGTTTACTTGCACATAAGTTTAGTCTCTTTCCTACTTACAGGAATAATCCATGAGTTTCACCTACTTTCCAGAGGATGTGGCAGTAGGACAAAGTCCTATTGCTTTGGCAGCTCACTGCTCTGCTCCAGCAGCAGCCCATGCTGAGCACTGCAGGGAGAGAGAGGCTGGAGCTGCAGTGAGAAACCTCCTCTGCCTGCTGCCTATTCCCTGTGTACTGGAAAATGACTCTAACACAGATGTTCCTAACAAGGGGCTGTGGTTTGGGGTTTAGCTGTTGCTGTCCCAAGAACGACAAAAGTATTCAAATATTTAGTGGTCTCTGACAGTGACAACACCTGAACATGCTAATTACTAGGAAAAAATAAGTATCTTTCTAATAAAAAATTAAATTGCAATTACCAGCCATTTTCATTTAAGAAACCAAAGCTCCTATTTGCAGTAAGATTGAATTATTGTAATTTTTAAGTTCTACTGGAAGGTCAGATGTGAAAATTTAAAGTTCAAGTTGCAGATGTTCCCACAGATGTTAAAACACCCCCTCACTGTTCAAATTCTCATGAAATCTATGAACACCATCAGCTTCAGGTCCCATCCAGAATCCCAGAAACCACTATCATGTTTATGTTCCCATTATAAAGAAGGTCTACCTTAAAAGCACCAAAACACAACTTAGGGAAAATGAGGCAAAATAATCAAATCTAACTTGGCTCATTCTTTCCCAAAGTGTTAGTTCAGTAGCTGATGGTTACCTTCCACTAGAGCTTCAAGTAGTAGATATTGGATAGAAAAGGAAATCAGCTCTTATACAGAAAGGCCTCCAAAAACCTGGAAAACCTGACCAGCAGCAACTCAGAAAATCTGAGTATTGAAAATCCCAAATTACGTGACACTAAAGACAAAATAATCTCTTTATATACTCAGGCAGGTTTTAGTACCACAGGAGGTGCCAGATGTAATATCTGTATTCAGGATTTGGGACAATGAAATTTCTAGTCTCTGGGGAATTTCAAGTTGTTAACTTTTGGAGGGTCCAAGATGGAGTGAAGATAAGTAATGATAAAAGTTCAAAAGTGCTGGTCAACAAGACTGAAACAAATCAGATACATTTTGGTGAAAATGTTTCATTTTGAGCTGTTGACATTCTTAATTCCACCATGCTGTTTTTGAAACTGAAGTGTTCACTTTGCATGCATCTAATAAAGAAAATAAAAGGTCAACATTAGAATGCTATTTTAATAATTTAGATCTTGACAAAATGCCAGATTTCCTCCTGGGCTTTTGTGTTCATTGACACTGATGATGTACTTCAAATATCTACTGCATATTCTAATGTTCCTAAAATTACTCTTTTTCTTCTATAATTTTGGGCATGACCATTGCATGCTTTAGTTATTTATTTATTCCCTAGGACCAGGAACAAAGAGGGTGTTTATTCATAGCTGCGTATCTGCCTCCTTTAAATCCATATGATGTCGGTCATGGTCCGGTCCAAGCTTGTCACTATTTCTTTGTCTAACGAATTCTTTAATTTGGATAAATGCTAAGCATTGCTGCCAGCACAGAGGACAGTAATGACGTATTTAATGTACATGAAAAACAGAATTCAGGCAAAGAAGGAAGTTTTACTGGTCTGTTTCCAGTTTATCACATTATCGAGCTGTTAAAGGTTGCCCTAAGCAGTAGATACTCCAGTTCTAATTTAATCAGTAGACACAGTATCGCATGACTTCTTTTGCTCCCATCATTTATATGATAAAAATAAGACAAAAAAAAGTACAAAGAAAGGGGGGAAAAATCACTATGTGGTGGTGGACCAGCTAGGAGTTGAAAGGAGACTGAAGAGGAAGGAATTATATTAGGAAGTATAAATGAGTTTATTAAAGGTCAAAGGCAGCCCCAACAAATGCTGGTAACATGCCCTGGAGAGAGAGAAGCAAGGGGGGTTGTTTGAGGCAAAACTGGTGTGCAAGAGAATCCCAGCTGAGGGAAGTCACCATTCCCAGAGACACTGAAGTTATGGTCAAAAGTTGGTCAGACATGGCCAAAACCAAACAATATCTCTGTGATGACAGTGAAGGCTCCAATGCTTAGGTCAAATCACTGTCCTGGGGAGACGAAACACTGTGGAACCTGCACTTCTAAAGTTAAAAGAAAGCATTTTAAATGCTTTATAAGAAGAAGCAATAAACTGATGCCACACTAGTTGAATCATAGGAAAATCACTAAGATGAGGAAACTGTAATCACTATAATTAGGTGAATGCTTAATTAGAGCATTTGATGAATAACAAGGCATGTTTGCTACAGCAGCCTAAGGCAAAGGATATCTCCTGACATGAGGGCGGCCACCACTCACCAGTGCAGGGATGGCCATGTGATCTGAGGCAAAACCTGCAGAAGGGCTTAGGGGAGCAAGAGCTTCACTTCCAACATGATTATTTTCCAGTCAGCAGCAGCACAGGAAGAGCACCCTGTGATATGTTATCCAAAACTCAGAACAAAATGGTCCCACCTTCCTTCCCCATGAGATCTGAGCACTGCCCTCACCTACAGCTCTGCAGGACTGCCAAGGTGCAACAATGGCTGTGGCCAGATGTAAATTCAAGGGCCAAAATGAAGCGCACAGAGTAGAATATAAGATCATGTAAACACAGCATGCACATGGTCTTCTGATACAACTCCCCCTGTAACCTTTATTACACTGATGAGGCACAGCATGACACGTGTAGTGTCTCTGTAGGTGTTAAAAGACTAATTACATCAATATGCTACATTAATATGGTTTGTGATGGAAGGACTCTTAATGGATGAGAATCAGCAATATACACTTTGAGGAATCAATTGCTGCAAATTAGACTCATATTTTCAGTGTAGGGGCAATTTTATTTCATTTTGAAGAGATGTGGTGATTAATGGTGGAAAAGTAAAGACCTTTTTCCTCCTTTGATGAAAGGCAAAGGATGAAAATTGCTGACCAGCAAAGTTGAAATGAGCATTGAATGAAAGCATTGCTTTTTAGATCAGCTGAAATGGACAGGCAAACCAAATTCTGGAATTCTGGTTACAGAACCTTAGCCCCCCAAACACACCAGTGACTGATTAAAATATAACCCAGTCTTTTGTTTCTCACGAAGTGCCAAATTACGAATGGGATACTATCATGCTAAAAACTTCAAGTGAGTTTTATCTCTCTCTGACAACAGAAGTGTTCATTTGAGACAGACAAAAATACCTATGAGAACAAAAGCTACAGTCACAGTCAGATTAAGAATCTGATTACTTTTCTACCCATCAGCAATCGCCTGAACTTGATCTTTTCACTAGCCCTTGAAGACAGCATGATAGAAGTGCTAAACTGACAGAAGCATAAAATTCAGAAGTCTCCTGTGATTAAAAATCAGTTTCACTACTTAATTTTGACCATTCACAGTTCCCTTCTCTTACATATCATGGCCTTGGAAAAACTTTCTTGGCCACCTCACAGCAATTAGTCACTGTACATGTACACATTGAAGAGTCGAGAGCACAGGAGAATGAGCAATGAAGGGACACACAAAGTTCACCTGCACTCTGCTGCCTCAAACACTGATTCAGCCTCATTCAGTGCAGGATTTCACAATTCCTGCCAGTCATTGCTACTCATTGCCTAGCAGTGGAATAAAACCACACACACTTAGGAAAGGTTATGTTTAAAATTTTAGTATATGCCCAACCAGTCAGAAATCATTAACTCATTTGCTCATGAATACTTGTCTGCTCTGAGCTCTATTTTAAACTTGTCTGCATTAGCACTTATTTTTAGTTCTGTTTTATTTCTGTGGAGAGTGTAAGAAGCAGAACATTTTATCTCCTTTCATAAGGGAGATATAAATCATCCCATTCTAAAAAGGTGGAGCACTTTTAGCTCTAGTTCTTTTGCAATCAATTTGATCTAGCCTAAAAAAGAGGCCTCATCCTGCTCCTCAGCTGGGTCTCCTTATCTAACTCAGAGCATAATAAATGTTCAGCAATTTGCTTGCAGTAAAAGAAATGAGGTTATTTTTCTACTCTAATTATTGGTCTTCTGTAGAAAATGGGAGGATTAATAAAAAAAGGTGGGAGCTGCATTACATTCAAATAATCCCCTTGCAAAGAGATCAGCTGCACTCACTCCCAGTCCCTGGAACTGGATGGGTTCTAAGGTCCCTTCCAGCCCAAACCATCCTGTGATTCCTTCATTCTCTGATCCAGTTTGCCAGACCAGATCCCTCAGGCTCTGCCATGCTCCAGACCTTCACCCATGTGCTCCTGCCAATGTCTCAGTAACACCAGGAGACGACCTGGGCCCTTCCAGACAGAGCTCCTTGCTGAACTTGGAGCTGAGTTTGAGACTGACCAATAAATATCAATCATGGTCATTTCACAAGAGAATTTCATTCTCCATTGAGTGCGACTGGAATAATTAATCTGGCCTTCAGTGTTTTCAAAATGAGGTTAGTCTGGCTCTGACTTATTGCCATCACCAACAGAGAATCATCTCATGGCAGCAAATGCCCACACAGAGATAAATTCTGAAACTTACATTTGTTTTTATTCTGACACTGATTGCACTTAACCATGCTAATTATCAGAATATTTTTTTTCCACATAAAAGAAGACAAAGAGTATCAAGATTTGTGGGAAGAAAATACTTTGGAGAGAGCAATAACCATTTGATAGAATGCACAATTTAAAAAAAAAAAAACTGAAGTAGAGGGCTCCCTTTATATAATTATAAAATTATTGTTGGTATGACTGATTTAATTTGAATAGCATTCCCTGGGGAAATATACTGTGCTATCAACTTGAAATGATTATGATTATTTGGCCTTCAGCAGTAGTGGGATAAAGTCAGCAGCAGAGCTGGATGGCAGCGTGCCCACAGCTACACCTAATGAAATGAAGCACATCTGTGGCTCTGACAGGAGGAAATACCAGGGAACGAGCTAATCTCAGAGCAACTTCCTCCATGCCTGATGCCAGCAGTGCCCAGGCACCCACAGGCAGTAACCCAAGGCCCTTACTCAGCTGGTGCTCAGAATTGATGGAATTTTATTCACGGTCTGAAAACCAAGAGGGGCAGATATTGCGTTAAAAAATATATAAAGGGGTGGCTGAGTCCTAACCTTCTTCAGTTTTCGGCAGGAGATGCTGAGAAGGTCTCTTGTGAAGATGGACTGCAAAAGCACAAAGTAAGCCTCAGTAAATCATTTCTCCTTACAGGGATGGTCCAATATGAAAACTGATATTTTTATGATAAGTTAAATGAAGTGGAACTTCATCAAGCTGGTAAAAACTGCTTTATTTTGAGCTGCTCTCCTCCTAAGATCAGCAGGCTGATTTCATACCCCACAACATTTGTGGGGGAAAGTTTTAGCAGTGCCTGGTTCTGACATTGAAGGGAGGAGCAGCCTCAGAGAGCTGGTTCTTGGAGGACTTTTGCTCCAGTGAACAAGACCTCGGTGGCAACTTGGAATATGGTTTTTAAATTGTATTAACAGTCTGCACAATGTATCTCTGCTGCTCTTGACTAACAATCTAGCAAGCAGATGAAAAGGCAAACCTTTGCCTTTGTCAGCTTTGCTGGCTCTGAGCTGTGAGAGATCAAAGCAGGCGCTTAGAAGGAGAGAGGGAGGATGTAGCCAAATGGTGGCTCGAGACAAAGGAGCAGCCGCTTGAGGTCAGAGATGGAAGGAAAAAGCCAGATAGAAAAAGGAAAAAGGAATCCCTAAACATATGTTGTGTGCAGGAACACACAATTTGCCATCCCTCTCCATGGAGACTAAGCCAGACTCTGCTTTCACAATTCTTCTGGCCTCCAAGAGGGAAGAGCTGCCTGTCCAATGGCTCTGAACCATCACTGCCCTTGTTTGTAAATGGTGCAAACTGGAGAGCAGCGTGGCTTCCCTGTTGATGCTGCCTTAGGAAATGCCATTCCTCAGAGGGAAAGGGAACAATGCCAGAAGAAGTAAATGGTTTGCTTTCCATGTAAAAGCAGAATAGCATTCTGGCCACAATAAGCAGTTTTTCCTCCTTTCACGCAAGGCAAAAGAGCTCTGCACAAAAATAATCCCCTCTGTCATAGGATAAAAGCTATACATAGGCTAAGAATGACTTCAGCTTTCCTGGGGACCTTATCCTGGAACACAAAATGGTGTATTCAACTTGTGCTGGACCTGTGCAGCAGACAGTTCCCCTGGGGCTCCCAAGTAACACTCAGGCCCAACACATGAGCTGCTTATTGTTGAGCTTTTTCATTTTCAGCACTCTGGTTCCCAGTTATCCCCTCCTGGCACGAGGTGCTGCTAAGGGACACAATGCAAAGCACAAAATATAATTGGGATGGGTAGAGCAATCCGATTAAAATGAGAAATCTGCCTGGAGCGGGAGCAAAAGCCAAGAAATAAAAGAAATTATAAAAAAGGTGAAAACCTAAATAATTGTCATAAAATCATTTTGATTTTTCTGTAATCCCCTGATTCCTGTAGTACCAAAACAAGAAAAGCAGCTTTTGCAATATTTTTCTGGTTTGAAAGGAGGCAAAAGCAATGTAACATTAATAATAAACATTTTACTAACTTGACAGAGGCCTATAAATGTTTCTGAGAACACAGAAAAACACCAGATAAAATATACCATCTGTCCTACAAGTTCTGCAGAAGCTGGTGCCAGCAGTTAAGGCAAAGGTGGGTGTACAGTACCCATTGGCAAGGAAACTCTGCAGGGAAGACTGAAAAAAGAATGTTTTATTGGAGGTAATGAGAACTATGAAGTAGCCAGTATTTTTTTCCAGAAGAAGAGAATCATGAAAAAACCTCTGAAGGAAGAAGTTGGCGAAGGATTAAGTAAGGAGAATGGGAATTTCTACAGGAATGTTCTTATCTATAGGTAATATAAACAGGCATATTATTAAATCTGTTAAAGTGAAAAACTACACTACTAAAGAAATTCCCCAAAGTGTGATGTTTTAGACCTCTGGCCTCAGGCTGCCCACTGTGCACACAAGAAGCCTGAGGGCTGTGCCTGCCCCATGCTCCTCATACCCCTTTGCAGTGCCAAGGACAGAAACGTTGCTCCCAAAAGGGCACAAAGTGCAGTTCACAGCATGGGCACAAAGCCATGGCAGGACTTCTCCTACTTCAGAAATGGTAAGAATATCTTGAAATGCTGGAGGAAAAACCCAATAACACCCTTTATTGTTCAGGGAAATTTTGATGAGGTATTTTCTTGACTTGTCAGATTGGGATGTTTTGGCTGTGGCTGTTTGCACAAATTCCACAGGTCAAAAAGCTACACTAACCCTCCCTTCTGAATAAGGTCCAACAGCTGCACTCCTGTGTACACACAATGCTGCTGCATTCAGGGGAATTTGTCTGCCCCAACATTCACCTTTGCCATGTGAATCAAAAATTTCAAAGGGCCTTATGAGTATATATTTTCTTTGCTGCAGAGACATTCTAGAGGATTTTTCAATGAAACACTGGTGGCTCTTGTTTAAATAGAACCCTTAATGTAATATTAGATTGATTTAAGTAACTTTAGACTGATTTATTTATCTTGATGTAGCACCATTTCTTCTAGATTTTGTCTTCAAAAATTCCTCTCAAAACAATTTATTTTATTTTAAATGAAGCAGTAACATTGCTATGGAGGAAACAAATGTCACTACTTTTCTTATTATAAACTGTTTTCAACTCAAAATTTAAGGACATATTTGTAAAGGCTTATACACTTAGGAGGTGAAAGCTTGGCTAAAATATAAAATCCTTTTAAGCTGCTTGGCTTTCATAGCATGCTACAAATTCATGAAGAAAGGAATACAGGAGGATTGTAAAATTTCATGCCTGGCACTTGCATGTTATCTTTGGGAATCCAGCCTGAATAAAGCAGGCATAAAAGGAAAATATAGGCTTGCATAGCTCCAATGTAGCATTATAAATCAGAAATTCTGGACTGAGCAAACCAAGATGAATAAGACAGGTCTCTCAGAATTTGACATGTCCACATAAATACAAGTTAATTATTTCAGAGGTCGTATTTATTCAAAAGAATGCAATTTGGGATTAAAAATAAATTCAGTAGTACATATATGCTGATCAGAAACATTCATATGCATGGCTAGATACAGACATAGCAACTTGAAAGGATAATTAAGATTTAGCATCTCTATTTATAGAACAAAAGTGAAGCAGATTCATTGTCTTTAAATGTGAAGACTGGAGCAAGCACAGGGTGATATGAGTTGCTAGTGAAAGAAGACACAACTCATTAAAAGATGTGATCTTTTCAGCATAAAATAATATGTGAGATACAAGGAAAATGAAATGATAAAACGAAAGGACAGAAGCTACAATGTAGGAAGTGAAGAACAAAAAAAATATGTTCTAAGCCACTGGGACATGTATTTTTGCTAAAGAAATAAATGAAAAGGACTGAAGAGATAAAAAAATCTATAGAGAACCATGACAAAAACCCAGGAGTTCTGGTAATACAAGTGTTTTCTCTTTAAATGAATACTTGTAATACAACTATGAGCCACTTCATTGCAAAACAATCCAACAGCTACCATTATTTCACAGCTGCTCAGGCAGCCTCTAAGGCTCAGGGAAGTCCACTTCTTACTACTGATAATTAAGGATATTTAAATGTTATTCTGACAGAGTAACAGCTATTCTGAAGGAAAGGTGTAAAGAAATTAAATTCTCGATTTTCTCAATTCCTTGTTGTAATACTAATAATCAGATAAAGTAAAGTTAAATGATTCAATGAACACAATTTACATTTCAAAACACTGGAATTGTAAAGCAGAGCTTTTTGGATCTGATATCAGGATTAGGTCTTTCAAACACCCTGGGAGAAAACTTGTAGGCAGTTTTGGTTTTGTTAGTATGATACATTCATATCCAGTTTTCTATAGAACAGCCAGAAAAAGATGTGGCAAAAATATTTCAAGATATTTCAGAAAGGAAAGATTAGCCTGCTTTCTACTTTTAATTGATTTACAAAGAGCTGGATAATTCCAGTGAAATCTCCCTCTTGCAGCTTGTTCACACACCTCAACTGTGCTTCCCCACTCTGAATTCTTTTCTCAAGAAGAGGGCAGCAGCCAGGCTCACATAAAGTGTACATACAACACTCTCTAAACTCTGACAGTTCAGTTTCTCTTCAGAGAAGTTTCCTTCTCTTCTTCAAATATGAATAGCTTTTGCATAGCACAGAAGTCCCATTTGGATTTCTTGCCACTTGGTCACAAACTTGATATGAATATCCGTGATCAGCAAGAATTAAAGTGCTGGGTTTATGTGCTGAGGTTAATAAGAATGTTTTTAATAGGAATTTGCAGTTGGGGAGGGAAAGATGGGCAGACCAAGCTATCATTGCTTGCTTAATACTTGCTAACAGAGACAAGTAGCCTTCAGGTTAGATATAATTCAGAGAAAACACATTCAATGTGGCTATAAAGTGATGCATCAACAGCAATTTTATAATTTAGATGCAAAATGCAAAAAAAGAACTGCAACGCTCTGTTAATATTCTTTGCTTTAGAGAGCTGACCTTCTGCATATTGGTGATACAGTTCCTACATGGGCAAAAGATGCATGGAAATGGAATCAGCCAACGCTGCCGGAATGAGGGAGGGTTTGCTGACTCCAAACTACAAACACGGACAAGAAACTGCAATGGGAAATTTGTTCCAGCCTTTCATCTCACCATGAAGCAACTGCATTTAAGAACATTATGATAAGGTGAAAGCAAAATGAGAGACATTGTATAAAATGTAAATAAAAATGAAAACCAGAGATATGAGGGATAAAAATATGCAAAATGTGAATATGAAGATTTTTTTGAAGTCTTCTTTTGGACATATCATATTGACAGGATACCTTGATTTTTTGCATTTCTTTGATGGCTTTCCAGGACCATTTTACAGCATAAGAAGTTGTATCATCTTCACACACCACTGTAAATACTGTTCCTGCATATAAAATGAGACTGCAGTGCAGAATGAATGAAAACAGACCTTGTGTTTCTCTTCTGTCAAAAAATAAACACCAGGAAAGCTAAAAATTATCTTATGTAATTGTCATTTTTTTCTCTGTTTTCTAAGGGACTTGGAGAACTCAGTCATGGCCATTTAAATTACTCTCATGCCATTTATTTATATTATAGTGGCCATCAACAGCAATGTACTTGGTCTAAAAATCTGAATGCTGAAACTGGTTTCTCCCTACTTTTCTCTTTCTCAGTACTTTTCTTTATCAAGAAAAGCTACAAGTTTAATAACAGCCAGGTTGTCCTCTGCCCTTTCATTCAATTAGACCCCTGGTCCAGAAATATTTTTTTTAAGATCAATGTGCATCTGTGGAAAATTTCCATTGGTGTTGTAGGCTCTGCATATTTAGCTGAGAGGGTGATGCAGATTTTCCAATATCTGAGACACTGTATCCATGAAAAAAGGACAAGTTGTAACTTTCAGAGAGTTCAGCCTTCCAAAGTTCGGTGACACACCATGGAAACACAATTTTAAGACTTCCACAACTAGCAGATTGGCAGCCAACTCCTTTTGCAAAAACAGAACTCAGGCAAAAACCAGTGCAAAACATACCATGGCTAGGAGTGAAATCTTCAGAGTTCATGCAGTTTGAGATACTGAACTAATTGGAAGGAGGTTTGCAAGCCTTGTTTAGCACCTAAAATAACAATAGTAATCACTATTAGCAAAGATAGTTGTATGTGATGCTTTCCAACTTCAGGAGACTCAAAAAACCCCATTCATCACAGTTATATGTTTTTCTCTCTTTAGCTGCTGATGACTATGCAAATTATCATGCAACAGGATACACTGGAACTGTACAGCTGATTCAAGAAGAGGAAGACTAATTAAATTTTTATGTTGTGACATCTTTGTTTATATTTAATGTATAAGCTGGCTTTGTATGTGCTGGAGGTTATGAAGCAAGAAATTTAATAATTTACGTGAAATTAGGACAATGATAGACCAAAAAGTGAAATTTCTTTTGTAATGAAACCAGAAAAGGTAAGCAGTGATGAAGTAGAAGAAAGTTAAGATGACAAATGAGAAGATAGATAAAGAAGGATGTCTCCTTCTTACATGACTGAGCCTCTCCTTTGGAGTGGAGCACCACATCTCCCACTCTGCTACCAGCCACTAGCAAGTAATCACAGCCCCCCCAAAATATGGAGATTTCCACAAGCATAGGTAACAATAAAACAGTTTTCTGAACAAAAAATGCTGTTACCTGATATAGTCTAAAGGGGCCATAGGTATTTCACCTGGACCTCACTAGGACAGGTTGTGCTGGTAGAGATACCAGTAACCAGATGTGTGATGTGGTATGTTGACAAGGAAGCTGGTGAGCAGGCCCGGGAGGCAAAAAACAGCCCTCAAACATACAGATGGACAGCAGAAAACATCAGGAGCTACTGCAAGTAAGAGACAAGGAATAGGCCTGGATGATCAGGCCCTGAACAGGAGGGTACAACTGGAGCATCCCCCTGTCAGAATGTTTTTGGCACAAAACTGAGCTACCCATTTCTGAGAAGAGAGAGGGTGTCTTCAGTGTATTATTGAGTCATATTACAATAACAGCTTAATGAAATCATAATCACAAAAGATGCCTACATGTGCAAATGGAGGTAGAGATTAAAAGATAAATTGACTTTATTCCAACAGTACAAAAACCTGAGAATGTAAAGGTCTGCAAAATGAAGGCAGAGTAATTCACAGTGGTCATCATATCAAGAAAGGACATCACAGAAATGCACATGGTACAGCTGTGGGCAACCTGAACAGGAACTTCAAGATTTTAGTGAACCAGAAAGGTTAGAGAAACTGAGAAATCAATGCTCCCAGTAGCATAGAAGGGATTTACACATTTAACTTTTATTAATCCTAATGGGATTTAAGTCCATCACTATGCCATACCTCAAGAGAAGAATTAACAGCTGGGTCTATCTTGTTTAGAAAAGGAGGGGATTAGCTGTATGTTTCTGCCTCCCAGAACAAGACTTACAAGCCTCACAGCTTTTTTCACTGTGCAGCAACTATAAAAGTGTGGACATTATGCTTCAGAAAGAGTCCACAGGAAATTTCAAATTGCAAATTAGAGGCTTGGGGTAACCATGGCAAGAATACACATTTCCAGAGACAACAGGAAGTCCTCATTTCTCAGAAGAGCAAGGCAGTGCCCAGTACCCTGGTGTGTCTCTGAGGCTGCAAACTCCACACTAGGAATAGTCCCTGCACTCACATATCCACCCAGTCAGGCAAGCAGAGTGTTCCAGCAGGGCACCAGCAAGGAACAAGAACTCAACTGTAGGACACAGCTGTGGGAGTTGCATTTCAGCAGATGTTCAAAGTCTAATAAGCTCCCCTTTGGGCTGCTACACTAGCAGAGAGGGGATTTGAAAGTGCTTTGGGTCCCTGTGTGTGTAGGAAGTAGACTAGCTCAGAGAACAGGGTGCTTGAACACATTCCCATTAGCAGCCCATAGTGGTTGAACCCCAGCTGGCAAACAAGTACCACACAACCACTACCACTCGCCAGTTATCAAGAAGAAAATTGACTCTATCCCAGGTAAAGCCAGGATACAGTCCTGGACCTCCATAGCATGCCATGACCTTGAGGAACCTCGCACTGAAATTGCCTTAGAAACACCTTTGCTTCACAGAAAAGAGAAAGTTCTGATCAATGCACCAGCACAGAATTTACCCTGTATAAAATGTGCACATGGAGGTTATTTACATTAAGCAAGATGCACCATTAAACACAGAATATTGCTGCTCCTGATACTTCCAACTTAGTAAAAGTGTTTTCTTGTCCCCTGAGAAAATGTTGCCTCTTTCATGCAAACCACAATTTAAAACAGTATTTGACATTTTGCAGGAAACATACTTTGCACTTTAGAAAGGTTCAAGTTAGGACATCATTCTGCCCTCTGGTAGAAAGAGAAACCCTTGCTCTTTGTTCACTTGAGTACAGATACCACAGCTGCCAAAATCTGCACTTTGGCCTAACTCTTTGGCCCAGAATATAACCCAGCTAGGAAATGAGATCAGACAAAGGCACCTATTTCCAGTCCTCACGCACAAAACCAAGCATTTTTCTGGCCAGAAGTGTTTTACCTAACAAGTTCTCCAATTGCTTACTGTTTGCATCAACTAGTTCACCACGCTTCACCCACCTTTTCAGAAGGCATTGTTTACATTCTTGGGTGACGGCTCCGCACAAATGTAATTAAACTAAATTTAATTAAGCAGGCTCTTCTCAGCAGTGTTCTTTCAGTGCCTTTACACCTTAGTCCACACTTAGTGAATTCATATTAAGGCAAAAGAAGAGCTATGAATTCACACCTCTGTTATGCAGCAGCTCTGTAAGGATCCTCTGTAAGGACCAAACTGCACTCATGGGGTGTGGCTCAATCCCATAGCAATGACCTCAGTGGCTTTACCTGAATCAGTTGGGTAGACAGTGAAACATATGCAAGAATGGCCCAGGGTTAGAATGAAAACCTTTCACTGGACATCATCAAAACACTCTTACTTCAGCTAGCAGAGATTCCCAGATTGTTCAGAAAAGACAGGAACAAAAGGATTGGTTGGAGGGACTCTGCGTATTCTGCCAGTCTTGACTAAGAGACAGAAACATGTGCCTTGTCTGGAACTGCTCCCATACTGGGGAAAAACCTCCATCTCTGTGAAACCTAAATCAAGGCATATCTTTGCATAGTCTATATACAAAGAAAAAGATCCAGATCTGAGACCCATTCCCATTAGTACAAAATCCTCTCTTCTCTTTACGTATCCAGGAACACACACACTGGAGTGAAGAGGATCATTCAGGAGTTGCAAATGCAGAAATTCATACAGTACTGAAATACCATTTTCACACCTTTTCCTTATATATCTGCAAAACCAGTATGTGTGTTTATTAATGATAACAACAGAAGAGCAAAACAGAAAAGATTATTTTTTCCAGCTCCAAATTCTTTTATTCCTGTCCAGCTTCCTTTGGTAGTCACACATTTAAATTTGCTTCATTTAAATGTTCGTGCACAAACTTCAACCCACTCCATGTTTTCTGAGCATCGTTAAGGAATATTAACATCTGCTCTTTGTTGGCACTAGTGTGAGATGTATGAAGGCATTGGCACTCATTTATTAAAAGACATTAAGAAATGCACACAACCTCTGCAAATGTTTGCATTGCAAACTCCAGTTAAGAACTAAATTTCATGGTGTATATTTTAAACGGCTTGAACTAAAAGTCAAAATTCAAGACCACTGAGCAGTGAGATGCTGAGGGTCTGGATCCCAGTTCTGTAGGATGAGCCACCTTGCAGGAACAAAGTAGCTGCTGGCAAGAAAAAAATCTATTATGTGATCTTCTGTTAGTTTAACATACACAGGTCATCTTTAGCTAAACGACTTCACTGAAATCAATGGAGTTCCTCTGGCTCTGGTCTATTAACATCAGCCATAGCTATTATGTCCTATCTCACCAGGAGTAGGGCTGGAATGCTGCCCACCCACCTAAATTCTAGAAGTGGAAGGAAGTTTTTTATGCCTTCCTGAATACCCAGAAATGAAAAATAGTTTATAGTATTCTGCAGGACTCTATGAGATGCAAACAACTGCAAGGACTAACAATTGCTGATTTGTCTGCTGTTGTTAATATTCCATTGTTAGAGTAATGGTTGAGAAGCACAATATACCAAAGAATTTATGAATTTCAGTTTTAAGTAGCAAAAGTTGTAAGACCTCTCAAAAACTGACCTAACTCTCAAAGCAAATATGCATGGGCAGACTCAGCTTGTATAAATCAATGTAGATCTTCCACTAACTACCGGAGAGGCCCTTGAAGGAATCAACAGGACTTCCAAGAATGACTAAATGAAATTGTGCATTTTGATTTTGCAGATCTGCCAGCCTGGATCCATTAAATAAAGGAGAGGGTAGATCTGGAGTAAGGCACAGTTGATCAGACAGATGAGATAGATGATAATTCTCTCTTCTCAGGAAGTAAAAGTTAATTTCTGTGTCCACCATGGCTTGGGTATTTTCTGGGGTCCATGCCTCAATATACAGTCAGCTCTATTTCCAGAAAAATACAATGTATTTTGGAATGTGCAGAAAAGCATTTTACTACACTCACCACCCTCTTACATATTAGTAAACCAACATTTTACTATCGAAAATTTATTTTTTATAAGAAACTACATTTATTCCACAAAATTTCAAAACTTAAACCATAAAATTTGGTGAAATTATTGCAAGCTTTTAAATAGCAACCTAATTAGTTTAGCTTAGATTTGGAAATCAGAACTTCAATTAATATTCACATTTTCATATCTTAATTTCTGCTAAACTAACAGCATTACTTCAGTTAATAGCTTTTCCTTTCTGCAGTATACAGCTTAACATCCCTAAACATTTCTGTATCAATTACTAAATCTAAATTAAATGTTTATTGGAGTTATTTACTTCTCAGCATTCTCAAGCATGGCCACGGTCCATGACTCATAAGCTGAGTTTTGAAGGTTTCTTATGGTACAATGACTACTAATTACATGTAAAAGGTTTGAAAATGAATGAACAGTTTAAAAAGAGTTTGGATACAACTTAATTTTACCTATCAGCTGCAGAACAACTCTGATGAGGAAACGTGTACTGAAGATAAATTGCACTGAAGTTGCTGTCACTTGAAAATGGCTAACGTGTGGTAGGAAAATTATTCTAATGAATTTCTTTTACAAGCCAAGCTTGGATGCAAGAAAATGAAAGGAAAAGAGTAACCAAAACTGCCAATTTCAGACAATATAACCTCTGTCAGCAATATGGTTGTTTGATTCAAGAAATATGTATATACTTGATTCTTTGAAATTATTTCTCCCTTACTGGTTTACTCTGGGGTTTAAATCAATTTTCAGTAACTAAGACCTGTCCCTCCCCATGCATAAAGGTGAAGGGTTTGAGGAGCTTCAGTGCAGTACAAGGCAAGGGCAGCTGAGTCCTTAGTTCCATTATTACACAACATTTTAGAGAGATGCATATGGATCACAAGAGCATATGGTAAAGAACAAATACTTTTTGGCTCATATTGATAAATTGCACATAAATAACCCAGATGTTAAATTCATATTCATTTCTACCATATTTCATATCAACTTTTACCAGTAGGACCATTTTTACGACTGGTTTGGACCTCATCCTATATGTGTTAATGTCTGCTGTAGTTTGAGGACTACAGGGATCTCACATTCCTCACCAGACTTCGGTAAAGGACTCCTAGTTTGAAGACAAGAGAATTTATTATTTACTTTTTAACATATTTCCCTGTGCATGGTGCCCTACTTACTGTGGCAGTGGCTGGGATGATTCACATAAGCCACCAATACCAACAGGGCACAATGCAGTGAACGTATCACTGTGAAGCTGTAATTTTGAAGACTCACCTTCAATTTCAGAAAAACATCTTTCAATAACAAAGCCATTACTGCAGGTTATGCTGTTTATGAGCTGAAATTTCTACATTAAATTAAAGAACTGCCCATGACTGCAGCAACATTCAGATTCATACTGACAGCACATAGGACATATTTCCTGTTTCTCCATGCTCTAAATTTCCAAAATATCTTAACACTTTAATATCATCCCACATAAATTTTCAAGGTTTTAGACACTGCAATATTTGTTTTCCAGATGAAAGAGGGGGCAAATGCAATTAAAGGTTTTTCAACCTGTTTTTCAGTCCAGCACTAATTCATATCGTTGCTTTCAGGTTTAGTGCAGCTCAACTGGGGACAAGATCATTCTGGAGCAAGTGCTCAGCAAGTGCTAAACTTCCAGTGATGACTGGAATTTCTGCTCAGTGTGAGCTCTGTCAGTGCTTCTCTGTGGGGCTCAGAATGATGGCAAGGGGCTCTCTGAGAAACCAGATTTGTACAAGTGAACTCAGGGAGGACCCACAACTCAGCCCAGATGCACCGGTGGTGACAAGGGCAAGCAGCTACAAACGGGCAAACTGCAGTCCCAGCGGGTATCCAGACCTAAATGTTTGCTTCAAACATCCATTTGCCACTGTCTCCATTAAAAGTCCTTTATACTTGCCCCAGAAATATTCAGCCTGAGCCCAGAGAACCTGTTGAATATCAGGGCCTGAGGTGAATTCCCACCCCACCCCTCAGGGCAGACCTCACACACAAACATTTTCCAGCTCCTCCTGCATCTCTCCAAGGCAGCCCACTCATGAAGGGACTCAGCTCAGCCATTTGATTTGCTCCTTCGGTGACCTCCTAACCTCTCTTTTGTTTCAATAGGTTGAATCAATCAATCAAGTCTTTGCAGAGCAGCAAAAAGCAGCACAAGTGTTAATTAAACTTGTGTAGAATTGGCTTGAAGGAACCCAGTCTTTTAAAGCAACTGAAAAGTTCAAAAAGTAATTCAAAAAGCCTCTCTTGCTGCATTGTTAAAGACTGCACTGAATTGCACACCTAAAATAATCAAGGAAGGGGACTTTGATCTCCAAAACCTGGAATCAGCCCAGATCACTGCTTTGGTACTTGCAAGCTCAGTAAGCAAAACCTGAGAAGAAGAGAGAGCTCCTGGAAGGACTTTGCCATCTCTGCCACAGCAGTGGCCTCTGAGCTGGGGCCCCGTGTCACAAGTGTCAATGTTGCAAAGCAAAGCACGGGGGCTGAAAACAAGGCAGCAGAACAAAACTTTTTTTTGATTGGTTTACAAAGTTTTGAGGCCTTACCAGAATTCTCTGGAAAGCTCCTCCAGACTTACAATGCTGTCAAATGCAACTGTATTCTCCTCGGAGATTTACTGTACTGGGTTAATTGCATAGCTTAAGTTGAAATGACTGTAGGAGGATGTCAGAGACAAAAGTGAAAGGAAAATGAAATAGATTCTTTTAAGCTTGGGAGAAAGCCTGGATAAAAGCTTCAGGACAGATCCAGCAGGGAAGACTTCCTCAAAGAGCCATACAGATTATTTTCTGCAATTCAGCACAGAGGCCACTGCCTGAAGAATGCAGAATTGTCAGGTGTGTGGTAAAGACAACAGAAAAAGTTATTCTTCAAAAGGAATGAAGTTCTGAGCAGTGAAAGGTGATGAGCTACATTTACAGGTGACTGTTTAGCTTTCTAAGCTTTCTTAGTGTTTGAGATCAGGCTCTGGTTGCAAACAAAACCCATGTGCTTTCCTGTAGCTTTTCAAAACCAAAATGGAGAATGAAAGTAATTCTAATAGTGTGTTAAAACAGAGCTCTTAAAGCTATTGTAGTGCTAAGAAACATGTAAATATAGACAATTAGAAGAGCACTGCTATGGAAACAACCAGAAACCATTAGAGCATTATCTACAGTTACTCCCATGAGCACTCTGAATGTAAAAGAAAATTAAACAATGTTGTATTTCAAGATTCACCTTGAAGTGATACAACTTTGTTCAAAAGACTTCTATGAACACTAAGAGTAAATAAGCTGCTCTTTCAACTGAAAACAATTAAGGACTTGATTAAAAATGGTATTTTTTCTATGTGGCCACCAATGTCTAAAACTTATTAAGTTTTTTTTTATTTTTCTGCTATCACACACTTAAAATGAGCATAAGACACTGTGGCTTATGAGAAATACTACAGAAGTTTTAAAAAATATAAAGAAAACACAAAAAATCATATGATATAAGCTTTGACACTATGAAAGAATTTGCAGAAAAACTGGTACCTTTAATCTGGGGAGACACTGCTGTTTTCAAACCAATAACAAGTGAGGATGAATATTTACTTCCATTTGATAGTCTAATGCATTATAAAGCAAAGTTAGAGAAGATGAGTCATCACTTGATCTTCAGTGGTGTGTTGGAAAATATTTCAATCTCCTTTCTTCAAGTATGAGTTCAAAAATTTACATGAGAAAAGATCCAACCAATCCCAAACACAAAGAAATGTGTCCCAGGGTATCCAGAAGATTTTTATGCATCAATTCAATTTATTAGAAGTTACTCTTGTACTTGCAGCATATTTACCTAGTTGAAATTTTCAAAATTATAAGAATGATAAAAAGAAGATGACAGAAAATGCTTAAACCATGAGTGGCTGAGGAATGCTTGTGCATGTTTCCGGTGTGCTACTCAGGGGGTTGAAATAATTGCAGTAGTTACTTAAAACCAGAAATATCTCATCTTACACAGAAGATGCTTTTGCCAAAAGACATTTGTAAACCATAAATAAAGATTTTAATGCCAATTGTTTGAGTTCAGTTACTGTAACTGAACTCAGCTACTTTCCAGGGGAGAACACCCCACAATGTTGGCCTTTCAAGTCACTGAGGGTTAAACCCAAATCACTAGAGATGAAGGCACAGGTGAGAAAACCAGTTAGCAGAGATGCAGGTGTCAGTAACAGTGACAGACAGGCCTCTGAGCTGAGCTGAACAAGGTATATTTGCTGTGCCAGACAGGCTGGGCTGTCTCTCATGTAACCAGTGACCAAACCCAGGAGAACAGAGAGCCAGAAAGTGGAGGCACAGCCAGCCCTGCCCCGCAGTCTGGTCACCAAAGGCACACATGGTATGTACTTGCTAAGGAAAGCAGAAGAAATTTAACATTGATTGTAGTGCTGTAAGCAGCAGACAGTATTTTTCTGTTCAAGTACTGGATGTCTGTGCTTGGGAGAAGACAACTGTGAAGGTAATCGACATTGAACTACAGCTCCTGTTGAACTGAGCCAAAACCCCCCAGAGAGCTGTCTCTGATTTAGACTGGTGATTGGATGCAGTAAGGAAGGTGCCATCTACAATTAAAGATATTCCAAAGGTGCCAAGCTCTGCAAAGATCCTCTTTGCTCCATCCACATTCCCAATGTGTTTGATCCCAACCCCTGACGTGTGAGCAGATACTGGCACTAGGCAGAAATACCAGTAATTCTCCTTGGGGTAAAGCACAGACCGTTTGCCTCCTCCTGCCATCCTGCAGTACACATGAGATGCAGAGATTTGCTACACTTATCAAAACTTAAAGAAACATGTGGCAATCCATTCCTGCATTGATAAAGTACATTAGGTCATTAGGTGCCTAAAATCAGATGGTGAACAACAGGAATGAGAGGAAAGAACAAGCTGCTGAAATGCTAAGCTTAGCTGACTCAGACAGGTTCCCTGGTAACAAAAGCAGCCACATTTATAAATATGCTGCAGCCCCCACAGTATGGATTATTTCCCATTGTTTTTAAAAAATTACTTCTTTAAAAATAAAGATAAAAAAATTTTGCCAAGATATACAAAGAATTATTTTCTGCCCCTTTGTTCACACTGAATTATCCCAGGACTATTGCCTCTGAGAAACGAATTGCTTACTGTGACTATAAAGGGAGTAAAATCTCCCCACTACCATTAAAATGAAGATATTCAGCTTCCACTCTCACCTTTAGGTTCCTCTTAAATGAGGCATTTCTAATAAAAATATTCTGCTTATTTAGTACAGTATATAAAAAGGCAATAAAGACCAGGTTGTAGATGTTTTTACATAATTTTAATTTATAATATAATAAAAGTACACAATACCTAAAGTACTGATAGAAATGAACTTTCTTCCTCTCTACCTTCAGGTAAGTTTTAACAACCCTATTCACATTTGGATAACTCTGCATTTATTTTAACTTCATTATAAAGTAGCTATCAGGCTGAACCATATCAAAATCTTATTTTTGTACAAAACCCAGTCTATTTTTGATACCACTATTCTTTCATATCTGAGTCATATCAGTCACGACAGCTGTCAACATAAAGCTGTAACTCACTCTTAAGTCTCAAATGTATATCAACTTCATTACGTGGTGACTTAGATCCATACACTGGAACCCCAGCTAACAATAGATCTACATTTTAGAGAGTATGTTTTAGGCTTAAGAATCCAAGCACTACTTACCTACCAAAGCAATGACAGAAATTAAGGGAAAGTTCTTGCAAACATCATAGATAGGTCTAATTTGCAGGATTCCTCAGTGCTGGACGTTTTTAAGATTTGGCTGGACAAGCTGCTGGACCATCTTGTCTAGACTGTGCTTTTGCCAGGATAAACTGGACCAGATAATGCTTAAGGTTCATTCCAATCTGGGATTCTAAGATTCTATAATTATGTGACATGAATTCCAACAAGAATTAAGAAGCCTAGAGTTAAAATAAAACAAAACAAAAACAAACAAAAAAACCCCCAATAACAAACCACGAAAGTAATACCCAAACCCAGAAGAACCCTGTAAGACAAATTTCTCTTCCAATTCCCATCTCTTTCTAAAATTAAATGACTGGCAACAAAACATAAGAATCACCAAGTCATATTCAGGCAACTTTATTCCCCACCTACACAATCCTTTCCTATGGAAGAGAGATGCATCTGTTCAGCGCTTTCCCCTTCCACCTCGCCCCCTGACATTCCTCACTGCATCTCTCCCTACTCTCTCCAATTCACCAAGCAAAGCAATACTGGTCCCTGAGCAGCAGCTCTCACTGATTACCCAGTGCTGTTGATTTTCTGTTTTTTTTACAGTACCCTCAATCCAATTAATTCTATTTCTTCTCTGAGCTCAAATCCAACATCTGCCCATTCCCCAGCTCACCATTCTGCATCATAAAGGTCTGCTTTGTTTTCTTCCTTGCACATACCTATCCTTATGCTCCATGATCCTTGCAGTTTTTACTTTCCACTCTTAGCACTGGAAGGAGCTCCTGGGCTCCTTCCACTGCCTCTTCCCACTTCTGTTCCAGTCAGACTGGCATCAGCCTGCCTCTTCCACAAATGTGTTACTATAAAGGTCTCTGGCTCTGGAAAGGTGCTTTCTGCTTGCCTTGGCTTCTCTAATCAGACCTCTTTCCTGCACAGCACAACAGCTGAGACAGCTGAGACAGGTGAGACTGTGCAGACACTGAACTGAGGGAGACAAGGAGGCACTGCAGGGGCTGTGCTGCAGTTCCTGCTCATCATTACTGTGCAATCAGACCGTGTTTCTTGTTGTTCTTCACTACACTGTAAAGCATGACATGATGTAAGCAACATGTGGGACGCTCTAAACTGGGATTAGCTAACTCCTAGGCACCAAAATTTTAGGATTCCGGGAAGCTCCCAGAGCTGCCCCTGCTGGGTCTGCAGTACATATCTAGGGAATGCAGCTGGAGCCTTTCAAGGAAACCCAGAACAGCCCAGTCACTTGTTTATTAAAAAAGAGCCCATAATATTACATAGTTTAGTTTAAATTCATTATTACAACTTGAAACTAGGGATTTAGAGCTCTAAAAATGTTCTAAAGTCTTTTATCTAGCTAGATGGGAGGAACTTGCATATACAAGCCTTATCTTGTGCTCTGGAGCAGAAGACCCCATTGCAGAAGAGAAGGCAGTTATGAAAGTGGGTTTCCAGAGCATTTTAAGAGTTCCCCTCTTGTTTGCACACTTCCATTTTAAAGCTGAGGTGTTTGACAGCAGCTCAAGGGCACTCAGGGCCATCAGCCCAGGCAGAGGGAGACTGGGCAGAGCAGAGAGGAGGAGTTTGCCTGGCAGAGGACAGCCCAGAGTGATGGGGGCAGAGCTGAACAGCGGGATGTGGTTGCAGACCAGGGGCCTTCTCAGCTTCGAGCCTGGAGACAAGCGAGTTTCTTAAGCACAGGGCAAAGTGATTATACAACCACAGGAGAGACCTGATGAAAGCTGGGGTGGGTGGGGAGTAGCCTGCTGTGTCAAGCCTCACATGTGCAAGACTGGGTGTGGGGAAGCAGCATGTCTGCTGAGACATCCAGACAGTGTCTGGAAGAGACACTGCCTCGAAGCCAGGGCTGTCAAATTGTAGGAACTCAGGGAAGGTGGAGAAGGTTGAAAACACCTGCAGGAGCACTGCTGAGCAGTCTCAGCTCAAAGCAGGTAACGAGACTGCTCCTGAGGAGAAAGACTATGGCAAGATAGACGTGTTCATGCACCAATTTCAGGAGCAATACACAGCAGGACTCGTATGGAAGAACAGCCTACATTTTAAGGCAAAAAGGCATCAGCAGAGTGAGGAGAAGGCCAGTGACTGATCCACCTCATCAGGAGACTTGTGTATCCTCACACTGAAAAAGCAGAGGCCCTGGCTGCAAGGGCATGGCACAGGGCAATGGAGGGAGACTGCAAATCAGGAGTTCAGCTTACAGGGTCACAAGGATGTTAAGCCTTGGAACAGGCTGCCCAGGGAATTGTTGGACTCACTATCCTTGGAAGTGCTCAAAAACATGCAGATGTGGAACTTAGGGACATGGTCTAGCGGTGGATTTGGCAGTGCTGGGTTAACAGTTGGACTTGATCTTAGAGATGTTTTCCTGTCTCAGTGATTCTATGATTCTAAGGGAAACTGAAATGCATCAGCAGCATCTGCTGTCACGACAAACCCAGGTTTTGTATTGTCTACACTCATTCAACTTTCCGTTTTCCTCTCCAAACACCAGTCACTTCAGTGAGCTAACTGGTGGTGGTAAACATGAAAAAATTGCTACTTTGTACAGCAATTTGTCACAAACAGCTTGTAATTATTGCGGGAAGAACATGAAGCCTGAGTGAGAACAGATTGAGTGAGAAAACACTGTAGATGGCTCAAAAGAAGTACCTGAGAAACTGACACAAAATATGACAAGCTGGAACAAACCATCACGACTTCTAAATTCCACCCATCTCATCTGTGATCAGAAAGATTCATGGGAATGGTCCTGGGATGATCAGAACCTTTTATTCAGACTTGAATTTGGTTTATTAAATATAAGACCAATATTTTATTAAAGTGCTCCTATTGTGAGAGGCTCTCTTACAAAAACATTATTCCTTACAGACATTAGAAAAATCTTACAGAATGTTCATTAAAATACTCATATTTCTGAGAAATCTCTCATTCCCAAATACTAAACCACTGTTGGTGTGAAGCAGCAGCCAAGTGTTGCATTCCGATGCTTTTGCACTTTATAACTTGGTGCTTTCTTCAAGATTTATTAATCTTCCTGTTTTGTGTATGAGACCGACAATTTTTTTCTAATCTGTTTTACGTACTAATGAGGAAAACTAAAAGAACAGAAAAATTAGAAGACCTTCCATGGGAAAGGGTTTTGCTAGGTTCCTTTCCTTTCAGAAATATTATGGCAAAAATTCTCGCTCTGTCAGGCAACAAAACTGAACTCCCGGGCACAGGCTGTGAGCCTTCAGTGGCTGAGCCTCCCTACAGCCCATCTGGGAGCCACAGGTCAGCTCACAGCCGGGCAATCTGGCAGGGCTCTGAATGACTTCCATCTCACACATCTAACCAAAGAGCTGCAAATGAAGGAATGGCAGCTGGTCAAGATGCCCCTGCCTGCCCAACCCAGTGCTTCTACACTGGAGATTTGCAACCCAAAGCCTGGTGTATGCCCAGCAGCTCTCCAAGGGACAGCACGGAGCAGACAGCGCAGAGTCCTGCCCATCCTTTGGTGCAAACTGGTGTGTTGCTTCACTGGCTCCTCACAACCCAGACTCGTGGGGCGGCTGCCGTGGGAGGGGATGGGAGCCAGACTCTTACTCATTCCTATTTGCAAGCACGGGTGCATGTGAGTGCAAGACTGCCTCACAGTGAGCTATTTAGAAGAATGAGAAATATGTTTAAGAAAAATGACATTTGAGAAATTCACAATCTGTTTGCCAGTTTTTCCTCTTCCTCTATCAATTCACAGCAAATGTCTTATTCACCACCCAGTCTTTGCCTTCTTTTTGTCCTATGTGAGCATTCCTTTTCCTTTCACTCTTTACAGCATTTAAGGGACTCATTGATTTTTCTATATAACATATTAATCTTAAAATAGCTTTAATATTTGCATCACTGTCAAAAAATAGAAGTTCCTTTGCTGAAGGCTATAGTACTGCCAGAAAAACTATAAATTTATCTCAGAATATGTACATATATTTTCCCTATTTCCCAAGCATTAAAGCTGCACATTCCAGTTGGAAGTCCCTTTAAACTCTTTAATTACACAGGTTATTTAGTCTGGCTCTTTCCTTTCCGATTACTTCTTAACTAAATGAAATGTCTGCCTCTTGCTGTCCTTTCTACATTAGCAGGCCCATTATTGATTTTTATTATCTTTCCAAAGAGAAGGTTTTGCAGCCGATTGCGATTTACACTGTAAGCAGTTCACTTTGCAGAGAATTCCTGCTGCCACTGAGACTGCTAAAGATGGTTCTCTGGCAGCTCAGCCATGCCCAGCACTGAAGCAGGTAATGCTGCAAACATTACTGAGCCTTGCAATGGGAAACAAAGATGAATACACAAATGCTTCTGAAGCATAGAGAGCACACTGATATCACTTATTTATGAAGCATTCTTACACCAAAATAGCTCCTCCTGGAAGTTTATCATTTACCAGCAAGCTCCCTAAAGAGGTTCCTATGTGCTCTCCAGTCTGCAGTGATGTTTGCAGAAGAAAACATGTTGCTTCTTTTTCTTCACTTGCAATCAATGTAGGGAAAATGCGGGTAAAAGGAAAGACTGAGAAAAACAAAAGAAGTGAACGATTTAGATAATGCGTGGCCTTTTGACAGACCCAGAGATGATCATGAAGTGGCTGACAAAGGATGTTGAAGTCCAGAAGTGTCAGGATGGTTGGTCACCAGTGCAGCGTCTAGAATTACATGCAATCAAGGAAACAACTCCCAACAGCCACAGACCAGGTTTCCTTTTTCTCTGTTGGGTACATCTGAACAGCAAAGCTCTAACAGCAAATTGCTTCAGTTCTAGCCCTTGTTTATGATACGTTCCTATTTGAAGGCTTCAGAGACCTGATTTCTCACTGATTATGCCACTTTCCACTCCTAGCAGCAGCATCAGAGCAGAGGTATCAGAGACTCAAAGGAGAACAAAAACAAGCATGAAGTGGGAACACTGATTTTTTTTTTACCCTTACACTACACTGTTCCTCAGCTACAGTTCTGAATTCACGAAGCACTGCATAAGTGGTCAAAACCAGATGAAAATGAAAACATAAATTGATGATTCAGAAAGAAAGCTGGAGAAGACCATATTTTAAACAATAATGGTTTACAGTGGATTGAGAAAATAGCTACCAATAAAATAAATGTGAAGACTCCCATCAAGCCTACTGAAAAACCCCAGAGAATGCAAGACAAGGCAGGAGATTATAAATCTGGTTACTGAGAAAATGCAGCATATTACGGTAATGAAGACCTCTGCATTTCTCCCAGGTATCTATGCAGTTGGGTAAAAACACATCTCAGCACCAAATTATTTTGTAATATAGGCCTTCACAACCTATGGGATTTACACAGTAGGATGCAAACATCTCCATCTAAATTGATAAGTTTGGATGCAGACAAATCTATTTCCTACTCTCTGAGACTAGACCCTCATTTTACTCAGGGTCATGAGTATCACTGTCATAGCCTCGAGAATAATTTCAGTTGACTATGAAGACACTTGGTGTAGTTACAAACCAACCAGCCAGGTAACAGCTGTGGAATGAGCGCAGTGGCATTTCCCAAAATACATCCTCAACCTCCACAGTTGCACCAGGCGTCCAGCTGAGCAGCCTCAGCCTTTGGCTAGAAATGGCCAATGTCTGGCAGCCCCACCAGTGCAAGTCCTCAACAAGTGCTGCCCACAAGACATGCAAATCACAGCAATCACAGCATAAACAGGAAATGTCATTTTGCTTTTTCTGGAATATATATGTGGTATCTATACAGTCACCCTCTCAAACATATGGCCTGCAAATACTTTCCTAAATCCCAAGGAGCTACAAAACCCAACTAATATTTCTTCTCCTCCCTGCAGAATTTCTAGAGTGAAAACAAATTTCAAAGGAATTTCTTTTACATTCCTCGAATCTCACAGATCATCCTCCCTTGTATCAGTGACTTTCTCTTCACTGGCAACTGTTCCTTCAGTGACACAGAGCACAGACCACACCCTGAACAGCAGCACCTGCAGCACACAGCACACATCTCTGGCTGAGCCCATTCATTACAGCACAACCATCAGGGAAGCTGTAAAATAATAGCTCTATAGCACCTTCAAAAGAATCAGATTTATGAGAGAAACATTGCAGTCCATCACCATTCTCTCTTTATTTACTTATGTTCTATTATAAGTGTTTCTTTTCATCATTTCCATGTCTTCCCCAGCTTTTACTGGCCTGTTGGACAATTTTCCTTTTTTCCTAGTAACTGAAAATTAGAGTTCATCTAACTCAGTAGAGTTTTGCTGTGTACCCCAGATGACAATTCACAGATTTAAGTGATGTAATGTCAGAAGGTCAAAGACATCACTTTTCACGTACCAACCTTTATGTTAAAGTTAATGTGATTTGATGGTGGGACTGGTACAAATCACGTCAGATTTGAGGGCAGACCTTCCTCAGCTCTCTCACCACCCCCCACCCACCTCCAAAGCAAGCTCAGTGCCCAGATTCAGATCAGCACATTTCTAACTGAACCCCCAAAACCCTTGTGCAACATCTAGGCCAGAGGGACAAGAACAAAATAAAAGTACAAATAAAAGTACAAATCACTTCAAAATGCAGCAGGTATGCTTTAAAGTAATTTTTTCACTTGGTATTTGAAATGAGTTACAATAAACTAATCTTCAGATTTTGAATCTGAAGCATTTTAATGCCTTCTGAACTACAACAAAGATGTCACATTCCACAGGCAGGTTTTTCTCTACTGGAAGAATTTGCAGTGTTGCAGGTAAATTTTTTAGCCATCCAGCTCTTACTATTTCATAGAACCTGATTCACAACACTCTGTTAGTAACCTTTATTAAAATTGCATCACTCATTTCCCTTCAAAAGGGACGATATATGCAGTTTTTCATGCTACATCAAACACTGGAAGAAAAAGATAGAGAGACACATTTGAATTTACATAAAGATTGCAAGCTGTTGTTCCAAAGTAATTCTGAAGTGGTGTGCCCTGTGTGTAGGCATTTGATCTGATCACATTTCTGCATATTGAGTGTAACATGTACAAAATCTATAATTGGAGTCTCTTTTCTGAAAGGAGATAAATGGCTTTTCTGTTAAAGGAGAAAATGGTACCTCTCTGGACAAGGTCTTCCAGGCCATTTTTATTATGTAAATTGAGTCTTTTATTTTATCCAATACATATTTAGAATTGATAACAATTTTAAAGAGAGATGCTTAAAATGCTTTCTCCATTTTAAAAGGTTATGCTTCATTAAAGATATCTTTTTCTTTATGATTTTTTCCCTGATGTGTAAACACTGTATTTTACTGCTCACTTAAGGAGCATTTAGATGTTGGGATTGATTTGTTATTCCCTACCTGCCTCCAACAATTTGCCACTTCTGAAAAACAATCCTATTTCTGGGGGATTCTGACTGGGCTCAGTTTTTCTTAGCACGAGCTTATACCTTTTGCTACTCTATATACTTAAAAGACATTACCACATTTCAGATGGGAACATCATAAGAAAACACTCCCTGTACAACTCTGAACTGCCCAATCAATCAATTTCCAGTGTTCTCTCGTCTCCACAAGCACTGAAATTCCAGAGGAAAAATAAAGAAAAAAAATTGATGGATTTTGTTTGGGTTAAGTTTTAAGTTTTAGTGTCAATTTTCTCTGGTTGGACAGATCAATTTTTCTTATGAATTGCTCATGTCCTCTCAGTCCATTTCATTCTAGAGTGCCTAGTTCCCAACAAACAGCCTACTCAAAGTGTTTCACTATGTCTTCTATTCCCAAAGCAAGTTGAAAATTTCCCAAGTTTGCTGCCTTTTCATGAAAACTACAGAGGAATGAGAATCTAAAAGCAGACCTCCTGTTCCCACTCTAAAAGTTCAGATCACAAGTGCTGTACTTCTCCAAACTCTAAACCTACAAACTCAAAATAGGAAATAAATTGCTACAGCAATACAATAACACAAAAAAGTATGGATGGAATACCAGGATTGTAACATGTGAACTATTCCTACTGCAGCCTCTAGCAAGAAGGGCCCTGGCAGGAGGTTCCAAAACAGCAACTCTTCAAAGGGGGATAGAAAAAAAAGGGCTAGAATAAGATGATTCCCAGATGAGACTGCTGTAGATCCAAAAGCTCAGCTAAGTAAACAAGGACATTAATGTAAGCTTGGTAAAATCAAGAGTAGAAAGAAGCCAGCCACTAACATGTCTCTGAAGTAAGAAACCCCCAGCAAGCACTGAGACAGTCAATCTGCAATTTTACTAAACTCTAACTGGATTCCAGAGCTCCAGCTAAACCACACATGAGCACAGGAGAGGTGTGCTGTGTGGGAACAGGAGCTGCGCTCAGAGCCAACACTGCACTGCACTGACACACCTTCTGGAAATGGCACTTTGTTGCAGATGTTGACCATGGTGAGGTCCAGCTCCAAGTTGGCTTCAACCCTGACATTTACACCCCTGCTGCTAAAAGAACCTGTACACATGCTCATTACCTCACTGCTGCACACCAGTCAGCAGGAAGGTGTGGGAAGCCTGCAGTGCTGAACCACCACTCCTTGCTCAGCAGTGACACTCTGCCAGGTCATTATCAGCCTCGGCAGCCTCTGCTTTACCCAACCATTAATCCTCTGGATCACAACAAACCCCATCACCCAGAGGGCCCCACTCCATGCATCATCATGTCACAGAATCACAGACTATTCTGAGTTGGAAGGGACCCACAAGGATCATCGAGTCCAACTCTTAAGTGAATGGCCCATACAGGGGATTGAACCCATGACAAATCATTCTGGCCTTTTGCATCCTTCTCTGAAACTTGCAGATGTTTTTGGGCAGCAAGCTCTGCAGCTCCTCCTCTTGTTCACCAGGACCTGATTTAAAATGACCCCAGACCTTCTGGGCATGACAGCAAATACAGAGGCAGAAAGGAACCAGAGCCTATTGGAAATACAGACTCCTGAGAGCAGCCAGCCTTTAGTTTTCACTTTCCCACCCCTACACCCAATCCTGACCCTGCAGCACACCTACATAAGCCACAGTCTACCATATTGAGAAAGCTCTTATCTTTGGAAAAAATAAAATGAAATAAAGTGACTGACTGACTACACGATCCAAGGACTGTTAACAGCTACAGACACCAAAAGAACAGGGACCAGGCTTGCAGGTCTCTGATGTTGTTTCACCAGGGACAGCTGCTTTGTTCCTGTAAATCACAGCACCCAGACGGCCCTGCCCGCTCCTCTACACCAGCACAGGCAGTGAATTCCAGAAAAAAGCCACTGTCTGTTCCTTCTAGTCGCTACAGCCTCTTCTTTTCTCTGTCTGTCCCTTGAAAATGATGTGGTAAGAATGGTGCCTGCTTGGAAAGAAGAGGTTTTACTGCCTTTATTTTTCCAAGAGTAGAACAGTTCTCACTGTGTGAGATGCACTGAGCCAGCTGCTCCCCATTGCACATTCCTGTCAGGGCCTGTCTGTCAAATGCTTTGTTCTCACACCTCTTGGAGTTACAATATAGAATAATAAGATGCATAAAAGCAAATGGATGAATGAGAAATAATCAGCAAGAATTTTAAAAAGTAGAACCATGTATAAATCATATGGATGTATTTTTAATATATATATACAAATAAATGCATATACACAAAAAAGAGCAAATAAAATAACAGAATACACTTTATATTTCAAAAGATCTAGTGACAAAATTTTACATTTGCCCTTAAATACTTTCCTTTTTTCATGAGTTTTCATTAAAAGTCAAAGTATAGACATTCACAAAGGAAGATGCTGCCCATTAGTCCACAAGGTAATATCTTGGCCAAAAAAATTTGTTTCCTGGATCTTGCCAGTTCTGTCAAAGAGTCTATCTAAAATATCCCAACCTTGTGCTCCTTCTCTTGTACAAAGTCTGAAAGTACTTCCTGCTGAAATCAGTAGAGTAAGAAGGCAAGAAGGGCTTTAGCTCATCGGACTCACTGGACAGACAGCATGGCACGTCTGTGATCAACTGCAGTAGAATATTCTTAAAACACAGTAAGTTTCAGCTGGTTTTTTTTACTGGGCCCAGAGGTGTGGAGGAGTGAAAAAAAATAATATTGTGCCTAATACCTGATTTACAGACAACAGAATTGTAAAGGATCCAAGCTACTCAAACTACCAAAGCAATTGCACATCTTCAATAAAGAAATATTAAAAAATAGAGAAAAAGCAATCTTTTTAGTGCTTCTCAATTAAGTTGGTATTAGAATATTGGCCTTTATTACATTCTGTTTCCATTATTTCTGAGTGTTAAAAAGGTCTTTGTTGGCGTTGGGACTGTGATATATGAACCTCAGCTGCTCTTCACATTTGGTATCCTGCATTTGCCATTCTAACTAATGGGAGAAGCATGAAAATCGATATGTCTCCACTAAGAACTAAGACTATCTAAACTGACCTATGACATGCAGCAAAATAAACATTTCTCATCATTTTCTAAAATGGATTCTGCATTTTTCACCTCCACAGTAGTTTGCACATTGAAAATATCTAACATTTAGCAATTACATTTGTAGGGAATGGTAGAATAAATGAACTATGTCCACTTTAGGACATTTTAATATCAGAGATAAATTTATATTTTCCAGCAAAACTAAGCAATACAGCTACCAGGAACTTAATTTTGATTGTTTCACATGCTTTAAAAATTCAGACCTCTGGGATCTCACATTTCATAGTCATACTGATGAGCCATCACGAAAAGACAGCAGTCACTTTTGAAGTTATAGGCTGCTAGCTATAAATTGCCAAATTATATTATAAATTATGAATTCTTTTCTATTCACACAACAGGACAGAGGTCCTCCTAGCATAATAATCTAATAATAATTGATACAATAGCTTTCTGCATATTTGCCCTTCCACAGCTAAAATTAGTCCTTGTCTGCTCATGTTCAGAAACTCTCCTTGTCATGAATTTGGGAGTGTCTGTTGGGTTCCGCATTCCCATCAAAACTGAAGAACTTTGAGAGTTCATTTTGAAGAAATTTGAGACCTTGTAGCTACATGCCATTGCCAGAGCACTGCAAATCTGATATGAAAGAGTGCCCTCTACCCTCCAGCCTCACTGAAATATTTATTTCCCTGAACATCAAGACAGGCAGACCTGTGGCTTCTTGCTGATGAACCACACATTTGAATCTGTTTGCAAAATAGAGTCCACAAACTTCACCTGCAGACTATGCCACATCTACTGAATGTCTTTGAAGGCTACACAGAGAAGAAATCTTGGGCCCTTATCTGTTTTCCTTTGGTGTGCTGTTTCCTTGAATTCTGGGTTAAAGATTTTGGCAGCAATTTGCAAGTCTAATTAGTCAACATGTTGTTTGGTCCAGATTCATGAAGGTACATTTGTGCATAACTCCTTCACCAGGAGATCTTCAGAATAGATATTGGAAATAAGTTTTTCACTGAAAGAGGGGTCAGGCACTGGAATGGGTGGCCCAGGGAGGTGGTGAAGTCACCACCTCTGGAAGTGTTCGAGAGGTATCTGGATGTGGCAATTGGGGATATGGATTAGGGGTGATTATGATGGTACTGGGTTGATGGCTGGACTAGATGAAGGTCTCTTCCAACCTGGATGATTCTGTGACCCTGTCATTACAAGCTAGAGGTCTACATCCAGAAATCATCTTCCCAGGAACAACTCTCAACTACTTAAAAAAAAATCTTTAAAAAAAAGTGTTGAAAAAAATGAACAGGCCAAATTCAAGAAATATCTCCTTTCATCCATTTCTTAGAGAAAAACTTTCAGTACTTTGCAATTTTACAAAGACAGTAAGCCAGAAGAGGAGTAAAGATACCCAGAAATCCAATCATGCTGTACACACATAGGAGGAAGACAATGTTCCAGGTTCTACATTTCAGCACGAAAGAACAAATGAAAAACCATTTGCCAACAATTTGTATGCCAAAAATGAGAAGCCGTAATTATAGGATTGCAAAGTTATATGTAGGTATTAGAGGGAAGAAGAAAAAGTTAAATCTTCAGCTTGCTTAATATATTAGTTCTTCAATAAATGGATCTATTTAAAGAACATCATTGTTCTGTTTTGCTGAAGAAAAGCAGTCAACTGCTTTCTATAAATACAACCAAGAAAAACTTTGTAGCGCATTTCAAAAGAAAAGCTCTATGAAGAGCAGTAAAACCCAGAGAGAAATCCTCCCTGAGAGCTCTTTCAAGGGAATAGGCTAAAGATTAGCATTTATCTGAAGATCCTCGGAGAAAAGGGCGCTTTCATCTGAGCATTGCAGGTCAGACTCTTAGGAATAAACACGCACCTGGCACGCTGTGTGGGCTGTAACCTCCCTCCACCCACACTGCAGCCCTCATCTGACATTTCGGTCCATTCATAGAGACTGGAAGGAAATTGAAATCATTTGCTTCATTCTTAAAAAGCTTCTAATTCCACATTTCAGTCAAAATCCTTTCAGCTACATGTACCTCTTCAATGAATGTTGCTCCTCCACACTTCACCTCACATCTCTGCCTCCTCCATTTGAGACAATCCTATGCTGGAACTAAATTAAGAACTTGAAAAATGCTAATGAAGTAGGCAGAAAATGATTTATTGCAGGACCAAGAATTTAAACTAATAGAACAATACAGCACTTTTTGATCAATCTACAATACCCCACAGGCAGTTTTATTTAAATCAAACTGTTATCTAAAATAAGATGAAGAAAAAGTAATTCAAAAGTATATTCTAGAAATATTTTAAATTAGCTTTGTAGAGACACAAGGGTACTTGCTTTCTGCTGCATTAATACTGATGGGCTGATATGGTATCTGCAGAAGCCAGGCAATTAGAGCACTAAGAGACAGGACTCACTGAACTGTAGCACAGTTAGAAACATGATATAAAATAGTCTTAGATGAGAGAAGTTTAAATAGTTAAGATACTTATACTAAGAATGATCGTTGACACTTGTAATCAAGATTTCTAAAGACTTTACTAATCAGATACTTTCAGTCAAAATAATTGAATACATGCTGTCACATTATTAAATTCTCTTCCTAAAATAGGCAGCAAATTTTTTATTGGGTTCAATGAAATCTGTAACCTGCTTAAACCTGGTTAAACCCAATACCTCATCAAAATACATGAAGCTAAAAAAACCCATATCAACCAGACTAGAACAGACCTGCACCTGCTCCAACACATAACAAAGTTTTGGGGCTTTGAGGACAATATTCAGTGAGTTTGCAACAATAGAATTCTTAAGAAAGTATTGGGTTCTCTTATGTCCTAGGGCAAATCTGCCAGTGAGCGCCTCCCACCCCTGAGTAACAAAAGCCCATCCACACCTTCAGGATATACTGGAGACAGAATGACTGTGCCCCCTCTAACTTCACTGCAGACTTATCTAAGCCTCTGCAGCAGAGCCGAGCCTTGCACTAAGACACCCTGAGACTCTTTTCCACTAATGGATCATCAGCAAACATTAACATTTGGCTGCAAAGACCACTAACGGCACAAGAGGTGCTACCCCACCAACCACCACATGTGAGGCAGGGCAGGACAGAGGCAAGGACATTCCTGGTTTCCAAACAGGCTGTCCCCAGGCTTGGTGAGCCTGTGTAAGGTACCATACTTAGAAATGCTTTTTAAATAGACATGCACAGCCAAGGAATTGCAGCTAATTCTGTTCTGTGTGAAAAGGATGAATTTCAAAACACTGCAAACTCTGTACTGTCAATGATGTTCAAACTTGTTCACTTGCAAAATACACAACGTATCTTCAAAATGCATGTGCTAATGTGGAAGTGGTGAAGACTTGTTCATTCTCATTTGCCCCAAACAGAAAATTCCCTTAAAAAAAAGAAAAATGCACTCTACTTCTTCTGGGAATAACACTTTTTTACCCTCTCCTTCTTTCCCATGTGGCTTAATATTGTTCAAAAAGAGAGAGAAATCAAAAGATAGTTGGTCAGTAATGGTGTTAACTTATTAATACTGAAAGATGAAGAAACTGAAAAAAGAGACATGTGACAAATTACAATCTACATTTATATGTATGTTATCCTATTATTAGCACACTTTAGACTTTAAACCAAAACATCCATGAGGAAACCTTAAATCATGACTGTAAATTTAAACACCTGCAAATGAGAGTTCTGCTGTACAAATTTGCTCCCCAGCTCTTCCTTACTCTGCTGTCTTACAGGCAGACCCTCTCAGGGAAGGACATAACTAACCTGCTTTCATCTCATCACTCAAAAAAATGCAACTCAAGTACAGGAAATCATTATCTGGAGCAGAATTTCAGGTAGTCAGATAACAACACTGGTATTCAGGTCCCTCTTCCCAGAACTTTTTTAAAGGTCCACTAAGGTAAAACCACTCAGCTAAGGACCTCTTACATCACACTCTTTTGGATCACTACCTACTTCACAGGGGAGCTGAACATTAATGTGACAACACAAATTAGGTGATAGAATTTTGCATAAACTTACTGCCAAAGAGCCAAGTTCATCTTCTTATCCTTCTGGTTTAGGCAGAGATTTGCAGGACGATTGATAGACACTGGTGAATCTCTCCTTTATTTCAGCCTACAATGAAACACAAATAAATGACCCAAATCAGACAACATGGTGGAAAGCACTGATGAAAGACACCCAGGATAAAATGAAACAACTCCCTAGCAGGGAAGGGAGCTCTCTGTCTCTCCTAGTCGGCCACTGTGAGATGGCAGTGTGGGTTTCAGCTCTCTGTGTGCCTCAGCAAGTGCCTGAGAGAGGAAGACTACTCAGGTGTCTGCCTTAGGACAGTCACTGGTAAGAGAACTTACCACAGAATACATCTCCAGGGGCCCCTCCTTGGGCAAACCTTCAAACCTTGGAGAATCCAGAGCAACGCTCCTTTGGTGCTGTCTTTCTAAGTTTAACAGAATCTCAGAAAGATTCAGCCTCACCTTGCCTGAACTCAGTCAGTTACTCCCTTTTCCAAGGGGGACAGTCATCAGCTTCCTTAAATAACACAGTGGGCAGGTTCCTCAAACACACAGATGGCTTTTTGCCAGAATCACCTCACACATGTAAGAGAAGAGTAAATCACCTCAGAGGTAAAACCCTTTCCCAGCCCTGAGTGCCTCACAGCCATTCCTGGGTATGAAACACATTTGCTGGGGCTGAAACCAGACCCAAACCGCTGTGGCAAAGGCCTGAACAGGTGAGCTCCTGACTGGCTGCTGACTGAGACCAGAAAATAGTGAGGCAGTGATGAGTTTGGGGTGAATGATCCCCAGCCTCCCTTTCCAACACCTGATTAAATTATTCTTTAATCAAATTGTTCTCTGCTGGATAGCAATTCCAGAGTAATATTTGTGTTTATCAGGTATTGCAGGTCAAATATGTGCCACGACGATATTGTTGCTGCCACTTTGATATTGTTTCCCTAAAACGCAACATCAGGTAAATATTTATGAACCACCTTTCTTTGAAACTTGATTTGTAACTGTAAAATTATTCTTGAAAATAATCCATGCACTTATGGAATGTAGTCGATCTTGTCTTGGGATATGAGATCAATAACGCAAAATCTCACACTTTGTCTTAAGCTTTTGCTTCTAGTATAGATGAATGGAGACCATCTTTAGGTCACATATTTCCAAAGTAATAATTTGGTGGCTCTTCAATTGCTCCGAAACAAAGTGGTGGCTTCAATGTCACTCTCCATGTACAACAGTTTATCATATAAAATTCAGCATCCCACCCAGCAGCACCTGTGGAGATTGATCTGGAGAGGCACAAAGACTGAAAAACCTGTACTGCCTGGTAGAAATCATTCTCCCTAAAAAGAATTGGAGATTTCAGTAGGAAAATAGGCAAGATACAGGGGAGTCTGCCACTATTCATGATATAGTTGTTCTATTTTTCTTCCAGAAGTCATCTCCTTTCCAGATCTCTGATAACACATTTTCCATCAAAGTCTAAATTAACCCCTTTCCCCCACTCTTAAAATTTGTGTCCCAAACCAGAAAACTTCTACAATAAGGCAAAAAAACTAAGGCCTTAGGTGAAATGCAGCTTCAAAGGAAAACTTGCCAATTTTTCCTTGCCTTCCTCATTTCCCATAAAATATTTACCCTTAGAATCAAAATTCACATATTCTCATGAACAGAAATGCAGTTGACTCTTGGAAAAAACAGATGTTACACATGAAGTTCTGAGGAAATTTCTTTCAGACCACATGACAGAAATCATCTAGCTAATTGAGTATGTAGCATGATGTAAGGAATCACTGCCTAAACTTATGCATTGGCCTTTTTTCAAATACTTTTTTTTCCCTTGAGGATGCAGAGTTTGCCCTTTTGAATATCCTTTGTTTTATCAGTTGTCTTCCCATAGGCTTAATTCTCTCCCAGGGCTGTAATGCCAGTAAGTTACCTAGATGCTGAAAGTGCAAGAAAACTTTGACATTTAGAAGCAAGCTAATTATTTTGCTTTAGTAAATGTTCTGAAAGGCTGCAGAAATTAACATCTTTGAGTACAAAGAAGTCAGTGGTCTGGACAAGGAAAAGAAACATAATGCTGTACAAAATAAGACAAATATTTTAATTAGCATTTAGAAACTTTTTTAGGGAGGTATTTTATTTTTCTAATTATTATCCTTTAAAACATTGTTTCCTTTGTAATAGGATAATTAATTTTCAAACATAGCTAAAATAGGATAAGAAAGATTCCATTATTTAATTTTATGGAGAGTTTTGTGGTTTAAGCACTGTTCTCCTGAGTCTATCATACACAAACTTTTTACTTTTCCTGGTCTACAAAGAGTGCTGGAGTCTTTCCCCAGGCAATTGTTCAGCCTTGTGTTTCTTGCCACAGCTTTATCCAGCTCTGCTGCTCCATCTGACACAATTCTTGTGTCTGTGTTGAAAGCAGCAGAGTTTGGGACCTGTGAAGGGGAGCTTCTCATCAAACAAGGACAGAGAGTCTCCAAAAGCACACGTTATTCATACTGAAACCAGCCCTGGAAAAGGATGCACACCAATCTCTCTTTCAGTGTCCTCCATCCATCAATAATGCCTATCCTTAGGGACACTTCTCTTTCCAGAGTTACTGACCCACACCTATCTAGAAATAAAACCTCCTCCTAGTCACACAGATCAGTTCTGCCACTATGCAAATTTAAAATACTACTGATAAACAGAAGCAGCTTTTTTTTTTTTTTTACCAAAGCAGCACAGGGAGAACCTTCTTAGATTACATACAGTAACATCACTGTCCATAGCCTTGTATTAAATTAGAAAGTCACCAACTCAAGTTTGAGTGTTCAGTTCCACCAGCAAATGCCCCTTCAGCTGTTTTGACATTGTGGAATAAAGGATTTGTGGAACCACAGCGACTTGTCTGGACCAAACCCTTCAAAATCATAAAAAGCGGCATTTCTACATCATTACTGAATACAATCAAGTGACCACAAGGCAATTGTTTTTTAAAATATTTTGCAGCTTCACATCAAGCTTTTAACTATGTCTTTGATAAATCAAGATATATGTCACTATGTAAAGTGCTTTATAAACATTTAAGTTTTACTATCTGTTTGATGAAAGCATCAAAGGACAGGCCAGAGATGTTGTAGAGGGACCCAAGGGACATCTGAACTTCTCTATTCATGCTGTACACAAAATCCAGCTGCTTGAGCCACTTTGAAAACCGCATCACTCCAGCAGTGAGATCCAATTACTGCAGCAGTGATCCTAAGTTTTTTTTGGGGGGTTGTGGTGGTTTTGGTTTTTTTTTTTGTTGATCTTTTTTTCATGGAGGGCCATAGGCACATGGCTAACCACCTGCACACCAAAATCAGTAAGAGACTGAGATGTGACCACTGAGTCAGCTCCTGATGGATATGAAAGTTGTATCATTCCAACCCAATTCAAAATGCTACATCTGATTGTACCCCTATCATGAACTCATGTCAGACCAAACTAAACTGATTTCATACATATGATATTAGCATGGGAGTTTAAGATGATCCTTTCTTTGATTTTTATTTTTCAAATAGAAGTGTTCAAAATGTTGTGAGATTGTTTCCGGAGAAGAAAAATTGAGTGTCTCCTCAGTGTTGAAATCGATTTGAATCAGTCAGATTCTAGAAGTTTACATTTTCCTTTTATAGGCTTGATGCTGCCATACACATACAAAGTGATTGACTCAGTGGATTTCTGTGCTTTAAAATCCTACAAATTGCTGGACTAAGTCAATATTCACGTCAGCGACAGTAAGAAAAAGCAAAATAAATATGTATAATGTAAGCTATTGCTCAAAGGATGCTGAAACAGAAAAGAAGTGGAGGAGACCAACACAAATGTCTCCCCACAGGGGCAATGCTTATCAACACCTCAAAGTAAAAGGGAAATATCCTTGAATATAACCTTATACATTTGTCACAACTTTACTAATTGTTCACCTACAAGAAAGCAATTGAATCATAAGGTACCTTTTGCCTAATTTCCCTTGAGGGTCAGCAGCTGTCAGTCTCTAAGTTTCAGCTTTCAAGTCAAGACTATACTCTGAATAGAGGAAGTGAAATCATTCCCAAATCATAATTGTAAAGCAAATTCTCTGGTTCAGGAGAGATTCCATTCTCTATTTTTAAACAAAATGTTAAAGCCCATCCATGAAGGTGGGCTTATTAATATTGCTTGTAAATCAGATAATTTATAAATTGTATTTGTAGGATGTGGATTTTTGATAGTCTAATCATGATGGATTCTTTGTTATCACACCGATAACAAAGCAAACTGAGCAGCAACTCAGCCTTGGGTCTGAAGGCACGAGTCACATGAGTGGCCCTAAATTCTTCACTAGGTCATTTGTATCAGTGAAGGAAAAAAATAAAAATAAAAGCACCCCCATGAACCCACAGACTGTGACCCACAGTTGTTGGGCTGCAACCAACCAACACTCTTACTCTTACAACTGCTGTTGAACTAAGGAAAACAGTTTCTCTTCATTTGCTGCCATCAGAACACGTACCAAAATTCTGGTCGATGACAGCGCAAATCTAATCTAATGAACTAAAAGTTCAGCTGGTGCTCAGTTCAGCCACGGGGACAGATGCCCCAGACAGATGCAGTGAGTTACACCTGCACACACAGGGAGCCTGCACAGCTGGACAGATGCTGAAATTCCATGGGGAAAGTCAGCAAGGCACTACACAAAGTAAATACCAGAAGTACCATGTACAACACATGTCACTAGATCCCTCTTGGAAGCCAAGACATTGCTGAGGTCCAAGCTCACTTTCTCTGCTGTAATATAACCCAACCTCATCAGAGCTGATACACCCACTGCAAGCCAAACCCTGCTAAGCAGTGTTCTAAATTCAGGGAATGTGCATGAGGCCTACTTAACCCCCCTTGATTTAAGAATTGTCCTTTGTGGTGACACTGTAGACTGTAAGTACTTCAGGAAGCAAGGGGGACTGAGCATCCTCTAACCAACCTGGGAAAGGGCTGAAGCAGAACTATTTGGAAATGAGAGTATTCCCTACTGAATTCCCATTCCAAAGCTGAGACTTTAATCAAGATCACAGCAATTCATATAGAAAGAATTTAGATATTGCTTGTCTGACTTACCTTGGCAAAAAACAAAACCAGACTCTGAAACAAACTGATCTGACTTCTGCCATCTGCATCCACTCAAGGGCAAAGCTGCCGTTCTGGGCTTGTAATTGTTGTATAAACAGGGCTGAGATTTGATGTTTTCACAGAGCATGTTAAATGGCAGATTTTATCTGGGCTGCAACAGCAATTGCTCTCACCTTGCAAGACAAAAGATGTTTCATGAAAGAAAAGGTCTGCTCTCCCCAAAAATGAGCCCTTAGCTAACACAGTGTATGAAGAGAGGAATATCCCCAATGGCACTGTGTTTCTGTTTTGTCTCTCTAGGTGTTGGAACTCTTATCTCAATGTTCCTGCAGTCAACCTTACTCAAATCATATTCCAAATTTTCAGCATTACAAAGCTGCAAATTCAGAGTTTACAGTGTTGAATGAGGTGAAGAAGGTGTTTAGTGTACACACACATTCAAACCCCTGTCTCCAGATGTCTGCAGGTGGCTCCACATGAAGCTCAGGTGTGCAGGCACTGTTCCTGTGTACCTACATGTTCAGAGCAATATTTCCACACAGCAACTTGGGCAGAGAAGCTTTGGTCTTCAATTAGACAGTGGTAATGAAGCCTGACATTCTACAATGGAAATGACAGGAATACAGTTAAATTAGATGTCAATTATAGAAGAGTCTATTCTAGATTCATGTTGATTTATAATTTGGGGGAAGATAACAGTAGATAAGCATTCAGTCACTCCAGGGCATAGCTGTCTTTTCTAGAAATCCTTTGTTCTAGAATTCCAGTGGGAGACTGTCCCTGAGATTAGACTTTTAGATATGATCTCCAGTGCTTCCTACTTTCACTTGAGTCAGAAAAGCTTATATGCAAATAGTCAGAAATTAAATCCAAATCATTGACAAATGACTTTCTGAGAGACTTGAAGTGAGTTCATTCTCCAGAAAAGAAGCTGCTGACTGTTAATCTAATGCTGTAAAAGACCAGCCTACCCAGGCAAAGTAGGAGGATGTCATTAATAAAACACTAGCATTTTGATTTTTCTTTCAAGAATGTGCTCAGAGCCGAAGAACATGTCTTTAAATCCCTGTACAGAGGTGGGTTGTAGAATCCCACTTGCCTGGAAAGAACACAACAGCTTCCTACTTTCTTAATTCAGGGCAGAAAGAAGCTACAGAGGACAGCATGACAGAATGCAGAAATCTCCCCAAAGTCTAGCCACTATAAAGGTACAAAAGAATAATAAAACCCCCCAAAACAATACAAATAATGCTTCATTCCACGAATGTTCAAGTTAGGATTTACTTAATGAAATGCATTTCTAGGTATTCACAAAAATAAATGTATTCAGGAAATGCTTTTCTGATACATATAAGTAATAAGCTGCAGGGTAGGTCCAGCCTGTGTTATATAGATGTAAGACTGGATTTGACAAACCACTAAAAGCCTGGCATCCACAGTTACTAACTTCTAATTCAGCCTTCTGGATAAGCTACACTGTGGTACACAGGGTCCTTGAGCCAACCTCAGAAAGGAAAAAGTATGAAAACATCTTATCTGCCCGTCTTGAAGTTCACAGTGAAAGTGAGGGCTGACTGAAGGGCTGCATCAAGGCCACTTTCAAATGGTAAGGGAAGAAATGCAGAAAAATGAAGCCAGACAGAGGGAAACAGCCGAAAGGTCATGGATAGAATGAGGGCTGCCAGGTTAAAGATCCATTCAGAAATCAGGTCTGGAGGTTAAAACAAAAAAAATGACATAATTATATAATATATGCAATTATGACCCCCTCTTACTCCAGTACTGTTTCACAAATTATACAGAAGATCTGGAAATGGTTCAGGAAAGCATGACAGGGATGGGCAAAGTTAGGAACAGCTGCTAAACCTGCAGAGATGAAGGGAGAAATGACAGAGCTGAGAAAAAAGTCTGCAAGATCATTAAAGGTGTAGAGCAGATTTCAATTGTCCAAAAAAAAAAAAAATTCAGGAACTTCAGACAAAGATCAGCAGGAAAAGGCAAACACAAAGTTCAGACAGGTTTTGATTTTGCAAACCTTTACTGCAGAAGATAAAGAAGGTGAAAAAGTACCTGAGTTCAAGGGAAATTGGGACAAGCTCATGAAGATAACTCTTCTAGGGCCATTGAGTACAGAGTCACTAACCTCTTGCTTACAAAATTCTTTTCACTGAAAAGTGTTGGAAGGCTGAGAAAATATTTAGGGAGATATTACAATGTGTTTGCTCTGTTAATTACTTTTGTCCCAGCCTTTCACTTTGGCCGCTGCCAGAAACAGGACACTGCACAAGGCAGACAGCTGGTGCAACCAAGCAGAAGCTTTGTCCTGCTTTTAGGTAAGTACAGCTGGGGAAATTTGCCATCATGACTATTTTACGGTGAATTTGGAGTAGCAGAGTCATCTGGGAGCAAATCCTAATTTTCTTTCAGCTCAGAATATTTGACAAATTCCTTGACTCCTTTCAGCCAGGACATTCCAACTCTGTACTGGATTACTCCACTTTAACTGAATTGTTGCCTGATGAGTCATAATGTATTAAAATGATCAAAGATTTTTTTTTAAATTATAAGAAATTAATAATCTTCTCCCAACAAACTTCTCAGAAAGTTGTTTTGAGCAAGAGCTTTTCACTAAAGTCAGGACTCAGCTGGGACTCTGTTAAGTACTCCCAATAAGCAAAAGCAGAAGTATTACCAGCAAAAGCATCAACAAGTGTTTTTTCATTTGACCAGGACTGGCTGCGAGTCAAGGAAAAAGAGAGACAGGAATATTCAACATCTTTCCACAAATGGCAATGTGAAATGGCAGATTATATATAGTCTCCCCCAGAGCAGGTGCTGCTATTCACACACACCAAGCACACTGAGCAACAGGCTGTGCTACCACCCTGAAAGGCTTCCAGAAAACAATTAACCTTGGGCAACAATTTAGGCAAAAATAAGTTATGAACTGTGAATATGATTTTCAAAGTGTGACTAACCAAAATATTTCAGTACAGTCCTCATGTAAGAGAACTCTTAGAACTCTAAATTTATGTGATATTACACGGATTGATATGGTAACCATGTAAAAGAAATGAACCAACAGAGGATAAAGACATTTGCCCTTTATTTCAAGGCCAGAATCCTGTGCTGAACAGTGTCCAGGTGGGTGCTCACCAGTTCAGTGGAGATTACAGAAATAACTTCTGTGTTATGTATGCAATGGTCAAGTTCAGACAGGATCTGTATAAATATTCATAAATAAATAAATAGTCTGTGGGACTATTTATGAGACTTCAGAAAATTTGAATAATTTGTGTTGCCAGTCAAGTTGCTAGTTTTAATTTCTTTGTTGGTCCAGTTTTCATGTTACAAAATAAAATACTGACAAATCTGAAGCAGATGTAAGTTCATGTTAATTAGAAAATTAATCCTCCAACCCAATTTTTCTGCAACTTGAAAAATTTGCGAATATCATTTGGAAAATAATTTCTAAGTTATAAAAAAGAATTTATACAAAGAAATTTTAAAAATAAGTACTTTTCTATTATTTTTATTTTTTATTTTAATTTTTATACTCGTATTTCTTTTCTTATAAGACCAAACTTTACTGCAGTTGAATATTTTAATTAAATCTTCAACATTTTTTCCAAAATTGTTTCAAAATTTTCTTCAGTACTTTCAAAATTGATTTTTCCTGGCTTTGATGTCCACCTCCAAAACAAAGCTGGATTTTTTTCACAAAGAAATTGTTCAGAGGTTTGAGCAGCCAGAGTTTAAATCTGCAGCCAACATACATCGTGGAAGACCACGGGAGAACATTAATACATTGTTTTTATGAATTATAAGAAAAACAAATGTCCTGAGAATATTTGAAATTCTTTTAAATAGAGTCCTTCACCAAAGTTTTAAACACAACTGCCATGAGAGGCACAGAAACTAACACTTCTGCTGTCAGCACCAGGCCCTGGGGACTTTGAGAGGTTCAAGATTCGAGCAAGTAAGTTGCATACTCCTAATGTCTGAACAACAGGGTCTGGAAAGCCCTTTGTGACACCAGCAAGTGCTTTTATGCTGCAATGTGCAAAGCCACACTATGCTTCACGTCTTGGCAACGTGTAAGGTTAGAGGTTAGTGAGGACTAAATGATGCTGCTATTAGGAAACTAAAATTCTTTGCTGGAACCCTTTTATTCAAGTCAAACTGGCAGTTGCAAAAGCATTCTCTGGTTCAAATGCTTGGGCACAAAATAGACAGGAAGAAGGAGCTCCCTTGTGCCGCCAGCTCTGGCCTCTGCTCCGGTTTGCTCTGCTCTCGCACTCCAGTTGGTTACCAGGCACAAGGCAAGTAGACATCACAGTCTCTCCTATTGGAAACGAAACATTTGGAAGAGTAATTATTGATGAGAACAGGGAATCCAGTCCCAGTCTCTTCGGGATTGAGTGCACCAGGCTATTGTGGGTAGTGGTTAACTCTTTCTTCAGGTCTGTCCCACCCCCCCACCCCCCCCCCCCCCCGAACTAGAACTGGTAAAGTCCAATCAGCAGGATGGTGTCAGTCTGGAAAGCAGGGTTGCTTTTATGGGAACCAAAGACCAGCAAAATACATCCAGTGTTAAAAACAAAATCCATGACAAACCAGTCTGGCACCTACAGAAAGCTGAAATCCTGGCACACAGTTACTGAATGCTCTACTTACAAGTTCAGAATGCTAACTAGAAAAGTAAGTCGCTGTGTGGGATGAAACTTAGGAAGGATTTTACTCTGGCAGGTAAACCACGTCAAGGCAAGATTGCTAGAAAATTTTCTTTTGTCTTGCTTCAAAGTTTGATGTATATGTGTTAGTCAGTCTTTAATTTACCTAGGCAGCACAGTTGGCTAAGAGTGGGAGGCTTTTGCATACTTAAATACTAGGAGAAAAGAGAACTTTAATACTGCTGCTGCACAACAATAAAAATAATAATTTAGCATTTCTCTAAGGACATTTAGGGTGGATACATGACTTGTCTTTGTCAAAAGCAAAAAAATAACACTCCAACAAAACAAGTTTGCCTATACACAACACCTCTACCTTTAGGCAGCAAAGATGAGATCAGCAGCAATGAAATGCAACAGGAAATGGTGGCAGCCTCTCAAGTGACTGGTGCTCTTCTATGACAACCAGGACAAAAGTGCCATTCATTGACAGATCACCTTTAAAACAGGAAATTCAGGTACTGTTCTCAGCATAATCCTGGTGGCAAGGATTGCAGCAAGAGGGGGAAATTCCTCTTGGGTACCAGGAAACTCTTCAGACCATTCTTTACCTACTTCTGTCACCACTAACATCAGACACAATACAGAGTACAGTACAGAGGCCAGCCAGCCTATACCTACATGAAAAAGCATCTTTCCTGACAATGCAGATCTACTCAAACAAGAAAACCAAAGGAAAAAAATCTACAACTAGTAATTTGATCTGTTTAAGAGCCTACAGCAAGCTGAGAAAAGGTAGGCATCCCATTTGCCAGCTGTGCAACTGCAGCTATCATTTGTTACCATTCAAAATCTCTGGCAGGTTCTCTAGCCCACCCGTTTCCTCACCAAGAGATGAGACTGCTGGGATCACAGCAGCCTTCCTCAGCAGAGCCTGGCAAAGCCAGTGAGACAACACACCTTGCATAGGCAAGGGGCAAACACTTCGGGGAATTAGTGCCTTACCTCTCCATCTGCTCAGTTCAGTCCTTAGCCTGCTGGTGGGCTAAGAACAGCAACATACTGGGACTCTGGAGTACTGTAGCCACAGATTTGTTCCTGGGATCCCTGAGAAGCAATTTAACCACCAGAGAGAAGAAAAAAAATGCACTCCAAATGAGGACAACATCTAAACATAGTCTGCTCCAGAGAACAGTGACTGGCGGGTGGCCATTGATCAAAGATGGGTGCCACAGCTAATGACAAAATCTAATGAAAAAAGTGAAGGAAACACAAGTAAACTGAGAATCACCTTAACACCACAGTTGCCTCTTCTCCAACTAAACACGGAACATTAAATTCACACTAAATCACTGTGAAGATTGGCACTACTGGAGAGGACACTCTAAAGCAGGAGCTAAATGTTATGGCAGCATGTACTGCTGCTTGACAAGGAAACTGCGATTTTCCCCTGCAAAAGCCTTTGGGGACTTCTGCAGCCAAAACACAGGAGGCTTTAAAGAGCTACCTATGACTCCACAAAGTAAGACAAGGTATCTCTTATATCTGGAAATAAAAAATAAGGGTGCAAACAGTGGCTGTTCCAGAGTATAGACAGATAGGATCATTGTCCTTTTCCACGCCTAAGCCTTCCAGGATTCCACTTTATACTTGCATTATATATAAAGGAAAGAAAATCTTTGTGCAGCAGTTTGGATAATCCTCTATTCTTTTTTGGTAAATCTGGGCACAGTACTTTGGTAGGCTTTCAAACTCTTCCAAAAGATGTGGGAAGGTTTGGGAAAATGTCAAGATTTTTATCCAGAGATGACTCAAAAGATTTTGGAGAAAGTCTCCATCTACAGTGTATGAGTGTGTGCGTGCTCACTGTGCACAGAGCTGTTGACTGACCTTCAAGATATAAATGTCAGGTATTTTTAATCACTGAAATAAAAAAGCCAAAAATAATTTTTTGGGTCAAAAATCATTGAGTTTTAATTAAAAGATTATCATAGCTAGCAGAGTCTCTCTTTCACGTACTTCAAGGAAGGGACTACTTTGCTATCACTAAATGGGATAAAAAGAAGCATTTTCAATACTAAAAGAGTAAATAATGTTATACAAGAGCATCATTTTTATTCCCAAAGGGCATTTCTAAACTAAAGCTTGGCATGTACTGTTGAAGCTCCCCAGGAATGCTGCATTCTGTTAATTTCAGACACTAATGTTCAATGGTTTGAAAATTTTTAATGAGAACGGCCATCTCTGTCGATTGAAGGCCCTGAAAAACAGAATTAAATGCTGATGTCTCGTTTAGCATTTGAAAAAGTGACTCTGCCTTTAGACATTAAAAATGTCTCATATAAACTTAATTCCCGTTCATTTGGCTGCTGTGTAGTACTGCATCCCATAAGCTTCATGTAATACTGTGCAGGCAGTGAGGGCTGCTCTCCTTCAGGGAATGAAAGATTTGTGAGACCTTTTTGGAGACAAACACCCCTTAAATTTCAGTCTGAAGGTAAAGCCCTTGTCTGGGATCAAATGCATCTCCCCTCATGACCAACAGAACCAGCAACACTGGCTGAAAATCCAGTTCTCATTATTAATTTTCAAGTAACTGCAAGGAATGCTCTTCATACATTACCAAAAGCTACACAACTCCCCCACTCCCACACAGATGAAATGCGTCATTAGAGAGGTCGAAGAGTGTGGTTAAGTGATAATAAAAGAGCCTTTAAATTTTATCATGTCAGATTTGAGCTGATTTCTCATGGCTAATTGCACACTATGTGTGTTGGCAACAAGCTGGATGCTCAGGCAAGCATTGGTTTCTCCCACCATTAGCAGTGAAGGTCCCTTGGGAGTTTTAGAAGATCATTACTAGACCCTGAAAGAAATGGTACTGGCCATGAAAAATTGCCAATACATTTATATGTTCTTAAACACAGTATAAGTTCTTAAACAGATTTCTAAAAATAAGAGTTTGGTTTTGTTTTCATGCCTCTATTCTAAACAGAACACTGATGCACAAGTTGTAAACTGAAAGCCCAGAGAGGTCCATGTCTGGCCTGTGTCATTTTCATTTCCATATAATACCTTTTTAAAACCTTAGAGAGTCATGGAAACAAGAATAACAATTTCTAAATGCACTCATAAAAGTTACAATAAAAATACACATCTCACCAGTTTGTCAGGCTGTCTTGTTACCTATAATCACAGTGATTGAAGTTTCTGTATTTCAAAAGTAAAAATAGTAAAAGTAGCAGTGGTATAATACAGAAAACCTATTGCAGTTTATTAGTCATGGTACATTAGAAGAAGAGAGACTTTGGCAATGTTATGGCCCTTTTAAAATTGGTGCCTTCCCAAAAGAGAAGGTCTGAAGAGATTCAGACTTCACTTATTTTTCAGAGACCTGGTAAGCCACATCTAGAAAAACACTGAATTCAAGCAGGGCACGCAGAGGGAAGGAAGAAGGGCTGGGGAGCTGCAGATCCAGCACACATATTCATCATCTTGTTTATTTGTAGTGCCTGACCTACATCTGACTACCCAAACACTTAGAGAAGGGGATAGTTCAAAAACTTGTTCTGCATTTGAAAGCTGTTATATAGACCTCTCTGGAGAACAGTAAACAAGCAAGAGAGGGTAGAAAAGCAGCAGCTTTTTTTCCCCCCAACAAAGCAACGTTACATCCTGTAGGAAGCCTTTGCAACTTACTCTGTTTTATCCCATAATGAAAACAGGGCCTATGGCTGAATTACTGTTGTGAGTAAAATGATAAGCCCTGCACTCTTAAACAACAGAATCTCTGTGTAGTAAAAGCAAAATGTGATTAACCTGACTGTGATTTTCCTCAATAAAATCCTTGTGGAAAGAAGTGGTCAAGGTGAGATTGTGAGAGTTAGAGGGGACACTTCTATGATGTGGACATCAGCTAAATACGGTTGTATATGTAGCCAGTCATGAAGAGAATGTGGTGATTGCAGTACATTAACCTGTATAATATTCCTCATAGGCAGCTTTTACAGTCATATAAAGTGATGCACATGGTGGGGAGAGGGAACAACACTGAGATTAAATGTAATTTTCCATATAAAATTATGCTCATTTAGAAAGAACTCCTTAGTGCCAGAAAAAATAATTTTATTAAAACATCAACTCAGTCCACAAAAGGTATCTTAAAAAAGGAAGCAAACATGGGGTATTACTAAGGAGAGAAGTAAAAAGCAAAACAGAACCAGGATGCAGTTTTATGAATCTACATTGTGACCATATTCTTCACTGCTATAAACACTTCCAGTTGCCCTACTTTAAAATTAATGGAGCAAAAATAGGAAACATGCAGAGAAGGAAAGAGATTATAATCAAAAATTAGGTATAGCTTCCATATTGAACACTATTTAATCATCTTGGAAAACAAAAAGATTGGGGTTGGGGATATGGTACAGATCTGTAAAATCATGAATAAATATTGTAAACAGGAATAGAAATGGTGTTGAGCATTGCTTCCAATCTGATAGAAGAATTAGCTGGACTACCTTTGACTGACTTCAAAATCAACTATTAAAAATACAATAGTAATTTATTGCATTCAATTTAAGCATTGCAACTAAATGAAGCATTAAAATTGAGAGGCTGAATAAACTGGGCTGAAGACCAGTGTAAGTACTGCCTTTGGAGAACAATCAGACTTCCTGAGCTTTCTTTTTAACTGGTTCGTGACACAAGATAAAGCAAAATAATCCTGACTAAGTTTTAAATTATGAATGATACAGTGAATTATTAATGTAAAGGTACATTAGTGTTTACTCTTAGCTTCTACCACTCCTCTTCTCTGTTTAACTATTCTTAGGTAAGACAGACAGCTTTATTGATGGTAAGAAATAATGAGCTCTTTGCACACTATAATTCAAAGTACAGAGCCTGCACACAGCCCTCTAACCTGGGAGCCTCTGCAGTCTCTGGAGGGGATTGTACATGATGACCAGCACTAGAACCAAAGGTTTCCTCTGGAGTCAGTGATTTAACTCCATTGTTCGAGACCTTTTCAAGCTCCAGTGAATCACATTGAAGGCAAAGGGAACATACAAATTAAGGACCTGTTCTTGCAAACTGTGCTAAATCCACTTGGGCTAGACCCAAGTGTCTCTGGAGGCAATGAGGTGGATATTTTCACAATTCTCCATTTTCTGTCCCAGGTTTATAACTTTCAGCAACAGCTCCCAAGAAAACACCACACTGCACAGTACCCACATCCTGCTCTGCTGCAAGGAACAACTTTCTCTTGTGTGTCAAACCAGTTTTTACCATGCTTGGGATTACTGAGTAATGGTGGAGAAATTCCAGCTGGAGAAAATGTAAACTGCAAGAGTCTTGGATGGGAAAGAATAGAAGAACTCTGAAAGAAGAGAAATTGGCTCTGTTTTAACCTGAACATTTCCATTAACACTAGCAACCATCTCAAGATGAAGCATTTAATTCTGTCTGGTATATAAGCTCTTTTTGATAGTAAACAGTTATTCAGAAGTAGAGAGCTAAGAAATCATGGACCATGAAGAATCCAGCCTCTTTTCACTAAAGTTAATCAAAACTGTGGCAGTAAAGTTAATGTGAACAGAATAAAATAAAATCTAGATATTTTTCTGTTCCTCTGTTATGCAAATTAACTGTGACATGCACAGCTCTATTGCCTGTTTCATCGCCAGCAGGAACCCAGGTAAGGTAACACATTTTTCTTTTACAATTTACACTTCAAATTATATGATCACCCACAGCATGCTGCACTGCAAACTACTGCAGGCAGACAAAACACAAGATGAGGATTTCACTGCTTGCAACAAGCATTTCAGGACTGGCAAGAAAATGACTGGCAATGTTTCCAAATAAAAAAAATACTATCACATTATGGTAAATAGTCATTGGGTTTGATTCTTGGGCAAAGCTTTAAAATGTCTCTGACACTCAGTAAAACATTTTTATATATGTCATTATGAGCTGCAGACAATAACCTACTTCTGAAAGGTTCAGAGACACATTTAAGCTTTTGTAATCAAACATGGAAATTAAATCATCTTGTGGCATTTATAATCTTGATTAAATGAGAGTGCTCTGTACTAGCAGTCACTTAGAACTACATCATAACATGTTTTCAGACTAAGAAGCTCTACCATCACTGCTCAGACTCCACAGAGAGCACACTGTACTCGTCCTTCAGTCTTCCCTTAACAGGCAACTCCAACTCAAAAGGACAGAACCACTGCAAAAAGAGCCTTACACTTCCCAGGACTTCCTTTATTTATCATATGGCAGAAGGAAAACAATAGCAGAAGGCAAGAGAGAACTCAAACACTTGCACCCTTTTAGAGCTGAATTGCTGGAAATCCAGCTCTCTTTGCCCAAAATGATGCAGCTATGAGTGCAACCCTCTCCAATGTCCTTGGAGTCTACTCAAGATATCCAAAGTAATGCTGAATCTCTTCTCAAGTGATGAGGAAATAGCCTTAGATTTAAACAAGCTAAGAGCTGTGCATCTTACTTAAATACACACACAAGACATTTCCTTTTTGGAAGAGAGAAGTGCTGGGAATTCTTGAACAGATACAACAGAATAATGTGAATTTTGTCAGCAAGTGTTAGGCCAGCACAGCTGCTTCCACTGAAGTTCCTGAGAAAAGCATCAGGACAGGGTAAAAGACTAACCTGAGGTGATCTCAACCCATAAATAGGCACCTAAATTGCCAATACCAGTGATAAGGAAAAATCAGGACTGAAGGCAGCTGGATAAAGCCCTGAATAACCCAGTCTGCTCTCACTCCTGACCCTGCTTTCAGCAGAACACTGGACTACACACCAACTACATCACAACCGTCAAAAATCCTCCAAGTTCTCCCTCTCCTTTTTCACAAGTATGAAAAAAGCAACTGATTTTTATTAAGAATAAGAGGTTGATAAACATCCTTGCTCCAATTTCCCCTTCCTGTTTTGTAACAGACAAAACACTTCTCCAGTGTCCTTCATTTTAAGATGATTTTCAGCTATGTAAGGAAATGCTATTTAAATTACAGCCATATTGTATGTTACATTACATATTTGACAAGCATTGCACTCAGCTGGCTTTACACATTTCACAGATAAAAGAAACTGGCTGACTATACATCCTTCTTGAAGATAAAATGCATGTACAAACATAAACCTGGCATAGTACCGGCAGTTACAAAAAAAATATTCAGAAGAATCAGCACATGTTACTCTATGATTATTTTTCAAGGAATTTCCTTTTATTTCCTCTGGATTTAAGTTTTTGTAGACACTGGATCTCATAAAGACAATGACATGACTGAATACGAAGAAACACTGCTCAGCTGTATGTGACACATACCAATATAAATTCTCTGCCAGGATGCAGAGAAAAAGGGGGACTGTGATGAATGTGCAGTGCTCCTCTTCAGCCCCACAAGCTGATTGGAGATTTTATTTGCAAAATAAGTTTCTGCATGTCTCAGGAAATTTCACTCAGCCACTCTGGTCGGTAAAGAAAAGGTCACTGACTGAAGATGGAAAACAAAGCCTTGGACTGCTACAGATTTGTTTTCATAATGATGTAACAGACTGACCACAGAGTGACTTTTGTATCCCTGCTATCCCCACTCGGAATCTATTTATATTTCTTCCACAAAGCCAGTCTTGGTTCTTCTAACCTCCTTGCTGCTATCCCCTGCTTTCTCACTAGGCAGCAACTCTAAGAGCCAAACAGAAGTGACTCGTATGCTCTGAGAATAGAGGCAAGTGTTTCAGACTTTTTGGTGTAGAAGTGTTTTTTCCTGATAATGACACCTGTAGAACTAAATTTAAGTATTTATCTGCTTCTGGATACACCAGAGTACCTCAGAAAGACTTAATCCATAGATTTCACAGTCCAAGCTGCTTAAAATCAGAAAAGGAGCTAAAGAGCTCATTTATATACCAGAACCCACTATAATGGAACACAGTATGTTCTTACATCACAGAATCCATATAACAAGAAAATAAGCAAGTTATAACTTTAAATGATTAGGGAAATTTTCCATGTTCTCCAACAGGGAAAAAAAAAGAACAGGATTTTTCTGTTTTATTGAAATGAAGAAATATTGTTGAAGCACTCATAAATGTCTAGAAGATCATCAGCAACGCCTTCCAAATACCATCCATACACAGTTCTATTTTTAATGTTGGACTGTTCTTGAAAGCTGCTAAGAAAAACATTTATTCATAACACATAAAGCTGTATCCTGTCTATGATTCCTCTCCATTTGGGAGAGTATCCCAAGTGTTGGTAAAATTTTTAGAATTATTTCCAAAATTTTAAAAGAACCCAAGTCCTCTCTTTTTATCTTCTTCCAAAACTAACATCCAAGGATCAGATCCTGTAAACTTTATCTCACAAATAATTCATCAGAATGCAAATAAATCCTTTCCTTGCAAGACAGACTCAATAAATACCCTCTGGTAATTAAAGGTTATGCATTCAAACACCACATTTTATTTTATTATGCAACATTAACAGGAACTGATATGAATCAGCCCTTTCCCTTAGGAAATCTATTTTCAGGAAGATAGAAAACTCCTTTTCAGAAAATCTGTGTAAATATATCATGTATTTATATGCGTAAAAAAAATTTATTAGCTCTTAGAAGCAGAATTACTGAGGATTGAGAATCTTCTGTTGCAGAATACTTGTCCTTGGTAATCCACCACTTCCAAACCAGAACACGTCCTGTGCTGCATCACAAGCCAGCCAAGGTTACTATGGCTTTATTTCTCAATTATGCATCCATCTTTTGTCTACGGGATGAAATTCCATGGAATTGCCTCTCTAAAACCTGGCACAGATGTAAAATTCTGCAGTCCGTCTTGTAAAAAGTTATTTTCCCTATAGCATGGACCCTGATCAGCACATAGAACCATGGCTTGGAGAGCTGTGCCTATTGAAAACAGCCAGCTGTGTGTCTCATTTAGGGAAAAGATTTGTTTTACTTGCTTTTTCTCTTCAGTCAAATTCATTAAGCACTCACATTTTTGATTGCCTCTTCATGTACTCTGGTCTTACACTGATTCCTGAAACTTTGCTACTCTTTTAGTTATTAAACTTATATCATCAAAATCCTGTAATTTGGGAATTCTGTACTTAGCTGTACCCAGAACAGCTCTGACAATCTGCTTCACTAACTCTGCTCCCCAATTCCACAAATGTCATAAATACTGCTATAAAAACCAGCTCTGCAGTAACTTTCATAAAAGAACATCACACACACACAAAAATAGAACAATCTCAAGAACTGCAGTCTTGTGTCAGAAGAAAATTCCTGATAGCTATCAACACTTTTAAGTTTAAAGAACATTGCACCGATTATTTGCTGACTGTACCATCACAATCCTGAGGTTACAGTGTATATTACTCTGCAGTGATTACATACCTGCATGATGTATTATCATGTAGTGACTATTTGGTTTAGCTTTGTTTCAAGGCTAAGAGAACAACTTGAATTGGTGCTGACAAGATACCCCAGCCAATTGGTTACAGGAAGTAATTGGGCAGCAAGCCTGAATGGTCTTTTCATTGCTTTTATTTAAAATTATATTGGTGAGGAATTATTTCCCTCCTGTTTTAACTCTGTACACAATTTCACGTGGCACATCTCATCAGCAAGTAGTACCAAAACTCTGTGTTTCCAAGGAACCAGAAGGGAGCAGAGCCAGGGGCCTGGGGCAAGGTGAGTGTGTGTGGCTGGAGTCACCACCACTGACAGGGGCTGCTCCTGCTGAAACGCTGCCCCAGCTCCAAAGAGGCAGATGGAAGAGGGAAAAACAGAGGATACCATCCTGAACCCCTTGCCCTGTGAGACACCTCACAGCAGGTTGAGGTGCCCCAGAAGGAGCAGCCAGGGCAGTTTTCAACCTCACCTTGAACCACCCTCACCCCCAGCCCGCTACCCCTGTTTCTCCAACCGGAATACACCTTGTTTATGGAAGATAGTACCTTGAAAAAGAAAAGCTTTGCTGGCCTGACCTTTCCCTCTTCCTCTGTCTGTACATTCATAATTGACACCCTTGTATTTTGATGAGCAGCGCCAAAGTGTATTTTAGCTCATATTCGTAAATACTCTCGTGATCCTCACAGAAAAGGTAAGAGATAACGAGTCATTAATCAGAAAAACTTGACAACCTGATTTAAAAGAAGAAAAGTTAGCAGGGAAAGAAAATCCATTTGAGCTGGATTATGCTCAATTTAAAACCTTGTGAATTTCGAATTAACATCTTTATCCTCCTGCTCGAAGAATCCATTTTTCCCAAGCTTCCCAATTCCTTTCTGTTTGAAAGATTAAGTTCCACCATCAGTGCTATGTTCAAATGTAGTTTTCTACTACATTTGAACAAGTGGATTGCATCAGTCTGTTAAACCCCAAAACTTGTGAAACACACAGACTCGGGGGTTTAATGCTGATCCAGCGGTAGGAGATGCTGCTGCTCAGTAACACACACACAAGGAATTTCACGTGTATGAAGTAAAGCACTTTTTATCTTCACCATACTAAAGAAAATTAATAGAAATCCGTGAAAGTAAGCTTTTCAAAGAGAACTGTTTTAGTGACAATAGAAATTAACAAAACTAGAATCTGGATGACAGTTTTGGTATGTGGATCCCTAATTAAACAGTTGTCTATGACATGCTAGGGAAAAAACCCAGACTTTTTCTCCTCACAAAGATGCATCTATTCATAAAACAGTTCCTCAACCAATTTAGTTCTGGTATATCAGTTTCATTTCGATGTGGATACAGAAACGAAGCCCCATATCCACAAAATATAAGCAGATGTGGCAAATCCATTTCAAACTCCATGCTTAATTGGTTTTCTTTAATAGAGCTCTAATTCACTGAAATCAATAGGTTTACTGCAGAATTAAGGTTGAGAGAAGAGATTAACCAAAAAATACTGGTTATTTCTAAAGACCAAGCATATATTCTGCATGTGCATAAATCAAATGATAAAATCCTGAGCAAACACCCTCCACTGGCAACAGAGGGAGAAGGGAGAGGCTGAAGCTTTCTTGGGCCTCCCCACCCAATTCTTACCTGTCTGTCAAGTTCTTGTGTCTGATATGCCCAACCATTTTTAAAACAACCCTACAAGAGCCTTCTTTCTAATATAAGTTTCCTTTGAGAAGCTGCGTATGAACCCATTTTATACCCCACTTTCAAATGCACAATTCCCAATCCAAAAAGCCCCAAATTCTGAAAGTATCCTCACTTTGTGCTTGACAGAATAAAAAAAAACCACCAAGAAACAACAAACTAAAACAAAATCCATCCAACCCAAAACCAAACAAAAAATCAACCAACCAAAAAAGCCCTGCTTTTACTGTTGTGAAAGTCACCCCTTCACTCCAAGCCTTGGTCACTCTTCCTACAGAATTTAAGACTCCTTGTTATGAGGGACAGTATTCTATTGCATTCCAAGCACTGCACAAGGATGTAGCCTTTGGGAAGAACAGGATGAATAGCAAGCACATTTCAAACTCATCTCACCCAAGGATCCCAACAGGACACCATTCATGAATCTTTGCTTAATAATCATAGAATCTTAGAATCGATTGGGTTGGAAAAGACCTCCAAGATCATCAAGTCCAACCCTTGGTGCAACTCCAGTTCCTTTACCAGATCATGGCACTCAGTGCCATGGCCAATCTCAGTTTAAAATCCTCCAGGGATGGGGAACCCACCCCCTCTCTGGGCAGGCCATTCCAATGCCTGATTACTCTCTCTGTAAAGAATTTTTTTCTGATTTCCAACTTAAATTACCCCTGGCAGAGCTTGAGCCCATCGTGTCCCCTTGTCCTATTGCTGAGTGCCTGGGAGAAGAGACCAACCCCCACCTGGCCAGAACTTCCCTTCAGGGAGTTATAGACAGTGCTGAGGTCACCTCTGAGCCTCCTCTTCTCCAGACTGAATAATCCTACCACTCTTACCTTCCCCATTGTTCTCTTACTCTCCAAAACTTGCCATGTTTGGGAAAGCAAACCCCTGCAAGGGCCATCATTTATTTCAGGAGAATATTGCTTAGGAACATGCAGAAATGTCTTGAGATTCAGTTTTCTCCATGTACTGCCTTCACAGTCTTTTTAGAATTACTCTCTGTGAAGCACCAGTACACCTGCAAGAACACATCCATGGAATATGGTCCAAATAAAATTGAACAAAATTCAATGCAAGAATGTTAAAAGATATAAATATGCAAGTAGTACAAGCTGCAATTCCTAGCTTTTGTAGTTAAACTCATTTTTCTTCACGTCCCCACTCAAATTTCACTTTTATCATGAGGCATGCAGGACTTGATGAGGAGACCAGGGAACATAAATCTTTAACTTTCTTCACTGATTTGGTAGAATCAGCTCATGCAAATTACTGCTCTCTGTAATAACTGTTTTTACCAGTCTCTTGTCTGTCTTGGTCTTTTTGTACAAAGACTGTGTCTTCCCAGCCTGCATGGGAAGGAGCCCTTGAATGGAGCTTTCAACACCAAATAAATTATAATAAATATCACTATAGATAAAATTTTTCATTTTCTGTAAAAACCAAAGTAGCATTTATTTCTCAACCACTCTTCAAGAGGTGATTTTTGCTATCACACTCCATATAGTGAAACATTTCTGACAAAAGCACTACTACATTTTAATATGACCTAGAAGTTAAACAAACCTTTCCTGACAAATCATTTTTAAAAGATAATATTTCGTTCAAATGAATTAGTTGTAGCACAGTTCCTTTGGTAAAGTGCTTTCAGGTAAAGGACACGATTTTCACCATTAAAGCTCACCTGGAATAGCAAGCAGTTTAAAGAGACAGACCTTTCCCTGAGACAAAGATGTTGTCTCAAATCTCTAGTGTTTCTGATATAAACCAGAAATAAGAGTGCATTAGACAGATCCCTTGCAAGACATTAAACACCAATTCATAGGCACTGTCCAGAAGGGAATATTCTTTTATGAGTAGCTGTTTTATTTTGTTCTTAAAGTCTCATACTCACCCTGAAACAGAAAGGGAGGTGTTGGAAATTCTTAAAAATTTTTCAAGACAGAGGGTTTCTTCCCATCATAATGCAGTTATAATGATATCTGATTCCTGGAATTAATATTACTATTTTGTAAGTGCATATTTTTTTTATTTTAGAAGCAGGGTTTGCTGATGGATGCTACAATGTTTATTCTTTTGTCTAAATTAGTGTGCCCACTGCAAACCCTTTGAGGTAATTCAGCATCCTCTTAGCTTTTATTTAAAGTGCTTGAATGAAGGAAATGGAAGTGCCCCAGCATTCAATGACCCATAGGCTTTGAATTAGGACAAGCAGTTCAACTGAAGCGCTGCTACATTGTCAGAAACGTACCCAAAATCTTCCCTGAGAGCATAACAGTGGTTGAGAAGGCAGCAAAACTGATAAGCCTTTAGGGCATGCAAAGTTATCTCCATCCAGAAAAAATATAAACTGTCAAATCCTGGCAGTTGCTATGGAAAGAAGAATAAGGATAGTCCCATTCTGTAGGTTAGCTTGGCCATGCTCTACAGGGGGTTGTGCTGTCAGGGCTGGGGGCCTTTCTTATACCCCAGAGGGGTTTGTGCTGCACCCACAGTCACGGATGGGGCTGAGAAGGCACCAAGAAACCCCAACAAGTACCTTGGCCAGCACTCCCACAGCAGCACCTTGTTAGCACAGGTCTCAGCTCCTTTGCTCACACAAAACTTGGATTTTACTCAACATGTGGCATTGAGGGGCATTCTGCCTTCTAAAAAATAAAAGTCATAGCCCCTATCATTGCAGAGAAAAACACAGACATGCTCAAGAAAGCAAGGAAGTACACATATTTTTTAATCTTTAGATTTTCAAGGTCTGATTCATGATTTATAACATATAAGATTAGTCACATCTCAACTGTGTCATAGACCTGAGCTGTTTAAGCTGAAAATGTTGCTGATGCAACTCTAAAAAACCTCAATGAAAACTGAATTATCTGAAAAAATGCCTTCCAAGTGTTCACTTAATGCAGCTGAGCTTATTTTGGCTGGTTGGATGAATATAGGTGCTAACATTCTATCGTGCCCTCAGGATGCAAGAGGATAAACTATCTTTTCATCACCACCAAGAATGAAAACATGGCCCATGCAACTTCAGCATCTGCAACTTATATTCTCAGCAAAGACTGTGTAATCCCCAGGTAACTACTAAGTTTGTCACAGCATTTGACAGTAAACCTGAAACCCATTACTGGGAGCCCTGGCAGAGACACCATTAGTTGGTCCAAGTTTTCAGACTATTTACTGACTGGAGCAGAATGTATTCTAAGGGAAGCCTCAACGCAGCCTATTCTGTTTCCAGGATTGGTACCTCAAGCAGAGAGATAGGGAGAAAGTAGACTGGAAGGAAGATTAACATCAGTTAAAATTCCTCGAGCTTTTGAAGCTATCACTTCTTCCAGAAAGACGTTGCAGTGGCTTTTGAGCTCACCAGTTCAATACTGAAAGGTCACCAGGAACATCTGACTAGTCCACTAAATCCTCCTGCTCAGTGGTCAGTACTGTTTTGATCAGTTCTTGCAATGAGGCTGAACTCTGCAAGTACAGCACCTGGAGCCTGTTCCTTCTTCTGAGCCATCATACATTTAGAGAATGGCAAAGAGAAGATTATTGCAAGTTCAGAATAACAAAAGGATAAGGGGCTTTTATTTCCCAAACCTCCCACTTGCAGCTCAGACATGATGTCCAGTACCTTTATGTTTTATCTGCTAGAAGACCTGTCTAACTGAACTGTATGTCACACAATCTTGAAATATTTGGAGGTATATTAAATGTCTTTGCTTCTCATCAAGAGAAGGGCTCTTTATTTTCTCAGTGTATAAAAGCCTCTATTTCTTTTTTTATTACAATTTCCTTCTACATGTTGTTGTCTCATATGTGCTCCCCTCCCCACATAAATAAAACATTACAAGATAAACATGCAAATCAGATTTTTTTATACTTATAGATTAATGGTGGTTTAAGGACAAAGACACTCTGAACCATAACAGGGCAAGAGGTGCCTTCCAAGCCAAACCATTCTGAGAGTCTGATTCCGAGAAGGAGAAAATTAAAATAAAGAGGTGACACTGCACACATTACTGAATTAGAAACTGGAGAAGCTCTAATTTCACACTTTGTAAAAAGACAAAGAATATGGTAAACAGAAGTCTATTTAACCTCAGAAGTACAAACATGATACAATGAATTTAGTTTTAATTAGTATCTGACATTCAGTGTTCCAGTAGCAGAGCAGGATGGATGGAGAATTCTGCAATGAGATTAGCCCATTAGAAAACCCCCAAAATGGAATATGCATCCACTTAACCTGCATTTTAATGTGTGATTTACTGCACAACAAGCAAAGAAGATTAATGAGAGCTTTTCAGTACTGACAAAATCTCAATACATGCAGGAAGAACTGAAAGTGATGGTTATATAAGACCTCAAAAGCCCAAAGATACTCTGTTAAGTTATAAATCCTAATAGCCTAAGTAATTTCAAATGTTTCCTTTATTTAAAAAACAGCAACAGTGAAACACCTAAACAAACATAAAACATTACAAACAAACCCCCTCAACTTGTTTGTTTCAGGCTTTAATTAATCCCAGGCTGTTATATATATCATCTGCCTGCCAAATTAGAGGCAGAAATGTAGAAAAATCTCACCAAAAGAAAAAAGATGGAGTTTCTGAGGGAGTTATTTCAATTTTAGCCACAAAACCCCTAACCCCGGCCCCACCAAAAGACCTCAACAAGAATCTCCCCCAACCCCCTTAAAAATATTTTTTCTTGTGTTCTGTTTCTGAAGTTGATTACCTACTAAACTTTTTCATTTTTTGCACAGATTAAAAATTCAAATCTCCTTGCCCAGGACAGGGAGGCTAAGAATGCTTGAGAGAGACAATGCTTTAGCCTACCAAAAATTATCAAAATCCAGTTAACAATTGCATCCAAAAATGCTTTCAAATGTACCACAATGTTTACAATTCAGATAGGCTTGAAGTTCACATCCCGAAAGGAGTTGTGCGACAAAACCATCCCCAGGGAGTTCACAGAGAGCACACACTGATGATCCAGTGTGGTCAGAGAGGACTCCCTTTAGACTCGACCATATATTAAGAGAAGGGAACTGTGGGTGGCTTCTGGGGATGAAATGAGGCTGTTCCCCAGAAGGCTGCATAACATCAGCTTAATTTGGTAGCTCTTCTGGAACAAATGCTTTTTTTTCTCTATGGAGAGAACTGAACATACACTTCAAACAGAGTTTCAATGATTTAAACCCTGCAAATAAAAGATTAAGCTCTCAACTCAAAACAGGTGTACACTCATAAATACTAGTATATTCAAAGCCACACAGGCTGCTGCTCTGCATTTTCCAAAAAACTCATTTTCTTTTGGCAGAAAACACTGATTCACTGGAACCCAATTTATTTTCTACACTTTTTTTTTCTCCTGAGAAACATGTATTCATTGATAGTATTGGCAAGTGTTTTCTTCATTTCCAGTGAGGATTTCTGCTCAAAATTATTCAAAAGGAAGAAAGCTGAAATTTCCTACAGCCAGAACTGCTAATGGCCCAATAGTTACAGTGGAAACAAGGGATGAGAAAGACCCAGTCTTAAATCCCTGCTCCACCAATTCAACACCATTTGTCTTCCAGTGGAGCAAGGAGTTGTATTTTAACTCTGCAGCACAAATCTTCTCCTGGCATATTAACAGCAAAACCAAGGTGAGGGCTGGGCATTTAGAGAGTCTGACCTCAAGTCTTGTCTCTACCTGGGTAGGTAAGTGGCCTGGAGTAAGTGAGGAGACTGGATGTTCCCCTCTCCACACCAGGGACTGGGGCTGGTGTAGCTGAGTTCCCTCCCTTAGGCCTTTGAAGATAAATGTTTGTACCAACACTGGCTGTGTTCTGCAGTATTTATTAAAGATGATCTGAAGCCCCTTCAAGCTGATTAAAAGCTGGGGAACATTTCTGATCAATTGAGCACTTGCACAGGTTCACTCTATGGTGAATCTGACACCGACACAAATGGTCCTTAAATGATCCAGGACACTTTGACAGCACAGTCCGGGAACCTTTCTAAGCTGCTTTCTGATCTTATTCCCAGAGAAAGTAATATCACTCGTGGAGAGAGTCATCATGTATAATTTTGTGCAATTGCACCTCATAAAAGTTAATTATAAGAGTTCCTTCTACCCAGGCACAAATGCATGCCTTTTAATAAGCAACACTGTAATTGAGTGCAATTGTCCACCACAAACCCATTCCGTGTACCCAGAGGCAATTATATTATTACTTGAAATACAGAAGGAAGCTCAACTATCATATAAATTAAGCTTTAGGACAAAAAGGCCTTCACAGACTAGGCCTATTACAAAATAGCAGTAAACATGAAGTTGTTCCTTTCAGAATCTGCTCACTGTAAGTGCAGATGAGCTCCTCATATGCAGAATTTCTTTGCTGCTCACTGCTGCAGCATTTCAGTTCCCACACATTAAATAAAAACACCATATGCATCAAGGATGAGTTGGAGGCCATTTTATGAACATTAAATTGCTTCCTGCTACTTTTTTTCCTCCATTCTAAACGGCTGTAAGACCAGAGTAGCACTAGGAAATAGAGGTTCTTTGGGAACCAATACAAAGGCCTCATTCTGATACCACCCACTGTCCTCAAAGCACAACTGTTACATAATTGAAAGGTAAGTATTGATCAAATGCTATTTGCATATGACAGAATCTCTGCTTCAGCATTTCTGTACTGTTTTGAATGAAACCACACAATTTCCTTTGGCAGGTAGAATGGCACCAAGCCAGGGTTGGTGTTTCTACTCCAAACAAACATTAGATTCTCTCATCCCCTACACAATCACTTGGCAAACACACAGAAAACTTGAGCTCTGGGAAGGAGGCAGCATAAAGAATATACATCATAGGTGTCCTCTCTGTGTGATTCAGCATTGTTGAAACAGGCTTGTTGAAAAAAGAGGACATGAGATTCATTTGTTTTGCCTTAAGTGAGGAGATTATAATTTTCCTGATGTTTGAAGTTTTAAAGAACCTTCACATAAAACTTCACATAAACAGCACAACGTTACAGTTGTCCAGTTACAAGAGACAGAGGAAAAGATTGTTGTGTGATCTTCTGGTTTCAAGTAAAACAGCATTTACAACTTTGCAGCAGAAAATGAGAGAGACATCGTGAACTGCAACCAGAACAAATGTGACACGTGTCAAGCCCTTTTCTCCACTGTAACTAACCAGAGGGTAGCTCAAGGACATACATTTAGAAACTGAGATGGTCCATAGAATTTTGTTACTACTTCAGAAGAGCCAAATGGGGGGGACCCCAACAAAAACACACACACACCCCTATTCCAAAGCCTGTCTTTTATTATAAGGCTCTGGGGGGTTTTATGATGATGCTATTGTGACTGGCCCCATTTTAATACCTCAGACTTAGTCAAGCAAGTCTATAAGTAAAACAGTTTAAAAAATCCAAACCCCACAACACTGATTTTCCAATTTAATACATCATAGCCCCTTAACTTCCAAAACTTCAATCATTTGCAAGAATGCGTTTGTCAAGGGGATTTTAAAGCCCCCCAAACCAGTGAAGAATCTTCTAATGGACATTTATAGAATGCAGTAGATTGCAAAGCCAAGTTATGCCATAGCTAAGGTAAGAAATTTTATGCATTAAGGGGAAGTGCTTTGAAGAAAATCCAGGAAACCTGCATGACAATACCTGATCTACAGAATTACAAGTGGAATGCTTCGTGTTCTCCCAGCATCTCTTCAAAACATTAATACAGTCAGTGAAATGCAGCTTTACACTATGCCTTGACCTTTGCAGTATTTTATATTTTGAGCAAATGGGCATTCCATCCTTTCCCAGAGGCTACTGAGACTGTAAACAGGAAGAAACAAGGAATTGCAGCCAATCTAATTACAGAATATTGAAAAGGTCAAAGAAGTGCATCAAGCCAGTTTAATTAGCAAAATGAAAGTTATCCAGAGCCCTTTGAAGTGAAAAGGAAAAAAAGGTAATAGAAATAAAGTGTGCAATCAGGATAGATCCCTTGTGCCAGGGGACAGAGGGACACCCACAGAACGTGAGTTTCAGGAGCGGGAAAATGGAAACCCATTTCAATGCCAAACACTTCAAAGTGCCAAGCAACAAAATCTGTATACAAGTGGTTTTGCACTTTATCATGATGTACTTAAGTCAGAATTTAATTGCACTAAACTATTGCACCAGTGTTAACAGCAGACAGCTCTGAGAGAGCTACTGGAATTCTGTTCCTCCCTGTGTGACCATGCCTGGCCAGGGTCATTCCCATGAGGCTTGACACACACTCTGGAAAACAGATATCAGCCATGCTCAGATATCCTATTGGTAAAACTGCCACCTCTAAGAAAGCTGGATATTTAGCAAACTACACAGAGGACTTGTTTTGACAAGGATATAAAAAGCAGAACAATAACTTCTGGGGTTCAGACAATCATGACAATACCAATTAAAAATGTGGAGACAAGAAACAGTCACAAAACGTCCTCTCCAAAGCAGAACGTTGCTGGCTCCTGTAACTCAGCACCTCACTTGCTCATATAGTGTCATTGTCCAGTATGACAGCAACAGTTTTCATTCACAGAAAATTACAAAAATGTCAGATCTGACTCTGAGTTTATCCAAACCATTGAGGACATGCCCCAGTTATTCCTACCACAGTCACTGCTCTTTTGCTGTTACTTACAAACAGGAGGAATTCTTTAGTAAATGCTGTCTAACATCAGGATTGATCCACACCACATAAACTGAAAATTTCAGTGAAAACATATATTGCAAGTTATCACTGACTACAGCTCTAACTTTTGCTATTTGTCAATTCTCAAAATATTTCTCATTCAGATCCCAGTAGTCATAATGAGAAGACTCATCCATCTTTATTACTTCAAAGGGAATATATTACCATTTAAAGTGTCACTTAATTTTCAACACCAACTATGTATTTTCTGGTGAAAAATTTACATGGAAACCACATCCACAGCACACAGAGATGATGATTAATGTCCAATCAAATATAACAGAGTTCCATCCTAACAAATATTTTGTTATCACCAGTCAGCATGATTTATTGTGATCTATAAAGCTTCTGCTCTCTCCCTCTTAAAAATAAATAAATAAAAAAACAACAAGAAGAAAAAAGACACTCTCTTTATAAAACCAATCTGTGTTCCCCACAGGAAAATTCAATTTTTGATCATTTTCAAAATAGATGAAAATAGTATTATGAAATGCCACAAATCACGCCTTCCTAATAGAAACCCTGGTCTGCAGCAGGCTCTGATGTGGCCCATGTGAAATGGCTCACAGTTGTGCTTCCCATTCATCTCTGCTTTGTTGTGCAGCTCAGCTCTAAAGGAAAATTCTCCTGGAATTATAGATCCAGAGCCAGACCCTCAGGAAGTGTAAGCAGCAGAACTCCATTAGCCAGCTCCTTTTCTCCACAGCATTCCCTGGGCAGTGCTAAGGACACCGTAGTGAGTGGGAATACAACAGGCGAGAGCTCAGCAGAGTCAGGCTTTGTCACTTGGTCTCTTCCACTGACAGCAGCACATCAGCATCGAGCAGGGGAATCCGTGGGATGAGGAATCACAGAGAAAAAAGGGCTACCAGAATACAACAGTCCCGTGTAAATGCTCTGTTATACACCTTAAAATCCTCCATTTCCCAGGCAATATTTAGAATAGTCCCTGCCTCAGGATAATTTGCAGGAAACAGTTTTGAGCAGCTCCCTATTTTTGTTGAGTTTAGTAACATGGAAATGGGCACTACACACCAGATGGCTGCAGGGCCAGGAATGGCCCCATGCATGTTCAAATATAAATACAGATTCTCTACCCTGGCCGTTTATCACTGTATTTTTCAGCTTTCTTATTACAAGAAAAGGAGGATAAATTTTTTTTCTACTTCATTAAAATGGTTTGACGCCCATAAGTGAAAATTGCTGTGCAACTGTAATGTCTTATTAAAAAAAGAAAACTGTCACATTTTTCCAGTGTATCACCAACAAATTTTGATTTCTAAAGGGACAGCTGACAACTGAATTATTGATTCAGATTCACCAGCTGATAAACTAGCATAAATTCATCCCCATTATGAGAATGCATGGACCACTGGTTCTTCTCAATGAAAATTAAGTCTAATCTTACTGTTTCTCTGATTTCTTTTAAAAGGTAGCAAAAATAAGAGGTATAAATACTAAATGGTGTTTCAAAACTAAACAGAGAGGAAAACACAAATTTTAGTAGTCATTCTGTCTCTGCACAATAAAAGGATATACTTTTATATATAGAAAATAAAAAAAAAACACTTGCAATGATAATATTTTTAAATAAGAAATCTACCATACAGTGACTTTGAATTTTTCAAGGTATTGCAGCACACACGATATTATAAGAAAATGCAACTATCCTGAAAACTTTCTCTCTTGGACTTAAAAGTGCACTCTCTGCAGGAATATTAATTTTATAAACAAAAACTTCCATAAAGAAAAGTACTTACATTATTTGGCAAGAAGGGCAGAAGGAGATTAAGAGGCCAAGACTATATAAAAGGATAATTTGGCTAAGAAAGGGCTAACACTTTCCCTAGGGAAAATGCCACCAAAAGCTACTCTCATTAAAGGGGAAACCAGCAATACCAAGTACATCATAATTCTCTGCAGAACCTTTTTAAAGGAAATACAAACCTCTTAGAGCAGTCTGTGACACACATTCCCCTGCTGAAGAGCTGTTGTGGCCCAAAGCAGCCTCCCCCTGCCATCACCCCTGCAGCCCCTCCCAGCCCCCAGCTCACTGCAGGAGGGACACACCAGTGCACCCACCCCACCACAGGCAAGGCTGGTGCTCAGCCAACACCCCCCAGGGGACCAGGCAAAGGCACCACATTCCAGCTTTCCTGGCAGCAAGGAGTGGGCACTTGATTTTTTATCTCATCTGTTCCAACGTAGCATGGGAGCTTCTGGCAAAGAGGTGGCATAGCAAGTTAGAGAAGTGTGAGCTGGACTAACACAATAAGACATCACAGCAAGACTGATGAGGGTGTGCCTAAACTCTCACTTTTTAGCAATGTTATCTTACCTACAGTAATCTCCAATTCCTCTCTAAGAAGTGGTTCTACTTGCAAAGTCCAAGAGCTGCTGTTTTGCCAAAGGATTTTTAACAAAATAGGCCAACACACTGGCAATTTGGAGGCACAGGTTTGTAGAACCAGCATGAAAGAAGCAGCAAATCCTTCTTTTTGAAGCTTTTAGACTTTTCCGCACACATTCTGAAAGCCACAACGAGTGCTCTGCCTCACTAAGCAGTGGAGTCAAACATTTCTGAGTGGAGTTAAAAAACCCCAACACTTACTTAGTTAAGGGATTCCCAGAAAAAGATCTTCTGCAGTATCTATAGGAAATAAGACCAAAAAAATGAAAGTTTTCCTCAGCATGACTAGGACCAGACTGAAAACCATTTCCTCCCAGCTGCTGTGGTGGCTTTTCAGGGAAGGCCATGCCTTCAGCATCAGGGGGAAGAAGGACATGCTCCAGTGCAGTTCTGCATGAGGCAGTTGGTATTCAAGTTAATGGAGATGTACACAGTGGCAGAACTTTCCTGGGTTATTACAATGTCTTCATTTTGAATCCAACTTTCTCACAATGCCATTTTTTAGTATAAAAACAGGTAGTCATGATCACAGACCACTCACAGAACCTGCAAATCCATCACTGGCAGGGTCTTTTTGTCACCTTCCCTCTTTCCCTCCCAGCACGGTGCCTGACCCAGACAGGCCCTTCCCTCCTCCTGCTGGCAGAGCACCACAGAAGGCAGTGCAGTGATGATGAGTTAAGTCAGTTGAGGAACCAGTCACATGTTCTTATCAAAATTTGTCAGGAAAACAAAGTGTTTAAGGAAAATAAGATAAAGTCAACACAGCCGGAATGCCCCCACTAATAAATTTATTTAAATAGAGGCAGAGAGCTTATTTTAATTTGGGGTACAGGAAGAAAAAGGAGTCTGCCTTAGTAGCAAAGAACAGGATGGGGAGCCAAGGAAGGTGCTGTGCTGACACTGCACGTCTGCAGGTCTGCTGTCAGCACTGCAGCTCCCCAGGCAAACATTGCACCACCTTCCCTTCTCCAAGATTTTTAATCTGCAATGCAAGGCAGGTGCTATCAAACCATTCATTAACTCAGAACTTGTCTTCAAAAAACGTATCTCAAAAGCCAAGGCTATGGCTCACAGCCCTGAAGGCACAGATGACAGCAACTCAATGCTCCAAGAAATGCTGTGGTGGAAAAAGATCTTTTCAAACTTGCTTGACTGTACTTTAACACCAGCAGATTCACCTTTTCCCTCACTCTGTTTTTGCTAAATAAAAAATAGCAAAAGCCCAAAGATGCATGTCCATAGATCTTCAGTCAAAGAACCTGTTTCTAATGAACTTAAAACTATCACCCCTGTATTTTCTGTTTTCTGACCTGGGCTTTCAGGCAGCAGAGACCCCCATGGATGTTATTTTTATTTGCACAGGATAGATTTTGAATTTTAAAAGCCTTTCACAACTTAATCCTTAATGTGATTCACCTTCACTATAGTCTTCCTGGCTCCCTTCACTTTCAAAAGCAGTTATTTTGCTGAGGTGATGTTTCATGTTCTCTTACCTTACAAAAAACATCCTGTCTAGTGTAGTTTCTAATTCCACCAACACAAGTACAAAATGACCGAGGTGAGGTGATGTGCAAAGCTAGTTATTTTGTGATTCCTACAGAATTTAATCTGATGAAAGTGGGTCAGGTCAGAGTGCCTCGACTGTTTAGTTAATGATCCACGTACGAACAGCACCATCCTCAAGAACATTTTTGGGCAAAGTGTGCTACAGAGAAAGAAACAAGTGATTTCTATTACAGAATTGTATTTTTCCTTTCAGACTATCCAATTATGATAAATTACAGAGACATCTTAAAAATCCTCTTCTGATAAAGAAAGAAAAAAAGCAGTGTTTTAAAGTTTACTCTCCAGAAAGTACTTCTCTCTTTAGAGAAACTACTACATTATTCTGAAAGTGCCAAATTAACAATCCAGTTTAGGTGCAATCAATGACTTGGCCAACTTGCCACAGCTTTCGCACTTGTAAAACAATTTTCCCTAGTTCCTTTTTATCACTCATGTTTCTCTTGGCTTTTTAAATTTTTATTGAGTCTGCACTGCAGCTACACCAGAAAAGCTCTGATCTCTGCTGCGCCTCCAAGCATTATTCTATCACATATAAGATGATCCTGAAACAACTCTCCTGCAATTAAAGCATCTCTCTGAAGCACCTGTAAACTTTACAACCAGCCAGGAATTTTAATTCAATGATACTACAGTTGTGTTTACAACTATTATCTACATTCTACTTTATTTGAGGTCACAAACATGACACAAGCTTCCAATGGCAACAATCAGTCTTATTCCACATAATATTATACTACAGTACATACACAGATCTTGAAAGACCATTTTATACACTGGGAAAATATATTCTAGCACAGCAAGAAAGGCTGAAGTGCCACCTAACTGATATCAGTTCACAAAGGTCAGTTAGAAGAAAGATATAATCAAGTGTTGTAGAAGGTAAATTACTCTGTCTCTGGAGATTTTCTACAGAACAGAATTACAGTCATGCTTCTAGTGATAACTGCATACTAAAAAGAACTTTTTCCATACTTACAGTTGATTGAAAGATACCTTTTCTAAAAAGTACACTAAATTGTCATGTATTCCAGACCAAGTCACTCTAAAGAAACCGAGCCCTACAAGTAAATCAGTTATATTCCTGCTAAGACTGTATTAAATAAAGCCAAATTCCTTTGTGTCTGGCAATGTATCTTTCCTGAGGCTCTGCTGAATGCACTGCTTTCCAGGCACTGAGCCGAGGGGGGTCAGAGCCCAGAAGAGGGTCTGCCCCAGCAGGCTGTAATCCCAATCCTTCACCCAGCAGCCCTGCACCACACGGACCGGAAGCACACGAGAAGTGAACAGCTCATACAAATAATCTTTGCTTTTATGTTGAACAACGTGCATTTCCAGTTTCTCCTTCAGTACCCACAGCTGTGCAGCAAATGCAGGGCACTTCATTTATCAGAAGACAACAGTGCTGACAGAGGTAGCACCATCAGGCAGCCTCTTCCATCTGTTAAATACATGCCTCTCTCTTCCCTCTCAGCTTTCTTCTTCCTTCTGCAGAGAGGAGGAGCACAAGTAGCTTTATGCTAAATATTTTGGCCATGTATCCCAGTTTTGCCTTATTCTTCTCTAACTGACAAGACAAATTCCCCATGTCAGACCAGCACAGTCATTTATGCCACTCATTGTTTGCTCACAAAAGTATGTATTGAGTATATAATATGGTATTGTCAGATCAGAATGACAGCTGATGATAATGCAAGTTCCTCTGTATTCTGGTTGCCAATATTATAGTCTAACTCTTACTGAGGCTTAATGCTCAAGGGAGAAAAAGAGCAAAGCTCTTACTTCAGACTTCAGCTAGTTCCAGTTTAGGGAGAGCATAGCTCAATGACAGTAAATTAAATAAATTCACAAAACCAAAGTTTGGACGAAGTTCTGAAACAAGAAGATGTATAATACATTCTGAAGATCAATGTCTGAATGTCTCAATACGCACAAGCATCTTTCAAACAACCTGTTTTATTATTTTACTGGTACTGGTTCACAAGAAGAAAAACAAATTGGCTCTTGGTGTCATTTCAGAACCCTCATTCAGTCTACAAATGTAGCTCAAATTTGTGGCTGGTGCCACCATAAGGTAATAAAGAATGAGATTTATCATTTAACATACAGTAGATTCAGACCAGAATATGATCCCTTCTCAGAAATATAGGATTTTTTTTTTATTGGGGACTAGAACCTTCCTTGGGTCTTGAATTTACTGCCAGATGTTTTGTAGGAAAAAGCCCAAAACATAGTAAGTAAAACCAAACTGTTATAGGTAAAATTGACTGAATTATTGAGTCAAAGTTGTTTTGAGTAAAATTTGAAAGTAATTTATTAATAGGCAACTAAGCAAAGTCACAGCGCTGGGCTCAGTAGGGAGACACTTCCCTTTTCCTCCCTGAGTGGCAAAAATTTGGCAGCTTACAGTCCCAAGTTACAGTCCTTTTACTTCCTCTTTTCAGCTGGGGTCTTTTTCCATAATTGATTTCTTCCACAACATCTGCCTTGTGACTGGGGTCTTCTTTTCCTCTTGGGAAGATCATATAGTGGTCTTGTGATGTTTTTAGATACCAAAATGGGATGGGCAGTCTGGCTGCACATGGTTTTAGGACACGCAGGGTCCACGCTATCCACCCATCCCCGATAAATGTTGGTTTATATTTAAACCTTACACCTTTTATGGAAATCACGAGGTACATTACAAAATACATTTGAGGAAGTTCCCAAATAGTCTACAGTCTCATAGGATACATGAAGCAAAAATATTTCAATCCTATTTTTGCAATTCAGCCTTAGTTCCTCAAAACCAGCTAAGTGTTATAAATTTAACTTTATTAGATAGCCACAAAGCTTCTATAGCATAGCAATACTCTTTAAGCTTTCTTATTATTCCTTTTAATTGGTTTCAATGAGCAAATTTACTTCAGGTGTTCTTTACAAAACCATGACAGTCAGCCTCTGCAGTGGCCCAGCTGCCCCAAAGCCTTTGCTCAAAGCTTTCTCTACCCTTCTGTTCACTTACTCCTCCAGCAACCACAACATAAGCCAGTTCTCTTACAAACTGAAAACATTTAAAGGGAAAAAAGTTGGGAAGAGAGTAACAAGCATATGGCTAGACTACAAACACTTTTTAAAACAAGAGGTGCCAGCAGTTTCTCCTCCTATTGTCAGTTCCTCCCTCTGGTTATAGCCTTTGTTTTGGACTGTGAATGTCCAATCCTTTCCAGTTTTGGAAGGATGAACCTCAGAAAACCAATCCCCTAAGTATTTCTTCCTGGATACAAATTCTCGTCTTTAATAGCAGAAAGAAGCAATGTGTTTGGGAGAGATTACCAACTGCAGATTAAGGGATTTCAGGAATCCTTATAATAAACCAGAGGAAGAAATATTTAGATCTGGAACAACATTCATGTGATATTAAGAATGAGTCATAGAAACACAGAATTGTTTGGGTTGAAAAGGACCTTGAAGAACATCTAGTCCCAAATTCCCCTGCCATGGGCAGGGACACCTTCCACTAGACCAGGTTGCCCAAGGCCCCATCCAATCGGGCCTTGAACACTTACAGGGATGGGGCTTCTTTTGGCAACCTGTGGCAGCACCTCACCAGCTCACAGGAAAGAATTTCTTCCTCTAATCTAATCTAGTTATCTTACAGACATTACCACTCATCCTATCACTATGTGTCCCTGTCAAAAATCTCTCTCCAGATTTCTAGTAGCTGCTTTAGGTAGCAGAAGGTGCCCTAGGGTCTCCCTAGAGCCTTCTCTTCTCCAGGCTGAACAATTCCAGCTCTCCCAACCTGTCCTCATAGGACAGGTTCTCCAGTCCTCTGATAGATATGATATTAAAAATATTATCACATAATTCCTCTCTGTTCTGAAACTGTGGTATTTAGAAGTGGATCCATCGGCTGGTAAGCAAAAAGAATAAACATAAAATTATATATGTAATATCAATTTAAATCTCCTGGGCCATATCCAGTAGTGTGTTCACTTATTTCATTTTCTTCATATGACATTTCCATCTTGATCTCCTTTATCTCCTATTGACATGACAAAGGGCAGGAACTATAAAACATAAGTCAAAGATGGAGTTTAAAGCATGCAAAATTTTCATTCTCTTTCTGCCTTCTGAGGAAGGCTACTCAGGCAAGCCAGTCCCTGACACAAAGCGATTAACTTGGGTGAGAAGCATGGCTATAATGGAAATTTTCTAGTTGTTTTGCACAGCAGGGGGGAAGAAAGCTTACTCCAAGGAAAATTATCAGAGGCTGTCCTGCTTTGCTGCAATTTTATGGTTATGTTTCTTGCTATCAGAAGAGATTCAACACCCACAGGATTAGTTCCCCTTCTCCATTAGCCCATCTTTAAAGATTTGGACAATAAATAAGCAATAAACTGTGGCATACTGTAAAGATCTCCTCAGTTCATTTTAGTTTTTCTCACTGCAGCTCCTGGCAGCACAGTGACTCTGGCTGCTGGCCCTCTCTGCTGGGAAAGCAGCAGCACCCACAGTTCACAACGTCCGGGCTGCAGCACCCACAGTTCACAACGTCCGGGCCGCGGCCCCCACGGTTCACAACGTCCGGGCCGCGGCCCCCACGGTTCACAACGTCCGGGCCGCGGCCCCCACGGTTCACAACGTCCGGGCCGCGGCCCCCACGGTTCACAACGTCCGGGCCGCGGCCCCCACGGTTCACAACGTCCGGGCCGCGGCACCCACGGTTCACAACGTCCGGGCCGCAGCACCCACAGTTCACAACGTCCGGGCCGCGGCCCCCACAGTTCACAACGTCCGGGCCGCGGCCCCCACAGTTCACAACGTCCGGGCCGCGGCCCCCACAGTTCACAACGTCCGGGCCGCGGCCCCCACAGTTCACAACGTCCGGGCCGCGGCCCCCACAGTTCACAACGTCCGGGCCGCGGCCCCCACAGTTCACAACGTCCGGGCCGCGGCCCCCACAGTTCACAACGTCCGGGCCGCGGCCCCCACAGTTCACAACGTCCGGGCCGCGGCCCCCACAGTTCACAACGTCCGGGCTGCAGCACCCACAGCTCAACGTACGGGCTGCGGCCCCCACAGTTCACAACGTCCGGGCTGCGGCCCCCACAGCTCAACGTACGGGCTGCAGCACCCACAGCTCAACGTACGGGCTGCAGCACCCACAGCTCAACGTACGGGCTGCAGCACCCACAGCTCAACGTACGGGCTGCAGCACCCACAGCTCAACGTACGGGCCGCAGCACCCACAGCTCAACGTACGGGCCGCAGCACCCACAGCTCAACGTACGGGCCGCAGCACCCACAGCTCAACGTACGGGCTGCAGCCCCCACAGTTCACAACGTCCGGGCCGCAGCCCCCACAGCTCAACGTCCGGGCCGCAGCCCCCACAGCTCAACGTCCGGGCCGCAGCCCCCACAGCTCAACGTCCGGGCCGCGGCACCCACAGCTCAACGTCCGGGCCGCGGCACCCACAGTTCACAACGTCCGGGCCGCGGCACCCACAGCTCAACGTCCGGGCCGCGGCACCCACAGCTCAACGTCCGGGCCGCGGCACCCACAGCTCAACGTCCGGGCCGCGGCACCCACAGCTCAACGTCCGGGCCGCGGCACCCACAGCTCAACGTCCGGGCCGCGGCACCCACAGCTCAACGTCCGGGCCGCGGCACCCACAGCTCAACGTCCGGGCCGCGGCACCCACAGCTCAACGTCCGGGCCGCGGCACCCACAGCTCAACGTCCGGGCCGCGGCACCCACAGCTCAACGTCCGGGCCGCGGCACCCACAGCTCAACGTCCGGGCCGCGGCACCCACAGCTCAACGTCCGGGCCGCGGCACCCACAGCTCAACGTCCGGGCCGCGGCACCCACAGCTCAACGTCCGGGCCGCGGCACCCACAGCTCAACGTCCGGGCCGCGGCACCCACAGCTCAACGTCCGGGCCGCGGCACCCACAGCTCAACGTCCGGGCCGCGGCACCCACAGCTCAACGTCCGGGCTGCAGCACCCACAGCTCACAACGTTTGGGCTGCAGCACCCATGGCTCACATGGTCTGGGCCGCAGCCCCCACAGCTCACGACGTCTGGGCTGCAGCACAGATGGACCCTGTGGTTTCCCAGGGCTCCTTCAGTGTATTCCACACCACACCAATGACCACAACAAGAAAATACTGAAACTCAGTTTAGTGGGGGCTATTACATAAAGGTTGGGTTTTGTAAGCAGCTATAAAACCAGGAGATATTTCCTGAACACAAATTTATGCGGTCCCTCTGACAGACACAATGGGGTTAAATTGACGTCTATAAGGGAAAAAAAAAAAGTATGGAAGACAAATCTTAGAATTAACCCAGAACAATCATTTGTGTTCATCAATACGTTCTAATCACCAGGAACATCACAAGACTGCAATTCATCCCTCCCTCAAGCTGGAGCTTTCAGAGCAGTACAGTGTTTATGGGTAGCGATGTCAGTTGTGTATTCAGTTTCAAATAAAGAAGCAAGGACTAATCAACCTCCTAATGTGCAATACTCAAACATGCACACACAATTTCTTTCTTGAAAATGAAATGATCCTAATTGCGGTTTCACAGGTTACCCCAAAAGTTTGGTACAAGCCAGGCTGGCACAGGCTTCATGCAGTGCTTTGCAATTGCCTCAGTGAGTCACAGAGCAGCACCAGGACACGATGCTCCCTGTTACATGGGTTTGCTCTAGAAATGACAGCACTAATAAAGGTTCTCTAATACTGTCATAAGCGTGACTAACATCAGATTTTTGATACGCTCTGAAGTGCATTCACTGCAAAATCGCTGTCTGCAGAAACTCAAGGCAGGAATGGCTGTGTGGTTAATGGAAAGCTGATGTGCCTCAATGAACCTTTAGCAAGAATCTAAATATGAGGAATCCAACAATATGTTGCAAAGAGCTTAATCAATGCTTTTTTGTTAGCACAAACACTAGTTTGTCCTTATTAAACTAAAACTTCCAACTGTGGCTAATTTTTATGACCCAGGCTTTGAGCTTTAAGCTGTTCTTCCTGTGAATAGCTCAGCTTGACCCATTATAAAACAGGGTGAATGTGTATATGCAGGCATGATTTAGCATGGAATGAAATTCTTTTTCACTAATAGATCTTAATTTTCCTCTGAACATACATGTTCTGCAAGTTCTGAGGGGAAAATATTTCAGAAACTGGATTTCTTTTTTAGAAAATGAAAACTAAATGGGACAAAGCTAGTCATACCCTCATCCATAACCCCCTTCTCATTCACAGTGATGCCAAGCTTCACGAGAGCTTTCAGGTACCCAGATATCATCAGGAGGCAAAGTTTTCTTCTCTACTGGATATAATCGCAGCCTCCCACCCCTCATCATCCACCCCCAACATTTGTGTCCTGGTTCATATTTTATGCCCCTTTGTGGCACACCCAGCACCACCTGCCCAGCTGTCAGTGGCCGCAGGGACGCCCTCCCACCTGCCCAGCTATCGGTGGCCGCAGGGACGCCCTCCCACCTGCCCAGCTATCGGTGGCCGCAGGGACGCCCTCCCACCTGCCCAGCTATCGGTGGCCGCAGGGACGCCCTCCCACCTGCCCAGCTATCGGTGGCCGCAGGGACGCCCTCCCACCTGCCCAGCTATCGGTGGCCGCAGGGACGCCCTCCCACCTGCCCAGCTATCGGTGGCCGCAGGGACGCCCTCCCACCTGCCCAGCTATCGGTGGCCGCAGGGACGCCCTCCCACCTGCCCAGCTATCGGTGGCCGCAGGGACACCCTCCCACCTGCCCAGCTATCGGTGGCCGCAGGGACACCCTCCCACCTGCCCAGCTATCGGTGGCCGCAGGGACGCCCTCCCACCTGCCCAGCTATCGGTGGCCGCAGGGACGCCCTCCCACCTGCCCAGCTATCGGTGGCCGCAGGGACACCCTCCCCACAGCCTGTGCAGAGGCATGGAGGGGAAAAGCAGCACAGAATGATACCCTTTCATACCTCAGCACCAGCCAGGCCAGGCCTGTGCTGACCAGCATGGCCTGGTGTCCTCATACATCATCTACCAGCACATAAACTGTTTCCAGTTACTGGTGCTCCCGACATTTTTCATCTACAACCTTACTCTCAGAGAAGCCCAACATGATAAAAATTTCTCCAAGCATTTTTTCAGAAAATGGAAGTATTTTTCCCAACATGAATAGAAATGGCCAATGCATAAGTTTCTTTTCATTAAATAGCTTTGATTGATAAAGCCTGATGTGTCTTAGCATGTTTGTTTTCTTAAGTTTAGGGTAATCACTTGATTCTTCCCTGTCATACTCAGAAAAATATTTTAAAGTGTAAGATTTCCAGCATGCTCTGTACCTCACACAAAATTGATTTCAGCACATACAGTACTGCTGGTGTCTGATACTGATGAATTACCCTGCTAGTGAAACACAATTTCTACTAAATCAACAAATAGTTTCCTATAAAGGCCATAAGATTCACTCAGTTCCTACAACAAAAGCTCCCGTTTCCTCTTCATTAATCCTTGTAAGTGAGATTCAATAGACAAGAGAAAATTCCTGCTAGCTAGCCTTATGGTTCCTAACCATTTTGAAGAGAAGATTAAAGAAAACCCAGCCATCACACCAACAGAAGTTAATTTAAGCTGTGAGTGACCCAGGGGAGTCTGAGGCCACTATTCAAAACTCTTGTCTCTTATGATTATGGAAAATTGCGTGTTCACCAACTAATCTCCCAACACAGAATACTGAAAAGTAATCCTTCAAGCACTGAGACGACCAGAGATTTCCCAAAGTTCTCCTCCAGAACAAAAGAGGTGTACCCAATTTGAACATAACACTTTAAAGTGAATTTTGAGTAACTTTTACATTATATACTATTTTCTTGTATTTTAAAACCTACAATAGCCCAGTTTGTAAACATTATTACTCTGCATTTCTAAAAAAACAACCAAGAAAACACGGAGCCATCTTGCTTTGGAGTGAAATGTTAAAGGGAAGCCCATTCATATGACATTTCACCAAATAAGGAAAAGCAGTTCTGTATTCTCTTATTGCTAAGAAACACTCATTCCTCTGAAAGACTACGTGACATTTTATTGCAAACCTTAATTTATGGCTGTAACATGAAAGAGAGAGATATTATACAGGACTTACCAAAATCAGACCAACATAATGCAGACAGCCATAGTTTGGGATATTCTGTCGAATTACTCCACCAGCAATAAATTTAAATTCTTTAATCGGTGCTGTATTATACAAGCCCAAATCTGGTGTAGTAGCAGGATATAAAGTTCTGTCTGAACTTTATTCAGCTTCTCTCCCTCTCCACACTCCTCCCCAACTACCAGGAATTCCTTGCCTAAAATGCATCAAGAGCCTGAAGTGTGAGCACAATTGTGCATGTGCATTGTACCAGGCTGGGCAAGTCCACCAGAGCTTCAGCCCTCAGTGCACACAGATGTGGGAAATCCCACTGCCATAGACCAGAGCCCAGCCCAGTTTATCCTAAAATCCCTACCTTGCTGCAGTTGTACAGCATGTACCTACCGACAGGGCAAGCCAGAAATCAGCCACTGCTTTTTACCCATCTTATATAGTACCATGTCACAACAAAACAATCTCTCATCCCTACTAAGAGTATTCTCCCATTTGTTGTATTTTCACTCACTACAGATGGCTTCATACTCAACACAACATCAGTCCAGACTTTATTTAGGCTACATCATGCAGAACCTTCATCCATTTGCTTAGGAGCTCTCTGATATTTTTTGTGACATACTTAGCAGGATCAAGTCACCTGGAAAACTACTTTTTCCTCTCAGTTTTTGATAATCTCTTCAGTGAAACATTTCTTCCTCTAAATTCACAAAGTGTTGTACTCGAATTGGTAAGAAGAGGCATTTGAGTCAATATGAACGCAGCAGTACAAATAGTATTAGAAACATATTCTATTATCTGCAAAAAGTCAGAAGTCCATATGCACACAGAATGCTGATTAGTAGAAGCCAGTGAACTTCATGTTCACATGTGTAAATGCTGAATCAATAAAGTAACCTTCCAAATATTAACAAAAACCCATCTATGTCATGAGAAGCATCAAATTCTGGTAATCATAAAATAAGGATCTAAAAGCAAAGAACCAAAAAAGCCACAACACTACATTGACTTCTGCATTTGACCAGTGGCTCTACAGCACAGGATGAAGCCAAGCACCACCCTGACTGCACAGCACTGCCCGTGTTTCTTATACACCAGAACCAGAAAAATTCTGTTCATCTACCACATGCTACAGCAATACCACACCTTTGGAGCCAATGTCATGTGCCACTTCCTACATCACTCTTGGAGTTTTTTTCTAAGAATGAAGGTTGCATAAGTTTACTGAATGCCAGTTTTATAAAATAAAGAATGCAGTTGCTTAGGTCACATAGATGGATTTGATTCTAGTTCATGAGCCATTGCAACAGGAAGGCTACAGAGAGTCTGCCTCCATGAAAAGCCCCCCAGCAATCTCCAGCACTGTTCATTCCCCCTCTCACCTTATAGTTATGTAGATAAGATCAACAAGCAGACCCACATGCTGTAAGCAATATTGTTAGACTTTGGCTAAAACATGACACAAAGCAGTTCTAGTTTCTTAATTAACAAAGGGGCCTTGAAGAAAGGGCATACAGTCCCACCAAATCCCTGAACATGGTTAAGCCTCTGGTTCCATGGAGCAGGTCACAGAGCCTCCAAAGAGCAGAGATAAGTAAACTCTTCTCCCATACTGTATTAGGCTGAAATAATAACTTCACTCTAGCTTTTGTTGTGGCTAATTATAATTTCTATTAGAGTTGCAGAGATTCAAGGAAAAAAGGTAGCAGCTAAACAACATAATGCATATGTTGTCTACTCCTGTGAATATTTTCCCCTTACAGGACTAGTTACTACATCAGCACGAAAGCTGCTCCCAAACGAGTATGTCCAAGGTCCACATTCCATTATGCATTAATGGTCCTTGGCCCCTTCACATCTGAACACCTTCTTGCCTCTTACAGGAGCAAAATTTCCTTAAGAGCTTTTGTACCGTTTGATGCAAGTCATTCCCAACAAAGTCCTAAGTGGCAACCCTCATTCTGCACTCTATGCAGTCAGCTCCCATGCCCACCAGTGTGCCCCAAACTGCCTGAGGAGGCACCTGCACAGCTCACAGACATACCCACAGCTGTGCAGGGGCTCTACATTAAACACATCCTGTTCATATTAAGAGGAACCACTCATGCATTAGGCAGGAAAAAAGGCCCCGTATCTATCTAAGATTTGTGTCTAAAGATTTGCAATTTCCAGAGAAATGAGTTACTTCAAAAGCCGATTTGAATCTATTAGTTTTAACTTTCCAATACATGTTTATTGCTCTCTGTTAATCATAGGTTAGGGTGGGCTTTCTTCTGAAATATTGGTGGAATAAAAGACTATTCATTACACCCAATTAAATGAACATTAGAGAGAAATGCCTCTCTCTTATCACTGAATCCTCTCAGGGAAGCTGTATGGTCTGTGTTACACAGAAGGACAAGTAAGATGATTACAAGGATTACAAGCTTCAGAATTAATTCATTGTAAGAAACAGGTAGACATCAAAGAGACTAACATGCACAGCTGGGCTGGTGACAGAAACTGGTCACCTTAATAGGGAAGTAATTAATGGCCTAAATGCAACATTCAAGCAAGAAGGGGTAGGTGGTAGGAGCAGGCCTGTGGCAAATGACACTGTTCCAAATGAGATTCATTAGAGTCTTCCAATTCACAAGCCCAGTCATAGACCAAAGGTCCCTCTCCAGTCACCTCCTCTGCACAGATGGGCCCTTCCATCCTTGGGATTCCATAGAAATTTATGAAGTAGGATGCATTTAACTATTGGAGCTCCCTGAACTACAGAGATCACCCTCCATAACCTCTAATCAACATCTCTGCAAAATCAAGCTCTTTGAGGTGAAATTCCTTCCATGTCCCTCACTAAGAGGGGAGTTGGGCCTTTTTGTCTTTGCCAATATCTGTGGACCATGAGGCAATTTTGGTTAGGGTTCCCAAGGCCTTAGAAGTCCTAAACCTAATTTCTGCAGACCGTGTAAGAATTTAATTCACTGGAGGGGAGTCACACTCACATTGAAAGGCACACCACTGACCCCAACTGTGGCTGAACTGAAGTGTTACACACTCTCACTGTCAGCCAGCACAGCCCCACTCTCAGCCTGGCTTTGGACTGGGCTCTGAGCAGCAGCACTGAGCATTGTCAGAGCTGCAGTTAAATTTGGGAGAGGGAGAAAGCTGTGGGACAGAACACCCAGCTCAGTTTCATTCTTAATGGAATATGCACTGCTAAAGCAGCATCTATTTCAGTGTATTCACACAAGAAAGGTGTCAAAGCGGCAATTTTTGTGGATACAGAATTTCAGGCTCACAATCAGGACTTTTGAGTTGCTTTTAAAAATTAGGAGCATATGTATCTCTTAAAGGAGATAATACAAAGAGACACCAAAGTTCATTTACAGGATATATTTTAATTTACTCCTATGATGATTTTGATGAGGCAAAAATATCTTAAAATGCTTCTGAAACTCCATTTGCCAACCTCACAGAGTTCAAATCACTTCCCTTTAATAAACTGGTTATTGCTCTTCTTTAAATGTCATTATATTTAACATTTCTGCTTTGTTTCCTGTAGCATTAATCTCACTTATTGACAGTCAGTAGCCATACTCAGGATAAAAGGAATTTTCTTGCCAGGATTTAGTGCATTTCACATCCTGATAATTCTTTCTTCATTCCTGCTGTTTTAAACAAAACTATCTAGAAGCACCATTTCTGCCTTTTACTTATAACTGCTGGCTGATCACAAACACATCCCAGGGGCACTTTATTATGTTATTTGCCCCCAGTTATTTTTAAGATGATTAATGATTTGTTCACCAAAGCTATATAATAATTACAAAAGTTCTTTGATATTCCTAAACAACAACAATCTCCCCAATTTCTTGAAGCCCACTGAATATACATGACTATGCAGTCTGCTGTAAAACTGCTTACAGACAGATCCTTAATAAAGAGTTACCAAAGAACCACTGATTTATATTTTATCTTACTTGCACTTGGCTATACTATTTCTTGTTTGTTTAGAGGAGGCATTTTTAAGTGATGGTTGCAACCCCTAAAGCTCTGTTTAATGAATCCTTACTTTAACATATTCAAAGGCACATAAGTACAGCATTTGCCAGTGTAGGCTGCTTGAGCCTCCAGTTTCCTTCCTTTGTTCCTTCTATCACCTCAGATCACAGTAAATCAAAAGACAAAGAGCAGCATTTTAGGAAGTATCTTAGAATTTCTTAAAATACAGCTCCATTTTCATATTTACAGTGCACAAGCTTCCTGTCACTCCCCCCTTCGTGACTTGGCAGCAGTGCAGATTATACTGAAGATGAAGGACCAGACCTCATTTTTCACTACAAGTTCCAGAGCCTCTGATCTTCCATCCCTTTGCTCTCCTTCTCAATACTCCCTCTGCTTCAACCTCTGATTTGAAGCAAGGTGCCAGAGTTATTGCTATGGATGGATGCTCCAAGGTGCAGTTGTACACAGGTAGGTATGACAATTACCTGCACTATCACACCCTGCAGCTGCAGCTGCACAAGGAACCTGCTTGTTTAGAGGAGACGTGCAGCAGTGACCAGCAGAGGCTAAACCCACTGCAGACAAGCTGAGCACCACACAGCACTGCACCAAGGGAAGGGATTAAACCCAGTGCCTACCCCAAAGAGTTTATTTTTGTAACACAAGAGGTGGATACAAACAGATGGAGGAGGAGGAGGGAATGAGAAGACACTCGGATCAGATCATCAGCACCCAAAGTGCTGTCAAGACTCTGGGAGGCAACCTGCCAAAGACAAACTTTAATGAGATTTTTAAGGGGGTGGATGCTTATTAATTCTAGATAAAAAATGTAAACATTAAGGGCTTACAAATCCAGTTCAGTGAAGAAATGTCATTCTACTGACTAAGAGGAACAGGAGTGCCCCTCTGAAGTGGGCACCAAGCACCAGCTGTTGTCTTGGCAGTGCAGAGGGTTATCACAGCAGTGCAACCAGCAAACTCAATGCCCAGTGCATGTGTTGGCCTTCTCCAAAGGACTCTGGACAACCCTGACACCTCCTCATCCTCACACCTAAGACTCCTCTGGAAAAGAAACACAAATACACAGGCCAGGGGGAACATTGCAGAGCTATCTGATTTCCTAAGTGTATCACAGACAGCTCTTTGAGAAAATGAGATGTGGACTTTATTTTATTTTTAAACAAAGGTTTCCATTACACTTTTAAATCAGGGCTTTGTAGAATATGAGGTCCTGTTGATTTACAATATGAATAAATGTTAACATACTTTTTCAACTGCAATTTTCAAATATAATTGAGAGAATTTTTATTATAAATCTAAAGCGATAGCTAATTGTTTTTTTTTTTCCTGTTCCAACACAAGGTCATCACTATACACAAAGAAGCAAGATAGATTTGGGGCACTGTTTGCTTAAGGGCTAATTCTCATTCCAAATAATGATTAATAGGAGATCAAAAAAGGGTGATGTTGAATGGAGTAAAGCAATTAAATGATAAAATACAAATGGAAAACGAAAAGCATTTGTAGCTGAATGAACATACACCAAGTGACCAATGGTTTCAGGGGATTAGACTCTCATGGTAATATTTACATATTAATGTAATCAGTAACACCATATATTCATTATTTAGCAGAAATGAAATAAAAGCACACACAATTCTCCCACAACTGGATATTCAGTTTAGCTAAATTGCACTACACAGAAACTGGGTACAAATGAATGCCCATTTGGAAGAGAGCTTTGCTGCCTTTACTGTCCTGAACAGCATTTTAGAGCACAGTGGGGATCAAGCATTGTTTGACCTGAGGTTTTGGCAACTTTCAAAATTCTGGGAAAAGAGATATTTATTAGATGTGGGCACAGATATCCCATTTCATGCAAATGAATTAATTTTCAAGCACACTGGACATGCACAAGTTTACACAGTACAGGTCAGAGTGACCAGCTCAGTCTTAGACTCCTAAGGCTCTCATTTTAAGACAACAAAAGTGCCCTGGAATTTGCTTTAGAAGCTCATTCCACAGCAATGCCAATCAGAATACACTGAAATTGTGAAACCAGGGATTAACATGGTGTACTCTGTGGCTGACACTTCCAGTTCTAGATTGACCACAAACAGAGGGCTGTTTTCTTCCTTAAACTAAAGATACACTGCACCCTTCCCATACTATCCATTCATCCTCTTGACAGGTGTGCTCCGGCAAGAAGTGCTGCAGTCAGCTCAGCTGTATCTGTTTTGCTGGCAATTCCTCCAGGGAAACACCCCCACACACAGCTCAAGCTTCACTGGACCTCACAGACTAAATATATAAATAAATTTGGATGTTAGATGTTTAAGGAAAATGAAAGTCCTTCAGAAAGTGGTACAAGCTGTTCATTAGACAAACTCACTCTTCTTGTCTCAGAAAAGAACAGGGGCATCTTTGCATTTGTGTTGGGGAGGAGGTCAAACTACACTGCCATGACTATGCATACTCCAAGTCTACCTGGACAGAGGTCTGTGTTGAACAGAGCAGGAATTAGAAGCTGTGGTCCATACTTGGGTGAGATCTGAAATACATCAATATCAGAGATAAAATTGGAAAGTTCAAAAATGCCTCTCAGTGCCCCTCACTTCCTACTGACAGATGCTTCTTGGTACAATTCCATCTCACATGCCTCTGGTACCTTGTGGTGCAGGGCAAAGAACCAAACACCATAGAGAGTCCAGCCTGGGAGAGAATGAGGGCATCAGGAAGGTCCAAACTACAGCTCCTCCAAGCAGAGTTTCTGAATCCACATATTGATTTTTTTTCTTAATATGTAATTCATTTATGAAGGAAAAAAATCCAAAAAATCAAAGTTTTCTATCAAAATTCAGTCATCTTTAAGGGTGGTAAAAGAGACCATGATCCCATTGATGCCATGATTTGCAATGTGATGCCCCTCAGTCTGTATTTATTGCCCACACAGCCAAGGCAAGGTTGTAATTAGACTGTACTGCAGGTAAGCAGGAGAGTCCACAAAGTTACTAAATACTTCTCATCAGAGCAGAATTAACATCCAAATGCCCCCAGAATCACAGACTCAATTTTGTGAGCAAATACTCAGCAGCTACAGACACCTCATGGTACAAGAGAGAAAGCAACTCAAAGCTAAACTGAGCCAAACCCCTCTGATCCTTCATTCTAGTAAAAAACAGAAAATATTTACTAGGAGAAAGTAGAAACAGAAGCAGGAAGTGACTGCCACTATCCGCTGTGAGTAGCAGAAAGAGGCCAAGGCAGGAGCACAGCAATGAACACATGAGACAGAAGTGGCAGCAGGGAAAAGGAGGCAGAAACCTCACCAGCAGACAAGTATGAGAAAGGTTGTCTTACTCAATCCCAAAATATTGCCCATTTTTCATGCCAGAGCACATCAAATATAAAAAAACCAAAAATCATGTAATTTCCATTCTTATGTTCTATGACATCCTGCCCTGTTCCTGACACTTATTTGCATATTCCTCATCAGAGCTGACTGGGGCATGACACTCTGATGCATCATTAGAAAGGACAAAGTCCATTAAGTTCAAAAATGTCACCAGCACAAGACATGTCCCCTCCTCTCTCTTCTTGATCAAATGACAGCAAGACTGGAGCTTTGTTTGTCATCAAACTGGGACAAGAGAAGAAAAGCTTTTGAGACAATCCATTACATCAGTACAAGTCACTTGAAAACAACAGTTTTGAGAAAAGCCTGGGGAGCTGGTGGAGGAGTGTAAGACACATGTACACATGTCAGAGTTCAGGGAAGTTACCTGTGGTGTCATCTCCTCACACACAATCTCCAGCCTCCCCTCTCCATGTCAAGCCACACACCTGTCATCTCCCCTCTTAGCTTGCCCCTTCTCTTCCCCTCAGTCACTTCTCCCAGCCCTGTTGAGAGAGATCCTCATGGTGTTTGCTAATCACACTGCGACTTCTATTTTCTATCCCTTTTTTGCTTCTTCCTTGCAGATCCTTTCAGCTCTTTCCGGCATTTCCTAGTCTCTCCTCTTAGAACACAATCATGATTCAGTTGTTCCCATTTTAAAGCTCCTAACCTTCAACTATACTTTGGTCTTCCATCTCATTTCCTCTCTAATACACTTCTTGATTACTATTTCTATCCCTCACTTGGCATTTTTCTGAATTTGTTCTAACCAAGATGAATGACAGTCTCACAACTCTCAGAAACACGACTCTGTTCCCACTGCCCTGTCCAACACTTTCATCATATATGACCATGCTGACAGTCTTGAAATGTCATCATTCATCAACCCTTATTCTCTTCTCACTTTTTGGAGTAAATTTTTGACATTATCTTGGGTGGAATTTCCTCAGAGATTCTGGCAAGGCTTCAAAAAGCGATGACTTTGGTCTTCATTTTTCCTTCCCACAGCACTTCCCCAGCTGCAAGCTCACAGTTTGTCAGCAGAGAGAGAGGGGAGCTGAGTCAGAGATCCACTCCTCCGCTCTTTGGGCCAACAAAAGAAATTTATATGCATTCAGAAGCCTTTGGCCAACTTTGACTCTTTTCTCAACACTCTTGCATAATTTGTTCAAATCAGGACAGAGTAATTATATTCAAAATACAAAACAAGGCTCTCAAATACAGATAGATGGTATACCAGTAACTTTACAAGAATTACAAAAACACCAATTAAAATTGTTGGTGGAATAAGCAGTAGTGTGAATCAACACCTGAGTGACAGTGAATTTTCAAAAAAGATTGAGTGCTGTTACATGCTATGAATAACTGCTAGTAGGAGGCTGCAAGGAAGGACTATTCTCAACATCTCAATTCTAGACTAAACTAGACAAAATTAACCAGTGTCTCAATGTACCATTTCCTGTGCATCATAATATAAAATCATCTTTCCTACTTAACAGTCACTTCAATAAAAAGTACATCTTCAGAAAAAACAATCATCTTAATTTGTGCAGAAAACAATCAAAGTCTTAAGACTGCTGGACAGAAAAAAGTGTGTTTCAGTGGCTTTAACTGAAAAAGCACAAATGCATCATGACAGACATGAAAACTGCTCAGGCTGGGGAACCTCCTACAAGGAGTTTCTCATCCTCACCCAGAACAGAAGTCACCCATTCTGGGGGATGAAGCCACAAAAATCACTGACATCACATCCCTAACTACAGAATGATGAAAAGATAATTTAAGACATGGCTTTTCTGACTCTCCAAAGTAGAGGAAGTTCTCTTTATTAGACTTAGATGAAAATACAGTACTTTTGTTTAGCACTCCTATATCAAAAACAATATGAAAAGCATTTTATGAAGCTATCAAGATCTACAGGGATGGAAAAAACTTATAATCCACTTACTGAAGTTATCAAAGAAAATTGATTAATGCAACTTCATCACTGAATATTCTGGGAAGCACCAAGAACAACTACAAAGTCTGGAAGTGTAGGGTAATATTCTCAAAAAAGCGGGTTGTAACTCTAAATTAATTGATGACAAGTTACTGGCCACCTATCACTGGGAAAGTTGTTCCTCAAAGGACTTTCCAGAGTCCAGTGTATAGAGAACAAAAATAACACCCATCTGCTTCTTTTGTACAACAAAATGAAACAGCCAACCCAATTTCACCAAGACACAGAATGCAACATGACTACATCACTGCAAAACATGCACCTTCAAACCCTTCTCAGATTATATGAAACACTAAAGATATTTATAACAGTCACTGATTCATTCCATTTCTTTTAGACTCAACGCCTAAGAACATGAGAGGCTTGAAAGTGATGCTACCATCAAGAGTTTTAGGCTTCTTTAGGGATTTGCTCTGCTAGAGAGCCTACACATGAGCTTTGCTATGTAAGCCTACACATTCAATAGAAACTCCCACAAGCCAGGCTTGCCTACAGACTCTGCAGATCATGGTTTAACAGAGCCTGAATAAAGTCTGCAGCTGTCACCCAGCCTCCCGTGCTCCATTCATTACTTCATGAGTATTGTAGGCACATTCTAAGAATTCATATGAAGAAGCTGCCAAAGGAATTTTTGTCAATTATCCCTTCCTTTCTTTTACCAACACTGGGACTCCAAGAGAAAGGACCTCTTTGGTGAAAGAACTGGAACCATATGAGAGCTCACTCCTGTTCCCATTTCAAGAAAAAGGTATTTTTATCTGTCTTCATGGAAGCTGAGCTAGATTCAGTCCACTCTTATTTTCCTCTCCCAGTTGGTCTTCTGGCAGCTCACTTGATCCTCTCAGAAGTCCCCAGAACACACTGCAGGTGCAGGGGCAACGTTACCTTTCTGACTACAACTCTCTCAACACAACACTCCAATGCCTCTAGTGTAAAAAGCTGTGAGGAAGATGTCTCCTCTTGGATTCCTTAAATTTCTCCCTGCTGGGCTGCATACACCATTAAGACAAGTAACACAGACCTCCAACATTCCTTGAGATACCCATAAGCCTACCCAGCATATAACTATTAGTCCTCTGCCTTACAAACATTCCAAAGACAAAATTAATACAGGAATAGACCAAAAAAAACATTTTCAGAAGATGGAAACACATTCTGGTGCAAGTAGGACTAATACTTGGTGCAAAAAAGCCTCTCCAGTAATGGTGCAGTATTGTTCCTTGCCTGCACAGGGGGTAACCCCCAAAAGGAGCACTTCAGCAGGATCAAATGAAAGGTTTCTCCATCCAAAATTCCTAATGTTATCGGGAGCTCTGAAAACCTGTCTTGTCATCAATGGATCATTCTGTCATGTACCAGAGCAGCAGTTCACATTTTAGAATAGAACAGACTATTTCAGTTGGAAGGGACTATGATGACCACCCAATCCAACTGCCTGCCCAGTTCAGGGCTGATCAAAGAGTAAAGAATGGTCCAAAAGCCTCAAAGACTGACAGGCTTGGGGAATCAACCACCTCTCTAGGAATCCTGTTCCAGTTTTTGATCATCCTCTCTGTAAAGAAATGCTTTCTAGTTTTAATTGAACTATATAAATGTGGTGCTGCCCCAGAGAATTTAAATGTTCTGATCTGCTTATACATCTACTAGCTTTCAAATGTATTTTCAAAGATACACCTAAAAAAATCCCAGCCAAGAGATTTAAGAGATCATAGAAAATAAAAAATAAAAACCAAAATCAAACAAACAAAACAGCACAGAAATGCCATGGGGCAGAACAGAGCCATGTACTCAGCTGCTTGCATAGGACTTCCAATAGCAAGAGAAAGGCAAGTGGGAAGCACAGCAATACTTGGGCTTGTGAAGAACTGAAACACCTCTCGCTCTGTGCAGAAGCGCCACATGCATGACATAAAGATGAAGGACTATTTAAAGACCAAAGTTGACTCAGATGCACAGTGTTCTGAAAGCAATCTGAGCCCTCTAGTGATGAAGAAAAATAGTGAAGTGGCCACTCCTCCAAGTAAGAAAACATTTCTCATTACACTTACAGATGAAGGATGATAACACTTGCTGACTCTTTAATTATGTTACATCCTTGCATTTTTCTTTCTACTGAAACATAAACTAACAATACAGCTGAGCCATATATGAATAGTGCAGAATTTATTAAGTACTCTTCACCCTATTTTATTTTCATCTTAGACCTTGTTTCCCTTTTGGGAAGTGTTATGACCCTACCACTGCACTAATTATTTAAACCCATTAATAGATTATGAATCACTAGCTCTTTTCCAATGATATTCCATGTCATTTCCCATGACTGAACAGAAGTTTTATGGAAGGAATAAACTATCTGACAATGGGAGCTGATCACACAGACTTAAACCATGTTAACACATGGATTAACAACCAGACACTTTCTTCTCACTGTGTTTTCCAGATTGTATTACTGACCTCATATTCATATTATTGACCTCATGCTCATATTACTGACCTCAGCCAAAATGAAGCAAACTGGCTACATTTTGAATGTTTTTGAGCAAACAACCCTCCCTCCACCAGCTTCTATCTCTCTGCAGCATTATACAGCACCTCAGATAGCATTAACATATGGTAAATTCTGGTCTGTAAGAAGGACCCTTGTTTTAGGGTGGCCCAGTCAGCATCCATGGGCCCAAATCAGAATCCATGGGTCCAAATCAACCTCAGAAGCCCAGAGGGGCACAGCTCGACACCCACCCCGAGCCACAGTGAGCTGTGCCCATCACTCAGAACCACCCGGGCAGCATTCCACAGCCCAGCCACTCCTGCAAGCCTCTGGAAGGGTGCTCCAGGATGATTTTCTAATGCTGCCTAAGTGGTCTCATTTCTTATGGCAACAACCACACAGGGCTCCTGAGAAGCATTTTTAATCACTCATGTGTGTTAGGGCCATGATTTTTCCAAAGGTAGGATAATCCATTGTCTTTTAATGTAGAGAGCCCTGCTTATGAGTATTCTCTTTTAGAAAACCTGCTCCTTGTAAACAAGCTTTCAGCTCCAGCTCCCTGGTGAAAAAACCCTGCTTCAAGTCAGGGAAGAGGGTGCTTTGGCTCACACTCAGGGCCCCCTAAATGCCTCCAAAATTAGTACTAGCTGAACGTTTTTCAGCAACTCAGTTTTGGAGTTAAGAACCTACTGCTGAAGTCTCATTTAAGCATTCCTTTTAATCTATCCCAAAACGATTAGCAGCACACATTTGAATAGAAGTCAGCAGACTCTCACTGAGAGAATTCTGAAATTCCCCATGTGAGACCTCAAAAAGAGACAAGATAAAAATATTTGAGACAAGGGGGGGGGGCGGGGAAGAACCTTTTGGCCCAGCAAACATAGCCAGCAACAACTTAATTAATACAGGGATAACAATTAAGATTAAATTTAGATATACAGATGTAGAGCTTCTGGTGATAATTTTAGTTAATTCACAGAATACAAATAAAGTATGTCCCCCATATTTTTTCAAGAATACAAGTATACTGACCCTTTCAATTACTTTGCATTATTTGAAGACTAACTTATCTAAAGAAGGCTTTGTTTAGATACTGGAAAATGTCCTTTTGTATTCTTTTCAAGCACCCCAGAGGACAACTTCATGTGTGTAAACAAACATTCCTGGCTAGTCCTTGGCGATACTAATAGAAGCCCCCATTAACCACCTGGAAAAAGATAATGATTACCTGTTTAGACTAGACCTCAGTAATTAGCAGGACTGCTAATATAAACAGTTAAATGCTAAGCACTAAAAACAAAGCCAAAGAAAAAGCAAACACAAAAGGAGGAAGGTAGCCAGCATGTGAGGGGAGACTCTAAGCTCTGCCTATTACCACAAAGAAGTGCTGCAACAAAATAGGATGTTAAATTAGTTTCAAGAGACTGCAGTGGTGCATGAAATTATTTCTTACGGCATGCTGCATAGATCCATCCCCTGTGGGAATGCAAACTTCCAGCAGAGAGAGCCACAGAAAAAGGGCTGTTCACAGGGTTTGCTCCAGTCAAGGTGCCTGAAGACACAAGGCATGTGAACCTCACTAACTGCTTTATTCCAGAAACACCAGTTTAAAATATCAATAGTGGCTGTTTTAAGTTTAGATCAGCTTCCATCAATAAGTGCCTTCATTTCTTTTCTGCAGCACTGAGTGCATGGCTGGATTTCAAATATTATTAGAACTTTAAATCTTTTTCCCAATTGCTACTGCACTGATGGGTCAGGCAAAACAGTATTTTTTGCACAGCGATAAAGCAGCAGCAAAATGAAAGGCCATCAAAGAGAAAAGAACATATTAAAACCACCTCCTACCAGAATGATGTTTTTTTACATTGTCTTATTAAAGGAAAACCTGCACACTTGCCTTGTTCTGGATGCAAGCTGCTCTCACTGCGTGGGCAATGTACTTTAGGGAGAAGGGAGCAGTGCTGACAGCAACAGTCCCTGCCGAGGCTCCTGCAGCCATCACCACCACCGATACCCTCCTGCAACAGCCCAGCCACAACTTGCAGCACCAGGGAGAGCTGCGAGCCCAAGGGCTGAGCACAGTGAGGGGCAGCACAGAGCAATTCATGCCAAGGGACACTGTTCCACTCCCCGTCCTTCCACAATCTGCAGCCTCACCCACACCTGCCCAAGGCCTCCTTTCTGCTGCCAGGACTGGAACAACTTCCAAACTCAAAGGTGGCAGGGGAGAGGCAGGTTTATAGTGGGGCAGCACCTCCTCACCTTAAAACCAAGAGTGCAGCTGCAGCCATGGGAGTAGACTTGTGCTGGTACCTTTGATGGCACAGGGCTTGGGCTTCCTGCATCTGGCTATCCATGTGCCAGCCTCGGTGCTGCCTCTCTGCTGCTCTCAACCCTTGCTGTGCCAACACACCCTTCTCTGAAATTTCCAGTATTGTGACTGCCAGGCAGTAATTGATACCACTAACCTCATTAAAGCCATTTTCAGCAGTGTCTGCCATTTCCAGATGTGAGCAAGACCTTCTTGAAACAGGTAAACGTAACATCCCAAATAGCCAGATACGAGTAACTACTATTCCTATGATCAGTTGTCAACATTTAACAAGAGATATGACTCCTCAAATAAAGCAGAGAGTTTAAGCTTCTCTCCTCACAGATTGGTCTGTGTTGGCAGATAAGCCAAAATACCCATCTTTTTTCTGATTTTCCAATTCACTGGAAGGTTAAAAGTGCCTGTAGGATAGCTGTTGATCAAATTTAAATCAAAGCAGCAAACAAGAGAGATAGAGAGGAAGGACATCAGGCCCATCACACCAGGAGCTCAAACTTCCCATTCTGCCCTTGAGGCCTCACAAATTCTGGCTAGTTCTTAACCATGTGTGAAGTAATGATCCCAGCTGCCCTGATGTCACTTCTCTGTGTACAAATTGTATTTTCTCAGTGAAGCTAAGCCACTCCAAGGGACAAAATACCTGAATGAGATCTATGCAGGGAGAGTAACTTAGATTGGGGGCAGCCCTAAGGCCAAGTTTAAATAGCAGGTGTTTTGATGCCTTGCATGGTCATGTAGAAGTAGGACACAGCAGTAGCCTAGAGGTTGGGAAGCTGAGGGGGTTCAGTCCAGATGGTCCTCTGGGACAAACTTGTTTTAATGGGTTAGGCAACAAGCCAGCAGAGCTTTCCCACCTGCTCATGGTCAGTCAGAAATTGTCCTACAGCAAGAGGAGCCCAGGGATAAAGAGACCAGAAGCAGAATGAAACACAGGAAAAGCAGAAGGCTCCTTCCAGCACCTCAAACACACATGGGGTGCTCCAACATGTGATGTAGATGTTGGAAAACACATTGACAGTCTGATGAAGACTAAGGAATTGGGCCACATAGCACTGCCTTCCCAGAGCTACAAGAACTGAGAGCTAAAGGGTGAAATTCAGGATTAAAGCCACCTGTTAACACAGATAAAGCTGATGACTCAAATCACAGGATTGCAAAGTAATAAAATAAAGTCACCAGTTACACTAATCTTTTTACAGCCTCTTATCTGTTTAGAATGATGTATGAAACACAACAATCTCCAGCATGGCTAGACCTTGGGAGGCCCTTCACCATTACATTTAATTTAAAAGTTTTATAATGCTAATTAATACACTCATCCAGTTAATTACACTATATTATTATAACTAAGATAAACCTCTTGTTTGCAAAGGAAGGTCTAGGAAGATAGCAGTATGAAGTGACAAGCATGAGAGATTAATTTCTAAATATTCTTCAATGTCTGACAAACTTTCAGACAAGAATGGCCATGGCTGCAACTGTGCTCAACTTGGGTATGTGCCAGGTAATGGTTCCTTATTATCCAACAGCCCTTTTTCCGTATTTGAACTATATGTGATTCAATTCTCCTTTCAGTGAAGCACAGAAAACTTTTGCTGAGCACAGTTGATGAAATAAGTTTTTCTAAATAGCTTTTATATTCTGAATACCTTTCTCATATGCACGTGGCCAGTGACTTACAGAAGACTAAGCAGGTGCTCTCCTGCCAGAGGAGTGGGGAGGAGACAGGTTGTGACAGGGCCCCAAAAACTGCATTTAAACCTGTGGCAAAACTCCCAATTCAGTAGAATCACCCTCATACTCGCCACAAAAACAGATGAACACAAAGGATATCGGCACAAAATGATTTGAATGTTACTACTGGCCCCAGGAACTCGAAGCTGTTAATGCTGATATCCAATGCACACACACACCCAGCTCAGGCACTACAATGAAACAAAACACACCAGATGACTCCACTAATGACTCTGGCCTGAGCTGTCTCACAATTCTGGGGGGGAAATTCAAGCCAACTGTTGAAGTTGTCCAGATAGATGTAAATTCAGAGGACCTGGAATATATTTCATTTTTGCTATTGCTAAAGAGGCAACTTCTGAGCCTCCCAGTGACATTGGAAAGTAAAACCTTTCTAGAGTTACAACAATATTTCACAAAAACTGAAAGCCTGATGGTATTCTACAAGAAAAAGTGGGAAAGTAATTACTAACATATTTTTAAACGTGAATTTGACCAAAATTATACACAGCATATATATTATGCAACATTATTTTTTTCATTAGAGCAGGTTGTCGTCTAAGATGTTTAATTTACTGCTTTTTTGACAGCACTGAGAGCAGGTCTAGTCCTCAGTGCAGTCCACAAAAATGGTACTGCTTGCACTGGAAGCAAATGCCAAACACAGATTTTTACTTGTTTTAAAAGATTGGCTTCCAGGCACAAGCAAATCCTCTATAACTTACATTGCTCTTTGCAAAGATAGATAACAATATCTCTCCTTCCATAACTGAGTTTGTATATAAGAACCTAATCCCAGAAGGACTGACCTCACCTCCCAGGTTTTCACCCTGGAAAGAGAGTCTGCATTGATTTACTTAAACAACCAAAACCTGAGAAACCAAAACAAGAAAGCTGGCAAAATATGATGTGATGGAAACCAATGGAAAATACCTGCTTATATAATTGTTTGTTTATACAGAATTGTTTATGTAATTCTGTAAAAAACCCCCAAGTATTATTGTTATTCAATTATGTATGTTGAAACAGAGGAGTGCTGAGCAAGTCCATACAACAGGTAAGCATTAGGATTTGGACAGTCAATAAATATCAGACTCCTTTCAAAAGCTAGGTTAGCATCAGCAAAGACCAAGCAAAGCTTTTCATAATACATCTCCACAGGATGTGATGTATCTCTGAAGAAATCATGGATTTTTCTTCTTCATTACAAACTCTGTTCTTCTGAGATGACAGTGATAAATTAGTTAAAAGCACAGAGCAGCCAGAGAACTGAAAGATGTAAGATTCTGCAAGAAGCTGTGATTCTTCAGGAAGCTGTGTTAGAGCTTGTGCCAGCAGCTCTTGCCAAACACCAGCACAATTAACCAAAGTGAATCTGCAGAAGTCTGCAGGGAAAATAAAAAGATGCAGGGAGATAAGGAGATGGGAAATGGCTCAGCAGATCTCGTGTTTGAACTACGAAACAGTACAAAATAGGATGGTCATGTCGTAAAGAGGAAAAAGCAACACTATTGAGGAAAAAAGAACATGAGAAGAGATGGTAAGTGGATACAGAAACATTGTAAGAAATAAACAGGTCGGTGAATATAGAGGTCTTTTTAAACCCTGAGGATGTACCACACAGAACAGCAGGAAACAAGGCAGTTTGTGATTACATGCCCAAGAGGAAAGTAAAGCTATAAGAAGGAGATAACTGGTGATAGGAGAACAGCAGATGTTCTCCCTTAAGGAGAGCGATGACAGAGTTTGCATGTTCACTGAAAACACTGTTGGGAGGGCTCACTTTGGATGCAGGGGCAGGGTGTGTATGTGTATGTTGACAAGCTTACTGAGACTCCTTTTGGTAATCCTAGCATGGTATCAAGAAGGAAGGGTGGAGACGCAAAGAAGCAGAACAGAAATCTCCATGTCCTTGAGTTATTAGTGCAAAGAGAGAACTTTGCAGAGCTCAGTAGTAATTACTTGGCATAAAGGGGAACAGAATCATGCAGCAGTAAAAACAAACAAACCAACCAACACCAAAACCAACCAAACAAACAAAAAACCCACAGCACTAAACAGCCTTCCAGCCAATGTGACTACAGACTCTCAGAACTGCTGATCTCAGGAGTGGCAACACCCAAATACTGGCTTAGGGAAGCACACTATTAGAAAGAGTATTATTCAGCTTTACCACAGCATAAAGCAGGGACAGAAGAAATAGAAGAGCACTGAAAACATGCAATTTCACAAGCAGGTACTAGTGATGATGCCCTCATGGCCCTCCCCAGGAACCTCTCTCCTTTCCTTCTGGCACATTTCTTTTAAGCCAACACCTTCCCCACATACTCCAAATGCACAAGAAATACCACCTGCAAGGAATCCCCAGACTGCAGTTTGCAGTACAAAGCCAGTGTATTTGTGCACAGTTTAGCTCTGGGCATCTTCTGCTCCCACATGGAGGAGGCTCCAGGAGCCACTGAGCTCCCACACCACCATGGCTCTGCATGGCCTGCAGGAGCCTGGGATGGAGCTGGCTGGATCTGGTGCCTCCAACTACTTTGGGACTCTGCCGCCCCTCATGGGGGTGCCCCACATTAGCTATGTCCCATGGCCAGCTAAGCTGGTGGGACAATGCAGCAGGTCAGGGGGGCTACATGGCCTCTGACTTGTCACATTTCACAGTGCTCCTCAAACCAACCCTGGCTGGTGAAATCCTCCTCCCACACTGAGGCAAAACAGGATTGGCTTTGGTGTTAAACAGCTGCCTGTGCTTAAAACTATGCCTGTTTATGGTAATTATGCAAATAGTGAACCAAGGTGAACGGGTTAAATTACAACTAAAGACCAATTGTGCCTTTATTTCTAATCTCCTCTCATGCTGCTGCCCCAGCTCCTGAGTCCCACCACAGGTCCATGTTCCAAACACACAAGATGCCAGTGTTATGGCAACAGAATACAAGATGGAAGCCAAAACTTGCAAGGGTCATACGGACAGATCAGGGCTTGACAGTCCAGAGAAATAAGGACTGGAAACTTCTCCAAAGGTGGAGTGAGATTAAGTCACAACATAATATCAGAAAACATTGAAAGACCTCAAACCCATTTGTTCCGAATTGGAGTCAAAGCAGCAGATCCTGGGAAATTCCCTGAGATAGATCAGGAGCCTTTTCCCTGCAAGCAGCATGCCCTAGATCCTTGTATACCCTGGAGAGTTGAGCAGAAGGCCATTAATGTCTTCAGCCCAAACCCAGCAATAAAAGCAGCAATAAATAAATAATCCTAGATGAAGAGACAGAGAGCAAAGGGAAAGACAGGTGCATCTATGTGGGCCTCTTCTTCTGCCCTTCAGTCTCCTCCATTTGCAAAGGACAGCATGTTCAAAGCAGTGCTGTTTTATAAAGCAACACTTCCTAGAGAGTCTGCACTAATTGGATCATGGCTCTCCAGAGGTTTGCCAACACTGACATAGTGTGAGTATTCCTCTTAACCTTTTAATATCATAAAGTGAGAATAAGCTACAGCTCTAAAGTGAGATCAAGTAAAATATCCATGAAACTAATGATTTCATCTAGTGCATCACGATGCACTACCAGTACAGCAGGAAGTTTTCCCCTTTCTGGCTAAATAATCATAGTCAAATATCAAGGGATTTACTGAGAAACAGGATATAAGTGGAGCAGATAAGGACAAGGGAGAAAAATGATGGTAGAGAAAACTTTCAGAGTGCTGCTGACTCTCCTCTGTGCAGGGTATCTTGGCCCCTCAGCCAGCTGTGAGTGTGCTCTGCAGACAGGTCACAGCCTCTGCCATCCAGCCTCTTATCCCAAGGCAAACATTTAGACCTAATTAGCATTGCCTATCTTGCAGAAATAATGAGAAAGAGTAGGTCCCATTCCATCACTGAATGTCATTCCACAGTAGCTTCATTGGTCAATCTTATCTTCAGAATTATAAATCAGAGAGATGGATGTATAGCCGGAGAAATTTTCCATTTTCCTCAAATCAGAAAAGGCGAAACTGAGACTATTCAGCACTGCCTGCTCTCGGAAGCCAGAACTATCAAAACACTACCAGCAGCACTGAAGATGATTTGAGTTTACTTTGTATAGGGAGCAACTGCAGCAGAGAACACTGTGTTGGTGTTCTAAGGCCAGCCAGCTTCTTGGTAACCAATAAATTAAAATGTGCTTCCTGACAGCCACTGCACAGGCTTCTCAGCAGGGAAATATTTGTTTGTTTTAACTGAATTTATTTCCTAGGCTCACTGGGGAAGGAGAAAGAGAACTTCTAGCTTTGAATGTGCTGTACAGCATGCTGGTAAATATATACTGACTGGTAGAAATACATTATGGTCAGTGATCCTCCACTGTTTGCTGCAGAGGTCTTCAGATCTACAAACATTTTGTAACCCTTCTTTCCCAGAGGCTTAGAAAAGGAGAATGTTATTCTAAACCATGTTGCTCTATAAAATACAAGCAAGTCTTTCTAACAGTCAAGTTAGCTTGAGAAATCCAGAACTAACTATGCCTATATATTTTACAGGGACCTTTTAATGTTGGACATACGCTTTGTGTTTAAGAGAAACAAAACCAAACATAAACAACAACTCCCCCAGTTTGTAATAAAGTTATTACTCATCAGTTATGTGCTAGAGCACTACTCCACAGCAAATTTTCTGAACAAGTACAAAAATAGGTCTCTGATTTTTCTTGAGTTTATAGTTATAGAATTACCAGAATGCCTGAAGCAAGTGGAAAATACTGCACCAGCTAAGAAAGCTGTTCTTGATTTACAAAGGGATCATGGGCCATGCAGTCTCTACTGAGCTTTTTGGCAGGGCTCAGCAAAGGTGCACAATGAATGAGCAGAGCCAAGAGCCACAAATGTGCCTTCACCTGAGCACCCTCAGACCCTCCGGTGAACGGGAGCTCCAGAGGCTAAAAGATGTATTTCTGTTTACTGAAACAGACCTACAGTGTTTTCAAGAAAACATATTTTAAACTGGCATAAGTCTTTTTCTGTTTTATATTAGGGGAATCCTGCATGTCAAGTGATCAAAAGATTGGATTATTTTGCAGAAACCCTACCCTCAGCCTGCACTCCAGCCAAGCTGCCAGTGTCTTCAGGCAGGATTCCCCTAATCCAATGCAGGCATATGGAAATGTGTTGTCTGTGTATGAGCCTGTCACCTCAGGCTATGTTTATCATCCAGAGGCAGAAACAGGCACCTTCAGAGGGAAATTCACCTCAGACATACCTAAGCTAAAATTTTATGTGAACCAGATCTTCAGATATACAACACTGCATAAGTATATATGCTCAGAATATACCAAACAGTCAGAAACTCGTTATGGGCAGAGGTGAGGGCAAAGGCACGTAACATTAGAAGGCAAGAATTGTCACGTAGATGGTAATTTTGAGTTGAATGTCTCCTTGAAACTCATACAGCACTTGGGTCAAAATGATTTACCTACACTGCAAGGAGTGTAACCTTCTCCAGCAAAGAGCAGATAGAGTGACTCATCACTTAGCACCAGTTGGAATTAGATTATTCTACCCTAAGCTATTAATTCCTTACCTTTGGAAAACAAACATATTCATGTTTGGAGTTCACCATCATATTCTGCCTCCCTGTGAAACTTCACTTATAGAAATTCTAAACCAGTATATCCCTACATGACTGCAAATTGCTTTCACTGCACACTTAAATGATGCAAATTTTCCCTTTATGATGGTTCCTTCAGTTCTCATTCAGAATAAGTAGCATCTGGTGCAGTACTTAGTGGGGAACTGATGTCCTTTTTTAATGTGTACCAGAAGAGACAGATACACAAAGCATGAGGAAATAGTGATTAACTTTCTGCTGCCCATAGTCTCCCAGAGCTCAGTCGTATTTCATTTAATGGTTATACACTCAAGCAAAGATAACTGTGTATTGTTTATGTGATGACTTTGCCTCATCTTAAACATGAGAGGAGACACTTGAAGTTACATTCCAACATAAAATGGGAAGCAGAGAACTGATTTATCACTGGTATGGGAATATGATTCCAGAAAAAACCCCACAAAACTGTTCAGTGACTCACTGTCACTTGTCATGCCTAGCCAGGAAATGTTGGCTGGAATAAAACAACTGCTAAATAAGACCTAAAGCCAGATCAGCCTGAGCAAGCACTGAAGAGATATGACAACCCTGCATGGCTTTTCAGACCAGGCAGAGGTAACAGAGATGCTGCTGGCCCTCATGAAACTCCAGTCTGGTGAGAAGAGAATAAATTTCCGAGTAGAAATGCCTGAGCTTCAGGCTCTGCTCACATTTCCCACTCTGGCAGCAGGGGCTGTGTGCCCCACCCCAGCAGCACTACACACAGCTCACACCCAGAGGTCACTATGCAGGTGGGATACACCACCTTAGCAGGGCACCTAAGGAAAGTACACACCAGAAGAGAGACACTCACAGTTCATTCAACAAAGCCTGAGATCTCAGCCCCCAGGAGTTTTCTCTTAATGATTTCCAAAACATCAACGTCTAAAAGTCTTTCTTTCTTGCAGAGAGCAAAGAGTGTCTTTATGTCTTCATCAAGAGCAGCAAACTTTTACAGGAATGAGCAAATGAACCCAGGCACCTCACTGTTTCAAAATACACCCAGAACTGCACCTGACTGCACACCAGAAGCAGAAGATTAACATCAACATTAACAATCAACACTTTGACTCAAAGAAGCGACTGTACCAAAGTAACAGTACTGAAATGATAATTTGACCAGCATCTAAGCTAACTCAAATGTCTTTATGTCACATTCCTGTGGCTGCAAAGCAAAACAGAACATCTAGAATAGTGGGAACTAATGAAACCAAAGTTGTACCTGCTCATACTATACCATTTTATCTCAGCCTTGTGCAGTCTCATCCAGCTGTAAAGAAAGAATAACTCAAAAATCATGGCTCATTGAATCAGTTACAGAAGAAGGAGAATGAATGGGCCCTTCCCCACTCAGTCGTGACTATTTGCAGAGGAAATTGTGCTGAAATAATGGTTTATCAGATACCTCCAGCTGTGCCAGACCCTGCTGTGCCTATCCACTAAAACAGGCACCACCAGCACGTAGCTGATCCAGAAAAATCCTTCCCCTCATTCTCCCAACAGAATCTGCTCTCTTTGCCCTTTGCTTTCTAGGCTCAGTCAAATCTCTCTTGCTTCAGACTGCCTTGGCCTGCCCCTGGGCAGCCTCCTCTGGAGGTGGCTGTGTGTGGGGATGAGCCCCAGAGCTCCTCCACACTGGAGGCTCCTGGGTGTGGTGCCTTCCCCACCACAGCTCTGTCCCCCTTCACAATCTCCTTCACAATCTTCTGTGCTTAGCACAGAATATGCTCTTCTGAGTGACTATTGATGTTCTATCCACCTCCTCAATGTTTAACACACTGTCCCTGGAGTGTTTGCTATTACATGTGCAGTTCAGGATTCGTGGAGCTGCTTCCTTTCTCTTCCATTAATTTATTTTTTCATTGTTCTCATTTTGTGAATTTCTCCTATAAACTTTTACCTACAATTTAATTTAGGCTTTAAATAAATGATATGTTCAGTTTAAGATAAGTCTTTTTTGATTACTTACGACTTTGTTTACCAGATAACCTTCAAATGCTTGCTTGTTGAACTCTCCTGTTCCAAGGCTGTTAAGCATTTTACCCCTGGCTTATGCCAGTAGTTTAATAGTTGCCATCTGACCAAGTCTCAGCTCTCCAGTCTGTATCAATGCAGTTCACCCACTCAGCTGCCTTGTTTTCTTACCTGTTGTATGACCTATGTTAAGCATAATTACATAATAGTTAAGAAATAGCAAAGCACAAGTGGCTTGAATGTCACAATCCCCCAAAAACTGTTAGTTAAAAGCTTTAAAAATGTCAGTTGGTTAACCAAGCACAAAATTAAAAAAATAAGGTCTTTGAGTAATTTATTCATTTACAACAGGATCTCTGCCTTTAAAAAGGTCTTCACTCACACACATGCCTTAGCTTACGAACATGAGCTCTCCTGGGCAAGCAGAACATTATACTTTGTTCAGAATATTTTGTTTTGTTTTCATTATTAAATACATGTGAATAAGACAAATACAGATACGGAACTGCACTTACATTGAATGTGTCATTGGCTCCATATAGCACCTCAATGACAATGCTAAAGCATTTCTATTTGTTCATTAAAATAATCATTCAAAGAAAGACTGTCTTTACTGTTGGCAGAGAACAACTTTCACTTTATCTTGAACTGGAAAGAGCAAAGCATGAGCCTCAATCCATGTCTTTCATTAGTAAAAGAAGCAGGATAGTTTTTGTTCACTGGAATGCCACTTGTTTCATTGCCACATGCAGCAGAAAAGCCACTGGGTTTTATGAGACATGTGAAAAACAGACAGATAATTGATGAAAATAGTCTGCTTAATAAATATTCTGCTGCCAAATGGTGTGACTAATGCAGTGCTAGGGAAAAAAACCAACACAACCTGGCACACTGAGAACATTCAGTTCACACAAAGCCGAGCAAATCTCTTGAAGTGATCCAATTCTATACTTCAAACTTGGTTTTAGTTTTTGAGGTGCCCAGCTAGAAGGAAAAAGTAATCATTCATACCATCACATTACAGCAGCACAAAGAGGACAGCATGACCCTGGACATGTACAGGAGACCATGACAATTTCCCAAATGCCAGTTCCTTTGCTGCAATTGGCCTGTTTCCATCCCCAAACTCAAGTCAATCCAAAGTAAAGCAAAGTACTTGCAGAAAGGGCAGCCTTTCTCCAAGTCATCAAAAGCATGATGAGTTCAAGCTCAGAAATTGACATTTTTAGAAGTCAAAAAAAGTATTTTCTGTCATTAGACAAGTTAAGTCTATCTCCAGCCTCAAGCAGAGAGACTATCTTTAAAACAAAAATGTCCTATTTCATACTGGGGAAAAAATTGTTGTTTATTTTCAAAAAACCCTAGAGGAACATGTGATTCATTGGTTGTTTACTTAAGCAAATTTTTAAGCCACTAGAGATTCATCTATTGCTAATTCAAAAGTTGGCAGAATTAATGCAAACATTTGTTCCAAAGTAGTATAGATTAATGGGGAGGGGGGTGGGGGAAGAGGAGAAAAAAATAAAAAGAAAGAAAAAACCAAAGGAGCATGAAGAAGCAAATATTTTCCAATAATCTGACACTCAACAGTCCTTATTTTTGAAGTGTATTTTGCATACCTTTTGAAAGCTAACTGAAATCACCACCTTCCTGTAGGCAGCTGGTTTATGCAGAGGGATCTGAACTGGGAAATTCGTAAGGCAAGAATAAATTATTTGCTAATTCAGAAATAGTTTTATATGTGCACAACAGATTTCTGAGTAGCCTGATTATTCATATCATTCCTATGAATAAGGAGACAATCACATGTGGTTTTCAGTTCAGCCACCGGGTTTTGGTGCTCTAGGAGTTTTAGAATCTTATTTTGTCTCATGGTTTCCACTCAAAGTTTCAGAGTCACCACAACAACCCCTCTGCTGGCCATAAGGTACTGCCTGTTTTGCCTTCAAACAAGAATGATTCTATTCTGGATGGGTTACAGCAAGGCCACTGAAAAGAGCACATCAAGCACCCTGTCACTGGGAAGGGTCCTCACAGCCCAGATTCACCTGCAGCACCAGGATCAGGATGTGGTGGGTCAGAGTGACGTGGCCAGGACACAGCCAAGGCTCTCCAGTCTAACAGCTGCACCTTCCCCATTACCCACTGTGACACTGCTCTGCTCTTTCACTGCCCAGAAAAGGGTGCCAGCTGCCTCAGAAACCCTGGCTTTGGGCTGGCTATATTGCCAGTCAGGGGAGAAACAGGGGCAGCAAACCTTCCTGCCAGCCCCAGAGGTGACCGAGATATTTCAGCTCAGATCTCCTGCCCAGGTCAGGGGAACAACCAACCTAAGCAGCCATTTGTAATTTTTCAAAAAAATCTTTTTAAGCATTTATGAAGAACGACAAGTCTTCATAAAGACTTCATGAAGACCAACCAAGTTTAAAATAAACATGCCATACAAAAAAAGTGAAGCAAGACAGCAGAAAGCAAGAAGAAAGGGTTCACAAAAAAAGACACATGAGTCAGGAAAGAACCTGAAATAAATCTGGAAGAAGTATAGCTGGCAGTGTTAGATATCAAGAAGCTTTTTCTCAAAGTATAGAGGAGGACTCAGCCAAGGATGAAGAAAGATCATTTCAGAAAGGAATGAGAAATACAGCCACAGAGGATGGTAAAGCAATTCATGCGTTAAATGAATACTTACATGTTTACAACAGAGATGCCTAAAAATCTGTCAGATGACACTGGCTATATATCTGCTATCATGAAAAAATGCAGAAGCAGTTAAGGAAAAGCATTAAGCAACTGGAGCAGTGGAAATGGAGGACAAGACCACTGGAGAGCCTCAGCTCTGTGACAGCCCAAGCACTCTCAGGCTGAGCTCACCTGTCCCCCATCAGTGCACAGGGCAGATGAGGCACTTGGGGACAGTGCCCAGTGCTGGCACCATTCTGCCCACTGAAGTCTGAGGAATGGGAGGCCTGACCCCCACAAGGACTGACAGCAAAGTTATACCAGACACTAAATTCAACAATCCTCCTTTAAAAAAACAATTAAAATTACCCCCCCACACACACAGCTTCAGTTGGTTTGCTCAGGCAAACAAAAACCCAGGTGAGCAAGACTCACGTTGATGAAAATAGAACCACTTTAAAAGGGAAAACACCACACAAATCAGCCTCTTAACAGTTGCAGGGTGTTTCATGTGTGTTCATGCAGGCAGTGATGCTCCCCTTAAGAGGCTTAACTTCACAGTGATTCTCTGATTGCCTCCACATTTATTTTCACACTAATGGCTCAAACAACATAACTACAGTAGAGAAAATGAGGAAAAGCAAAGTTCAATAAAAAACAACAAAAATGATTTTCAGCTCCAACAGGCTTCAGAGCTCAGAATGAAAACTGAGCTAATATGTTGTGAATCACTTAATGAATTTAGCCTCCTCCTGTTTGCTAATTGTCCAACAATGCTTGGCACTTTTCACACATGCTCCTTATTTGGCATTATTTGCAAAATATCTCTTTCAAATTATTCTGAGATTCCAGACTGCTCACAGGCAGTCCACTGTGATTATGCAATATTTAGATAAATAAATAAATAGGGCTGATCTGCTTAGCCTAGTGTTGCACAGCATACTTCTAACTTCCCAGATTGCATAGTAATTAGTCTCAGAGTTGGGCAGGTCTGTGTCCACAGGCTGAAAGTTCAATTCTCATGTATTTCTCTAAATGTAAATATAAAATTTGTATTTTTTCCACATATATCCTCTATAAAATCATTTAACAAGTAGCTCCTGACAAAGGATATATTTACAAACTTTTGTAAAAGAACACAAACTATGAATTCAACTGCTTACATCTGTTCACATTTTAAATTACTACCTTGGACTGAGCAGTTTCTCATGGCATAGCATCCTAAAGGTGTACTACTGAAAATACAGGTGCTTCACTTTTTGCCCCACCCAAGCAGCCACTGGATTGTTACTGGGAGTGCAGCCACCTTGGCTATTGCTACATTGAAAGCTGCTGTATTGATAACTGTGTCATCTTCTTTGATAACAGCAATTGATATTTATACAAACAGCATCACAGCAAAGGAAGAATCCCCATAGTTCACCTCCAGATGAAAGCCTAAATCCCAGGAAATCTGCAAATATTTCAGCATCCTGTATAAAGTAGCACTGTGTGGAGGCCAAGAGAAGCCCACCAAAAAGCAAGCTGGTGATGCTGACCCTGCATTTGCTGTGAGGTGAGAGCTTCATTAGTCACACCGAGAGCTGCCCCCATCAACACAGCTTTGGAAAGCAATCCTGGGAAACAGGTATCTCTCTCCTTACCATTTGAATAGGTTAAAAGAGTGAGATGAAGCAAACAGTGGGATAGGGGGAGGAGAAGCTGAACCAGAAGATGACAACAAGGAAAACATTTGTTAAACCATGCAGGTTTCAGCCTGAAGCATCCCCATGTGTTTCACAAAATTACTCCTGAAAAGATCTCTTAGTCTTTGTAGAAAAGGATAAAGGTGCTTCATGTAACCCTCAGACTTCACAGGGCAACCAAATATTTGTTTTTTCATAGTAGGACATTTATGTATAAGATTCTTTATGTCATAGATCTAATCACATTTACAGTAGTCCATGGGAAAAAACTAACTTGGTATTCCAGGCATGTCTCTACAAACAATATCTATGGCAGCTCACTCCAGCTCATACATTATTTTTATTCCCATGCTGCCCTCTCCTTAGTGCTAAGTTAGATTCTTTTTTTTTAAACAAGGAGTATTCTTCTTCTGTAATTTCAGTCTTCTTATTTGTGACAGAAAGGAGGCAGAAGGGGTCTGCATTTGCTGAGAATATAAGCCTCAAGTTAGGCACAATTCTGCTAAATTACAATCTGCTTTGTCAAATGTCTAGGCATCCTCAGCTGATCATGTTTTAAATAGGACTGGCTCCTTTTAAACAAATCACTTGAAAGCCTGGTTCAGAGTTATTTAAAGTGGCTGGTATTTTATGACACCATGAATGCTGCACAATGCAACTGCTGAGCTTTAAAAACATAGAAACCAGAAAGAGGGTACAAGAAACTACCATCTGTCCCTCTAAACAATTATCATCCTGCCATCTGTCTGTACACTAGATAATGTTTTTGCTGTTGGTAATATTTGATTGAAAAAGCTCTCTCTATGGATACTAAGAAGAGGAAACCATTTTAAGAAAAACAAAAATATATTGCTGATCATTCAAGTTTCCCTTTTCCACAAGAAAAGCTACCATTGCATTGTGTTCTGCTGTCAGACAAAACATGAAGGGTACATTGCAATGATTTTGGTGCCCTTAATGATGAGAAGCTACTTCTCCACCATTATTCCATTATTTATGAAGTCCTTACTATGTTTAGTATAAAAGGCACACCAAAAAGCCCAAAACTGAATTCAAACTAGGAACAGGATAAGGAAAAGTGTCTTTGAAATTTGCTTTGGACTCTTCTTCCCCACTTTTGTATTTCTCCATCCCAGAGCAGCCACCCAGCAGGGGAGCAGATTAAGCCCTTCATGATCCGGATGGCTGCAGAGTCGCATTATCCAAACTGAAAAGGGATTTAGATCCAACACACGATGGACAGAAAGCAGGAGTTCCCTTGCAGATCCTGAAACTACTGATGTTACTGCTCCCCAGCTTTCTTCAGCTGGTCCCAAAAGGCAGTCACACGGACATTGCTGCTAAAAGAACTTCCACGACAGGCACCCTCAGGAAGTCTCTTGCCAGATCATTAGTTCCTCCCAACACTTCAGGCTTTGCCCTGTGCATTGCAAACTTGGACATGGAGGGCTGTGTAAAAACACACTGCTGGGTGTTACACACACAACAAAGCCTCTCATACAATCTTAAATTTAGCACGTCAGGGTTACCCTTTGATTAGGTCGTTAGTATCTGTACTGTAATTATGATTATTAGGGCTACAGTACACTTACAAGGTACACCCCTGCAACCTGGTTCAGCCAAGGCCTTTCACCAAGACTCAAAAGCATAATGAAGGGCTACATTTGTTTTCAGCTGTTGCAATTCCTCCATATCTGGCTCCTGTGAAGCCAAATGAATGCAGCAGCAGCCACAATAACTAAACCAGCATCTGTTTAGAGTCTAAGCAAAGTGATAATGAGATTTGTAAAATCTGCTGAATGTTTTATTAAATAAGTCAGCCACACTTGTTCTTGGAGAGGAAGAAAAGACACAGGATTACAGGTTTCATGAAGAGGTTGTTGACACACTGGTTCTTCCCTCTCTATAAAAATTAAATCTGTAAGTGGGGAGGGGGGAAACAGCTTCATGATCTAATTCTAATCCTTCATGACATAAACAAGTAACCAAAAGATTTCAGTCCAATTTTGCAACCTCCAGTCAGTAAAGGTCCAGTGACAGACCAAACACATTTAAAGTCAAGGACAGATGAAAGGCAGGGACAGCCGCAGGGATGGGGGCACAGGTTTTATTTGAACTTCTTTGGGGGGGGGAGGTTATGGGTTTGGGTGAAGGTGGCAGCATTCATTTCCAGTGAACACCATGTTTCATGTAAAATGTTAAGAGAATTAATAGTACTTTAACAGATTAGAAAAAGATTTCCGAAATACTTTTCATACTGAAAATGGGAGTAAGGTGACAATGCATTAAAAGACAAAATGTGCATTTCTCCTGCAGCAGCACCAGCACCCACCATTACAGTGAAGGAGCCCAGGCAGCTCATGCGAAACGTGCTCTGGAACATGCAAAAATCCCTTAGTTAGAAAACAGTTATTAGTGAAAAGTTGAATAATCACAGCTGTATTTCTGAATGGTCTTGAGCATGGCAGATATTCCCTGGAATCTTATGACTAAATCACAAAATTTGTCCTAACCTGGAAATGCAGAAAACATGAATGTAGACTTAACGTTCAGGGAGGCGGAGAGAAGAAAAGAATAGTAGACAGCTAAGAAGGGCACATAGCAGCTGGATTTCCTGAGGCACGTATTTTATTCATAAGTGTAAGCTGGTGAATAATTCACATGCAGCAGCATGTACAGAAGCCAGTTAAAGAACCCTACTGGGGTCATTCCTGGACTTGGCTTTGGCAGTTGTTGCACTGAGTTACTCCAACTCTGCCTTTTTTCAAACATTTTTCCAGTGGAACTCAAAGCAGAGAGCTCAGCTATTTTTATTCCAGATCTGCAGTGATGATACTCTTTGGGGGAGTTACGGGGAAAGAATTATTCAATGTAGCAAAGAAACTGCTTCCAATAGTTTTCAACCCAATGCCTTGAAAAAGCACAAGCACATTTTATCAGAAAGACATTTACCAGCAGGATCCAACTGCTTTGCCTTCATGGAGCTGAAAACTGACCAAACAAGCCAGCAAAGCCAACCAGTGTGCCTGAACAAATGGGTCTAATCTGCACCCTCATACTGAGCTGACCTGGAGAAAACACACACTTATCTGAAGGTGAGGGAACAGGTTCAATCACTGGAGCTCTCCGTGGATCAATGCCAGAGAATATCTATACTGCAACCAAGATGCTGCACAGCAATCTCTCCTCACCAAAGGCATGAAGGTCTATCAGAAAGTTCACCCAAGGCACTGCCTCTCAGGTACAAGCCTCTGCAGTACAATAAGCACCAATGCCTAAACTTGCCAAAAGTTTTCAGGGAAAAAATTGGGTATAACACACAAAGTATATGGTGGTAGTGCCTCTGTGATATATTCAAGAAGCAAGGCTGGGGTGGGAAACTATACAACTGAGATGAAGAGAGGAATGAGATTATGTGAGAGGACCAGCTCTGCAGGCACCCAGGTCAATGAAGAAGGAAAGGGAGGAGGCGCTCCAGGTGCTGTAGAAGCCTAGAAGGTCAGGGGGCCAAGTTCCAGCAGTAGTGAAGCAGCCAGACTTGTATCACAAAACCCCTGGGTTAGAAACAGCTCAGAACTGACAAATGCCATGACTTAAGCTGGAGTGTGTCTTGGAATGTCATTTTCCAAAACTTACAGATCCAACTCAGTTACAGCTCCACCATGGCAATCAGTGAGCGCCCCAGAATTTGGGACTTCAGGCACATCAGGTGCCACAGAGCACCCTGCTGAGGTCCCTGCAGGCAGTGGGAACTACAGATGAAACAGCTTCCAGCTTCACCTTTGCCTTCAGATTTTACTGAAAGTTTTACTGTATCTAACCACAAGTAAGTTCAAACCTTAGCCTATACCAAGAAAATGAAATAGAAATTATTCTATGTTTAAAATATAGTGGAAGATTAAAGGGTTAAAATGAAGATGAAGAACACTTGTAGATAGCTCAGTTTAAGCTTTTTTTCATCACTAAATGCAAATTAATCACACTGGACATTTTATGATAAGAACAGCAAATCATATCTTGGTTCAACTGAAATACTTTCTCTGCCTTGTGAGTATTAACTGACTAGCTCATTTCTGATATTTACCCTTTAGGCCACAACCTATCAATTTCTTCTTCACTCAAACTAAAAGGCAATAAAAGAAAGAAGGATTTATGCAAATAAACTCTGTGCAACCTGACATCACAGCACAGCTCTCCAAGTTCCAAATCTACACACCTTTCCTTACACATGGTACTTATCTCACCAGACCACAAGTAAGCATGCAGTGTGGTGGATAAACTTTTATAAGAAGATTATAAAATCTTAACATTTTGTCTTAGTGAAAATAACAGTGGAATTCGCTCCAAAGGTCCAGTGAGCAGAGCATTCCTCTTCCCCATCACTCTGGGACTGAAACAGACTTAGTTCCTTGACCCTTCTCACAGCCCCCAGTTTTCCTTCATACCCATGCCTCTAATTCTTCTTGAGTGGAGAATTAATCAAGACAAGAAAAGGACAGCTTGATAACAGAGAGGGATTAGACCAAGCTAATGGCACAACTAGAGAGCAAGATAAAACCAGGCTCTCTGGTATGGAAACAGGAAGGGAAGAGATAAAGAACGTTTTTCATCTGATCCTTGTCTTTAAACACATCATCTTGAAAATCTCTTGGAAATAAGAGGAAGCTTAGAAATAATGACAACAACTGTAGGAATGCTGGTCTGTACAGCCCAAGACAGCAGGCCACACACCACAGCTCTTCACACGTGACAGCCATGCAGTACTGACAGAAAGAGCTGGAGATCTTTATTTCAGTTTGGCATCACTGCCAGCAGGAGATTCACTCTGCCTAGGAACCTGCACTGGAACTCTTCCCTGGCCAGCAAAATCAGCTCCCAGGACTCATGATTACAAGAACCAGTCCCCAGTGAGGTTTGTGAGGAACCCTAAGTAAGCTATTTCAAGAATCTTGTTTCATTGCTCAAAAACAAGTAGCCAACATGACTGCCATTAACTAATTATGGTCTGAGCCCCTGGGGCCAAGAAGGCCAGTGGTATCCTGGGGTACCGGTGGAAGAACATTACCCTGTCCATTTACTCAGCCCTGGTGAGGCACATCTGGGCTGCTGTATCCAGTTCCGGGCTCCAGTACAAGAGAGACATTGAGCTCCTGGAGCAGGTCCAGCAGAGGCTACAAAGGTGATTAAGGAACTGGAGCATCTCTCTTATGAGGACAGCAGCCATCAGGTTTATTTTTTAACAACAAAATGGTACAATGCGTTAGAATTGCATGGAATGAAAGGGAGGGTCTGCTTTGATGCTTTCTCATAACCATAAACCTCTAGACAGTCCTGAAACAGAAGATAGTTTGGGGGGATTTCCCCTCACAGACATTTGGGCTAGAAAACATGGAGTATTCAGGAATGATGCAAAGCAGTAGTGAGGCTCCTGTTTCCAGACTGTCCCTGCATGGACTGAGGTCTCGCAGCAGCTTGTGGGAAGCACTTAGTTACTCATAAAGGTCATCTTGATCATCTCTCCTGCCCAGCAAGCAGTAGGGACAACTCACTAAGGTCTCCTGTGCACTTCTATAGGTACAGATTCCAGTAATGGATCTGCAGGGCATCTTGGATGCACTAGATAACTATCTGGCTTCCAAAATACTCAACCTGTGTAATTCACTCACAAATGAAAGCAGAAAGGGACTAGGACAAGTACCAGAAATTTTCCCCTCCCTCTCCTTTGTCACACCATGCTAATTATGCAATTCAGATAAGCAAAGGATTTTATGATGCTGTAACAGGAGGGGTTTAAATTCCTCTTTTTTATTATAATCTCTTTCAGAAGTAGAAAATGAGAAATCAAAAAGCCAAAGTTATTTTAAGAACTCATAAGTTACTGCACTCTACTGCCCAGTACAATGAACTATTCTCAGTTCATGTCAGTTGTTAATAAGACTTTAACAATATAGCAACTCAGCATGATTAAAAATACACCATAAAGGACATCCACCTCTAAAAATAGTTATTAAAAAAAATTGGACAAAGTCAATCTGAAAATAGATAGAGGGAAAGGAAGAGAAGCAAAATAGATAAAGTAGGGCAACTCATACTGGATGCCAGGAATGAGTGCATTGTTTCAAGTTCGTAAAATACTTTTAAATAAGTGTATAACCAAAGCATGCAATTGCATATTAACCCACCAGAGTACCCATATCCAATCACTTATTTTAAAACATAAATAGCAGAGGTTCCAGCTCTCTTTTTAGGGCTTCTCACTATAGGTTCAGTCACGCAAGACAGTGAGAATTCCAGCATAATAAATAAAGACTCTGTGTCCATTAAAGATATAGGTAGCCTTGCCCACTGATTTTAGCCTTTCAACTTCACAAAAAAACCCAAACCAAACCACAAAAAAAAACCCAAAAAAACCCCAACCAAACAAACACCTCCCTGCAGCTTTACTGGGATAACTGAAGCCAGCTCTGAACTTGCACCATGAAAGTTGATTTCATTAAAAGAAAACCCAAGTCCATTTTTCCTGAAGTTAAGCAGACGCCCAAATGTTCTCCTGGTTCAGTGCCAGAGCACGCAGCACTTGGAATGTTCACACATGATATAAATGCACTATTTCACCTATTACTTGTGATTGCATCCCAGCACACACAACTCAGTGCAGTCCAAGTATCTCATGCAAAGACTGTTAAGAGAGTGCTGATATACTACTCAAGTTTAAATTTAGCTCCTTACTGACCCAAGAAACTAACACCTTGTTTGAGAGAACCAAAGTGTTAGAAACCATTTTTAAGAAACTGATTCCCCTTTTCTTCAAGGCAGAGATGCTGCAGATTTTAACTGATAACAGGTATATATCACGTAGACTATTACAAGATTTTCTCCAAATGCTACCAGCAAACACAAGTGAGAGAAATTTTGTTGTTTCATGAGTTTGTTCTGCACCTTCTTCTTGTGGTACTTCAACACAAGCAAACTTGTGCTGGCCAGGGCATGCAAATCCAGGTTCTCAACATTCCTAGAATTCTATGATAATAGTATGCAATGAAAATAGATTCCTATGAATCTGTAGAGGACTATAGGGCATTATTTGGTTAAAGCACAGAGACACAGGCTGAGGGAACAGCCAGAAGCACAGAGGTGATCACTGCAGAGAGCAGGTATGATTTTCCTTCATTTGAACTGTAAAGCAGAGGTGGATATTCTCTGTGTTGTCCAAAATAGGAGGGGTTGAGGAGTGGGTGTTGCTAATTTAAATATGCAGCTAAAATAGACAATTAAAAATGTGCAGAAATATTTGAAAGCACATTATACCTAATGGCCAGAAAGTGATTCTGGGTTTAACACAATTCTGTTCCAAGATTTCAGAGGAAATATTGGAACTTACACTTCTTCAGAAAACATCTGTACAAATTCCAAAGCTATTAAGAAAATCAATGTTTTTATTATTCTTTGGAATTCATGTACCAAAAGACACAGTCTAAATCTATCTGGAGTCATCCTGTCTTTAAAAAAACCTTATTCAGCTTACAGCTGTGAACATTTCCATGAAATGTGTATTTCTTTTATGGCTTCCTTCTTGAAAGCAAGTCACTTGAATCTCAAGTCTGAAGATTTTTTTTGGTTCATAGTGATTAAAACCAGCAAGAACAGTGAAAGTGTTTGAATGCCAAGTCTGTGCAATTTCTTTCAAAATCCTTAGGTGTCCAAGTCAGAGGGATTTAATTTTCATAGATGCCAAACAGCTGCTTACAGGCTTTCTCTGTGTCACAGCTTAGCTCTGCTGGGGGTAGAGAGGAGCTGAGAAGAGGGGAGTTAAAATTCTTCCAGTGCAGATCCCTCAATACACATTCAGTGATTCATTCCTACAGGCAACCATTTACACACATAATGAAATTTAAAAAAAACCCAACCTTTTGGACAGCTCCAGTGAGAGTCTAACCCCTGCAATGTTGCCAGTGTGAGATCCCATGCCCTCTTAAGAGCCAAGTGATTATTTCAGTTACTTGCCTACCTAAAACATTAAAAATTATTCTTATGTGATACAGTAACACATTCAGCCAGGCTTACCGATATCTGTTGGCTGTAATGGACAAAGCATGGAACAAAAAAGCAGCCCAAACAGCACACATTGCCCCCATTTATTTTAGCATCCAAGAGAAAGGTTAAGCTTTAGAAAGATCTTATTGAATCTTGTAAATACTTTCACCTCAATAGTGTAAAACTCATTTTCTCTTCACTACTGATACAGATCTATTGAGGCTACTGTGTGCATTGAAGTCCAGCCATATAAACTGAGCAAACAGCATTGGTGAAGGTGCTGATAGGTCTGGCGAGATCTTGTGGCCTTTGCAGAGTGAAATAGTCTGGTCTTAGGTCAGTGAGTGTGTTACCTTTTGAGGAACTATCTTAAAAGGGCATATGTCAGTAGAAAATTGAACAGTCTCTACCTGGGTGAATTTCTTTAATAAAAAGACCTAGCTACAGTATTTATAATTTGTGCATTAGGACTTGATCCAAAGCCATTCAAAGTCATCAAAAGGTGCTCACTGACCAGAGCAGATTTCAGATCAGGTATTAATTGGTGGAGTAAGTTGGATTTTTTTCACAGGGCAACAAACAGCAAATATGCACCTCTGCCATTACTCTAATCTTTGCTTGAAAACAGAACTCAACTGCTTCAACATCAGAGGCTGGAAACAGATTTGTTCATTTCTGTGTGTAACATGGCAAATATTTTCATCTTCACAGTTACAAGCTGACAGAAACTTCACAAAAATGGGGAGGTTAATTAAGATATTTTCATGCAAGAATTCTTCCTATTAGATCCTCGAGAAAACATTTTTGGCTTATATGATGCATCTCAGGGTATAGATATTAACAGAGTGGGTAGATAAGGTGATTAAGTGATTACCTAGGGTATTAAAAGAACAGCATAAAGGTTTGGAAATCAGACAACACTAAGTTACCAGCAACTACTTAAAGCACTTCACCTATCAGGAAACCTCTGATAAGGACATAGTGTTTACCAAGAGAGCCAGATGAGTTCAGTCCAATGAACTGGCCAATGGATGGTGTAATCAGCAGAGCAAGAGAAAACCCAGAAATGGCTCCTCTCCTGCATCACAAAGTCTCTGCACTCACAGGGTCAGGCTGCCACCGTGGAAGGAGAACAGCAGCTTTGTGCAGCAAGCAGAAGACAACGCAAGAAAAAGGCAAGAAAAGGAAGAAAAATGCCTCCTGCTCTTACCTGTGGAGCAGCAGCCTTATCCACTGCCCTCCACCTGCACCTCTTCCATATCACCAGCCTATGCCTCAACAAACACAATCCCAGTCAGCTCAGTGTCAGAAAAAATAAATAGAAAAGCCTGTTCTGCAACCAACACTTAGCATGATGATTAACTGCTGTAATTACAAACCACCATCTTTAGCAAGAGATTTGGTTTTTTAAAATAATTTACTGGAACATCTCATTGCAGTTGGTAACAGTCCCCTCATGTGGGTCAAAAAGCCCCAGGAGATGCAGACATCTTGCCATGTTTGCTTGCATGGGGATAGAGCCCTTGCTCCCAGGAGCAGTCATGTGAAGGCAAAGTTAATGCATTCTTCCAGATCAATAAAGGCATCCCTTAAGAAGAATTCAGAGTTCAGGACTGAATAAGTTCATGTTGCTGATATGAAAGATGAAACTAACATGAGGCAAAAAATATATAAGTATGTGTATATATTTCCTCCCACTTTTATTTCATCACTTTCTTATAATATGGGACAGTTTAAGACCGTCTGCACAAAACGAAATCATTTCCCTCAAAAGATTGTTTGCATTTTCAAGGATATAAATATATCTATGTGCACAAATATAGCATTCTTTTACCTCTTAGCAAAGGTACAACTGATGCAGCTCCAAGAAGAAAAGTGAGATCTTGGTTATCAGCACCATTACTCTAATCGAGAGTTTCACATCCACCCCCACCCCGCAATACAACAGCAGAAGAAGTTTCTGTTTATTTTTTTAATGCAGGCTTACATGCCCCCTGGCTATTGGAATACAAACACAAAAGCAGATGCAGCGTTAATTTAATTCTGTAGCAAGTTTTCAGTGGTGCAGGAGCAACATCAAAGACAGTCTAAGAATATCAAATTAAAGCCATCCATCATTCCTCTTGAACCACATTGTCCAAAAGGCTTAACCAATATCAGTGAGGATTTGACTGTCACCAGCAAGTGGAAGCATTGGTACCGTAGGCCTAAAATTAAACTAGATTTGAGTAAATTGAATGATTATTAGAGGGGGGACATTAACCCAAGCTTCAGTTCAGCAAATTTAAAGACTGTAATCAATCTTCACCAGGTAATCAACACCCATTTGTCACTGAAAATATTGATGCTTTGTTAGATTACAGGGGAATACCAAAAAGTTCCTAACTTCATTAACATGAAAGTGCTAAGCAGAGTGAGTCTAATCCAGGATAGCAGCTACCCTGGCTACACACTTGGTCTGTCATTGGATCTGAAAGCCTCAGCTTCCCCAGATGTCTCGTGTAGGATATGATATACCTGCCCTTTGTGGAAAGCTGAAAGTGTCTCCACTCTGAAGGCTGCAACCTGCACTTTCTGCACATCTCCATTTTTGTAAAAGCATAGACAAGATTTTAGAAAAAGGTTGAGAATATTAAGGGCAATTAACACCTCAAAAATAGTAACAGGCTAAAATAATGCCACTGAAGGAAATCAGTATGTCCTTTCTTTGCCACAGCCCAAAGCCTGCCCTGAATTGCACACTTATCGTTACAACTGGTGACCCTTCATGTCAGAGTCCATTAAAGCACCACATGTTATCCCCATCACATAAGGGGGTACCCACGTATTTTCTACAAACCCCCTGCTAGTTCCACAGCCTGTGAGTGAAGGAAGTGAAGACAGGCTCCAGAACACCCTGTGCACCAGCCTGATCTGCTGCCACAGGTGTGGAGCAGGACCCGGTGCCAAGGTATGGCAGTGGAAACAGGAGCCAACAGCTCCAGAGCCAAGGACATCCTCCAGGGCTCAGCCACGGGAAAACACTGAGGAAGTCTTGTTAAAAAAAAGGGGGGAAAGAAAAAAACTCTCCTGGGTTGCCCATGCCCTAGTGCTGGCCCTGGAGCTACAGGGACCTCTCTGGGACAGCTGAGGGATGACCCCTCTGGGTGGGATGGGTTCCATCTGTGAGGAGACTGCTGGGGCTTCAGCCAAAATGTATTCAATAAAGGGCAAAATGCTGCTGGTCACCAACACAGCAAGAGTGAGGAAAACCCTGAGCACCAAGGGCTGAGCAGGAAGAGGCCCCAGCAGACACTGCCTTTTTAAAACTCCAGTTTTAACTAGCAATAAATTGATTTCATTTGCCCCAAGTCAGGTCTGTTTTGCCTGTGGCAATAATTGATAAGTGATCTCCCTGCTTTTATTGCACACTACAAACTTTCTGGTCTGATTTTGGCCCCCACATTTCTGGGGTGAGGTCAGGGTGAGGGAGCAGCTGGGGGTGTCTGGCAGCTGTCCAAGGTCAGCCAACCAGCATCAGCTTGTAAAAATCCCACCCCTATTGCCTGAGGATGCGGAAGCTGAAAGCAGGAGAGAACACCAATGGAGGGAAGCACAAGGTCTGGTTACTCACCATCGTCCAGAGGGACTCACACCTATTTCAAAAGGTTTGATACAAAGAAACTACAGCTCCAGAAACAATGCAAAAGCACTCATACAACTAAGATGTTAAAAAAAAAAACCACACTACCAAACAAAAAAATCAAAACACCCACCAATACAGACAACAGATAGAAATTCATACTAAATTCTTCAGCTGTTGACACCGGAAAAAAATTATGATACCATGTAATTATCAAACACTAAAGTCTCTCAAAATATGGTGCACACAACCAATGCAAAGCAAACAGCAACCACAATTTAAAGTTCAATTCAAATTTCACTTATATTTGGAGTTAGCTGAGCTATACCACTGCACAAATCACAATTGTCACAGTGGCTGCAAAAGCAACATTTCATCAGATAAGCCTACCATCTTCAAAAGAAAGAAGAGGAATTACAAAAATCAATTTTCCACTCATTAAAGAAAGAGTAAGGATCACTAAAAATCTCTGTAACTGCCATAGTGCTTTTGGTAATTTATACAACAATTTCTCAGTTTTTCACGGTGGACTGTCACATATAAGACAATGTGCAAATGAAGAACATAAAAATAATTCAAGCAACACTTCTGAGAACTAAACTGTTGCAGAAAAAAACCCCACAATATTTCTTGGAAAGAAATGTGAAAATTCAGACAAAACCCCATAGGTGGTTGCTACAGAAACAGCCAGAGTGTATCACAGTACCATCCACAGTTATTCATACAGATCACTTAACGAAGGCAGCAAATTAAACAGACCTCCTTCTCCCCAAGAGAACTAAAATGATACATTGCAGTAAAAAAATCTTTGTGTACTGCCAACAATACATTAGTTCCTCTTTTAAATGAGAAAACAATTATAGACTTGGCTGAGAAGTAAACTTTTTCCCCCTCTGTGGTTCCTAATACTTCAAAATCTTGGAAACATTGATATGATTCTCATAAATGTTTGTCAGTAGACAGCTGAAAAACTGTAAAGCTCTTTTAGAAATATTTGAAACATAAAAGTGCAGCTAAATCAAATTATTTAAACTTTTAAAATATCATAGTCACAAGTGCTAATTCCAACAGCCTTTTTCAGAGACATCTCTTTAACTGCAAATAAACACAAAATCAGTATGAACAGTTGCTTCAAACTACTCAGTTTATGTTCTTGATGGTGTAATGAATTGTGGTACAGGTAAACCAGCAGTTTGGAAGATGAAAAACATTTTCAGCTATTTTTTCTCATCTTCAAAAAGAATTCCACCATTAGAGAACATACTTCATTTGATCAGTCTTGAATGCATAGAGTTATGTCCCCCAAGGGTGATTATTTCTCCTACAGTAAAAAAGCCTCAGAATTTTCTGAGTGATAGATATTTTTGAGCAAACGCTGCAAAGAAGGGACTATGGAGACAGTTTTTCTGTGATTATTTAGATTATAGTGATTACTTTTATTTTCTTTCATAATATAATTCAGTGACCTTCTCCTAATGAAACATGAAGGGTTGACTTTCCAGAAACTGTAAGCAATCCTGGAGAGCTGCAGCTCCAAACAATTACAGGAGGATCATTTGCACAAGGATTACTGTGCAGAACCACAACTGGGCTCCTCAAGTCTTACACTGGGACATGGTCTCATGCTCCATCTTCAAAGTCCAGTTCTCAATCTTAAGATTTATAGAATTTAGACATACAGAATTTAGAATTTTTAGTCCTCATTAAATGCAGGAAAAGATTTTCCTTTGTATGAAGATAAAAAAAAATATACCTTCTGCTGTGTTGATTCTTTGAGGAAGAACTTTGATCATAGTTCATTTCGGTTGTACCTACACAGAACTCCATGAATTGTTGGAAAAAGCAAGGACAAAGTCATACAAAAACATATTCAGTGACTCTTTAAATAGTAAGTTTAAATTTACTGCAGTTGAATGCAAAGGTACACAGAATATAAAAATGTATGATATGAGGATGGGCAGTAAGGAGATGTCATTGCTCTCTACAACTACCTGAAAGGAGGCTGCAGCAAAGTCTGGGTTGGTTTCTTTTCCCATGTAACAAGCTCTAGGACAAGAGGAAATGGCCTCAAGTTCCACCAGGGGAGGTTTAGTTTTGATACTAGGAAAAATTTCTTCACTGGAACAGTCTGCCCAGGAAAGTGGTACAGTCACTACCCCTGGAGGTATTTAAAGTACTGTAGATGTGGCACTTGGGGACATGTTTTTTTAAAGGCTGGACTTGATGACCTTAGAGGTATTTTCCATCCTAAATGATTATGATCCAATTTCCCTAAAACACTCCTCAAAATATGATAGTGCCCCTTATTTTTCATGTGGTTGAGCCTTTCCCCAAGAAAAATTATCAGCTACTACATGATAATACTTAACATTCAATGGAAATAAGATTTATGCCCAATACAAATGTAATATTGGTCTTTTTGATCAGCAATTATGATATCATTAGTAGTTAACCCATAAAAGGCTTCAGGCTTTTCAATGTCACATTAAAGCCAGGTCACAATCTGATGTAGGACAGGAAAGAAACCCCAATAACAGTCTAACATATTTAAACACTACCAGACATGGGATGCCTGTTCTTTTTCTTACCTTCTCTCTCCCTTCATCAAAAGATTCCATTGCTCTGCAAGGCTCAGACCTCAACAGAGCCAAGGGAAACCCTTTCCTTAGCCCTGATATTCCAACACAAAAATTTAAATGGACAAACCCCTGCAGTGGACACAGTCAGCAAGCTCTTGGAGCTGCTTTGTGTGTGTGTGTTTAACTGGACATCAGGGAATTCATTTGGCACAAACCTTGGCTGCGTCTCAAACCACATCAGCAGCCTCTGGCCAGAGGCTCTTGCTGTACCAAATTACACCATCACTAAGCCTTCCCAGGGGCTGAGCTGCCACTTGCCTTGCTCCATGACTGGATGGATGGCACAGAGCAGATGGGAACAGGTGTACGGATATTTCATCTTCCTGCAGCAACATATTTCCCTCAAGGACTCCCTTAATGCTTCTCCCTCGGCCCTCAGGCTCAGTGCTCACTTTTTAAATTTTCCAGCCCAGCCCACCATCCTGTCCTGCCAGGAACAGCCAGCACATAAAAACTGTGTCTGTGCCCTGGTTCTCTGAGCAGGCTGATATTGAGAAGGGATAGGGGTAAAGGAGGTTCAGAGCTTTATCATAAAGGAGGAGATAAGAGACCAGTATGCAAAGAACAAAAGCAATTCACAACAGAACTTTTATCACTCGTTAATCACCCCTCCTGAGAAGTAACAAAGCAGAAACTGTAGCCAAGTCTCCTTAATGTCTTCAAAATGTGATTATCTATGGGAAACACCAATACCTGAAATTGCTTAATGTATTTTTTTATTTCCCAAGATTCCAGAGAAAGTAATGGAATCCATTTATACTAATTAGGAAAAAAAAAACCACAAATTGGCTATGAGGACCAGAAAGATGCGCCCAAACAACACTTGGCAATGAACTGCATGGTTCTGAAAGCAAATCTTATATTGAATACACCTCACTGTGTGTGACCATTAATTATTTTCAAAGGTGAAGTGATTCCATTTAAGGCCAGCAAGACCTTTTTCCTCAAGAGTAGACAGTGAGTGATACCTGATACAAGAACTTGAAAGATTTGCTCAGAATTATGGTCTCTGGCTCTGGGGATTAGCTCATTCTATCCACCAGTGCATCTAGATAATTCTGCTGTTAAAAAAGGGTATAATGCCACTTCTGCTGAGGATTTACATGTTCATCTGAATGATATTAGTGCCTGGTTTCTCCATTCTTCTGCTTATAATATTCTTGTCAGGCTTACCACCAATGACCAACACAAAAATTATTACTAAATATTTCACTCTAAAAAACAGTGATATACAGCAACTATCACAAGTAAAATAGAGTTATAACTGCAAGAGGAAAAAGCAGAACATTGACTGACTCAGCGTTACCCTTTCTTACAATCACTAGCCAGTGACCCAGAATAAAATCACAGAAAATATATGTTATCTGTTCAGAGGAGAAGATTGCACAAAGAAAATCTCCCTTGATACAGACCACCCTTCCAGTTACTGAGAGATTGAGTGATGCCAACCATTTCTGAGCTTTATGGTTCCTCCACCCAGCCTGCAGGACCCCTGGTTCCTTTGAAGAGGGAACCTGAAGTGCACAGCTTAAAAGGGAGCTCAATTATACTCCTTTCCTGGTCCCCAAACTTGATGTTACAGAAACCATGACCCCCAACTCACAAGTGGCAGATGCCAGTTCCCATGTACTGCTGATAAATGTGCATCTGCACCTCCCACCAGAACAACACTCTGCTCCAACATCCAGCTGTCAAATTCACCAGCTTCCTTCTGCATCTTGTTCCTCCACAAAAGAAGTTAGAAGGTAAACAAAGTTTATCCCATATAAATGAAGCCAGCTGCACTGTGAACTGAGAGACATCTGTCCCAGACCAAGTGCCAGCTAGCCAGAAGATACAAGAAACTAATTCTTCATCTTGTTGCCCAAGCCTTTGGAGCAAAACATAGCAGCAATCTCTTTTACTAATCACCTATTAAGGGTTCTCACTTAGATTTTTAAAAAAAAGTGTTTTTAAATTGTTTAACCCATTATAATCCCAGCAGGAGAAACTTGAAAGCTAATAAGAGAATTTATTTCAAAAGGCTTATGAAGAGTTGTCCCAGTATGGTTCCTACAGAAGTCTGCTCTTTTCATCAATCAAACTCCAACAAACATCTCATAGCAAACGTTGTCTATGACAGAGACCATTTGGAGCCACCTTCTGAATAAAAAATAAATCTGTGAAGAAGGTTCTGAAACACCACACACATGCACACTTGAAACACTTAGCACCATTTTTTGCCTTTTGAGAGTGACTTGTACACATTTTTTAGACTCTGGGGAATCCCAAAAGGAAGGATACAAGCAGAAAGGCTGAGGCTACAGCCAGGAACTGAGCAGTTGCTGAGAATGTTTTGAGGAGGCTGCTCAGCTCTGTTCCACTCCTGCCACCACCTCCCCTGCTAAAAGAGGGTGCAGAGAAGCTTTGCTGAAGAATTACGGGGGAAAGCCTTGGTCAGTCAGGTCAAGGATTTCTGGTTACCTACTAAAAGACATGTCACTCCATTTCAGGAGACAGATCCTGCTGAGTCACAGCATATCAGCCTTCTCTGCTGCCACCACAAGCACAGCCATTTCTTTTGCCAGTTCTGCTGTTTGTCTTGCACAACTCAAAGAGGTTTCTGATTTTATTGTTCATGGGGTAGGCACTGACATTTCAAGAGCAGCAACTCTGCTCTATTATTTCTTTTGTGGCCACCTAGCTTGCAGATTGCTTCTATCAAAGAAGACCCTTCCTTACCTGCTGCTAATTTCTTTTTCTGTAGCAGCACTAACTAAAAAAGATGGGTTCATGAGGTGCTTTGCACTTGTGGCTAGACAAGGATCCCTCAGAGAGGGGTGATAAAAATCAAAGTGCTACCAAAATTCCCCCATCCCAGGGAGAAAAGGGAAAGCTTTTATACTACAGATGTACTTCATCAACAGATAAGGGACAGTTGGACATTTTTTTGTTCTGAGGAGAATACAAGTTAGGGAAACAAGAAAATGCCTGGCTGTGAGTATTAGGGGACAAGACTTGGGAACAGTGTGACTGGGTTTAAAGTGACTCACCTCAAAGTCTCTGATACCATGACAAATGTCCCACATCTAAGATGTTGAGCATGACAAATGTCCCACATCTAAGATGTTAAGCACTTAAGGCTGACCATCCTGCTGCAAATGCTACTGATCCAAAAACTGGAAGTGCCAGGAAGCAAGCCAGTGTATGAAGGACTGTCTAGTTCCTCTGCTAGACACAAGCACCACAGCAAGTGAATTACTCTGCTTCTGAATGCAGGGTACAGAGAGAGGAGACAGCCCAAAGCTCTGCTCCAAATATCAAAATGAGTTTGGGAAAACAGGAGCATTCTCCAAACAGGTACTAAGTAAATGCAAAGCACTTGGCAAAGTAGCCAGAGCACATCACACAGCACTCAAACTGCCTTCTGAGAAACAATATTCCTTGATAGTCACTTACTTTACTACAAAAAGCTTCACTGTTTCCTCCTGCCAGCAGCACACGCAAGGCTTTGTTCTAACAGACTTCTAATGTCAAACACTGAACCCTGTAATTCTTGGCAAGATGGGGCAGCTTTGCCTGTGCAGCCTGCCGTGGCACCACAACCCACCGTGGCACCGCAGCCCACCAGGATGTGCCATCGGGATAGAGGGTGGAACAGCACATGACAACTGGCAGATTTTGGATGCCTTTCCACTGTCTGCTGTAACAGGTGCTTCTGCAATGTGCAAGTGAAACTGTTTGCAGTATGACAGCAGATGGAGAAGGGGAGTTTAAGGAGTCTCCTGCCCAAGTTATTTAGTTATTACTGGCTTTAAAAAGAGGATTCCTTGCTGGATTTTTCAAAGCTCATAGCTAGACAGGGATGTGAGGTCCAGCAGATTCACTCCAAAGACATAAACACAAATCTCTGAGCCCGACCCACCAAAACCCCTCGCTAAGGGCTTCTGCTGTCTTAGTTGACTACAACGGGATTTGATGAAGTGTGTATAAAAAAGCTGCAAGGCTTAAGTCAGGCTGATTTTTTTAATACACAGACACCACCTTTTAAATGCTTTGTGAGCATTTTTACCTCAGCAGAGTAACTATCACACCAAAAAGTCCACACCAGCTTTTTCCTTTGAAAATCTAACCCCTAATATTTGGTTAATGTCAGTGCATTTGAATTGCAGGCATCTGATGTGGTGGTTACCATTAGAAAAACTTGCTTCAACCAAACAGAAAACAATTTCAAAATAAATACACAGCATTCAGTCAATGAAGAATCTGACTGTCCTTGCACCAATTCAACTCACCCTGTCACCAACTGGGCTTCATTGCATCATCCCTGCAGCAGAAGAATTTGGTAATAAACACTGGAGATGCACAAATGCAGCTCAGCAGTTGTCTCTGATTTATGTATGATACGAAGAGAGCTGATCTTCGCCAGCCTTTCTGTTAATATATTCAAGAAATCAGACTGTTTTCCAGAAAGGGCAAATCTGTGTGCTACAGCTATGATAATTCATCACAGTTGGTATTTTGAACAGGCTACAATGAGACAGCCAAGGTAGGAGTCCCTGCTTTCAAGGAGGCAGCATTATGAACTCCACTATGCTTGCAGACACCAGCAGAGTTTCTGTGGACAGCCTACTCCTACAGCTTCAGAATACATCAATTCAGCTACAAATCAGACTCACTATAGAAGTCCTCCTCTTTCTCTCTCACCTTCTCCAAGCTGACATCAATGCAGTCCTACATGGAAATGGATTGCTAACGGACAGAACAGCAAGGAGGACTGCAGAGCTGAAGAACATTTTGTTTTTCACCAAAACATGAATTATGAAGCCTTCTTACCTGGGTTTGTACATGATTCCAGATAGTAGAGAAAAGCCGTGAAGGAGATAAATGCAGAATGACACAGTGTTTTATAACAGCACGATCTAGAGATCTGTAATCACCAACCATTCAGCAATATTAAAAAAAAAAATCACCAACCTTCCCCCCAACAAATAATCCACAGCAAAGTAAAAGAACAACTTCAGAGAGCCAAACTGAGCATTTACACTGATGAGGAAGAACATTCAACTTTTGTAAGCAACTCTAACAAAATGTGCCATATTCTTTATTTTCATATCCTCGATGTACGCAAGAAACTGCAGGTTGCTTCAACAGTATCCAGCACAGGACATTACTGATGGCATTGCAACTTTTTTTCTGCCATTATATGTTTGACAACCATTGTTTGGAAATACTTTAGCAGGACTGTCATCTGCACTATCACCACGCCATCTCTGAGTCCACGCAGACATTGTCATTTATGCTGGGTGGGAACCTGCCATTTGCTTTGCCAAGGCTGGTAGCTCTGTGCATTGGTAAGACTTCTTGTATTTCTGTTAGAAGATCCTATTTTCTCTTTCCCCCTAGGGTTAGCCTATGTCCACAATACTGAGTGTTTTTATAACAGATCTTGTCCTCTAGCTGATTGGAATCACATTCAGACTTCAGCCAAAACAATTCATCTGCACATGCAAATATTCTTCTGTGACCCTCAGTCAGAGCTTTGAGATCTGCCAAGATTGTATTCCTTGGGGAGAACTCATAGTAGAGAAAACTAAGTCAGACTTTTATTAGAATAGAGTTGGAATACTTCATTTCAATAGAGAAAAACTCAAAAAGACTACAGAAAAAAAAAGCAGAAATGAGTTGCATGCTCCACTCTCCCACTCTCCACATCAGGACACGACCATCAACTTCCTAACAACTAAATATTTTTTCAAAATGATAAACATGAGGAATTCAATAGGCATGCAGTAGGAAGAGAGCTTCCCTACGTTACCTTCATGAAAGACAATCCAAAGTGGCCAAACTGTGCTTTGAAGAACTATAAACAATGCATCAACAAAAGCCCTCAATTTTAAACTACTGTGCAATCTCATTGTCACCGAGTGTGCTCCATCTTTTCTTGCATGTAACTGTGACACAGCAGCTGTACAGAGCTGTGACACCTGTGCCAGCATTGGAGCTCCTCAGAGAGTAGTGGAGGGGCCATACTAAATTAGAGCCAAGAGAACAGGAAAAGAAAGGGCACCCATAAGTAAGACAACTGAATGGTGCTGCCAGACAGACTGACAGGGACACAGACATCAGTGCTCACTTTGCAGGAACTGCTCTTAAACAGAGTACAGTATTGCCACTACAATAACAGATGCTAAAGATCTTAAATTGAGCACCACAAGCTGGCAAAAGGCTTTTGACCTTTTCTCTTTTGCTCCAGCTTCCCTGAGTTGCTGTCACTGCCTCATCTCAGAGGATTGTTGTGAAGATAAAGTCATCATTAGTGCTTGTGAGGCTCTCAGACACTGCAGTGGCAACTGCTGTTAAAAAACCCATGAGCAGATTTAGATTTTCTTTTCAGAGCAGAGTTTCAATAGTGTGCCATAAATAAAGCATGGGACCACACACTGAACAATGGGGAAAACATAATACTGAATAGCTGCTCATTTAGTGAGTGCTATTCATCCTGCTCACTGAATGAGGCAGGAGGAAAAAAAGTAGTATATGATCATGTAATTAAAGACTGTATCATAATGCATAGACACAAGGGGCCTGAATCAGGGTTGCACTGACAGCCTTATGTTTAATTGCTTAATTTTGCAACCTTAATGATGTCCCTTTAATGTAGTTTAACATTACATTTGAATTCTTTCTCTAAAAACTGTAGTAGGCAGCATTTGTCAGTAAATGACAGTAACCCAATGCATTATGTATATTTGGTTCCCTCCAGGTCTTTCAGGATGATAAGAATGATTGCCAAATAACATATTTAACAAGATTTTCCAGGAGTTTTTCTGCAAAATAGTCTCCTGTTTAAATCCTTTCAGTAGATTCACTGAAACATCTCCAACACAAAGCTATGAAGTGAAACAGCACTTCTATCATAATTATACAACGAAATTTCAGTTGGAAGCCTTTGCTTTGCCTCCTATAGAAACAAGAACATATCCTTGCTGTCCTAGTAGGACTAACTTGATAAAATGGCAATGAGAATTACTGGCAGCCCTTTAACAGGACAGTGAAGCCACTACTGACTGCGGGAACAGAGTCCCATCTCTTAAACAGGAAGAAGTGAAAATACCTCCATTAGTGACATGACTTACTGAAATATTTACTATGCCAACGTTCCTTTACTTTCCTGTAGGCTCAAACCTGTGGAACAATGACACTGAGTATGGCAGAGCTGTGCCACCTCTCAGCTGAATTGCACCATTTCAAATGGGCTTGAGTATTACTGTCATGCTCATACGGCTGAGGGAACACAAACTCCTACATGATAATAAGACTTCAGTTTTGGTTTTGAAATCCCATTCCAAAAATGTATGGGATTTCCTTAATTTGAAGTGGGAAGCTAAACCACTCCCAGCTAGCCAAATTCACTGCATTTTGTTCTAGAAATGCCAAGATTTACTGTGCTCAGTCAACCCCTTTACCTTATGGCTTCAGTGAAGAAATGATTGTGAGCCCAAAATGAAAGATTGCAGATCTCGCATAAAACTCCAGACAAATTGCAGAAGCACTTATTCATCCTACCATGGAACATGTAGGGGCTCAAAGAGCATGATTTGCCTTTGTTTTCTTTTGCATTGTTTCTACCTAGACCACACTTGTCAGGCACCTTCCTTTAGCCAGGAGACAACGTGATTTCCTAAAGGTAGAGCACACCCAGAACAGCCCAAAGGAAAATGCACACCATGCTCCTCTATGCAGAACACGCTTTTTTGTCTTTAGTGCCTTTCATTCCATCCTCATCCCTCCAGAACACAAGATTCTGGTAGTTACAACAAAACTACTTCCTCCCAATGGGTGCTCACATAACGCACTGGAAAGGACAAAGTACATCCCTGTTTTTGTACGCACCAACCCCTCAGGTCAGTGCCAATCCACCAAGCCATTCCACACCCTAAGTGTCTGCCCAAAGAAAACAGTAAGGAAAGGCAGATGCAAGCTACAGTTGTCTTTCAGAACAGACAACCACATTCAAAAATAAACTCAGAGCATCTCCATACTACACTGAGGGGTGTCTGGGTACAGTCTCCTTGCAGATCAGCCACACAAACAGCATGACGACTCTCAGACTTCTCTTTCGAGGGCAAGGCACAAGCTGTTGGCATCGCACCCCCTTCACAGAAAGACCCTTTTACTTTTTAGCTATTCTAGCACATCTCTGAGTTGATCTTTTCTTCTGATTAGGGTATAGCTTTTATCACAGAAATCGCAGGTCATTCATCCTTGACTGAGAGGGAATTGTATCATTTCTCTCTTTTTTAATGTATTTTTTATTTATTACAAGATAGCAAGGAAGAGCCTTGTTTTAGAGGACTAAGTCCTGGTGGAATCATTAGGACAGCCTTCCAAATTATTTTGGTTGGCTGGGAAAGTGCTTTGGCTCACACTTTTGACAAAAAAAACCCTGACTGTAGACAAAAACCCGGATGAATGCTAGTCAGTAGATATTTTATCAGGGGCTGCTCAGTAAGTGACATAAATAAAACAGTTACTGACAGAAGAAACAGACACACATATGTACAGACCAACCCCTATAAAAATCCATCTGCCCTGCCGTGTGGATTCTATTAAATAAACAAACTAAAGAAGTTACTGATATTATATAGCACATTGTCCAAAAAATATGCAAACACTCACTATCTGATAGTCCCCAAAGCCTGGACAATGTTTAGGCATCAGCTACATTCACAGCAGGTTTTTCACCACTGATTTGAAAACACCAACAAATTCTTGCTATGCAGAGTTGTAGTTACTTCATGTAGGTAATAACCTGCAGAAGCCATCTGATCTCCAAACACAGAGCAGGTCCTTCTCATGCTATATACTCTACAGAATGAGCCCATGGTTTCTAGCCAAGGCAGATAACAGTCCTTGGAAGATGCCTTTGCTCAGTGTTGCCTTAGTGAGAAGCAGGGTGTATCAGCTCCCTGCAGTGCCACACTCTAGGGCCATGCACCTGACTGCTCGCTGAGGAGGTTCTACAGCACCAGGCAGATGTACCACAGCCAAAGTACAATTAATTAAATGGGATTGATCAGGAAAGCAATGGCACCACCTGCTCATTGCCGTGGACCTCTGAAGTGTCACAGGTATGTGCATTGCGTGTGACATGTGGCTTCTCACCAGCTCAGATCTCTGCAGTCACTCCCATAGTCTTTTACACATCCTGCAAGCAGATAAGGCCTCAGTACAGCTCCTCCAAAGCAGCAGCATCTACTCAGGGAACTAATGGAGAAGAGCAGCAACTCCAACCTGACCAAAGAGAACATTTCATGCATGGGACAACAATACATCGTGTCAAGTGCTAGACAGCTAAAGAGCTACAGCTATAAGAGTAAGGAGAAACCTAAGCAAAGTGAGGTGCAGGAGACTTAAGTTAATTATAACCAGGCCTGGACTCAGAACTTCATCCAAAATGTGAGGACCTCACCATTGCACAGGTGTAGGCACATCACAACACACAGGTGTGCTGGTCAGTGTTAAAGCTGTGAAGTGCTGATCAAACACACATTATCATTTGATGTGCATAGGAAAGCTTGGTTAAAGCATCTGGGCATCTCAAGTATTAGCAGCTTGCAGGCTCCAGGTCAGGGGAGAAGTGAGATCACCTGCTCTTGGTAATTGAGCTCTGAGGGGTAGAAAATGCCCTCCTCCTGCCCCGGCACAGGAGCTGCTTTCACTGACGGAGATAAGAGCATTGCAGAGCAGCAGCGGAGATGGAGCAAGTGCTTTCTAACACAGAGCTCCAAGGCTGTGGCTGCTGCAGGCAGCTGGTGTTCTGAGGATGCTGACTGCATGCCAGTGCAGAACAGCCACTTCAATTCCTGCTTTTCTTTATTTGTGGCTTGCATTGTCTATCATTCAAACCTGAATGGTCAACAATAAACTGTTGCTTACAATTGCTGCTTCTAGAATGACTGCATTTAATGCTTTCTTGACACACTGTTAGAGAGATATATGTTATTATTATTATTTTCAAATCAATGCTGAAATGAATAATTTGTATGCACCAGCAAGCTTTACTTGAAAGCTAGTGACATGTCTAAAAATAAATGTTGTGCCAATGGGTAAATTCTGGCAAGTCACTGAATCAAGAGGAGTGTGACAGAGGCAATTGGAAGATGGAAATAATTAAGCTGGGGTTTTTGCCCTTTTCATCATGAAATAAAAACATTTTGCCTAACAGATGAAAATTTGAAGTGTTCTGTAGGAGACCCCTTTTGTTTTCCTCAATAATGAGCCAATTCCAACACCCTAAAAAATAACACACATGACTTCTATGCATTTTTTGTTTACATCTACCTGTTTGGGTTTTTTTCAAATACAGTTTTCAGAGAGCCTGAAATGTGTCTTGAAGTTCCCTGAGGAAATCTGCACAACAGATGGGAAGATATTGTAGTTTCAGAGGTTTGATTAGAAGAGTCAATGATATCTAGTGGGTTGAGTGCAGGTATAAGAGCCAAGAGCTTTCATATTTAATCCCCACGTCACCACTTGCTCCTTGCCCAGCCTGTGGCAAGGCATGTGGTGCTCCCATTCTGCAGCACTGCAAAATGCAAACATGGGTGATTCTCACAGGATTGCTTAGAAGGATTAATCTAAGGTTTTACTTTGCTCAGAGGATCTTAAATGCTAGCCATATTCTATAAATGACACTATTGTTATACCAAATCAAAATCTGCATTGCTCTATAACTCAGATTAGTACTTCTGGAAAAGTATCGTTCTAACACCTTCACTCTAAGCAGTTCATCCAGGAAATAACTGGTAATCAACTTGGACAAAACATACTGAGACAAATTCTGTAAATCTTTTCATGTGGCATTTCTACAAGTGTGCTGTTTTAAGTATTGAGTTTACAAACAGAATTCTGAACAATACAATAAACAGGAAAAAACAAAAACAACAACAAAAACTAACCAACCCCCACAACCCCCCCCAACTGCAAAGAAACAAAACAAAGACATCATTGGAAAGAAGCACATCCTCATGGGAAGGACTTGGTTCTTCTAAGGACACATAAAATATCTTAGAAAAATATCTCCAGTCCTGAAGGGGACCTGAAATACTTAATACTGAAATACTTAATGCTTACAGTAAATATTCGCTTTTGCAATACCTTCCCTCCTAATTTTTTCCCTTCATGAGTTTAGAAGTGTAATCCACATTTAACTATTTTAAGCCAAAAGCTAAACAGCTCAAAGAAAACCAGGAAAAGCTCTAACTGAGTATCATTTTAATGAAGCAGAGCAATACCTGAGGACACAGCTGAACCACAGCTGTCCTGTTGGACTGACCAGTACATCGACTCAGAAATAGGCATTAAACTGAGAAAAATAGCATCAAAATAAGTTGCATAGAGTGTAGCAGTCAACTCCTACAGCCTGAAAGCACTAAATACAACTAGTTAAAACCTAGAAATTGTGTTTACAAAAAATATGCCCCAAAAATTCATGCGCACACACAAAGCTTCAACATTTGTTAAGGGAATGGGAGGAAGGGGAGTACGAGGGAGAGCGAAAAAACACCACACAAAAAGTTCAGCCACTTTGCACAGGATGAAAGGTTCCTCCCACATTCAGTGGTAGTTGGTTGCAGGTTTGTTACATGCCTTGGCTCATCCTCTGCTATATCGTCGCTGAGATATCCTACACCTTCCTCTAACACAGGGCAGTAAAGTCAGAAATAATTGTGGCCATCCACAATGCTCATCTGTCCATGCTATCTAGGGCTTGTAGAGAAAGGATACAAGGCACATGAATTCAATTTATATGAGGAAATGCAGAATTGCAAAGTTCAGATTTATGGTAGCCAAGAGTTTTTATTTACTCCAACTTTATTAAAAAGGAAACTAAAATGTTTGATGCAGAAAATATTCAGTGTATTATAGGAAAAAGAAGAGAGGGAAGACACTAATCAGCTCAGGGAAAGCAATATCTTCATTTATCCATCCAGAGATACACAGAATTTAATGAATAGGAGGGCCAGGTTTAGAGTGGAATACAACACTTTATGTTTCAAGAGTGCATAAACATTAAGTCACTCAAATCCCTAAAACTGAGTGGCTGTGGTAACGTTCAGGCCGTGCTGTGCCCAAACCAACACCTGAGGTTATGACAGAGGTATAAGCAATTGTCAGAGTTGTCAAAAACATGAGTAAGAGACACGAAAATCCTCACATGCCCCACAGGCTTGAAAACATTTTTGTATCTGTTTAGCTCTGACATCCCTGTGAGTCATCACTTGGAATCAAAAGAAATTAGGGGGCTTAGATGTATTGTAGACACCTACTGAAAGGTCTTCATGCAGCACCCTGTGAACATGGGTGCTTGTTGCCTCCCCTTGGAGACCACAACAGACTGCGTTCACTGAAAATCTGCTTGCTGTATTTTTAGGGTTTTTTTGTTGTGGAACAAAAAAAAAAAAAACAAACCTGAAGGAACCTGAAAACTCAACTCCCAAGGCTGTATTTCTCAGATGTATTAAAAAGTGCAGTCTTCCCTTGGATGAAGAACTGACTTCAGATACTGCTTTGACCTTATATCTCTTATGTACAATTGCATGTAAACCTTGCTATTATTTCCAAGTACCTTATCATCTGTTCTGGGCTATATCTGTGTCCACAGAGAGGAGTTGCATTTTGATTTTAAATTTTGGAGCAAAAGGTCAACCTGCATCTGCATCAGCAAGAGACAGAATTAGAAGAGAACTGAGACAGAATGGGATCCCATTTGTTTAGAAAGTAAATACGGAGCTATACAAGAACTGCCTTTTAATTTCCTTTTTTCTAAAGCAACAGCATGAAATGCCAGTCTGTTTTCCCATAATGAAATAACTTCAGTGATGCATTTTCTCATGCTTAGAATAATGCCTCATACTTCTTTATTCCATCTTTAAGATTAATTCAGGAAAATCAAGGGCAGTTCTCTCTCCAGCTGCAGGCAGCCACGTGGTTAAGGTTTGTCTCGTTATCCCTCTGCTTAGTATCTACATCACCTTCATTCAGAAAGAATCATGTCATGTTTGCTCACAATCTTGGGAAGAAAATAATTCGAATAACTACTGTAACTTAAATAAAGTTCATCTGGTGGAGGAAAATTCCTTCCCCTGTGAGTTTCAGGATCCCAGTAGCTATTTCAGATATTCCCAATTGCAGTGTCAGTGAAATGGTTTCACTAATATCACAGAAGGAATTGTGGCCTTAGATGGAACCAACAATTTTCATAACAGAGCTCAGAGCTGAGAAACTACAAGTGTTCTAGATAAATGTGGACACCCATTTACACTGCAGAAAAACAGAAGAAAAGCCTTTCATCAGAGCAGCCCCAGACACTGAAACTATTGCAAGCAATGTAATTATTTCTCCAGCACTGCACAGTGACATTCACAGGTGTGGTCACCCAGGACAGCTCATCTATAGCAATAACTTGCAATTCCCTTCCTTTTCTAACAGCCTATGCTATTCATGTTTTCTTCAATTATCTGAGTACAAAAATGTATATTAATTGCATTCACACCCATACTGGATACCCAGTGGTTAATTTTATGATGATTGGAAAGCATTTTCTCTTTCCCACTGAAAGCAATAGTCTTACAGACAGCCAGATATCCTCAGGTATGGCATTACATTCAAGAATGCTTTTTTTTAATAGACAGCCATTCATATATGTTTAAAACCACTTTAGCAATGCAAATATTTCTGCCAGGAAATTTGTTGTTAAAAAGTTAATGAAAAACACAAACCATACATACAGTCACAAGTGCAAGGCTTTGCTCAGGAAAGACAGCTCGGTGCCCTTCACACTCAGAGCTGCTCCTGATTCACTTTTTGAAAGACAATCTTTGGGCACTAGTTAAGTGTGTCTGTTTTGGGGACAGTAAAATCATTGCCCTGCTGAGCAACTCCTCAAGAAGATGAAGTTTATTGAGTTCCATGATCAAGCACTGGACTCTTTTGCTCAGGACTCAAGAATTACCGAGAATCATTAAAATCTTCTTAAGGAAGGGCTCTGTTAGACAGAGTCCTTCAGGGTAAATTAGTATGGGCTTATCATTTCCCACATTACCTTAACTAACAAAGTGGTAAAAACCCTCTCTCCCATTTACCCAGCTGTTATTCTTGTCTGACTCCAAGGCCTCACTGCAAGGCTTGGAGAAGGATGCCACAATTACTGAGGAGTGGATTATTTTTAACAGTTCCGTCCCTTTCATTTCCAAGGATACATTGCTTCCTATTATTTGACAGACATTTCCTAATATAATTTATGAGAGCAATTGGGGGTAAAATGGAGTGATGCTTTTCTAAACCAAAATAATAACAGTATCTAGGCCACTTCTAGACAATTTGATGTAACAGGAGGGTGGAACATGCGCGTGTGTGGCACTGGAAATGGAGGAATCAGTTCTTCACTGATAAATTCTTCAGCTGCACCTTAGACAAGCCTGAAAATGTCACGCAAAAGCTAATGCAGATAATCTCAAAGCAAGAAAGATCCATGAGAGCCCTATAAACTTAATTGAATTGATGAGAAAGATCTGCAGCCTTTTCTGTCATTCATGCAACACTGTACTCCAAGCACTGCGTATTGGTAACCCACAGGGCAGTCAGCAATACTTTCCCTGTGCTCTATTTACAAGGCATTAGCTTTGGGGCAATTTACTGCATCTTCTTATACTGCAAAAAACAACAGAAATATGCCTCAAAGTGTAGGCATTAATTTGCTTTACCTCTGCTTCAACTGATAACCCTTTGCTGCTTGGATCATTTTCCTAGATGCAACCCCTCTTACTCCTGCAAAAACATCTCTAAAGAAATAACTCAATGGGACCAAAAGGGCTATGCCTCATAACTCTTGATCTCTTGGTTTTGATCTAACTTACTGCCCAGCTCCAGGCATCTTTTTCATACTCTTGAAAGACTTATTTTGGAGGTTTTTGAAACCTGGATTCTTAAACATATTCTTTGGTATAATAAACTTCACTATGAGAACATGACATTGTACGTAGGTTTTGAACCCAGCCTTGATACCAGCAGAATTTAATCAGCTTCACTGTCAGCACAGGTTTCAAAAATCAAACTGATTGAGCCTCTAAGGGATTGACTTAAAAGCAAAGTATGCAGCCCTTTTTATTTCAGTATGGCCAGAGGACCATGGGCAGTAACTGCAGCAACACAATATCAGTATCAAAGGTTTCCAGACACTCTTACAAACTAAATTAATGGTCACCAAAAAAGGTGTCAGGTTAAATTTAACTTTGAAAGATACATTGCAGAGAATCCCATAAAAGTAGCTGGATATCCTGCACAAAGAGACATTTCCAATTATCCTACACATATGCAGAAAAAGTATGGTAAAGAACTTTTCCCCCCTCCGGATTTTCTGTATTATTATTCGAAAACAGAGAGAAGGAGAGAAATGTAGTATTCCTTACTCCTTAGTTTTCCCCTCCTTAAAAGAGTAAATTTTCCAGTTACTACATTTTTGCACGGCTATTACATTAGTAAAACTGAGCTCTATAAATGGGAGTTGGTTTGTTTGTTGGTTTCTTTTTAAGAGACTACTGGTTGGGTTTTTTTCCTTTGGTCTCATCTGTTACTGACTGCTGAAATTCAGCTCTCCTATAACTCTTCATGACCAGCACCTTTTCCTGCTCTTCTAGAGACAGGGTGGGAGATTAATTCCAGCAAAAAAACAAGACAAGAAAGGTGGTGAGTTCAGAAAGGCAGGACAAGGGCAACTATAGTGATATAATTATATAATTACTCTGATGTACTTCCCCCTTCCTAATACAGGCAGGACTTGCATCTTTTAATATTGACCTTTGACTAAAAGTCAGGTAAAAGCTTTTTTAAATGCAGACTCACCAGTTGTTGGTCTGCTCAGAGGAGTGAGAACACCACCTATGCAAAGTTGAAACCACCGCTTGGAGAACACAACTCCTTCATATTGACTCTGTGTTAATGTAAAGACACCTTATTTTAACCCATTGAGTTTTCAAAACTCTACTTCAGAATAAAATCTACATTCTAAAGAAAACACATAATGCATTAAAAAAAAAGAAAGAAAAAAAAAGAAAAGAAAAAGTACCAGCCCAAACCAAAGAGGCATTTAGAAGACACTACAGGCTGAGAGATGACTGACTTTTGTCTTCATAAGTATTTTGGCATCTCAAAGGTACAAGCTAAGAAACTGCTTTCCTCTGACACGCCCCACCATCCAGTCAGGCCAAAGAGCCCAGTCCTGCTGGTAGCCAGACTGGCTTAGTTATCTTCTCCTATGCTTTGAAAACCCTACTTGTCACCTACATGCCAAGTCCCTAAATATTTTTAAAATTTGACCTAGTAAGGTGCTGTGATTGAACCCCAGCCAGCAGCTCAGTAGCACACACCCCTCACTCCCCTAGCCCCAGCTGGATGAGGAAGAGAATCAGAGAAAGGTAAAGCCCATGTGGTCAGATAAGAACATTATAGTCATTGAAGTAAAGTAAAATATAATAATAGTAGTGATCATGATGCTGGAAAAGAGACAGAGACAGGAATAAAACCCAAAACTCACAAGTGATGCACCATTACCATTGCTCTCCACCCACTGACCAGTGCCCAGCCCAGCCCCACACAGCCATCAGTGGCCTCTGGGAAACTCCTCCCAGTTCCTATACTGGGCAGGACATTCTATGGTATGGAATATCTTTTGGCCAGTTCTGGTCAGCTCTCCTGGCCATGATCCCTCCCAGCTGGTTGTGCACCTGCTCACTGGCAGAGCACAAGACACTGAGAAGTCCTTGACTCAGAGTGAGCTCTGCTCAGGAACAGCTAAACCATCAGTGTCTTATTGACATTATTCTCACATTCGATTCAATACACAGCAGAGTACCAGCTACTAAAAACAAAATGAACACTATCCAGCTGAAATCAGGACTTAAGGCTAAGTCAGAAGATCAAAATCAGTGCCAAAGTAGCTTGTAGTATTAGCCATTAACATTCAGTTGAAAACAAAGTTACCTTTCTACCATTTCTTAGATAACCTTAAAACTTTTACACTCTTGTTGAGCATTTTCAAGTCAAGATCAACTCATGCAGGCACTTCTCTAATTTTCTTGTCTTTGAGCTGAACCTTTGATTGAGGATGACAAGTCTTGCAAGGACAATTTAAAGCTGACACTTGGGCCAGCAACTGCCAATCACCCCTTCATATGCACTCGTCATGCATTCTGCAGAGCTGAGGGGTTGTGACTTAACCTCATTTCACTTCTGACAATCTTTACAAAGGAATTATTTGCAGTTGCTACAATGTGTGATGGGTTTGAACTTAGGTCAGGGAGATTGAATTAAAGCAGAGGGCACCCTCGTGATGAAATCATACCAACTTTTCCAAATAAAATTACTTATCCACACAACAAAGGGTTGAATAATGTAAGAAGGTGTCCTTTTGTGATGGGGATTTTCTTCTCATGATAACAGGTTATGCTTTACTGTCAAAAATATTTAAAGGTCATGGGCATCATAACCTACATCAATTCATTTCAATCTGTGAAAAATGCTTTACATCTCCCTCTACTAAACTAATTTGGCAGCTTGAATTCAGTGGCTATAGTTCCAGCTAAAAGAGTCGCCTCATAGACCATCTGTGCTTTGCTGTGCATCCCTTGTCGCTGAATCACACAGCCCCAGGTTCATTTGTTTACTGTTGGATTCTGAATACAAAGTTTAGGTGGCCATGAAGATGTATTTTCTGAAGTTTTGCACTTAACATGCTGCTCCACTTGTATCCTGTAGACACAGGGATGCATCATTAGCACTGGAACAATCTGTCCCTTTGGAAAGGAAAGTGACTGTCATAAAAAACCATCAAAACAAACTACATGTTATCAGATCAATTAAGTGTGATAAGTTTGGGTCAGTTCAGTCTCAGTAGGAATGGAGGATGTCATGGTCCATGGTCCTACAGTACTTTAAACATACTGGTTTTCCCCATTACAATTTTCTAACTCATAAGGACAAGCAAAGGGTTTTTAACATGGAGATGCCACCCCTAAGGTGAAGCCAAAGTTACAAAAATAATCCAAGCTTTTTATTAAAAATGATCAACCCCTTCCCCACAGCCACAAGTACCACCACACTTTTACAACAAGCTATAAGGACAGCAAGATACTGAGTTCAATCACTTCACTTGGTTAACAACCACTACAATGTGCAGGGCAGCATCTAAACAAACAAAACAACCATTATTGGATTTCCTCTTTAAAGCCACTGTGTGGATTGTTTCTTTAAAACTAACACAGATAAAAAACAGAAATAACTCAATGCTGGAATCTCAAGTAGAGCAGAGCAGGTGACTTTAAAAGGTAATAATGCGCCTTATTGGTAGAAGTTGCTGGGTGTTACACCAAAAGGGCTCATTCCTTAGCACTGCTGGACACAAAGAGGTGCAGATTTGAGCTTCCTATACCATACAAAACAGAGAGTGAGTACAAATATTTTCCCTTTAATTCCCAGCCCGCAAGGAAGAATGTCATTATCAATGTGACTTTGAAAAAAACCACTCCACATGCACTGCATTACTCGGATTTGTTCTCTTCATGTGTTCAAAGTTAAACAAACATTTCTGCATTTCACTCCCGTTATCTCAAAGTCACAGGAGTGAAATCTGGATTCTTCTCTGGCTCCGGCATCAGCAATAGATGCTCAGCTCTTTGTTGCAGTCACCTAACAATGACAAACTTTACTATTTCCTATAACTTGCAAACAAGAGAGGCCCAGCATCCAGCTTACCTGCCTGCCAGTCTTTTTATTTTCCAAAATTAATATATATTTATTTGTAACCAAGTTTTTTATGACAACTACCCAAAGGAAATATAGAAATAGGAATTAATACACAGTTTTCACTTCATGCTTATTGCAAATCACTATTTCAAATTGTAAAGACTCCACTTAATCTAATTAACTGTTAAAAGGGATTGTTCCACTTTAACTTGCAGAAATTACTAATTCACATTTTCTGTTTAGTCTGCTTTCTTGTGAATACCCGAAATACTGTCTTACAAAGAACAGTACAAGCTCCTCGTCTGTAAAGGGCACAGTTTCTTCCTGGTGTAAAAATAAATCTGACAAAGGAATCCATTTTGTAAAAAAACATGTCGCTAAAGGATTTATGACTTTCACCCATTTTTCCCTCCACAACTAGCATACATTTCTCTTTCTCAAGGTTCATTTCTAGCATACTGTGTAATTAAAGTCTGGTGATTGGGTTGTGCATTGGTTTTTTTGAAAAACACTAAAGTAGCTTCTCGTAGTAAGTAATATCAGCCTTGGGTGCAGACAAGAATGAATAAAACCACAAATACTGCATTTTAACGGGAATCAAATTAGTTTGGTCTCATCTTAGGTGACTCTTGTCAACATTGCACACAAAATCCCCGCTGGCTGTGTTGACAATTTACCCAAGATTTTTTCTGTCCACATGGAAAGGTCTTTCTTGATCCCCTGGCACAGCAGGAAAGCTCTGCCTGCCCGGGAAGGAATTTGTGGACAAGCTTTCAGACTCCTCTCATCAACAGCTGAAACATTGACGAGTGTTTTACCTGTCGTTATGTAAAACTGTTAACACATGTTTCCATGCTACTTATAAATGCAGATCTACACATACAGACTAAATTAACATAGTCTATAATAAGCCTCCCTAATCCTCCAACTAAGAACAGATTGACATTTAAAACTGTCAAGAAAATTCAATGGCTGAAAAGGATTTATCTGCAGAAGCCCAAACCTCTTCAGTTGCTCAGGATCATAGTAAGAGGCTATAAAAAGGAAACAAAGACTTGGGAAACCTTGTCTCAGCTGAAGTCAACAACAGAACTACAAAACCCTCAGAGGAGCCAGGAGTTCATTCCTGGTACTTAGTGCTGTGCCCTGAGCCCGTGCACACAAGAAGCTCACAATCCTCTGCTCTCTCCCCCTCCCTTCTCTGATTACTTTCCTGTTTCACAGTAGTGTAAGCCACATAGCTACACTTAGACATATCCATAGTCATATTGGCTTCCAGGGACCATTCACCTGTCCCTTCAAGGCACCCATCTCACCATACAGTCATACAACATCCCACTAAGACAATGAAAACTCCCACAGGGCTAATAACAAATTACATATATCCCTGCAAAGTTCTTCAGTGCAAGGACTACCTTGGAATTGTGTGTGTATAATACCCTGAGCCAGGCCTCTACATGGTGCATTGATATAATTAATTTAATAATCTAGGCTAAGGTAATTATATCAAAGCTGTAACTCACAGCAGGCAGAGCTATCTTGTGTGATCCAAGAACATCCCAGCTTCTCCCACTTCTTTCACACCTGGGGTTTCTTCACTCTGCTCTTACCTATTGCCCCATCATCCCCTACCCCTTACACCAGATTTATTCCTGGAAAGCAGTTCCCACCATACACAGATCATACGTTAAAATTGACTTAGACAAATTTGATTCCCCAGTTAACCCCACACGACTGTAAGCAGCTTCCTCTATTGTTTTCTGAAGCAAAATTGAGCTCCTTGGTACTACTGTGTGCACATGGCCTTAGATTAATGTCTTTTCTACTTTTTCACTGATGAAGGAGTTGTCAGATAAACGTGCCCTTTAGCTAACTGTCAGGGAAAAATAAAGCCTCCTGTGGCATTCAGGAAAAATAGCACAGAGCAGAAAGCAGGATTTTGTATCCCAAAGTGGATAAATCTATATTAGCTGAAAGTTGACTTCAACATGAAACAAAAAAAAAAAAGAAAAAAAACAAACAACCAGTTCCCCACTGAAAACCTCAAATCTTTTGCAAACACATTGCTATTCACAGAAGGTCCCACTTTCCAGCAGTACAAACCTTCACTTTTCTGCTCCCTCCAGATGCTTTCCCGTTGCTGTACCCTCTGCAAAACGCCTCTCCCAAAAAGCAGGACGAGTTTTAATGCTGTCGGGACCCCTGAAGCTGCCCCAGAAGCGATGGGCTCTGTGCTCCCCTCCCCATGGAGCACCCACAGGAATGGGCAGTTGCTCAACAGCAGCTGCGCCGGGTCGGTTCTCATCAGACGCAACGAGCTCCAGGTGCGCACCCAGCCACACCCAAGGGCACGAGCCACAGTGATGACCCAATCAGGACTGAGCTTAGCTGAATTCATTATACCAAAGAGAAGCAGAAGAACTCGTCTTTTGCTGCTCAGTGAAGTTGAGGAGAAGCCACAGGGCAGAGCCTGTAAGCTCTGCAGGAGCTGCCTCAAGAAGACTGATAAATTTTGGGAAAGGTTGTTAAGAGCCCAGGGGAGTGTGCATGGGCATCCTGTTTCATGCTGCTTCAAGCCAGGGTTCCAACCGTTGCACAGCCATTTGTTTGGAAAATGTCCATGTCCTGTACTATCCATGTGTCACTAAAATTTTCTCCCCCATCTTCCTCTGAAGATGAGAACAGCAAGAGAGCCTGGGAATTGCTCCTGCTAATGCAGCCTGACCCAGCCACACCAGAGATCCCCAGTGCTGCAGAAACAGGCTGTTCACCTTGCAAAGCAGCACAGCACAAGAAGGGGAGCATGAGTTACAGAGCCCCGTGTGCTGCCATCATGAAGTACAGAGTCAGACATTTCACGCTTGTTATAGTAAATAAAGTTAGGTGAATAATTTTTACAACTGTGTCAATGGGAAACAATTTTTGCTATTATCCAACCTGCACTATCTAGTCCTAATTAAAAAGCAACCCAGGTAACTGCTAAGGAGCAACATTCTTTTGTGATGTGAATTCTGCAGTGAAAATAAAAATTAGCAGATGTTTTCACAATAGTAGTTATTTCTTTATCTATAGCACTACTTCTTTGCTGGGGGACATTCAGAAACAATCTGGACTTTTACCAGATGTCTGCAAAGTAGAAGCTACTCCTTGATCCACTTGACTTCTTTAATGCCTGAGGATATGTTCAGCATACATTTGGTAAGAAGAATTTGTATTGGTTCCATGGTTTTATGCTGATCATCATCATGCTTGTTGTCATAAATAATAGGGTACTCTAAAAGAGATGTGGTTCTGGGTAACAGGACCAAGCAACTGGAAAAAATTCTCCCTAGAATAGGTTTTCAGATATAAACAGAGATATTGGTTAGACTGTACATATTTGCAAACCTATTTCTTTAGGCAAAGATTAGAAAGGCAAGGAGAATCACAAAGTCAATTTTAACTGTGAATGTGCACCTAAAAGCACATTAAATTGTATCTTTGTCTGTGGCTCATGCTTTTCTCCAGTGCCCTAGAACAAGCACAACAAGACTGAAATCTGGATGAATTCTTTTAGAACTTGCAAGATGATTTTAACTGTTGGCAGTTTTCAGTGTAGTTCTTCTCTTCTGCACTTGCACCACGTGTGAATGGGAGGGAGGGAGGGAGAGATGGACTGAAAGAACTCTACTTTTAGCTTTGTATCTTGAGCTCTGAACAAAAACATACTCTAAACAGATAGCACAAATGTGACACTAAAACTTTCTCCCCTGAACTCTCCTCATTTCAAATGCAAAAAAACCCTTGAGACCTTCAGCTGAAACCATTGCTGTGATAAAATGTAAGGAAAAAAATGCAAATGTTTTGAAATCTCTAAAGTTAACTAAACAGTTGTCTGAGACAGAGACCAGTGAAAGTGGTTTTCAATAGTCTGGGGGGGTGGGGGGTGGGAGGGAATAAAAGGATGCTTCTTTTGAATAACACTGGAAAAGTCTGACCACTTCACTTCTTTTCAGCCTCAAAACCTGAAAACAACATCCGATGACAGCTGTGGAGCTCTGCCATGCCGGCGTCTGGCCCTGAGGTCAGGGCAGTGTGTGCAAGCCAGCAAGCCTTGGGTACCGTGCACCAGTTTGCTGGGGCACAGGCAGCCCAACACTCGGGGTTCAAAGGGGATAAAGCAGATAGGGATTCATCAAAACCTTCATTTCACTGAGTGCCCTGGGAGGCTCTTGTCAGTTGTTTCTTACCTCCCTCAGAGAAAGGAGAGGGTAAAACATCATCACGAAACCCAGAGGAAAGAACTAAAATAGCTGCTTGTGTGGGTAACTCATCCATCAGCCTTTATTTTTATTTTCCAGACTGGTAAGGAGGCTGGGGACAGAGGTGAGTATATTGAGAGGCTGTCCCTTTGTGCAGCCACGTGTTGGAATTGATGGGACAGGCTCCGAGTGACAGATGGATGCCTGGAGCTGTTTGATACATTCCCTGAATGAATAATAAATAAAAAGGCAATGCAGTGGCATTTAAAGGCCCTTAGACTCCAGCACCTCCCAGACAACCAGGCTGCCCAGCCTGAGACACTGCACAACACAAAGCTTTACCTTTCTCAAGGCCCTATTTTACTGTTAAGACCGGGCAGAAATTGAAGAAGCAGAATTTCAGTTTCTTCTGTTGAGAAACAGTCCTTTTGCCACAGGGTTATCCTCACCAGAGCTTTCATGGGCTTTAGAAGCCTTCCAGGAAATGGGACCACTCTGGCTATAGTTAACTCGGAATACATAGAAATGTCTTAAACGTGTGTGATATCAAAACCAGCAAAGACAAGTCACAGCAGCTTCACCAAAAGCCTATTCCACAGCAATGAATGGAAGAATTTATATTAGATCCTTAATACATACATGTATTATCAGAGATGCTTTTTTCCCACATGATGTAGGAGGATGGAGCAACAACCATAAATACAGGCATTAAGTGGGCTCCTTTCTATTACTAGAGGGACAAACTTATATCAGCAAGTTGGATCTATTTAATATACATCATAGTGCCTGTAACAGAGCCTGGTAAATCCTAGCCAAATATAAGCTCATTGTTCTCCTCGACTTGCCATTCCCTTAATATCAGAGCAAATATCCTCCCAAAGAAGCTGCAGCTGCTAGTCCTGAGATGGTTCATAAAAACTCATAGCAGCCTCCAACCGTAAACACAAATATGGCACTTTGTTTTCCCATAGATTTTCTCCACTGACCTACCCAAGACATTTGCTGTGATGACAAATTCTGCTGTCTGAGAGCAAAGTCATGGCATCCAACAAAATACAGATCTGACTTGCCAATTTAATTTAAAAATAAAAACAAACAAACAAACAAAACAACAAACCATATTGATGCTTGGTTTCTTTTTAAGATATTTAAATGAAATGTTATTTATGAGATCTTATTTAATCTACATTACTTTCATCACTAAATTGCTGCTAGCTAAGCTTGAGGTTATGGCTGTGATATACCTCCATGTTCATGTTGTTTCAGTTAAATGCAGATATTTTCATTAGAATTGAGTGGTACCTTGCAAACCAGACTAATTTAGAGGCAGAGCATCATCATTTGCTTTTGCAGGAGTTGGGCACTGCCTAGTCCCTGCCTGTTCTTCGTTCCGTGACAGAGAACAGGACATACCAGTTGCTCCTCTGATTTGGATTACTCTGCCTTCCCTATGCTTTGCTCATCTGGAGAAAGCTACTCTGAAGCACGTCCCGCTGGCCTCTGCACTGCCACAGGTGGCAGCAGGACCCCCAGGTGGCAGCAGGACCCCCCGGTGGCAGCTCTCTGCACAGCCAGCAGCTATCTGTACCTCAGGAGTGTGGCTGGGTTAATGAAGGAATCACGGGGTGTATATCACAGGAAACTGGCAGCCTAAGCAGTGGTTTACAGAACCCTAGTCTGATTTTATTCTCAGAAAAGTCAATTGAACAATTATTTCTGCTTTTCAAGGGAAGAGTGGGTACAGCAGTCTACTCGGAGTGCGCTGTCACAGTGAATAGATGGTATATGTGCAATACTGGGAAACATGTCTTGTTTCCTTGCTCCCAAAAGGCATTTCCACCACCACCAAAACAAAACATACTGGATATAGTATCCCTTTAAGACTTTAAAGATCCCCTTCTTTTCTGCCAGAAATAGTTCTCTTGCTTGCCAGAAAAGTAAAAGGTTATTGAGGCTGTAGAGCGTTGTACCTCTGACAGGCTGCCTCCCAAACACTGAGTAAACACAAGTCCCTCCAGTTTATGGTCCCTGGACAGACAGGAGCCAGGCAGCTGCAGCCAAAGGCAGATCTGTGGGGAGGTGTCACTGCACACAACCACAAACCTCATCCCACCCTGTCTGCGCCACCTTTCCCACCAAAATCTTTGAAACATGCAGCTCTTTGCATGCATGGTAACCTGTGTTTGCAGTACGCTTGTCTCCCCAGGAAACTTCCATCCTGAGGTCTGTAGGGGTAAGGTCAGGTATCCCAAACCGTATTTGAAAGAGTCATCCTCTTAAAGACTTCAGCCTATAATCCCACAACTCAATTTTTTTGACAGGGGGTTGCCATGGATTTCTTTCTTTAGGAGAAATCATATACAAATGACTTTGCTTCTGGCATATTTGCACATTCATTTCTTCCACCTTGAGAAAGTCCCAAAAGGTCAGACTAGCAGTAGTAAATGGTAAGACAGATGGAAAGGAGCTAACACCTTAGGAAAACCTGCAGCATAGCAGAACCAATCTGCCTACCTGCCTACCTTCCTTACACTGAAGGCCTAAAAGCTTGGCTCAGCATCTCCTCAAACCCTTTCATCAGTCCCCTTTATATAAAACAAATAACTGCCTGTGTTGTCAATATTTAGCAAAATTTTTCCTAGATATTGTATCTTGAATGAGATGAAACTATAGAACTGTTTAGATAACGAAGAGTGCCTTGGCAGTGACTTAATGCCTTACTGGGCCCTCTGCCATGAACTCCTGTGTTCACAAATGGGATCAAGGACTTCCAGACCCAAAAACCTGAAAAAACACCATTAAACACAATAAAGGAAATCAACATCTCTACCAGAAATTCTTAGGAAAGTTCCAGCACTACGGAGACCTCCATGCCCCACTCTCTGTCTTCTCTCCTGGGAAAATTTCCCCATACATCAACTTTAGGTCTAACCAATTCTTTATATAACAGAAATAAATGAAATAACTCTTTTACTAACAAGCTGCTTTAGGTTTTTTCCATCCAGGGAAACAGATCAGATGAAGGTGATGAAAGTGCAGAAATCCCAGAGAAGACTTGGGCATGCACACTTATCCCAGTCCTAGTGAAGGACAGGGCAGGCCAGAGGAGGGCAGGGACCATCCAGCAGCCCCCACACAGCACAGGCAGCGGGGTGAAGCCAAAGCCATTCCAGTCCTGACCCAACTTCTGGGTGACAGCCAAGACCTGTCTGGTCCTGGGACTGAGACCCCTGTGCTGGCCACACTCATAGAGCCCCACTGGGATTCATGTTTTGGACCCTAATTCAATAATTGTGTTTCAAGTTTTCTGTGGTTTCTGTGGTTTTCTTCTTTTACTACAAAACCTGCCTCTAAGGAATTAAAGCCCCTGTAACCAAAAGTGTGCAGCAGCACCTTGGGAAGCATGGCAAAAAATTGTACTGACAGCTTTTCTAAAGGTCACTCTATATGACACCAAAACCTCTGCTTTGGTGGAGTGTTTGCAGCTTGTTTCACTGCTAAATTAATAATCACCTCCTACCTTGCTTTAGGGATACAACGTCACAAACCCCACACAGGCCTTTCACTACAGGAAGGGTATAATGGAGATCATGAACAGCCCAACACACACTGGGACTTACCCAGCCCAGCCTTATCTCCAGCACTGACTGCAGCAAATCCCTGCCTGGGAATATGGATTGGTGACAAGAAATCTCAGTGGAGGGCCCTTAAATCAAGTCACTTTGCACCATGGTCTGAGACACATCCCAAAGCTGGTTCACCTTCAGGGCACAGCACAAAGCTCATCCATCTGCTCAGGCTGCAGAGGGAAGGGAGAGGTTCTGTATATCTGTTTACCGCAAAGTGTCAGTTTGGCTCTACTTAAGTTACTCTTAGAGGCACTGAATTAAATGTAGTACTTTTTATATCCAACAGTTGTGTCCAAATTTTTTTTAATTTTTTTTAAAAAAGGCCGTCACTTTGAGTCCTTTAATATGAACTAGAGTTTAGCAAATGTGTGCTTATCAGCAGCAGAGTCAATTTTATGTGCACTATGAAATAAATAACGAACTTCAAGTTCTTGTTCCTGTTTATTTCAGTGATGCACTTATTGCTATGGCTCTAAATGCCCGGGAAGTTTCACAAATCTGGTCCTTTCACTCAAATTATATAGTTGAAGAATTTTTATTCAAATATCAGGCAGCAGAAACAGAATTTTTACGTTAAAACAGAAATTTTCTGAAATACACTAGTTTTAATTTAAATATTTTAAAACTTTCTATAATTTATATGTTTAAATATTCTACAATGTAATTTTTAAAATACAGAACTAAGTAGAGTCATCTGGCACTGCAGGTGGCCCCAGGAATTCAATGGATTCTACTGAACAACTGCTGCTGTGTTTTCTACAGAAAGGTAGTGTTTGAGACATTTAACCACCAGATTTATCCCTGTGGAATGCAGTCATCATTATTTACTGTATTATCCATGCCAGGAAGTTTTATTATTACACAAATAAGACTCTCAGTACCATTGCTAAAATTCACCAGATGCACTTCCCAATTTTTCCCAGCAGTCCTGCAAAGCAGCCAGGATTAATGGTGCTTTCATGCCATGACCCATTGCCCAAATAGCCCATTGGCCACAGAAGAAACTCAGTCTACTAAAGCCTTGAGGAAAGGATTACAGTCTTTCAGCAACAAAGAAAATGTGCCTTTAGGATCGTTGGGTTTAACTCTTGGCTACAGGCAAAGCTTTGCAGGTCCCAGCGATCAAAACACTGAAAATACTGCATTTCATTTCACCTTCCTTAAAACAACAGCAATATCTTTCTATGCTGCAGACTTTTACAGTAAGCTCATTAGCTTTCTAACTTGCTTTAATTAGAATTATCAAGACCAAAGGGAGGTTCAGGTTGGATATTAGAACAAGGTTCTTCCCCCAGAGCGTGGTGGGCACTGAACAGGCTCCCCAGGGCAGTGGGCACAGCCCCAAGGCTGACAGAGCTCAACAAGAGCTTGGACAACACTCTCAGGCACATGGTGGGATTCTTGGGAGTGTCCTGTGCAGGGTAAGGTTGGATTCAATGATCCTTGTGCATCCCTTCTAACTCAGACTATTCCATGATTCTATGATTCTAAGATTTTAAAGTCTTGCTATACCAAACAATACTGAAGAAATTCAAGCTCCTATTCAAATTGAAAAGCTGCGAATTCACTGTGGAGCAAAAATGTTTTCATAATACAAGAATACCTAATAGTTGTTATTTGGGGTTTTTTAAATAAGCACAGAACTATAATGTAAAAATTAAGTGTTTATAATTTTTACATTGGAACTCTTTATTGAAATTTGCATAGCCCCAAGGAATGCACAATTAAGTGGAGAAACAGTCAGAAAAAATTCCAACCACATCTGTGCACAAGAAAAGAGTTAACTGAATATCAGTTACATTCAGATGCTACTTCAGCTGAAGCTGCTCTTAAGGAAATGTACTTGGATGGTTTGTTTTGAAGCCATTCAATAGTAGAGTTAAAAAGAGAACAGTTTCAGATCAAAACCAAAGCCAAATTAAAAATTGAAAATCTTGTCAGAAAATCTGCAACATTTTGCACAATTTGAGCTTTTGATGGAAGGGAAAAAATGCTTACTATTGCAGAAATGATATTTTTAGTAGGAACAGCATTTTCTTTCAGAATTTCTCCAAGGAAAGGGTCCCAGCCATCAGTGCCTTCCTGACATCCAGCTGATGATGCTTCTGCAGCTGCAATAAGTATTAAAACTGTGACTCCCAGGGACTAGCAAAGGTACTGCATCTTCTTGCTCTCTTTACAAACTCAAAATAAAGAATAAGAAAAGGTGGTTTTAAATTCATAGCCACTTTAAAGGTCATAGAAAGTATTATACTATTACAAGATTAGCTAATTATATTATTTATGGAAGGCATTTGTTCTGGGAGCGAAGATTAGACATAACTACAATTGGATGTGTCTGTGACAAATCTAGAAATTAAACAAAGCTCCCCTAAAGTCAAAGCCAAGGGATTTTTTTTGTACCATAAAACCACTCTGGACATGCTGTCCTGGCAGGAAAACTCCTTTCCATTATTTATTAGCCTGTGAACTGCTACTGGTAATGCTCATAGCTCTGCAACGTTCCTACAGCTGAGCAACTTGTGGATGCTGCGATTTCAGCTGAGTTGGTGTCCAGTGACAAATTCAGGCTCACTGTATGCATATGAACTGCAACATAAACAAAGTTATTCCATTTGAGCTAATTTGAGGACTGAAACCTCTCCAAAGGACCAAGTTAGAAGCAACAGAGAGAAAAAGATCAGCTTAGCCTAGGGCTGGTAAGGAATTTGCAGCTCTTGTGTCCTGGCAAAGCTTTGTGTGTCCATAGTTTGAGAAGTAGATTGCACACGTCTCTTTGAGCTGTTTGTCACCAAAGCACTCAGGATCTTTGGCAGTAAATGCAGAAGTTTAAATAACAATGTCATGGCTTGTGTCAGAAAAGCATCTTCTGCTAGATTTCTTCTCTTTACATAATTTTACTTCAAAGCATTTTAAGGCCAAGCTTGGCAAAGGATGTTGATTTTGCAAGAAAAAAATTAGCTATAATTACTCAGTACACTAAGCCCATAAACAGTCATTATTGATTGCTGGAGAACAGTGTATTCCAAAGGGATCTAACGAAGGATCAACTCTATGCAGTGGGGAGAGAAGACTATATGAAGCAGCCCAAAAATTTTGGGACAACCCAGAAAAAACCTTGAACAGAAGGTCAAGTATAAAAGTAACATGATGCATCTAAACCTGGCTAGTCCCTGAGCAGCTCCTTCCCTTCCTTGCAGCACATGTAGTGATTTACACTGGGCAGAAGGGATTTGCTGTGGCAACTGCTGTATCTATGTTTTATACTCTTTTTCACAGGATTATCAAAAATGTAGAAAATAATGAAAATCCAAATCAAAACCCAAATCTTCAGGACTTGATAGCTTAGGAAAAAAAATAATTACAATAAACTTATTTTAAAAATACCAAAAGAGATATTCTTCAGCTTAACTAGTAACTGAGAAAGTTAAGCAGCCCTGAAGACTGCCCCACAGCTCAGCCTGCAACACTGCCCTGAAGTGACAGCAATTGCCAGCCTTGGCTTCCAGATCCCATTCTGCAAGAGGAGGAAGGTCAGAAAAGATGCCACTTCCCTCCATGTGCAGCAAGGCTGATGTCACTCAAGTAAAATTCAAGTTTAAAAATGGCCCTGCAAAAGCTGGTCACCTTCAAAAGTTCATAGGTAACCTGGGAAAAAAACCAGTATTTTGTGAGTTAATCACCAAGTCCTACTCCCTTTGTGCCACTCTGGTGGTTCATTACCCAGAGGAGACACTTTGGCTGGGAGGCAGATGGGGGCTGGCTGTCCTGCTGGTGAGAGGTGGTGCTGGGACTGAAGCAGTGCTTACCTGGATTCGAGTGCAGAGCCAGGCACAAAGAATCCAGGATTCTAACATCTATATTTCTGCCCAAACTCCATTTCAGCACATATAACAGTATAGCAGAAAAGCTGGCATTTGGGGCCTGCTTGTAATACACTTTGTTTCCATTAACAGGACCTGTGTCACCTGCCTCCTCCCCTGCAACACACACATTTTCTTCATTGTTTCCATTCTGAGCCAGAAGAGTTGAAGCCTGAGCATGTTGCTTAGCAATACAGGAGCGGGATAAGCTATGCTTAAAGTCTTCCTCCTCTGCTAGATGCCCTGTAGCAGCCATTACTAGAGGAAAAATTGACTTTTTCATTATCTTCTTATTGTTTCCAGCGCAGTTTCTCCCCTGTTCCCATTGCATCTGCTTTAGATTTCCCCCTCCTCCCAATATTCTCACATTAACCTTTCCTTAGACACAGCATCTACTCTCACTGCTCTTATATATCTAATATGTTCCTCAGCTGTAGGTTTTTTGATGGGAATTTTCCACTTCATTCTCAGATAACTGAATTCATTACAGATTTGAGCAAACAAATCCAGAATGTTACAGGACAATACCAGCAAGAAAAAAAAGCCCCTCTGAGTAAGTAAAATACTTCCTTTATTTCTTCTAGCCAATGTTCAGTTGACTTTGCCAAACAGAAAGAAAACTAAAAGGTACCTGAATCCCCATTCTGCAGCTCAGAACCCAAAAAGCTTTCTTTCTGAGCAAAATCCCTGGCTGCTAATTTCAAAGCCCTAAAAAAATGAAAGCTGGATTGTACTCTCTCTGCCTGATATTCAAATAAGCCTCACAACCAAATTAACAGTCCCTTATTCTAAGGAGTTCCTTAGACTAATCTTTCCCATACAGCATCAGCTTCCTGAGAGACTCTCTGAGGAATGAGGGTCAATCTTTCAGGTCGTTTCTTGAGGAAAGCCACACTGTTTCACGTCTGTCAAGACCCTGTCTTGTTCTCTCTGAGGGAAGATATGAGAATTTGTGTGACTGGTGTTGGGGTTTGCTACCAAGTGTAGGTACAGAAACAAAGCCATAGCTCAGCTGCAGGTAAATCACATCATGCATTCATGTACTAGTCCTCAAACAGACCAAAGAGCTTTGTTTATGCATTCAACTGCAAGCCTTCCTTGAGTTTCTGTTGTGGTGCTTATTAGATTTGTGGTGTCAATAATCATGTTAGCAAAAACAGTTAAGGGACAGTCTCCTCAAGGAAGATCACTGCTCAGGAGGGAATTATCCATTTCTAATTACAGTTCATGCTGCTGCTGGACATTCTGCTTGCTCTGTCTGCTGCTTTGGACATTGGATTAGCCATTTGGAAGCCAAGGCCCCTTTGTGTGACAGTCCATGGTCAGTGAAATGTGTGCTGCAGAGCAGCCCTGGGGACAGTGGGCAGTGAACACACCAGATCCTCTCCAGGAAAGCTGAGAGCCATAAGTGTCACTGCAGAGCTCTGTAACAGCACTCCTGTATCCCTCCTGCTGGAAGGGGGTTCATCCCTGCGTTTCCTGCTGTGGTACCTTTTCATAGAATCATAGAATCGATTGGGTTGGAAAAGACCTCCAAGATCATCGAGTCCACCCTTGTCCTGCCTCTTTGTCCTGTCTTGTCCTGCAATGAGCTGCAACCTGCTGGAAAGCACAACCTTCCAAAACAAGCTCCTTCCAAACAGGTTCCTTCCAAACAGCCCAGTGCTGGAGAAACAGAGGGGCAGCAGGTGTGGGCCAGCCCTCCAGCGGGGCCTCTGTGAGCACACAGGCACAGTGCCCTCTGCACCCCGGGGTGTTCAGGGGTGGGTGGTGGCAGCTGCTGTGGCTGTGGAGCTGCCCAGGGATGCAGCAGAACCTGCCCCAGCAGCACAGGGAAGGGCATCAGAGCGACCAGTAAAGACACCCAGCTCTCAGAGACTTCAACCACACAGTCACTCTGAGCAACAAACACAATGTGCTACAGCAACACCCTTCTGTGCACACTCCTGCTCCAGCTTTAATTGCAATTACTTTCAATTTGTAAAAACCATGCAGACTTGAGGTCCCACTCATTAACATTTTGGCAAAATCTCCCAGTCCTGGGCTACTTCCACACAGTCCCATCTCTGGCAGAGTCAGGTTCTTTGCCTGTATTCACCCTGACTGTAACCAAGAAAGGAATTCTATAAGACCTTTGTTTTTATATTGCTGGCATGACATTTTATCTGAACATTTTGTGGGTTGTGAAATATTTTCATAAATTCATCAATCATCCAAAGATTTTTGTCCAAGAAGTTTTCAGGAAATTACAATGAGCTTTAAAGATCACACAATTTAAAAGATATAATTTTAATATTAAAGACTCATAAATTCTTCAATGAGTAGTGCTGCTTAGATTAAAATCAGAACCGAGATGAAAAAAAATCTATTTACTTATTTATTTCAGGAGACAGAATGTGGAGCACTGCCTTCTTCTGAAACCACTGGTTATCTGGGAACAAACCTGTCTGGGCTTCAAGATCCTGCATCCCACAAAGCTGTAACACCTTGAAGTACTTGGGCTCAGCACACTTGAGCCACTTACTGAATGAGACAGAACCAATAGGTTGGGACCTCCAGGCTGCTCCACTTGCAACCCCACCAGTCTCACTGCCTGAGGGGCACACTTAGAAAGTGAGAGAGTCAGACCCCTATCTTTTCTTTTACTTATTTTAAAATACTTTCTTTTCTTATTCCTTCAGATGCTTTTTTTTCTCCCTACAGTTCTAATCATCACCGTTGCAATTTTACTTGTGAGCTCCTGATTTGTGTATTTCCTCCACCCATTAAACAGCCTCTATCTCTCCACCTCAACATTAAAATTGTATTGTCAGTGTTTCTGAGCAGAAAAGATTAGTCAACAGGGGAGATGGCTTCACTATCCATAATACATGCTCTGGCACCAATGTCATTTGTGCATCTGCTTAACCAAACAAGACAAGCTTCAGCTTAGAAGATGGGGAAGATATGATAGAACAGAAGGGATTTTAATTAAGCTACAAAAAGCTTGCTGTCCCATCACTCTGGGTGAGGCCACTCAGATGTGGCAGAGGGACAGCACCATTGCCTCTGGAATTCCAATTGCAAGCACTGGGAATGTCAGGAGGAAGTAAGAGTTGTCCCAAAGCAACTGATGCTGCATTTTGCTTCGTTTTGGAAGGACTCCTTTTTTTCTTCCTGCAGCTACACTGAAGCATCACCATAATACCAATGTAGGAGTAAATGCAAGGTCAGCAAGCTCAGGTTCCTGCTACCTGGAATTTACCTTAAATATCAGTTTGTTATTTTTCCTCAAAGTTTTATTGGGTTTTATTTGTTTGCTTTTCTGTTTTCTGAAAGACAACAGAGGCCATTTGAAGGTGAAGTGAAAAGTTGGTGCAGAATTTTCTTCAGCTGCAGGAAAAAATGAAGATTCAAATGCCTTCCCTATATGTAAAAAGGAAAGTCCTGCTGAAACATTGCTAATATAACTAGATCCAGAATAAAATGTTAAGTGTCCCTATGGTATTTTGGAGGAATAAAGGGATACAGTAAACAGTTTGCAAGCTAATTCTTCATATATAACAGAGTATTTGTCCAGATTTAGACTATGATCTTTAGGGAGAAAGGGAGAGGTGAGTTCCCAAATCTCTTTGAAAAGCAATGAAAATTCACTTTTAAGGGAATTCAGATTCAATTTTTTGTTTCTAAATTTCATCCTTTCAGCCTCTAACACTTATAAAATTGGTGAAAATATCTAAAAAGATGTTTCAGTCAAACAGCCAGAATTTCAATGGTGTATCACAAAGAATTATGTTATCACAAGCAGCATCCAGGTTAAAGGGAAGTAGGAAAATAACCACACAATCTGGACTTTCCAAAGGAAAGGAAACTAAAATAGCTATTGACTTGTTACTAATTGTAAAACAATAGTGATAGATACTGGGAGTTCAAGCAATGAACTAAGGGTGAGCAAGAGGTTAAACTTGAAAATCTAAGAGGAAAAGAGAATTCTAGATAAGGGAAAAATCCACTACTTGCATTAGATTCCTTTTTTTTTCTTCAATCAATGTAGACAAGTTGAGCAAAGGTTTCTGGATTGCATTTGATGGACAACATTGTGAATAAAAAAATCAACCAAACAAACAAAAATATTTTCCTGTAGACACGAAAAACCAGCCTAAGCTACTGTTGTTTCCAAATTAACCAGCCCAAATATTGAGCAGAAAGCCAAAAGCCTCTGTGAACCGCTGAGCTTTACTTTTAACATGGCTCTGAAAGAAGGAAAACTTTAAAGGGAGGTAGGACTGCCAGCTTAGTTTGTGTATTTCAAAGGGCAAAGGCAATGCAAAAAGGGCAGCAGTGACTGGGCATCCTGCAGGTTAACACAGGGTGTAAAGCTGGTATGCACTGCCAGTTAACTGCCATTAAGAAAAATACACTTAATACAGCACTTTGTCAAGTAATACATTTGGAGATGAGTCATGGTGTTAATTCAAAAACAGAAGCACAGGGAAAAGCTTAGGCACCATCACAGGTGATTGCCTCAAAATTATATCCCAATAGTCTGCAGTGGCAGGAAAGAACTAATACCACCCCTGAATCATTAAAAAGAAGACAACTGAAGAAAAATAAAGTCAGTATCACCTCTAAACCCAACTTTGGTGGAGCTCTTATTAGGCTGTTGCTCCCAGTTTAATTCGAGGAAGATGTGAAAAAGTGATGAGCAACTTGAAGTAGAACCATAAATGTGATTCACCAGCTGAGAAATGTGCCGTACAACGTGGGGCTTAAGGCATTAAATATATTTAGCTTTCAAGAAAAGCTTCAGCTGCAGCTTGGTCACTGTACATACAGGTGAAGGAGAGAGATGTGGTGGCAGCTTTTCAAAGTTGTTGGCAAAGGAAAAACAAGACCCAACAGATGGGAGCTGAAGTCATACAATTTTAGTCTGGAATAAGAAATAATTTACCATCACAAAGGCTAATTAAACACTGGAACAGTTTTTCACTGAAGGTGATAGACTTCTTCCAATGTAAGCCTTTAAAATGGGATGAAGCACTTTTTAAAAGGTGTTCTTTAAACCATCCATCATTTGAAGTGCTGCACAAGACTCATTGTCAATAGCCTGGAGGAATCACATTGCCCCTGCACTGACTTCAGTTTCTGCAGCTTCACGTGAGGATATTTCACCTATTTAAATATTGTAAGGCCAATGCAGACCCTCTGCAATGTTCAGAAATTTTTTCTCTTCTTCCCCCCCAATAGTCCCACAAGACATCAGTCAGATTCTGGTTATTTTTTTCATTCCAAGTTCTGAAATGTCAAACATTGTCTACAGCTCGAGCAAAGGCTGCACGTGGAGTTACTCAGGGCTCTGACACGGTGCTGCAAAGCACCAGCCCTTCTGCTTCAAGATAAAAATGCCCAGCAATGATGAAAATGATGAAGTCAGACATTTAACCTCAGCAGATACAAATTTTACCTCATTATTTTACTTTGGCAGCTGCTTTGGGTTTGTTCTTTCGCCTACTCTGCAACTTTGGCTTCTAGAATTATTTAGACACATTTCCCCTCGCCAAGTCCTTACCAACACCATTTGTGTTCTGGGGACAACTCTCTCTCTAATTTCTTCTTCCAGTACACAAGCTGAAAAATAAAATGCTCAAATTAACCAAGACACCAAGGTCAATCCAAGAATACATTGGTGAAATGGCAGGAAAATACCACATTTAAAAGAGAAAAAAGGGACAAAGAAGAAAGGGCTAACAAGATGCAGAGGTTCTTTCTGCTCTGAAACTGCACAATAAGGATGCTCATACATATCACTGAAGGCTTATACACACATAAAAATGCATCTTTACTAGTAACAGGAGAAAAATCTAACTCTTTTGACCCAGCACTGCTGTGAGCCTTACTGGAAATGCCATGAGAATGAGCATTCCATCAGCACACCCCTGAAATGCCCTAATTATGCACTTTCAGCATGTTACTGTGTTCTGACAAAATTTAAGTTGATAGCACCAAGGACATTTCTACCACTCAAAAGAGTTACTAAAATAATCTTGTGTAACACAAATCACTGGGTAATACATTCCATAAACTGACTTCTCAAACAAGCTTAGAATGATCTTTTACCCTCTCCTTTCACCAGATTAAAAAAGAAAGAAAATACTCAGTGCAGTGGCTCACTGAGATGTGTCCTGCATTTGGCAGCCTGGGCCAAAACCTAATTTCATTTGCATGGCCAAATAAGTGCAGTAGTCCTTACCCCAAATCTCAGATAACTCCCCTAAAGACACTGCAATCTTAAAAATTAACAATTGAAGATGTATGTTCTTAACTAAAGCAGAGAAAAAAGGAGGGAAATAGGGAATGTCAGAGGTGGAAACTCCATATGTTTTATAAATACTGAGGGAATCCTATTTACAAAACCCAATTCATCTGCTACTCTCTGTGGTTAAAGATTCTATGTCTGGAGAAAACCAGTACCTTTCTGCTTATCTCATTCTTATTTGTAACAGTTTATTACATTTTAATCATCCAACTGTTATATTGGATTTCCAGGCAAAGTGTGCCAAAAGCCCATCCAAGCAATATGTATTTTGTTAATGCACTGGGATCCTCCATCATGGAGGAGAACACTTGATTTCTCCATTTTTGCCACCCTGAAACCATACTATCCTTGGATTCCAAATTGTGGTGCTTTTTCCCAGATTTTCTGTGCTCAGTCACCTTTTTTGCTTATTAACAATAATTATCTTAAACTACCTGCAGTCACCATTAGAAACTGTGGTTTTCCCCAACAACCACTTCCTCCAGTGGCAGCCAATACAACTACGAATGAAAATGCTGAAAAACAGAGAGGGAAAGTCGAACAAGCTCAAGAAATTCAGAGGCACCAACATGTTCAATTAACATGAATGAAGGAAAATCATGGCAAAAACCATTCTAGGATCTAAGCTGAAGCACACTAAAATCCATAGATCCCTTCCAGGGTGCTTCAAGGTCAGATGTTGTTACACCAGTTCTAATCCAAGTCCAGGGCACAGCAGTATCCCCCTTCACACACATCTACATTATGTATAATGATAGTCTGTCAACACCACACACCTCTCACCTTCTACATGGTTGATATTTCTAATATGAAAATAGCCAAGGGCTGAAAACTCAATCCTCTGCCATAGGGCAGGAATCTTAACTCCCCCCATAAGAAATGGGAAGCAGATACACTTTCCTGGTACAAACATAAATATCAGGCTACAGCAAACTAAGGGGACAATCCCACACTGCTGCTTTGATGGCTCCCAAGTACCTGTCTAGATAACTGTGCTGTGATCCTGTGAGGAGTGTTTGAAATAGCCTACAGAAGAATTCATTTACAGACACACAATGCAATGAGTTCATCCCGGTGTCTGCTGAGGAGTTGTGATGCAGCAAAAAACTCCAACTGTGTTCCTGCTGGGTAATCTTTTCACAAGGTGCTCCATTAGCACCAGCTTCCTTTTTAAAACTCAGGGCTGAAATTCCAAATATCCAGGGTTGTATGTGTGTTAGTGACCTACCCTACAAGTGTGTTACAAAGCTCAAACAGTTAATAGTTTGCTCAGTGCTATATAAATTCCAGACAGTAGTTTTAAGACATGTGAAAGCTGGAATTTGCTGGCTAATGCCAAATTTCTGCAAGAGTTGTTACATATGCAAAAGACATTCTGCTCTTCAGTCCCAGATCTGTGGTTGTCACAGTGATTAAAACTCCATGTTTCCTAAACAATTAACTAACATAGTCTATTAAATCTCATTTTATTACTTTGAATGAATTGAGATGGTACAATAATCCAACTCGGAAGCAAGACAGAATTTGCATATCTCTTTCAGAAAATGGATGAGACATAAAATGAACGACATGGTGGATAAATCCAAATCCTACCATGTTCTCAGTCTGCTTTGCATTTGATTTTCTCGGCTCAACTATAAACAAGTTTTAGGAGTGATAGACTCAGATTATGTCAAAACCAAAGAGAGAGAAAGCTCTCTAAGCTACCAAACCAATTCACTTCAAACAGAACAAGCACATCACTCAGTATATTTTGACAAATCTGAACATGCTATCAGCCAAAAATGTTTGTTTTCTTTGACTAGAACTGCTGGGGATGATGCTGCATGTTGTGTGTCCCATGCTGCAATTTAAAATCAATTTTATGATTTGGAAAGTTTTTCTGTTAGAGCTTCAAATGGAATATATGACCTGCGATTCATTTATATTTCCTATGTAATTAGTAGCTGGCAAGTAAAACAAATTAGGTGCTTGATAAACACAGACAATTTTATTTTCAAAGCAGTTGTATTTATGCTTGGAAGGAAGGACAGTTTTATGAATATGTAATCAAGGATGTAAAATTGGAAAGACAACAAAATAGAGCATAGTTAATTTGGTGGTAGCGACAAATTAACACTGAGCCAAGTCCCCTGCACATGCACTGCCCTGATAAACTTGTTATTAGCAGAGGTTCACTCTAAGAGGAGCTTGGTAATCCTTCCTCTGTGTTTGCTCTTCTTTATTAGTCCCGTGAGAAAATATTGTTTATAAAATAAAGATCTGCACCAGTAAAGATAACAGAGTCCCCATTCCCTGCCCAGCCTGTTCAATGGCTAACAAGCTGGGAATATATAGCTCTTTTTTTCTATTTCCTTTATGTATTTGGCTACAGGTGTGTGCTGCACACCAGTGATTACCAAGCATTTAGGAGCAGCTGTGCCTTCAAAAGAAAGATGAAACTGAGCTGAAAGTTTGTTTGAAATGGAAGTAAAACCAGGCAGATGGCAGCAGCCAGAAATAGCACCACTGAAACAGAATTTTTGTGCAGCTACTGCTCCAGAGCACTGGTGAGAACAGGGGGAGGATGGCTCAGCAGCGATCTACAAGGGTAAAAGGGGAAAAATAAAATGTAAAGGCAGTTTTAGGGGGAAGGGAAACCCCAGAGGGGATGAGAAGAAAAGAAGAAAATTAGCTTCAGATGTCAACACCTAGAAACAGAAACTTAAAGAAGAATCTGTTAGCGAAAGGGAAGGATTACAAGTATGTGTAAGCTGGGCTTATGCCTTGAGCAAAAGAAAAACTAATGCAAGTACATGGAAAAAAGAGTCATTTAGAGAAAGAAGATGAAAACTGACCAGCAGCCAAGATCAAACAAAGAAGAATTTAAATCTTAATAAGCTTTTGATGCACTGTGGAAAGTTACACTTTCTTTGAAAGATTGTGGAAAGTCATTATGCTGAAACAGATGTAGATCTGAGCTTTCAAAGAGATGTGGGGCTAAAGGCATATGCCAAAAGGATCATTGAATGGAGTCATTTTAGTAATATTGCAAGGGAAAACTGTGACTTTAGCTCTTTTAAGCAGCAGACACTGTGCAGATGCTCATGGGCAGCAGCTCCACAGTGCTCTCCATGCAGTTTTCTCCCAGGTGGAGCCCCGGGCCTGCAGTGCCACAGCAGAACTTGTGTTTCCCTTAATCCTGGTGATGGCTGACTATAACTTTGTGTCATTACTTGAGCTGGAATTTCTTAGAAATGGCCTAAAGCTGAATCTGAGAGGAAATGCAGCCTAAAGTGACGCAGCCATTCTCCTCTGGATCGACACAACATCCTCCCTCCAGTGATGGGAACACCTCTGAACATCAGAGTGGTCTTGTAAGAGCCATTCATCTTTATCAGGGATACAGGCTTTTGACTGTGATGTATGTATGCATAGCTCCACTCTGTAATTCTCAGTAAGAAGGTTTGAAAGTGTCTAAATCACTTTTCAAAATGGAATTTTGGTCAGGAAAGTCACAGAAATCTTCAGAGAAAAAAACCCACATAACTGATTCCAGTTTGACTGATTGTCATTAAATGAATCCTATCACTGCTTTCTAAGTGAGGAGGCCAGAAGAAAAGTGTTGCCCTCCACTGACTGTGCACACCCAAGGTGGGATAATATAAGGTGACAGAGTAATTAGAAATGGTAAATTAAGATCACATCTGGATGTAGGAATCACTTAAAAGCTGAATGTTCCACTTTGGAAATGTCTTTTTCATTTAATGTTGTCTTTTGGCTACAACTAATGGCAGACCATCGAGTAGTCTGAAATCAGCAAAATCATAAGGCAGAGCACCCTGATGACTTTAAGAGACCTCTAATTGCACTGCTCCTCTACATCTCATTGTTTAGGCAAAGCTGACAACCTTGCTTTCCTGACAAAAACTGTTCCACATGATTCAGACGAGTGACTTCTGACAACCACTTTGCAAAAATCTTCTAATGTGAGTCATTTTATGGTGATTCATTTACTTTTTCATCATTTTAAAACAAACTTTCCTGTGTGAAAAAGTTTAAAGATCTCTTTGAAAAGACAATTTGCAATTGCAAAGCTCTATTTTTCACTAGAGACAGAATTGCTTCTTTGCCAAAACAAAGCTCTTCTGAGTAATTTTCATCTATTTCTGGTCTTGTAAACCAAGCCCAGTCTGAATGCAATGTTGAAAACAGTGACATCAGCTATTCTGGAGCATGGGTGGGTTACTAGGCGACACTGCAAAGTTCTGCAATATTACCCAAAATCCCAACCTTCCCCAAAACTACAATTATATTCACTCATTAAATAGATGTCTGGAGCAATTATTTAAAAAACTTGTGAAAAGTTTCTTATTTGCGTCAAAACGTTTTCCTCAAAATTCAATTTTACACACATTAAATAGCAACTGAGCTTTTCCTGTACAATGAATAATTGTTTTGCTAAGGAAGTGCAGGGTAACCACTGCAACGAACTGGGAGTTACTGAGATCTATTGATTAGGGATTTCTATATTGGACTTCAGGTCTAAGATTTTTTCTAAACTTTCCCCAGAAAACTGCAATTCTGACCAGTCCTTAACAGAGAGCTATGCTGGAAGTGACACACACATACATTTATTAAAATATCCTCTTAACATATTTAACCAGTTGCCATGTGGACAAGTTGGTAAACTCATAACCAAGGGAAACTTCCTAATACTGGGGAATGTCCCTCACATTTGAACTCTCTGAGAGCCAACATAAAGGATTCCCACGTGAATAGCCGTCAAATAAGCAGAATTTTGTAGACACCAAATTCCAACATAACATTTATAGAACTGTGATGTCCAGCTAGAAGAGTCTGAGGCTTTTGAAGAGGCTGAAACAAACTTCAGCTATGCAAACAGAATTCAGAAATATAAGTTTTCTCTCCTTTTGCTTTTTATACAGTTATTGTAAAAAAAGAAAGTAACCCAATGATGTGCAAGTAGTCATTCCAAATGAATGATCACATGTACTAGAAAGGGCAAAATCTCTGTCTTCCCTTATACATAAATTAGTGTTTTGCATTTATCCAGTAAAGCAAGACTGAATAATGTATTACAATAATGAACTTGTTGGGAAAACAAGTTCTGGAGACAACTCTCTCCCCTGATACATTTGTGCCATTCCACAGGTTTCACAGTGTTTTCAGTGTGCCCTCATTTTCTCAGAAATTTGGATTTCAATTCTTTTGCAATATTTTATTAGGAAAGCACAGAGTTTTCCCCACATTCCCACAGGGGTTGAACTCTGAGCTTAACTGAAACTGTCCAAGGCTCTTTCTGCTAAAAACAAAGTTACACTTCTATATTACACCTTGTCGCAGGTTTGGGGATGCACCTTATTTAGGAAAGAAATGTACAAAACCCCTAGTGTTTATGAATTATGTGGAAAAAGAACATTAGCACATGGTTCTGGAGATCTTTCTGGCAAAACTGTTCACCTAGTCCATAACAGCTATGAAAGGCAAGTTCCATTCTTCCTTAGTTCAAAAATATGCTCAAGTAGAGCTTGTTTTCTGCCTCCAGCAGCTTGTTCCCCCTCAAGCCTGTTGATCCAGAGTGCTGTCTCTGAATATACTATTTTTCTTGGTATCTGCAAACCCATGCTAAGGGCCTGAAGCAAAAGGAAGCAAAGATGATGAAGATGTTTCAAATATTCTCCCTGTTTCAAACATTCCCGCTGATGTCAGAAAAACTGAGCAATGGAGGAATGGAGCACAGTTTAATAAATGGGACAAACACACAGGAATGCAATGAGAGACATCAGTGACTCTATGTGGCATACAGACAGATGCTTCTATGAAATGCTAGCACTAATCAAAAGCAGAATTATATACCTCTTTGTGTACATTCCTGATTTCACTTACACCAAAAATACAGGCATGTTTGCTGTGCATGCAATACCTCTCCAAATCTTTAACAAGCTCAGCTTCCTGTCAAAATCAAATTTTTTTGGCCTCAAGTTTTTACACCACTCTCTCCTTTTTTGCCCTCCCTGACCCACGAGTCTCTGCCTCCCACATGGCTCAGCTTCCAAAAAAGATTTGGGCAGGGCTCTCCCCATATGGGTGAGCCCTTTCCAGCATTGGGGGTGGATGTTTCAGGTGAGGCTCAGCGTGCGCAGAACTGGCCCCAGCCTTTAACTCCTGAGGTTCATCTGCCACGGCCGAGCGAGCTTGGACAGGGGCAGGGAAGTCCTCAGGACCAGAACCTGCAGCCCCCTGTCAGCATTGCCAGGAGGTCTCACATCCAAGTACTGATCAGGGCTGACCCTGCTGAGCTTCCGAGCCCTGATGGGATCGGGTGTTAGGGTGGCATGGCCATGGTTACTACATACCTATAAGCTGTATGTATATCTATATATATGACATAGCTTCTGGCTACATATCTATAAGCTGCAGCCCTGGATTGTAGGGTGGCCCTAAATTTAGGCATTGTCCAAAGACCAGCAATGCTCTCATAACTTAACCTTAGCAAAACCCTTTGCAAACACTCTGTGTCATGCATCTATTTATCAGTAATGAGATATCTTAAAAAACCCCAACATAGATAAGTCAAACACATTTCAACTTTCTTACTGCTCAGTCATACCTTATTGGCTGGTTTACTAAAAGCTCCAGGCAGATCCTAAAAGCTGCAATGGGAATTAACTCAGCATGCATTGATTGCCAATCTAAAAATAGAGCTGTTTTTACTTTGTATAATAATTCCAAAAGACAATTTCAAAATAATGGATTTTATTACTGTGAACCTCCATTCCTCACAACTTTATTCTGTGAGCACCTTCAGAGTCACATCTGTGTTTTTGAACCACCGATGCACATCTGTTAAGGGTTTTTTGTGTCCAGCCAAGGCTGCCCTACAGTGGAGGCACAGGCTGAAATCAGCACATCCAGCAGCACTGTGTGGCTGCAATCCAGCACACAAGCTGGGACAAGGCAGGGCACCCTTACACTTGCTAAACTCCCAAATTTAACGGAATTTTTACTTTATTCTTCTGGTAAATCAGTATCTGTTATAGCATCTGCTGACCTGCTGCACTATCCCAATTACCCACAGCTACTCCACACCTGGCGGTAACACTCTTATCTCCTGCCAACACAACATTAATTCCACCTCTAGACAATTAACCCCCTGTCAGAATCATATTTACCAGATTGAAATTTCTCAGGACTCAAAATATTTTATTAAAGGCTTCACAGTTTCAATGCTAACAGCATTAATTCTCTTCTTTGCTGAGTTCCCCCAAGGAGGGATAAAAGAGTCAATTTAGCTGACTAGCCTTTGTTTTCAGAAGCTGACGATATCAAAAAGGCCTGTAGATAGTGGGTATAATCCTACAATATTATATTTTTTGATGTTCAGCTTTAAGTGAAGTGGATGCCTAAGTTATTAGTATATATAATAGTTGCCCCTTGAGTTGATCTATGTAATTAATACAGAAATATGAACACTGAGTTAAAAGTGAAATAGCAGTACCATAAAGCTTAATATTAATGTTTCTTTCATGAAACATCAAGAGGAACAAAAACCATACGGAGGCCCTTTCTACTGCAGTCTTCAACTGCTATTGTTCTCTCGGTGTCTTGCAGTAGGGTATTACCAACATGTATGATCTCATACACACTGGAGTTGCTATCCTTGTGTTATATACTTTAATAAATTTCTATTAATGTGATAAACATCTGATTTACTTCATAGTAGCTTTATAAATAGCAATACTGTTTGATAGATGCAAAGAATATCTAGTAGAAATTATCTCAAACTGCATGAATTATCTTGCAATATACAGGCAAAGCCATACCACATATGCAAATGTCTTGCAAATCCCATCAGAAAACACCGAAAATAGAGAATTATGTTTTATTACAAGACTTCTGTAGTGTAATAAGTTCACTTTCATAATTCATTAAAAAATGTCTTATCCAACATCTTGAAATTAGCGCCTTAGAGAATTTGAACAAGGCACTGAGAGCCTCAATAAAAATCTACTTGGACACCAACCTTTGCATATTCAGTATTAGGAAGGGAAATAAATTCATGGGTGAAAGGACATTTCTCATTAAAAATGCTTGAAAGAAGAATGAATCTTTTCTGAACATCATTAATTATTCTCTGAATTTGGGGTTGGCACCACCAGCAGCCTAACTAGATTCACATCAGAACCTGAATCCGTGGGCTCTCTTCACAGAGAACTGGGAGAAGCCAATGGGAGGGCAGTCATCATCAGACTGTATGTATTAAATTTCAGGACACGGTACCTAAAAATACATGAAAATAAAAGACATCTGAGATGGCAACCTGCCTTCCCCTAATCACCTGCTCAGTGCAGTGCAACAGGAGCATCTGCAAAACACAATGGACTCATCAGGGTATCCGAAAGGTGCAGCTCCCCTGAGGACAAAGGCTGGCACTGAAGGCTGATCAGGAACAGTCAAAGACATTTCTTATTCCATTGGTGTTGTCAAGAGTCTGCAAGTTTGTTTTTAACAGAATCCTTGAAAACTCAGATAATGATGCAAACCAATCTAGAAATCTATGACCTATATAAAATATTAGACAACACCTACATGTAAATCTAAATGCATTATCTAAAATATAATTTATAAGCATCTACCCAGTACAGTGCTGTGAGGGTGAAAGCTCCAGTCAGACAATTCTCGGAGGTGGGCAGAAAGACTGGAAGGTAAGGGGCAGACAGATTCACTGGGACAAAGGATAGAAGAGGAAGAATCTGCCTCCAACACAGCAGTTTGTTGAGATCAGTACCCCAGAGTTCTTGTGCTGGCAAACTGCACTACAACAGCAGAGTAGCTCTAACTGTAAGCAGTGACTTATGAGAAGTCTGGGTAAGAAAGGTGATTACATCTTCCAGGGCTCCAGAGATAGTTTTTATTAAATTTCTTCCAAATACTTTGTACTGAAGCAACTTTAGAAAATTTGACACAGGAAAAAAAAATTGCAACTTTAAAATTGACTGTACTAAATGTCAAGTGCAATGACTGAGTTTAAATGTACAAATGTCTAATCAGACCTACCTTGCATCTTCTAGGATATCATCTGCTTGTCTCCATTGGCAGACTGTACCAAAGAACAACAATTTGTCTGCTTTAGGGAACTCAGCAAAACCCACTTTCTTATTTCTGTAGCAATATCTTGTGACATAGCAATGTTACTGTGCATGTGTGAGTGCAAACACTGGGCATGTATATCCCTTACCATGAATTCCCTTCTCTTGTAATTAGCCCTTTACTAGTAATTAGCAACTATTTTTCTTGGTTAGGAAGCACTTGTATACTAAAGGAAACTAGGACTAGAACTCCATATCATATACTTTTACAGTATTGAATAATTAAAATGTCAGACAGAGGTTTCCTTTTGCTTAATCTATTTACTAATACTGTGAATGACAGAGAATGGAGACAGCTCGTGCTTATTTCTGCTGTGTGCAGCATGTTGCCAGCCTGAAGTGCTGCACTTTCCTACACATTATCTCCTGGGATGAAGCAGTTCCCTAAGATTAAAAAGGGAGGGGTGATTGTTTTAATTAACCTGCTGCTACTGAAAATCTAAGGAGATTAATTCCACATCTCTAAATAGGTGCAAGATAATAATATTTTTCTTGGTAGCAGAAAAATTATTCTTGATTTCCATTTTTAATATGCATTCTATGCCCACAGAAGGACAGTTAAAAACCTCCAATATAAGCAGATAGCTTTTCACAAAATCTCAGTCCCATAAATAAACCCAATGCAGCAAAACACATAGAAACATTTAGACTGTTGCTTTCCTGTAATTAAAATATGACAACAGCTGTAGTGACTGTGCAACAGAGAAGAGGAAGAGAAAACACTATGACCAGGTAACAGGGAAGTGGAAGAGTGAAAAACATGTCACATACTGCGTTTCCAGAGTTGGCATTGAATTGCTTTCAAAGTGAAAAATAGCCCTAACAAGTTATTTAATCTATTCATCCCCATCTCTAAAACATCCAAAAGTGATTTTGTGTGTTCTCAGTTACAGAAAACTCCCACTAATTTCAAATCTTTAGCACATCAATCAGTCCTTGCGAATGGTTAGGAAATTCTTTTTTTTGATGGTGTAGGAATTTTCACTGAGGTTTTTAAAAGTCAAATCCAGAAGGAGTTTGCATTTTGGCACCTGGAAGCTTGCAAAGCACCAGCCAACATTACACAGCTGCAACCAGCACTTTTAGCCTTTCATTTTCAAGGATCCCAATTTAACAGAAAACTGCTTAGTAAAAGGGAATTTAAACAATATACAACCCCCCTCACTTTTTAGCTTTCTACAAGGAGACCTTTAACCCACTGTTTATAACTAAAGCTACTAGATTTATACTATAAGTTACCTACAGCTATATACCATGAGTAACTTCTGATTTCCCCCCTTCCCTGGTGGCAGCCACCAGTGATGGATCCCAGTGTGGTGCAGTCTGTCAGAACACGACAGGACGATTCAACATGTCAGAGCTAAGGGGTGGAATCAGCCACTTCAGTGAAAATGTGCAGCTCCAAAAGACCTGTGAAAACAGGAGGCACTCCCCGGTGAAGTTGAAGGACTGTGCAGGGGCAGAGGTGTGTATCAAATAGTCAGTTCTTGACTTTCTAACCTATTGTTTTCCTGTCATTCTTTGCCTTCCTTCTTGAAGTCTATTATAATGATATATTTTTAACCTGTTTCTTCAAGAAATGAGGCATATGTGGTTGTGTTGCCTGGCCATCTGTCAGTTTGCTATTTTCCCTCAAGCACATTTTGAACCTGTTGAACAATTTCAGCCAATTTGACAGAAGACTAAAGGTCTCAGACACAGAAATTTGTGCATATTTCATAAAAAATTAAAGCTAAAGGAAGAGGAAGACCCAGTGCATTGCAGTGCACATGTGGCTGCCCAGGCTGGCACGGCACAGGATGTGCTACCAGAAGGGACTGGGACAAGCAGGGCTGGGACAGGGAGGCTGCAGACCCAGGAGGGGAGATGGAGGTGAGCTCTGCTTACATGCAAATCCATCAGAAATCCACCCACTGTGCTTCCTCAGCAGACCTCTACATCAACCAACAGTGGTTTCAGCCAAAAATCAGGTAATACCCCTGAAGGAGATTTTGTTCTTTTGGCTTTGTTTGCTTTTTTCCTCCAAATAGCTTTCCATCCTAGACAAAACCAGAGGAATGGGGTGCATTAGTGGGAGGCAAGGAAAGGAAGCCAGAGGGGGTGTGCCCACTTCATATCATATGCACGTACTGGAAAGGAACACAGGGGATGGAGATGGTCAGAGGTCCAGAATTCCCAGGCACCAGGTTTTCCATCTAGCTCATACAACCTCTAGGTTTGATCCATAAACACTGGAGATTCTGAATTATTCAACAGCCCATAAAAATCTTATAACCACCTTTAATTATTGCATTTTCCTTTTCCAGATGAGAACATTGGAACTCCCATAGTATGTCTGAGCAAATGTTAGTTTAGTCCTAACTGTCTCCAGCTGTGGCCAGGAAGGAAAGAGTATAAACAGAGGAGTGATACTGCCACTGATGCCCATCCTCAGAGCTCCCAGATATCAACGAATTAGGTTTTCCTGAATCAAACAACATCTGTATCCAAACAATCATGTTTAATTGTTATTGCTGTGTCTATTCTCTCATAAGCTACCTAGTTCTTTTTTACACCTATTTACAGTTCTGTATTCAAAATCTCTGAGCAATAATGAATTTTCCAACTGAGTGTGCTAAAAAAAGAGACATCTTTCAATTTCTTTAATTCTGCCTAACATCTTAAAAATCTTCAACTTTTTTGTTGTGGGAAACAATAGATATTTGTTATCTATCCAAATAGATATTTGTTATCCAACAGTTATATTTATAATAGTTACTTATATTTGTTGATATTTGCCAGCTTCACCTTATTTTTGATTTTATATGTACCCATCATATTTTCTCTCAATCATCTCCCTTTCTAGATGGATAAATCCCAGTCTGTTTGGTATAACCTCTCTGAGAAACCTTTTAGTGCTTTTGATCCCACTTGACCATCTGTGTTTCTCCTCTTCCAGTGCTGGGTACATCCTCCCCAGGAGGGCAGGGGCAGAACTGATCATTCAGTATGTGGGCAAATGGGGAATATGTGATGGTCTAACGAAGTTCATAGTGTTGTTCTCGTTTCCTTTACTAATAATGCTTTAGATTCTATTTTATTGCTAAGAAATGGGCTAATTCTCTAGAGATGTCCACAATTCCAAGATCTTTTCCCTGAACAATAACAGAGGGTTCAGGGTCCATTATTGTGTGTTCATTTTTCCCACTTGCGTTAATTTCTGAAACACTAAATTTGATACCATTTTTCTTTCAGTCAGTATTAAGTTTGTTATTATTTCCATCTTTCTTCTACTCCCCTATTTTTGTTAACAACTCCATCTTCTAAATCTTTTCTATATTTTAAATTCAAAAGCATATAACCTTATCTTTCTGTCCCTGTGACTTGCACCTTCAAGTTTTACCAGCGACACTAAAGTAGATCATAATAGTGAACTGGTTTGACATTACCAAGGAAAATGTTAAATCAGCTGTAATAAGATATATTGTAAGTCAAATTAATTGTGTAAATTTTCCTATTTAACAATTCAGCAACACTGTTAGCGCTTTCATCTACATCCTTCCACAGCTTCTGCTGAGGGATTTTGTGTACCTCATAGAAAGATATATAGATATACAGATATATATCATGTCTATGTCTTTACATAATGGATATTTTGAAAAGATTTGCTGCAGTCTGTAGCTCACTCTCAGCACCATGTAGAATTATCAGCACTATTTGCAGTGTGATTAGGAAGTCTTAAATACTGTTTTGTGCACTGGAGATACACTGTGACAATATTTGAGTGGCTCCGATGAGTCATGCCGGGTTTGATTTGGGGAGAGCAGCTCTGCATAGCAAAGTGAGAGGCACAGCTCGTTGCCAGTGCAGTCACACGCTGCTCCCTCATTGCAAACACAGTCACATGCCATTATGCTGCTCTTTATACAATATAATATCCAACTATTCTTAGTGAACGTTGTGTTGAATACAAGTGTAATAAAGTACAGCACGACTGCCCCTGGTGCTATTTTAGACAAATACAGTGACAGGCAGAGTGTTGTCACAGCCACTGTGCTCAGGCAGAAGGGTCTTACACTGGGAATCATAAGTACTCTGCTTAACCCATGCTGCCTAGTTATCTAACAGCTGCAATAACCAGAGGTGTCTGCTCAGTGACAGATACTTTTACCAACAAAAAATAGGGGGAAAATATCTATTTTTCTGCTCCTCATTGCAGCTTTTTTTATTGTGTGAGTTTTTATTGTGTGAGTTTTTCGTGTGTTTTGCAAGAGAGTTGACCATAATTATATGGTTTAAAGAATTCTGTAAAGTTGCATGATGTCATAAGAACTAATGTAACTAAGGACAGGATATTTTAAAGAACTGGGAACAAACTGTCATCTACGATAAAAACCTCAAAAAACAACACTGTATTTCTTAAAAGCAGATAGTGATTGCCTGCTTTGCTGGAGTTATAGCTGACAATATTACAAAGAATTTTGGGGAAAAGACCCTTCTTTACTTCAATCCTAACAGTAATAAAAAGCTAACATAGATCAGAATCCCTGTCTCTCCAGCACTTCACTAGAATACCCACTACCTTTATCTCTGAGGAGCTCCAATCTGCAATTGCAGGAAAAAAATATCAGTTTGGTACATTGTGAAGATTACAGAAGTTGCATCTGTTTCCTCAGTTACCAATTTAAAAGAAGTGATAGGGCTAGAAGGCTCCTTGCCTCAAAGCAGGTTTAAATGCCTTTATATCACTCCTGGCAGATGCTTGTCTAGGATGTCCAGAAATGAACAGGGCATTAACTCTTAAGGAAAGTTATTTTAGTGCTGGCACTTAGAATTGTTCTACAGGAATGTTTCTCAGTCGGAAAGAAAAAAAAAAAAAAAAGAGAAAGCTGATAGGAATAGAACATAGAGTTTAGGATAGCAATTCTCCCTGGAGGAAAGTTAGAACAGCTCTGTGTCCTCCAACAAAGCATAGGACAAAAATCAACAAAATGCAAGTAGAAAGAATCAAATTAAATTCCTAACAAAGTCCTAAATTTGAGCCTAAAAATAAGCAATAAGAACAAATATATATATGGGCTGTTACTAAAGAAAGTTCAGAGTAAAACTTGATAAATAAATAAAATATATCAAGACGGAACAGAATCACTACAGAATGCAATTCCAGTCCTCAGTAACAAAATGGCAGAATGAAGTTTATATTACTGACCTACCAGAAAGGTGACAATGCCTGTGACAATCACAAATACTGGGTAGGTGTCAATGTAGGTGCCACTGGGATAAAACCCTTAGATAACATAAACATTTGGGGTTTGGAGAAATTTGTTTAGGTACCAAAAGAAAACACCTAACTCTTGCCTTCACACCAAAGGGTGCCTGAGACCTAATTCAGAATATTGCCTTCAAGGCAAAGGTACCTGCACACAACCAATTCATAAAATAATGAGCAAAGGAAACCACAGATACAGGAACAAACCTGTTACAACAAAAACAAGGGAACCCAGTTCTCACACAGGTAAAGTCATGGCACTGCAACTTGTTACAGTCCTCTGTAGGGCAAGGACAAGTGTGTTTATAACCTGTGCTTGAATTTTCTAAAGGTTTTAAGCAAGATTTCTTAACCAAAGGTTCATAAAATGCCATGGGAATGTCTTCTTACGAATTAATAGCAGATTAAAAGGATAGGAAAGTGAAGTAGGAATAAATAGTAGGACTTCAAATGCAGCCTCTGGCCTGAGGCTTGTGCAATTCAATATTTTTGCAAATGATCTGGAAAGGGGGTGGCAGGGGATAAGAACATTTGCTACTGGTGACAAATTATTCAGGGTAGTAAAAAGGGAAGCAAACTGCAAAGACTTGCTGAGGAATTTCATGATTCAGAATGATTAGGCAATAAACGTCCAGAAGAAAATCAGGGTAAATAAATGTAAAGTAACACACATGGAGAAGTAACTTTAACTGTACATATTCAGTGACTGAGTCTAAATTAGCTACTAACTTTCAGAAAAGCTATCTCAGAGTCATAACAGATAGTACCGTGAAAACATCATCCTGGAACTCTGAAGCACTTAAAAAGGCAAATAAAGCATTAGGAATTTTTAGAAAGGAAGAGAGAATGAAAGAGAAAACACGATTATGCCATTTTATAACTCCACAGTGAGCCTGCTGCTGCATGAAATCCAATTTCCCCATCTTGGAAAGCACCAAAGACCAAAGAGGGTTCAGAGAACTGCAGCAACAGCGATCAAATCCCTTCAGCACTCAGAGACAGCAGCAGAGAGGAAATTCTGACATTTCAGGATTCCCATAAAGTGGAAATCTTAGGGAGGGGAGAAACTCATTTCTGAAATGCCAGCATATGTTGATTCTGAAACACAATATGCTTCTTGGGACTCTGACAGCTGCTACTGAAGTTACAGTTAAACTGCTGAAGTTTCAGGGCTCAACCCTCTGAGGGCAGTCCTGTTCCTCATCCCTGAGAGCACCAATTCCTTCAGTCCCTTCCTGGCCTGCATGGCAGTCCCAGCCCTGCATGGATGGGATCTGTTCTGCTGCAGAAGCCTGAGCCTAAAAATTCCCACTGAAGACCTGACCCAAAGGCCTGGAGAGCTCCAGCTTCCAGAGATCCCACACGCAGGGACCTTGACAGAAAAACTGTGGAGGCTCCCACATAACGTGCCTGTGCAAATGTCTTTGCCTTCATCCCACCAAGCACGCAGCCTCCCCTTGAAACTCTGGCAGTCTTTTGTCAAAAAATTGTCATAAAACAATTGAAGCTTGAAAATTACTTTTTCCAACAGCAGGCACAGCCTAAAAGTCAAGACCACACAGAAACAGGGTATTAGGGCAGAATGTATGTGTAACTATGGACAGACTGAGAAAAATTGAAGACCAACTTCAAATCCTTTTCTTTCCATCTAAGAATCATCTTTAAAGTAGGTCATTGTGCTGCCTTGCTTAAGGTTTGAAAAACACCAGCAGTGTTGTTGTCCAGCCTTCCTGAGCCCACAAATGTGGTCATAGCAACTACTCAGCTGCACATATTCTACTTCTCAAGTGTCTCTCCAAGGATTCAGAAGAAACTTTTAATCACAAAAGACTCACAATAAAATAAAACCACTCTGTTCTGCAGGAAAGTTTACGGTAATAATGTAATTGATGAGGCACCTCAGGCAAGTAAAGACAGAGTTGGTTCTAAAGGCCAGAGATGGAGACTAGACAAAATCAGACTAGAAGCATTTCTCACAATGAGATCAAATAAGCTTGGTAACAGTTCACCAAAGGATATTTCATATCTTTATATCCCCAGTTCCTAGAAGACAAGTTCTACTGCAAACAGAAATTAGTGCTACAAAGGTGTGGGACACAGAACAGACTGGACAACCACAGTCCTCTCTTCTGCTTTTGTAGTCTGTGAAACTGCAAACGTCACATAAAGCATCTAACACGTTTTAAAGGAGTTAATTTAAAAAAAACACCTCCCAGATTCCCATGGCTAATATGTCATAAGTCTAAAGGCTTATAGTCTTTGCATGATTGTTTTGTATTTTGTGGAATACGTGGAATTCATGACTGTGACCAGTAACTTAACAAGATCACAATGACAGAGAAAACTATAACCTTAATTTTTAAAAGTTTACAAATAACATGTTACAATTGTATATCTTCTCATTTTCCTTACAAAGGTTTACTTCACTACTAATCCTTCAGCCTAAATTAAAGATTAATACGTATTTCCTGCTTTTCTTAAAATGGACAGAAGACATTGATTCTTTATTTACTTACCACATCCCATTCCTTTCTCTCACATATGCCTGTATCATACCCACAAGTTTTCATGCCATTTCAAAACAATGTCACTTCTGATCTTCTCACCACTTTTGTTACTATATGGAAAGCAAAACAATAGGAACTGTTGTAAACAGGCAGCCATAGCAGCAATAGTGTGTGATTTACTGGATGGAGATTCTCCACCTGAAAAATTTTAAGCAAAATTTTATTCAGTACCAGCTGACAACCATCCTTTCTCAGTTTTAATGAATCTCAGATTGGAACAGAAAACTCAACTGAAACTATCAAGATCCTCCCATTTTGATCAATTATGGATGTCGTGGTTTCTGGCCAAAATCCTAAACAACCTTGGCTTTCTCAAACTTTCTTAACTCTTTCTTTTAATTCTACTCTGTTTTACTGAACCAGCCTCAAATTTCACAGATTTTATGAAATGTTCACACAGTTTTAAGGCCAGTAGTGGCTAGTTTGAAGCAGAGACTAACACAGCACTTCTTTGGACTGATCCCTAACCCACAACATGGTGTGGCACCAGTTTGAAACCCTAATTTTTATAGCTGGTAAATAACTCACTGCAGTTGAAACTACAGCCCATTTGAAGGCAATGGGAATGCTGCCAAAGGCTCAGTTTGGACTAGAATTCCATCATTTTGCTGAAAGTTCCACAGTTGTTACAATAAAAAACCTTTTTTATTATTTATGAATTTTTAATCCCTGTGAATGTGTATTAAAAACAACCTATTAAGCATTTTTAAAATTCAAACTCAAAGGAATAATTTTATCATGGGTATAATAAACCATCCTTTTACTTGTAATTTGTAGCCACATTACTCTAAGGTTCAGAGCCCATCAATTAGTAATTATTTCAATGTGTTACAGTCATTGGAGGAACAGAGAAGACCCAAAAGGAAGGTTGGGCTTCCTCTCACATAATTTGATTCAATCAGGGGGTTTCCCCTGAATTTGCTGCAGCTGGTCCAGACTCTGCTCATTCAATGGTAAGTATAAATTGTATACTGGAGAACAGTTCACCCAGGCACACAGAACATAAACAATCTGCCCCTTATTCCTGGGACTGACAGCTCTTCTCTCAGCTGAGCCAGACACATGGAACAGACTCACTCGATTTCCTTATTACCCCTCTATTTACAGAAACAATCTAAAGAGTCACAGACTAGTTATTATAAATCCAAACTGTCTTCAGCCACCTCATTAACATTAATGCCCCACCTACCTGGAAAGCTGTTGTGAGAAACAGTCAAAACCTCGTTTTTGCTAAGGGACCCTTTCCTCTCTTGTACGTAGTGGGGAATGTAATGGTTCAATGGTTTTGTTGCTGTTGATGGGCAAATTTTCATTGTCCTCAGGTTAGCCTTTTGTATGGGCACAAATTCAGACAGGATAGTCTTTTACATTTCTTGAAAGAAAAGATGGGGAGAACTGTGAAAGATTCTAGAAAACCAGCAAAACAAGCAAGTCAGGATTACAGGAGATATGACTTGAGATATGTCATGTATGTAATTAAAAGCATTACAGGCACGATGAGTAATTTAAAGATGCCTCATCAACACTGATTTCTTAAGCAATCAGCATAGATGGGTGTAGATGGGTGGCCGTGGGGGCTGACAGATTTCACTGAACCCCTGACACGTCCCTTGCCTATGTGCAATTCTGTATTTGAGTGAACTTTCTGCTGTGCCAGCAGTAACCCAGGCATATAATTACAACATCTCTGAAAAAGCTCATCTGAGGAACAAATAAGCTTGCTTTTAAAAAAATTCTTCATATTACCCTGACTCATAAATCTATGATGCACTTAATTAAATTCAATAGGCAATTTTAGGGAGAGATAAACAAATTAAAGAACCTCTACTAAATGACAGAAAATTCCAAATAAACATAATCCATTTTGCATTTTAATTCCAGTTTTGCTTGTCCTTGTCAGGGCTGATACCCAACTTATACATCCTTTTTCTTCTTGAAAACTGTTCTCACGTAATATTAAAGCAACATGCTACAAAATACATATTTTTTTAAATCAGGTTATGCTGTCCATCCTCCATGGACACACAGAAGTCTGGAAAAGACAATGGCAATTTTTTATTATGCCAAGGAGCTTTTCTTTAATGATTCTTCTCCTCCTGACCCCTCTAGAGAACAGCAATTAGCGTGTTGTTTGTCCAGATCCATCAACAAGAGCGCCTATAAAGCTGTAAATATGCCACGCCTGTGTTAGATTTATTATGGAACCTTCCAGGCTGACAGATTTATACATTGTCTCTTTTTGTTGCAAAGCAGAGAACTGCAGTACCAAATAAAGAAAATAATTTGCAGGCTGCAGTCCTTGGCTATGTCTAAGAATTCATCTGGGTCTATCCAGGTTCTTGTGCTATTCCCATCACCTTGGAATCACCAATTCCTACACTCAGCCTCCCTCACCACCTCCAGAGAACACCATTTCTTGCTGTTGTGTCTCATCATACGTGTTTGTCAGTTTGCAGAATCCTGTTTAATGTACAATCAAGGACTGGAAAAGGGTTCAGACACAAGTTGTGAATTCTGCTGAGGCGAGATCTTTTCCATCTCGGAGTCACGGAAAGGTTTCTCTGTGCAGACTGAACCACCCCTCAAGTCTCTCGAGCCTGAAAATCAGCAGACAGCTCCTACCTCCCCTTTTCTCATGCCCACGTTCTTCTTCTCAGACTGTTCTCCAAGCCCCCAAAAGCCAAGTTGTGTCCCTGCTGTCCCTCTGAGCCCCAGGCAGAGCAGCTGAGCTCGGTGGCAGGTGGGGGATGTCTGTCACAGCAGCGATACCCAGGGCTGTGCCCCTCCACTGCAGCTGCTGGGAGAGGCCAGAGGTGGGCACAGAGGGCTAACAACAAATGACAGAAAACATTTGTTTTCAACAACTGAAAAAGCAAAGGCAAAAAAGAAAAACAAAATCTAGATAAGCTGACAGGTGGTAAATCATGAAATGTTTCATATGGAATTTTTAAAAGATATAGGAAAGCACCATGTGGTGCTCCCACACACAGTTTTATAATATATGTGTGTCTATCGGTGAGACAGGGAGCGAGGAAGGTGTGCACACTGCAGAAATGTTAGAGAAATGCTTTTCAGCTCCTTGTCACTGGGCTTCTTTCACTCCACCCACCAAACCTGGAATAGCATCCCAGTTTCTCTAAGTCTGGCATCTACTCTGTCCTTCTCCCTCTTTTTTTAGCTTATAGTGAACCACTCACTTCATTTCTCAGCTCTTTGCTTTTCTCCTCTTCCCTCAGCCTCTGTCCCCTCGAGAGACCTGGGGTAGTTTAAGACCCAATTAAACCCTGCCTTCAAGTCATTATTTCATACCATCTTTCACCCTTTTTTCATTATCTTCCTAGTTTGACTAAATTCAGCACAGATTAAACTACTTTCTTGATGCCTCTGAAACACAAAGAAAAAGGGAAAAGTTAAAATATTCATAAATAATAATCATGTTGAATAAGGACAGGGCCTGCAATGTTTAAGGGGAAAGCCTACTTCTTCTTTAAACCCTGCATTTTTCAGTGGCTTTAAAACTCTTAAATATGGGGCCCCAGTTTCTATTGCTTGGCTTTATACTTTGAACCTATTAGACAGATCATTTAAAACTCTCCAAATGTAAAAATGCAGCCTGCTGACGTGCATTATGAACAGGAAATGTTTAACCCTTTGGGAAAGACTGGGGTATTGTTCTTATGAGATCGAAAGGTAAAGTAATTGGGGGTCTTAAATATATGAGACACTTTGTTGATGTTTTGAGTTTCTGAGCCTGACTCCAGAGCCAGACAGGCAGTTCCAATTCCACATCCAAATTTTTTCTTCCCCCTTTTTCTACAAACATGGATTTAAAGTACAAGGAAACATCGAAACAAACATTGGTTCATACATTAGGAATATATTGAAGATTTATGTCTTTAGGATAAAACATTAATGATAAGCAAATGATTAACAGTTATAGGGAAAAAATACTAGCAATTTGGGTAGTTTGGCTCAGCTAAGTTGCCAGAGGGGCAACTTAGCTGAGTAATAACTTGATTTTTATAATTTCTGTGTCACAAAGAGTTAATATAGATCTTGGAGTGTCAGCCTGAATGCAGACTGTGTTATTCAGCAGACGAGATGTTGCACTGCCAACTGGAGCTCTTGCATGGTGAGCTGAGCTCCTGAAATTGCTCCTTGCCAGGATGCCACGGTCATTTTTAAGATACTTTGGGCTGAACAGGTATTTCTCATGCTTGGATTTCAGCACAGTTGGGGTTTCATGTAATAGGACCTCAGGCTCTGCTATTAGAAGGATCCCTGTGACTGTGAGGTGCAAAGCCCAAATGTCAGACATGTAATATTTATTAGAGGCAGCAAAAGAAAAGGTTGCAGCCGCGCTACGTAAAATGACTTCTGAACTGAATGGAAAGCACCACAGCTCCCAGTGGCTGCAGAGTCAACAGTTACATACTGTAAAATTATAAATAAAATCCTTTAAAATATAAGAAAGCCTTCCGTCTTCTCCAGCCAGAACCTTAGGATGCGAAGGAGTGAAATTCCAAAGGTCCATGGGAATGAGTGACTGCAGGCTGCTGTGTGAGGCCCCAGACAAACAGCGCAAGATGCAGAACAGCAGAACATCTGCAAGAGCAGCACTGAGATGCTCCCTGGTGCTTCCTGCTTCCCAAACCAGGAGTATCACATCTAAAGCCTCTTTTATTGTGTTCTGCACTAAAGGAAAACTGTAAGGGAGGGGAATCACAATTGTAAGTGAAAGTTAAATGGCAACATGGGATATTTCAGATGCCGAAACCACCTACTTACCCCTCGCGAGCGGCCAATTGCAGTAACACCACTGGATTATGGCTGTGCAAAATGACCCAATACCACACAGCTGTTACAAGTTCCCCTGGAGCATTTTGAAATCTTGAATGTGCTTGTGGGAAAATGTATTTTGTTTGTTCCTAACAAAGGTAAATCAGTGTCTCCATTAATGTCCACAGAAATTTTAAAAATACATTAGCACAAAGTATCCAAAGCAATAAAATGGATCTCTCTTTCTGTTGTTTCCCATTCAGAGTCAAAAATGCACATTTGGGATTGCGATGTCTGATTCAGATATTCATAAGCCAAAATATCACCTTGAAATATCAAAGAGTTAAGATTTAAAAGTCCAGCTTGATGAACCCCTGTTAGCCCCAGATCCTTATTGTTCAGTGGAAAGCTCCTTTGAATCCTGCAGGTCTCTGCCTTCCATTCCTCAGAATAACTTATTCCATATGGTATTTGCTGCACAACTTTGTCTCCCAAATGCATGTATTTCCAATGGCCTCAAAGGACAGTGATTCAAACGGATGTAAATTTTCAGCAGGAGTAACACTACAGTGATTGGGGGAAAACCCTATAGAATTCTGCTGAAAGAAGAAATATGTAGAACAGTAACTAAAAGCAAACAATCCCTCCCATGTGAAGCATGCAGAAAACTATTAGTGATGGAGAGAAATCTGCAGTGCATTTAGGCAGCTTAATTTATGAAGTTTGCCAAAATAATTAGAAGAAATCTTGCAAACTTTTCAACCCAAGTGGAATCTTTTCACTTTATAAGCTAAAGGCATGACAAATGTCTTGATGAATGTGAATTTTAAGTTCCCAGGCACGATAACCTATTAAGAATCTTGCCCACACACAGTATCTCACAGGCACCAGTACTGTCTAGTCCTTGCTCAAAGCCAGGACCCTCTTCTTGTGTGTGGTATCAAATTCTAAGTATCACACTAAGTATCACCATGGTAACCAATGGACCACCAAAATTTCAGAGATGCACCGACAAAGACAACTTTTTCTTCCTACAGTACAATGGTATCATGAGAAAGCTGATGTGAAACATGGCCACTGCCATGTGCAAATGCTAAATAAATTCAAGACAACCATGGAGTTCAGTCATCCCTCGTAGCAAGCCTTGCACTGCTTGGCAGTGGAGGCAGTAGAATGTCTGGGAAAGCTGTAGCTGGGAGACAAAGAGCTTCTAAGAATATTTTTAGCTATATTTGGAGTTTTAAATCAAGAGTCTAGAACAATCAGGAGACAACCCTGACTAACGAAGCTATAGGTCAAGTTACTCATGGAGCTGTGACATTTGCCCTTCCTTTGGCCCCTCAGAGTTACAGGCAGCATCTCTCCAGAGGCAGGACAACATGCCTGTCAGAACTGCAGCTGAGGAGGACATGTAAGCTGAAGCTACCCATATGTGCAATGCAGAGATGCTTTTTCCTCTGAAGAGTAAATATTTATACAAAATATGATAAAAGATAATACAATGCTCATGAATGTTCTCAAGACAGCTGCCACTTGTGGGTCTGTGCCATCCCTCCACAGGGAAGGATCAGACCTTTAAATCCATTCAGTTCTGAGGACTGAGTAACACACCAGGGTTCACTATATCAACAAGCATGTGCATGTTTGCCTACTGCCCACAGCTAAAGGGAGATATGTGGCACGTAAACTGCTCTGCCAAGATAGAGCTGTTTCCCAGCCTGAAGACCAGCAATGATGTCTGAGTGTAGCAAATAGAGTAAAGCTCTTATCTACAGCTCTAAATCCATTTATATTCTCACTTGCACATGACTTATGTTGGTTTCAGTGGGTGGCAATTCTACTTCTATGACAGCATTTTATAATAAGAAATCTATCCAAAGTAAAGAGGGAAATACATTCTGATTCCAACAGCACACTCAGGATAGAAACAGACTTCCAGCTGAAGACATCCTTGCAGGTGTATTTTATTAGTTTGGTAGAGCATCGACAGTAAAATTTGTGGAATTTATCAATTAAATGACATCAGCCTAAGACAAATCTTCAGCACTTCATGACATTCTGCAGTGGCTGCCTCACCTGCAGTGCTGTTGATGCACTTAACTAGCTATACACCAGCTCTTTTCAAGCAATTTTCATTTTTGTGATTGTAAACAGTTTTAGTTTTGGTTCTTATGTTCAAAGGCTTTTAAGTGAGCAAGAGAAAAAATATGCCAGGATGTCCTTGCATTATATTTCTATTTTTGTGAATTTTCCTTGTAATGCCAAAGCACCACACATTTATTTGCTTTGACCTAATTAAGGGATACATGAAAACCCACTTCACTAAAGTTCACTGATGCCAGCCACTGCTGCAAATGACAAACACAAGGACTTACTGGGTCACTGCTGCACACTGAAATGTAATCAAAGGCTGAAATGCAAAAGCATACAATGAAAAATGCAGCTGTCTTCCAAGGAGAACTTACTACTACTAAGGATTTACATTATATTCCTCTAAATACAAGTACAACATACTTACTACTTGAGAAATTGTCAAAGGCAGTGAGCTAAATTACATAGGAAAAATCAGTCCTTTTACAATGAGGTTACAGTACTAACCTACTGTTTACAAGCCTTGGAAAAAATATCTTAGAATATTGACAGTCTAGTAGAAACTGGCAGAAACAATGAAATGTATAATACCAGGACCTAAAGACAACATGCCCACACCAAAACTCCGGCCATTGGCATCAGTGAGTGTCTAAGGGCTTCAGTGCAAAACATTTGCTGCTTTGTAGCCAGGAGTTCATGCTTCAAAAGCCACTTTCCCTTCCCCAGTCCTTTTCCACCATTGCTTGCTAGAAGACTGGCAAATAGAAAATATATTAATGGCACTTTAACACCTTCCTGCCTAATTCACAGGTGTTGTAAGGGTCATGTCCAACAAACAAATGTACCTGCATTTACCGGCAGCTGTAAAACTGAAACATCCATATGGTAAACTGCCTTCTTTCACAGGAATTTCACCTTCTCTAGGTGTCCTGTGCAGTGTAAACCCATGCCAAGCTCCACACTCTTCTTTCATTTAGTTTACTCTAAGCTCCAAGGACTGTGCTAGGAGTGGATATGCTTGGCAAATAAGACACAGTGACTCTGTCACCACAGCAAATGCTAAACAGCAATTGAAAAAAAAATTTAGCTTGAAATAAACTACAAGACAACCTTTCCTAATACAGCAACATACACTTTAACCTTAGCTATGCTTGTGCTGGGGACAAGCACAAATATCCCTTCTTAATGGCAACAGTAAACCTCCTGCTGTGAGGGGAGTACTGCCTCTTGTAGCTCATCTCTCTGCCTGGCCAGCATAAAGAACACAGTCAAAAAATAAGGAGCACCCCAGAGCCTGGGATGCCAGAGTCAGTGTGGAGAAGCTGTGCTATCCTACAGAGAACTGCATCCATAGTTCTGGATGGACTTCCATGTTTAAACACAGAGCCACAGCCAATCACCCACAGCAGTTGAAAAGTTATCCCCAAAGGAGTGAGAGGGATAACTGCAACATTGCAGCAGAAACACAGTATTAAGAAGAGAGGTTTGCTATTCTTTCCCTTTAAAACACTTAATAGGGAACTGTTTAAGTAAAACTTGGGCTCATCTTCTGCTTCACTTGGAGTTCTTTGTAGGAGGCATAAATCACACAAGATAAAACAACCACCATATCTGGAGGAGTAGCTCTTGGCTTTCCAGCTCTCAGCACTGAAAGTAATGATAAGAATATTGGCAAAGGCTACAAACAGGCTTTTGGGAGTGTGACTACTGGGATTAGTGACTGTTCTCATCTCCTTTGTGTATGTGTGGATTCATCACTTCTGAGACCACTCCCCATATCCAGCTGCTCCTGTTATGGATGGAAGTCAATTGAGAGGAATGTCTCAGAAGCCCTTCACAAATCGATGGGGCTCTCCCAGGGAATACGACAGAATGATTGTTACAAAGCTGCAGGGATGTGCTCGGTACTTTCATTTCCCAAAGGGCTCAGTCACACAGGACTGCAGGGAAGGAGAGCACAGAGCCAGCCTTGGACTGCTGAGGGCTCTGCTTTGCTAATTGGGGGTCAATGAAAACGAAATAGATGCTCTCTGTTGGTGAACAGCAACGCTGTGGCCAACACACAGGAGCAGGTACTGTGCATATGACCTTCCAGGTCACCCTTCTTTCCAAAGACCCCTGAGACAGCAGTGGTGGCTGCTGGTTCTTTCACTGGTTCTGCTTTTTGCTGCTTTTCTAAGCTGCTCTTGGAATTGCTGGCATGAGTCACTGCTCTCGGACAGAAGCAAAAGTAACAGCCCTTAGAGAAGGCTCACCACCCAGAGTAGCCATATTCCCAGGATCCTGAGGAAGGATCCTCTCAGGATGTAGTCAGGTTGTGTGGCCCATGCAGATGTGTGGCCTTAGAGGAGAAGCATCCAGGTAAAATGATGCATTGTCAGGAATACAGGAGAAAATTCTGGTTAGTTTAGATTTTTTTAGTTATTAATGTCTAGGGAATTTTATTTCTGAGCCAAGTATAGTCAAACTATGTTTTTATAGCTTTCCTTGTAATGTCAAAGTATTTCCCATTTCTTTGGTTTGATCTAATTAAGAAATTATGAAAGCCTAGTGGAGGCACCCTGATTTTGAGCTCCTAAGGAATTGCAAAGAGATAGTCCTGCTTCTCTGCAAACATTTAAATCTTATTTTGGATGTTGTCACCATAGCAAAATTAGAATCTCTGGAAAGTGTTCTCCCTTTTTCCAGCTTTATTTCTCTTTGTACTGGCACTCAGGGTAGTAAATACACAATGATATTATACCTGTCTTTGGCTGATAATGAACAATCCACTAGATAGATATACAGCTGTCACTTTGTTCCTGGGATCCATGGCATATATTGAAAGGATGTTATTGGCTTCCAAAATTGTGAGTTTGATATATGTAAATGTTTTTAAAGTTTTACTGACAAAGGAAACTCATTCTGTGAGCTATACATCACTAGACTGATGTCAGAAAACATGATGTTAACTCTCACTCATTTTGACGTGCCATCTCCTAGTGACATAGCAAAGCACTTGGTAAGCAATCAAGCAGCTTCTACTTTAATTTACAACATGTCCTTTGACACCACAGTGAACTGAGCACATCCCAGTTACAAATGCTGCATAGAAGTTTATTTCCCAGTTACTTTGGTGACATACAGTAGTATTAAAGTGCAAGTTTCTGAGTTCTGCTCTGGAATAGATGTATAGGAAAATATCAATAGAAACAATTTTGGGAAAGAAATTAAAAATCACATATCCAGGATCTACTCTTAGATTTGCTACAAATGTGAGTTCTCACTTATTAACCTTTATATCACAACATATATTGGTATTCTCTGGCATAATCCTGTCAGCTGTGCGAATCTGAATGACTTTATCTTCAAGTGCCAGTTATATTAAAATTCACTAATTTTATCATCAAAAAATAAAAATCAGTAATTTCAGTAAATCTTTGCATTGTTCAAAATCACACTGACCAATTACTTAACAGGGCTTTGTCTAGTGCAGGTTATAACCCTGTGCCTCCATTATGCAAAGTGGATCATACAATAGGCATCAGTCACAGACGGTGCTGCTCCCGAAACTGCTCCTGAAGGGTGTTGGACAATTACCCTCCTATCACACTTGCATTGTCTGACAGCAAAGCACTACTTCCTCTAGATTGTTGCCTGGACCAGATTTAAAACTCTTGAGAAATCCCTATGAAGACCAAATCACTATAAGGCAGAAGTGGAGTTGCTCTTTCCAGCTCCCACAGTGCTTCTGGACAGCAGCAAACACCAGGCCATGGCTCAGGATGGGGCAGGAAAAATAAGAAATTTTCCTCTCAAGTACCATCATGGGAAGAACTTTAGAGACTGATCGCAATGTAAACAGTTCAGCTTTACTGCAAGAGTTATACTCACCAAATCCAGACCTAAAATGGAAAGAGGCTTTACTATATTATGTGTACTTCAAAATCACTGCTCAGGAAACCAAGCCCCCTGCAAAATACAGTCGATTTCAAAGAGGTCTTGGGCAAGAAAATCAGTAAATGTGAGCTTGGACCTAGACCCACGAGGGGTTTAGTTTCACACACAGTTAAATTTTAGGCTGTAAATGTCATGCAGCTCATGCAGTCATTAGTCATCCCTATGCACAATACGTACACACAGAGGCAAAATGAATGTGGTTGCTGAATTATAGCTCTTATGAACACCTATCTTGAACATTAATATTGATAAAGGTATCATTAATAATATGGGATAGCAGAGTAAATTGGTTTTAGTATATATAGGAACCTTTCAAACTTTTTTCTATAGCTGGGGTAGAGCCTCTACTGACATTTATATAAATTCAACCATTTTTTTATAGTTGGTGATTTCTCTTGACTCTGTACTTGAAGAGTCGAGATAAACAGGGACTGAATGCTGAACACTTTGAGAAAAGCAGATAACATAAGATTTCCAGCCCCAGGTTGAAGAAGGAAAAGGTTTGGAGCACCCAGAGGAAAATTCCATGCCCACACACATGAGTGCAGCTCCACTGGATAAAGAATTGGCTCCCCAGTCCTGCAACTGCTGATCCAAACTGACTCCATTCTCCCACACCCTCCTGCAGGAAAGGCCTGGCAGTACCTTGCTGTTGCTTTCACAAGGTCACAGCTAAAACTGAGATAGAAGACCACACCAGAAACCTTCACGTTCCAGTTCATGTCCATAGCCAAAGCTGCACTGTCAGCTGCTACCTCTGTCTGCCCTGTCATGTCTTCTCCCACCGTTCTGGCACATCAGCTGCCCTTTAAGTGACTCATCCACTTCTCCATCTGGAAGGAACATTTCCTTCTTTGCATTCTTTTGAGGAGGGCTAATAAACTGCCTGAGTCATCACCATTTTTCACATAGTCTGATCTTAATGTTTCAATACTCCAATTTAGACAACATCCACTTGGAGGAGTTCTTTGCTCAGCAGCAGGCAAGAAAATAACTTGACTCCCTAATGAAAACCTCGAAAACATCCCAACTACTAAAGGGTAATGAGACATGGCCCTGATTGATTGCCTAATAACCTTTATCTAGATACTAATGAATGTAATAAATTGTGGGATTTATGGGCAACCCCTGCTCAGAGACCATCTTTGAAAGCACCTACTTGGAGAATGCTACGTTGTGATGTGAGTTCCAGCTTCAGTTTCACTGGGGAAAAAAAAGGCCTGTGTAATGTGTAGTCTTGAACTGACAATCAATCAGCTGAGATGTTAAAGCAGAACAGTCTAGGAGAATAAATTAGCATTAAATAAAGTTGGAGTATTATTGGGGAAAACCCCCTGCATTTAAAAGTTCAGGCATACTTTAGAGGTCGCAAGGGCCAACCGGAATAGCAATATCATTTTATCGTTATGGTTATTTATTACAATATTTGATAATTAATTAGTATTTTTAAATCAAGTCCAAGGTAGAAATCTTTATAGCACATTACAACTGACTGTAACATTTTCTAAAAAATCCTCAAAGCAACTCGGGATACTAAATCCCAGCTCCAAGTTACTATTCTATCAATCCATATTTCAATATCTACTTCTCCTATAAATTAGTGTTCTGACTACAAGACTTCATATCTGAAATGCTTTCAATAACACTTAGACTTCCCAGATTTGGAAAGTAGGACTTTCAGGCTCACTAATTTTTGTTTGCCATTTAAACCCTTACCCCTTATATTTTTGTTCTAAAAGAAGAAAAATGAATAAGAGATCTGGGATAAAGGCAGGGTAAGCTAGACAGGAGGTTCTGTTTGGTTTGCCAGTTCTCCTATTTGAGGGCAGAAACTACTTTACCATTTTTGGTGTTACTTGGCATCCCCAGGTCTATTTTGTTCCTCTATTTCTTTAGGGTATGAACTAAAGGGCCATGCCAAGGAACATGGCCAGCTCTTAAGGAATATTTGCAGCTAGAGGAGTGCTGGAAACAGCCTGATTTGTGCATTTCTCCAGTTCAGGTAATACAGAAAACCTCAGTGTCCAACTGCAGCTGATCATGACCCACGTGCCAGGAACGTACAGTGTGTTCTGGCCCTTTCCCCTCCAGCTCAAGGACACTGGCCATGCCCCAGGAGCACCTGGCAGCTCCCCCAGGCAACAGGCTCTGCTCCAGGCTCATTAAGGAAACCAGTGGGGAGGATGAATCCAGCAGGATAAAACTGGGTATAAAATGCTTGGGGGTAGACTGATGGTAGCAGAGCATCCTCTCCATGAGACAGAGAACAGCCCATAGCTCTTGGTGTGATATGCCAAGAAGAAGCGTTAGCCCATGATTGCTGTGAGTAGATTCTCTGTATTTGGGGAACAGTTTTAACATTAGTTACTTTCAGAAGAAACCATATAACACTCTCAGGATGTTCAGTGCAAATCTTTTCACTCCTCTTCACAAACCTGAGACAAGTCCTAAAAACTCCCAGTAAACATCCTATATGAAAGCAAGAACAGCAACATCAATAAAGCCTATTTACAGGAGCACTTATGAATCATCAGTGGGTACTTCATGCTCATTTTAATAGTGCAAATATTAATAAGAGTTTTATTTCTCTTTATGCTAGCATTACTTGCTATCCAAAATCAATGTCAATATAAATGAACAAAGTACAAGAGAAAGCTCCAATACTGTCTCCATTTAAATATTCCAATGCTGGTTTCCAATTTTTAGAAAGATTCAGTATAAATTGGTAGTAACTTTGTGACAATATCGATGCCCACAATTACAAATAGTCAGAGAAACAACAAGAGAAAGAGCCTTCCTTTTCCAAAGAAAATTGATTCTCTTGTAGAATTGACTAATCTGTACCACAGACTATCTAGTTTTTATTCTTGGAGAGAGAACATTTAACTCTTACCAGGTGTTGGTCCCTGCATGACTGCCCCTTGCCTATGTGGGGAAGAGCAGTGTTTCAGATGCTTGGTGTGGTGTTAACAAACACTGTCAGCTCAGGGCTGCAGAGAGAGCTGCACTCGCTTTGCAGTGATGATTTATGAGCCAAGTGCAGGCAGGCAGCATCACCAGAGAGCACCTCTCAACATGCAGCACTTGGTCTCTCAGGAACACCACTGCTTGCAGCCAGGTTTCCCTGGTCCCTAAAGAGCTTAACCCACAACTAATCCTCAGTTCAAATGCCACCACTGCACCATTGCAGTATTTGCTGCACCAAGACACAGATGCCCCTCCGGGATGGGTCTCTCAGGTGTAGCTGGGACTGGCAATGTGTGAGAAACCCAAGGCCAGTGAGTGCCAGCAGTTACAAAGGAGACCTTGCTGAGGAAGGCAAAGCTCATTTATCACTTCTTTTAGCAAGCTGTCCCCAAAGGTCTAATTTTTTCCAATTTCCTTTTTCTTTTGAAACTTTGAATAGCACATAATCTTTGCAAGCCCTGCAAAGTATGAAAATGTTTCCAAGAAAGAATCTCAGATATTGGTCTGAGTGAATAATATTATTAATATTATTTTTTAAAATCCCACATTAACAGCTATTTCCAAAATGGGAAGCCTCGGGGGGTTGACAGTTTTATTTTCTGGAGGCATACATAATGTACAAATTAAACAAATATAATACTTACAAAAATTTTTAGTTGTAAAAATAGAGCTAAGGTTCAATTAATTGCTAAGATGCACATGCTGCCCTCTCAGCACTATGTAATTCCAAACTACAAAATTATATTGTGTATATTTTTCTCACTGTGCAGAGGGGGAAGAAATAAGAAATAAGTTCTGCATTTTATAGCATCCAAACACATGCTCCTCCTTCTAAACAGAGAGCATAAACATAAATGTACCACACACTGTGACTTCATTATATTACAGCTCTGTCAAACAACAGAGCTTTAAAATAGTGGCACTAACTACCAGAATATGCTTTAAATCACCACATAACCCTAACAACATAAACACTACCTGCTTCATCTTCAGTCACCTTGTTTGTTAAGCTTGTCCACTATGCTCAAAGTATATTCCACACTGTCACTTTCCAAGCTGAGGGCTTTTCCTTTTCTTTACTCTTTATAAATATTCACTGACCAGGAAATTAAAGTTATAATATAAAACATAAAGAGGCATCATATTAACTAATTAGATATCAAATCACCTGTTAGCAAGTGCATGGTCAGTTTATTTTTCTCTTATTGCTAAATATCAGACAAACAGAACCATTAAAATTCTCTGCTTTTTCCACTAATTAATGCTCTGGAAATGAAGAGAGTTAAAGAAAGTTATCCTGGTTTATATATTAAACTATGGTTCTGTCTTCCTGCCTCATAGTATCTAAAATGATTGATATAACCTGAACAGCAACCATTAAGGATTAGGAAAGCATTACTGCAACAAGGGAGATACATGTGGGTGCCACCAGTTCAGTGACAGCACAGGCCCTGTATAAATAATGGGCTCAGAGCCAGATTCATCAAAGGGAGAATAGGAAGATGTCTTGGAAGGGAGAGAGGGAAAATGAATTCGATGAATCATATAAGTGGCAGCTCATGTCTTGAGGGAACAGTTCTACACACTGTCATTGGGAACGTGGCACATGCAGAGTTTCATCGGGAAATGCTGAAGAGTAGAAAAGAGCTTGGAAACTGCAGTTGGTGGGTACAGCACCTGGGTGGTTCCAGTTCCAGGCCCACAAACACACTGAACTGGGCTGGGAAGGGCACCAGTGGGACTGAGAGTTCCACAGTCTCTTCTGCAAGGCAGCATCTGGGTGAAGAAAGGGAACACAGGACTGCAGGGACACTTTAGAAGGGTCATTATCTTGCCCCAAAGCTCCGGTTGATCACAGGTCAAAACTGCAGCAGTCAATCCCTCAGCCAGGTCGGTTCTTTGTGTAACTGAGGAAAACTCTTCTGCAGCTTCTTTCCAACTCAACTGCATAGGACAGTAAAGCATTTGCATCTATTGAAAAAACCCTCACTGAATAATTTAGAGAACCTCTGTCATACAATATTGGGGGAAAATATGATATTGAGTCAGTTAACACAGATGTTGGATGGACACATGTTCGCCTCGCTTTCCCTTTTCTTTAGAGGAAGGGGGAGGATGGAAACGAGCTGCTGTCTGCTCTCCATCCCAGAGGACAGAGTCCTCCATCACCCAGACTGGCAATCAGAGCCCACCACCTCCCTCTTTTCAGCAGGTCCAGGCTCCCTTCCAGTGGGAATGCAGGTGTGCAGCAGTGGGGAGCACAGTCTCTGCTAAAATTCACTCACAGATCCCCCCAGTTTAGGATCATCCTGCAGCTATTCATATTGAGAAAGTTATTTGGAAGTTCAAGAGCCTCTGAAAGAGAGACCAGATGCAAAATTATCATATCACTGATTGAATCATATGAACAACAAACTGCACTGACTGAATCCCAGCTACAGATTTCAGAGCTGATCATTTATAAGCAAATCACAGACTGAGTTGTAATTACATAGGCATTCACTGAATAATTTTAAATTAATGAACATGCTTAAAGCCCTTTCACAGACCATTCATACACAAAAAGGGCTTCAGAAGCCCTGCAATAACTTTGGGGAAATAGGCTTTCACTGTGAGTGGGGTTCATAAGTTTAAATTCTCACTGACGCTTTGTTAAATTAAGAGAAGGAAATTTTCTCAGCCAGATTTAGATTATACATTGGGTTGGATTGTCAGAGGGTCTAAATGAAGCTCATGCTATTGAAATCAATAAACATCCTGTTAGATACGTTTAAATCTAGCTCGGCAGTGTGGCCATCTCAAGACAGAGTCACAGGTTTAGGAGGAAAAGGTTTTACAGCCACCTCCCTCCACAGAGCCTTGCTTAAGCAGCAGCAACTATTTTGGGAAACTACATTCCATTTTGGCCTAACACTATAGCTGAGAATGAGTTGGGACAAAACCAATTATCAATGAAGTCTGAATAGCATTGTAGGAACAGCCTTTGGCCTTAGAGCCATCTTAGATTCTTTACTGGGGTAGAAAATTAAATTGATTAGATATATCACAATGTTTTTTCACTACCAAGCCATTCCATCCTGCTACCTGGCTGGAAGGCTCTGCCCCATATTGTTAGATAAGTGCTTAGTCAAAGAAATTTAATAATGTGTAGTTTCTGGAACTATTGTGAAGTGTTACATGTTCTGCTAAACAAGAAAAACTAAAGCTGGAGCTGGTGCTGAGACAGGAAATAAAGGCTCTTTCACCCTTATACTTCCTTCTCTCCTCCAGCTATCCATGGGAAAGGAAGAACAATTCAAGGTCTTTAAAGAACTCTGAAGCACTTTCAAAGCTCTTTCAGGTGTTTCCAGAGGCCACTTCTTGTTGAGACTGTGAAGCAGAGGTAGGCAGGATTAGAAAGGATCTTGTAGGTAATTAATTTTCTGACAGCAAAGGAACAATACAAGTACATGCAAATTCACAGATCATAAGACTTCAGCAAGCACTTTTGTGAAGAATCAGAAGGCAGGAAATGGGATGACCTACATTTTTAATCTAATGTCTTCATATCCATCTCAGAAAATTCTCATGCAATAAATTTGAAGGGTCTGCCTGGTATTTAATTGCTGATAGTTCATGCAAGCTGGCACTATAAGTTTGACAGATCATAGCTATTTTCCACAGGTAAAAAACAGTGGCTGCTGGAACAAATGCAGCAGCTTTAATTTTGAACCATGCATTTTTCTCTTTAAGTTAAACATCCCCTTTTAGTGCAAAATAAAAGAACTGTATAATACAGATGACCTAGTTTTTATTAAATTAATGGGATGCCTCTCCAATCTGTGATGAGTTACACTGATTTGAACTAAAAAACATGTAGATGTATAATATCTGGATTTAAAGATGAATATTTATTGTCCCTACCACACCGATGCCAATGGATTGTCAAGGGCAGAATACATTACCTTATAAACAACAAAACAGAAAACAGAACTATTTTTGAAAAAATACAGATGACAATGTTTAGTATATGTAAGGGATATTTGGTGAACCTCCTGCTCAGTAAAATGGACAAGCTTAACAAAATACAAATAAAAATATATTTTGTGCCATCATGTTCAACTTTGTCACCTAAAATTGATTTAGCCAATACCTCTAAATGAATCATTTTGCTCTTCTTTACTTTCAATAGACTTGATATATAAGAATACATTGGCAAGGTTTCACAGGAATGGCAGGATGCTTCACTGCTACCCCAGGTGTCTATAGAGGGCTGACACAGAAGTCCTGGCTCACATTGGAGCCATTGCTCTATCTGGCCTAAGATTACATTACAAAATGATCCATGGGAACTGCAGCATGAATCAGTGATAGGAAAAGTAAATGGCAAAAGAAATTAGATTTATCATCACTTCTAAAAATAATAATGAAAGAAATGTCTCAGGAGATAGTGAGCATTTTAACTTTCTTTCCTCCAGTTTCCTTTTAAGCTGTTAACTCATCCCAGACTAGATGATGATATTGAGGCCCTCCAAAAAAACCGCTAAGTGTTCAAGGTGACAGCTCTGTTCCAACTCAGGTGGAATTTCTCTCTGTGAGAGGTAAATCAGGGGCAGCAGCACACCTGGCTGACCTGATGATGGGGTGGCTGTTGCCTTTTTCCAGCCACACAGGCACACAGACAGGAACACTAACAATACTAACTAGGTGAGAGAAGAGGATTGCACTCATGCTTCCTTCAGCAATCTGCTCTTGAGGCTTCACTGAAATATTTACAAGCACTGATGGGGCATCAATGTTAGAGAGCCGTTTAGCTACATCCACAAATAGCCACTGACGTGCAGGCTGCAGAGCCAGGACCCTTTAGAATCCAGTACCTTTGGACCCAAGCAGGACATACACGTAGAATCACAGACTATTCTGAGTTGGAAGGGACCCACAAGGATCATCAAGTCCAACTCTTAAGTCAGTGGCCCACAGGGGATTGAACCCATGACCTTGGCATTATTACAACCAAGTTTTAGACTGTTACCCAGCAATAACCTTTCAATATCACAACAACAACTGAGAGGAAACATGCAATCATCTTTTCCACTGAAAGTTCTTCTGCAAGCTGTAATTCTGATAGGAAAAATAATACATTTTTAGAAGCCAGGAAGAAGGTATAAGGAAGCCTATTACATGGATCTCATGATAACTACTCTCCAGTCATTTGGTAAACACATTCCCAAGAACACTTGTCATCATCTTTTTCCTTTTCAGTTTACTGATCTTACAATATGTAGTAAAAGAAACACCTGTGGAAAAAAATGCAAGTGTGATTGCACATTCAGTCAGAGACAGTTACATTTTGCTCTCCAGCAAAAGCAGTGATGAAAATTTACAGTGGGAGGTCAGTGGCAGCCACGGGTGTTTGATGGGCAGAGCAGCTGCCAAATGGCAGAGACACACCAAACCTCTCAGACAGACCTGACCACATCCTACAAACTTACCACGTAATTTGTTAAGTTTGATGATTTTCTTAACGTCACATTCCTTGAAAAAATGCCCTGAATCCCCCTTCACATATTTCTCCATGCAAATTTACTGTGTACTCTCCAACCTCGTGTAATCACACCTTAGGGATGATTTGGTGGTGAAAGGATGGCTTTGTATCACCGCTCATCCCTTGCCTATGGATGGACGTGTGGGTACAGTGATCAACTGATCCCTCAGCCCATGGCTCTTAAGCAAGGCCTTGATATAGAGAGAATCAAGATTGGGCGGGGAAAAAAACTTATTATATTTACTTTCCTATGGCACATCTCAGCTCAGGGACTGAAAGCATTGGATCACACCGGCAAAATCCTATTCTAGAGATGCAGAAACTAATCAAAGAAGGAAAGTAATTTTGCAAAGGTCATGTCCAATTCTATCATGTCTCCCTGGATAAAATAGCAGTACTTGTGCAAAGTCTGTATTTAAATCCTAAGCTCTCTTTGGAGTAAATGATGACTACAGACAAAACTTGATGTGTTTTAACAGGAACACAAAAGCAATAGTTGAGTGGCATCAAAATATTCTTTAACTAAGAAAACCTGTGCATATGTATTATGTCAGTTCCTTCCTCCCTCTTTAATTGTTTACACCTATAAAGAAAGTCTTTTCCAAGCCTCTTTTAGCTTTGTGTTAGCTGAATTTAATTGTAAGTGCTGAGAAGTCTCAGAGTCTCTCAGCTCATTAGTGAAACCTGCACCAAAAGAGTTAAGTAGACAACTGACATTTTATCATTTTGTACCTTTAAGCTTATTTTAATGAGAACAGATCCATTTTTTTAGTAAATTCATAAATAAATTTCCTCATAATGAATTACCTCTCCATGAAATTTTAAGATGGATTTGAATTTGCCAGGAGAAGGATGATTTCCTTTGTAATTAACTAATGTATCTAAAGGGATCATTTATAATATCTGTGGTCAGCGTCAATCAGATGTTACAGGGCAGCACAGAAGGGCATGACTAATAAGCACATGATGGAATCAAAACTGACAGACAGAAAAGTCATAAATCTTTAATTTACATCCTGAAATTCACATTTTAAATAGGCAGTTTGTATCAAAGTGATGTGATTTGTGGACAAGTTAAAAGCCTGAAGTCAGTGTCAAGGCTGAAACATGTAGCTCGCCTGTTCTCTCTTCAGGAAAAGGGAGCTGGTTCTCCTGCGGACAGACAGGCACCAGGACCTAGTCCACTTTCATCAGTAGATTTTCTAAAATGTGACATTTCTCCTGAGTGCCTCTGCAAACAGTAGCACTGATTACAGAATATACTCAAGAGATGGGTGCTCTATAAATACCTAAGATCAATAGCATCCTTATCCTCCTTAACCTGGACAACAGTCTGCATCTCCACTCCAAATGTTGCCTCCTCTCCTCTTAGATCCTCTGTCTAACCCAAGCAGTTCCACCCCTGCAACTTTGTTACCCAGTCCTCCATATAACCCTCCCACGCATCTCTTATCCAAAGATGCCACCAAAAGAGGAAGATGGGCCCAATCTCACCCTGTTATACATCCCATCACTGACCTCAGGGACTTCAGTCCAGGAGTCACACTGTCCCTTCCCAACCGCCCTGGGAGCTGCAGGCACATAATGAGCAGAAGCATAATGGTTGTAAGACGTGGGATCACATATAAAGATAGGAAAACAGCATGACCAAGATGGCCTCACAGTGAAATCAAACCAACTTCTCATGTGAGTTAGGTCTGAGCAAGCTCTATTGCACTGATCTCATTTCCATCCCCACAGAAAAGGATTATAAGTTAATACAAATATTGCAAAAATGTGCCCACTGTAATTCTCTAGTGATGTCTGCTTCTAATACTTCTTACTCCTTATCTAATCTGGCCTCTCATTCCTATTTTTTAGAGCCTTGGCAGAATGCAACCCTATTATCTCAATATTGCTATTAATAACAAAGTGTGATACTTCATGTCTTGCTAGGTCTAACCAAACATAGCCCTAGAGGCAGGACAGAGATGTTCAGAGCTTTGTACACCATAAGGAAAGAGCAAAGCACAACCAAGAAGCACACAAAGGGACTAGGAACTCTGCCAGTACTTAGAGAAGGTGTTCCCTCAAGTTTGGGGCATGCAGCAGATGAAGGAGAAAGGCTTTTTGGGTCAAGCCCTTCTGTACTATATAGCAAGGGCTCATTTTGGCTCTGCTTGTCTTAGAGGTAAAGTTTTGATGATCAGCTGCCACTTTATGTTTAAAGAGCAATCACTCAAACATGATTTCTGCACAGGGAGAGCTCACCCAACAAAAGGCTCAAGTCAGATCTGTGATACAAGAATTCCACTTTATCAATGCCAAGAGACCACCCTTAATATGATAGCAAGGATTTACTCCTAATGACAGCAACTCGTGTACATGGCCACGTGCTGTGTTTATGAAGCTCTTTTGCAAATATCCTCAGCAGTTCCAAGCCAGAAGCAACCTCACAGAAATGTATTCTGCCATCCACAAGCTAAATCATCCTTCTGAAGGTCGTGTTTTTCCACCTCATTGTGCTTGAGTAGCCCCTGGTAGATGGTAACCCCGTATTTCCTGAGATGCCACAGAGAGCAAAGTAAGGGTGACATTTTGGCCTATATGCAGCATATTTCTGCTTTCAGGGAATTAAGTGCTCTAATAGCTACTTGGAGCCTTGCATAGGGCAAGTAATAATGAGGCTTGCAAGGGACAGTCAAATAGAGAAATTAAAACCAGATACATTTGTTTCACTGCTCTTCAGTAGAAAACTTTTTTTACCTACAGTTTTTGGTAATGTGAAGATTAGTTCAAGAAGCACAACAGTTTGAAGAGAAAAGATGTATATCTTCTGGTTTTTATTCCATCTTTATGAGTCTGCTGAGACTCAAGAAAAAAGGATTTTAAAGTGTTGTACTTAATACTCATTCAAGGACAGAATACTTGAAACATTCTATACTTTAAAATCAAATATATGTCAACTTGGGTTTAAGATATCTGATTTTCATTTGCAATGTCTGTATTTTTCACTATAGAACTTTATAATATATTTACCATTGTCTCCAAAAGTATGTGATACATTGTGTGGGAGACCAAAAAAGGCACGCTGAGGCATTTTGGTTTTCGGGGAGTTTTTTTTCACTTTTCTCAGGTCTAAATAAAAAAAATGTTGCATTAAAGCCAATTCAAAACCTCTGGTAAACAATAAATATTCCTAATTTATCATTTATCATTTTGATCTAATAAAACTATTTGCAAATCTCCCTATGTATTTCTCTTGGTATTTTTTAAATCCTGATAATGCTTCTGGTCTTTGCAGTGCAACAAATGATCATCACTGCAATAATTAACACACTATAGTCCCTTAACCCTGCACAAAAGAGGGTTATCTGAGAAATCCACCCATACAAATAAAAGGAGGCTCGAGTGACCTGTCAGTCTTTCTGCATCTCTAGGTCCTGTGGTTACATCTTACCCCAACAGCAAACTGGTGACCTCCACTGACCAGCAGATTGCTCAGCTCCCTGCAGTGAGGTGAACACAGAGACCAGCTGACCCTGGGCTAAATCACAGACACCAGTGAGCACAGGGAAGGCAGTTTGCTCCAGAAGGGTGCTAGAGAAATGTTGCAGTGAATGAAAACCTCAGGAGATGCATTTGTCTCACTACAGAACAAGTATTCTGAAGGTACTTTCACATGTCTGTCCATGTTCCAGTTGTGATTGAGGTAACACCAGAATATGTGCAGGTACACCCAGGTCAGCAGTGACACAGCCAGCTTGGGTGGCAATGCCAGGGAGGGTGTCACACAGCAACTGCTGGATTGCAGAGCAGGGGCCCTGGCAGGTTTCGTGTGCTCCATGTCCAAGCCCAGCATTCCTGCTCCGAGGAACTCCAGTGTCCCAGCTGTGCCCCCCATGTGCACCCAAACACACCTCCCTCCCACTGACAGGGGCAGCAAACACAGCTTGGGTTCACGATCCAGTTCCAGCAGACTTGTCAAACCTTCTCCACTCTGCCACAGCCCAGCAGAAAGCCACGCACAATTCCAGCACAGCACACCATTCCAGCTGACCACAAGCTGCTGCCAACATGCAGGAGCCTACTAGGGCATGTTTTATGTGAGACTGGACTAGGTGAACAGCAGGGTGGCAAATGACCTTCAATTCCACAAATCTATTTCTTGAAGTATGTGATCACTTAATAATAAACTCAATTTCATTGCGTTTCTGTGCAGCTCCAAAGGATATTATCCCTTTTCCATCTGTGATTCATTTTGCCTCTTAATTCAATAACCTTTTCTTTAAATCCAACAAAGAGCCCTGCAATCATGAGCACCACAGGCAGGCTACATTTTGAGTAGAAGACTACAACCTGTTATTGGTCTTAAATTTCCTACTTTTTTCATTTCAAGAACTATCATAGGCATTTTAGAGAAAAATGTCTCCTGAAATCCATAAACAAATGCCGAGATTTTGCACTTGTCTCCAAGGCAATTTAGTGATTGTATTGCTAAGCTCTTTAATTGTAATTGATTATGTCCAATTTTCCTGAGAATTTAATCCTACAATTCAGCTCGGTTACTCCATTTTGACTGACCTTGACTACACAAGATGCAACATTCATTGTTGAAACTGAACAAAATTAGTTCCCTCTTTTGAATTTTTTGAAAGATTAAGTGTGAAATTACGTATTGAATATCAACCAGAGTAATACCAAGGTCATACAAGTTAAATCAGTTACATCTGAGCACTCAGGATGTAATTGGGGAGTAGACATATTAAAGGCTTTTACCATGTTTTCTTCAGCCTGAGAAGCACTTGACTTTTCTGAAGAAGTGGAGAACAGCACAGGGATAGCAACACGAGCTCCATAAAGCTGTTAAGGCAACTCACTAACCACAGACTGCCAAATACCTATGTCATAGACTAAAAACTAGTTAAAGATAGTTGAAAACTCTTATGCCCAAACTGTCAGTTCGGATTTCTGAAATAAATAAATAAAATTAACTCACAGCATGGGCAACAGCAAGAGCCAAACACAGGCATTCCCAAGGCACACCTCCATACTCAGGTAAGGAAGTAACAGTAGGGCACAGGGAAACCAAGGCATTTAAGGGATTACCACAGAGGGAGCAATAACTTGCATTGCAAGGCAGATATACCCAAGTAGCCTTTAAATTAACTAGTTGTGCCAGAGCAGCAATCTGATCACAGCAGCACAGAGCTGAGGGCAGGGAGCTGCTCCACACCACCTGTCAGGACACAAAGTCAAAACGATTCAGGACCAGAGGTCGATGGACAGTGCACAGTGTATGGGAGTCCTCACACTGTCCTTTCCTGGCTTTGGTCCTCCTGCATGCCAAGCTTTTTCCTACTACAACTGGCACTGTATTGATCTGTTTCTTTGCATATTGAGTAAATCAAGGTTAAGACCATCTGTGAACCCCTAACCAATGCAGGGCACACCCTACGTCCTGCCCCGTTAGCCTCAGTTACACAGATGTCTTTCAAGCCTCACTGACAAAAACACAGAGGTACAAAATAGAGAATTCTCCAAGGGGCCACCTTTTTCATTCACCTTCCCTGAACATTAATTCCTCACCACCTGCTTCCTTTGCAGGTTTTCTGAGGCTGCTGTTGTGCTTTATTTTGAGCAAGTTTTTGAGATAGACCCTTGAGCAATGGGACTGGGAGGCTTCCAGTTGCCATGACAGTTCATTTACAACCCCCATCGTTAATCAGAGGAGCTTTGGAAAGAAATCTAACCCTGCAACATTGTGCCTTTTTTTTCCCCACAAGCAGAATTAGTGTCTAGTCCTTCAGGGGGGTGAGGCTGTGAGGGCAGGCAGGGCCAGACCACCATGTAGCTCTTGGTGGGTTGGTGGCTGTTCTGTGTCCCCTGAGCTTTTCCCTTCAGTCAGGCTGAGCTGAATCACTCCAAACTAAAATATTCAAATTGCTAAACATCCAGACAATACAACACAACACACCACAGAGATGTGCATTGATAGTAAAGCTTCTGCATTATCTGGATCAATAAAATCAATATTAAAATGCATAACAAGTTTGTGTATATCTCTAGTCTTGAGATCTATATTTTATGTAGATCAAGAATTTCCTACTAGGTTTGTTCTCACTTCTGACACTTTCTTCTTCCCATTAAAACTATAATGTAAAGCTTTTTGGCTACTAATCCTGATGCCAAAGAACATAAAGCTGGAAAACTCCTTGCTCTGACATCAAAAATGTTTGGCAAGAAATGGTAATCCTTCCTAAAGGCAACACAAATAAAGAAGAGCTCTCTCAAATTCTTTGGGTTTTTGCAGTTATTTAAGCAAAGTCTTCTTACATTTGATTTCCACTACAGAACTTCTTGTACCAGGCAGTTCTGACAGTGTACATTCTGTCATTGGCAAACATAATTTCACTTTTGTAAATAAATCCTTACATTCTGTCTCATGTCATTAAAATGCTTCCTCTGAAGCATCTTATATACTTTCAAAACTGAAAGACTACCAGTACCTGCAGATGATAAAACAATAAGTGCCTGGGGTTGGATATTACCTGGCTGATAACTTCATCCCAAGGACTGTAATTCCCAGTTGGACACTGTCACTGGCAATCACATGTTTTTGCTCCAGAACTCTGAGTCCTTGGGCCCCTGTTTCCATCAGTGCAAACTCATTGACTTAACTGAGCACCAGCACAAGAGCTCAGCACTAACTCTGGCATTCCTGCATTCAGCTGAGCTCTCTGGGCTCTGAGCCTGGTAAAGGAGCACCAACAGCATCACTAAGATATAACAAATATAGTAATGGGGGGGTGGGAAATCTGCTACATTTACTTTGTAGACTAAAGGGAGTTCCCATAGATGAAGTGTGCTGTCTGATTATATGCTGGCAGCCAGCATTGGTTCAAGATATTGTCTGACAAACATGCTGCTTTCTCTCAACTCTGCTGAAATCCCAGCAGAAACAGGATTATGGGCAATTCTTCCCTAAAAATCATTGTCTATTACAAATAGATAATATGCAGAAAGTGGACCAAGCTTTGTCTTTTTATTAATCAAAACTGTGGTGAGAAAAATATGTATTCTCCAGGTGGGTCAATTACTTAAAAGGCAAGTAAATGCTAATACAGAGAAAGCTTTATTATATATCACTCATAGCCTATAATGAAATTTTAAAAAGTCTAAAAAATGTATATAAAATTTAGTAATTCATATTTATTTGCATATGCACACATAATAATATTATCTTTTTATGAAAACTACATATTATATTTTTAAATGAATATTTATTCATCAACTCTCAGTAACTCTTTATTAGCATGTTCCTGTGTTAGAGTTTATGAATTACTAATAATTTCATTCTTGGTCTCTATAATTCAGTGTGAGAAACACTCAATTTCTGTAGACACTTTGACTCCAATTTATGTAAAGTAGTTTCTGTTTACTGATTGGTGGTTTTTATTTCATATCATTTATACTCTAATTAGATTTTCTTCTCCTTTTGAATAGGGTTTATGAATTCATCACAAGGACCAAGTTGTGAAAAACCCCTTAAGATAGACATGGGTTAATTACTATTATGGATGGGTGAACAAGTATCAGCTAATTTTCTACCTTCATTTTTCTTGCTGAAAATTCAAATGTTACTTATTTTCCTTCAGCCTATGAAGCATTGGAGAAAGTAGGAGCTGGGAGGCTAAACTTGAAAGAAACCATTAATGAAAGAATAATAAACTACACACCATGGTCTGTCCTGCTTATTGCTTCAGTAGCTTTTTTAAGAATAAGAAGTTGCAGACTTTATCTGTAATTAGAAAAACTGTTCATGAGTAATCCACGGAACAAGCAAACTACTTGCATCAGCAATCTGTGGTTCATCTTTCTCCTCCCTCAACTTCAGCAAATAGTAAACCACTGCTAACTCCTGCTTGCTTCAGAACACACCAGACTTTTAAGAAGTGCCATTTCCTCACCACTGTGTCATTTTGTGATATTAAACAGAATGAAAAATACATAATCTCTGGACTCTCATCCTTTTAGCTGTAAGAAAAGAATGCCCACTCAAATGCCTGTACTGACAGATCCCATGGCAGGACTGTCCTTCTTCCTCAACACAAACTTGGAACTCTGGCAAAACTTAAACTCCACAAGGAACAGCAGATCTTCTTTCCCAGGTTGTCCTGCAGCAAAGGAACCAGAAACAGCAACACTCCTTCTCTGCTACAACTCACTGCCCTGTTTGTTCTACATCACTGCAGTGTTTTAAATACCTGAACTTCCATTAAACTGGCTTAATATGAGTGTATCTGCTGAAATCAATGGTATTAATGCCTGATTCCTATCAGGCAGCAGCCAGAGGGAAATTAACCTTGTAGCTGAGAACTGCATGTAAATCTGATTTCCAAAACTTCACACTTGATGGACTACCTTGGGGGAAAAATTAGGTGGGTAAATCTACAGCGTTTCATTGCAAATTTCCATTGACTTGAGCAGTTCTGCACACAAAACATCTGCATAGAAATTAATCATGATTACAGATGTCATAAATTAAACTCCCTCTGAGATTTTATTAGACAAATCCATGAATGATTTTCCCAGTATTCTTCAATAAAGCTGTAATTACGAGTATATATTCTAAAAGATTTCCAATGAGATACCACATTATGTTGCAATGTGAACACTGTTTTTTGAAAACATGGCAACTATAATTTTTTTTCAGTAAAATCCTTTGCAAACTCTGAAAACTTTACCAGCCAATACTTTCCAGAGCAGTTGTGTTGGTAGAGATGACTAAAGAGAACTAGAAGGTAAGAAATCACTAAGATTAGTTAAAACTTCACCCTGTTTTATGGTCATTTACTGAAAGGAACTGCTGCAATTTTCCTTTACTGGTTCTCACATTTATAGATGAGAATTGCAGTTTTTCAAGAGAACTTTCTATAGAAGGAACCTTCTTTTATGAATGAATAAAAAGGCCTTTTGCTTCACAGCTAGAAAAATGATTTGGAGGGTTTGGAATACAGCTTTTTTCCATGTCTGCCATTTTGAAAGGGACAATTGTTGCACCCAGCAGTGAAACAGGCACACCACAGTGACCCCTGTTACTCAATCTGCTAAAATTGACTGTAATAAGCTGATAAATGTTCAAATTCACTTCTGAACACCATAAGAAAGGAAGAAAGTCAGAAGACCATAAGTAACTGTATAAATTCCATTTTCTACAGATACAAAAATGTAAACTCCTCAACGTGCCGCCTGCAACATTTCTAATAAAGGCTACAGTTCCTGCCATTTGAAAGGTGCTTCACTGCTTCTTAGTACATTGAATTTTAATTTTTTAACATTTCAGATAAAATTTGTTTTGAACTCAAACCATTCATTTAGGATTAGAAAACCTTGAAGGGAAATGTTCAAATTTATTCTCAGTTGTACTTTTTCCTAAGTTCCTTAAAAAATTAGATTTGTTATCTCTTGGTATTTCTAAATCTGCACTACACACTTAGCTGAAAGAATTTCACTTTGGCATAAGAAGCAAATGCCAATTTATATATTGATAGTTGATAAAGTCAAGAATAAAAATTTCTGCTTAACAGTATCCACATTTTACTTTTAAATTCATTAAAACATTGACCTTTTTTCTTTTAATTCAACTTAAAATTGCGTTTTCCCTATTTTCATGAATATGAGGTGACGAAGAACTCAAGCATCAGCCAAGTGACTTAAAGGCGAACTCCAATTACATTACCTGTTGTCATTAGCTAAGAATGTGAGTATATGCTAAAATGCTTGGATGAATAGTTTGTTCTTAAATGCTTTGCTAACTCAAAGCTTTAAAAGTAAAATCATAACTAAAATAACAAAGATAACCTTTTTCCTCTGACTGTACTGGACAGTTACACTACAGGCATTACTTCCTTGATATTTGGCACTCTAAACAAGAAAATACACAGACTAATTTACTGGCATCTACCATAGGAAATAGTGGGAACAATTTTTATATTCAACAAAAATATTCCACCTTGAAGTAACAGATTAAAAGGATGTTAAGTTCTTTTTGCAGAGCTGTGTCACCCTGAGTGGCCCAGACTGACATTGTATTGGCACTCAGTGCATTCATCACTGGTGGCATCAGACCGTGGCACCAACATACCCAGGCACCGTGGGCTGAGCTCCCCCTGAGCTGCGAAAATGGTAATTGGGAGTATGGATTTCCAGCAATTCACTCTCTCAGTGTGAGAAGCCAAGTGCATGCTCCATCACACTGACCTTTAGGAAAGGAAAGATTTGGAAGGCTTATGGGAATAGTCCTGGGTCTGGTATTTAACTCCTCTAAACACATTCTTGTTAAGACATAATGACTTTAAATAAATTCCTGGTGAGACTCCCTGGTTTATAGCAGTGCTTATTCATTTCCTATGCCTTGCTTTCATCTCTGTTACCATTCAGCGCTCTCCTCATCTGATGCTGTTGCTTTGCTTTTTCCTACCAGTCTTCTCTGATTTTTTGCCTTTTTTATGGCTTTCAGTAGCCTAACCTTGAAGAGTTTCTTCATCTTTAAGCTGATTAAAAATATTTTTCACACCCAATGAGCAAGATGTGACTCCATACTATGTGTACTTAATGGAAGAAATATGCTTTATATGCTTCATTAAGCTATTTGCGAAATTGCATTAGTGCCATTCCATTAGTGTACCTCTTTCAGCTACATCTGTGGCCTGCTTTTGACAGACAAATCACCAGTCTCATAAGTCTATTTTGAGTTAGTAATGATGATCTAATATGTTGAAAAATATCCATCTTAGCAGTAACTGGAAAAGAAAATAATAATGTATTTTTCAATGTAGCAGAATGAGAATTATCTGCCATGAGGCAAAATAATTATCAGATTTCTTAAAACAAGAACTTACAGGTTATTTTGGATATTTCACTAAAATTTCAGCCTTACACAACACAGGAATATTAACCTTGAAATAATATGGCATAATGAAGTCAATATGGATTAGAAAAAGTGAAAGTGTTTACTGCATTAAAAACTTTCAAGACACCTAGAAAAATTATAAGACAATAAAAATGATGGTAGGGTGACTATGCATTGAATTGTGAGAATATTTTGACACCTTTTTTATTCTGCACAGTAAAAACCCTTTAAGGGAAGCAAAACATTACTGACCCTGGTGTGGGCGTCAATTAGAATCTGAGATTTAGCACAGAAGTAATTATTTTTTACTTTTTATTCACTGTTGCATACTGAGATCTGATTTTAGATCATGCCAAGATAGATGTCTAAGGCATGAGATGCTATTTTCCAACTCCCTTCTAAGATTAATGATAACACAGTGCTTGTGCTCAGATGGTTGTTCTCATAAAATCCATGTCCCTTTATGTTAAGCAGCACAAACACAAGAAGTTACAGCCTCTGGCCTGGAGGACTCACAGTCAGAGAACTCAGAGCATTCTCATCCACACTGTGCTCCTGTGCTGAGCTGCTGCAGGAGTGACCCTGCCCAGTGCAGAACTGTCATTGATGGGCTGCATGTGGCCACAACTGCCACAGGGAAGGGGGCAAAGAGGCTGCGGGCAGCTGGCACACTCAGTTAAGGTTCCTTTTGAGAGCTCTTCATCACCTGAAAGGATGGGATTAAATGAAGCAGATCTACATTTGTGATTTCTCTGTCTCAGCTATTGACTACTCCTGTCCTTTCTCCTGTCTGTCTGCTGACCTTCAAAACAGAGCAGGGACTTCATGTCAGCATTTAATTCAGTTGTATTATGTGTGTTAAAATAGCAAGTGGATAGTAGCTGTTGCACTACACTAACAAAGATTACCTGAAGCAGAAAAGAAGCACTTAAATTAACAGTTATTGGAGTCAGTAAAGCTCATGGTTGTATAATAATGCTGTATGCAAAACCCCAGTTTAGGAGCAGACCCACACACATCTCAATTTCTTGAGAGTCTTCTGATATTCAAAGAATATCTGTTGAGTAGAAAACATACAAGGGGTAAAACTATCAATGATTGAGACAACATGAAGAATTACAGCATCTATTGAAGGCAGCTGTCTCCAAACACTTTGATTTTACTCTAAAATTAAAGACTTGGCAGGATTCTGTCAATGACAAAAATACATCAAATTGGATGGCTGGTTTAGAGCACTAAATAGCAAAGTAGGGCAATTAGTCACTTCACAATTAAAATGGGATAGTAAACAGTTCAGGCCTGTTTCACAGCTTCCCTGAACAGCTGAATGCTGCCCTTCAATGTCTAGAGGTAAGTTATAAGTTCTTTAAGCTGATCTGCTCAAAGCTCTGACTCTTCACTTGTTAAATATTGTTGTTCATCATAGAAAAGTGTAAAATGTCTCACATGGATGAAAGAATATAAATAGTCTTGTTAAGCTGAGGATGTAGTGCATCTGCATTTAAAATAATCGGTCATTTTATCTCAACATATAACAGCCAGGACACCTGTATTTGGCATCGTGGGGTTTCCAGACTCTGAAGCAAATCAGGATGATCTACAATTTGCACCACTTACACAAGAAGTTTCAGATTTTGATTGTCTTCCTTTGAGGTAGGTGGTACATACATGCATAATAAAAGCAGATTGTTTGTGTGTCCCTGCAATGCAAAATCTCCCTGTCTTGCCTTTACCTGACACATCCTGTTCTTCAGCCTCTACTGGGAATGCTGAACCCCAAGCACGGGGGGAGAAGCCCCACTGTAAGGGCAGGAGTTGGAATTACTGCCATTCTTCTTGTTTTGCTCCTTGAACATTTTGTAACCTTTCAATAGCTCACTTACTCCGGACTGAGGATCACTTACTTTTACTTGTAAAATTAAAGACAGACACCTGAAATGGCACATATAAAAAGCTTCACTTATTTACAGGCAGGAACCATATTCATGATAGATTCGTGCAACTTGAGCAGCTTTGAAGGGCTGCAAGTGAGACCAAGGGCGATGCCACTGAGAGTTTCCTCGTGTAAAGCCATATGTCAGGTTCATTAGTACATTTGCTTCTGCCATTTACAAGCACAACTGTAAATTGTACTCCTCTACCCTCACAGATTTTAGAGAATATTGACAGAGGGGAGCGTCTGGCCCCAACTGCAGCTCACAAAAGTCAGAGCTACAAGACTCATAAACACCCAGGACAAATGAACCACAGGGAAAGAAAAGTACCATTCAAGGAAGGCTGGAAATAGGTACTATTAATAGGTACAGACCGTGGGACCAGGAGAGCAGCACACATGGGTAGACAACAGTGACCTACATTCACAAAAAGGTTACAGAGAGCACCAGCAGACCACGAATCAGACTCACAAATAGAAGGGCTGCTGCACAAATAAGTGGGTTTGGGGGTTGGGAGTTTAACTTCTTTGCGATAAAAATGTTGCTATTCTCTTCAACTATTGAATCAAAATGCACTAAATGCTCCATCAGTAACACAGAAGCACAGGTCAAACATGACTGTTCTCAGAGAAAATGTATAAAATTCAATATTTAAATAAGATTCTCATTTATAGGTAGCATATAAACTTTCCTTCTCATCTTGAATCCCACAGAAATAGCAAATCCACAAAACCCACTCACTTTAATACAGAATAACTTTTAAATACCAAGCATTACTCAGATCACATCACAATTAGGATGGGAGCAAACAAAAAGACACGTGAGAGTGGCTGAAGAGCTAAGGCTGGACCAGGCAGTGTGGGGGTGGCACAGTCAGCCATGACTCTGCTCCTGGCCTCTGTCTTCTGCAACCCCCAACTCCTACATACAAAACCCTCTGAAAAGCCTGCCTAAGGACATTAGGCAACGGAAACATGTTTTTTTTGACAGCACTAAACCTCAAAACAGGGTATTTTTAAGGGGTTTTTAAATTGTTTTTGCCTTCAAAGACTGAGGCAGACTAAGGAGAAGGAATCACTTAAACCACTGTTAATGTACAGTGTTAATGCTCAAGCTCCACTCAGGTACTAGAATAATTATGTGTATTTATAAAAGCACTTTTAGGGACCAGAGGTTTGGATTCTGGCATGCAGGCAAAGTAATTCAATAAGAGGTGTTCAGGCCAGAATTTCTTGACCTTTATATTTGTCGAAGTTGTTGGTTCAAAAAAGGTCAAGATGTGTGACAAAATTCAAGCCTGTCTAAGCCAATTAATGACAAGTAACAAGACCATTAAAAATCTCATTTATGCTGAGCAGTCAAGTGGGTGATGTGAGGGCAGTCTGTACCTTAGCCTACACACTTGGTTACAGGCTTAGTACAAGATAATGAAGGGCAGAAGGCAATAGAATGAGAGAATACTTAAAGATTTAAGAGGAATGGGATAATCTTTCCAGATTGCCCAGTAGAGAGAGAAACACAGTAATTAAATAAATAAAATAGTAGCACTATCTCATTTAATTATAAATATCGGTATTTCACAAGAAAATTATGAGAAAATAATGAACATTAAGAATTAATGGATATATTGTATTGATAAAATACAAGAAAACAAACTCTTCAGCAAAGGTATATGCAGTTCATCAAGCATCACTGATATGCAACAGTAAGATATTAAAGAAATATTTTGAAAAATAGCAATCTGCTCAGGGATCTCTTTCAGAACTCTGGAGAACTGAGCAAGTAAAGTACATGTCCTGGTTTTCTCTAGGACAGAGTAGCTGGTATCGTGCTGTGCTTTGTTTGAGAACAATGTCAGCACACTGATGATGAGCTGTGCTCCCTCTATCAAGGACTTGTCAGTGCCTCGTGCTGTGCCAGCGAGCAGGTGCACCAGGAGCCAGGAGGGAGCGGGGCCAGAAGAGCTGCCCCAAGCTGGCCAAACCTCAGAACATCCTGCCCAGCACAGAAACTGGGGGAGCTGCCTCAAGGACATGGCTCAGGGACAGGCTGGGCATCAGTCAGGGCTGATGAGCAACTCTATTGTGCATCACTTGTGTTTCTTCAGTTTTATTTCTATCTCTCTCTGCCCCTTCTCCCCTTATTTTTATTGTATCTTACTTTATTCCAGTTACTAAACTGTTCTGAACTCACAGGTTTTACCCTTTTCCATTTCACTCCATCCCACTGACACAGGAGGAAGAGGCAGGAGCAGCTACTACTTGGTAAAACCATGACAGTGTGACAATAGTCATGAGAAAAACAGGAAAACAGAACCTGAATTCTGCTGTGAATGTCTGGTAACTAATTTCAACCCCTAACAAAATAGCAAAACTTGGGCCAAAATTATTTGTTTGCTTGGTTTTTTAAATTGCTAGAAAAGTAAACTGCTGGTATTAAGCCTTTCTCTGTTTCAAGGTCTTAAATGATTACATTAACTAAGGTCTCTTTTGAAAGCAGTGGGCAAAAGAGCAAGCAAGTTTATTTGATTCAGATACCTTGGATTTTACCACAACAGCAAAATGGTTTCACTGGTTTAAATTTCAGTTCCTCCTGGTAGTAGCAGAAATCTTCAGTTCAGAAAATGTAAGAAATTCTGCTTTGTTTGGTAAGGTGTGATGCTGATGAAAGGAATATGTCTAAAAATAGAAGCCAACTTGTACATATTTTCTATTTCTACCTATTTGTTAAAAAGGGACATGTAAACTATGGCTTTTGTTTCAACTTGCACATAAATTCTGTTAAAACCAGTTCTAAATATTGCAAAGTATCAGTTGTATTTCCAGTCAAACTGTGACCCCAATAGGTAAAATAAAACTTACTTCCACCACCATCTTTTTGCAGCTAAAGCCCTGCACTGGCCCCAGGTGTGAAGAGGGGGAAGGTGTGTTGTCACATCCCCAGTCATCAAACAAAGCTGCCCTGGGAAGGACAGACATATGGACACCACTGTCCACTGAACATGGACGTAAATGGGCAGGAGAAAGCACCTGCCAGGGGTCTGAGGTGCAGAACTGGAAGAGCAGCTAAGACGCATCACAGTACTGTGAGAGGGAGTGGGATGGAGGGCAGGGCATGGCTGGAAGCTGCAGAAACCTCAGCCCAGGAGCTGCAGCCTCAGCCTGAGCAACACAACAAAGCCACAGCTAATCTCGTGTTTGGAGCAGGAACGCACCTCCCCACTGGAGGGAAATGCTCTGGGACAGAAGAGAGGCACCACTGTTCTCTCACCTTTAAACACACAAAAGAGACACACATTTGCAGCATTTTTCCTCAAAGTTGCTTAAATTATCTGACAGTGCCCTTTCTTTTAATGGCTCATCATAACCTCCCTAAAGGCATTTCATTAGCTTGGTAAATTCCAGTTTGCAGGGCATTGTTTTTAAAGCAGACTGACAGACATCTCCACAGGAGGATAAGCTTTCAAGTTTTATACAACAGATAAGTTTTATTTTGGTAATTGAACCCATGAGTTACATCTGCAGGGCCTCTGCTACCAGGGACAGCAAGGCTGGCAGGGCTGTGCCCCAGCCCCACACACCTCCACACACCAAAGGGACTGCAGGGACAGGGAGAGGCTGCTGTGTCATCCCTGGGCTTCACATCCATTCAATTCCTACTTCTCACACATAAAATTAAGCATGTGTGACTGTGCTTAATAATTAAACATAATAATAATAATATATAATTCAATGTATAATTCAAATATATGGTTCTCAGTGCACTATATAAGCAGCTACTGAGGTTTGGGCCTGGGACAAAGTTGCAGCATCCAGCTTGGGCACTTTCTTGAAAAAGCCTTAGAAACAAACTCAAAGCCACTTCTGAGCAAAACAGATACTTATTTCACACTTGCCTTCTTTCTTCTTGTCACCATGTGTCTTCATAGCTCTTTCAGCACTAATTCAGTAACTCTTCTCCCTTACCCACATCCCTGCAGCCTTCCCTCAGCCCAGGCTGGTTCTTTCTGTCTCTCTCCTCTCCTGCTGCCTCCTCTCACTCCTCTCCCCTTTCTCCTCAGGTCCCTCCAGCTTTCTCTCCTTAGTAAAATAAGAGTGAATCTTCTTCATGTATTTTCCCCACTTTGCCACAGCTGAATCAGTGGGATTTAACTCCTAGGCAAAATTTGTCTCCCGATATTCATGAGATTTATAGATTTAAAATAGTGCCAAATTGGCTATTTTATGATGAATACAATAATATTTTATCACACATTCCATCTGTGACAGCAAAGCAAGTCCTCACTAAGAAAAACATGTTAATCCAAAACATAGGAATTTGAAGTAAACACATGAAACAGCTCCTTTACAGCTGTTATTTTTGTGAGTGTTGTCAGAGATAAGATATATCTCAACACTATATTTTCATAGCCTTTCACCACATTTCAGCTTCCCTTCAAATAAGACCCAGACAAGGCAATACCTGTGCACACACCAAGGATGAGATGCAACTCTGGAGTAAACTATTCTACTTAAGCCTTTACCAGGGAAACTGTGAGCAAATTATCAGCCTAAACTGCTTACAGTGTTTCATGGTTTGGGGAGTTTTGGGGGTGGGATGGGGGAATTTTTTGGTTGGTTGGGTTTTTTCCTAATAACATATGGCAGCAACCACACTTGGGAATTAAGAGGGTCTTTAAAGTTTATTCCATGTAATCCAACATATGCTTTGCGCAAGGTAGGGTTATCCACATTCATGAAACTATTTATGACAATGAAATGCTATTCCAAGAACATCTTAGACAGTTAAAAGAATTAAAAGTTCTGAACATGCTCCAAATTCCCCACACAACCCAACACTTTCCTATTCGTAATACACAAAATGTCTGTATTTCTAGAGATGAGACAGAAATAAATTTATGGTGTAGAAAAGCCCCTGATGATTTCAAACTCTGGAGCATCTTCGTGACAATACAACTGTGCAATTTTTTTTTTTTTGTTGGTGGTGGTTTGGGTTTTTTTTATCCAAAAGACACTTTGAGTCCTGGAGAATGTGCAACATCCAAATCAGAAACTCTGCAGAACACCATTCATAAAGCTTTGATTCACATTCTCAGCACTTGCTTCCTCTGAATGGTATGACTAAAGAAACTGAAAACTTTCTATTAGTATTTCTGTAATGCAATTTAAAACATGACTCCTCTCTGCTTTTGCAGGGATTAGAAAGCACAATCGCTTTTCACACTGCATGGAGTTGAAGCTCGAGCTTGCAAATAGATACAAGCCTGAGCATCCCAAAATGAAAGGTAATAACATATTTGTATTTCTTTCCAAGCCCAATTCTCCTACTCATCTAATTTCAGAATGATTGAGGAACAAGCAAGCTGCAGGTAAGCTGGCAGGTTTTCAGTTTAGTAGTGCAGTGCAGTTTCTGTATTCTTCACCTTAGCCGGCATTTTATTTTGCTGACAGTTTCCTTTAACAGAATGAGGCTTAATTATACTCAGCATTACCTGATCAGCAGGAGTTTACTTCTGTGAAACTTTTTTTTTATCTACTAAATGTATGAATTGAATCTGGTCCATAGCTACCTTTACAATCTGCAATGCTTAATTTAACAGCCTATATTACATTATGTTTATACTCAAAAAGAAATGTAATATTAAAATGATTCATGGATGCTCACAGTTGCCTACATAATGAGCACTCAGAAGAGTAACAAAAATGGATTGTGCCCTGGGAATCAGTGTACAACATATAAAGATTCTGTACAGTCTGAGCCAGTCTGCAAACTCCATTTTGATGGAATAGCTCATCCTTGCAAATCCTTATTCTGAGCTACACTTCAAAAGGGGGATGGGATAAGATCAATGACACAGAGAGAACAGTCTCAGGTATCTCCTCACCTGGGGATCATCTCTTTTTGTAGTCAAATCTGTTTTCTGTTCAAAATTTTAGTTCTGTGTGGAACAGCAACTAAAACAAAAACCACTTGGCCAAAGAACTCATGAGAAGGCCAAGAGTAGAAAAGGATGCCGTATGAGCAAAGAAATAAAGCCTTATAAATTGAGGAGTCTCTTGGTACAAAGTTAAGGTGACTTGCAGCAAAATCAGCCAGGCAAGACTCCAGGTGCCTGAAGAAACACAGCACAGAAGAAAGGAATGTCCTTGACCTTTCAGGGGACTTTGCTCTCAGCCCAGATGCTCCCGTACAGTGTGGAGGTCAAGGCTGCTCAATGCTCTGGTTGTGTCTCTCATTGCTGCTCTCTGCAGCTCCCAGAGCAAGAAGTAATTTGCTGTAGAATCTCTTTTTGACTAGTTCTGCTTCAAAGCAGACAAGAGTTATTCCCAGAGCATGGATTTGACCAGACTCTCAAATAGAGACAAGCATTCTGCTAAAGGCACAGCCTGAGCTCTTGTCAGCTCTCCCAGAGAGCACATGCAGGCTCACAAAAGGAGGTGGGAAGGGTCAGAGCCTTCCTGTCCCCTCTCCCCAGGAACAGAGCAGACAGAGAACTTGCCAGGACATGGTGAACTGCTTTCAGCTCCACAGTCCCCTGATGCCAACTCAAACATGTCTTCCTTCCAGAAAACACCTTTAGTTTTAAAGTGGGACCTGAAGAACTGTGGGACCTCAACTGTGCAGGGAGCCTTGCCATTTTAACCTTGATTTTATGCTTTGAATAATCTCCCTATCAACTTTATTTTGCAAGCCCACCTTCCCGCTGTGCCTCTATAGCATGTGATGATGACATTTGCTTTCTATTTCTTCTCTCAAAGCTGTTCTACTTTGTGGACCAGAAGTTTTTGGAATCAGTTAGAGAGAACAGCATGGGGCACTCTGCAGGATTATAGCACAGAGGGCTATACTTTCTATGCCCCATTCCAAGGCTACATATAAATATCATATAGCAAATAATATTTGGACAAAGTGATTTTTCTCACATCTTGAAAAAAGTCTACATAATTGACTACAGAACTTTTCTAAGTCCTCCAGGTTCTACTAGAGTATCAACTATAATAACTATGCCACCAGTGGCATCACAACTTCCAGTTCAGCCAAACAGTATGAACTTACATCTTCCCAACACCATTCGGAGGATTTCAGCTCCAGTGTGCAGCTATTCAGTTCTAGGTTATGGTAGACACTTATTTCCACATTCTCATAATTGAATCGAGGCTGAGTGTTTTACTCTCCTTGGGTATGTCAAACTTACCGGGAGCAGGAGCATCCAGTAATGGATTGCATTAATGCTCTCAGTTTCTTGCTACTCTGCCTCAAAGGACACCAGTGACTTCAACATGCTTAGACTAAAACAGCAGAGTTTAGACATGTACTTATATAGGAAGATTTTCTTGAATGAGGGCCATAACTCTTATGTTAAACACAGATTTAAGCCCTGTTTCTGGTAATGTTTAACTACTGTCCTGAGTGTGGGAAGCCTTAACTGCACCTCAGAGTTCCTTCTGTGTTCAAAGGGAGTTTGTTCTCACACATTCTGTCCAGCAGTCCACATTCAGGGAGACAGTTGCAGGTATAGCAGAAATCAGCCATCCTTTCCACAAGCTGCCTGCCTGTACCATGTGCAGGAACTCCAAACCACCACATCTGCCTCACTCTGAGTATAATTGCTACAAATTGAAAATAACAGCGTTTCCTTTCTACATTGTTTCAGCCTCAATAGCTGCACAGACACCCAAGATTGAAATCAAGAGTTGTAGATGAGAAATTTAGATATAATTGAGCATGAAGCATCTCATTTCAGACAAATTGTTTTGCTTTAATACATACAAGTGTACTGCTAAAAGATGTTTTGAATTGCAAAATCCAATCAATGAAAGTGTAAAAGAAATTAGTTACATTTTGCAAGACACATAGGAAAAATGTTTTCTATTGAAGTAAAAAGAACATTTCCTCTCATGAAACAGGAGTTTTTTTAGTAACTGTGCTATAGTACATAAATCACATTCAGACTAAAAGTACATGTATTAAAAGAAAGAATTTCAGTAGCCAGTAGAGCTCATGAAGTTCTTACCTTTGCTGAATAGCTAATTAGAGCACCCACTTATCATTCAAAATGTCTCAAAAAAAGATGAAAAGGGAAGAAAACAAAGGAAACAATAAATACACGTGGTGGTGACACAACTGAATAAGCTATGCCATCATCACTAGAACTTAGTAAGTCTCAACATTTAATGCCAGTGGAAGCAGAGTGAAAATCCCACGGCAGGGAGATCCTGCAGTGTGGCTCAGGAGGAGCAGCCTCTGGGGAGCTCCTGAGCAGCCACTGTGCAAAATCATAGTCCTGTCCCTGGGTTTTACATCTGCCATATTGGGACGAGCAGGAATGTGTGGTAAGCTGATTAAATTAATGGACTGTTTCACCCAGGGCTCATTTCTTCTCAGACAACTTTCCATTTAAATAAAGAGCTCTACGACTCTTAGTTTGTAGTGATGAGGTTTTATAGAACTTACAGAAAGGCACGTTCCTGTCCAATACTTTACTGAAGCCTCAGAGAGCTGCTGTCCCTAAAGTACAATAACATACACAGAGAAAAGTGTTTAATGGTTTGAATCATCATCAGTGCCTTCACCTTTCCTTGTACTTTTTTCTATGTGATAAACATTGTCCAGCATATTTGGGGGGGGGGGCAGTTTGCTTTGCAAGCTGCTCCACCTTTGATAGATAATAAAAATCAGTTCATAAAAGCGTATCTTTGAGATGCTCTAATCTCTATAAAAGTCCACATGTAGAAGAAAGGTGTCAGAAGAGGCAGGAGGGAAGGGGTCAGTATGTGAAACATTAAGAAACTTTGAGTCCTGGAGCAAGTAAATGACATGGAAATGAGCTGAAAATCTGAGAAAGACAAAGAAAATGAGATGCTCAGGTAGTTCACGAAAGACAGTGCCCCATTCCCATTTCTCATAAACTGTTCCAGTGGTGTCACTGCTGGAGAGCACTGATGGAATCTGCAGGATTTGCATGGCAGCACAGCAAACTGTTCTCTGTAATGGAATCCATTACAAAAATATGTGCACCTAATCATAAAATTCTGGTTATAACCAACAATCTTTTATAGATAAATGCAGCTATGAGATTTTATTAACTAAAATAAGTAGCATGCACAACTGCAAGTTATTACAGCTACAAAACCTATTGCATTGTAACTGGAGACTGTACAAGTGACTAATCTAAAGCCGTGTGAGCACCACAAACTGTGGGCCTAAACCAGCCATTTGAATGGCAGCAACATCTTAAACTCAGGGCTGCTCTCAGAAATCCTTTGTATAAAAGACTGATTTATCTGGTGTGTAACACATCAATATCATGGCAAGCATAGAGCTAACAACATATCATGCAAAATACACTGTATGCATGACATGATATAGTTTTCCAGACATGCATACCACACTGTGGCTCTGCTGTAAAAATTAGACAATGATAGTTGATTTTGTGAATGCAAAATCTTCTATGGCCTAACAGTTTTTCCTTTTTCCCTTTTTTTTTTTTCTCATTGAAAAGACCAGAGAACTTGTTAGCTGGTTTCATCTCTAGGGAAAAAAGCTCTTCCTTCATAAAACCTCTACCCATAATTTGACACCATTTAACAATTTCTGCTTATTGAAGCTGAATTAATTCACAAAGTACATGAATTACAACCATTGTTACTTGACCAGCAAATGTGCCCACATGATCACTACTGAAGTCAGTGAAGGGACAAGAAAAGTGCCTACAACTTATTAGTTTGCGCAGAATAATTTCCAGATCAGTTTTTTAAGCCCTTGAGCATAAGCATGTGAAATATATAGATATAAAAAATAAACATGAAATAAAACTACAAAAATGTGTTTCTCCTAACTTTTCAAGAATGAGAGTACAGCTAGTTTTGATTGAAAATAGAATCATTTTAGTGTGGTTGATATTATTCCATACAGAAGATCTGTCAATTTTTGGATGTGCAAACTCCCACAACTGTTTTGTGCACAAATCAGGAGTTCAAGTGCCTGGTTCTAAACCATGAATCTCTCTTGTCACCTACAAGTGGGTTACAGTTGGATTCACTTCTCTGTTTAGCATAAACTCTGCAGCAGTGCCTGAAGCAGTTCTCTCCTGACATGTAAACTGGTGATCCATCAGCATTTAGTCCTGTTTTCCTCTCTGGTTTCCACAAGTGCTGCAGGACCCCATATGGCCTTTGTGTTTCATGCCTGTTGGGCACAAACCTGACCCACCAGCCATTATTGCACCACAGAGTTACAAGCCCCTGCTCTGTCTGAGCATATGAAAACCCCTCTCTGATGATACATCTTGTCCTATCTTCTCCTGAAAAAGTGTCTGATTCTGAATCACAATATCCATGGAAATATATTTTTCTGAAAGTTGCTATCTTTCATATAGTAACAGGATACAGCAGACAAAACCAGTGCCCCTTTAATGAATGCCACTTCAGCACATTCCCCTTTATTTGTACACACTTGAACTACTTTTCTCTAAAAAAACTCAGTACAAGTGATCCAGCACTGGTTTTGGTTATTTATATACTGCTTAAATGCCAAATAAACTTATTTTGCACCCTTGTCAGAGCCTAACCTTCCCCTCATTGAGAAACTGCAGTTTCTTTGTAGTTTATTTCTCTTGATTGCAGATAACTGTTACATAAATGAAAAATGAACTGAGAATACTTGGTACTTTCTAGTAGGCAATTCTATTGTCCATAATATATTGTCTTTACAGGCCCAGATTAGCACCCACACATATCAACAAGACTGAAGGGGGAACGAGGAAAGGAGAACGATGGATACAGGTATATATTGCCAGCTAAGAGAGAACACTATGAGAAGAAGGGGGAGCAGGATGTTCTTTTCCCAAGTGAGGGCTGAGGAAAGATCAATCCACTTCTTGTAGTACTGAGGTCTCTCACACAAATGAAAAACACTTTTGGCACATTTCTCGGGAAAATTCCAGATGTAACTCCCCACAGCATGACAACAAGGAACACACACTCGGTTGAAACAACTGCTACATCATGTCCCTGAGGCAACAAGAAGTCAGTGAAGATAAAATAATTCTTTTGTACACTGTATAGTTTTGCCATGGGCTTAAGGATCCATCTGCCTCAAAGGTGTGGGAAAAATGAAAGTTGTTTTCTTGATTTTAGTTGTTAGAAATGTTTCTGATCAAACATTATTCTACGAACACAGCTATTGCTCTCTGGCACTAACCCACTAGCTATTCTCTATTTTTCCAAGAAATTTAAAATAAATATTTAAACCAAAGGAGATGCACATTTCTCTTTTTGGTGCAAGCCCCCTTATTTCAGAATCAAATGCATCATTCTGGGGTACCGGGCACAAACTTCCCTTTCTTTAACAACAGCCTTGGCAGCAAAAGCATAAGAAGCATGTTCAAGTCTGGAGTGTTATAACTTAACAGCAAAAATGTGCCTTGGGCTGATACTGTCAGGAGAGGTCATGGACTGGGAAGGATATTTAAAAAAATCAATCCTCTAGGCAAGTTCAAGAGTGCAAAGGGAGTAATGTAAGAGCTTAAAAAGTCTCCTAGATCTATAATGTTTGTGTAGTGGAGTGAAAGGGCAGGAAGGTGGATTATTAGACACAGAAGTGGGGTTTTAATTGGTTAAGAAGTACAAAAATGCTCAGTAAGAAAAGTATTGAGAATCGTGACCAAAGAGGATAAAAAGGCAAGCCAGGGTTCACTTGATTTTTGGTGAGTTTCTCACACACTGAAGGACAAGCAACCCACCAGGTAAAGACAAAGCACAGTCACAACAACAGGCACTAAAGAAATGCTCATTTTGAAGGGAACTCAGAAGTGCCATAACCAGGCCCCAGCATTCTGTGTCCTTCTGCTACGAGCTGTAGCAATACTGTGAGTCTCACATCCTCCCAAGAACAACTGCAGTCAGATACTGAGGGCAATGAGGGGCTACTCAGGTGTTCATTTCCCTTCCCTCACTGGAGCTGAGCTGTGCTACAATTTCTGATGGGCTGTTGGATGAGCAAGATCCTTATCTCTGGAAATATCCACCCAAAATGTTAACACTAATAGGAACATCACTAATGTCAGTCCTGGTCCTTGTGTTAAGCATCTCCCCATGGCTATATTTCTCCCTCCATTTCTGACAGCTGGTGGCAAAGAGCCCATCTTGGAGCTAGCACAAAGACACAGGTGAGTATGGTGAGTTAATATACATACAAAATCTTTGTTCAAAATCTTTCGAGATTTATGACAAAAAATGCTTGGGAAACCTTCATTGGTCTTGATATAATTCCTCAAATCCTACTACACTGCTTGTTTTATTTATTTAAATAAAGAACACCCTATGGGGCAAATGAAACCATTTCCAGCCTTGATAGTGGCTCCCCCTCCATCTTTGATTTCCTTTTTCCAGTATTGGGAATAACTTGAAACAAGGCACTGTCAGGTTACCCAATGACCATGGTCTCTACAACATGGAGCTACAATGGAGTAAGTCAAAACCAAGGCAAAGTCTTAATACACTCCTACATTATTTCTCAGACTTTTTTTTACCTTCTTCATCCTTTTAACCTCAAACTGAGGTTTCCAATTTGCATGCTGAGTTCAAAAGCGCAGCTCATCCTGCCCACTTAATAAGGCTCAGCAAAGCCCCATTGCTTCAGTGCCAGAAGATCTGTACAGACTTCAAAGCATATTTTTCTGAGCTTGTTTAAGGACAACAAGCCCACAGTAATGAGCTGACCACAGCAGCTGTTCTGCACTCCACCCTCTTTCTTCAGGTTGTGTTTTACTCTCTGTTTTGAATTTGAGAATTCCCACTGCATTGCAGGGAGAGGAGGGAAGAAAGGACTTCCACTTAAGTATTAGAGGCAAATGCTTTGCTGCAGCACAACATTAACAAGTTTTTAGGATCCAGACATATCCTCCTTTTAAGCAAAGTGAGACCTCCAGCAAGAGCAGCAGGAGATTATGATCCTCTTCATCTACATTTTGTGCCAGCCCTAAATATTATAAAAGAAAGGTTGCTCCGAATATGCCACTCATTTTTTACCATTACCCTTCTCTCCCCTTTCAGGAAAGGCTTTCAGTGCATTGATTATATTTCTGTACCATGTTCCTGAAAATATTTAATCTAAAATGACAATTTGACTAAATACAGTGGGTGCCATTTTATGTAGGCAGCTGGAGAGGTGAAAAAGTCAGTCTGCTGCTTTGCTTTGTGAGATGGATAATATAGCTCAGAAAATACACATATAATATTTTCTGGCCATCAGTCTATGCTTTCATTTTACAGTTTTATCAGCTATCTGAAAGCTACTTTGTTTACCAAGTCACTCTTATCTTTCTTCTATGTGAAACTTCTTTGCAATAAATAAAATGCCTGTTTACTGTGCCTCCAGATAAATTTTGATTTCAAACACACTCAAGATTTCATTTTGATTGCCCTTCCAAAAATTATATTTCATATTATGTCACTGCACCAAAGTAGACCAAGAGAGGATACTATTTCTGGTTTGATTTTTTTTTTCCTGTTTATTTTCTAAACAAAATTAAATGTATCTTTCTTTTGAAGTTTTCAGCACATTTTGACTGAATTAAAATGAACCAGAATCAATGGAGCTGCAGAGGGTGGTTCCAAAAGTAAACAGAAAGATGAACATAAACTAAGTTGACTATCAATGACTTCCTATAAGAAACTACTGTACTGATTAATCTACTAGTGAGACAGGGTTATTCTCACTGTTCACTGAACCTCATACAATATTTAGATGATCTCTGAACTTCAGCTGACAAACACACTGATGGTGACAAGAGCAGTTTTAGTCTGATACAATGATTCTAGAAATAAAAATGAAGTTCCTCTATCGACAGTTTTAGAAATTAGCTCCTTTGCATGAAACTAGGAATATAATTTAGTTTTTTCCATTCACATGCAAATGCACTATTCCTAGTGCACAAAAGATATCCCAGGGAAGAAATTAAAACATTATAGAATCTAATAGCAGGGTTATTACATGCCAACCAAGTTTGTGCTATGCTTTGTTTCAGGTCCTGTGTGATATGACAGCTGTTTCTATTCAGATGATATTTTAAAGGAAACATTTTCTGTAGTTTCAGCTGACTCATTCAAACGAGCAATACTCCATTTTAAAATACCATTGACAAAATGCAAAGCATTTCTTCACTGGAGACAGCATTTACTGTTCTAATCTAATGCAAATGTTAGTTAGAATCAACAAGCCTACACAAATACCAAATCGCTTGTCCCCCTTAAGATGATTTCACACCTAACACAGCAACAGACATAATTTGCCAGAAAACACATTAAAAAGCAGTTTAAAATGTATCAGTGTGTATTATCTCTATGGTAAATAACACAGTAGATCCCAGATGGCTGTTCTAAACAAAGAAAAAACACAAAACCAATCCCAAAACACAAGGTCTATGAAACAAATTCAGCTGGTACTAATATTGCAAACCTTAACAGAGACAGCACTCTGACACGAATAAAAGTTTCTTTCTAGTCAGGGACAGCCAACAGGTTGTCAAAGCTGCCTTACAAAGACAAAAAATGCTGATTTGAGTAGTAAAACTCCTTTTTCCAGCTATTTTTCCAGTTCCATCCTATTTCACAAAAGAGAAGATAGATAAATGAACTGGTAAGATTGAAAAATTATTTATGTTAAGCTGAGGAATGCACAGGTGTGCCAGGGAAGGACACAGTGCTCAGATTACTTTGCCTTGTCAGAAGTTGCTCAAGCCATAGCCCCAGACAGTGCAAACCCTGTGTCTGTCAGGAGAGAAAGGCAGCAGTGCTTGGGGGCTTGGCAATGCCAGAACTGTGGATGTGGCACTGAGGGATCAGCCATATGGTGGTAAGAAAATGGCAGCCATTTATGGGACTATTGGAGGATCATTTGATTTTGTGGGCAGCGATGAAAATGAAAAAAAGCAGGAAGACTGGGGAAAGCACCTGGTGCTGCCAGCTGGAACAGCTGATGCCATAAACCAGGTTGGTGATTACGCAGATGTAATCCTTTATAAGTCTGTCCCAGCATATGGTGAACAGGAGAACAAAGATGGCCAAAATACCAAAACATACTCTTTTCAGGTTCCTGAAGGTATCCAAGAGCTATGAGAACTAGGACCAGACAAGACTCCAACTTGTGAATATGTCTTCAAGATGAGGATGATGAATGAAGGCCAAAACTACTGCTGTCAGCAAGGTACTGTTTTTAAGAATATAAAGAGGAAATAAAGGAAGAAAAAATGCACACACGAATACCAAAGTGAGGATCTATCTCTGTGTTAAAATGTGAGCCTGAGCACTGGTGGAATTGTTTCCAGCTCTGGGGGAATGCCAGGATGCTCTTGATGCCCTGAGGCTTTCACACCACTTTGACCTGGCTGAGACCCATAAGCCAGAGTTGTGAGGAGCAAATACTGACATAACAGAGTTCTGGCACTTGCATTTAGCTAAGCTTCAGTATGCCTTTCGTCTCAGCACTCCCTGAGCCTTTTACTTTAACGTGGCAACTCCTCCTCACCCTTTCATCCCTCCTGCCTACTTATGAGAACATGACCCCAGCTGCTAACCCTCAACCTGGCTTTGTGCACTGCCCCAGGCTCTCCTTCGGTGAAACCACCCATAAGTTATTCATCTTGAAGCTCAGCACAGGTGCAGCAAGAATGGAAAACACTGTGGCAGCTCAGTGGCAGGGAAAGGGAATCACCCATGCACCTGGGAAACCATGTCCCAGCCAGTCCCAGTGTCAGCTCTTGCTCTGCTCAGCAGCAGGGATGCTGTGACTTATGCTGTGAAATACTGATCACATTAATTAAACCAGAACTCCCCAACACATCAGCTGGTTACCAACCAGCACTTAGATGGCACTGAACTGAAGATACTCCTGGGGAAATCTTGCCTGGATGAAGTTTAGACATTCTTGGCTTCTATTTGTAATGTTTACCCAATATACAGTGCATAATTGTGATTCCTGAAAGCATCAGGCTTTGTATTCCAGGCTTTCTAGAATAAGCAAAAGGCAGCGTACCCAATGGGAACCAAAAAACCCACAGTAAATTCAACTAACATATGCCCCAAGTTTCTGCATAGAGCAGATCATCAGTATGCACAGCAGACCATATTGCAGGACACAGAAACACTCTCCCAAGGCTGTGTCCAATCCATCTGTGGTTTTGCTAATTGATAAAAGAAGGTTTGAGGCTGAAAACCAGTTCAGGTTCACGTCATATCCCCCTCCAGACAGCACTGAAATATTATGTTGGTGCTGGGAGCAGCAATAACACAGCTCTCCTCAAAGACCTGTTGCCATCTGTTGCCAAACCACATCAGAAGGGGATGACAAGAGTCTTTAGTCCATCACCCTCTCTTGTGCTAAATGGAGAGACAGGAAGCAGCAGAGACATTCACATGCTGTCAACAATTTCAGGAACAGATTAATTGAAGCTGGCAGAAATAAATGGGCTGATACAGACTGACTGGAGTGAAATTACTCAATATTTAGCCAATTCAAGTATATGCAATTTTTATAGAATTTTTCTGCAAGAACATTTTATTCAGTTTTAATTATCCCAGATAGGTGAGATAGGGGAGGAAACAGAGGCAGAGAGTTAAAGCTACACAAACACCAGTGTGGTGGCTTGTGTAGATCCTAAAGCAGAACCCAGGACATGAGTTCTGTGTCCTTTGCTCCAGTCTGGGACACACAGTTTCTTTCTCAAGTGTCTCAGCACTCTGACACATTTCACTGGGAAACACAAATCCATCAAGGACTGTCTGGTATTGAGAGTGCAACTATTTTATTCCATATTATCAATAAATTTGCTTCCAGACGAGTGGATTTTTTTGTCATGTTTTTCAGCTCTTTTTAGAGTATAAATGTTATAACTTTGCTCTAGTTTGCATTTATTTCTACTCTATTATAACCATTTAACAGGCAAAAAAGACAAAGTAGTAAGAATTTATAAAGTTCATATTGAAGTATAGGATAAATCCTTAGGTCAAAAAATTTGGAAAAAGAATCCAGTATTCAATTACTCCAGATGTCTGTTTGTCCTTTCTGACAACAGAGTTCCTTGACAGTCCCACATTTATAACAGGCACAAATTAAAGTGAGAAACACAAAGGCAATTTCTGCAAGTGCTTATGACTTCAGATTACGGCTGGCCAAAAGCAGACACACTCACTACGGTTTCAGTCACACGACACTGAAAACTGATTACCAGAGCCATTACCACACTGAATGGTGCCTGTTAGATTGAAAGCAAAAGGTAAAATGTAAAATCTTTATCCCATCTTATTAAATGGCTATTAAATAATAGAAATGCACCAGTAAGTATTTCAGAGTGACATTTACAAGCTATAAAGCACAGAAGACAAGGCAGACAATTTTCTCCTAAGTGTGTTACTGTAGCACAGAGAGTTTTCAGAAAGGTGCAAAGGGGCAGCTACAGGTCACTCCAAGGATTACGAGTTTGTAGCCTTTCTTACAGCTCTGCTTTATATGGTTACTCTGCACACAGGTTGCCACTCCAAGCAAGAGTGGTCCATGCCCAGACACAGATCACATCACACATTTATAGCCATCAAGGCCAGAGGTCACTGACCAGATTGCTTCTGTCATTGTTGAAATGACCACTCCACACCTGCCACAGTGCCCAGGGGCAGACTGGGCAGCACAGGGCTCTGTCCTCCCCTCCCACAGAAAGCACAATGAGCACAAGGTCCAGGGGATACTCAAGCGACCCATAAGGAAGGACACTCTGGTTAAGCTGGGAAGCCCATCCCAGCACATCTGGCATCTTTTCCCACATGAAGCTACTTTGAAGTATCCCACTTGATACATCCCAGTCCAAGGCCAACTCCTCAGAGCCAGCTGCCCACCCCACCATCAGCACCTCGAGTGGGACTGAAGAGGTGCACCAGCCACACTGGAAATGAGGTCAGCTAGGAAAGAAAAGCGGGAAGGCAGTAGATTGAAGAAGAGAGCAAAGAGACAAGCCCAGGAGCAGGGGCAGGAATATCAGCAACCTCAGCCATCCAATTTTCTTCCCAGCACCTGTGCTATGCACCGAGCAGGTCACAGCAGCAGAGCTCAGGAAGACACTCAACTCTGCTTATCCGAGGGGCACCAAGCATTGTCTCCCTATCCATCTATCCCATATGAATCGAGCTTACTGAACACAGGGCAAGTTCTCTTGGCTGAGAAAGACTCCTCTGAGCAATGAAACATAAATGCAGAACACCCTGACCGTACTGTCATGGCTTCCCCTGCTGCCAGGGATGAACGTGCAGCAGTGCATTACCACATTCTGCAGAGTGGCTGCCTGCTCAAGGCTTTGTCATCAGCTGGTAGTGAATGGCTCTTGTTAAATAATGCAATATTTCCTTTAGTATCTGTAGCAGAACTGACACAAAGGAATGCCAGAAACAATGTAACACCACCAATGCAAGTGAGGAAGCAAGCAGATGTGCCTCAGCAGCACACAAGCTGCCTGGCCATTTGCCATTGTTTTCATTTACGTGTTTCAAGCTGCAGCTGAAAGCAAGGAGAGCTGGAGTGTGTCATCACATTGTAAGCTAAACTGTGGCCCTTTTCCCATTGTGGGACTTCTCTGGAATTGCTCCTGCACTTGACACCTCTCTAAAGACCGTACCTGCTGAATGAGTAGTACAAGGGTTTTGCTTGAGCCTTCGTACAGGATTGAACCACTTCTTGTCACAGATACCATTTGCAATAACTTTTGTGATATGAGGGTTATCTGCAGAAGCTGACATGTCTCCATGCATTGCCTTCCACACAACTTCATCCAATGCTAAGCTCTGCTTTTCACCCCACAGTCATCTTTCTGGGGTTGGAACTCCACAGGGTAATACCTGGCCTCAGAGAAACAGCAGTGTGAGACCCTCAGCAGACAATAAACAGATGCACAGCTACGGTGCCATGAAGCATTTCTTGGGCAAGTTAGTTCCCAGATACTTATCACTTGGCTGATCTGTTTTCTACACATCTTGCACCATTTCTCTTACTGGCCCCAATTCAACAAGAGGTTTAAGGATGTCAGGGCAGAGCTTGAAGTCACATTTGTCCTCACGGCTCATGAAACCATGGCTGGTGGTTTCAGCCTCACCAACTTTGCCTCCATTGCCAAGAGTGGCATGATGAGCTGGAAGCAATAGAGAGGCTGTTAGAACAATTTAGCAATTAAGAAACCAAAAGACACTCTCAAATGTGTTCTGTATATAGATGTTTTTCACAGACTGTTGTTGTCTTGTCTTGGAAGAAATGCATCACAAGATGAGCATTGTTTCCTTTTTCACCATGGCATAGCCATGATTTGATATTTGTATCAGCAAGCAAAGCAAATACTTCATAAAAGCCTTTAATAGTGTAATTCAGCTAACAGTGGCAACAGTAATCAGCAGCTTTCTCCAGACACTGAGCAATCTGCCAGCTTTGTCTGATTGCATCTCAATATTTTACTAAAAGCAGGGACTGCTGTAAATGGGTGGATTCAGAAAGCAGCATGATTGAACAGGTGTGTACAGGGGATGACCGTAGTATCTATAAAGTGTTCATACTGAGCAAGAGGAAACAAATGGGAAACGTGAAGAAAAATGCACATCTTCAAATTTTGTCCATATTAAATGAATATCAATTGTACCCATTTCAATGAATTATAAGTTCTGCCAGTAAGCAGATTTATGTATGCTTTGGGATCATACTGAATAATCTTTTCATTAAAAATAGCTCAAATATGACAGATGTAAAAAAGAAATTCTGATTTAGGTGCCACTAGCTGTATTTTACATGTTTAGAAAATCACATTTATATACTGGCTCTAACAGAGGTGGATATTTCAAAAATTAACAAAGTCAGGTGTAGCATTATTTATTAATTGATACTATTAAAGGTGACATGCTGAACTGAGCAGTAAGTTGTTTTTTACTCAGCTATGCCTCCTCTGTATTTACCAAGGCATAACCCTAAAATGTTTTCACAAAATATCTCCTCTGTTTTCCTAACCTAAAGCTTCACCAGTTCTGTGACATCCCTTAACTGTAATTATACTTCCTCTGGAATTGCACCCTAAATAGAAATTGAACTATTCATGCTGCAAATTGAAACTCTCCAATGTGAAGCCACACAAATAACCTGCATTAGCATTAACCTCCTCCCAAAATTTGATAAGATCACTCCTGTTTCCAGAAAGATGATACTAATTGTTTCTGTGTTATCAAGTCTAGGCAAATATGTTCAAACCAACAAGTAAATGCTTGAATGACTCAAAAATTTCCATTTAACCTTTAGAATAAGAGGATGGCCTCACGTGAATACCCACTAAACCATGGTCAGAGTCGCTGTCTGTATATGGGGGGCAAAACAGAGAGAGCAGGTGGCATTTCACACATTACAGTCAGAGTCTGTGGCACTTACAGAACAAAACAAAACCACTTTGGGGCTTGCATAGCAAATGATGAAGAAGCAACACAAGAGGAGTGCCATAAGTTTTCTTTGACCAAGGTATAAAGCACCCATGGTGGTGCCAAACCATAATGTTGCTGCCTCGCTGCAGCCACTGCATGAGCTCACCTGCTGCACACAGGGCAGCTCCCCGGGCAGGACCACACCTGCACCTGCCCCAGGCCCTCTGAGAGCTTGGCCTTTGTTAAGGGGAACAGTTAATTCCTATTTCATCTCCACTGTTTCTCTCTTCCCTTCCATAGTCTCTTGTACCCTCCCTTTCCTGCCAGCCTGTGTCACTGTAACTCATTAAGCCACGCTTTGGGTTAGGCTCAGATTTTCCTCATCATCACAGCTACAATAGACATCAGGAATAACAATACGAAAATTATGATATTCTCTTGATCACCTAGAAAACGTGACTGTTGAATGTTAATCAATTCTCTTTTCCTTAATCAATTATACCAACAGCAGACCTTATTGGTCGGGTGCCTGACTTGTTGCCACAGGTGTCCAGGCAGCAGGACACACACCGACAGCATGTGGTCTTTCTGCACTTTCATCTAAATTCATCTAAGTTTCCAATGGGAAGACCCAATCCCCCCACCCCCTGTACATTTAAGTCAGAGGAAGGAAAATTCCCAATTCTTTGCTTGTTATGCTTAATATTATTGCTGATTACCTGCTAAAGAAATGACCACTCAAAATCAAAACCTCTGATTTCAGTGGTGTCAGATTTTAATGCACTGTGTGCAAAACACAGAGGAAAACTCCTTTGCCATAAGGAAAACCAGCATATATTCTAGAGGAACCAATCCTGCAAGGAAAAGGAACAAAGCTGCAGGAGTACGAACACACTTTTCACCTCCGACTTCTACAATTGCATTATGGAAAATGTTGGGATTTTTATTTGGAGTAAATGCATTACTTCTGTGAACCAGTAAGGCTGGAATTAAATTATTTCAAAAGAAAAACTGTATTAACATTTGTTCTTGAAATGCAGCATTATGATGACACACTTTATACTGGGAACATTTCTACATCTATTTTTTAAATAATAATGTCAGTTCTTCTCCTGCCGAACAGATTAATAATACCCTCAGGTGATTCATTAGTAAGAGAGTCCAACTAATTAATTGCTGCAGGCCTAGTTAAACACTGTTATATTTGTTAAAGAGACACGGTCATGATAGCATTCACTGAGAAAATTCACAATATTCATCTACAGAAAGTGGTAGATTTACAACAGAACCAATTTTTGCATGAAAAAGAAAATTAAAGGAGATACCAACAGGGCCTTACATCAGGAACATAATTTACTGCCTGAGTGAGGAGCAGAGCTGTCACTCCATGAAATGGCTGGAAATGCCTTTCCTGGCCCAGGAAGAGGACACGGTAACCCCATAAGTCCTTCTGAATAGTTGTCATCTAGATAGTTGAGAGCCAGATTATATATTACATAGACTTTTATTAATTGTGTATGTTCATGGTGGGCATGTTAAAGCCCAGCAACAATCCTTCCTCCAGCCCACCCCAGGTGTGGAGCCAGGTCTTTCCTGCTTCACAAGGGACTCACTTGCAGGGTCAGCAAGTCAAGGTGACTCCTGAAATGAGCCCCAGGCAGGCAGAAGAGGCAGCCAGCAGCTGTGCTGACTGAGGAAAGAATTCATTTTGTCTTGCCTTGTGAGGGTGGTTTTGTTGTTTGAAGTAATAAACAGGGCCCGGAGGAAGAGCCTGAAAGCGATCTGAGCATGTTGTTCAGTCCTTACTGCCTGTTTCCCCAGCAGTCTATGCTAATCATGACCTACCTGCCTGGGATTTATTGGTACAACAGTCACCTGCAAAAAGATAGATTTTAGCATTACTGCACAAAAACCTAGACAGAGAAGCATGCAGTAGTACTCATACAGGCATTTTCACACTGGATGTGTGCTCTTTAAGCAAAACCTGAAGAAGGAAAAGAACAAAAAACAGTAGCAAGTATCTCTGAAGTCGGCTCACGCTCCCTTTCCTGCCAGTTGTACAGCTGAATTTTAATAGCTTGCCCTGCTATTCTCTCTGCTTCAGTCTCAAAATGACATTACAGGCAAGTAGAGTGTAAGGTTAGCATCTTCAAGAGTCCTTTGCAACTTGTTTTTCCAGAAACAGCATCCGTGAATGTGATTGTTATCTGAATCCTTGTGTTCCTCTACATCAGCCTTAAAACTGCTTATGCTCACAGGGGGTAACAGAACACTTCCCTGGAGACTTGTGAGCCTCAAGTCCACATACTGTCTATGGACACTTCACATCTGGTCTCCTTTGTGATCTATTTCATATAAAGGCATGACAGTGGCAAGAGGATCCTCAAAAAAACATCTGCATGAAGCCCTATGCTGCAACATGGGGAAGCTGAAGTGCATTACTAACACCACTTGGAAAGAGGACAGTATCTGACACATCCTTAACTAGGCTGAAGTATTCACATGCTCAGAGATGGGAGGCATGAAAAGAGTAATTTTTATCTATAATGATGTTACGTGATTTAAGACCTGAATGCAAGTCATGGGGAGATAACATCTCTTACATGAAAGGAACTTATAGGGAAGGACCCCTTTCAGATCTTCAGGTAATCGAATTGAGAAAAGCAGAACTTTTCTATGCCCCTTTGGATGCTTTTTTTCCTACCTGTGGGCAGCAACACTTCGTATCTGGGTATACACACACAGAAAACACACAGATACCTACAGTCCTATGACTGGTGCTAAAAAAGCATGGGGAGGGCAAAATAACCATCTTTCCAGAAACTGCCTGGGTTAAGTCACCTCACGGGTAGTGGCAACTGAGATGAAAATTTAATGGGGAACAAACTGTTCTCATTGACTTATTCAGGACAGTTCGTGGTCTAAATGAAGTGGACAAGGGCAGGTTGCTCCAAAGGTTGGAGAGCAGGCACAGCCTCCCGGCTGCCTCCGGCCACCGCAGGGAGCGTTGAGTCAGCGATCCAGTTCTTCAGATCTCTCCCCTTACTGTTCCCTGCCCCATTCTGCTTCCCAGCCCCCGTGCTAAGGCAGGGAAACATGGTTTTCTGTGACCTGCTGAGAAGCCTTGAACCAATCTGAGAAAGTGCAGAGTTTCTGCACCTTCTATGGAAACTTCTGGGCTCTTTACTCCATTTGCCAGTACGTGAGCAAAATGCACGAACAGTGCATGCCAGACTAGGACAGGGTAGTTCAGTGCTGAGCTGGGCTGGGGTTGGCACCAGAGTTTGGGGATCCCGCACTGCAACACACACTTAGAAAAACCAAGACCTGAGCAACAAAACCCAGTGCCCAGCTATTACCACAGCACAAACAATTAAATACACAGCACATAAACTACTGGTCCTGAGACACAGCAGGTCTCCAGAACCCCATTCCCAACAGCACCTGCTGTTCCCCCACCCCCTGTGTACTCAGCACAGAGACAAGGCACAAGCTACAGAGCAGAGAGCACCAGGGATCAAACTGGCCACCTCAATTCACCAAGCAATTGTTCTCATGGTAAATTGTGAAATTGTGTTTTAATATCAGAACATCTTTCTGCCATATAATCCTAACACATGTTTCAGCCAAAGCAATGACACCCATATCTCAAAAAAGAAAAGAACAATTATTATTGATCAGGAAAGCAGTAGTTTATAATTAGTTTAGAGCACTTACTAGTCTCTTTTAATAATGTATTATTCCATCTTATTTTTTTCTTTTTTTTATTAAAAGAAATAATTTTCAGTGCTTGTGGCTTTAGGAAAGGATGAAAAGGAATGGATTATTCAACATTTTAAGAGAATCACTTCATTGATAACAGTTTATAAAGTAGCAACTAACAAGTTGCCACTGATGAATTCACAGTCTTTTACCTTTATTTGCCCAGCTTTAAAGCAGACAATATTATGGCTTTTTTCTTCTCTTAGTTAACTATCATTGCAGTCAATCCACTAGATAAGGGAATAATATAGATTTTACTGAAAGTGCCATTAGACTGTTTAATATATATACTTTATGACAATAATTCAAACTCACTTGAAGGATTTTCTGTTTCTCATATAATTCAGTTGTGACAACAAAACATGTAAAAATATGTTGTCAATGAACTTAACTACATTTTATGTGTTTGTTAATTTTGTATTTTACCAGGTTATCAAGCAACAGATTTACAACAAAACACGAACTCTTCTGATGTCCAAACATGTCTGGATGGTACTTTGCCTGACACTAGTAAGAAATTGTTTATAACTTGCATTTATAAGGCTCAGCTGGTAGCAAGCCTCTATATGAATTTATACAAATCAAAAGCCCATTCTAGTATTTTGTGGGAGAAGCACTGTTTTTCTGCTGACAATTACTTGGTTTTAATGAGTCCTATACACCGTAAAATGCATGTTCTGAATTTAATGGGAAAATGCACTACAGGATACAAATGTATCAACCAGAACACATCATTGTAAATTATTCTTAAATCAAGTAGTACAACATTTTAGCTTCAGTCAGTAACAGCAAAGGAGGAAGGATCTCTGGCAGAGCACTGGGGATAGTCAGTGCTGTATGCCCAGAGCGAGGAGGCTCAGACATGTGAGCCCATCCCTGCGTCACCCGGACAGTGGCACAGTTGGCTTCATTTTACTCTTGGTTAAATTTGTGCTGCTATTCAGTGTTTTCTGTGCCTGAACTCTTTATCTTGTGCTCGTACATTCCCATGAATGGTTTGCAATCTTATTACCATGCCACTCTTTGGAATAAATTATATTAATTAGTAAATTAACCCATTACCAGCCCTCAAACTACTATGATGGCACATGACAACAAAGGCACCACGTGACTTTAAGCTTTCATTGACTACCTTTTATCTTCTAGAAACTCAAAGTTTTGACCATATCATAAGTAAGAATGTATTTTTAACAAGGATCTTAATTCTTTTTTCTGTATCACAAAATTATGATGATAACAATATATATGTTTAAAAAAAAAAAGAAAAAAACAGGCTATTTAATTTTATATTACTGCCACAAAGTGTTTGCAAGGCAATAATTATGTATTAGTATTTATTTTCATGAAGCATTCTGGGGACAGTACCAACATTATATCCTCTTAAATAACTAATGAAAGCAAATAGAACACAGCAGAAAAAAAACCACTTTTTCTTTAGATTATTAAGTGTGAATCAAATATACTTATTGGCTTTTGAGTCAAAATTAGTGTTTACAGGGATCCAATGAAAGGAACAGACACATGGATTTTGTCTGAAAACCTGAGAGGAATACTGCACAAAGATAAGATGTTCACCCAGAGTAACACCGAATTTTACAATACAGAGCAGAAAGATGATTTATAAGTTCTCCTCAGTGACTTCATAAACAGCTGTTCAGGTAGAACACTGGTCCAACACTTCTTTTAGCAGGCCATGAGCTCTCAACAGAAAACTGCAAAGTAAGCTGAGTATTGAATGCTGAACATGCAGATGAGGTACTGGGAGATACACTGCAGAAATACAAGAACAGTCCAACAGTGCTTAGAGAGACAATGCATAAACAACCTTTATTGCTCTCCAGCACTTCATTCTCCATAATAAATCACTACTGTACATCCCAGCATCTGTGCCCAGGGTTTCTCAGAGACCTCAGACAAGCACAGAGTTAACAAGCATGGCAAGGGCAGATCTGCCCAGACCACAGAGAAAACAGCTCCAGGTGCAAGCTGAGGTGTCCAAAACAAACTGCTATATAACTTAAAATATCTCTCTTGCCAACTTTTAAAAGTCTTAAAGGACTGCATCACTGTGAACTATTTTCTGAGTCAATTCTTTCCCAGGTACTTTCTCAATGTAAGGAAATGAGCTCACAACAGCAGGTGGGTATAAGAACAGTTCAGGGCAACATGACCCATAATGTGCTCTGCAAGAAGAGAAATCAAAGTGTTTCACATAACACATCACAGCAGTCTCTTTGAAGGTCTGATCTTCTGCTAAAAAATCTCATCTCCCAAAGCCTGCAGGACAAGAGAACACTAATAATTCTACATGGAACCCTTAGCATTTAAAGAGCTACAGGAAGGGAAAAATAAATCCAGCTCTTGTAAACATGGCCTCAAAGAGAATAGGAGGGAAGACAAGGGCCACTCCTCATGTCAGACCTTAACAGAGTGGAGCATTAAATTCAAGCATCTGTTGTCAGGTGTGCTGAGTGAGTGAGACAAAAATCCAGCGCCGTGAGCTCTGACCAAGGCAGGTCTGCCTGTCAGGTAGGTCAGATGGGACACAGAGCAGGTGAGCAAGAGCTGACACAGAGAGTTCAAGCTTAGCCTTATCTTCCAGGAAAATGGCCATGGCTATCCCCATTTTCGTGGTGCAGGAAAAGGGGGAGCACATATTATTGCTGCTGGAAGCAACTAGGACTGGCACAGAAGAAACCACAAGAAAGAATAAAGGAGCAGCAAATCCCCCTGTGTGCAGCTTCAGCCAGAGGTTCCTGCTAATGGTCAGAGTTCTTCAAGTTTTCCCTTATTCCAGTCAACTGGGTTATTTGAAAAACCTGCTTTTCAGTTCTTTGTCCAGTAGAAAAGAACTCCATTTGCTCTAACACAGTACAACAAAATATTAAAGAAATGTGAGCAATCACTAGAGGAAAGCATCCTCCAAAATTAGTTCTGTATAAGCAAAAGGAAACTCTTGCTATACACAAAGGAGTATCAGCTCAGAAAAAGAAAGAAATAAAAACAAAAAAAAACCTCTGTTCTTTAAACAATTAAGGCCATTCCCTCTTCCTTAAGGAATTGGAACATTTTTTCATTACAATTTTCCTGAACCCCCCATCCCTGCAGACGAAGGCCCACGGTAACTGTTTGGGCTCAGCTCTGCAATGAAACCTTGTGCCACCCTTCAGCCTCCCCAGCTCCAGAGTGGTGCAGCAATGCAGCAGCACGCACAGGTACCTCTCATGGTTATGGGTCCCTCTGGAAACAACTGTGCCAGGAAAATGAGAGGAAAAAGGACCAGGATTTATTATACAAACACACTATCTGCCTCTTTTCACTGACCTCCCCTCCAGTATGTGTTATTTTCCTATGAAAGCTCTGGGCTGTGCATCATCCCAACCACAGCAGGACCAGCATCTCCTGCAAACAAAGGCAGACAGGATGAAGCAAGACTGCCCCACACCTGGTTTTTAGCCAGAACTCCAGTGTTCCTGGCTCCATGCTGGACCACCCAAATGACCCAACTGCCTTGCATGAGGAAGAGGAGCTCTGACTCTCCCCACCAGCCCCTGTGACCTGTGAATCCTCAGCATCCCTCTGGCCCCCAAGCCCCAACCAGGCTCCTACCTCAGCATGGGAGAGGAGGTGGGTGAGCTTGAAGGTGAAAAAGGATATCAGACTAGAGAGGGGATGAGGCAGGTGGCTTGGAGAAAGCAAGGTGAATTTAAGTCAGAAATTCAACTTGCTGGTGTCAGTGTTGATGCAAACCATGTCACATGCAAAAAAAAAAAAAAAAGAAAACAACCAAACCCAGCTGACCTTTCCAAATTTGCACTCTCAGAAATTATTTTTCTAAAGATAAATGAGTTTTTGCTACCTACATACCGTGAAAGCATTTGATTAATAGCTAAAGATTCCCTTTGCACTTTCTCTGACCCATCCTTTATGCAGCCAAGCGGACATGCTACATACACAGCAAGGCATTTGTGCAGCTTGACAGATGGACTTGCAGCAGTTTTTACATTTCATTAGACAGCAGAAATCTTGGGACTGTATCAGGGAGCATTGACTAAAAACTGGAACCCAGTTCTTTTTTAACTATTTCTCTATCTCCTGTTGTGAGGCTAAAAACACACCTTGTGACAGAAAGCAGGATGAGAAAGGGACTTGGTTCACTTTGGCAGGATGGGGGACTGGAGCCGGTAGATTTTCTTGCCCCCTTGCTCAAGACCAGATCTGACCACCACACACCTTCCAGACTTGCTTGATACAGAGTCCTTCTCACTGACAGCCGTCTCCAGCACCACATGGATTAGATGTCCCAAACTCTAGCTGGATATTCCAAACTAAACCAAGTGCAGAAACCATGAACTCTGTCACATCATCTTGCTGATAAAACAGCACTGTGGGTAAAGTCTTCACTAATCTTTCTGTTCAGAGATTTTACATGTGGATTTGATACCAACTCCCACAACCACTACAGAGATGCCTTGTATTTCTCAGAGCTGGTTCACACTCAGAGACTGGTATTTAGCTTTCACTTATTCTGTGTACAAAATCACACACACATTTTTAGGCTTACATCTGCTCCACAGCTTCCTTGGCTGAAGGTTTAGGGAGAAATAAGACAGAGAAAGCTCCCAGAATTTTCCCCAGTGTGTTCTGTGTGTTTCCTTGCAGCATCTCAACTGCTGCACACATTTTATTGTTAAAGGCACATGGTCAAACAAGATGTGAAAAATGTCCCAAATGTAATTTACTGAGAGTGTCCCTGAGCCACTGGAGAAAACTGAAGTGAAATTTCTGATCAGATTAGGGAAATCTCTAAATTCACCCCACTGGAAACTACACAGATCTCTGCAAAAAAAAGACTGGTAAAACTTCCCAGTTTCATTTAAAGTCACAGTGATACCCCCAGGCCTGTTTGATCCTCCAACTATTCTTTAATATGCTGAGAAGTTTTTCTTTTGTTCCACTTTTTTCTTGCCCTCACTGGGCTTTAAGAGGAAAATTTAATTAGTTTCTTCTCAGAATGTGCAAAACTTGGAAGTGGAGGGGTGGGTGAAGAAAATCAGAGGACCAGATGTATTTCACTCCTTTTGCTCCCCTAACTGATGGGCAGCTTTTCTTCTACTCAGAAATCTGTCTCAAGACAAAAATGTGATCTAAAGCCCTGAGGGAAATGGGCTTGAGGTGTTGGGGGAGTTGTTCATTCTTTTCAAAGAACTCAGGTGAGAATAAACTCAGGGAGAATAAACTTCTGTCCCTCTCATTCAACCAGAGCATTTGATGTAAGTGCCCTGAAATACTTCCAAAAGTAGATGCTAAAATTCATCTCCTCTTACACTGCACCAGCACAGGATTACTCCCTGCCTGGCACAGAGATGTGGATCTCTCTGGGACAGACACCTTTTTGCAGGAAGGTCCACCACAGGAGCTCCATCCTCTGAAAGCTCTGTCCTGACAGTTGCTTATAAACTATTGTTTTTATCTGTGTTTCCTGCTATTTCTCAGCCCTTAATAAGCATTCAGGGAGAAACAATCAGGACTCCTCTCCCTTTTTGGGACAGACATATCACAGAGGAATACTGTTTTCTGCCTGCCATAGTTGGGGAAAAAAAGAACAGATGAGCTCAGGAAGTCCTTAGGCTGTAGAAATGGCCCTACCCACACATTCAGCTCTCCAGCTGCCAGACTGGCCACAGGAACAGCCAAATGGGCAAAGAAATTAAATTACCACATTAAGCCCTAACCCCACCTCTCTCTTCCACCCATATTTTGACTGTATAAAGACAGAAGCTGGGATCATTACACCGAGAATTTATAAAGAACAGCACTTCAACACAAAGTCATTCTCCATCCAGTGCTACAAACTGGGCAGGAGCTGTTCAGGCAGGCACAGAGCTCCTACCATCAGTGCTGCTCTCAGGCTGAAGGGAACAAATGTTTCTCTTCTTTCAGAAAGATACAGGCCAAGGTCAAAGCTTATGTCATCACAAACGCTAAACATGAGAAGCCTACACATTGCTTTCAGCAAGACTTCATTTTGCTGACATGCAGTTTTCTATTCATTTAGGACATTTCCATCTAAGATTAAAAGCCAGAGGGTACACTTTGTGCTGACCTTCCTCTAACAATTAAATAGAACACAAAATCTTCAGGCTTCAGAGGGAAAAAATTGACGCCAATTTAGTCTTAGATAACAGGGCATCAATGAGCCCAATCAATAGTGTACACGAGACACTCAGCAATTTAGGCATCTTATTACATTTCTTTTTGGGGGTGTGCATACTACCAAAGGGAAAAAAATTGCTATAACGATCAAAGCATAGTAGAGAAAAGCTGATAATTGACTGCAATTGCAGCTCAGTATTACATTTCTGAAAAGATACTACCAGAGCAATTCACAGCATTCTCTGAGACTCGTTTCCTCCACAGATTTGAGAAGTATTCTTCTTTATTGTTTAGCTATTAATTATACTGGAAACTTATTTATCCCAAAGGACAGCAATTCCAGCACTAAGGGATTTTATTGAATATTTTCATCTAAATAAAAAACATGGTTCTGTTTGGGAGCAGAACTCTGCCGGCTGCATGACATTATTTTCAAAGTCAAGTTCAACCGAACAGTTTTCCAAGACTGCAAAAAAATAAAAGGGACAGAAATTGGAAGTACATTTAAGACCCTATAAAGCATGACGTATGAGGCAAATGCCCATTATTACCCTGCATTAAAGGCATTTTATTTTATTATGTTTCAATTTCAGTGAATTTAGATTTTATTTTTCCTCTCAAGAAAGAGAAGTTGTGATTCATCACAATTTATGTGACTGTTCTGACTGTTGCTTTGTGGCTGCCTGACCCAGCTTGTGTTCAGCTGCAGGGCCAGCTGAGTTCTAGAACTTGGGTCTTTTTTACACAGAGGGTTCCTGGTGTCAAGAAAATTCAGTGTCAGACCACAGACAGAGCCTCTCAAACAACTCTCCCCTTGCACCTCTGGGTGACTTGGAAGAGTTCTAGCTGGCCAAAGTTTCAAATGCTGCCTTGTCTCTTCTGAAAGCACTGGCCTCCAGTAAATTTCTTTCTAATGAACTGAAAGTTATCATTCCAGGCCTTGAGCTATGCTTTGTTCTAAAATAAAACTTTTAAGCCAAGGCCTTTCACTGCCAGGCAGATATGACAAAGCCTTGTCAAAAGGACTGCAGTAGTTATAACAAATGGCTCAAAAAGACCTGTTTAACAGGGAGGATGCAGCAGCAATCCCAGTTCCCCCAGCTGGAGATTGCCAGGATGAGGTCCAAAGCAGAACACAAGCATTCCAAGTCTGTGTTAACCATTTAGACTCTTCATTCCCAGGACTGAAACTCAAGCTCAGAGTTAAATCTCTAGGCAGGGACTAATACTGCAGCCCTGTAAGCCTGAATGGCTTCAGACACTCTGGATGCAAAGAAGGTGCTTTCCTGAGCAGAGGCACCTTTAAATAGTTTTTGTTAGAAATGAGGTGTCTCAAAATGTGTCCAGCAGTACAGAAGATTTTATACCAGAGACAGATAACAGTAAGTCTTTCTAACCTGCCAATGATCTGCATGTGCGTGTTCTGCCCCCACACTGTGGCACTTTGGTGCACTCCAAGGTAGGACATCATTTAACTGGGCATACACCGACCATTATTACTCAAAGTTCCTGTTCCTGACAGCCTAGAAAGGAAGAGAAGGAATATTTTAAGATTGAAATAGCTGACTCATTCACCCAGGAAATGAGGAGCTTCACCTCCAAGTTGCTACTTTGGAGGAATCAGGTTAGTAAGAGGAAAATGCAACCCCCCAGAAATGAGGTGTTGGCAAAACATAATCAATTTGAACTGGTGTTCATGTTCCCTGGTTGTGCACCTCTGATGTTTAATAAGAATTCTGGTTGCATTACGTAAACATGCAAGAATAGTTCATTTTTCAAACAGTCACTGTGATGGAAGTAAATTAGGAAAAGTTACTAATTAAGTGACATTGAGGTTGTCTAACAGTTCTTTTTAGAAAGGTAATAACAACACAAACAAAAGAAAGCTTTCACCGAAGTACAGACCATGCCATATTAAGGAGCTAATTAACACAGAGCAACACAAGTTTATGACCTCAATTAAAAAAAACCAAACCCACATGAGATATGTCTCTGATTGCCTACTTCAGAAATAATTGAGAACTGGACCAGTAAGATCAGACTCCCTCCACATGTTTCAAGTACTCATTGATTGGAAATGTCAAAGAATCAAAATCTCATTAACAGGAATTTGTCCTGCATTGATCTGACCCTCCATCCAGTCAGCAGAAGTGTTGGGTTGTGTTTCTGTGGTGCAGAAATACCATGAATGGCTGGTTAAGCAAAAGAGCAAAATATATTAAGCAGAGAAGGAGGCACGCTCTTACCCTCAGGCAATCCAACTGATCTATGATTATTTCATTATTGGAAGTTTCATTATCCAAGCAGGTTCTGGGCTTGTTTCTTTTTTAAACCAAGAAGATGACTTATTAATCCCGTTACATGGTTCCCATCACAAACCAAAGAGATATTGAGCCTGAGTCTGCTCCCACTCGGACAAGTCCCTGGAGCTGCCTTGGGATAAAACTGAGGTGAATATGAAGAGAACCAGGCTCTCAAAGTACACCAGTCACACACTTTCCCCCAGTGGGAATACTATACACGGTACTTCACCAACAGGCAAGGAGTTAAGGAGGTTTCAAAGCACAGAGGCAGTCTCTAAACACTTCAAAAATAAAGAGCAGCTTATGCAAATCCACATAGCTCCTGATACCACCTCTTGCCAATGGGAAATGTCACTAACTTTTTTCTAAAAGGAAACATGTTGAATAGCCAAAGAAAATTGCAGACTGCAGTTAAAAGGAAAGTTTCAATTTCCCAAAACAGATGAATGAAATAATTTGCTGATATGGGAAAAGAAGTGAAGCATGGAGTTCCTCAATTCTCAGTTCAGGCAGAGCCCCAGCACCAGGTACTGCAACCATGTACCATGCCCTCCTCTCTGCCTTAGGAAACAAGCTTTGTTTTCTCTTGATCCCTTCCCCAGCCCATGAGCTCAGGCCTCTCCAAAGAGCCCTGTTTGGTTCTATTGAAATGAGGCACCTGCACTGAAATTTGCTCCAGGATTGCCTCTGTTGGGACTTCCCTGCATGCCATCAGGTGCTGCCTTTTTCCTGCTCCAACACCACCCCTCCCCATCCCTCTTTTTAGCACACTCATACTTCTCAACATAGACCATCTCTCAAAAGCCTGCACAGCCACAATTCCTGCTGTTTCTTATCCATTCCTTCGCCCCTGTGTCTTTATTTCCAGGTTATCTTCTTCATCCTGCAAAACTGTCTGTTACACACCTTTCAGTACATAGTGCATGTCTGAGCTGAAGCTGTTCAGATACTCTACCAGAATAGCACCAGGTACCACCCCAAGCTCCCTGACACTCAGGAACTGCAACTGCTGGAGCCAAAATCATTATCCAGTGAGCTGGATTTGTGCAGTTTTAAAGTACTCTCATTAAAATTTTGCTGTTCTTGTTCCTATTGTGCCTCCCCCCATTTTATAATCTTACATTTCCTAATTTCATCCCTTATTCTATGTTGAATAATTGTTTCCTGCTTGATGCTCATGCCTTTAAAATAATTCTCTGATTATTTCAGTCTAAGATCTGTCATAGCCATTCAATTCAGTAACAAGTTTCAGATTCTTCTTCCTTCCTGGTATAAATTGTGTTCCCAAATGAGTTTGTTTCTCAGGAATGTTGTCAAGGAATGAATCCCACAGAAAGATTTTAATTGCAGACCATGATAGTGCAGTCCACCAAAAACCATTTATTGCTACCCCTTGCACTTTAAAATGAGACAAGCCAAAAGCTTGATTTTTGGTCTTCAGAGCAATGGAGGTGTCCAGTTAACATCATGCAGCCCAAACCCAGGACCCACAAGGATCAGAGAGAGAATGCATGCTCATGTTTGTTACCAAGCACCAATCGAGTGCAGGTCTTTGCTGACTGTTTCCTTGGTTTGTCAGTGCCTCAAGTCAGGAAGCTTGAAATGCATTCAGACGCATGTTGGTGTGTCAAGTTTCACACCAATGAATCAGAAAGCATATACAGAGTAAGCAGTTAAAACCTGCACTCCCATCCTTACCATCAGCCATGGAGTCCCTTCTTGCAGAAATGCTGCAGTGAGTCCCAACAACCTGCACAGTCACTGGGCAGCTTTGTCACAGATCTTTTATGCAATCACAGACACGACCAAGAGACTTGTTTCAAGTCAGTTTTCTAGTTATAAAGAAAAGATAATGGGGCTTCCCTCTTTCACAAGGCTTTACTACCTTGATGATTACAAGGTGCTCAAAAACTACTGTGGGGGCCAATATAAAACCTGAAAATACCAACACAATAAGCGGTAAAGCATAACATTTGTTTTGAAAATGTGACCTTTTATCATCTCTCCTTCTTAAGCTAAAACGGGCAGATATTTTTCAAATTACAAGCTTGAAAATTGCAAATTGAGAAGAATTCACTTCTGCCCTCTGCTGTGAGTCAGCCAAGTACGAGTGACAAGCAGACATGTTCCAACTTTAATTTCCTTTGAAAGTCATTTGCAGAGATTCCTGTTCTCTCTAATTCTTCTCTGCAGTGAATCACTCTGAGGTACAAGACAAGCTCTCGATAGTGATTTGAAGATGATGAGTAGACATGCATTTCCATCAAACACATTCTTCAAATATGGCATTTTGTAACAAAGGAATTGTTTCATGGTTTTGCAAGTCAATGAGCCAAAATAGAATAATTAATGTCAGGATAGATGATGAACCTTTAGCAATAGTAGGAGACTATTTACCATTAACACACCCTACTGTGTGTACTGATTCTGGTTTAAAACACCTCCTGTAAAGAAACTGCCTCACCACAAGGAATTACTTGCATTCTCTACATGGCAAGAAACAGTTGGTGACAAGGCCTTTTTCCAATATATTTGATTTGTGAGAGAACTAATGCTCAGGTCAGATATGGCTGTTCAATTCCAAGCATTACTGCTTTTCTGTATTTGACAACTCAGGTGAGCTCTCAAAAGCCACTCTAGAAGCCACGTCAGCTCAACACATACTCAGATGGGCACATATTCAGTTATTTGGACCAAACCTGACAGCCATTGTCAACGTGGTGAATATTCCTCAGCAGAGACCCTGTGAGGTAACTGCAAAATCCAGCTTTAATGCAGATGACATCAGAGAAAACCAGCAAAGGCAGGACTTCCAACACAACCCATTTTGTGATTCTGTGGCACTTTTCCCAAAGCACAGGGATAAGGGAGTTTCACACCCATTAGTTGAAGGTGCAGAACACACAATATATGTTTGCTCAGTTCCAGGCATCAGGCAGAGAGTAAAAGTTCACAGGCACAAAAAATAGCACATCATGGTACATTTAGTAACTCTAATTGTCTGTAATAGGCACGTTTCTGGAAAAAAAAGAAAAAAAAACAACCAGTAGCTAATTGTAATTAATTGTAGGACTTTCAATAAATTGAAGAATTAGAAGTGCAAGGGCAGACAGAACAAATCTGTGGGTCATTAGCAACAATCAAAAAACCTTCAGCAATTATGCACTCAGGAAAAAAATAACAGATTTTAGAAAATAGCACCATTATCATCATTAAAGTCACTTCTTAAAAAGGGCATCCTCACACAAAGCCAGGGCATTTCCCAAGTCAGTGCTACACAGACTGGGTTAATCCAGGTGCATTAAGACAGATGCAGGGCAGTCCCATGGTGTAATGGTGAGCACTCTGGACTCTGAATCCCAAGGACCTGAGGTCGAGTCTCAGTGGGACCGTCCCCTGGCAGTTAAAGCCTCCCTGCCATCCCATCCCGTCAGATCTCAGATGCTCAGCAGGGTCAGCCCCGGTCAGTACCGGGTGCCGTGACAGTCCCGAGGACTTCCCTGTAACTGTCCAAGCTCATTCGGCCGTGGCAGATGGACCTGAGGAGTTAAAGGGTGGGGCCAGTTCTGTGCACACTGAGCCTCACCTAAAACATCCACTGCGCAGGCTGGAAGGGCACACCTGTGTGGGGAGAGCCCTGCCCAAATCTTCGTTCGCAAAGTTTGGCCATGCATATACAAGGCAAATGCTCACTGTTCTTCCACCCCCGTTCCACCTTTCCCACCCAGGCTATGGGGCAGGATGGGCAGGTCTCCCAACATTTCTTGCAGGCAGTTCTAGGAGAGCCCAACTGATACAAGACAGCAATCACAGCGGGCACCCCCAGGTGTCCCAGGGTCACACAGGCTGGACACAAAGCTCATGTTTTGTTTCCTTCTCTCAATCAAGCTATACAGGATCCAACAGCAGCTCTCACAAGTCCACAGAGGACACAGATCCTGTATTCACACAGTACTACCTGCCAGGGCTTAGATCCTCAACAAGGGCACAGTGCCAAGCAAGAGCAGGGTTGTGGTGGCAGCCACAGTGGTCACCAGAGGCAGGTCAGCAGGTCAGGCCAACAAGTCAAGTCAACAAGCTGAGGTCAGGATGAGCAAGGTACCCAGCAGGGCAGGGGCATACCCACAGCACAGCTCAGGCAAGAGCCGAAGACAAGGTGCTCGAGCTGACAAACACCTTCTGAACCAAAAAGTTCCAGATGAGATTTCTGACAGCTCTTTTCCCTACAGTTTTTCTGGGCAATCAAAGGGTCAGAACTTACCTTGAGCAATCAAATGCCCAGGCAAGAAGACATAAAAACCCTGTTGATGTATTTAGGGTCCTGACAACTCTCACCACTGCAAAAGGAATTTTTCAACCATTTGTATCAAAGTACAATGACCAGTCTCAGTGTTTACCTTCAGTTTTGCTGCAGTTTGGCTCAGTAACACCCCATCCCCACAGATTGCACTGCACACTTCCTTGGCATCCAGTGCATCTTTCAGCAGTCACCAAGGTCCACATTTCTTGAGTGTGAAAGAATTCCCATTTTCCATTTATCAGCCTTACAGAATGGGAGGACTCAGCAGTAATGGGTATAGAGCTCTGATCTCTAGGTAGGTGCTTCACAGTGCTGTGAAGTGCTCGTGGCATCAATGTCCAAAGGGAATCCTGGGAGCTCCCTTTCATCCAATTCTAATTTTATGGACTCGCTGATCCCCTCAATCTTTGCATGCTGCAAGTATCTTCATAAGCATACCTACACCCAAAGCATTCTCATTTTAAATTCATAATCTTTCCAAAGTACAAATACCCACCTGATATATTCCTGTTGCATTCAACTCATTAATCTCCCTTCTTGTCAAGGGCACTCAGAAATTGAGGAGTAGCACCAAAATCATCCATCCTTTTGTCATGAACCACCCCCTGCGATCAGCATAAACACCCACTCACAGCAAGAGGCCAAATCAATGTCCACACAAAACAGACTTGTGCACTCCCAACACACCTTTTCCTTCTAACCTTTCCCTCAGACATCCAACAGGGAATTTCACAGAGGAGATGCCCTTTGTAAATTCTATGCATTTTGAGGGAAACTGGCCTGTTTTCCTGTCCCCATTCATCTCCTCCTGCTCTTTGACATCTATAGAGGCAGTTAATCTTCCTTCAGTGGGAACTGTAGCAGTGTCTTCTTTTCATGCTATTGATCATTGCACTGTCTATGTGGAACACCCAATGTAACATAATTCAGTCACAGAAAGTGCGAACACTGTCATTTGGAGAAGTCTCTAAATGTTTTAATAGGAGCCTTGCCCCACAGACATAAGAAAAAAAAACAGTAAAAACCTGGAAAACCAAAGGGGAAAATTAAGAATTTTCAAATATTTTGCCCTAACTGCTTCCTAAAAACTTGCAAAAGGCCAGAAGAGGGGAAACAATAAATTACATGCAGGAGAAGCCTGATAACAAAATTGGCTCTTCCTCTGGCTACTTCCAACAGCAAGCATGGTAGTGGTGTGGAATTCAAACAGCAGAGCCTTCCCATCACTACGGATCTCCCGGATGGTCTCAGCCAAGTCCCTTTATCTCAATTCCTCTTCCCATCCTTTCCTGCTCTTTCATTTCAAAATGAAAGTTTTCAAAAGAAAAGAAAAATTAAGCTTTAAAAGCAAAGACTTGTTCACTCCTGTTCATGTAACTGCAGATTGAGTGGTATTTTTGACATGTTACCCAGGACACATTTACTCAAAATGTATGATAGTGGAAGAAATCAAAATTGAAGCTATTATGACAAACTAACACATCTGTTCATCTATAAAAGCAATTCCCATTATTCCTCATCTCCTGCTATCTCCATGAAGAGCTCAAGAGGACAGGAACCTCTCCTCTTCCTTGCCAAAATCAATTACTCACATGCTCTGTGTGAGGTGTCACCTCCATAACATTTATGGAGCCATCCCTGACATGAAGATGCTGTGCAGGGCAGAGCCGCTGCTATGGCAAAATCCAGAGCAGTGTCTGCAGCACCATCACTGCTGTGGTGACACCTGAGGCACCTCTGCTTGTAGGTACATACCCACCTAGGAAAGCAACCATAGCACCATGGCAGATGTTATACCTTTAGTTTAAGGCTGGCTTCTATACATTTGTTGTCAACAAATAAAAAATAATAAAAAACCCAGACTGTAAAAGCAATAGGGATTTAGGTCTTGTTTAGGAAATTTTCTATAATTCTTTTCTTCCACTTCCTGGGTTCAAGAATAACCTACAAAATTGTTTCAAGACTGATTAAACCTGACAAGAGGCCTTTGGTAAAGGAAATCCTCCTAAACTCTGGAGTTCATCAAAGTCTATGTACATTGTATTTGAAATCAATAATCCTGCACAATCTACAGCAGAAGTGCCTACCTCCCCTCTCACAGCAACAAAATCACATTTGGGAGGATGCTGAGTAGATCCATCCAGCATAAGCAGTAAGAGCAGAACCATGAGAACTTCACCTACAGCATGTCCTTGCAGAGCATGTACCAGAACCTCTAACAGCGAATAGTCACCAGTGCTGGCAGAACTGGGGTCCTACTCAAGGCCACATTCTCTCCCAGAAGAGCCCATATACCTCTGCCATGCCTGCAGAGCCATTCTTCTGCTTTCTTGCACTCTTGAAAATGTTCTATCATCCTCATCACTTTAAGCCAAGAGAGGCATTTAAGAATCTCACATCCAGCCCTGGATGAGACAAGATGAACTTGAGGCTTCCTTGTCAAAAGATCTGCACTGCTTCAGTCAGGGTAACCATGCCTACATGGGTTACTCCTGCTCAATCAAGTGCAAAGTTATTCTTGCTAAGATTTGCCTGTTGCATTTTTCCTTTCTCTGACAAATAAATGCTTTCAGAATGGCCTTTTTATTCAACATATTTAGTAGAAAATATTCTACTGATTTCCATGGCATTATCATGTAACAATGAAAGTCTGTGGAATATAAAAACCCATGTATTTTCCATTTCTTACTACAGTAGTGAGGAAAATGGTTTTTAAATCTAAAATTATACAAAAGTGACTCAAGAAAATGTAAACATTTTTGTGGGGTTTTTACTTCTCATTTGACTAACTCTCTTCTAGCAGCTTCTGACCAAAGCTTTTATTTCATGAAAGCAAGGATAAAGCTGAAGGCTAGGGCAGTCCCAACAGCTGAAATATGTACTCACACACAGGCATACTCAGTTTCCAACTTCAGAAATCAATGACAGCAACTCCTAAAATTCACCTGATCACAAAAACATGATTAAAGGCACTAACACTAGCATATTCTAAAATATTCAAGTAAACCAATTTCAAGCTGAGATCAATTCAGGATTAGGACAGCAAGTGAAGTGGCAGCATAGAGCTGGACGTTATATAGAAGGTCATGCTGCTCCCTCTCTGGCTCCAAAGCCCTTTGAGACATGTTTGCATTACTACCAAAAAGGCAACCTACCGTTTACTTGCCATTAGCCTCCCCAGGTCATGAAAGAAATTGTCTAAACTGTAACACATTATTTAGTAGGAGCCTCTCACAATAATTTATGCTTAAATTTATGGGAGGCATAAAATTCCGTGGTAGAGTGCCCATAAGAGAACGAATGTGTCTTGTATGACAGTTGTTGACAGACAAAGGAACTCTTAGCTTGCAATATGTCCTAGTAAATTGGTACCTTTGGTCTCAAAGAGGGCACATTAAATAAATGTTTTCAGTAATTTCCCTTTGTTTAAAGTCCACAATGAAATTTACAGTGACCTCATTGGAACTTAATCATCAGCTTTCTATAACAGGTTCTTCCAATCGCCACTTGGTAGATTAGATTGGACTTTGAGAACAGATTAACTTAACAAAGTACTGTCTTCAAGCTTCTCAAGCCATTCTAAAATCAAATTCCAGCAGGTGCTGACTGTGGGTTGAGGCCTCCTCTCTCCATCTGCATACAGGAACAGAAAGCTATAGCAATAAACTACTTGGCAGCAAGAGCACTGCCTTAGCAAAGGAACCTGTAAGAACAAACAAAAACCAAACCAATGCTGTGACTCATTACACTGTCAGTCTGAGGGAAAAGGAGAGAAAATATTTTTCCCACTGGTTTTTTTGCAAGTCTTTTTGCTTGCACATGGAAACCCTGAATGGTGCATCCCAGAGATTGCTGGAATCTCCTGCCCATGTGGCACATGAGAACATCCAACCCCGCTCCTGCAGCCAGAGGAGACACCTACCACATACAGTTCAGCACATACAAAAATCTTTGCAGGATCTAAGCTTGTTTACTCAGTTTCAGTAAGTGCAACTTAACAATTTCCATATATATTACATCTCCCTTCATATTTTGAGGAAGAGCTAAGAACATAAAAATAAGCAGAAACCAAGTGAAGAACAACAGCTGGAAGCTGCAGATGCAAGCTGAGTTTAGAATACGCAGTTTGATATCTACAGTCACAACTTCTGTTTCCACAGAAGTTGAGGAACAGGGTTGAGGTTCAGGCATGGGACTAGGAAAAACAGGGAAAATTGGAGCAAGATTTGAATAAGGTAAGTTCAACCAGGGAGAAGAGGCCTGTCTCCCTGCAGGAGGGAATGGCAGGAAAAGCATTTATCTGAAGAAATGATGGGCAGCAAAGGTCACTGTTTCAGCCCTGGAAAAGGCTGCTACCAACCCATCAAAGCCAACCATCTGAAGATTCCTTTTAGGTGTATTAACATTTTATGGTAGCAAAAGTCACAGTGTTAACCTGACCAGTAATACCCCACACCTAACGAAGTCTCAAAGGTAGTGATAAACCTCAGCACTCCACGGGGGCTGGACAGCTGAGCAGAGTGCTTAGAGCAAAAGCAGAGGAAGATCAGAGAGGCATCCAAGGCCTTGTTTATTCTCTGAGTGCTTAGCTATGAGATCTAGAAAGAACAAACCACCCCAGCCAGCAACTCTTAGGCCAATATAGGTATAAAGCAGCTTTGAGAGCCATGAGTTTTCCAAGGAAGAGGAGTTTTTCTGCTCTAATCACTCCTCTGCACATGCACAGCAATGCCATTGAGAGATGGGGTGGCAGCAACAGCCCCAACTGACAAAGTCACACCAGGAAAAAGCAAAGAATAAAACACCCAAGCCTTAAAAGCAGATATGGAATCTAGATCTTTCTTCACTTACTTAAACACAAGAGAAAAATTGAACTAAAACAGAGAAGTCACACATCATAGGCTCAGATCCCATCCTGGACAAGGACTTACACCTCTTTCCCTCCAGGTAGCTCCTTGAGGTCTGGTGTGTTCTTCCCTTGCTATGGGGCACAGGACTTTCACACCTCAGGGGACAGTGGGCAGATGACATTCCACACAGCAAGTTTTAAAACTGGCAGCAGAAAATGAAAGACATGTTGACCTAATAAAGCCTCTCCCTCTGAGCTGGGTGTTAGAGACCACACAGAGCATCTGAAAAAGGGCAGATTTAAAATAAGATAGTCTGGTGGTTTTGCCAAAGAATGTACACTGTTCCAAGCACAGAAAGAGCTCTTACTTGTTCAGGAAACATAGCATCAGATCACTATAATATACATTATTATACACTGCCTGCTATGGAAGGGCAAACACCATTTGATTTGGCATAAAACTGGGACAGTGGAGAGTTACAAAACTTGAACTTGCACAAACCCCATCAACTCTCGAACCACCAGAACACTTTGAATCCATCTGAAGTGACAAAGCCATTGTGAGTTGATGCTGCACAACACACACCTGTGGCCCTTCCCAAAGGGCTGCAATTATCTGCAACTTAAGAGAAGTTGGACTTATCATACCATAAATCATAGTATTTAGAGGGGATATAATACACTGATACCCAAGTTTTGTAATTAACTAGTTAACCCCTGCATGCTTTGGATTTATCTTTAACTAAACTGAAAGCAGAAATATCCCCAGGTCTCCTCTGTTCATATACTGGTAGCAAAATGTTATTTATACCTGCCCCTTCATGACAGTCACACCTGAGACACTTTTTTCCTTTCTTTGCATGATCTGGATCATGTATCAGAATCCTTCCCTTCCTTTAATGCATAAATGCTCTACAAACAGGCCGTAAGTTTCAAGAGTTCATGCAATGAACACACGCAACTGATAGTCTTTTGTGCAAATTAAGAGGAAAAAAATCAAAAGGGCTAAGTCACTTCTAGTGGGAATATCTCAGAAATCTAAACAAGTATCCATAGTGCTTTTGTCTTCTGTGTTTTGTTCTTGTGAATAAGAATCAGCTGAACCAGATGTTTTCAAGTGATTAAAATGGAAGGCAATAGCAGCAAATCAAATCAGCAGGTTTTATTCACAGGAACATTTGCAAATGCTTTATTGCTGCATTCACTCAACTCCAGTCTGAGTTTCTTTGGCTCTACCTCTTTTGTCCACCAGCTTCTCCTCCTCTTCACAGCCTTTAACGCTGATATTTCATTCCTGCTGCAAGTCTCTGTTACTCTTAGTATTAAATCTGGTTCTATGCCAATAGTACATTCAACATATCCTCACAGTTACAATTTGGAGAAGTGAGACTTGGGTTTTTCCCTCTTTCTACTGACCTTGACTGAAAGCACTACCAAGGAGGAGAATTCACACCTTGAAAACAGCAAGGAACAAAACAGTGTGCAAATACAAAACCAGTAAGAATTTCCAAGAAAATTCATTTAAACTTGAGTCTTAAAATCTGTGTTAATCATCCTTGACTTTCTGTAGCATAAAACTGAAAGTTCCATCACCCAGTTTTAATTTCTCTTTTCCCCCAGTATATTTTTTCAAAGAAAAATAAGTTCAGAAATGCAGGGACAGAACAATTAACCAAGATGGAACCACAATGCTTTCATACCTATATGAATCATCTAACAGAAGAAAACCAAGGACACTGATTAGGCTTTTTGTGATGGGAAGCAGGATGAATGTTCTGCCTGTTACAGCTAATGAGGATACAATTTCCCAATAAGCCCATTCTTCCCTGAGCACCTGAGTAATATCGGTCAGGTGCTCAGCTGAGGGGGTTGTGTGAACTTCACAACATAATAACTCAATGAAATGACGTAGGACTGCAGTATAGACAATGTCCCAAAATTCACTTCCTTGATTTTTGTGTGACAAATGGCTCTTGTTTCTGTCCCTGAGGAAAAATGACTCACTGGCTTCTCAGCTCCCTGCAGGGAAGTTTGTGTTCTGCTCTGCTCTCCCCACCCTCTGTTACTACTTTGTTTTCTTGAGGCTTTAACTGTTGTCCAATCTAAGCCTTCATCAATAATATAAAGCAGTAGGATTTTTGTCATCCTCAGGCTTTTTACATCCCCCCTGCTCAAGGTGGTTGTTGTTTGTATCTAAGAAAGCCAACACAATACACTCACTATCTCTTGCAAGTCATAGCAGAAGGAAAAGCAAAACCATAGTAACACTTTTGCAACCTTAGTGGCTTTTAGGATACCAGATGCAATGCAGTATTTTGGGGATGAATTTATGCAAGAAAGGAGTGTCGTGAAGAAGAGAACACTGGCTGAAACAAGGCTGACAGTCTGGTGCTTTATATCGGCATTTTCTGTAAGAACAGACTCCAAAGAGACATAGAAGAATGAGACAACACAGGAAGAACTGAGAGGAAAAAACTCAGATTGTTTTCTTCCTATCACTGACCTCTGAGACATTGATGGAGTATTTCCAGCCAGAACCCTGCCTGCAGCCTTGCCATGGTTTTACCCCAGCTGGTAACAGCCCCACATGGCTGCTCCCTCCTTCCCAGGAGGATCAGGAAGACTACTAGAAGAATAAAAGTGAGGAAACTTGTCGAGATAAAGAATGTTTAACAGATAAAACAAAAGATGCACACACAAGCAAAGCAAACAAGGAATTCACCCCCACTTCCAGGGGGCAGGCAGGGGATCAGCATTCCCAGGACAACAGGGCTCCATCACTTATAATGGTAACTTGGAAAGACAAGCACCACCACTCCAAATATCCCCCTTTCCTCCTTCTCCCCCAGCTTTATTGCTGAGCCTGAGGCCATTTGGACTGGGATATCCCTTGGTCAGTTGGGATCAGCTGTCCCAATGTGTCCCCTCCCAGCTCCTTGTGCCCCCCCCAGCCCCTCGCTGGTGGGGTGGGGAGCAGGAAAGCTGCTGGCTCTGGGTAAGCTGTTCAGTATTAAGGGAAACACCTCTGAATTATCAGCCATGTTTCCAGCACGTATCCAAATCCAGCCCCAAAGCAGCTACTATGGAGAAAACTCCCTCCTCAAGACCAACACACAATCTATTTCCAGCAACAGTGCATTGCAAGACCACACAAGTAGCTCTTAAACAATTAGATCCTTGCAAGGTTCTGTATCTCACATGACTTAACATGTTGAAGTCTCCTGAGTATTGTTTATTCTTTAAAGGCAATTTTATAAGGATTTTGTTTGCAGTTAAAGGTTCAGAAACACTAGAAACTAATGACTTGCAACCAAAATGAAATACATGTCTTGTATTGATTTTGTTTTATTTACTTGGAAACAACATTGATTCCCAAGACATGCAACGAAACACCAACTTTGAGGCCTGAAGAATTTCCATACCATTGATTAATAGATGTTATCTACCACTTTCACTTTTAGTCTTCCATGAGACACTGTATTCTATAGAAAGGTCAAATGGGGGTTCTGTACAAGAGAGAAACCTTATCTCACAACCAGCTCAAATCCAGAACAGCTGATTTCTTTTCTTCTTTAATTAAATCAGGAATAATTGTTTTCCTTCCTATCCCCCAAAAGTTATTTTGTTAACATGTTTTGTTCTTTTGATAGTCAGCTCTGTTAACATTTAACCTTTGCTTTCATTGAAATTAGTTTAAAACTAAGACTGCTTTTACCCCGTGGTTTTATAGGACACAATAGAAATCTGATTCATGACCAGGTCAGTGCTTTACAAATAATAATGATCCTCATTAAAGAAATCCCCATTACTCTTTGAGGCATCTTTCCTCTGGGCTAAATGCCATTATGTGTGCAATGCTCTTAAACAAAACCAGCAAAACTAGAAGTGACAGTCAATACAAAGACGTTCATAAAGGAAGCTGATTTGCAACGATATCCCCCAACCCATTGGGAAATACACATCACCAGGAATTCAGCAAGCGATACAAGTGCTGATTATACATTCAGCTTGGTAAATCATGAGAAAATTTCTTCCAGGCCTCAGAGAGAATAGCTTTTAATAAATCCTTACGGATTACTGATACTTCCAGCAGTATTCAGCAGCACGCAGACAGAATACACAAGTTACAACAGGGAGGTGGAAAAGTAGAGAATTTGCATCCACAGAAGTTCAGGGTGACAGAGTAGCACAGCCCAGACATCACATACAAACTCAGACAGGAACAGTGAAGGCTTAATGCAAAACCACTGAAAGGAGAACCAGGTTGAAATAAAAGTTTGGATTGAGATGATCTTTGGGAGGACTCTACCCCAAAACACCTGCTGCCTCTCCTCTCTCCTTCCCATGGATCCTCCCCCTCTGCCATCCCTCTGGGGACTGACTTTGGATCCTCCCCATCTCCTGGGCTGCCAGTGTCCCTCGACAGATGCTCTGCCAGGTGTCCAGCCACAGCTGTCCCCAGAGCACCCACAGCAAGCAGTGACACCAGTAAACACCAAGCTCTGCTGCACAGCCGAGGACTTGGGCATCTGCCCACTCATGTCAGCATCAATGCCCCACTTCAGGAGAGCAGGGCAAGCTGATGTCCTGGAGCTGAGCAAATCCTGTCTGGAAACGGGAGATCTAATGACTGGCAATTACCAATTCAAGGGATTCACCCACACCCAAATAAGGTCTGGCAAGCACTGAAACACACACAGACAACCTCCCCAGACCTGCCCTCCTGTCCCCACCACCTCTGATGAGTTCTGGATTAGGCCCTTCCTACCTAGTCAAGTGGCTAGGAAGCAGCAAGGGAATATTTCCCTAGGGCAAATTCGAAGCAGAGGTAGAAAAGCCACATGAAATCCACACCAAGAATCCAGCCCATGCACAGCCCACCACCTTTCCCAACAAAGCCAGCACTCATGTCCACAGGCTGTATCAAGTCTGGGCGCTCAGAAAACACAGAGCAGAACCACAATGAGCCTTTCTGCCTTCCCATACTTCAGATGCAAAAGCAGGATCAGCCAAGGAAATGTCACACATCACTGATATTAAATGCACCTCTAGCTAATGGCAGCCAACAGTAATTCTCTGTCTAATACAAATCCATTAATATTAAGGGACTAGAGGATGGAATGCTGACAACACATAGTATCCTGCATAGGATCGGTTTTAAGGCTAAAAAATTTGCTACAGCATTATGTCATAAAACAGCCCTGAAAGAATAAGCATGAATGTTTTTCAAGCAGTATATCAGATCAATTGTCACCAGGAAAATAAGAAGTGTGAGAGTGACATGAACAATTGTATCCCAGCTGGAAGACAGAGAATACAAGAAGTTTCTTTAATTGTATTTTGGCAGCTCCATTCAGACTGATACAATCAGGTTGCATCAGCAATTGGATCATGACTCCCTTTAGAGATTTATGATCTTCCTCAAGAAATGCTTCCTAATGCCAAAACTCAGCATTTGAGGTCCATATTACCAACCTGCACATCTGAAAAGTGAGAAGAAACATTGAGTGTTCAAAAACCCAGACTCTCCCCTTGCTAAAACAAGACTGCATTTTCTGGTTTGGTTGTTTTTTTCCTTTCTCCTATGTAGTTCTTTTACAGCACTACAAATGCAGGGAATAGCTGGAAAGAGAAAATCATTGACTGGAACAGTGACAGCTAATCCATCTGCAAAGCCCAGCTCGCTCCCACAGCCACAGGGAAGCAGCTCTGCACCACACCAGCTGAGCTCCACTTAAGAGCCCCTAGTCCCAGGTGTTTGCAGGTAAGCACTTTACTAACAGGAGCCCAGAAAAATCCAATTACTCCCAAACTCTCAGAATGGGAATAATCACACCTTTTTTTATAATGGTTATTACAGTTTTAGGGTAACTGTTAATCTAAATAAGGCACCACAGATCAAAATAAATGGTTTTCAGGCATGGTGTTCAAAATAAATGCTTTAATGAAATTCTCCTTGAACGCAGTTTACCTTTAAAAGCTCATTCTTTACGTTCTCCCTCAATTCTTCCACCTGCCCACATATCCCAGGGTTTCTGCTGCAACATTCTACGGTCTCAAGGGCCAGACCCACCAAGATACAGGGCAAGTTACAAGGTCAAAAGTCAACTGGACAAATCCCAGCTAACAAAAATAAATTTCCCTGTTATGTACTGACATATCAGAGAGTTTGTCTTCAAAAATAAAATGTTGATAACAAAATGCTAATGTCAAAGAGATTAAGTGACTGATATTAGCCAACCAAAAATCATTATGTGCTACTGGAAGGGTTATTAAAGCTGAAGTTTCATCTCTGTATTGTAGAAACCTGCAATTAAGGAAACCACCTGGAACCTGGGAACACAATCAGGAGTATTCCAGGCATATTTATCTGGATGAAGAACTGAATAAACGGCATAACTGACAAAGAAATTATATGTTCTTATATACTCCTTCAAGATACAAATAATCAAAATGTATCTTTTAAAAGCACATACCCTAGGAGCAAAAAATTATAGGAAGAAAACCTATTTTAGATAAAGGGTGCGTAGCAGTGCTGAAAAAACACCAATGACATGAACTTTATTTTGTCACAAATTCAAGAACACAAGCAAAACTTCTAAGTCATCTATATTGCTGTTGGGTGGAATCGTTTCCATGGATATATTAATCCAAATTTACACAACACAGAGGCTTAAGACACTAACATTTCAGCATTTATATACTTGTCAAGTACCTGGAGCTTTTAGCAGGTTTTTCTCCCTTGCAATTATAAAGAGACAAGAGAAGGATTTGAGACATTTTTCTATCCTGATCATTGGGTTTGTCCCAGTTGGCAGGGCTTTTCTTATTGTCAGAGTTCATCAGGATACTGGGACACCTGGAGATAAACACAGATACGATGTGACCTTAATTCCAGTGCTTTAAATTAAGCTGAGTGCTTAAGATGTTACCAACCTGTATTTCACTTCTGAGTTTCCACTGGCAACCAGGCAGCTTCAACAGCTATAAAAGAATAAGATTAGGGGTGCACAGATGCCTGACAAGTTCTGCTACCTACCACACAGCTTGTGTTTTGGCAAAAATAAGAAAACCAGAAAGGACAAGAAGTATTAGATATCTACAAAGGTGATTATTAAACAGTCTCTAGCCCTAATGGTACCTGGCACTCTCATTTGTTACTGAATGCAGAGGAGCAGCCTGGACCCTACAAACCGTGCCTTGTGGCAGTGACACAATAAGAAGTTTCAGTCTCAACCATTTTAAACTTCAGCAGAGCAAAAAAAGGAAAACACAATTACCAGTTACCTTCCCTGTACTGTGAGTGCTGTTAAAAACAATGCTGAGAAGACAGTTGTAATCCCTTTTTAAAAGGGTGAGGTTTTTACAATAGTCTTTATCCTCACATCTGAAAAGAGACATCTGCCATCAGATGACACCAACGGCTTTCATTCTCCTAAAGGAAGTGGCTGAAGTTAGGCCTCTTCTTCCTCTCCCCAGGTTATTTATTCTATGTAAAGCTGTGAATCCCAGATTTTTCCAAGGGAAATCCTTGTAAGACCTTGTTTATGCTTTTGCTCTTCCTTCAAAGCTGGTCATTAACAAAACACACACAGACATTAAATGTGATACTTCTCTCTAAAGGGTTTGCCAAAATGTTGGCAGGTCTGTGCTCATGTCAGGGTTGGGTTTTTTCAGTGTGCATCACAGCAAACTAAACTTTATACATCTGTACCAACATCTACACCATATTTCTTCTAGCATTCAGTGTGGGAAGCCAAATTACTCTGGCTTATTCAGGAAGACACACAGAACAGCTACAGAACTGAAGCCAAGCATGTGTCAACACTCTTAACTTATATTGTGATTCAATCAGGAATTTTTGAAGAGCAGGGCAGTACTGGAGAGCTGGGTTACACCCAGTCATGGGCACAAGGTGGGGATAAAGAGAGGAGAGAGGGGATCAGGGCAGTCCATGAAGACCTCAGGGGATGTCAGAGCTTCAAAATCAGAGACAGCTGTTAACCACCCCCAGAAAATGAGACACAGGGAGAGCAAAGGCCACCTTCTGGTTTTGCAAGCATCACCTCTATATAGCCTTGTTCATATATCCCAGGCCACCTGGTGATCAAACCAAGGTACAGGAACCAGTTCACAATAAGGAGCTCACAAACTGCCCACAGCACCCAAGGATGAGCTGCTGCAATTCAGAAGCTTTGCAGGTTCATCTGAGGCACAACCTGAGAGGTGGAATCCTAGTTTAGCAGCTGGTGCAGCAGAAACACTTAATCCTTCCCAGCATCCAGGGATTCAGGTCCAGCTTGCTGGGAGTACAACAAGTGTCCAGAGAGAGCTTTGCTTCATCACCATCTCACTCTGCTTCCAGCTAAGGCCTCTGCTGAGAATGATTTGTGCTCTGGCACTGAACTGGAGTGCAGTTCCCATCTAAAGAAATAAGCCTTTCTGAGGTTATCCATAATGCTGCTTCTCTACTAAGGGAGAAAAAACATTAAAGATGCTCCTAAGAAAGGTGTTTGGATGGAAGTTTTTCCTTGAAGCTTTCTGCAGTGCCCATAGCTCTAATGCAAGTCTGGAAAAGTCAGTAGTTTCCCACTGACTTTGATGGGATCTGGGTTTGGTCTTTGATGGGAAGAAAAAAATATAACCATCAGGTTTTTAAAAGAGCTCCAGTAAATGCACCTATTGCTACATTACAGAACAAGCAAACAAAATCATTACAGGTAATTCATCCATCTCCAAGGGAACTTCCCCTTAAGAACTACAGATCTGTGACAGAAAAAGAACATTATTATCTTTTTCATCCTAGATCCTGGGAGAAGGAAATATGCCAGAAAAAAAATAATTGATTTCCACTGGAAGAATGAAAGAATGACTCATTAGATGGCTTCTCTGAATAAAAAGTTCACATTCACAGCAAAGGAGAGAAATCCAACCCTGGGCTTCTGTGTTAGATGGTGAGAAAAGAGATTTACAGATATCCTTAATAAACTGATGAGATACATCAGAGAAATATGAAATCCTGGTCAAAGGTTTGAGTGAAAACAGATTTGGGAAAGGATTTCATGTTGTTTAAAGACTTCTGTTTGACTTTTAATGCTTTCACACTTTTTAATACCCAAAACCCATGACTCCTGTCAAGATAAAACCTTCCTTTTATAGAAAAGCAATGTCCTTGACGCACTCAGCACTGTGATGCCATTTGAACAGAGCACTTGATGCACCTGCAGGAAGCAGAGCTCCAGACAGACTCTAAACAGCAATGGATTTCATAGAAATGAGGTACGAGAGAGGAGACATGTAAATATTGCTAAAACATCTCATCGGTTTTGTCTTCCTAAACAGCACTCTGACATGATGGATGTGCTACTGACACCCTGTGTTATATTGGCTGCCACTTTTAAAGATCATGTTTTAAACCTAAAATGCAGAAACAGCTACACTGTAGGCACTAATAAATAAGGGGCTCTCTGACAGCTATGGAAAGGGAGAAGGTAGACACATACTGCCAAGTTAAATTAAACACAAAATTCAGGGCTTATAACAAGCTTTAGCAAAAGCTAAGACAAAAAGTTTTCAGCAATTTATTTCTTTCATTTTAATGAAATCAGTGAAAAGGCACTTCTCTCAACATGTAACTCTTGGCTCTCCAGTCTACCAAGGACACCAATAAAAGTGGTGTAGCAGTAACAAACCACTAAGTTTTACATACAGCTGGTATTGAGGACAGGCTGAGTTTAAGATGGTATTTACCATAGACAAAATAAACCCAGACCTCGAGATTTCCACAGTACCACCCCAATTCCCACTTTTTACAGTCATCATATTATCACTGCTCTGCACCAGACTCAAAGGCAGGTGTTGGTTTCCAAGTGCCATAAACATGTCCCAGATTCCCACTCTTTTTCTGTATTACAGTAATTTACTGTCCACGTGTGAGATTGAGTGAATGGAGTTTATGGGTTGGGAGAGGAAGAATGCCTGGAGTACTTCCTTCCTAGGGTTATATACTGAAAACTGAAAGGCATGGGAAAACCTGCTTTGTTGAACAATATTTTGTGACTGCATATATTTGACAGGAAGAACATTCAAATACTTATGTAGAAATAGTTGTGGGTTGTTTAGATGAACAGAAAATAAAAAGAGCATGAGTCAAGGCCATAAACTTTGATTTAGAAAGGGATGTCACTGTATTAGTAAAAAAGTGATTCAGTCAATATCCAGGAAGCTTTGAAGTAAATGTGACTTACAACTAAATAAGAACAGGTTGTGAAATTTTATGTACTCTGCCACTGAAAAGTCATACAACAAAAACAACCATTCTTACAAGTGACCTGATACAAAAACTTTTGAATGGTTACTTTGGAGATGGATTAGAAATGAATATCAGTAAATACTAACATCTTTGTTATTCTTCCCACAGTGAACAGACATTTCATTTTTCCCCGCTCAAACAACTCTGTCAGTACCACAGAACAATGCAGAGCACTTGCTGCACAGCCCAGGACCAGCAGCACTTGGGCTCACAGGATGGGCACACAAACACAAAGGAAGCAAACACTCCTACAGAAGCAGAAGCTTTGTAAAGCTTTACAATTCACAAAAGCACAGGGGCACCTTGGTACACGAAGTTAAGCTATAACAAGATTTCACATGATTGCCTCTCAACATTGAAACCTTCTTGAATTCCTCGTAGGATGTGAGAATTCCCAACACCCCTTGATTAACCTACCTCTAATCTCCCTTCACTGCAGTCCAGGAGAGTTGGTTACAGCAACACCTGCTGCCCCTGCCCTCCCCTTTGCCTCTCCACATTCCCAGCCACACAGCAAGGCCAGGAAGAGCTGCACACACTGCAGGAGCTGCAGCATCCACCAGCAGCTTCCCAGGGTCCTGCCTTGTCTCTGCTGGAATACTGAAAGTGGGAATGTGGGTACATCTGCTACAGGCTCCCTACACCTCACCAGTGCAGTAACCCTGGACTGCACCATGTTGCACATGGGGCTTCATGCCTTGAGAGTGACCTGCAGCAAACAAGGACTGGGCAACACCATCCTGACATGAGCCATAGGTCCTGTTGTAAACCAGAATTAATTCTTCTGGGACCTCAGAGGTAACCCAGCATTAGCCACAGGTATTGATGCCATCCAAGCTCTTGGGGATCACCTCGCATTCCTCCAAGTTAACACACTCCTACTTTGCAGACCATCAGCTTTTCAATGCACCTTCTAAAAAAAGGGATATAAACATGCCCGTTACTCTTTCAGCAGTGCCAATCCATGACTTTGCAGTGAAAAAGGATGTTGAAGATCCAGCCAGACATCAACAGTCACAGAGCTGCTTGCAATTTGTGTTAAACAGAAGCTGCAACAGCACAACGTGACAGATGGACCCCAGAGGCAGCGTGGGAGGTGCAGGTTCTGCAGTCCTGCTGCTGGCCTGTTGGGTGACCTTGAGCTAGTCCAGAAACTTCAGCATCATGTCCACAAAGTTAAACCAATACATCTGATCTCCCTGAGGTGAGCTCTGAGCTCTCTCGATGAAAAGGTCTGTGCAAGAGCATGGGAATATCACATTATTGCTGCACAGATACATTAGCTCGTATCTACAGGGATCAGCTTACAGCCATAGCAAGGCAGAGAAAACAGCTCAAGCCCTAATGAAGAGGCACTTTTGGAACAGTTACAGGATAAATGCCAGGTCTCTGAACCCGAGCCTGGAATACTGGGAAGGGTTTGAAAGGACTCAAACGAACTACAGCATAAGTTCTACAGAAATAACCGTGACAGTGCCATGAGATGGGAAGGATCTGGGGGTTTGGTTTTCTGGGGTTTGTGAATTTATTTTTATTATTGTTTTTTGTGGTGGTTTTTTTTTAATTTTGATTTTCACTGTTTTAACTCATTTTTCTATCAGGTCTTTTCATTTCTGATATGCTTCTGTTTAAAGAAAGTTCTGGCAAAACACTCACAATATGAAAGAAACTTCATTGAAATTGTGGGTTCTTCAAGACAAAGCATATCTAGGATGATAAATCAGTGATTCATTTTAAGAGTCTATCTTTCACTCTTCTGAGCTGACAAAAGCCAAGACCTATGACCCACAGAATATATCCTCAAAGGTCAGCAGCCACACAGACCCAAGAGATGATCACCTGCTTTGCCCCCATCTTTTTCCTGGGCTCATAGAAAGTGTTTGGAGACATTTTTCAAAACAGCCTTTGCAAGCCCCTGAAGTGTGACCTCATTCTAAGTCATTACAAACCATTTTGGGCAATCAAAGATTCAAGGAGCAATTAGAAAGCTGGAAATTTTCTTGAAAACACAGAGACAGTTGAAAAACCAGTAATGCAAAAGGAATACTAGTGAGGAATGAAAATAAACAAAACCAAAAAGATTTCAGAGGGGAGGACAGCCAAAACACTTTGTCTGCAACTTGTAGCATGAGAAGGATAGCAATCAAGTAGGTAATGAAGAGAACAGCAATTTTACCATATTATCAAAAATCACATTTTTGACATTCATGTCAGATAAAGAAAATCTGCACAGTCAAATTGTCAATGTTTTAAGAAAATATAAATAGAATCCTGCAGGGACAAGATCAGACTGCTCAGCTTCTCTCACCATCAACCTCTGCAGGTACAACCAATGCCTACAGATATTAGAAAACTCAAAAATGCAGAGGTAAAAAAAATAGCAGCAGCCAACAGCCTCTTCCTTTAGTCCTTGTAAGTGAGTTAAGATCAGCAGTACGCAGGAAAGCCTGTTCTTCTCCAGCGAGCCAATTCCTGCCCGATTAACTCCCACACCTGCGATTCCAGCGGCTCTCCAGAGAGCTCAGGGCTCAAACACAGCTCGGGGCTGCAAGGGAAAGTTCCCATTTGCAGAGAGAAAAACTGCTCACTCTCAGCTAAAGGCAACCACAGCTCCTGCTCATGGCAGGGGGAATTCCTTCTGAGGAGCTCCAGGATCCAGCATGTAATAGCTAAGGGAGCAACAAAGGGTCCTACTTTTCTGTGCAGTTTTTTTTGAAAATCACACTTTCAGATGATTCCTGTGGGCAGTTGACATTACCCACCAGCACACTGACAGAGGTGTTAAATTGATGGAAGGTGGGAGCCAAGACACACCTTTCCAAGGGGTTTTATACCATTCAGATACTGCTGCTGTCTAGTCAAGTTTTGCTATCTCTTTTTATAATCAGAAATGAAATTATCACATTGCTGCTGGTTTTCAAGTGTGCTCATCCAACTCAGTTCCACAAATAATTAGGACAAAGGTAAATGCAATGTATTTAATTTTTTTCTAAATTGTGTCCTGTTCAGAGTAAGAAAGAGATTACATAAACTATTGTTGAAGGTTTTTCTGTCATTGTACTCATGCACAGTACTTTTGGCTTTGAAAAATTCAACCCATTACTCTGAAAATTTCCAGACCCCTGATACAATAGTACCTGCTCTTCCTTGCTACATGCCCAAAACCCAGTCCAATTACCAGTCTCTCACCAGTCACTTGAATACAAGAAGCAGCAGTTGCTGCCATAACAGTGATAATTCAAAACCTTGTAAAATCAGCATGTTTGAAGAGATGTCTTCCTGGTTTGGTCAGCTGATTAACGAAGTCAGAAGCCCCTGAAACACTGGCATACAGAAACCATAGTAAAGTTTTTTCCCCTGAGACCAGATGAAGGATTACACTGTCCCTGCTCCTATATTCTTCCTGTGCCCAATGAGGGGAAGCAAGCCCTGAGCACTGGCACTGGCACAGGCTGCCCAGTGAAGTGGAGAAATCCCCACCCCTGGAGATATTTTCAAAGACGTGGATGTGGCACTTGGGGGCCTGGTTTAGTGGGGAATATGACAATGCTGGGTTAATGGTTAACTCAATGGTCTTGGAATCCTTTTACAACTTTAGCAATTTTATGAGCAGCCTAACCAAACAGCCTTATCAAAAAACTTCTAAGAGGAGCTGAAGGGAGCAGCAAAGAGGTGCCTGAGTCACACAAGGCTTTCACAACACTGGCCCAGATTGGCTGCACATGTGTGAGGGGTTTTGCCCTTCACACATAGGCTGAACCTGCCCTTGAAACTGGAACCAAGGAGCAAAACACTCCCAGGACTCTTCCCTTGAAGGTACAAGACAGGCTTAAGGAAATTCTAATCAAAACTTTGCATATTTCTCCAGTATTAGAAATCATCATTTGGAAAACGGCCATAAGAAAAGCATAGTGGGCTGCAGAAGTCAGAGTCATGCAAGTGTCTTGGTTTAGGTACAAATCCTACATAACACAACCCCCACCCACATCCACTGGCTCAGGGAGACCACAGACCACTGGAGGGTGGCAGCCTCACACAGAACAGGATCCTGTCCCCTTCACTGCCATACTCTGCTGCAAGTATTCATTGGAAGCACAGATCAGAGTGGGATGCTCTACCAGACAGCACCTTGGTCTCACCAATATATTTGTTCTTTCAACTCTACACTTCCTTCAGCTCCCAGAAAAGGTGTTCCAAGCAAGTTTTGCAAAACAGCAACACTGTGCTGCCATCCTTGAACGCATGAAGAAACTTATCCTTTTTTGAAAAGCTACATCCTTGGTCTCCCCTCTGACAGCAAAATCCAACGTGGGAGGTGATTCTCCAAGGGAAACACACTCATACCAGCAGGATTCCCTCCCTGTGCAGTGGCTGATTACCTGCACAGCAGCCTAAGGGCTTGCCCTCCCACACAACCCTGACTGTGCAGGAGGGGCTTTGAATGGGAGAAGGGAGCTTAAGAAGAAGCATTCCTAAAGCTCCCTGACAAATAACCACAGCATGCTTGAAAACAGGACTCCTGGGTGCCTCTAAGTCCATTTGCAGGGAGTTTTTTATAGAAGGTAAAAATTGCATGGAGAATTTTTTGTATTAAAACCTGCTCAGCAGATATCAATTTAATTTGATGTTGTAACAAACTGTTTTTGCAAACAGTAGGAAGAGACAAGTGTGAAAATTACAGTTATTTATATTCAGGCAAACAGCTGACAAGACTGCACAACAGCCCAGTAGCACAACAGCAATGGCTCAGAGTGAAACAAATTAGCCTGTCATTTATAATTAAAATTTTTGTCCTTCCTGGAATTCACCAATTGTCATCTCTTTCTCCATACCACATTAACAGAGTAGCTTTAACTACTTCTAAGCAAAAAATTATTCATATTATTAAATACAGAAAGATATTAGAATTAGTTTATCTTCAGAGGCTTTCTCTGACACATATGCTGTAATTGAAATGCTGAATGAGGTATGCTACAAGAAACTGAAGGGTGGGAAAACTTGAAGCTGCCTTTGACAGGTAAATTGGGGAAAGGTTGTTTCTTTTCCATTGTGTTTATAGTTTGGATAGTCTACCTTACTTAGACCTCACTCTGCATTTCACATTGAATGTTATTCCCTGACAAAAAGATAACTAATTGTTTGGTGCTGCAGGATGAAATGCTTGCAGTGTCACACAGTGCTGCTCATTTGCAGCCTCTGACATTTTTCTTCAAGTTCAAGTTCTTGAGACACTCTCAAGTTTCAGAGTTTTGTTCTAAGAATCCTTTCAGCTTTGGTAGATTTAGAAAAAGAAACCAACACTAGGCAGTCCAAGACTGGAAAAAATCTTTAAAACTTGAACACACTCTTAAAACACAAGCCAATGTTATTATTTTCTGTGTCCGATACAGGACTTTGGCTTTTTGTCACAAGCCTCAAACCACGGGAAAGTGCAGTGACTTCCTGAGCTCATCACAATTATAATATCATCATATAAATATATCAATAAAGACTGGAAATTCTCATTCTGTGCAGAATTACAGCTGTCATGCAGTCACTGTTCCCCCATCACAAATTAGTCGATTATTTCTCAGTTTTGGGAAATGCTCACCTGCCATTTCTGTCCACTTTTGGTTGAACACAGGCCTCAAGGGACTTAATAAATTGAAGCAGTTCACAATAATTGTCAAGTTACAAAATGTGTTTATTTTTCAGCACCACACATTGGGTTGGGTTGGTGGGGGACAGAATTTCGCAGCATCATCACTCTGTGCTGGGAAAGCAAATAGTTTTTTTAGATTTAAATCAACTTCTTGTCCTGAAAAAAACCATTACAAATACGCTTGTATTTCTCATACCCTACACAAAACCCACACAGCCCAAGCAAACTGTGCATTATCTTCCCCCCTCCCTATTTTATCAGGGAATTGAACATTTTTTACTGTGAGAAGTAATGTACACATGTTGGGGAAGATAGTACTTACTTGCTCTGAGATTGTATAAACAAAAGCAATAGTTACATTGAGCTTAATTACTTCAGTTGAATTCTTTTAAGGAAATTTAGCATGTGTCGGTCTTTTTCTATCCCAAATGAACAGATTCCTAACCTTCTACATCATCAAAATTAATTAAAATAACATGCAAGTTGAGTACAGAATTATGGAGGCTGGAAAGGACCTGAGAGACTTTCACTCCAGGACACACCTGAGGGGCTGCATGATATGAGGAACCTTTGCAGATGTTGACACACCTCCACCTTCCAATGCTCATAGACAAGCACATGAAACAGGATGATGGACAGTGGAGAGAAAATTAAACAAAAAATTAACATGCATACAAACTACTTTTTCTTGCATTCAGAATGCAACTCCTCCCTGGCAGCAGAGCATAAACCAGCCCAGGGACATTTGAACTTCTCCTCAAAAAAATTAGCCAGTCCTTTGGTTAAGAAAGGTTGATCAAGTCTATCCTCCCACAACCTGGTGGAATAAACAAGGTTGCAACCATCTCCCCTGGCACTGACAGCAGGTGTGTTACTGGTGACTGGCTCTGACTGCCTGCTAAAGGATCCAAAATCACTTATTAGCTGAGGAATGAGACCCTGGCAGACTTCTTAGCATTCTATGTATTAGCAAAGCCATCTATGAAATGTTTTTATGTAGCTGCGCTAATTGTCTGATCCTCTTAGTTCCCCATTAATCATCTAATTTTGATATTATACAATAAGTTATGAACGTTGTTTCTTACTGAGGCTTAATGCATAAAACCACCATGTACAAAATAAACCAGTATAAATAACATACACATGAAGCTCTAACTCAAACGTATCTACACATGATTTAAAATAAAACATTCTCACTGCTCATGACCAGAGTAACTTCCCTTAAATCAAGCACTTTATTCTAAGGAAAGCAGATGAGAAGGGATATTAAAAGGCCATTCTTTTTTTATCTAATTTGATACCATAAATAGTAATTATTTTTACTTCTCTTACCACCCAGCATTTTTACTTTCAATGTTACTGGAGACCCTGAGAATGTATTTCCACATTTTAAAGTACAAAGATTTCCTTCAGTGGCAAATTATTTTTTCACATATATTACTTCTTTGGGACATAACTAACATCCCTTGCTGAGATTTTTTTACTCTTAAATGCTAACAAGCGTGTCAGCCTTAACTCCATCTCACCACAGGGGTTTATGTAGCAGTATGAGCTAAAACATTCACTGGAGCCCTCTGTTCAGACTTTTTTCTAACAGAATTATTTTGGTGAGGGTATTTGTTGCTGGATTTTGTAACTGACTACACAGGATCTGTGTTTGCATTGTCAATACTGTGTTTTCCTACTATAAAGCACGGGGGAGGGGAATGGTTTTTTGTAGATGACTAGAAAACCAAGCATCGGATGGAAAGGTAATGCATCTTCAGGTTCAGAGCACTAATGAGTCCCAAATGTCCTGCAACACCATCCTGCTTGTTAGTCTTGCCGTTAAGCAGCCTTGCTGGAAAACCTGCATATTTGCTTCTAATTGCCATCAGCATATGAAAAATATGCTCAGGCACCTTTCGTTATCTCCAAGACACTGTTTCTCCACCAGCATCCCCCAGCCAAGCTGAAGGACAGGCAGACCTGAGACAGAGCATCACTCATTGGCCAGACTGGAGTGCGCAAAAAACACATCACACCACATCTCACCCTTAAAACTGAGTGTTCACAGGAAACTTAGCACTAACTCATTTGCAGATGACCTGATTCTGCAGCCCTTGCTCTGTCAAGAGAGGCCCAGACAATGGCCTCGTTCAGCCCAAAAAGCAGCTGCTTCAGGGGGCCCAACATCAGCACCCCCATCCTTAGGCTGAGGTTGCCAAAGACAAACCAGATCCTTGCAACAAATGTGCCTTTAGCAATACCTACAATTGCATCAGTGATTACCATCATCAGGATAATTAACTTCCAGAGAGTGCATCGACTGAAAGCTATGCTTATAAACACCCCAGATAACCAGACACAGCACAGGCCATGCCTAAGGTACACAAGGGACAAAACCAGGGATAACAGCATTTGCCTGCAGGGAATTTAGGGACAGAGAAACAAGATGACTTCACCAGACTCACAGCAGCGACTGACTAGGCTTCAACACCACCAATGCTGCTGACACCTTCCCTGCTGCACTTCAGCACCCCCTTCTTCAGCCAAGCACAGCCAGGGGATACTTCCTAAGAAACAGGATAGACCAGGCCACACTATCAAGCAGGGGAGAGGGAAGAGAAAATGTGTGCTGCTCTGTGACATCTGATCTTAGTGCTACAGAGAGGCCACCACCTGTTTTATTCACCATTATCCCTGCCTTGCTTACTAATCCAGATGAAGGTTATCCATCAGCTCATCCAGCCTTTAAGTTCTGAGCACTCTTCTTTCTCTGTATTGTTTATTACAATTTATTTCTGCCGTGATTAGGTGAAGAGTGATTAAGAGAGACCTATAAATGAATTCTGCAAGCACATAGCCTTATAACACAACAATATTTAGTTTACTCCTTACTATGAAGTTGTATTGCTTGCTGCTAATCTTCTGCAAACCTTGTTCCCAGTTGTCCAGTTAAATGCAAATCTTGGCCAGCTTTTGCTTATAAAGAATTTGCATTTACAAGAAATTTGCTGTCATTCATATGGCAAAGTCTACATCATGATTTGCATGCAAGGCTCATAGGAACAGCATAACCCAGCTCTCCATGTTGTTTTATCTCATGAATCCAGTCTTCAACCTAACTCATGTTAAACGAAAACAAATCTTAAAATATTCCATCCAGTGCCAGCACAGCATCTTTCAACAGCACCACCTTCCTATAACATTTTATTTCTCTTTGCATTTAAGGCAGTACTGTCAGTAATCATTCAGCATTTTCCTTTATTCCAATCTGAGAAATGCAAACCCAGAAAAATCAAACAGAAGCAGAGTGTCAAGGTAAGAAGCAAAATGGTGAGTTCGACAAATAAATCATTACATATTTAATAAAATCAACACTACTTAACCAACTCTGAGTGAACCTCCATGTTATGCTTGCTGGGCCACATTACAGCAAATTAAAACCTCTGTGTGGCATTAGCAATGCAGTTACATCTCTGTGAAAGATGAAGGGAGCAAGAGCCACAGAAATCAGAGATGGTTAAAGTAAAAAACTTGTACAGAGGTCAGAGAAAAACATCTTGATGTTCCCAGTGCTGCTCCAATTCAAATAGTCTGTGAGCAGCACCAGAGATGGTTTCGTACAGAGGTGGGCCCAGATGGCAACCTTCCAGTCTGAATGTGGGTGTACTCAAATTCATAGCTTTGGCTTAGGTTAATGAGCATTTTAACACCTAGGCCTCCTGTCAGAGGAGGGAAAAAATTACAGCATGCCAAATTATTGCATGAGAAACAGGAACAAAGAAGAACAGCAAAACTAAATCAATCTCAAAGAATTTTAGGCTTGGGTTCAGCTGAACTCCAGACAGGGATGACAGTTCTTGCTACCCTCATACAGATTCTCTCCTTATAGAGCTTAATGATGCCTTTCCTAATTTGAGAAAAATCACCACTGAATTGGCTCTCAGACTGAAGCCTAAGAGGGCAGCATGTTCATAAGCAGGTTAGGAGTTACCTGGAAGAAAAAAACATAACCTGGAAAAATAAATTTTTACATTTTGCAACAATAAATTAAAGGCTTGAAACTTTGGAAAGTGTTCTCCACACACACAGTTGTATATCATGGTAAAGAGGAGAGAAAAATGGTTTATATTAACCTCCAAACTCAGATGAGGATTGATGACACCATTGATCCTAGCAAGGATTAGGAAAGGAGTCCTACTCTGTTAAGAATGGCCTTAAACTGACTTTCTGAGCAGACAATTGACAGCAGCACAAGTAGTCAGGAACAAAGTGTCACAGTTTGATTAATATGCAAGCCTTTAGATCTTCTTTAGCTTACACTCAAGGTTTCCATTCACTCTGGGGTGGTTTCTATCAATTTATCTCCATTTGAAGTAAAATCAAATCATTTTTCATACACTGGCACAGCTTTGCCTTTGAAAACTAAACCTGATCCAGGAGGAGGAACAAGAACATGGGAGGTCAATCCATACAGTCAGGACACCCATTTCTGCTCAGTGGATTTCTCTGGCAGGGTCCTGGTGCTCCATCCTGCTGATTTGGGACTAGGATAGCACAGACAGAAACAGATGTGCACGGACCCTGGTAAGGAGGACTTCTATGTATGTGCATGCGATGAAGATGTTTAACCTTGTCTCTGCTTCTTCAGGAAGCCATGTCCACTGCTGAAATCCACCAACTGCTCAAAGCTCTCATTCAATCACCACACAATCAAAACACAAACCAAGGGGCTTTTTCCAGTATCAATTTGGACAACAACCTGTTTGTTCATCTCACTGTCTCTGGCAATTTCTGCTGGTTTACTTCCACAACTCTTCCCTCATATGAAGAGCACATGTGTTTTTCCCTTAGACAACAACTTCTCCATCCATAGTACAGGAGCCCTCTCACTAAGGCCACTGTAACTTGCAGTTCTGTCTTGAGTCAACATCCCCGTAATCCTGTCTATGATCAGCAACTATCTAGAAAAACGGCAACATATAATCGTTAACCACATATCAACTTAGTTTCATCATCAGCAAGTTTCCAACTGCTTTGGATATGTTATTCTCAGCTCTTAATTGGTGTTAAACATCTAACACTGTTTTTCGTCTTTCTTCTTCTCTCCTCTTGCTCTCTCCTAATTTTGTTTTACCTGAATCTAATGGCATTAACTGTTCTCATCCAACACAGAACATCAGGGAAAAATATTTGATGGATTAAAGCACAGACTTGAGAAATTCCACATCATTGACAATCTACAGCCTGAGTTAGGCTGAGGGTTTAACAAAGGGCTACAAACATAGCACAAGACAAATAGCCATCTCTTATAAGCCTCTTTACCCTGCAAGGTCCCCATTATCATTCTCCAGCAGCAATAAATTTTTGTGAGAATTAAACATCCCTCACACTGCCTCATCGATCAGTATAACAGTCAGGTGCTGCTAAGTGCTTCATCAAGGGAGGATGCTGCATTACCAAAGTCCTGTTATCACTGGGAACTGGAAAAACAACATTTCCAAGCAAGAGTGAACTTTCAGAAGAGCCACTCTGCCTCAGTGCCATATTTTACACTATATTAAAAGCAGCAACAGTAGCTGATCTTTTCTTTCAGTGACTTTTTGTCCCCTTCCTATCACCTTGTGCACTTCACCATATTAAACATTATCACAGAGTTAATAGCCCAAGAGAGGCTTTTACCACTCAAACACCAGAAAACCCAGACAGGGTGTCTCAGCATGGCAGCCTCTCTCTCATGTTTTAGTACATTGAATTTAATAACTGACTTATCAGATCAGAGACCTCAGGGTTTGCCTTATCACCCTAAAACTCCCATCTCTCTTCTAGGAGGCCAGAGGGCAGCATGCAGCATTGGAATTTCTGCCACACTAATTTCACTTCAGTTTTTGCCATTTTAGAATACGAAGAAATCTTAACAAACCCCTTCTGAACATGACTGGATTTTCTTCAGTTTTTAATTTAGTTTTAGAGAACAGCTGTAGTCAGATACTCTCATTTCAAAGACTAGTGCAGATAATTAAAGAAAGGGCTCATTTACTCCTAAGTAGCTTGCAGGAAACTTTCTTCCCAATATGTGGCCTCGCTCTCCTCCCCCTCCTTTCTTCCATAATCACTATTTGTAATTTATTATATGTGCCTAATTAAACGTGGGATGCAACTGATCTTAAGTCTCAAGTTTCAGCTTATCTTGGTATTTGTGCAAGATGTTCTCATTTTATAAATTAACTGACCTAAAGCACAGAGAAGATACTAAATCTTCTGCTGGTTAGTACAGCCTAATATAACTATTGCAGCACGGACTGTTGTATGAGAGTAATTTCATTTTATAGCCATATTCCCAACATATGCCGGGGTGGGGTGGGGGAAGTGGGAGAATATGAGAGGGATTTGCCTCCAAAGAAGCCAGGTAAGTATATAAAGATAAAAGAATAGAAAAAACCCTCCATCCTGCAGTGTAAGTGTCAGGGCAGCAGCACCCTTCCTCTTGGACACATGCTGTTGTTTGATCACATACAAGGTTATTTCATCAGGCCCATCCACTCTGGGTGGCAGATGGATAACCCAGAGTTTTAGATGCACTTGCTGCTAAATCCATGAGAGGCCTTTGCTGGAGATCAGGAATAACATCACTGAACCATCACCTGTCCAGCAACAGCCTGGACTACACAAGGAGTGGGAACTCTAACTCAGGGAAAAACCATGTCTTATATACATTAGCCATACAGGGCCCTCTGCAGGGAGACAAACTAAAAAGGTTTTTTCCCTGCCTCAAATTTCAGCCTAAGCCCTAGAAATCATTTTGAAATTTTATTGACATTCAGGTTTGCTTTTGAATTCTGCATACTGTGAAGTACCTGGAGTTCCTAACACTGGATTTGACAATTGCAGAGTCCACGGCAGCAGATGTTGATACAAACAAATGATAATTTGGAAACACACATTTGGAATAATATGTAAAATTTTTATGTGTGTGCATTTTTTTAACTTCATATTTAAGGTCTCATAGGCTGCAATAATGGGTCAAAGACTTGCAAGAACAACCAAGTAAAAGCTGTAATTGTTTTATACTTTAATAATATATTACAACATTGAAGACTATTCAGAAGCTTTAACAAATACACAAAGTGACCATCTACTTATTTAGTAAAGCCACAAGAATTATTACAGTAATTCCCTGAAGTTTCCTCTACCTTACAATTTTCTTCCAAGTGCTGTTCAGGGAGGTAATTTTTATCCCTAAAATTCTAGCTGATTTGGGAAGGCTCCTGGGGGACAGGAATGAATCCAGTTACCTGCTGTAAGGGAAGAATATATTTAGCAATAATCCTGCATCTTTCTTGTTTTACCTTTTCCTTTTTACTTATTAAGGCAGGAGACCACACTGCCCATCCAGCCCCTCAAAGACCTTGACACTTCATTCACTTTCTCCCACAATGAAATGCAGCAGCTGAAGTGCAACTTAACCAAAGACAGGCTTTGAGTCTTGGTCTAAGGAAAAAGAAGAAAGGGGGAACATCGTAACTGTGTATTCTTGTTCTAACTTGGTATCATCTTCTCAGTTAGCAGAAGGGAAATCCTGTTTACACTACAAATTTAACAGCCAGCCACTGTACTATATTACCTATATTATTTTGGAGGCAAAGTTTGCATAACAGAACTCTTCCTGCCAAAACTAGCAGAGGAGCAGGTGAACAGAATTTCAGCAGGATCTCTTCCCTGGTCATAGCTGTTAATCATTTCTGCTCTCTAGTCCTTCTTCTTTCAAACCCACTCTTGATTTGGAATTTTAAAACGACCATTTTATTCATTATCCTCATGCCTTGATGGCACAGACTGAGCTGAGCTGGGACAGCAGCAGCAATGCATGGAAATCAGGACCCTCTAGGGGGGAAGAAAAGAGTGGTCATTTTTGGTTTCATCTTTCTATCATAACTTGCAAAGACAGAAATTTTCTTTATGATTGAAATCTAATTGTCCTCTTATAAGAGTCATGTCCTCCATTTCATCTAGCAAAAAAAACCACTATGCCTGTGAGCAGACCCTGTAAATCTTATTTCAAAGGAAAAATTCATCTTAATCCTTAAATAATCTCCCCAACAAAACTCCACTAAAAGGCCATCACCAAACAACTACTGAAAAAAAAAATAAAACTTTTTGCTTCAATGCCTTGCCAGTTGGATTCTGCTTTTGTCTTGTTTTAATTCTCATTGTTCCACCCACAGCCATCAGGATAAATCCACAGTAGCTCCAGCATGAAGACATAAAGCAATCACAGCTACAAAAATCTTCAGGATTCCCCCTAAATCTTCGTCTTTCAGGACTGCTCCAAAGTTCCCTTGCTGGGCAGAACATATTCCCATACTGATTCCCAAACAACAAAAAGGAGCTCGTTGCTATGGTGTTGCAAGAGGAAGGACAAATGCCATTATCAAATGTTAGTCTGAAGAAATATGACCCGAAGTTCTCTCAGCCCACAGTGTTTCAGCAGATCAGACCTTCCCTGCAGCCTGGAGGAACTGCAGAGAAACAGCAACAACAGAGAAGCACCAGAAGAGAAGTTAAACCCCTTCTGTCTGTTATTCCTCCAGTTTCTAAGTGCAATTAATCTAAGCAGCTTTGTATTTTAGTGTAAGATACTGAAATTCTTAGTAATTAAAAGGTGCATTCAATCAACTATTCCCTGTCTGCAAGGAGAAAAACATCTTTTGATTTTGCTTTCCTGGATGTGCAGTGAACTGATGACAAGCACCAACCTCCAGACTCATCACCTGCTGCCAAGGGTGATGGTGCCCACACCCAGAGCAGCAATCCCAGATTATCAGCAATCCCAGGCAAAACACACAGAGGGTGATGGAAACTTCCAGAGAAGAGGAACAGAACAGGGAAGAGCTTAGGGAGGGGAGGAGGGAAAACAACATGGAAAGATGCATTCTGGCTTCCCGCAGTAGAAATACTTGGGGGTTTTTTCAAAAAAGGTGTCAGCCTAAAAGGGAACTGATGACAGGCAGGGACTGTTGTGGTCCTAGGCACTGATTTGCACAGGCTTTCTGGCTAAGAACAACCACCTGGGCAGAACTAGGATGCACAGCTAATTTCCTTTGCATATTTTCAGCATGTTTCAAGCAAAATAAGATTTAGTTCAATATTTCAGGCCCCTAAAATACAGCAAATCAATGGGAGACAGGAGAGATTATTATTAAAAATAGAAACCCCACACACATTTTAAACTGAAAATCAACCAAATATTCTTGTTCCTTTCCTTTCGCATATCTGAGATCTACTGTTAAGTGTCATAAGCTCTGACAACTTCCCATCTTCCTGTCTTTAGTATATTTTTTTTGCTTTATTAACTGGGAAAGAGCCTCTTTTTTAGACACTTTAAAACTGAGATATAAAGTATTAATTCAATATTAATTTAACTATGCAACTTTGTGGAAACAGCATTAAAAAATTGGAATTGCCAAGTAAATAACAAAAATATGATCGTCTGGGTTCACTTGATTTAAAACTGTTTCCTACATCTCCACAAAGAAATTTATGATTCCAGTAATTTAATTTATTAGGGCAACAACTCTGGTTTTAGTAGTTTCTAAAAATCCACAGGAAGCACTCACCTTAAAAAAAAAAAGTTAGATTCCAGTGGTAATAGCAACCATAGCCTGAATCTACAATGAGTTTATTAATTATACATTGTTCTCAATGCATAATTATGTAAAGTGCAACAAATTTAGTCTGATTTAGTTTTCCCTCATGTAGCAAGAGTCCATCCATATTTAATGAGACCATTGTAGCAGAAGTGAAAATCTAAACACTCTGCACTGTCCACAGTTATGAAGACAATAAATTAGAACTTGAGCTTGGGTCTGTTGAGGGAAATGCAACAATTAAAAACTGCATCCAAAAATTACTCTTTTTAGTGGGGGAATAAAAATACTAAACATCACACTCCAACAGTTCTGCTACAAGCCAGTGATATTTTCTAATTCACATCAATGACATTTATTATATATAAATTTTCAAAGACAACACTAAAAACATAATATTGTTTCAGTCTGCCTGCAATAGGCCATGCCTTTTTTAAAGTATTCTACCCAATGTTTCCAAGTGTTCTTCCTAATGGCATTTCAGCTCCCTTCTCCCTGGCATCTTGAACGACATCCAGATTCCTCCGAAACCTCTTTATTTAAGACTCTCAATTTGTCAGTTCTGCAGCTTTAGTGACTGTTTTAGGTAGAAAATCCTGAAAACAAGAAAACACACCGGTCTGCAGCCAGCACAGAAAGGGCTGATGCAGATGGCCAATGAACTCAACATTCCCACCACAGACTTGCAAAGCACTTTTCCTTCACCATTGGCGTGTCAGGGGAATATTAACACAAAGCTTTTGGTCCATATTTTGTGATGGGCAAGAGCAGAAGAAAGGAAAAGCAAAGCCCCAAAATTCTCAGCCAAATTCCCTGCCAGATGCTTGTCTGAGGTCCCACTAATGGAGATGCAGAAGTGCAGAGCAAAGACAGCAGCACTGATGGGCCTGGTTAGTTTGTGATGCCCCAAAGGAGGTGGACCCAGAGAGGACAAAGGAACAGTGCCATGGAAGGAAACACAGCAAGATGTTTGTGTAGGAAACACATGCCAGGAAGTCTAGTCATAATGTGCCATGTTGCAACCAGCTTAGACCTGAGGCATGGGAAAAGAGAGGACTGCAAAATGACCAAAATAAAGGGGAAAACACTGCAATAAAATTCCAGATACTTTTTTCCCTTCCTAAACATTAAAATAAAAAACCCTTAGATTTCTGCCTCCAAATCCTCCCACTGCAGATTGTGAGAAGAGTTCCCTATCCACAGTAGCCTTGTCAGGCCTTCTTCTGGAGCAGTGTCAATGTTTATGTCGTGCAACAAAAAATGCGCCAAAAAAAACCCATTTAAATTAAATTTAAAAACCCCACACAAACAAAAAGAACAAAGACAACAAGAAGGTACACATTCTGCCACAGCAGATGGCAACATGCACTGTCAGAGTTTGAAAAACTTTCAGTTCTATCAACAAAACCTTGACTGAATCTTTCTAAGGATATTAATAGGGATACTTCCAGAAGTAAAAACTTCTGCAGTAGTAGAAAACTTTTGCAGGTCATCCTCCAAAAGGAACTCAAAAGCCTGAAACACTCTATTCAGTCTAATGTAGTCCTATCTTTGTTTTATTAAAGCTTGGCCAGCACCTCAGAAACCAATTCTGAGAAACTTCATAGCACTTTGGATCATTTTCCCCAATATCCAGTTTCCCCAGATATCCATTCTGAAAAAGCCCCAGAAGAGAAGCAGAACAGAGGAGGACTCTGAGGACTGATTTCCACTGGGCTCGGTGGTGTCCAGCCCACTGAGCAGCAGCTCAAAGCTCCCACAAGCAAATCCCTGCAAGGCTTCACTTTTGCTGGATCAACTCCATCTTTGCTATATCCAATATCTTCGTGAAAGCAAGTCTAGCAAAAACAGACTGATGAGAATGTAAATCTGTGCATTTGATTAAAGTCAGCCCAAGTTTGTCAAAACAAACCCAAAAATAACTCAGTCCATTTCTGGCAAATGTCGCTTTGAAGCCATATTCCATCCATGCTTTTCTCTGTCACCTCCCAAGCTAAATGTTTATTCCACTACTGCAGAAAAAGTAAAATCCTCTGTAGATTTTCTTCCCTTAAGATATTTCTCATTTTAAGCACTGCTGAGTGCATGAAGTTTGGCACGTGAAATATCAGTGCAAAATAGTCTTCAAGGCCCTAAACATAAAAATCAAATCTAATATTTATAGCTGAAGGAAAAAAAAAAGCTAGAAATCATGCATAAGGAAAACTCAGAAGAAACCTGGAAGCATCTAAAATATTAAATTAAAACCATTTATCTAAAGCAGAAGATAAGTTGAAGGAGTTTACAAAAGAAGGGAAAGCCGACAGTGATGAATGTAGCAATTTGGAAACTGAGAAAGAAAGAAAAGCTGAGGAGAAGTTATGGAGGAGGAGAGCAGGGATGACTAATAAAATGAGAGACTTCAGAGGGAGGAGAAAACCCTCTGGGTAGCTCTGTATGTATCAGATTGTTTCCCATGGCAGTAAAACAGAAATGGGCAACCTCATCCCTCTGCTGACTTCAGTGACCTCACTAGAGCTGAAAGGATAGAACAGGCTGCAAAAGATTAAGTTGAAGTCTCTGCAGTAAGACCCTTTCAACCCACTGCATAAACAGCTCATCTTCCCTAATGGAATTTTCAGTTTCATTATCTAAAGGCAGGTGAGATACGTACAGCTTTGACACTGAGGAAAGCAACAATCTGGATTGTTTGGGAAAGGCCCATTCTTCCATGGACCTCTGGGTTGCAATGGAGTTGGAGGTGTCTTTCTCCTGCTCTCTCCTGCTGCAGGATTTGTTATACAGAATGTGAGTCATTCTGGTCTTTGCTCTAAACAACCTCATTATTTTAATAGACCTGAGAGCCATTTAATGACCTGCTTGCAGTTGCTCAGAAGATGTTTAAGAACAACAGATATTTGTGTGGAATTCTCTCCATTCAACATCTGCTCTATAGCCTCTGACTGCAGCAGACTAGAATCAACAGCCTGTCCTGAAGGTTCAATCATTTCTTTTCTGCTGCAAGGTAGCACAATTAAAACTGTAATCCTAAGAGGGCAAAAACCCAAGATGCAAAAAGCACACGTTGAAGAATTTCTTCATAGCCCAAGGTTCATTACCACTAGAGGAAGCTTTACAAAATCAGAAATTAATTGCTTAACAATGGCAATCACTGATAGAACAGATGTTAATGTCATTACCACATTAAAAAACTGGCTAGGTAGTTAAGCAACCCTGAAGCCATATGCACATTACCCCACAAAAGTAATTTTAATCCAGCTAAGACATTCTTGAGCACTTGTGTTGTACCTTTGGATTGCTGACAGCCATGTCCAGCCTCCAGCCCATCTAATCAATACACATTCTCCTGCTCATCTACAGATGAGTAGGCTGTTTACCCCAGGATTCCTTAGGAAATAGCAAAAGCAAGGCACTGTTGGAATTATTAAACTTTGCAAGAATCTGAAAGACATCAAAGTGCCTTGCAAGTTATTCTATTCGAGCTTTTTGAATGACTCTGAACAGTATATTTCTTCATAGAGCAGCTTTTCTGCTCTGCTTATCCTGCACATTTCCCACCAAAGTCCCCCACCTACCTTCATGCTGGCCCACACACATCGTGTGTTCCAGCTGAGCATGAAAACAGAACCTTTCCAGGCCCCAGCTGACCAAGGACACCTTCAAAAGGCAAGTACAAATGCACTGCAAACAGGCTGCCAACCAAACCAGCGATGCCCTGGCCCCATGGTTTTAACAGCTGCTGGAGGAATCACTCTGCCTTGGTTGGCAATGCAAGAACAAGGCATACTATTGGAAGAGAATACCACATTTTCCTTCAGCTCTTTATTCATAAATGAAACTAACTTCTCATGGGGATTTATTGGGGCATTGTGAGGGTTTGGTATTTTTGTTGTTTTTTTATTTTCTATACCTCCTACATTGTTCTCTTTTCACATTGAGGGGTTCAATGTTTATCTTTCAGCCTTCTCTTACACATTGATTTTTCACCTGCTACTCAACGATAATGGCAATGACCTGAAAAAACAAGTGGCTGATGGTCAACTTCCAGTTGTATCATCTCAGTAAAAGAATTTAAAGGCCACATAATAAAACAGGTGATTATCCAGATAAAGTGGAAGCTTGTAGAAAATTAAAACAAATCCAAAAGAGTTAAAGTACCATTGACATTTAGAGAAAATGGACTATCAAAACATACATGAAACAGTAGAATACAACACCTGCTGCACACACAGGTCCATGATTTCTTGCTTGTCTCTTGTGTTTGAAGAAAACATTTAAACAGCATTTAAGCGCCTGTTTACCCAAGGCCCATGACAGCAGTGACCAAGGGACATTCCCAGCTGTGTTTGGGAAGCACTGCTGAGATGACCAACCTCAGTCCAGGATCCAGCAGGCAAAAGGCTCCTTTTGGCATGAACAAGTCTCCTTGACAGAAGCTTCAGAAGGACTTAAGATTTTGCACTGAATTCAATCCAGTCATTACATTCCTACCCAAAACGGGGGCACAATTGGTAGAACTTTAACCCATCCATCTTCTCACAGCCAAGCACAGACTGGAGGTACCTCTGTGTTTAAAGTGAAGGGATAAACACATGAAACTTAGGAAAATTTTTTCCTTCCTTTTATGTCAAGGGAATTAATAGAATAACTTGGACTTCAAGCACATTCCGAACACACAGGACACTTACACCACATGCTGCTCTCTGCAAACTCTGCTGGCTGGGGCAAAGCGTGTTCTGTCTCTCCCAGACAAATTAATGCTGCATTTTGAATCCTTGGTGGAGCAAAGAGTTGACACAATGTCAACATGAAATGCCAATTAGCACATTTTACCATGACAGCCACTACATCTTCCAAGGAAACTAGGGATGTTTTTACATCTTTTCTGGGAATGAGGTTGTTAGTAAACTCCATGGGTTCACATTCCTCTCAGGAAAAGCTAGATATATTCTTCCACAGCAGAGACAAAAGGATGGAGTCAGAAATGGGTCAAAAAAGCTATTTTACTGTTGAGGTAGAACAAAAATTGGACTTAAGAGCAAATAAGGACTTGTTGGGAATTAGCTCATTAATGAAGAAATCCATGCTTGTTTTTTGAAGAATCCAGAACATTCTTCCTGCAAACTATTTTTGTTTGACAGACACCTATGTGTGACTTGCATCTTCATGAGGAGGAAGAACTGCAACGATCCAGTAAACAGCAGAAGAAACTTGTTACTCTTTTCAGTAAGTGATGCTCCATCAAGGAGATTGCAAATGATGATTTCAAAGTCTAATAATATGGAAACCAGTATCTGGGAAAACAAAGGCATTCATTTGTATCTTCAAGATAAAGGTACAGCATGAGGCTGAATGGCTCAAAGGAAAATAAAATAGGAATTTCTCTCTGGAGTTTTCTTCAAACAATTAAGAACATTCTGACCTGGGGTCTCCAAGACAAACAGAAGGGCAATCACCTTCTGCCTGCCTTGAACGTGAGGCATGTTTGAACTCCCACAGGAATGCCTATGGTCAACTGCAGCCTTGCACCAGCTCAGCTCATAGGGATTTTTGCTATTTTGCTCTTTCCTTGGAGTAGTGCAGAGACACATTCTGGCACTTTGTGCATACCTAAAACTGGAAGTACACGAGTGTAAGAAGGTTATTCCCAAATCAACCAGCACACGAACTTTTTCTATCTTGCCTCCTGTGAACACATCTAGAAGTGTTCAGTAGGATGTAGAGAAACACCTCAAGAATCTTACAGGCAGTAAGAACTATCAGCCATTGTTAAGCATCTATGAAATTCTATATTGTTCTCCTATAAGGGATATACCGTTTTGAGTTGAGTGGCTTGAATTTCATCTCATCAGTCAGCCTGAGGCCAGGGGAGTGCAGGAGTGATCTGTCTATTATTTGTCTTGAAGTCATTATAACAACCATTACCAATTTTTGAGGCAGTTTTATTTAATGGCATCCATCACAGCTCCGCATCCCTCCACGGGCACTGCCTCAGCACAGCACTCACAGGCAGGATAACCAAGCCAGCAGACTCCAAAGGGCAGTGGTAACACATGCCCTGCAGCAGCAATTAGCACCAGAAAGGTCAAGGTTTAAAATTAGGTTTTGCTGTTTCACTTCATAGGAGCAATTTTGGACTAATAGCTGTCCCATTTCTTATTAGCTCCATGTAGTAAGTCAGACCATGAAAGCCCTGCAAGGCACACCTGACAACGATTTCATTTTTCATTACTAACACCTTCAGGCATTCTCCTTGAGCTGGCACAAGAATATTATTTACATTATGGTTAGAAAGTAGACAGACACTGCATTTTGATTGGTTTCATGTACTATATTTCTAGGATTCAGAATCTGCACTCAGACAAGGGGCTGAATACCCCTGAGACTCATTACTAAATACAGAGTGATGTAGACAAATGTTACTGTTCTAATCATTTGTACTTCTCAAAGGCATCAGCCATGCAGCTGCAGATCAACAATTTCAAGGTAGCTGTGAAAGACTCTTTTTATGCTTATCAATTTGCATATTGGAAACAGTAATACACTTCCTTACAGTTAACAAATGAGATGCTCGATTTACTGCTGATGTTTTTACAACTCTACATTTGCAATTCACTGCATTCAAATCAGAATGGAAAGGGTGGCTTTATGACGCTCAGCAGAGAGGTTTCCAGCACTATATATATATATCAGCAGTAATATCTTTCCACCCTAAATAACCATTGTCACTTGCAACAGTAGGCTCGATTCTGACTTCATCCAGATGCGTGGGGGTTTATGCATGAGCTCCTGATTATTCCTAGATTTTCCCTTCAAGCAGGGAATGTGTGCACCTCCATAGCATCAGATAGTGGCAGTCCTTGTAATTATCTTGTCTCCTTCGATTTTTCTTGGGCCTTCCAAAGATTATTCTCCCTCTCAGAAATTATTACACCCAGGAAAATGACATTCATTAAATACAGTGAGGCAATGCTAATATCAAGGACAAGGAAGGAAAAAGGGTTGAGTTTTTATCCTTTTCATTCAAGAAAACTGAATGAAATTACTTTTATTGTAATCCTGAAATGGGAAAAGATCAATCTCAAGTTTTAAATTCTATAAATCTTCAAAGCACTATTTTTTCCACAGACTTTTCAAGTTTATCTTTAAGATTTTAAATTTCATCACTGAATATTTATCTGTATCTCCCAGAAAACACGATTCCTGGGCTAAACAAGTACCTGTGTAATACCCACTCAGTGCATTCAAATATCCAGTGAGATAATTCCTACTTCTCTCCCCTTTACTATTTGCATTTAAATAGCCTGGCATTTCACTGGGGAGAAAATTTTGTTTAAAGGATATAACCTGTATTAGTTATACTTTTGTGAACAGAAAATTAGAATTACTAAAATAATTATACAAAAGCTCTTAAGAAGCCAAGACACGCCAACAACAAAGCCCAAAGCTGAGCTAATGCAAAGTTCCTTGACTCCCTAAGATCTATTCAATATTATCTGCAACTTTGGAAGTGATGTTATTTCTCTGCATGTCCAATAGCTGCATTACACTGATAACACATGTCTATATATCTTAGGGAAAAGTAATAAACCCTGCTGTGAAACACTATTTCCGTAGTATCTTGGAGGAAAGATAACTTTTTACACAAACTCATTTTTCATTACTGCAGCATTGTCTTCTCTCTCAAACAGGATATAAGATGATTCCACAGACAACCTCAAAATGAGTGTTTATCCAAGCTCACCCTTTACACAAAAGCTGCCAATCTCAAGAAATTAATAAAAACAGAAATGCATTATATTCCCCCAGAAAGTGAAAGACAACACTGAGATCAGCAGAGCTAAACTATTTCAAGTTCTTTTCAAGGCAAAGACATCACCTACCATGAGTTAAAAGGACAGTCTAGTTGAGAAATACCATTTTTACAATCAGTCACTTTTACTTTCCTTTTTTCTAGAGCAAAATAAGTAACTGGAAACATTAACTACATCACAAGACCTTAGGAAGAGCGATTTCCCTCCTTTTCCTAAAAAAGGTGTCTTTGCACTGTCATTCAGACAAATTTCATATTGTATTTTCTCCACCTTCTCTAGACATATTCCAAAAAAGCTTTGGGTATGTGTTGTAATGGTGTAAAGACAAAGGCAGCAGCTTCCACACTGCAGGGAACTCAGTGCACGAGACCCTTCAGCCCTGTTAGCGCTGTGAGAATTACTGAGGTTCACAAACACAACTGCTTGCTGTACTTCTGCAACTTCCTTCTAAATTAATTTCCCATTGAAGATGTTTTTGAATTATTAACACCACTGTAATGAGATAAAATGTTATTATAATCATATTGAAACAAAACAACACAGAATTTATTACTGTCAGCAGTGTGATAGCAGAGGTAATGCCACTCTGACTGCTGGGAGGGAAACAGAGGTGCAAAATTCCACAGTCCATCCAAACTTCTGCTGTGGCACAGGGAGGGACACACAACTCTTGGGTTTGGCTCTAACAGAAGCAATAAATAAGGTCTGATCTCCAGCCAACAATAACCATCTTCTGCTCAGCACCTGGAGCGGCTGCCAAAAGCAAGGGCTGCAGTAGTGCCTGCACACAGGGCATTGCTACAGACCCTTCCTACCCCAGGGTGGGTGCCCTCACCACACTCTGCAGGCTCCAAATCAGACACTCATGTCTCTGGCTGCAGCTGCTCCCTGCCCACCCTCAGCAATGCTGCCCAACCAGCAGGCAGAGCTGATCATAATGAACTAGAACCTTTGGACTCCTTTCCAGCATTGTGATAAAGGCTTATACCCTAATTCAGCTACATCACTGTGAGTCTTACAACAACTCCTGCCATGGGCTGCTCACAGTCTGAGCTGGGAGAACAAGCTTAAGGGAAGTTCAACACACTGCTGAGTTTAAGTTACTCATTACCCAGTCACCCACTGGCACCATTCAAGGTGAGTTCCTGGCCCCCGTTCTGCTTGGCAACCTCACCTCCCTCTAACTTATGGTCACTGACCTTGAATTTCAGTAGCCTGGAATTTCAGACATGGAATTTTAACCACTGAAGAGACATCTTGTAGAAATAAAAATATAACTTCAGAACTAGACAAGGCATCACATGCCCAACAAAGTTCAGACTAACTGAGCCCAGCAGCCTCTTCAGATGAAGAGCCAAGGACTTAGGAAGGGTGCACAGCTCCTCTAGGACAGCTGACAGTACACCCCAAGGAGTTTTAGATGAACAAAATGAAACATCAATACCTTTCAAGCCTTTATTATCCATAAATACACTTAAATTGCAATTTTTTAGGTTTTGATTTGAGTGATTAGCAAACCTGTGACAGGGAGCATCACAAGTATACCGAAATATAGCATTAAAAACGTAATTTTACTCTCTTCAAAAATTGAGAAGAGGAAAGGGAAACATCAAAAACTAACATTGTTTTGAAGTGGGGCTGGAAAGGAATGCTTGGGGGACTCAGGGAAGGATTTCTTTGCTTTTTTGTGGATATCTACATCCCTGTGGACCTCTGTGGGCTGCAGGGGAACAGTTGCCTCACCATGGTCTTCGTCTTCACCACAGGCTCAGCTTGAGCACGTCCTTCTTCACTGACCTGGGTGTCTGCAGGGCTGTTCCTCTCACATTCTCACTCCCCTATCCCACCACAGTTGCTGTTGTGCAGGTTCTTTCCCCTTCTTAGTTCTGTTATCCCATCACTAGTGGGCTCAGCCTTGGCCAGCAGTGGGTCCAAGCTGGTGCTGACTGGCATTGGCTCCACTGGACATGGGGGAAGCTTCTGGCAGTTGCTCTCAGAACCAACCTCTGCCACCCCCTGCCAGTAAAACCTTGCCCCACAAACCCAATACAATAGTTGTTTATTTTTACTGCTATTCAGTCCCAGCAAAATTTATCCAACCCCTGTTGAAATACACCACTGTTATTTTACTCTGTTCTTTGCCTCCATTTGCTATGAACAACCCAGAGGCAAACAGGGCAGTGGGAATGGTGCTGCAGGATAAGGTCAAATGGTTATTTCTCCATCCAAGCAGATTTCAAGCCAGAGACTGGTTCATTATTCCCACACCAACCCCAGTAACCAGCCAACTCAAGTGAACTTCAGCTGAAATGAGAGTGCCCAGATCCCGAAGGTCCTGACCATGTCACCAGTGCTACACAAGCTGCTGCATGTAAAAACAAAACAAGAACTGTACCTGAGTGGCTGCTCTGGACTTGGGACTGGGCAGAGGTGGGATGGTGAATCCACTGCTGTTCTCCTCAGGAAGCACAGCCCACTGCCACTGGGAGCTGGGTTTGAGCCAGCATGGCAGGAAAAGACAAGGTGCCCAAGTCTCTCATTTGGCAAAGGGGCCTGACACTGCTGCCATGCCTGACACTGAGGAAGCTGGGGGAGGTCACACAGGCAGCCTCGATATCCCTCAGCCTGATTACCAGGGCATCACCACACAGTAAGGAAAAGGGAGAAAAGGAAGGTTTATAAGAAATTTCCTGAGTGAGGTCCCAGGTTAATCACTGAAATCACTCAGTCTTAATGAGAGACCAGTGAACTGCATAAAGCCAAGGCTTGGCTCAGACACTCCTTATACACTGAAAACCCTTGTTTAAATTTCTGCTGTGACTGATTCAAACCAGAGATTTGAATTTAGGCCTCACACATTCCAATAAGAAATATAATCCAGTTATCACTGTCTGGCAGGGACAGGACTCCTTTACAGCTGTGCTACTTTTTAAATAAATGTTTACTGCAGGCAAGATACAAAGATAAGTCATGACTTATAGCCAGTCTATGGCAGACTACAAGATTCAGTGTCCTTCCCACAAAGTTTTAATTTACTTGTATGAAGAACAGCTTGAGCTGCAAAGGTTCAGACCAAACCCCCAGAGAGTCCTGGAGCACAGCCTTCCCTTCTTTTTGTCAAGTCTTTATCAAAAAGGTATCAGAGAAAAAATAATTTAAAAATATCTAGAGGAAAAATTGTGAGCCCACATCCCTCACAATGCAGAGATAGCCAGTTTACAAACAGACAATATAAAGAAGAGAATCTCCAAATTCTCCTCACATTAAGAAGCTGGATACATTATATTAATACAATTCTGAAAATTACTGCTAATATTTTTAATTCAGATACTGCTTTCTCTAAAGGTACTGCTGGAACAGAGCCCTGAGATTCACAAGATGGCATACTATGAAGATATACACATCTGCAAGCCACTCTATGCTCAAAACCTGAGTTAACCGTGTATAGGAGCAATATTTCTCTTTTGTAACTTGTAAAATAGTTTTGTTATTGTATCTAGGAGTTTGGCTTTATTGTTCACTTTCAAGGAGACTGGGTGGTCTGTCCTATATATAACTTGAACCAGCACAGAAGGACCGTTGTGGATACAAATGGACCAGCCCTGGTGGGACCAACACCATCACAAAATTTAATAGAGATTAGGGTGTAAAGAGGTCTTTGTTTCACGTGGGAGGCTTGAATCATTCCCTGCCTTGCTTCAGACACACAGTACACATTCATGCGTGTGCTTTTCAGATCATCTACCCTTTTACAAATCCTGGTCCTGAGGACAGGAGTCCTCAATATCAATTATAATAAGAAAAATAATACTTTGGAGAAATAGCATTAGTGTATACAGAACAGTCTGTGACCAAACCCAGTAACATGAAGTCTGTGTGTGAGAAAACAATTCTAGTAGTTTTCAGAGATAAGGAACTGGGAATTTGTGTCACTCTCGAGGATATCTCTCACTTCTAATGGCTTCACTCCTCTTCAACCAGCCACGCACCAGAGTCTGCACTGTGGGCAGCTCTGGGCCACTGGCAAGACAAGGGCTTTTCTGCTGCCTACCTGAATCCTCATGTTTAGTTTTTCCAAGCAAAAAGGATATGCAGGAAAGGTTACATCCATCTCTGTTTTAATACACTCTTGGATGATAGATGAGTTCTAAACTTTAGTTTGTGCCAAGACCTTTCTCACAGTCCAGAAAGCAAAAGAGCCCCAAGACAGGAAATAATGTGTATAAACATGACCTGAAACAGGTCAGTAGCCACGAGGTTCAGAGCAATTAATTTCTAGCTCTCACCATACTCAAGTACTAAGCCTGCATGAAAATTGCTTATTTTCATATTAGCAGCACTGACAACTAGGTTTTCCAAATGACAGCCTATCAGAGATAACCCTCTAGGTTGATTTTGCTTATAAACAGACCAAAAAACCCCTATTATATTAACAGAAACCTTCTGCCTAAGGATCATAGAATGGTTTGGATTGAAAGGGACCTTTAAAAGCCACCTAGTCCCATCCCCCAGCAACCAGCAGGTACATTTTCAACTAGACCAGGCTGCTCAGACTCCCATCCAACCTGACCTTAATGTTTACAGGAATGGGGCATCTGCAACCTTCATAGGCAACCCGTGGCAGCGTTTCACCACCCTTATTGTAAAATATTTCTTCTTTATATTCAGTCTAAATCTAACTTCTTTTGGCATAAAAGAACTACCCCTCATCCTATCACAGCAAGGCCCATCTTTCTTATAAGTCTACTCTGAGAACTAAAAAGCTGCTACAAGGTCTCCCCTGAGCCTTCTCAATTCCAGGCTGAACAGCCCCAACTCTCAGCCTGTCTTCATAGGAGAGATGTTCCATTCTCTACTTTTGTGGCCTTCCTCTGGACCCACTGCAACACAGTAACATGATCTATTTTGTTTTAAATCCCACCTTCATCTCTACCAACCATAAAGCAAAATTTAAAATAAATACATGATATGAAATAAAAAACAAGAGCAAACTATCATGAACAAAAAAGGAGAATTTGACATGATAAAAGAGAAATTATGTATAAATGCCAGCCAAGAGGCCATGCTAACAAACAGCTTTGAGACAAGTTTGAAGTAGTCATGAAAAAAGGATGAGGCAGGACAGGGGTGGTTCCATGGACCTGCATGCAAAGCCACCTGTGTGAAGCTTTAGCAAACCCTCTCTTCCCCAGAAACAAAGGATGCACACAAAGCCTGCATGTGTTTAAAACAGTAGCTCACCAAGATTCCTGCAAGAGAGACTAGCACTAGGGAAGTCTGCTCTGAGAAATCATCTGGAAAACCCTGCTGTACCTGCATGGCAAACCCTAACATTGGTTTCTTCCAGAGGACTGAGAAAAACAACCCAATAAACATGCCCTGCAGCAGTGGTGCACCCAACAGAGAAACTTTCAGGAAGGGTGAGGAAAAGAGAAAGTGTAATTCAGCAAAACAATGGAAGTCAACCATGACCAGACTGGGTGAGGATGTCAAATAAGTAGAACATATCCCACTAAAACACACTATGCTGTGTGGTGGTGATTAAAAAAAAAATAGCACCCTCCAATAGGTCAAATACCCCATGTAAAAACCTGCTTACCAACTCAACAGCTCTGCTGGAAATATGTGATAGCCATTACACTTAGACTGGACAGAATCACACTGAAAAGGACAAGAAAAAGCCTGTGGCCATTTCAAGTCTGCTTGAAAAAAACACACAACACAAGCTCCAGCTGTTTAAATTCAGCACCACATCCCTTGTGCTGCCTGATGCAATACCTTACATAAAAACAGTATGGCAATAAAATAAACAGTCCCCCAGGCAGGGAAGGCAGAAGGGGTAAAATGCTGCAAAGAGCTCATGTCCCTCATTCAGGCTGCTTGGATTGTGAAGGAGAATGGCCTGTGACAGCAGCCTGGATGCCTGCAACACACTAGAGAGGCAGGATTATTGGAACAAGCAGCTTTTCCTCTCAGACAAAATACCAATCAACAAGCTTTGGGGAGGGGAGAGATTGGCAAGGGAAAGAGCAAATCCCTGGAGAAAGCAGAGAGACCTTTGTGCTCATTCCCAACCTCCAAAAAAAGAAAGGGCACACTCCTACTCTTTTTTGTTTGAAAAAGCTGTATTTTGGAGTAGCAAGCACAGCTGGTCTCTGTTGGACATGGTCAGAACTTGCAGAACTAATGCAGTCCATCCCATATGACCTCATCAGCTTTGGGAGTTTTTGGTGTCCAGGTGCACCAAGACTGTCAGTCAGAGAAAGATACAGGGAGAGCCCAGTTAACCCTAAGACAGCTGGTGTCCAGGAGAAAATCCTGACAGTGCTTTGGAAAAGCCAAATCCAGGAGACAGCCCCATCCAGACAGCTGCCACTCCTTCCCACCCGAGGGTCACTGACAAACAGCAAAGAGGGTGTGGTGAAGTTGTTCAGGTCAGGTCTGAGGAACCAGCTGGAAGAGATGCCTGTTGTGAGGGAGCAGGTCAGGACTGCATTGATCATTAGCAGCACAGACCCCAAAGCAGCCAACAAGCCCCCACCCCGGGCTGTGAAATCTGTTGGCCCAGTACACACAGCACTGAGAAAGGACTGGATGTGCAGCTTCCCAAAGCAGACAAGGCTGCAGACTGCCTGAGCTCCACTTGAAACACAAGAGCAGCCAAATGGGGTCAGGTGAAATATTCCACCTTTCTGTGTCGTAACATTGGTCATAAGCAGAGGTCATAGGGAAGTTAGAACAGGCTAAAATTGGATAATGCCTCCCCCAATTCTCCTTCAACCTTTCAGAACCTTGACCCAAGTGTTTAGTAATACTCAGTGGTTTTTCATCTGGTCCAGACCTGGGAGGTTCATAAGAGTTTGGTCATACCTAATGGTCACCACCAAAAAGAGCTTCGGGTACACATAGCCAAGAGCAAATCTCTGCAGAACTAGAGTCCTCAGAGCTGAAAAACCTCCCTGTGCCTTGCCATGGACAGCCAGAATTAAAAGAATCTTTCCCTCTGTTTTATTTGCTCAGATGCAGAATTGACTGTCTGAGGAGGTACAGGCCCATCCCTTCTCAGGTCACCCAACTCTTCTATACAACCCAGATCAGTCCTGTGAAATCCAGAAGGGACAGGGAAAGCAAACACCATCTACAGAGCTCTGTAAGCAGCAGGCAGTGGTGCCACTGTGCCCCTGCACTGGGATGCTGCTCTGCCCTCACAGCCAGGCTCTGAGCAGAGCACCCCGTAATTCACAGCTGTGTTGCTGACTGTCATCAGAGTTAGAACTGCTGTACCAAGAAGAGACCTCACTGAAGGCTCACTTTTTTCAAGTCATTTCAGCAGTTTACAAGGCACAATCCAGGGGAGAAGACAGTTCAGCTATAAAGCTAGTTTGGATGAGAACTTGAGACAGTTGCTTAACCCTCACAGAAGGCGGCAAACGCTTCCTTTGTTCAGTTTAATTGATAGCAGATTTACACCTGCAAATATAAATGACTTTCACAGACTTGGCTTAACATCTAGAATAAACAAATCTGAAAGCAGACACTTATTTGTGAAACAGCTTTGCATCCCATATTTATAATCTCTGTGCTATGTCCATACATCAATGAGAACAGTTCAGCAATAAGCAGCCGTCGCTCCAAGTTTCTGCAACTTTTTTTATTTACTTATGCTTGCAGTGTTCTCTCTAAGCCTTAACATTTTATCCTAAACTAGGGAGAAAGCCTATAATCATTTTTCTTTTGTTTACTTAACTTATACAATTGTCCTCCACTGGAACAGCTGTCACCAGAAATTTTGCAAATACAGCAAGAGAGAACTCCACTCCCATCCAGCTTTGACTTTTCCAATAAATTAAACATGAAAGGCAATCCGTGTACCATGCAGAGTTTCTCACCTGCAGCAGCCTCCCACTGTTTGATCTGGAAAACTTCACTTCCTAACCATAAACCTCCCACCTACAGTAGAGCAAGAGAGAAAGAAAATGAGTCAGGAACTTTTCTCAGGCTCAAGAACTTAAAGAGAAAGTCACACACAGAGAAGAAATGTAGAAAACTGTAGTACAGCTTGCAGAAACATCACTAAATTCTGTATTGCAGAACATTTGATGAAGAGAAAAAGAAACAACTGAATTTCCACACTCTCATAAAATGTGAAACAGCCTTCTTGCTTTGTAATTATTACATAGCTACAAAATAGTAGTCCTGTCATGGGTACAGCACCACTAAATACAAGAAAAAAATTCTATAATGATCAGTTTAGTCATCATCTCATCACAAACAGTCTAAAAGTGAAGCAAGAAAATTTAGATTATAGACTACAGAAAAAAAAATACCCTGAACATTGTGTCACATTAACCAGAAAATAAAACTGAAAGACAGGCTTTGTAAGTGCTCAGAGCACAAGGAGATTATTGCAAGGGCTGATCCAAAAACTGTGTCACTCAGTCCATCATGAGTCAGGGAGAGACCAGATGGACCAACAGAAGATGTTCAATCAGATGGTCCCAAGCAATTATATAGTCCATGGTTTAAAACATACCAGAAGTGATAGAGATCATCTTGCTTCTATTCCCATCTGTCCCTGGCTCACTCAGACAAAGAAGCTTCAGAACATCTTTCCAAAGGGAAGGCTATTGCTGTTCCCAGGCATACAGAAAGCACCAGGTTATAAAACCTGCACAGTTTGAGCTCACCTCCACAAAGTACCTTGAAATACATCACAATTCTTGAAATAGAAACTTTACAGATACAATCCCAAAAGTCTGAAAAGTTCTAAACACCATTATAGCCAAGGCAAATGTGTGGATTCCAGCCACAGCTGAAGGCAAGTGTACCTCTTAGGGGACATTCTGAAGGGACAGAGAAAATGAGTCACTAGAATTGGTTGTTGCCAACCTTTTCTTTTCCAAACAAAATCACAGCTACACTGATTGTCCTATAGCTTTTAGTGGTCATTTTGTGCTCCCCTTCACATCTTCCAGTGCATGGCACACATCCAGCACTACTCTTGTTACTAACCCAACAAGCCTGCACTGCCTTCACCACCAGTAGTCTGAAACAAACAACCACAAGCACAGCAGGGCTCTGACACACACAAAGCTTACTCCTTACTGCAAGGCCATGTAACCTGTTTCTCAGCTTCTTCTCAGAGTACACCCTCCCTTCCACAGACTTCAGCTGTTGGGATTCAGTGCAGAACATGAAAGGTTACAGTCCACTGCTCCAAGGAGCAAGCTGCTGGAATGGAGATGCAGAAGAGAAGCACAAGGATTATTGTCCTGTAAAACTCTGCATCAACTCAAGCTGGGCTGGACAGAGAGCAATCAGCTTTATCCAAATTATTTGCATGTGGACAAAAACGCACAATAGAAGGATCACCCATATGGAAACAGTTACCTTCTTTTATGCCCCCAAACTCACAGACCACTAGGGATGCATCCTGTTACAAATTCCCATGCAGGTGGGAATATTTGTTTGAGACTGTTGATGAACAGGAATTCAGTTTTGAGGGAGGGCATCAGCTTTAAAGACAGGCCTTGTTCACTGTACAGACATCCAACAATGCATCCAGTACAGGTCTCATTGGTTTTTCAATAACTGGTGTTACTCATTTCCATCTCCTGCATCCTGAATTTCCTTCCCTGCAGCAGTTCCTGTGTCCGGGCCATTTGCAATGCTGCATGATCCCTCTCCCAGCTCTACTGTCCCACTTCGCTGTAGCCTGAGCTCCCTGACCTGCGACTGAGCCTTCCACTGTGATCAGCTTCATCAGGGATCCGCCGCCTCGCTGCCTAATGAGCTCAGAGAAATTCTGAACATCTTGTCATGGTGTCACTTTAACAGATTATTTTTCCTTAACTGAGATGGGCAGGAGGCAGTACCTCCATAGCTGCCTTTTGGATGCCAAGGTTGAGCTGCTGACTTCAAAAGCAAGGTTGGGGTGGATCCCCCTCCCCTTCCATTTCCACTGCTCCATTTGACATTTTGGAGTTCAGAGGGCTCTGTGCAGCAGCAAGAGAAATAATTTCTCATGTGGCCAGCTGAAGCCTCTAAAGAGAACAACAAATTAACAGCAATGGATTACAAGAAGTAAATCAGGTTTTGCTCATATGCAGCAATGCTCTGCCCCCAAGGGACAATTTTTATAAATACAATATTGTTGATATTCAAATGTTTCCTCTCAAATCCAGACTCCCACCTCTTTATCAGTGGCAGGTACTATTGTCAGTGTAAATGAACCACCATGACAATCCATGGGGCAAAGAGCAGATTGAAAGGCTCAAGACTGTCAAACTGTTTGTGTTTCTGTAGTAAACAGCTTGTACTGCAGCTCCAAAGCAGGTCTTACATAATCCAAGTTTCATATTCATCTTCATAAAATTCTAATTTTATACAGCAATAGTGTAAAAGTCCCTTAAACACAAGAATGATTTTATAAGTTTCCAGAGACCTGATGTCATTTGGGAACAGTGTACTCCATTTATGCATTATATCTGAAAAAAAACAGAGTCAATACAAATCACAAAGAAACACAGTGAGTGTTTTACAAGTTTATAAATCTAGGGCTACAGATATGCAGGGACCACAATTTCAACCTTTAAGCACCATAATTTATGTACACAAAAAGATTCATTTTAACTTTCCAGTATACAAAATGTGAGCAAAACATGTTACAGCAGGAGAAAATATTTGATGCACTAAAATAGCACTAACTAAAAATGTTTTTATTATCATTGCTCCACTGCACAAGTTCAAAGGCAGTGGCCTGAGTATGTGACAATGCACATCAGTAAGACATGCTGTGACAACAGACACACAGAACATGTGCAGTCTTCAACATATGCTCAAGTTTGCCTGATCATTCCATAAGTTTCTTCTTTATCTTTCTCTTCCCCATCAAGAAGGATTAGGAAGAATGAACACATGAGAAAGGGTACTGATTCCCAGCTGGTGAAATGCAATGTTATATTCTTCATGCCTGTACATACCTCTGCTCCCTACCAACACAAGTGCTGCTCAAATGCATAATGGCAAAAGCTTAATTAGCAGTCATCCTCTGACAGGAAGCAGGCAAGTACACAGAGCAGCAAAGATAATGTAGTTCCAAAAAAAAAAAAAACTTTTTAAAGTGTGCAACCTGGACACAATTTTACTTTTTTAAACCCAGATTTAATCACTGCTTCCCAGCTACATCTGTCCTGCAGCAAAGCATCTCTGTGTGCTAGCAGCTGAAAGCTATGTCAACCATGCTTCAGTGGGGCAGAAAAGTACCTTCTGTTTAAAGAAATTGGACTTAAGAGCCATCTTAACAGACAAGTTTTAACACTACATGTCCCACCAGCTCCTGGGGTGGCACATGAGACTGTGTGCTTGGAAATCCTGTCAGTTGGGGTAAAGGTTCAGGTATCAGAGGCACTTGAGACACAGCACATCACACAATTCCACACACTCATACACATGCAGAGAAGGCACCACCAGTGGTTTAGAGGAGATTCACAGCATGGCCAGAATACAGGGCCACTTCAGGCACAAATGTAGTAGATGCCCAGTTAAATAGAACAAACACACACCTAACATGAAGATGTAACAATCATAGAAAGCTCTCAGTGCATCAGGTGGCTATTTAGATGCTCTGCTGGCTTTGGTTTAAACCCTAACCCGTTTCAAACTCAAAAGCACAGAGAACAGGAGACATGCTCAACCCCTCACCAGAACAAGGAATCAACCCTGTACATCCCTCACCTTGGCCTTTGCTCCAAAGTCCATGCCACTCCTCAAGTGCTAATACTACCTCACAGGCTTACTTTAAGAGAGGTCAGGAACAAACACTGTGTAATCACAGAACCCATCAATCAGAAGCCATCCTTATTCAGCACTGCTTGGAATCAGCAACATGCTCAGCCTGGGCAAAGCTTCAGGTTTGCTGGTCTGAACTGAGCTCCACCAAAATTCATGGAAACATTCTTCCTATAGATCAACAAGCTGAAGCACAAGGTGTTCTCACAAGCAGGCCCAATACCTATTTTGTAAACAAGAAAAGTGAGAGACAGATGGGTTCCTGCTCATCTTTCACCTCAGTGGTATCTCAAGTAGCACCTTCAGCCATGACTTCCAGCTGCTTGTTCTGGTCTTCCAGTGCAATAAAGTACAAGTGCAAAGCCAGTTTCAAATAAAGCCAAACACAAAGTAGAGACCTGACTGTCCTTAGATGGGACCAATTAGTAAAGGCTCAGTAGCTCTGTAATGATCTGGGCTGTGGCACAACTGGCAATCCTCCCTTTAAACAGAACACAGATGAAATCTGGGTAGTTCCAGCTGCTTCCCTCCTATTTTCCATCCTTCTATCTTTGTCCCACATTGCTACCAATTTTGCTCAGTTTTAAGAGGTCATTCACATTTTCCTTACTACCCCTTATCACTGCACTGCCTAATTAACAGTTGTGGGACAGTAACAGTAGCTTTTCTAGAAGGTTTCCATCAGTAAATCACCAAGCTTCTAACAGAAGTTTGCATCATCCCCTGTTTGGAGATGAGAAAACAGATCAGGAAGAAAAAAGTGACTCATTCGCCATCCAGCAAAGTAACAGCAAAACTAGACAGAGAAATGTGGTACTCCCAGTGGCCCCTGTACCAAGTTTTCAGGCTGCTGTCCCAGTGAAGGAGCAGCTTGCCTTTTCTTCTCACAAATTAGACCACTCCCAGGATGCAATAAAGAGCTTTCTCTACAATCAAGCCTGTTCCAGTCACCACCATTGTGGTGGCCTTGGCCCAAGCCTCCATTAAGTTTGAAAAAGCAATTCACATAAGAAGTTTAAAAGCTAGTTTAGGACTGAAAACAAAGAAGTAATATGGAGAAAACGCTAAAATAAACTACACTTGGTATTTTAAGTCTAAAATAAAAAACACACACTCAAAAATAAGCTTAAGGTGAAAGAAAATGTACCTATATATTACAAATATCAATGCATGCTGTTATACACACTATTTATTTTAGCATTTGCCAACTGATGTAGAGCATCAGAAATTAACAACTGCCCTTACTGTTTCAAGTGCAAACTTGCTTTCAAGAGAAACATGTTATAGAAATTTTGTGCAGCACATTTGTAACTCCTATAGTTAAAATAAATTACATGTTTGGATTCAATTATCAGACCTCAATGAGTCATAGTTCTCATGTGGCATTTACTCAGGGGGAAAAAAAACCTTGGAAGCCTCTAGCACCACAAAGAAAATTCACAGGGAGGGTGAATTCAAGCATTTGAAAAAAAATGAGAGGTACATTAATCAGCAGGCTCAACTTCCCAACAGCAGAAAAAAAATTTATTGCTTGTCTCAGGCATCCTTCAATCTGACCTGCAAAGCAAGCAAATTTAAAGTAACATCCAGTGCCTTAGTGAGGCTCACAGGCTGTGAGGCAAAACTGTCTCCATTATTTGCAATTCCCACACACATATAGACAAGTGTCTTAGCCACATCAAGGTCATTCAAATGAAGACCATTAAATTAAGTTTTCCTCCAAAATGAGGGCTCATTATCATGACTAATTAAACGATGACAAAACCTTCTGAACAGTCCCAATCCTAAATGAAGGCTTATTCATGACTAGAGCATTCTTTAGAAATGAATTTGATTAAAACTATTAAAAGCCATTTGAGTCTCTCTGTTAAAGGTCTCCTGCCTATCAATATTAGAACTGTATAAAATGCTACAACATATGATTTTGCTATTTGTGCTTTCATTGCATACTTTTTATTGATCTTCTGGACTCACTAGTTCCCTATTTTTGGCAATTATCCATCAATATTTGGAAGTTAGATTATGTGGGAAAAAGGCACAATGTTATGTTTTTCCCCAGTAACATTAGAATGCCCATATGGGCAGATTGTACCTCTTAGAGGAGCTTATTCTGCCATTACCATTTCACATTTCTGGATTAGATACAGTGTCAGACACATGGTGAGTGGCTCTCAGTGCTAGAACACAAACAAGCTCATTTCTTAGTGGCTTGTACAGGTAGCATTACTTGGACGGCACAAGACACACAAACAGTATTTTGTGAGCTCATCCAGGATCTGAATGTGCCTTTCCAAGTGCCTGATAGAGTTAGCAGAGGAGCACAGATAACAGAAAGAATATTAAAAAGCTTTCACTCCCCTCTAGAGAGACTACTGTTTGTCTTATATATCAGGAAGAAGCTTCTGATGTCCTGTCTGCAGTCCCCATATGAAACAAACTATTCTCCTTCTGATCCACAGCTCAGCTAATGAAACATCTCCCATGAGTTTCCCCTCATCTGAGCCTCCCACCCCATTACAAGCAATGCAGAGAATTCCATCACATGTTTGAAATGAGACCGAGTCTCCTGAACTATAAAATTATTTTCAAGACACAGAGGGCTAAGAATCTGTGATGCTCAGATGAGAACTCGGGGTCTTCTAAGTTTCTTCCTTTTCAGAGCAAGAATGGATTATGTGGTGCCACTGCAACTAACAAAGGAGCTACAAAATCCCATTCACCTGAGCACTGTTAACATGAATAACCAGCTGCTCCCTCCATCTCTCTCAGGCTTTGCCAGAATCCCCAAGTCCCAGAGAAGCTCTTCCTCCACCTTTCCCCAGGGCTGTGCTCACCGCTGAGCTTTTCCCACAAGGGAAACTCATCCCCAGGCTGCTGCCATCAGTTCCCTCAGTCTCATTGAATTAGCCTGGCCACATCCATGTCCCCAGGTCTGGCACAGCAGCTTCCTCCATTCCCACCATCACAGGTGGGGTGACACTGAGGCTGAAGCAGGAAGGGCTGTCATATCCATCTGCTCTAACCAGGCCTTTGAGAAGTGGCTCCCATTAAGGCCTTCTTCCTACAGACAGACTGTTGCTCATTGCTTCTCACTTCTGAGCAGGAAGCACTGGAAAAGATCCTGTGAGATGGATCCCCACACTGTTGTGCCTGGGAAGCTGAAAGCAGCCAGAAATCATGCAAGACGGACAATAAGATTTCATGCTGCACTTCTCAGATCACGTTGTTGAGGGGATGGCTGTGGTCTGCATTCCATAATCAAATGCTCCCACTGCCTTATCAAGAACACAGGAATAAGTCAATCTAATTCTCAGAAATTACAGCTTTCAAAAGTGCATCAATAGAGTAATAGCAATGGGGTTCTCAAGTACCAAACCTGCCAGCGAGCAGGGAAAATGCTGGAGAAAGGAAGCTAATCTAGAGCAGCAGGCACAGGGACATTAAAGAACAGCATGCCCAGACCTTTGTAAGGCACAACCCTGTGGTGACAATTTGGGAAAAGGTGAAAAGCTTCTAAAAAGATTTTTTAACTTGTTCTCCATGAGGGAAGATGGTTCCAAGAATGAAAAGAGACTTCTTAGGGCTCTGAAGAATATGGAAAAGCCTATCTAACTCCAGACCTCCTTCTAGCACGCAAAGATTAAATTGATCAATTTGCCACCCAGGATACTTTTTACACAATGCACATCTCTGAAACAGGCTCCTTCATCATCATCATCTTTTTTTCTGCTTTGCTCTGTCTCAATCACCACATAAACCTTTCTCTCTGCCTCTCCCCAGAATTTAATTCTTTGGATGAACTTCTTTATCTCTGCCTAATGCTGACCTGTCTTTCTACCTTGGAGAAATACATCCCATAGAAGCAAAACACAAAGAAGGAAGGATAGCAGTGAGTTGTCATTATAAAATGTACTTACCCCATTCACTGTGCTTTACATCAAAAAGTCACTCAAAACCCAAGTCATGAATCAATTCTCCATTATTGCAAAACATTATAATCCACTTGTATGCTTTGCCAACTTTAAGATTAAAGTTACACTGCCAAGACATTTTTATAGCTTTTAATTTTATTTTTTAATCCATGTTTTAATACCCTCTCACTAGGCTTGAAAAACAAATGTCTTTCCCTATTGATTCTGTTCTTTCCCTTTGGCAAACATCATTTTATGTTTTCCCTCTGAGTTACAATAAATCAAGAGTGAACACACCTGTTCTATTCCATGATAACAGTTACTCAGGATCAGTTGTGGCCCCCTCCCTGCTTACCAGAAATGTCATCATTCCTGACTCAGCACTATAAAGGGTGACTAAGCACCCTCACAACTGTACTTTTGGTACAAAGACTGAACAAGCCAATCATCTGAGAGTGTTCTATAAAATATATTAGCAAGTGTTTGCTTCTGTTAATTTTGTGATTGGCTAAAGGACAAAGAAATCCTTTTAAAAATCCATGTGAGCTCCTAATAAGTGGCACCATGACTCAGGAGAGCAGGACACCATCTGCTGTGCCAAGCCTTGCTTGAGACTATTGCAGGATCTTAAACATTAAGACTAATCTTAATCATGTTCTTGTGCTTGAGCATAGAGAAGCACCACACTGATCTCAACAGCTGTATGTGAAAGGAAAGCATTGAACACAAGTGTACACATGCCTGTGTAGTGAGGGTCGGGTCAAATCCCCGCATCTAAAGTGAGAGCAGCCACCCAGTGTTATGCTCATCTGAGAAAACCTCAGGACATTTTAAGAAAAACAACCCCACAATGCTGGTCCCTTACTGTGTTGCCCACAAGCAACAACAGCAGACTTTAAACAAGAAGAAACTAAAACTGTTGCAGAGTTCCTTTTCTCTCATCCACTAGTGTGCCACCATTAATTTTCTACCTTTGTGAAACAATTTACTTTCTGGTTAGTTACATAGGGATCTGCAGTACTTCAACGTCGTGGGGCTAAAGCTAACAAGCAAGGAAGGTGATTAAACTGAACAAGTGTTTCTGAAGACTGAAAAGACATCAGGAATTTGCTACAAAGAGAGCAAGGTGTTCTGTCTTCAATTGAATGCAATCTTCTGGACACCCATGGAATCCAAGCAAGCCTCAGCAGAAAAGGAGTAGAAGACAAAGCAGTCACTAACAACAAGCAAGAAAGAGTCTCTCCAAACCCTCTCAAGAAGTAAAGGATGTTCTTTACCCCACACAACAGCAATAATCTGCCCTAAAAAAGGCTGGGGGTACAAGTCTTGAAAAAAGTCATATATTCCAAACATCTGAAGAGATTCCCCTGGAAGTTAGAGGTGGGGAGGATCACAGCCAACAGAGCAGGTGTGAACTCGCCACAAGCTACTCCCAGTGGTGATCTCCTTGGGAAGCCACAGAGACGTGGGGGTTTACACAGGTACACAGACAGGCTGAGAGAAGCACAGGGCAAGGCAGCACAGGAAGGGGCTGGAAGACTGCCAGGAAGAAGACAGATCAAAAAAATAATTAAGAACAATATAAACTCCATAAAGAGGGAGTTCTTCCAGTTCCAAAGCAGATTGCTTGCTGTGACCTAAGGCACCAGATAACTGCCTAACAATGACTTGTGTGCAGGCACAGGGCAGTTGTGATGGTGATGCCAGTGTGACACTCACTCAGTCCAAGGTGCTAGAACTGTCCCCGCTGCACAAGTAATAACTAGACTTTCACTGGGACAGTGAGACAGAGGGAGCATTGCTGTACAAGGTGCTGCATTAGCAACTAGGGGGAAACCTGAGCTTCATACTCAAGCTGGATTGGGAATGAACCCTCATGGACTAATGTGCAAGTTTGGTTCCCAATTGTGCAACTGTGTCCAGACCTCCGAACTGCTGGTCCTGTCAGCAGAGAAGCAGAAACTAAGAGCCAGAGGAGTTTCTTCACCCAAAGAAACATTGCTGCCCCCACAGTCAGGCAATAGCTGGGCAGGGATTTCAAAGTACCACTTCTGGAGTTGAGTGTGTAAATGTAGCATTTTGATGTCTAAATCTCTTCATAGTTCTGAGTATTCAGGGGACACCGACTCCATGTACTTTCAAGACATGTCCATCACTCACTTTTCAATAAAAGTATGAATTTTCCTTGTTACAACCTCAAAAAACAGCCAGAATCCTGTTAGAAATGTCAGAGACAGACTATCCTGCTGTCTCCCACAAACTGTCTACAGCTTGCTTCAGTAAGGGAAACAGATCACATCAATCTGCAGTTTTAACTGTGTAAAAAGTACTATTGTCACCTGGATAAGCACAAAGCAATGATAATTCAGGACCAAAAAAACCCACAAACACACAAAGATTTTTACTGTTCATTGCATGAAACCATTTCTTTATCTTAAATAAATTCAACGCCAGACAGTCAAAGCATGTCTGCCAGGGAGTCCAGAATTCTTTCTAAAGATATTAAACAGACAACCCAAGATGTTCATACAACACTTCACACCCGAGGTAAGACTCAGAGTCAATACCAATGCTTTTCATAGGAGGAAAGAAAAAGTCAAAAACAAAAACACAATTTGCTGGAGGGAATAAAAACAGTGCCAGCATCATTGGCCACTGGCTTGCCTGCTGTTAAAGAAGATCTCCTCTCACATTTTGTGCTGCACTTTACCTTTCCCTGGGATTAGAGCATTTCTCTCCCTGGGGCAGCTAGGATTTTGAGATAACTGCTGACAGCTATCACTGAGAAGCCAAGGATGAACATGAAGGGATGTGGGAAATGGGCATGAAGTATGAAGTGTTAGGCAAATAAACTAAAGGCTGGTGAAAAAAGAAAAACACACAACTAAAAACACCACACACAACTAAACACTAGTTTGTGACCTTCACTTTAGATGTGTTGCCTAAAATCAAAGGAAAAATCTCTAGACAATTTTAGCATAGTAAGGCAGAGCACCAGTCTTTAATTAAAGCACTTTAAGGTGCAAAAAAATACATTAGCACACACATACAGAACAGCTTTTACATTTTTCTAATACTAGTTAATGATCATATCTAATGGGATACACCCATCCCAGAAAATTGTCCACCCCCAAGACCTCCTTCAGGGCTACCCTGGGCCCACCCCCCTGAATCAGGTGGGATCCTTTGTGCATGTGTGTCTTTCTGCCTCAATCGCATCCAAATCTACTTTTTGATAGCAATCCATATGGACAGAGATCAAGTTTATTTCTAATGAAATTTGAGGGATGTAGTAATCTGCTGGAGTAAAAAAAAATGTTAAAAAATGATGTTATGATAAATAAACAGGGTAAGACATCAATATGAGTTCAGCCTTTATTAATCAAAAAACTTTCATGGAAAAGCCCTGCTTTGAGTGTCCTAATTGCAGAAAAAGCACCTCAAAAATTTTGCAATTATTAGACAGGACAAATACTACCTCTTATTCACATTTTTATACTACTGTGAATCCTCCAGAGCTCACTCTTAGTTATATACTCAGTTAAATCTCTTCCCATGGCCAAAATACTCTGCAACTCATTCCCACTCTCTGAATTTTCTGATGTCTTACAAAGCTCTACCTCACTACTGTAGCTTCGGAATAATTTAGTTAAAAAGCCAATCAACCATAAGACACAAAGCTATAGGAAATGAGTTTTCATTAGTTCTGCTACTCACCAAAGTACTTGTTTATTATTACAGAAGCAGCTGGAATATATTTGATTTCTGCACAGTATCTCAAATTTTACTCTCTAAACCAAGAACAGCTGGGACAGAAGATTACTGACAGTTGCGTGTAACATTATTAAAAAAAAAAAAGGATAGCACCACAAGATAAAGCCCCAATCTGTCAAGGAAGAGCACACTGGGTGTAAGGCAAGAAGTGTGCCAAAAAAGTAGGCTGTAACTTTGCCATCTTTACTGGCACTCTAGAAAAAGAAATGAAGACACATTAATGAAAGCAGGCAGGTGATAAGTGCCAGGGGCATGCTGTCAACAACAGAAAAATCCAGAGGAATGCATCAGCAGAGCAAAGAAAATGCTATGAGTGTCCCAGGCTGTCGCTCACATCTTAAAAGTGAGCTCTTAATGTGGCTCTCCACAACGTGGATGTTAAAAGGTTGAGCTTTGCATGCAAGACCACCTGTCTACACTCTGCTGCCCATATCTGAGGCAGGCTGTTCTACTGCACAGCATAATACAATGAGACTAAAGAGTTCTTCAACCCCTTTCCATCAGCCTGATGCATCAGCAGTTTAACCAGGACAGAGGGCAAGCAGTAGCAAAAGCTTTATTTACCAGACAGTCAAAAAAAATTGCTCTGCAAGAACAGGCAAAGTCGATACAGAAAATAGCTCATCAACAGGCAGAGACAGCCCGCATTACTGACCAGGCTCTGCAGAGGGGAGGATGATCCCCTGTGACACCAGTCAGGACTTACTCAATGCTCTGCTCCAACACAGATTTCTGCAAAGCACTGAACAAGTCACCTCAGCACACAGTCTGGCATTAGACAGACATCTCACTCCCTTTCGAGTCAACTGAAAGGCAGGAGTTGAGTACCTCAGAAGTTCTCTCTGTATTCAGCCTGTCATCTGTGAAAGGGTCAGGCAATAAGGAGGGGCTGCAGAAAAGTCTAAGACATTGAGACTCAAAGCAGTGGGTAGCTGGGCCTCACTGTACACTTGGAGCTCCAAGGATTGGTGGAAAGTCTTCTCCACCTTCTTTAGGAAAACAGACACAATTTGACCTATAACCAGGATTGTGCCTTCTCAAGACTGAGTATTACAGCTGAGCCCATGTGAAGTTTGTAGAAATGTGGAGGGAAGCACTCCATATCTTCCAGGGCTTCGCCTTCTCTCCCCAGTCAAGGAAAACACAGAAACACTGGTATATTTGCTGTTTGGTGGGATTTGGGGAGCTCGTTTAAGGAAAATGAAGCCCACACATCACATTACATCCTGGTAGAATTGTCTGAACTTAAAAAACAACCTAAGAAAAATGTTTATTCTCATTACAACTGGGAAGTACAAGCTACTATTCATCTTCATCCAACAGAAGCTAACAGCCACAGTGCCTAAGTAGGGGAGCTGTTCTTCATACTGTTTTCTTCTCTGAACAAGTGTTTTTCTCTGCCAAAGCAGTAGACTAATGAATTATTTTTACAGGACTATCCCACAGAAGAAATAAAAAAAAGAACAGGGAATGGAAATGCCTTGGACAATAACATCTACAGCTCTCCTAAACACCTGGGCATCTTCGTGTCTACAGAGTCCCAACTTCTCACATAAATGAACTTTCCATCCCTACATCCCATGAGACAGAGAAAGCTATTGCTGTTACACATGAGAAATGAAGTAGTGACTTATTCCTGAAGGACTGGTGAGACCTCGTACCTGAAATGCATTTTGCTGCAGAGCAGTCTGGCCGGACTGTGAAGTGCAGGGAAACAATAAAGCCATCACTTCAAAAAACCACTGAGTTCACACGAGTGGCATCAAATAATTCACCTGGCCTGGGTACACTGGACAGAATGAGGGAGACCTGAAAAGGGAAGAACTGGAAGGGGCAGTGGTTGGGACCAGGAGGAGCTAAGACTTACAGATCTGGATTTTTTTTTTTTTACTTTTGCAGAACAGCAGTACTGATTTTGCATAGCACTTAAGGCATCTCCTGTTCTGTCTTCCACAGTTTAAAGAATAAAGGATTGGCCAAATATTCCTACCACTTCGCCATTCCTTCCACTACTAGCCACAGCTCTTGTTTCACCAAGAGTTCAAGCACATGAAATTAAGGCTAGAAGCATTTAGCTCATCTTAAGACAGGAAAAGGATTCTGGATATTAGAACGGGAATTCCTTTAACTGTAAATAAACCATATACCCTCCATCTGGGCAATGGTAGATGCTTCCTAAGATACTTTTGTAGCTTATGACCAGACCTTTGTCCTTACTGAACAGAAAACACAATATAGGTCCTCTGCTGCAGTTAAAGCATCATAAATACCAGGGAGTTGTTTGCCAAATAGACTTTGCAGTTGGTATGAGCAGCAGGAACCACGTGGGCCAAAGCATGGAGTCTCAAAGGTAACAGAGCAGCCTAAAGTCCCCAGAGCCTCCTGGCTGCAGACTGGGCTGTGCCCACCAGTCCAGTGCCTCCCTCACAGCTGGGCTCACCCACAGCATACTCAGCTGTGGGTCAAAGAACCACAAATCTCAGACCACAGTCACACAGAGGAAAGCAGGTTACCAAATAAAAAACAGTCCATCAAAAGGTGTTGTCTCTGGTTTGGTGTTTTTCTGCCTTCTCCTCCTTCCTCTGCTTCAGAGGAAAACCAAGATTGCAGTCAAATTCTGTGTCTTTCAGACAAAGAGGAAACTTAATTGCAGTCTTCAGCAGACTGAATTTCTATTGAATGAGATAATGAAGCATAACCAATTGCATTTCAGTGCCAGGGCTCAGAAGGCACTTTGCTAAGATGCAGAGGTGTGGTGCAACCTCCTCAGCAGAGTGATTCACTGAAGCACCGCAACTGGCAGAGACAATCAGCCCAGGCAGGAGAGTTTCACGGGTGACAGGAAGCTTGTAAAAGGCTCCAGCTCAGGTAAGCTGGGAGAGACATCACCACAGAACAGGTAATTAATAAAAAATTATTATTAGAATTAGCAACATACATGTATAGAATCTTCCCTAGGAACACTGAAGCAAAAATATTTACTGTTAGCATAAAACCACTGAATTAGTCATGCAGCCTCTAAGTACCTCCCTCTGTCAGCAGTGCCTGGATTCAACAAAACAGGATACTGCTCAGAACAGAAGTGTCTAACTCCAGGCCTGAATAAATGGATTCTTAAAATGCTTACTAAATCACTACACAATACCTAGTGCTATATCACAGGAAGCCTCGTTTTCTACTGCTAGAAAGAACCAGCTCAACAGCTTTATTTTTCAGTGTATTTTTGGAATGTGCTTCTATGAGCTTAAATGATGGTGTTGAGTCATAAGCTCTGGGATTCATCTATTCAGCCTGTGCTCAGGTATCTGGAATGCAAAAGGCTGGAAAAGAGAGATATGAGCTTTTGGTTCTTTACCAACTCAGTATGTCCTATATTCCACCAAGTATTTTCTCCCTCCAAAAGCAACTTACAGAATAACTTAAGCAACCTGTAGGTATCCCTTCATCTTATGTATTGCTGCAGAAACACCTGACATACTGAGAAATCCAAAATAAGTTCTGCAAAGATATCTGTCTCCAACAGGAAACCAAGTCTTTTATCATTGGTGATGAAAATACAATTTCACATTCAATGTGGAGTCAACTCTGAGTTGTGAGAATTTGGTGGCTCTATCTCTCAGGATCACATGCCCACTTAAATACCTGGTGACCCAAAATCAAGTGCAAAACCAGCATGAACAAACTTCTGTAAGTGCACCTACCACTTAAATAAGAAGGCTGTCCCCTCCCAGAATACCCACCACACTGAGGTTCTTCTGACACCACCCCCAAAACAGTTCCTTGGCTGAAAGTAGAATGGAGTACAGAAAAAATGAATACACATTGTTCCAAACAACTATCTGGATACATCCAGATAGTATTGGGTCACATACTTCTCTTAATAAAGCAGAAAGGGAAGAGCAGGAAGAAAGATCTGACTTCATTTTCTGTCCTTCTCTGTACTGGTTTTTTCAGATGCTTGTACAAGACAATTTGACAGAGCAAAGCCTCAGCCAGATATTCCTCAGACTGATAAGATCTAGAGAAGATTTAAAGTAGGAAAGAAATTGTACAGCCTCGGTCTCAGCTGTGAGTCCTCAAACATAACATCTATCATCCAGTAAAGACACTTATAAAAACCATCTCAGTGGGCATCAGGAAAAAGGACTTGGGATTTGCAGCAAAAGCCAATTAAATAGTTCTCATCTCAACTCTGAGAATCTGAGATTCCAGCCAGAGTGTCTAACCACATCCACCTACGACAAAATGCATGAAGCAAAATATTCAATTACTCTCACTTCACAGTGGTAACAGGAAAGGGAACTCAAATCAACACTCTGGATACTGGTAATTCTGGATTAAGGTTTACAGAAGATTAACAGTTCATTCCTAAGCAATTAAACATCAACATCAAGACCTTAAACCAAGACCTACATATCTCAATACTCCTGAGATTTGAGAAACTTCTGTTAGAGATCTTGTCTGGTTTAGCTGTACAGATTTAGTAGAGTAACTGCACAGAGCAAAAGATGGGTAAGGACCACACACTGCTCTCATTAGCAAGTTCCCAAGCCATTCAGTTCCTCTGCTCTTTTTTGACAACTCTGTTTTCAAGACACAACAGAGTTTCTGCACAGCATTATCTTGTATGCCACAAAGCATTGGGGAAACTTAAAAAATTAAAAAAACAGAACTTACTGTCAACCAGCACTTTGCACACAACATCACAGACTGTGCAATGCCATGTGCTTGCAGGGGAAAATGGCAATATGCCAAATTCCAGTGTTATCCGTGAAAAATGACATGAACAAGGATTGAGGGTTTGTATCCTTGCGCTCATGTTTCATCCACAAACAAACAGCACAAACACTTAACACGCTGCTGCTTTGGCAGACAAATCCACCTTTACCCTGTGAGCGGCCACAGGCCAGACGCAGCTTTCAGAGACACTCCAGCACTGGCACAAGTTTGCTCCCACTGAAATCGGGGGAATTTCCTCTCTGAGCTACTGAGGAGACCATGGCCAGCACCAGTCTCATCTGCACTGAGCATAATCCATCATTCTAACAAATTACAAATTTCATTCATAGACAAAACAAATGAATATTCAGCCAACTACACATGATACTGAGTCCAGGAGAATTATCAGCTCTCTGACAGTCATGAGCAGAGAAAACAGCATTCTTGCAGGTCTGCACTGAATCTGAACAGACAAATGGCATATCATTTATTACCAGTCTCTGAGCTACCCAGTCCCTTAACAGATGTTTTAAAATTTTTCATTTCTCAAAGACCTCAGCTATTGTTTATCTCCCATCTCCATCTACTAAAACACTAGTTTGCCTCCCCCAGCTTTGACTGAGAACCTTGCAACTTCTAAAATCCCTTCTCAGACCCCATTTTCTAATTGGATGGTTCACTCCCCAGCATAACCATTTTACAGGGAAACAAATCATGATTTCATTTGTCAGATTCATTCAAATACATTAAGGCATCTCTGCATACCCAGAGGGTCAAAAAAACCCAAACCAAACCTTAAACTATTGAATGCTGACAGTACTTGCAACACGCAGGAGACTAGAGTATATTGGCTTTGTTCCATGTATTCTTTCCCTAGGCATCCTCTTTTGCCCACAGACCACTGTGCTAAATGCAAAATAGGATCTGTGTGGAAGTCTTGATGTCCCACAATGGATCTGAAAGGCAACACATACATGTTCACTTACATTAAAAGTCTTCTGCAATGACCAAGTGCACCCTCTATTTTATCCTTCTGTTTGGTCCATAGAAGCCATATTTTCGGTGCAAAGTAATTGAGACAGAATTGTCACATATTAATATAAAATTCAATGCTAATTTAAGATTACACAAGGCAAACACCAGAATTAAACCTGTGAACATGCCCAAACCAATTAATTGTTTCTCTTCCCAATGAAATTAATATAACAGTTCATCAACTGTAATCAGAGATAAAGAACTCTCAGAATGATTATTCCCTTTCTCTAATTTCAAACTTTCCTTACCTAAACAGGTGGAGGAAAGCAAAGTCAAATCTGTCCTCGGATCTCTAGAAAATCTTTCCTATAAGAGATGTCATGCAATACTTGTCAACTCCCACCATTTCACAGCCAATATTTGCTTCAGCATGAAATTCTCAGCCATAAGACATCATCATTTCATCCTGGCCGAGTTCCCTTCACTGTCCTTATCTCCAGCTGCTGCACCTGCCTCACCTTTTCAGAATCTATTTATATCACATGCCAGCAAAGTAGGAGGGATTGTCAGCTCCCAACTGGGTGGGACACAGCTCTGCAGAGACAGAGAGGACACAATTTTCACAAGAGGAAAATTGTTTTCTTCTTCCAGGAGAAAAAGCAACACGAAAACTTTCATGTTAAAGGGTAAACCAAAGCAAGGAATTGTTGCTGATGCAAAGGAGAAATACACCCAGGGGAATACTTTTGCTAGCAGCACTGCAAGGAAACTTCCCAATAGCAAGTGTGCTGCAGAAAGCCTACATACACCCAGGATTGAGAAAGCCTTTTTATTCCTCTTAACAATAAAAATTAACAGAAGGATAAGCAATACACATACCCAAAGCACCTAGTTAAGGGGAAAAAAAGTTAACCAAGAGGATTGCTTTTCCCCAACATGCTAAAGGGGAAGACATGTTAATACTTCCAATAACCTGGAGGCACAGGAGACAGTAGTGCCCATGCAACCTCTTCCCTCAGGTGATGAGGGATTCATTATGCACTTTAAGTATTTTAATACAAGCCAAGTAACTTGTTAAACACAATGATAGATCTGATCCAAGCCTCAGTACCAATAAACAGAAAGTAGGAGTGGAAATTAACTGCCATAAAGTATCCAGATTACAGTCTCACTGCTTTAACATGACAAACATATACTTCTCAGTCTCACCCATTCCTCCTATCCACTGCAGAGTTTGCCCCAGCTGGCAGTATGATTGGGAACATTTTCTTTTCAAGTGCACGATTCATTTACAAAACTGTAGCTTGACAAGCAGGGTTAAACAAGAGGTTAAAGTGTACTTTAGTACATATGTTGACATGTGGTGTGCAGTGACTTGAGAAAGTCGTCTGTTATGTCTAGTGATGTCCTTACCATTCAAAATAAATTTTAAAGCTGTCCAACATAAGAATGTAAATACCAAAAAACCCCATTCTGTTTTATAACATCTTTACCTGGATAAAGGCAAATCTCACAATAATGGAACTGGTCCCCAGGGCAGCAGAGATCATACCTGCTTTTGTGCTATAACAGGAGCATCCTTAAATGGACACTCCCATCCAGTGGCTTATTCCCATAGCAAGAATGCTCCCATGGGAAAGGCAGCAAGTCAAACTCTCTCACAAGATGCAACCAAAAAATTCCCCACATGAGACTTTTTAAAATCAGATATTTGTGCTCTTTTTCTACTCTAACAGATGCTGTGTTAGAAAGTGGAACACCCTGTGCCAGCCAGCAAGATTGTCCTCTCCAAACCATCCACCTGCAAAACGTGCTGAGTCCCACTCAAGTCACGCAGTGCGATTTTAAAGCGGCTGGTGGAGAACAGACCTTGGGCTGAGCAATGCTGTGGGAGAAAACCCATGGAGGAGACACATTGTGGGCAATGCTGTGGGAGAAAACCCATGGAGGAGACACATTGTGGGCAATGCTGTGGGAGAAAACCCATGGAGGAGACACATTGTGGGCAATGCTGTGGGAGAAAACCCATGGAGGAGACACATTGTGGGCAATGCTGTGGGAGAAAACCCATGGAGGAGACACATTGTGGGCAATGCTGTGGGAGAAAACCCATGGAGGAGACACATTGTGGGCAATGCTGTGGGAGAAAACCCATGGAGGAGACACATTCTGGGCAGCAGGAAATAGGCAGATGCATGGTGCACAAAAAAGTATTTTGCAAGAGTTGCTGATTATAACAGAAAAAGAAACTGCTCTTGACAGCTTTTCTCTGTGGCATGGATCAGGAAAACTGCTCTGTATCTGTGCAAACCCTCATCCACCTTGTAGGTCCAGCTCCACAGGTAGCAGGAGTTCAGCTCTTGCAGGACACAAATCCATTACTCCACATTTGATCCAGGTATTCAAAACTATTTAAACTGCTCTTGGAACCAGCACTGACACAATGCCAGGAAGCTCTAGCAGGAAAAAGTTTGGAAGTGTGGTCTGCTCAGCAATTAGGAAATCTCAATTTTTTTCTTATTTTTTCCTCTTTAAACCAAACAGTAGCAGTTTAATTTTGAAATTTAAAACAACAGCTTTACCTCCCAAGGAAAAAGATAGAAAAGACCTAACTAAGAATGCCATTCCTTATGGAATCATTCAAAATACATACTAATATTTTTCCCTCCTTCCTCCTGTCAAACAGCTATGTTGCCCAATTTTAGTAGGAGTAACTGTTAACATTGATTTTCTATTCCTTAGTGTTTGTCTACATAAGCTGCAGTGTTGGTAACAGTAATAAATAAGCAGATGATCTCCCTATTCCATTTCTATTTCACTAAAATCCACCAGATTAATTTGAGAGCTGCAATTGGCCACAAAAACACGAGAAGAAAACACTGATATACAACATTAATTTTTCTTGTCCTAGAATACAGCAAATGCACTGCAAGTAAGCAAACCATTCTAGGAAAATCTCTCCTGCATTAACATGAAAGATTCACTGCCTTATTGTTACAAATCCAAAAGCACTATTCATGGTCATATTCACATATCTGCCAGGAATATTCAGCTATTCTTTAATAACAAGAAGTCATTCAGCCATTTTTTTTCTGCCTAATTATAAAAAATTTGGTCCTGCTAATTTTGAATCCTAATAGAAGGATGGCCCAGGGTTGTTAAAATTCCTCTCTTCCTACACATGAATTGTCCTTGAACAAATGCAAGGTAACTAATGCATCAACTTGTGAAAAACCTTCATGGATAAGTACCTAGGGAACACATCTGCATGTGTCCTTGAAGCATATCATAACAACACATTTCAACAAGAAATCTGTTTGCAGCCATCACTGATGAGGAGTGGAATGCATTTTAGTCCCTATTCTGGCCTAGTCACTCCCCCTTAATATCAGCAGGGAACACTCATGACAGATATTCTACTAACATTTCACACATTCTAAAGCACTTAACTTTTCCACAGATGCTGCAGTGCATTAGAGAAACATCCAAAGGCTGCAGTCTTATCACAGCCTGTGGTTGGGAAAGCTCTCTTTATATTCACTGACTTATAAAGTACAGACAGCTTCACATTGCTGCTGCTTTGCACTGGGCAGAGCTTCACAATGGGAACTTATCTACACCACCACAAACCACAGCACTGAAACACTGATGAGTTTTACATCCATGACTGAACATCATGGTCTTTTCTCCATCACAAGCTCAAAGTAATTTTTACACACATTTACTTCAAGGGTGTTTAAGTTTACTCTAAATTCAAGCTAATTACACTTCACAGCATTTTCATTCAGTGAATCTGAGGGCTGCTTAAACTGACACTGAAGTCATCTGCGTGAAGAAAACCCACTACCACAAAGGACAGTTTGAAGCAGGGAACACACCCTTGAAGAGACCATGCAGCCATCAGCAAAATGCACCAGTACTGGGGACAGGGAGGATTGAGAAGGAACAGAGACACAAAAGGCTTGCAACTGTCAACACAGAGAACAAAAGGAATGAAGAACACAGTATTTGTATTTAATTGCACAGAAAGTCATTTCATTACACACAAAGGATAAAGTATCTATTCTTGCAAGCCCTACAGTGCCAGTTTAACAAACCACAAGAGGGCAGAGCCTCTTGCCACATGGTTGTTCCATATTCCCGGGCTGCCCCACATAATGGTAGGAAAATACTCTAGGGGAATGCTCATCCCAAACTGACACAAAGTTCAGGATAATATCCACTTGACATAGCCCAGGTCCAAGATGGCCAAAATGCATAGAACCATATTCATGCATCACTGAATCCATGCTGTCTAGATTCTTGCCAAAAATCATTTGTTCACCCTCTTGCTAGAATTTGTTAGTGCAGCTTCAGTGCATTACCTGCCACAGCCAGATGACTTTGGGTTGGCATAAAGCCCAGAGGAGCTCCCATCCACCACAGGTTTTTCCCTCACAGTACATTTATCAGCACAGTCTGCACGTCATAAAAACAATTTCTAAGTTTGTGTGGCTTTAACTTCAGCTCATATTTCAGTGCCCCAGCAGATATGCTCTGCTAAGTTGGACAGGTGAGGCATCTTCCTCTCTCTCCTTCCTTCCACAAGGATCTTTCCCTCTGCACCTTGGTTGTGATATTCACCCCTGGCCATCACATGAAGCTGCTCCCATCATCTGCAGGAAAGTCTCCAGGCAGAGTGATAGAACAACTCAGTCTCAATGCTCTCACCTAAGGAAAGAGAGGCACCTAACGAGCCATCCCCTTCTGCAACAAGGTACATACTTCTACAGTGGCTCAAGCACAAGTGCTCAACTGGGATGCTGCTGCTGCTTTTGCCAAATCACAGCCTAGGACAGTGTAGCTTCAGGCACTTGGAGATATCTGGATTTTTACTTTTTTGATTTTTAGCTCATTTCTGACAGGTTCACGCTCCCAGAAGCAGGTAATTTCATAAGCCCTTCTACCAGATAGTAAGTAAATATATTATGGTTCTGCATGAAGGAACTGCAATATATAGTGAGAATCAATGCCTGCATAATTCTGTGGGCAAGAACTTCAAGATGTAATTTTACTTCAATATCTTATGTATTTACATGCTCTCACTGGATACCAATAAAAGCTTAACAGCACTCAGTTTGAATACAACTCTGCTATGGGTATGTACATTTGACAAAAAGTGTATTAAAACAGCTTTAATCTATTCACTGTATGGCCTGTTCTTATTTTCTATTTAGACAGCAAAGTCATAATCATAGAAAATTACGGTCAACAGATTCAAGAATACAAGTAACAGTAGGATAGCAGGTGAACAGCCTGTGATAAGCACAGGAAAAGACAAGCCTCTTTTGTCTTGACAGGGTAGCCAGTCCCCACCACAGCTTTGACTCATCATTCTGCAGCAGGGGCCCTTGAAAGTGGCCCCCAGTCAAACAGACTTGGGGTTCCCATGCAGCAGAGAGAAAAACACCAACTCAAGCAAGAGCAGGGTCTCAAGCAACACTGAGGGGCTGATGCTGGAGACACAGACCTGTGCCCAGCAGCTCTGCAAGATCAAACCCCAGAGACAGCCCTACAGACAGACAAACAGCAACCAGACTGAACAGCCCTCCCTGCCCTACAAACATCCCTCTGGACGGGAGGGGTATTACAACCCACTGTGCTACTGGCACAGTTTTACTGCCTATATTTTGAAATAGGGAAAGCAAAGCTTGGTGTCCCTGTCTAGGGTTACACATCAGCAGCACAGATCAGTCATTTTGCCCAGAAGCATTTGCTTGATATATCTTTTAGTTCAAATCAAATTCAAAAGCTTTGTCTTCAGCTTTTAAGACACTAAACAAGCAGCACAAGATTACATACATGGCTTACACAGCTTACAGGAGACTCTGTGCCTGTCAGCTGTCATTCACAGTGCGTGTTAGTTTAGATGCAGTAGAGAGAACATCTCACTGAAGGCAGAAAGAATGAAAAGCAATTTCTGCACTCTCATGTTGCCTGCAAATGAATGCACCAATCAGACTTAAGGAGAGACAACACCATAATGAAAGGAAGTCCAATTTTGATGTTCACAGAGTTCACAGTTAAGTGCACCCAATGAAATATCACCAGCAGGGCTAGTAACCAAGAAAACTAAGTATTGTGTTGGGGTTTTCTGCTTTTGGGAAATCTGGGAGGGGTTTTTTTCCTAGTTTTAGGCCTGAAGTTAAAGACCTGGAAATTTCTGATTGATTTTACTCTGATGAACTGAAAACAGACAACACCTCTGTTTTTACTCCCTCTGATATAAGAGCCATAGTACACCACTGGGTTACAGCTCAGTTTTGCACAATAGCATTTAATACGTGGAGCACGCTGTGACTTTTCCCAGAGTATACTGCAAAGAATTTATCCATAAAATTCCTAAACAAATCAATCTTTGTTAAAAAACCTGAATTTTTAACACATCAATATTTTTACAAGATTCACATTCTTCTAACAGAAAAGACTACTGCCTTCTTAAAAGCTTTTCACATAAGCCTTTGAAATCTCCCTGTTTGGCATCCTCTGAACACCAAGCAATTTTAAATATCTCATCAACTAGCAAATACAGGTGGCAAAAGAGGGTTGATTGAGAACAGAGATTGAACTGTAACTCTGAATGGTTTCTCCTGTGAAGGAGACAAAAGAACAAATTGCAATACAGTTCACATGAGTGAAGCTGTATAATTGCAAAATGCAATCTCTCTCCATGGATGAGAACAAACTTTGCCTATCAATATTTATAAGCTTGGTATTTCAGAATCTCATTAGAACATGTCTGATATCTCACGGGTTGTGCAGAAAATAAAAATAATGGCATATTTGCCATGGCTTTTGACAAATGCCAGCATCTTTTTAAACAAACACCATCCTGCATCCACTGCCCTGTGCTCACTGAATGTTCAGTCTAATGTTCTGCTTTAGGGAGTGTTTGTTGTTGTGTGTAGCAGAGCATGTCAATGTAAAGTTCATGCTTCGAAAAAGCCAAGCCTGCCTAACATATGTTGCTCTCCAGCCTCACAGAAATAAATATTTTAGCTCCTTCCCCTCTTCTACAGTCAGGCTGATGTTTATCTTCTGCTTGTAGACAGAGTCTTTGCCTTTGGGCCTCTTTCATTTACACAATTTGATAAAAGAAACACTATTCTAAATAACTTTGCTTTGGATGAAAAGCTTGGTTAGCATTTCCCTGCCTTTAGTGCAAGATCTCCAAAGCCACCAAGGAGATCTCAAATAAAAAATGTAAAAAGACGGTTGAAACAAGTATCCAAACCTTTGTGCAACTCAGGGGAAGAACATGCAAACAAACATTTTCCAAATCTATAGAAGCTTCAGAGGCAGGTCACAGATTCCTGCATGGGAAGTGTACACAAATGCACATTTGTCTTTGCACATCTAAATCAATAGTGCAGGAACAAAACTCCCTGCCTTACATCCTTGCATTAATTCAAGTGCAAATATAGCGATTCTATAATATGCACAAGCAAATGACCTCTACCCTCTATTATTCCCTACACAACAAAACAATATTTAAAGCTCATTTTGAGATGTGTCTCAGAGACCATATTAAAGGCACTAAAATAATGAAAATCCTGCATTATTAAGGCAGGTGTATCAACAAAGGCAGCACCCAATGATACAGATATTTATGTTATTACTCTTCCTTGAGCAGATCAGAACAAAAGTGAGCACGAGGATGTGGTTCAGCATGTTTAAATCTGGGCAGGAACTGTACTGAGAACAAGGGAACACTTACAATAGAAAAGCCTTTACAATAACTTGCCTTTTGAACTATTCCACTGTTAAAGCAAATCTTAACAGACCTTGAAATTTTCAAGTTCATTCTAAAACCTGATCCTAATTCCACTAAACAGCAGTAACTCCAAATTGGATCTCCAGGACTGCTTGGTATAAAACACACTCCTCCTCTAATTTTAAAGAGCTGATATGTTCTTTTGACCACTATAAGTGTTAATATTCTTCTGGTGTATCTGTGTCCTCAGCAAGTATGAGGAGTCGCACCTACAGAAAAGCAGGGCAGTACGTGTATTCCCCACATTTTCACAGCAGAAAGTGGGCACATTCTTCATCTGGGAACAGGCAGGAAACACTGAACTTCCCACTATCAAGAGCTCTGTTCTTTTCAGTGCCATCAAAACAAAAAAATAAAATCTCTAATAAAAAGTGTCTAACCTTTAAAGGAAAAAAAAACAACAAAAACCAAAATACAACACCTTTGTGTTTCTCACCCATTGGCAGTAAGACTAAAAATTAAACTCATGATTAAACTGTGGGACTTAACAACATACCTTTAAAATAGGTTGACCCATTGTAACAAAACACTTCTGAGGAACATTTCACATAGACCTACTGAATGAACAGAACAGAAATCCTGCAAAAAATGACCAGTAAAAGTTGCCATGAATGTAGAGATGCAAAAAGTGTGTGTGCAAGTTGGTGCATCTCAGGCTGGACGATCATTATTTCTGTGGGTGGCTCAAAGTTTGGTCAAGTACTCTGCTGTGAAGTTATAATAGCATTCATATTTAGTGATCCAAGTAAATCTTAAAACCTATATAGAAATAATGTTAAATTTATATAACACCCCCAGAACAACATCTAAACCTGGCCATTACTGCTGTTCATGACTCTATGCAATGCAGATATTCCAGGTTTCTGTTTAACACTCTTTGGGAAGTAGAGTGGGCAGGGTGGGCTGCAGGGGCATGACAAGGACCAGACTCTTAGCCCAGCAAACATCAGCAGGAGACACTGACTAATTCACTCCCTTAAAGCCACTCATGTTCAAGATGCACTTGATTAAAAAGACACACCAAACCAGAGACTAGCTGGAGATACTTAGTACATTTCTGATGACAACCTGGTACAAATTAAAGTGCCAGCTGCTGAGAATCTCTGCATAAAGACTGCAACAATAACCAGCCAGAGGTAGCCCACCTGTGATAGTCACCAGTACTGCCACAGGAATAATCCTTATCTGCCCCGCAGGGGTGTTAATTATAGCTAATGTTTGTACAACACTGAACAGGCATAGTGCAATGCAAGTGCAAAGTATTATCATCTGTGTCACAGTGAGGATGTTTGACTCTCCACAGAGGTGGCCATTTCAAGAGCACAGACTTTGCCTTGCCAACGTTGCTCATCCTGTACTTTCTGCCTCAATGCCTGTTGCTTTATGCAACATTAAATCAGCTGCAGTTTTAATTATTTGTGACTTGTAAGAGTTACGCACATCTCCTATGCTTCACAAATTCACCTCCCTGGACACACAGGCCCAGAAGGGTTGTCAAGCATTAGAACAGGCTGCCCAAGGAAGTGGTCAAGTCACCATCCCTGAAGGTATTTAAAGAGACCTGTAGTTGTGGCACTCAGGGACATGGTTTAGAGGTGGCCTTGGCAGTGCTGGATTAATGATCTCAAAAGGTCCAACCTACACAATTCTGTGATTACTCTGAAAACACACTGGATGGGATCCATGAGGCACAGCTCCTTCACTGCCAGGCCTGAAAATAGAGACAGTTCATGGTGGGGGCTCCGACTAGAATATTTCCCAAAACATATGACAAATCTGATATTCACAGACTATTCACTGACTATTCTGAGTTGGAAGGGACCCACAAGGATCCTTGAGTCCAAGTCCTAAGTCAAGGGCCCACACAGGGGATTGAACCCATGACCTTTGCATTATTACAACCAAGTTTTAACCAACTAAGCTAATCTCTGCAAGCTTTAAAACCCTGGTTTAACTTTAATCAAAAACACTTCCACCAGGGGGATCAATTCTATACTGTATATATGAGGACTTGGAAAAAGCAAGCTCAACCTGTGGCTGGAAATTACAGTTGTGATCACAGATGCAAAATAGATGTTATTAATATTTGTGCATTTGCATAAAAAACAGTAACTGGAGGGAGGAAGGAGATCTTCCTATTGCTGCCCAGCACATTTACTGAAGTAATGTGAGAATATGTCCCTTCCCCAAGAACAGAGAACTGTTCAAGCCAGGACAGAGCACTACCTAAGCAAATTCTGTCTCTCCTTGGAGAAGGGGGAGTGCACAAACTCCTGACTGGTGCATGGTCACAGAGAACAGCACAGAGAGGGTGCAAGAGGCTCCACAAGGAGCAGTCACCAAGCAAACCATTCCACCAACACACATGGTGAGCAGAGCCAGTGACAACCAACCCACACTTAGCCACCAGTTGTCACCATCAAACACTACCTACAGCCAGAGTGGAGGTGCAACCACAGTATCACATTCTCTTGTAGTCTGCCAAAAGCACTAAGAAGGGACCCTGGAGCAGATCACAGATTTGCTCAGTGCTTGAACAAGATTTGAGCAGCTGAAGAGCAGCACAAATACCTACAGCCTTTGATTAGCCTGGAACATGCCATGTGTGTCAAACAGTTGGAAACTGTGGCATTTTTCCCCACAAACTATTTCAAATATATGGCTTATACTTTTTTACTATAAATAGATCTTCAAAAATGAAAATTGAACCTTCATCCTATCAGCACCACAGTGAACATGATGACTTCTCATGATTTGGTACACCTTGCAGACATTAATCAAGGACTCTGCTATTTTTAACAACACAAATGATGACATGGGGGATCTCATGTCCATTGGACCTTCAGGAGATTTAAATACAGTTAGTATTCAACTACTGCTGAAGAAAAAAGAAATTAAGGATGAAATTCTTCTAAGAGCAAATAGCACGCATCACCACTACTAAATACAGAGAATCACTCCAGTGTATTTGTAATCCATTGCCAGAAATATTTCACATCTCCCTGATACGAAAACAACAGCATAAAATAACAACACATTTTTCTCTTTTGACACAAATGGTTATATATAAAATTGCTAAAAGGCACAATAGAAATCTAAACAATTCAAGAACATGAAAATGAAAAGTAAATATGAAAATAAACTGTCATTTTAGCATGATCCTTCCCTAATTAGCAGTAAACAATGAAATGTTATACAAAGAACACTGTATTCTCCTTCTGTTAGCTCCACAGAAAGTGAGCTCTGACAGGAATGTTTCAGGGACATGCCAGCTCCCCTCTATCCTCTCCTGAGCTGCTCCAGGCAGTTATTAAAGCTCCTGGGGGAATCAGCATCCCCTTTCAGCAGCCATCCTCATTTGGAGGGTTCCTCAGAAGGAATGCCAACACAACAAATCAGCAATCCAAGGCAATCAGAGGTCAAAATCCCACCACATTCAGGGAAATGTGGCTGTATTGTAAGGAAGAGGTTGCTTGTCTACACTCATCTTCAGAAAAAGATTAAAACAATGCTGTAATCACAATCAAAGGCTTCCCACCACTTTTAATATCACAACTGACTCACAGAAAACTGTTTCAGAAAGGAAATAAAACACACATACACACAGGTTGATCCACTTTTACAAACAGGAAATTTAAAAGACAATGAGCTTAGTCAAGAAAACAGCATATTAAGGTAGTACAATATTTAGTATTTATTATAGACCAAAACATCCCTCAGCAGATGTGTTTTAGGGACATATGGCTACATTGAGATATTTAACTGTTTTACTACCCTGAGATCAAATGACTTTCTTATCACTGGATCAACAAGGGTTCAGAAACACTTCTAATACCTTGTTTCCTTCATGAAAATATCACTGTCTCAAGTCAAACTATGCATTTTTAACATTACCCAAACAGCAAGATGTTTGCATCCTTCTGTACATCATAAGGACCTGTAAGCTGAAGCAGTCCCAATAAGACACACGACTTGACATCTCCCCTAAGAGGCTTGGAGAAGTGACTAATCAAAGAACTTTTTAAAAGGACTAAAGATACATTTTTCTTTCAGAATTTTCCACGCAATTACTGAGGTCAGCATTGACCAAGAAATAATTAAATGCCTGTGGTGCAGCAAAAGCTGGATTGGAAGGCACAGCAAGGAAAAAGAGAACACACGAAGTTCAGGCACTAACCTACTGGAAGTCACAGACTTAAATCCTTTTTTCGCTGAGGACTGCTGGTGTCACTCAGAGCAGACCAAGTTTCTGGTCAGCTCCTGGGGCAGCAGCACTAAGCAGATAAATACATTGGACACCGTGAAGAAATTCAATACCTTGTCAGTGGGGCACAGGAACCACACACAAGGATGGATGGTGGAACGAGTCAGGAGGTGGCATTTCATGAGGCTGCCTCTCATCCTGAAGGAAAAACTCAAAAGAGGGCTAAAGCCAAAAACCACAACATTTACCCCTTTTAACATTTTTATTAGGCCCACACTGAGTCATTCCCAAACAAGTTTCTCAGCATGTGAGGTTTGCAGCAAAGAGGAGTTTGTCCCAAAGGTTTACAGAGGTACAGGATAATAAAAAAAGCTCATCGCAAGTGGTTTTCTGCTCTAAAGGGGCACAAAAGACACTGCTCTTCCAATTATTTTGCTTAAAACATTAAATTTTGATAGTTAGGGTTCAGTCCTAATACCTATGCTGAACATCCCCCGTTTCCATTTACTGTTGCAAACTAAAACCTGCAAGTCACTGAGTTAGGTCCTACACAATGCATTTCCTGCTGGACTATTCCACCTGTAAAGCTGTGCTTGCACTATCAGGCTCTCCACACTGTATCTACTTCAGTCCTTGCAATGCTTTTTGATAAGGTTCTTGCTTTTCCACCATGCAAAACTTAATTTCACCATCCGCCTTTCCAGTTAACCTTGGAAGTGACTTCCTTGCAGTGACAGAGAAACACACAAATTGGACAGAAAAGAATACACTACAACTCCCTAAAACCATAAGTATGAGCCCTCTATGTATTTTAAACACCACAGTAAAGAAAGGCTGGAGACAAATGTACTTTGAAAGGAAAGGATTCTACAGTAAGTACTTCTACCAAAAATATGCAACCACTGAAGCAGTAAGACTTACTCAGTATTTTTCCCTCTTCTCTTAGAGGTGAAAAAAAAAATTACTCAGCCCAAATTTCTGACTCTATCACAGAGGGACAGAAAACAAAGTGACCAGACTGCCTATGCCACATGTGACCTTATGACATCTGGGGACAGATCCAAAATTTATGTGAACTAATGATTTCTTTTTCTTGCTGCTCCATGGTAAAATCCTAGATTCAAATCCCATTTAACAGCAAGAACAAACATGTCAAAACATTTAAACACTCAAAAAGCTGAAAAGTGAAGGGACAATCCAATAGAGGGATTGTTGTTCAGGATTTTCACTTCAGCATGGAACAAAACTCTCAACTCAGGACAGTTTGAAACAGTTTCACACTTTTGCTCAGCTTCCAGAATAGCAGCTACTCGCAGAGCTTCTGCTGGCCCTGCAGGCTGCCTCTTCAGGCCAGGCCTCCAAGAAACCATATTTCCTCATGCTCTACTTCCAGCCCCTGTTCTTTGGGGCTGGCAAATAAAGCAGGGAACTCCTAGAGAGAATTACTGTGATGGTCACCTGGTGAGTGAGTAACTCCTGCCTGTGCACGCCATGTTTTTCCAATGTAATCATTGCTACTGGCCAATGACCAGCAATAAACTCAGCAGCACATGAATGGATTTGAATTAGTAACAGTTCAATAATGCCTGGATTAGACTTGTCTGCATGCACATCATCCTGCATTCAGATTATAGCAGCCTTTGTTCTCAATCATGAGAGCAGTCATTAGAACATTAACTTCTGACACACACCACAGCTATTGCCAGCTACAAGTGCAGAGGAAAAAAGGCATCATGTGAACTCTGGAAATGAGTGGATGGTGAGACAACACTTGCAAAATCTGAGCAAAAAGTTTTCCTGTGCAGAACCTCTCTTTTTTTTATCATTCCAAACACAACTACATAACAGAAGGCGCAAACCTCAATCCCTTTTCATTAACAGTTACAGGGTTTTATAATGGGCATATCACATTGGTAGGACTCTCCTTCAAAAAAAAGCACTTTATGAGGAAAGTGTTATTGATCTAATGGAAAAAATTACTAGCCCTAAGGATTACTGCAAGTGAGTCTAATAATATTGTGTCAAATATGTCCAATGCAGGAAAAAAAATTTCTAAAGTAGCTAGGAGCAAGCCACAAGACCTTGCTAAGTCTGTCTATAGGGTCAAATCAACACATTATTTCTGTAATTAGCAGTTCTTTTTATGAAAATCAGCATTATGTCTCTTAAGTTATCCACTAGATTAATTTTTGAAGTTACTGCTCCAGTTTTTTAGAAAGCTGTTGAGATTATATGAGAATATTTCAAGAGCACTGCCCAGGCTTAGCAAAGACAAAAATGTTATGTGAAGTCAAGTCAACACTGCTTTGCATCACACTGTCCTGCTTACCAGAGAGCTGACCCAGGTTACAGCTGTATTTCAAGCCTGTCCCTATCACTTGGAAAGGACAAACTGACCTTGGGATTCAGAGAGAATAATTCCCGAAGCAAGTTCTTCTCTTACCAGCAAGATCTGTAGGGTGATAATAACCCCCACAAGGACACAACTACTTTGCTGCAGATAAACCTGAAAAACCTCTTTTGAGGGCAGAGGCACCTGGAAGAAGATGACAAACAGCCTGCCTGCCACTCTGCTGTCACTCACACAGGGTGAAGCCTTCCACTGCAGAAGCTGCTAAGCCTTGACACAATACGTGCCAAGACATTCAAGCACGTTTGTTGTGACAGACAGGACCTGAAAAGCAAAGGAAAGGAGGAGGATGAGTTCACAGCCTCTTCTGCCTGCCTTTGTGACTGGACATACTCCAGCAGATGACTGGGAAAGTCAAAACACAGTAACTAGAAAGAACTGCTTGTAGATACTCCACTGCTGTCAGTCACAGGTTTTCATTCAGCATGTTCCCATCCAAACCACAAAAGGCTGAAGCCATACTGACAAGTCTGAACTGCCTTTGCCCAAAGATCTTTTGTGGAGGAGAACATGACAGCCATGAAGCATCCCATTGCTGCCACCAGGCAAGCACATCACTACCAGGGAATACAGAGGAAAGCTCTGAATCCCTGAAAAAGCTCTCAAACTAAAAACTGCCTCCTAGGAATTAACATCAGGTGACTCTGACCTATGACCTTTAGTCATATAACAGAAGACCAAATTTAGCCTTGATCTTAAGTGGGTACTCAGCTTCAGGAGAGCATGTGGAGCTTAAAAAGGGACTCCATCTACTCTTCACAACAAACAAGAGGGTTTTTTTTAATCTTACAAAAATGTCTTATATCCCCTTCTATGGCCTGTACACTGGTTATCCCCCTAATCCTTCTTCACTCTCATAGATTGTAACATGCCCACTGCTTCCCAGATAGGTGCCCAGAGACCTCTCTTGAATGTACTGTAAAATAGTTAACTGCATGAGAGAAAGATAATTATGTTGTTTGGTGAAAGCTTTTATTTTCACTTACATTGCAGAAGCATCCAGAGGTGTGAACCATGAGCAAACTCTCCTGCTACTAAAGCCCACAAAACAGGTTATTCTCCCCAGAAAAGCACCTCATGCTGGCACTGAAAGCAGAAAATATAATAGAAACAGCAGCAAGGAGCAGAAATTCCTCAAGAATGTTCACATTAATGAAAGGTTTGCAACGAGATCTTACGATTTCCACTCAGGTGGTACCCTGTAAACTCAAAGGTTGCATTCTGCCAAGTATCCTACTGCTATCCCCTGTAACTCCTGAGGATGAGCCATATTTCTTGTGTACTGAATACTTACTTCAAACGCTAAAAAGCCTTTTCTAAGAAACCTTGGAAAAGTCACATGCAACCAGACCTTCCACAGAGAGGCCTCCAGGGTAGACATATTTGAAACAATGGAACCACATAAATCCTGCTGTTCTGCACCAGCTCCCACTGCTGATTCAACATATACACAAAGGTACAGGAATAAGCTGCACCATCAGGTGTCTTGGTCTGAATACGAGTTCTTTTGCTAAAAGCATCATGTTTTGCAGCCCAGTCTCTGTGGTTCAGATCTCAGTACCACAGACAGAGGCTAATGAAAACTATTCCAGCTTATTGAAAATAAAGATGTTCTTGGGAGCCTGGTGGCTGCAAGTGGGGATGACTGAGGCTGTAGCATGCTGTGAACTCAGAATCTGACTCTTAACGGTGTGGTGTGCAGTGTGAAAGCCTGTGATGTCTCAGTAATTGCCAGAACAAGTAATTGAGTTTTCATATTCTGAACTAACCCTGCCTGAAGATTTTAATACTCCAATTACAGAATCCCACCTCTTCTCCCCAGACCCGGGGGATTTGACATGATTTACATCAAATTAAAGGAAATACTCTGCCCAGAACAACCCTGAGTCCTTCATAAACTAATAGGAATCATGATTCCGAACTTGCCACACACACATTCAGTCAGACATAACTTTCCCCAAGCCCCAAACTCACTGCCAAAGCACAAGGTACTATTTCATTTAACTGTGCAGCACAAAGTCTCTAATCGGTGTCACCAATTCCTGCTGTCTCCAGGAACAATTCACTTTGTTATAAAAAAATAAAGTGAACAAAACATCTAAAGTTGGGAAGGTGTAAAGTACATCAGAGGAAAAACATTCAGGTTTGTATGCAAAATGTGCAGACCTGGGCAAAAGTTTCATTGTCCCTGCAACACAGCCTTGAGTCAGACAAAGGCTGACAGATAAATGAGCCTTGTTCCATGGAATCCAGAGGAATTTTGACACTTACTTCCAGAGGAATGCAATCCTACCTGAAGCCCTGTATGTCAGCAGAACAGAAGCACCTCTATGGAGTGCTTGAGCATGACTGCATTTCTGTTTTGCTATGGATGTCTGTGCCTGCCTTTCACTGAGCATCTCACCAGTCAGAATGTCTGGCTTCCAAGGGCAATTTTCTTGTACTGTTTGCACTGGGGCTGATCCAAAATCAGATTTGTTTGTTTGTTCTTTGAAATTAGGCAAATTAAAGAAATATTAAAGTACTACCTTGAGTTATAGGCAGTGAAACAGCAGAACATATGTCAGTAATACTGAGTAATATCCAAGTCTTAACTGTGAGTCATTGAGTTATAAAGAACAGCAGTCTACTGACAATTTTCATTATTCTGTAGATTATCTTCATCTTCTCAACACCAAAAGAATTCCTGGCTCAAAGAGTGTCTTTGCCATCAGCTCTGAAGGGTTCAGTTTATACACCTACTCTGACTAGTAGTACAGCATGGTGGGAACAGAACTATAGTGTAAAATAAATGGTGCTAAAGACCAAATAATTGCATTATACATATTTCTGAGAAACTTCACTTCAGCCCAAATCTCGTTGGTCCCACTGAAGGGCAAGCCCATTGGTCATCTGAGCACATTAAATATAATCCTGGATCAGATGAAACTGAACTGCCGAACACAAAAGAAATGCAGGTTATGTGCTCTGAAACAGTGCCATGATGCATACAAAGGTGCTCTAACCAAGGACAGTTCAGAGACAAAAGCAAAGTAAAGCATAAAGATCATTCCACAAGGTGCTGAAGTACCCATGACCCTCAGGGGAAAATTAAATCTCAATCAGACATGGAATTTGGACACATGCTTCCTATAGGGAACAGGATCTACAAAGGTCTGAAGCTTAAACATAATCCAGAATCCTCTCCAGAGGAAAGTCTTTTCTCCTTATTGTGTTCTTTGCTGTGAAGCATTTCCCCCGGGAGCTGCTCTGCACAGGGCTCTAAGTCAGCTTTCAGCTGCAAAGGACTCCTGGTGGCAGAGCTCTGGTGCAGGCAGAGCTCGGGGTCTGTGTGCAGACAGCCCCACACAGGGCATGGCCACCACACTCACAGTGTTGGCAATTAGTGGCACAGAAGAACAGCCTCTGCACAGTGAGGTCCTTCCCATGGTCAATTCTGAAAGACATGCATCTGCTTTAGAAATCCTTGAGGTGTCCACATTTAGAAAGCAAGACTAAACCCTACCAGCTTATTTTTCATGGTAAAAAATTTTATAAAGGTAAACAAATTATTACAAATCTCTTCTGTTAGCAGATATAATTATGGAATTTACATTAATAAAGCCTCAGGCTTCTACTGATGCAAGTGTCATTTCCTAGCACGCATTTCAATGAGAAAGGGCTGAAAGACTAGAAATTAATCTTTGAAGTTAACTGAATGGTCAGCAAAATTCCTGTTTTCCACAGACTGTGGAAGATAAGTTATAAAATCCAGCTTTTTATGCCCAATCCGTACAGGGACATTTAGACTGACTTTAAAGGATTTCAGTCAACAGTTAATCCAGCAAAGCCAACAACTGCCTTCTCCTCTAAGCAAACATACAGATTTGCATGATATGGAAACAGTCTGTGCCTCTCTGCACCTCACATTGTCAGAGAATCTGGGTATCTGGGAGCCTCCAACAGCCACCCAGTCTCCAGGAAAATCCAGCTGCACAGCTTCCAGAGCACATGATACTTTCAGTTCTTGCATCTGACACACTTAACTAAAAGACTCTGGTTAAGACATCCCCATTTCCAATACAGATTTACATGTATATTTCTTAATTGTTTTTTTTGCACTAGGAGATTAGGATAGAGGACAAAATGGGCCTTCCACAGGACTAAACACACACACACCTAAAGATAAGAGATGCCAAGTTAATAAAGTTCTCAAGCCCAGTTCAGGCTGACAGAGTTGAATCTGTTACATGATAAATCAGCGCCTTAACATGTTAAACAAGTGGCCTATTGTTATTACTTCAGAAAAGCCACCTAGCTTAAGTTTAAAAAATGCAGGTTGCCATCAATTAAACAATAAAATCTTCCTGTTAAAAAGCTCTTGGCAAGCTTTAGTCTGACATGGGCAAACACTCCTGCTTGTGGCAAGCTGTGTTCAACCCCACAAATATTAACAGAAACACAAATGCAGAACCAGGTAAAAAGATTTCATTTTGTCAGAGACTGTAAGGTCCTTGTGCATCATAGCCAGTCTGGTCAAAGTGCTGGTCTGCTCCCTTCCCCTGAAAGCTGCTCTGAAGCATCATGGGACCCCTTCACTGGTCAGTCCTTGGCTGACTGATCACCACCTTCAGCATCGTGGTTCATCTCCCCACTACCTTGGCCAGCAGCACCAGGGCCTTTGCTTTCATAGCAAGCAAAGCAATAGGTGTTTTATACCCCCATAAAGGCAGCAACCTTTACTAGGAACTAAGCTTTACCTGGCCCTCCAGCTGAGCCTTCTCCCTGCCTGATATTTATCTCCTAGATATATTTATAGGCAAACATATCTCCCTCTTGGCCTTTGCAGTCCTATGCTAAGCAAACAAGCCAACCTCTTCTAGTCTCCTCTCATAAGTAAGCTCTCCATTTTCCTTATCACACTAGCAAGCTTCCTTTGCACCAGTTTATTTTCCTTGGACATGGGTCATCAGAACTGTACACAGTATTCCAGAAGATATCCATCAAGGTCCATTTTAAGTAGCATTTATGCTCTCCAGTGGAAGCTTGAACTGATACATCCCAATTCTCTCCACTTCCAACCCCTCAGTCTCCTGCAGGCTCTCCATTCCCATTTTCTTCACGCCTTTCCCCTCAAATGCAAAGACCACAGACACCATTTCCACACCTAAGGCACAGGTTTCCTTAGAGCAAAGTGAGGATCTTGAGGAAAGCAAAACCCAGACAACATTCCTCATTCTGCAATAGCCAGAGATATTGGACAGGACACCAGAGGTATAATACTGTCCCACCTGGAATTTTGCATTCTTGAGAGCACAGTCTGACCAATTCTGGGGAAATGTTCCCCAAATAGGAACCTTGACAAAAAAATTGTAACCAGATCTATTTTATTATTTTTCTACATTCTTCCCATCTCAGGCATAGAAATAGCAGGACAAGTTCAAGGACTCTCCCACCTGTAACATTTCTAGAGTTTCTTATCCAGAAGATGACCATCTCATTCCTTTCACAGGAAATCTTCCCTCTAATTTTGGTTATTAGAATTTCTCACCTCTTTCATTCACAACTGGCAATATTATTAACCTATTTAAATTTTAACTAGAATGCAGAAGAAACCCTCTAAAATGAGTATGCAGCAACAAGTGCTCCACAAGGCTCTACTTCTGGCACTGGGCAGTCAGAGCATGTTGAATCCAAGTCCTATTTACACCTTGTTCTATTAACTGAAAGATTTCACTGGGTAGTGATGGATGTAGTTGCCTGAAAGTCCATTATAACATGCAACGTCTGCTATCTCGAGAAGTCGGACATCTGAGTATAAATTAACTGTGTTCACACTGTAATACGTGCAGCATAACTAACTTGGAAACAATATATATTTATTACATTTGTTTTAACCAGTAGCCTTTACATAACAAAAAATGCATCTCCACAGTTCAGCAGATGCTCCATTTGCTAATTTTACTCCACCTTCATTTTCAAAACATATTATGGGTTTGACAAAAAAAAAGTCTAATTAAAATACTCAGTGCCCTTCAAATCAGGTTTTTAAAAAGCCAGGGCTTAATGAGATTATATAATTAAAAATGCTAAGAAATCTGCGTATAATGTTCAAAAATCACCATGTTCTACATCCACACCTTCTGCTGTCATGGGAAGCTTTCACTGAGTTTCAGCTGTCCCATTGAGAAATATATTAATTGAACTATACAAGTCCTTGGTAAAACACTTATTTACAAACTCAGGAAATACTCAAAAGCATGCAGAACTGTTCTACCCTTCTCACGAATACAATCTGGCAAAACAGCAGGGCAACCTGTCATAAAAAAAAAAAAGAGAAAAAAAGGCCCCTGAAATCTACAGCATATATTTACAAGTCTATAAGTCAGTTTGGGGAGTTTTGCAGGAAGTTACAAGGTCACAGAGGGAATTTCATGAATGAGGAAAAATAAGGTTTTTAAATCAGCACTATTTCATTGAAGGAGACTGTCTTGTTCAGACACCAGCTCCCAGTTTGGAAAGCACATTTTTCCCATTGCAGTGAAAAGCCTGAATCCAATGTTGACTGAAGCTCTCAGCAGGGCAGTCGCACTGCGCTAGTTAAACACTGACATCTACAGTCGTGTCTTGGGAAAAAGGCTGTCTCTGGAGTAGGATCCAACCAAACCATCACACTCACGAAGCACCTCCCATTCATGACTACCTGGTGTGACACTCCCTGCACAGAGCAAGGGCCCTGCCACGACATCAGACCTGCCAGAGCTACTGTTTGTAACTGAAGGTGGAAGGACACACACACTGTAAAAACACTACATGCAGGAGGCAGGAAATAAACAGACCTCAAAGTCAGGCCCATGGCTGGGTTTTTCAGTGCTTGGACTCCACTTCAGCTGAAGTTCATTCTGTGTTGGCACTGACAAGAAAAGGAAACACCTTGCCATTTCCACCACTCCAAATGGTGGAGGAGAGATGGGTAATTATACTATTAATTAGACCAGTGATTGCAATTTAAAAAGTTAATTTGATGACAAATAGTAGCTGAGCCACATCCTGCCAACAAACAAAACTGGATGACAGGTATGAGTTTAATAACATTTCATGCTGAAAAATCATTCATAGCCAGAGCACATCTCTATATGAGATGACTTGGCCTTGAATTTTCCTCAGGTAAGACCAGATGCCTGGATCTGCATAAATCCTTCTCAGATTTATGTCTTTTGTTCTAACTGCTACAGAACAAGCTCTCAATTTTTTAAAATATCCAAGAAAAACAGCGCAAAGAAGTCTGGGGCAACAGCTATTTCCAGGCTCTGTGCATTCACCCCATGTCATACACCACTGGAAAGATGACAGAGGCACCTCAGACGTTCACTCCTGCTAAACCCCAGTAGTTGACACTGCACTGCTGCTCATCCATGGTCCTCACACACACACCTCGAGCCATCCCCTCATCTGTGCATTCTAGGGTTGATTTTATTAGTCAATGCTCACTCACACTGAAGGGATCAGTGCCTCAAGGGTAACTTTGAGCCTTTGGAGATCCGGTTCCTTCCTCTCTTCAATTTTGCCCTAAAGAAATCTCTCAGCACACACAACTAACACATAGCAGGGAGAGACAGTTGAGCTACCCCTGCTGCATACAGAGGGATCCACTCACAAAACTCATGTTAGTAGCAGGGAAAGGGAACAAAAAACTCATGCCATGCATTAGAATTTCCCATACAAATAGGGCAAAGCTGTAATTTTTTATGTGAAAACACAATATGAGAGATCAGAAGATTGGCACCAAGGCCTAGAGAAAAGAAAAATGCATGGATGGATGAAGAAAATTGAGTAAGATGTCATTACAAGTGCCCCTTACCATGAAGAGCTTAAGCCCTTAAATTCTTCCACATTGGAGGACATTCATCTATTCTCAAGTAATATTCACCTCATTGGGGAAGGTTTATTAGAAATGCAGCTCTCAGACCCTCAGCTTCATTGTTTTTCTCTTGACTGTTAGTCACAGAAGGTTTTATTACCTTAATTTGCTCTCTGTTGGTGGACTGGATTTTCCTGACTAAAACGGTCAGGAAATTCTCTTTCTCGAGCCTCTTTTCATGCGTCTAATCCCAGGCCACTCTAACGATGTTATTGCACATTGCCCTTATGATCACTGATTAGATGCAGGACAACTATTGCTCTCTTGGCAATTTGCACTATCCTTAGTAGAGCAAGTCACAGTTGAGTTAACCAGCATCCAAAATGTCTGTGTTCCCACTTAGAACCAGCTCTTCCCTTTCTCAGAAGCACTTAAACTTGTAACCTCTATCAGTGTTCACCATTATTTTTCCCACTTTTATCAGTTTTCCTATTTTTATCACATGATGATAGATCTTTGCTCATAGACACTTTGTCCAAAAATTTCATCTCACACATTAAGAGATTTTCTATTCACTAGACTTTGCTGTTATACCCAAGGGTCTTCCCAGTTGTCATCCAAGATGACCATACCCTGTCCACCCACTTTCCCCAGCACTGCCATTCAGTTACCATCCACACTGGGTTTATACCAGTCTTGTACCCCAGTCAGTGCCATCTGGGCTGGATGCTCTGGAAGCACTCCTATGATGGTAAGCAATGAATTAGCAGGAGACTCCAGAGTAACCAGCTGCAGATTCCTGGGTTCACAAAGCATGTAGAGTAAATGAGTGATCTACAGAAGGTTGTAAAGCCACTGAAATGCAAAACTGTGTGTTCTCCTGTTGTGCCATAAGTACAAGTAACATTTCCACATTTACTACACAGCTGCTGTTGTTTGGGGTGCAATACTAAACCCTTTTCCTCATGTCTTGCCCAGAATATCACAGACTGGAAAGATAGAGCAAAGAGAAATCCAATTTGGAAGTAGCATCTCTTCAAAAACACATTATGGTTTCTCATTCTGACTGCCAGCATTGAGACCCTTTCTCCCCAGCTTCCATGCATAGACCCTCTCCTGCAGAAAGAAAACCTTAAGTGAAGAAGCCATTTCTGCAAAGTCCTCAAGAAGCTGCAGTTTCCAAGCCTCCCAATCCTTCCACCCTCAAACACAGAGCCAAGCACACCTTTGGATTAGGTGTGCAAATGAAGGATGACACAAACGCTGCCTGTAAAATCCAACTATGGCAGCTTTAAAAAAGTTTCATTCAAGAACTCTCATCCACAAGAAAAGCAGATGATTGCTTTTAAATTACCCATGATGAACTACTTTGGATAAAAAAACCTTACCTGTTTTGTTTAGCTACTGGAATATTGGTTCTTTGAAGGTCAAGTTATTATGCAACTCACTAGAACACCAGTTGAAAGGCAAATTTCTGTATTAACACCAAACCATGTCCTGTCACAAAGATATTTTTCAGAGTTTCTCTTTGAAAACAAGAAATTGTCAGCTAAGGCAAGTAGATAGGGAATGAAGTCAAAGGATGAGAGGAGGAAAACTCTTAACTGCAAATCCCTGGACTACTTCTATCATCACTCAAAGAAACAAAACATGTATCTGGGTGTTTATACATCACTATAATTTATTCAGGGAGGTGGCAGGTTTTACACTTGTATAGTCAATTACAGAATGCTGTATTGCTTTTCATCAAAAGTACACACAAGTTTCAAGAGAGCATTACAGAGCTCAAATATGCTCACAACTAGTGATCTCAAAGCTGTTATTACCTCCTTTCCCATTTTTCCAGCATATCAAGTCACACAAACTACTTATTCCCACAAAAGGAAACAAGAAAAAGATAAGATGCAGTGTTTTGCAGAATTTTGACACTATTCCCCCATCCTTCCCCTAGAAAAGCCATTTTCCAACTTACTAGTAAGACATTTCAGCTTTCATTGCAAAGCATTTTCAGGTAGTTTATAGAAGATAAAAGCCCTCAAACCACTTGCCTTATACTACATCTCAGGTTTACTTGGATATTCAATCACAAAGTTGCCAAAAATTGAGTTTTCAAAAAATATCAGTTTTCAACCAACAACTAACACAAAATCATGGGATATCTTAAAAACTGAGTTTTTCTGATATTTCTATAAATTAAAGTTGTTTTAATTGTCAGTAAAAGACAGAAAATAATGTTTGTTGAAGGTCTATTATTTATATTATTACATTATGTGGAAGGCCTTTCTATTTAGAGAAAAAAAAATTCTCAAGCTGCTGCAGGATGCCCTGCAGGCATCACCACTCACTTGACTACTGGGGCAGGATTTGGGACTGAGGGTAATTGATTTTGAGGACGGGACATTTGTAGCCAGACCAAAGTTGTCTAAACCTTTGTCCTTCAAGTCTTATATCACAGCTAAGTTTTTCCTCTCAATTGTTTTCCAGCTCTGTTTATTTTTTCTTAATTTCCTAACACTAACAATGTCAGGACACTCCTGTCCCCAGGTTTTTCACCTGCCCAACTCTGAGTTCCTCCACAAACACCTCCCTTATCACTTCAAAAAGTAGTCAAAGGAGCAGAAAGCACAAACCTCCCTTTAGAGATCATACAAACGAGATACAATACTACTGGCAAAAACACTGCTAACAATTAATTCCATTTAGTTTGCAAGATTTGTATTAGCAAGCATCTCAGCATATGCCAAGCAAGCTACTTGCTGGGATACTTCAAGAGCACAGATTGCTGACATGTGGACTGGACACACTTGGAGAGATTCACCTTTGCTACACACACAGCAGTTTTCATGATTTGGCCCAGATATCTGCATCGTCTGCAGTTTGTCAGAGAATAATTGCTATAGAACCTGTATTGGCCTCTCCTTGTTACTCCTTGAGCATGTGTGTGGGGGCTACATGATCAATCAGGGCATCATCATCATGGCCAGTCTTCGGGAAAGACAACTTGGGAAACTCTACCCACATGGGTGAGCCCTTCCAGCCTGTGCAGTGGATGTTTTAGGTGAGGCTCAGTGTGCACAGAGCTGGACCCCACCCTTTAACTCCTGAGGTTCACCTGCCACAGCTGAGCGAGCTTGGACAGTGAAGTTCTCAGGACTGGAACCTACAGCACTCAGTCAGTATTCCCAGGAGGTCTCCCATCCAACACTAACGGGGCCTGACCCTGCTGAGCTTCTGAGATCTGACATGCAGAAAGCTGTTATCACTGTGAACATTCTAAGACAAACACATTGAATTTGATCCCCCAAAAAAGTCCTAAGAAGGGTTACCAAGTAGGGTCTTGCTCAGGATATCTGTCTGAGAAAATCTGCCCACATCTAACTTTGGAAGTGTGTAAATCCAGCACAAGGGTCTAATCAGTGGTCGGAGTATCATCCCAGAAGGCAACCTCACCCACAAGAGTGCAGCCAAACCTGTGACAGATGTGACAAAACCCATCCCAGCCACCACACTAACACATCACTATGAGCTGCCAGCAGATGGATAACACGCCTATTAAGACTCAACAGGATCTCACATCCCACTGTTATTCTAATAGTGTTTATTAAATATGGAGCACAACATCCATGAATGAATTAAAAAAAATACAGCTTTGCCTGCATGCTGCAGGATACATTCGGGTTTAAACCACTAGAAGAGTATCTATTGCTGCTTTTCTGAAATACCAGAGGATACTGACACTACTGGAGCTCTAAAGATGGCCAAGTGCCTCTCACTCTCACTCTCACTCTCCCTGGAAAGCTGCCTGGCACAGCCCCCCAGTCCTGACAAACAGGCACAGCTGCCAGAGCTCCACCAAAAGCAGCAGCAACCTCCAAAGTTTCACTGACACTGGAGAGATAGCTTAGCCTACTGTAAAAAAAAATATTTTAACAGTGTCATAGAAAGCCTATTCTTTAATATATCCACAAGGAGCATTAACAGCTTCTCTATCTCAATTAAACACTTAGTTTCAGTAAACCAATGGCATAATGGAAATTCATCTGTACTTTATGTGTATTTAAAAGGCAATATGAGGCATATTTGGCAAAATACACCCTATTACTGTTATCACCATGACTGCTACATGTACTCAAAAGACATCTTTGCAGCTGCATCAATTTTTAGTTTTCTTCAACTACATGCACAAGAGGTTAATCCTTTGACTCAGGATTTTTTTTTAAGTGAAATGGCTACAGCTCATAACATACATGGCCTCATCACTCAAAGTCTAGATAAAATTATTAACAACCTTAGAACTGCAAAGGAAATGTCTCCAAAGGAGAACCAAGCTTGCATGCACAAAGGAAGCACTGCTCAGCATTATGCCCAGATCCAGGGGATTGTGAGAACACTCACAAAATCAGCATTGTCAATAGATTGGAGAGAGAAAAGCAGAGCATAAACTACTATCTGAAGACACAGAAGTCTCATTCCTCCCCATCCAAGTACAAGCACCAGTGCCAGCAGTGTCGCTCTACTGCAATACTGGCTTTCCCAGAAGTCCTAAGCATTGTAATTTCTCCAGATGGGCTACTCTCTTCCACTCAGCTTCTACTGCCTCTTTCTTTACCTTTCCTTCCATTAATAGCAGTAGCTCTGGGATTTTCTGGAGTATATCATTCACCACAGACTGTGATTCATACACTGAAGTGAGAAATGCAGAAAAATGCCAAAAAAGCAAAACGCCCTCAAAATAGATTTGAAGAGATAAGAAAAATTGTCATTATAAATAATGCAGGGTCCAGGGGAGGCAGCTTAGAAACCACTGCTCTCTGAGCAAGTCTGCAGATGGATGAGGAGGCCAGGCAATTATGTTCAGATCTTGACTAATGTAATTGGTATGCACAGAAAACCCACAAGACAAACTACAGGCAAAGTTCTAATTGTCCTGATTACATAGCTCTACAAGAAGCTTCCAACAAAATAACAGCAGCAGTTTTCCTTTATTTATATCTGACACTGAAGAACATCATGGGCAATCCATTTCTTAAAATCCCCACTAAAGAAGCTATTAGCAGCAAAAGCAAAGAATAATAAAAACAGGAGATGGAAAAACAGTTATCTAGTCGGTTCCTTGAAGTATGTCCTGTCTGCTTAAATGCCTCTATTTTGCTTTGTTTATGAAGGTGTAGGGTTTTTAAAAAAGTCCAACAGTTTTAATGGCAAACACAGCAACTTGATAGAATTTCTCAATGACATAATGAAGAAGTGAAGATCTTTTCTGACATATAAGAAAAAGTGTTTTCTCTTACTAAATAGCCTCACAAAGCAGGGGTTTCAGCACAAACATTACCCTCTGTCTTGATCTGAATTTCTTCCACTACTACTGACATAAGTGTCAACTTAATCAATAGGTGATATTCAACTGTCCAAGTCTTTCCTACACTTCAATTTTATCTTGCTCCTCTATTTTTAGAGAGGAAGAAAAAGTGAACTACCTAAATCAACATAAAGCCAAAAACTGGGAGGGGAGGGAAAAAACCCACCTTCTACATCCTGCAGAGATAAAAGTCTCTCCCAGCGCTCTTTGCGCTGCTGTGCAAAGGAAAGGCATGCAGGGAAACAACTTTAGCCCTAACCCCACATGCTTCAAGCAAAGGCAGGACAACATTATGTCTTTGAGCTCTTCTGCACTGTGGAAACTTTCTCTGCCACCGACAGAGCCCTGTTTCATCTCTGGCTCAAGAGCTCTGTCTGCATGAAGTAATTCATATGTGCACATGCACCACAACAGGTACACAAAAAACACTGATATCTTAAAGTTTTCAAAACTATCATCCATCTTTACCAATGTCTTTCCTATTTGCCAGGTGTTTTACATTACAAATGGGGGTGTATTGTGCTAAGAGTCAGACTTTTCCTGCCACTGTGGGAACTTGCCAGTGCAAGTGCTGATCCTCCTCAATATGCAAATTTTGACCCCAGATCAGCAAAGCAGAGCTGGCAGAGCCCGACCTCCCAACAGAAGCCTCCACCTGGAACAGGAAAATCTAGGTGGACATTCCTGCTCCATCCCAGCTTATCTGTGATTTGGAAACACACATTTGGCCCACAGCTGATTTTCCCAAGTAGTACCTAGGTACTTACTGTAACCCTCAGGCATGTGGCTCACTCCCAAGGCCAGTGCCAAGGAAACAATCTCTTCAGACATTTTTAAATTCCTATGGGTATTGATCTACATAACTCTCCAGATATAGCTAGTCCTTAGTTTCTCTGTGCCTTGAGTCTCCCACTGAAATGAAAGAAAAGCTAAAAACGTACGTTGAGAGAAAAAGTGAGAGAGACTGAACCAGAAGCTCTGCTGGCATAAGTCTGGCACACATTTATTTGGCATAAATTTGGTCCAGCAGATTTGTTGCCTCAAAGCTCAAAATAAACTAAAAACAAAGCTGCAGATTCAAAGCTTCGTGTTTCATCCTTGAAAGCCTGGGGTAGTTCTGAAGAATAGCTGTGAAAGCTACAAATGGCAATAATACATTTTTAATAAAATTGCGGTTTTAAATCATTTGCTTTTAACATCTATTTTGCAAGTCTCAGAGGAAAGCAAAAGCCATTTTGTGGCAGCTTCCTCATTTTTATATATTATGAAGAATGTCCAGCTATAAATACATGTTATGAATGGAGTTTGGTACTGAGGATAACAGCTGTAAAATAATGCCTGGGGGAATGAAAAATGTACTGAGGCTTTGATATAATGCTGACAGAGGCCCAATGCATTATTTCAGCATCAAGGTAACTTTTCTGTCCCAAAGACAATATTTTATACAGTGATTGCTCAAAAAAATCCCCACTATTTCTTCTATTACACTTGTTGGTATTTCCTCCCCATATTCACATATTGAAATTACTATAAATCCTATTTATTCAGAGGAACATTACCCATTTCATTTTTTTGGGTGATATGCTATTTTTTTCCACTCTGCTTCTCAAATTTTCCAGAAAACTCTGCTTATTACATTGTTGTAGCCAGTTAAGGAATGGGGGTGGGGGGGAGGAATCAGGTGCTCTCGGCACACCTGTAATGATCATGACCTCCAAAGAGATGAAGAGCAGCACAGTACATGAAATCAATGCACCCAACTGCAGTCACAAACTCTGAATGTGATGGGGGTCCTGTGCAGCAAATCACCAGCTCCAAACAGACAGGTTGATGTGCAGCACAGACAAGGCATAAGCAGGAATCCTTGTCTTTTGAGAGACACTGGGAAAAAATTACATTAACAATTGCTGTGCTGCCATTCCCCACAAAGGCAGAGCATGACACCACCAAAAGCAACGCGCTCTGTGCCCCAGCAGCAAACCTTTCAGACACAAGCACAGAGCTCCAGCCTGGCCACCCCTGCAAAGCCACACACTGAACTGCAGCGACAGCAAGAGCTTTTAGACAAACTTCCAAATGCAACAGGAGAGTTTGGTCAGTGTGGCACTACTGCCAAGTGGGGAGCAGCTGGCACACAGTGCCCTGGGCACCAGCAGCACTTTGCATGCCTCAGTGCACAGCAGGAGGCTGCTGGGCTCAGCCTCGCTCTCCTCACCCTCACTCAGGAGCAGCAGATAACCTTGGAAAGCTTTCCTCTTGTGGCATTCCTATACATGAAGGCTTTTTCTACCTCTGAGCACTTTTCCAGCTATAAACCCAGTTTGCCCAATTCCCTTTGGCCAACATTGAAGCACATGGACATGAAAGACATGTAGCAGGTCTAAGGGCACTTTCAGAGCTACAAGTTCCTCTGAAAAACATCTGTCAGGATGACTGAGAGGATAAAATCTACATGGGCAGTAGCAGAGTCTGTTATTGTAGCACAGAGCTGACTGCAGCAGGTTACTGTGCTGGCAGGGAGCAGGAGCACCAGGGAGTTTATATTTGTCAAGGTTTGTTATAATTCTCACTGTATTCTAACCACAAAACAAACTCCCTTGACAAGGTTTTGCAAAGTTGCTGCATTCTGAGTTTCAGTCCCCAGTTCATCATGCTGTTGGTTTTCAGCCACAGCAATTCCTGTTAGTCCTGGAGAAGTACAGCTCCTTCAGACAAGTCTGAAGAGCTCCTGTGGCCCCATTTACCAAGGAAAAGAGCTTAAAATACATGCATTACTGCAGCACCCAGGAGTTTGAGTCAGCAGAAACTGCCTGTCTAGGCAGAAATGACAGCAACCCTGCCACTAAAACATTCCTGCTTCAATCCAGGATGAAGATTCCACGCTCAGGGCTGTTGCTTGCAATGCCACTACTGCCAATAAAACAAACTAGGAGAGGGACGACTGAGTGCTTTGTTTGATCAAATTACAAAAAAATAAAAAATAGTAGCTGAAGGGAACACAGGAGATGCAATATCTTGACTTCCATCAAATATCCACTACAGTTCCTCACAGAATCACTAAAATGCTTGAGTCAAATTGGTTTGGACAGAAGTACTGTGAGATAGCTTGAAATTTAATGGGAAATCATAAGCAGTGAGCAACACTGGGCAGCAGTGTTTTGAACAAGAGCAGTATTAGCAAGTGTGCTTCCACAAGGATTAACATTTCCATAATATATCTACTGAGGCATCTGGAAAAACGAATAAGTAGCACATTAAATTTCTGAATAGTGACTGCATAGAACAAAGAGGAGCCAGTTGGAATTGAAAGTATGACCATGAAACCACTGGCAATGCAACGCACCCATACTATGTTAACAAGTATGAAAACATTATGGCAAGAAAAATAGTAGGAAAGTAGTAAAAGCAAGAGGTGCCTTGCCACTTGGCCAGCAGAGTAGCAGAACCATGACTAAGGCCCTCTGTTTTCCAAACACATTGCCATTCTCCCAAGCAGAGTAGATCAGATCACAGGTGATATGACAGCTATTTATGAAATGTGTTTGTTAAGAGCTGGACATGTGAAGACCAGACACCTCTCAGAAAGCTGAAGAGGTTTAAAGAAAGGTCTCTGTACTTGTTACATGCTGGGAGATTTTTCTTGTTAATTAGTAGGGGATTTTCCCTGAGCAGCAAGGGAGGTGGAATGCAACAAAAGCTGACACTTACAAACACCAGCAAGAAACAGACGGTCCTGCTCTCAGTCAGGGAGATGAGACTACCTGGTCTCTTGATCTATAAACACTATTCCCTTTCTTTTGCATTATTAATCTGGAAATAAAGTTCCCATACTATAATATAATCTAGACATCATGCTCAGGCTGACATTGCTGATCTCAAAATTTACCCTCTGTCAAGTCTGTAGCTGAAAAACATAAATTTTCCTTTTATTTGCCTGTTGTCAGTATACCTCAGGTCTTACTTATATAAGGGGAGTCTTCACTAATAGCCTGTGATCTGCTTTGCACAGTCAGTCTCCCAGCTGACTAAGTTGCTACATAAAATACACTAAGTTTCAGGTCCTAATTCTTTTTATCAACTGTAAAAAAATCCACATGATGAAATAACAAGTCGTACTGTTAATTTTCAGTAGCACCTACAATGTTTCAGATGTACAAACTAGAAAGAGTCTCACATCTTCTGCTGAAATGTAATGGTCCAAGTGCATCAAAACACTCTGCAACCTCTTGCTGGCTGCTCAGGGCCTGCCCTGACCTGGCACAGTGATACTCTGGGATCCAATTTCTGGGAAGAGCCACATGGGCTCTCACCCTTGATTTGGGAGATCCCTGCTCTGCCAGGCTTAGCAACACCTTTGGCTCCCCAGCTCAGCTGCCCTTGCAGAGCAGTCTGACCTCACTGCCCCCTGACATCCGGCTTGTTTACCCACCCCTGGGGTAGAGCACCTGCATTCAAAGTGATGATTAACAGGACCTAAGTGACTAAAGTACATTACTCCTAGAGCAAACTATTCCCAATCCCTGCTCTATGGCCAACAACTGACCCTCAGGCCATCATTAATGGTTGAACACAGGCAGGAGACAGTCAAGGCAATGAGTCAGAACAGTGAGAGCTGTGGTGGGCACCACTGCTGACACTCTGGGCACACTGCTTGCATCACACCCATCCAGCCCTCACCCTGACTGGTGCTCTACACACCACAAAGCAGCAGCCAAGAGACACTGTGCTCCCAAACTCATGAAAGCTGGAATTGCAGAGGATGTGCTGCTCAAATAATACAAGCCAGGCAACACAGAGAATGGTCTGTTCTTATAGGGGCTCTGCTAAAGAAGCAAAAAGAGGAAAAGATGCTTCAGGCCAGCACAGCTGAGCTACAGAGGCTGCTCAGAGAGATGTATCTCAGCATCAGTTATCACTGCAGAGCTCAGAAATGGCACATTGGTGACAAGACTCCACTTGCTTTGCTCTTTTCAGTGGGGAGGGCATGGGAGAACTCAGCCAACAAGAGAGGAGCTACATCCAGACATGCTACACAAACCAGGGTAAAACATCAGATTCTGCCCCAGTCCTATAGACAAAGCATAACTGGCTTAAGGGAAAAACCCCAATCCTGTGATCAACAGCACCGCATCCAACTGCTACCACCAAAACCAGCCCATCTCTACAAGTTTGCAGGCAACACCAAATCAGGACCAATACTTGAAATTCTGGTCAGATATTTCCAGGGTTCTTATTTTATTTTTTTCACCAGGCAGGTGATAAATACCAGTACAGGGGTCAAGAGGGTAGGGAAGGTTTATCCTTGGAGAAACCTAAAACTCAGTTGGATGGGGCCTGTGCTTTTGTGTACTCTCAATGCAACATTACTACCATGGGTTATGGAAACCTGCACAGCCAGAGTAACACCCTATATTCAGATTTCCTTTTTGTTGAAGTATCAAGCTTCTCACATAAACTAAATTAGATTTTACTCAACACTAAGCTGCAATGAACAGACTGTCAACTGTCTGATGGGTACAACATCCTCAAGCCATGTTGCCTCTCCTTCACAGCCATAATTACAGTGACACATTTTGGGTTCAGTAGCAACTTTCAGGGCAAATTATGCAAACTATACAGGTTCTCCTCAGAACGAGGTACAAACCTTAGGTCAGCTACTTTATAGATTAAAAAGAAAGATAATGCACAATAAAACTCCTGATGGGCAGTACAGTAATTACTTATCTAACCAAAAGCACATTTCCCCCCACCCCTGCATGTGCTGAGTGCTCTAGAGATTGCCTGCCCATGGGATTTGTAAGCAGAGCAATTCTCAGCCTGCCATTCTTTGCACACAGTGGCTCATGCTGCTGTGATAAATTGTTGTCTGTAAATGCACTGAAATCTGCAGGAATAAAAAAAAAGAACCTCTACTTATGGTAGTACTGCTACAAGAGAGCAAAGCACAAAACATTCATTTTAGCCACACTGCAGTGAGTAATGAAGGAATAAATTATAATTGATTAAATTATTGATGCCTATCATTTAGGAATCTTCTTGCTCAGCAGTGGATGTTTTCCTCCCAGAGCTATTTGTGATGTGTGGGTGGAGCAGAGGTAAAGGGTGATATATTTGCAGCTGCATTTGAACAGCATGGTCTTGCAACCATTCAGTATTCTACCAAGATTTGAAAGTTGTTGACCTTGCCAGCAAACAGCAATTACAAGTTCAGTAGGATCTGACTGACCTGAAGCTTTGCTCTAAGGAAGCATTCAGCTTATTAACATGATATCAGCTTTCAAAATAAATATGGAAATATCTCCTTGTTTATGAAGTACATAGCAGCATTACACCCATTGCAGCCTGAGACCTGCAGAGCATTTTTCTGGTTAGTTGGCACTTGTCTTTATAAGCAATTGTGCTACTAATGATTCTATTAAGCAAATAATGTGGAAAAACATTCAAGAAATTTATTCTATGTAATGGACTGTTTCTCCTTAAGGATGAGGTTCTGTGGAACTACAGAACATAAATCTTCCTTTTTGATAGAAAAATACTGCTTTTCAGGATATTAAGGCTTAAGGAGTTATCAGAAAAACAGAGCCCAACTAATTACAGCCCTGTGTTCTTTCAGCACAGCACTGAAGTGCACCAATTTGAAAGAACTGAAAGCTGCAGTCAGGAACTATCTCAGCAGAGTTTCCTAGATCCCCACAGTACAGAGTTGTTGTGCCCTCTGAAGGAGCACCTGAACACTCCCAAGGTCCTACACACCACACAAACCACAGTGTCCTGCAGAAGGGGAACCTCAACAGCCCATTCACTGAACACTGAGCCCTCTGGGAGGCTGTAGCTGCAGCATAACCCAATTGGAACATAGCCCAGGACCAAGGTCACCACTCAGTACAGAGCCCAGAGGCAAAATAACACCACCACTCCCTCCCATGTTCCTCCCACTGTGATTTATTAGTTATCTATGATGATCAGGGCTCTTCATTAGGATCCTGACTCCCATGGTAATTAACAGGAGCTCCCACAAACACAAAAGGAGTCTCCTCAGGTTAGCAGTAGGAAGTGCTGAGAGCACAAAATGCCCATTTCTCCAAAGTTCTCTTTCAGCTCCAGAAATTGACCTTCTCCCACGCCTCAAAAAGTCTCACTAACTTTTTCAGCAGAAAGAGATCTTTTGGAAGCACCACTCTTGATTTTTTTAATCATTCTTTGTGCTAACCTTTCCCCAGCAACCTGTAATGTTTTCTACTGATACACAAAAAGCTGTTGAGCAGGCCAGCAAACAGCAATTACAGATTCACTGGGAATGAGGTGTCCATAGGCTTCGCTGTAGAGCGGCCCAGCTAACCCCAGGATCAGGTACACAGAAAGGCAGAGGCTCAGGTCCCTCCTTGGCAGAGGAAACTCAAGCACAATGCTCCAAGAACGATGCTCCAGGAACAGACCGCTCAGGGCAAAGGAGAAAGACCAGTCCTTCCTTCTTCCCTCTCCCAATTTATTTCTATTTTATATATGACTTATAATTCCCAGTTTCTCCCTCTCCCAATGTCCCCAAATCCCAAATTGAAAACACCATACTCACTCTCTCTTCTCTCAGCAGCCATCTGTTCCTTTCTCCAAAGGGAATGTGGTCTAGCAGCCAGAACACTCACCCAGATGGGCCAACTCTTCCTAAATAAAGAAAAAAAAATCCATGATAACACTTTCCCCTTCTACAAGGCAGCAGAGAGCCTACTCAGCCCCTAACAAATACCTATCAGATCAATAGTCCCCATAAAAACAAGCACAGAGACATCTTCTCTTAGGAAGCAGAGAGCGACCACAGCCCCATATAGAGACTGGCCCACCCAGCACAGGTGGGATTGACCTCTCTGAGCTGAGCAGCAAAATTAAAGGCACCTGTGGCACTTCATTAGCAAAACCCAAATTCACCTGAAGACATGGGCTTCTCCAGGGTTAATAAAGTTATAAGCATTTTAGCTTTGGACTTCTAGGTTCCAAAGTAGTAACTTGTCTCATAACTGCCTTCTTGAGGATTTAAGCCCAATTAAATTCACAAAGAAGGGAATAAGTCTTGCTAGACAGCTATTCATTTAGGGCCTGGTGTAAATGTGGGTGAAAGCCCAGACCCTCAAGGAATAACCACCATCAGCCCTGTCCTGTATGCAACAACCTTGACAACTTTACACCACCAATCATAAATGATGGATAATGAAGGCTGATTTGAACCAGCTGCACTCTGTCAGAGTATTTTTTCTGATCTCCATGCTGCCTAACTTTCTGTTTTAACTGATTCTGCCAGGTGTGAGGTTAAGACAGCAAAGCACTCCTCCTCACTTCTGAAGAAAAAAAAAGCACCAATTTTCACTAATAATACTACACTACTACTAAGAAATTTTTCTACAACAGTGAGAAGACTGACATGACCCAAAATTTTAGGCTCAGCTGGCCAGAAAATAGGAGAGACTTATGCCACAAACACACTCACAACCACAGACTATCGGTCTGATTCCCAGGTCTTTCTGTGCAACTTAGAACTTGCTGCCTTTCAAGAAAAAAATTTAGTACTGCCTCAGTCTGTATCACATACCATAATAGTTGCCATAGAAATGCATCTTGCTGTTTATGTGTCACAAAAAGCACATTTTGCAGAGGTTTGTGTGTCTGCAAAGCCTAAATTTAAAGTTGGTGTTGGACTCTGCTCCCCAGTTCCCACCATGCGCGCACACACACACACACACACACACACACACACACACACAAGCACAGGCTTGCCTGCTAATACCAGTTTTAGATGAACAGTAATTGAGACACGGCTCCAAGCACAGTTTCATGTAAAAGCTCCTGGACTTAGTGAGCTGGAAGAGCAGTGGAGTAGTGTGCAGCCATCTGGCAAAACAAGATCCAGGATGGATGATGTTGCCTGACCAGATTCACTGACTTCGGTTTAAATATTGGAGTGCATCAGTACATCAAGAAAGAATTTGGACGCTCCACAGCCAACTCTTTTCAATTTTCCTGGTTCCTCAGAGAACCTTAAAAATTCTGAAGACCACACAGACAAATATTATTATAATATTATAAATATTATAATATTACAGAAGCAAAACTACACAAGCAACCTTAGTAAGACACACTCAGTAGTATAAACAAGAGACAACATAGTAAGGCTGCTCCTTTCAAATGCCACAGTAGAAGAAGCCAGTCTGAAACATGCAGTCCTGGTAAAGCCAGAGCTATGAAGGGACATTGGAAGGCTCATCAGAAAAGAAAATCATTAAATTATGGCCTCCAACAGGTGATTGAATGATGGTGCACCACTGATCAGTTCCAAGAGAAGGCTATTCCCTTTGTGACCTACGTAGGGATCAGAGTGGAAAGAAAAAGGAATTCCCATACAAGCCAATATCTATTCCTCCTGATGCAGAAGACATGATGTGTGCAATCTCTTCTAGCACATTGGTGTGCCCACCCTGCTTCTTCCTTGCCTCATTTGACTGGAGGAGAAACAGCTCATTGGCATCATCCAAGTCTTCATGACAACCTTTTGAACCAACTCATCATGGGAGAAATGAGTCCAGTCCTCTCCGATATTCATGTCAGGCTGACTGCAGGAATAAGGCCCTGATTATATGCAGGTCATGTTGTAGATATTAACTTCCCAGCCCTAAAGAGAAGAGACATTTTAAGTTAAAAAAAAGCTTAGCTTTTAGTACACAAAATAGTAGCTTCCAGAAGAAAAATCAAAGAAAGAAAGAAAGAAATACAGAAAGAAATCAAGAAGGAAAGAAAAGGGAAAAAAAGACTTTGCCAACCCTGTACTCTGTCCCAGCTTGATCTTTCAGTCTGATGCTGAAAGCCAACACCTGAGCAAATGCTGGAATCCCAGCAGCCATATGAACCCAGGCAAGTAACTTAATCATGCTGTGCCTCCATCTTCTCATAGGAATAATGCACAGCTGCTTCACTGGGGTAATGCAAAGCTGATTTCATTAGCATTCACAAATGGCTTTCTGCCCAGCAGAGGAAAGTATTAGGGAAATGCTAAGAATCTCTACTGCTGGGCTGCTCTTCTGAACGAGCTCTTTTCATAAGTTATGTCCTACCAAGCATGTAAAAATTTCTTAGAACCTTCTTAATCAGGAAAGCAAACATACCCTCATTTGCCAAATGCAGGCTTGTAATTATGTGGAAATGAGGCAGAAACAGCACATACATGATCAAGAGATAACAGCACCATTAATATATCCTCTTGGAAATGACATTTTTCAGCCAAACAATTGGAAAATCACAAGTGGGGCTCATTAAACATTTTCTTTTCAAAATGAATTAGACAGAGAGGAAAATGCTGCAGTAACTCAAGGGAGAAAAGGAGCAATGGTGTTTAAATGCACTAAATACCTTCTAAGATGTCCATCCAAATGGACCTATGGACCCAGGTACCCAGAGCAGACATTTTATGGACTGTTGTATAGCTGTAAATAATCAGCTGACCTTGTACGAACTTCTTCACCTACTTCAGACAGAAAAAATCTCAGTCAGTAAAGCTAAAAAAGCACATGGTGCTCAGCAGTCATTATCACCAAGGGATCAGGAAAGCAAGCAGCAAAACTGGGCATGGGAATAGAGCAGTCCATAAAACTCCTGCCATTACAACACAGGTTACCTGAAAGAAAGCACTGGGGTAACACCTGAACTTCATTGAAAAGTCAGGGTAAAATATATTCCACTGTCCATCTGTAACATTGAAGATGTTCCTACTCTTACCAAAGCATTGACACATAAACAACTTCATAGCGTGCTGCTACATCCTGAATTAGTTTCTTTCTCCTCTTCTTTTTGTGTTTTTTTGTTTTGTTTTGGGTTTTTTCAGTGTTCTTTTTTTACTAGAACAGCTCTATCTTTCCAATTATCATTTTTCAGCATGACAGGTCAGCATTCTAACTCCCATTATCTTCAACTATGTTGACACTGGGAAATACAGAAACAATCCCATTGCTGTTTCTTTACTCTATGAAAAACAGCCTGACACATATTGACCCAGATGCAAATGATTTTGTCATACATACTGTCAAATCAAATGTCTTGGAGTTGTTGCAGTTGCTACAGATGGTAAAACAATTTGTCCTTACAATTAACCACAATTTCCTAAGTTTCACCTTGCACCAGTTGCCTCTTGTGCCATCCCTGTGCACTGGTGGGAGCAGTTTGGTTCTGTCTCCTCCGTGTTCTCCCATCAGCCAGTTGCAGGCAGCAGTAAGGTCTCCCTGAAGATCTCTTCTGATAAATATTTTAGTTAGCAAACAGTAAACACTTCTAGTGTTTTTAAACTATTTGAACCTGTACAAAAGAGGGTGGACTTCTCATTGTTTTGGTTGCCATTGTAAACAGAGGTGACCATTCCCTTCCAAAGCAACATATTTGGTATTTCTCTGTATCACATGTAAGATGAAGGGCTTTCATTTTAACAATGGTTAAGATTGGATTAGGTTAAACAAATGCAAAGCACTTGGCTTATTTTCTAAAACAAATGAAGGATCCAATATATTTTATTAGATCTGGGAAATACAGGATATTTTTCTACACTGAAAGTTATATTGCTCCTTTTGGGTGATATTGGTACAGAATTTGAATCAACACCTTTCAATACTTTTAAAGTTCCAACATGTTGTAAAGTAAATCTTTAATTATCTTGTCATTTTACCATTGTTGATCTGCCACATGTATCGCTGTATTAAGTCATCAAACAGAAACATGACATGGACAAATAATATTGATGGGGAGTCATGGCAAAGGAAACTAAAATCACCTTAGTTAAATTAATAAGCTTTCCCTAGAAGGCAAACTCAGCTCAGGCTGCTGCAGTCTTAATTTCTGATCTGTCTGGAATCTGTTTTGATTTTCTGTCTCCTATTAAATATAATTCTCTTCTGGGCTCTGTTTTATACATTGATTTTTGCAATTGCATGCATTTACATTGGGACCCAAATCCACAGTTCTCTAATTTAGGCTACACAGAAAAATTTAGACAAATAATCCCAATTTTTTTTTGTTAGAGAAATACTTCGCCTCTTTGAAAAAGGGTGGGACTCAGAATAGTTATAGCACCCTTTGTTCCTACAGTCAAGGATATACATTAGGAAGCAATGGACTGTTGACTTCTTAAGAGTATACTAAAACAGACTTCTCTCTGGACTAGAGTTTAATGAAGTGAAACTATTATTTTAAATAGCTGTGCTCCAGAGTAGCCATCAGTGCTGCACTGGGAATACAGAGAAACTCCTAAAAACCTCTGCTGCACAGGCCTCATCACTAATGCAGCACGTGACAACTTTTTCCTCTGAAATAACCACAAGTGGGTCTGATATTTTTATTCCAAGCAGGGTAATTTTTACTGATTTTTAAGACTACTAGGTAAGTTTTAACATGTATTCATCTCAAAAATACACGCAGAGAGCAGAAAGATCATTGCCACAGCACAGACCTGATTTCTATTCCTGGCAAGTCATTTAGGGCTTTCTGGAAAATGTAGGTGCAGAGAGAGGCAAAGTCTCCTATCCCTGCACTCACCTCGGTTACCTGTGTCAGCACCGAGCCCCAGCCAGCCCAGGTGTGGCCTCTCTTAGGAGAAGCACCGCCAGATACACTTGTCTTCAAATGACACGTAGGAAGGCAACAGCTCTGATCATTACAAATCAGAATTAACTGGGCTTGAGACCATCCCATTGGTAAGGGGCAAATATTAATAACTCATTTTTGGTGGTTTTCCAGCTGAAGTCACTCAGAGCTTGTAGAAGTGCTTGATGAGTATAAAATAGGGAATGATACATAAGCATTGAGAACCATTAAAGTGGATTTTGGTTTTAGGTGTTTTGTCTGTTTTACATAAAAGCAATTAAGAACTCTGGCTACCAGCTGACAATTTCTGCTGCTAGAAAATACTGTTTCAAAGGCAAGGAAATCTTTGTACCTAAACACTCTTCCTTCACTCCCTTTACTCACAGGGTGTGATACAATAGTTTTGATCGTCTCATTCAGTTCAAATAAATATTTTCAATCAGACTTATTCTATATAGCCAATGAGAATATTGTCAAGGACAAGAGTCTCCTTTCTGTTTCTACTCACCTCCTCCAGTTTCTTCCTACAATGAATATGCCACAAGACAGATACCCATGGTACTAGTCCACTAAAATTAAGATATTTGGTTTCCTTTCTCTCAAAAAACCCTGGATGATTAGAGCTAGATGTACACCAGACTGGTTACTTTCAAACAGTCAAGAAATAGCCCAACAGTTTGTTTGGGGCTTGGTGTTGGTGTGGATTTTTGAGGGAATGAGGAAGAGTTCCCTTCTCATCCCTCTTCAAGCAGGGCTTAATCAGTATGGTTTTCTGATATATTGCTCATTGTCCAGGTTTACTTATCACATTGACCAAGGAATATGGAGTAGTTTAAGTACCTTCATTGTGTTCTTATTTTCATTTCAGACACTTGCTTCCCCATCATCTCAGATGGAAGAAAGCAGAGCAGTCACTGTGATCTGCTACTCTGCCATTGCTCTGACCATGTTATACATTTGTTAAGAAGATGGAGTTTTCTATTGCTCCAGCAGAGTGATCATTTTTGTGCCTCATTATTTCAAACCCTTTCCACTTCATTATAAAAACACTATTTGCTAGATCTAAGGTAAGTAGCACAATGGCATTCCAAGGGAGCATGAATTAATCAATACAGTCTCCACAGCTGAGAAGTACAATGTCACTCTCACTGGAAAGGTGCAGGTCTCATTTCAAGCTGCTCTTCATCCTTCTAATTAAGCACTTTATAACTCATCTTCTACAAAAAGGCTCAACTCCCAGGTAAAAAACAAACACCTCTGTTGAGAAACAGATGTGAATATAACTGAAGTGAAAACAAAATAATCCATCTGTAGCAGGGAAAAAAAAAAAAGAAAGAGAATGAAAGCATTTTAGTCAAACAGGTTAGTCTCTACTCCATCTAGAACAGTTAGGCTTGACCCAGACACATCTGCTATTTTCTGTAGTGTTCTCAAGTCTCAGGGTCACTTGTTTGATCCAGCAAGAAGAAAGCAAGCCAGAGCCAAGAGAGGTTTTCTATCCGTCCTTTTCACTGCCTAACACCCCATCCCATTGCCAAAGAGCACACTCAGCTTGCAGCCTGGCACTCACTAGAACTCAGAAAGACAGATTTTTATTTCTAGGGCCACTATTGAGCCAGGAAGTTGTCAAAATTTAAGGCTTATGATGCTATTTCAGCTTCACTGAGTGACCTGCGTGGGCTCTACATCAAACATCCAGTCCATTAGCTGTACTTACAAAAATTTGACTTTTGCTCTTAAAATAGGCTACCGTGCTCCATTGTGTCTTGTGAGTGGAGATAATTTCTACCACCCACCCAGAGCAAACCAGACCAGCGGGAGCCAGCAGAGCCCTGGATTAACTGCAGCAGGAACTTCTTACCAAGCTCCTGTACAGCCCCACCGACAGTCATCCTTTGTCACTCACAGCCCCTCTATCCATGCAACTTGCAACTCAGCCTCTCAGGTTAAGAGAGCAAGAAAGCCAGTCCTGGTCCTTTCTACTTTCAATACATTATTTTAAGGTGTAGAAGAGGTCAGGCTCAGGGACTGTAGTCAAATACTATCTCTTTCTACATGTATGATTAGGAAAAGGGAGGAGTAGCCCCAATCCTTTAGAGCAGAAGGAGTTGCCCCCTTCCTGCAGTACAACAGTACAGTCGCCTTCTCCCTCAGCAGAGACAGGCATTAATGAGGAGTGAGCACCCCCCTATTTGTGCCTCAACATGCTGAGTGTGGATCTGCCACACACTTCTACCCCCACTGATCATACAGAAAAAAAGCAGATAAATGAGAAAGCGTCATTTCTCCTGTTACTCCCAAATCTTTTATCTATTCTGCAGTCAAACACTAAAGCAAAGACTTCCAAGCAGTAGCCAGCTTTTTCATTAACAAGACGTCTCAACTCAAGTTGCTTTTCTTCAGCTGTGCCCTGCACAGATCTGGTTTGGAGTCTTTCAAAAAGCACTGCAAAGCTGACAGGGGTAGAATAAATGCTTGTAATAAGGAAATTTTGTTCAATTTGATAATTTACTTTGTGGGAATCCTCCTCATGGATGAAGACTAGTGCTTTGCCAAGAGCTTTATACATCCAACACTGCAGTTCATTCTGCATCATGCTGCTAGTTTTCCACTGTAATTTAATGCATGGGATTTTATCACCACTCTTTCAACAGCAGATATCAAGCAGTTAGAATGAAATGGCTTACAACATCTCCTACTGGCAAGAGTTTAGATGTCTGCTTGAAAGGCAGCTGGAAATAAAATATGACAGGCAGTAGACTAACCACACCTTAACAAAGGATGAAGCTTTCAGACAGTTCTTTCTCTCCCAAAACAGTCAGCTCCTCTGGGGTCTGCTTTGCCTAAAGGCTTGCAACAGGGTACTAATCCAGCCCTTGGGTCTGGCTCAGAACAGAGATGGTGCTGAGTGCAGGCTTGGGAAAGGACAGCATTCTTGACTGAGGTGAAGCTGGCTGGCTGTTATTTACTTCCCTCTTCAGAAAGACCTTTGCTTAAAAACAAATGTAATCAAGACAACAATGCACTGACCACCTGGCAGATGGAAAGCAACTCAGCTTTAGAGACAGTGCCCCAGAGAAGTTTCATTTTTTTCAGTTTCTAAGTCCATCTCAAATAAGATCCAATAGAAACTCAGTCACTGCCCTGCTTTCCTCCACAAAGTTAATCCTGAAGGAAGGTGTGTTGGTTTTGCCTGGAGATGAGAAAATTTTCTTCACAGTGGCTAGTATGTGGCTGGGCTTTGGATTTGTGCTGAACACAGGATTGACAATATAGAGATATTTTTGTTATTGTTGAGCAGGGCTGACACAGAACCAAGGCCTTTTCTGCTGTTCATACTGCCACGCTGGGAAGGAAGCTGGGAGTGCATGGGAGGTTGGGAGGAGACACACCTGGGACAGGTGACCCAAACTGACCGAAGGGATATTTCAGACCATGTGATGTCATGCTCAGTACATAAAGTGGGAGGAAAGAGAAGGAAGGGTGGGATGTTTGGAGTCATGACATTTGTCTTCCCAAGTCATTGTTGCACGTGTTGAGGCCCTGCTCTCCTGGAGGCTGAACACCTGTCTGCCCATGGGTAGCAGTGGATTAATTCCTTGTTTTGCTTTGCTTGGGTGCAGAGATTTTGCTTTCCCTATTATACAGCCTTTAACTCTACTCATGGGTTTTCCAGCTTTTACCCTTCCAATTCTCTCCCCAGTCCTTCTGGTGGGGAAGTGAGTGAGCTGCTGCCTGGGGCTGTGCTGCTGGGTGGGGTTAAACCACAGCAGAAGGATCTATTTCATCAGATGAGAAACAGGTCCCAGCTCTGAGTTTCCTCCAGCAGCTTCCTATTCAACAGTTGAAGTAAACTTCAGATTTTTCTACTGGGCCTGAACTCCCTAGTGCAGATACCATTGTATTCTTGTCTCTCCAGCATCCTTTTCAAAACAGATCTGCAAAACATTTTCACTCTCTCCCCCTAATTGTGGAAGTCAGCACTTCTTTTGGTATTGTCTAGAGTAATGTTGCATTATTGCATCTGCTTGTCTCAAGCATTTTTGTGGCTTTTCCTGTTTCTTGGAGCACCACTGATAGTACCACAATTAGGTAATAATCCCTCACACCTGACTGTGAGTACTCATTAACCCATGAGCACAACGTGCTGGAACAATACAAAAGGAGAGAACAGAGCTCGGAATGCAATGGTCCCTTGCAAGAGGCTGCTCTACCACACAGCAGGGACACACGTACCCCATCTGTGGTTGGCAGGGTCAGTTCCCCAGTTTCAGCCTGAGAAGGATCAGAAAGCAGAGCAGCATCTCCTCCCACCGTGCTGGTCTGGCCGTGGACACATAGCCCTGACACCTCCTGAGCGAACATGCTTTGCTTGCAAGCACAGAATGGCAGCTCCTTCAGCTGAGGAAAATGTGCTGGGTTTGCTGCAGAGCTGAGGGAGTGCAGACAGGCACACATCCTGTGGCTGCCTGCCAGCACATGGAGACTGTAAATGCACAGCACTGTCCTCCCACAGCTGAGATGGCAGGGTGACACCACAAAGGCAGAGAGCAGGAGTGGGCTGGTACCAGCACAGCCTACTTGGTCTGAGAACTGGTCACAGAGGGATCATCTCAGCCACAACAGACTTTCAAGTGGCAGTCTGAGCAACCCTGCCCTGCAAATGGGAGGCATCTATGGAGCACATTAATACCCAAGGACACGCAGGCACACACAAAGCAAGATATCTATCCTGCCAGCAACGCACCTCCTGATGCTAGACAACATCAGAGCTACTGAGCTGAAATCCAATTTTAATCCTTTTGTAGAGGGAGTTCACCTAAGTTCAAAAGGGAGCTCTCTATCATTGTTACAGACCTCATCTCCTGAGACAAGGTGAGGCAAGTAAATCAAGAGTGGTATCGTTACTAAAGCATAGGAGAAATTGGCGTATTGGGGCTGAGCTGGTTTTCTGACTACAGCTTTGATTCACCTATATTTCTCAAGCCTGTCTCATCTGTCAAGCTTTCCAAACCAGTACCATTTCAATGTCTAGCTGAGTGATAAACCTTCCACTATTCCTCTTTCAGCTTCATGAAGCACTCAAGCCTCTACACTAAAAATTGTGGCGCCACATGGAGAGAACACATAGTTTAAGTTTAGTGCTTATTCTAGCTAACAGTCATTTATGTTAATAGACATTTTTGTTCCTTGGAATTAATCTTCCACTGTTTTGTTAATTTTCCACTGTTTTGTGGCATAAATCAGGACAAATTATTTCCCTTACAATTGAGAACACTCTTCTTTCTCTAATAATAAGAGCAAAGACAATCAAAAGCAATCAAATTACCATATCCTAATGAACTACCATTTGTCAACTGAGCTAAAGTGACTATTTCCTTGCATGTAGCAGGAAAACAACAGAAAGGCTTGAGGAGGGTGATTAAAGACACTATGTTTAATTCTGCATTTGCAGGAGGCTGGGAGAGCAATGCCAACCACTTGCCTTCAAATCTCTTCTCTTTGTATTTTCATTTCAGCCTTTTCCAACTCTCCCAACACTGGCTACTCCCACCACTTCCTGTTGAATTCCCCACTGACCTCTGAGAGGTGGACAGAGCTGTGTTCCTGAGCAACAGAGGTGTCTGGACCACCAGCACAGGGGAGTGATGAGGCTTACCTGGTGTCCTTGGAAGCCAGAAGGCAGCTCTGTTCTCAGCTTTGCAAGAGATACTTTCACATTTCTTCTGCCTCCTTTTCCTCACATCTTGATTGAGAATAACTTTTCAAAACATTCTGAGGTCCTTCTCCAGAGAAGGAGGTGCATAAATGTGACATCTTAAATGACTGCAGCATATATATATTTCAAACCTTGGAGACTAAAAGAAAAAGAAATCATTCTTTCCTATCCAATAAAGGGCTTAAAAGAAATAGTTTTAGCAATTCTGGGTGAATATTAGTTCAGATACATGAGTTGAATCCATATGGCATATTAACAATTCCCAGCAAGGAAACGATTTTAGGAGCTGTTCATTTAAGCAATAGCTTCATTCTGTCTAAGTACTGGAAGCAGTAAAGGTTCCTACACATCCAGTAAAATAGATGAGGAAATGGCAGAGAATGAAAATCAGAGAATAGGAGAGAGATGCCAGAGTTCCAAAGAATAGAAAATAACATATTTATCTTTCCTATTCCAGTTCTGTGTGCATCAAAGGGCACACACAGACCCTGCTTTGGTTTCCAACACAGTATCCAAAGCCAGGGGCTTGTGCTCCCCCCCAGGAGAATACAAGGTGAAAGATAGGGGTGTTTCCAACACAGGTGGTGATACAGAGGACCAAAAGATTACGTGCCTAAAACAGGGAAGGGGTGAATAATCCCCTTCTTCTGGAAAGCAACTGGACTTGCTTCAACACTAGCCCTTCAAATATTCTGCTACTGTTTGAAACTAGTATAATAGAAAATTTTGTGGGTGTTTTTGCATCATATTAATTAGAACTGGATCTAATCCAGGATGGAAGGACAGCTTTCTGTACTCAGACAAAGGACAATAGTGACCTGGAACTTTTTCATCTCATTACTGTCAGATCATCCCACCAGTTAGATCAGCACTGCACAGAGACTGAGGTTTTGTCCTGGCTCCTGTTATCCAGCACTTATGTAGACTTAAATACTGCAGTATTACTTCCAAAAAAAGGCTAGGAACAATCACTTCTCTTTCCAGGAGGATGTATTGCAGATTGCTGGGGAGCCATAAAGGAGATGCATTCCAGAACTACAGCAAAATCAGTGAAATGCTTTACTTTGTTCAACTCACTGTTGAACCATCCTATTTGGCCACATATGGAGGCAGGTACTGCACCACTATTCTTTAAGGGATTTATACCTACCATCTTTCTAAACAGTTAGAAAACTTAAATACCAAAAAACTCTAAGGTGCTCAGGAAGCCTCCAGTGCATCTGGCACTGCTCTCTGAATGCAGCACTGCTCTACCATGTCCTCTCCCCTGTCCAATCACATGTGTTGGGTGTAGTCACCTGAGCTGTGTTTTGCACATAACTACTTCTGGAATCACCTTAGATATTACTCTTGTTCAAGCAATTCTGCAGCAATGCCTTCCTCAACAGTATTCAGCCCTGCTGCCAACTCATCAGACTAAAGAGATCAGCAGTTTCCCCAGAGCCTGTAGAAGTGGGGGTTATTCTAAGAGAATGTTAAGGGCTTCTGATAAGCACCAAAGCCTCCTCTGTCATTGACCTCAGAAAGGATTAAAACCATTGAACATCTTGCAGAGAATTCTGTCTACATTCAGCCAGGTTCTGGGGGAAGGTGTGCATTTGTCACACACAAGAGCCTAGTAATTAACTTGCAATGTCTTTAATGCCATCATTGCAGAGAGAGAGAACATTTTATCAGAGCAACAGAAGTCTGGATTTTAAACATTGCCTGAAAGCTGACAAAAAGCCCTACCCACAGCCCCTGAAAAGGCTTTCATTCAGAAGTTGCAAAGACCTTTCGCTTTTCTTTAAAGTTAAAAGAGCTTTCTGCTGTGCCATTTTCCTGTCCTATATTTCACCATGTCTATTCTGCCTACTTTTTCTGAGGGTTCTCCCAGCTTCCTTTCTCCAGATCTGGGTCCCCTTTGAGCAGCCTTTCTCTGTTCTAGCCGTTGAGAGAGAAAAAACACACTCCTCTCTTCTTATCTCTTCTCATTCCCCATCAGCAGTGATTCCCTCTCTGCCCAGCAAACCTCTAGCGTGGAGCTGCCCTGTGTGTCGGGGGCAGAACTGCTCTGGGTGGTACAACCTGTGCCCTGGGTAGGTGAGAGAGGCAGCAGGACACCCAAGCCCCTTCCGGCTGCTTCCCACACCTGCCTCCAGCACAGGGCAGGTCCGCAGGAGCACATCCGGACATGTTGGCAAAGCAGAGCAGCAGGAGCTGGGTGCAGCTGACAATCCATCTAAAAGGATGAAATGTATCATCACTGGTAGCGAGATAGCATTGCCTTAGTGTTGACATCTGACATACAGACCTTGCAAACAGACTGAGCAAAGCAAAGGCCACCCATACTGCAAAGCTGACTTCTATAAGCTTTCATTTCCTGTCCTTAACTGGCAGTTACAGAAATGCTGTTAATATATTCATGCCAAGAAGTCCAACCATGAAACCAAAAACTAAAGAAAAAGGACATTGCCAAGGAAAATCTGATCTTTCTGAGACGCTGACATAACGTGTACTGTACATGCTGGATGGTTCTCCTCCTAAATACTCCTGAAGTCAACCATTAAATATTGTGGAATGAATACAGGATAGACTCACTGCCCTATACTGAAAGATTTGCCCCAGCTTTAGAGATTCTACAAAGAGTTATAGCAGAGGGAATTGAGACCACCCATCCTACAGAGAAGCATTTCCATTCTTCAGAATTACAGGATCACTACTGACAACAAAGCAAATCTGTTAGCAGAGAGTTAAGTGACCTTAAGGAGAACATCACCTTCTAGGAAACTTATACCCATAAGACTCAAAAGTAGTGGGGTTAAGAGGCCTCACAGACTTTTGTGTCCTTGGTTGCTTCCTTTGAGCCAAGTCATGCATGGAGATGAAGCATTGAGCATATTAATTTCCTTGAAAATCTCTGTCCTTGCTATATTTCTTACTGAGTTGAGTAATTTCTTAAAACTGTTATTTTTCAGTGATTACAAGCTTGCAAGAACCCAGCCATAGGGCAGAAGGGACCTCATGGATCACTGAATCCAGCCTCCTTTTCTTGAAATTGTTCCATATAATCCCACTCACAAGACTTGCAAATTCAGGCTTTAAACTAGCAAGGCAGTTCCCAGTGCTGTATGGATATGGCCTTTCAACACAGTGCCCTGATGCTTAACTGGCTCTGTTGTGGTTTTAACAAGTTTTATAGAATACTTACTGTCTTTACAGCTCTACCTGCAAAGCACTTCAAAAAATTCTCTGTTAAGACTTACCACAGTAAACCTGCTGACTCCATAATACAAATTCAAAGTAATTCCAGGTCAAACCTTTAATCAAAGAGACCTCTGTAAGCTTCTTCTCACCCTTATTAAAGAGATTTACAAAACCGTGAAGGAGGTTGGAGAGTTACTGATGTGCCATTTAAAAAGACTCTATTAAGATTTGGGTATTTTTATCTTTTAGAAAAAAGCATTTGCAGATTATAACTCTAAGGAGACAATTAAAGAGCATTCTGAGAGTCTTTTCACTTGATCTATAAGAGGGAGAAATGGTACAGCACAGTATAGGAAAGAAAATACACTGCCTAAGCCATTTTTCTTGAATAGGATGCTAACTAGCCATGTCACAGCTGCAGTGAAGTGTCTTATGTTCCTGTGATTTATTACTATAAGGACCACATCATCTGCCAAAGTGTGCTTGTAGAAGTTAAATGGTTTCCAAAGGAAACATTAGAATAAGGCAGATTTTAGTTTGGGATTTTTACTCTGATTAGTGTCTGTGAAGCTCCTTTGAAAACTTGTATCAAGCAGAAATACAAAATTATTGTCAAATGCAGTTTGAATTTGGGAAGGTTTCAGGCAGGAAGCCCAGATAGCCACACAAAGAGATGAAGAGACTGTTTACAGAAGTGAGAATGCAAAACATGACTGAAAGAGAAAGGAAGTGGCAAACTTCCAACATGCTGTGCCTTGGACGCGATTGCTTTGTGTCTGTCATGATGAGCTGTTCACAGGCCTGAGTTATTCTGGTACCCTGTTAGCCCAACCTTGGACCCTAAGCCTCAAATCAAGTGTAAGTAACAAATTGAGGGCTTGATCCCACACATCCAGTTCCCTTTCACTTCAAATTGAGGAGGGAGAACAGTATTAAGACCTGTATTAGTGTTGATCATGGTGTCATTCCTGATGGCCATCCAACCAGGAAAATCACCAAAGAAAACTCCCATAATTAACCTGAGTACTGCAGGCAGACAATTTGGGACCACAGCAGAAAATGAAGCAGCAATATTTTCATTGATCCCAATAGCATCTGAGAACCTCAGAGTCAGCCTTTCAAAACTCATTTGCATATGAGTGTTTCTGCCAGCTTATATCGATTTCTCGGTTTCAAAGGGAAAATAATTTAACCTCACAGTATTTGTTCATAGCTGTAAGACTGCTCTGTTTTCCTGCTGTATGTCAGCAAAACCAAGTGCAACTGTAAAGAAGTCTCAACACTTCCATCAGAAAGACCTTGAAGGAACATATTATATGAGTGTTACACCTCTTTTTGTCACTAAAGTGTGGAAAGAGCCAAACCAAAAAACAAGCACATGGAAAAGGAAAAGTATGTAATAATCTAAACAGATTGGCAGGCTGTAACACTGGGTATCCTCTGAAGAATGAGCAGACCTTTACTACTAACAGGCCAAATAAACCTCTTGGTCAGTGTTGATTTGACTCCTGTTGCACAAAACACCAAAACAGAAGCAATGAGGAAGGACTGATATCTTGCTGGCCTAAAGAGGTGACTGGATTTTCAGATGTGTCAGGAAGTTGCTGACGGTAAGTTATTCTTGTCCCAAATAACATGCATTCTGTGGAATAAATGCTAACTTCAGTTTCCTAGGAATCAAAAAGATGGTTGCCATGAGACACAGGAAACAAGGCAGCTTTGGTAGTTAACCCCAAAGAGGAAATTCTCTCCTGAGTAATAGAGTCTTCAAAAGGGATATAAAAAAATCTCAGAGAACAACAAGCTGCATGAACAGCTGAAAATATGTGGCTAATACTGAAAACAGAAGGGTTTTTTGAACTGAGCCTTCCCACCTCTCTCTGTATTTGCCCTAGAGAAGTTTTGCAGAGCTTCCACAAGGGATTATTTCTGATTTTGAATGTGTAACCAATATCACCTCTCTATAAACCATAAATACCTCCACTCACATTCAAGGAGCATGAGTTACACCACCTCAATACCTCAACCCATTTGCTTTAGGACCAACCTGTAAAAGGATGACCCCCATAGCTATTCAGTCTTCTACTTGCTTCCTTTTCTTCCTTTCAAAATCAAAAAAAGCCTTTCACCTTAACGCCTGCAAATTTCCTTGGGGAGACAGGATCACATTATGATGAAGCCCATCAAATTTGGTTTAGAACCATAAAATTTCAGGACCAGGCTATAAGAATCCTTTCAGGTATATGGCACATTTCTCTTCCTATTCCTATTAATTCTACAACCTCATTCCAATACCATGGAAAGAAAGCCTCTTCCTCATGCAAAGAAGCCAGGTAACACATGACAACCCATGGAAAACATTTCTGACAGCTTCTTTGACAGATGTTCAAGACATGCTGTCGACACTATATTTTTTACCTGTTTGAGATTAATAATTAAAACTGATTCAGCACTGAGAATCTTCTAACTTTGTTCTGATCAGGAAAAATCATGTTCAACTATGAGATGACTAGTATCATTAAAATTCTATTTCAGAGAACTGCTGTTAAGTGGTAGTTTTGCTCTTCAAATTAGGAGAGAGGATTAATAATTGAATCCAAAGACCTAGTTATATATATTTGGTGGGTTTGTTTCATAATAGGAAGAATGACTTGAGAAGAAATCCATTAAAATTTGTAGTATTCCCATGCTAGTCTGATTCTAAGCTTTTCCATTAAGTAGCACAGTCATAATGGCATTAAACTACTTAAGCAGCAAAAACAGCACATAATTATCACTTTTAATTTAATCTTTTAGAGTGAAAATAGATACTGTACATCACTGACAATTCACATTCCTAAAGAGATTTTTCTATTCCTTCACAGCAGCTTCACATCCTCTTGTGCTGATATAAGTGACCCAAGCATGTATAATTTTCTCTTCAAGAAAAAATCCTCAGAATAATGAGATAGCAAAATTAAGCCCAGAGGTGTAGCAATCAGCTGCTGCTTTATTTACCTTAAAATAGATTTTTAGATATGAGCAGGAACTGGGGCACCATTACCCATGTACCAGCCTATCAGCGTCTCAATTGTGAGTGTAATCTCCAAATTATGAGCATTTTAGATACTGCACATATTACAAAAAAAAAAAAAAAGAGTCCCATATAGAAACTATAAAGTACATGGAAGTTCTGTAGAGAAGAGAGAAGACTATGCAGCCTGTAGCATCCCCTCCCTTGCCTCTCAGCAGATCCCGCTCTTTACTGCCGGGGACATCCTTCCCTTGGGAATTAGGAAGTGTGACCTGCCTGTAGTGCAGCCTCACACAGCAGTGGCCATGCCTTGCTGCCTGCCCTCACAGGACTGCTGGGAGGTGCTGTTGGTGTGAACAGAACAAATACTCTTCACACCACTGCCATCCTCCATGCCAACCCTGCAGGAAGACAGGACCGCTGAAGGCTCCCCCCAGGTGCCTTTCTCCCGGTGTTTCTCACACCATTAAGCCTCTGGCACACTGTAGATACAACCACAGTGCTGAGCCGTGCACCTTAGCACTGTGCATTTCTGCACATTTGCTAAAGGGCTCCATGAGGGCCAATAAAAGGCAGAGCACGGGAGTGCTGTGGTTTAGTTCTCAACAGGCAGAGCCTCTGCAAAAGCTGCAGCGCAGCAGCTGCAGTAACAGGAGGCTGTGCAAGTCAGAAGTCTAAATACAGCCCACTGTTTCCAAATCAAACGGAAAGAAATCAGGCAGCAACCTTGGACAGGCCAGGTTGAGCCCCTGTGAGGCAACACAGCACTGTCAGCATCTGTTTGAAAGAAAAATAAACTGAAATCTGACACATTGCTCATCTCAAACTCAGCAATCTCAGACTTTGTATGCTCTCCTCTGTTGCCTGCAGTCTGTGCTACCCCTGCTCCCGAGCTATTGGCACTGCTCACATCCCTGCTTCCCCAGGAAACATAAAGCTCCTGCACCTGATCACAGCACTGCAGTGACAGCATCCCCTTCTACACAGACAAAGCTCTATTTCAGGGGTCCTCAGCTGGCAGTTGAAGAGGAAACAGTTCTTTTCCCACTGCAGGACCAGGCACTTAATGTCTGTGGTACTCTCTGATAAAGCACAGATCTACAGTGGCAGCACAGGGCTCTGAGTTCTGCTCTAACGTCATTAGTAATTCCAGTTTGTTGCAAACACTTATCTAGCAGACATTTTTGTCTCTGCACATACAACTCAGGAGTCTATTCTTTCAACAGTGGAATAGGAAAGCAAATGGCTGCTTGGAGAATCTGATACTTCAAAACCTCAATTTCCTTAGCAAAATGAAAGGATGTCAACATTTGTTACAAGAAAGCATCTCATAGAAGCTACTGATATTCAGGCCTGTCAGATGTTTTGGTATTTTCATCCTTCCTCTTTCTCCTCTTCCCTTAGTGGGTTAATGTCAACAGAACTTCACAGATCCTTCCATATAGTAACAACAACCACTCACCACAAGGCCTTTTTACAATAAACACCATGCCAGAAGCTTTTGTGCCAAACCAAGGCAATGTCAAAAGAAGATTTTCTCAGAGACCAGATCAGAATTCCTGTAAACCAAAACACAAGCCTAGTCCTGTGTGTGGGCTCCACAAACCGTCCACAAATCACAGCAAGGCAGTGCCAGAAGAGCAAGGTACCCCTTCTGGCTTCCCTGCATGTCACAGGGCTGTCTGTCACTGCTGCTCACAATGGCACTTCTTAATTATGCAATCTGACTCTGAAAAGCCATAATTTGAGACCAAAATTTTCTGCAGAGGGCCTTTTTCAAATAACCCCAGACTGACAAAAACAAGCTCCTTAAAGATGCAGCAAAGTCATTTCATCACTGTTTCATGCATTTTATTTTAAAGGCCTATTAAGAACCCATTCTTCCTGGTAGAAAGCTATTTTCATCTCCACTTTCCTCTTTTTTCCTTTGGGAGCTTGAAAATAAGATTTCCCTATCTCTGCCCTTTTTTTCTTGTCTGTTTCTATTTGATCAATGATGATTCGTTTTTTCCTGTGCTTCTAACAGAGTTGACATTAAAATGTCTAATTCCCATTCTCTTTCTGTTGTATTTGTACACTGGAGACATTCACAATGATGTCAGCTCAGCTGTGGGCATTGTCTCTGCTAGTTCAATTCCAGCTGAATTGCTGGAGCCAGCAGGACCTTAACATTCACTTGATTGATTTAACATATCCAGATAATCAGATGGAGTTTGTATTCAGTTACACACTGAAAAACTGAAGAATTTATAAAGCAATCCAAAGTTGGTAAGTTCTTTTGGAGTCACATATATTTTGCTTCTCACATATCTTCCTGTACTTGAGGGCACTATGTAAATAACAGCCATTTCAGTGCCAAGCCCTTCCTTGGCAGTGCTCATGGAAAGAAGAGGAAAATGATTTAAAACTATTGTTTAACATCAATTTAACAGATTTCAAGGCTAAAAGATCATATTGTTCATTATCTCCTATAAATACCAGAAAATTTCATGCTGTAATTCCAGCATTTGGTCCAACAACCAGAGAGAACACTTTTTCAGAGGTAAATATTTCAACCTGAGTTCTGAAATTAGTACTAATTATAAAGCCACTTGTTGGATTTAAAGCTTTCTTTCTTTGTCCAGTGCCTACCCCTGTGACAAGGTCTTGGTCTTGCATGTGGCTCAGGACGCACATGACCTACGAAGAGTATCTTTCCAAATTCCAGATTTTGAGTGTAAAACTAAAGTGAAGAAGAGGATGCAGGACAAAAATTTCAGAAGAGGTGGCTGAAGTTTGGCTCAGGAATTTGCCTTTCTCCAAAAGAAATGCTGAGCTAAGCAGGTCCCCGTGAAGTTCTGGCTTTATCTTCCCAAGAACTAGAATCTCCACCTGACTATTTTATGACTTCAGGACAGGAATTCCCAAACCTTCCAACAACAGGATTGAAGACCTCTGCAGACAAGTTTGTTCGATTATGCCCTTTATGGGCTGAATGAAACAAGAGAAGGACTGGGTATGTAACAGAACAGTAACAGTTGGCCTCTTAAAACACCTTTTCCTGCACTGTTGGTTCCAATGAGCTTTTCCTTCCTCTGTTGGCTCCAATGGGCTTTCAGCTATTCAAAATGAGAGTTTACAGCCTTCAGACCAAACTTGACCCACTCTTCTGACAGAATCAGATGGACAAGTAGAACTTCTGTGTTTTCCAGTAACTTCAGCATTATAAATATATGGGCGATGTGACAACAAATTCAGCTGTCCCCATTCAAACTTGCCTTTGTATTTCTCTTAATTCCAACAGTATCTTCTGATTAGGGGTTCTTTCTATATGACATATAGCTCAGCTGGTGTTCTAATTGCCCAGAAACACCTCCAGTAGCTCTCCCCTGGCTTCAGTTACCCACTCTGAGTGCAATTGTGCAGCTCTGACCCAGACTCCCTCCTGCACACCTACACAACAGAGAGACAGATGAGTCTGCTTCCAAGACAGTGGACACTCATTTGTGATCATTAACAAGCAGTCCCCCTAAAAGATGACAACTCATCTGTCAGCTGAGACATTTCACATTAATTGGAACAAAGTTCCTATCAAATATATTTTGAAAATAGCTAATCTCTCAGCGACATTTTGCACCATACAGTGAGAACATGTTTGATGTCTTTCCTTGGAGGCAAGAAAGAGCACCAGAAGGCAAATGTAGCTGCAGCCAGCAAGCAAAGACAAACAGAAAGTAGCAGGGAAACAGCTGTCTGTGGAGACAAGCAATGAGTCATGGAGCTCATCAGCTCTGTCAGCAGTGCAGATCCTGGCACAGGTCTGCAGGTTCCAAAGGATGCTATTTTTCCAGAGTGTGGTAGAGACCCTACGAAGGATCAGTAGGAAGTAAGAGATGAAACTGCCACTAACAAATTTTCCAGGGACAGCAAGTCAGAACTTAAAGCTGAAATCTGGTGATCTTCTGTATGCATACATGACTGCATATTCGAATACAAAACTAATGCAAGCCAATTTGTGGTGGTCTCAGAGTTCTCCTGGTTCATTCCTGCTGTGTGACAGCTTTCCTCACTTAACTTCCATCTTAGGTGTGGCCCTTCCTCAGCTATGACATTTGGCTGGTTGCCAGCTAATGGTGGAATTTGAGATGGAGAGTTTGCAGGAATACACATGAGTCTAAATGAGCTCCAGAATACTTAACCATGGCTCTTGTGAGACCTTATGCATTACTATGCCATTCCAGTCTTTTTAACACCAAGCAACAATTTCAAGCAACACAGAAGTCAGAGAGTCTCTCTGGGTTTCTAACATGTTTTACATGCTGCTTAGACTTTCTCTTAGCTGATTTGCTGCTGGATAAAAACAATGTTGAAAAGACATTAAAGTGACAGTCAAGATCTGTAGCTACATTAGTCATTCTGTCAGAGTCCTGGAAAGAACCTCACTGAAGTCATGCAGGAAAACAATTTGTTGGAGCATCAGCTGAAGCAGTGAGTTGCAACTCATTCAAATCTCTCTAAAGTACATGATCAAGCAAACTGCTGAAGCCCTGAAAGCCACAATTGATTCTGCAAACAGGAGATATGTAAAACAAACTTTGAACTTGCCTCCAGTCTCTGGTGTGTGATAAAAATCTGAGTGTCCACCTATTTATACCGTAAAAGCAGTCAAGTGGGAAAATATAGGATGAGTGATGTTCCCTTAGTGCAGTGACAGAACTACCCGTACAAGCTGACAGTACCTTCCTATCACTATGTGTAACTGGCATTTCATTCCAGTGAATGGAGCCACTCAGAGCATAAACTGATCCAACCAAAGCAACTACTTTGTAACAATTTTACCTGAACCTCAAGCAATGGTTCCCCAACCCTGAAAGAGTTAAGTAATTGATGGTCTTACAGATCTTTTTGTCAAAGATAAAATTGTTAAGCCTTGAAGTCTACATTACAGCCATGAGCCTAAAAAAACCCTTGCCTGAATAACAGTCATCTGAGGAACCCAGACAGATGCCAGAGAATCCAGAGCAGCTCAGTTGTAAATTGACTTAAGTAAAATCCACTTAAATAAAATGCCAACCAAGGGCATACCTTACAATATAGAGGTAACCTATATGAGTCTTTATCCTAAACATTGTTGGCCTAAGGGTACACTACTGCCAGCTAATAAAGAGATAAATCACATAAACCCCATTTTTCCCCGAGAGGCTTGTGGAAAAGGGAGCAAACTGTTGGTGAGTGATGCTCTTTCAAATCAGGTGTCAACTGTAAGTTCTTGAGAGACAATGTGTAGAAAGACATTCTGACAATCTGAAGCTAAAGAGTAATTTACACTAGAGAAGAGTTAGTAGAAACTGAAGGTTTGGCTTTACTCTAAATATTAATCAACCTTGTGTGTGTGTTGTGCTCTGTGCCAGGGGAACAAGTGAAATGTACCATGCTTCAAGCACAGCCTATTGTATTGACTTGGAAATGTAGGGTAGTATATCCATGATTTGAACCTGGATATACTTGCAATATTGATATCCTTTCATCCTGCATATACTTGGATAGATTTGATTTGATTCTGGGTATGGTTTACCTGTTCTGATTTTCCTTAAACATGATGTCCCCATTAACATACATTCTAACTTAAAAGCAACATGTTTGAGCGGAAAACTTGAACCACTTTAACCATCAGTCATGCAAATACGTTTGTGAAGAGACTTGGATAATGCAGCCACCTCTGCCGGCCTCCCTGTGTGGAGAAACACACCTGTCCCAGGTAGCTGGGCTGGAAAACTGTGGATTGAGATGCAGATTGAATGGAGGTAGAAATCAAACTGAGCTCTGGATGGGAGACTGAGACAAGAGTTCATGAATTACCAACCTTTGGGCTAGCAAAGGGCATGAAGATTGGTGCCAGCAGCCAGGGGAATGGACACGGAGATGCACCGACCTATGGATAACAAAGAAGACCGAGGTACCAGAGAGGTGAATGGACACGGAGAGTGGGGCAGGAGCAGAGGACTGAGGAGGAAGAGCAAGACTTTCACCTGGGAAGACTGAGGGGATAAAAACCTCCTCAGAGGCACCAGCTCCGGCTGTTTCTGTGCTACTGTGCCGGGAATAAATTGCTCTGTGAAACGAGACAGAGGAGACTCTGCCATGGGCAGCCTGGGGATCGAACCGGTGAGGAAACCTGGTGTGACTGTGCGAGTGGGGTGTGCGGGGAGCCAGGCGGGGGACCCGGAGCCGCCGCTGCCAAGGGACCTTCGCCCCAGCAGTGACAGTGTCTGGCACTGGGAGGTGGCTCCCAGCGAGTCTCGGGAACGCCGGGACGGGGAAGTTCCGGGGATGCCCAGACTGGAAAGTTCCCTTCACAACCCTCTCAGCTACAGCAGCAGTTCGCGCTTCCCTTGCGACCCTCGGTGAGCGGCTCCGGGCGGGCCCGGGGGATCCCTGAGCGGGGAACCCCTGAGGGGAGCGAGCGGGGCTCCGAAAGGGCTCCGAGGGGGCTCCGTGAGAACTTCGTGGGGGCTCTGTGGGAGCTCCGTGAGGACTCCATGGGTGCTCCATTAGAGCTGCGTGAGGGCTCCGGGGGGGCTCCGTTAGAGCTTCGTGGGGGCTTTGTGGGAGCTCCGAAGGGGCTCCGTGGGGGCTCCATTAGAGCTCCATTAGGGCTCCATGAGGGCTCCGTGAGGGCTCCGCGAGGGCGGCGCTGCCGCGCTCTCACCGCCAGGGGGCGCCCCCTGCGTGGGCCCAGAGCGGCCGCGCGCGGCGCTTCCGGCGGCGCGGGAAGGGGCGGTGCGCGCAGCTCCGGTGAGCGGCACCGGGAACGGGGCCCGGGGGGCGGTCCGAGGGGCCCGAGGGGGTCTCCGGCGGGGGGGCCCGAGGGGCTCGGGGGGCCTCGGGGATCCTGCGGACTCCGGCACCGGGCGCCCGGCAGCGGGGCAGGTGGAGCCCGGCCTCCGGGAGCGCCCCCCAGGATGCGCGGCTGCGCACGGGCCGCGGCAGGGAGGCGGCGGGGCCGGGCACAGGGCCCTCCTCTCGGGGTCTGTGGCACCCTTAGAGTCGCGACAGGGTCATTGCCACCCCTCCCACCAGCCCTGTCCCGGTGCGGGAGATGAGGGAACTGCAGCTGGGTTTGGGAGTTGAAGAATGAATTAGGATCGTATGGACCGTGAGCTAATTCCTGTAGGTTCTCACAGTGCGTCTCTTTCCTAGGAAAAATGATTTCTGAAAGCAGCTCCTTCCTGAAGGGCATGGTGCTTGGAGGAGTCTTCTGCGTGTTGGTTACGCTGCTCGGACACATTAAGGTGGGGCACGGGACCAAAGCACAGCACCACGAGCACCATCACATCCAGGCTCCCAACAAAGAGGATGTCTTAAACCTCTCTGAAGGTGAGCGTGTGGAGCTTAGTAAAAGTATTCGTGTTTACTGTATCATCCTTGTCAAACCGAAAGATCTGGGACACTGGGCTGCAGCAAAGGAGACCTGGAGCAAGCACTGCGACAAGGCAGAATTCTACAGCTCTGAAAACATCAAAGTGTTCGATTCTGTGGCACTCAACACCAAAGATATGTGGGTGATGATGAGAAAAGCTTACAAGATAACATACGAGCGCTATAAGGATGAATTCAGCTGGTTCTTTCTTGCCTACCCAACAACATTTGCTATTATTGAAAATCTCAAGTATTTCTTACTGAAAAAAGACCCCTCGCAGCCTTTTTACATTGGGCACACTGTGAAATCTGGGGACCTGGAGTACGTGGATGGCGAGGGAGGAATCGTCCTAAGCATTGAGTCACTAAGGCGACTCTCCAGTGTTCTTGAAGACCCCGACAAGTGTCCGGAGCAGGGAGGTATGATTTGGAAACTGGCCGAGGACAAACAGCTGGCCATCTGCCTGAAGTACACGGGGGTGTTTGCCGAGAACGCGGAGGATTCGGAAGGGAAGGACGTCTTCAACACCAAGTCGGTGGGTGCCCTGATCAAGGAGGCCATGGCCACCCACCCGCAGCAGGTGGTGGACGGCTGCTGCTCCGACATGGCCATCACCTTCAGCGGGCTGGCCCCCAACCACATGCACGTGATGATGTACGGGGTGTACCGGCTGAGGCCCTACGGACACACCTACCGCGACGCTCTCGTCTTCACACCCCCGGAGGGCTCAGACAACGACTGAGGGAAGGAGTGGAGTGGGCTCATCTCACAGCACACTGTTGGTACTGACACATTCTGGTACTGCTGTACAGATTTTTTTGCACACTGAGGGTTGGTAAAGCTCTTCATTTTGAAAGTGGAAGGAGAAATTTTTTTCTAAATCTTTTATACAGAAACACTTCTGGCTTTTGACAAAGCTGGAATGAAATGATAAAAAGTTGTTAATGTTTATAATGAAAGGGAATTAAGTTTATAGGGGGGGTTTGTACATGTAAATATTTATTAATGAAAATCCAAATGAACTTTAGTCTACTCTCTACAAATATATTTTTGCAAGACTTTGATTCTTTCAGTTCTTCCAGGCATTTCTAGAATGTCTTTCTATGTTTCTAAGATGTACCAATAAAACTGACTACAAATTCAGTCTCAAAGACTAACTTTAAGCTATTTCTTTCACAATGAACTGCACAACAGCTTGAGCTACACTGTTTATGCAGCACCTGTTGGTTTGTGTACAGCCTCCTAACCCAGTAAGGAATCAGCAGGAAGCAAGGTGGCAAGAAATCTTTTAGGGAGTTGCAGCACAATAGCATCAAGTGCCCTTTGGACTGCTGTTTCTAAGCAAACAAAAGAAAGAGGTAACTATATTTGTGTAAGTATTAACATGGTCAGGGAGCCTGTTAGCACAAGAATAATTGCTCATTTAAAATTTAACTCCATCAATAAGCATATTTTAAAGGTGCAGCGTTATTTCCAGTCCTGTTAGTGGTGCTAAAAGAAGTTGGTTAATTGCCAATAAAATGTAGTGTAGTTACATTTACAGAGACAACACCAAGATGCAGAAAGAGCAGCACATGCTTGCTCTCCCACCCTTGGAATCTTATGCAACACAGGTAACACACCTGCAACAAGGAGAACTCCCCCATACTGGGGTTGAGATGTGCTGGGGTTTGGTTTTGTTAAGGTTTTGCTGTTTGGGGTAGGAGGTGCACAGGGGTGGTAGTTGTTTAGATTTGGGGTTTTTGATGTTTTGGTTTTTTTTTTTTACAACTGAGTGCTCAAGTTACTGGGTCACACTCCCTCCCCCTTAGAGCACATGCAAATAAACAGCACTTCAGAGTTTACTCCATTTAGAATTCACTGACCTGACATGGGTGTTTCAAGACTTAAGGAAGGTACTGCATTTACCTGCTGGGTCTGGGACTGTCACAGGCTGTGTTGGTACTACAATATTCATAAAACACTGGAGAAGATCCTGAGAAGATAAGTGTTATCTCACCTTTAACAGAGCATTTGTAACACCCTACCCTGAGCTGCAAGGGGGCAGGTGGAACAGCTGCTTCAGAGATGCATTTTGATGTTTTGCTAAACTGATACACAATTTAAGCCTGATTTGACTTGTATCTTACAGACTAATTTCTAAAGGCTAAACCCATTGTTGGGAATACCCTGACAAAACTAGATGAAAGTTAAATTTTGATTTTGGTTGTTTCTGATATTAAAGACAGCTCTGACCCCCCCACAACAACAGCAGGAATAGAAAGAATGGCAGTGACAATTCAAATGAGAATAAATCTAATTTGCCACAGATCTGAGAGGTACTGTACAACAGGAGACACAACACAAAGGGAAAAAGCAAGCCACAGAACACAAAACCCAATGAAGCACAAACTGGTTTCACATAACACTAACTAGAAATAATATATTTATAGTGGAATCTTTAAGATGCATAAAAAGGTCCCATCAGCATTCTAAAGGTTTGACCAAACCTTTTCTGCAACACTGCTTAAATTTTGTCTTCCTACATTGGTAAGTAGTTTCAGATTTACCCTATCATTTTCACAAGTACAATCTTGTAAATAATTTTACAGAAGAAATATTAAAAGTAGCACATGTTAGGTAATATATTCCATGCTCCATGTCTTAATTTGGCTTTAGAATCAGATGGAGAACTCCTTGGCCAGTGTCTTCTGTAAAGGTCCCAGGGTGGGGAAACCAAATGTGCAGAACAGCATCAAGACAAGCCACAGACACAAAATTACCTTCTCCCATTGCAAAATGCATGTGTTAGAATAGACATGAAATATTAATAAATGCTTCCAGAGACAGTTATGAGTGGTAGACCTTAAGGTTTCCTTAGTTTATTACACGATTCCATTTTTCCATAGGCATAGCTTTGGGTATGCAGCTGCTGAACAAAGGATTGGGTTATCCAGACAACCAGTGCTCCTGAACCCATCCTGTAGCTGTAGGTACATGTGGCAGTGTGCACAAGCTGAGATCTCTCGAAGTTCCACCTGAAGTTGTTCCTGGCTACACTGATAACCATGTGCTGCTATCATGCCTTTATTTAACAGTGATTTTGTTTCTGCTCCTAAAATAAGGCGGCAAACAGGGAGTAGAGAGCGTCAGGCACCGGGGTGGCACCATTACTGTGAACTCCACTATAAGGAGAGCAATTTCAAAGTGTTGGCAGGTAGAAATCTGAACATAGATAAGAGTCTTCAGTTATCAACCAGCATAAAAGAATTTCAAGTCCACATATCAGGCTAAGTTCATAAATCCTATACAGATAAAATGCATATTAAAAAGAGAAAATCTTAAGTAAAATGAAGTTAATGCTGTTAATAAGTTAAAAAATAATGTCAAAAATTATTTCTCCACATTCAAGAAACAGGTAGACTAACAAGATGTTAATCAGAAGAAAAAAATCTGAAATGTTTCAGAGGTTTTATAAACTGTATTTATATTTCACATACACTTTATATTACTCTTTCAGAAGAGCATAAAAATGTAAACATTTTTTGGCTTTTTCCTCCTTTCTGTTTCAAATAGTCTACTCACAGTCCATGCAGAATCTTTCCACCAGATATCTTCAGTCACTGAAGACTTGGGTTTAAGATAGAACAAAATAACTGTAATAAAAAGAAATCTACAAAACTATTGTAGCCTAACAGTACTTTTGCATTCACTTGATTTATTTAGCATAGCCACAGAACAAAATAATTTGTACATTCAGTCACATTAAAAACAAGGAATTACAAAGCAGTCCACATTTAATCTAAGTGCATTCCTTTGGAGTAACAGTTCCTTTCAATTCACTTGTATGTCTTCATATGCCAAAGGCCATCATTTAAATAGTGGATATTTTCAATACCGATCCCTTTGTTGACCTTCTCACTGTAGAAAGAAGAAAAAAGTAGAGAAGTATTAAACAGGTTAAAAATTAGAGCAGTATAAAATGTAATATGTAAAGCAGGAAGTGCAACATTTGTCAACTGGAAGAGCTAATAACCACAAAATCATCTTCAACAGCAGGTGGACAAGAAACAGTTTTTGTTATTACATTTGCCCCACACTGCTGACTGGTAAGAGGAAAATATTTGCCTTCCACATTTTATTAACAGCCTCTCACAGTATTTTTGCTATTTCCTTGTGGGAGACAGTTCTTCAGACTTCTGCTACTTAATTTTAGCATTTCTCTATCAAAGTAGCACAACAGTTGTGAGTCTCCCCCTCCCAGCAGACAAGGTGGTACAACATGGCTGGAACATGAGATCTGATCAGTTCTGGTTCCAAGTGTGCCACTGACACAATCAAACACAGGTGAGCTGCCTTGCTGTGAGCTGCAGGTCATCTGCCCACTTAACAAAGAATTAAAAATACTAAATTTATGTGCCAAGGACTTGCAGCATGTTACAGACATACTGTCCTCTATAGTATTGACTCTATCTTTTGAGTCATGTCATCTTAAAAATTATTGGTCTGTGTGTCTGCATTGAATTTGTTTATCATTTTTCCAGCACAATATTCCACACAAAAACACCTATTTTTGTCACAATAAACAAGACAAGTCTCATCGTTCTAGGAGTGAAAACAAGTTTCATTCCCCTAGAGAATATAATTTACTGTATTTACAGCAAGTGTTCTCTTACTTACACAGCTTGTCCAAAAGTAATCAGGAATGAAAATCCTGGTATCACAGTATTAACATACTATGTATTGTAATCACACCAAGAGACTGAAATCACACCTTTCCACTATTTTCTGGCTTAACTCATGTCAAACAAAAAAGCAGCTAACAGGCTGCAGAAATCAGTATTCTCTCCAGTTCATGTTGCTTCTCACAGGAACAGGATATTCAGCTGCAAGGCTGCTGAATTTGAAGTTAGAATTAGGAACATTGATAACCTTGTCTTGCAATGATAACAGCACATCACTGCAGACTTGGGACTGGGACACTTTAGTTGCTTTTCTTTCCACTTACTTTTGGGGTCTTTGGAAGAACTATAGAGAATCCAGAGAAATCTGATTTCTCAACAGCTCCAGCAGATCCAAATCATGGTTGCTCCAGTCCCCCTCTATCCCTGTCCTCTCTAACACACTCCCACCTCTCTCCCTTGTGCTACCATTACAACTTAAGATAGCAGTCACCCAGTCCAGGAGATGATCCTGTTGAGAATTATCCCCACAGGAAAGAGTGCCTTGTTTTCATCAAATCAGCTTCCTCACTGCCACAAGTGGCAGACAGGACTGGAACCAACACAGCCCAAACCTGCTGAGTGCCCCTCACGTCCTGCTGCAAGGTATTACAGAACTTAAAATAACAGTGATTTAGCTACTTATAATTTTGCACCATCTGAAAGCCAAGAAAACTAGTACCCATTTCCATTTTTTATCTCTTGCTTCTCAAATAGTTTTCAGTTTACCCCCTGAACAGACCTCTACATTTCACAAGCTCAAGTAAACTAGTCAGCACATCAAGCAGGAATGCTGCATGTAGGTACAGGGCAGTCCAGAGGAAAGCCCAGACAGGTGACCAAACACCAGCACGACTTCAGTCTCTGCTGTCCTGGCAGACAAAAATCACTTCAACATTTTCAATCCTCTCGAATTCAAATTACACCTCTTGTCCAGCCCAGACAGTAAGTACTTGATACAAATATTTCTTTGTTCAGTGAGATCTTTGAGAAAGTATGATCAGAGCTCTAGAAATACCAACATTCAGCAGCAGTACTAGTGTTGTGCACCTTAAAATGCACATCCAAATGCAAAGAACTACTTTAATTCCAAGTAAGCACAGAATATGTTCCCTGCCTTCTCTTCTTTCCCTGAATACCAATCAACAAAACAAAATCTTAAAAAACTCTGTACTTGAACAACACATGGTGCAACAGTGATGCAGTAACCTTGACAGTGGTGCTTATATTCCAGACTAACACAAGAATAATAACATGGGACAGGTTATATTTCAATTTTTAAAACACTTACATGTCCTCAGCTGACATCTTCATTACTCCCACACATAATGCATGTTGTTTTCCCTCTGCCATTATTGCCTACAAATTACTGCTAAGGAAAACAGATTTCTGTTTCAACTATTTCAGAAAAGCAATATGAAGAAATGACTCCAAAAAAACGTTAAAAGCCCACATTGAACTTTTCCCCTTTCAGTAATTCTAACGCTTCAGCTCTTAAAGATAAGCAAAACAATGCACTGCATTTAACAACTGAATCACAGACAGTGGAACAAAGCACGTATTTATGAACTTGGAACAGCAATTACACAAAAAAATCTCCCAGCACTACACGCCATGTCTTCCTTTGTGCCTAACACAGAGATGACAATCTGTCCCTTTCTGGAAAAAAAAACAGCACAAGTTTGTGGGGCCATTTTAGATTCCAAGACACAAAAAAATTGGACACAAGTTTAAAAAATCAGAAGTACTGAAATCAGATGTGTCCTTTCCAAAGTTTAGTAACACATGATGCCAACAGCTGGTCTCTTCCTGTAGCATCTATCAAACAAGAAAAGCAGCACACCTTGGCGTATTAATGCTGTATTTGCTCAGAGGTTCTTTCTCAGTATTATGAGGGCTGAATTAGCAGTTCCCTCACTTTACACATGCTACTTCATCAGACACATAGAGCAAGTCCTGACTACAGTAAAGCTGATCCTTAACATCCTTTCCAATTCCTTAGGAACAGAAGAGAATTCTTCGTTAACCGAAGGAGATAAAAGACTGACTAAGGAGGCAGGGGACAAATTACCCTGCAGCTCATCCACTTTTACAGTGCTGCATAAAATCACTGAAGAGCTCCACTTACCAATGAGATTAATGGAACAGCAGCCCAGCCAACAGTACAGCAGGAACATCACAGTAAGTAAAAAAAAAAAGAACAATATAACTTTGCCAAATCCCATCTGAACCTTTGCAGCTCTTTTCTGATTACTAGTTATTTCATGAAACCCGATTAAAATCCACAGAAATCCAGATTATGATCAGCAGAGAACACAAGAACAGAACTTTAACTCAGCCCACAGCAAGCAACAATTTGTGGTAAAAGGATACGACAACAGTATCAACAGCAGCAGGGTAAAGCTTTGCTCCAGGAGACGTCAGGCCAGGGCACATTATATTAGCTCCACTTAGCACAAATTTAATGGCGCCTTTATCAACCTGCTGATGTGGTAGAATAAATGGGTCTAGGAGGGAAAAGATACAGATTACAATTAATACAGTAAGATGACAACATGAATAACCCATTACTAAATCAGTTTAGACAGGGCAATTAGATATACAGTGTGCTGTGAGGGCAGGAAGTTTGAGAAACAATTACCAGAGCTCCTGCTGGGCTGCACTGTCCCAAAAGGACACAAAGTGCTGTCCCAAAAGGACACAAAGTGCTGTTCTCCCAGACCACACCTTTTATCCGAGAATCAAAGGTAACCCAGCACTAGAGGCCGATGCTTCCTGCACATTTACAGACCCACATACTGAGTAACAATTTTAACAAGTTCCCACACAGAAAACAGTCATTCAAGTGCCCAGATACTAAAAGGTCTAAAAACAGAGGGGTCTTAAATCGCTCAAGCTAAATGTACTCTTACAAACTAACCTAATATGAAAGAGAAACAGTTTAACGTTAACAGGACAAAATTAATGAAAGATGTCAGCTCTCCAAACCCTTCTTCAAGTGCAGGCACCCTCTTGAAGTATTTCCAACACTGAGATTTGACTGAATAACGTTTCCAGAGTCACACAATCAAGCAGAACAGCAAGAAAAACAATGCAAGATTAAATTGCAAAAAATAAAAAACATACAGCCTAAGTTCCTATAAGGGGCAAGTACACATTACATCAATAAAGTCATGATTACAGAATATTTTCCTAGTAAGAACCTACCAGTATTTGTACACCTACAAGACTTGAAAGAAAGAAGATAGGGACTAACAACAGCAAATTTACATCTCTGTCCTAGGGAAACCTCTCAAGATCTTTTACAGAGCTTTGCACAATTTAATTCTTACTAATCAAAGTTCAGATTGCTTAACATAGCATGGAAGCAATTCATACAGGCATGTGAAATAGCAAATCAATAAATTACAGCTCAGAAAATATACTACAGCTTTAAGATCTATTCTGGAATATACATATGCATGGAGTAGCAAGTTCTTCTGAACTGGCTCTACAGAATTCCCATGGAATCACAGTCATCCTGTTCTTCCCAGCACTACCACCCTGAGGAAACTTACATTTGTGAAGCAACCTCAGCGTCGGGTAAAAAACCCCTTCTCTTTGCCTGAAGAACAGCAACTCCCCATTCACAGTGAGGATTTCTATATGTTCATGACTGCAAGATTAAAAAAAAAATTATTCCAATAGCTACTTAAACTTTATGTAGTTTAAATTAAATAGTTCACTTCACAGAATCTGCTCTGTCTTGTCACCTGAAAATTAAGAGAGTCAATTAACAAAAAAATATAAAGCTAAAATATTATCTTTTTGCATGGCTTGTTCTTCAGCAGTGGTCTCCTGCTCACTTCCTTCCCCTTTGAGAAAAAAACTATACAGACAAAATGCACAAACTGCATTTCTTTGGGGGTTTTTTGAACACACTACAAAATGTGGATAAGGAGAAAGAGTCAGAAAAAATGTACTACCCTCTACTTAGAAAAAATAAAACAATTCAGATCTTATATAGAAGCCCAAAAATAGTTAAAAACGTTACTGGAAGACATGCAAACAAGCCTGAGTTTCCATATCCATAAAGCTGAATTTTTCCTTTCAACAGCAGGCTGATCCTTGGACAATTCCTGAATACACTGCATATTCACTACAAGCCAGCAGTTCTATGTTCCTCAAGCATCCTAAACCAGCATGTGGCTTCAAGAGCACGAGGAGCACATGTAAACTTTCTGGTTTGGCCATAATATAGACTATTAGGAAATGACAGATGCCTCTCAAAAACATACTGTACAAAGCTAACATATAAAGGAAGCACCTTAAAAGCAGTTTAAGAGAAAAGAAACTTACCATCTTACTATTTTGACTGGGTCTTTCTTTGGCATGATTTGGTTTAGCCATGGCTCAATAACAGGAAACTGGTCTATCAGCTGATTCTTGATACCTTTAATAACTGAAGTCTTCAGCTGGATGCAGTTTGATACATTCTCCTTTTCATCAAATCTGTCAAGTGAGAGAAGGTATTTCAGAAATGCAGGATTTACTGGCCAAACGATGCCATCTCTCAGCAGCATTCTTCAGAAACGTTTGCAAACTCACTATAGAACAGCACATCAGCTGTCCAACTTTCAAATCCAGGATTTCACGAGGCTTAAATTTGTCTCCTGGAAACACTGCCCTACCCACTAGTAGGCTGCCTTCATCCCCAAACTTTGGGCATGTCCACAAAACACGTGTTCAGTCTCACAGACACACCCTGGCACACAGCGTTATTTCATTCAACTCCAAGAGCGCTTTGCTGGCAACACAAACACCCACAGCCCTGCTCAGACGCGAGTCCCTCACCCCCACCACGCAAGAACGAACGGCGCTTTGTGCCACCCCCAAGCTGAGACACGTTAATGACTCAGCTCCCTCCGGAGGGTTTGCTATTTAACAACGGAGTGCCCGAGGCAGAGCCGAGGCTGCGGGCGGCGCTGCCCGAGGAGGCCGCGGGGCCGCTCCCGGGGCTGAGGGTGCGCCGGGCCGGGCCCGCCCCGGCCCCTTCCCCTTCCCCTTCCCCCGACCCTCCTGGCCGCGGCCACACTCACTTCTTGAACATCCTGCGGGCGGCGGGCGCCGGGCGGGAGGGGCCGGGCACCCACAGCCTCGGCGCTGCAGCTCCTCACACGCGGCTCCGGCCGGGCCGTGCCTCGCTCCGCGCCCGCCGGAAGCGCCGCGCCATCCCCGCGGAACGGGCGGAACGGGCGGGGCCTCCGCGGCGCGGGCGGGGCCTCCGGGGCACCGCCGGTACGGGCCGGCACGGCACGGCATGGCACGGCATGGCACATCTCGTCACCGCCGGCACGGCATGGCACGGCATGGCACATCTCGGCACCGCCGGCACGGCATGGCATGGCGTGGCACAGCCCGGCACGGCACATCTCGGCACGGCCTGGCACATTTCGGCACATCACGGCATGGCACAGCCCGGCCTAGCCGGGCACATCTCGGCACGTCCCGGCACAGCCCTGCCCCTGCCCCGCACCAGCCGCGGGCGTGTGGCACCCGAGCACGCCGCTGCCGCTTTTGCACAGAGTAAATCCTTTAACAGAATGTCAGAGTGGTCACAGCTACTGACGTCGTTTGACCACGAAATATGTTTAACGGGGAAAAGTGCAGCCACTTGCAAAGTAGCAGAGTAGGAGCTTTCCTCCCTCCAGCTTCAGGACAGGACAGGACAGGACACAAGATCCCGAACAGCATTCTGGGGAAAAAAGGGGGAAAAAGCTTTTAAAAAGGCGTTTCTTGTCAAACAAGCAGGTACGGGAGCCAGCCAAGGAATCAGTCAGAGGTGACAGTGCCACATCTGTCACGGGAGAGGGAGCAGAAGCCTGGCTTGCAGAGATCTCAGCTGCCAGGCAGAGGGGTGGGCTGTGGTGGAGACGATTGTGCTCCATAAATGTTTATTAGAATCAAAATAGGTTGTGCTTGGTGATGGCTGCAGCAACTGTGAATAAGCAAACCATATACAGGGAATTCACCACGCTGCTTTTCCACTCTTTGAGGAACAGACATGTGTGTGTTTGTTCTTCAGGCGGGTGGCTGCTATATAAGCAGACATACAGGTGACCATCCTCTTTAGAGTCTTGAAAATGTTACCACTGGCATGAAGGGAAGGGAGGAGAGAACATAAAACACCGGGTTATCACTGTGCTAACAACCAGGTTCTTTTTTCCACACAAAAATTTTTAATCATCATTGATACTAGAACAACTAATTAAAACCTAAGAGTCACATCAGTCACACAAAGTAAAATCAAACTTTATACATGGTATCATTTATTTAAAGAGTGAAGTACAGCATCAGGAACACACTAATAGCTTTTTAAGAGGATAGGCACGAACTATGGCATTACATAAATAGTCAGGCATTTCACTTAGGAATGCCACCTCCACCTACTTTGTAACATCACTAAAAATAGTGAGTTATAATCAAGAATTCAGTTTTAACTGAAACACAGTGACACTGCTCATGCCCAGATTAGAAAGTGAGAACAGGAGTTTATCACACTGACAAACTGTTCCATGCACTTTTGGTGCTCCTCAGAAAACTTTTCATTAAATAATACTTTGCCATGTAAACAATTACATTTTTTAAAACTGTAGTGAAAAATTCATCATACTTCTACCTCAAATGTTAGACAAAAAAGATAAACTTCTACCCTTCCTGAGAAATACAGCACATCTCACTGTAACCACCTGAGCAACTGGTTTCATGCCTACCTAAACAAGCAAGATTAGTCCCTGATTTTAAAAAATGGCATTTGCCAACAGGAAGGCATTACCTCTATTCTTCTACTACCTTAAAGCACTTGAACCACTTCAGGGGTGAGCTAATGTTGAGTCTGGTCTCAACTTCTCCATCTTCTCTTCCAAATGTTTTTTGGTAGTGTAGCTGCAGACTTCAGGGCCAGGTAAGTGCTCACCCAGTCCAAAAGTGCTTGAACAGAGGATTTTGAAGAAGGCTCCAAGGACCTGGACTGGACTTCTGTAATACAGTTCTCAGTATTACTATCCAGCCTCACCACCAAAAAGCTGGAGACATTTGCTCCGGTTGTGGTATCACTCTGAAGTATGAGAATTTTAAAAGCATTTTACCTGGACAAGACTGACAAAGTAAGGGGCACATCCAGCAAATAAATGGCATTGCAACCCTTTCCAGCCCTGAGAGAAACCACCCCACAGGATCACATGCTAAATAGAAAGGGGTTAGAATTACTTCCCCCATAAGTTGTGGTAAAAAAGGGGGAAAATATATCACACCTGGTTTCTTCCTGAATCCCCAGCATTCTGTTACCTTCACCTGCTCTTCCATTACCCAGAGCTGCACGTTCTGACTGATGGGACACAGTCACTGACTCTTCCCCTTCTACACCTCCAGGAAAAGGGACACTTACTCATGCCTCCTCTTTTATAAATCCAATCTTTTCAACAAAACAAGGATCTTAGAAATTTAGTATCTCTTACAGCTCTACACCTCTTACCTGATTTAAGTGAACATGACAGCTACTGGAAACAGAGGCAAACTTTACAGCACAGTCATGGAAGTTTTATTTACTTAGCAAACCTGTTTATTTCTGTTACATCTGACTTGGAATCTAAAATATTGGCCTTGGGAACAACAGAACCTGTTCTAAAGCCAGCCAAAACCAGACTGAAGCTTTGTTTTTCTGATTTTATTTTTTTTAATCTAGAGAAAGTACTTTTCTACGTTCCAGGCCTCAGGAGCTGTCTGACAGTGACTCAGTGATAAAACACGCTCTAGAAGAACCTCAGTAACATTACATTCCTATCTCTGTGCACCACAGTTTCTGTCAAGACAAGTTAGTGTATGTTTTGCTATCAAACACAGAAGTGCCAGCAGCCCTCCCCCGAGGAGCAGGACAGGCAGGTGTGCACTCCCAGCTGAACTCCTTGGAGAACCTCCTGGAACAAAAACCTCGTCGCTTGGTTTGGTTCTTTTCCAGCAGCTGTTTCTCAACTGCGTTTGAATCGCAGCAACGTTCCTGGGGAGTTCACAGCCCCATTTGATAACAAACCCACCAGCATAAAAAAAATTTTACAAAAAAAAAGTTTCTAAAGGGCCACAACTTCTGTATTCACTTCCAAATGTTAATAAAAAAAAAAAAAAAAAAACGAAACACCACACAAAAAACCCCACTAGGCTATAGCCCAGTGCAAGTCCATATGTATTAAAATCATATGAAAAAAACTGATGCTAAATAATTCTTTATAAATAACTGTAAGAAACACTATTTCCACAGCAGGCCGAGGGCCTGACCACAGGCTGCGGGGCCGAGCTGCAGCGAACGCCGCCGTGGCACCGAGACTAGCCCGGGGCAGGCCCCGGTTACCCCCGGCGGGCCGGGCCGTGCCGGGCCGGGCAGGGTGAGGGCAGGGCGGGACATGGGTACGAGCCCGGCGGGCGCGGGGATAACGAGCCCCGCTCGGTGCCGGGACGGTGCCAAGCGCTGAGGGGCAGTGAGGGCTGTCCCCGGGGCGGTACCGGAGAGGTGAGGGCCGGTCCCGGGGCGGTGCCGGGCGGTACCAGGGCAGTACCAGGGCGGTGAGGCCTGGCCCCAGGCCGTCCCCGGGGCGGTGCCGGGCAGGGCCGGGGCGGTGCCGGGCGGGGCCAGAGCGTTGAGGGTTGGCCCCGGGGCGGTACCGGGGCAGTGCTGGGCGGTACCGCGCTGTGAGGGCCGGCCCTGGGGCGGTACCGGGTAGTATCAGGGTTGTGAGGGCGGGCCTCGGGGCGGTGCTGGGCGGTGCCGGGGCGGTGAGGGCCGGCCCCGGGGCGGTACCAGCGCGGTATCAGGCGGTGAGGGCCCGCCCCGGGGCGGTACCGGGCAGTATCAGGGCTGTGAGGGCCGGCCCCGGGGCGGTACCGGGTAGTATCAGGGTTGTGAGGGCGGGCCTCGGGGCGGTGCTGGGCGGTGCCGGGGCGGTGAGGGCCGGCCCCGGGGCGGTACCAGCGCGGTATCAGGCGGTGAGGGCCCGCCCCGGGGCGGTACCGGGCAGTATCAGGGCTGTGAGGGCCGGCCCCGGGGCGGTACCGGGCGGTGCCTCCCCGGCCCCGCTTCCGTGCGCCGCGCCCCGTCATGCACGGCGGGCGGATGCGCCGCCATCTTTGGGCTCCCTCCGCCGTGCAGTGACAATAACAAGCCGGGCCGGACCCTCCGCGCCGGCACCGGGAGCGCAGCGCGGCCCGAGCGGCCACAGCGGGAGCCTGCGGGGCCCGGCGGCTGCGGCCGAGGCGAGAGGGAGCCGCGCTCAGCCCGCCCCGCTGCGCTCGGCGGAGACGAGGCGGCCGGAGCAGGAGGGGAGCGCGGGGAGAAGCCGGGGGAGCGGGCGGCCCGGGGGAGCTGCCGCTGCGGGGCAGAGCCGAGCGGAGCCCAGGGGCGAGAGGCAGGGACGGAGGCGCCCCACTGGGAAAGGAGTAGAAGCAGGAAGGCAGAGACAAATACGGGAAGAAACAAAGTAATAAAGGGGAAGAGGAGATAAAGTGATCCCTCCGACAAAGAAGAACGAGGAGAGGGAATACGGAAGGACTCTACTGATGAGAGAGAGGAGTTGAGAGACACCCCGTCGAGAGGCACAGACTGACTCTAAAACTCTCCCTCGCTTTGTCACACCACAAGGATTTGATGCCCCTCAGCCTGTTCACTTCTGTGTGTTCATGTTTCCCACAGGTTTCTCTTCCCCCAACCCCCCAGCTGCAGCCCAGGAGGTCAGACCTGCCACTGATGGTAACACCAGCAGCAGCTCCTCCTGCAAGAAGAGAAAGTTAAATAACAGCAGCAACAGCAATTCCGAGAAAGAAGAATTTGATTCCATTTCCTCCTGCACCTCTTCTCCTTCCAAAAACACCTCCTCCTCATCTTCCTCCCTCATCAGCACCTCCTCGTGCTCCTCCTCAGGGGTTGCTTCCTCCAACCATCACCTCCAGAAGAAGCTGCGCTTTGAGGACTCCGTGGATTTTATTGGACTCGATGTGAAGATGGCTGAAGAGTCCTCTTCCTCCTCCTCTCCTGCTGCGTCTTCTCAGCAGCAGCAGCACCAACAACAACAGCTCAAAAACAAAAGCCTTTTAATTTCGTCAGTGGCTGTGGGGCACCATGCAAATGGCCTGACCAAAGCTGCCTCCTCTACTGTTTCCAGTTTCGCCAACAGTAAACCTGGCTCTGCTAAGAAATTAGTGATCAAGAACTTTAAAGGTAACAGGCCATAATTTGTCACAACTTACGGGGAGCTGACACTCGACTTCATGTTTTGTTTTCAGCCTGAAAACCGGTTCCTTTCAAATAGCTCCAGGTTTTACAGGAAATGCTTTTCTGTGGTGAACATTTCTAAACTTATGTAAAGGAGAACGATGTTTTCTGATGCGTGCTTGCCCAGTCATGTGCACATCCTGAGCTACACTTTGCTGCTTGGAATTAGTTTTCAGGTTCCTTTCACTCTGTTGAGAAGGCCTTAACTTCTGTTAGATGGAAAGTTTTCCTGCCTGTAAAATTGCTTTTGTTCACACTTTTAACGTTTGATACCTCTTTTCTAGTAATCCTGATTCAGGGCTTCGTGTATATTTTAGCCCAGTTTATGACAAGTCTTTGCACTGATTGTGTTGGTTTTTTTTAATTGGCCCTTAATCTTAGTGTCTTGCCTCTATCCGTGTTGTCTGTTTATAGGTTAAGCTGCCTGTGCTTAGTTTTAAATGTTGAAACTAAGGTGATTATCAGGCTCTTATGGCGGATTTCCTTTCTGGTTTCCCCATTTGTCTTTAAAGGAGGTAGTTCAGATTTTTACTGAGTGTTTTCCTTGTAGTGTTCTCCCTGAAATTTTTAATTGTCTTAACTTACTCTTACTTTACAAGTTTAAATTATTTTATGAATTCTCTCAAAAATACATTTGAGATTCTCAAGTGTTGTTACTAGAGACTAAATGAAGTAGAGAAGTGAAACTTTTCTCCTGTGATGCTGCTTCATTTTCTAGTAAGCAAAAATACAAATAGGTGTAGGCAGAAAGCTTAGCTCAAATGCTGACATTTGTCACTGTAAAGGTGGGGAAGTAATGGACTTTTCTTACTTCCTGCCTCTTGCTTCCTTCCAGAATAGTCCAATAGTTTGCTTTCTTGAGTTGCTTTTCTTTGCTCACATATTTGGGGTTGGGGAGGGGTAAAAGATTTTACTGGCATTAAAATTGGTTTCTAAACGCACAGTGGACACAAATGTTCAGTAGAGATGTTGCATTAGGTAAGGATTAGGATTATTTTGTGCTCTGTAATGTTTTACAGCAATCCCAGTGAAACTTTTTGCTTTAAGGTTCCAGTTCTCAGGAATGTTCTCTGCCCATCACAGCATCATCATTGAATTTTACTGATTATTGTAAAATTAAAACTTCTGGTGCATCACAGTGAAAAAGAAAGGCCACTTTTTGGTTTATATGTCCTTATCTCTAAGGGGAGTTAACTCCATGTTTCAATTATCTCTTGAATGTCATGGTGCTGTGATTGTCATTGCTTATGAACTGGTATTTGAACTACTTGCTTAAAAAGGATGTCTCAGGAATCTGACAGCTTTGCTCTTTATTTACTTTCAGATACTAAACTGAATAATAAGATTATTGTCTTTATCTTAGTGTGACAGCAATAACATCCTTTGCAACTTAAATAACTTCCTAAAATCTGTAATCTTGGTACTCAGGAGTTGCTGGTGAAAACAGATAGTGTGTAGTCAGTTGTCTCTCTAGATCCTGGGATATTGCCAGTATTGTAGGGAAATGCTTGGGAGAACAACAAAAAAATCACTCTTCTGTGTTAATTATTTCTAAGGAAATCGTAAACCTTAAAAATTCAGGTGTGTAAAAGTCAGTAGAGTGCAGGCTCTGGGCCAGTTTCACCTGTTGGTGGCATGGATGTGCCTGCATTGTTTGTCTCCCTAAACTTCCTTCTTCCTTCTCCATTTGGGAATGTGATTACTAGAAAAAATGGTCACTTTACTTATGAGAACACACAAAATTTTAAAATAGTTCTTGTATTCTGAGGGTGTGACCTGGGGAATATCTGAGCCTGATGTAAGTGCTTTGGGCCCTGCAGAGCAGGGGCATCTCTAGAGAAGAGGCATTAAAAATAACGGAGAGGGTCAGATCTGTGAAGCTTAAGCTGTTTGAACATTAAAAGAGGCTTAACTAACAAATATCCATTGGCCAAACCCAAGAGAGACATAAATGGACTGCTTTAAAATTGGAGGGTTTTCTTTGGGACTATAAAGCCTGTGTTATAATTGCAGTGTTTCCATGTACGTTTCTTGAGGATTTCTTTCCAACTACTGCTACAGAGTAGAATTAATGAGCAATAAATTAAAACAAGGATACACACAACTCTGTATCTTTTAATCCATCGTTTTCACCCTTTATGTTCACTTTCTTTTGGCTCTGCTGTCCTGGTAGTGAGAGTATAATGAGGATGTAGATCATTATTTCTGGTTTTATCCCTTCTGGAGCTGATCAGGCACAGTATTGTGATTTTTGTAAACCACACCTACTGTTTGGGTTACAAATTCTGTGATGTGTATGTGAAGAGCAACTCTCAATTCCAGCAGTGTCTTACTCTTTCAAATGTAAATAAGATACTGCTTTTACATGAATGCTTGTTTTTCATGTAAGTATAAATGCAAATGCAGAGTATCAGCCCATACCTCTTTCCCCTCAAAGCTACATTCTTTTATTTCTGTAAAAGGTTCTGCTTTATCTAAATACTTTCTCAAACTTTATATATAAATTTCTTTTAAAGATAAACCCAAATTGCCTGAAAACTACACAGATGAAACCTGGCAGAAGCTGAAAGAAGCTGTAGAAGCCATCCAGAACAGCACTTCAATTAAGTACAATTTGGAAGAGCTCTACCAGGTAAGTGTGTTAAAAAAAGTGACAGGGTAGAGCTTTTTGTTTTGCTGTAGGATTTTTTTGCTTAAAGTACTTCTGATGCAGTGGTAAGACTGTGAAATTTTGCTTGATAATTGCTTTTGTCATTGAAAAACTTTTCACCAATTAGTTTCTCCATTTTTAAAATCATGAGTAAAAATTGCACAAGACCTCACGTTGAACTCCGCAATTTTTTTTTTTTTACTTGCCACAACATAATCCAAGGTATGGTTTCCCTTGTAACAGTTGAAAAGAATTAAATAAGGCAAGGATCTCTATTCCCTATTCTGTTTGGGGGCTTATGGTCTTTATCTGCTAGAGGAGAAATGTGACATCCTGAAACATTAGTGTTTAGGTAAGAAAAAGACAATTTATAATAAAATACAATTTCTGAAGATAGTATCTGTTCATGATCAAGTATCACAGATCATTTAAAAACAGGAGCTTTTTATTGACTTCTTGCATGTGAATAGAATACCATTTTTTCTTCATGAACTTTGTTATTTTTATTGACTGTCCTTTTTGGCATTGCAGCAATCTGTCTGGTTGCAACAACCCAGAATCAAAAATCTACTCCCATCAACAGCTCTGATTGTTTTGTCTGAAATGTTTTAGGAAGTGATCAAACTTAAACAGTGTTTCCTGATCCTTTTTTATGAGCCTAACTTCTGCTTCTTCAGCCCAATGTGCTGGGGAGGTTTCCCCTCCTCACCTTTTCCCTACTCACGTCACGGTATTGCGGTTTTAGCAGCCTGGCAACGGCGCTGCTTTAGCCTGGTGTTAAGAACCACTTGAACTTTTTACTCTACTTTTAAAGCCTCTGTTACCTGGTTAGTTGTTTAATTTGTTCCTTTGTGTGTATGTAGCCTTCTCACCATCTCTCTTTAGTGTTTCTTCTTTCCCCTCCCCTCTTCAGCAAAAGTTAAATTTGTATATGGGGCAAAAATCCTGTTTGGGGACAGATTTAAGGAAGGATAAATTACCATTCCTCATGGAGCAAAGTTCCTCTGTCCAATGCATTCTTAGGCTCACTCTAGTAATTTATGTTCAATCAATTAACTAAAAATAGTGGGTTTTCAACAGAGTAATACATAGTATTGTTACTTTTGCAAAACTTGGTGAAATTGATAACAAGTTCCAACCAACTGTACTGGCTGGTATTGCAAGTTACTTACTCTGGACTGAGTAACTTTGCTTGAAGAATATACAAAATTTTTTTTAAATACAAAATTCTATTTAATTCCTTGCTTCTGTTTCACAGTTATTGCTTAAATTTCTGCTCTTACCACAGGCTTAATTTAATGTTGCTTGTGGTCAGAAAACAAAAGATAAGCTTTTTTGTTTTCAGTCTCAATGATTCAACATTGTAATAACTTAGATACTTCTCTGTGAAATAGAGTACAATCAAGTATGAAATTTTTGGGTTTTTTGCCTAAATCTAAAAATAAATGTCTTGATTTAAAAGTACTAATAGGAATCACTGGTGTTTTTACATGCTAACTAAACTAATGCCATTTCTGAACAGCTGCTTGGGAAATGGATCTGATGCCAAAGATGACTTGGCAGACACCACTGTCCAAGCATAGACAGGAATTGCAAAAGTCTGCAAAAGTTCTGCTGCACACCTCAAAAGAAGATACTTGTTTTTCTAATGAAGTTAAACTTCTTGAGTTTGGTTTAACTCATCTGTGTTGGAAAATCCCACTGGGCAAACATTTTGAAGCTTTATTTCTTTGCTGGACCCAAGCTTTGTACTTTGTCCCTCCTCAGCAAGAGAGATGATACAGATCTTTGAGAAGCTGAAGTGCTACAGAATTAAAAGCTTCTTTCATAGAATAATTTCACTTAGATAGTACCAGAGCTGTAGTTTGTTTTTTTAAATCAGAGTTAAGTACTTAGGGAAGTTCTGTTTTTCTGTCATTAGAGCTGTGTTCAGCTCTTTTTCTTGCTCAGGACACTAACCCAGGTGTGGATGCTGCAGTTAAAAAAAAAAAAGAAACTAAAACAAAAAAAAACACCAAACCAAAACCCCAACTGCCTGCCTGCTACACAAAGGAAGTGTGACACTTCTTCAGATTTTCTGACCATCTTCAGGGCACAGATTACCTGATCAAAAACACTTCCACTAATTCTGGACAAGAAATTTTTGTGAACTAGAGCCCTTAAAGTTGTTTGGAATTTTTGATACAATTATTGTTGTGAGTAATTAAATTTGCAAAGCATACTATTGGAGTGGTGTTATGCTTTGTAAAACAGATGGTAATAAAAGATTTTGTATTTGTCTGCTTAGAAAGTTTAACCTCTTGAAAAGAAAAAGCCCATTGAACAAAATTCACAAATTTAAATGTTTCTGTGAATGTTATCAACAAAGTTTTGCACTTGATGTTTAAACACTCAATCCTAGGAGATGTGTTTAACACTTTGGAATTTCTGATACACAAATGCAAAGGCACAGCTTTATATGAGCACTCCAAAAAGTAGTTGTATACTAATACAGGTTAACTTATTTCACTAAAGGTTAATCCTATGCATTTGTCCATCTGCAATGCAAAAGCTGATTCTTTCAAGGATTTAGAGCAGCAGAGTCCAGTAGTACTTGTTTGACAGGCAGCAGTTTGGTGGTATTTGAGATGGAGGTCCAGGAAAGGCCACTGGTGACCTGGGCTGGGGGTCGAAGCCACACTAATGGTGGTTCCACAGGTGACAGGCAAGTTTGATCCAAAACACCTTCCCAGCTTTCTGTTGGCTTCTCCAAGGAAGTGGAAGAAATGGAGAAACCCAGCAAGACTGCACTTGCTGACTGTCTAATCAGGCTCTTCAAGCTGTTTTTCATCCCCTTATTCTTCTGAATTGAAGTATTGGGTTATTTCCTGGTTTGCTGCCTGAATCTAGAGGCACAACAGTGGAATAGAGTTGAGCAGAGCCCATAACCTGCTCTGAACACTGAACTACAGGCTGCATTTTCCTATCACATTTCTTTGCTCTGAAGTGTTAAGGCTGAGCGTTAAACTTGTTGCTATTTCCAAATATTAAGATGTGTGTACGTGGGTGATAATTCTGGCTTTCCTTATAATCATCATTGAGATCTGTTTTAGTCTTAATTGGCACACTCTTTTGCTATACTTGTTTATTTCTGATAGTAAGCTCATGCAGGTTTAGGGGGGGTTTGCTGTTACTGTTGTGTTGGGATGGTTTTGTTGTGAGGTTTTGGTTTTTATGGAGGTTTGGTTGGTTTGTGGTTTTGGTTTGGGCTTTTTTTTAACTTCTCTATGTCCTAGAGCCAGTATTGGATATAGTGCACTTGCACTCATTAATAATTGCTGTTGATATCCCAGGATAAATCAAGGAACTCCTTGTTTAGCTGTTTTGCTTTTATTGGTGCCTGTCTGGACTGGTGGGGAATGTTCAGGAGGACTCCAGTGTAATGGAGTAGATCTGCTCTGTGTGCCCCTGAGCTGTGGTGGTTCCTGCACAGTTGCTGCAGGTGCTTGGGAACAAACTTGATCTTCCAGTCCTTTTTTTCTTTTTGTTTTTTCCCCTCCAGGAGTTGCTTGTATTGGCAACTGAAGTCTTTTCCAATAAATAAATAATAGCAAGAAGTATTAATTGAAAATCACATATACCTCTCCTCTAGATTCTGCAGGTGTTTTACAGAATAATCATATATTGTGTCTCTCACCAGTCTGCAAAAAGTTAAAGTTGTTCAGGTGCTTTCCAAATCTGGTCAATGGGTGTGAGTTTTGGAAAAGTTTTGAAGTACATTTAGGGGCTTGAGAATGATTGTTTGCCTGATCAGTCTCCAAGACTATTAAACTTCTTTTCACTTCTTGGTGTGAAGCACAGTGATAATTCTTCTAATACTTGATAATGTTCTGGAAATCTGGGATTTGTCACTGAAAACATCTGGAATGTAGTCCTGCTACTAATGTTCAGGATTATAACTAAACATATTCAGGCATGGGTTGGTGGATGGGGATAAATTAGATAGGTCTGTATGTACTTTTGGGGTCAAGGGAAGCTCAGTCAAGGAAAGGACTGCAAAAGGAAATTAAACTGGCAGTGTTTTTCCACTGGTATCAGTGTGACTTGCAGAGCACAGCAGTTAATAAAATTAAGACCTTAAGTGTCTGCTTTGAGATATGAAGCCCAGCAAGCTGCTGGAACACATTAAACCAACATCCTTGTTCTTAGAGATGCCAGTCCTGCAGTTCTGCATGAGAGGTGAATCCTCAGCTGAAATGGATAATGTGTGAGCTGTTCGTGGCCTGCCTTTGTCTCCTGTCAGTCACCATTACAGTGCTGTCTCTCTGCTGTTTTGTATGCAACAGTTAACTATGTTAAAAGCTGTGAGAATCAGAATTCCGTGGTTGTCTGGGGGAGGGGGACTCCCTTTCCTTGTGCAACCACTTATAAGAATATAAACAGATTTCTTAGTATCCGTTTCTCTTTACTTCAGGCAGTTGAAAATCTCTGCTCCTACAAGATTTCTGCAAATTTATACAAACAACTGAGACAGATCTGTGAAGACCACATTAAAGCACAAATTCACCAATTCAGAGAATATCCTTTTTTTAGCTGTTGACAAGCCAAAGTTATTTTACCTGCAAGTATATGGTGATGGATTTCTTTGACTAGTTCATGGCATTAGGCCATGGTAATCTGTAGGTTTTGCATAAATCATTTTGTTTACATTTTTGAGGGACATCAGAGAACACAACTCATTCATTTATGTTTATAACCATTTGAAAAGTTTGTGAGAAAGTTTCATTGGTATTTATGAAACACCTTGACATCTTCAAAAAACTTGTATTAGACTTGCAGGAAGGCTTAAAAAGGCTGTATTTGCTGTTTTAAGCTGAACTTGCCATGCTTGGATAAACAGAAGAGTCTTCCAACAAGTAGTTGTTTTCTTTTTGAAAAGCACTGGTGGTCTGGCAGCACGTGTGAGGTTCTGATGATCAGAATTGTTTATTTTCAAAACTTTGGAGTTTCATCAGGTCAAGACCCTGTTAAGCAGGTACTAATTGGTACCAGAACTATGCAGTGAGCTGAATATAAATTTCAAGGACAAAATTTATCTCTTAATGTTACCTCTTAACATGAGCTGAAATGGTGGTGTCTGTGTAGTGGTGGGCTCTTATATGTGTTTGGGATTGTTGGTTCTTGAGGTGTGGGGATATGTATATTTGTTCTGCTCCCCAGGGATGGCAGATTAAACAAAACATTCAAAAGGAGTTAGATACTTTTTTTAATTTGTTCACATAATTGTGATTTCTGACTGTGAAAACAAGGACACTTTTTATAAATGTTGCAAGAAGTTAACTGTTTTTTTCTGGGAGTTAGGTGAGTTTGTTGTGCTGTTAAGTGCCTTTAAATTAAATTCTACTTATTAATCATGATTTTCTTAATGATTTCTTCATGGATTCATTGGATAGTGTCCTTTTTCTAAAGAAAATAGACAAATGTTGGCAAGATCACTGCAGACAAATGGTAAGTCTTTTATCTTTTTAGAGGAAAATCACCTGCCTTGCAGCTTATGTTTTGTGTAACTTTGTTCCTTTTCAAACTTCTGAAATGTCTTCTGCCTGAAGTTTGTTTTCAGACACATTGGTCTGAACTGGACACACCCCTCCACCCCCAACTCCTCACTGTCACTTTTGTGTGAATCTTTTTCTTTCATATCTATTTTTAAAGAAGCTGTTCTGTTATACAGAAACTTGCTACGTGTCACACTGATCATCCTGCTGGGATTGGCAGATGTTCATTAAACAGCAGTGTCTAAGAACGAAAGCACTGCCTGAAACCCCTCAGTGGGATTGTTTTGTTGTTGTTGTTTAGTTTCAGGAGTAAAATGACTGTGGCTGTTTTATTCCTTCTCGTGACAGATTATGATTAGAAGTATCTTTTTGTTCTTGGATCGAACTTATGTACTTCAGAATTCCATGCTGCCATCTATTTGGTAAGGGCACAAAGAATAAAATTATTTGGGGTACATTTAAAGCTATATCTTGCTGATTTCAGATACTTTTTTTAATATAAGCTTTGTAGTGACCTGTAAATTACATGACAAATGCACACATCTTTGTTGCAAAGGGAGATGTTTAATTTTTTTGCCATGAATTACAGGGTTGTTCTAGAATAGCTGTGACCCCACATCTCAGGGGAGGAGATACCAGCCTCCATTTGCACGATTAAAGGAAGAGATCTGGTCAACAACTGAAGTGCAGGGGTTTGGGGTGCCCAGTTACTGACTTTAGCATACATAGTATTCCAAGTTCTGTAAGAGTTTATGAATTAAAAAGTTACTTAAAAGCAAGTTACTCTCTTTTGGGACTTCAGTTTCTGCCTCTATGTTTTTAATAATTAGTATATGCACCACCATGCCTTTGGAACCACCTGAATTCCTTTGCCAGAGATTGGAGGGTCTGACTTTTCCTAAAGTGTCTAGACCCATAGCTTGAAATTTGTGAAGGACACCCAAAGCAGAGAATCACAGAATCAATTGGGTTGGAAAAGACCTCCGAAATCATCAAGTCCAACCCTTGGTCCAACTCCAGTTCCTTTACCAGATCATGGCACTCAGTGCCATGGCCAATCTCAGTTTAAAAACCTCCAGGGATGGTGAATCCACCCCCTCTCTGGGCAGCCCATTCCAATGCCTGAGCACTCTCTCTGGAAAGTATTTTTTTCTGATCTCCAACTTAAATTTCCCCTGGCAGAGCCTGTGCCCGTGCCCCCTTGCCCTATTGCTGAGTGCCTGGGAGAAGAGACCAACCCCCACCTGGCCAGAACTTCCCTTCAGGTAGTTCTAGACAGTGATGAGGTCACCTCTGAGCCTCCTCTTCTCCAGGCTAAACACCCCCAGCTCCCTCAGCCTCTCCCCACAGCACTTGTGTTCCAGTCCCTTCTCCAACCTCATTGCTCTTCTCTGGCCCCGCTCCAGCCCCTCAATCTCTTTCCTGAACTGAGGGGCCCAGAACTGAACACAACACTCAAGGTGTGGCCTCCCCAGCACAGAGTCCAGGGGAAGGGTCACTGCCCTGGGGCTGCTGGCCACGCTAGTTTTGATCCAGGCCAGGATCCCACTGGCCTTGTTGGCCACCTGGGCACACTGTTGGCTCATGTTGCGCTTCTTGTCAGAGCAGAGATCCTTGTCTTCCACATCACTTGAGTTCTTTCTTCTAAGCCCTGCCTAAGAATTGCAGATTAGTAAGTGATGGACAAAAAGGAATATTGTCCAACAGCTTAACTGTGGAATTGGAACCCAGGGTGACATTATTCTTTTCTAATGAAGGCTGCTGTCCCAACATCCTGTCAAACCAAACGAAAAATAAAGATGTTGCAAAAGTTATGTGGTTATTTAGGAAAAAATGTCTGCATTGATCTTTAAAACCTGTAGCTTACTGTTCATGCTTTGTCATGGTTGGTTGTAGGGTTCATGTATCTGTTCATCTGGAGTGCCTCGGGAGCAGAGGAATGAGCAATGCTAGTACTGTCTCTTTATTTGATCTGAATCAAGTGTTATAATAGAGATATCTGGGGTTTATTCCTATGGAATTTATTGAGCAGTCTTTGTTGTCTTTCTAGGGATATGGGGCTAGAATTGTTCAGAACTCATATAATCAGTGATCAGAAGGTTCAGAACAAAACCATTGATGGCATTTTGCTGCTGATTGAGAGGGAAAGAAATGGTGAGGCCATTGACAGGAGTTTGCTGCGGAGCCTTCTGAGCATGCTTTCTGACTTGCAGGTGAGTAAACTTGTTTCACCTTTAAACCAATAAATAGCTCAAATCCTTATTTAGTGCTCAATAAGCTTTACCTTGGATTGCTCTCGTGTTGTTTCCCTAGATTTATCAGGACTCTTTCGAGCACAGGTTCTTGGAAGAGACGAACCGCCTGTATGCAGCAGAGGGACAGAGGCTTATGCAGGAACGAGAGGTATTTGGAATGTTTAACAGTATTTGTTGTGCCCAATGACAAAGCACGTGTCAGGGAGAACAACTTTTCTGCTGCCTTAGCCAGAGTACAAGGCAATAATGTGGCCTTTGTTTTCCAGTACTCTGAAAAAAGAAATGCACGTGCAGTTGCCTTCAGTAACAGTGCTGATGATTTCTGCTTAAAACTGGAGCTGCTGCTGCTGCCAGAGCAGTGCTGTCTCTCTGGTTTTCCCCTCTTGGTTGTTTTGATTTTTTTTTTAAATATACAAAACTACTCTGGCATTTTCAGGTTCCAGAATATCTTCACCATGTCAACAAGCGCTTGGAAGAAGAAGCAGACAGAATAATCACTTACTTAGATCAGAGCACACAGTAAGTACAATCTCTGCCAATGGTATTACTTCATTGGCTCCTCTTCTGTTGAGGGCCATTTAAATAGCTACAATTTATTTCAGTTATTGACTGACCATCAAATGCTTTTCACTTCCCACAATTCCATGTTTACAGTGAAACACTGTCTTGGCTCTCACAGCTAACAGCCTTTTCTTCTAAGTCACTAGTTATTTTGACATAAATGTTGGGTATTTGTGTGAAAAAATAGGCTGCCACTCCCAGTCCAAATGTCTCTTTTTTTGCTGAAATGCAGGTAATCAACTGTTGTTCTAGCTGAGAAAGATAGGACCCAGAACAGAGAATTCTCAAACTCAAGGCTCTGAATATTTTCATTAAAATATTTGCATATTCTTTATGGAGTCTGGGAAATTACTGAATAATGTCACTCCTCAATCTCTGCTTAGAGGGAGGATTTCCTCAAACACAATCAAGTGGAGGTCATGACTAGTAGAACACGAGAAACGTTCTCCTGACATGAAACCCTAGAAAATGTAGGTCACTAATAAGATCTCTGAGAGGAAGGTGTTTTATTGCTACCATCATACATTTTTATTTCCTTCCTCCTCAGCTGTTAAAAACATTTAGCTTGTTTAGTGGCTTCCTTCTTCCACACCATTATTAGTGGCCAATTCCCTATTTTGCTTAAATACCTCTTGACTTGAGGTGAGGGGTTTTTATCTCCTTGGTTTATCTTCCAAGACATGACTCTCCTCCCACAAATCAGGAGTGGGTATATTATTAGACAAACTTCTGACCGACTTCTTCCCTGATGGAATCATTGTCCAGCTGCCTATAGGTCATGTACAACAGGGCTATTATTTGAATTAAAATCATCAGTCAGCAAACAGGAAAAGGATTGCTTACTGGGGAGGGAAAACAATAAATATGTGTATAACCATTTTAGGTCCTTGGCCACATATAATTAGAGCACTCCTAATGAAAATGTAGTTAACTTAATCTCAAAGGAAGGATTTTAAAAGTGTCAATAATGGGAAAAGGAAAAGTAATTCTAATAATTTTTTCTGCAGGAAGCCACTAATTGCTACTGTAGAAAAGCAACTTTTAGGTGAACATTTAACAGCCATTCTTCAGAAAGGTAATCTTTCTTCTTTATTGAAACGTTTCTAATTATTGCTTTGGGGCTTTCAGTTCCTCTGCTGAAAGAGAAAGTGGTGGCTTCAGGTGCTGGGGGAGGACATAAGCTCCATTTTTCTTTAACACCCTTTGCTCCTCAGTTCACAAAATGCCACTGACCATTTTGCAAGAGGGCAAGTCCCCTTCTCCTTCCTGAAGGCAGGGAGATGCTGTGCTGTCTTCAGATGCACAGCAAAGACAAAGGACAGCCAGAACAAGGCACTTGCTCTCTTAGAACCTTGCTGTGGCACATCAGGCCTTGTGCTCTAAGAAGTTAAAATGTGAACACTGAAGATATTCCTCCAAGTTCCCTGCCTTCAAACATTAAAATTTATTTTACAGCTGGAGTTGAGGCTCAGAGCTGCCTGGCCAAGGAACTTCTACAGATCTTTTAAAATCTTTAAAGAATAGTAAAGCAGAAGTAAGCAAAGGTGTTGTGATAAGGATGTTATGTGAAGTATGTGTAACCTAAGATATCCACTGCAATAACAGGGGTTTTAAGGTTTGAGCTGGTTCAGGCAGCTATTCTGTATTTTGCTGTTAAATTAGGTAGCTTAAAATAAAAATAAAAACAAACGACCATCACTAATTTTTTATTTAAAAATACTGGGTTTGAAGAGGTCTCTTACTGTAATTATAAGCTGTGCTTTCTGTGGGTTTCTCTGGTTTTAAATTCCTATTGAAATTCTCACATTTGCAGGTTTAAACCACCTTCTTGATGAAAACCGAATTCAAGACTTGTCTCTTCTGTATCAGTTGTTCAGTCGTGTAAGAGGTGGAGTTCAGGTTCTCTTGCAGCACTGGATTGAGTACATAAAGGTACCTCGAACCTACCTGTTCCTAGAACTCTGAACAGATACTGCTGTTGTATCAATGGACTTTAAGCACAGATACTTTAGTCATGTCTATAAACTATTGCATTTTTCTTAAAATTAAAGACTTCTTGCATATACTATGCACGTAAACAGCTTTTGAAATGTTCCAGAAAAGGTACAGTAACTGTTCTAGCCCTGAACCTTCAGTTGAATACTGAACTCTAAATAAATTTGGAGGTTATAATCTTGCTTATAGTTAGTTTTGGGGGACAACTGTATTTCTCTAGTAGTTATTTTGGTAATGACAGAATGTCGCTTCCTGATAAATTTCCTGCCAGAATAAGTGGTAGCTTCAGTTACCAACCAGTTACAGTTCAAAAAGCACTTGAATACTCCAGTTAAGATGTTTCATCTTCTTTATCAGGGAAAATGTCACAGAAAGTATGGTTGTTGTAACGGAAGGCTTTGGAATGGCATAAGAGTACTGTTAAATAAAATCTGAGTTTATTGGGAGCTTTACTTGTGTAAAACCTGAGGATGCAGATAAGGGTGTGTTAGTTTTGTCATGCTTAACTTCATTTCTTCAGAGAAAAGTTCTGAACCCGTTCACTTATCAATTGGTTTTGAATCAACATACAAACCCCAGGAATGATTATATAGTAAATACTTCATAGGCTTTTAGAAGTCTTGTCATTTAAATTCATTATTCAGGCTAATTGAAAGTTATGTTTTATTTTGCAGGCATTTGGTAGCACCATAGTAATTAATCCAGAAAAAGACAAAACCATGGTCCAAGAACTTCTTGATTTTAAAGACAAAGTTGACCATATTATTGATGTTTGCTTTCTCAAGAATGAAAAGTTTGTAAATGCCATGAAAGAAGCCTTTGAAACATTCATTAACAAAAGACCAAATAAGCCAGCTGAACTCATAGGTATTTTTCTTCCATTTCTTCCATGTCAGAATTCAGGTGTGGAGTTGCTGATGCAGCTGACAGATGGGATATGCTGGAATTGTGTGTTAATACATGCACAGTGAATGTCAAACTGGGGATCTCCTTTGCTGCCTGATGCAAGGGAGTTGTTTGAGAGGATGGCATTAAATATCAAGAACTAACTCTATTTATCTGTTCACTGGATAGGCTATGGAAAAATCCAGAACATCAGAACTTGAGCATTCCAGCAATTGGCTGGTGTCCAGATGTGAGAATACTGCTAGTAATTTGATTTTTGTCATCAGCTTACATAACTGTGCCACCAACACACATGCACGGAGCTGTTGGGGCTATACAGATGTCTGTGGCTTAAGATGGGAAAGTGAAGAGAGCTGAGGATGTGTTGAATCTACAGATTTGTGCATTCCATGCCTGGCACTCTGCACTTTCCAATTCCTTAATCATTTCCCCCCGCAGTGAAGGATACCTGCTTTGCAGTGGGTTGTGCTGTTGGGTTTGTGGAGTGATGGTTTCTGCCCTCCTTTTTTTTGCATTAATTCCCTGACTGTAATGGGCTTACCAGACCATTTGAAATTAAAACAAACAGTAATCTGCTAGAGGAATTCAGCAATATAGTTAACACATTTAAATAATTGGTTTACTTTTTTTTTGTTTTATTATATCCATGTCAATCTGTGACATTTGTCAAGACCAGTGACTTTTTGCTTTGAAATCACAATATAGACCAGGATTTTTTACATAAGCAAAAATGTTTTTAACATTGTGTATGCTGGTAAAGTTACGACACAGTAATTCCTTATCTGAAAAAAAAGATGTTGGGCTATAATGTTTTTATAACTTTATAGCCTCTGTGAAAAGATATCAAGTTTGCTTTGATGGAAATGATAGAAAGTGATTTCAGGGTCATTTACATTTTGAAGATTTCACAATACTAGATTTATAAATTCTTGTTTCATTGTGTTATTGAGCATATGCTAAACTCTTTATTCTTCAACACTTTTAGCTAAATATGTGGATTCAAAGCTTCGTGCAGGCAACAAAGAAGCTACTGATGAAGAACTTGAAAAAATGCTGGATAAAATTATGATCATATTTAGATTCATATATGGTAAGTATTAGGATTTTTTTTGTGGGCGTGTGCAGTTGTTTAATCAGTAACATAAAGGTACTTGGAAATTATTTTCAGCTGCATTTTCAGGTGTTCATTCCATGTGGATATGGTTTGTTGGTGTTGTGCTGTTTAAATCCATTGTCTGTTAAAATGTCAGTAACAAGACCTAACTCAAAACCTGTGGAAATCTTCATGTGAAGGCCCTTTTTTTTACTGAGCTTTGAATTGGGCCTCTTGTAAGTAATGTTTGTTAAAAACCAACAATGATTTGTGATCACTTTTAAATTTCATCTCTTGCAGGAAAAGATGTCTTTGAGGCCTTTTATAAAAAAGATCTAGCAAAGAGACTATTAGTTGGGAAGAGTGCATCAGTAGATGCTGAAAAATCTATGCTTTCCAAACTCAAACATGGTAAATATCTATCAGCTTGCTTTCTTTTAAAAGTAACTGTTTTAACAGGCCTTCCCACAAGTGCTGTTAATATTTCCCCTTCACGTGAGTGCAAAAACCTCCTGTGCAAATCTGAAATGGACTGGTGGGTTTTGAGGAGACTCGTTTGCTTTTAGTTTTGTGATTATAACAGCAATAGCCAAACCCCAGGAGCTTGAAGTGTATCTTGGCCTGTGGGATAGAGCTGAGCTTGAGGTTCTCTGCTGAGTAAATCAGTGATGTGCTCAAGGAACTCAGGGGTGACTTCCACTTGTTGTTCACCTTGTATAAGGCCTGGAACACGAAGCTGCTGGCTAGTGATCCTCTAGTCTGATCTTCATTGTGTCATGGAGTCTTTGGGTGATGAGAGAAAGTGCTTTAGAGCTTGATCTTGTTCTGCCATCAGGAGACAGTTTGGCAGGCAGCTGGTAGGGATCAGAGTTGTCATATGAGTGACTGCTGCCACTGTAGGCCAAGGATGAACAGTCAGGTCCACATGGAAAAACAATGGGGTCACAAAATAGCTGCCACATTAAAACATTTTCCCCTTTCTTGTTCATAACTTTAATCTGTACCTTAATTAGAATCCAGGTCTTTATGTAAGAGCATCTGCTGAAATAGGCTCTCTTGCTTAAAAGTGCATTCTGATGTTTAGAATAATTATTCTGTGGCATTGAAAATAAACAAGATTAATTACTAAGATTTACATTTTCTCTTTTATAGAATGTGGAGCTGCTTTCACCAGCAAACTTGAAGGAATGTTTAAAGATATGGAGCTTTCAAAAGACATCATGATACAATTCAAACAGGTACCTGGGCACAGTCTGAGCTTTTGAAAATTGTACTGAATTTATTAAGGGTTTCCCTGGTCAACACAAAAGAAAAACCAGAAACAATCTTCTTCAAACAAACAAACCAAACACCACCTGTAGCAATAAAAGAGTTGTAAACTCACATTTTAACACCAGTTCTAAAACATTTTTAGCACCACTATATTCTGCTGCCTGACTTGTAAGGTTTTGCCCATTAGTTCTGGCAGTTCTGTAATGTTTTAATTTCAAACAAATTCTAACATTGTCTGCTCCAGTCACACATAATTTTGGTAGATCTTCACATCAGTCTGCTAAAACACTGCTTTTGATGTTTTCTGCCTACATGGAAGTGTCTTTAGAACTTCAGAAAAGTGCTTTTCTTAATTTTCATGTATGCAACTTGCAGTTTATATAGCAAAAGTGTCATAAGGTCACTCATCTCCTCTGCTCTTGCAATGCCTATTCTAACTTTTCAGTTCTACCTGAAATATGTTTAATAAATACGGTTTTATTTCAGTGTGTGTTGGTTCTCTCTGCAGTATATGCAAAATCAGAATGTCCCTGGCAACATTGAACTAACAGTGAATATTCTGACTATGGGTTACTGGCCAACCTACGTGCCTATGGAGGTCCATCTGCCCCCAGAGGTATGAACACAGAGGGGTTGTACAAGTATCAGCCTTTCAGAAATGATTCTTGGGATCAACTGCAGCTTCCTTTTAAATATCCATAGAGAAAAAAAATGCAGAACTGTCTTCTTTAAATGAAGTTTGTTTTCTTGCAATTCCTTTCATCATTTCTTGATTTAAGGCTTACTTGATTGTGGAGGAGGGAAGGATGCTTTTAAAGTAGAAACTGTGTTTTAGTGTTTTGGGGTTTTTCTTTCTTTAGATGGTAAAACTGCAGGAGATTTTCAAGACCTTTTATTTAGGAAAACACAGTGGTAGGAAACTTCAGTGGCAGTCAACACTAGGACACTGTGTGCTAAAAGCAGAATTTAAAGAGGTGAGTCTATTGTTTCTCTTACTCCTGTTGCTTTGTCAATTCTAAGTCTGGGTTGTACCTTCGGGTTATATTAGGAAGCTTCTTTGTGTTGTGATTGAAAACAGCACTGGTTTTGCAATTACTTTTAACCTCTTGCTATCATTTCCAGAGTTGGTAGTTTCTGAAATAAAGTCTTCAGGTCCAAGAAGATGCACCCAGTTTCTGTATTGGGGAAAAAATTCCTGTTGGATACTATTGGGAACAATACTCAGTGGGTTTAGCTCCAGATTGAAAATGGCACTAATTTTTATAGTGGGGAGGAAAAAACTGGGGCTGTTCCTTAGTTGACCTTAGTTCATCTGACAGCATTAAGCATCTTTTCTTTATTTCAGTAGTGAAAAATTTTGGATTGTACAAGAGCACAACTGTTTTTAAAAGGGTTTCCAGTTATTCCTCTTCAGCATTACTTCATGGACATGAAATTTCTTAGAAATGTTTTCCACTTCTATTTGTCAGAAAAATGTTAATGCTTAAACAAGTATTATCAAAGTTGTTTCCAGGATTCTGTAGTGCATTATACTGTGCTTGTTAAAACTAATGTTCGTATTAGACTTTGACTTAAAAGTCTCTCAAATTGTAATTTTTTAAGCATTCAGTGCTTTGAGATTTGTCCTGGGTAAGCTGATGCAGATCTTGGGTGAATTTTGTCACAGGATAGAATAGTCCAGCTTTGTGACCTGTTGCTTGTTCTACATTTCATAGTAAACACAAGATGACCAGTAACTTCTATTCCTTCATATTCTCAAATAAAAAAAAAAATGTCCTTTAAGTGAAATAATTGACATACAATAGTGACTTGCTCCTTACTCTCCCCTCATCCCCTCCCCTCCAACCCTTCTTCCACCTCCCTCACCCCAAAAAAACCAGCTTGGTGATATCTGATTATTTCCCTTGTGACAGGGCAAAAAAGAACTTCAGGTCTCCTTGTTCCAGACATTGGTGCTGCTCATGTTTAATGAAGGAGAGGAGTTCAGTTTAGAGGAGATAAAACAAGCCACTGGGATAGGTTGGTATTGAAAACAGCCAACTGCTTCCAAGTGTTCTTACTGAAAAAAACCTAAACAACTTGTTTCTGCTTTAGAGGATGGAGAGCTGAGAAGGACACTTCAATCTCTGGCTTGTGGCAAAGCCAGAGTACTGACTAAAAGCCCCAAAGGCAAAGATGTGGAAGATGGTGATAAATTCACATGTAATGATGATTTCAGACATAAGCTCTTCAGGATAAAAATCAACCAAATTCAGATGAAAGAAACGGTATATTTTTTTTAATCCTCTGGGGTTTGGATTCCTTGGGTTAAGAATCTTGTTGCCTGCCCATGTACAAGCCTTTTTCCTCTCAGTTGTGATGTACATTCTGATATCTCTGTCAAAGTTACATGTGTAATTTGGATGACAGCAAGTACCTAACAGTGCTGATTTAAATGTGTGCTTCTATACTAAGACACCAGTGATGCTAGATGTCTCTAAATAAGGTTATTCAGGAGAGGTTCCAATTAGGGAATGTTCTTTTCATCCTTTATCATTCCCTGGAGCTTTACTGAATATTTTGTGAACATAGAAACAAGTTCACGGTGAATTTTCCCTGACAGCCATCCAGTGTTAAATCTGTGCAAAGATTTTAATGCCTTGTACCAGTGGTTTTTGTAATAGACAATCAGTCCTGGTATTTGTAAAGGATTTGTGTCAGATATTTGACAACATCTTACTGTCTTACACCGAGAATTGTCTTAGGGATGCAGAGAATTGTTGTGACAGTTCCAGTGTTCTCATTGAAACTTTCCTAAATGGGTCCCTCAGGTAGAGGAACAGGCAAGCACTACAGAGAGAGTATTCCAGGACCGGCAGTACCAAATTGATGCCGCCATTGTACGGATCATGAAGATGCGCAAGACACTGAGTCACAACCTGCTCGTGTCAGAGGTCTACAACCAGCTCAAATTCCCAGTCAAGGTGTGGTACTGACTTTTGTTCTAAAACTTCACTAGTTCTTTTTATACTGCCTGACCTGCCCTCAGTTAAACAGTGCTTCTGTCTAAACCACTCATCTTCTTAGTACTAGAAAGGACAACTACTCACTTTCAGGAATTTTTGAAGTGCCAGTTGCTAATTAAACCTATTTCCAAAGACTTTCAGCCCTGGAGTTCCTTAGCAGTAAGAGTGCAGTTGGCTTTCCTTGTCCACTGCTGTTCTTGCATTTGCAGTGTTCTGGCAAGGCATTCTTGGACACAAGAGAAAAATGCTTCAGATCTCAAAACCAAATCTGCATTACATTCTTAATTTGGTTGCTACTTTTTATTAAATTAGTAATCAATAAATGTACAGTGGCTTTTCTAGACAGATTATACTGGTTAATATGTATATACACACGTACATAAGAATTAAATTAAAATATTGATCAATGTCTCGAAGCTGAAGAAGCCCCCAGTTGAAATATAAAATGGCCAGCTTATTGTGTACAAATGGAAATGGGTTTTCAAATAGACAGTGATGAATTGTTCAGTTCAAATACATGGGCTTTCTGTCAATGGAAATGTAAAATAAAAGGTCCTGCCATCTCATTCTGATTGAGAATCTCATCCATGTTGCCATCTCATCCATGTTGAGTTCCTGCAGGCCTGTAAGTATTGCTTAAGCTGCAGTTGGGCTTTGTAGGAATATAACAGATGAACTAAATTACTTTCCTCATTCTTTATCATGAGGCATTTTTATAAAGTCCTTCACCCAACAAAATCAGAGGGCACCCAAACTGTTGCAAAACTTATTTGCATCAAGAATTGAAACTTGTACTGTCTTTTACCGGCTAAAAGTCAGAAATAGAAACGCTTTGGTATGTGATGCATGACTGCAGTTCTTTAGAGTTCAGTTCAAACAGCAGTAAATATCTTTCCCTGCTATAAAAAGTCTATGTTTAGCTGCAGGTGACAAGATAATTTTGTAACTTTCTCTTCCATCAATTATACATTGCAGACTTTAGAAGCTGTGATACTTTAGAGGATTTATTTTATTTCAAACCTTGATTTCTGTTTCCTCAGTCATCTTAAACAGTACAGACACTTGGTTTAAGTGGAAAGAAAGAACCAAAAAGCATTGACTGTAAAGTAATAATGCTGACATGTGCTTTATTTTACAGCCTGCTGACCTTAAGAAGAGAATAGAATCATTAATTGACAGGGACTACATGGAAAGAGATAAAGAAAACCCGAATCAATACAACTACATTGCATAAACATATGTTGGCCTTTGTTTTACTGCACACTTGGTGTCCTACACAGTTGCCAGTGGATAAACTAGCCTGTTGATCCTGTTAATTGACTTTTTATACTACCGATGATTGAATGAAAGCAGTGTAATGGAAAAGTATAGTAGAGTGGACTTCTTTCAGTGGTTAACATGCCCATTTAAAGAGTACTATTTACATTTTAAGAAGAATGCTGTTGAACTCTTTGCATGTTATTTAGTAAGATGTGCAGAAAGCTGAAAGGAAGTACCTGGTCTTTGTGATTCCATTTGTCTCTGGGTCTGAAGAGGAGTCCCTTGATATATGACAGATGTCTTTCACATCTTTAAATGGAAAGAGAAGGTTAATTAATATAAGAAAATAGCCTTTAAAATGCTTAAACTGCATGCAAACTTTTAATTTTCTGTACAGAATGCATTTCAGTTATACATACCATTGGTTTGGTTGATGCCCACACTTGGATCTTTTCCCTTGAGGGAGGGAAAATGGGGAATAAGCCAAGCTATGCTTATTGCTTATCTAATGGAAAATATTCTTGGTCACAATTAAGACAAAATGGTACCAGTATAAAACAATGTATAAAGTTTGCAGTGTGGGCATATATACTGTATATACAAACACCATTCTTAAATAACTGCTACAACAAAACAAGTTCAGATTAGATTTATATGGCTTGCCTGTGAGACTTGGTGTTCACCTTTGGGAATTTTAAGCATAAAACAGCCATAATGGAAGAAGTGACAGTTTTTACTAGTCATGGGTAGGAGGCCTTCACCTCTTGGCAGCAATACTCTAGAAAAGAGAATCTATTTACAGATACCTATGAAAAGCCACACTGTTATTGTGGTAAAGCTGTAAGAACAAAAATTGCAAATGGATTTTAATACTTGTTTTGCTTTGCAACATTCTAAACTTGAATTAACCTCAAGGTTTAGACAGGGCAGTTCTTCTAAGACTGCCCTGCTTTGGATTGCTTTAACTTAAAGCTTTAAGAACTCAGCCCTAGAGCCTAGCAGGCCTCCTAGAACCCAGAAGCCTACCTCTCATATAGAAAGTTAAGTATTGCTACGAGGCATCTAAAATATATTTTCTTAGATGACCAGAGAGCATTCTTTGCATCTTTATAAGACATGGGAGAGTAAGTCACTTGAATGTAGAGCTTTGTTTCAACAATTTTTTTTTATTGCTTAGAGCAGCGTGTGCCAGGAATATATGGAAAAAAGGTGTCAGTAGAAAAGGTAACTCCTCCACATAAAGTTCTTCCTTACCCAGCCAGGCTTTAGATCTATGATCAGCTGTGTTGCAGAGCACAATGAAAAACCTCATCCTGTTTCAGGCACTGATAGTCCTGAGGAATACCAGATGTTTCCTGAAAGCCAGATGTTAGCTTTGTTTAATGGCAGTGTAACTGAGCTCTCTCTGACCTACAACTTCTATCACTGTGATCCCACATTCAGGGTTGCGCATGTGTGAGAGTGTGTGTGTGTGTGTGTGTGTGTTTCTATCTGACACATCCCATCCTTACTGCTTTTTTTATCTACTGTTTAATTCCATACTTCTCCAGCTGTGTTTTCCCTCAGGCTCTTTTTTATGCAGTCTTCAGCTGACAAGCAAAGCAAGTGTGGGGTTTTTCTCCTACTAAATTATTTGCAGTCACCCTCAACTAACTGTCATACATCTCAGTGATCTGAAGAAAATTTACCTTCTCATCCCTTGACACTAGTGCAGCACAACCACTGGTAGACATCCAGGACCACCCTTTCCTCTGTGAGAAAAATACTGACAGTAGAGTTACGTGGTAAGAAACTTGAAGACTGCTCCTGCAAATCTTCAAGTATTAGTTCAAATAGAGATCCACTGGGGAGGAAAGAATGCCCCCCACCATAAAAAAAACTTCTGTGTTTTGCATTCAGTGTTCCTTTTTCTTGTATGTGTTTTGTATCTTCAGCCAATAAAAATTCCTTTTAAAGATAATTGGAGAAGAAGCATAAGACTTAACTCTTTGGGAGACAGGAGGTGATGAATATCAGTATTGAACTGGTTCCATTCAGTCTGTTGTAGCATATAAATCTGACACCACTACATGTCTAAATGCCCGTTCTGGTGAAATCCTCCCTCATTACGAGTGTCACATTCAGTCAAACTAACTGCAAAGGTCTGTAGGTTTATTTCATTTTCTCCCATCTATTTCAGTAGCTTAAATGCAGAAAATACTATATAGAAAATGTCCACAGATCTCATCAGAACTCCACAACCCGAGGCAGACCTTAAGCGCAATCGAGTTAAAGCAACCCAAAGAAAGGACTTTGAGAACCCTGGCCAGGGCGGGAGAGGGAGTGAGCAAGGGGAGGGGAGAAGGCATTTCCTTGTAGCTTCATGGGTTTTCCCCAAGAACTTGTTCATCTCTTCTGCTAAGGTCTCACTCATTCCTGGTTAATGACAAAGCTGCAGCCAAGATTTGTCGTCTAGCCGTACAGCTCTGCAACTTCTTGCTGGGATCATGTGCCTGCCTATTGAGCCATATATATCTCTGTAAGAAAAAACTACAGTGGGCTTGGACCACAACTCATCTGGCTAGAACACAGCTTGTCTGTATGGCCACACATTTTTAATCCTGACTCTTGCATGCAGTTTATAGCACCTTGTTCATAAGAAATTGCAGTTTATTCTTAGAAATATATATTTTAGGTTTTTTAATCTTTATACCCATAAATGGACTATTTTTTTGTCTTGGCTGGTTTCAAAAGTGACCATTTTGTTTAAATGCTGTAATTGCAAATGTGTTGTAAACGTTGTTTTGTTCTATAGTTTACACAAAGGTGCCAAAGTAAATAGTTAATAAAAAAAAAACAAACCCTAGCAAATTAAGTTGCTTTAGCTTTGTTCATACTTTGGTCTCTGCTCCCTTCTCTTTTCTTTTTTTTTTTTTTTGGTCAGCCTTTCATTTTTTCCTAGACATATCATTTGCCCTAATGCTTTCTTTTCAAAGAAAAAAATTGCATCTAAAACAATGTTCAAATACCATCTTTTTTAGTGCTCTCATAAAGTAGGGAGAATATTTTATTTGAAATGTTACACTAATGTAAGAGTACAGCAGCATTCAAAAATGTAATATACTTTTTGTATAACAATCTTCAGAGTGTGTCTGGAGTGGGGGGAAAACTAACCCTGTTACTTTTCAGAAGCCTCTTCCCTCGGCTACCAGAATTTGAAATTGTGCTTTTTCACTGCATCAAAAAGTTATAGTTTATGCAGACTTGCAAACAGGGCATGTATCACCATTGCATCCTTTGATGCAAAAAGCAGCAAAACCTTTTTTATGTTTCATAAGTCTGATATGGGTACAGAGAGTCTTTCTTAAGTTGGTAAATAATGTAAATACATGTCCTTTCAGAGAGTGAGTCTGTTATCTAGGTATTTTGTGTCATTTAATAAATATTAAACAGTTTTGTGTTGATAAACTCTTGTGTGTAAAATGCCTTCTTACTCCCAAGTTCTGTATCTTTGGCTTACTAATGTTTATGGCTTCTTTAAATTCTTTAGCTTGTGCTTTAATAGCAAAATACTTGTTTGCTACTTAAATAAGTTCCTTATTCATTCAGTCATTAAAATCCCTTGAGTTTTCTAAGTGGCTTCCATTCCTGAATTTTTATTATTTTTGATTTTCTATGAAGTCTTCTGTGGTTCTTTGAGGGGAAGGAAATAAGCATCCTCAAAAACTCTGAATCAGATGTACAGTGTGTAGCAGTGCCAGAAATGGTACAAAACTACCAAAAGCAGTGGCTTGTTGCTCTTAGAGGAGGCTCCTCTCCTGCTGTGTGATTATTCCTTGTCTCCCAGTGACAGTTTGTAATCTTTTAATGGCTCTGATACAATTACTGAAGGACCAAGGACAGGGCTTCACAGGGAATTTGCTTCTTTCCTGGGGATGGCCAGCTGGCCATTGCTCGAGCTTTCTTCAGCCCTTTGGAACCACTGGACTAAATCTGAGCAGGAGGACTGTCTTCAGCCTGGCCTTTCCCAGTGCAGGAGCTCTGAGGACTCGGTGGAGACTAGACATGGAGTGTTTTGAATTTCCTTTCTGAGATCTGGAACCCTGGACAGCTGTAGCAAAGCAAGTGCTGGTCCTCCAAAGTGCTCTGTGGAGGGCTGGCTTGTGCTGCAGGGAGGTGATCACAGAGCCCTGAACAAAACAGTCCTGGTGCAAGTGGCTTTAAACAGGGCTGGGAAATCTCTGCCACTAATGCTGTTCAGGTGCTTTTTTACAGCCTGGAGGGATCTCAATGCATAGGATGTTTTTTCCACTAACGCTTTCTCCTTAAAGGGAATATGTCCTTCATCCTACATTCTCCACAGAAAAAAAATCCCACAGAAGCAGATGACTATTTGGGGACTGACAGATTGGCTACCTACTCTGAGAAAAAGACCAGAGAGCAGAAAATTCTCTAATTTCTTTTCCTGTATCAAATGCAATATACGCTACTACACTTTGTCCTGATTGAGAGAAATTGATGCCAAATCAAATTTAACATGGTAGCTTTGGATTTACCCTTTTTTCTCCCTTAAACAAGCCAGGGCCTGTGGACATACTGTGGCACTTAGACAATGAACACCTCAAAACTTAAGTGCTTGAGAGACATTAGACTTTGTGCAGAGGGTATCTTAAAAACTACGGAGTTAACTGGGAAGACAAGCAATGGATGGTGATTAACCTCCAATGGAGCAGGTTTTGTTTCTGGTTAGTAATTGCTTTCTGATGCGTTACCTTTAAAATTACTCATAGCTTGTCTTGCCACTTCGTATTGGGATACAAATGAAACACAAAAAGTAACTTTGAAAGTAACTTCTAATATCAGTAGGCCATTGCAGCACCGTAGATAAACCCCTTTTGTCTTTCCAAAAAAATAAGTCTACAGATCCTGTTCCATCTAATGGTACTTGGGAGTAACTACTTTTCCAGTAGATCCAACATTTAGATGCTTTATGCAATCAAGGCACCCAGAGGGTCAGGTGTCAGAATGAAATAATTCCCAGGCCATTGCAGAGCTCAAGGGCTCTCAAGCTTCTTTGCAAAACTTAGTCACTATGACTTGGCAGAGAAGGGCAACCATACAAGTAAACTGCATCTAAAATTATATGGAATAGATTTCACTATTTGGAGCAGTAAGTCACGTTAATACAGAATGAAATACCAGTGCTGAATTATTTGCAAGATGTGCACTTCCTCTGTAGCTTTTTATCCCCCTTTTGGACTAAACCTTGTACAAAATTATCACAATGCCCGTTCAGTTTTATTTTTCTGTAGTCTCTGAAGTTTGAGTTATATCTGAGAACAATTTGTTACCACAGTCTAAACCAGATAAATTTGTCACTTCTGACAGTCCCTTAACTACATCCACAGAGTCTTTCAGTGCTAGTTCCAGGCTCAAAGCAAGGCTGCTCTACCAATTTTCACTAAAGGCTGGGCAAGACACCGTGCAGACCAAGTTCTGCCACGTGCACGCTGGGGAGGAGGTACAGCTACTTTTGGGCATGAGATGGGAACACAGGTAACAAAACAACCTTCACAGAGAGGAGCTGAAACCTTGTCACTGCACAGGTAAAGCTTGTAGGATGTGGCCAGGGACTAGGTCAGGCTCACTCCCCCAGAGAACTGGTTCTGCAACCACAGGGCTGTGATTCTGTTGCTGGCAGAACTGGCACCATCTGCACAGCCCTTCAGTTTCTTTTTCTTCTTACAGCAGCAGCTGCTGCTTCAAATTCTAGCTCCGAAAGCACAGCAGACACACAAACTCAAACTGGAGAGATATCATTCTCCAAAAACAGCTCAGGACAACATAGTGAACAGGCACTAGCTTAGGGTTTGCCAAACCTGGTTTCTGACCTCTGTCAGAGTTGGGAACTGTCGACTAACTTGTGAAAGTAATGTAATATTATTCTAGGTCGCAAGGGATCCTGTAGCCCTGAAGTCCTGCAGTTAAAATATCCAGAAGAGGACTGTATAATACATAGTCTCCCTCCCAACCCTGTATTTTAGATACAACTTCCTTTCCTGCTGAAATGTCTCAGAAAGTGTTACAGCCAACAGATCTTTCATAAGAGCTGGAAGTGGGAGGTGCCTCCTGTGCAGAGCCATTTTCACACAATCATTTCTGTTCTGAAGCCAGCAGATGTATCTCCAGCAAGTTAGCAACGTGTGTCGATAAAACCACAAAAGCAAAGTATTGACACTTTTCTACTTTGCTGTAACAAGCCCAAAGAACATGTTGAGTTATCAGTCAAACAAGTTCTTGCACATTAAACAGATCTACATCTAGAAGCAGCATGTCATGACTCACAGAATGCATAAACCTCATCTGCTGCCACAGGTTAACACAGCTGCTCAGTGCTCTGGCACGAGTCACATCCAGCAGCAGCTGGAAATGCATCTGAGCACAGCGGGGCACTGCAGCAACAACAGGGGCACCACTTGGCCTGCATCCCACAGCACTGGGGGACAGGACAAAGGAGCATAAGTCCTATGGGGAAAGGCTGAGGGAGCTGGGGATGTTTAGCCTGGAGAAGAGGAGGCTCAGAGGTGACCTCAGCACTGTCTAGAACTACCTGAAGGGAAGTTCTGGCCAGCTGGGGGTTGGTCTCTTCTCCCAGGCACTCAGCAATAGGACAAGGGGGCACAATGGGCTCAAGCTCGGCCAGGGGAAATTTAAGTTGGAGATCAAAAAAAAATTCTTTCCAGAGAGAGGAATCAGGCATTGGAATGGCCTGCCCAGAGAGGGGGTGGATTCACCATCCCTGGAGGTTTTTAAACAAATTGGCTGTGGCACTGAGTGCCATGATCTGGTAAAGGAACTGGAGTTGGACCAAGGGTTGGACTTGATGATTTCGGAGGTCTTTTCCAACCCAATCGATTCTATGATTCTGTGATAGGACAGCACGGGAGCAGCCGCTGCCCGAGCACGGTATCAGACCCAGCTGCTGCCCCACTGTCGCCCCCAAACCAGCAGCACAGCCAGACCAAGCTCTGTGTGTGCGAGAGCTGTGCTTGTGTAACAGGCTGTGACAAAATGCCCCTGTGCCTCTGCTCCCGCCTGCCACGCTGGGAATGTGTTTTCCAGCTGTGTCACAACACCAGATTTCAGAGGGCTTTAGCAGGAAGTTTTGCAGCCCTCTGCTGCAACCTGCTCTCTGATCTCTTCACGGCCCCACCAAGCCGTTCTTTTTTTGGAATTTCACGTGATTTCCCCAGTCTTGACTCAGCAGTTTCCTGCAGCAGCATTTATTGGTTTGGTTTCCTACCACCACCTCCTCCAGAAACCCGACAGCTCAGAAACACTGCCATCTGCTCAGAGCTTTCACACGGCTTAGAGAATAAGTGCTTTTCTTCAGAGCAAACAGCACGGAGCTCTGAGAGCCCTCCCTGCCCTGCCCTGGGCAGGATCACACACACAGCCAGAGCTCTGCAGGTGTCACACCGGGCTGGACAGTGTGTGGCCTTCACTGCAGTGTCTGGATCCCAAATCCTTAGTCCCAAGGCTACAAACTAGGGCTGCATGAGAAGGATGAAACAGCTGTAACTCTCAGTTGCTGGCACAGTCCAAAGAAGGTCCTCGTGGTTCATCCCCCTCTCCCCAGAGAATATGTGACCTCCCTGGTCAGCATTAATGTATTCCTCTTTCCATCCCTTCCAGATAAAATGGTATCAAATCCTTCCTTTGCCTCCTGGAAAGGAATAGTTGGTTCTGCCACAATCTTGTCCCTGGAAAAAATACATGAACTGCCCTTTTGTTTAGAGATATCTGAAAGAATTAATAAAAATACATTACAATAAAATCGCGATTACTGCATGTCCTAGGTATTATCTCTTTCCTCTTTTCATCACAATCTCTTCTCTTCTGCACCAGGAATCAGAAACACGAAGTTACTCAGTGCTTCATTAAACAAGGGACACTTCACTTCTGGCCACACACATCCATCAATTTTTGCCAGTCCCTGGGTTATGAAAAGTTTGATTACAGATAAAATATCTAACCAACTGAAACTGATAAGGGACTCACAAAGGATGAAGCATATGATGTGAATGAAAGTCATAGAACAGCCTATACCTTTGAAATTAAGCATGAATTTATATTCCTTGATGAACCAAATCTTCAAAAAGAAATAATAAATTTTGCATATTTGTTCCCACTACATGTCAATACCTTCTTGAAACGACTGACATCGAACTTAGTGTAACATGTGGTAAAATGTAATGCCCTACAGAAACATTACGGTTCTCCTTCCATATCCAGCAATAAACATAAGGAATGTCTTAGAAAACCAGGAACAGCTTGCCCTTCATCAGTGGCTCCCAAAATCATGCCAAATGCAAAATCATTTCTCTTTAGTAAGCAAAAGGGTAAGGCATTTTCTCTGCATTCTGGTAACAAGCATTTGCTCTTCTGTCATAAAAGGAATGCAGCTGAGCATAAGAGTTTGAGCTTGTGTTACTGAAGTCACATACATTTTACTGTTCTTTAAGACTGTCACAATCAATAAAGAAATTACTCTGATAAATATGATGCAGTGGATATTTGTTGAGGTTGAATCCTACAAGTACTGAATGTAAGAGTTTCTGGAATTTAAAAGGAATCAGACAACAGCTGACCCCAACCACTATTTTTTTTTTCCCAAGGAAAGCTGAAGGATTTGTTAAGCAAGAGAGGAACAGAGTTTCATTTTGCTCCTTTCAGAGCTTCAAAGAGGAGACAGGCTTTGGGAACTGCCCAAAACCTCTCTGTTTAGGGAGAAGAGTGCCAAAATCAAGCTTCTGTCAGTTGGCTGGGCAAGAGAAGAATATCACTGTGCAAATGCAAGAGTACCTTGCTTTTAACAGGCTTTCAGCACATTCAGATGGCTGGAGTGTGTGGGGTTTGTGAGACAAACCTGCTCCTGTTCATGAACACAAGGAGCCTGTACCAACTCCCTGCAGGTGGAATTTGATCGGTTGGTTTCCCCAAGGATTCCACGCAGGGGCAGAAGCCCCTTGGGCAGCCTTTGTAGTTGCCTCATCTCTTCCTGTGTTATCTCTGGGGTCAGCCTTGATGCAAACACCCCACATCAGTCCCTCTGTGACATCCTGTGACAATGCCAATAAAACACCAGCTCAGACTCTGCTGAGATCACAGTAAAATGATGTCCCATCACCACATGCACGTGGAAGGCTCTTACATGGCAGGGATGAAGGCACAGGGAAGGGAAAGTATCCAGGTGCAGGCAAAGAAAGAATAATCTGTTTCCTGGCATTAATGATGGTATTTCTGATACAAAGCAATATATTTTTCATTATACAAAAGTATATAAACTATACTGTTCTTTTAATCCCACACCAGTTGCTACTTTTCTTGTTTTACTAAACAGAAAAGTATTTGCTTGTTATGAGAGCTACCATTAGATTTCAGTTCAAGCTTCACTAAACTGGCATAAAGGAAACAAGTTAATCAGCCTTCCCGTTATGTCTACAGAGCATTTAGCTGTTTTACAGTCCACTTCCTATGTGCAAGAATATAAAAATATTCAGGATTTTTCACTTTGAACAATGAAGGTGTTTGAACAGATCAATGTTTATACATAAAGTTACAAGTCCTGAAGTGAATATTCCAGCAGACACAAAAGGTGACACTCCACCACCTGGAACAGTCCAATAATTTTCTGCTCTTCCAATTGATTAAAGCCTAATTCAATGTCTCTCTCCTAATAGTCAAATCCTCCTAATGTAATTGCTCCTAATTCCATGAGAGATCACTTTTTAAAAACAGGACTTTGCACTAAAATAGTGAAGGCTGAGGGAACATAAAATCCCCCAGACCAGAACACTCCCTACCCTCTGAAATGCCCTGTTCTTTGTGGTGAAGCTGAGAAAGAGGAAAGACTTGCTGCTTTCAGAATTTGTGGTTTCATCAGTGCTGCTGTCCCTGGACAGTCTCCCACAGCCTACAGCAAGTACTGGCTCTGTTATTAAATATAAAGTTTATTTCTTCAAACAACTTTTCAGTAATTAAGTCCAAAGGCTAAATATAAATTTATTCTAAGTGTTTTGAAATTACATAAATTTTGATATTCACATGCAGCCTTGCTTAGACAAATGCATGGGCAGGTATACACATGGTGAGTGGGTTCAGTTATAAAGCAGAAACAGAAGTGCAAAGGAGCAGTGAATGGGTGTGACCACACAAGCACATGTGTGTGAGACCCCCATTTGTTCCCGTGGTGGCTCTGACATGGCAGCTGTGGAAAAGTATGGTATTGCAAATACACAACTGCGAGAAATTAACTGCCAATTGATAAAAGAATTGCATTATTTCCACTTCCTCAAGAGTTCGTAAGTGCTTTCTTATCAGCACCATCTACACTCCAACTGCCTCAGTGTATCAGGGCCATGTGTTTTAATGTCTTCTTCAGCTTTCATTTTCTTCCCTCATGGCTGGGGATGTCCCTTAGAGGCTGTTTGTTCAAAATCCTCAGTTCTGCCACAGCAGCAGGAGCAGGAATGTGTCATTCCAGGGGGCCCTTCCCTGCATGGCTTCTGCCTCCCCAGGCAGCTCTTCCTTTGCCTTCTCCCAGCCTGTCTCTTCTTCCCCAGCCTGTGAGGATAAGAAAAGGTTTTTAGAATTAGGAAAGGTTTTGAGGTTACAGACTAGGCCTTGTAGCTGGTACTTTTTGGTAGAGATGAGAATACTGAAACTTAATTTAGTCCTGTGAGAAAGAACAGCAGGCTAGCAAAAACAAAATGAGATCAGAAGGTTTTGGGAGAAGCTATCCATGAAAAAGGAATGTTGAAGAGATAAATTTCTCACAGAAGAGAGAACATCTGGGCAGAAAGTGACATCCAATTAGAAGCTGCAATAAGGTTTAGACACTGTGATACAACCAATAGAACTTGGCTATGGGTGGGATTTGACAATATACAGTGTGTAATTTAGAGTTAGAGTGTATCTTTTATTCTCTTTTTCTTTCTTTCTTTTTTCTTTTATTTTTCTTTCTTCATAGAGTGATTTAATAAAATATCTCGAGCTGTGTCCCCTTCTTTTGGTCGCCACAATTTAAAGCCATACTACCACACCAGCCTTTCTGTTGGGGTTTTGTTTGGGCTTTGGGGTTTTTTTTCCCCCTAATCAATACTCTCCAGGCGTCAATCCAACACCCATCACACTTTGTCTCTCCTCCCAGCCCCAAGCCCACCAATTCCTGCCCATCTCTGCCTTCTGCCCCTCCACCCCACTGGTCCTTCCCTCCCTCGGCGACACCGAGCCCACCCCAGGGACACCCCCACTGCCCCCCACGGCTCCACCAACCTCGGGACAGGTGCAGGGACAGGAGGAGAGCCCATTTCTGCCCCTCTGTATGTACCGCAAGCATGAACACCATCTTTATTTTATTAGTGAAAGCCTCTATATTAAACATCTCTGCATGCGCACGTCCTCTCAGCTGCCCCATCTCAGCTCACAGCAGCCCCGAGGCGGCACATCCCCGGGTCGGGGGCGGCACATCCTCGGGTCGGGGGCACCGGGCACATCCCCGGGTCGGGGGCACCGGGGCACACACCAGACCCGCCCGTCCGCGGCGCTTCGCGGCGAGCTGAGCGTCCGCGACCCACAGAATCGAGCGGCGCGCGGCGATTGGCGGCGCGCGGGCGGCCCCGCCCCGCCCCTCACATGACCGCTGGCGAGGGTTTTGTCGCGCCCGCTCGTCCCGCCGCCGCCCCCCGGAGCTCCCGCCGGCACCGGCAGTGCCCCCGCCATGGAGCCCCGCGGGTGTCCCCATTCTCTCCGCGTCCTCCTCCTGCCGCTGCTGCTGATCGGCGTCTGCGGTGAGCGGGGCCGCGGCCCGGGGGGCCGAGGGGGCGGCTGTGGGTGTGCCCGGTCCGGTCCTTGAGGCGCCGCGCGGGGGGTCCCGCCGGGTCTCAGGGCGGCCCCGGGGTGGGGGCGCCGCCGCCTGAGGGAGGGGAGGGAAAAGGGAAGGGAAGGGGAGGGAAACGAGGCCGAGGCCCCGCGGCCCTGCCGGGCACAGCCGCCCGTGCCGTGTCCCGGGCCCGTGGCGCTTCCCCCTGGGCCGCGGCCGGCGCTGCCCCGTCAGCCCGGGCACAGCTCGCACCCCTCAGGAACCGGGAGCGGGCAAAAGTTGTCCAGGAACGAAAAGGAAAAGGGCGCAGATTGTCTAGAAACGCGAAGGGAAAGGGCGTCTACGTGTGTTTTGAGCCGGGAATCGTGGAAGGGCAAGGCATGGCGATCCCTCTCTTAGGGTTGGGCTGGTGTGGTAACCACTGATACAACATATAAAACAACAGGGAGACGCCGCTCTGCGGGCAGGACGCTGCTCAAGTGCTGTGTGCTGGGTTCACAGTGTCACTGTGTCACCACAAAGCCACATGTCACAGGTTCATAGAATCCCAGGCTGGAAGGGACCTCAAGGATCAGACAGTCCAGTCTTTCTTGGCAAAAACATGGCCTAGACAAGATGGCCCAGCATTCTATCCAGCCAAATCTCACAGTATTGGGAATGTCCAGTATTTGGAAATCCTACTCTTTAAGATTATTAGTCTATGTCAGGTAAACAGGCTATAAAACATTCTTGCAATTTTTACCTAGCTTTAATACATTCACAATGTGCTTCCTATTTTTAATATGTTTTAGAAATCCAGCTATTCTTTCAGTGTCTGGCAAATTGAATATAGTCCTGATATAATTTACTGCTTTTGATGAGCTGTCTTCTTAAGTGGTTCTAGAAAATGAAGTAAAAACAATGTCTTAATAACTAATAATCATATCTTACAGTTTTTTTCCAGTCCCATGCAGTGGAAGTAGATATAAAGGATTCCTCTAATGCCACCTGCCTGTATGCAAATTGGATGATGAGGTTCTTGATAACATATGAATCAAACACTAGTGATTATGTAAGTATTTGGAGGTAACTCTTCCTGAGAACTGTATTTTCGTCTGGGTGGAATTTTTAAGTAGACTATTTTATTTAGGCTGTTTGATTTCTTACTTTTTTCTTTTTTTTGCTAAGTCAAATGTTAAGAGTATTTCTGCATACTCTTTTTAAAACAAAGCATAAGTTCTCAGTCACACAAATGACTGAAAGTACCCTGTTGCTCTTACTTAAATGACGTGCACAGGACTCGCCAAGTTTAACCAGTATCAGTGTAGTTGTGTTTTCAGCCAGACAGTAAATCTGAATTGCAGCTCAGCACAGTCAAGATTTACAGCCAGGTTAGAGTTGTAGTTTTGCTCTCAAATGTAATACGGCTCCTTTCTCAGACAGGTGTCAGGGAGCCTTTTTAATAATTTTGTAGAATAACCTAAAATAATCTCACTTCTCTTGTGCAAGGTTCCATCCAGCTCCAGGAGCTTTGTAATGCTGTCGTGAGGAAGAACTGCTATCTTTTTTTTTTCTAGAAAACCACAACGTTGAATTTGTCATCCAGCGTGACACACAATGGAAGCGTCTGTGGCAATGATACACAAGCTGCGCTTGTGGCAGTGCAGTTTGGAGAAGGTCATTCTTGGAGCAATAACTATACAAAAAACAATGAAACTTACCAGGGGGACTTTGTCACATTCACCTACAACACCAATGACACAACTGTGTTTCCTGATGCTAAAAGAAAAGGTAACATTCAGTTCAGAGCCTGACTTGCGGAGCAATCTCAGCCACAAGTGTCAGGCCTTGTGTACCTGACCTTGGTTGATGTTTTCAAAGTTAGAAGGACTAATAATGTGTGTATGAGTTTTGTGTTGGTCCTACCTGCCTGCTGGATAACAATGCAGACTTGCTGCCTTTGCTGAGTCTGTAATTCCTTTAAGTGGAACAGAACAGGAAGGGTGGCTGAGCAGCTTTGAGCAGTGAGGTACTGGTAGACAGCAGGCACTTGGAAAATTCATTTTAGTGTGCACTGCTTGACCTTCCACCTTGCCAAGTGATGCAGTACTAGACTTTCTATCTACTAATGCTTGCTAATAATAGGATTTTTTTCTCCTTAATAAGTTAAGTAAAAGCGTTTACATTTCTAATGGCTTGCCTAGTTCTGGAAGCTTGGTTATTTCTCTGCATTACTCAGCACTTCAGGTCAGGACGTGTAGGAAAAACAAAATAAAAATACTTAAGATTGTTAAATTTAATTATCTCTTACTCTTTGTTACATGGAATTATGTAAAACATAACACTACCTCTAAGTTTTTGTAGTTCATAGGCATTAAAATATTTGTGCTTATTTGTAGGACTAGTTACTGTTGTTCTAAAGGACTCTATGCCTCCAATACAAGTGAACAGTCTCTACGTGTGTCATAGTACTGATGCTATTGAAGCAGAAAATGTAACACAGATTTTCTGGAATGTTACTCTGCAGGCTTTTGTTCAGAATGGCACAGTCAGTAAAAAAGGTGAGTATTTCAATTTGTGAATAAATGTTTTTGTATTGCACCTTAGTGCAGGGAGCAAAGTCCCATAATAAAAAAATGCCCCAGTTCTCTCAGGGTTTAATAATGCTCATGTAAGTATCCTTTAATTACTCTTTCCTTGTTCCTGGAATAATAGATTAGGAGAGGAGATTTGGTGGTGTGTTGCAATGTGGATTGTGCCCATGCCAGGGTGGTAGGCTACTAAAGTGTGTATTCCAGTAACTGGGTTTAAGAATAAGCACTTCAGAACTGCTGTTGCTGACTAATTCATTTGAGTCTGAAGGTTTTTTAGGTGTCTGCCTTCCACTTCCAGTACTGGCCTCTGCTGTTGTGTTTGAACAGCCCGTTGTCTCATCTCACAGCTCAGCTGCTGAAAGAGATGAGCACATCACCCTGCTGCAAACAGCTTAGCAGGGACACTTACTTTGTGACAGCAAATACATATCACACTTCTGTAACCAGACAGTTGTCTGTGTGTGTTTGCTTCCATGTGCCAGAGGTGAGTAGTACTGCATGGATTTAAAACTGTGCACATCACAACATTTGTGAGAATAAATTGTAGCTGTGTGTTGTTTGGGATCCTGTGCCACAGTGTTGAGTTTGGGACTTCTGACTTGGTGATTAGCAGACTCCCAATAAGCCTTAATTTCATCAAAGAAGTTGATACCTGTATTGAACTGACCACTGAGTCATAAGATTTTAATAAAATTTCAGCACTGAAATGGTGGTTAAAATGTCTTTTCAGAGATTAGATGTAGTGCTGATACACCTACTTCTGCACCCACTGTTGCGCCTACTGTTGCCAATGTAACTACTGTCTCCACCACCACTCTGTCACCTGCTCCAACCACTGCTCCCAAACCTGTGGAGAAACCAGCCATAGGAAACTATTCTCTTAAAAGTGGAAATAAAACTTGTCTACTGGCTACTGTGGGGCTGCAACTGAATGTTTCCCAAGACAAGGTACTTTTCTTTTCTTACGAAGAGTAAAAGGGTGCTGCAGTTATTTGGTGAGAAATCTGAATGCAGGGTATTTGCTTTGTGCACTGCTGGCTTCCAGAACTGCTTCTAAGTATTGTGTGTAGCACCTCTCTGACACCAGAATAGTTTTGTGGTGTAAATCTGGCTCCAAAACCTTACCTGGATTCACCATAACTTGTGAGAGTACTTTTGACATGATTAAAAGTCTGCAACTGTCTTAGCTGTTAAGGCTGTTGATCCCTGCAGATACTGTCTGTCCTCTCAGAGGGAGACAGGTAGCCTGTTTTGTTGGGGAACAAAGTGAGACTTCTCTGGGCAATTGGCTTCAGTTTTTGCCAGCATGTAAATTTAACTCAAATAACCTGAGTTTGATAGTAGCCAGGCTGAATCTTCTGCTGTCATGTTTATGACAAGCTCTTCTAGCCCAAAACTCAACAAGGTATTCCAAATGACAGCTGAGTGTCTTTGTGGCATGTCTGTATTTCAGCCTCTCCTGATCAACATCAATCCGAAGACAACCGTCGCAGATGGTGCCTGTGGTAACACAACAGCGACTCTGAAACTGAACGATGGAAATAGCACACTGATCAGTTTCGCATTCGTTGTTGTGAGTAACTTTTTTATTTTAAACTAAGCTTTCATTCAACAGCCTGATCACTCATAGTAAAATCCTTCTGTCACTTGCAGGGGGTGGGCTGTTCCCATATGGGAAGTGGAACTGGGCAGCTGACTGCCTCGAGACAAATGGAGAATTGGGTTAAAGTTGTCAGAAATGGAAGGCTGGTAAAGCCTTTGTAAAGTATGTGTTCTTAAAGTTAGAATTCCACACTGACACTTGGTTCTTGCTTCCTAAACAGAAAAATACAAGTGCAAGTGCACAAAAATTTTACCTGAAAGAAGTGAATGTTACTCTGCTCAACCGTCTGAATGGTTCTGGTAAGAAACAGTATCTGCCTTAAAGCAAGTGCAGTATTTTATTCAGTGTCTGCATCAAATACTTCTGATTTTCTTTAGTGTTGTTCAGATTTATTGTTAGTTCCTACTTTGTCTATAAGTTGGTATGAACAAAAATAATAAGCAGAAATGGCTGTAAGAGTTAAACAGCAGTGTGGGATCATTCTTTGATTTCTGACATTTCTGCTAATGAGGTCCCTGTCGAAATTATTAGGACTTCTTTATAAATATTTTCAGTAACATAATTTTTTGAGGTGTGAAATACAGCTCTACCAACTTTGAAGCGTTTTTCCCTAAACCAGCTGTTTTCTTTGATTGAAGAAGCAACTGTATCTTCCAGCCACTTACACTGAACTCTCACTGGAAAAGAGGCCAGTCCTCCAAAACCTAAAGCATGCTTTTTTTTCAAAACAAAAATACATTGGGGGTTTTTTTGCCTTTTTAAAGTTGCTTGTCATGGCTACAGCAGTTAAAAGAGCACTAAAGCTAAAACACATGTAATTGCAGTGTTGGGATGAGTGGAGGTACAGGAAGGCCTGGTGTCGTGTATATATTGAGGAGAGGTTGCTGCTGAGAACTGCAATTACTTCAGTGCCTCACTTTGTTTAAGCAGATCAATCCCACTTCACACTGCTTTGTTTTTCAAACCAGCCAGTGCTGAAATGTGAGCCCCCTACATTCAGTTCCTCAGTCTTACAGTCTTATGATTGTATTAGCAACTGTCTTGCATTTAAAGTGGGCATGCAAATTTCCTTTATTTTTCTTTTTTTCCCCCCCTTTGTTTAGTTATTTTAAGTGCAGATAACCACAATTTCAGCAAGTGGGATGCTTTCCTTGGTAGCTCTTACATGTGCCAAAAAGAACAGACTCTTGAGATTAGTGAAGATATCCAAGTGCATACTTTTAATCTCCGGATTCAGCCATTCCTTGTGGAAGCCAATAAGTTTGCTACGGGTAAGTGTTATGTTTTTCTTAACTTTTTGGCATTGTTTGCAAAATTCTTACTTACTAAAAAGCACCAGCATTGGGTACAAGCACTTCATCTTGGAAGCCCTTGTTCCAACTTTTTTAAACCTATTTTTATATACATGGAATGAAGTTCTGAGACTGACATTCAAATTCAGGCAAAGCTTTGTTCTCACTTTAAAAATGTCTGCCAGATATGTGGTTCTCCTTCACCAAACCTGAATGAACTACAGACACTGAAGAGGGACTTAAGCATTACCTTGCAGGAAAGGTTAGAAGTTACCTGATATCATCTTGACATGTGGCTTTTTGTAGCCCAAGTATATAAGAAAATAGGACAGAGCTTAAGCAGAAGTGAACTTTGAGAATATTGTTAGATGTTTTGTTTCTTTTTTACTTGTCAGTCCAAGGAATGGGAGTGTTGGGGGGAAGATGAAGTGGCACAGCTTCCTTCAGAAGCCATCTTGTATATCCAGAACCAAAGAAACATTTTGAAATATTTGTTTGATGTATTATCTTGGTCTTGTCTGGAGAAAACTGGAATGTCTTAAATTACCTCATTCTTAATATTTAGTGTAACTTAGTCTTTGTATTTAATAATAAAACTCCCAGCACAGTCTTACTGGACTAGACTGATACATAGACAAATAGATTGAGTGTGGATTTTTGAAATTCTTTTTTTAGAGGTAAGTAGCTCTGCAGGGTAAACAGTATTTCTAAGTAGTTAGGGTCCCATTTCACTCTGTAGTTCAAGTTGCAGCTGGCTTTATTCTTCTTCTAATTATAGTTATTTTATCTGTGTAACATGTCTCCATTCTGGATAGATTCTTGATAGCAAATCTCGGTCACCTTTTACCCTTCGTGAGTAAAAGCACAAACCAGACTTGCCTTCAGTATGAAATAGATAAGCCTGGTTCTTAAGTGTACAAGAACAGCTACTCCCTTATCTAGTGGAGATCTTGTGCATGTGAAAACTCGGACACCCCTAGTTTGTTAAAAGGGTGTGTGTATATATATAAATATATAACATATATATTGCTATATATATGTTATCAAACATTCTATATGCTCAATGTAGCCATGAGACCTCTGCAGTTCTTTCTCTCTTAGTTTAAAGAAGTGATAATACTTGATTATTTAACACCTTCATATTAACAAAAAAAGGTTTTTATACCACACTTGGCAAGTATTTTGTCTTTATTTATTCTTTGTTGCAACCTTTTTCTCACCTACAGCCTACGAGTGTTCGCTGGATGATGACAGCATTCTAATCCCCATTGTAGTGGGTGCTGCACTTGCTGTCTTGATTGCCATTATAGTGGTTGCTTACATAATTGGCAGAAGAAAAAGCTATGCTGGATATCAAACTCTGTGAATCTCAGTGTGATTCCTGTTCTGATTTCACTCTAAACAAAGCAAGTGCAAGTTCTGAAGTCCAAAAAAGACCCAAACTTAGGAGTAATTACTATCCACATCTAATTGGAGTTGAGAAACAAAGAGAGAATGTTTATCTCAGATGAAGCAGAGCTACGTTTTCAGTTTTCTTGCTCTCAGAAGACGCCGTGGGTTTCATAGCTGTTTGGAAGATGTCAAATACTGGATGAATTGCTAGGCTAAGGATTTTATCTTGTGAAAATCCTACAGTGTTTAGGATTTCTTTCTGCTTTTTACAAATAGTAGCCTGAAACAAGAACACATTCTGAACTGATGTGCATTGGGGCAACTCCCAGAATAGCATAGAATTTGTACTTGCTTCTCTCCTTTGCATTCCTTAGTTGTTGTCGTAATTGTGGGTTAAGCTGGCAGCATTAGTCACTATGTTGACTTGTATAGTATTTAACAAGGATTGTATGATGCCCAGTAACAACGTGGTTTTCCATAGGATTGAAAGTCGGGCTGGTGATTAAGTGATCTCTTGAAGTGGCAGCAGTAACTTACTCTACCCTTGTCAGAATTTGAGTAATTTACTCCTGCCTTGGTGTAGTTTCAGGAGGCATTCCTGTACCCTGGCTGTACAAACAAAATGGGTAACCCATATTTGCCACATGGTGGATATGTAGGAAGACTTCAGTGCCATTACCAAATGTTTAAAATTAAAAAAAATAACTGTTAGGCACTGAATTCTTCATTCCTTATTATACCTTGGCAATCACCTGAAATACTCAACTAAGGCAGACTTCTGCTAAATTAATGTAAGCTCTTTTGCTGGTATCAATTTAAAGGGAATAACCTTTCTAAATATTCCAGAACTTTAAAGTGCACTTAACTTCATACCATACTCTGCACAGAACTGGTCTGTCTTGTTGCTTTGAATGACCATTGTTTAAAGATGCTTTCATTTAATGAGCCAGTATCTGTTGTTGCAGCTTGAGCTGTTTTTAAATCTTCATCTTGAATGGTTCTCTGCCACTCAAAATCCACATTATAACTGCCCGCCATTGGCATTCTGAATGTTCAACGTACTTTGTGTTTGATTGTTTGCGGTGTAGCACTTATTAGTGTTAAGAATGCAAAAGCCAAAGTAGTCTGAGATGGACCCACAACACCTGTTTTTCCTTGCTGTATGGAAAGAATAACTAGGCTAAAAAAATGCAGCGCAACTGGACTGTTCTTAAACTGCAGCTCTGCAGAGACAACCCCTTGATGCACAACTTTTCTCTGGCCTCCTTGTGCTGTAATCCATATTCTTACTGCATGGAAAAAGGAAGTCTTTTAGACTTTTAGATAAGTGTGGCTTCTTTGCATATGTCATAACATGAGCTGCCTAAACTATTTAATGGACATAACATTGTCTCCCCCTTTAGAATGAGTTTCGCCTGCATCAAAGCTGCTCTAGTGTTTTATTAGTGTTCTCTAGGGTTGTAGAGATGTCTGTGGCATGTTTGTATACAAATCATAAAATACGCTTCTTTCAGTAATGGTTTGGGGTTTGTTTGGTTTTGGTTTTTTTTTTAAACACTTTACTCTTGACACTATCCAAGGAAGCAGGTATGGGTGGATAATACTATAGCTTGTAACCTACAGCTTGAATTTTCCATCAGTTACTGAAATTCATTTTAATGAAAGTGGGATACTGCTACAAATTTAATAATGAAACTGGCTTCAAGACTTACCATTTTAATGAAAAAATATGGATCTAATGACTTTCATATTAATATATCCTCAAATGCAGAAGTTCATATAGATTTTTTAGCCTTTTTTTTTTGTGTGAGTGATGTTCAGTGGCACCAGTTAAACATGCATTTCTGTTAAGGGGTAATGATCACACTGTATTCTTCTGACCATGCACATTTTTGAACTGTACAGTTTCCAAGTGATAATACAGAACATTTGTGCAAACCACTCCCAGAAATCAACACTAGAAATACCTTTGCAAAAGCCTGCAAGTACATTGGCTCAGAGTATTAAGTACTTCTAGACTGATGTGCAGACAACTGGTTCAAAAAACATCAAAGTTTCACCTGGCTTTCTGTTATAAAACCACTAGTTTTCTTGTATGTATTGCTCCATAGGGAACTGTCAATCTGTTTAACCTTGTGCTCTAAAAAATAAAGATTGTTCTATTTCTTAAGGAAACTTGTTCACATTTTTTAACTGATTTGAAAACGGACGTCTTGTATTGTCTTTTTTTAAAGAAAATAAACTGAATGAGTAAGGTGAACCCCAGTCAGTCTATACCCGAGATTGTGTTACATGGCTGGTTTTGTTCTGGTCTGTGGAAACAGCATTTAAATTGCATGTGCTTGTGGATGTTGAAGATTAATATGTATCATCTGTCATAGAATGCTGTTGGGTTTGTGCCTTGTACACAGTCTACTAAATACTCAAATTGTCCTCTAAAATGCTGAGATTTCTGATACTTTAGGGTAAAGATGTCATACTAGTAGATCTGAAAAGAAGATTTTCTAGCCAATGAATGATGGGTTTGGGCTTTTTTTTTTGGAGGTGGGGGGTATTTCTTAATTTGTTTCTTGGTTTTTTGTTTGGCTAGTTTTTAATTTTTACATTTACCACAGTGTTTTCTATTTGAGTAGCTTATACCAATAAAACACAAAATGATTGGAATTAAAAGGGAAGGTAGCTTTTATACTGGGGATAAAAACGTTTTGGGCCAAAATTTCTGCTTATTTTGAGTGGAGACACATTCAATCACATCAGTCAAGAAAACTGTTCCTGTGGGCTGACTGCAGAGCCTGCATGTTGTGGTGTAGTTCCACCTTTGAAGACACCTCTCTGAAGCTTCTAACCAGTACAGTAACCATACCTGGAGAGATGTGTGCCAGCAGAGGATGGAATGTCTCTGGTATGAAACCTTTTTGCTCTGGGAATTCCTTGTAGAAGGTGCCATAGTGTGCTGTGCACTGCAGTGATCCCCTTCCTCTACAGCAGAGAGGGCAATTCCTGTCCCTGCCTGCTGGGCACCCTTCACCCTTAACAAATCCATTAATGATTTGTTAATGACCCATTATCCAGCATGTAGGAAATTGTGTATGTTGAGCCTCGGTGAACAAACTTGACTAAACACTGAGTGCAGGTCTCTCTTTAAGATGCTTAAATACTTTCTCAGGGGTTCCTTTCCTGTTCCAAGTGTTTCTCTACTTGGCAGTAGGTGCCTTCAGAGAATCTGAGTTTAGTGTTTTCAGGTGTTGAGCCTCCATGTTGTTCTCCTTACTCTGAGCCAAAGGCTTTGTACAGGGTTTCATGAAGGGGCAGTGCAAGTGTGTGCCAGACCATAATAGGCTAAACCAAGACAGTAAATTTCCCACAAGTAATGCTGATTCTATGAAAAAAAGAAGAAAAAAAGTTTTGTGAGGAGTGCTGCTTTATGCAAAGCATGTAAGCTGGGCACCCTTCCAGCGCCAGGCAGTGCAGGCAGATACCAATGTGTTACCAACCTCTCTCCTGGTACCAGGCAGGTGGAGCTCTGCTCTCGTTACAAACAGAAACAGAGAATGCCAAGCCCTGTCCCGTGTCTGAGGTGTATCCCTCAGTCTGAAACCAGTTCCCAGCACTGTTTGTTAATCCTTGATGAGTGTTTATATCAGCAAGGAGCCCGTCACATGTTTTACAACCTGTATATTAAAAACCAGTGTAGCATTACAGCTGTCTCTTCTGGTTTCTTTCTCCTGTGTGGATTTCAGTAAGGTCTGTACTTCTCATCTGAAACTGGCAAGCCTTTTGTATTGAAAATAAAGGTACTCGCCCCCACGAGAGTCTTTCAGTGTCTCCTATTCAGTGCTTTCAGCACTCCCATCTTGGCTCTCTCTTGTAGTTTGCAGTGTTTCCACTTTGTTAGGTGGATTGTCCCATATTTGTTCGTCTGGAACCCAGAGAGGTGCTGGTGACCCAGGGCTTGGGAAGACCCTTGGACAAGGCTGGTCTGGGGTTCTTGTTGCTTTATTGCTGCTGACTGAGGTGTGATCAGATAATGCATGCTCAGACTGCTGGCTTGTCCTTACATTTGTAATTTATCCTCTCCTCACCAGAGGAAGCTGAAATTAAACATACAAATGGGAAGAAGTATACTACCAATATAACAGGTGTGTGTAGAATACATGTTTAAAGAAACCAACCTTTCCATCAACTCTTAATACTGATTTTACTTTAGATGCATTAGCGTATCTAATACAGCGTAATTGCTCAAAAATGCCTCTTTGCTCCTTGCTTGCTTTGGTGTCTAATGCTTGATTTCCCTTACTAATTTATTCTCCCTTGCTTCTTTGTTTTTCTTCTTTCTGCAGCTGAAGAATGCATTGCTGATTCTGACCTGAACTTTCTTATTCCCATCGCCGTGGGCATCGCACTTGGATTCCTTATCATTCTTGTCTTTATATCTTACCTCATTGGAAGAAGAAAAAGTCGTACTGGCTATCAGTCTGTATAATCTCTTAATTCCACCTGTGTTGCCACCCTCCCTGCTCTTCTCCCTTTCCTGGATTCCCTGATCTGCCCCTCTAAAAAGAAGAAAAACTAATTATTTAATTCATGGTTTCTTTATTTAAAAAAGTTAAGATGACTTCATGACAAGATAACGTGTTGTGAGTCTGAGAATGAGTTGCAATTACTTGAAGCTACTGTTTGATTTGGGAAATAGTAAGTGTTCTGAGGACCACAGAATTGAGCAGAGGTGATGTGTGTCCTTGTGAGGTGTTTTGAGTAAACAAGACATCTACAAAACTTTCTGTTGTTTAATCTTTTTATACAAGAAAATTTCTAGCTGCCTACAGCTCGTCTTGGATAATGCTAAAGCTAAAACTATAATTAAAAGTGTGAATGCTGTGTCGAAAGGGACTGTACAAACGGTGGGGAAAAAATACCAAGCTCTTAACAGACTTCACTTGGAAACTTGGCATATGGCTGTTCTTGGGAACCAGTCTGAATTTCCTGTTCCTTCTAAAAGTAAAGGTAGTGCCTGATGTTGCTAATAACATAATTCGAGAAGAACATCTGACTCTTCTAGTAAATTAATTTAGGATGGAGAAGTTGACTATGTGGAATATGTTGAATAGCTTTGCACTTAGCATGGTGTCTCATTTGGTAAGATAAGGCTCAGTCCTGGAGAACTTGGGCTGCTCAGAAAAGCCAACAGTGTGCTAAAGGAAATGTCTCCTGTGCTATTTTGTTGGACTGCATTTTTCCTTTTGTTCTGAGCTCAATTGTGAAATGAGAGTGGGAGACTGGAATTTCACTGGCTGCAGTTTCTCTCAGCTTTGATTCTGAACATAAAAGAAACTACACAGAACTGCGCCATGTGAGGCTCAAGAGTATTTTGAGAGCACTCAAAGACTGACTAAGAACACAGATTGCTCAGAGTTTCCTGCAGTTCCTTTGGACAGCTTTCACAGGTTAACGGGATCACTGAAAAGCTGTGATTGAGGAATGCAAGTGAACATACAAAGCCAGTTAGTTTTGATACAATTAATCTGCTTTTAACCTCCTCATTATTACTGTCTCAGTGTAAGAGCACAAAGTTTGTAGCATGAGGAATGCTGATCATAAAGGAGAAATTAATATATATCTATCTGTAGTGAAGAAAGTGACTTCTAAAGGAGTAAGAGCATCTGACCTGTTTGAAGATGCTTTCTTTGTTATTAGTGCCATACCTTTTGCAATTCTATGTTCCATATCTAAACTGTACCAAAATAGAAGTTAGTCGTTAGTGGTTGTGTTCTGCTTCGTTCCCATCAGGTTCACATTGGTAGGATGAAAGGATGAAAGAAGCCTCTTGTTCTTTGAACCTTTTTCGTCCATGTTGGCAAAAGCCTTGTGCAGCTGCAGGACAGCTCAAGAGCTGCCAGGTCTGTAGAGAGCTACTGAGGGCACACAGAGTTCTGTCCTCTGCAGCAAATGTTTGCTAAAGCTGCTTTAATATTTAATCTCTCTGTGCTCTGATCCCACATCCATGTTGGAGGGAAAGCACCTTCAGTAATTCACATGCACAAGGGTGACAGTCAACACTGATGTCTAAGTAACTGACAACAGCTATATATTCAGGGAAGGGAGATTTCTAAAGACTTAGTTTTGATGTTTGAGAAATACCTGTACATTCAATTATTCTTGTCCTCACTGTGACCAAAGATACACTCTACCTGAGTCTGACAAAAGTGACTTTGTGCTGCAAATGGGCTCTTGAACCAAGTTGTCTTTTTTTTTTTAGGAATGTACTTTAATGCTGCTGATTTGGACTGTGTGCTTCAGATTTGATTGTCTTGGTCTTTTGTATTGTACCTTTGCTCTTGCAATACTTTATTTTCCTGCCAGAGTGGTAAATGGAATTATTTTGAGACTGGCAATTCCTGAGTAACACCCCCTTGTCAGTGTGGTGCTTCTGTGCTGCCAGCAGATGGATCACAGCTATGGTTTCATGCTCAGATTGCAGATTGAAGTATTTAACATCACTTTTGCTAGGCTATTTTAATAAAATGTGGTCATTTCCTAGATGCAAACATATGCACACATATATATATTTTATATATCCAAATAAAATATTATTTTGAGCTTCAATAGAAGTCAAAAATTGATCCAGCACTTTCAGGTTGTTGCAGCTTGAAGGGTGGTATATACAGTTTTCCAGATCTTGAAATGACTGTCCAAATACGCTGAAAGCAAAATATATGTATGGAAAATAAAGTTAACTATTGTGTTTATAAAGCTTTGTTTCAGTGTAAGCAGACAACACGTGTCATTTCTAAGAACTTTTCCAATGGGATTGTCAGCGTGCCTGGATCTGGATGTTGGTAGGGAAACAGAACCTTTTGTTTCTAAGCTGTTCACACACATCCAAACTAGTTGCTTTTTCTTTGTTGATTTGATCAAAGCCCGGGCCCATTGTCTGCTAAAGGACCTGCTCCTTCATCAATCCTTGCAACAGGCAGATGGGGAATAGACATTAAATAAAGTTTTACCCTGTCATTAGGGTAGGAGCTATTAATTTCTTGGCATAAAGCATGAAGGGCTTGGTTTCCTTTCAAGACCCCACAGAAATAGAATGTTTTAAAAGAGCTAAAGCAATTGTCAGGGGAAAAAATTATTCTGGGTTTAACTTATTTCTGATGGCAAAAGAAGAGCCACTCCCCCAGCAGGATCCTCCTTGGCAGAAGGCAATTTCTGTTGATCAGAAGATGCCCTTTCAGATAAGTTGTGCAGGCAGAATGATTGTGTTGTCTTGGCTCTATCAGTGTCATCTGAATAGACATCTGAGCAGAGTTAGTTCCTAAACGACCTCTGGTTCAGGTTTTTAACAGTTCTTAATAAATACCTTTTGCCAGATGGTTGGTTGTGATAGTGTAGGGTGAGTCTTACTGTACTGCACTCCTGAACTCTTTGGCCCAAGGAAGTTAATCAAGTTCTCAGAATTCCAGTTAATCAAGTGCTCAGAATTCCAGGATCAGGTTACATGCTGCTTTGAAATTCAGTCCCTAACTGGCCAGCACAGGTTGCTAAAGGCACAAACTGTGCCTCTTACTCCAGTGTTTGAAGAATGCTGCCATGGAGTTAATTTGACTGTAGTCACTTTATTTTTAATACAAAAAAATACTTCTTAGAGACTTATATAGATCAGGAAATGATGGCAGATTAAGTGCCTGGACTAGGATGTAGGACAAACATACCACAATGCTCCTGTTCAGTCAGTAATTTTAGTAAGTATGCTTTCCAACTAGTAGATGATGCCAAGGTGTCCTGTCCTACTGTGTTCTCCCACCATGCAGAGTGCAGTTCATCTCTGGAATGCAGGGGCTGGAGAGGGGCAGGTTGCCTGGGCAGCAGAGGTTGCTCAGGGCTCTGCTCAGTGAGGGACAGGTGTGCTCTGCTCAACCAGGGACAGATGTGCTCTGCTCAGTGAGGGACAGGTGTGCTCCACTGGCCTCTGGGGATGAGGAACTGGTGGCTTCACTAATAACAACATGGACTCTTTAAGGATGAAACCACTGAACATTTCCCTGTGGTTTGCTGCAGCATTAGAGCGGTGACCTCTCTGGAATGGGGAAGAACAGGTCTGAAAGCTTTGGACACTTTTGTGTCTGATCAGGGGAAGGAAGGAGGCACTGCCAACCCATGAACCGTGGGCCTGCCTAAGAGACTTGGCCCTGCCTAAGAGACTTGATGAGGATTCCTGGGGCAGGGAGAAGTACTGGAGTGAGGAGGAGGGAGGGACAAATGCATTCATCTTCCCACTTCAGAAAGGAACAGCTGGAAAGGTTCAAGGTGATTTTCTATGTGGCCCTTGCTCAACACCTTGGGTGTGCTGAACAAGCTGTGTAAAATGCTGCAGTCAAGGTGCTTCTGGTGCTGAAGATCCTAGAAAGCATTTTGAGAACTGCCATTTTTGCTTTTTAGCTCAGTTATTGCAGGCATAATCCAGAATTTTTGCTGTTTATTATTTTAACAGAATAATACTAATAACCTACCCTCTTGTTAACTTTTGCCTGAGAAATGCACATTAGACTATGGTAAAAATTAAAATTTAAAGCCGGGGAAAAATGCATTCCACGGGGGTCACTCAGAGAAGATCTTATGAAAATAGCTGTTGAATACCAGAGGTTTTTTTAAACAAAACTGAAATGCTTTTACAGGTTCTCTGCCCAGGAAATAACTTTTAATTTTTACTAATAATGATTTACATCAGAAGATGAAAAATGTGGATCCATGCTCCATTGCATTTCATTTGTTTGCTAACTATGAACAACAATAAATTAACAATAATCTCCATGTGCCTGTTTTTCCTAGCAGAAAAAATGCTGGCTTGATGCTTTAAAAAGGAAAAAGCCTCTCACTGACTTAACCTAAATGCCTGGTGTTGGCAGTGGCTACTTTCCAATCCTGAGTGTGAAGATGATTCGGCCCAGGAAGCGGTCGCTGTTAAGGTCGTTGATAATTCCTTTCCCATTCAGACTGCACTGAATGGGGACCAAGTGATTCATCTCCACATCTGTGAAGTGCATGGCCACCAGTGGGGATGTGTAGTTGACCTGAAAAGAAGGGAGATTTAAGTGTAATTTTTGAAGGAGAAAAAGAGCTGGCTGGGTGCTTCTGCTCAGTAAAATCATTAGTAATTGGCTCACAGTTCCCAGGCATCCAAGAGGGATTGCCTGATGTCCACTGTGGTCCCTTGGGATGATGGAGCTGAGCCTTTCTGTGCCTGTGCCTCAGAGGGGTGGGATCATGTTGTAGTTTTGTAGTGCATCTTTGCCTCTTGGGTTGATTACCCAGGGCAACACCAGCCAGTGGGACTCTCAGATACTTTCTGGTGTTCTAAAAACCAACCTATGGCTTGTAATAAGAAATCCATGGTGTTCCTGGACCCGTGTGCTCAAAGAACGTGCAAACCTGGTGTCTGGGGCTGTCAGTGATCCTCAGCTGGCAGCAGTACGACGACAGGAGTCTAGTGCCTGCCTCTTCCATTTCAGATTTTGTTGTGACAGTGTGTTCCCTCCCAACACCACACAGCCCAGAGCAGCCCACAGCAGTGCTGGCCAGCATGGTCAGAAATAACTGCTGATGTTGGACTGCTTTGTTTGGAGCCACCCAGCCTGAAGCTGTTTTGCCATAGCTTTGGCAGGTGCCCCATCCTTTTCCTCTTGTGTCACCTAACCCCTGCCTTCCCTAATTCCCTGGGAAAACACTGGTGTTGAGACCTTCTCTGGGAGTTAGCAATGCCAGTCAGTCTCCAGCTGATAAATGTAATCATTCCCATTCTAGCAAGGGGGAACAAGAGTCCCCAGGGATTTCCCAGTTTGTCAGAGACAGAAATAGAGCACTGTAATCCCAGTGCCCATGGCCTCCCTCCTGCCTGCATCTGCCCAAAATAGCCAGAAAGCACATCTGCACTCTGTGCAGCAGCTCCTGCCCTCTCCTTCTCAAGAAGGCAAAACAGAGATGCCAGAGCCATTACTTACATGAGTGAACTTGCCATAGTAGGGATAATACATGAGGTCAAACGTCCCGTTCCCCGGGTAGAAGTCCACTGATCTGAGATGGCTCTCATTGCCTTTCTGCGAGAGAAAAAAAATAAGGACATGCACACAGGGGACACAAAATACAGCTCCCTGCAGAGCAAGGTGAAGGAGCTCTAATACAGATGTTTCTTGTCAGCCTGCAGCAGGGCTCAGCTGTGCTGCCCTCAGTGTGTTTGCTGTGAGCCCAGCTGCTGTCCTGGTTCCAGCCAGGGCAGAGCAGAGCTATGGAGGCATGGGCAAGGGTTAGAGTTTGCTGTTGCCTTGGTTTCCAGAGTATGATCCAGCAGCTGCCTGGGCAGTGAGAGCCCGTCCTTCGCCTTATTACTGTTGGCTTGCAAGGTGCCCCTCAGGACTGAGGGTGCTGTGGAGAGGCTGGAGATGGATGTGAGCAGTTCCTGCATATTCCCCCTAGCTCTAGGCTCTAGCTGGCACCCCAGCACCCAGCCCAGCAGGCCTGTCCACAGGGACTGGGCAGAGTGGTGCCAGTCAGGCTGACAGGAGCTGGCAGCACTCGGAGGGTGATAGCCAAGGTGGGAAGCAGGACACTGGTGGCTTCTGCTGATCTCAGCAGACTGGCACCCACTTACACCCACACACATGGGCAGCCCTGGGTCCTGTGACTGTTTGGGGGTACAATGATGACAGATGGTGAGGGAGACATCAGAGGGAGATGTCTGGCCCTGTGCCCACCACACTGCCAAGCACAAAGGAAAGCAGTACCTGCACTTTGCAGTCCACGCTCACAGGGACCCCAGCACCAGGGCGGTAGCCTATGATCTGCAAAAACAAAAACCATCCATACTTGTAGCAAATGCAGTGCCAAGGACATGCTGCCACCCTTCTCCAGGGCTTAAACCTTTCTGGGTGCCAGTCACATTGCTCAGAACAGGAGCTGTGTGTCCCTACGGCAGGATCTGCCACCCCACACAGTGCAACCTGCCCATGGCTGAGTGATGGATTGGTGCCTGAGAGCAAGGGCAGAGCAGAGCACCCAAAGAGCCCAAGCACACTGCAGTAACACAGCCCCTTCCCCACACTGTTCACATCCTCCTAGGCTTATTTTCCCATCAGTGTGCACTGAAACACCATGTTATTAGATTTCAAATAAACTCAATTTATGAAAATTCCCATTGTAAAGTGACTGGGGTCTGGGATGTACCCCTAAAGCTCAGTTCCTCCAAGAGAAGGGCCTGGCACAAGACCCTCTAAGCACTCAGGCCTCAGCAAATCAAATCAAGCAATTGTTGTAGTGTTTCTTTTTTATGTTTTCTAATGTGTATGAGCCAGCAGGTTTGGGGATTCTAGTTCCCTTGTTTCCTGGGCCTGAGAAGCAAAGGAGTTTCAGTCCCTGCATGGTCTTTATCACACTGGGATGCTCCGAAGGAAGGAATTGAGATGAATGGCTTTCTCTGTACCCGGTTCATCTTCAGCAGGATGCAGGGCTGGCCTCTGGAGTATCCAAACGTTGGGTCCTCAATGCCAGAGCAGTTCTGCAGCAGTGAGCGCTTGAACTGACAGGCCTTCTTCTCCTCACTGTCATCACCCCCTTGGATGAAGTACTGCCCCGAGACACACTCAATATTCTTCTCTTCTTGAACTTTGTCGTCATAAGCTGATGGGGATCAAGAGATAATACTAAAAGTTAAAATTTCCTGAGACCTGCAGAGACCCACACAGAATGGTAAAGCTCCTGTCCCCAGAATCTCCTGTGAGCTTATGAGCCTCCCTTTCCAGATGGGGGTCATGAGATGCCCAGGAGGAGACCTCTGCACCACGTGCATGTGTGCATGGATGGAAACAACTCATCAACATGACTCCTGGGGTTACAAAGATCTTACCTGCTAGGAAGTGGTGCATGCTGTCCACGTACGGCTGCCACGTGTTGGGCTGAGAGACATTGAAGGCAATGGTGAACCCATTCAAGTATGGCCTGATCATCACTCCTGAAGAAGGAGATGGACCCTGATAGAGCAAATGTGGGTGGACTGGCCACAGGCTTTGGGTGTGTGTTGCAGGGGCTGGTTGCACTGTGACAGGGCTTGGGGTCAGGGACCAAGTGGGCACTGACAGTGGCAGCACCAGTGCACAGATAAACTCTCTCCTCGACCTACTCATCCCTCACCTCCATTTCACCCCCAGAGAACACCATATACACATAAAAAAATCACAGGAAACATGGGAGATATGGAGGGTCTCAGCAGTGCTGTGGGTTAGTGATGGGCTTGGGGTTGCACAGAGTAGCTGATGTTCCCAGCTGTGTGGCCAGCTCCAGAGAGGGATCAAGGTGAGAGGGCCTTGTGTTCCCTATCAACATGAAAACACAGGGAAAATGCTGGATCTGATACAAAAAAAGGATTCTCTGAACATTGTCTTGCCAGAACTCCCCCAAATAATAATGCATAAAAACTACTCTTGATTTGCATTTTATTTTGAAGACATGAGGCATAAATGGGCAGTAGTTGAAATGAATCAGCATCACCTACAAAATGCCCAAACTTGGCCATTTACCTTGAGAATAATGATAACAATAAATAGTGTAATTGGAATAAACATTAGTATAATCAGGGTGAATGCTTCCCATGTGGCTATTTAAGATATCTGAACCTCTGCAGAGAACCTGCAGCTCTGTCAGTGTCCTCAGGTAAGTGAGAACACCCTGTGATGGAGGGCTGGGTGTGTACACCTCCAGCAAGGCTTTGAGGTCCCAGCCATGCCATTTCAGTGGGACAGTGCTGGGCAAATGCCCACAGAGGTGCCCGAGGCTGGGCTGGCTGGGGTACGTACCTGGAGGAGACACACGGTCACGGAACCTGGGCGTGTAGGGGCTCAGCGTGAGCAGCATCACGTACATGCAGAAGGCAAACATTCCCGCCAGGCACGTGTAGAAAACAAAGTAAAACAGTAAGATCAAGCCTGCAAACGACAGAGACACGTTGCTGTTAACGCAACCAGAGCACATCCTGTGGGATGTGTCCCACAGGGATGCACAGTCGTGCTTAGCACGGCGTCCTCCACAGCTCTGAGTCCATGGTGGAGGTGGGAGCTTGCACACACACCCCCTGCACACAGACCCTGTGGTTTTGGGTGCAGGACTCTCAGCCAGACACTCTCCCAGCCCAGCCCTGGGGCTGGGGCTGCTGCTGCTGGGCTCAGTACCCCTTTTGCTGCATGGCCCTTCCCAGAGCTCTGTCAGGACCACGTCTGAGTGTCCTCCTGCCTTGGCTGTGTCCAGCAGACAGACTCAACCTTGCCTCTTGCCTTTCACAGCCCATGCTGGCATGGTAACATGTGAGGGTATCCAGTGGCTTCAGCACCTCCAGTTCCTGATGGGGCTGTGGAGTGATGCTCATGCCCTGACTCCTGTTCGCTGCATGGCAGGGATGCCAGAGCTGGGACTGGGCGGACACTCCGAGCCTGCAGCACCACTGGCTGTTTCATAGCCCAGACATTCAGGGAATGGGTTTGTTTTTCCTCTGGACCAGGGTGATGGCTGAGGATGTCTCAAGGGGCCATGGCCTGTGAATAAAACCCAGCGGCTCAGAAAGCAAAGTGAAGCCCTAACCCAAACATTTCCCAGGAGAAACATCCCGGCAGCTCGGAGAGAGCTCTGGGAACACAGATGTGCACTCCTGCTGAGTTTCTGCCGGGAGCCACTGTGGGGCCATGTCCTGCTGTGGGCTGAGCCGGGGTGGATGGGACCATCACTGCTGCTGCTGGCACAACAGGCACAATGTCCAGCCCTGCCACAGTGAGGCTAGATGGTGCCTTTGCCCCAGTCTGGTAGAGCTGGAGCCACTGCTGGGGTGCCAAGATGATGTTTGTTGGGACATCTTGCCGCTGGCTTTCCCATACTGATGTTTCCTGCAGTGCAGCAGGAAGCATTGTCACCAACAGAGATGGAGGTGCAGCCTTTCCCAGAGCCTGGGACCTCCACTGATAACCCTGTGGCCCTGCATTTTGTCACTGTGAGTGCACTGAGTCCTCAGTCCCTGGGGGACACCTGCAGAGTCAGCACAGAGGAGCAGCTCCAGTCTGGGCAAATTTCCCCCTCCTCACCAATGAGATGACAGCAGGAAAGTTCAGCTTCATTCACCTCCAAATGCTCTCACTTTAAAAGAAATTTTAATCTTCACAGTCGCTTCAGTGTTTGTCTCCTTTCCCCTGTACAGGCATGTGAGAACATTTGTGTGCACCAAGGGCTCCTGTGTCCATGGGGAGTGGGGTCATATGGCAGAGCACAATGACTCCAGGGTGCCGGAGGATGCTGCACCCACTCCAAGGCTGCAAATAAGAAGGGACAGCAGTAGCCAGCCAAGGTCACATCCACACCAGACTGAGTAAGTTCTCTCACAGTGATCTTCTCAGCACCTGGCAGAGCCTCCAGAAACACAAACCCACATCACTACTGCTCCCACACTTTGGTCTGTGCCTTCCCACCCAGCAAAGAGGCAGAAGAACTGGGCTGCCTCCATGGCCAGCAAAAGGCACAGAGGAGCAAACGTGGATGTCACGGTCTGACCCAGACTCACGCTTGCGGGTTTTCAGACTCCTCAGATGCTGGTGGGCAGCTTCCTTTGTTCCTCCTGGATGTCACCACAGGCTTAGCAGGAGACCCAGAGCATTGGCAGGGGCACAGTCAGACTGTGGGAATTCCAGCATGTTGCCAGTGCCAGCCAAGGGCTGGAAACACTGAGCAGCAGCCCCCAGTAGTTCACAGCCTTCCAGTGATGTGGATGTGAGAGTGATTCTGGGCTCAGGTTGGGATTTTCACTCTGCCAGGGGAGCTGTGTGCTGTCAGAACAGAGCTGGAAGGTGGACAGCACCACATGTGCTGCAGCACCCTGGTTTGGACCAAGCCTGCAGTAGTGTTTGCGCCACAGCCACAGGCTGCTCTGAACAACCCGGGGCACCTCCAGGCTCAGTGACAAATTTTGAAGGCCACATGAAGGTGCATAAACCAGACAGGACTCTCAGAACCCTCACTGGCACATCCCAGCCCACTGGCCCTGACAGCACCTGTGGGCTCTGCTGTGGGCACCATGTCACACCCTGGGAAGCCATGGGGTGACAGTGACAACCAGCCCTTCCCTCCCCAGAGGCAGGGCTGATGCAGGCAGGGAGGGCTACTTGGCGTGCACCCTCCATGAAACACCTGCCCTACACCTCAGGCGCTCTTCCCTTACCAACCTGATGACCCCAAAGCCACCATCCCACAGGCTTCTGATTTGCACAGGCAGGCGCTGGGTTTCTGGTAGCACCAGGGGTGCACGGCTCTAGCAGACTGACCTGCAGCCCCCACACTTGCTCAGGCTCCAAATTTCTTTCCAGGACATGACTTGGGCAGCCTGAAATCTTTGCTTTCACATCCTCAGTCAACGATAATATTTAGACCAAGGGTAATTTTCCATGGTTTTTTGCTTCTCCTTCTCAGTAGTTCTTTATTGCACTGATTAGAAATATTTACACTAAAAAAATGGACCGGGGTGGTCAGTCCAAGCTATCAAAGACATTCATAGGCAAGTGACTCCATTGTGAAGCAGAAAAGGCAACCCCCAAAAGTGGGACTTCAGCAAGGACCTACCCCAGCTTTTGGCCGTTCTCCCCAGGCATGTTCTCTCCTCTGGGTTCCACAGGAATATCTTCATCTCCCCAGCCAGGTCTGCCCATGTTTTGCTCCCCATCTCTGCCTTGGTCTCGTCCTTCCCTCTGTCAGGATACTGGACCTTCTCCTCATGCTTATTTTCCTGGAAGAGTTACAAAACACAACCCCCACAGGCAAGCTGAACATCTCATTGGCCAAAAATAAATGCAAAAGCACTTAATAGCTGGAAATGTTTCAAATTTCCATTTTCCCATCATCACTCTTGAGTTAAAGTGAGGCAGTTTTGGCTGTTCTAACTTAAGATCACTTACAACTCAGCACCCATTTTTCCATTACATGCACGTCACTGCCATCACACTGGGTACTGTCCCCTTGTCCTGGCATTTACAGAAACACATCTTTTTCCACCTGCGTGAACATGACCAAAGAAAACCTGTGATCTGGTTGGGCTGGGACTCTTCCCACGCTTCTGCAACATCTCTAAGATCAAGTGCACATTTTCTGTGTTACCAGAAATGACAGCAGGCAGCAGAATATAAGAGGTCATGCAGTTTGTTTTCCTTGGCTTGTGAGCAAGTGCTTAGTCTTTGGAGAAATCCCTGTGTTGTTATATTTCAATTACACTGAGTTCCAAGCACAAAAGCATCTCCCCAGGTTGCAAGACCTTGTATTTTGCCTTGGTGGTGAAAACTTGTTTGCTCGGAACTCTGGAACACAAATCTCTCTATACCTGTGTCTGGCCAGGAGTCGCTTGAGACACAGCAGCCATCCTTGATTCCCCTTGAACCTGGACAGATTCTATGTCTCCTGAGCAGGCAGTGAGGTGGGAGAGGATACTGACCTGGCTTTCAGCTCAGGGCAGGGCAGAGTCAGGCGCCACCAGAGAGGAGGGCAATACTGAGAGCTAGATGGGTTCATCACCTCCCCACATTTAATGCAGATGCTGCTGTGGGGCTCAGCTGCCCCCGGCTGGGGCAGAGCCTTCCATCCACAGCAGCTGCACTGTAGGATCACCCCATCGCTGCACTGAGGGCCATGGAAACCTGCCTGCCGTGGGCACCTGTTGGAGCCAGGACTGACAAACAAGACATTTGCACCCCATGGGTTGCCCTGAGTTTGACAGCCTGGCTTGCAAACACCTTTGAACTGGGAGCAGGGAGATTAAACTGTGCTCAGACACGCAAATACTGCAAAACAGTGAGAATGGGGGGAGAGTTCTGATTCCAGGGCCTGAACGTGCCCCTTGGGGAGCCTGGTCAGACCCAGGGGGGCTGTAAACCATCAGCATTGCACTAACTGCCCTGATCAGCTATGCCTAAAGCTCCGATGGGGCTCTTTATGGAGCACGCCTGTGTCAGAGAGCTGCTGCCTGCAAAGTGCTGCCCATACAGCCAAGGCAGTGCTTGGCCCAGGTCCTGCACCCCAGGCTGGAGCGCTTCCCAAGCCAGCCCTTGCATGGCCAAGGTACAGGGTTCACATGGTACAGGCTGATGAAAACAGAGGATCTGTGTGGGGCAGCTGGACATGATGGGATGACCCCACTGCCTTGCAGATGTCTCTGAGCTAGAGAGCGATGTCCAGTCTGGAATGAAACACTGTCCAGGTGGTTTATCTTTGCAGCCCTGGACAGAGATGGTCTTGGAACAGTCCCTTTCATATAGACAAGGTGCAGAAGGAGTGGCAAGAGCTGGAGTAGGTGTGTGCTGGGGCAGGGAGGTGACACAGCCACAGCAGGATGTGTTGGGACACTGGACAGCCCTGGGTCACTGCAAGCCATGACAGCAGGGGAAGCAAAGCTGGGGTTCCTCCCTGGTGAGGTGACTCTGTGCTGCCTGTTGTGGGTGTCCTGGGGGAGGCTATAGGCTTTTCTGTAGCCTCACCTGGAACAGGTCAGCTCTGAATGCTGGATTACTCCTGCTGAAATCACCATCCCCAGGTGTCCCTGTCCCTTCTAGTCCCCCTCACCATCCGGCACCACTAGCCAGACCTGCTGCTGTCCTTTCCCCTCCCAGTACAAAGTGCTTTGCTGAAGGGACAAAGCAGCATTTCCTAAAGCAAAGTAGTTATATTTATCAGCCATGAAGCGGGTCCTTGCAGCAGCTCCCACCTTGCCTCTTGGAGGGTGGCCAGCAGACACCCAAAACACTCACCACCTCCTGGTTAGGGCTCCTGTGCTGGCCCTCCATGGCCCTGGTGCTGGTGTTCCTGTCCATCCCTGTGTGGGAAATGCAGAGAAGCATGAGTGTTAGCACAGCAGCACCAGCCCCATTGTGGGTGCTGTGTCATCGCAGCTCTTGGGGATCCACAGGCACAGTCCCCTCAGCACAGCTCCCCAGCCCTGCAGCACTCCCCAAAAACACAGCTGTGCCAAGATCTCTGCCTGTTTGTGGGGAACCAGACTGCTTTCCCTCCCTACCCTGAAAAGCTCAGTGTTGAGGAGTGGATCAAAAAATAACTTGCTTTCCCAAGAGGGTTGAGCTCAATGCAACAGGATCCCATCCTGAGTCCTCTGGCATCTGGTGCCCTTTGCAGCACCCTCCCTGCATTCTGCCTCATATGTGAGTCCCTATCACTGCCAGTCAGTGCCCTACATGGGGAAGCCAGGCTCTTCACCCCCAGGAGACCATGTAGCTGTTAATAAACATGACCAAATCTCTAGGGTTTCCAGTGGCCTTATGTCTGTCAATGTGTGCTTGTCAGTCACAGTGGGCCATGTGAATACTTACCAAATCTCTTTTGCAGTGAAGGGGTAGTGTGAGGGGCAGGTCTATATTTTTACCCCTTCGAATAAAGACAGAAGCCAGTTCACAGCACCGGCTTCCTCGACTCGGCTTAAAGAGCTGACCACAGCCAACCAGACAAAATCTGGAGACACCTTGCTGGGACATCCAACAGACCAGGGCTGGCACATGTCAGATTTTTCCCCCAGCAGTGAATTGCAGGCACAGGATGATGCACTGGGGCACAGGGGGTGTGTGCTGGGTGCTGCTGGAATTGCTCTAGCAGTGCGATGGCAGCACGTGGGGGCTGCCCGTCCCTGGCTGTGCCCCACACAGCTCTCAAGGAACAGTGGGGCTCATTTTATGTGTCTGTCCCAGCAAGAACTTGGCACCGTCAACCAGCTCATTTCCTTGGCACTTTTCCAGTGGACCGGTGACCCTTCCCTTCACAAGAAAGCCAAGTCCTGTTCAGTAGTGGAGAAAGGTTGCCTTGCCCAGGCTGGTGCTTTGCCCAGAGGCACAAGGACATCAGTCTCAGGCTGCTGCAGGGCTGCACAGCACCATCCAAGCAGGCAAAGCACCACTTCTCCCCTTCCTCTCCTGAGCATGGCTGAAAGCCACTCACCGGCTGTGCTAATAAATGGGCGCAGCAGGAAACAAAGAGGTCTGGCAGCTGCCCCGGTCTGTGCCGAGCTGGCCGGGGCTGGCATGTTCCTGCTGGGTCTGCCGCCGGGGCTGGCTCAGCAACGGGACCCGTGCCTGCCTGCAGCCAGATCACCGGCAGGAGGGCATGCAGGCAGCCAGGCTCACAGCTGGATCACCTGGCTAGGCTGGTGCTTTGCGTCAAGAGTTGCCTTCCTGAAGCTCGGGAGCTGCGATGGGGAGCAGGGATTTAGCATGGCGTGGGCAATTGTGGGGCAGCAGCAGCTCCCCGGGGGCACACGCACCCTGTCACAGCAGTTGTGCTGCTGCTCAGCCTGACCATGGCACAGAGCAGAGGAGGGAACTGAGACCTGTCTCCTCCATCGCTGGCACAGAATGGGGGTGGCTGAGCAGGAGGGAGCCAGGGCCAGTCCCTCTGTTCAGTGGGACACAGGCAATGAGCTCAGGGCTCCTCTAGTTTATCTGAGGTGAATAACTGCTGTTTTCTCTCAAGGTGATGCGTTCTTTGCCATTCATTGATCTGTGCATTTGTAACTTGTCTCTTGCACAGCTGTCAGCGTACGTTTTCCCTTTTCTCCTGGGAGAAGCTGGTCAATAGGCTTTTATCCAGTAAAACTGAGGTGTTTCTTATTTCCAAGCAGAGATAGGATTAGTTTCTTTTAACTTCATGAAATAAGCTTGATATAATTATATGATTTGTACTTAGCACCTCTCAGCCCAGGGCATTAAAGTGATTTACAAGCAATTATGAAGCCTGCTGGGAAGATGCTTTTATCCCCTTTTTGCAGACAGAATGTGAAAGAGGTTAAGGACCTGTTCTGGCTCCTTGGGCAGAGATCCAGGGAGATGGCAGGGGATTGCTGCCTCCATGGGACAGGGCACGGGCAGCAACAGGCATCGCCACCAGAGTCCCAGAGCACCGAGAATAAACACTAGGCTGGTGGCTGTGGCAGGGTGGCTGCTCAGGACTGTCACACACACCACAGGGAGGAGAGAGATGGGAAGGGCAGGGTGACAGAGAGGTGCCAGGGAGACGTTTGGCGAAGGACAGAATGTCCCAGAGTGGCAGGGCTGCAGATGGGGTGGGAGCTGCTGAAGACAAAGGGGCTGGAGAAAGATGAGGAGAGCCAACAGCAGCGAGCCGAGAAGCCCCTGTGGCCGGGCTGCCGGTGAGTGCACCGGGACCTCCCGGAGACGGGGCAGGAGCTCTGTCCCCTCCCGGCGATGGGGCAGGAGCTCTGTCCCCTCCCGGCGATGGGGCAGGAGCTCTGTCCCCTTCCAGAGATGGGGCAGGAGCTCTGGCCTTCCCGGAGATGGGCTCTGGCCCTCCCGGAGATGGAATAGGAGCTCCATCCCCTTCCAGAGATGGGGCAGGGCTCTGTCCCTCCCTCCCCAAGGACCCCTGGGGCACTGTCACTGCGCTTCTTCGAGTGGGATGGTCCCGGCCCAGGGCAGTGACTTTGGAAGGACGTGCCCGTGCCCGAGCGCTGCCCGTGGCCAGGGGGTGCAGGGGCGGATCGGGTCGGTGCGGAGCGGGTCGGGTCGGTGCGGAGCCGGTCGGGTCGGTGCGGAGCGGGTCGGGTCGGTAAGGCCCGGCCCCGCCGCTGCCGTCGGGCGCGCAGGCGCAGGCGGTGCCGAGGCTGAGCCGCCGCCGTGGCCCCGCGGGCTGCTGCGGGAGCGGCCGCTCCATCACGGGCACCGGCACCGGCACCGACACCGACACCGGCACCATGCGGCAGTCCCTGACTCAGCAACGCCCGGGCGGCGTGGCCTTGCCCGACTCCGTGGGTGAGTGCCGGGCCGGGGGAGAGCCCCGTGCGGGGCGGGGAATCCGGGGGGTCCCCGCCACGGCCGGGGCTGCAGCGGCCGGGCCGCGCCGCTCCCGTGCCCGCCCCGCCGCGGGGCAGGTCCGTGTGTGCTGCGGGGCACGGTCCGTGTGTGCCCACAGCCCCCGCGGCGAGACCCCCGCGGGCGGGTCGCTGCGTCCTTTGGGGCGGCCGCTGGTGATCTCGGGGACCCCCCGTCCCTCCTGGCGAGCTGCGCTGTCCCCGCAGCTCCCCAGCCCCGCAGCTCCCCAACCCCGCAGCCCTCTAGTCCCGCAGCCCCCGCACGGCAGCAGCCCTCCAGCCCCGCAGCTCCCCAGCCCTCCAGTCCCGCAGCCCTCCAGCCCTGCAGCCCCCCAGCCCCGCAGCCCCCGCCCGTCGCGGCCGGCCCGCAGTCCGGCGCTGGGGTCGCGGCTCCCACGCTGACGCGTTTATAGCAGGAAAATGGAGCAATGGAGCAAAAGGAGAGGGACTGGGAAGAGAGAGGCTCGGTGCCTTCTGCCCCCGGTGCTCTCGGGGTAAAAGTTGGAGGTGGCTTCTTCCTTGGTCTGCTTTGCACTTATTGCTTTCTGGCTTCTCTCCCCAAAGAACAAGATGGAGAGGTCGGTGCTGGTTTTGTGCCATCTTGTCTATTTTCTTCTAATGATCAGGGAAAAATGGAAGTAAATCAAGGGCAGTACAAAGATATACATGATTGCAAACTTTTAAAGTAATCTGCAAAAACCTGCTACAACCTTTTCTTTAGAGTGGCTTATATATGGCAATGATAATAAGAGGATGTTTCTGATGCTTAAGATAAAAATGATCTTTTTAAAACCAGTCCACATTTGGAGTGCCATTTTAGCAAAAGCAATAGCCAGGCTATGGACAGCATTGATTTCCTTGTATCTCCCTCCCAGAATTAAGCAGTGTTTCAGACCACCTTGTATACTCATGCTGTGGTAAACATTGCAAGTTTTGAGGTATCTAATTGGGATAAATCACTGAGAAAAGACTATTGCTGTTTCTTAAAAGCAGAGATAGCAAAACTGTCATAGCTCCACTTCTGTCTATAGAGCTATACCAAGCTCAGGAGCAAAGAGGAGAATGATCTAATGAGGAATACTTTCAGCAAAAATTAATGTTGAGGGAGAGGATTTTGCCAGGGCAGCCCTTTAGCAGTTATCAGCAGAGATAGTGAGTCCACGTATGCTGAAGCAGCTGCAGGCATCCTTACAGAAGTACAAAACCACTTTCACTCTACACACATTGCAAGATGTGTTTTCAGAGAAAGAAAAATGTAATTAGTGTCCCAGTACAGAGCTGAAGTGGAGGTAATCACATTATCTCTTCAATTTCGCATTTCTCTTCAATATCAAGTTGAAGGATTATGGCTGGTTTTGTCAGAACTTGGAATAAAAGTGTTTTGTTTTGTTTTAATTTAATTTTATGAGGAATATTGACAAGCTTTCAGAAATTTTCCAGTTGGAAACCTTTTGTTTCTTTGTTGCATTTTGATGAATGCCAGTCCTGAGCTGGGAAACAATGTGGAAAGGAAGAGTGGAAAATAGGTGGTGCTAAACCAAGTCTGGAATCCATAAACAATGTTTCAAGCTGCTTGTTTTAGATTGTTCTTCTGCAGAAATGCTATTGAAAAACACTCTGGTTTTGAGACAAATGGCACATTTTGGAGGTGTTTCCTGGTAACTTTTAGCAGCATCTGTGATGGCCATGCAGGAGCACCGTTTTGTGCTCGTGTGCCCACGTCGCCCACTCGGCCGTGCTCTGCAGGGTGGTTTTGCAGGGTGGTTTTGCAGGGCACACAAACATCTGCACACCCACACAGCCCAACCATGCACAGTTTGAGCTGTGCAAGGAACATATGGCTGGGTTTATTTACCCTCTGCTCATTTGCCAGCCAAATTGTAGCAGTAAACAGAAGTTTGGTAGTCATGTGGAAGCAAGATGGGTTCATTCCGTCTCTCCTTTCAGAACTAATTCAGAACTAATCTATGTAAGAAGTGGCAATTTTTCTCAAGGTTCTAAAGTTTTGTTCAGCTAAATTTTGATCCCAGTGCTATGGAATTCTAGGACATTTGTGGGACACTTGTTTTTAAATGGTTGCATTGGAACTGGAGTATGGCACATGGGAGGCAATACATACAGAAAGGCTTATTATTATTAACATATTTGGCAGATTTAGGAAAACAAAAAGAATAACCCCAACTGCAACCAGCAGCAAACAGTTGCGTACCTTTATCTCCAAGCTGTAAAAGCGTGGCATGAAAAAGTAAGGATCACTGATGAAAGATTCACCCTGCATCTTAAGGTTCTTCAGTCGTTATTTTTTGTTTGTTTGTTTGAAATCAGTACCTATAGCTATTTATTCCAGCTAAGGGCTAACTAGTTGTCAGGCTCCTTGCTCGTAGAACCAGTGATGTCCCACTGGTTCAGTCAGAGCTGGGCTCTGGAACATGAGCAGAAGGTTTCTGGGTGGAGAGCTTTCCAGAGACACTGGTTGGTCAGAAAGGATGGTGCTTTTCTTTATAAACCTCTCTTGCCTTTCATTGAGGGGACCCTGATTGAGCAGGGAGGTTGTACTCGATGACCTCCAGTGGCCCTTTCCAGCCTTACCCATTCTGTGACCTCCTTGTTTAGGACTCATCTGTGATTTCAGGCTCATCTGGTTGGGGTGGAAGAAATGATCCGGCCCCAAGCTGGTGGCAGCCATGCCAGCCCAGAGCATGGAGAGGGAGCACTCCTGCCAGCAGCACGGCTGCTGGGTCAGGCTGGAGCAGGTGTGGAGGAGCCGTGGGGAGCTGCTGCACCTTTCCCTGAGAAGAGCTGTCCCTGGGGAGGAAAGGACAGCTTGTGCCAGTGTGTGTCCATATACCTGCATTGGTGTAGCTGTTAGGGTGAATAGATCTCCCTGTCTGCTCTGCAGATATTCAAAACCCTACAGAAGGGCCTGTAGCACCTGAGGTGTACATCTGTAAGACAGAAACTGCCCGGCAAGGCCTGGTGTGCTCCTCTTTCTGGAGAATTTGAACGAGGTAGTTGTGTTTGGCTTGGTCAAATCTTCCATCATGGCCTTCCTGCATGTGTTTTATCTCACCATGTACAGGCTGTCACAGAGCCCCTGAACACTTCACATGGGGATTCCCAAGATGGTTTGCTTTAGGGAATACACTCAGCAATGGTGAAAGCAGCTCCTTGCCCTTGGGACATGTTCCTGCCCTTCTCTGAAACACCCTGGGAGGCCCGGGAACATGCACATGGCTTGGGATCCTCCAGGGTGGGAAATACCTTTTCCTACTCCCTGGGCATATTGGAGACCCCCAGGCTGTGGGAGTGGGATTCAGGATGGCCACAGGGAGTGCAGCAGGGGGTTGTTACAGTCCACTATCCTACCAACCACTCTTGCAGGTGCTGGGCTATATCTATGTAATACACGAAATATGATCAAAAGGATTGTGCCACAAAGTGATACTAAGACGGCAGAGCACTAACACTGAGCTCTAACACTGAGCTCTAACACCTAAAGATGTTGCTGAGTGTAACGTCGCAGCCAGTTTTCCTCTTGGCTGGTGGAATCACTCTTTTATATTTATGTTCATTTGGGAGATCTATAAATATGTAAAAGAAAAAAAGCTCATCATCAGGCAGCTGTAGATGAGTTTTACTAATCCACAAATTCATTATTCAAGCATCTAAAAATACCTGGTCCTTGCTGAAAGTAGGGGATGATACTACAGGAGAAGGAGAAGTGGCTGTTACTGGTGATGTCTCATTTGCATGGAAAATTGTGGATGCCTTATGATTACAGCCAAGATTTTCCTGCTCAAAACAAGCAGCATACAGTGTGGTTATTGAGCTTGATGTAAGCAGACAGATCAGAAAATGTATAAATGCCTAATGGGAATATTTCTCATTAGCTCAACTGCCCCAGGCCAGAGGGGCTGGGAGGCTCTGATGTATCTAAATGAGCTTTGCAGAGTTACAGTTCTTAGGGCTGTCTTCATCTGCGTCAGAGCAATGATAAGTAAATGGGAATTCAGATGCCCTAGTAATGCTTGATAAAGCATGTTAGTGAAGGTGAAAAGTGACAGCCAAACCCAAAAATATTCTCAAGTTAGAAGAAAGGAAATTCACCCTGCTGTGGTTGGCGGTGGGAGGAGAAATTTGTGGTGTTGTGACTGTCCCCAGATGGAATCAGCAAATTCTGTTGTGTGTGTGTGTTTTTAGGGTCGTTCAATAGAAGAAAAAGAAATTCCCTCTACGTAACTGTGACTCTCCTCATTGTGTCAGTATTAATTCTAACGGTGGGCCTAGCTGCTACAACAAGAACCCAAAATGTGACTGTTGGAGGTTATTACCCAGGGGTTATTGTAAGTATAGAACTCCTAGGTAGGTCTAGAAAACTTATTGCCTACAAAGTCCCTTGTAATGCTGCAAATGTTATAAAGGGTGATCATGTCCTGAATATTTTGCTCAGCTACTTCATTGCCATTTGATTTATTTGTTTTATCATTATTTTGCACCTGCTGCTCATTCTCATGCAAAAATCCCACCCAAGTGGCAGCTTCCTCTGAGCTTAGGTAATAACATGCTTTTGAGCTAACGGTGTGACAGGTAAATGGGTTTATCTCAGTAGAAGCAACCTTAGAAGTTCTTTGTTTACATAGATCACATTAAGCCCAGGCAGAAGTAAGGCAAAGAGGGACCATAGGTGCCAAGAACAGTTGAGAGACCAGGTCTTGGAATACTGTTCATGTGACTTGTGGTCATGGAAGTTCACTTGCAGAAGTGTTTAATGATTTGGAGTCTCTGGATGAGAAGCTGTGGCAGCTTGCCAGGGGAGCATGTACTTCAAAGCTATGAGCACATCCATTTCTTCTTTTTGGTTATCAACAGCTGAAAAGGGGAAAGGACAATCTTGTTGCTTCAAATGGCTTAATTTAGAGAAAACTACTGATGTCCAGCCTTCCTGCTATTAGATCTATATTCTCCTGCAGAAGCATAAGGGACAAATACATCATGCCCCTCCTGGCATGAGCAAAAGTCTAACACAAACTGGAAAGCAGGTCCTGGTCTGTTCCTGTGCATGTCTGAGATATACTCAGAAAGAAGCACTGAACTTCAGTCAATTTGGGTGCTTTAACAGATTGAGTGTACCTACCAGCCCCCAGTTAGAGGTTTGTGGTGTAACAGCTATGGAGTGTTGCACATTTAATTTGGAGCCTTGAAACTAGTCCAGATAACTAGGTGGAGGCTTGTTCTTGCCTTATTGCTGTTTGATTTATTTGCCATGCATTGCTGGTCTCAGGGAACTTTATGCTTCTCTGTGACCAAGGTCTTCTACAAGATTATATCATTTATATGACTGAAGAAAGCCCCTTTTACAGCCATTAGTGTGGAACATTGTTGCGGATTACGTTGGGCCTCTTCGGTTTGGGTTTTCTGGTTTCTGCATTTAGGCCTGATCTTTTTTAGAGAAATATAGAAAGAAGGTGTTGAGGAGGGTTTCAGACGCTCCACACTTAGCCTACACCCTGTCAGCCTGAGTTGAACCTCGTGCTTCAGAGCAGGTCCTGCAGACTGATGCAGATGGGTTGAGTCTGTTGCTCACATCCCCTTGACATCTTCCATGCTATTTATGGACTGGGAACGTCAGCATCACAAACGCTTTTTTAGGACTTAGTCAACTCAGGGAATTAATGAATTCCTGGACTTGGGAAAGGCATTGAGTTACTTTATTCAGAGGCACCCTGGCAATTTGTGTTCGCCACCAAATTCCTCCTCTCAGTTCGTTAATCCACTGCATGGAAATGTGTGATGACCTCACCTGTCTCCCTGCACAGGAAAACATTTCAGTGTGCTTCTGGATGCTTCAGCAGGTGCTTAAAATAGCCCATGTTTCATAACAAGCTGAGATTTCTCCCTTTACTGGGAAAAAGGGCTTGCTGTGGATGCTTGAGTACATGTTGAGCTGTCCCTGAGCAGGTGACTTCCATAGCCCTGAAGAAGTAGTTCCTTGCAGCTCTTGTCATCCAGAACCTCACACTGTTGGGCCTGCAGGCATCTCCATCAGGGATTCTGTGCACTGTTAGTGGTACATCACTGTTAGTCATAGCCTGAGTACTCTGCATTGGTAGGTGAGGTTAGGAAAAAATAGAGTGAGAAGTCTGCTTGTGTGCTGGGTGACTTCTTGGTGTGTGGACCAGTTCCATGGTTGGAATCATCTTATGGGACATAGAATTACAGAATCACAGAATATGCTGAATTGGAAGGGACCACTGAGTCCAACTCCTGGCCCTGTGCAAGGATCAGACGGTGTGCCCAAGAGCTTTATCCAAATGCTTCATGAACTCAGACATCAGAGGTCTCATCGCTGCCGTGCCTAATGCACCATTCTTTGCTCCTTCAACTTGTGTTCCTTGTGTCCTCTTGTGTGAGGAGGAGGCATGCAAAGAAGTGACTGTCTAATGCAGAGGATTATCTTCCCAGGCCTCTTCTTCCAAGGAAGGCCAGAACCAGGTACTGGAGACCATCCACACATGAGTGAAGTTTTGTTTGGTTGGGTTTTTTGAGTATTAGACATTGTTTTTTTTCCAAACCAACTCAGTTCCTCATTGATACATCTGGAGAAGCTGAAGGAGAGGGTCCAGTGACATGTCCTGTAGACAGGCTGCCTTCACTGTCCTCCATGACCACCCACACCTTCACGACTACATCAGTGAACGCCCCAGATGTGTCTCTGTGGGAAGTGTCACCTGTGCCTGGATGATTGACCTGGGATAGGGAAGCCTGGGGTACAACAGTGATGCTCAGCAGACAAGAGTAATGACCAGGTGCAGGGAGCAAGCACCCTTATGAAGTGAGATTGTGAGATACTTGTGTTGTCTCCAAGTTATAACAGCTTGCAGAATCTGTGTAAACAACTGACCTCTCTTAAGCTTTCACTGCCAAACCTCTTCTGTGATGGTTCCTTGCCAAAGATGTTGGCTTCAGGCTGGAAAAGCACATTCATTTTTTGTTCCATCCTCCTTTCAGACAGACATCCCAGGGGATCACATCCACCAGCAAATCATGCAATTGATGGAGATTACTAAGATCTTTGTCCTGTCCATAGAAGAATGAGTAGTTTTTCCATTAATGCAATGAGAATTCCTGTCAGTGAGACTCCACTTATTTATTAGTTCTTCACTTGCTGGATGTGCAGACTTGCTCAGATTTCTTCTTTATGAATTATCTGAGATTACCTGAAGTATTTCACCTTTTGATTTGAGGCTGCTCTGAAAGACCATGTGGATATTTCTCTTATGGATAGAGCTCAAACAGCACACAACATTTTTCTGGAGTCTTTGCCTTAGGTGTGTGTTGCCACACAAGTTCCTTCTGCTAAACATCATCAGACTGAAAATTATGCCTGGATCCACATCACTGTTAATGCCTGGATCTCACAGGTTTTGTGTTTAGAATTGAGCTATAAATCTCCTGTTACTTGAGGAAGGTGGGAATTGTTGCTTGCCCAAGCAATACCAATCCCAGAAACTCTGGCAGATCAGTTTGGGGCAGTTCAACAGTGCCCTGGGTCCCTGCCCTGCCTGTCTGCAACTCCAGTGGTAAGCAGCCCCTGGCTTCATTGCTGTGCTTCCCACCGGGGTAGTTTGTTTCTGATGTGGGGACAGTGGTCTCCAAGAGCTCTGAGTGAAAGGCAGGCAGGAGGGAAGCAGCAGCTGGATCAGCTGCTCTGCTTCAATCCCAGCTGCCCTGGTTGCCCACGGCACTGCACCAAAGGGGACTGGGATTAAGCAGGGCAGGGGAAGATCTAAGCCCAACTTTTCATCACATTTGTGTCTGCTATCTTTGCACATGCCTCTGCGTGTTAGTACTGGATTTATTAAACCTTTGTTTTCTATTCCTGGATCTTAAAATATCAATTCCAGATTAGTTGTCTCATTCTTGAATCACTGCAGTTTGTCTTGTGCTTTATTCTGCTTCCTCAGGAGTTGGCCAGTTATTGGATATTCTCACCCAGATCTTCACTGTCCCCTGGTCTGTTGTCTGGATTTGCACCTGTTTCATGTGAAAGGTCCAACTGTAGGACTTTCCTGGCATTTCTCATTTTGCCAACTCATGAAGTGGAGTTGGATGTGCTCTAGACCAACGAAAGACCTTTCTCTGCATGACACAGAAGTACTTCTGCATCTCCCCTCATAGTCTCCGGTTCCTCCTTGGAGTCCCTGTTTGTGGCCTGGCTGAGGGGTGCTCTGTCCTAGAAACTTCTATTTAGCATAGCTAAATAGCTTAAGGCTGTGGAGAAAGGAGGTGAAAAATCACACTCCTGGCTGACTTCAATGAGCTGAAATAAGTGTTGTCAGTTGTGGCAGCATGAAAAGACGCTTTTGCTGCAGTAGCTTATTCTGTTGTCTGGATTGGCATTAGTTCTTCTGGTAGAAGACCCTGGTAGATGAATCCTCACCTCTGGAAATGAGGGAGGAGTAGGAGAAGGTAGAAAACTGCTAAATCTTCCAAAGTATAAGTCTCTCTTATTTCATACTTCACATCAAGAAAGTCTCTGAGTTAAAAACTAAGTTGCTTGCTCCCAGGCTCGGTGAGGCTGCAGAAGCCTGGTCCTGCAGGTGTTAGTGCTGTGGTCCTGCAAGGTTTGCATCTGGAGACTCCTGGGTGCTGATAGGGTTGTTCCAAGACAGCAGTGCACATCCTCATCCACCAGCCATTACTCAGCATCACTGGGGCGGGGATGGAATTTAGAGCTCATCCTTTTGGTTTGTACACATGCTTTTAGTGCCATATGTGGGGTACACCTGACAGCTCCTGCTAGTGAGACTCCACTGACTCCTTGCTGAGGAAAAGTGCTCACACATCGGCAGTGTGTTCTTTTGCTGCTTCTGGATTTAATTGTATCCTGTATGTCTGTAAAACATTGGCTATCATCCTGATCTAACAATACATTGTTTTTCAGCTTGGTTTTGGGTCATTTCTTGGAATAATCGGATCAAACTTGATAGAAAACAAAAGGCAAATGGTAAGTTCTTTATAAAAACTTCTCTAAAAAAATGACAGTAACTCAAGTATTGTATGTAAAGAGTATTATTGGTTTTCCTACCTCTTCCAGGGTAGTATTGCATACCTTTTGAGAACTAGAGATGGTTTCTGTCAGCCCAGGAAAGCAAGGTTGTTAACCCTGATATTTTTAATTAAAACAAATGTTCAAGGAAGCACAAAGTGACTATACACACTCTCATTGAACTTGGTGGGACTTGTCTTAAAGAGCTTGAAATTGAGCATTTGGAGTTTTCGAGTAGTCAGTGCTTCACAGACTAATGCCCAACGGCTTCTCTTTTGAGCTGTCACAGTATGTGATACATAGTACAGTAAATAAGATAAAAATAATGTACTTATTTTAAATCTTTTAAAATAAATACTTAGAGGCCCAGGACTCTGGAGGAATTGCTTTTGGCTGCCTTCTATTCTAAGCAGAGGTTAGAGAAGAAGATCAAGCAGCTGGTGTAACAACCACTCTGGAGGTGAAAGCCCTTAGAGAGCCCAGCAGAAGTCCTTCCCGAGGACAGAAGTGCTCAGAGCTGTCTGCTCTACAAATGTCTACAGTATAAGTCACTTGAGATATCCTCATGACAAAAAGCACAAAGAAGACTGGTGTAACTGAAAAGCAGCCAATTTCTCCAGCACTGCTGGTTAACACGGCTGTTGCTGGTGCCTGTTTCCACATACCTCTTCCAGTAAGAAGGAAACGCAAGAAACTTTGCATACTGTAGAGCAGCAACTGGGGACCTTAAAAATGCAGGAGATGCTGGCTGGACCAGATGTGCAGCCCACAGTGCTCTTGGGTTCCCTCCCTGTGCTGCAAGGAGCGTTTTGTGTGCTGGGGCTGGGAGCAATGTTCAGAACAGTGAACATGCAAGTAGCACAAACCAGGGGAGACGATCACAACTGAGCTTGTGCTGGGGATGGAGCTGGCCCAGATTACCCATATTGGCAAGCACAGGACACTTGCCTTGCCACAAGACACTTGTGGACTTGGCTGGGTCTTTGATGGCATCTCGCAGATGACCCACATCTTGCTGCACATGCCTAGAGGTAGGGACTGTAGTGCTTGGAGATGTCAATAACAGGGCTTAGGGCAGGGGGAAGACTTTTGGGAGAATTTAGCAGAAGGTGTGGGTGGAGAAAGATCAGTAGAAGTTGGTACCTGATGCAGTCCTGGCAGGCTGTGGAGCTCAGTCTTTCCAAGCCTGTTTTCTCTGTGTGCTGTACATGGCTGTCCAGAGGTAGGATGTGGGGAGGAGCAGTCCAGCTCCTGGATCACCCTGTGAGCAGATCTCTCCTGCCTCAGCTGGTCTCTCCCAGGAGAGCAGGTGCAATCCCCCTCCCCAGTGGTTTCCCCATGCTCTGGCAGTGACATCCCTGCAGTGTTCCTGGTAAGAGGTTGCAGAGGGCTGAGGGAGATCGTGCTGTCCCTGCAGCCTGTCCCACTGGGCTGCTACTGCTTCTGCAGGGGTGGAGCTGCCTCTGGGAGGGTGCTCAGGGATGTGCAGGGTGTGCTGCTGACCAAGGCTAAGGCATGTTGGCCCAGCTGCAGAGGGAATTGGGAGAAATTCCTGCCTGTCCAAATCCAGAGGCTGGGCTGTGCTGCCACAGTCTTTGCTTTGCAAATAGTGGGCTCCCTGCGGAGCCAGAGGGAGAGGGATGAGGCAGACCCTGCAGGAGGAGACATCTGCCTTTCCCACAGTCAAACAGGGTGCAGGGGAGGTGAGCTTCCCAGTGGATATTTTTTGTTGTTTTTCACCCTGGCTCTGCAAGAGCAACATGTCCTGTTCTTTCTGTCCTAGCAGGGTTTCAGCCTCTTGCTGGTGGTGTATTCACAGCATGTCAATGTCTGTCTGAGCAAGGACCATGTTGTGCTAGTCCTGGACTCTTCACAGGAGTGCCCACGAGTGACAGCGTGGCTCTTACTTGCCTGTTTGGTTATTCTAAGAAGCCCTGGGCAGCCTGTGTTTGATCTTTTCATCTCTCTATCATTGTGTGTCCTAAAAAGCACACAGGACTCAGCTTTGCAGGGACTGCGTCACTGCTGGCTCGGCTGGCAGCGAGCGTGTCTCCACTCTGACCGCAGAGAGGACATGCAGTAGCTGTCACTTATTGTCCCTGTGCTTTAGTCACACCTCCTGCTTGCCCAGGAGCATTTTACAGTGGCAGCTTCATCTATTACATGTTTCCATAATGCCACTGGCAGTGCAGGATTTACTTTTTTTATGTTCTGTGAACTTCCCCCGTGTCCTAGTTTGCTCAGAGGCAGCCTGGGTCTGGCTTGTTATGCAGCTGAGGGCAGGAAAAGCTGAAAGCAACTTCTGCAGCTGTGTTCTTGTGCATATTTCTGTCCATAAGGTGATTGGGAAGTGTGAGGAGTTGAGCAAGATAGTGTGGCTGATGGGGAGAGCTACCATGAAGCAGCACTCACTCCTTACTTCTCTCCAGGCTGCTGACAGGAACAGACCTCTCTGGTTTTTCCCGCCCAAGCATATTGGTTTTCATGCCATGCATCCACAATTCCCACTTGTCCAAGGAAGGGAGAGCTTTCTTCCCCCCAGGGAGGCCCAGCTGTGCTGCAGGCAGCTCTGACCACAGCCCAGCTGCCCACTCAGCAGTTTCCAGCTGAGGAGTCAGCAGTTTGTGTGGCTTTATGACAGTCATCCGTGCCATGGAAAAGTGAGAACCAGCAGCTTCAAAACCCATGACTGGCTGTACTGTTGCCTAAAGGGAACCTCAGCCCAGGACACTCCTGCTTGGTGGTTCCTGCACTGTTTGAACACAGTTTGGCTTTTCTTGTCCAAATGCTACTCAGTGTGGCTGACTTCCTCAGGAGTGAAGACCAATCCATAACATCACACAGCTCTTAAGAGGGACTTCTGCTTGCTACAGTAACAGTATTATCAACCCCAAATAAAAAATCTTGGAGGCAAGTTGAAAACTGACATTTTTTTAAAAATAATTTGTATATTTCTATTTGCTGTTTGATTTTTCTTCATCATAAATTCTCAGTATTTGGTTTTCAGGCTTTTCTTTCTCTGGCTGAGAGAAAGGAAACTGTGTAAATAAAGTGAGCAAACTCATTTCTAGCATTAGATCCTTATCTCCTGGTAGGGCTGTTATGAAATTATCATCATTAACCTTGTATTTATTTTAAACAACCATATTAGCAGCTCCTATCTGCAAGCAGGGATGACCGACAAATACCCTAATTGTATATATTTAGGTTTTGGCTCACTTCCCATCTCCAAGGCTCATGCTATTTAGGGAAAATATCCTCTTTTAATGTGTGTATGAAGAAAAGGACAGTACAGAGGAAAACTAAACTTGCTACAAAATAAGCCATAAACCCCATTTCTTCCACTGAGACTGTGAAAAGCTGCACTTTCTCTCCTTGTATGATTTCACTGGTTTAGTGACAGTGGAGACAGTGCGGGTCTGTACTGTGAGTTGGGATCCAGATGTGGAGATGGTGGAGCTGAGTGGGGAGGAAATGCAGGTGTTTACAGCTGACAGAAACAGCATCCCAGTGTAGGATCTGATCCTGGAAAACTTGTCACCTGCTGCCATCTGCAAGTAGTTTGTGGCACAGCATCTAATATTCCAGTCACAGCTTGTTACTGGTGACCACAACGTGCTCGTACTGTCACTGGGATCATTTCATGTCTTGAATACTTGTCTCATCTAGAAAACCATTTTATTTTGTCTCATTTTGAAGCTAACTGAAGTAATCAGGGACCATTTCCACTGTCTCAAGCAACCCCTTCTGCATCTCCACTCGTTGCTCAAGCTGACCTGGTCTGCACACAGAGGTTGCTGGAGGAATCTCTGTTTTCATGTAGGGACATCCAGGTAAAACCTAAAAATCCTGAGATACTTTAAAAACAGACATAAGATCCATCTGGATTGTGTTAGGGAATAGTTAAGGACAGTGGTAGCCAGAAGAGGTGTATCCTCAGACTAAGTTTAGCCTCTTGGAATCATAGAAAAACCTGCATTACTATCTCAAGTCCCCAGAGAACCATCCTGGCACAGGGCTGCTACTCCAGCTGCTTTGTTGAAGCAGACACACATCCCACTGCCTTCAATGAGACCAGTCTGTGCAGCCCAGGCAAACATTTGGGTCATTGATTGCCTGAGGGCTTATTGACTGTGGTTTACATATCCTTGTGGAGAGGGCACAAATCACTTGGTTGTGGAGCGGCAGATGATACTTTGCTTGTTTTCCCTTCTCAGCTGGTTGCATCGATCGTCTTCATCAGCTTTGGTGTCATTGCTGCCTTCTGCTGTGCCATAGTAGACGGTGTCTTCGCTGCCAGACACATTGTAAGTGCCTCCAGGAAAACACAGGCCCTGCAGTGCTTTTACTCTGGGAAAACAAGTGATGGGGTCTGCAATCCTGTATTGGGACACATCAAACCCTGTAAATATATGGCATGTGCTGAATGCTTATGTGTTAAATGATAAGCTTTAGAAAAATGTATCTTTTTCAAAAGATATTTTAAAATTAGCAAAAATAATTAAGATCTTGAAACTTTTTTTGTGTATGCTTTATGTCTGTACTGAGTGTCACAACTCCTAAGATGTAATGTGAATTACAGCCATTGCCAAGGGACAAAATACAAGCAGTAGCATCTTCTTTGTTTTAAATGTAGGCAGAGGCAGTTCTTAATGCAGAGTCAACCACTGTATAATGAAGCAATTTCATACTAAGCTCATTAAAGCATTAGTCTAAACAAGAAACACTTGTTCTAAGTTTCCATTTAGTAACTTAAAAAAAGATGAACTACTGGTGTCATGTCCAATCACTAGTACAGTGGCAAGTGCAAAAGCTTCAGTTATTAGTACAGAAATGAAAAAACATGATTCCATTTCAGCTTTTTAATTCAAATTTTAAAGTTCAGACAGATTTTTTCCCGAAACTCTGCAGTTTGCTGACTTTTTTTTAAATTTTTGGCAAAATGGGATTAAAAAGAGAGATTTGGGTTTTGTTTATGATCAGAATGCACAGGATTTTCATACGGTCTGAATTACCCATGAAGTGGAACCCCCCTGTGCCAGCTGGCTCATTATTCTCCTTGTAAAGCTGTCTCGCCTCTCCTGCCCTGAGTGTTCCCATGGTGGAAGGGTGGCTGGGTGGAAGGATTTGCTGGCAGAGCCAAGGGCAGCTCTGCTCAGATGTGTGATGGGTGTCCATCTGTCTGGATGCAACCACAAGTCTTGGCCATCTCCGATTCCCCACGCAAGGCACGTGAAGCGTTAGCTTTGATAAAATGGTGAAGCTCCTTTGACTCCTGGCTGTGTGGGTCTGAGCTCTGGGATTTTTAGGTGCTGACCTCAAGGCGTGGGTGGTGGCATGAGCTGGCAACTCCTCCCAGCTGGCCCTGGGGGTGTCTGCGTGTCTGAGGCAACCAGAGCTGAGCAGGTGGGGTGACAGGGGCTCTAGTTTCTGCCTCCTGATGAACAGACAGGCTTTTTGGCCTCACTGTACCACCTGACAGTGGAAAATGTCAGTCTTGCTGGAGATATGCTCCCTCACCCTCTGCTGCTGCTGCCCTGCCACCCCGAGCTTTGGATCAGGCACCCAGAGCACCAGTCTGGCTGCTGCTGGGAAGGGCTCCTCGCTCCAGGTACACCTGGAGTGTTACCTTCTCTGAGGCTTCACCCTGGAGACCGATCTGCCCCAACAGGGGCCATTAATGCTTGTTTGTTTGCAGGATGAGTCATTGGTAATCCTCCAGAGCTTTCCCACAAGTCACCAGAGAGCCCAGGGAAGAAATTTTTCAGCAATTAATGAGAAATTGTTATGAGTCAGTGTGAAGAACCCTCAGAAACATGTCAGGCAGCTCTGGGATGTTTGGGGCAATGAGGAAAGAATCCTTCAGGATGGCCACCATCACCCAAATGAGCCCAGCTTAAGACCCTGCTCCTCCTGTGCTAGTTGGAACAAATACATCCCTCCAAGGACCAGGGTCAAACATCACCCAAGGCTCAGGCAGGTGGCTCAGGGCAATCACTGCATGGAGGTTCTGGTGTGAGAGCAGAGTCTCTCTAAATTTCCCCAGACTCTTTAGGTGAGTTTTTTTGTTTTGCTGCAATATTAATCCTGCTGCCTTTCCTCTGTCAGGACCTGAGGCCGCTGTACGCGGGGCGATGTCAGTACTACTCCAAGAGCACGACCCCACCAGAGGTGAGAGCAGGTTTAGCTGTGCTGTCTCCATGAAGGGAGGCAGCATCTGCTGCTGAAATGTCCTCCTGGAGGTCTGAAAAGTGAGGAGAGGGTGGGAGACTGGGCCTGAGTTGGGAGCAGCATGCTGGGAGGGCTCAGTGGGTGAATTCCTCTGTGCTTGGTACTGCCTCATTAGCGAAGGAGCAGATGGAGAGAAGGGGATGTGGGATAGGAAAATACACCAGTTTCTGTAGATCTTCAGCTGTGCATTCATTACAGAAGCAAGGTGGTGGGTTAAGAGTTCAGACAGCAGTAATTTCTGTGGGTATGAGCAACATGTACCAGCCTCTGTACCTCTGCTATTGTATTCTCCAAAGAGAAGCCTGTTTGGCATGGATGATCCTGCCACGTACTGACAGTGCTTATGGACACCTTTGTCTGCCTTTGCTGTGCCCTGATTGACTCTCAGAGTTTTCCTTGCAAGTTCCCAATTAGTTTTGAATAACCACTATATTGCAAATTAGAATGCCTGCTTCAGGTGCTAAGTTAAGTACTACCCAGTGGCATTGGAGGGGTCCACTCTCTTTTCAGGCCAAAGCCTGTCCATGTGACCTTGGCTGTTGCCACCCACGGGCAGACAATTAACCACTTTGGTCAGTTATGCACTAATATGGAAATCTTGCCCTCAGTTTGTATCATGCTATTGACAACTCTTTGCTGTGAGTTGCAGTGTGGTGAGGGCTGTTAGCTCAGCAAGGTCGTGGCAGCTTGTAAGAGTTGCAAAACCCCCTTCCTGTGCAGGCATGTGATTATCTGTGAGTTCCCCACAGTGAAAGGAAATGCTGGTGTGCTTGAGTCCAGTGCATCTTTATTCCAGTAACTGTGAATTTTGTAGGAGCAAGATAAGAGAAAATCAGTCCAGGGCTATCTTCTGGAGATCAGTGCAAAATCTACATGTAGAGCAAGCCAAATAGCAGCAGAAACTCTGTTTGGGGATTATGTCCTTATGTGCTTTATGTATTTTTTTCTGTATTCACACAGGCGATCTGTCACCCACAACGCCGTGCCCCCTGCACACCAAAAATAAAAACCAATACCTGCTTTTGCTGTGACCTGTACAACTGTGGGAAGTAAGCAAAAAATGCCACTCTTGGCCGTGGGAAGAGCGAGCAGGTGTCTGGCCTGCAGGTGCCTGAAAGGCCAGGATAGTAGTGGTTAATGGCAGTTATTGTGGAAAGGGATCTCAGGCTGTGGTTACCACCCACAAGGAGTCCCAGACAAAAGCTAACCAAATAAAGACGGGTGTGAAGTACACCAAAGGCATCCCAGCTATGGGTGAGCATGGTCTGGGCCAGCCCAGCTGGAAAAATGAAGAGGTCAGGAATTTCCATTACTTTCATGCTTGGTGTCCTCCCCAGTTTTTCCCCCTGTTGAGGGGAAAACCTTAATTCTCTGTTGGCACTGCTTGCTCACTGGGGTTTGTTTTGTTTTAGAAGATTATGGATGTATTTGTCACTATTTCATTACCCAGCTGGCTGACAGGGAGGAGTGTTCATAAACCTCTCTGTCTGGAGAATCTTTTATGGTCACACGGGGTTGGAAGGTGAACCAGCACTTTGCAAAGATGAGTCAGAAGGTGCTACCAATCGAGAGCCACCACAGAGTGATCACAGCCAGATTTGGTTCCTGTGCCTAAGCCAGCCTAGCATACAGCATGTGCTGCTTGTGTCATGTGGAGTGTCTAATGTGTGTCAGCAAGCAATTAATAAATTGATTTTTTTTAGTGCTGGCTCTTGCCTAGGGCTGTTTCAGGCTTTGCATTTCTCACAGTACTTAGTTGGGCTGGCCCCCACTTAAATCATTGACTGTGGTGGAGGAAGATCAAAAGCTGCTCTTGGGAGAGGGTGGGTGGTTCCCCGTGCTGGGAAACGTGATCCCTGGTCTCTGTAGGACTTGGTTTTATGTGAAAGCCACTGCAGAGGGGTGAAGCTCATGGCTTTCTTTGCAGTTTACAGAACACAATCCCTTTTTACTGGCTGAAGAGACTGATACACAGAGAAGTGACTGGAACAGAAAAGCTTGAAACTTTTCTATATTTATTTTTCTTTTGTTTCGGGATTTTTTTGCCCCAGTCTGACTGGTTCAGGGTCCTGTCTCTGACCCATTTTGCTCTCTCTGATATGAGATACCAGTTGTTACCATCTTAATCTTGCTTAGTACCACAAAAATATCCTGCACTGAGAAAGTGCTGGTTCTTTTGGGATCTCATTAAGAAAGGCACGGACACTCAAGACTGGTATGGAAAAAGTGAGGGCAGTCTTACATCTTTCCTGATTTCTGAGCCCCTTCCCACTGATAAGTACATGCTGTACTTCTCCAAACAATGCAGAATGTTCTCGTTGGTGCTCCTAGGCTCACTGAGAGCTCAGAGCTCTCACACATTTCCATAGAAATGAGCTCTTGCAAGCAGCACATACAGGTTGTATTGTTGGAGGTGGTCATGGTGTGTGCTTGGGTCACCCAGAGGTCATGCCAGCCAACATGCAGGTTTTTGTGACCTGTGGTTATGCCCTGTCTCAATTCTGCTTGAAATCCCTGTCTCCTGGTTGCAATGTCTCCTGCAGTGGCCTGCTACAGTGGAATATGAGAAAAAAGAGTAGGAGTAGAAGTCAAAATTGAGTAATGAGGAAATGAAGGCATCTCTTGTGAAAGGGGCCAGGTTCCTGAAGGCCTTATGGAGTCTGTTGGGAACCTGAGCCTGGATCTCCTGCCTGATCTTAAATATGATCTTGTTCTTCCCCATTTCCTCAGAGCCTTTGTGCAGTTTCAGCCTAACCCTGTATGTGAGCTGGGACATAAGTCACTCATAAGCTCTTAGTATTGTTTGTCCCTGAGAAATGTGTTTTATGAAGGGGAATTTCTGTAGCCCAGTACCTCTGGTAAGCTATGCTAAAAGCCAGCCTGTGCCCTGCCCAGCAGTCAGAGAGAAGTCATTCCTGAAGAATCGTGCTGTAAGACTCCAGTCTATATGTTACAGGAGCTGCTTTTGTTTTTCCAAAATAATGACCTAACTGGATTCAACTGAGTTTTCTCCATTTCTTTTCTGCGTGTGGAAAAGCTTAAAATGCAAGTAGAAAGACCTCTCCTTGCCAGGGTGCCAGGGCTCCAGCCAGCCCTTGTAGAGCTGCAAAGGGTGGCAGCTGGAGCAGGGCACAGAGCTGGATGTGCCCTGTGGCCAGCTGTGCTGCCCTGTGCCCATGCCATCCAGCTGTGCTGCCCTGTGCCTGTCCCACCCCGCTGTGCTGTACTGGACCAATCCCACCCCGCTGTGCTGTACTGGACCCATCCCACCCAGCTGTGCTGTCCTGTGCCCATGCCATCCAGCTGTGCTGTCCTGTGCCCGTCCCACCCCACTGTGCTGTCCTGTGCCCATGCCATCCAGCTGTGCTGTCCTGTGCCCGTTCCACCCCGCTGTGCTGCCCTGTGCCCGTCCCACCCAGCTGTGCTGTCCTGTGCCCGTCCCATCCAGCTGTGCTGTCCTGTGCCCGTCCCACCCCGCTGTGCTGCCCTGTGCCTGTCCCACCCAGCTGTGCTGCCCTGTGCCCGTCCCACCCAGCTGTGCTGCCCTGTGCCCGTCCCATCCAGCTGTGCTGTCCTGTGCCCGTCCCACCCCCCTGTGCTGCCCTGTGCCCATCCCACCCAGCTGTGCTGCCCTGTGCCCGTCCCACCCAGCTGTGCTGCCCTGTGCCCGTCCCATCCAGCTGTGCTGTCCTGTGCCCGTCCCATCCAGCTGTGCTGTCCTGTGCCTGTCCCACCCTGCTGTGCTGTCCTGTGCCTGTCCCATCCAGCTGTGCTGTCCTGTGCCTGTCCCACCCTGCTGTGCTGTCCTGTGCCCGTCCCACCCCCCTGTGCTGTCCTGGGCCTGTCTCACCCAGATGTGCTGTCCTGTGCCCATCCCATCCAGCTGTGCTGCCCTGTGCCCATCTCACCAGCTGTACTGTCCTGGGCCCATCCCATCCAGCTGTGCTGCCCTGTGCCCATCTCACCAGCTGTACTGTCCTGGGCCCATCCCATCCAGCTGTGCTGCCCTGTGCCCATCCCATCCAGCTGTGCTGCCCTGTGCCCGTCCCACCAGCTGTACTGTCCTGGGCCCATCCCACCCAGCTGCTCTGTGGCTGTGAGGAGCAGCCAGCACTGCCCTGAGGGGCAACTGATGCTCCTTGAGGCACAGACTGATTTCCTTGGGTAATTCCAAGTCTGCTTTGTCCTTGTGAAGCCTCCAGGGGCTCTATGAAGATTTTATATGATAGAAATCACTGGCAGACTCAGACTCAAGGTCATTTGGGTATTTGCAGACTGTCTTTGTTTCAGATCTAGCAGGATTTATCCCCACTCCCTCGGTAGTAAGGTCCAGGCTATCACTGAATTGCAGAAGTGCTTAGGTTTTACAATGTGTGGTGCAGGTTTTTCTCTTTTTTTTTTCTCCTAATCTAGCAGAGTAGAGATTTCTGGAGGCTACTATGAATACATTGATGTCAGCAGCTGCCAGGACATCATCCACCTTTACCACTTGCTCTGGTCCGCAACAATTCTGAACATAGTGGGCCTGTTCCTGGGGATCATTACAGCAGCAATCCTTGGAGGCTTTAAAGACATGGTAAGAGAGTATCAATTTCTGTGTGCCTTAAGGAAAAAAAATCAGGCAAAATGCCTTTTAGAAATAATCATGAGAACAGCTAGTGGCATTTCAATGCAAATGATCTATGTATCACTGCAATCAGGGTGAAAAGGAGGGCAGGATATAACTGAGGAGAAAGGGAAAGTGATTCACTTTTCTGATCTTGTGTCACCACCTGAGCACAGTTAGAAAAGATGAACAGAACTGGGAGATGGTATTTTCAGCAGGAACCTTCTCAGAGGTGTTGGCAATACCAGGATGAATAAAAATAACCTTCTTCTTAAAAATTGACCTTCCTTTTCATAGCATTCACATTCTACAAGGAAATGTGTGGTGGTTGCTTGTGAATTATTGATTTTATAGTAGTAGTAGAGTTCTGAGCTTTACAGGCTGTTTAAGCAGCTGTGTTAGGCTGAAACTCTCCATCTAGTTTCTTCATGGTGTGGAATATGGGAGGATGAACTGTGGATCAAACCCAAAATTCAGATAATGGATAAAACACTGTTCTAACAGTGTGAGCTTTAAAACTTCCTCACTTAACCAGGCTACCTTCCATGCAGTTCTGTTCTGAATAGCACAGATCAGTGGGGAGAACTGAAAACTCAACAGCTACCCTTGGGGTTTTATCAGTCTCTTGTGACTCATTTGGAATAATACAAAATGAGACACACAGAAAAGAGCATTTGTTGTTCTTGCTATCTATTTTTCTTACAAAGAAATCTTGGGCCGTGCACTATGGGTGCCTTATTTCAGAACTCTGAACTCTTTTCAGACTCACCAGTATCTTCCCAAATAAAGCAGGAGACACATTCCCAGCTGTGCATCATAGCCCTTTGAGATTTGATCCACCCCAGAGAGTCTCTAAACCTACGCAAAAAAAGATGTATAGAAATGTTTGTGAACAGCAGTACAAGAGGAGTTGAAATATCTCAAAATGCACTGAATAATAGAGTAATGGGAATTAATGGATCATTTTTCCTGCTTGTGAAGATGCAGATCTGTTTTGTCTGAGTACTGGGGTGCACTGGGCTATTACCAGCTTGTTCTGTAGAATCTGAGAGGGAACAATGATGCCTGAAGAACGAAGTGAGCTCAGGACTTGGCTGCTGCCTGAGAGGGAACCAGATTGCCAGTTGCTAATTCAACAGAGTTGAGGTCTAAAGTCACAGTGCTCCTCTAAATCATTTCTGCTTTCATTCAGCTGTCATTCTTCTATGACTTGGTTAGTAGCCTGAAATTCTTTCCTTTTGTTTTAACAGACTCCCTCCCTCCCTACACTGAACTGTACGGTTGAAAATGCACACCCTTCGGTGTCCTACTACTCAAGGCCACAGGTGACATCTTACAACACCTACTACCACAGCACTCCTCACCTGCCTCCCTACTCTGCATATGACTTTCAGGTGGGGAACGTTACAGGATGTTTCCTTGTTTAGCAGCAAGGTTAAATCCAGGCAGTCCTGAAGGATTCTGGAGACCTGTCTTCCTGTCATTCACACAGTTTAATTTTCTTGTTCCTGTAGCAAATGCCAAATCTTTCCTATTAGGCATTGGTCCTTGGTAGTTGTCACGTGAAAGGGAGGAGGGAGACAGAACAAGCTGCAGCAGTTACCCTCACAGAGACGCTGGCATTTTTCTCTCTCCTACTGGAGTTTAAACTCCAAACACTTTTTATACCTTTTTTTTTTCTTTCACGTGGTTTGTATGACTAAAAGTCAATCCTTTAGTGGGTGATACAGATGTCCAAGGGGAGGTGGCTCCTTTTAGCAGTTATAGAAGATATCCCAGAGGGGGGGCCGTGCTATTTCTTAACTCTCCACCCTTTGTTAATCTCATCAGTTTGAAAACTTTTTGTTTTCTGCTGGAGCACCCCTCCAGGGGCTGAGGCATCTTCCTCAACCCATCAGGCCTTATCAGGGGCCATCACCCCACAGTAGAGCTCTCTCTTACTAAGGCAATATTTTCCTAAAGCAGTCTTTGAAATGAAGGCAACAGAACCTGCTGCCTACCTGCCTTGCCCATGGCTCAGGCCATGTTAAAAGTAGGCATTGACACTGGCATCTGAGGGCTTAGGTGCTATATTTTTTTGGGCCAACTGCTGTGTTTGAGAGACAGTTGAGCTATTGGAGACAAACTTTTTGAGCTCCTGAAAACACATGATGCCTGAAAAGGTATTTTGTAGTGAGTTTTTTCCATGTGCTTCAGCGGGTCTAAGAGCAGTCTCTGCAAACATCACCTCTGCTGTAATGCATCCCTTCCTCTTTGAGTCATGGTACTGTGCTGTTGGAATGTCCTTGTGAACATTGCTGTCAACATCCACTTGAAGTAGATGATGGCATTTCCTCCTCAGCTCTTCTGTCAGATGGAAGCACCACAGTGGTGATGATAACACATTTTCTTTGCCACCATGTTGAAGGGGGTGTGGTGCTTGGGCTCTGCCCCAGCGTGCTGTGGTGCATCCAAGCACAACAGGTCACTCTGCAGGTGGCCTGTTCAGGTGGCCAACAGCAGCACAAGTCCACGGTGTGTCAGTGGCCAGAGGAGTTGTTATGGTTTGGCCTCAGCCAGTTGGCCCCACACTTGTTTACTCCCCCACTGTGGGATCGGGAAGAGAATCAAAAGGGTTATTGTGAGAAAATTTGTGGGTCAAGATAAAGACAGTTTAGTAGGTAAAGCAAAGACCATGTACCCAAGCAAAGCAAAAGGTCATATGGTCTGGGATATCCCTTGGGTTAATTGGGATCAGCTGTCCCAGCTGGGTTCCCTCCCAGCTCCTTGGCCCCCATGTCCCTCGCTGGTGGGGTGGGGTGAGAGGCAGAAAAGTCCCTGGCTCTGGGTAAGCTGGTCAGTGATAAGGAAAAAATTCCTGAAATATCAACAGTGTTTCCTGCACAAGTCCAATCCACAGCCCCCTACCAGCTGCTATGAAGTAAATTAATTCTTTCTCAGCCAAAACCAGCACAGGAGCAAATGGAAGTAACTGAATTGTTATTTGTATGTACACGTTTTGCAGCTGTGAAAGTTGAAATGTTAATTTTGAACTGCTTGGTAATCAAGTATCACTTTGCTGAGGTCCTTGAGGTTGTGGTTACATTTCAGCCTCCTTGCTGTCTCTCTGCAGCATTCCAGCGTGTTCCCAGCCTCCACACCCTCTGGCCTCTCCGATGACCCCCAGTCCCTGTCGCCATCCCCCAGCTACATGTGGGCCTCCAATGCACCACCTCGTTACTCGCCACCGTATTTTCCACCTTTTGAAAAGCCACCACCTTACACCCCGTAAAGAATGTGGGAAAGAAGAAAAAAATACTTGCCATTGAAATAATTGTGAACATTTTGTATTTATATTTTACTGTGGGAGGCAGAGGGAGGATAGATACAAAAGATAATTGCGAATACAAATATTAGATTGGACTGTTCTTTCTTGCGAGACTTATTTGAGAGGTTTAACGATGGCCTGTGATGAAGGGGACAGACTGCTGATGTTTTAAACTGCTGGAGAGTAGCAGGTGACCTAAATTTCAGCCTCTTTGGTTCATGTAGTCCTTGATTTCTAATAAAGTGATTCAGCACAGGTGAGAGATTCTGGTCTGCCTTACTCCATCTTGTGCCAAGCTGAAGTAAGGGTAGCCAAGATCAATAGTTGTCAGAGACTATCAATCTGTAAAGGCACTTGCAAACAGCGTGACTCAGTGCTGGTTTTGTTTGGCCTCCAGGCTGCAGTGGCTGAGATTTTGGGCAGGAGGGCACAGGACCCAGCTCACATGACTCTTTGGTTATAGCCTGGAAAAATCTGGGGGGAACTGCGACAGTGTCTCCAACTTCAACCCCTTTGAAAGGAGATAACATCATAGGATAGTCTCCTATATGTAGCAAAATAATTGGAATATTCCTTGGGGGCAGTGGGGAGCTTTAATAGGCAAGCTGTTGTTATTTCAGGATGCTTCTTAAGATAGAAGATGAAATGGAGTTGTCTCTCTCTGAATTCTGTGTAAGTAAAGCTAAAGTCAAATAGTTTGGGTGCTCACACTGCCTGAATCACCCTTGTATTCCTATAAAGAGCATCAGGAGCTGTCCACAAGTCACTGAAACAGTGCAGTGAAAACATTGATTTATTTATTTCCCTTTTGTTTGTTTGGGATTTTTTTTAAGGTTGTACTTTTAACTTTTTTAATGGACTGAATCAGCACCCTGAATAAGCACTGTTTTAGTAGCTGTAATATGGGCTGCACATAAGGAATATCCACTACTAGTTCTCCAAGATGTGAGTCTCACACAGTAAAATTCAACACCCTGTAATATAGGATGAAACTGAGGAATTTGCAATTACTGTTGTGACTTTCATTTAATCTTCAGCTGATGACTGTGCTGATTGATCTAGATTCCAGCAGAATTTGCATGCATCCTGCATAACAAAAGAAGGTCAGCTTTGAATGTGACACACTGACCTGTAAAGTGTGGTTCTACTCCAGGAAGCGATTCAGATGACAGCGTTCAGATCTGAGCTGCTCACCCTGAGCGCTCCCAACCGCTCACTTCAGGGATAAAAATAAGGTATCCACATTTTACTCGTTATTTCCTGAAGATTTGATTTCCTTGGCATCAGTTTGTCGACTCTAATCCTCAGTTGCCTACCTTTACTTGCAACTGATGTAGACAAAAAGCACCTAAATCTTGCTTTCAGAATTGAAAAGTGGAGTATATGCTAGTGGAGTGGGGAAAAATCCTTTTGGATTTTAAACTGTGGCTTCTACTTTTAATCTATTAAAAAATAAAATCAATTCAAGTGCTGTCAAAATGGAAAACCAACACTGAAGTCTCTGATCTCACTTCTCAAAGTACACCCACACTTTACACTGCTGTTTTTAATCCTATGCATTTGCAAAGCCTTTAGGCTAGACTATGTGTTAACCTTATCATTTCCACTGTCAAATACTAAGCTATGTTAGTTTGTTAAAGGATAATGTTTATCCAGAAGTAAGTGTAACTTTTCTCCAGTAAGAAAGGAAACTAAACAGCTGGAGAAAGGAATACAACCCATGGGATTTAAAGCAGTAGTGTATGCAAGACATATCCTGGACATATTTTGTTTTACTATGGATTGTTGAAGTGCAGCTCTTATAAATTTGCAGATTGGAAATAAAATTATGTACTAGGGCATCCTCCACTTTATATTACATTTTGCTGAATTAAATCTTGATAAAGAGATCATGGGCAATTTCAAAACAGACTGTACTTCTCTTGATAAAACTCCCCACAAAACTAGAATCAGAAGGGCACATTGATTTAGTATCAGAAAACATTTTATTGCTGTGTCTTTGAAACAAAAGCTAACAGTCCTGTCTCACTTCTGACAAACACTCTACCATTTGTGCCTGTCAACTAAAGAGGGCTAGAAGGACTAAGGGACACCACAGGACTGGACTGAAACTCCTGAGGGGAACATAACTTACTGGCAGAGAAACAATTAGGAAATTATTGGGTTTGCGTTGAAAAATATTAAACTTAGGAAATATCCAAATTCTCATTTTTTCTAAGGAATATTTGAGCAAAAACTACATTGCTGCTTTAAATTCACTATAAAAGGACAAGTCCATTTTCACATTCAAAAAAATTACTGGTGGCATTTTCTGTTGAATTACCTGTTTCCTTCTGCTTGAGTAAAACAAAGCGTTTAATGTAACTGCAACATTCTGCACTGTACTCATCATTTCTTATAAGAATGTCAAGGTTGTGGCTCATATGTACCCTTTTATTACTTTACCAAAGTTAAATAAAATTGTGTGACTTTTGTAAACATTTATAAATTGCATTTTACATTTTAGCAACTTTTCTGTCTTGCAAACATCTTTAATGTCAGTTGCGGAATTCCAGTATAATTGCATCATGAATAAAAAAAATCTAAGAAAAGAAAAACCCAACGAACAAAAAAACCCCACCTCTATGGGCTGTATTGAAAATGTGTCCAGGCTGAGCCAAAGACACTTCTTTAGTTTTTGAAAGTCCAAAACACCCCCACTTTGTAATTGTGCAGTTCTACCCACGTAACGTGGTGCCCTGACCTCAAGCACTTTAAAGTCGTTACTACTGATTTTTTTGCTTTATCACAGAGATTAATAATCCAGCCAGTGGAGTCTTGGTGCCTCCTTCACTTACTTTGGGCCTAATTCCGTCCTGATGATGTCACTGTTCCTTGATGTTAGCAGAGCTAGGTGGACACCCTATGCCAAGGAGATAAAAGCATCTAAGACATCATTTGATATGTTACTTATTAAACTGCATTTCTGACCTGTAGTAATAAGTCTTTACAAAGTAACTGATCCCTTCCCTGTTAGCCGGGTCACCACCAACCAAACCCGCGTGAATCATGACCCGTCAGCAGCTGGGCAGAAGAGAAGCCCAAACCATGAGTGAGCTGAAATTCATTGCACTGGTCACTAAGTATGTTTTGCTGGTCACTGGGTATATTTTTCTTCATTTTGAGCTCATTTGCAATGACAGTAGCAGTTGGTCAGACTGTTCTACAGCAGCTCTGCCTGTTCTGAGGGTTTGTGTCTATCACAACATTCTGCTCACAACACACTGGAGTTGTTCAGCTAATTTGCTTTCTTGGAAAGGGTTCAACAAAAACAAATAAACAAAACTCAGGCCCAAAAAACTGCCCCCCACCCAATGGATTCCCTGCTATTCCCAAAGACCTGGAAAAGGAAGATGCAAACTGTTGGTAATTAAAGATGTTAAGGCTGTAGAAGCTGAATTGCAATTAAAAAGAAACATGCCACACCCATCTTTAGAATTTAAGGTTTTTATTTTTGCCCTAGAAAGCTCTAAGAACTAATATCAAGTATTGATTAATGAAAAGTAAAACACAACTTTAAAAAGTATGTTAAGGAAAGACTATACAACTATATACATCACAGATCTGGGAAAACCAAGAAAGGTTTTCACATTTAACATTTCCTAGGCAATAGCTGTAGAATTCGGAGTTCCATGTATATAGTTTCCAGCTTCTGCATCTTTTTATAAGCTGCATGCCTTAACAGTACAAAATAAATAAGCAGTCAATGTTATTTGTTAAACAAGTATTTGTTTAGTTCATATCGTTCATATAGTGGAATGTTAGGCATGAATCCCCAAAGAAACCAGACAGTGAGGATGCAGCCACTGTTACCATATTCTGCAGCAGGTCTGTTAATGGTTTTATATGCATATAAATTACTGTAAGATTTGCTACCACAGTCTGTTGAAAATTTTAATTCCTATAGAAATGCTTTGTTAGAGTCAACCTTTTTCTTCCATCATCCCCAAGCCAATTCCTTAATATTTACATGAGTTTTTTTCATTAAGTTAAAGTGGAAGCTAAATGCTTACAAAAACAAACAAACCCACAAATGTTCAAGTGCAATAGCCAGAAATCTAAACATAAAAGCTCATGGCCCCATAACAAGTTTTAGGAGAATAGATCTAACATGTTTCCAAACCAATAAATACTGGAATCAAAATAAAATATGCTTTACATGACCTCTGGACTTTGGGTATCAGAAGTCACTTCCAAGAAAAACTGAAGACCCTGAGACACATGCAAGTACGAGTCTTCTAGCAAAAATAGTTACAAAGCCCTAATTATCCAGTTTTCCTCCAAAAAGAGACCTTTAGTAGGCACAGTTTAACTTAAAGTTTTAAATATACCAGCAGCAAATAGTGACAGCCACTATGTTTAATTCTGCACACTTTGCAATGTATGCTTATTTCCAGATCCCTCCGTGGGCCGTAAGTCTTGGACTTGATGGTCCCTGTGGATCCTTTCCAACTCAAAATAATGTGTGATTAAACAGGTCAATAACAAAAATAACATTGTGTTTGTCTCGTCGAGGTTCTGAAGTTCCACCACAGGCCAGTCTGATACAGCAGAGCCGCCTGTGCCAACACAGGCAATCCACACTCGTGTTGCATAAGGATTGTTTGACTGCTGAAATGCCACCTCAGATAACACCCCAGCTGAAACACTTAGAACACACCCCATTATATTCCAGGGGTCTGCAATATGATCTGGAAATTATCAGTATACCTGGTTCTTGGCCAACAAAAGTGTTGAGCGTCAGCAAATTGTTGCTCACACAGATTTCTGGTATCCTTTTCTGTAGCTTGACTTGTATTTGAACCATTTACCATTTAAGTGCCCTTCTGTCTAGAGTCCTGTGTGTCTAAAACCCTAACTTTGAAAGCCATAGGATCAAGATGCTTGATTAAAACATGAAAAACCTGTAACTGCAATTTAAGCAATGAAAGGTTACAATAACTAACTAGTACTATTCACAACAGTCTTTCTCAGTCATCTCTAGAACCTGAGCAGTTTTCATATTACCATTTACAAAAATTCAACAAATCACTAAATCTGAAATGCTAAACTATGACTCAGTAAACAGCTGTTTGTTTTTCTACCATTTCCTGATCAAGTTGGACATCTAATCAATCTTCTAAAAGCTTAAAAATGTACCAATTGCAAGGAGAGTAAGGACAACATAATAAACCCAAACCTGAAAACAGATGACAACTAGACAACCACTAGGAAATTATACTTTGGATTATGGTAAATAAAGGGTCAACCCTGAGATTAGCTCAGTTGGTTAAAACTTGGTTGTAATAATGCCAAGGTCATGGGTTCAATCCCCTGTGTGGGCCACTGACTGAAGAGTTGGACTCAGTGATCCTTGGGGGTCCCTTCCAACTCAGAATAGTCTGTGATTCTGTATTTTTTGATTGCTAGGTTAGTCTTTATGCTTCCCAAATCTAAAAAGGAAGGAGAAAAAATCCAAACCCCTGTTTCATTTGAAGATCCAGACAAACAGGCACACAAGACCCTCAGAGTCTCAGTGCTAAACCAATAAAGCACATACATGACTTGATAGTTTCCAGAAGCCTTCAGCTAAACAAAAGTATTACTTTTATTGTAACTGTTTTTAAAATTCCAGACTGAAGCTCTTCTTCTTGAAGAGCAAAAAAAGGAACATCACTTTATATCAAACTAACTACTGGCATTTTTTCCAGTAGTAAGAAAATGTAACATTATTCCTCAAGCTTTATGAAGGTAAAATTATCTCCTTCATGTGTTCTAAGCTTCTTCACTTCATTGAGCTTTGTGGGTTTTGGATTTTTTCCCACTGCAAAAAGAGTAGAATATAATGGTCCAGACACTGAATCCTCTGCTCACCATAATGCCAAGTAAAGTTTAAGTTAGCTCTAATTCAGTATCTCTCATTGACAAGACTATTTGCATGAAGACAGGTGATTCATAATGTTTGTAAAAGCAGAACTAAGATGATAGCTCAAAAGTACACAACTCCAGTGCAGTAGTAGATAATTTATTTTGGCCCCTTGCAGTAATGCATTGTTCACAAATGTGACATGTGGGATTTTTTTTTCAAATGGTTCCACGACCAAGAGGAAAAAAAAAAGAAAAAAACTTACTGTTTTCTTGGTTAACATCTAAACAGAATTCAGCATTAAAGTGCTAACATGAAAGGAGGGGTTTACACAGTAAATAACGATACAGGAAATAGTTCCATTATTTTAGAAATATTTCTAGCTCTTTACAAGAGATTATACCTTTTCAAAGTACAAATCCATATGTTTTGATCAAATTTAATATACCAGAAAACACTGCGAGCTCCTTAGAAATGTCTTACTCTCTGTTCAGGTAAATGTTGAGATTAATTGCTTTCATAAATCACTGCAGTTAAATGATCCAGCCAAATGCTATCATTTTGGTGACTCCCTAGAACAAGTTAGCTTGTTTTTACTTCAACCTTTGATTTTACAGCAATTCTAACAGTTCAGTTAAAAGAGCTGCAATATTTCTCCACTGAATTCTTTTTCCAGCACTTAATGCATTTCAGTAAGATTCCGGTATTACAAACTCAAATTCACTACTTCCCTCTGACGGATTCTGTTTGAACATTTCATTTCCCTGCTGAACGAAAATGTCATCCCAGGTAATACGTTTGCCTGCAGAGTCAGATCTTGCTCCTTCAGTGCCATCCTTTCCTGAGCCAACATGACAGACAATTCCACCCTCCCCTATGACAGGGATGCTGCTGGGGCGGTCAGTGATGTAGGTGTATTGCCGGATCTGCAGGGACCTGCAGGGATGCAGCCGGTACAGCTTCGTGTCTCCAGAAGGGTCTTGGCTGTGAACTGATCTGATGTGGGAGGCTGTAATTTGGTAGTTGATGAAAGTCTTGCCACACGCCAAGCACTGGTACCTTCGCTCCCCGGTGTGGTGGAGCTCGTGCTTGGTGCGATACTCAGCCAGAGCAAACACTTTGTCACAGTATCGACACGGGTACTTCTTCTCCCAGGAATGAACGTTAAAATGTCTCCGCAAGCTGGTCAGACACAGGTAGGATCTCTTACACACGATACAAATGTAGTACACTCTGCCATCCACTATGAGCTCGTAATGGTCATCGTGCTTTACTTTCATGCGCTTCCTGTTTGGAGAACTGTCACCGGATGTTCTAGGTGTGTCCTCAGGCTTGGCTTCCCCTTCCTCGGAATCACCTTTTACAGGAATAACTACATCATATGTATCCTCACCAATATTTGCATAAACCTTACAGCCTGTGGATAAGCCTTCAATTTCAGTTGCTGTATCTAATGTTATGATTTTCTGCCCATCTGCCACATTCTTTGATGCTATGCCTGAACTAAATTCCTTATCGTTTCCAGCAAGGACATCTGAGATTTTTACTTTAAATTCTCCAGGTTTAGTAAATGGCTCCTGTGGAAATGTAACCATCTGTTTTTTCTGTACACCTGATCCTTCAGTACCTGCTGCCTTGGGAACAGAAGACTGCTGAATCAAAGAGCTGCTGCTGACACAACCAGGACTAGAGGAGCCAATGATATCAACATCATCTTCAACAACCTCGTCATCATCAACAGCAGTTGTTTCCACTTCCGTTAAGGAGCCATTATTAGTTGGCTGCTGGTTCTCCTCAAGTAAATTAATTGTAGGGGTCACGTGTGTTTGATGCAAGTTGCTGGCACCAAGTGATGAGTTAAGCAGAGGCTTGTTTAGTACAATGATATTAGGGCTAAAATGCTGCGGAGTTGCCGAGACAAGTGATTCAGCACCTGATTGTGTTTGGTTTGGGCTCAGCTGACTGGCAGACAAAGTGAGGTTTTGAGCTGCTGTGGTGTTTGTCAAACAGGGAGAGCCATCACTGCCGCAGGATTTTTGGTCAGAAGCTCCAGCTGGACTTGAGCAAGGCTGGTTCTGGCTTGCAGCATTTTTATCTTTAGTACATTCTTTTGGAGGAACAATCTCAGAACAAAAAATCACATCATCATCCTCATCATCTGAATCACTCACTGTAATTTTTGTAGTCTCATACTCTATGCCATGTAAGGAGAATGACTGTGTTATAACTGGCATTCCATCCGTTGCCTCTTGACTCTCTGGCCTGATCAGAAGTACTTGTGTCTCAGCATCCCTTTGACTTGGACTAGAAGTTTCTGAAGCACCATCTTTGACCTCGCCTGGCACATTTTTCCCTTCGGACGGAGGTATGCCCAGATCAGCTATGAATTTAACACCCAACTGCTGCCCTGATTTAATCAGTTCATCAAGTAAATCGGATCGAACGCTGATTATTTTGGAGCTATAAATATAATTAAGAATTTCTGCAAAAATTTCAGCTCTTACAAAGCTCAGTTCAACCACTTGACCAGCCACTGAGAAAAGCTGGTGAAAATAAGTGCTTGAGGCTGACAGGATGTTTCTGTGAGCTCGAAATTTCCGGTCCTCCACAATGACAGTAACATCACAAAAAAGTCCATGGTCGCGTTGTTCATTCAAAGACTGAAGGAGCACACTAGAATACTGTGTGTCTGTAGCAGAAATCATTTTTTTCCCCTCCATTCCTACAAAGAGAAAGTAAAAAAGTATCAAATTAGTAAAAATACAGACTTAGTTTTAACAGCCTGACAACATTCCTGTATTTATTGTCTATTCCTTCTTTTGAAGAAAACGAATGACACATTGTTCATAAGGATATATGCTACAGTACTCTGCAAATTTGTTTCTTGTTGTTTGTTCTTTCACCTTCCACATATGGTAAGTGCAATTCTGAATTTATCCTCTACTCTTACAAAATGAGAAACAGAGAACCAACTGCTTATCTTACACAACAGCAAATACGGTAAATTTGAAAACCAAGAAGATGGAAGATTCAGGTCCCTCAAAGGGCTTTAAACATTATTAGGCTTTTGATTGTGAAAATATTTCATGAACTGTTATGAGAAAGCCCAATAACATAAAGTTATTGATAAGCCATACAGCATTATCTGTGGCACCTGTATATTACCAGTCAACTGAGTTAATGAGAAAGCTACAAATACTGCACTTCCTGCCCTGGAAAAATAAACTTTTTTAAACTCCTCGTCATATATTCGCAAAGCTACTTTGCATTTCAAACCGAGACACCGAGGCAGCACAGTGACAAAACAGACCTGCAAAGACAAACCATCCCCTCTCTCGGCACTGCCCATCCAAAGCCCCGAACAAGCTCCAAAAAACCCCAACACCAGAATACAGAGCAGCGAGTAAGGAGCTCTAATTTTACCCGTACAACTTTATTCCCAGTGCACGGGCCGGGCCGGATGAGTCGCCGGGGCCGGAGCGCCGCGGCCGCCGCTCGTCCGGGCCCGCTCCCTCCGCGGGGCTTTACCGTGAGAAAGGGCGCTCCGAGCGCCGCCGCCGCGGGTGTTCCGCGTGCGTTTCGCGGGTGTTCCGCAGGCGGCCAGGCCGGCGCGGCGGGCCCGAGGAGCGGCCTGGCGGCCGCTCCGCGCTGGCTGAGCCGGGCGGAGCCACCGGCGGGGCGGGAAGAGGGGCCGAGACCCGCGGGACCCCCGGTTTTCCCCGTTACCCGGTTTCCTGCGCCGCCGCCCCGCACACCGCCGCGGCCCCGGGGAGCGCTGCCCTCGTTCCTGACCCGGGAGGCCCCGGGAACCCTGGCGCGGGGCGGGGCCGGGCCGGGCCGTGCTCCCGCCCCCGGGCCTGCCCCGGCCCTCCGCCTACCCCTTCCAGCAGGGCGGTGCGGAGCCCGCGGTGCCCCGCGCAGGTCCCGGCCCTGCCCCGCCGCAGGTCTGGGCAGCTCGGGGTCACCCGCGGACCTCGCTGCGGCCTTGGCAGGTTCCGCCCGGCTGCTTCTCTCTCTGTGCTGTGCCCGGCCCTGTGGATAAGGCCGTGCAGACGGTATTCCCGCTGCGGCCCATTCGCTTCCCGGGGCAGGCACCGGGCTGGCCCTGCGCGGCCAAGGGTGACGCAGCGGCCCCAGCGAGCGGGGCTCTAACCGGATCCGGGCTCCCAGCGGCGTCCCTCTGGTATTCCCGGCACCGCCGTGGCACGTATTGGGCTCCGCCGGCGGCTGTGCAGACATGCACGGCTTCGGCACAGAAAACCCCCGCACATGCGACATGTGGCCATCAAAGTGACACATCCACACTGCGGCCGCTGGGAAACTGTCGTTCAAAAAGCACCAAGATCATAAAAGGTATTTTTCATCATCAGTAACTGATCTTTTTCTCATCCTATCGACTTTATGGACTTGAACCATAGGGGTTGGTATTTTTCTTAAGATTTAAAAACTTTGACAAGAACAAATGTCCTCCTATCAAGTCCAACCAAATACAGGAACAGGCCACAGTCACTGGCCAAAACGACTGCAATCCCTTTCAGACCTTCAAGATCATCAAGTCCTGTCAGAGACTGAAATAGTTAATGGCTTAAACATTGTAAGATAACCCAAAAGACTTCTGTCCACTGTAGCAAACTGAAAAGAAACAGCTGCCCACCCAGCAAAGTCCCTCCCTGAACATGCCTCCTAATTTGGACTCTGAAAGGACCTTGAGACAAGGGAGTACCACTGTCCAACTATCCCAAGTGCAGAAGGGCCTGCATGCCTGAAGCTACAAACTGGATTTCCAGATAAAGGGAGAGGCTGGCAAGAAGCAAATCCTGAAAGGTGGGATAATCCTTCTCATGCCAATGTCCTCCCTTACATGATGAATCTGCTGTGAAAACCCCTCCCAGGACCATAGAAGACACTAATGGGCCATGATTGATGCTGCAGCACCACCTTCTAGGTGGTGTCAGAAATTGATAACATGTCCCATGACTCCCTGTCCCAGGGGAGGTACAAGGCCTGAGCCTGATGAGATCTTTGAGTTTTAGGGTGGGGTTTCCCCCACCCTGAATGGGTCAAGACCATCACTTGGACAGGACTCTGACCACCATCTTCAACCAACAGACATCAAAGCTGCAACTGCCAAGTTTCAGCACTGGATCCAGTGGGTGATGACTATACACATCTTTCCACTTTTTTATCCTTTCCTTATACATTTCCTTAAATATTATTTTTACGCTTTAATATTTCTCTGTTACTATAAATTACAACAACCAAAACAGCTACATACCTGTTTTCCTTTGAAACAAAATTGTTCCAAAATAAACCCTATATGTATATATATATATATTTACAAACACCGATCACTCAGTGTCGTTTCACTGTAATCTACCCCGAGGGATTTATTAACAAGACCCTGGGTTACCCTCCCCTTCTGGGATGGGTCGTAACAAGTCCAACCATCAACGCAGCACCACCATCACGATCACCATTAATTCACGTCCTCAAGTGCTACACTCCAAGGGATGGTGCCTCCACCACTTCCGTGGGCAGCCTGTTCCAAAGCTTTACAACCCTTTCCGCGACACAGTGACCCCAATATCCAGTCTGAAGCTCCCCTGGCGCCACCGGAGGCCGGTCCCCGATCCCCGCGGTTCTCCCCGCACGGAGCCGCCGGACGGGCCGCGCCGGGACCCGCCGGGTTTCCAGCTCTCCCAGCCAGGCCGAGCAGGGCCCGGGGGCACTCCGGCGGGTCAGGGTGAGCTGTCCGCGGGGCAGTGCTGCTCCCGGGTCGCCCTGGACAGCTCCCGTAGCCAAGCCCCGCGCCGGTGCCCGCGGAGCGCGACAGGGACGGGCCCGACTCGCTGCCCCCCGCCCGCCGCCGCCGCCTCACCTGCCGCGGCCGTGCGCGCGTCCATCGCCGCCGGGCGGCAGAAAGGGAGCGCCGGTGCCGCCGGTGCCGCCGCCGGGAGGGGCGGTGACCCCGCGGGCGGGGCTGGCCCGCGCCGCTGGCCGGGGCGCGCCGGAAGCGGCCGGAAGCGGCGGCCCCGCCATGGCGCCCGTGTCGCGCTCCCGCTCCCCGCCCGCCGCCAGCCCCGAGCGCCGCGCCCGCCGATCCCGGTCCCGATCCCGATCCCGATCCCGGTCCCGCGAGCGCAACGGCCCGAGGCGCCCCAGCCACCGGCGGAGCCGCAGCCGGTCCCGGTCGCGCAGCCCCGGCGCGCCGCGCTCCGCCGCGCACCACGGGCACCACCACCACCACGGCAAGGGCTGGCCCGAATACTATGAGAAGGAGAAGGAGGAGATTCTGCGGCAGAGGCGAGTGCCGGGCCCGGGGTCCCGCGGGAGGGAGGGAGGGAAGGAGGCAGGGCGGCACGGCCCGGGCAGGTGCAGGCCCCGCGGGCAGGGCCGGGCCTGGCCCGGCTGGGGGCACACCGGGCACCGCATCCTCTCCTGGCACCTGGGTGTTTCTTTTACTTACTACAGCTGCTTCAGGCGATTCTAAGTGGTGATGGGTACCAAGCTTGAAATGTTTGTGTGCTGATGCTTCACTCAAGGGTTCAGTGGAGGTGTTTCCCTTTGCAGGAGACTCAATGAGAGAGAGAGAATTGGAGAACTGGGGGCACCTGAAGTCTGGGGGCTGTCACCGAAGGTTCCTGACCCCGAGTAAGGCTTATTCTTTCTTCTTTCTTTCTGGTTTTTATTATATTGATTATGTGTCACTTTAATTTACAAAAATGCCTTATCCCTGCACTAGTCCCATTGTCACAGTTCTTCTTGTATCAGTTCATTACTGAATCAACAATGAGATTCTTACTTTTTTCCCCTCAAATAATTCCAAATACCAATTATGCAATATATGATTGCATATATCAGGTGACCTTTGTGTTGTGGTTCTGAAAGCAGTTCCCATGCTGCAAATTAGCTCTTTAATAGCTTACTCCCTTACGAGTGTTGACTGAAAAGCTGTAAGCATGTTTTTGGTCATATGTGTATCTGTGATCTTGAATGCTACAAAAGAGATTTTAAATAGCAAACCGTTATTTTTGTTCAGTTCTGATGAGCATACACCGGTAGAAGATGAAGAAGCAAAATCTAAGAGCAGTTCTTCAGATTCCAGCTCAGAAGGTATTTTGTTTGGCTTACACAGCTTCTTTTGAAAATGGGAAGCTACTGAAGTCTAGAATCTGCTGCAGTTGCTCGCTGATTTACTGGCTTTGCTGGGTGGAAGTGACTGGGCTCCAGTTCAAAGGAGAGCATTGCCTTGGGAAGTTCGGGAAATACACATGGAGCTAGTTGGTTGATCTTTGTTCTCTGATGTTATCTTTTAAAAATATTCTAGAGGAAAAGAAGAAAAAGAAGAAGAAAAGAAAGAAGAAAAAAAGTAAGGCATCCAAAAGAAAGCGCAGAAAACATTCTGAGGACAGTGACAGCGAGTCAGAGTCTGAGCAGAACTCCAGCGGTAAGACAGGAGGGTTGATATGTCCTCATATTGATCAATATTACACAGGCAGCTTTCTACTAATGCTTTTTCAGTATTGTTTGGTACCTAAACAGTCACATCTGAGAAGCTGTGTGTGTACTAGGGCTTTCTGGTGGAGGCAGTTATTCACCAGACAGTAAATTACTTAGTTACAGCTAATCATCTCTTTTGGATAATAAATTTTAATTTTTTTCAGATGAAGATAAAAAGAAAAGCAAGAAGAGGAAAAAGAAGAGCAAAAAGTAGGTGCCCAGGCTGCTGTATGTCATTCTGTCTCCTGCTGGCTGGAGGGCAGCTCCACTTCCTTTGCAGGCCCTGGTAATTCAGGCTGCAAGTGCTGACAAATAATATTAATTTGGTGGGTTTTCTTTAAATCGAGAGAATCAGGCAGCATAGACAACTCCCTGCAAGTGTAGAGACATTGTCTAATGCTTTATGAAAGACCTAACTGTATATATTGTCTTGGCTTTGCTGTGTTTTCTATGAAAAAACAACAATCTGTATGCAGACAGCCCATCTTGCCATAGGCAAAAATTGTCTTGAGTATTTGAGTGTTATTCCAAGCACATTTTGGTAAGTAGCATGTGTTTCTGACTATCACAGGAAGAAGTATAAGAAAAAGAAAAATAAGAAGAACAGGAAGGAATCCAGTGATTCAAGTAGTGAAGATTCTGATGATGAAACTCTTCAAGGAGATGATCTCTGGATTGAGAGATCAAGTAGGTTCACCTGACATTAAATTTGGATTATAACTTTTTAGTGTCATTTTTGTGAGCTTTCTTAGGTGTTGCTGACCTGTGTAACACTTCTGATAACAAAGAACAATGGGCACAATATCAATCTTCCTCATTATTTGATTGTTGCAGAAAATACTGAAGCTGATAGCTTGATTGGACCAGAGGCTCCCAAAACTCATGCATCTCAGGATGACAGGCCTTTGAAGTGAGTAGCCAGCTCTAACTATACTTTGATCAAATCAGGTAAATCAAATGTGAAAGTTACTTGTTCAAAAGGGCTGTTACAACAGTGTGGCATACAGGGGGAGAAATGCTGTGCCAGAAACTCAGACAGGAGTGCTAGTGGTGCAAGCCTTTCCCCTAGCCTGAATTTGGGTAGAAAGGCCTGGTTTTATGCTTTTTAGCTTTGATTCCTAGAAAATCAATTTATTCTAATGCTCTGCAGTATTGTGACTTTGTAGTGTCTTCATTACTGTTAAATCAGAATGGACTGAACTGATAATTTGTCATTGCTGGTTTTAGCCATAAGGAAGAAACAGGCCAATATCTGGGAAGGCATAAGAAAGTGTTCAAAAATGCAGCTGCATCTGGTCGTGAATAGGGAAGCTGGATGTTTATCTGAGGCTCTGTTTGAGACTGAAATGCTCACTTTTTGTTTAGCTATGGCCATGCCCTCCTGCCCGGTGAAGGTGCAGCAATGGCAGAGTATGTAAAAGCAGGAAAACGTATTCCCCGGAGAGGTGAGATCGGCTTGACCAGTGAAGAGATCGCATCGTTCGAGAGCTCTGGTTATGTCATGAGTGGCAGCAGGTATGGTTTTGATCATGGCAATGGTTCAGTGATATTTTCAAGAGCTGCTTTCTCTGCTGGCTGAGTGGAGACTGCTTCCAAGCTCTAGTTGAAAAGAGAAGTTGAAATGGAGAAGGTGCTCTGTGTGCTTGCAGTGATCTACACTAAACTCCCCTTTGCCATAGATAGCATCCTTCAAATACTCACCATCTTTCTCTTCAAGAGAAAAAGTTCTTTCCAGGCAATATGCTATACTATCAAGTATATTTATTTCAAATGAGAAAATGCTCGTAAGTGGGTGGTTCAAAAGTAGTGTGTTTGGATGGCCCTGGTGATGTGCTGGCTCTTCAGTAGGAGGCAAATCAAAGGGTGAGTTTGGCTGCACTTTTTGCTCTATAAATCCAACAGGAATTTCACCTAAATTTTGGTGAGCCAGCAGCTGACACCCTGGAGGAGGTGGGGCTTCTGGCTGCCTGCCTGAGAGCAGACACCCCCAGAAGTCAGTTCCTTGCTCTGCCACTTCTTCCTGGGAAGGTTTGTGTGCAGTTTGGATCCTCTAGCATAGGTATGTTTACTGGAAGCCCCTCATAGCACTCAGGCCAGTTGGTGGGTGGCAGCTGTGGCAGGGCACTGACATCCCTGTGCCCATGCTGACGTGCCCGTGCTCTCCCCGCAGACACCGGCGCATGGAGGCCGTGCGGCTGCGGAAAGAGAACCAGATCTACAGCGCGGATGAGAAGAGAGCCCTGGCGTCCTTCAACCAGGAGGAGAGGAGGAAACGAGAGAACAAGATCCTTGCAAGCTTTCGAGAGATGGTCTACAGGAAAACTAAGGGCAAAGAGGAAAAATAATGCTGTATTTGAGCTGTGCACTCTAGACTGTACCACGCAGCAGCTGACCTGTTCCAGTCATGATTTGGAAAATGCTGCAGGTGCTGCAGCACCTTTTACCCAACAGGGCCAAGCCCCAGAAGTGGATTACTTGTGTCAAGGAAACACAGTTGCTTTCATTAGATTTTTTTGGATGACTTGTTCACCATCTGCAAGGAATCCCTCTAAAGTAAAAAGCTATGAGGCAGCAAAGGTGGGAACAGGCAGGGAAGATTAGAGGTGTTAATGTTCTGTGCTTGCTTTGCATCGACAAGCAGGAGGATCCCACGGGAAGGCTCTCTTACCTAATACCAATGTGTCAGTTTTTTATTCTACACATTTTGATGAAACATAGAATCATTTAGCTTAGAAAAGACATTTAACAAGCTGCTCCTAACAGCAGCAAAAATGAAGGAACTCCTGAGTTCCTGTTTAAGATCTAGGATTGTCCCCTTCACTGTTTTTTCTGATGTCTTTCAGATTTAGGTTTTTCTCAAAACAGTGGAGTTTGGTTTGTGGCTCAAACTAGACTTGTAAATATTTTGTAAATGAGTTTCTAATTTAATACAGATGGGCTTCAGTTACTTTAGAGCAAGCAGATTGCAACTGGGGTGTAAAATAACAGTAACAGCGGGGTCTGATCTTCACTGAAATCTGTGGTGAAGAACTAAGTTGCTTGCTTCTTTTTCTCCTATGTTATACATAGGCATCAGAGCAGTGGGGTGCAGTGATTGGAACCCCTGGATGTACACAGGTGGTAACAAGGGTGTATCTTTCAATTTATTTGAAATGTTTTTGTCTAGGAAAGTGTTCTAGATTAAAACCTTATTTTAACTCCTGTAGTATTTTAATTTGGTCTCTTTTCAGCAGGATTACATGGCTTGCTTTAAACCCTGTACTTGGAGGCCTTGTTCAAGCAGTGCTTCTGTGGTGGTGATCTTTGATTCAACTGCATATTTCCAACATAACCCCTTTGAACTTAATTTTAAAATCATTTGAGAAAAAGAGTGTTTTTCTGAGGGCTTTTGTTCCCCTAAAACACTTTTATACTTCTTTTCGTTCCCCTGAGTTTGGCAGCAGAGATGTCATGTATATTTGTACAAAGAAAATAAAAGTCCTTAAGTCCTGTAACGTTTTCTCTGGAGTTCCCTGGCCTTGGTGGTTTGCAAACAAGAAATCCCTCCCAGCTGTCTCTTCCCATTTACACTCTGGAACCTGGTTCCATCCTGCTGTACCCACCCATACCTGCCAGGGACCATCACATAGAGCCAGCTGCCATCTCAGGGCATCGCTGGTTTTGCACAGGTTCAATGCTTTCTATGTATCCAAAGTAGAGATGCTGCTAAGGAAGAGCCTTTCTTTCTTCATTGTGTTTATTTGGTTCTCCACGGCTGAGCGCTGGTGATGGTGAATTGGAGCTGCTTATTGGGAGCTAAGTCTTTCTATGAGGATTATTTTATTTTCAATTATGTCCTTAAGCCACTGTTCTCTGAACTGAAATTCTTCTGGCCTGAAGGATGGAATAAAAAGAGGGTAAATTGTAAGAATAATATTGAATCCAAGTTTGGCCAGCTAAGAGCTGGTCTTTGTTCACCAAACAAGCCTATCTGCTGCAATAAAGACCACCCCTACACCTCTGTAAGCCAGACAAATTCTTCCCTGGAGAAGGGAGATGCCCATGGAGTGGCTATCCATGCTTGTGGATGAATGAAACTAATGATAAGCAGGGTCATGTCATTTTGTGTAGCAAAATTTTGGCAGCTTCCTCCACCACCCTGCTGTTACTGCAAACTTAGATCGAGCTCCCTGTTTGGTTTTGGCATGGAAAAGCTTGCAAGAATCTCCCGAGTTGAGTCAGTGTCAGAAGAGTAATAACATTTACCTGCGAATCAGCCTGCTGGACTCCAGTCTGAAGAAAACCTCCACAGGTGAGGTCTGCAAGAGAGCAGAGACAGGGGAGAGGTCACGGACAGCTCCTCAAAAAGCAGACACTGTAGTAAGGTGAGAGCTACTATCTACTTCTTCAAAAATAATTTGCACATTTATACATTTCTGGTACAAATTAGAACAGTTTTAAAGCCTCTGGAGTATTTTCTTGTGAAGGCAAAGATTCATAAGTTACAATTTTAAGTGTGTGCTATGATGTAAGATTTCTGACCATTGGCTATGGGCTGTTGTGCTGGTTTTGACTGGGACAGAGTTAATTTTCTTCATAGTAGCTGGTAGGGGGCTGTGGTTTGGATTTGTGCTGGAAACAGGGTTGATAACTCAGGGATGTTTCTGTTACTGCTGTGAAGGTGCTGCTTTTTGGCAGGTGATGCGTTTCATTTGCATCGCTTGTCTGTCTCAGTTTTTCCTCTGTCTTGGTTATTTTTCTTTCCTTACAACTTGTAACTATTATTCTGTTTATTCTTTTATATTATTAAACTTTTTTTACACTTCCAGTTGCAGGGTGTGGGAAGAATGAGTGAGCAGCCATGTGGTGCTCCGTTGCCAGCAGGGGTTAAACCACAGACTGTTACTAGGGGATGCATAGCCAGTAAATAGAAATACTAAGGTTTGGTATGACTAAGCCTGGAGGTCAGATGTCTGCTCACTGCAATTTAATTCTTTTTTTTCTCTTGAGCTGCAAGAGGTTATTTGTAGAGGTAACAAACTTCAGGCTGATCAGGAAAGGGATTCTGAGACAGCCTAAAGAGCAACATGTCACTCCCTCTCTACTGATCCCTCATTCCATAACTCGCCTCCACTCAGTCCTACTTACAGCTTCTCAGAACAATTGTTGTTACTTGGAAGGGGAAGATGGTAAGGGCAGGAAAGCAGATGTGGGATCCTGGCAGATTTTGTTTGTCAAGTTGTGTTAGTTGATGGTTTGGGAACTAGCCCAGCCTGCTGCTCTGTGCTCTGCTCCCCTCCCTGGCCAGCTGACTTTGTGTTTCCATTAGGCTGTATTTAAATCTCTGGCTGTTGCTCTGGCAATGCTCAGGCCTCCTCAGCACCTCTGTGAGAGCTGTCAGCTCCTGGCTGGTCTCTCTGCTGCCCTGGCATTTCCTTGCCTCAGGAGCACCCTGTACTCTTGTGCCTTAAAGGATTGGTGCATGCCAGTTCTGAATACTTACGTCAGGTTTGAGTTTGGAGATCACTATAACAAAGTAGACACTTGCTGTTGCTCGTGGGATGGGTTTTCTGCGTGTTGGGATGCCCCAACAAGCTCTGTAATGGTACCTCTTGCTGTCCTTTAGTTCTTCTTCCTCAAGAAATTCTGAGTGGTGAAGCCAGCTTTCGTGAATGTCCCATGTCTGTTGAATAAAGGCATCACACTAAGACTCTCAGCAGAAAGGTAGAATGTGGCGCTAAAACTGTCCTATGTTTTTAAAGTAGCCTTAACTTTTCCCAACTTTTCTCTATTTTTCCTCTCTTTGCCCATTTTACAATGAATAAAATAAAAATATTGGGTTTTCTTATCAACATATAACTTTGTTTGAGTTTTAATCTCGTTTCAGGGAATATTCAAACCTGAAGTTCTCTCCACAGAGAGCTCTCTTTGCTCCTCTGTGATTGGGCAGATTGTAACACCTACTGAGCTGATGGAATTGTCACTCACAGAAATGAGCTCTTCAATCTGCTGCCGTCCTCCCTCCACTGTGAAGTTGTTGCCTGTGGTCCACTGGATGTTTTTGATAATACGCTTGGTTTCTAAAAGAGATAAAATGCTGACAAATCCTACTGGAATAAAACCCCAACACATGCTAGCAGAGCAAACATAATACCTTCCTCCTTTTCCTCCAGCTCTGGAAGAGAGTCCTCTGTACCAGTTCTCTCATTTTCTGGGGGGGTGTGATCTTTTTCCTCTTCCTTGTCCATTGGCTTCACCTTTAGAGAGAGAAACGCATAAACACAGAGAGGCGGTCTGGGAGCTGCAGGACCCTCCGGGGCACAGGGGGAGCAGCGGCCGGTGTTCCCTCGCGGTCCCCTCGCCCCGCTCACCCCGGGCAGTGGCTGTCGCTCCCCGGCTGTCCTGGCCGGGCGGGAGGTCCGGGTAGGGCGTTCCAGGGAGGGTGTGCGGCCCCGGGGAGCTGCTCCCGGCCCCGCCGCTGTCCCCGCCGCTGTCCCCACCGCTGTGCGGGCTCCCGGCCCCGCAGCGTTCGCTCCGCGTCACCATGGCGAGGCGGCACCGCCCCCCGCATCCCTGTCCGCGTTCCCTGCGATACCCGGCCCTGCGGCAATGTCTCCCCAGCACACGCCGAGTCTCCCGCAAAGGGAAGACGGGATGAGCAGGACAACAGCCGTGCGATCCCACCGGATTCTCGGTTTGTTGTGTTTCTGCCGGTCTCGGCAATGCGGGAGCCACAGCAGCCTCCGCTCTGCTCGGTGCCTGTTGGAGTTTCAGTCCAGCCCGGTGCACAGAGGGCTGTAGGCTCTGAACACCAGCCCTTCGGAGGGAAAGGCCAACAGAGAGAGACCAGACCAGTTTTAGCATACCACAGTGTGCTGAACTCCCTGCAGCCCCTCTTCCAGAATGACAAAAGGCTTTACATGGAGCCAGCTACCAGGTCAGCAATGAGCAAAGTGTAGATCCTAGTCCTTGTGGTCTCACAGAGATGCTTCCTGTCCAGCTAAGAGAGCATTGATGCAGGCCTGGAAACGTCTCAGAAGTTTCTCTGATTCACATGACTCTGCTCCTTGTTGGTGCACCACAACATGGTTGTGGCTGTTTCACGCCCCTTGTCTCACAGTGTGAGTGGCAGTGACACAAGATCTGCGTTTCACTCTGAGTGCCACACTTGAACAAGCAGACAAGAGGCACTGTTTATAGAGAGTTTAGGACACAGCAGAGGCAGGTTTTGGCTTTATTGTAAGTGGAGACTGCTGAATAGTACTGTGCTGGGAGGGAAGAATCCAAGCTGCAGGAGGTGACAGTGGCTGCCCATGCAGGCTGCTGCAGTCAGCAGGGCTGAGACAGGGAACTGCATGTCAGAAGTGGGTGCAAAAATAAGATCAATGCTCTTGGCATTCCTTTTCTTCCTCTCACAGACAGCTGCCTAGTGTATATCAGAGTGCATGAAGTGCGGAAGCCAATTCTGTCCAAAGCTTTTATTCAATTTATGCAGTTTATGTGCATCTCTGGGATATCAGATTTAAGAAGGGGGAAAAAACCTGCAGTTGCAAAATTGCAGCTGGAGAGGAGTGAGAATAGGTGAGAGGAACAGCTTTGTAGGCATCCAGGTCAGTGAAGAAGGAGGAGGAGACGCTCCAGGAGCTGGAACAGAGATTCCTCTGCAGCCCATGGTGAAGGCCATAGTGAGGCAGCTGTGCCTCTGCATCCCATGGAGATCCACAATGGAACAGAGATCCACCTACAGCCTGGGGAAGACCCCACTCTGGAGCAGGTGGATGCACCCAAAGGAAGCTGTGACCTCATGGGACGCCCACACTGGAGCAATTTGCTGGCAGTATTTGTAACCCTGTGGGGGATCCACCTTGAAGCAGCCTGTTCCTGAAGGACTGCACCCTGTGGGTGCACACTGGAGCAATTCACAAAGAGCTGCAGCCCCATGGGAAGGACTCACACTGGAGAAGTTTGTGGAGGACTGTCTCCCATGGGAGAGACCCCACGCTGGAGTGGGGAAGAGTGTGAGTTCTCCCCTGGAGGGAAGGAGAAATAGAGACACCATGTGATGACATTCACCATGGCCCCCATTCCCTGTCACCCTGTGGAGCTCAGGGTGCGAGGCAGAGAAAATGGGGAGTGAAATTGAACCCAGGAAAAAGAAAGGGGTGGGAGAAACATGTTTTATGATTTGGTTTTATTTCTCATTATTCTGCTATTTGATTGACAAAAGATTAAAATCATTTCCCTGAGCTGAGTCTCATTTGCCTGTGATGATAATTGCTGAGTGCTCTCTTCCCTGTCCTTATTTCAACTCATGAGCCTTTCATTGTATTTTCTGTCCCCTGTCCAGCTGAGGAGGGCAGTGACAGAGCAGCTTGGGAGGGCATCTGGTGTCCAGCCAGGGTCACCCCACCACAGCAACACAATTAGAAGGGTGGAACACACATATATCTTTATTTAAGAGTTAAATCATTTTCTATAGATCCATGAATTCTTCAAAGTGCTGCCACCTTAGTCTATGTTCTCCAGACCCTGAAAAAGAAAACGTAACAGCTATACCAGCATCATTCTTGCCACTGATGTGCAACAGGGCATAGCTGAAAATGCCGGTTTTCAAACTACATTTAATCACACATCCTAATTAAAACACAATTAAAATGCACATGCCCAGAGGCAGACCAGCTGCGGGCACAGAGAGAGCTCCGACAGCCCCAGGAGCGACCAGTGCCCACCCCAGAGGCCGCGAGAACCACATCCCAGAGCCCGGGGATGGGGGAGCAGCCCTTGGCTCCTGCTTCCCCCCGGCGGTACCTGCCCATGCCCCAAAAACCTGCCTTGGACACGTAGTACTTGTTAACACCGGAGACCCGGCGGTCCCTTTCCATAAGGCTCCACTGGAAGGGATAGCGGGCGATCCTCTTCTCCTGCGGGCACAGCGCTGCTGTTACGGCCCCGCGGGCCTCGGCGGGACGGGGGGAAAGGGGGTGCCGGGGAGGAAGGGAACCGGGAGGGATGCCGGGGGCTGGGGCAGGGCCGGCCCCGGGTGTGAAGGGATCCCGGAGAGATGCCGGGGGCTGGGGCAGGGCAGGCCCCGGGGGTGAAGGGACACGGGAGGGATGCCGAGGGCTGGGGCAGGGCAGGCCCCCGGCGGGACGCGGAGCGCCGGGGCCCGGCCAACGCTGACCTTGCCGCCGTTGCACAAGCGGTGCATGAAGACGGTGGAGAGGCCGGGGATGCTGAGGCAGACACCCATGATGGCCATGCCGGGCAGGATCTCGTACCACATCCCGCCGGTGCCGGTGCGGTGCCCGTGCCCGCTCCGCCGCTCCCGGGGCACTCCCGGCCTGCCCCGCGCCCTTCCCGGCCTGCCCCGCGCCCTCACACCGCCCGGCGGGCCCTGAGAGGCGGCGGCAGCGACAGCACTGCCAGGGGGCCGCCCCTCGGCAACAAGTGAGGCCGTGACCGTGACCGTGTCCGCGGCTCAGCCCGCCCGGTCCCGGCCCCGCTCGCTGACCTGCCGGGATGGGCCGAGCCGGGCGCGGTGCACGTCGGGAGTTGTAGTGCGGCGGAGGCGCGGCCTCCTTTAGCCACAGTCTCGCGAGAGGCGGCGGCCAATGGGCGCGCGGGGGCGCGCGGGGCTGCCCTGGCCCGGGACCGGGACCGGGATCGGGGTCGGGATCGGGATCGGGAGCAGGGCCGGGATGAAGGAGGACAAGGAGAACGCCAGGCCCAAGGAGCGGCGCGGGGCCGCCGCCGGGCCGGGGGCTTTGCTGGGCGTGGGGCCGGGCCCCGCCGCCGGCACGGACAGCAGGGCTGGCGCGGCCGAGCTCGACCGCCTGGAGCGGCCCAAGGACAAGAAGGAGACGCTCAGCAAGGTGGGCCCCGCGCGGCGCTGGGGAGCGGGGCACCCCCGGGAACGGGACACCGGGAGCCTCCGACACCGGGAGCCTCCCCCGGCACCGGGAGCCACCCCGGGAACGGGGCACTCCCCGGAGATCGGGCCCTGCCTCGGTAGCGGGTCCGCTTCCCCCCAGAAACGGCCCCCCCGGTAACGGGGCCGCCCGCGGCGTCCGGAACAGGCAGGCCGCGGTAACGCCTCGTCCCGGCGCTGCCGCCGCCCTGAGCGCCGTTCCTGCCGTGCCGCAGGTGGTGATCCGGCGGCTGCCGCCCAGCCTGACGAAGGAGCAGCTGGAGGAGCACCTGCAGCCCCTGCCCGAGCACGACTACTTCGAGTTCTTCGCCAATGACTCCAGGTACGGCCCCGGGAGCCGCCGCCGCTGCCCGCCCCGGGCCCCTGTGGCGTCACCGCCCCCTCAGCCGAGCCCCTCGGTTTGTGTCTCCACAGTTTGTACCCGCACATGTTCTCCAGGGCCTACATCAACTTCAAGAACCAGGAAGACATAGTCCTCTTCAGGGATCGCTTCGACGGCTATGTTTTCATCGATCACAAAGGCAAGTGGAGGGCACTCAGGTGCATGTTGCTGCTTCCCCGCTGTCTGTGCCCTGTGCTGGTTGAGGTTTGGAGGGATGGGTGTGAGCAGCCACTTCTGACTTGTTTGGGTTTAAGTGCCTTAAATGCATGTTATGGAGTATTTCACAGAACAAAGGAGAAAATTCCGTATGCTTTGTGGAAACTAATCTCAACTGATTTTTTATATATATTTTTAAGTGGATTTTGTATATGATGTGTAAAATCCAGTGAGCTGTACACAAGGCAGGACTGATGTGGATATTCACCCAGTGCAGAGGTGAATGTTTGCATTGTCATACCTGAGTATCAAGTCTGAAAAGCGAAAGCAGACACATGCTGGCACTGTCTAAACAAACGAAACTGAGGCACTGATGTCACCCTCTGCTACTCCCCTCACCTGTTCTTTGCACGTCCAACAGTGTCACTTAACTTTGGTCAGTTTTTACCTGAATTTATTGCTTGTTTCAGTTTACAACTGAGTGAGTCATCTTGATTCAATAGAAGGAATAGCTTCTTCCTTGCAGACTAAGTTTTGAAAGTGACTGCTCTGGAGACGTTAATCTGTAGGAAACTACTTGCCTTAATTGGTTAAACATTCACGTATTTGGTCACCACTTACCTGCTTTATAAACACAGTAGGTTTCATGGTTTTAAATTTTGCCTTTCAGAAGTGCTTATGTTGGTCATTAGCTAAAGTTGTTATCCTCTCATTGATAGAACTGAAATGTACAAATTTAGCCAAAGCTCTAACAAGGGTCTTCCTGTTGGCTTGGGCAGTGGAAGGGTTTCACCTGCAGCTTTGTTTTAGGTGCACTTGTTTTACAGTTCATTCACATGGCTGTTGTATGTGACAAAGTTCTGCCCACAAGATTCTTCCTTATTTAGGGAGGTTGCAAGTTCATGAATTCTGCTGTCTCTGAAGTGGTTTTTGTATTCAATTGCTTTCAAAATACACTAATTTTTTATGCTGTCTAGGTAATCTCTTCTAGTATTGCATGTTTCTTGTGAGGCTTATCTTCCTGCTTTAGATGTGGACAATGTGTTCTATTTTATATCTTTGCATGTCTATTTCAATGTATCTTTCCCTCTCCTCTTCACAGGTCAGGAATATGCTGCCATAGTTGAGTTTGCACCTTTCCAAAAAGCTGCAAAAAAGAAGAGTAAGAAAAAGGATGCCAAAACTGGAACTATTGAAGATGGTATAACAGCAAAATAGTTTGTTTTGCATGTGTAGTTTGAAATCTTAGCAGTGATTTAAATATGTTTTTACTGTAGCACTATAGTTGCATCAATAGGATGTTTGGTTAATTGTATGTGAAAGTTATTAGCACTGCTGAGTCAGCTGCAAGTTTATTAAATGGCTGTCCCAGACAAACATAATGCAGCAGCTCATTTGAGAGCTGCCAAGTTATGGAAAGGTGGCATATGAACAACTCTGCTGTGTAAATCTAACTCAGACTTCCAGCAGTGCAATGTAAATGCTTTTCATGCTACAGTGTATCTCTTTTCTTTCCTCCCCCCTTTCCTCCCTTCCTTTCCCTGTAGATCCAGAATACAAGAAGTTTTTGGAAAGTTACAGTGCAGATGATGAAAAATTAACCTCCACTCCTGAAACTTTGTTGGAGGAAATAGAGGCAAGAAACAAAGAGCTCATAGGTATGGAAATATGTGTTCTATAGTTATATGTTCCTAGAGCACAAAGAACATACATGGTTTGTAATTTGAAGCTGTGATTTCTTAACCTAGAGGAGGCTGAATTATTTTGTGTGCCTACTTAGTCTCCTTAGTATTTGTTAAACCTTCAGGCTAATGTTCAGTGTGTTTTGTTTTGTTCTCATGCTCTAACTTCTTCTCTAGGTTTAAGTTTTAGATGACAAAGTTCCTTCCTGGTCAGATGCTGCTGGTCAGATGTGTGTTAGCCAGCCTGAGCTGTGGAGTGGCTGCATTTCAGTGGGATGCAGGGATGTTCCATTCAGGCCCAGGTTAAGAGATAATGTGGTTGGGTAAAATACCACAAAAAATGACCAGGTTGCTCTTTTTAAGCATGTTACAGGGATAGCTTTAAAAACAAGAGTCTGAAAAAAGTCTAATGCAGACTGAGTATCTCTGTGCATAGAGGTGTACTGCATATCATATTAGTGTCCTAAAGAAGTTTATGGAATCTTTAATAGTTGCCACTGTTCAGGGATAGGTTTGGAATGCTTGTTTCACTTGCTGTGTGTGAGAGGAGACAGGCAGGGGAATCTGTAAGGATGGTTTACTTCATACAGGGTTTTGTTGCAGGTATTGAAGTATTGGATAAGGCAAATTGTTTACATTTGTTTTATATATTCTCTAGCTAAAAAGACTACTCCTTTATTGAACTTCTTGAAAAACAAACAGGTAAGACTTAACTCCAGAATCTTTTTGTTGTTTGCAAGTACAATTTGCTCATTTAAAGCTTGGGTGTGGATATTGTAATGTGTGTGTTGATTTCTTTCTACCCTTCCTTTTGAAGAGATTTTGACCCAACTTACCTGTCAACATCTGGTGCACATATTTTAAAGTACTAGAATGTTGGTCTTTGTAGGAATGGTGATGCTTTGTGTATATTCTGGTCACAGCAAAACATCTCTTGTGGCACTGCCAAAACAGATTCCATTTTAATGCTTCCATTTTTAGGCAATTATGGCTGAGGTCCTTGTAGATGGTCTTTCTCCTACCACATAATGTTATTTTAACTTTTAGCAATGGAGAAAATCAGAAGTGGGGCAGATTTAAGGAAAATTAGAATGACAGAGGCTGAGGCCAGTGTTGTATTTGGGTTTTTTAAGAGAGAACAAATCAAGACATATGAATAAGGAAAAAATACTGCAACATGTTCAGTTTCACAACAACAATAGAGATTATAGGACTTTATTTTATGATAGGGGCAGCTTTGAGGTGAGTTATTTGATGGCTTAAAAAGATGTTTTCTGGTGTGGAGATACACGATATCTCTTTGCTTTTACAGAGACTGAGAGAAGAGAAAAGAGAGGAGAGGAGGAGGAGAGAATTGGAAAGAAAAAGACAAAGAGAAGAAGAGAGAAGAAAATGGAAAGAGGAGGAGAGAAGGAAGAGAAAAGAAGCAGAAAAATTGAAGAAAGTAGACAGATGCCCAGAAAAAGAAAGAGACAGATCAAAAGAAGAACCAAAGATCAAGGTCTAGAACAGTTCTTTATTATAAACTGTTACACTCCCTTTCCCCTATTATTTGTATATCAGTCTCAAAATGTGCTTTGAGTATTGTGTGAAAAATCACATGAGTCTGGTGTTAGTAAATTACCAATTTTTTGTAATATTCAATAGTAGGCATTGTAAAGGTTTACGTGCTGTAATGCTTCATAGTAATATTTAAACTTTTTGTCATGTGACTGTTGTACATGCTGTGGCAAACAGGATTGTGAATTCACTATGGAATGGAGACTATTTTTAAGCTTTCTAAAATGGCCTGGTTTAGGAGAAAAATCCTAGTCTGCTGTGTGCATAATGCTTACTCATACACTCCAGCTTTTAGAAATGCTGCTATTTGCAGTAATATTTCTTTATGTTAACCTCTCACTGGACTGTGGTTCCTTTGATGCAATTTTGGTGTTGTGCCAGACAATATGTACTAGAGTGAGCTTTTTAGTTGAGACTTCTGTTTTCTTTGTAGCTACTTAAGAAGCCTGAAAAAGATGAAAAAGACTTGGAGAGAAAAGAAAAATCCAAGAAACTGGAAAAAGAGACTCTGAGGGAGGAAAAAAATGCGAGTAGTTCATCTGCCAAACGATCTGATGGGGAGACAAAAGAAGAGAAGGCAAAAAAGTATTCTAGTACTTGCTATAAATATATATGTATCTATAACTTGTTTTTTGATCGTAACGAGGCTTAGGCTGCTCTGCTATGACTGTTTTGAAATTACTTCAGATGCTTTTTCTGCTACAAGACATGGGCTGTGTTCTCTGTGTCAGTGCACATCCCTGTGGTTGCAGAAAGCTCTGTGAGTTACCTGAAAATTCTTCACTAGTGGACAAATTTTAATATTTTTGCAACTCACTGTAAGAACTGCACTAAAGAAGCCTGGGTGTAGGTTACTGCAGCAGGCTGTGAGCACTGTCCTTACAAAGAGATAATTGTAGCCATGGTGAGAGGAGAGGTGTTTTCCAGTCCCTCTAAGGTCAAAGTGGAAACTAATTCTCAGTAGCTCTGTGATCTGTTCAAGGTTCCGTTCTGTCATGTGAGAAACAGAGATGAGACACAGAAATGCAGGCGTTTTTCTAAAGCCAGAGGAGACTCAGCCAGCTGTGGGAGCAGGAGGCTGGGAAATGCTGGTGGTGGTCAGTGCCCTCTCTGGCTGTTGTGCATGGCTCGGGTTATCACAGCAGCCCAAGAGCTCCCCAGAACCTGCCAGGGTGTCGTCCTCCTATTGCACAGTTGCACCACTATTACATTGATCTCCCGGCGCTGTTTGATGAATCTTTTGAGCTTAATTTTCAGTTTTGTTTTCATACAGATCAGAAGATGAGTGTGTAAAGGACTACAGGGACCGAGATAGAGATTTTGACAGAGACAGAGAATATGAGAGAGCACAGAGAGAGAAACTGAGACGCCAAGAAGAGGAGCGTCGGAGGCAGAAAGAGCGCTATGAGAAAGAGAAGGTTTTTAGAAGAAAAGAGGAAGAGGTGAAAAAGGAGAGAGACTTACTCAGAGAAAAGGGAAAGAAAAGTGATCTTACAGACTTTTCCAGCAGCACGGACAAATCTGAGAAAGTAACCAAAGAGGATAAAAAGGAGGATACAATTAAGAGGGATCGTATCAGAAACAAGGTGCTGGATTTCTTTAAATTCATGTGTTGATTCACAGGGCTCAGTGTGTGTTTTTTAGGATAAAAGCACTTCAAGGGAAGAACCATGTGTTTTCTCTGTTGAAACTTCTCCCTGTTCTGGCAACAAACCCTGCTAGAAAGTTTTTTCACATTTATCCACTAAATTTGGTAAACCCTTGTGGTGTTTCTTGTCACTGAGTAGGAATTAAGCCAAGATACCATGGGTTAAACTGTAAGACTCTGATCCCTTTTCATTTGCTGACTTGTGACATAGGCTGTATCTTTAAGGTGTTGGTAGAGCATCAGTAACCTGCCTGTATCTCTGCTGATGCTACACATGCCTGAAAATGCATTTCAAAGTGGAAGTGTGATTGAACAGACTCCTCCAAAACACGGATAGGACATCCTGTTCTGCAAGTAGTGATGTCTTGTAGGCTCAAGAAATAATGTCTCTAGTTTTATATACTCTTCAAAGTCAGTTTTTGCAGCATCACTGTGTATCTTTGCTGTGTCACTTAAGACATTGTCAGGTCCAAATGAAAGTCAAGGTTTTGAGGCTTTGAAGTTTTGAAGCTCAAAAGGAAACTTCACAGATAACTTCAACTGGGAACAGTGTTCTTTGTGGCTTGAACAGGGGTGTTGCCTTACAACAGAGACAACCTTGATTTGAGACAGTTGAAGTTACTTTGCCACCATTGTGGAGTAATTTAACTTAGAACACCCAGGAAAAGTTTGAATTTGAGCCATTTCTAATACCACTGCTGCCATAATAACCCTGACAGCAGGGAGCTGTGAAAGAGTCTAAATAGTTGTGGTTTATTTCAGGATCGCCCAGCAATGCAGCTGTACCAGCCAGGAGCCCGAAGCCGAAGCAGATTGTGTCAGTATGAAGACAGTGCTGCAAAGGCCACAGATCAGGGAGTGGATAAGAAACCAGAGAGTGAGACCAGTCACATGAAGGAAGAGGAGTGACTAGCATGCAAGCCTTATGTGTTCTGACTGTCTGTGCAGCCAAAGAGCATGTACTACACAATCCAGAAGTGCCTTCGAAGCGAAGAAGGAACAAAGGAAGAAAAGGGGGCATTGTGCTGTTGGATGTTTCTGGTTAAAGAACCTCAGTTGTAGATTCAGAATTTGAAATGTGTTCTCATTGTATTTTCAGTTATTTAAATTTATTTTCCCATCATCTAACTACAACAGAGATGAGAATCTGTGCAAAATAGAAAGACTTTATGGCCTTAACTATGACAATAAATGAGTTGTGGTCAGGAGGGGATGACACCTGGATCTAAAGCCAGAGCTTTACTGTCAGGCAATGTGAGCCAGTGTTGGGTGCACTGAGGCAGAGAAAGCTTGGAGCTGCCCAGAGTGAACACAGGTGTTGCTGTGTTGCGTGGTGCGCCTACCTGAGGCAGTGAAAGCTAAATTTTGTCAGTCCAGAGCTGAGACAAGTATGCAGGCTGGGATTGTTGAGGTACCTGTGTACAGGAGCCCTTTGGCATGTAAGGAGCAGAACATCTGGCAGTGCAGTAACTTTGCTAGGGAGGGAGAGACCTTCATCCAGTGGTTCTCTGGATAAAGTAACTGAGTTGGAGTGTATGAATAAGCTGGCTTAGGAGTGGAATATGTCTTGACAAATTCTCATGTAAAGTCTCCCTACATTGAAATGCTTATTTTTAATCAAATGTAGCTGGTTTGGGCATCCTGTTCTTTTGCAGCATCCTCCCTTCTCTATTATCTGAAACATTTCCCAACTCCTGCCCTCTCAGAACTGCTTCCTCTTCCCTCATAACTTGAAGCATTGTTTTACAGCCCAGAACGGGACTTCGCCAGTAGCAGCTCCTCCCAAGCTAGCGAATTTTAGCCATAGCTGGTGTTTTTTTTGTACCAAACGCAAATAAAACTGCACAAACTCGGAGCGCCGCCGTCCCTCTCTGCGCCGCCAGGGGGCGCCGTGCCCGCGCCCCGCCCCTTCCGCCTCCGCTGCCGCCGCCATCGCCGGGAAGCGCCGCTCCGCGCAATGGTGAGGCACCGTCCAGCGCCATCCGTCGCCATCCAGCGCCATCCGCGGGCCCGGCGCGCCCGCCATCGCCGCCACAGCGCTGGGGGGCTCGGGGGGCCGGCCGCGGCGGAGCGGGAGGGACGCGGGTGTAACGCGCGGGGCCGGGGCCGGGGCCAGGGCCGCGGAAGGGCCTGACCGCTGCCCTCTCTTGCAGTCGTCCCACAAGACGTTCAAGATCAAGCGCTTCCTCGCCAAGAAGCAGAAGCAGAACCGGCCCATCCCACAGTGGATCCGCATGAAGACCGGCAATAAGATCAGGTACGGAGCGGCCGGGCCGGGCCGCAGGGGGAGCGATGGCGGCCGTGCCACCACAGCGCAGCTCTGTGGCCGTGCAGGGACGGTGGTGCGGGTGTGTTTCTTTGAGGCCTCGGTGCCATTTCCTTCTCCGGCGCTTCTCTTCAGTGCGCTGCAGGTGTCCGCAGCTGTTCAGTGATGGCACGTGTAAAGTGCAAGCATAAACTGTACTTGTGGATAATTTATTCTGTGTTTTGTACCCTGGGAGCCTCTCTGTTCCCGACGTGCAGGATGCACGTGGGGTCAGCAGAGAGAGAGAAGGCGGTACCTGTCTGAGCCCTCTGGTTAAAAGCTGTGGTATATTTTGGTCAGAGAGCTTGTTATTGCATTCACTCCTTTGTCTGGACTTTTTAAGGCAAAAGAATTCTTTCTGCTCTTTCTCTCTCTCTGTCCTAAACAGTGAGGACAGCGCCAGCAGCAGTGGCTGGCTCAGGTAGTGAAACAGGCCAGCATTGCCAGGCTGTGTTCTGGTAACTCCTCCCATCCTGTTTCTTTCTAGGCAGGATTGATGGTGTGTGCCGATGTATCCTTGCCTTCCAGATGCCAGCTTACAGCAGGGTTCTGTTTTCGCTAAATTGCAGTACTTTGAAATACTTTACCATGAGGCAAAATAATGGGTTTTTGTCTTGTGCCATCTCTGTACCTCAGTTATCAGTTCTGTCCAAGCCGTGTGCCAAAGCAGGCTGCAATTGCAGTGCTTCCTGCAGTGGGAGCTCTGCCATTTTCCTGCTGAGAGCAACTCTGTTAGCACTGTCTGCGGTTTCACCCCTACCGTGGTGAAAACGTTTGTTCTTAACATGGACAACAAGTACATCCCACAAATGGATATTTCCTGGAAGAATCTTTTTCCATGTGCTGCTCTGCTTTCATGTTTTGAACAACTGTTAATTTACCCTGCTTTTGTCTTAGGTACAACTCCAAAAGGAGACACTGGAGGAGGACCAAACTGGGCTTGTAAGAGAGACTGTCGTGGGAGCTCTAATGAACACTGGTCTTTCTGCATCAGATCAGTACACCCTCAAGTCATTCCTTCTGCGGTGCTGGACTGCATTCCCCAGTGCAGGGGTTTTATAAGCTGGTCTGGGATGTTGATGTTAACTGGGAAAATCTTTTTTGCATCTGAAACATGAAGGCTGTGTTCTATTAGGGCTTTCTTTCAGGCATCACCATGAGCATTGACAGTGCACAGGTTTACTAATAAATATGGACCTGAATGACTTGGTTGAAATTATTTCATACCTACATATAATGAGATTGTAACAGAATAAAAACTAACATTACTCTGAATCTGTTCTCACTTAGCATGAGGAACCCTGGCAGCTCTTCAGGTAGAGTAGGTTGTGTCTTCTTTTTCACTGACTAAACTTTTGAGAGTAAAATATACCAATTGAAAAAACAAAAAGAGATGTAAAAATCAGAATTTATTTGAGGAGGTAATTTGAAAAAAATTTATTAGAGGAGCTGCTGTCAGGTATGATATGGGCCAGGGCAGCCCTTGGAGCCTGTGTTTAAAATGCTGGCTGGGGAGTGGGTGCAGTGGAATAATTGCATGAAAGAAAGTTTCATTAAGGGTGAGTAGATCTATCTTCTACAAAATGCAGTCCTATAAACTGTGGCACATAACCTCTGTGTGTTTTCTAGAATATGAAGTAACCTGAGCTTGCTTTGGAGCTCTGTGTTGGTTTGTTAAGTCAGTTGTTGCCAGCCACAAGTGCACCTTGGTATAAGAGATTATCAGCAGATGGGTTGTAACTGAAGATGTGGCTGAAAGTTAGCAGCTATTTAAAAGGGGGGAGAGAGGAAAGAGGGGGTTAAATGACTTGGGCTGGTTGTCACTCCAGCTCCCTGATGCTGGTGTTCTCTGCTGGGCCCTGTGGAACCATCTATTTACTGCAGGGAAGTGGAGGAGGAGGCTGTGGCTCTGCTCCCAGTGCTACATGACTGCTCCTTTCCTTCGGCAGAGCTGACCTGGGATAGATGCTCCGGTCAGCAGGAAATCCCTGATGGCTCAAGCCTGTGTTTGGCTGCAGCAAAGCCCATCCTGGCACTGAGGGCTGCCAGGGTTCCTGGGCTCAGCTGCCATCGTGGTTCTGTTCCTGAGAGGCAGCTGCCTGAGGAAGCTTCAGGCTGCCACTCCTGTGTTGCTTTTTGCATTGAAGGTAAATGGATTTACCTCTTTGTGCAATTGGTAGCAAGTAACACTGGGCACAACCTATGCCCACAAATACACACCTCACTCGAAGCTTGTGACAGTCTGTGCCTCCTAAGGTGTGCCTGGAGGGTTCTGTGAGCAGGGGAGAGAAAGGCTGGGATTCTTCCCAACTTCAGGATACTTTAGAGGTATCATCTGGCTTCTTTTCCTGTCTGGTGAGAGTCTACACTACTTCATTATTGGGGGGAAGCAATAAGTCACTGCAACAGGAAAGCAGCAAACAGCATTGCCAGACATGTTTGAACAGAGGCTCACGTGCTGCAGGCACTTTGACCCCAATGATTTTAAATCTCTTCTGCACTCTTCCTTGAGGCAAGTGCTAGGAAATAACAGCACTGCTGAGAATTGGAGATCTGCCTTGGAGCCCAATGCGCGTCTCCCAGCCTCTCCACAGCACCACTGCTGGCAGGCAAAGCTGCTTGTAGAGTTTCTCTTTGATTGTGTCTGTGGGGATCTGGCTGAGGAGGAAAACAGTAATTTTAAGGGCTTGAGAATGGAAAGAGGCGGTTTTTCCCATGGCGCTTTTGGGAAAGCTTTCCTGAGCAATTATTTGTTACTATTTATTAGAACGTCTCCTAATACTGCCATTACTGTGATACTTTTATCAGATGGAAGCAGCTTCTAAGGCATTGCTTTGTATTATTTTCCCCGTTTGACAATCTGTTTTTCAAATTGGACATTAAGGGATAGCACATAGTAAACTTAGTACAAATTAAACATGGGATAAACTCAGTCTTCTGCAGAAACTTAACCAACAGAAGTACCTCTGGGTGTGAATGATTTCTTTTGTTGTGACACTGGTCTGCCCCTCTCCCTGTGAGACCTGCAGGGGGATCAGGGATCTCTGCAGAACTGGACTAACACATGGTAATTGAAACATCAGCAGAAATTTTAAAGAAAAAATTAAAAAATGTTGATGTTTTGCTATATTAATTTTGGTGGATACACTGTTGTTTTCTGAGTGAGAAGCAAAGTTGGAGTATTGTATAGTTAAGGAATATCTTTTTAAATGTGTCTATTTACAAAACGACTGCCCTTCTGTAGGTATGAATATAAACAATGCAAGACAGAGGAGTAAGTCAGTGGAAGGGGTGTGGGATCTGGGGCAAATACAACGTGCAGCAGCAGGAAGGGCGCCATCATTTGGAGAAGATCCCTTTGCTCAGTGGAAAAGAACCCAGGCAGGACAGGGGGGTGTCATGTTGTAACACGACCCAGAGAAGCCAAGCTCTGGTCCTGCTCTTTCTGAAGTCCCTGCCTAGTTTGTCTCAGCACAGAATACAGGTTCAAACCCACAACCAAAAGATGGGGGGAGAAGTTGCCTTTAAGGGGTTTTGGTTATCTGTCAAGGAGAATTAAGTACTACAAATATTTTTGTCTTATTTAAGTACAGCAATAGCCAGCTGAGTTTTACTTTCCCAATGGAACTTTGAAGTCCGGGTTTCCTGGTGGAGCGTGACTAAGCTGCAGGTACAATTGTCAAGGAAATGGCTCCTTCAAGGTAATTCTCATTAATTCCACTGTTTACTTTGTGCCTTACTCAGAGGAGGATGTAAGAGCAGTCCTGTGTCCTTCCCTGACAGCTGCAAAAGGGTGACAGAGGAGTAACAGGTCAAAAACTATTTTGTCAGTCACACTTGTCTTATCAACAGCAGTTTGGTTACCAGACGTGGTACCAGTGCTGATCATGGAGTTTGTGCTGCTGTGACCAGACTGTTAGAAGCCAACCTGCTGTCCCATGGAATGGATGTGGCCAGAGCAGTTCCAGAAGGAGCTGTGTTGTCATAGTCTTCAATCTATTAGAGCTAATGGATTACAAAACTGCTGTAGATCAGACATTAAATCAATTCCCAGCATGTTTTGTATGTATCTGCTGCTGACCTCAGCAATTAAAAAGATGTCCAGACATCTACATGTCCACCCAGTCACCTGGACACTATCTACTCATGTAGGTTGCTCTTCCCTGTGTTGGCTGCTGCAGACTGGGTCTTCAAGCATCTTTTCACAGCACAATCTGAACATAAATTGGTGTTTGCTCAGGGCCTGTGAAACCCACAGACTCAAGTTTCCCAGAAGAAGTTACCTGTGTGTCTTTCTGCATCAAGATGAAAATTCACCTGTGCAGCCCCTTGAGCCCCTGTCACCCCTGCAGGTCCCCAGAAAGGCAGCTGCAAAGAAACCACTACTCCCCTCTTCAATGAGATGTCTCAGGGCTGTTGCTCTGTGAGGGGAACAGAAACTCCCTGGTTCCTATCTGAGAGGCAGTTGCTCAAATGGGACTGCTATTTAAGGAGGCAGAAATGGTCTCATGCTGATGAAAAAGAGGAAGGGGCCATTGTTTTTCTGAAAATATTTTGAATTAGCTCTGGCCTTCAAAAATGTAAAAAGCAAGTTGAAACCATGAGCTCCATTTGGTGAACAAAACACAAACAGGTGAGCAGAGGCTTTGCCCTTTTAATGCAGTGACCAGTACACTCACGCGGCATTATCCTGCTTCAGACATTTATCACAGTTTCATTTTTGAGCATGACCTCAGTAGCAATAAAGATGATCTCACAGCCTTCACATATCTTTTCCATGGTATTGAGCAATGAATCATCTTCCCAGAGTTGCTTCTGAACTCCAGTCGCCATGGAAGCCACCACATGGCATCCCACGGGTATCCTTCCTGCCTCCTCTGCTCTGGACCCCATTCCCAATGGGGCTGGGCATCTCAGACTCCCTGGGATGGGGGTCCCCAGGGAAAGGCTGCCAGGCAGACTTTTCTTGCACTTTGAAAGACTTGTCTTTAAAAATGCCTGGCCGCCTCTGACAAGTCCCTCCAGCCCTTACTCTACCCAGAAAAAGCAACACAGAGGAGGTGCATGTGACAGAGATCTGGGGATCTCACAGGGAACTGGAAAGCATTTGCAGCTCAGTGACATGGTCTGCTCATCTGTGCCCACTTCCCCTGCCAACAGAGAAGTGTACAAAAAATAGGATGGTGTGTATGTGTTTCTGAAGCCATAGTTGCTTCTCCATTATCAGCCCAGTGGCAGGTCTCTGGCATCTCAGAGTATTGTTGTGAAATATTCAATTATATTCTATCAGTGTCTCTGTCCAGGCACCTGGGATGCCATGTCCACCAGTCCAACCTCACAGCATTATTGGGAGACGGGGCAGTGCCATTGGCCTCATTTTACAGGTGGGAGAACTGAGCAAGTTTCTGTGTGACCCACCTACAAGCACACACAAAGTTTGCCAGCAGCCTGAGACAGGCAGCCCAAACATCCACCCACAGCCCCCAGGAGGGGATCCACACGTGGTGGGTTAGCATCCTGCTCTGGACATGTGAGTTGTTGGAGAAGCAGCTTCCCACAGCAGAACTGACATGTGAGCCCTTGTCATGAGACTGCTGGGCTGCAGCAAGGAGTCCCCATCAGCCTGGACATGGGGCCAAACCTCCTCTGCCAACAGGCAGTTTTTTGGAAGGACAGTCCCAAGGCTGTGTTCCTGATGGCCGTGGTGCTCCACACACACACACCAGCACAGTCCCAAAAGGCCACACAAGACCCAGCGTGGCCAAGGTGCTGTGGTTTAATCCACACTTGGCCAGGATTTTGAGCAGCCAAATTCCCAGCTCCCTTCAGGCTCTTCCAGCTACTGTCCAGCATGGGTTTACAGGTGAGTGGGGCCAGGGGAGCTTCAGCGCTCTTGGAAGAAACCAAATGCCTGTCTAACAATGCCTCGGAGGGTTGACAGACCCCAGGAGCGCTGGGCTTTCCCCTCAGTCACGGAGTCCACCGAGTCCTGCCCTGCCCCAGCCTCTCTGGATGACTTACAGTTGTTGTTGGTGTTGTGAGAATGCAGCTGGACTAAGTCCTCCTCCAAGGCCCCTGCCAGCTCCTTCAGTTCCCTGGAGGTGTCTGCCCGCAGGTACTGCCAAGCCTTGCGCCCGTTGTGGTCCCTGCAGCTGGTGTCTGCCCCATAAGCTCCCACCAGCACTTTGATGAGCACTTCATGTCCATGCAAGGCGGCCAGGTGCAAGGGGGTGAGCCCGCCGCTGGCTGTGGGGATGTTCACGTTCACAGGGTAGCCGTTCTTCTGGGCGTGGGAGATGACCCGGATGAAGCTTTCATGGTGGCCATGCTTTGCAAGCCAGTGGAGAGCGGTGAAGCCCGTCACAAAGTCTCTCCTGGTCAGCAGGGTGGGATCCACGTCCAGCAGCTTGATGATGCTTTCTGCATCACCCTGGGCCACCGTCAGCAGCCATGCATGCTCCAGGGGATCGAGGACAAGGGGCAGCACATCAGGGCTCTGCTCGGGCTTCTGCTCTTGGTGTGGTTCTGCAGGGAGGCTGCTGCTGTTGGATATCTTCTGAGTGCCAGCAAACCGCAAGGTGCTGCCAGGGCTGTTGCTCTGCAGGAGGATTTCCTTCAGCTCCTTCCTCCGGGTACTGCTACGGCCGATGGAGAGCCTCCCTGCAGTCCTACCCCAGCTCCCCAGGCTGTGCCTGCTCCAGTTGACGCTTTTGTTGGTGTCCATCTTTGGCAGTGTATAGAAGCTGTCCCTGGTACGCAGGGTGGCTGGCCAGGCATGGAAGCTGCGGGCTCGGCTCCCTGCCTGGGGCTGGGCAGCCTCCAGGAAGGAGAACCTCCGTCCGGTGCCAGCCACCTCCTGCTCTGCCAAGCGCTGCTCCTGCTCCTGCCGGGCCATCCCGGTGCCTGCGGCGGGGCTGTCCGGCAGCCTGGGCCCCAGCTCGGCACGGCTCACGCTCCCCAGTTCTCACCCCACACTTCCTCCCCGGCGTTAGGCGGAGGAGGAACCGATCCTGCGTGGCGGGAGGGCACGGGGCGGTGCAGGTGACCTTTGGTCACGCCGTGGCCGTGGCTGCTCCTGCTCCTGCCGGCGCCGGGCCCGGCCCCCGCCACGGGCTGCCCCAGCCCCCGGCCCCACTCCCTGCGGCGTCACAGAGGGACAACGGGCGGGACCACCGCGGGGGCCGGTGGAGGCAGCGGCGCCCTGGGCACCCCAGTGCCGGTGTTACAGAAGTTTGATGAGCTGCATTCTCCTCTCTGAAGAGTCTCATATAGCTCTGATGTCTCACCAGCAGCAGGTGAAGTAGCCTAAGCCTTAGGCTGCAAGAGTTCACCAAATGTAAATGTTTTATCAAACAATGATGCTAACAAAGAGCTCCCTGAATTCAGCAGATATGAGCAGAATGGAGATGATAAGGACCAAGGAGACAATTTCAAGAGAAAAGTCATGTCAGAAGGCAGCCAGAGCATCAACAGTGAAATGCAGTAGAAAATCAGGAGACCACTGACCAGAATTCAGTGATCGACTTGGGGGTCAGGTGATGGGTGGCATGGGTGTAACTGAGAGATTTGAATTGGAGTAGGAGGCACCAGCTCGAGCTGTAACTGAAGTAACAAAAGACTAGTTGGAAACATTCACTTGGACTTGGCATTCTCAGTGGGTCAGACCCTGTTATGGTGTCTGATGTGTGTAAATCCATAACACTGGTCTCAGAAATGCTTTCCCTGGCCCTGCTGGCACCCAGGGTTGCCTTGCTGAGACACCTGTCTTATAGCCCCCTCAAACTGCAATGCTTCTCCTCGGTGCTGTGCTCAGGAAGACCCAGGTCCCAAGGGACCATGTTCCCAGTAGCTAGTGGGATTCCAAGGGAGACACAGCCTGGGACAGTGTTTCGGGTCCCTTGCCACACCATGTTTCATTCCAGAGGCATTTTGGCTGCCTTCTCTTGCTGTGTTTCACTTTCCAGCACAGCCCTTGCCTGGTGCTGTTGGCAGCTGCCGCCATCAGTAGTCTGTACCCTAATTTTGCTAGAAATCAGGACAAATTCCTCTGCCCCAAAAGCCCCTAGTCCTGTTTCTCCCAAGACCTTTCTTACCCATGACTCGTCTGATACCCATGGCTGACCTGCTACCAGCTGTTTTTGTGGCTGGTCAAGCAGTTAAGAGCCACATCAGCCCCTTGAACCTTTAAAATTTGCTTTCCCTAAGCTTTAGCCCTGCTCTGACTTGCCCTGGGCTGGTTGTCAGCCCTCAAGGGCCTTTGCCTTTCTCCAACCACTTGAACCAGTTTTTCAGGGATATGTGGGGAGCTGGCATAATCTCAAAGCCCAAACAACTGGTGGTGAAAGCATAATTGCCCCCTTGCTCCTTTTCTGGTGCTGCCTGGTTTTGTCACTGGCTGTTGGTGGGTTCTGTGGGCTCAGGGAGGCAGAGAACTTGAGCCACACAGCCATGGGATCCTGGGGAACAGTGGAAAACACTTGGGTGGCAGCTGGGGAAAACTAGGAAGGAAACAAGGTCCTGCTCCTGGGGAATGAGGAGCAAAGTAAAGCTCCCATTTAGGGCCATCCTGGTCGTACCTGCATTAGGGACTGGATGCACTGGTGAGCACTGACCAGGATAAAAAATAGGGTGCCAGCCCTGAGGGCTTTACTTGGGTGCCCCAGGGTTGGGAAAGTGACTGCTTTGGATGGAGACTGAGTTTCCTCTCTCTCAGCCTCGTTTGATGCTTGCGCTGGCATCGAATGAAAGGAAAGCCGAGCGGCAGCAGCTGCACCCCCTGGAAGCAGCAATCGGCCGGTGCAGCTGGGGGAGCTGAGGCTGCACCGACGGGCCGGCAAGGGGCTGTGGTGACACCGGAGGGGATTCAGCGCCGCCGAGGGCGGGGGAAGACCCGGAGAGCCTGAGCCGTCCGGCGGATCTCAGGGCAAGTGCGCCACGTGCTCAGACAGGGGACCCAAACAGACCCGAACCGCGACCCGCAGCGCAGCCTCGGAGCTGCACGAACCGGGCCGTGTTACCGGAGCGGCCGCGGGGTGCCGGGTCGGGGCCCTGCCCGAGGGGTCGGCACAGGGAGCGAGGAGCGGCCGGGGGGCCGCCGGGGGCATCCCGGAGGGCTGGCCGGGGACCGACACATTCTGGCCAGGGCTCGACACCTTCCGACCAGTGATCGGCACCCTCCGGCCGGGTGCCCCCCGCTCGCTCTTCCGCCCGACCCGCTCGCCGCCGCCCCGGCCCCTCCGCCCGCCCCATTCAGTCCGGGCTGCACCATCCCGGGCAGCCACAGGGGGGGACCGGCGGCCCCGCGCCTCCCGGAGCGCGGCGGTGGCGGCACCGGCGGGGCTGGCCGGCCCGGGCAGGACGGGGGCGGGTACGAGGCGGGCACGGGGCGCGGGGCGGGGCGGGGGCGCGGCGGGTCCCCCCCCGCGCGGTGCCGCGGTGGGCGCGCCCGGAGCCGCCCGCAGGCCGGGGCGGGACGTGCCGGGCGGGCAGCGATGGCGGCGGCCGAGGTGGCGCGGCAGGTGCGGGAGGGCGCGGGGCCGGGCAGCGCCGGGGCGGGGGGCGAACCGGACCGGGCCGGGGGTAGCGCCGCCTGCGGGGACACCGGCCTGGGGGTGCCTGCGGGCTGCGGAGCTCGGGAGGGCGCGGCGACGGCGGTGCCTGCAGGGTCGGGGTTTGGGGGCCGTCCCGAGGGGAGCTGGGCTTACCAGGGGTATGGGGTTTGGGGTCCCCCCGCGCTGCAGCCCGGCCCGGAGACCTTGCCCTGCCCGCACCGGGTGGGCCGGGGATCCTGCCCGGCCGGTGCCTCCGGACCCGGGCCTGGCGCTGCCCGGGCTGCGGTGCTGGGGAGGCCTCGCCCCGCACCCCGACCCAGGGCTGGAGCCTCTCACCGGCCCGGGCCCGGCGATGGCGTCCCCGCCTCTCTAGGGATGCTGCTCTCCCAAAGAAACCCTCACCCCGTGCCGTGCTGGGCAGTGCGGGGAGGTGGCCGGTCCGGCACCGCGTCCCGCTGTGCTGCCCCCGAGGGTCCCCCTGTGGTGGCCCCAGGGCCAGCGCCGTGCTTGGCACAAGATCTCTGCGTGCCTGTGGAGAATTATCCAGAAGAGGAGCAGAGGGAGTTGAGCCACCTCTGCGTTTGTTGGAGAAATGCTAAGGAGGCATCTGTATAACGCGTTTGCATGCGGAAGCATTTTGTCTGTGATTTGATGGGTTTCCAACTTTGATGTCCATGTGTTAGTACAGAAATAATACTTGAGATGAATGCTTGCTATTTTGTCTTCAAAGCAGTAGGTTTTAGCATGGACCCAGTCTTGTTGAACGGGTAGATGTAGCCATTCCTTGCCAGTTTGTGATGTTATTTCTTCCTGGACATAGCCATTGCCTTGTATGTGACTGCCAAGGTATGTAAAGTGACTCACTTGCTCCTTTGTCTTTTAAAGAAATTGAGTGTTAGAGTTTCCTAAGATAATGTACAGGAGCTTCAGACATCTGCTTGTGACCTGGAATGAATTATGATACAGCACAGCCTCTCTTTGGAGGCAAAAGGGAAAGCTGGCTGTGAGACAGATTGAAATTAGTGTGCTGCAAATTGCAAATGCCTTTGTTTGGACAGATAACTTGTCAGCCAAGGTCTTGGGCACCCAGTCATGGCTGTGGCTGGTGGAGCAGTCAGCCATAATGTCTGGGTGGTGCAGGGGGCTCTGTGTGTGCCAGCAGGGTTGAACGTGTGAGACCTGGGTTTGTGGGGCAGTTGGGATCACCACCCACCCTCTGCCCCAGCAAACCCCTCATCAAACCTGCATTTATTGTGGAGACAGTCAGTGAAAACCCCTCCTTCCCTGGGCAGGCAGTGGGGCCCCATCACCACCAAGCTGAGCCCTTTCTCCTGTCCTCTGCTGGTGAGGGTGCTGCAGGATTTAAACACTGAGACCACAAAGAATGTCCACCTTGCTCCCCTTGGGGTGAGGATGTATGCAGAGGACCAGCTTGCCAGGCACTGTCCAACTCTCAATCTCTAGTATAGGTCAGAAAAACCATTATGACTGCTGATAGTGATATATATTTCTAGTTGCTGGAGGAGACTTCTGGGAATGTATCCAAACTGCATGGCATTTCTGCAGCCTTTTGGCAGGGGCATAAGGAAGTGTAATCTTACGAGCTGTCAGAATGTGAGATTTTGGAAGCACTTGACTTTGCATATTGGATGGCCAAGTGATGCAGTGCGTCTCAAGGGGGCCGTCAACGGTCAGGGCTTTGGTGAGATGTTTCCTGCTTTCTATGATGGCTGGTTCAAAACTATTTCCCTCCCACTTTTCTGTTGTTTTTCTTTTAAATTTTTGTTGAGTTATTATCAGCTGAGCAAGGTAAAGAAACATGATGTCTTTATCTAGACTTTATATTCTTGCTTTATATTTATCTTGTGTTTATACTGTCTGCTGGATAATTCCCTTGTTGCATAATAGAATTACACACTTCTACAAGTGAGAAGTAATTGGTACAAGTGTTGCTCTAATTTGCTGTTTAATCATAGCCAAATGCCGTCTGGGAAGTGGATACCATAACGCCAAGGTCATGAGAAAGGATCTGATGTTGTTCTGGCTTGAAGATGATGTGGAAAACTGTGCTGTGGAAACCTGAGTCCAGCTTTGCCTTGCTTTGCAATGTGACCTCTTGTGCAAGAGTTGTCTCAGGTCTGGGGGTTGAGCCCCCAGTTCTCATCATTACGGGGCAGGGGAGTGGCTGCTGTGAGCACTGGCAGTGGTGCTGGAGCTCTGGGAGCGTTGCTTCATTTGGTTTTGTTGTGGGATGGTGCTGTTGTGTGTTGCAGCAGTTTGGGAATCCTCCGAAAGGAGTCTCCAAGGTCTCAGTGCTGGAAGTGATTCACATTTGGGAAGAGGTGGGAAATTGTGTCAGAAGGACTAAATGTAGCTGTCAGTGTCCTAAACAGAAACTCTTCTCCATGAGATGCAGAAGTAATTGTACTGCAGCCTTTGGGAGCAGTTCATGCTGCACAGGCCTTGTTTGGACATTGGGTCCCTTGGGTTCAGAGCTGTAACATTCTTTATTTGCTGTGCTCTGCTTGAATATCACCAAGTGGAGGCTTTTCCTTTTCCATGGTGTCCTTTCTCATCATTCCTTTAGACCAGGCCACCAGAAATAGTCCTGAATATGCAGCACTGACATTTGCAGTGGCAGCACCACTGCATGTCCTGGGGATCATGCTCTGCTTCATCTCTGCAAAGAGGAAATGGCCTCCGGGGCTCTGAGGACGTTGGGGGGTGACAGTGCTGGACCTGCTTGTCTTGTAAAGCAGATCAAGGCACAGACATGCATTCAGCAAGATTTTCCTCTAATCGTTTTTTCATCCCAAGGATCCTGGAGTGATTCAAACTCCTGGAGTCTGCATCTCACCCATTTTATGTAAACTAATATTTAATGTGCAGTGCTTTCAGGCTTGGGGTCGTTCATTGTAACATCTTTGTATTTTTCATATATTTCTGACAGTTCTCTGTAAGAATCAGAGTAGGCAGTGGTGGCTTCTGTGGCATGGAGAAGCTCTAACAAAAGTTTGTGTGAATTCTAGAAAGGCAGGGAAAAAGTAAAATAACCTTTCCAAGTGGCTGCTCCTTACTCTCACTCTGCAGTACCTCTGGCTGATAGTGCAGCAAGAGAGTGTGTTGCTCTTTTTGTTCTTTTAGTCTTGTTTGTGACAAACACTTTGCTTCCTCCAGAGTAACAACAGACCATTCTATCCGGGGGGGGTCACTCTGTGTATATGGGGAAAAAAAAGGCATCTGGTATCTTGGTGTGGTGCCAGTGTTCACACTGGCTTTCCAGAGATTCCGTCTTTGTTCCAAGAAGATGGTAACCTTCAAACAGGAGGGACTCAGCCATCCAGCACTCACTGATGCTTGTTGAAAAAGCCTTCAAGCATACAATACTTAGGCCTTGCTTACCTTGATGGTACCTCTTTATATGTTTTAAATTTGATCTGAAACTTCCTTTTCAAAGATAAGTAATGGAAGACATTTATCATATTAATGAACAGTTTATCAGCAAAAAACTTATAAGCTTAACCTGTTCTCTGATGTTGAGCAACGTGATCCAAATCTACATTTAACATACATCCAGGGTGACTAATCACTGTGTTCATATGTTGTTTATGATGATGCTGTTTATATATAGCAGCATTCTGGGTACAGAGACATCACTGTGTGCCTGAAGAACTGGTGACTTGCACCGTTTCTTGGTGGATCAGATAGAAAATGTGTCTTTTCTCTCCACAAGTTTGGTTATTGCTGATAACTTTTGGACGTGTGTCAAAACCAGTTTGACCTTAAAACATTTTTTCTTATTTTTTTCCCACTGCGTCTGATCTCTTGATGCCTTGGCCAAGGAGACACTGGATTTTTAGCCAGAGTAGCAACCTCATGGTTGTGTACTTAACATGAAGGCTCAGCTGCTGTGACTGGAAATCAGATTTTGCTGTCCTTGTTTCCTGGCCTGTAGCAGACGTGAAGTGTGGTTTAACTGCATTATAAAACCACAGGTGACTAGAAAAAAGAAGCTGCAGGAAATGACTTGCAGGCTGCATTCTGTGCAATGGTAAATGCCTCCTCTCAGGCAGGAGTGGTTTAGCTTCTACCATTTATTTTGTTCCATCTGGATCACACTTCTTATATTTAGGGATGCAGGAAAGATTTGTTCTTAATGAGAGCCTACACTCCACCCACGCTTCCTGGGGAGAGTAGTGTTTAAGCAGTCTTCCAGTGGTGCAGTTTTAAGGCTCAGTATTAAAAATACACTTGATATTTCTCCTTCCCCAGGAGCAGTTTGCCTTTGGTTCTCTCTCACTCCTTTGCAGGCCGTGTCTCCCCATCTGTTCTTCACCAGGACCACGGTGCTTTTGCTGCAGATCCAGCGCTGCCAAAATACCCCAGTGCTGGGTTTTGTTTTGGTGAATGCAGTCTCGGAGAGTTTGAGTGTGTTGTCACAAAATCAGTGTGCCTGCTGGTCTGCTGTTCTTCTTTCTTCTGGTTTAGCTGTTCATGTGTTACTGGACTTGGCGCTGCATCCTCAAGGCAAACCCAGAATCCGCTGGGGAACTGCAGTGCCTTCCTCATGAACACGTCGTTAGGGGGAAGGTGCTCGGGAATTAATAAAGCACCATATTTGGTGAACATCTTGGCAGGAAGAGTCAGACTAATACACAAAATATGGCTAAGGGGAAACATATTTACACATCACAGGCTGGTAAATATGGTTAATGGTTGAAGTGTATTTGGAGCCTCATATCTGAAAAAAATACAACCAACCCACAACAGCAAAACAGTAATGAGGCAAGTAATCATACTGACAGGCTACTGTAGTAAATGCACTCCTTGGGGATGTTTTCCTAGCCTAAAATACCAGTGCCATTAGCAGAAGAGGGAAAACCAGTATGCCTGTCCCTATGAACAGTCTCTCAACATATATGAATGTGTGATTCTGAAAGAATAAGTTAAAAATTATACCCTGTGAACTACTGCCTTTTGGCTGTAGTATTTCTTGCAAACTTAAGATGTTCCTGGAAGGCCAGAGGGGAATTTTTTGGTTTTGACACTGAAATACATTGTTAAGAAAAGCCTTTTCTTCAGAGAGGCAGATACATTTTAGGGGGCTGCAGGAGGGCAACTTTCGAGCAGATAATGTGGGTGTAGCACCATCTCTCTGTTTTGCATGTTGCCGTTCCTGAGGCTGAGCTGCATGCAGGTTATTACCCTTTGCTGGGCAGGGTTGCAACCCAGGGTGCCTTGGCATAGATGGGTCTGTGTGCAATGGCCAGGTGGAAATTTCTGCCTCTGCTCCAGCAGCGAGTGTGTGTGCTGGTGTAGAGCATGGTGTGAGCTGGGGCTCGGCCCCTCTGCTTCCTGGGGCAGAAAGGGCACACCTGGCCAGGGAGACTGGGTTGGTGGTGTTGGGCACAGGAAAGAGGGTGCAAGAGCAGCTTCTCATCAAGTCCTTTGAGTGGGTGGTCTGGAGCAGCCTTTGCACCCCCAGCAGGCAGGTTTGGGTACCCCCATTCCCAAACCCCTGTGCAGGCTCCCTTCTGTGGGGCTGTGTGTTTATGAGCATCTCAGCTGTCCACACGTTTTCTCAGCTGTTCCACCGTTGAGTTCCTGGCTTTCAAAGACAGCTCCGAAGCTTGGATAGCAACACTCGGAGCTGAAGACCTGCTGCCTTGCATGGTCTGGCCACTTGCCCATACGAGCCTCTTCCTTGCAGCTTCCATTAATGATCTCTGATTTTCAGGTGCCAGTGGTTGTTTCACAGATTTGGACAGACTCCTGTTTGCAGTTCGGCTGTGTTTGATATCTTGAAGGCTGCATTCTCTGCTGTTTCTGAGCTGCAGCAGATGAGCTTTGCAGAGACAACGTGTTTGGGTTGCTCAGTTACTAGATGTAGGTTCAGTTATTCAGTTATTAGATGTAGGTACCGTTTTCATGACTGTTCTAGCTGGTTTCTGTAATTGTAATTGTGAATGGGAATTACATGTGAGTTCCAATTCACATAAAGTGAATTGTAATAGGCTTGTAGGAGGAGGTCATTAATACATTCCTTTGCACAGGGGAATTCTTTTTGTTTTCAGTATAAGGTGAGACTTCTCTACATGTTTCCTCAAGAAAAAAGTGTTTCGTTGCCTCTTTATTTCAGCAGCTGTGTTTGAGTATGTGTTTTTGCACAGCTTAGTATTTTTCTGACAGTATTTTTCTTCAGATGCGTGTCAAATGAAACGTTCTATTTGTGCCGTCTGGATGTGTTTTGGAAGAGAGGGAAGCGTGCTGACATGACTGACAGCATCCCTGCAAATCTGCTTGGACTGTGCCGTTGATTCTGCTTGGGAGGTCTTGGATAATACACAGAGAAGTGTATTTTGCTCAGAAATGACACAACCATTTCATTGTGTTTCAGGGTGAAGGCTGTCGCACTGTCCCACTTTCTGGACACGTCGGATTTGACAGTTTGCCTGACCAGCTGGTTAATAAATCAGTTAATCATGGGTTTTGTTTCAACATCCTGTGTGTGGGTGAGTATTTCCATTTTGGGAAGTTCTCTTGCTGAAAAGTTCTCTGCAGCTGGATGTAGCTTGTCGGTGACAGCGTTAACAAGGTAGCTTTGATTTAAATTTCCCCAACTGTTCTATTTTCAGTAACAAGATTTACTGGTGCTCTGGGAAATCCCCGCTGGTGTTCTGCAGCATGGCTTTCTACCAAGCAGTGAAATAAAATGCCTAAAATCACAGGCTGTTATTATGATCTTTATTTTCCTAGTATGTTTGAATTCCACATTTTTAAAAGAAAATAGGTACTCATGCCAGAGTACTTTGTTCTGAGGTCTTGTTTGGTTAGATATTGAATTATTATTATAATTATTTTAACAAAATACTATTCATTTCCTTTTAAATCACTAAAAGCTATTTTTGTTCTCCTCCCTTCTGTGCATACTTGAATTAAAATAGTGTCTAGCCAAGCCTTAACTGGTCAGACAATTATCCAAGCTGCCATGTGGTGTGGTCACAGCTGGGGCCTGGCACTGTAGCAGGACTTTGTGTCTGTCCCTGCAGCCCATCTCACAGGTCTTCCCCAGGGTTAGGATCCCAAACAGTCTCTCCTTGGAGGCAGAAGTAAAAACCATGTATGGCTTTGACAGAGCAGTTTGGTAAGGTGAATAAGGAAATAATTAACAGAGAATTAATAATTGTCTGATTGTTTTACTGATGCTGGTGCCCTGCTTGTGGGAACTGGAGGTCATTGCGTGGCCGTGGCTGCTCAGGGTAAGCCCTGTCTGCAGATGATCCCAGCAGTGCCTGGCCTGACAGAGGGAGAGCAGCAGCTGTGTATTCCTCCTGGGGACAGCTCTGCATCCACACACAGGTTTTCTGTCCCCGCCTCTGAGAGATGCAGCTCATGGTGTGGACCTGGTGTTTGCCCAGGACAGGGTTAAGTCTGAAAGAAGAGTAGTGGAGCAAGGAGGGGGGAGCTGAACCCTGTTAAGTGGAGCTGAGAAGAAAATTTTCTGTACAGTGGCATTCCTGTGAGATGATAAACTTTGCTGACAAATGGAGGTCACTGTCAGGCTGAGTTGCTGGTGATTTACACAGTACGTGAATGTGATATGACCTGGTGAAACTCCTGGCCTCAAGGCTGAGACCTTAAAGTGTTTCCTTTTCCACTTGCTGAGCAGCAGTGGTGTTTTCTACAAGTTCTGCTTGCAGCAGGGAGTGCCTTCTGTGGCTGTGTGTTCACTTTGGTGTGTGTAGAGGAGTTGAATGCCTCTGCTTTCCTCTTTACAGGACAGAAATGGAATGCATTAATCCCTTGTCGATCTGAAAAACAAGGACTCGCCAAGATCAATGTGCATTAGTTATTAATGTCAGTCTTTTATGAATAGTAATAACGCAGCCAATCTTTAAACTTTACAGAAAAATTTAATAAATTTCATTAGAAAAAGATCCACAAATGAAGAGTTGAGGAGGTCAGGCTTTAAAGTATTTTTAAAGAGTTGTCTGGTGCCTCTGTTAACTTGTGGAAACAGAGTTTAACCCTTAAATATCCTAGAGAAAAAGCCCCAAAGTTCCCAGGGTTAATCTATTATTCTATTGGATCTCACTTGTACAGAAGGAGTTCAGGGTGAAAAATTGAAAGAAGAGGGAGCAAATGAGGATTGGAGCAAAAAAAAGAAATAGATGAACTGATCCCATGGACAGGCCACTAAGCACGACAGAGAAGCTCTTCATTGCCCCCCATTTTTCATCTGTGTGTGGCATCTATTGGAGGAAAAATCCAATGGCAATTTTACTCTGCGTCATATTGGATCTGAGCCACCGATTCCTCCAGCTCCTGGTGGAGAAGCCAAGGAAAGCATGAGAAATGACTCTCAGCAGCACGTCCAGAGGGGAGCAATTTTTAGCTCTTCTCATGCTGAAAGCTGTCTCCCCTTTGAGACTAAAGCCAAAGATAGAATAAATGAAAAAACCTCTCATAAGAAGTTGGGGTTGTGGATGGTTTCTCTGATCTTTTATTCCTCAGCACAACCATTTTCTTCCTGAAGCTTCTGTGATAAATTGTTAGTTGCCTCTTATTTCAGTGCAAAGCTCAGAGAGCTATTTAATGGCTGAGACTTTCTGTGCTGACTGTACTTCTCAGTGAGATGAGGGGAAAAAAGAGGAAGAACAGGCTGCTAGTTTTTAATGTAAACCTTCTCAGTTTTGGCCAGGGCAGATTGGAGTTGCATTACACTAGTGTCGCATTACAAGCAGGTTTTTCCTTTTCCTCTCTGGGATTTGGAGGGAATTAGTTCCAACTGGCCTATTCAGTGCATTGAAAAATGGCTATTTTGTGGCAGAAATACCTTCACTTTTCCCAAGAGCTGTACCAAGACTGCTTGAGGTCTCTCACTGCACACAAGTGAGCCCTGTGGGGTGTGGGAGCTCTCACCGGTTGGGGAAGGGAAAGATGTGCACAGGTGTCCAGGGTGGAGCTGCCTCCTGCTCTCCAGCAAGCATCTCCCTGGGGTGATGAGCTGAACAGCCTGGAAGTTGCCTGGGCCTTGTTTTTGTGGTCACGGGTGCAACCAGCTGAGGAAAGAAAGGGTTTCTCCTATCGGGAAGCCTTCTCAGCCCTCTCCTGCCCACTCACTGCTGGCCCCCTGGGATGGACAGTGGGAGCCGGGTGGTCCTCCGAGGCGCTTCAGCATCTTCTGTGAGCTCTTGTTGCTCCTCTGGCCACACCCCAGCCTTTGCCTTGCACTGGGGGAATTGTGTGGTGTCTCTGTACACCTGTCAGATGAAACGAGCTATTTTTTCCTTTCTCCTTGAGAGATGCCCTTATCAGGCTGAGCTGCCTCAGGGCTTGTCTCAAACCTGCTACATTGGATTAGCTCTCATTTCGACACATGAAAAGGCTGTGCATGCGAATATATTTTCTTTAAAATGGAACTATTTGATCTCTGGAGCCACGGTTGTTAATCTTTTGAAGGACAGGTGCTACTCTCTCATGAAGGGTACTTTTGTGAAAGCTGCTCCATGCCTTTGAACAGGGAAATATTCCAAAGACTCCTCTGTCCTCCCACAGAATTGAATGAGGATCATATGTTTGGGGCTTCTTAAATTGTGAATGATGAGGAGAAGGAGGCCAGTGAGCAGTTGATTGTTGTTTTGCTGTTTCACTTATCACATGCTAGGGAAAAGCAAATGAAATCTCCAGACACAAAAAGGAGGTGCAGCTTTTGTGTTGTATAACTCATCTTACTGCTACAGGGTGCTTAGGATGCCAGAATTTCTGTGGAAGGAAGAAGCCATGAAGGTTCATTCGGCATAAAGATACCTGTCTTGGTTTGGGAAGCGAGGAGCTTGTCCCAGCTGTTGTTTTGAAAGTGATGCCACTGCTCTATCAGTGTGGGATTCGATGAACCATTTCTGCAGAGCACTGAAGGCACCCTGTGCATGTGCAGTTGGGCCACGGAGCTCGTCTCAGAGTGAGAGGAGGTGTGGGGAGCCCAGCACAGGGACTGTGGTCTGATAGCCTACCAGGCACTAAGAGTGGGTGTTGCTTTCCAGACACTGATGTAGGGCTGCTGCATGTCCTCAGCCTGGTGTGGTGCTTCTTGCCATTTTTATTTCTTTTTTAATGTCTCTGAAAATCGTTGGACTTAACAGCAAAACTCCATCCCATGATGAAAGGCACAACACCACAGCTTTTCAGTAGCTGCCAGAGCTTCCTAGTGCAGCAAAGGTCCCCCTGTCTGCCCTGTCCTCCCCACAGTGCTTTGTCAGCCCTGTTTCTGGAGAGCAGACCACTGCCGAGTTGCATAACCCCTAAGCACAGTTTTGGAGATCCAATCACATGTGTGCCCATAAGCCTGACATCAGGAAATAATCTCCCTGCCAGGGATGCCTCTCCCTCGGTTTGCGTACACCGCTGCTTTTTTCACAGTAATTCTGCCTCTTAATCCCCATTCATCATTTCTGCTTTTTGGAGAAGATTCCAGTGCTGTTGGCTGGAATAAGCACACACCACTTTGTCCTTTTCATCAGGCCATCTGTTCCATCTGGACTTCTGTCTTTACAAGAAGGAGCTGGCACAATTCACATCTTCCAGCCAGCAGAAAGTTGCTTCTGTGTGAGACAGAAATTCCCAGGAGAGTCAGAAATCCTCCTTTCTGTCATTTTGGCCTTCAAAGAAATGCTGCTCATATTTAACACAACGAAAAACTTTTTTAGGCTCTTCAGTCTTTTACCATCTCATGTCACCCCATCAGTGCTAACATTGTGTTTCTTTCAGTTGAGAGTCTTTCCTCTTTTCTCCATTGTCCTCTTCCCTGACAGGCTTTAATGCTGTGCTGTGTCTGGGGGGTTACACAGCACAGGCACAGGGGTATCTGCTGGCTAAATGTAATTCCTGGTGTGCGGAGTTCATGTTTGAGGTGCCATGTTAGTGACTGGGTGTTTTGTGTTTTGTGTTTTAAAGATGAAGTTGTAGGTGTTTGGATGGTCAACTCCGACCTATGGAAAAATGATTTACCAGTTCAGGTCTTCCCTGTTCAAAAGGAAAAACTCTGAATTCAGGGTTGCCTTTGCTGGCCCAGTGTAGATGGCGTGAGATGGAGTATGAAACATGTCATGCATCTCTTAAGCACGTCTTCTGGCCCCTCTGACAGTTAGTCATTCCTGCTGGAAACAGCACATTAGATTGATTTAAAGTAGGCAATTATTAACAGGTTCAGGATGTGCTTAAACAATAGTCTTGGCCTCACATGAACATCTTTCACACAGAAGAAGGAGGGAGGCAGAAAAGAGAGGTGACTTACAGGGTGTTTTGTCTGCCAGGAAGCCAGTGTGGGTTACACATGACCTGTGTATCCTCTGCAGGGAGCAGCTCCCGGCCTTTCTCACCACTGCTGCTCCCCTGTCAGCAGCCCTGGAGACTTGGGACACAGACTGCTGGATCTGAGCCTCCCCCAGAGCCTGCCAGGCTGTGGGGCAGCGGTGCAGGAGGAGGCTTTGCAGGCTGGTTTTTGGGTGATGGTCCCACACACCAGGGCTGGTGGACTCCTCAATCCTGAGATGTCCCATCCAGGGTTCATGGCATTCACAGGCAAGCAGCCAGCTCACTGCTCTGTCCCACCCATCCCTTGGCAGGGGCTCTGGAAATGCTGCAGGCTTCTTGGGCTGTTCAGATTTTTGTCTTTTTTTACACTGCTGTTTTCCTGGAATCCCTGAGAAAGACCTGGCAGGTCATACAGGCTGTCTGCTGTTAACCCTCAAAATCCCTGTCCAAACCCTGGCGATTCTCTGGTCTGCTGTGCTTTGTGCACCTGCTGCCTTTTGGGGCCAAATGGTATGGAAATGGTCCAAACAATGAGATTCCAAGTCGATGAAGGGCTTGCTGGACCAGCTTATTTTTCCAGTGACAGAGGTAAACTTGTGCTTCGCTGGATCCCCCTCCCTTGCTCTGGTCAGCAGTGTGGTTGGTACAGCTGATGCATTGGTGCAGCACAAGGGACTGCAGCCATACCAGCTCCTGGTGCCAACTCCTTCTTATTCCCTTTGGATTGCAAATGGGATTGATGCAAAGAGCAACTGGACTGGTGGCTGTTCTGGCTATATCTGGCATCTCTTGGTGGTGGAGCACAAGCTCTCAGCTAGCTCCCAGACAGCTCTGCAGCTCAAGGTACACTTTGACTTTGAGATGTTAATGAATTTTGCTGCCTCTAGAAAGATACTTGATATGGGCTCCTGGCAATCAGAGATAGTTCCCAGAGTAGGGGATTTGAGGGTTGGAAGTAGATGATCTTTAAGGTCCCTTCCAACCATTCTATGATTTTATGATTATGTGTTTGCCTTGCCCTGCCCATCTTGTACTTCAGCCCTGACTGAGAGAATCCCTTCTGGGGCCAAGAGAGGAATTTGCCTGCTTGCAAGGGTGAGACTTGGAGATTTGGACATTTGGACAGGGGAGGAGAGGAGGAGTTTCCCTGTGTTGAATTGGGCATTTCATGCAAGTTTGGATCTGTTGCAGAGCTCTAAACTTACAAAAATAAGAAGCTCTTTTATTCTGAGCAAAGTAGGAAAGCGATGAGGTTGTTTGGTTGGGAGCTGTGGGCTCAGGGCAGGAGGGGAATGCTGTGCAGCCAGACACAGGCTCCCTGTGGTCCTGCAGGGTGGGGTTCAGCTGGCTCCTGAAGTTTCTGCAAAAGCCAGCCAGGCAGCTCAGAAATCGCTGTTTCCCCCAAAACACAACAGCCCTCTCGGGGCAACAGAGCAGACTGCGTAGGAAGTCAGATCCTTTGAGCTCAGAGAGCTGGCTCTGTTGTCAGAGCCTGGTAAGGGAGGCTGTCCTGTGGAATCTGTGTGCAGACAGATTTGTTTTATTCTTCCTGGGATGTAACTAAAACAAATTTAAGACTGGTCTCTGGGATTTCTCTCTTCCTTCCAGATTTCTTTCTTCTTTCCTTCCCTGTTGATAGATGAAATCCAAATAGCAGTTCAATGGTGCAGAACTTTTGGAAGCTGATTTTGGAATATTGTATAGCTTGTGTAGCTCCTCAGGTATGGAAACCAGATACTACAGAAAAAGCCCCCTCCCAGTCGAGAAGGCTGATTACTCAACTCAAGCTGTTATGAATACAAGAAACCAACTGCACCGTAGGACTGGAACGAACTCTCAGGGTTTCTGCATGGACAGAGGCTATTTCTGTGGCTGCTTGTTAAACACGTAGTGATCTGGAACAGCTTTTTTTGGAAATGGCAATGAGCCCCATTCCCTATCCCACTTTTTAATGAAAGCAGCATCTTCTGTAGTGTAGTTGTGGGTGTATGTAGGACCTGAATGATGCTTTCCCATTCGCCTTTTCACCTCTTTCTTTTCATCTCTATTTTGTAACAATGTTAATGGCCATTAGACTGTGAAATGTAATTTGCCCAGAATACAGACCTCCCATTGTTCATGGCTTTCTGTTTACCAGGCGCTCCGTTGGGAGCATGAGATCTGCTTTCATCTGCTACAATTTCACCCCTGTTAATGTTTGGAAGCTGAAAGGCCAAGCCATATTAATATTCAACTGAACATTTCAACTCTTTTTTTCCAATAGGGGAAACTGGCCTTGGTAAGTCCACCCTCATGGACACCCTTTTCAACACTAAGTTTGAAGGTGACCCAGCATCTCACTCACAGCCTGGGGTCCAGCTGAAATCCAGTACCTACGACCTGCAGGAGAGCAATGTCAACCTCAAACTGACTATTGTGAGCACGGTGGGCTTTGGAGATCAGATCAACAAAGAGGACAGGTGAGTGTTGGGGAGAGAGGCTGTATCATGACCTAGTTTTCTATGCAGGGTCTCTCCGTGTGCCCTGGGTGGGCCAGACTGCACTGTACAGTTTTCACGCTTCCTTCTTATGGGTTGTCCTTGTCATCTCTTTGGGATGGGACAGGTGGAAGAGAGGACAGAGGCTGTACAGTGTCAGCACTGCTTCAGCTATGAAATAGCTTTTCTCATGCTGTCAGAATAATATCTGCCCTGCTGGCAGCCTTCTGCCTAAATTCATCTGGTGGGAAGGGTGGAATGCTCCAGGGCATCTGGCCTGGTTTCAGCTGTGCTGACCACAAGCTGCCAGCCAAACCACTCTGTGGTCTAGTGACCTCTTGGCTTAACATCCACTTCTGTCAGGGCTCTTCCATGTTGCCAGAAGAAGCACAATAAATGTGCAGTGGGATACCCTGGGGAGGTATCTCTGGCAGCTCACATCCCAGCATGGCTGGGCCATGGCGGTTAAGGGACTTGCAGTTCCACCAGGCAGTCTCTAAGGTGTATCTTCACAGAGACGTTGCTGATGGGATTTGCTTTGTTGTAGGTCTATTAGATTTCTTTTTAAGTTTTGGTTAAGATGCACTGATGTCCTTTACATTATGAGTCTGAAAGGCTCAGAAGGCCTTGGAAGGGTGTTGCAGGGATTTCCTGCCCCAGAGCCTGAGGCAGAGGTAGTGCAGGAAGGAGCTGTGTCTGCCACCAGCAGGACTCGAGGCTGTGAGAGCGGCAGGCTGTTCCATCCCTGAGTGCAGGCAAGGGTTACACACTGCTGTAAATGAGTGCACATCATCCTTGCTTTAGAATGTCTCTCACCCTCACATTTCAAAGTGTGAGAATCCACTCTCCCTGGAGAGAATCATAGCATCGATTGGGTTGGAAAAGACCTCTGAGATCATCAAGTCCAACCCTTGGTCCAACTCCAGTCCGTTTACCAGATCATGGCACTCAGTGCCACGGCCAATCTCAGTTTAAAAACCTCCAGGGAAGGTGAGTCCACCACCTCTCTGGGCAGCCCATTCCAATGCCTGAGCACTCTCTCTGGAAAGAATTTTTTTCTGATCTCCAAATTAAATTTCCCCTGTCAGAGCTTTAGCCCGTGCCCCCTTGTCCTATTGCTGAGTGCCTCGGAGAAGAGACCAACCCCCAGCTGGCCAGAACTTCCCTTCAGGTAGTTATAGACAGTGATGAGGGTGACAGTGAGGAGAGGATGATGTGTCTCCTCTCCTCTGCTGAATCCCAGTGCCATGTTTGGACAAAAAGGCTGTTAGAGTCTAATGTAGGACCACATCTCCATGTCAGTAATGTAACTTCAAATTTTCTACTGGGTGGGGAGACAGATGGAGAGAATTGGTCTCAGGAAGTGAAATATAACAAGCAGCTTGTTTCTTAAAAGGAAGCAAAGGAGCACTGTCTCTTTTTCTCTCTGACTATGAGATGTATAGCTTTTTTTTCTCCCTTTCACCAAAGCTATAAACCCATCGTTGAGTTCATTGATGCTCAGTTTGAAGCCTACTTGCAAGAAGAACTGAAGATAAGAAGGGTCTTGCACAACTACCATGACACCCGGATCCACGCCTGCCTGTACTTCATTGCTCCGACAGGCCACTCCCTGAAATCCCTGGACTTGGTAACAATGAAGAAGCTCGACAGCAAGGTCTGCATGTTTAACTGTTACGGGGCAGGTTTGCTGTTTGCATGGTGGAAATGCTGCTGCTTTTCCAGAGCATCTCCCCACCTTGAATATCCCTTCTGGGGGAAAATGACTGACTTGGCAGATAAATATCCTGTAGATTTACTGAGCATTTAAAATATTTTGAAGGTTGTTTTGCAGACTTGGAAAAAGTCTGTGGAGCAAAGTTGATTACTTCATACCTCTGTTCCTTTCTAGGTGAACATCATCCCCATCATTGCCAAATCTGATGCCATTTCCAAGAGTGAGCTGACCAAGTTTAAAATTAAAATCACAAGTGAACTGGTCAGTAATGGGGTTCAGATCTACCAGTTCCCAACAGATGATGAATCAGTGGCGGAGATAAATGGGACAATGAATGTAAGTGACTTGGTGCTTCCTCCTCTCACAGAACAGCACTGTCAGAGTAAGGGCTGGTGGCCCATATTGAGGTGTTTCTTAAATCTACTTTCCCTTTTATTTTGTGCCTTAAAACCAAGATTTCACAGGGATCCCATCCTTGTAGGGTCATCCTAGGCTAGCAGAGCCTTCTGGTAGGCTACTGCCTCTCTGGTGGGCTTTTCTAATCAGAAAACAGACTTTTACCCCTATGTGGCCATAGCACAGTGTTTCTGCCACTGTCCCAGGCTTCTCCTTTTGCTCCTAATGGTTGCTTTGTCCTTTGGAAAATCCCGTTACTTCACTCTCTCAGACATCTGGATACGAAGTAAACAAAAAGCTGTGGGAGAAGCCAGTCATGGGATGCTCCTCATTGACACTCCTAAGAAGCCAGTAGGGAGGTCTGGAAGCTCTTCCCCCAGCAGCAGCAGGGTGGGAAGAGGAGAGAAGTGGGCAGCTCTGGTAGACTGTGGAGGAGAGGATCACCAGCAGGGATCACATTGCCTCAGCAAACATTTGCCTAATCCTGTGTCCTGGAGGGGGAGCGGCTGGCCTGGAATATCTGGCATCACAGAACTGAGATATTTTTCCCCTCTGGAAATAACACTGACTAGACCTGCAGATGAGACTTTGTGTGATTCAGGAGCTTGGGTATTCCAGAGTTTCCAGCAGCTGGACGCAGGCGCTGGCCCGTTCTGTGCATCCTGTAGTGAGGTGCCTGACCTGCAGTAGATGAAGAGCTCACTCAGTGCCTGGTGGTAGCCAACATGTCCCCCAGTGTGATGTCTCCAGTTCCTCCCAGAGCAGCTGAAGGTGGTCTGTGGCCCTTGAGGTCTCTGCTTCCCTCTCCCCATCAGCCTGCCTGACAGTGGCTGTGCCTCGGGATGCCATGGACCATGGAAGGGCTGTTTGCAGCCGGTGGAGAGGCTGCGACCTGCTCCACAGGGACCACTGACAATTCTTTTTGACCCTGTGTGCAGGAGTATTTGTGGATAGTGCTGCTGATTGTGTGTGGTCTGTCTTGAAGGCAGGAAAAACTACAGCTTGTGGAAAGGAGACACCAAAGTACTCCTTTAGAAGCTGGCTAGGGGAGTTTCCCTCATGTTGCAGCGTGGAAGCTGTTCAGTTGAGACACTTTCGGTTCCTCCCCTCCAGTGTTTTGTATCCCCTGTCCTTTGCAATTAGACAACCTTCTGCAGAAAGTCAGATTCCTCCAGCCTGGGAGACCACCTTTTTTTGTGCTGCTTGGCCTCTTCCCCAGGGAAGTTACCCTGCACAGAGCAGGCACAGCTCCGTGCTAGCCTGTGTCCCTTTTGGCACTGGTGTGCCAGCATGGTTGCAAAGGTAATTCAGCAATGGAAAGTGGCACAGGAGACCTCTGGGCACAGAGCCCCTCCATGGCTGTGAAGAGCCCCATCAGACTGACCACAAGCCCCACTTCCTCTGTGTGTGTCCCGTGTGAGAGATGGGAGGGAGGCTGAGGAATGCAAGTGGAACCCATCTGTGTGAGTGCTTGCTGGCAGTTTTACTGTATTTGCAGTTTGACTCTGAGCCATATTCTGAAAGCAGAAAACATCATCTATGAATCTTTGCTTGTACCAGCTGTCATGAACTCGTCCAGGTTTTCAGATAACCTGTGGAATTCTCTACCTGTGCTTGAGAGCAGTCCAGGATTACTGATCTTCCATGTACTTGGTTTTCTGTTTCAATTGCCCAGAACTCAGCACACTTTAAACGCTCCAGCTAACAAGTGTCACTGCACAAAACTCAGCAGAAGGGACTGGTGCAGGGAGCTAGAAACTCTATTTTTAAAGTGCTGAAACTTTGCACTGGACTCCTTTACAACTTGGCAGAATGCAGTGTAGTTCCAGGAGCAAGTGGAGGTGTGGACAAATCTCAGTTACTTCACAACAGAAAAATACAGCAAAATACAATGGCAGTGGCTGGGGCTTTGCCTGACTGCCTGAGTTTGGGGAATGAGGGGACTGTAAGGTGAAGTCTTCAGAGCTTAGATAAGTGTTGGGAGTGTTTCTGTTCCAACTCTGCTGAGCTTGCACTGGGCAAGTCTCTTACTTTTTGCCTTCTGCAGAGAGATCATCTTTACTGAGAAATTACTGTTTTTGATTTCTGAATTTCTGGAAAGCAAATCCCTCTTGTGAGCCCCAGAGAACGCAGAGTCCTTCCCAGCTCAGCCTGAGGCAGACCTCAGGGCACAGATGGACACGGAGGCTGACCCTGTGCAGGGACACATTTAGCTTTTCCTCACCGGGGCTGAAGCAAGAGAGAAGGAAGGAGCTGTTACTCTGGGGGTGAAGGATGGACCTCCATCTCATGATCCGATGGAGCAAGAAGTCTTGTGCGCCAGCGTGAGCTGAGGGAGTGGTGGGGGGATGAAATCAAGAAGGCTCCAAGACCTCTTACTGCTTCTGTGCTTGTGCAGATGTTCTCCTCAGCCACGGCAGCCCTGGGACAGCACCGCAGTCAGCGCCGCGCAGTGCAGTGTTCGAGCTGGCATTCTGATGCCAGTCTTGACTGGCTCATCTCACCTGAGACCCTGTGGCTGGGAGGATCAGCCAGGTAGAGGATATAGAGTGGTAGCACTAACAAGGTTTCCAAAAAGGACCCACCCTGCTCCCCCTTTGTCTTGGGCTAGTGGCCAGTGACTAGACTCCCTGAGATTAGCGTGTGCATAATGACTGTTCTGCTCAGTGGCTGTGCTAATCTCTGTGTGCTGCCTGGGCAGCCAGATTTGAAAGGGACTAATGTGGGTATCATTAAATGTGTTCCAGGCCCACTTGCCATTTGCAGTGATCGGGAGCACGGAGGAGCTGAAAATAGGAAACAAAATGATGAAAGCTCGTCAGTACCCCTGGGGCACAGTGCAGGGTGAGTTGGGCCGTGGGATTTTCATGGCATGAATGGTGACACTTGTGCAAGCAGGCAGTGGGCTCTCATGAAAGGAGCAAGGGCCTGCTGGACTTTATTATCTCATGGGGAATTAGCCTTTGTTAAATCCTTGTGTCAGGCCTATTAGTGACGGTTTTCTCTGCTCAGAAGGGCTGTTAAACCTGTTGGAGGAGTGGACAAGTGGAGAATGTGAGAAGAGTTCTTTGTTTCTGTCCCCACCTTACTCCTTCCCATGTCTTCTGACAGTGGAGAACGAAGCTCACTGTGACTTTGTGAAGCTGCGGGAGATGCTGATCCGAGTGAACATGGAGGACCTCCGTGAGCAGACCCACACCCGCCACTATGAGCTGTACCGGCGATGCAAACTGGAAGAGATGGGTTTCAAGGACACCGATCCAGACAGCAAACCCTTCAGGTGAGATCCCTGGAGGAGACAGGAGAGCTTGAGACAGGCATTGCTGGGTGTGCTGTGTGTGTGTAAGTGTGTGTGTCCTTGGGAGGGCACAGAAAGAACCAATGCAGCAAGAAAACCTGCCAGGTCTCATAAATCTGATTCAGCAAAGGTACTGGCTGAGTGAGAGAGGGTAAAAACACGAGGAGCATGTGCAGGACTGACTGAAACTGCAAGTACAGGAGTAGAAGTGTCTGTGCTGGAGAGACACAGCAGTGTTCCTCCAAACTAGTGTTTGTTGCCAGCTGGATCATTTGAATTGACCAACATTCAACATACAGAAAAGTGCAACAGATCCTGAAAACCATTGGATAAAGAAGACCTTGGGCACAAATGACTGAGTCGCAAATGTGTTGTGTGCAAACAATATTCACAGTGAGGGCATGATTTCGGAGGGTGGGAGGAAGCAGAGTTTGTCCCAAGTCATATCACTGGACTTTCCTTCTTTTTTAGCTTACAAGAAACTTACGAAGCCAAAAGAAATGAATTTCTGGGGGAACTGCAGAAAAAGGAAGAGGCAATGAGGCAGATGTTTGTCCAGAGGGTCAAGGAAAAAGAAGCAGAGCTGAAGGAGGCTGAAAAAGAGGTGAAGACTGCAGTACTTGTCTCTTCGTGGTTGTCAGTGTTAGATTCACTGCTAAGTAGGTGGTTGCTGCCAAGGCACTTTCTTATCAAGAAGTCTAAGGTTTAACTTGGATGGGGACATTAAAGTGTTCATCCTGTAGATCAGAACTGAATCACAGAGCTTACTGTGTGCATCTTCCTGCACCAGGGCCATAGTCTTGATTCTGATGGAGAGGTGTAGTGTGGCGAAAGTCAAGGAGAGAAGCAGCCCCTGAATAAACTTGTCATAAAAAAAATATACCCATACAACTTCCTTAGCATTTTGAAAAATCCATTAATTTACTGACCTTTAAAGAGGAATAAGGCAGAGACCCCTGGTAAGGGATTAGGGATTTTTTTACAATTATTCTGTCCCCATCCTCTGTTCTTAATGTGCACAGTAATGCATCACTAGAACATTGCCTGGTTTGGGCATTGTGGAAGAAGACTGTCCCCTGCTCTTGTCTAGGCACTGTCAGCACAGGAGCTAGAAATTATGTAGAGACCAATGGAGACTTGAAGGCTCAGATCTCAAGAGGTCCTTCCATGGTCCTCTTTTCCTGTGAACAGAATATCTGCTGGTGCTGGATCCTGCTTACCTCTCTCCTTTGCCTTTAGCTGCATGAAAAGTTTGATCGCCTGAAGAAATTACATCAGGATGAAAAAAAGAAGCTAGAGGATAAGAAGAAGTCTCTGGATGATGAAGTAAATGCATTTAAACAAAGGAAGACAGCAGCTGAATTGCTTCAGTCTCAGGCTCAGCAGGCTGGAGGATCGCAAACTCTTAAAAGGGATAAGGAAAGGAAAAAGTAAGTTGCTAACCCAGTGGTATTTGCTTTTGGATAATGGTTCTCCTTTACTATTTTTCTGGGTGTTTGTATCTTCCTTCCAACGTAGGCAGTCCCTGTCAGGGGAAGGTTTGCAGCCAGATTTAATCCCAAGTAAGGCTGAGCAGTAGCTGGAAGCATTTAACCTTCAGCTGTCACCCTGAAGAGCTGGGAGCAGTGCTAACGTTCCTCATTGCCTGCTGACAGCATGGGAGAGGATGAACTTACTTTTATTCCCCAAGATTACCCTCTCCTCCCTGGGTCTGTCAGTGCTTGTAATGAAGTGGAACCACATGAGCTGCCAAGTCTAGGGTGTGGGTAACAGGGATGTTCTGCTACCCCCAGAGAGGAGCATGTCCTGTCCAGGTTGTTTAGGCTGGGAAAAAACTTAGACTGTGGCAAGTCTTGAATTCTGGAATCTGCAAAATGTAAGGCTGCAAAGTGAGTGGATGGGTCCCAGCACCTTGTTAGCACTAGTACTCTTCAATAGTCCTAAATCAGCTTTTTGCCCTCCACATGACCAGTGGGAGACACTGCATGGCTTTAGCAGGGGTTCCCAGTGCTAGACTGGTGTGACAGCACCCACCCCCTCGCCAGGGTCCTGAGATCTGGGCAGTGCCCACTAGGAGCCTCAGCTCCTAATGCTCTGCAGTAGCTCAAGAGCAACCACAGCAGTACAGTGAAACAGTCCTCCCAGGTCTCCCAGCAATGAGCAGTTCCTTTTCTTCCCACTGTGGTATATTTCCCAAAATGGAGCACTGTGCCAGCTGGGCATGTGTGCTGAGAGTGGTGCAGAGACAAACAAGGGTCTGGTTTTGTACCACTGCCACAATTACCCCTCTGCACATCAGTGGGGCAAATCCAGAGTAAATCTTGCCTGCTCCACACAGTCTCAAGTACAAGAAGAAGTGCTGTGAAATTGGGCACTATGGGATGTTCCCAAAGAGCTGACAGCGTTGTTTGTCAGGGAAAAAGCCCATGACCATTAAGCTTGGAATCAAATGATACAGGAGAGGAAAGACCCAATAACAAGAATCAGATCCTGGTTTAGTCTTCAACTGGAGCTGCTTCAACATCAACATTCTTTTGTGATGAGCAATTAGTGCTGCCCTTTTCTCACTAGTGTGTTCCTTTTTCCACTGCCTCTTTTGATTTGCTCATTTGAATTACCTTCAGGGAGCTGTAATATCTTTTCATGCCGAGGAGTCTGAGACTGACTGGGGGCAGACTTCTCTCCCCAGCCTGGACTGTGTGAGGAATACACAGCTGAGTTCTTTCATGTTTAGATCCCTCAGACATCTGCTCACTCAGGACTGCAGACTTCAGCCCTGAGATCAGTCAGGGTCAGGAATGCAGAAAAGGGAGACAAGTCACCCTATAGTATCAGCAAATAGTTGCTGTGGCCCAAGTCACACTCTTGTTCCTGGAAGTGCTTCTGATCTCAGAAGAGCTCCTTGACTCCACGCACGTTGATATGGAAAAGCTTTGGTACTGTCCATGTCATTTAAGGGCACAGAAGACTCATGACAGAGATAGGTCAGTGCTTCAGTAAGGCTTGGGAAAATATTAGGAGGCCTCTTTCTCCTCCACGAAAAAAACTGTTAGAAATGATGCTTTCTTTGCTCTGTAACTTCTCCAGTTGTCCTTAATAATCCATTTCAGTATTTAGTTCATAAATTTTCCTTAACAATTCATGAATTTCACAAGCTGTAGCTTAATTGTAGCTTGTTTACTACTGGCTGGCAGTACACGGGCCTTTTTCTTTCACAGGTGACTCGTTTAAACCCAAGCTCTGTAATTTGCACTAATCATGACTTAGTTTATTTTTCTGTTGTTATTGTTGTTGTTACATCATTATCATCATCATTAGCTCTGACCTGTGTGCTGTTTTACAGTTAGCTGCTGTTTGGCTGCATGGTGCATGAGGCACATTGTCCTGGTAAGCGTCATTAACTAATAGAGCCTCACAGTGGGATCAGTGACCCTTCCTAAAATGCACACCCTGTGCAAGTCCAGAAGCCTATAAGTTATTATCTCTGCCTTCCTCTGTTTTCACCCTCACAATGCATGTTTTACCAGTCTCTGTATATGGAGTTGTAGAAAAAGGATGTATTTGTCTTTAAAGATTCTGCAAAGTAAAATGCAGAGACTTTGTATTAGGATATGAAACATAGAAAAATAAGGATAGGTCCTTTTCCTTTTAAATTTTCCCAGCACTTTGGTGGCTCTGTTTTCTTTATTCCATCCCCCTTCGAAATAAATTATATTCTTTAATCATGCAGGCCATGTTGATACTATGGCAACAATTGCTATGGAGATCTGGTGCTGATGAGACAGCCCAGCTAGTCATGTAAATATCTCTTCCCTTTCTCCTCCTTGCCTCCCACCCCTCCCAAGCTGTACTGTTAACTTGTGGTTACCGTGCAGGTGCAGGTAGATGCAAGAATAGTTTCTATCCCCCTTTTCATATACTAACAGATAGTAAAGTCTGCCCAGCCTAGAGCTCTCCTTTCTCCCAAAACACCAGAGAATCACCAAAGTGTGTGTTTGTGTTTGTGTTTGTGTGTGTTTGTGAGGGGACATTAAAGAAGCTACTGCTGGGTAACCAAACCCATATTCACCTGCTGACCGATTACAGTTGATTGTCCAAAACCACAACAGATAATGGCCTGATAATGAAGGCTCTGAAGAGAGACTAAAAAGACTTTATGACACTTTTAGGAGGCAAATGGGTAAGCTATGGATGGACTTTTCAGATGTAGCAGACACAGACTCACCCCTGGGAGCCATGCCAAGCATGCCATGGGTAGGGTATGGCAGAGGTAGGAGCAGGCTGTGTTCAGCTGTGTCCACAAAGCCTGCCAGAGCACTTTTCCCCTGAAGAAGGCCAACATCCGCAGTTCTGAGGGGCTGTGCCAGGGTATGGAGAGTTCCCACTGGAGAGCCCTCTGAGGGGTGTTACGATGTGAGTCTGTGTCAGTGTCTCTGCCTGCATGTGAGCAGGGATGTGAGGTGGCCACATAGTCATGGGCAGCCTTGTGGAACAGATAAGGTTGCCTGAAAGGGTTAACAAAACCTGCCACAAGAAAGGAGTGCAGAGTGCCTGCATCTATTGTAAGAGAAAGGGCATTTAAACAAAGATGCATAAGAAATGTTCCTGCCTGGCAGGAAAGCAACACCCTCATTAAGGTTATTAGTTAAACTGCTAATGACAGTGGTGTACTTACAGCTCAGCTGAGTGTGTTTAATTGAGCCTTTTTAATTTGATGTTGATTCTCTGGTGAAGGAAGAAGAAAGCTCCCACAGGAATGTCTTGGTTCTTGACAGAGCAGCACTACTCATTATCCAAGGCAAGGGTGAGAGCAACTCAGGTTGAGGTGCACAGGCCTTTCAGAGAAGTGACCTGTTGGAACAGCAGCACTTAACTATAAAACGTTCTGAAAACTCAGCCTCGCATCCACCCTTCCCTGCAGAAAAAGCTAAGACTTACATCCTCACCTGCATAGTCCAGACTAAATTATGGTCTGCCCTTAAATAGGTAAAAGCTGGTTCCAGGATTCCTTCCCTCTTGGCTCCACCAAGGGAAATGGAAAAGGAAGTAAACATTACGCTGTCAGTGAGAGGCATTTAAGGTAATTTAAATGGGACCTTCCACTTAACAGAAGAGCTTCAGAAGGGTCTTGCACTGCCTCGAACTGGAGCTTGCAGTCATCTTGAGCTGTCCAGTTGAATTCATGTAATGGTAACTGTAAAACAATGAAAAGAATTGTCTGCTTATCAGGCTCTGAATGTGAAAAAATAAGCTGAAAGAATAACAGTGTTCATCCTGGTGCTGAGTACGAAGGCACGGCTAAAGTACAGTTAGAGTGAACATTACTGATTTTTGTTGGTTTTGGATTGCTTTTGGCAGCCCTCATAACTGTACAGTGTTGTGTGCTGGGCTTTGAATCAAATGAAGTTCTTTGTTCCCACTACACAAATGCAGACAGTGCCTTTTTCAATGGGCATTTGTCATTGCTAAATTAAATATGTATATATGGTACTTTCCCAGAATTCAGGAAAACACTCTCCATATTGATCCATAAAGTATTGCAGGACTCCACTGTTTTGCAAGAATACAAACACATCACAGTTGATGAGTCCTGTAGCTTGCAAAACTGTGAAAGGATTGTTTTATAATAAAAGTTGGTTCATCCCACTGCTGAGTGTGTGTGTGTGCATGTGTGTCTGCATAAAGCATGTTCTATAGTCACATTAAACATTATTAACACTTAGCAACATTTCTTTTGTGTGTGTGTGCATTAGGAAACATTTGTATTTTTATTTTGGTTATTTTGTCATTAATCCATAAAACCATTAACCTGCCTTTTTCTTTCATTTTCAGTCCGGGTTTCCTGTAGAGCCTTTCCCTCCGTGCCAGAGGCCAATGCGCCGCCCTGGGTTAACACGCGGCTGTGCCCTGTGCTGTTCGCTCACCCCTGCCCATTGCCCCCTGCCCCACGCTCCCTGTTCTGGTTTAAGTGAGAGCCCTTGGCTGTTCTGGTGGTCCCTGTGAGGAGCTCGAGCTGCCTAGAGGTGCTCAGTGCTGTGCCCTTTCCCACTGCTCAGCTCTGTCCCTGCTCCGTGCTGTGCCAGGGCTGCATGGCAGGAGTGCGGCTGCTTGGGGGGTGCACTTACCCCCAGTGCTGCCATGGGGTGGGATGTGCTGTCTCAAGAGACTGGCTGCCCTCTCCCCTTATTAATTTGCTGTGCCTAACCCCTTGTTACACCCCCCTGTGCTGCCATGTGTGACTCACATAATTTTCAAGGACTTTTTGCAAAACTTACAGGCGTGGGGCTGAGTCCACACCTTTAGTCCTCAGGCTTGGGGAATTCTCAAATTTGGATCCACGGTTTGCAACTAAGTGTTCTCTGAATGCTGCAGGGGTCACGAAGGATCTCTTGCCTTGTCTCCCTCTCAGTGTGCTGGCCTGGATGCACATCCTGGATCCAGTCTCAGGGAAAGCTGGACACCTTGCTGTACATATCAGTGTTTGTGAAGAAAGACGATGCTGTTTCTTTGACTTTCTTCTCAGTGATTCCAACAATTTCTGGTGTTAATGCAAAAACCTTTATGTTTTTTAGCTGGCATCCATTTAAAAGTGTACAGATGTTGGCAGGTTGCTTTTCACATTTTCTATTCAGCAAAAACCTTGTTTTTACTGCAAGATTTGCACTGAAAAGGAGGGTGTTTTGCTCAGTGGGCCAGGAACTCACTCTGGCCAAGAGCAACTGTGGTTTGCCTGCAGGTGTCTTCTCTGTGTATTTCTGGCTGAGTTGTTTTTAAATAAAGAGTTCATCAGACAGTGAATTCTGGTTAACATTTACTTCTTTTGTTTTTTTGTTTTCTTTGCCCTTCTTTTACAGTAACCCATGGCTCTGTACTGAGTAATTACCCCTGAATACAATGGGCTGGAATGGACCTTCATTTACTTGTTAAATCGGAGGGTCTAACAGCATTTCAGCTGTGACTTTTCCAGGGTGTTACCCTTGCTCTCTCCTATATCCTTGTTGTGATTCTGTCTTTGCTATGTACTGATGGTTATTGCTTTTATTAAACAATGCAAAATTAGTCCTAACAAGGTTTCAGATGCTGCAACTTTAAATCCTGCCATATTTTTTCCCTACAATTAATGAATTCTCCCTTTTTCCTGATCTCTCTCCACCTAGATAGATAAGGGATAGGGAACTAAGTTCTGTGAGTTGTTTTTGCTGGCAAAATAACAACGCAGTTTAAATGTATTTATTGGTGACGTTAAAGTGACACCACCTTAGTTTAATTATCACAGTTTAAAGGTAAAACACTCTTTTCTCTTCAAACTTGGTGTCATTTTCATGACATCATCTATCCTTTTTAATTTGCATTTATTTTTTCTGTTGGTAGCCCGTGCTACCTGAACACCAGCGTGTAATCCTCGTTTCCATTCCAGACTTGCTTGTTGTGGCCCTGATTGTTCAGTCGTGCTGTGGGTGGCTCAGTGCTCTGTGTGGGTGAATCCACACGTGCTGCCCCTGCTGACAGATCAGGATTCACTGCAGCCAAACAGCCTCAACAAACCCCCTCCAGATCCCAGAGTTTTGAAAGATAAGCACACCTCAGGCCTGGCCCTGCAGGGTGGTGCTGTTTTAGTGCCAGCTGCTGTGGGTGATGCCAAAGGCTCATGAGCAGTTCCAGCAGTGCCAGCCCAGCTCCTGCTCACAGCAGCACCACCCAGATCAAACCACGGTCTGGCCTCCATTCCCAGCAATCAGGGCACTCCAAATTCTTGATTGAAATGCATTTTCTCAGGTATTCTCTTTCACCATAAATACAATTTCAATTCCCACAGAACTCTTTAATTCCTTTGTGGTTTGTTTGGAGATTTTTAAACAAGTTAAAATGATTTGAATATTTACTTCTTCCTTTACTGTTGCCTGTTCCCCTGCTCCCAAAACCAATCAGTATCAATCTATCAATGATTTCTAGATTACCTGCTAATTAACCATTTAATGTGGCTTTTTTACCATACTGCAGGTCACTGGCTGTTCTTCCTGACCACTTGCCTTATTAGAATGTTATTTAAAGTTATGCAGAGTCTTTTAAAAGATTTTAAATAAAAAAGGTTCCTATTTGTGTGGTTTCCAAAGTACATGAGGTACCACCAGGAGGTTTCATCTCGCCTCTGTCAGCTGTTTTCGTGTTGCATCTCTTTTTCTTGCTTTTTGAATGTCTTTCTCTTTTTTTGCTAATCTTCTGGTTTTTTCTCTTTTTTTCCCCTTTTCTCTCTCTGTAGCTTTTTTTAATCTGTCTTCGCCAGCTGCACTGTGTCTGAGGGAGAAGATTGCCACTTCTAGAAGAGTTTAAGGAGGGTCTTATGTCTGGGGAGGGGGAAACAAATCTTCAGTGTTAGTGTCTTGGAAAGAAGCTCTTTTACTGACTTGCATGATACCTAAAATTGAAATGTCTTGTAATTTGTGTGACAAGACAGGGTGGTGTGGGGGGAACTGATTGTTACCTGGAATTTTCAAGAGGGACAGAAATGTGATGTTTGGACTAATGTAGCGAATACATTTTCAAACGTTGTTATGGGCATATTTTTTTTCTAATGTTGTCTTTAATAATATAAATGTCGTGGGCTTCCCTGGGATGTGAAGCCTAAGGAATATTTTCAATATGCTGTTGTTTGATTAGTTTTGGAAACCGTGCATTCAGAGTCAAAGGAAATACGAACATGGTGCAACTTGCTCCGTTGGCAGCCACGAAATATTTAATTTTATCAAAGAAATAAAGTAAGAACTGTGTGTTTTCATTGGTGTCCTCCTGTGTCTCACCACCCTGTTTCACAAGCCTGGTGGACGTGGGTCAGGTGGAACTTTCCTTTTCGTGGCTCCACCTCCTCTTGTTCTTTAGCCCGGGGCACGTTGGCAGTGCCAGGAGGGACAGGCGATGGTGGGCCCGGTGTGTCCATCGGCGAGCCCCTGTCCCGTCAGGCCAGCCCCGCCTGTGTCCTGGGCCCGCTCCCCATCCCGGCCCTCTCCCCATCCCGGCCCGCTGCCCATCCCGGCCCGCTGCCCATCCCGGCTCCGCTCCCCATCCCGGCCCGTTCCCATCCCGGCCCCGCTCCCCATCCCGGCCCGTTCCCATCCCGGCCCCGCTGCCCATCCCGTGCCCTTTTCCACACGGAAGTGCGTGGGAATCTGCCCCGCGTGGTTCCTTCACACGGCGAGGCCGAGGAGCCGGCGCCGCTCCGCCTGTCACTTTTATAACTTTCATGTCAATTTTCAGTAAAGCCCCCGAAAGCCCCGCGCCTGCTGCGGTGTGGGCGCTGCTCCCGCACCGGGGCCGTGCGGGGGCCGGGCCGGGCCGGCCGCGGGAGCCAAGGGCCACTGCGAACCCAGGAACCAGCGGAGAGACCCCAGGCCGAGAGGGAGCGGAGGAGGGACGGAGGGGAAGGGAAGGAGGCGAGGGAGAGGGAAGGAGGGGAAGGGAGGGGACAGGGGACAGGGGACAGGGGAGGGGACAGGGGAGGGGACAGGGGACAGGGTCGGGACTGGCCTCGCCCCCCCCCGGGGCTGTCCCGGCCCCGCCCCGCCCGCGCGGCCGCCGGGGGGCGCTGTGCCCGAGCCCCGCCATGGCGGCTCCTTCTCGCGGGGTCTCGCGCGATCGTGACGCGCCGCCACGTGACGCGGTGCCGGCCGGGCCGCGCCGTTCGGCCCCGCGCGAGTGACGGGACGGGAACCGGAACCGGGGCCGGAACCGGGGCCGGGCCGGACCGGGCGGGGCCGGCACGGGGCGCGGCGAGCGGGGCTGGGGCGGGGCGCTGAGGTCGGGCCTTGCCGGCGCTCCCCGGCGGCCCGCAGCGCGCCGCGGCCTGGTCCGCACGTGGGGCCTGGTCCCGCCGAACGCGCCCGGGCCCGGCGGGTTCACTCCCCCCGCGGGGTTCGGCCCCGCCGCCTCTGCCCGCCATGGCGCCGCCGCCCGCCGAGCCGCAGGCGGAGGCGGGGCCCGGCCCGGCCGTGGAGCAGTGGCGGCAGTACAGCGAGACCGAGCGGCAATGGGCGCTGCGCCGCCGCTTCATCCTCCGCCACCTCCCCGCGTACCCCGGCGCCGCCATCGAGAAGCTGCTCGCGCTCTCCGTGCTCTGGACCAACCACATCTTCATGGGCTGCAGGTGAGTCTCGGCGCTCACCGCCGGCCGGGGCTGCCCCGCGGGCAGCGCTCGGGGCCGGGCGCTGTCGGGGCTCAGTCTCGGCCCCGGCTGCCCTTTGAAAACTGCAGAAGGGCTGGGATGGAAGGGGCTGGTGCGGGAGAACTTCGGTTCTCGGACAGTTTCCGTTGCTCGAATGTGCCCGTGTTTTGTGTGTGGAGGGAAAAGCCGCTGGAAAAGTTACTGTGTGTTTTGAAAGTAGTTCTTGATGTCCCGCCCCCAGGACTCGTTCAACTTGTGGTGCTGAGCTTTGTCATTTAAGCGAGAAGCAGCTTGTGCAGTCCCTTCGCTCCCGGCTTTCCTGGGAGGAACAGGCGGCTGAATGGAAGGGTTTCCCTGTCCCAGGATTACCAGAATCCAACTGGTCGGGTTCTGGAAATCTGGAGAAGCGACACTCGCATTCCGACTGGCACCTGCGATGTTGTGATTGTTTTAAGTGGACGTAATTGTGGCTTTAAGGGCAGAAGCAACTGCTTAATGACCAACCTAAGCAAACTGCGGTGCCAGAGGAGCTTGTGAGCACTGAGGGCACATGGATCGATTAACGTTCCATCGCGGAGCCTCGTGGGGAAATACTTTGTGTCATCTGTACTCAGCCGAGGCAACATCCTTAAATGTAGATCTGTCCCTTTCCCTGTTTCTTTCTGGTTCAAGTATTAAACTGTTCTGCTCTGCAAGTACCACAGTTGAGCATAATTTTAAAATACTTTCCAGTTCCAAAGCTTAGGTCGTATGTTAGAATTCAGAATATTTTCTTAAGAGACAGTCTGTGTGGGCCATCAGTTTACGTTGATGTGTTTGTGTGTTGTCTTGAGGGGACCCTCTTTGTGCCAGAGCTTTTGGGAATTGGTGCTGGTATCAGAAGTGTGTGAACATTTCAAATCCCAAGCACCGATGCGGTTTAGTCTGCAGGTTCACGTGCTTTGCCTGTTGAAGATCTTCACCTGTAGCTCCTGGGGAGAGGGAATTTGGGCAGGGTGGATGTGGAGGCATTACCAGTGAGGATGTTTCCCCAGGGCTCATGTTGTGCCTGGCTGGGAACACGCTGAGCTTTGAAGACAATTCCAGCTTTGCTTAGAACTGTCTGGAGAGGGGAGGAACCTTCCCTGGAACTGCCTTTTGCTGCTTGGGAAGAGCTGTTTCTGTAACAAGTGAATAGCTTCCAAATTTGGGGGATTTTTGTTGTTTTCTCTTAAGTTTGGTGGTTAGTTTTTAGTTCGGTGGGGTTTAGGGTGTTTTTGTTTCCCTCTTGTTGATTACTTGCTATCCAAAGACAACCTGTTTGTCAGAGTAAATACAGATCACAGTCTTTGCTGATGAAATCTGAGTGTTCTGCTGGGAGATGATCTGGAGAATGTCCAGAAGGCTTGGAAAACGTGGTCTGTGAGGAAGGAGTTAAGTAAAAGGATCCAGGTAGTTTAGGGGTGGATAAGAGAAGGTTTTTGTGTTCTCAGATACCTTAAAGGTGGCTGCAGAATGTGGGGGGAGTGGGTCAGGAAACCATTATGCTCCAGAGCTACAGGGATCAGCATCAGGGGTAATGTATTAAAGACTCTGCCTCCATGTGCAGTCTCCACACCTGGGATTGCTAAGGCCAGTTGGATAAACACATATTGTGGCTGGTTCATCTTTCCCCCCCCGACCCCCGACAGAAATCTGAGCCCCAAAGGTCTCCATCCTTTGTGATGAAGAAGGACCTATGTCAGATCTAACGCTGTTCTTGCACCCTGCTGGAAAGGGCCATTGTCCCTCACAGGCAATGTCCTCTTCCCTGCAATCCAGAGAGAAGAACAGAGATTCCCAGGCCTCTCTTTTGGCTGTGAGAGGATGAGGGTGTCACCACTATCCTGCCTACCTTTGATCCCTCTTGGCATTTTCTTCCACTGCCTCTCTGGTGGAGGCTGAGCTGTGCTGGGCCTGCAGTAGTGTGTGCACAGAGGTCTCAGCCAGGAATTTAAATGGATCTAATTTCTGCCTGGCCCTCTAAATCAGGAGCAGGAAGGGCATTTCTTGAGTGGAGGCTGAGTAGGTTTCCAGAGCCCTTGAAACAGTAGTATTTGAAAGGTGGTGCAGGTGATTGCAACACTGGCTGTTGGGACACTTGTGGCCTCCTGTCCGTGGGCAGTGAGCTGATGCTTCCTGACTTTGGGAGGTGAGCACAGGTGGAACAGGTGCAGCATTGCTTGTTCTCTGTTCTGAACCAGAGTGAAGCTCTCGGGGGCTGTTTTCAGGCCATGTTTGTAGGTTATCCTTGGATAGAAAGGTTTAGGGTTTTTTTCCTGTCCAGCTTCAGTGTGCAAATGGCTTGGAATCACGTGACAGGTCCCCAGAGCAATGGAAAACTGAGCTGATCAGTGATGTGGGGCCAAGGGGGATGGGGCTGTGCTGGGTGAGTCCTGGCTGTAGAACCGTGAGTGCTGCAGCAGGGTCGGGGTTTGCTGGGGGCGTTACAGCCACCTCACCCCACCCTGCCTCGGGGGTCTGAATCGTTTGGGTTGCAGCACAAGCCTGAATGTAGTTTGGCTTTTTAAAGAGTGGTTGATGGAGGCCGAGCGGTGCCTCTGTCCCCTGGGGTGGTCACTGTGGTGTCAGTGAGTGTGGCTGTGGCTGCTGCCCCACATGGGGCTCCAGCGCCAGCCTGAGCTCCTGTGCTCAGCTCACTGAAGCTGCTCCTCCTTCTCCACACCCCTGTGCTCCTTAGTAGCTCTGCCAAATACTGTGTTTTGTCAGATAATGTATTTAAATTGAAGTTTAGAACAGTCAGTGTGGTGACTGTGTGGTTTGTCCTTCACAGGTGGGCTGACACAGAGCCAGGTCAGCTGGTGTGGGGCGCTCTGGCCATGGCAGGGGGACAGTGCACAGCACAGCCAGGGGAGCGGCTCCCTTACACCAGCTGCTATGTCTCTGGCTGCTTTAGTTCTCTTTGCACATAGTAAAAGCTTGTGTGTGTCTGTGTGTGTGTTGCCCCTGTGGGATCAGCTCTCAGGTGGTTTGCTGTTGGATCCACACAGATATGGCGTGCAGGTCATGGAGAAGGTCCTCAAGATGGCTGAAGGCATCGATATCGGGGAGACGAGGACGTACGAGCTGGTCCCCAGCAGGAACCTCAAGAGACACCACTCTCCGTCAGACAGTGAGTATTTGTGCTTGTGTTAGAGACCCCCTTCCCTGTCCCTGTGGGCATCAGCGGCAGTGTGGGGAGGGCAGTGTCCCCACGGGGCCACTTCCAGGACAGCCAGCACAGCAGAAATGGGAGAGAAGTGTCTGTGACGTGCTCTGCTGGACTGCAGCTGTTCCCCTCCTCTGCTGTGTATGTAATTCATGCAGTTCTCTCTTTGCTTAAGAAAATACCATTTTTCATTTAAATTATCAGGTAATTGGTTTCCTCTAGAGATAGTGTTGGGAATCAAATCTGTGTAATGAAATACCTGTCTGCCTTTCTCCACTGTGGTGAGGGGTGATGTTCTGACCCGAGGAGGGATTGTACATATATGTGGAGATGTGGAGTTCAGCTCATTGATTTTCAGTTATGACCTGCCTGAAGAATTGTTGTGGGGAGGGCTGAGATGATGTTTAGTTTGGGGTTTTTTTTCTTCCTCCTGGATCTGGAAGAGTCCTGCATATGTCAGCCCAGTCCCATGAGCTCAGGGATCAATATTCCAGCCGTGGCTTTTCCAGTGGAGGAAATGCAGCAGGCAGAGGGGGCTGGCAGTTCGGTGGCTCTGGTGCTTCTCCTCAGCACCTTCAGAGCTGCTTGCCCTTCTCCAGAAAGGGGTAGGAACTGTGCCCAGGTGTGGGGTGTGGGTGCAGGCAGGCCCCGTTAGGTCAGCCAGCAGTGTGGCTGTGTGAGGCACCAAGATGTGTGTCCTGTGTGCAGCACAGATCACAGAATCACAGAATCAGTTGGGTTGGAAAAGACCTCCGAGATCATCAAGTCCAACCCTTGGTTCAACTCCAATCCCTTTACCAGATCATGGCACTCACAGCCATGTCCAATCTCAGTTAAAAAACCTCCAGGGATGGTGAATCCACCCCCTCTCTGGGCAACCCATTTCAATGCCTGAGCACTCTCTCTGGAAAGAATTTTTTTCTGATCTCCAACTTAAATTTCCCCTGGCAGAGCTTGAGCCCATCGTGCCCCCTTGTCCTATTGCTGAGTGCCTGGGAGAAGAGACCAACCCCCACCTGGCTATAAGTTCCCTTCAGGTAGTTCTAGACAGTGATGTGTGTCCTGTGTGCAGCACCAATGTGTGTGTCCTGCGTGCAGCACAAGGCTTCTCTAGGCTTGGATATAACCCCTGCCTCTGCCAAAGTTGCTTCCCTTTCTTTAGCAGCCAGCAGTCTTTCTGTGCTTCCATGGGCCAGCTGTAAAGCTGACATAAATAATGGTTTTCTCCCATGTTTTGGCTGTCAGCTGCTCTCAGAGCAGGGTTTCTCCAAGGCATGTTGCACAGACAGCATAACAAGCTGTTCTGCTGGTCGGAGCCTTTAGGTGCTGCTGCAGTGCAACCATCAAAATACAAACAGCAAGAAAACGAAACATTGCCATAATTCATCAAAACTTGTGGCCAAAGGATTTAATGCATGTGTAAGAGCTTTGTCACCTTATTTAAATAGGAAGGAGGGGCTGTTGTGCTGTGTGCAGTGTTGTTTTCACCTGCAGGGAGCTGGGCAGTCACAACTATGCTCTGGTGGTTGATGTCTAGACAGATGTGCTGCCTGACCTATATTAGGGCCACACACATTGGCACAGGATTAGGCAGCATTTCCCAGCACTGAGGTGGCCTTTTGCTCCTCTGGTGAAATTACACACGTACCACGTCAGCGCGTGGGGGGTAAATCTTTCGCAGGAGTCTTGTATAACCATCTCTTAGATGTTACATATTTGCTTGTCAGATATTTGATTCTCCTGTTCTGCAATAGCTGTGCATGTCAGGGTAAGTTTGCCTCATTTACGTTTCTTCTGGAGAAGGAACAAGAGGTCTCTCAGTAATGTGTAAAGGGACCCCCAGCCACTGGATCTTGGGCAGATTTCTCCTTGTTTGGTGACCTTTAGCCAAAAGCAATTAGTTTGACAGAAAATGTCAAAGTCAGTAACAGCCCTGAGTGATTTGGAAAGGAAGGTTCAGTATTACTGTGTTCCCCCTCAGATGAGAAGACCTGAAGATAAAATAGTTTATCTGAGATCATCCTGCAACATGCAGCAGAGTCAGGGCTCAGCTCTAGTCCTGCTCTGGTGTTCTCTCTTGTTGGCTGCAGTTCTACTTGTTTTAGTAGCTTGGAATGGATTAACTTTCCAAGTGACCAAATGGGTTCAGTGAGCAATGCTGGGGAGCAGCATCGTGTAACTAAATATGTTGTGATTTTTGTGTGGTAGTTGTAGAGGTGGAAGTAACACTGTAGTGACCTGCACAGGAATGACTACTTGTCTTTGATCAGTTGTGAATGTCTTTGGAAAGAAACCTCTTGGGTTTTGGCTAAGGAGTGGCAATCCTGTGCTCCGAGCCTGCAGGCTCCTCTTGGACATCACTCTCTGAAAACATTGTCTCCCTGTCACAGCACATACTGATAATTGTGTAATCTTCCATCTCACAGGTCCAGAGCCGGAGGCGATTCCTGAGCCACCCAAAAAGGTGGCCCCCAAGTTTCGAGTGCGGCCACGTTTTGAACCCATACACTTTGTCACCAGTGCTGAGAAGGAGAGCAAGAAGGACAATTCTCTGGATAACCAAACGCAGGAGGTGAACCAGGGGGCAAATACAAACAGCACGGCACAGCCAGCTGAAAACTGTACAAATTCTCTTCTGAATGCACGGGATGCAGATCCCCAGGTCTCCAGCACAGCTGGGTTGGGCTTTGCAGGCCCGGGAGCAGCAACAGCAGCTGCAGCCAAGAGGCCTGTGAATAGTGTGGACTCTGCCACAAGCAGCACTGTGCAGGTTTCTGTTTCCCCTTCAACTGCCCCGTCTGCATCAGAGACCTTCCCTCCATCAGCAATAATGCTGAAGCAGAGCTTTATGGAGAAACTGTCAGCAGCTGTCTGGAAAAATCTTGCTAACCCGGATGCAAACACTGGGACTGATAAAATTAACTTCACGTATCTTTTGACACGTTCGATTCAGGCGTGCAAGACAAATCCTGAATATATTTATGTTCCTCTGAAAGAGATTGCCCCTGCTGACCTCCCCAAGAGCAAGAAGCTCCTGACAGATGGCTTTGCTTGTGAAGTGCGATGCCAGAATGTCTATCTGGCCACCGGCTACGCCGGCAGCAAAAATGGATCCCGGGATCGAGCTGCGGAACAGGCAGTCAAGCTGCTGAAGAAGTCCGTGGAAGTTCGAGTGGTCCAGCGGAAGTTCAAGCACACCTACCACGAAGACCTGGTGGTGTGTGAGGCCGGTGTGTGTCGCCCGGATTTCCCTCCTGCTCTCAAACCTCACGAGGAGTTTGTAGTTGCCAACAGGGACTGTGTCCCAATGCAGCCTGGTACTGAATCTGTGAAGGGTTCTGCTAATGCCAACAGACACTGGACTAGCTTTGTCCTCACAGAGAATGCCAGTGATGCAATAGGAATACTTAACAATTCTGCCTCATATAACAAAATGTCTGTTGAATACAAGTATGAATTAATGCCCAACCGCTCATGGCGGTGTCAGGTGTATCTCCAAGATCACTGCCTGGCCGAGGGATTTGGCACAAAAAAGACCAGCAAGCACGCTGCAGCTGAGGAGGCACTGAAAATCCTGCAGAAGATGCAGTCAAATATAGCGTCCCTCAAAGTGACCCAGGTGCAGAAGGTGGGCTGCTCGTCACGGGGCTCTGGGAGGAAGAAGGACCTGAAGGACCTGGTGATCTACGAGAACTCCACTAACCCGGTGTGTACGCTGAACGACACTGCCCAGTTCAACAAGATGACGGTGGAGTACGTCTTCGAGAGGATGACAGGCATGCGATGGAAATGCAAGGTGATGCTTGAGGATGAATTCATCGCAGAAGCAGTTGGAGTGAAGAAATCTGTCAAGCATGAGGCAGCAGAGGAAGCAGTGAAAATCCTCAAAAAGACTCAGCCAACTGTTGTTAATAACCTGAAGAAAGGCACCGTTGAAGATGTCATCTCCAGGAATGAGATCCGGGGTCGGTCAGCAGAAGAGGCTTTCAAACAGAAGATCAAAGAAGACAACATTGGGAACCAAATTTTAAGAAAGATGGGCTGGACAGGCGGTGGCCTGGGGAAAGATGGTGAAGGAATTAGAGAGCCTATTTCAGTGAAGGAGCAGTTTAAAAGGGAAGGACTTGGGCTTGATGTAGAAAGGGTAAACAGAATCGCTAAAAGAGATATTGAAGAGATCATTCGAAACTATGCACGCTCAGATAGTCACATTGACTTGACTTTCTCTAGAGAACTGACCATGGATGAGCGGAAGCAGATACATCAGATAGCCCAAAAATACGGTCTTAAAAGTAAATCCCACGGACAGGGACACAACAGATACTTGGTTGTGAGCAGAAAGCGGCGCAAGGAAGATCTGTTAGACCAGCTGAAGCAGGAAGGCCAGGTTGGGCATTATGAGCTTATCATGCCCCAAGCAAACTGAGGTGATGTGTCCCCTTAGAGCAGAGACTGAGCTTCCCGGACACTCGAGTAAAGAAAGAGATGCTGCATTTTTCTTGTGGGTAATAATATCGTTAAAGTCTTTTACTTTGGCAATATAATTTCTGAAACATTATTAGGCATTTAGAACCAATCAAGTTCTATTCAAGTACATTAGCACAACCCAAAAGCAGTAGTGCAGTGACTGTATGTGTCTTTGATATTATTTGTTCCTTCACATTTTAATAGTTTTGTAACAGCAAACACACATGTCCAATGAGAAGGAATTTGACATAATTTAAAATTATAGGTCCCTTATTCTTCTTGAACAAGGAAGGAAAAGACAAAAAGGTTTTTTTTTTCCAAAAAAAATTTAAAAAAGCAAAGAAAATGCAGTCTGGGGGCATAAACCTGTATGTAAAATTGATATAAAAGACAATAAAGTTTTATTTCTGGAAAAAAGGATTTGTCACACTTTGTGTAAAAAAAGTGTGAAAACTGTGCTTATTCTTGAAAAATACATATATTGAGGTCTTGTCTCTGCTGTGTGTGTGTATGTACGGTATGTAAACCTTAACTAGTTTAACAGTACAGTTTTATTCATAGATTCCTACCCATCTCCCCTTCTGAGAATCACTGAGTTCGCCTTCATTGCCAGCGGATCGGACTGAGAGAATTCCAGCACCTTTCTGCCTTGGAGAACTGCTTGACATGTGCAAATGCCATGGCAAAGTGTGAAATGTAAAAACTGGAGGTGAATGCAGAGCCCACGCTCAAAGATGCTCATGTAGCTTGTGGGGACTGTTATATAACTTATTTTTTTACTTAGAATATCAGCTCTTTAATCCTGAGTAAAACCAAATCTGTGCCTGATTATTTCTCTGCTCCATCCCTGTGCTTGTGTCTGTCAAGGGTGATCCACCACTGAACTTCCTGGCCTTGGTCTAACCTGTGTGAGTGTGGCAGCTCTGCAGGAGGCCGGAGCACTTCTCTCCTTGCCAGGGAAGCGGAGGGACCTCGGCTGTGCTGCTGCACTGGCAGCACCACGGGACACGGTGCTTGGAGAACACATGCTTCTTGCCTGGGAAGCAGAAAGGTTAGGAATTGACCCTGGAAGAGCCACAAGTGAGGCACGCTGGTCTTTCTGTCAGCAGTGGTTCTTTACCACTAAGCCAGTCCTAATGCATTTTGTCTGTTCTGTCGCTGTGTCTCGGCTGTCTCTGTTGGTTTTCTGCTGCCTGTATTTGCCTCTTCCATCATTTTACACCATCCTCTACCTTTTTTCCCCCTCCTGTTCTGTTTTTTTAAATGCTCCTGTACTGCTGAAGGAGAATGTTTTGGTGACGTGCAATCAAAGGCATTTTCATCTCCACAGGGTGCCCTGGCAGGTGAGACTCGGGAAGCAGAGTGAACATCCCCTCTCCCTGCCTGGCTGCCCCACAGCTGCTGCCAGCTTGGACTGCTGAAGTAACAACTTGCTGCTGCTGTAGGAAAATAAGGTGGCCGTTAATTCTGAAAGTAGATTGGTTTTTTTGTTTTGTTTTGGGATTTTGTGAGTTATTATTTCTCTCTCCTTCTGAATTCTGCTCTCAAGAATGCAGGGCTCTAGCAGATGGTGGTGTAGGAGTGGAAGAAGCCTGGTACTTTCTAGGGAGATATTCCTGCAAGGAGTGAGGCTCCCCCACCCTAACTTGGGTATGCAGCAGGTCTCCAGAACTTGCTGATACCAAGAGAAGCAGTGAGAGCACCACTGGTATTCGGGATGAAAAATGCCTCTTTTGGGAGAGGGAGGGGCTGGCTGTTTGTCACGGTACCTGAGCAAGGGTTGCTGGACGTGTGGTATGTGCAGGGCAGAGACTTTCCCTGGCTGGGAAATGGCCATGACCCATCTTTGCCAAGGGCAGTTCCTGTGCAGGATCTGGTGAGCAGGTGTGGGTTTGGCTGATGGGGCATTACCTGTGTGAGCTGAACAACAGCAGCCTCACTGTCCCTGGTGAGTCTGTGCAGCCATCGCGGCTCAGCAGAGGCACCAGGGCGGGTTATAACAAGGGCTGTGCATAAAGGCCTTACCTGAGTGAGGTGTGAAGGGCAGAGTGATTTTTCTTTCACAGTTCTGTGCTGCTCCTTCCTGGCTGAATTAGGAGTTTACTCCATTGTTTCAGGGGATTTTTGTGACTATGAAGACAAATACAAAGAAGGGAGGGGCTGCTGCGAGAGCTCCTGTGGCCCTGGAGGGACTCGGGCCCCTGCGGAAGGGGTTGTGCTGCCAGCACTGGGGCACTGGTTACGGATGTGTCACAAACAGCCACAGCTACGTGAGGCACTTACTGTCCCCCCTTTTCCACAGGCACCAGGGAGATGCCCTATCCAGCTGTCAAAGGATGCAGTTAAACACTGTCCCTTAGGGAAATGAGCAAGTATAACACAGGCAGGACTTCAGTGGTGAGAGGCTGCTCCATGCACAGCCCAAGGCCTGTTCAGGAGTATGAGCTGTTAGCACAGCGGGTACAAACCTAAATTTAATTTTTTGAAAGAGCTTGGCCTCTTCTGTCTTAATTGTAGAGCTCAGCAGCAGAACCAGCTTTTCTTATCTGTCATCGTTAATCCTGTTCTGCACCTTGTAAAACAGGAGGAAAATAAATACAATTTCTGTATCATTTCATTCCTGAGCCCAGGAGGTTGCTGTAGTTAATGCAGTAGCACAGGCTCCTTTATTGCCATGAGTCAGTCCCAGGACTCCCTGCACTTGCAGCCAGCTCTTTCCTGTACTGTCCCTCCTGGCTCTGGAGCTGAGTTTATTATCCTGTACTGCTCCAGTCCCAGCTTTCACCCAACTGCTGCCCAGAGTGATCCCACCCCCAGCTCCTGCCAGCCCAGTTAAATAAGCACAGTTATACACTCCTTGCCTATTTATACAATAAGCACTAAGGTTACACTTTATTTACAACTTTTGAAAAATGTACAGTTTCTTACATGGGTTACTTGTGCAAAGTTATACTTTTCAACTAACAGACCAATGTGCACACAAAAGACACTGGAACAGTGGACAACACAATTGTAGGTTCCATCCCACACTGCTGCTTAAGGTTCTGTATCCAAAGGTACAAACTTGCCTTACAAAAAAAGCAAGTCTGGACTTAAAAATGTTTTCTGTTTTTTTTTCAGAGTTGAAAAAATACTTTCATAAAACTGAAGGGAACAAACTCAAGCATGCAGCAGTAGCTCACACAAACCACACGGTCATCTACAAAGAGCAGAAACTGCAGAGACTCGAGTGCCTACCCTGGACTTAATTCAAACTTTCCACAGGACAAAATTAGATCCCAAAGAACTTAATCTTTCTCAGCTAAAGGTAAGGGGCAAGAGAAAGACACCAGAGGAGAGTAATTCCACTGCTGGAACTGGTCAGGTTTTACCTCTTCCTTAATGTGGAAGGCTTTTTGCTGAGTACTACAGCTCTACCTGCTTTTGTCCAGTACTGCCTCGGTGTCCTTTAAAATAATAATTAAAACAAACCAAAAAAAGGGCTCATTTCTTACCCTCAGCAGAGATCCAAGTACCACAGCTGTAGTGATTTATGTAGATCTGTACATAAATCTTGCATGTGAAGTGCAGAAGTGACAAGCATTCCAGGGCATTATTAAATCTTTGAATTGGAATCAATTGAGGAGTTGATTTTTTAACATGAATAAGGAGTTGATAAATCAATACAAAAGGGAAACAAGTTATTTCTTCACTCAGTACTTACAAATGCAGTGGGGTCTAAACCAATAATAGAGGAAGTGACCAGCCTGGACACATCAGCACTTTAGTTAATATGAGTTAAAAAATGTGTATGTATATAAACATCCCTTTTATCAAGCTACACATAAGCATCACTGTGTATAACACAATTACAATTAAAAGCTTAGTGTACACTACAGAAATGCACAATACTGCCCTAAGACTGGAGAGGGACCACAGAAAATGAATTAATCAGTAACTCTTTTGCAAGTAACCCAAGTACAGAACGTTTGACTTCAAAGTGGGTGCGTTCTGATGTCCAAGGAGAAGAAGCTTCAGCAAGGGAGGGTGGCAACAGCACAACAGCTATTCTGCTTGCAAAGTAAATGCTAGGAGGAAAAAGATGACTCTGACACTTTGTTTATTTTCCTCATCAACAGAGTGTTCATTTGCATCATCCTGGGTCAACAGTCACGCCAGCTCTGTTCTACTATTGCAGAAACCCGTTTTTCATATTCCCGCTTATTCTCTTGGTATAGCTGAGCTGCCTGGCTGTTTGCTGGACTGTTCGGATTTGGCTCATCCAATAGGGACTGTGCAAAGAGAAAAAGATCCTTAGGCATTGCAAAGTACACAATTTTCCAACGTGTTCTGTGAACTGCCCATACTAGTCAGGTTAGTTCCGGTGCAGAGAACGCTGCATTCCTGCAGCTGGAGGGCGTTACAGGCTTTGGCCACAGTGTCACCCTGTGTGACACAGTGTCACTCACAGGTGTGACTGCCAAGCAGTGCAGCCCGGGGTGGGTCCCTGCAGGGACCTCCTGTCACTGCCCACCCCACTCACACCTGGGAAGGACTCACACTTAGCCAGTATCAAGGCAGAGCTGCTATACTGGCTCTTGGGAGAGGGGAAAAAACCATTTCCTGAGCTGTTTTTGTCAGAGCATCCTGATTTCATTCTACCTTTCCATGCAGAGTTCTTTTACCTGTATGGATGTTAAGATGGAGGAGACATCGTAAGTGGGACTCCAACGGTTCTGGAGAATATCCAGACATATACTACCGTCTGCATAGACTGGAAAAGGTTCAAAAAGAACAGCTGAAAACATAAGTTGTACAGCTACTGCTTTTTTCCTGCTATTGCCTGATCCCAAAAACCTCCATTCAGACAGACACAACAGTGCACAGTGTCTGACAGACTAAAATCCAGCAAACAGGCCTGTAGGTAGGAAGCAGTGAAGCTCAGCTGTCTGACAATTAAACTCAACCCATGCTTATTCTCCAACATAAACTCCTCTGTGCCACTGCAACTACCACTATGGAAAACCATAAGCAGATTTTCAGGCAAAAAAATTTCACCTACCCCCAAGTGAACCAAATAGAGAACACCAGCAAACACCTGTTTACACTCAAGGTTATCCCCGTGAAGTCTCTACATCAGAGTCCAGTCACCTTCCTCACAGCAGCTACAGGAGAACCTTCCCTCCCTGCACTGTACCCACACTTGCCACATTTCACAGTTTCTGGTATTTCTGCACAAAGCTAATACTTGTTTGGAGGCAAGGGATGGCTCTCCAGCCTTTAGTGACAACAGAAGGGGTTAATTAAACAATCTTACTGTCTCTGGCTATAGCTGGGACTCTACACTTCATAGTATATTTTTCTTACAGACATTTGGGGAAGGAAAGAGATAGAAATCAGCTGCACTGAGCAGCATCACTACAGTACATCTGCAGTACAGCAGACAAGTCCAAGGCACTGCTATTTAATACACAACATTCTTCTCTAGGGCTTAACAGGAAGCCAAGAGAGGAGAGTCCCTCCTCATTACTGTGCTGTAACAGCTGAAAGGGAAGAGGCTCCTTTTACTGCCCCTTTCACTTTCCAGTCTGAGCTCTGCTCACATACCCATCCTTACCAAAACCACACAGAACCACACCGGAGTTTTGCTGCCTTATTAGATAGTGGAAACTTTTATAATAACTAGACCTTTTTCTAAATCAAACTATAACAAAAAATCCCAAAACACCCCAAACCAACAAAATCCACCCCTCCCGTCCCAATCCAACAAAACAACAGAAGTAAAACCAGGCATTGTGTAAGTACTTACCATTTGGATGAAACATTTTAGAGACAAATCTAACAGTAGGTGGCTTATTTGGGTATTCTTCTGTGAATTCTATTGTAAGTTTGAAAGTTCCTGGAGTTGAAAGAGAGATAACCAACGTTTATTCAACATGAATTTACACGGGGGATGAATAAGTAGCATCCCTGCCCAATGCACACTGTTGTGCTCACAGGTGAATGCTGGACACGGAACACAGACTGGGCAGCCCTACCAGCTCCTCTGGTCTCCTGAGTTAATCATTAACACTCAAGTCCCACACAGTACAAGAGTAACTCCTGGGACTTCTATTGCCAAAACCACCTCACCACTCAAAAAGGTTTGTGTAAGGAATTAAATCTGCCCTTTTTCCAGAGCCCAATCCACTGCACAAACAACACAAGTGGGTGTAGAACCATCTGCGTAACAGCCAAGATTCAGTAAGTCCTATCTATGGAATATGCTGTCATGATAAGGAACTGCTTATTTATTTCCTCTACATTAAAAATAAAATTTAAAATTCATGTTTCTCAACAACTGTAAGATAACCAGATCTTACTGTAGAAAAGTAGTATTAAATGCAGCATCCAAATCCAACAATTTAATATAAGAATCTGACCATCTACTTCACACACTTGGAGAAAGACCGATTAAGCAGAAACAGAAACTGCAGCTGAGTCTCAATCCAACCATTTAACAGCCTGCACCAATGTAAGTTATTTTAGCCCTTCTCCTCAGGCTGTGACAACCTGAGAATAAGAAGTCTGTCAACTAAGCTGCACACATGTGGGTCCAGAGGATTAAGGACTGCTCCTGATTCAGATGGGGAACCAAGGAACTCACACACTCCACTGCAGACCCTGCGAGCTTCTCCGAGCCACCACAGCACCAGGGAGCGACAGCCTGGGCAGCTCAGCAAGTGCCTGGGTATGCCCAGAGAGAAGTATCTGAGGCACCTTCTTATAAACACACAGCTCTCCTGTAAGGACTGCACCTCACAGTAAGAGCTGTAACAAGCTGCAGGATGGACAGACATACTGCCTTTTTCAGCAGGAATTCTCACGTATCAGTGACAGGTTGGGTTCCCTCCACCCAGCCCCCTGTGCTCAGTGTCCTTCCTACCGTGAGGGAGTTTTCCAGCACTAATGTAATGAAGTTATTCCTTTGTCTGCCTGGCAAACAGGCCAACAACTGGCAGCCAGAGTACAGATTACCCCCCCACCCTCTTTCGTTTCAGGTCAGCAAGGACCTGCAGTATTTCCCAGGGACTCCTTCCTTTATAAGGCATTAAACTGTAACACGGAGTTGCAAGAAATGAAGGTCATTCCTTTGACGTTCCCATTTACAAATGGAGCACAGATGCCTCAGTGCTTTCCCTACAGCAGTGGGAAGTCTCAACACCCTAAAAATAGGTTTTTGCATGTTTGCTTTTAATTAGCAGCCTAACAACATAAGAGCACAAAGCCAACACCACGCTATCTTACTGTGAAACAGAAGAACCAACAGAGTATACTTAGCTTTACTTCATCTAATCCAGAAGCAGAGAGCCAGGTTTGAGATCAGTTTGAAAGCCAGTACTGGGAAGTTACTAACAACTTCTACCAGCTGCAAACATCAGCTCAGGACTACCTTTCCTTCCCTACACAGTAACAATCCCAAGCAATATTGGCCCTTCAGAACCAAATGCTTGGAGATTTGATTCTGAGATCCCCTGCCCCAGTTCTGGTTCTCAGCAGCCTCCTGAGAAGGAGGAGTGACTAAACAAGCAGCAGGCTGAAAACTGAGCACAAACCATCTGAGGGTAGAGCTTAACAAGCACACCTGAGCCAGTGAATGCTCTTCCAGAACTCTGCCTGCAGTGGAAGCTGAGGGTACAGACAAGATGGCCCAAAAGCCGTAACAGCAGTTTGGTCTTAGAATCCATTTAAAGCTACTGAAGGAAACTGGAGCTGTTGTCCCACCAGAGACAGGACAGCATTACTTTGAACACAAATCTGCACAACGGGTAGACAGTGTCCAGCTGGAGAATCTACCTGCTCAGATTTCCAAGTCAGGACCCAGAACAGCAGTGGCTTTTTGGAAGAGCTCCACAGTATGGAGCACCTTGTTGTTGTTGAGCTTTATTAAAGGGCAAATCCAGAGATTTGGCAAACCAAAGTCCAAAGGTCACCCGCACTGAAAGCCCTGACAAGTCAATCAGGTATCACAACACACTGCTGGGTATGAAGTCTTCAGTTTCCAGTCTCTTCTGTCACTCACTTCAAAGCTTTCAACTGGTATTCCTTGCAACTTACCCTACACAGCCACTTTAAAAACATAAATGATCATGCTCACTGTCCTTACTGATACTGGGATCATCACTGAGGAGAACATTCTCTTTTCTCTCCTGTACTTACCTTGCTGATCAGCTTCTCCTGCCTCAGGATTTGAGACTGACACAGCCAAGAGAAGCTCCTGCACAGCCCCTGCTGGGCACAGCACCCCCAGGGCAGAGCTGTGTCCCTGCCAGGCTCCCCCCACCCCAGGCAGCGAGAGCAGCCCCTCCATTCCACTGCCCACAAAGCAGGGACCATTTCTTCCTCTCCCATGAGGATACAAGGATCCATATTCCATAAGCAAGGAACAAGCCACAACAGACAAATGCCTTGCTTGCTCTATTCAGGCCTCCTGCATGATCACAGCAAGGCAGGATAGTGCAACAGCGACGTTACTGAACTCCTAATTCCAAGCCAGGAATGCTGCCCTAACCACACTGTCATCATCGAGTTTCAGAGAATGGGTCTGAAGGACTGGGAGACACGGAGCTCCCGGGGCTGTGCCAGCACAGCCACACAGACAGATTCTTAGAAATACTGTGAAGGGCAGGATAAATATCCCCAAGGTCCTACTGCAGACACTTGCAATCGAATCCTCTTAAATGAGGAGATGGAAGTTATGCTGCTGATCTAAATTAGTGGATGCTCTAAGCCGAGCCAGGCTGCACTCCGAGTTGTGAAAACACCCTCCAGTCTGGGGGCGGAGAAGGGGGATGGTCGCTGCAGGGCGTGGCACAGCAAGTAAACAAACATGTCTGAACTTTGGGGTTTCAGTCCCAACAAATCTAAGACAGCTCAGAAGCTGAGACCGGAGAAGGGCCTCACTAGAGTGAGGGTACAGAAAGTAATTCTCACAATGTAGGATTAATTACCCCTCTAGTTTAACAAAAAAACCCCAAACTTCACAGGCTACTTTCACAAGAACTAAGCTGTCTGAAGTCTTACACCATCACCAGAAAGGGAAAGTGCCTAAAACCGAAACTTCTGAAGCACACAGACCTGCAAAGCCTTAATGAGAAAACTCAGAGGTTTCACTGTACCTTTGTCTCACAAAGGTCTGCAGAGTTACAAAGTAACCCCAAACTAACACACTGATAAATTAAAATTCCCTTAATTTTACCTACATTAAGCTAAACTGCACCCGGGACTGCACTGCCATTATCTGAGCTGTGCTACTGTACTCACTTAATGGGAAAGCACCAACACTGGTATCTCCGGGCACCACTTAGTGCTTTTTATCCAGCAGAGGGAAAGATTTGTCCAGAGAGGAGCAGATAAGCAGATATCCTGCCACACAGGACACATCTGTTTTTCTGAGCAGAGTGAAAACACACTTTGCTATGAAAAGAGCAAAACATCACCCCCTGAGATTATGAGATCAACCAAAGCAGGACAGCAGCAGCCTCGAGCATCTGTCTGAACCTCCAACTGCTGAGAGCCCAACACATCCTTGGTATCTGAGGTGGAAAACTGATGGTGCCACAGAAAGCACAGAGGAAATCAGTATGTCGTGGCTCTCAGAGCAGCCTCCAACCTCCTGCAGCAATATGGAAATGTAGGAAAAAAAGCCCTTACAGCAGCTGGTACCCACACTGAGCTGGGAGAGCCTGAGCATGGAAACAACCTGCATTTTAGCACCCTGCAAGAAGGCAGCTTTCTGCTCCAAACAGTGAATCACTCCACCAGCAGCAGCGTTCCAAGAGCCTGAGCAGCTCCAGCAGCTCTCACAGAAGTTTAGGGAGCTTTCTTTAGAGGTTACAACATGAAGTAACAAAGTACATTTAGTCTATCACTTCTATAATACAATGTTATGGAATACTCCAGTGCTAAACATCAGACTGCTCAAGCAGCTACTACAGCAAGTACATTAACTAACCAAATATATTAAAAGAGTAACTGGAGTCTTCCCAGTTTCCTTAGGCTTAAAACATTTAAAATCTTCACAGAGAAAAATAATCTGCAATTTAGAGGCACATCCACAGGTGCTACCTCCAAGGACAAACTGAGACACGGGAGTTAGCCAAGAACAACATAAAAGAGTTAAGGAATTTTTCCTGTGCTTTTGTCATGAGTCACGGAGATCTAAGATTAATTACAGCCTGCACTGAAAGTATCTTAAAAAAATGCATCACTGATTTCAGTTAGACAGTATTTCATGTCTAACAGGTTTTCAAAAGATGCTAAAGTATTCACACAGCACCTGCAAACCTATCAAAGGCAGTAAGGCCAGATGTGAACTACAGGCATGTTACCATGACCTTTTTAGTCAGCTTTTAAAGTTAAAAAGTTCTTTTAATCTTAAGCCCTGAATGACACCAGTCCCAGCAGACTGAAGTAAGTGCCAAGAAAAAAAACACACCCAACTGTTCTGAACTTCCTCAAACATTCAGCCCATTTCCTACTTCAGCTGACTCATGTTGGGACTTACTCACAAAACACTTCCAGCATCAGAAAAAAAAAAGAACTCAAACAGAAGACAACGGTTCTATACCACTTCAAACATGAGTGTCCCTAAAAACACGGTCCAGGATTCAACATAAGAGCTTGAAGATTATTAAAATGGTACATTTAATTAGGTTTAGGGCAGCCACACTTAGCGATTACAACCAAGACCCTACAAGCTAATCTGCCTGTCTTAGTAAATCAATACAGCAACCTAAATCTACAACAGTTTATGCGAGTGGGATTAAGAACAAAAATCCAGTATTTACATAAGTCAAGCACACGCATGTGTGGTCAGGTGAACACACCCCCGGGCCCTTTTCCATCCCCGGCACCTGTTGCAGAGCCCACGGCAGTGACACCAAGGCCGTGTCAAGCCGCAGCAGTTTCACCCCCAGAAAGCCCAACCCCAGCCCGGCACGCCGCGCTTACCGTCCTCGAAGGGGGTCCCCTCGGGCCTGCAGAGGAGAAAGCAAAGCACAGCGTTACCCCCGCGGGCAGCCCGGCCCCGACCCCGCGGCGGCTGAACGGCCCCGCAGCCCCCGACTCACCCGAAGATGACGGCGTTCCACACCATGATGTTGTTCTCGGAGGGGGCGCCGCTCACCCCGGCCGGGGGATCCTCCTGCAGCCTGCGGGGCAGAGCCCGTCAGGAGCCGCCGCCTGCGCAAACGGCGTACGGGCCGCGGCGGCTGCGCCAGCAGCGCTGCCCGGGCCGGCGGCCGCGCTGCGCAAACGGCGTAACCCGCGCCAAGCAGCGCCGCCCGCGCTGCGCCACCAGCGGAGCGCGCCCTGCCCGCCGCCATGTTGTGCTGCCCCCTCCTCCCCCGGCAGCGCCGGGTCCCTCGGCCTCGCCCGCGCCCGCCCGTGCCCTCCCCCCGCCCCGCCGCCTCGGTACCTCTTGAAGTCCCGCATGAGGCGCCTACGGGCCGGAGTGGACATGGCGGGCCGAGGGTTATAGCTCAGGCATACACTGCGGGGGGAGCGCCGGGCGCGGTTCGAGCTCCGACTGAGGCGGCGGCGGCGGCGCTGACGGACAGGAGCGATCGCGGCCTCTACCACTGCGGCGGGCGCGGGGGGAGCCCGGGCTGCACCGGCTGCTGCGCGGCGGCCGGACGGTGCCGGGAGGTACCAACTGCCGGGCGGGGGGGGGGAGGCGGGGCCGGATGTGGCTGAGCCCCCGGCCCAGCCTGTACCAATCGGCGCGGGGGCGGGGGCGGCGCCGGCGGGGCTGTACCAACGGCGGCGGAGGGCGGGGGTGTAACGTGGTCGGTGACGTAACGTGGCCGATGACGTCACGGAGGGGCGGAGATCAAAACAGGTCGGGCGGGAGCGCTGGCGTCACACACGGGAAAGCAAACAGGGATTCAGCGGCAGAGCCCGCGGGCAGCAGGTGGGCAGCACCCCCGACAGCACCCCCTGAGAGCAGCACCCCTGAGAGCAGCACCCCTGAGAGCATCCCCTGAGAGCATCCCCTGAGAGCAGCACCCCTGAGAGCAGCACCCCTGAGAGCAGCACCCCTGAGAGCAGCACCCCTGAGAGCAGCACCCCCGACAGCAGCACCCCCGACAGCAGCACCCCCGACAGCAGCACCCCCGACAGCATCCCCTGAGAGCAGCATCCCCTGAGAGCAGCACCCCTGAGAGCAGCACCCCTGAGAGCAGCACCCCCGACAGCAGCACCCCCGACAGCATCCCCTGAGAGCAGCACCCCCGACAGCATCCCCTGAGAGCAGCACCCCTGAGAGCAGCACCCCCGACAGCATCCCCTGAGAGCAGCTCCCCTGAGAGCAGCTCCCCTGAGAGCAGCTCCCCTGAGAGCATCCCCTGAGAGCAGCACCCCTGAGAGCAGCACCCCTGAGAGCAGCACCCCCGACAGCATCCCCTGAGAGCAGCACCCCCGACAGCATCCCCTGAGAGCAGCACCCCCGACAGCATCCCCTGAGAGCAGCACCCCTGAGAGCAGCACCCCCGACAGCATCCCCTGAGAGCAGCACCCCCGACAGCAGCGCTCCGGCACAGAGCGGGCACCTGGGAGGACAAGCACCATCCCTCCGAACCCGCTCCCTTCCTCCTTCTCCCCCCGCTGTGTCGCTGAGCAGGACGCCGCATGGACTGGGGTGTCCCCGGGGCCAGTTGGGATCAGCTGTCCCAGCGTGTCCCCTCCCAGCTCCCTGTGCCCCCCAGCCCTCGCCGGTGGGATGAGGAGCAGGAAAGCCGCTGGCTCTGGGTAAACTCTGCCGAGCAGTGACAAAACTATCCCTGAATTATCAACACTGTTTCCAGCACAAATCCAAACACAGCCCCATACCGGGTACTCTGTGGAAAATGAACTCCGTGCCAGCCCAAACCAGGGCAAGCTGCTACACTGCACTTTCCTCTTGCCCAGAAAGCATTTTCCGAGAGAAAACAATCTCTTTGCTTCCTTTCTTTAGCAGGCTTTGGAAGTAAAGCACCTCTCCTGCTGTGGCCTGGCCCTGGCTGGGTCCTGTTTTCCGAGCTTATCCTGCCGTGAAACTTCACGGAACGGGACAGGGGAGCTGAGCCGCTGACAGAAAACAGCAACAGCAACGCGGCTGGTTATCTGTGGGTGTCACCGCCCGCTCCTCACGGCCTCTCCTGCCGCCACCGCCCCGTGCGACCCGTGCGGGGAGCCCTGCCCGGGGCCGGCCCCAGGGACGGGCTGCGAGTGATCCCCGACCCGGGGGTGTTCCTTAAGCCCGGGGGTGTTCCCTGAGCCCCGGGGGTGTTGCCGGAGCTCGGGGGTGTTGCCGAGGCCCGGGGGTGTCGGCGGGGCCTCCCCTCGGGCGGGGCCGGGCTGGGCGGGCAGGCCCAGGCGCTGCCGCCGCCATGCCCAAGGTAGTGTCGCGCTCTGTCGTGTGCTCCGACACCCGCGACCGCGAGGAGTACGACGATGGGGAGAAGCCGCTGCACGTGTATTACTGTCTGTGCGGGCAGATGGTGCTGGTGCTAGGTGAGCCGGGGACAGGGGCAGGGGCAGGCCGAGGGGACCAGGCCGCGGGCCCGGGAAGGCAGCGGGTGCTGGGGTTGGCTGCGGGTTCGGGGTGCGAGTGCCGTGTGCGGGTTTGGGGTGCGAGTGCCGTGTGTGGGTTTGGGGTGCGGGTTCGGGGTGCGAGTGCCGTGTGCGGGGGTGGGGTGCGGGTTCGGGGTGCGAGTGCCGTGTGCGGGTTTGGGGTGCGGGTTCGGGGTGCGAGTGCCGTGTGCGGGGGTGGGGTGCGGGTTCGGGGTGCGAATGCCGTGTGCGGGGGTGGGCGCGGGTCTGAGTGCGGGTTTGGGTTCCGGGTGCGCGCCCGGCCCCGCCGCTCCCCGCAGACTGCCAGCTGGAGAAGCTGCCGATGCGGCCGCGGGACCGCGCCCGGGTGATGGACGCGGCCAAGCACGCCCACAAGTTCTGCAACACCGAGGAGGAGGAGAGCGTGTTCCTGCGCAGGTGGGACCCCCAGAGCCCCTACCCGGGGCTGCCCTCCCCGCCCGGCCCACAAACACCGAAACCCGCGTTCTGCCCACCTTGCTCAGGCTCTTCCTCTCTCCCCCAGACCCGAAGGCATAGAGCGGCAGTTCAGGAAGAAGTGTGGCAAGTAAGTGACCTTTTTTAGTCTTTTTGGTGACTTTTAGAATCTTTTAATGATGAAACCATCGGAAGCCAGAATCTGGGTTTCCTCTCAGCTCTGTGTCTCTGTTTCCAGGTGTGGACTGCTGCTGTTTTATCAACACCAGCAGAAAAATGCTCCCGTGACATTCATTGTTGATGGTGCTGTGGTCAAATTCGGCCAGGGTTTTGGGAAAACAAATATATATACTCAGAAACAAGAACCTCCCAAAAAGGTAATCAGCTTTAGTGAATTAAAAAGGCTAGCTGTGTTTTTCAAAGGGTGTTGTGTGTAAAATAACTTAATGGTGGGGGCAGAGGGGAGAAAATAAAAAGGACCTCTGAACAATAATTCAGTTTAGTGTCTTCTCCATGTCTCCCTTAAGTTTTCCTTACAGAAGTCACTGCAGCTTGCAGTGCTAGCACTAAAGGAAATCAAAATAAACTTGAAAATCTAGACTGCCTGATTTTTAGGCTCAGTTACCAGAAAGTTTCTATTTGTAAGTAGGTCAGGTTGGTAGCCTGCACAGTGATTTTCAAAATCTGGCTCATCTATTATATATCAGTGAGTTTCCTTCTGGTAATGAATGATACCTTTAAGCCCAGAACTCGCTGGGCATAATTTTCCTTTGCCACCCACAGATCCCAGGTAATCTTGATGACTTAAGAAGCCTTAAAAGCTTCAGAAGGGGGAAGCAATCCCTGGTGGCACAACTCTTGCCATGGTTTAACAAAACATGCTGTTTTTCACCCAGGTGATGATGACCAAACGGACAAAAGACATGGGCAAGTTCAGTTCTGTCACGGTGTCCACAATTGATGAAGAGGAGGAAGAGATCGAAGCGGTGAGTTCCATGTGCCCTTGGTGGCACCCACATCTGAGCTGGGCAGCTGTCTGGGACGCGGGGCAGGGCCAGCTCTGGTGTCACCACCTGAATGAGGTGTTGTTACTCTGGGGTTTGCAAAGTGCCATGTGTGTGTTTCAGAGGGAGATTGCAGACTCCTATGCACAGAATGCAAAAGTGATTGAGAAACAGCTGGAACGCAAAGGCATGAGCAAGAAAAGGCTACAGGAGCTGGTGAGTGTTTTCTTTGCTGTTCAACACGAAGCCTGAGATCTGCTGGTTTTGTACACAAAAACCATCTTGCAGATCAGACTGCAAGTATAGAGAGGTCCTGGTACAGTCACAGGTAACGTGCAGCTTTGTGAGCATGATTTTTATCCTCCACAGGTTTTGTAGAGATGTCCTTCTAGTCTTCCTGAACTTAAAATCATACTCAATTACCAGTACAGCTAATGAGAGCAGCCAGCAGAGTCCTGTCAGGGAGGCTTTCCATGACCGTTTTGGACAAGGATCAAGGGAAGGGGAGATCAGGCCATGGCTTTGCCAGCCAGAACACTCCTAATGCTGTGCTCTCATGCCTGCTTGACAGAGCAGGTGGTTGCCATGAGGCCTCAGGGCAAGCCAAGGCTCTTGTGGAGGACCTGCAGCTCAGCTGCTACTGCAAAGGGCACTCGGAGAATAATGGCAAGAACATCACAGCTGATCTTACCTGCTGTGACAGGAGCATAGTAAATGGGATGGGGAGGAAATGTGCAGCTTTCATCTGAGGACAGAAAGTATGAAATTGTCCCCTGGGCAGTTAGTTTTAGACTTTTTATGATTAAAAAGGTGGTCTTTGTTTTTATGTCAGAGGAGGAGGGATTCCGCAGAGCACTTGAGCTACTCTTGCTCCCAGTTTGGGAGCTGGAAAGTTTACAGTGGTCAGACAAGAAAAGAAAACCTCATTGGAGCACTGAAGGGAAATGTATCCAGACATTTCATTCTGTCTTAATTTTCATTTATTCAGGCTGAGTTGGAAGCCAAGAAAGCCAAGATGAAGGGAACCCTGATTGATAACCAGTTCAAATGAAATGCTGCACATCTGGGTATTTGGAGACAGGAGGTTACCAGGAGCTATCACAGATCTGTCAACAAATCAGGAGTAACAGACAGTGTTCAAGGGTTGCATTGTGCTGCAGCCAGCTTGGAGGGTGAGAACCTCTCTGTCAGGGTACTCTGGTACCAATTTTAGTAACTCCAGTGGCACAGAAGACTTTGCTGAAACTGCAGTTCTCTACAGACCCAGTGTCAGGAGAAAGCTGTTTCAGGCAGAATATTTACTTTCAGGAAAATCTTTGCTGGGTGCCTTCCCGAGTTCACCTTTGGATACCTGTCTTTTTATTTTGGTAGTTTTCAAATGTGTAAGATTTCCTTGAATGTATTAGAACAACAGGCCAACTGTACAACAAAGAAATCTTTACAAAAGTAAGCTCTGTGCCTGTTACTAATTTTGTTATTTGTATATTTGTATGAATGGGTCCAAAACGTGCAGCAGCCTGAGGGACATACCATTCCAACACAGTCTGGAATGACTGGGATGCAAGGCTTGGGCATCATTCTGCTACTCACCCTGACCTGTCAGATGCAGCCAGCACAGGCTGTAACACTCCAGCCTTGGCTCCTGTGGAACAGTGGAAGGCTGCAGCTGTACAGAATTATACTGTCCCAACACATACTGCCCCATACAAGAACATGAAATCCAACCCTGTTTTAAATTAATGAAAACAAAACCTCCCACTAGTAAGCTATAATATATATAATTGGAAACTACTGATACTGTTGGTGATCATTTAAAGTGGAATACCCACTGCATGTCTGAACTAACCCTACTCATTCTACAAAACAGTATTTGGAGTTGTCAAATGTGAAAGAAAAAATGTTTTGAATGTTCTGACCACTAAGGACTTGGATAAAGACAACATTACACACCAGTTTTTAAAGTACCTAATTTGGCAAATAATATTTTGTGTCTCTTGTGTGATGCAATAGCTGTGTTCTATCGCCCTTGTGTTTGTTGCTCTACTTGGGATTAAATACCATGTTACTGTTTTGAACTAAAATATGTTTCCTAGGGTGTTCTTACACTACCAAGTATAAAATAATGTGAGCAGTGAACAAGATGCTTCATCTCCCACAATTTTTATGGAAAACTTCCTATAATCAATAAAGATTTTCCATCTGACTTTATAACCCTGACTGGGAAAAGTCAGCTATGCTTGCCTTAAGGATCTATTCTTTCTTATGTTGGGAAAACAAGGCATAAAGGAGGGAGTGAACTCTGCCCCAGAGTTGGCAGGCTGGGATGTGTCCATAGGTCCTGTGACAATTTAATGCCAGGCTGGGTAATCAGGTGTTCAGGTTAACTCACAATGCTGATCTTGCTCCCTGCTTATCAGCTGTTTATCAGCCTATTTCCAGAAGCTCTTCAGTTAAACAATTACAAGGTGGTGTGCCATACTTGGGAAGGGCAGGAGGCGTGTGTGAATACAACTCTGGTACACAAACCCCTTTCCCCAGTGTGGTAACACAGTCCAGCCAGGCGAGGGCATCAGGGCTCCTCTGGGAGCGATCCAAGCCCCGAGTTAACCACAGGTCAGTCTCTATAAAAATTCGGAAGTTTTTCCCCAGGCAGGCATCAAAGACTTTGACACCTCAAAATAGGTTTTGAACCACACGAGGTCTGCTGGGATGCAGACTCTGAGTCTCTGGTTGTCCAAGGATGAAGTGCAGTTCTGCTTCAAGTGACACCAGCACAAAAGCTGACTTGGGGATAGTGTGATACAGTCAGGGTTAAGGCTGGGAGTAACAAAAGGCTTCAGTTGAGGGTGGGCTGTGAAGGGACTGCCAGGCAGGGTTAGGACTGTCTGTGCAGTTTGGTGAGGCACAAAGAAAACCTGGTGAGTACCCAGTTCAGCACAAGTTGTCCAAAGTAGCTGTTACCAAGTGCCATCAACTTCCTCAGCTGTGCACCTGGAGCCTTGAGGTACAGCACAGGCATTCCTGTCTTCTGGATTTTGGATGGTCTTGGCAGCTCCAGTTCCCAAACCACTATCTCCCCGGCAGCTCAGTATGACTGCAGAATTGGGCTGTGTCCGTGCAGGCATTCCGGCTTAGCTCCCGCCCCACAGCCCGACCCCTGCGTGTGCTTGGGGCAGCTGACGGGGCCACCCTGCATGGCTGGGCAGTGGCAGGATCAATCCCACAGCTGGTTTCAACACACCAACCCTACTGGGAAAAACTGATTTTACCCTGTATGAACCAAAGCATTGCCTCTTGCCCTGTCCCTCTGCACCAGCTGCCAGAGTCATGCAGGCAGCACATGGGAGATGCTGAAGCAATTGCCTGCCCATGGTGACAAGGACATGGAGGCAGGGGCACTCCTGGCTGCATCCACTCCTGGCTGCATCCAAAGTCCAGAGACACAGCCCAGGCTGACCTAATGACTGCTAAAGGGGACAGTGGAGTGGATGAGCTGGCACTAAGCTGGTCTTTTACAAGTTAAATCGTTGGGGTGCGATGCTCTGCACTGCAAGACTCAGCACACACTGGGCACCACAGCCAGCCCAGCTGGGGTGGGCCAGTTCACACCGAGCCTTTTCAACCATCCAGCACCACTCGCCACCTGCCCCAGCCACTGACAAGTGTTTCACGTGATCCCATGCTTGGCTATGCTGTGTCAACACCTCCTAAGCCTGGGATTTATGGCTGCTGGGCAAGGGGCCATGACAAAAGGGGCATTACAGGCATTTGCCCACCTGTCCTTGTCAGCAAAAGGGGCTGATATACCAGGACGTGGCTCCCATGGTGTATGAGATGTTCGACCCTCCCTCAGAATCACAACTAAAAGGAAATTTCACCCTGTCCATGCTGTCCTCGGGCAGTACAGCCCTGGTGGACAAAATGCTGTGCTGGAAGGACTGCCCTCAGGTTTTGCCTTTCCCCTGGATGGCTCCAGTCCCTTTTCCGTGCCTCAGTTTCCCCACAAGAAGAAAGCCTTTAATCCCTGTGTGTGCTCTTGTGACAGGCAACAGTAGCAGCTGAACCCTCCCAACCTGACTCCCCAGATGAAGCTGTTTTCAGGGAACTGCAAAGAGGGGGAAGTCAAAGCCCAGGGGGCCCAATGCCAGAAGGGCTGCCAGCCTGTGCTCTCTGGCAGCAGAGTGCAGGGAAAACCCATTGTGGGCTCTACGCTGCATGTCCACATGCCAGACCTAAAAAGAGCTGTGAAACACGCACTTGTTTCCCTAGTTCCCAGGGCAGTGACTAGTGAGAGCAGCTACAACCCATTTCACTTAGTGTCAGCCCTGCACCCCAAGCCCAGTACACAATGCTGTAGGTCTAAGGACTCAGGGGTCCCCCAGCTCAGCTCTTTTGCAGCCTGACACAACAGCCTGGCTCAGCACCTTGATCACCCACTGTATGCAGAAAGGAAGGATGCACTTACCTCCTTGTGCTAACGGCCCAGCCATGCATCCCCTGCGGAGGAAAGGACAGGAAGGTCGCCCCACGCTGAGCAACCTGCAGCATCTTGGAAAAGCCCTTGAAATCCAGGAGAGCTTAGCAGCAGGAGGCAGTAAGGGCTGAGTGCCCTTAATAATTAGCTGCAATTGTACAGCAGGATTGGGCTCTCTGGTAAAGTTGCCCCATGGCAGAGTCCCCTGCCAGGCTGCTGCCTGGATCCCCAGCACTGCCCACCGCTTGTGGCATTGCTCCACATCTCACGGGGCAACTTGCAGCCAGCTTTGTTTCCACAGCAGGCAGTGAGGGATCTCACACTGCAGCAGCCCAGGGCCAGCTGAGAAACATCAACAAGGGCTGTTGGCTCAAATGAGTGGCACAAAACTGTCTTCCCATCAGGAATGGACGTGCCCATTTACAGGGTGGACACCTGTGGCAGGACCGTGCTGCGCTCTCATGCCTGGCTGCCCTCCTTAGATTTCAGCAGGAAAAACAAGTCTCACCCTTTGCAATACAAGGTCTTGTTTAGCTGCCTTGGGCAGTAGTTGAGATTAGTTTCAGTGATTGAGATCAACTGCTTTAAGCAGGCCTGGGCAGCCAGAAAGGAGCAAAGGCATTAGGGAAGTGAGGAAACTTGCTGATCAGAAGGGCAGAAGACCAGGAGAGCATCCCCTCACCCCTCCAGATCCTCAGGCAAAAAGCAGGCAGTTTCACTGGGTGGCTCATGGACACACAGAGATATCTTCGAGAATGCCAGGCCACTCACATTGCTCAGTCTTGCAGCGTTTTCTCCAAGTTGCCCTGGCAGCATGAAGGAAATTTTCCCTTCCTCTGGAATTTGGAAGCTTCACTTCCAGGGGTAAGGGATGAGCCTGGGGATGCTGCTCCCTGCCTGGCAAGCATAGCTGGCACAGAAGCTGTCTCTGCTCAGCTGCTCCAACCCCATAGCACACCAACTCGTGCAAGTGCAAGGCTAACCAGGGGCTCTACAGAACAACAGCAATTACCTGCACTTGTGTTCTCTGGCTGGGTTTTAACATGCCCAAGTAGGTAGCTCAGTTTCTAAGCCAGAGAACACGATGCCAGCTCTGTTCCTCCAACCAGCAACAAATACCCCTTGGACATTGCTCCAGCCTCCCAGGCATTCAGTGCCATGGAGAGTGCTGTGCTTTGCAGGTGGTTTGGGCACTTGGCACTTTGAAAACCAGGTTTCATCAGCTCCAGGGAGTAGACAGGCCAAAGGCAGGACTGTGGCACACACTCAGTGCATCATCACTAGGAGATCAGCTGGCTCAGTCCTTCATGGCTGCCAGTCCCTATTCCAACTACATCACTGGCCTCCCGTGGGAAGGAAAAAACTTCCTTGGCAGCCTGCACTGTGTTTACCTGCTGTATTTAGCAGGTAGCAAGGCTTGCAGGTTCGTATTCCTCCTTCTCTACCATGGACAAGACCCCCATCCCCCTCATGCTGCAGCTGCTCCAAGAACAAACATGAGATGAGGAAAATTGTTTTCGGATTTTTTATTTCTTTGTACTCTTTAAGCAGGAGTGACTGAAATATAAACCATCATGAGTCCCATTGGGGGAATAACTTAAAGACAGGGCAGGCCGTCTCCCCTGCCCCATGCCAACTTCTATCGACATTAGCCGTCTCTGTTTAGTAACTAGATGGTTTTCAAACAAGTCCATGAATGGTCATAGACTACACAGAACAACATGCCAGTTCACAACAGGAAACAACTTATGTGTACTTCTTGATTTCATCATACAAGACTAAGACAAAAGCACCACCCATTCCTCGGAGTACATTCGACCATGCACCTTTGAAAAACGCCTTGGAGCCCTCATCCCGGGCAATCTTCCGCCAGCAGTCAAGAGTGCCAGTGTACATTATGTCAGCTGCAGAAGACAGACAGCTTTAGCAACTGGATGCCCAAGATCCCCAACACCCAGCTCAGAAATGGCCTGAAGTATCTGCCAGCTTCATAACCTCAGCAGCATCCCATTTCTTGACTTTCTCCAGTATTAGTACACCAGAGGACATGACTGCCCAGAAGATACACTGCTGCTGCATTACCCACTGGGAGACACTGGAAGGACCAATTTGAGCAGAAGGCAGCAACTGTTTGCTTTAACATCAGCACTTCCAGACCCAAAAGCTACTGCAGAGTCAGCCAGGCCATGCCTGCTACAAAGGTTCTTGCACCGGAGTCACTAGTTTGCAATATCCTTGGGCAAGTTCGGCTGTTCATCCCTACGGACAGGTACCCACCCTTACAGGTGTGCTGTGCAGGCCAACCCATCCATGCCCCCACCTGTCTCCTGTTTCTGCAGCCACTCCCACACCCCTGCCCCCAAGAGGTGAGGATATCCACATGACCAGGTGAAAGCTAAACCACTCTGCTTTCTCCTCAGCTCCATCACCAACTGTTAGTTCAGCAAAGCCCTGTATTTCCTAGACAATGAAGTAGAAACTTACCTCCTTTACGGCCAGACTGCATCATCATGCGACGACGCACCGTGTCAAAAGGGTATGAGACCAAACCGGCGACTGCGGTGACGCTCTGAGCGATCATCCAGCTGACAATGATGTGGGTGTTCTTTGGGTCTGGGAGCATTCCTGCGGGAGAGAGGCTTTGATGAGCACGGCAAGCGAGCCACCAGCACTGCCGAAATGCACCGCGGGCCCGCCGCGGCCCAGCAGCTCCCTCTACTTTCAGGCCCACTTCAGTCAACCTACCCTTCGCGGTGTCATAGATGCCAAAGTAGGCAGCTCTGTAGATGATGATGCCCTGGACAGAGACACTGAAGCCCTGGTACAGGCCCCGGAGGCCATCCGAGCGGAAGATTTTGACCAGGCAGTCACCGAGCCCACTGAACTCGCGGTCGGCCCCGGCTTTACCCACGTCCGCGGCCAGGCGGGTTCGGGCAAAGTCAAGGGGGTACACGAAGCACAGGGAGGTCGCGCCGGCAGCACCTCCGGACGCCAAGTTACCGGCGAAGTACCGCCAGAACTGGGTCCGCTTGTCCACGCCGCCCAGGAAGATCTGCTTGTACTTATCCTTGAAGGCGAAGTTGAGGGCTTGGGTGGGGAAGTAGCGGATCACATTGGCCAGGTTGCCGCGCCAGAAGGAGAGGACGCCCTGCTCCCGAGGGATGCGCACCACGCAGTCGATGATGCCCTTGTACTGCTTGTCGGCGGAGATCTGCTTGCTGGCGTGTTGCACCTGCGGGGGCCCACACGCCGCCGTCAGCGCCCGAGCCCGCGCCCGCCGGGCCCGCCGCCCCCCCTCTCCTTGCGGCGACCTTGCGGCGGCCCCCAACGCTCACCTGCAGCAGCAGCTTCACCCTCTCGATGGGAGCGACGGCGGTCTTGGAGATGGCGGCCGCCACCCCGCCGGCGAGGAAATCCTTGGCGAAGGACACGGCCGCATCGGTCATGGCGGGAGCAGCGGGAGCGGCGGCGCTGCCAGGCGAGGGAGGCGGAGGCGGAGCTGAGGGGGGGGCGCCGCAATGGCCGCTTATATAGGGGCGGCGGCGCGCGCGGGCGGGGCACGCGCCACGCTCGCCCGTTGGCTGCGGCAGGGGGCGGGGCCAGCGCTGCGGGACGGGCGGGATGGGGGGGGGGACACCGGGATACGGGGGGACCCGGGATCGAGGGAAACCCGGGATGGACACTTCGAGATGGGGGAACTGGGATATGGGGGAACCGGGATATGGGGGGGACCCGGGATCGAGGGAAACCCGGGATGGACACTTCGAGATGGGGGAACTGGGATATGGGGGAACCGGGATATGGGGGGGACCCGGGATCGAGGGAAACCCGGGATAGACACTTCGAGATGGGGGAACCGGGATATGGGGGAACCGGGATATGGGGGGTACCGGGATGGTCACCTCGAGATGGGGCACCCCACCGGCACCGCGGGCGGACACGGTTATTTCTGTATATCCCCGGCCCATCCCCATCCCGCTGCGCACCCCACGTGAGGCTCAGAGGCTGCCCAATCCACGGACACGTACAGGCCCACATCCGACTGCCGCGTCTCCCTGAACCTCAGCCGAGATACTCGGAGACCTCTCAGGATACTGTCCCCCTGCTCCAGGAGTCACCGAGCTCCAAGTATTGCACGGATTCCCTCCATCAGTCACGGCTTGGCTGGGATGCTCAGACACACCCCCCATCAGGTACCACCCACCACCTCCACCGCCCACCGGCATCCAAATGTCACTGAGTGACGCTTCACCTGCCCCTCAGCCCTGCTATTCACTGGTTGTTCATGATCATACACCATTTCCCAGGTTAATGATCCACTGCTGAAGTGCTCTGTTTTGGTGCTGTCTCAAATACTTCAGTGCTGCCTTTTGGGGTATTGATCATGCACAGATGTAATTACAAAGGAGAGGCTCAGCTGATAAAAGGTTAGTAAGTGATTTATAGGTTGTAAGAGTGCATTACAATAGAAAGGTGGTATTAGCACATCAGAAACAAGTAGAGGTAACTTTTTGACTCACTTGACTCTTACGAGGTTTGAAGAGCTGATCAGACATTCACATGCACTCATGGTTCAATCTTTAAAATCTATTTAGAAATACAGTATTAGTAAATATCATACAGGTGTGCTTGGTCATTCCTCCCCAACAAGCTTACAAGTAATAACTTATTCATACACCTCCAATAAGTCTCAGTATTATTACCTGCACTGTGCCAATGGGGAAACTGAGGCACAGAGAATAACGTTCACTAGGCAGGCTGGTTAGAAACAAAAGCACTTGCAGCCTCAGTGTGATGCACAAGCCACTAGATCTTCTCTCTACCACCTTAATTTTTGCTATCAATGCTTGGTTGTCTCTGAGAAGAAAACCAGTATGAGGCACCACTGCAGCACAACAGAGCAAGTCCATTAACAAACATAGGGCGAGACCTCAGCTGTAGGATACATCAACAACGAGTTCTAGATGAAAGGCAGTCCTTAAAATTATCCCAAATCTTTCTGCAAGTTTCTCTTCATGATCACAGACTGTTCTTGCATGGATCTGCAACGCCTCATCCCACTGTGACCTGTCCTAACCAAGCAGCTCCTGACATTTACTTAGTTCCACCTATCAGGGGTTATAAAAGGTGCAAAATGCACACAAGACGCTGTGTAGAGCAGTAGCATATCTGTGCTGAGCCACTTGGTGCTGCATCACCTTCCCAGGATGCCACGATTCCCACCCTGCCACAGTCCAAGCCTGCGGGAGCACAGTCACCTTCCCACATGGACACGGGGTTTGGGTTTTCTATCAGAAGGCACTGGGATGGGGCTGTTCCACAGCTGACCTTCTACAAAGGAACTGGAGCAATACCACAGGTCCTCAGGTGTAACACCAAGATGATCTTTTATTATCCAAAACCTCCCAAGGCTGGTCAGAGGCCCATCAATTGCATTGGCACTGGCAGTAACCTTGTTGTCTTGCAGAGAGGTTCCTGTCTACAGGATGTCTGCAGCTCCTGGATCACAGCAGCTGAAGTGGAACAATCACAGGGGGTGTGCATGGTGCTATTCTGCTGGCACTTTCTGGGCAGCACAGCAGGCCTAGGTCTGTGCACTGGAACTAAAAAGTGGTCTAATATAAAAATAGAGCTTTAAGAATACCAAAACAACATGACAAGGCTGGTGACTCTGAAATACCTAACACATCTAAGAATTGCATTTTTCAGGAAATATTTCCGCTAGAGAACTTCAGGAAAACCATTTTTCAAAGTGTGAAATAATTCACATACATGCAGTAACAAAATGTGGGAAAGGGAGGAAGATTTCCTAGTATGCACTTAAGTTTGCAAGATTGTCATTCCAGTGTAGTACAGTCCATTTTGCACATTACAGTTCTCTCTTAGCAAAAGCACAGTTGCAGCAGCATATCTCCATCTTTGTGCTGGAGATTCACACACAATTATTATTCTCAAGTAAGTCTCAAAAACTGAGGAGTGGATTTGGGAGTGTGACTGAACTGAGACTAATTCTGACTCCACAGAATGCCATCTTCATAGCATCACTAAAACTCAGAGATTTCAGTGGAAATTCTTGCATGTTGCACAGACTGTAGTCTGTTTCATCATTTTTAGCTGACTTGGGATCTCAGATTGCTTAAAAAGCCCAACTGAATTTTCTTAACGTCTTTGAAGATACAATTTATACTCTCACCTCCGTTCTCTTGCCTTTCTGCAATTGGTTTAATCTCAAATGGCTATTCAGTATTAAAAAGCACCTAAGATAATGTCATTTCAAGTTCCAATAGTAGAGAGTTTTCAAATTAGTTTCAAGTCCCCTCTTTGGAGTGTGCTTGCTATTTATATTGTTTATATCACTCAGCAAATGAAATACATGATTTATTCTTCCCTGTCACAGGTGTCTCAATACTAAAACATGCAATCTGCTGAAATGCCGGTACCTGTAGCTTTCTTGTAAAGTTCCTTAAGAAAGGTAGTTTGTGTATCTGCTGTGGACACTCTGATGTCAGTTTTCAAGAGCTGATTTCCTTGGCTCAAAATTTTCCCTTCGGAAGCGCTTTAATTCTCTCAGTTCCTGTGGCTGTAAGCTCTGGTCCACACCAGGAGTTAGCTTGTAATTTAAAGGAGATTCAATATAACCATTTCTGTACAGACAGACCCGCTTGCAGAATTCAAAGGTGCTAAACATAACACCAAAGTATGGGACAATCTGACAAAATAATAATAAAAAAGTAGTGTAAGACAAAAAAGCAGTATTAGACACATTAGTAGCATTCCTAGCTTACATGTTTTAAAAAAGGAAACTTCTAGGACTTCACATCTGATCTGCTAATAGACCTGTCCTCATTTATATAAAATCAGTCTCACCTCAAACTAGGCTGGCACCTGCAGCATGCTAAAAGTAGGAGTTTATTATCAGTACATAACTAATTATAACAAAATTAGGAGGAACAAGGTCTATGCTAGAGTATAGATTATTACAATTTGTCAAAGCACCCTGAGCATATCCTGGTAGGAAATGTGGAATTTATTCTACATGCAGCAGAATGACTGAACTATTTCCTTCTTGTGCCCCATGCAGAACCAGCAGCTCTGGTGCCATGTGGCTTTGTACCAGCCAAGGTAGGGCAGGCAGGGGCAGCCCATCACAATCAATCACACTGTCACTCAATTAGCACTCATTAGCTGACCTGTAGTACTCCATGTAGGTAATCCTCCTCACAGCACTATAAAACGTATTTATATAAACTAAATTACCTTCTGTTTAAGCTACTGTGCTTTATTTCATGCTTTGAACTCAGCAAGGGCTGTAGTAACTGATATACATGAATCAAATAGCTGGCTGAAAATGCTGCTTTGGACTTCTGGGGAGGTGGCTTATACAAGCATAATTTTCTTTACAGCTCAGTACAACATGTCAAATTACTGGAGCTCAGCTGAGAAGGAGAACTCGTTTAGCTGTCCTAAGTGGATCACTTGCAATCCCCCATCCATTCCACACCTTGTGTGTTAGCAGCACTCCCTTGGCTAAGAACATTCAAATTAACTTGAAAGTAATGACATCTAGAAGCCAAGATTACAAACCAAGTTCCAGGGCTGGTTTATAACCTGTTCTGTCACAGACTCTGTCATCTATAAGCTGCTACAAAGTACAGAGGAACGTCACAAACTTCATAACCCCAAATGTCCAAAACTGTCTTGATTTCTTATTTGATTGTGATGAAAGTAAAACCTCACCTTGAGCAGACTGGGTGTGAGTCCACTCCAAAGTCCAAGCACACCTTTGTTCTTCACTGTTTGCCTGAAACAGTCAGCCATGCCAGTAAAATGGACATCAACTCCTCCATAGTGGGGAAGCCAAGGACTCTGGGCCTGCCAAGAGACATGCAGGGGGATTTAGAACAAGCAAAGGAAAAACAAAATAATTAATTATTTTCTCCATTCCAGTACATAAGGAACATTCACTGCCGGGTTTCAACAAACTGATCTGGATTCCTCCCAAAAGAATCAGCTATTTTGCATTAAAATACAAACTAAAAAGGGAAGGGATTCACTCTCTGATAGGTATGAAAGAGAACTGTAATTTCACACAGCATTTCCTTTTGTGCCATGTCACTACAAGAAATAAATCCCACTCTTGTGAAGACAAACCATCTGAACCAGAGCCACGTATCCCATCAGCCCCATGTCTGCCAGCTGCTTCAGGGGAGAGGTATTGCACATCCCTGGCAGTGGAGCACCTGTGGGAGGGAAACTTGTGGCTGGTTTCTGATGCCACACTGCCTTCCTGTAACTGATGAAACCTGCTGACTTAGCTCTGGCTGCTGAGACTGTGTCTGCACTGCAATGGGAAGGGTGAACTGTACTGTGGGCTGAGCAGCAATAGCACAGCAGAAACAGAAGGACAGAGATTTCAGCTCAGGCTGTGCAAGCCCACCAAGAGCTGCAGGTGAGCAGTTGGTGCCCATGCTCCATATCCACTTGTTCAGTTCATACAGACTGGTAAAAGTTGGTTTGGGAGCATGAGCTGCTACTGCATTTCCAGCTGCAGAATAGACAGTGTCTGTTCACATGGAAGAAGTGTAGTTGGTCATTTTTAACAGCTAAATCCTTTCTTCATTAATCTCCTACTGCATTAGCACAGACAGGATAACCTGACCTTCAATAATCCCCTCCTCATCCATCTGTGCACATGCAGCCATGGGTTTATTTTGCAATGGCAAATCAGGGTTTCACTCAAACGCATGGGAAGTGACACTTCTCAGTCAGGGGTGTGGGGGGACCCCAGGACACAGCTTGATGACTTGTATGTGCAAGCTGATCACCCTAAGGCAGAAGTTTGATAGAAATGGGACTTGTACAGTTAACTGATTGATGGGTGTCCCCATCCCTACATTGATAGTGTAGTTAATTTTCCCTCCTTGACCAGACTAACCTACAGCTTCTCAGAGCTGCTAAGCCTATGACAAGCCTCTCATAAATCTCTAAGTGGTGATGACATTTTCTAGATGCCTTAGCTATAGCATTTCAAGTGCTTGACAAATGAGATGTTAGAAATGCAAACAGATCAAAACTCATGCTCCAGGTATATAAGAGAAATTGCTTATCAAATAGTTTAATGTTGCTGCATTCCCTTGCATTACTTGGAAGTCTACTGCTAAAATTTAGAAGCTGACAGAAAAATCCTGATCACCCCCCACACTAACAGCATAGTCTTTATCTACAAAACCCCACCCCAAAAAACTAACAACCCACACCTATTTTTCTCTCTTTTCTTTTTTGTGCATAATTGAAATGCATGTGAAATACTTTATGGCAAAAGAAAAACCTCCTGCACAAAGACTTTCATGTCTGTACTGCAGAGGATGCTGAGTGCTGCAACTGAGACTTCATGAACCAGTTCCACTAAGAATGGTGATATTGGCACCATCAGCGCTTAAAAGAATACTCAGATTATGTAAGTATTCCTAAAAATGCAATAGCAGTGATAGGAGTGATGGAATCAAAACCCTGTTCTGCTTTGTGCAATGTCAATCAGGTTCCACAAGGTTTTCTGCTAAATAAAGTTATAGGTAGCCAAGCAGTGAAGAGGGACAAGTTTCTGAAATGCTTCAGGAAGGCAGGAATGCTGTTAACATGCAATTCCCTTCCTTCTTCAGTCCCTTAGTGGTAGGCAGGGCATGACCTGCCAGAATTAAGTGCCTGAGTTTGACTAAATCCCCTTCACAAAGGCGCATATCAAAGGTTTTGTTTACAGTACTCCTGTCTACAACACCAAAACAAGCCACAAGCACAGTGCAGGTTTCAGTAAGATCCTGCATACAGCAAACACCTCCAGAAGACAGTTAAAAAGGAACAGGTAAGTGAAACCCCCAGATTTCCAATCTGCCCACAGACACTGACCTCTTAGGAGATTTACTGAAAAATTATCTATAGTAACATTCATCACAGAGAGCCATTTTCAAGATGTCAGTCTGTGGAGTGATTGTATGTCTTGCCAGTCTTTCTGCCTTACAGGAGCTATATGTTTCTAGGACCCCACATGCAGTATTTAAATAACAATTGGCCACAGAATCTGAGAATCACCTACTGCAAAAGGAAAACTAAAAACTCTTATCAGTGTGTAGTAAAACTTCAGTATTTTGGAAAACAGCTGAATAAACTTAAAATGCATTAATAAAAGAAAAATATTACTAAGGCGCTTTATTTGGGGCTGTTTTCCATGAAAACAAGAGCTGTGGGTTCTGGGTGGTTCTTCACACTTAAGCAGGTCCACCACACTGCAATCCTCACAACCACCCCATGGCACCAGGGCCAGAAAATGGAAGGAACAAAACAGATCTAACTGGTCTCTCCACCTCTTTTGGAGAAACCTACTATGACACACAAATCAAACAGCCAATCTCATACCTAAAAGGTCAGGTTTACGACAGAGACATTTCACGCACCTCAAAGCAGCCTGAATTCCTTTCTTTTGACACCCCTCGATGATATGGGCTGCTCATGGAAACCTGCTTGCTATGAACAATTCTAAAGATTTCCTTTCCCCCTGTTACAGTTGTCTCAAACTGCAGGAACCTGGAGATACAGTACAGCTCCCTGTGCTGAGTGCCAAGGTGTTAGTCATAGTAGCAGCAGGGCTAAGTTGCTTATCTCTTTACCTCTGATGGGCGGTGGGTTCTCTAAATGATTAAATCACATCAAATGCAGAATTGGCTCCAAGTGCTCTCTCACAAACAGTATTTTCACATCCAGAGGCCACCAAGTCAAGTAAGTCACTGTGATGCATCCCCAAGTTAGCACTATGTTCTACTGTGACAATCCAAACCCAAGAGAGACATGTACAAAAGAACCCCAACAACCTGCACTCATTCTTTTTAAAATAAACAAAATATTGAAATAAAGATGAAGTGTCATGACAAAACTGGCTGTTACAGTTAATTGTTACCTGAAGACTCTTCAGACACTGTCTCCCCCATTGTCTGCATCACGAGGTGACTGCCAGAACAACACAATCCCATTTTGGGAATTAATCTCACAGACCCTTTCAATGACTTCCCCCAGCCTCTCTCCTGTGCTTTTCACTTGCCCTTTGGGACATTTTGGCTTGTCATTATTTGAATTTTTATGTATCAGAGAATATCTAAAACTACTTCCCTCACAATTCATGTACTTCTCTCCCCTTCTCTCTTCATAAATTTTGTTGGTTCAAATATTTACTATTTGAGTATGCAGTACTGTGGCACAGAGTATGAAACACCAAGCAACAGTGAATAGCTGCCATCAGTGGTGTGGTACACTGGTGGTGGAGAGAGTAAAATTGCTTGTTACTTCTGTAATTTCAACAGATTCAGGTGTCCTACACTTCTGATCAATCAAGAAAAAAAAAAGGTACAGGAAGACACTTTACACACAGCTCAAGAGTTCACACTTAATCTGGAAGCTAAAATAAGAAGTCTTTGCAGTCTGGGTTAATAAGGGCACATGCAAGTGGCAAGTGCAGCTGCAGTTCAAAGGAAATGAAGGACAAAGATTGCAGTTCTCATTGAAGTAAATGCCACTCCAGTCACCAGAAATTTCACTCAAGTGAAGGCTGAATGCTTGAAAGAGTATTTCATTCCCTTCCAATAAGAAAGAATTAGAATGTAAATACATACTAATACTTGAGGGGCGGGAGGGAAGCATTCTCTTGGGCTAATCAATCCTTTCTCCTGGAGGTCAGCCCTACTCTCTCCCTGTCTGTTCTGTGTCAGTGGTTTGGCAATGCTGACTTACTCCTGGCTAAAGTCCACCCAAAGGTATTCAGGCACACAGGAAGGTAAACCATGTGCAGCGATCAGGATACGGTCGGTTCAGAGCAGCACAGCACAGCTGCTGACCTCCCGCTTCCTGCACTCCAGGAACACCCTGTCCTCTGTAACCTGAACTGTGGCCAAGTCATCTCACCTTTCTGAGTGAGCAAAACAGTTTGACTCTGCTTTAAATGCATTATCACCAGGCCTGTGGTGCCCTGAGGCTTTATGGTTTGTTGCAGAATCCCTCCTTTACTACTGAACCGAAGCTTTCCCTGCTTTTAATGCCTGTGGTATGGAGAAGTTTTCAGTACAAGTATTTTTCCTCCAGGCAGTGCAAACCCCTTGCACAGGCACCTCCTGGGTGGTTTCCAAATGCCTCACCATAGTGCAGCTCAAGCCCTACAAATGGGTGCATCATTTTCAGGCACATTACTAGTTTATTTAATGGTGCAAAACCTTAGGCAGACTAGCTTGGTCCCACACTTCACACAGTGGATAGCAACGCTATTTCCTGCATCTCCTGCTGCCTATACAGGAACTGAGGAGAAAATTAATTTTTTTACAGCATTGGAGCTTTCCAGAGGACATATTTCCACTGGCCTCATGTTGATGAGGTAAGGACTTACACCAAACTAAAATAAATCAAATATAAAAGAGAGTGTCCACCAAGTTTTAGCTCTTGTTTAATGAGTATTTTACATAATTAGTCTCCTCGGATGTCACAGGCACATCATTCTAAGCACAGACAAATAAATCCAAGACTGTCCTATATAACTGATGCAAAAGTACTCATGTTGGGGTAACAGTGATAGCTGTACCTCCAGAGACATCACTGTCTCCTGGCTGAAAGTGATGGCTGTAACAGCTGAGTATGCACAGCAGTGAACCCAACCTGTGTCAGGCTGTGCCAGCTGGGCGAGCTTACTGAGTTTAAAAAGGTGGGCTCAGTTAACCCATCTGATCTGTCCCAAAGCAGATTAAAGAGCTCTCACTGACACCACACTGACCACAGAGCTGAGAGGCTGTAAGAGGCTGGCAGCCATGCTCGGCTGGCACTACCAAATCCAGGACTCGGGAACGTGGTGGCCACTTCAGCGTCTGGGAAAACCATTTGGAGAGAATTGCATTCTGCCCTGCCTCAGGCTTTCTGCATTTCTTATGGGTGCAGCGTTTTTCTGCTTTTCCTCAGCAGTGTTGCAGTGCTACTGCTGCAAGCTACTGCTGTAATCTACTTCAGGGTGAGCATTACATAATTTTCACAGCGCAGCTTCTTGGATAAACAGGGTTAGAGACAACCAGACACAGCATGAGCTCTCACAGGGCAGACCTCACTGTTAGATCAGTCCAGTCCTGCTTCCAATTCTTGATTTACAATTTTTTTCTCTTATCCAGTTCTTCCACTAATACTGATCAGTGTTTTCAGCTTAACAAACAGTCTTTATGATTCTCTCCTCTGGAAGTCTGAGGATTTAAGAGAAATGCTTCTGAGGTTTGCTCAGATGCACAAAGGCTGATCTGGGCTGTTACAGGAGGCAAAGCCCACATTACGCTCTGTAATGTTTTTCAAGCATTGTCTCAACCATTTACTGGACCAAATACTACCCAAAGCAGTAGGGGACTATTCTGCAATAGCTTCAGAGAAAGTGGTATAGAATATTTTCATAGCAACGTCAACTAAACAATAAAAAATGCTGGTAGCTCAAAGCATTTAGACATAGCAAAAAAGAGAAGTAAGGAATGGATTTTACCACAACCAACATCTGTTATCTACTACCTTTTTTCTGGTAATCAGAGGAGCCAGGATGACCCAAGTTCAAGTACCACTCAGGACATGGGGACCTGGCTGATGCTGGAACCCCAGCACCAAGAAGAAGGGGAGATCATAGGGAGAAGTAAGAAAAGTGAGAACTCAGAGAACTTAGAGATGAGACTCCAAAATATTTCACTTATCTGTGCACTTGTTTTCACAACACTTGGACGAAGTTAATGTATCTGAAATCTCCACTCTTCCATCGAGTTTAGTTGAAGTTGGACAGTAGGATCAAAAATTAGCAGGGGCAAGGACAGACAGCTAGCAACCATATGAGCCTTACTTACACAGGAAATCATACATTTACTTCCACACAATGGAATTTGCCACTCTGTATGGTCAAATGGCTCCATCTCTGAAAATTTACAAGGCTTCCAATGCTGTTCACTGTTAAAGGGTCTCCCTGCACCAAGACTCAGAGTACGTATGCTTTTGAGATGTCGTGTGAACCACATGACCCAAAAAGGATTTCTTATTTTTAAATCAGGTCATGACTCCAATAACTTTCATATTCCCAGCTGACAAGAACACAGAACTCACTACCAGCAGCAACACTACAGCTTGTGAGCTTCCAGAGGCTGCCAGCCAGCCCAGAGACCATCCCCAAGGACAGAGCACTCTTTGCAAGTTACTCACTTTTAAGCAAAGCAGGAGTACTGTCTCCTCATCTCAGCAGGCAGAGGGAACATTTATCATTTTCTTTTCCAAAACTCTGTTTATAACCCAGCCACTGGGTTCTAACTAGAATTACTTTTACCATTGAAGGAACATAGTCAGGGATCTATTTTTAAGTAAATAACTTAAATATCAGCACTACTTTTAAAGAGAGGGTTTTACTTTAAATAGGCTACCTCACAAAGGGAATGACTTCCTAATTTCCTTCAGGTTATTAAGAACTCATAGCATTTACATAATTTGCAATGGATTTCACACCTGCAGAGCATCCTGTATTTCAAAGAACTAAAAAAATCCAACAAAAACCCCCAAAACACATTGCAGATTTATAGGCAGATGAGGCCAAACTGATTCACTTTTGTCACTGAAAAGAGGCCACTTCTTGGGTGACACATGGCAACAGTCTACCCTAACGAAGAACAGTGAGCCTGTTTGTTTGTGGGAGTGAAGAGAAGTCAAAGCCTGGATTTTCAAACAGAGAGACCAGTACTGAATAATGCTTTCCCCTCAGAGTTGTCCTCACAGCTTGAGGTTGCAGTGCAGTCAGCACTAAAACTGTGCTGAGTCCTGCAGTGTAATAACAGTATGCTGCTTCTATATTACAAGGGTTTTACAGCAAAACTATACCTGAGTAGCATTTATTGGTGAAGGTGAGTTTAAGACAAGTTTTAGTCACATATATCAAAACAAATTATATTATCAAAATATGGGGAGGGGGGCTGAACTTCTGAAAATGATGCAAAGTTTGTTCATCTAAGCAGGTGAGGAGTAACTGTACAGTTGGTAGAGTATCTGTGAAACTTTAGGGACATCTTTGTACATTTGGCCATACAAAACTACCAGAGTCACAGTTCAGATTGGAAGGGAGGCTGAGAAGGGTGACCTCAGGGTATCTGAGCTCTCCTCTGCATGTCATGAGCATCTCTGCATGTCATGAGCTCCTCTGCAGGTCATGAGAGGGAAGTGCCAAACTTGGGTATTGGGTTTGCATTGACCATTTGCATGCTTGTAGATTTTCAGTTCCACACATAGCCTGGGATTGGTGCCATTCTAATAATAATCTTCTGTACAGCCTGTAACAGTTCTAAATTCATCTTCCCTTACTGAAATGCCACAGCTCAGTCCAATAGGCACTTATGAATGATATCACAGGCAAAAAGATGATGTGGGGGAGTGTAAACATATTACCAGTACTTCCTGTAGGCTCATTCAAAGGAAGATATTTCCCTGCTGAAGGTGAAAAAAATGAAAAAGAAAAAAGGGTTCTTGTATGCAAGGCTGCAACATAAAAGTGCAGTACTTGAATATGGCTTAGAAACTGGATTTAGCAAAGAATGGGATATTGTGAGTTAAGGAAGGAAAGCCAAGAACAACAGTCAGAAGGATATAAAGATTAGTAAGGTTTTGTTCAGAAACTGATACATCATAAAAGTGAGTCAGGAAAACATTTAATATAGAACATGCCTTTGAATAACCCTCTCCTTCACTAATCCCCTTCTACAGAAGCACACAAAAAGGCCATATTTCCATGCTGAAAACATGCATACAGTACCTCTGGATTCTCTAACATGCCAATCAGGAGCAAAGTGAAAAAAGGAAGACAAAGGAATACAATTAGGATAAGCACAACATAGAGGACTCACATATTCAGTAAGACTCACTTATATTAATTAACATCTCTTACAAGAAAACATTAAAGCAGATTTAGCAAATACAACGTATTTGTTAAAAAAAGCAGCAAACCCAATAAAGATAATTATAACAGCAAAAGGGGAAGAAGCAACTTGTTACAGAACAAATCTGACATCATAAATCATCAACAAAGCACAGAGGAAGAATTGTTCACTGACAGTCAGCTCCTACTCCCACAGCTGTCAGTGACAGAAGCAACTGACGTCAGAAGTGTAGGATTCAGATACATAGAATGAGAAAGGATGAAACAAAATTATTACAATGGAGATTAAAAATAGCACCTTATCTTTCCTCCCATAGCAGAATTAATTTTCTAGTCTACGCAAACAAATTAAACATTGTCCAGGTGAGGAGATGAATGGAGCTAACTCTTCCAGCATATCAGGTACTAATCTAGATGTCCTGGTCTCAGGCTTGTTCTCCAGTCCAGAATCAATGAATATTGCCTTGTGTCCTGCTTTCTCAGTTTTTGAAGCTCCTGAGACTGCCTTACAACTCCCTGGTTCCCCATCACACCAACTTCACTGGAAAAGTCTTTTTTGGTAACATACTCCCTCCATCTGTCAGATTTGTGGGATGGAAGGGAGGGAAGAGGAATCTGATACTGATCTCCCCAGGGTGTTGGGTTCCTCTTCATACACAAACCCAGCGTTCACTCCTTCAAAACAAAGCCAGCACTTCCCTGTGTGCACTGCAGAGCACACAGCAGGCCCAGGGCAGCTGAAGGCTTTGGTATTTCCTCTTTCTATCAGCTAGAAAGGTGAGTGAATCACTGAATGGAAGCTGATCAGAGTAAGAAGTCTGAAAAAAACTGATCAGAAGTTTCTCCCCTGCTGCTTTCTACAGAACCCTGAACTGTCTTGAAGTTCTTTTTAACCCTCTTTATTCTCCCCCTTTCTATGTCCACTCCTTTGCATGATATCTTTTCAGGTGCTGTACTAGACATTTCTCTCTTCTGACCACCCCACAAACTGAACAGACCGGGAGGGAAGGGCAAAGCAGAGCTGATTCCTGCAAAGCTGGGCCATACCCTGATGCCAGCTTTGAAAACCAAATTTCTTGGATGACCTTGCATGAATTCCAGTGAGCTTTTAGTGTAGGCTGGGGTGTGAATTTCAGCAGGTCTCTTTTCTGATCAAGCCTCCATGATTTAAGTAATTTCCAGTATCAAACAAATTACAGAATTTCACACCAAGGCAGCTGCTTCTTCTGAGACACCTTTCCTTCTCCCTGCTTCAGAATAAATCACTGAACAGGTGTTTCTCCAGGCCCAGAAAATCACTATTCAGTTGCTGCAAAGTACCTACAAGGACAAAACCCCCTCTCTTGATGAGCCCTTTTTTTCCATGCAAAGTATTTTTCACATCTCCACTTCCTACATACTTAGGCAATAAATCCAGTTCCCTTATTTCTGGAAATGCTGATCAGATGACTTAAGCGTCCCTTTGGTGGAAGAGCACGACCTAGTGGCAGGAAAACGAAACATGGGCCTGTCCCACTTCCTCACCTGCCTGTCACAGCCTGACAGAGAACCTCGTACCAGATGCAGCCAAAAGCTACTTTTGAACTGATTCCAAAAGCTGAATGTCCAAATGACTGTTGTATCGACAGAAAGCATTAAAAGTGAAACAGCACAGTAAATATTTTTCTTTTATTTTAGTCTTTAGGGCAACAATACCACTGTGAGCCAAAGGAGATAAAGACAACTTGTGAGGACTAATTGCTTTTCTTAAGACACACTGGTACAGATGGAATAAATGATCAAGTTTTTGTGCTCCAAATCTCTCTTACCTGAGATATTTTATAAGATACCCGATGAAAGGGCTCAGCTTAAAGCTTGACTTCTTCACACATCAGCTACGTGAGCTGGTCTAATCAAAGATATTACTTTTCCTGCTGAGGTCCTTTGTTATAAGATGGAGAGAGACCAGTGAAGGCTTCTGTGATGTGACATCTGGGCCCTGAAAGGAGGAACTCGAGGAGCAGGAGAGGGAAATTCACAATTTCACTGACCTTCTGCTACCTTGTGGCTTGCCAACCAGACTAAAACTTGATGTAGGCGACAAGGACCTACATAATGCTGTCACAACAAATGACTGGGTTTTTTAATAAGATCACAAAAGCTTCTCATAAATCTGCAGTCCCATGAATTAGGCTGAAAAACCAAACTCATATGCCCCAGGCACAGAGCCACCAGACAATGACAGGTATTCACTGTCACTGTACTGATGAAGTTCTGATGAAAAGTCAGTACCATCAAGTGAATTACATCAGATGGAAGCTGTGGAGTGGTGGGTTTTTTGGGAGTTTGGGTCTTTTTCAAATCATTATTATCGAACTTTTGGGAGAAAGGATCAGGAAGATACAGTAACTGGTGTTGCTGATGCTCCAGGAAAACAGCAGCACCAACAGCTGGTAAGTCCCTTGTTAACCACTGGAGTCAGAGGCAAGAACAAGGACAGTTATGACCCTTCAGACTTAACACCTGCTGTGCAAGTTTGTGGTTGCCAGTACTTAGATGAGGCATAAATGGCAGACACACAGACTCTGAAAATTACATGGATCTCATCCATCCTGCCTACCACCAAGGTGACTGAATTTCTTCAGCCTGTATTTCACTGAAGGTTTGCCAATTCTGAACTTTCAAAATATGATAGAACTGCTATTAAAAAGCAAAGAAATAAAGCTACAGACACAGAGTCTGAGGGCATACATATATTCCACTATAGTACTTGAACTCACCTTAAAACAATCTACTTGTAGCAATGTTTTCCAGACTTTAAAAGAACAAAACAAAGCAAAACAACAACAAGCAAACAACCAAATACACAAAAAACCCCAACAAAACCAAACCAAAGTCTCTGTACCCTACTGGTAAGAGAAATAAAGTGGCACTCATGATCACCTGGCTAGTCTTGCCCCAAGGTCTTGCAACAAGCACCTGTAACAAAGTACTGGTAATATGAATGCTCTGTACCTGCATCTTCCTCTTGACAGTCTCAAAGGGGAAAGAAAGTGTCTGTGCCACACCAGCTGCTACACAGCCATTTATGAAGTTCTGAAGAGGAGTGAACTGAACTATGGGCTCTTGCCAGATTTTGTCCAGACTGATGTAAACAAAGAACGAGCCTGCAGAAAATGGGACAGCACCTAGAAAGCAAACCAGACAAGTTTATATCAACACACTGGATACGAAAAGAACAGAGCTGCTCATCATATAGCCTAGAAAGATGGGAGGAGCTGCTGTCAGTTCACAACTCACATTCCTCAAATCTAATCCAGATTTTTAAGAACTTTACTCTTTAGTCCCTGGTTTGCCACCAAACACTCATATTGTAGCATCGAGATGTGCTGTTAGTAGGATACATTTACATATTAAAACTTGCATGTTATCAGAATTAAATGCTTTAGTCTCATAACAGGTCAGTTCTTTCTCCAGGTTATCTTTTTTCTGACAAGCTCTTTCTCAGCCCAACCCAACCCTAGCACTTGTACAGGTAAACAGAGCTACATCTTCAGCCAGGCTGATGAGGAATAATTGTGTTCTCTTTTGCTTGTTTTATGCTCTCATCAATTTTTTATAGTGGGATTATACCTTTATTATTAGTATTGTTGTTGTTAAGCATTTTTTATGATGTCATATTGTGAAAAAGTGGACTCAGTGTTAAATGGCATTTTTAAAGGCTATAGACAGTAAACAGATAATTAAGAAGTCATTTCAAGTAAAGAGAGAATATAACTAATCTTCACTTTTCACATCAATTATGCATTACTGCTTATACTGGTTTCACTGAACAGCTCGGGAGACACTCACACCTAGACAGGAACTAGAACCACTGTGTGTCTGTGTGTTTTGTCTGTGTGTGTATATATATATATATATATATATATATATATATAAATATAAATTTTTTATGGGTTTAATGGTGGAAATCATGCATCCAAGCACAACTATATCATCTATAACAAAAGGAAAAGAGTATTTTGCTGAATACTTAACCATACATAAAATGCTACACACTTGATCATAATTTGAAGCAATAAAGCTCCAGCAGAGGTAATCAGCATTGCAGTGCCTTTGCAAATCTACACATCTTCTACAGAAAAACATTCCTATTTGCTTTTGAAATCAAGTGAGCAAGTGAACCCACTACACAGCTGCAACAAACAACAGGCAGGGAGGTGATTTCCCTCACTACTATTTTACCTAATATAGCTGGTGAAACACCACGGTAGAGTGCACGGAATCCTTCTTGATGATAAATTTTGTAAAAAGCATGAAGAATTCCTTTGTAAGATGGTTCTAGTCGGTTCTGCACAATGAGCCGTGTTTTGATCACGTCAGTGGGGTATGTCACGACGGTTGCAACCATGCCAGCCAGACTTCCTGCCATGATGGCTCTCCAGTGGGAGATGTGACCCAACTCATCCGTGAAAAGCGTAACAAGTCTAAAGTAAACACATAAAAGAAGTCCTATTAATGACGGTGTGAGCAAAACACATGAAAAATTAAGAGAGAGAATGCTTGATGCAATTGTTGTTCTGCCCACATGCCCCTTCAGCAGCAGGAATTGAAACTAACATGTAAATCATCCAAGATCTTACTATATGTAACACCACACAAGCATCCGTCTACAGGGTGAAAATATCTTTTAGATTTCCATCTACTGGATGAAAATTATCATGACTTAAAACACCTCTGTGCAAAACTATCTGATCATCAGTCATCAGTTAGAGATGTCAGTTCTACCCGTCAGCCAAAGTTATCACATGAGAAGAAACAGGTAGATAATATCATTACAGGTCTCCTCAGAACAACTAAACCTTGCCCTGTTGCTTGTGTTAGGGCAGGATAGTGCACATGGATATGCCTCTGGAGAAAACTTGTGTCCAGGCACTAAGCTCAGGAGTCTAAATTTGAAATTCTGAAATTGAAGCAGAGTTTTAAAGGCTACACAACAACTCATGCATTTGTGCTGCACAGAAGGACTTTGATATGGCAGGGCACTCCTACACATCAGGGAGTAGTGTCATGGAGACAGCAAGAAACAAGTAAAACCATTCGATAGTAGAATTCTAGCTGGAGGTAAAGAAACTTACTATTCTGCTCTGGAAGCATTAACTAAACTGCCAAAACAGCAGATCTACATTTAACCCACATGGTGTAACCATGTCCAAATTAAAATAATTTGCAAAGATTTACAAGTCACTGCCCGCTCAGTTGATGTTTTTTCACAGGAGTGTGCATTTTCTACTGGATGACAGATCCCTACATCTACTTGTACTGAGCCCTGGGAGAGCCCGGGGCAGAAAGCCCAGCCAAGCAGAGCGAAAGGGCACAAACCTTTTTTCCTGTGTGTCTTACACAGTCCCTAAACCCACACAGCCTGATTTTCCTGTGTATGCACAAATGCGTGGGGAGGGTGGTGAGGTGTGTTCAGGTACTACCTAGATAACATTTGAAACTGCCACGGAAAGACAGAGTCGTGCACAGTAATTGCTGATGGATGGCGGAGTCAGCCAACCCGCCCTTCCCCAGCCAGCTCCACCCACACCACTGTCCCCGAGGTGCTGGCTGTGCTCAGCCCCGCTCCTCCTGCCACTGGAATTACTGTTTAATTAAGCTGCCCTGTAACACTTCTCTTTTTGTGTTTCTTGCCCTTACACACACCATTCTCCTACTAGAAAACCCATTAAAAATCCCCAAATAATGTATCATGGAATAAGTATAGGCATCTTTATTTAATTTCCTGATAACCTACTTTCACTCGACGTTCAGAACACCTTGAGCAAACAGAGACAAACTACAGCCTTGCAAAGAGACTACATTGTTTCAAGCTGAAAGAACAGTGATGTTAGTTTGCTCAAAATCTTCCGGTTTATACCGGTGCAACACACCCACCTATTCTGGGAATTTTAATTACATTTAAATCCCTGGTTGTGCCTTACCACTGCCATTATCCCTCCCCTTGTTTGGCCACTGGGTGTATTGTGGCACAACAAAGCTGCCCAGTTTGAGGGTCACTTGGTCTGTGTCTCCTGCTGGGCGCTGGCAGCGCTGGGCGGGTGACCCGCTGGGGCAGATGAGTGACAAACCCAGCAGTGCCAGTGAGCACAGACTGCTGCCCAAGATCTGAACAACCCATCGCCCAGCCGGGCGGAAATGTCATGTGTTACCATGAACAGCTGACTGGAATAAAAAAAAAAAAATGAAGGCCAGCCCTCTGAAAGGCAAAACAAGCTGGTGCGTGCGAACAGTCAGGCTCTCCCTGCAAAGGCTGAGAGATACTGCAGCAGAGGGGAATCCTAGGAAACAGCACGGTCGGCAGAGCTCCGTCAGCGTTGCTCAATGTTTATCCTGCTGCAGTTCCTCCAGCGTTCACCTTAGTTTAATGGCAACGCATTATCGAAAACGAGACCTTAAAACAAATAATGTCACGTATCAACGTCAAAACTGATCAAATTTGCTTAACAACTGCTGCATGATGAGGTAAAATATTTGATTCGAGATTTTGTTATTTTCTTTTATACAGACATAAATACTGGAGATTGTATAAATGATTAAAATGAACTGGCTGCAAAGCACAGATGTGGCTGCAAAGCACAGATGTGGCTGTCACATCTGCAGGTTGCGCTGCAACTTCATTTCTAAAGGAATCAGAGCAGAAGAGTTTTAAGACTATCGACCCTTCATCACTTGAAGAACACCTATGACTTTATAAGCAATTGCTGGCACACCACCACGCCCTAAGAAATTGCTATGCGCTGAATAAATAAATAAATGAAGCTATTAGCCAGACTCCACGTATTTGGGGAGAGGAGGCGCAAAACCAGAGACAAGAGACTGAACCCTCCGCGTTCCATCCGCTGTCGCACAGACCCGACCGACAGGCGGAGGGGGCGCGGCCCCTCCCGGGACCCCGCGATCCTTACCGGCGGGATGCGGCGATCTGCAGCGCGCTGTATGGGCAGAGGCGCAGGCAGGCGGTGAGGTTGCCCTTCCAGAGCGCCCGCACGCCCTCGGCGCGGCACAGGCAGCGCCCGGCGCGGCGCAGCCCCTGCCGGCAGTGCCAGGTGCCCACCTGCGCCAGCACTGTCAGCAGCTCCAGCGGTGCCGTCAGGCTGAGGCTCAGCGCGCCCGCCAGCCCCGCGCAGCCCAGGCGCTGCAGGGCGGTCACCCGGCCGTCCCGCCGCAGGGTGGCCATGGCCCCGCCGCACCGGAGCGGAGCGCACGGAGCGGCCCCGGCGGGCCCCGCTCGGCCCGGCCCGGCCCGGCCCGGCCCGGGGGGCGCGGCCAGAGCGGGGCGGGGACGGCGCGGCAGTCTCGGCCGCCAGGGGGCGCTCGCGGCTCGGGCGCGCCGTGTGGGGACGGAAGGAAAACCCGGAGCGGAATCCGGGACCGGATCGACCCTCGCAGCGCTCCCGCTCCTGCCTGCGCCGAACTCCCGCAGCATCGCCTTATCTGCGCGGATGTGGCACAGGAAAAGCGCCCTCGCAACAGGGACTCAGGTGCGTTCAGGACACAATCCCTTCGTCTTTGCAATTAAAAATGTGCCTGCAGGGACCGGAGGCATCCGCTGGTTACTTCAGTAACTGCACTACTTGAACAAAAACACCGTGTCCGAACTAGGGAGTTCTGCTGCTGAAGCCCTGTGCGTTGATGCTGCAAGTGAGGGACAGAGCGAAAACTATTAATTATTTTTACAAGGTCAATTAGTTCAGGGTTTGTTGAGGTGCTGCCAGAGAAAAGGGGAAAAGGGCATGGGGATGAGAGAGAAGAAAGTGGAAGTCAGGTACAAGTAGTGACAAGGATCTATGGAGTGAGAAGATAACAGGTAGTAAGAAGGCAGTAGCAGTGATTTACCCCAAAACACAATGTCTGTTCTATTTCTTGTAATTAAAAAAAAAAAAAACAACAAAAAACCTCTCACAACAACCCCTTCCCCAAACCCTCAACCCAACAAAAAACCCCACCTAACTAAAACCTTCGTTCAGTATCTTTTCACAGTCCGTCCAACAGAACAATATCAGATGGCCCTCAGCCTGCCTTTGGCAAGAACACTCTGCTGCTGTTACAGTGGAGTAATTCCAGATCAATAAAAGAGATAAAAGACATCTCTCTAGTTGCCAGGAACTCAACTACTTATGGTGTTGTGTTTCCTTGGTAGAAAGAAAGCATTTAATCACCAGGGAGGAGAAAAAACCAATAATAAATGGATGTAAGATGCTATATATTAATACTGCTTGGAAACAGAAGACTTCTAACCATAAAAGGGTGATATTTCTTCCAGGAGTTTGCTTTTTTTGCTTGTCTGCACAAGAGAAACCCCAGCTCAAGGTCCTGCCTGAGCACCGGTATTTTCCAAGCAGTCTTCCCATTTCCATTACTCATTTTGGGGCAAGTTTTTACAGACTTTTTCTGGCTGATAAAATGAATCACCAGATGACCTCAACCTTTCACAGAACAATTTAATTCATGGAGAAGAAGGTGGTTGGTGTGAGATTGTGTTGTAATTTTACCTCCTGTGTAAAGAAACCTGACAAAATAAAATCAGTCTCAAAAAAAATTAAAAATGAAAAAAAAGTGATTGTTACCAGCAGGAACTGGAAGTGTTTAATGGCAGGTTGGACAGGGCTTTGAGCAACCTGCTGTATTGGAAGGTGTCCCTGCCCATGACAGAAGGGTTGGAATTAGATGGTCTTTAAGGTCCCTTTCAACCCAAACCATTGTGTTATTCTATGATCTGAGACTATAAAAAATGAATACTTTAAATTGCACCTTCTTTTCACCATTTCTGCCAGTCCAATTAAGTTTATATTGTTTATGTACTGTTTAGTTGCCTGTATTTCAAAAGTTATCACTGCAGAAACCACCAGTGAATCCACTGAGGGGGTTTTTGTTATTTATATAGAAATAGCTGGAAACTGAATTTGTCGAGTCATTTGTAAGAACTATTCTGAACATAACTTAGAACATTGTTGTGTATTTCTTTATCCTTTGTCTTGCATAGTTGTAGCTCATAAAGAACAACATTCACTGATTTTAAAGTAGTTACCAGTTAATTCTTTAATCATTCCTACACTGACATCCTGCGTTGTTACACACCTTTTAATCAATGACAACAGAATCACAGGATAGTTAAGGCTGGAAAAGACCATCTTTATAATTTGCCTTGTATACCCTTGCAGTGGAAAAATCGAGTTCTAGATTGATTTTGATGGGATTTTGTAGTTTGGGTTTGTTGTTTTTTGATTTTTTGTTTGTTTGTTTTTTGACTCTGCAAATAGTTTGGTCACTATCAATGAGTTGCTTCAATGCAACACAGGTGTGACTGACAGCAGAATCAGGCACAACACTGAGCTCTGTCACATGCTGGTTTTACTAGTAAAGGTGGTGTTGGAGCTTGTTATCACTTCCTAAATTAAACTCCCTTCTACTCTGACACTGTCTTCCTTGGGTGCCATGTCAGTACCTAACAAGAATATGTTTAAAATTTCATGGAAATCTTTTGAAATAAGGGAAGAAGAATGAACAAAGCTGTCAAAGAACCCATTTTTCTGCCCGTGCCACCCCCATATACAAATTAGAAAAGCTCTACATTTAGCCCTGCTCAGAGGTGCTCAGTTGCCACTGCTTTCCAGGACATTTGCTGGGGATTCCTAGATCACAACATGCTTTTAGTCCATTCCTTCGCTGATGGTGTGGCCACTCCAGCAAGCAGCTGAGTTGTCTGTGTGCCTGATAGTGAAAATGAGTAGATTTACCTCTGATAACCCAGGACATCTGTGACTGAGCCAGAAACAGAACCTCTCACTGTTAGTCCTGTGGCTTCATCACGAGCTGCCTCTCAGTATCACGAGTGACACACAGTGTTAGCTGGATAGGGTGGTTGGAAAGCAGACTTTAGAAGAAGGAAGCAACCAAGAAACTGCGATCTCTGTGTCTATATAAAACACCTCACACTACAATTAATGCCATTGATACACAGTGCAAGCACAGCTCCAAAATGTTATAAATCAGAATTATATTAAGGATTGTGTATTCAGTACTTTCTGTATAAATGATCACATTTCCTCTGTCTGGACAGCTTATGTTCTCGAAAACTAATTCTTCTTAAAGCCAAAACTACATGTTGGACTAAGAATGAACATCCTTCCTTCCTTCCCTCCCTCCCTCCTTCCTTCCCTCCCTTCCATTTTCTTTCCCTCTAAGTAGAGTCACCCACATATACAGAGTATTTCTGAGGTAACCTTCTTTTAGATTAAACCCATCACTGCACAGACTGATTAGAAAGTCCTGACAGGGAAGTTAAACCCATTAAAAACAAAACTAAATGCCACCAGGTAGTTTTTCATCTTACCTTGAAGACATTTAAGTTGGACAACTTTTCTGTGCAGCCAGCCAGGGGATGGCAGCATTCAACCCATCATTCACTTCCTCCTGGCTAGAAAGTGGTTGTGTAGGTCAGCTGCCTCTCAATAACTGATCACATCAGTATCTAGGGAAAGAATATTTCAGCAGTGCACAAATTAGTTTCCTGAGTCAAACCCATTGTGACAGCCATCTGCAAGAAAGGTTGCATCATTGTTATTTATGAAACAAAACTATGCAAGTTTCCTACTGTCCTTTGGAACATGTTTCAGTGTTCTATTTAAAAATTAAATACAATTCTCAGATTTGATTTTTCATATAGACTATACACCCTAGAGGTAGAGAGATATACAGTCTCAACAGGGAAAGTTATCCAGACATAATTCCAGGAATGACGTCACCAAGCCACAAGCAGAACCATAGCCAAGATTCTTCCTTTCACAGGCTCAAACACTCTTCATGTTCAAATCTTCTTTGAACCATCCCCAGCCTAATCCTGAAGCTTCCAGAGAAGCTCATCTATGTGCATTGGTTTCCAGGCTTTATAGCAAACCTATTTGATATGTAGTTGGTTATGATGTTGCAATTTCTGTGCATTAAAGTGGATTTGCTTCAAATCCACTTCAGCTACATGAAAATAAACCCAGAACAAACAAATGAGCTGGCTCTACACAGTCCTTGGCACCAGTTTTCCTTGAACTGATTTTCAAAGGCACCATATCACTTGTTCAGTTTCAGGAAGAAAGGTTTTGTAAAAGTAGAGCAAATCTAGGTAGGAAACAGATGAGATAAAGCCTAGAAGATTGCAGGGTGCAGAGGGAAGTGTAACTGCTCTGCAAGAGGCAGATAGGACACAATTATCCTCTCAAGATCTCTTTCTAATGTCTCAATATTGTATCATTTGCATAAAGTGAGGTGACTAATACTGGCTCAAAATTGCATCTGCAAAACAACTCTCTATTTTCTTGTTGCCTCCATAAACATCAAATCCACATCTGAAGCAAGGTGCTCAGTCTCCCATACTCTTTGTAGCAATGATTTTCAAAGTTTTATTTTTCACTGTGTAAAACTGAGTAATTTCTTTCATCTACTGTGTAAAATGAATCATCCTTTTATCAGTTTTGGCTTTGGCACGTTTAATTAATCTGATGAGACACTTTTTCATAACATGAGAATGTTGCCAGAGTGATTTCCTTCACATCAGTTTTCCCTGCCTCCTTTCCCAGAGGAAATACAACTTACTGCTCATTCCCAGAGCAACTCTCCATTCTGCTCCAGCACCATGATCGATCCCAGCAGGCAGGATATTCTGCAAAGGCAAAAGACCAGTTTCCAGTGGTTTGCTCCCTGAAATACAGATTCAGATCTTGAAAGAACTAGCTTTGTATGGCTACATTAAGGCCTTTATTTGAGTTAAAACCTTAAAGTTTCCCAACTTGTTGCATCTTTGGAAAAGCAGTATGTGAATATTACAACCCTGCAGCTGCAAACTGATCTCAAATTCCAGTTTACCTATTTGGGTTTGGAAAAATATATACAGAAAGGAAAAATAAATCATGTAAATTAGAGAGAATATCTTTTAAATTTAACCTTGCATAGCATCAAAGCACAATTTTGTCTTTTAAGATAAAGATACTCCAATGTCAGCATATTGTAGCTTCCTAGAAACCCTTCCTAACCAAAGGACAAGCGATGACTGTGGAGGAGGCAACTAGACCCAAAGAACGCTTGGGTAAAGGTGGTATCTTTATCTTATCAACTTGTATACTGAGAAAACACACACATGTTTTTGGCACACAAAGTTGTCACAGAAATAGATTCCCACACTAAATACACATGTAACAATTGGTCTCAAGTTGTAGTTGCATATATAGCAATCAGACCATTGGAGAAGAGAAGTGATTGGGACATCTCTCTGCCTGCAGCCCAAGCCTTGTGTGTGTCCTGGTATCACCATCCATCCTAGTTACAACCCTAGGGCACCAGGAGGAGAGGTAAGGTGTCTGTTTTTAACACAGGGGATGAGGGATATAAAATGTATCATGTTTTACAGTTGCATCTGTAAGATTGCAAGAGACAAAAGCAACACTGTAAACGAAGGGAGCATTTGAGTGAATGGCCACTGTATCTGGAATTCCCTTGGTGACCTTAAAGTCAGAACAACCAAGTGCTGGGAAGTGCTGGTGCCTCTGGCAGCTCAGGGGCAGGCACTGGCACCTTGAGAGCCCTGGCACCGTGCTGAGACACGGGCACCGCGTTCCCACTGGAGAAACACCTACAAGTCAGTTCTAAAACAGGGAAAGGCCAGACTTAAACCCTCACACAGTATCGTTCATAAGCAGCGGTGGATGACACACCTTTGTTACAGGACAAAGGAAAACACGGTATTGCATCACAACCAGGCCTTCCCACCGCCCGAGCCAGGCAGCTGCCGAGGGGCAGCTCTCTGGTGTATTTTTAATGCACGGCACACACACGATGCCCACAGACGAAGATGCCGGGCCCGGGTGGGTCCCGCCGGTGCTCGGCGTGCAGGGCAGCCAGGGATGTGGAGACCCGCGGGGGCGGGAGGAGCAGCCGCCGGCACCTCCTGGGGTTCGCTTCGCGCATCGCTGCTCAAAAGCCACCCGTGAGAGCCCCGAACACCACAGGGCGCGGCCGTCCCTTCCCCGGCGCGGTGCCCGCGGACCCCGCGGGTGCGGCCGGCGCTGCGGTGCGGGCGGTGCGGGCGGTGCAGCCGCGCCCACAGGCGGGTCCCGCCGCGCTCCGCCCCGGGCTGGCGGCGCGAAGGGCCGGCGGTACCGCGGCGGCACCGCGGCGGCTGGAGGGTAAGCGAGGCCGGCCCGGAGGGAGCGGGGCCGGGGCGCTGCCGGCGGAGGGCGCTCCGGGCTGGGGCTGGGGCTGGGGCGGGCGCGGGCGCGGGGCCCCGCGGCCCCGCTCGGACGGGGAAGGTGCTGCAAACGCTGGGGCGGAGCGGTCGCGGCAGGGCCGGCGGGGCTGTCCGGAGCCCGGGGGCCTGCCCGGTCGGGCTGGCTCGGACGGGCCGGCCCCGCGTCCCCTCCGGCCACGGGCGGTGGGTTCGGCCGGAGGAGCCCGAGCCGTGCGGGGGCGCTGGGCCCAGGGCTTGCCCGGCCCGGCCTGGCCTGGCCCAGCTGGGGGTTGCTCGGCCCGGCCCGGCCCTGCCCACGGCTGCCGCAGCGCTCGGAGCGGCCGGAGCGGGGCCGTCGCCTCCCCGGGGCTGGACAGAGCGCGGGTCTCCCCCGGCCGTGCCCGCGGGCCCCGCTCACCCCGGCGGTGCCGACACCACGGCCGACCCGCCCGAGCCCCGCGGCCTGGGGGAGCTGCGTGCCCTGGGCTGGGGCGGCATCCCCACCACAGACAGGATGGAGCACACGCTGTTAATGTTTCTTTAGAGTGCGATTTTGTTTTAGAGTATGAACTTAGGTGGCACATTTTAAGGAGTTGCAAGGTAAGGACAGCCTGGGATTATCGTAATAAACCCTAGTGCGAGGGCAGATGTGTTCGAAATGTTATAACCATGGCAGAATGGTTAAAAGGAAATAATAATAACTTGGGAAAGGAATTGAATGTCAATTTCCCTGTGATTTATTCAGTTGGATCAGTTAAAACCTAAGGTAAAAGCTTATTGATGTGTCAGGGTTGATTCCAAAATGCCAGGCTGCTGAGCAGCAATTCAGCAGATCGGGCAGTAAATACTTCTGTGCTTTGTGCACATTTACATGATGAGAAATACATTTCTGATCCTTGAAGAGCTGCTGGCTATGAAGAAGAGTGGGGAAGAACGAGGGTAACAGTGTGCACTGGCAAACCACTGTAGCTTGTTCAGCTGTATGAAGAGAGTTTGGGACCTATTTTAGGTCATTGATTACAGCAGTAGCAACATGGTTGCAGCCATGATGGTGTAAGGGTAAAAGTGAAGGAAGGATTTGCAATGGCAGGATAATATCAGTTGGTTTAATAGATGTACTTGCAAAACAGAACAAGATTTTGGGTATGGCAGCTGTTCTTCAGGCTTGACTTTCGTATCTCTACAGATTGCAAGAGCAGCTCCCTGGATGTTTTAACCTGCTGCACCACAAACCTTAGTGTGATGGAAGAAGTGTAGTTGATACTACACTTTATAGATAGCTCTAGGAATTTCTTTATCTTCATGCATAGCGGGCAGAAAGGATTCTAGAGATTACTCACTGCTTCAGTACTTTGGGTGCATGTGCTTTGCTTATATGAGAAACTAAAGGTGTGTCTATATATGTACACAGCTGTATGCAGAGATTAATCCTGAGAGATTCAGCCTTGCCTGACAAAGTTAGGGTTGATTCTGAGTGCATTTGGCAGCATTTCCCTAAGAGCAGCGATTCAGTGCTGCAATCTGTGCTGTAGCTGCTCCTTCCAGGGATTCCTGGTTATTTTAATTTTAGTTACACTAGCTTTTCCACCATATGGGTTTTTTTCCTTCATCATTCTCAATAAAGTGTAGTCATCCACTTTTACCAAACAGTTTCTGTGCTTGTCTTCCCCTGTACATTCCCATATTGAAGGCAAACAGGAATTTTTCAAGTATTAGTGATACAGTTTCTAATCCATGACAACCATCTTACGGACTTTTTTCATGTTTCTTCAGTGGAAACTTCTATGTGGCACTCCTGTAGTTATCTGTGTATATTTATCTTTTTTCCCACCCATTTGGTTTAGTCTGTATTTATGTTAAAATGGTGGATAAAAATCAAGAAAAATATAGCATATGAGCAGCATTAAAATACACTGCACTTTATTTGTAACTGGGTGATGAGATTTTGTGGAAGAAACTTGCACAGATGGTGGTTTTCAAACTTCTGCTCTTTTTTGCTTGAAGTTAGGCCTGAAAAGTCGTTGCTAACCAGTGGAAGCCTCTCTGTGCAGTTCTTGAACACTTAACCATGTGCAGGAGAAAAAAAACCCCTTGTGATTATCGTGTTTGTACTGAATGTAGAGATATTGATGTATGGAATGAAGTAGCTGAACTTAAGTCCTTGAACGAAAACCCAGCATTTTATTGGTTTGATTTTCTGAAAAATTGGTCTGGCTAAACCAAAAGTTGTCATTATTTTCAGTGTGCTTGGCACTGAAACTGGGAGATGATCTCAGGAACTGACACTTGATTTCTTATAGCTAAACATGAAGTAGGTATAGTATCTGCCCTAATTTAGGTGATCCTTGGCTAGAAAAGGGTACCTATTCTTTTCTCTGTACCTTTGTGTGGAAGTATGTTGAGAGATTAATCCATTGAAGTGCTGTCCATAGTGGGGTGGTATAAAAGAAAATATACAACCTGTAAGCTTAATTTCAGCAGCCTATGAGCTTGCCTCTCTAAGCACTTATTAGAGTGTACTCTGTTTCAGGTTTGGTTTTTTTTCCCAGAAGGTAATTTATAAGCTATGACCCTGACATTTACTTCCATGCTGAAAATAATGCTTCCTATTACTTGTTTTTTTCAGTGTAGATAGACCTCGATATGATTTGCTTGAGTGTTTATTTTTAGTGTGCTCACATCTGGGCATTTGACAGCACACAACAGATTTCATCAATTTTTAAGCGAGCAAACAAGCATTTGACCCAAAAGATGTTGCTCTAAGAGTCAGTTAACTCTAGTTTTGGCAGAACTGCATGAATCCTGCACCCAGGAATGCTCTGCTGAACGTGCTGAACTGAGTCCCCAGAAGAGCATGCCAGGAACGGGTTTGGTCACAGGTATGATGTCAGACTGTGAGCCCCTGATGTCAGGGAGGAGATATTTGGGAGTGGAGTGTTTGGGCTTCATTGAAATCCAGTGTGAGCTTCAGAAGAGATATTCTAGTATGTCAGGGTAGAGAGAGACATTCTTATGAGTGTAGTGGTGTTGTCATCACCTGAGTTCTCTCATTTGCTCAGCAGGCTGTCTGTGTTTGTATAAATACATGGCAAACTGAGCTGCTAAGTCTGATTCTGCTTCTTCTGTGACAGGTGACTTTTGATACAACCAGACATTTTAGTGAAGGAGCCATAAGACAGAAAAGCCTGAAAAGACTAAATCTGCAAGAACAGGAGCACATTCAAAAAAGGGTGAGAAAAAGAGAGGGGTTTTAAAGGTGAGAGCATATTTTTAGAGAATGTCCCATTTTCTTGAGATTTGTTACACTGCCTCATGCTGAGTAAAATACAGGAAGAGTAGCCATGTGAAAATCCAGTCTTTGAGGAAACAGTTCTTGGAGAATTTGAAACACTACTATGTAGTTGCTAATTTATGTGTTAGTGTCAGAAAGAAAAGCAGCATGATAATTCCCTATGTAAGGCATCAGATGCTGGGATCTGGATTATGAGAAAGTTGGGACAGGAGGCATCCCGAGGTCCCTTTCAGATGGGATTATTCTGTGATTTTGTGGGCCTAGAGTGAAATCAGAGAGCTCTTTTTCTCAAGTTGATCTGAGGCTTGATTGCTTAAGACTTCTGCTTGTGGACTTTTTCTATTGCTCTATGCTGCAACGTCATAAATAATGTCTATATGCCCTGAAATAAAATTAATTTCTAGGTTGACTGGAAGGTCCAAAGCTACCAATTAATATTTTTTTGTCTTCACCCATTTTTACATGTTATTTTTTTGTTGCTGATATCTTTAGGGCAGTGTTTTTAAATTTTGTATGAGTAGTAGTAGCATATTGAAGTTTTGATTCACCAGATAATGTGTTTGGATGGCATCCTGAAGTGTTACTAGTAATTAATCATGTTATATGCCTTTATGTCTTAAAAAACCCCCAACACTTAGAATGCAGAGTACAGTGACATGCAATGGAAGTTTAACGTGCTAGGCCTCTAAGAGCTTCTGTTGTTAATTCCTCCTTATTCAAATACTTCTTAAAAACCTATTTTTAAACACTTATTTGTGTGCACTCTGTTCCTTGAATTTTCTGGTTTTTTTGTGATATGTCATGTTGATTATTTTGTAGATCTACTTTCTGCAGGCCAAGGTTTCCAAAAAGCAGTGACAGCCTATTGTGGTGTAACCCCAGTTGGTAATTAAGCCCTACAACAGCTGCTCCCCCCACTCCCTTGTGGGGTGGGGGAGGAGAATCACGAGGGTGAAAGTGAGAAAAGTCGTGGGTTGAGATCAAGACAGTTTAATAGGTAAAGCAAAGGTCATGTACACAAGCAAAGCAAAACAAGGAATTAATTCCCCACTTCCCAAGGGCAGGCAGGTGTTCAGCAACCCCAGGTCAGCACGGCCCCAGCACATGTACTGGTGACTTGGAAAGACAAGCACCATCACTCCAAATATCCCCCTTTCCTCCTTCTCCCCCAGCTTTATAGCTGAGCATGAGGCCATATGGTCTGGGATGTCCCTTGGGTCAGTTGGGATCAGCTGTCCTGGTTGTGTCCCCTCCCATCTCCCTGTGCCCCCCCAGCCTCCTCACTGGTGGGGTGAGAGGCAGAAAAGGCCTTGGCTCTGGGTAAGCTCCGCTCAGCGATAACACCCGTATTACTCCTGTAATACCTCTTAAATGGGACCCTCCTGCTAATCTGTAGGAGAGATTTGTTAATTTAAGAATTGGATCCAAATGATTAGTCTCTACTTGTGTCCTTGGAGACAAATGATTATGTGATGCTGTTGTCTTGGAAGTGCTTATAAAGAAAAACGTAGAATACAAACAGTTTGAAGAGACGAAGAACTTTCTTACGGTGGGAATTGGTTGTGTGTGTGTGATTTTTGTGCCATGTTTTTTAAACATGTTATTTTAACAAATGAGATTCTTTGTTAGCCACATGTGATTCTTGGTGACTGGTTGCTTATTATTAGCACTTCAAAGTCTTACAACCAATTCCTCAGGACTCAAAATGTAAAACAAGTGTCATCTAAATTGTCCCATATTGATAATTACCTAGAAAAAGACGTGGTGATGAAAAGAAGTTCAAGAGAGAAAAAAGAAAGCTAAGCTCGAGAGGAGAGAAGAGAGGCAGATAGATGGAGATGAGAAACATCCCCCAAAGCAGCAGAAGGTACCAGCTGAAGAACAGCAGTGGCCAGAGAATATGCCTGAATGGGAAGAAAGGAAATCCCTGCTAGCTCAGAGAAGAGTGGAGTCTGTCAGACTGCTTACAGTGCTGTTAAATCGTGTGGAAGTAAGACTATTTTAAAACATGTTTTAAATTTTGAAGGATATTTATTAGAGCTTGAATAATTTCACTAGGCATTTGATGTCCTGATGCTATTCGGAATAATGCCTTGGGGCTGACCAAACACTGAGAAGGTCTGAGCTCTGTGTCTTGTGACAATCTGCTCTCAGTCTTGACCTGAGAGCAAACATAGTGCATTTTCAGCCAGAAACTTTGTTTTTGGTGCTTTTTTGAGGCATTGTCATCACTGAGTAAAAAATAGGGCTGGAAGGGCTGTATCAGCTCTATTAGACTTGATCCAGCATTGTAAGCAAGGAGTTTTGGGGCGGGGACACAAGTGATGCTCTCTCTGTTTGTTTTGGTCTCAGGTCTACAAGTGACTGAATCAAATTGGCACAGATTATGCCAGCTGCATTTCTTACAGCCTCTCTTTTTTGGGGGGGCCAACACTAATCTATCAAGTTTACTTCAGTTTGATTCAGCTAATGTCTTGAGAAAGTCACCATAGGAATGAGAAAAATTTGAGTGTTTTGCACACAGATCAATGCTTGGAGATTTAGTTTAGCGCTTTGGGCTAAAAAAATTTAAACAGGAGATTTAATTTCTCCGGGGTTTTAATTTCTAACATGGCTTTGTCTTCACTATTTGTTAAGAAAAAAAATTGCTTTCAGCTTTTAACAAATGTGTGTTTTCCCCAGTCCTAGATGTAAAAGATTTCTAGAGGACTATTATGTACTATGAGTTGAAATCAGAGGCTACCCTTGCCCTTCTGCATGAATTTTAGGGCCCCATAATATCTGACATTGGCCTTCTTAATTATGAAGGTGACATGTTAAATAAACTTCTATTTTCTTGGTTTCGCAGTTGGCAAGTCAAAAAGTGGATCCTTCATTGGGCATAAGGAAGGACAATTCATTTCCTGAAACAGCATTAAAAGACGTACATAAGGAACTGATTAACTCCCATTACCACACACACAAAGAGCTGAAACATAAGGAAAAGTTTAAGTGCCTGTTGACCCAAAAAGGTAGTGATTTATGTAGTGAGGAAGGAGATGTGAATAATTTCCATGCATCTGCTTGTCATATAGTCAGGACTGTTTTAAATGAGCCCTCTCCAGCCCCTCGTTCTGATGGACTGCCTGGCAGAGCTGTGTGCAACTCCTCTGGCTGTGGATCGTTGCTGATTACGGTCACGCAAGACAGCAGGGTCATCAAACCTCTCCATGGAAGGGACCACCCAGCACTGAGTGCAGTTCACATGCAGACAGTGCCTGAGGAAGATGATTGCAAAAAACAGAAGGTTTATGAGACTGATGAATTCATCCACTATTTACTAAATTATTATCAGACACCGCACTATGCACGAGTTTGCTTAGAGCCAAAAAACACAGCGAGCCAGTCCTGGTGGAAGAGAGTGGTGTCTGGTGATGGTGGTGGTTTTGACATCAGCTTGAGTAACAAACATGGTGAGCACCTCAGAGAAGTCCCCCCAGTACAAAACCTCCACAAGAGAAACTGTAGTAGTGATAGTAATTACAGACTGGTGATCACTCTCGGGGAACTTGTATCAACAGATAAAGTGTTAGAAAACAAGGTTCATGGGGACAAGCTTGCAAAAAAGTTGCAAGTGCAGAGGAATGACTCTCTCGCTGTTGATAACTTACCACGTGCTGGACTGAATAATTCTTTGGAGTGCACTGCTGTTACTCATGATAAGGAATTCAAACCAGAAGATGGTAGAGATGAAGGCGCTGTACCATACGAAACATGTAGATCTGCTTTCAGATTAAAGGATTTGTTGGAAGAGATCAGTGATTCTGAGTACTTTAGAGAGCCATGTGGCAGCTCAAGGAAGAGAGCAGAAAAGAGGTGTGAAGAATTTTACAGCAAGTGTAATAAAGGGTGCTTGCCTGCAAGAGCTGGGGAACAGAAATTGCTGGTTTGCCATAAAAATGTAGCTCTGGAAGGTCAAGAGAAGGAACTCAACAAATGTAACTCCTGTGCTAATTCTGTCCATGAGGGCTTGGCAAGGCAGTGGGAACATAAGCTTAAAAAGTCATGCAAGAGGTCTAGTAGTAAATTAAGAAATGAAGGACAAAAAAGTGAGAGACAATCCAGGGAAGAGGAGAGAAATGCTCATAAAATGAGGAAAAAGCGAAAAAAGCTTTCTTCTAATTATTTATCTGATGAATGTGGCTTTTCAGAGACGGACAGTTGCATGCAGCTGGAGTCACTCAGAAAGATACAGAGAAAATGTAAGAAAATGTTCCACAAAAAAGTGAAATTCAAGACACTTAACACCACCATGGCAGCACCAGATGTTACCCCTCGTGATGGTTCACCCCTTCAGGAGACCCTCCAGATGAGAGGTGAGAAAGAGGGACACCACAGCTAAGGGGACTGAATTTGACAGGCTCTGCAGGTGAGGCCAGTTGCCACAGTTCTTACAGTGATGAATAATGTTTTTAAAAAGAGTTTTAAAAAGTGTAAGTATGGCATAAGAAACCAGTGCAACTTCTCTGCAATTACAGGTTTGTTCAGTTTAGCTCAGAAACAGTACACACAGCTGCAGCTGAACAGTAGTATTTGTCTACTTAATTGGGTAGCAAAGTATACTGCATGGGCATAACAGATGGGTGGTTATTCTGTTAACAACATGCATGCTCACAAAATATGCTTTAGACAACTGAAACATTGATAGGCAATTAATATGTAGCACAGCTGTGTGGGAAGTACTGTCTGAGGTTAGTGAATTAGTCATCTGATCTTCCCACAGAGTTGGTACTGGCTGTTGTTACAGCCCTTTCACAGTTTACTGTGCTTTCAGTTGGTTGGTGGATACCCTACAACCACCTCCCCATCCCCTTTCCCTCCCTGCCCGCCTGACAAACTCCTTTCACGTAACTTCTTCATACACTTATCTACAGGAGATGAGACGAAATTAATGTTGAGAAGAGAGATGGATGAAGATGTCAGAGGATGCCCTCTATTTCCTCTTGAGATAATTCAGACAAACCCCTGCTCAGATACTTTCTGTGGAGCAGAGCCCAGAAGAGGATGCTGAACAGCTACTATAAAATAGTTCTGAATTTTTTCTAGAGAAGTGGGAGAACAAAGCCCTTTGATCATTAAAAGGTATATGAAATACTGTTTGGGTTTGTTTGCTTAGGTAGTTCCTTTGGTTAGAATATCTAACTGGTGTAGTGAGCCACAAAAGCAGAATCTATGTTTGCCTTTTGGATAACAGAGGACCAAAAGTTTACCCTGGGCCAGATAAACTTTCATGGATCAGTTGCTAATTTGAAAGGACATGGATTGAGATCTTGAAGTGTTATACTTTGATTAGATGTAGGGAGTCATGTAAATAGTAAAATTACAGTATTTAGTAATAATGAATCATTGGAAAAAAACCATAACTGTCAATCCTAGAGCAAGCATATGAAGTGCCTCCTCAATCAGATTGTTGCAATGATGGGACTGGAAGGTGTGGGGGACATTTATACTCAATGGTGTGGAGTAATAGATTTCCAGATACAAACCCCCCCCCAATCTTCTGTAAAACCCACACTGGAAAAATGCTTGTTTTCTATTCACATTCTAGAGGAGTTTCTGAAAACTTGCTGGTCTTTGGGAGGAAGGATTTCACTGAACTTATGCTTGATGTAGTGCTTCCAGGAATCTGAATTGTTGTCTAAGCAAAGCTCTGAGTGTTCAATGATGAAAGGGCAATGCTTGTCAGCCTGCTGACAGTCCCCTGTAAATGCAGGTTGACTGTTCACAAAATTTCGAAGGCACATGTGCTATTTAGTTTGAGTTTGCTTACAAATAATTTCCAGAGGAATTGTGAGATGTTGTCAGATTTGTGCTGCATGTAGGTAAAAATGTGAAAATGCAGTCTAGGATCTTGAGTTATATCTGTATTTATTCAGTTGGCTGTATCTAAAAGACAACCACAATTGCTTTTGGACAAAGTCCCTTAGCAAGACAGAGGACCAACTTGAAGTTCAATACACGGATTATTGCAGCTTTCATTTTATTATGCTTTATTTATTACATGTCAGTAGACTAAGTTAATGTGAAAATGTTGCCTTCATTACATAGACTCTTACCCATATTTGTAACTCCTGCTGTAATAAATGGTAATAAAAAAGAATAATTGTAATTGTTTGTGGTAGATAGATTTTCCCCCAGTCTTCAATACTGGTGATTCCTACAGGCTTCCTAGCCAAGTTTTATGAGTCTTCTCTGTTCATATGTTCAGATGTTGAGTGCCTTTTCAGGGTCATGAATGACAAATAGTTGCTACTCAAAGTACTGGTAATCTATTACCTTTATTTAAAAAGATCTTATTTTCTTGGCAGAAATATTTTCTGACTACTTTGAAGAACATTTATGCCCCTCTTAAGTCTCCTTTTTAGTATTTTATACAGTTCTAATGAAGATCAACTGTTGTATTTGTTGACTGTGTAAAATGTTTTCAGTTGCACTGATGTGACATACCAAGGGTGTTTTTTCTCTATGCAATATTTGCAGATTAAAGATGACAAAATTTCCCCCTCTGTCAGTCTATAGACAGTTCTGTGTCCGTGAGTACCCATTTCCCATGAGACAGGCCTTTTGATTACAGGTGAGGAAGTTACTTCTTTTTGTTAATCCAGGGGAGAAGGAACTAAAGATTTCCCTTGGTGTAAATTTCCAATGTTTTATCAACATGCTGTCACAATATTCAATAACAAATAAATACTCCAGTTCTGTAATTGCTTCTTGCATTCACCTATATTGACTGAAACTGATAAAGCAAATCATCTGTCTCCAAGTCGTCATTCCATGTAAAACATTGTTAGTAAATAAAATATGCATGCACTTTAAAATGTGAGATACCATTGTAATCTTCATACCAAAACAGAACTTTTGTGGTTCCTATTTGTTTATAGATGACATTATTTAGAACCTGTTTTCAGAGGGTTAATTCATTATTTTTCACAAAATCATAGAATGGTTGGATTGGGACCTTAAAGACCATCTAGTTCAACCCCCTGCCATGGGCAGGGACACCTTCCACAGGTGCTCCAAACTCCATCCAACCTGGCCTTGGACACTTCTAGGGATGGGGCAGCCACAACTTCTCTTGGCAACCTGTGCCAGGACCTCACCACCCTCACAGCCAAGAATTTCTTTTTCCTATCAGCACATTTGATGAGCCTCATCCTTTCACGTGCTGGGCTTCTCAGTAAAATTTTATTATCCTGAAGGCTAATATTTTAAAGATACATGTAACACCTTTAAATTTTTAAAAATGCATAGCTGTGTAGATTGGATTTTAGTTGTTACAGGAATAAATGTCACATGTCAAGTATGAAAGTTACAGGATGTTTTGGCAATTAGAACATGTATTAGATGAAAATATGCATTAAAAGCAGCATTTATATAGTTCAGCAATGGAAATGTAGAACATTGCAGGCATAATTCCACACCTTTCAGTCTGAGCCTGGTGTGTGCTGCTGTGCCCAGCTGGTATTTCAGGAAGCTGGGTAATTTTTATGGAAACAGTTTACTCTGACATATATGAAATAGGGCCCTGACACTGCAGATCTTGCCATCAAATCTGACTTTCTTTCAGAACTAATGAAAATATCTCCTCATAGAGCTAATAAGAACTGAGGTCCTCTCAGGGAAGTTGGCTGAACAAGGCTTTGCTACTGAAAATATGTGACCTGTGGGTTGTACCTTGTGCTGAATGCTGAAGTCAATCCTACAGGCTGGCTTTAAAGCAGAAATACACAAAGCCCATTATTACATCAGTCCATCTGCTTGAAATACAATACAGTAATTATGACATAAAGCCCTTTCTTCTTAATCCAGGCATTCCAGGCAATGCATAGAAATACCTCACCTTTTGTAAAGCCCCTTATGTAACTCCCAACAGAAGCATTCATCAGTGAATTTTTTTTTGTTTAGCTGAAACAGCAGGAATTAAGAGCTAATAGTGGCGATTAAGAGCAGGCAGAGTCCAGATAAAAGATTATCTAAATTTTACAAAGCAGCTGACAGTATGACAGAACTGGTTGGAAATGACATGCTACTCAGTTTGGATTTGTCCTGGAGCCTTTCAAGTACACCTTTGTGACATGACTAACAGGTGTTGGGCACGTCAGAGGAGGGAGATTGGTAACAGTCTCTGCACTTGGTGTTGTCATCATGTCCTACCTTGTTAATGTACAGCCCGATAAGCTGCCTGGCATAATTCTTTTTCTAGTCATTGCTGCTAGTCCCTGTTGAAGGAAAGGGATCAAGTTGCAATGAACAGAGGGTAAAAAAGAAGCTAAATCCCATCCATTTTCTCCAGCACTTTAGAAGGAAGTAAAATCCATGCCTGCTCCTTCGTGCTTTCATGACTTGCTTCTTCCCTTTCATAACAAATCTTCTGTTTTCTCTGAAAAATGCAGTGGTCTTACCAAAAGGTATTAACAACAGCTTTGTCCTGTGTTGCTGCCATTTTTCTGCATATTTTTTTTTGTTGCTTTTCTTTCTGATGCATCATGTTGTAATGTACAGATTTATACTTAAAATAGTGTTCAGTCCCTCAGAATATGTGATGGATTAACTTAAGAGACAGTTGGTTGGATCTGCTGCAGGGTAGGTTACAGCCTAGCCTAGTTCCACCACAACAGCCTTATAAAGCTCCAGCTTTTGACCAGTATTAAAAATTACCTGGGCTTTTTTTTCTGCCTGACTGTTTTTCCAACAGCAAAACATATTACACAACATGAACATGTTCTCTATTTAATATTCTTTTAAAGTTATGCTACAGATCTGCATCTACAGGCACATGATTAGAATGTAAGACATTGGGGAAAGACAATATAAAACTTGAAACATTAGGGGAGGGTTAAGTAACACATTTCGTTGCAGTAAATAAAAACAAACACCATCATTATGCAAGAGTATTTTATTTGCTGCCTTAAACAAATAAAAGCACATTTCCAATTTGAGGTAAAACATTAGTAGTAGTTTGCAAAGAGTATAAATGTCTCTAAAAATAAAACAGCAACACAAAGTCATGACAAGATCTACGTTTGTCTCTAGAACTTTGTTAGGTCATTCATACAGTATCACTTTACCTACACTGTCAAACAACCATGCTCTTCATTAGAAGGCCCAGTGCAACCAAAAGAAAATGCCAGGACAGTGTTTGGACTGAGGAAAAGTCACCTATTCTCACCACAGATGGTCTCAGGCACTTTCAACATGTTGTGTCAACTTGTTTATGAAAGCTGCTGTTGTGCAATGCACTCTACTTCTGAACAACTTTGCCTAATTTACACCTTCCCACTCAGGACTCAGCTCACCATTTTGGTTGTGTTGCCAAATTGAAACGACCGGACAGCTCAGCCACAGAAATGAAGGAGAGGGAACTATGCCAGACAGGCACCTTGGGATATTCTGCACCAGCAGAATCACCTGGACAAGAAACACGTTTACAAGCAATCAGCAAATCATTAGTGATCTTGGAATTTATGAGAGAGTTTTACAGAAGTATTTTGGATGATGATGGAGCACATTTACATTTTTCCTTGGTCAGATCCATTTGCCTAGCCCCCTTTGGTAGGAGGCAGGTCACATAGAACAAACCTGGTGATGAAGCATAACGTGAGTCAAGAGAGCAAATAAGTAAAAAGCAACTCAAAGGTCAGGTCCCCAGGTATAGCACTGCTGATTATGCATGAGATTGTGTCATTTCTTATAATGGCAACATTCCAAAGCAACAAAGGCCTCAGCACAGAAACAGCTCACACCATGTTCTTTTATTTTGTACTGGAAACTTGTGTAAGTTATGTTGACCAGTAATATTTTTCTGGTAGTTAAAGCTACATATACAAGAGCACTTGTTAATCATTCCATACCAGCAACTTGGTTTTTAGGCCTAGGAATCAAGAGCAGCTGATCTTCCATGTTGAATATAATTTTATTAAAATTGACAGAAGAGTTTTACTAAAAAAATTGAATGAACAGTAGTCCAGTCGAGTCACACTTCATGGTGTACCTCTAGGGATGCCTAGATCCACCCAGTATCTAAACCTCTGTAACACTTCAGACGTGCTTTAAAAGTGAACATAGAATATTAATCCATGCAGAATTATGCATATTGAACACATCAAGTATTCATCAGTCCTTATTAATTTTTTAAGTATCTAAAAGTGATTAAACCTCTGAAAAATTCTTGATCTTTTTTAAAAGCAGTTAGTGTTTCATCTGTAAACCTCTAACACAACTCCTTAAAAGCCACATTATCTTGTTTAATATTGAATTACATTGCACAGCAAATGAGTATGCTGCCTTGTGGACAAATAAAATATAGTCTCTTTTCTAAAGGAACTACAAACCAAGGGCCAGACCCTGCAGAAGCTAAAACAAAAGAAGATTTAGTGGAATTCGTGTTGCATATAGGAAGTTACTCATGTGCTTGTGTTCACAGTGGTAGGTTGTTAATGAAAAACTGGATTTCAACCTACTCTGCACTAAACGGTGATAGCAGAAAACCAGTAATAGTCCTTTATTGCCAAAATTGCAGTTTACTTCTGCACAGGTATTTGTTGTGCACACTTCTGATTATGTGGGTTTAAAGGAAGACAGACCTTCAGTAGTTTATCACTGAATTTGAAAAGAAACAATTCACTGTAACTCTGGACCTTTCCTTTTGTAAGCGTTGCTGCTGCTGCACCTTGTAAAACAGAAGTGGAATGTTACAAATAATCCTTTACAATTCAAAAACAGATTGTTCCTCACTGCACTCTCTACTTTTTCTTTGCATCCTGGGCATCTTTTTCTTCTTCATCAGAGTATACAGTGGGTTCCTCCCCCTCCTTCAGCAGCTTACCAACATGATGATACTTAACTGGGAAAAAAAAAAGAATCCAAGTAATTATCCTGCCCTGAAGATGGACCTTTCTTAACTCTAACTTTCTTCTGAATTAACAAAATGCCTGTGTTATAATAAAATAGCTCTGAGCAATTTGTTCCAAACACGGTGGGGAAAGAGAAAAGCCAAAAATCAACTACCTGAGCTACTATTAATGTTGTAGTAAGTATAAGAATCATGCCAAGTGAATGTAACTGTAATTCTCATTCCCTTCCCTAAGACAAAAGATGAATGACTGGAAAGACAAAAAACAGAATCCTGGACTAGATTCTTGTCAATGTCAAAGATGGTTTTTCAACCAATGGCATTGTTGGAGTATTTACAGCACATATTAAACATGCACATACATATGTGCACACACACACACAACTTTGAAGGGTTTTTAATTTTTGTAATGTATGTGGAAGATGTCCAATAGGGCAGCAGGCAGATCCTTTCTCCCAAAGATAAAGATGGATCTGTTATCCAATTATGTGATTAAGCCTCTGATTTATTTTATATCGCTTCTTGAACATGTAAAAACGCCAAGATCATGTACATGTAACTATGTTTCCCCTCTGTCAACTTCGACAAAGTAAAATATGCCCCTGATCACAGGTCTTTTGGACTAGCACTGTTATAAGAATTTAAAGTAACTAATTGGCATATTTAGTTGAAACACAGCAATAAAAAAAGTGCAGTTCACTATCAGTCCTGATGCTCAGCTCTGGTAAAGGTACATTAAACACTAGTTTAGGTCAGATATTTGGTAGCATAGTTCTGATTTCTGCAACATGCTTGTTAGTGTAATAAAACAGCCATTCAGTGTGGCATGATTAACAGTCTTGATTAAGACAGGAAGGGAGCCAAAATAGTAGGGGCACATCAGGTCAGGACTGAGACATTCTAATGACATCATGTGGAGGAAAACTCCATTGTAGCTAGTTATAGTAAATCTTTGAAAACTTGACTTAAAAAGAAAACACATTTGCTTTCCACTATATTACTTTTTGGAATATGCAATTTTCATCATATATATATATATATAAATAAATATACCAATATACAAATATATATAAATATATAGATATAGATATAAATTCATCAGGACAAACAACTGATGTATTTATATATATATGTATATATAAATTCATCAGGACAAACAACTGATGTATTTATTTTTTGCCTTATATAAGTAGAAATAATTGCCTTGGTCTTCATTAACTTAAAAGGCATCATGAGATGTGGAGAAATTGTTTTTCATTAACAAGATACACAACAGGAGGGGGAAAAAATCCTACTATTGGGCATGCCCTGGCACAAGGTCAACACAGCAACTTCCATAAAACTGTGGTGTGAAGTTGTTTTTGAGCAGCAAATTGACACATGACACAAACAGTTGCTTTTAAAAACTTTTAGTACTAAGCATAAAACAAGGTTACTATGAAAGTGACTTCCTTTTGTGAATTTCAGAACAAACATCCCAAGTGTGCAAGTTGCCTTTTTTCCTTTGGCCATCAGTGGCATGGGTACGGACCAGGAGGTTTGCAAGCACTGGGGTGACATCTGCCTATTCCTGATCACTTTCTGGGGCACAAAGTCAGCTGAATGCAGTTGTCTGTGAATCTGCTAAAGCCATCAGCAAGGCCATGCAGACTAAATTACTGAGAGTAAAAAAAGTTCTTTCAAGAGCTCCAAGGGAAAAAGACCAGGTTTCAACAGTCTTCAAAAATACAAGAAGTAATAATACAAATGTTACTGTTATTTCTGAGAAGATAAATAAGCTTCATTTTTCAGAGCATTAAAATCTACCACTCTCTATAGATGGGGTCTTAACTCTATCAAAACCATGGTCTTTATTTCCAAATCCCATCAACTTTTTCAGAGGCTTATAGATCTTACCCTATCATGGAGTGCTTCCACCTCTGCTACTGCTCTGTGAGGAGCATAGGGAAGGAGGAGGCAGGTGGAGAACCTGACATTTCTCTTAATTCTAAGTAACAGTAATTCTAGTAATAGTAAACCAGACTGATGCTTCCAGCTGATAACAACTTTTTAACCATTGCTTCCCCTCTTACACACCAGTTACTGAATGCTTTGTAAATAGGTTTAAAGTTGCTTACAAGTGAATTGCGACTCCCAGTCCCTCAAGGTCTCTTGCTGTGTAGCGTTGAGGTCAGAGAGGTCATCGTACTCATCCCTCAGTGCCTCCTTATCCAGGCAGAAAGTGGCAAGACCTCGGGAGGCATCTCTTCCAGCAAAAATGCCATATGGGCCCTCTTAAAATAAAAACACAAGCAGCATTATTACAGAGGTAATGGATGTTGTGTGATCTTCATGGATCAGAGTCCCCAGACTAACACAGATAAAGAGTTCCTACCCTGACCTGTGGGTCAGAGGTGCCTCAAGCTTCTGAAATGCTTTTAAGTGGTAGTGAGAGAAAACAGAGGAAGAGGACAAGAAACAAAACCATGGAAAAAGATACTGAGTTTGCTAAAACATCAGGACAATGAACCACACAATGGTGCATGGCACACACAGGCAGGGTAAGGATATGCTTACGAACTGGGAAGCACATCCTCAGAATGAGGAACTTAGTCTGAGGCAAAATGAAAGTCTTTCAAGAGATGCTCATGACTCAGATGAAAGGATGGCTTGACAGAAAATGTAGTGCAGATACTAGAAATTATTAACTTGGAAGAAATATCTAATAAAATGTTCAAAATGCAAGATGAACTCAAATTATCCAAACAAGCAACTCACAGTACACCAGAGATGCCACGATAGACCCTTGATAAACTTCATTAATGATTAACTTGCATGACAAGCCAAAAATTGAGATACTGCATGTTGCAAATAGACATTCAAAGTTCTTAAGGGAGCTTAAAGAAGTTAGATGTGGATGCTGGTTACTGTAGAGCACATACCATTCTTCACTCTTCCCAATGTGTGCTTTTTCCTAAATGCCTCAAAAAGAATCTTAGTTTTCCACTAAAATGAAAAGCAAACTAGCCAGACATGGTGGTGAACGATTCAGCAATTACCAAATTAGATACAAGGGGCACCTTTTACTGTTGTCAAGGGATGGAGTATTTACAGCATCGACCTTTTTAGTTTCCACGGATACAACACTGCACTCAGCTGCACATATCATCTTAACTGCTCCAGAACACAAAGTTACAGTCATTCAGTGACAGTCTCTAGCCCGTGTTTGGACAAATACTAATAACTGGTAACACTTCCAACTACATTGTGTCTCCTGCACTATCCTCCTTGTCTCTAAGTAGCACTGGCAGGTCTGGACAGCTCGAGAGTGGTTATGCCAGACAGATTCTGGTACAAATCAGCAAGCCTGAGTGAGGCTTTTTAACAGGCGGCCTCTGTTAAAAATAAAGCCCCATGCTCACGTGGAGGTGATTGAACTTTGACACCGGGGTGCACATACTGCCACCACCTCATCACTGCCTGCTCTGTGAGCCTCGGTTATTCAATCTTTGCACGTTTGAACTACGCTCTTGACTAGGAGGCTGGTTTAATCTAAATTGGTAGCTATTTAGTATAAATATTATGCAATAGAGTGATGTCCACTAAAACCTGGGAATGGAATGTAAATAGTGAGCGAACACTTCGCTCTGCCGGTTGGCATCGGGCAAAGGCACCTCAGGTCGAGGAAGCCGCCCAACCCCTCCTGGTATGGGTAACCTGCCGTGGGAAACACAGAGAATAATGAAGCAACGCAAGCTCGCAAAGCCGGAGTTACTACTACACCGAGGCCCGACTTTGTACCCGGGGGGCAGCAGCAGCCCTGCCCTCCGCCTCTCCGGGAGGCAGCTCCCCCCGCGCTGCATTGTGCGCGCACCCTTCCCGGTTCCAAGCAAGCCGTGCCCTTCCCAAATCTCCGGATCGGAATCCGAGCCGAGAAGGCGCGGGCAGGGGGGCCGGGATGCGGGTCGGGCAGACCCCGCGCCGAGGGAAGGCGGGCCGGGATGTGGGTCGGGCAGACCCCGCGCCGAGGGAAGGCGTTCCCTCCCACCCGCCCCGCACAGTCGGGTGCCCGCGCCGGGCCCGCCCCGCCGCTCACCGGGCCCGTAGAACTTCCTGGCGCGGGTCACGTCGAAGACTTTGCCGTTCACGGCCATGAGGATGCGCGGGTCGCTCACGCCGTCGAAGGGCCGCAGCTGCGCCAGAGTGAAGTCGCGGCGCTTCATCTTGGGCAGCGGCGGCGGGTCCGCCTCGCCTGCGGGCGCCGCGGGCCGCTCGCCCCGCAGGATCTGGTACAGCAGGAAAAGGCAGAGGCCCAGCAGGCTCAGGTTGAGCGGGGAGCCCACGATTTCCAGCAGCAGCCCGCCGGTCTCGCCCGCCGCCTCCTCGCCGGCTGCCGCCGCCTCCTCGCGGGCCATGGCGCCGAGCTGGGTTCGCTACGGCTCGGCAAGCTCTGTGCGGGGCGGCGGCTCCGAGCGCGGCCGGCCCGGCGGGGCGGGCACAGGGAGGGAGAGAAGGAGGGGCAGCGGACGGACGGTGCCGCCCCCGGGCCGGGCGGGCTCTGCGGGGCCGGTCCGTGCCCGCCGCCGGCACTAGGGGGTGGTGCGGGCTCGGGATGGCGAGCGCTGCCCGGGGACACCGCGCAGCTGGGCAGGGAGCGGCTCCTCCGGTCGGGGCGGGGCTGGTCCGTGGAACAGGTTTCCACAGAAATTCCAGCAAAAATAACCTCGGGGTTGCGTTGACCCGTGTCAGAGCTGCCACGCTGGGCTCCGGGAGCCAGCCGGGCTCTGCCGATTTGAGGATGGAGGATCGACCAGCCTCTGCTCGGTGGTGCCGAGCAGTGGGCATGAACTGAGGCACAGAATGTTCCACCTGAGTATGGGGAAGAACTTTACTATGCGTGTGATCGCATGCTGGAAGAGAATGCCCAGAGAGGCTGTGGTGTCTCCCTCACTGGAGATACTCAACAACTGTCTGCACACAATCCTGTGCAATGTGCTCTGGGCTGACCCTGCTTGAGCAGGGAGGTTGGACCAGATGGCCCATTGTGGTCCCTTCCAAACTGTGCCATTCAGCGATTCTGTGATTCCCTGCACTTGCTTCACCTGTGCCAGGGAACATCTTCACTTTCCTGGCAGGGCAGTGAATTTTCAGAGTGCTCTCTAGGAATGATGCCAAAGTCAAAGCAGGAGAAAAGGGACAAAATTACCAAACTTCTGGGGTTTTCTCATTCAGATAATAACTCTGCCCCCCCCCCTCCCCCCCCCCCCCCCGGCAAAAAACTACAGAAGCAGCACCCACAATGTATTATTGTATCATGAAAAAGAAAAGTACCCGGTTGTGGAATTCTTTATTCAGGCTTCTTCTCAGTGTAGATTGTGGTGAAGTAAAACTTGAGATGAAGGAAGTACTAACTGAATGTATCTACTCAATATGGTGTTCAGATGGAGCAGTTGGAGCCCTGAATACATCTGTATACCCCTGGTGTCATCTGCTCCTTGATATCTGGTGTGAGAAAATAGAAATTATATTTTGGGTCTCTGCAAATTGTATCTTCACCATCCTTCAGAAAGAACACAAATAAATGCCCTGTCAGAATATCGTCATTCCCTCTGCACAAGTCGCTGACATTGTTCAGGATACATGCAGTGAAGAAATGTAGCATATTGACCTTGATCATGGAATCATTAACATTGGAAAACACCTCTGTGATCATCCAGTCCAACTGTTAATCTAACTTTGGATTGTGGCTTGGCACATGGCTTATGTCACTGCTTCAGAGGAAGGAGGCAGGTTTCACTGAACGTAGGATTGGTACAGTTGGTTATAGAAAAGCAGTGCATTTAATTTACTTTCTAATTCTCAGCATTAGGAAAATTTTAACTTTATGGGCCACAGGAGATACTGATAAACTTTCACCTTTTGGGATACACTCAAGACCTCTGAGTACTAAGGCGTTTAAACATGTTGGCTCTTGCAAGGAGGTTGTTTGGTTCCATCTGCTGTCTCCTTTGGGAAGTTCCTAGTTTTATTGATCAACACTGTAACTTTGATGTGTCCTTTCATGGTATACACTGACTTTTGCTTCCACCTGCTGTGTAACTTGAAGAACACCTTGTTTCATTTATCTGATGACTGAGATTTGTACTCGTTAATGAAGTAGCTCTGAATTTTGGCCCTATTTAGTATATTAGAGAAATCTCCAAAACTTCAGAATTATTCAGACTGGGAACTGTATTACCTAGTTAATTCTGCTCAGCGTAGATATGACACTAGTACACTTCATTGTGTTGATAGTGCATATTACAGGAGTAGATGTAGGAAAAAAGCAGAAATTTAGAGAGAGATTTTTCTTTCATTTTTACAACACATTTTGTTCAAAAGTGAGGAAAAAACCCCCAGACTCCAAAACAACCCCAACCCTGAATTTGACCTTGAACCAGACACTGAAGGCAGGGAAAAAGAAGCTTTGTTTATGCCTGGTATCCTAGAGAAACCATCCAAGAACAGTTCATTCTTAGATAAAGAAGGGCCAGGAAGCATTGCCAGGACTGATAGAATCTCAAGTTATCTACCACATGAGCACTGTTACTGCAAGTTACAGTGGCCCAACTTTCAACTCTTTTTTAACCTTGCAGCATACAAAAAATATTCATGTCTAAGAATGCATCTTTAGGAAAAAAAACAAACCCAAAACCAAACTGATATTTAAAAATAAATGAGTATGAATAAGATTATGATACATCAGTCAAAATTATCTAAGTTCATGAATGCTTTGTTATACATTTTTCTCTAGCAAGCCTACTTGGAAATTTCTTTAGTCAGAGCAGAGTTGGCCCCAGCTCTAATTAAATACAACAGGCAATAACCATGCTCCCATACAGGATAGATTGGTAGAGCAGTTCTAGTAAAATGCTCTCTTATTAACTGAAGAAAGCACTGGAACTCAGACAGCATTCATATCCTTGCACATCAGAGTAGTTCAAACTCTGAACTACTCAAAGTAGTTCCTACTTGTATTTTTTATAAGCAGGGTAAATCTGTTAGAGATGAAGGAGAATTAGGTCTACTACACTTCAGCATTCTTCTTAATGCTCTATTTCCACTTTGGAACTTGTCTGGTAGACTTAATGAATCTTTTAGGGCATATATAATGCTCCTAAACAAAGTGTGCTTTGCCTAGGTTGTCCATGATACATTTTATGTTGGCAGAATACATGGGGACCATTGCTGCCAAGCTGATTTTGGGCCTCATGTTCTCTCATTGTTCCTTTGGAAGCCCTTCACAGGAATTCCTTTCCCTGAATTACCTGATTGACCATTTAATTTAAACTGTGACTGCAAGAAAGTTTTCTGAAGTTTGTAAAGATATCAATGCCTGGTTTGAGTTACTTGTGAGCTGATTCCCAGAGCTGCTGGTCACCTGGAACTAGTGGTGACTTTCATTAGACTTGCAAGGACCCAGGGTTTCTGAAGTAGAGGTGAGGTATCTTAGTCTTTAAAATACTGAGTACTGGTGACAAATAAAACCACACAGAAGTTAGATCTTTGCTGCCCAGACTAAAGTCTGATTTGTAACTCCCACTTGAGAATTTGACAGACTTCAGGAGCACACTGTAGGATTGCATTACAAACAGTTTGTGCCACCATCTGGCCACAGAAAGATGATTTTGGCCTGTGGTCCAATGGCCTCTTGTAGTCTTCTCTAAGAAAAGAAATTAAAAAGCAAGATTAAATGTGCCCTACAAGGATAACAGAAAATCAAATCTTATAGGGAGACAACATCTTCTATGAGACCACTCAATATTTTTATGTGGGCAAGGTCTATCCTGTCTGACTAGGTCGGTGTAATAAGGGTATTACATCTCACCCTTTTTCTTCCCTTCTCTTCCCTGTCCTCAGTAATAATTTAACTTACTAACAAGTAAAAAGAAATGAAAGATGAGATGGGGTTATCTCACACTTCTTTTGCTGACTCTGGTCAAGGAAGCAGAACCCCTCACTAAACTGCAGAGGTCCAGTAGGTCAACTGTACTAATGCTGGCAGCAGGCATTATATGAAGTATGTCTGTTCCAGGTGCAGAGCAGGTACCTGACCTAGAAATGCCCTGAATTACACCTAGTCCTTGGATCAAAAGCACTGACCATCTTTCTGATGGACTTGCTTTTTTTTAGTTTTTACTTCCATCTCCACCATATTTGTTTCTTTTTTCAGCTGCATCTTCTGACTTTCTATCTGTGCTCTCCATCCAGCTAAGTGTGAGAAGAAAGGACTGTGCAATGTGAAGATGACACCATGCTGAAGGCTATCAAGATCCTGTCATTCCTGGAGATATATTGGTAAGCATCTGCAGCATAAAACAGCTCCAGATGAGAATTTTTGCCAAGTTTTAGAAAATGTGTTTTAGAGGGGGATTGGAAAGGCAGAGACTTCTTATGCTGGAGAATTGCTTTCCTCAGAAATACACTACTGCAAGATTGCAACAAAATCTTCCCCCCACTGGCCCCATCAAACCCTTGCTTGCTTGTCTTTTAGACTGCCAGGACTATGGGTTTTGATTCAGTCATGCTGAATAGGACTGACGGTCCCTGTGACAAGAAAGGTTACTTGGTCAGTATGTACAGCAAGTACACTATGATGTTCTCGAGATGTCTTTTAACTATAGATGAACATCCAGGTGTGAATTCTCAGTATTGGCTCCTTTTTTCTTGAAAGGCAGCAGATGTCAAAAACAATCTGCACAAGCTGCAGGTTCTTCTGGAAGAGGTAAGGAAAAGAGAAAATATAAATCCACATGTGACTCCTACAATGTAAGAGTCTCAGTATCCCTAGAAAGCACACTGGTTTACATTGAAAAAGTAAATAAAATCCCTGACTTCCTGAAAATAACAACTTGGATTTGCTTACAAGTCTGATGAGCCAGAAGGATTTTAGGTATCAGAAATAACTGGATGACATGAAGGAAACTTGGCACATTTGCAAATCGAGCCAAACCAGCAGCATTGTTAGAGGGAGTAGGAAATGTTATCTCTGCTCTGTTAGTGTTGGATAGGGAAATGGTATCCATTGCATGTACATGTGTTGTTCACAAGGACCAATTTTTACTTACACTGGAGATATTCACTTTGCATTTTGGAATGCATGAGCTTTCTTCACTTGTGTCCCTGTATCCCTGAAGTAGGGCCTGTTATTTCTCTGCAACTGGGATGCAGTGCCAGTTCTGCTACAGAGCAGATCAGTCTGTTTGAATGGGAATTGGAGACAGTAATAGACTCAAAGGTTGAAAGAGGGAGGTATAAATAAACTGCAATTTTCAATGCAATGTTTCTGCAACAATTTAGTTGGATGGATTCTCATCTCAGATTGAGTTTATTTAGCTGAAATCTGCTTCTAACACCCAACTTGATTACAAAGAGGGCTTTTGTTGCCTTTCTTTAATCTGGTTTATTTTGGTGGTTAAATCCAAAGCAGCACAGACAAGATGAGGGGGATTGAGTAAAAAGGAAAAAGCCACAATAGGAAGGTGTCTATCTAGATTATATACACTTCCATGTGCAAGTCAGATTTTTGGCTGGTTTTTTTTTTATCCTTAATTTTCTGTTCTTATTAAATAGTTGAAGGCAATTCAGTCATGTTTCATTTTACACAAACTAAAATGTGAAGTAGTGATCCAGTAGAATTCAGTTTTCAACATGATGAGGCAGCACTACAATAATTTCCAGCCTGATGTGTTTCCATCTGTTCTAGTTACATATCTTGAATGGGAAAATCTTTCAGACCCTCAAGGTCATCCCACAGCCTGAGTGATGTTACCTGAGTCACGTTGCTGAGAAGATGCCTTGAGCCCTCCAGGCAATGTGCTGAAGGACAGCTTAGGTCAAGCTTAATGTTTTCCCAAGCCATTGTGTAGCTGGGCCCCAGAACTGCCACTACAATGACATGGAGCTGAGTCAGGGAAGGTTTAGGTTGGATACCAGGAAAAGGTTTTTCACCCAGAGGGTGGTTCAACACTGGAACAGGCTCCCCAGGGAAGTGATCACCAAACCTGTCTGAGTTTGAGAAGCATTTGGACGACGTTCACAGGCACATGGTGTGACTCTTGGGGTGTCTTGTGCAGGGCCAGGAGTTGGACTCGATAATCCTGATGGGTCCCTTCCAACTCAGCATATCCTATGATTCTACCACTCTATGTTCATGCTGTGGCCGTGCCTTCACAGCTGAACTATTAAAGTTTCTCAGGCCGGAGTTTTGTAAGATTTCATGGACAACAAAGCAGCGGGAAGCCCAGGAAGCCTTGAAGGTGGCACAGTCTTCCCATTCCTCAAAGACGTGAGGGAGAGCCGGAATTCCTGCAGTGTCAACCTCCTCCGCACAGTGTAAGGTGGTTTCCCGTGCCCCGCGCAGGTTTCGGGCGGAGGCGGGGACTGGCCCGGCCCCGGGGGTGTCCGTGCTGCTCCCACGGGCCCCCCCGCACCGGTAACACGGTGCCGGGAGGTGGGGCCGGTGCCCGGTGCCCGCAGGGCGGGGCCGCCCGGGGCGGCGGGCGCGGAGCGGCGCGGGGAGCGCGGGCGGCGGCCGGTGAGTGGCGGCGGGGACGGGGACAGGGACAGGGACGGGGACAGGGATAGGGACAGGGATGGGGACGGGCACAGGACGGAGAGGGCGGGCAGGAGCTCACCGGGAGGGGCACGGCCGCTGTCCCCGGCACGGGAAGGGCTCCCGCCGCCGCTCCCATCCTGCCGGCCCCCCGGCTGTGTCCCCGGGCGCTCGGCACCGCTGGGATAACGCCGGCGGGTGTTCCGAGACGGAGGCGAGCGGCGAGAGCTCTCCGTGAGGCACTCTTTGTTCAGTGCTCTGTTCACCGGCTGCCGGCTCCCCACGGCTGCCAAAGCTACATGGGCATCCTCGTCCCGAACTTATAGACTTGCAGGCTTCCAATGTCGGATCTGTACGGTTTTTGCTCCAAAACAGGTTTTTAACCCGCGTTAGTTGGCTGGAGTACTTACGGTTGTTAATACGACCTGCAGTTTATTTTGTCTCTAGCACTGTTAGTGGAATTGCTAGAATTGGTGGCTGTGTCCCGGGCGTGAAGTCTTGACGCTGGTGTGGGGACTGGGAGGATCCATGTGATCTCAGAGAGAGGATGCAGGAGTGACGTGAAAGAAGTAGTAGGGTCTTGTAAGGGGTCAGATCCACAAGCCGTAGTAGATGAGAAGACATTCACTGTGCCATTTCCTTCATGATTATTTTGCTGATACGCTTCGTAGCTTGATCTTACAAACAGCTGTATGCAGGAGTAAAGCCTTAATGGCATAATGACTTTTGATGAATTTCCTATGGCAACTGTCCTTGTACAAGTCAGAGTGGCTCCTGAAGGGCAAGTGCTTTCATCCAGGTAACAATCTGCAGGCAGGATATGAGCACAAAATACCCAAGAACCCCAGCAAACCACCTCCAGTCTTTTCCATAGTGTCATCCAACTCCTCTCTGGAAAACCGAGGAGTTTCTCATTCAAAGTGTCCCTTTTCCCAGGAAACTTAACATGTACTATTAGGAATCTTTAAAACAAAAGCAAGTTTATTAACAGCTTCACTAGTGTAACTTTTCTATATCTTTTTCAATCACTATATAGTAGACGATAATTGGGACTCCAGTACCTTTGCAGATACACTATAAGATAGGAAATGCAAATATATATTTGTCTTGCTGTTACAAAACAAATACAGTGAAAAATTAATCCAGTGATTTCATGAGCATGGAATTACTTTTTGCACTGTTTGCTTGATGAGTTGTTTATAGTTTGGACTCCTAGCTATATAATATGTGGACCACATTACTGGTGCTTCAGGCCAATTCCTGAAGAATATTTCACCTGGAAAGTTACAATGACTTAGTGAAATTGTTCATCTGTTTCTAATCAATGTCAGCAGATGACTTAGCACAAGATGAACACAGCTGCAATTCTCCAGCTGAACTGCTTCATATAATAAGAAAATGCAACCCTGTTGCACAGGTAGGGTGTGAGGTTTGCAAGGATTCCAGAACTATCCAGTTCAACAGAGGATTTCAGCCCATATCTGCAAATTTAAAAGTTGATTCGGTTCTTACTCCTTATAGTATAAGAAAGTGCAAAGCACTTTTTCTTACCTTGGACTTTATGATTGACTTAAGTTTAGTTTGTATGTAGATGCATGCATTTAGGTATGTATATATACAGTTTGATACATTTAATACCAACAAACACATCTTTAATCGTTCCTGCTTAATCTCTGCTAAAATCCACTATGACTTTGACCAGAATGCTTAGTGTATCTGATATTGTTAAAGTGTGTTAGACATTCATTCATACGTATTTATTTATTTTTATGAAGGCTGTCTCTATATAAATGAAAAGAAAGTACACATGGTTTAGCATACTGGGGAGCTGAATTTTATTTCCCCTGAGGATTTTCAGTAATCCTTATATTTTTACTGTTGACTGTGTGTGTGGTGTGGTTGGTCTCAATATCTTTAGTTATGTAACATAAACATCAAGCTGTGCTGTAAGTCAAACAGGGGACAAAGCAGTGTGGCTGTAGTCTCTGTGGCACATCAGACTGCAGGCTGACACTATGATGGAAGAGTTGAGTTCAGTGGAAAGACTGTCATTGATTTTAATGAGCTCTGGATATGGCCCAAACTCAAGAATCAGTGGCTTGGCTTTATTGGAATGGCACCAGCGTCATGTTGAGTCATGTGTGCACAGATATATATACATCCTCTTAAAGTTTAAAATAGCTTTCAAATGGAGTGCCAATGCCACAAGCAAAGATACTATTCATATTTCATCATTTTCTTCTAAATTAATTCAAACACATTGTGTGAGATTTTGGTACTTGACACTGGGTTTAGTGGAAATGCAGTTCTGTCCCCTTGTCATTCCCTCACATAAGTTTCTATGCCAATTCTTCTGTCTGTTAAAGGTCAATCTATTGTGTAGTTTAAGCATAAAGCTACATAGATTTATCTCCATCTGGAGAGGTTTATCTCCATATCTTCAGTTGACAGCTTGTATGTGCAATGAAAGGAGTGCTACAGGTCAGAACTTGAAACCACATCTTTGGCGAGCAGCACTGAGATTTGCAGCTGATGTTATTAACAAGGATTGTTCTAACTACTATTCCTCTCTCACTCCTGCTGACTGTTGCAGTTCCCTCCAAAAGTCTCATGAGCTCTCATCAGGTCATATCTCACACAGCCAAGTGATTGTGCAGGACACTGAACATCCTTCTGAGCAAACAAAGCCAGACAAAACTGCCAAAATACATACTCAGCCACAAAGCTTGAAAGCAGGATCTTTAAATGAAATTAAATTAAATTAAATTCAGAAACTGTAAATAAAGAGGACATCAAATATTACTTCCAGTACACAAGCTTGTTTCAGCCATCACATAGTTTTACTGGCTCAGGAATGTTGAATTTTGGGTGGCTGAACTAGTCTAAGCTTCACAGCTTCTGGTGAAATTTCTTAAAAGCCTATGGGGGAAAATGGAAGTGCACATACTTATTTTCTTTACAACTTTGACACTATCTTTAGGGCTGACCTCAGCAAAATGACATGTCAAGGAGTCACACTGCCCATCCTGCTTTCACTGCCATTTGGCTTTTTGTTTGCAGTTCCACCCTTTCTTCTTTCTGCTGAGCATGCATTTCTTAAATTTAAATGATACTTACTAGTAAAAGAGGCTGTTAAATATTATTGCTACGATTTGCTAGAAATGTAGTAGCTTGTGGTCAAGTGTGTCCTTTCCTTTCTCACAGGTAATACTTTATGAGACTGTTTTGTATTCCACTAGGCTATATGGGAGGGATGGCTGCCAGCACACAAGGGGTTAATGCTCATGTATTTGGCTGAGTCTTTGCTCTTTTCAGTGCCAAGATTTTTTTTCAATATTATATTTTTTAAGATTACCAGCTTAGCAGAGTTGGAGCTGCAACCCTTGCAATGCAATATGGGGACATTTGTCTCTCCCTGGATTCTGGTATCTGGAAAACCAACATCTTTCCCAGTCTTGTGGCACATGACTGGAGCCAGATAAAAGGGGTCTAAGGCTCTTCCTTGCAATGTCAGCATAAATTTTACCCCATTGTTCAAGAAGCTATTCTTACATTTCTAAGCACTGGTAATGACAAGAGAGGGAAGGTTCAAAGAAGATTCATTCTGTGATCCTGTTTTTCAAAGCAGTGTCAGGATTTCTGAGATCTCCCAAATTTACCTGTTTTTTCTAATGATACATTTCATTATCTCAGTAGCAGCAAGTGAAAGAAAGCAGAAGAGGCAGGGAATGTGGTGTAATTGACATTTGAGAAATGATCCAAGAGTTTCTCTATAAATTTAAACTATAGACCCTTAGTATAATTACCCAGAAATATGCCAGAAGCAGAGAGCGCTTATGAATGGTGCTTGCTTGATTTTCTTGCTTTTTCAATCTATGTGTTGTATTTGAGTCTGCCTTCAAATCATGTGACACCTCATGGGGAACTTGTGAATTTATATAATTGACTTTAAATCTGAATTAAAAAGGGGGAGATGTCAACACAGTGTTATAGAGAATGGGGAGTAGAAAACATCCCATGCATTAGGAGACTAAACTCAGCTGGAGATACCATTTCAGCATTGCCTTGTGTACAATAGTAATGAAAATTTTTTTCCAAAATCCTTAGTTCTTTTTTTTGTAGATATATTAATAAAGACTTTATTTACAGATGCATAATTTTTAAAGATTTTTGGCCTTTGAAAGAGACATAGCATGCAGCACATCAAAGTACATTTCAAAGCCACAATGCAACATTCAAGAACAATATAGAGAACAGAAGAACATGAGACTGTTTATACACTTGTTGGTAACTACCAGTATGTACTTCCTTAAGCCTTTTTTTCATTGCTTATTTTCTTTTTTGAATCTATCTTTCATACATTATTGCTACTGTGCTGATGGAAGAGTGGATTTAGTGACTTGAATTCCCAAAGCTGCAGGTTCTGCAATAATTATAAGTGGTATCTTACTGTGTAAGAAAATACATTAAAATGGTAAGGTTCTTACAATAAATCAGCTAAAAGCAAGAAATCTGAGTCAAGGAAAGACTATCATTTATCTCAGGTCTTGCTATAGTTGATTTTTCAAGCTTCTAGGCTATGCAAGAGGTTTTGTGTTCTTTTTAATGCATAGAATTGTAAAATCATGTTAAATACAGAAAAGAAGAAAAAAACCAAGCAAACCAGCCATTAGTATTGTGATGAGTCTGAATAAACTGAGTTATAACAATATCACCCCAGCTTTTGTGGATCAGAGAGGCAAAAAGGGAATACAAACAATTTACCTGCTCTGATTCTGGTGATCATGTTTCTCCTGCTCTTCTGGTCCCCAAACTGTGGCCACTGCCTCTGCTCTTCATTCTAGAGTTATAAGAGGGGTAAAACCAGTCATAGGGTGTGACTTGGATTTTATTCTAGCACACATTACTCAGCATCAGCAAAATCATGTGCCCTCATTCCTCCAAAGGAAACGTATTTCCAATTTGGAACAGGTTTTCATTTTGGTAGAAGTGGTGTCACATTTGCCTGGTGCTTGGGACTCTTCAGACATAAGGTTTTTGCTGGTTTTGTAATTGATTCTGGTCAAAATAAAAGCTTGACCATATTATCACTAATATAATTTTAACTGGTGACCAGTGGTAATTCTGCAGCATTCAATGATATTTCCTTTGATGGTTATGACTAACATCCTATTATATTTAGCAATTATATGTGAATTCATGATGAGAAAGCTTTGCACAAACTAAGGAAAATATCCAGGACTCTTATTAGCATTTAGCATTTGTACTTGGTTGCATTTGCTTTTGTGAATTATTAAATCTCATCTGTGGTGAGAAAATATTTCCAATGTTGATTTTGTGTAATGAGGAAAGCAGTGCAAATCCATGTTGTAACTCAGCTCATCGATCTTTAGTGAGTTTTAAAGACTCTCAGGTCTCATACACACTATGTATAAACAGTCCTCAGTAGAAGGAGGACTGGCTTAGTATTGCCATGACCAAAGGGAGCTGTCTGAGCGCAGAACAAGCAGGGCTAATCCTTAGGCTTTACACTAACTTATCTCCAGACAATAAACTGAGTCCCTTGAGGACTCAATTAGTACCATGCCAGGCAGTATCAGTTATATGAGTCTCTGTGTTATGTCCAAAAGAGCTGTTTCGTGAGAGGATCTGAGTTTGTGTTCTTGGGTAGGTGCTGATAAAACCTGTAGAAGGGGTAGGTGACTTTTCAGCTACATGGTCCATGGTGTCAGCTGCGCCTCTTTCTGTTTGGATCTGCACTATTGTTGGTGCTTCATTGTATGAAAACTACCTGGATGGAGGGATCCACTCAGTAGCAAGGATTCAATGCCTGAAGCTGGTACCAGTGGATCTCAAGTATGTTCTGTGTAACGGCTAGCAATTGGGGCTGGAGAGGTGAGCCTGAGTGGAAAGCTGTAGATATCCCCTAAACTCCATGGTAAAGCAGAAAAATACTAAAACAATGGACTTAAATTTGTCATGGCTCTGAACTGCAGCTTTTTTGAATACCACTGATCCTGGGGCAATAGACAGACCCATCAGCTTAATGTGTATGCCAAGCTCTGTGGTTTGGAAGGACCAAGGAGACATCCAGTTTAAGCGTGTGATTATGTGACTTAGTGACGGTTTATTCAACAGTTTTAGGTAAAATTCTTCTACAATTAGCTTATTTCCTGCCTCTGGATATTTATTAGATATTTTCCCTTCCTATTATGGTGGGAACAGCTCCAGCATATTTAAGAGACAATTGAGAGTACACTGGGATACTTAAAGATTGCCAGAACTTGAATCTGAGTAACATGTTAGGCTGCTGTGTAAGGACTCTGCTGTGCTATGGGTCTGTTCTGGTGAAACTGACTCTGTATGAGGTATGTTTTATTATGTGATGATTTTAAAATTCTGGACATGCTGGGCCAAATCAAGTACCACAGTCACTGATTTCTGATTTAACTCAGAATTTTGATGTCACTGCTTCTGTAAGAGTTCCCACGGCTGAAGGCTGCCTAGTGAACTTATTGTGGTTATTAATAGGATGCCTATTCTTGTAGGGTCTTTCTGGCTGTGCTTATTGAGCAAGGGAGGATGGGGAAAGGCACTAAAATGCAGTTCCAGGCACCAGGATTTTTCGAGTTCAGTTGCAGTTTATGGATTCTGGAATACCCACTGAATAACTCATCCTCAGTTCTCCCCACGATATCTGCAGTATGGAGTAATATATTCTGTGCAGAGGGACACAGGTCTGCTATCTCACAGATAACAAGTGGCAAGAATAAATTTATTATTTCTCAGTATTTTCCCTTATTTGCAGCTTGTAGAATGAACCAAGTGCTGCATTTGTGCTCTTACACAGAGGAAAGGTAACAAAGAAAACCCATTGCCTACTAATTTGAGTTAAATGCCAAGAGTATGCAGTTTTGACTTTTATTTTTCTGTTTGCTTCCCCTTGGAGCAATAAAGCCTACAGGCAGGACATTCGGGGACTTCACTGCCCTTCTCTGAAGGTTAATGGTCACCTTATCTTCAGCCTTGTGTTTGCAGGCACTGGAGCCAGACAGCCTTTTCCCCAGAGCTGCGCTTCCGTGATTTCCCATATTATTGCTTCAGCTGACAGCACCGAGATGGTATCAGAGATGACCTTCACTGCTGAATTTTTATTTCAGTTGCAGCTGAAATTCAGGATGTTGATGGTTTTAGGAATATTATTCCAGATGTGTGAGCTCCTGATTCTCCCCTTGCTTATATCTGTACAAACAAATCAGAAGTAATTCTGCTGAAGAGGTGTGCCTACTTTAGTGCAAAACTAATATACACGGGAAGTCATTAAACTTGATTGCTGTTCACAGCACAGGCATTAGTGACAATGTCAGTCTGATCTGACTCCAAGGGAGCTTGGCAAGACTGTTGGAAGGACGTGAACTGGATCTATCCCTAGAGGGGAGTTTGGGAAGAATGGGGCGTAGAAAACTCAATTCATTATTCACATCATCTCAGGATATTTGTTTAGACTCAGTAACCTCTGATGTTCGACATCTAGACTAGGCACTGGTCCATGTGCCTCTAGCTACATACTGTGTTCTCACATTTCTTTCCAGATGGTCTTGTATATTGGTGCCTGCCTGGACACCAAGAAGGAAAAGTTGTGTTGTTGGAACTTAATATTTTTTAACATGGTATTTTCTTAAGTCAGAATGTGCAGAAATAGAGCTCCTTTGTTCAACTTCTGAACTACTCCCCCTTAGACAAAAGAACCACAGTTTCCTAGTATATAAAATATTGACCATGCTAGTATTTTCACAGGAAATACCAGCTCTTCCACTGTGTCAAAAATAATCTGCTTTTCATTCAGATTCTTTAAAATCTTAGACTTTAGATTTAGGATCTTGGATGAAAAAAAAGCAGAGACGTGAGAGGCAGCACATCCTGGCTATAGTGTCTGTATACAGGGATGCTGTTGCTCCTCTATTAATAGATTACGTATTTATATGCAAATAAATCCTTGCAGATTTGTAAAATGTCAAACAAACAATTCTATCTCTGGATCTGTATTACTTGCTTGTCAATTGGTATTTTCTGTCACTGAAGTCTGAGGTTACATCTCTGATCCTGTTGCAAGTCTAGAGGAAATTACCTTTTGAATGACACATGGCCTGACCTTCATCTCCAGATAATACAGGAAGAGTTCACATTTGGTTGTGGGGACACAAAGGATGGATTTAGAATACCAGTGTTTTTTGGCTGTGTTTTAGAATTCAGTAATGCACTGGATATCCCATACTGAAGTTTATCTTTGCTCCTTCCTCAGAGGTGAAGACAGTGTGTTTGTGATAAGCTGTAAGAAGCAATTCAGACTCAGAATTACTAAACACTGGAATCAAAGAGATTATATGTATCACTGCTTTCTTTGCCATATTCTTGTTATTGAAGGAGGCTGCAGGAAGTCCTCTAATAGGAAACAACAGCAACAAAAATCCCCCAAATCCCACACATTGTACATGATGTGCAAAAATAGACATAATTAGAGGAACATATAGTAATTAGACTCCAGAGTATTATGGCAAATTCTTCTGGCTTATATGCACAAATAAAAAGCTGTTAATAGTGCATAGTTGGAGGCCTCTGACTATACTCTCTACTTTTAGTTTCAGAAATAGGCTTTGACCCTCATTTTCCTCCTAATATTAATCACAGATGGATGTTTAAACTCTGCAAGGCAGAAATCCTCTTATCTCCACTTCTTTGTTGTCTGCAGAGTACTGTGTTTTACTGTAACCCTGTTTGTTTAAAGCTCTGATACTGCAGCTTTTGACAAAGGTGCATATTCAGTTATTTCTTTAGAACTTGAAGGGCTTTCTCAGAAAATTTCTAAGCCAGGCAGATTTTCCAGCCTGGGAATCTCACTTGTAAGAAAACTGAATCCATTTCTGCTTCAGGAAAGTGTGTCCTGAGAGTCACATTTATGCTGGCACACAGCTGCAAAGTGTTGGGGGTATAAATGCAACATGCATGTAAGAAATACACAAAACTTACCAGAGGAATGCAGTAAAATGCGACTTTGTTACATTGACTAAGAAAGAAGAAAGTAGACTGGACTTTGGTAGATCTTGATGGCTAAGAATGGGAGACCAAAGTCTGCATTTTTAACAAGAATTCAGTTCAGAGACACTAAAATATACAGGAAATTAGTTTGCTGTGGGATTTTTATTCCTACCTCTAAATTTTAGTGAAAAATTCACATAAAACTTTTGGCCCCTTCTGAAAATAATTTTGAAAAATTTAAACCAAACATCCATGTTTAAACACAGTTTGTGAATCATGGGAGTTCCTAACTGTTGGACATCTGGTCCATCCCTACTGCTGTGCACTGTGTCTGTGTCCTGACGGACAAGGAAATTCAGCTTTGCATGGACAATTTGCGAAGTGTGAAGTGTTTGCAGTCTGGGAGTTGGAGAGGCAAGGACAGGGTTAGCCCTTAGAGACTCAGTTGAAAGGGGCTACAGGAAAAGCAGTAGCTCTGTCAGACATGGAACATGCTTAGAATTGCTGCTTGTGTGTGTAGTTCCTGACACCTCTGCTGTCAGGCTGCTGGTATGTACCCTATGTATTTATAATATATATATATATTTGACTTTGCTCCATTGGATTAGCAGTTGTTGTTGTTTACTTACGTAGGAGGCTTTTTTTGCAATACACAGGTGACAGTGCCTGTGAAACGAATACCTTGCTGATTTTAGGAGTTATATTTTGGTGCAAGCATTTCTCAGTGATTGGGTTCCTGGCCTTGCTCAGACTTGCCTTCCTTGTTCCCTTTGGAGAAATTAAGAAACTGGTTGGGAAGTTTACCAGGCACTTGGATCTTTGCTGCTGCCGCCTCATCGCTGCGGTACCACTGTGGGAAGGCAGCTTCCCACCAGCACTGCTTGTTCTCCCAGAAGATGAAGCGAGGTGGATTTGGATGTGCAGTGATCACAGGCAAGTGGTGTGATGTTGGTCTGCTGGGGGAAAGCAGTGACTGTGAATTTTAAGAAGTAAATGGGGAAGGCCATAATTTTCAAATGGAAGTTGGCTTAGACTGGTCTATTTGAATCAAACCAAGCTACAAACTTTAGAGGAAATCCAGATCTGGTTCAGCTTCCAGGTGTTTAAACTTGCTGTCTTCCCTATCTTTAAAGAACCACCTTTACTTTGCCAAAGTCTGTATTTGTGGTTATTTGGTGTTCACTAACTTTCCAAGCTGAAAACAGCTTTAATTAATTAACTGGCAGTAGAGCAGCCCATTCACTTTAGCACATAAATGAAGAGTTAATGTCAGTGCAGCAAAGTTTGGCTCTCTGACACAGGGTACAACACATAACTACCTACTTGCACTGATTTTCCTGTGGATAAGGAGCCACAATGTTTATCAACATCTGAGATTTCAGATCTGTACCCAAAAAGCTCAGTGTGTAGGCATTTGGAGCTGTGTTAGTGATAGAGAAGCAGAGCAGTGAATAATAAATCTAGCATGAAGTGGCTTGGAGAGTGATATGAAGACAGAGAGTCAGAAAGGATTAAATCCTGAGGTGGGGTAATTATTTTTAATGATTGTTTACTGTGTGTGCTTCTTGGAAAGTAAGGGGGTTTTGAGATGGTGCAATGTGTTGCTAAACTGCCTGTTGCTGGGAACAGGACTGTGTTTGACCTAAATAGAACTCAACAGATGAAGATTTGCATGTTCAGCTAAGTCCCTTCAAGACACAAGAGCATGAAGGAAAAAAGAATAACGAAAGGAAGCATATTTTGAAGGCAAACCTTCTGAGGAGGTTTGGAGACAGGGAATCTGTCTCATGTTAGCAAAAACTTGGATCTTTTGAAGCTTGTGTGTTGTCTCCTACATGAGATAAAGTGATGAAATTCTTCCAAAGTCATCAAGATTGTACCCTACCACTGTCTTTAGGGACTGTGCCTTCCCACTGGAAGGCCATTTGATCTTTCTAGCTTTTAAATCCAAATGGGAATTTCTCATGAGGTGTCCTTCATTTCTTACAGTACTACAAATGTTTCTGTTGGCAGCATTTCCTGAACTAAATGCCAGGCAGATTTCAGATGCAATCCTGCTTCCAAGATTTTGTCCATGAAGCCAGTCAGAAGGTTTCTCCAGTAATCTCAAGGAATTCCTTCCTGGTAGTTGTTACCCAATAACTGAAGCCTTGATTTTGGTTTTTGTTTTTTTTTCCTGTGGGCTTTCTCTGGTGGGTGGAGATTAATGCTCTCTAGTGAGCCTTTTTCTGCTGGGATTAGGAGTTCAGTGTGATGTCATCATGACGAATGCAGTAATTCAGGACAACAGTGAGACTTTTTTGGGGTAAAACTTCACCTAGTGTTACTGTATTTTTGCTTCTTTTCTTTTCCCAAGAGTCACAAAGTGTATCTGCTTGAGGTAAGGTTTAATTTGCACTTCTTGTCTGGACGGCATTGAAGTTGGCTGCTTGGAGAGGATTTTGCTTTCCTGCTAAGTGGGAAACTAGACTAGAATATGATTTGTTTCCTGTTTGTGATGGCCCTTGCACTTACTGTCATCTATTATTTCTGTCATGGCTTTATGTTGTGTAGAGGGCTTAACAGAAAATAGAGAAATGGAGTTGTCTGTTCATAGATTTCAAAGTTCTGCACTGTAGAAAAGTGCTGTAGCTGAGTCACTTATGTGACTCCTCACCAGAGGTCTATTTCTCAAACTTCTTGTCTCTCTTACAGGAAAGGTATTAAAATAACATACTTTCTTTCCTAGTATTCCAGAAGAACTGTTCCACCTTAGATCTGGTCTTGCTGCTCAGTGCCTTTAAGAGGAACTCATATAGAAATACTTAATAATAGTGCCTCTTACTGGCTTGCCAGACCCAAGTACTCAAGTATTATGTACTAACTGAGAAATACAAATAAATGTGGTTTTCTTCTGGTCTTCTAGGGATCACTGTAAATCTTTCCTTTGCTATTATGAGAGTTATGAACTTCCTACTTTCAAATATACGTGCATTTTTTAAATCAGCCGCTGAGATTCTTAGCAAGACATGCGAGTCCAAGAACAGGCTAACGCTGTGTCACTGGCTGCTGCTGCTCCCTCCTTTTGTGCAAGCAGCACAAACAATGTCTTGCCTCATGTCTTTGCTTTTACCTCAACAGAGGCTATTAACAACCATGATGGAAATTAATTTCCATATGAATTTAGTGCAATGTAAGTCAGAAATGTGTAGAGCTCTGTTGTCCCCAGGGCTTGGGTCACCCCGTGAATGAAGCTGCTTGAGGTTTATGTTCCCCAGCATTTTCCTCCTTCCACACCCAGTGGGGGCCTCCGTAGTTGTGACAGTAACAACTGTTAGTGTATTGACAGAGGTCATCACCAGGCAGTAATTTTGTCATATAGGTCTGATGACTAATTTAAACTCTAGAGCTTTTTGCCTGACCTTGCAACATGCCCCCCCCCCCCGTTAATGTGAAGAATAGGTTGTTACAATAAATTGTTAGAATAGATTATGATTTACAGTGAATTGGGATAATGCCTATTTTGGAAGGTCCTGTACACCCCTTATGTGCTGGAGAATAACTACAGGTTTTAGTGGTTATTTCAAAGACGTTGCAAGTATTTTCTGTAGCTTTTCTCTGTCTAAAAAATAATAATAACAATTAATCTCCTCAGGGCTTCTTCACATCCTAATTACAACCAAGCCTCTCATTAGTCCCACAGGGAGACAGAATCAAATGCCATATGGTATTTTACACTTAGGATGCTGTGCGTACCAAGAGCTGGAAGGAGACAGGAAAAGGGGGAGTTAACAATTCATAACCATTTATGGAGCAGGCACAGCCCTCCTTGGACCCAGTTCAGCAGAGTCTGAGGGCCTCAGATCAGGAACTTTATCTGGCCAGTAATTGCCTCGGCGTGCTGCTCTCTCGTGCGCGTGTGGGCAAGTGGGGAGCGGGACACGGGGCTGCAGAACCTTTGTGTGCATCCACACCCAGCGATGAATTAAATGCACACACGCCTCCTGGGGAGCACCATGGCTGGATTCTACGGGTGCCTGAAAAGTAAAAAGTAAGTGCCATGCTGAGCCCTCCCCTCCACCTTTCCAAAGTGAGCTGAGTCCAGTAAGTACTTCGAAAACCTGTCTTTGTTGTATTGCAGCTGCAGCACTAAGCAAAGTGCTTATGCCTTGGGACTGAAATACCCTTCTGAGTAAAAATGTGCAAGAAATCTGTCCTGGCTAATATATAGTGTGGTGAAAATTGCTCATGTTTTTTTCTTTCAGAGGTATAAACATGAAATATTGAGAAAGGAATTAAGAACCTTTTCCTGTTTAATAATAGCAAAAGGAAAAATGTCCTCTTCCTCAGTGATTAGCTATATTGTTTATATATTAACACATAAAAATGAGAAATACAGAAATGTACATTGGCTTTTAGAAAACATTCAGCTAGAAGTCTGCAGTAAATGCTCCTTAAGAAATTGATATGCTCAGTTTTTCTATAAGCAATCTGAGGTTTGTTTCTGTAATTGCTCCCTGTTGAGAGATTCGATTGTATTTAAAAGAAATATTTTTTGTTGCTTCACCGACATATTTTGTTGGAGTAGATTATAAAGGGAGAAGAGAGTGAGACAATACATGTTAGTATTTGTATGTTAAACCACCATGAAGATGCATTCTGTTTTTCCTTTGACATTCTCTCTGCTAAGGAATGGAACAAAGTTTACTGCTGGCAGACCCGAGCAGTGGTTTGATCATGTTTTGCACCAGCAGACTGCAGAGGGCTCTAGTCTTGCACCCATTGTGGGATTGCAGACAAGGAACATGCACAGTGGAAGGCAAGTGAAGCTGTGTCTTGAGGCTTAAGATGTGAAGGCTGATAGTTGAATGTGTGGGTAAGTCCTGGTTAGCAGAGGGCAAAACAGTTCATAAGTGGTGATTGGTGCTTTTTCCTTTTCCCTCACTTAGAGGTTGTATCCCTCACACTTAGTTTGTCTCATGTTACTTTGGTGGAAATGCACATTTTGAAAAGCACACAACTCTACTGGATTTCAGTTAGCATCTCCATCCCATATTGACTTTTTTCCTTCTTTTAAATTTGTCACAGAGAATTAATATTTGAAATATAAGTTTGCTTTAGATAAAGGGAGAGTATGTCCCCAGTACTGGCAAAAGGGCTAAGAGTCCTGACAAAGATAAGTGGATTGGCACTTGAATTGACAAAAAAAAATCTGTTTACATAGTTTGATTTATGATAAGGTTTCTTCTTCCCCAAAATGGCCCAGCATCTAATGCATTTAAAATAAAATTGGAAGTCTGAGAGAGGCTATAAAGTCTGGGCAGAAGAAGTTTTTTATATGTGGTATACCATTTCTTGTTTCCTGGTGGATTTCCACCTGATTTATGAGGAACAGAGGGTTTTTTCTTCTATAGATTCTTCTTTCTTGATACTCTTCTGTTAGGTCCATCTACACTTGATAGACAGATTATATTCCTCAGCTTGTTATTACAGCCCAAAGATGTGTTCCCAAGTGAATTAGTGCAACTATTAATACTTTGCAGTCTTTACAAATTTTATATGCTGCTTTGGCTGTGGTTATTGGCAGTTAAATTGAGTCCAAGACACCAGTTGCAGTAGTAGTGATGTTTTTATCCTGAGATTAATTTTGGATGAAATTTGTTTGGAGCTTGACTTGAAGTGTTTGTCTTTCTGGACAAATGCATCATTGGAATGGCTTCCCCAAACTCTCATGTGGTCATTTGACCTGTAGGAGTTAGTTTGCTTTCTGAACGAAAGCTCTTTTGAAATGAAATGACTTTTATGTTTTAAGCAATTGGCTTGGGCACTGGTGGGAATTTGGCCAAAGTGGCACAGAGCTCTGTGCAGGCCACGAAACCTGCCATGGACACTGGCAGGAAAAGGTTCCCTCCAGGGCTTTGAGCTGCTGAGCCCAAAGCACCTGGGCTGTTTTAAAAGCAACTTCAGGTAGGGCTCTCCTGTGCTGCTGTCACGTTTACCTTCCTCACATTTTACAAAAGGAGGCAAAGGCTCTGCCTTGGTACATTGCAATAATGTGTGGCTGAATCTGACCCTTATGCAGAGAGTCTTGTACATGTGCTTTGGTAACATTCTTTTATGCCATTAAAAGAAGGTCCAAAGCCTAACCCAGGTAATTCTTCATCACAGCTCCAGTCTTGGCTGCTATGCCACTGAAGTGAAACTTGTAGATTGCTTTCATGTTTCTCTTTAACCAGCTGAATAATCTCAAATTTTTCTTCTGGTAAGTTTATAGCTTATCACCCTTGTTGCAAAGTGTTGTTTTTTCTTGGTCCAAGTATGGTGTTGCGAAAAAATTAGATCTGGACAGATAGCATGGAGTATTCTAAAACTTGTGAAGGAATCTTTTTATATGTTCCTCAGTTTTTGGTACTAGCCAAGTATGTTGTTACAAGCAGAAAATGTGGTTGCTTGAATAGCAAGGTTCACTGATGGTCAACACAAACTGCCAATTTCCAAAGTCAAATATAGTGTGCTAGAAGCTAAATAAAGTGTTTTACTGAAGGCTGTGTGTGCCAGCTCAGAACTGGCTTGTATAGCAGACTATAAGAAAATGTATGTAACTGGTCTGCATTTAATGTGGTCACCCAGGACTTCATAGTGCCTTCCATAAATAATCCCAGAATTATGGACATTTCAGTTTGAATGTCTTCTGCTATGCGAAGCTCTGCACTTCCAGTGGGGTATTGTGTTCTTTTACTGTAGTTAAAAATTGTCAAAAAATGCTGATGTGCACTTTTATCCTGCAAAGAAGTTTATCATTTGGGTAAAGCAATTTGATCAAGGAATGCATCAGCAGAATTTGGAATGTATTTTTAGATTGTTTGAGATGAAAGTAATTACAAATGTAAAATTATATGACCATGAAATTCAGTAAAATGTATTTCCTGGGTTAGGTGCTGTTGCTGTAGTTTGTGTTGTTGCCTGTTCAGATGAGTGTCAGGAATAGATTTGGATGTTTGCTGGCTTTATTTCACAGATGGTACAGCGCTGTCCACCTGACTGATAACCAACTAAGCTGTCTGTTCACTGACTCCTGCACCTTCACCCCAAGCCCTCTGTTGGAGAGGCTCACAGAGGACACTGGAAGCAGTGCCAGAAATCCCTTTGTCCTTGGGGCTAATTACACTTTTTACAGCTTTTGTACGTGTGTGTGGTCCTTTGATCCTTTTGCTCCCCATGCACCGCCAGCAGCTGCTGTTTTAGCTCGGACACTAGCAAGTGAATTGGAAGTGGTTTAAAGCTCCACCAACTGCTACTGAAGCAGCAACTCGACACGTGGGGAATGGGCCAGTTTAAAACTGTTGGCTCTTCTCTGTCAGCAGCTCATTCTCCTCCTGGGGCCTCTCTTCCTCTCTGGAGACAAGTAATCACCACTGGGGCTGAGTAGTTGTGTGTACTGGCTGCCTGCAGCATATGGTGCTTTGCTCTTTGGCATGGTTTTAGACATGCAGCATCCCTCCAAGACTCAAAGGCTGTTTGAAGCATCCCACAGCATTACCTGAGTTTGTCTTGACTCAGCAGTGGTCCAGGCTCAGTGCCTCTGGCAGCTTCAGAAGGCTGTGCAGCTTTGGAGTCAGTGATTCTTGAGAGCTGTGGCAGAGCTAGTGGTCCTGTGGTGTTCTGGGGGTCTGTCTGTCTGGCTGATGAATTGTGGTGAGGTGAAGTGCTTTCCATGAACACTTTGGTGTTCTGAAATATGTCTGTTTACATGTCTTTATTGTACATCACTTTAACACAAGGTTTCCCAACAAGGCAAGAATCACTTATCAACAGCTTTTCAGTGTTGGGGTTTTTTTGACATAAAAGTATCTCAGTATGATAGGTTGTTTCTGCCCATCAAAGCAAGTTCACCTGTGCAGAGACAATCCTTGGATCCTCACAGAGGTGACAATATTAGGTTTCAAGAAACAACTTTTGTGGAAAGTGGAGAGCTCTCCCAGCTGGGGCCAAGTCAGAGAGGATGAGCTGAGGTGAAAGGACCCGTTGGGCTCACAAATCTCTCAGGGGAATCTTTCAGTACAAAACCTGTGAACATGTTCTGTACTTGGCAACTATACAGTGTTTGGACATTTGTGAGCCTCTTGTCTTCAGCCCACAGGGATCAGTCAGAGCCATGCCTGATATTAAATGTGTGGGGGCTTAAGTCCTATTTTCTTATTCAAGAATGGTATAGAGGGTAAACAAAAGCTGTCAGGAGGTGACAGAGCCGTGGCAGTACAGGCAGTTGGTCACAATGGTGCTATATTAGTAACAAAAAAATCAATTATTTCTCTTTGTTGATTCATTCCATTTGACTCATCTCTGTGCAAGAAGTTCAGTTCTGGCTTAATACACCAGTGAGTCACTCCACATCTCCCTGTCCTCTTCATTCTGTTTGTGCTTCTCTCTGGATGGTGTTTGTTTTAGCAGCCACAGTGATGCAGTGTGTTTGCTGGCTGTAGGCAGAGGAATTCCAAGCAGGCATGGCAGTTTGTTTGGTTTCAGCCCTTTCCCTATCACCAAGGTTCTGAGTATTTGACAGACACACTTGTCAAATGACCTCTACTGCTGCTTGTCCTACGTCACTTGCACTGGAGCAGAAACTTCTTGATTTGGGACAATCTGCTGAATGTGATTCTTATTCTTCTGCATCATTTGACTGTCAGGTTTTTTGTCTACATTATTTTGCCAGACAGAGCCATGAAAACATCTTGTCATAACTTTGCCTTGTATACAGATTGGCCTTTGTCTCTTACACAGAAACTTTGACTGCTCAAGGTGTGTAGCTTTGTACCCCCACAGCCAACTGGAGAGATTAATTTATCTTTTCCTCCTTGTCCAGAGGTATAGAGGTTTAATCGCTGTGATGGGAAGGCCTAGAATTGGCTTTAGAAGCTGAAATTTGATGATATGTGGGACAAAAATGTAGTAGGTCTGAGCTGTACTTCCTGTAGATAACCTGTCTGAGCTGGTGTGGGACAGCTAGAACTGATTACCAGCCAGACTTGGGAAAACCTGGGATAAATCTGTCCATGGGGAAACAAGAAAAAGCCAGCAACACAATTCCAAGGTTGATTTCCACTCCATACCCTTCAGTTTCTCCTGGTGATTGCTGCTGTAAGAAAACAGTTGAGCACAAGGTGCTTTACACTAATGTGGTTCAAGCTTATAGTTCTGCATTAAATATGTTACAGTCTCAAGGCTGGGTAAAACTATTATGGATTAAGGAGTTTTAAAAAGTATTTTGGATATAGCAAATACTAACAGTAGACTCTCTTATTTTATCTGTCTTGTTATTTTATTCATAATTATTTATATCAAGATAGCAGGTGGCCCTCCAAGGCTTCATTGTGGGAGTCACTGCATAAACAAACAAGAAAAACTCCCAGTCAGTTGATATCCTGTCTGATTTTGCTTGTACATGCTGTTCATCACTATGTTAAGACTACGGGTTGTGCCAACAGCTCAACATTTCCAACATAATGTATATGAAAAAGCTGAGACCTGGGCCACACACATCATTATTCATCTCTTTAATTATTGTTATACTGGTGTGTGCTGCTGCATTCATGTAAGTGTACAGGTGCCAAGATATTCAGTGGTCCATGGCATCCTGTTCCCATGCTACAGCACATTGGTATCTTTGTGGCTGTTGTAGTTTCGCTGCAGGAATTCAGCCCTACAACAGCCACTCACTCACTCCCCCTGAAGGGATTGGGAGGGAGAATTGGAAGGGTAAAAGTGAGAAAACTCATGGATTGAGACAAAGACAGTTTAATAGGTAAAGCAAAAACTGCACATGCAAACAGATCCAAACAAGGAATTCATTTCCCACTTCTCAAGGGCAGGCAGGTATTCAGCATCCGCAAGACAGCAGGGCTCTATCATGTGTAATAGTGACCTGGGAACACAGACTTCATCATTCTAAATGTTCCCCCTTTTCTCCTTCTCCCCCAGCTTTATATGCTGAACAAGAGGCCATATGGACTGGGATATCCCTTGGGTCAGCTGGGATCAGGTATCCCAGTGAGTCCCTTCTCAGCTCCTTGTGCCCCCCCCAGTCTCCTCACTGGTGGACTGAGGAGCTGAAAAGGCCTTGGCTCTATGTAAGCTGTTCAGTGTTAAGGGAACCATCTGTGAGTTCGCAGAACTGTTTCCAGCACAAATCCAAGCCACAACCCCATACCAGCTGCTATGACGAGAAATATCTCTACCTCAGCCCAGATCAGCAAGCTCTTAGAGGGAATTGTAGCACTCTTAGTCAGGGCAGGAAAACTTGGCTCTGCAGTCAAAGCCTCCTGATCTTGCTTTTTAACCATCTATCCAGAGCTAAGGCGGCATTCCAGCCTCAAAGTCTTGTGGTGGTTGTTTCTTTTGGCCTCTGAGTTTCAAGGATCTGGTGTTAATTAGTGAATTAAATGTTTGACTTTTATTCATGATGAATTCATTTATGCTTTTTCATTCTCAGAAACATGTAACTGTGGGCTTCTGCTGGAGCTTCCAGGTATCACTCACTTAACAACGCAGTTCTGATCCACACAGCAGTTCTGATGCTCTGATTTAGGATGGAGACATCATAGTAATCATCAAGCTCTGTGTGTGTGTGTGAAAATAGAGACCTGACGGGGTGCAGAGGAATTGTTTAGTCATTCACTCTAGCAGTCAAACTGCTTTCCAGCATCTCAGTTTAGTGAAAAGAATGGTTTAGAAGTTGAAATTTCATTGGTTTCCTTCAAATTTCAAATTGTTGTATGACAGTCCTATTGCGTCCTTTCTTGTGGACCTTACAGAATGTCTGTCCCCATCTGATTCCCTCCTTGCTCCTCCTTCATTGCCTACATTTCTCTACCCCATCCTGCAGTCTTTGTTGTCTTTAGTGTCATGTCCTGGGTTTTCCTACTGTCATGTACCATCTTTGTTCCCTGATGCTGCTGTGCCACCACCTTCAAAACACAATCAAATACAGCTTGATACTTCATTGGTGCAAAACAGAATTAACTCAGACAATCTTATTTTAGATGATCCTGTTTTAGAGAGGTATTTGTGTCTGGAATCCCAGAGAAGTAGGATCCCTTTTTAGCAGTTGCTCATACTGAAGTGAAAGGTCAGTAGTTGCCCTTGGGACAGAAATGGCTCAGGAATAACTTTGAGCACATGGATGATCTCTCTTGGCTCCAAGAGTTCTCCATGTGCTTCAAGACCAATTGTACTTCATGAGCTGCCTAATGTGAGGCTCTAGAGAGAGCAGCCAGGAGAGCAGAGCAGGGACAGCAGGAGGTTTCCTTTAGAGTAAAAGAAGGGAGGCCTTCCAACTTCACACACAGCTACAGAAAAACTCCTCTGCAAGCACGGAGGCCACCTGAGGCTTTCCTTGATCAGGAGCCAAGAAAGGGGCTGAGTTACAGAGATACCCACAGGCAGTGGGAACTCAGGGGATTTAGCCAGACAGACACAGTATGTTTCAGCCTAGGAAGGAGCTGGCCTTGGTTTTTTTTTTTTTTGTGTGTGTTTGCACAGGCAATAGATTTTGCCCCAAATAGGTTTAGGGACTTCACATGAAGAGAGATTTCCTGAGCTTCCTGCCAAAGGCAGCTTCTGAGACCACAAAGCCTGTGTTTTATTTGCTCTCTTATAGCAAAAAGATGGCTCACTGCTTTTACGATGTTTTGATCTTCAGAGTGAAAATTTGTAACACAATTCATCCTGGAAATTTCTGTTAGGCTCTTCTTTTTTTCAGTGCACTTTAAATTCTTGGCCATTAAATATCTTTATTATCTCTTTGAAGAGAAGTGTCCTGGGAAGTTTGATCTATCTGAAGATTTTTTTTATTTTTTTCCCAGCCTTAAGCTGCTCTTCAACCCAAAATTGAGGGATAAGTGACCGTTTTGCAAAAACCTTGACAAAAGAAAGCTTTAGACATAGCCTAAAGTTCCATGTTTCCATTCTGGCATTCAGTTCTCTATTGTTTGAGCCTCATTTCCCCTGCAATAGTCAGACAGCTTAATTTGGTAAAAATGCCTCCAGACCCTTTCTTTAACATTTTGTGAGAATAACGTCTTGGAAATCACTGTGACTCAAATACAGGGGCATGGCAGATATGCAGGCTACTCTTGTGAAATGTCATGGTTTTTTTGTTATTTATGTTCTATATAGTGGTGTTGGTATTGTCAGTGGGTATGGATCCAGAATGCTGGTCTCCTGTAGCAGAGGTGTTACTTAGCTCTTCCACAGGCTTGTTAAGTTTTCCAGGTGTTCAGTGTGACCATTTGGATTCCACAGGTAAAGAAAGTCTAGGCTGAGTGATAAATAACTTGGCTTCTTTCAGAAATCTGGTAATTTGTCCTGTTATCCAGTGACAGAGACAGGAAAATCAGCCAATTCACCCAAGTCCCAGCCCAGTAGTCTCTATCTGCTAGAATATGTTGAAAAGACAAGCTCTGTCTCATAGATTTTACTGTCTAAACTAATAATTGTCACCTTTATGGTTTGCAGGTATTGGCAATTTGCGTTCTCCTGTAGAGCATGTTGAAGCCAGCTGATGGCAAACTCCTTTCCTTAGCCACCTTTTGCTGACCCCTGCAAAGCAGCCCATGGACTTCCAGGGCTCTGCACACCACAAGTCAGATCTCAGTCATCTAACTGTATGCTTGAAGGCCATAGATGAAACAAAATTAATTAGGAGTTTGAACAGGGGGTAAAAAGCACACACACAAGCTAGAAAACTCCACCAGATCTTGGGTGGAAGATTACTTTTATTTGTTGAATTTGCCACTTGAAGAGGCAGAGGCAGTAACTGGACTTGTATTCCCATACTTGACTCTCTGACATCTTGACTGTGCTAGCATGAGGCATGTCTGCTGGTCAGTGATAGTGGCTTGACATTTCCTGTTGCTTTGCTCTTGAAACCATTTCCAAATGCAGTAGAGCATTCTGGGCGTAGCTCCCTAAGTGGCAAAGGCAGCCTTGTTTATACATGCTTGTTGATTTTCAAATGCATATTCCCTCTCCTTCCCAACTTCTTCAAATGTATCCCTGTCAAGTGGATCTGAGTGTCTCCTACTGCTGGCAGTGTACTGGCTCCTTAGCACGGCTGCTGGAAGACTCTCCTGTTTCTTTTACTTCTTTTTAGGAAGAGTGGGAGAAGATCCTCCTTCCAGCTGTTTCCTGAAATTTCCCCAGTGTGGTAGTGTGAAGAAAAAGAATTACTACATGGGAAAAACACCAACTTACTCCTATACTAGTGCCAAATGGTGGAATTCAACTGTGTTATTTAATGTACATTCCTCTAAAATGGAGGCAGTCTGGCCCCAAAATCTTGGCTGAACTCTTGCATAGTTTAGATCATGATTGTGTTAGTGCCAGTCTTGTTTTGAACAAAGTTCTGTCACATTTCTTTTCATTGATGCTGACCAGAAAATGCACTGGAAAAACTGTGTGATAAATTATTGCCAGGGATGGGCTGTCCAGAAACATTTTCCTGGGCTTTTGGCAAACAGGTAGATATTTGCTTTACAGTCTGAGCAGATACAAACTTGAAACTGAGATCTTCCACTGACAGCAGCTACATAAGTTCATGCTAATAAGCACAGTGGAATAATTAGGTGTTTGAGGGCAGCTTGAAATGCCCATGTCCAAACCAGGTTAATCTGTCTGGTGTAGGTGCCAAGTGTTCCAAAGCTCTGCTGGGTGGGACTTCAGTTTGGCCACTCAAGCTGAGTACAAACTAACAGCTGCCCTGCTACTGGTACTGCCTCAGGTTTGCAGTAGCACAGGTGTGTCCCCACGTGCAGGGAGACTCTTCTGCAGTGCTACAGCAACAAATGGCATGAGTGCTGGGAGGGAGGGAGCCTGTGGAGATGGGGCAGCGTGCAGGGAACACAGGCATTGACTCTCTCAGTTCCTGGACTGGTAAGAGGGCTTATGAATTTGTCTTATTTACCCTTCCCCCTTCTTATCCTCTTGGCTTCTCACACAATCACAGACTGAGTCTGTGTGACTGTATGAAAGGCATTTCCTCCTCTTGCTTTTTTTTTTTAAAGTGGCTTCAGCCCACCAGCTGCTTTCCATTAGTGTTACACACACACACACTAGGAGGGCAGCACATAACACTTCAAGCATTGCTGAACAGCAGAAATCCTTCAGAATTGCTGTCAGACAGAGGCTTCTCAAAGGAGATTGTAGGTAGAAAGAGTTCAGCACACTAGGACCTGTCTTCTGGTGAGCCTTTGTGGAGAAGCCAAGGTGTGGGGACAGAGGGGGGTGATGGGGTGTTCTCTGAATGCAAAGTGTGAAAGCTGTGAACAGATCTCTCCATGTTAACAGTTATTTGCTCTGGGTATCTCATCAAAGGTAGGACCTGAATGTTTGTTGCTATGGGGAATTAGGACCCCCTGCTTGATTCCAGGAGAGTATTTTATTAAGTATTATCTACATGCCTATCCAGGCTTCCTGATGGATACTGTTGCTGTGCTATTTGTGATCCTTGGAAAAGGACCTTAAACTTACTTAAACTATCCCTCCTTCAATGAAAATTCCAAGAACAATGTTCATTAACTTTGCAAACTCTTCCCCTTGCTGTTATCGGTGGAGGCAGTAGCAAGAATCCTGATGTAAACTGCTATTTGTCCTGTTCTCTTATGCCTGCATAAAGTAGTTATGGGAGGGACCCCATGGGAAATTCAGTCTGGAGGCTGGCAAAAAAACCTGGGAATTTCATCCTAGAAACACTACACTCCTGAACAGCACAATGGGATCAGCTGGGCAAGGTCAGGTCCTGGTTCCTGCTGTCATGTTGATTTCAACAAAGTTGTTTGTGGAATCCCGCACTGTTCAGCACAATCCATGACCGTGGGCCTTGAAGTGCAGCTCACTCATCTCATTGCATGGAGAGCAAAGGGAACTTTGATGGTTGTGTTTCCGATATGCTCAAGGGATGTGAAAATTGAACAGAAATCTTGCTGACTTTGCTATTGCTCTATGTTTGACTCTGAAATCCTGTTCTGTGGAGTTACAGAGGGTAAGCTTTACTTCACTTGTTGGATTAAAAAGTTCATTGATAGTAACTTTGTTGGGTGATCAGAGAGGAAAGACATCAACCACATTTTATCAGAACAAAGTTCTCTAATGTGCTTTAATAAGAGAGAATAAAATTTAACCCGTCAGTCACCTTTTGCTGCAGACTGTAATTTGAATATTAAATCATACTACATTCTGTGTTTTTTTATTTGGTTCGCAGGAGAAATAGAAGGGCTTTCTCTGAGGTCCTGCAGTAGTTTGAAGCATGTTCTGGGGAAAGCTGGCTGCAGGGCTGGGCCTAGAGGACACAAATGAGGGGAGTACATTTCCCTATGCTGATCCAGCTTCTGGGAAAAGTGTGTGTCCTGAAATCTGGAGCATAAGCTTGATTTCAAATAATTTTTGTAGCATGAAGGAAATTGATCTTAAATAGCTCCAGGCAAAAATTTCACCTCTTTCTCTTGGCTGCTTGCCATTGTCTGTCTTCTGTAGGCTATGATGATCCTGACTGCAGTGCCTCACATTCTTGAGTCTTTATTTCCTCAAGCATGTATTTAATAGGAAAGAGGCTGTTCAGGGCTCAGCACCTCTTTTGATCTCTCTGTCATAAGGCCTTCTGGAATGCTTATACAGAACCATGGGACTGAAGCAGAAGAAACACTAAAGGTGGGGTAGGGCTTGCTTGCTGTGCAGTCTCCAAGTCTCCAGCTCCCTTGGAGAGACAGCAAAGAGGCTGTGTCCCTTTTCTGAGGCTGAGCAGAAAGTGTTTGTCTTGGGCCTTTGTTAAAAGCAGGAAACTTGAGTCCTGTGCAGTGTTAACTTCCCAGGAGGCATTAAATACACAAACCAGTCAGTGAAAGGGAATTGTCTTTTCTTCGTTTAGCATTATCCTACCCCCCATGTACATGTTAAGTCATGTGTTCAGCCGGGAAAAGTGAATGGTCAGAACACCATCCTGGAACTTTATTTCTTCTGCCCTATCACTGCCCTCCCATAGAGCACTCCAAATATTTGTCCAGTTGCCTCAGTTAGTAAAGGAGAGACAAGGGCATTTTCTCCTGTTCCTGGAGATTTCTTTTTTCTCTTCAGGCTCATTAGTTCCTGTAATGAGTTGAAGTGCTCCAAGTGAATGCAACACAGTAGGGTTATCAATGGGAATTTTGTATGGGATAGCAGGGAGCCTAGATCTAACCCACCAAACCAAGTGAGGGTAGTGATGATTGCTAACTAAGTCCTGCTGTCTGCTTTGAAAGCAAAGCAAGCCCCTGCAACTTTTAAGGAGTTTTATTGCTCTAAGGTACACCACAACAGTGCAAATAAGGTCCAAATCACATCAGTTTTATTTTTGTGATTGCACCTATATAAGAAGCCAGTCTTTGCAAATAATTACTTAATTCATAGCAGTGATAATCCAGCCCATTGCCCTGTGCAAGGATTGGTGCACACCATGCTTTCAGTAAGTTTTCAGAGTTTTCCATGACCTGTGCAGGAATTGGTGCAGTGGACTCACTTGGCAGGGCCAGCTCTGGTTTTTGAGGGGTCCAGCAGAGGTTCAGCAGAGATTGTTTGCCCTGTACCTCTGCAGCAAGAGGCCTGTGCTTATGCAGGAATAACAAATGCTGTTCGAGAGTGGATTAAGAACATGATTAGAAACTTGTGGAATGGAGAAATGTGCCCACTGTTCCACTTCTAGTGAGAAGCAAACAGTAGGTGTGACTTGAGAACTCTACTGTCTTGACTGGCCATGTTTGCCCCTGCCCCCCCACTGAGGAGACAGTTTCCTCCATTCCTCTGGAAGCTCCTTCTCATAGATGTCCTGTAGCACCTGAAGAATACCAGAAATACTGCTCTAAAAGGCCGTTTATTTAACTTGATATTTCTATCACTGAAAAAATCAATACACATACAGTGTTTAAAACTTTGTCTCTAATGGTGTAATGCTCTGGGAGAGCTCCCAGAGTGCCAGATGATTGAATTGGATATATATGGTATTGGTACATCCTGACACTGTGTCTGTCTGCTGTCATTAAGGCCTGGAAGTGGTGAATGTCTGAAGGTTTGATTGGTTAATGCCTGTGCACTCACATGTGTTTGTATTGATGGGGTTTTGTCCTCTTTTTCTCCATTACATTGACCCTCAGGGTAGGATTTGCTGCTCACAACATTTGCTGGCTGCTCTCTGTAAAGTGCAACTCACTGCCACCAGAATTTGAAGTCATCTAATTGTTAACTTTCCTCCAGGTATCAGGTCATAAAGTTTTTAATGATGGAAGTTCCATTTTGCTGTAAATATATGATTTTTCTTGTAGTTCAAATGGTTGCTTACTTAAAGCTTGGTATAATCTGTGATATTCAGTTCACTAGAAAAAGGTGATACTGTGATGAGGTGTACAAAGGCACCAAAGCATTAGGTCCTTTGTAATTGACACTTGAGCTCCACGTGCCCCAGAAAGCTCGGCTATAAAATCGAGTTAACGCTGGAGCTGATTTGACTGAAGAAACTGCCTCAGAGCTGAACTGCTTTGCAGTTATAGTTCTACTTGTATCAAAGATACACCAACTGGAAATATATACTTGCAGTTACAATAATCACTGCAGTTAGAATATCCTCAGTGCCTGGAAGGATTCTGAGTGAGCAGCTGAGATGACTGGGTGATTTAAATAAATGTTGAACTGGTGCAAAAAAAGCTGGATCTGAAGACAGCAATTTGCTCTTGCTTTGGTTTAATAGAAGGTGGGTCAAGCAGGAGTTAGAGGTCTAAATGAGCTAAATGCCAGGTCCACTCACATAATGTGAAAATAAGCTCAAATCTGGCGACTTGCCAGTCTGTCCTTGTAAATTTGTTGAATGCTTTCTTGGTGTTTTATTTCAAATCCGTTTCTCTTTCCCCTCAAGAAAAATCTAACACAATATGTATGGAATATAAAGTTGAGAAGAAAAATTGGAACCAAATTTCTTTTAATACAGAGAGTCTATGACAAAGTCTACTGACGACTTCTTTATTGAAAATATGTCGGAAATGCAAACTTCTACAGGGACTTCTTCAGGGATAGATGATGAGTCGTGGGTGAAAAGGGCTGAAAGTTGAATCGTTATGATCACCCAAAAGGAAAAGATCTTGGAGGTCTTGTTATTTGCTGCTTCTCAATATTGTTTGACAACTGTTTCAAAAACAACCTCAGTGCATGTTAGTTAGGAAAGGTATAATCAGTCCTTGTTGCTGCAGTGACTTTTTCACTGCTTTTTAGGAAGCTGAGGTGAGATTATTTGGAATTACAGTGTGTTAATGCTCTCCTATGTTCAGTGCTAACAGCTGATGTTAGACTGCACTTTGCCTCTCCTTTCTATCTGCCCTTTCCCTACCCACAGTTCAGCAACTTAACAGATTGCACTTCTGCGTGGCTCATACAGGGAAAGCTCACTCCACAGCCTGTCTGTCCACAGGAGCCCTGTCTCTTTTTCTCCCAGGGCTGCTCTTTTCTTTTTTCTGACGGACATTTCCATCATTTCTGCCTCTGAGTCTGTGCACCTTATCTTTTACAGTTATCTGAGAATTTGGCCTTGTAGGAAAGTCCCAGTGCTTTTGGGCATGACAGATTATAGAACATGTGGTTGATACAGCAGAAATAGATTAGTTTAGTGATTGGCCAAATTAGTATAGAATTACAGTCTTCCTTGCTGTTGAGATACTTGACTTGGAAGTATTGTTACACTTCTTTGAGGTGGAAATTTGTTAGATGAGATCTATGCAGAAGAGGGAGCAGAATTTGCTTTTGTGTAATTTCATTTGTATTTAAAGATTTCTTACTCTTCAAGTCCTGACACAATATATTGGAACTGCTAATTATATAAAACTATCATATCTTCCATAACCAAGGACAGTATTTATGAGCTGCCCTGTCAAATTTCCATTGTTGCTTGACATTTGTACTGTAACTTTTGTGGTCTCCTGCTTAATTCCTTTGTCTCTGACAGACACCCATTTAGGAGTCTTGGAAAATGCAAAGTGGAGCCAGTTAACATTGAATGATCTTAAAACTAGGCTGAACTTTTGTTTTCATCGGGGAGGAAGATGATGCCATCAGCTAATTTGGTTGATCAATAGCCCTGCTGGCGATAAGGTTTCAGAGCCTGTGGTTAAAAGCTGATTGCACTGAATCCAGAATAAATTTGATCTATTGGTTTCCACAAATGTAGCATAGCCCAGAATGATGTTTCAGTGCTGATGCTTAACTGGTTTTAATAATGCTGACAGACTAGACTGGTGCCTGCTGTGAGGACACTGTTAAACATGAACCCTGGGCAGCAGAGCACTTACTTACATTTTTCACAGTAGCATGGAGCTGTCACTCTCCAGCAAAGGTTCATTATTCTAAGACTGGGAAGCATTGCAGTGTTTGCTGACCAAGTGTAATGACATCTTTCATGAGCGCAAACTTTGATTCTGGTCTCCTAAAAAGAAAGAGGTATGGGTAATAATTAGACTGGTTTGTTAGTTGTGGCTGGAGAAATTAGTGTTACTGAAAAATGAGGAAAAGTTCTATGGCCAAAGCACAGAAAACTGTGCAAGCCATGTTTGTGATAACAATTTGGGCATGTAGTTTCAGAAACGATCCATCCATGTTCATTCTTCGTGCTGGGTGGGACCATATTCTGTTGGGGTGATGGACTAAAATTTAACTGCTGCTTTCATCTCTCTTTCAGTGACTATATCATGGCTACGGGACCCACAGAGGTCACACAGTCACCTGGAACAGGAGAGACAGCTGAAGAGTGCACAGGTAAGCAGTCGTACCCAGAAAGTACAGCTGATTTGGAAGTCAAAATTAATTTTCTTCATGCAAAGGGGTCTGTAGTGACTTTTGTCTTGCAGTGTTGTTTTGTTTTTTGTAGAGTAAAAAGAACTCCGTGTGGCCTGATTAGCTGTCACTATTATGGGAAAGATTTTTTTAATGTGCAATAATAGAGCAACATATCCTGATGGGGGATTATTCTTTTTGATTCTGCTTGAAGAGCTGATTGTTGTGCCTGCTTTGGTAGATCCTGCAGAGGTGGGAGCTGAGCCTGTTAGGCAGCCTCTGTGGGAGCAGTATCAGTACCCCCACTGGAGCCTCATTTTCTGCTTCTGGCCACAGACAACCATTTGTTACCTATTCTTTAAATTAGTGGCATGGTCTGATGCAAACAGCTGTGAGGGAATGGAATGGTGGGCAAGAAAGGAAAATGTCTTACTTATGCCAGAGACTTGTCTACATTAAAGGATATTCCCTTTGCCAGTGTTCTGACTGTTCCTGAGGAAACAGAGAATAGCATCATGACTGAGGCATCTCAGAAGCAGTGGTTGTCATACCATTTGGTTTTTATTTTTTTTCTTTGGTTAATGTCTTGCATTCATCTTAAATGTTTGTGTTTAAAAGGTTATCTTGGTTTATCCTTTAGAAATATATTTGCCACCATCAAAATATTATTAGAAGAGTGAAGCAAATGGTAAAGTGGCTATTACTTGAACTCTGCCTGGCAGAGGGATGGAGGTGAAAAAAGAGTAATGATGGATGCTCAGTAATGACTGGCTTCTTAAATTTCTAATCTAGTTTGTCACACAGCCTGGTGCTATCCCCTGGTGAGCTTGTGTGAAACCTGTGCAGAAAATGTTTTACTCAAATTCAGTGGAAAATTCACAAAATGGATCAAATTCTGACCTGAGTGACAGGAAAAGCAGGAGATAGCTCTTATTCTGAAGTGTTGGCTCTAAAACTACCAGGAGTGTTTCTGTATCTAAATGAACAAAAATTTTAAATACTTAAAGGCTGCTGAGCTATTGCCAAGGTATTCAAGAGACACTTGACTGGACCAGGATAAAGCCATTTTAGGATTTGGTTTACTTCCGATATAATGAAGGATTTTCTCACCTCTTCCTCTTCATAACTTTAATTGGCTTGTGATCTAAAGGCTTGAGGAGGGGAAAATCCTCAGCTTTCAGAGTCCAGTCAATTAAATTAATTTCTTGAGCTTTGCCTTGTTCTCTGACTGGTAGCAGAGGCTTTCCAGTGCGTGCTGCTCCTTTGTGATGGCAGTAACCAGGCCGCTGACCAAAGGCTGTCAGCACCCAATGTCTCCCTTGCTGAATTCTATGATTTTAAAGTCTGTCTGGCAATATCAGGTATTTTTTTAATGAAGCTAGAATAATGGTATTCTGTGTGTGCTGAGTTTTGTGTTTTCATGTGTTTTTATTGTTGGAAGTATCTAGTCCCTGGATTTGAGGGAAAAATAAATAGAAAATCTATCCTGACTCCATCTTAGGAAGTCAGAGACCATAGAAGATCCCCAAATTAACTGCTTAATTTAGATAGTATCATGGAGCTCCCAAATCAGATGTTCCCTATGCTTTTTACTGTCTCAGTTTTTCACTGGAAGAAAAATTTCTTTTCTATCTTGTTATAGGAAAGAACAATTCAAAGAGCAGAAAGTCATATGTTAATTCCCTGTGCATGGGAGACACAATGAAATAGGCAGTACACAAAGAGTAAAAAATACAGAATATACAGAGAAAGCAAAATGCTTATTCCTGCTCCTTTTATGTTATAGTTGGCTGAATAATAGTTAGCATAAGAAACTAATGTTTGGAAAGGCTTTTGCTTTTCAGGGAAATAACCTTTAAATTTAATATTTTATTTTTAATCCTGTAAAATTTAAGATTGATAACCATAAAAACTAACAAATCATGAATCATTGCTCCTCCGTGGATGAAAGAGAAATAGCCATAGTTGTCTGAGCTTGGATTTTTGTTATGCAATGAAATTTTTCCATTTTAAGTTATAAGATCCTCTTGTATATTATTAGTTCAAGTACCATAGAGCAATCTACTAATTTAGTGCACTGAAATGTAGGCACCTTTAACTCAAATGTGGCAAACTTTTAATGGTGTGCAACACCATTATGTCTGTTCACAGCAGAAGGAAAATATGAATACTGTCTGAACGATGCATTTTTTGCCAAATGCTCTCACATGAAGCAGCCCCACAGTTTTCATCTGCATCCAGCACTAAGTGTCTAGTAGAGTTTTTATCTTTTTCAATTTAATATTATGGCAAGTGTCAGTCTCTGGAGCTGCAGGGAAACTTGCTGTTTTCTCATTCATCTGAAACAGCCGAAGGCTTGTGGCTGAGCAGAGCATGGCTGAAGAGGAGTTATTGCTGGGGGGGATGTACCCTGCACATCAAATAAATTAGAGGCTAGAGAAGGCACTGAAGTAACTGATGTGTCTGCATTAGAGGACTCTCTGTTGCACAATGATACCCAAGTGTTGCCCCATGCCAGCTGAGCTTTGGTCATTGGCAGTACTTGCAAAACCTTTCTATGGACTCCATTCTAAAGTTAGCACCACTTCTGATCTAGACAAGTATTTGGAGTACTACCTTGGCAATGTTAGCCTTTGTGTTAAGACTTATGTCTGTTTCTCTTAAATGTCCTTAAGGTTCACTTATTTTTTGTTACTGTATTGTGGGTTTTTGGTTTCTTTTTTTTAACACTTGCCTGGTTCTCTGGAAATACCAGAACATCTAATTAAGCTCACCAGTAATACTTGCACTAAAATCCAGCTTGCTTTTTGTCTGTACCCCTGTCAGCTGACCAGTGTACATGACAATGTAATTGTTTCTCATTTAGACAGCTGTTGAGTTACAGAGCTCTTTGCCTGTATATCAGCTTGCCATTTTGTTCTTTGAGCCATTGGACTGTATTAGCAGGCAGTTGCTGAACTGATAATTTTGAGGAACTACTTTCATGAAACTTGTTAATATTTTGTTTTGTCTGTCTAAAATAAACCAGACCAGCTTTGACATGTTTCCTGGAAGAATACCATCCATGTTGTCCAATTGCTGATGTGAAAGACAGGAATGATCGGGAAGCATTTCTAAAGACTCTCTAAAGCACACTCAGCATCCCTGTTTTCTTTGAAACACTCTGTGGTCTGCACTTGCTGTCTTCTCTTAGCAGCTCTCACTATGGGTGCAGCATGGAGTTCACTGAGACCTATAAGAGTCTTATCAAATCCCAAAACCTTGGGATCAGCTCTGTAGCCTGGTCCAGGCAATGTAATATGTATGTTTTCTGGGACTATCTCTTTCACTGACTGCCTGATGAGCAGCAGTGGAGGATGAAAAGGCCTTCCACTGACAAACCCTCTGTAAGAGTGCCACATCCCATTATTATTCAGATGAGTGGGACTGCAGTGATAGTTTTGCTCTACATGGTTTGAAAGAGAGTTTGGTCTCAGAGACAGCCCAAGTCCCTTGGAAGGCAACATGCTGGACTTTGCTGGCTGCTGCTGCTCTGACATGTCACCAGTCCCCCGGACACTGCATCAGTGTCCTGGCATGTCCTGGTGCATGGTGCTGGCACTGTCCTGGAGAGCAGGGAGGAGACAGGGTGAGTAGATCTCACTATCATTGTTTATTTCTCAAAGTGGCCACTGTCTGGTGCAGCTGTGCAGTGGCACAGGCTCAGCCCAGATCAGGCCCGTTGGCACAGATCCCTACACGTACAGGGCATGCACTGAGACACAGCATCGACCACTAAATCATTACTGGGAGAAGACAATAATTGTGTTGAAATAATGCTTTTCTTATGAAAGAATCCTCCAGCTGTGGTCATTTATTATGCCAATTGCTGTAAAGTATTAATTGAACAAAGAATTTGGCTCAGATATGCAATGATGTTATTGCTCTGCGTATGTATTTAAGTCAGTCCCAGGGGTCTTAGTACAATAGTTTGGCCCAACCCACTCCAAAGTGATCCCTCAATGTCACATTCACAAAATACAGTACTTGTGTGCTGAAAGAAAATATACCTGAGAATGTTAAGGTATCTTAGATTATTAAAAAGTAAATATCAGTGAAGTTTCATATGTTTTTTTTTGTTCTTTTTGTATTTTTGTTTGGACAGTGGAAAATCTGCAACCAAATTAACAGTTTTCTATTTGTGTTCTTTGGGCTGCTGTGCTTGGGACTGTTGTGTCCTGTGGGGCAGTCGACTTAATTTAAATGTGCTCCATTGTCCTTGGAAGAGTTGCTTTTATTTTGGGAAAGTGGTTTAATGTGGAAACAGATATTCTGATTTTAGAGTTTATAAATTATTTTGCCCATTTCAATTATTTTATCAAATTTGAATGTCCTACAGGTGTTGTCTCCTTACAGTACTGAGTAAAGAGAAAGCAAAACTAAACCAAGCTAAGTTAAAGACACTGACAGCAATTTTTTCATTGAAAACACAGTGAATATCATCGGTGTTCAGTTGTAGGTAGATACCTTCTCTATACAAGGGACATTTTTGCGTAAACTGGAACTTAAGTAGGCACCACTATTGTCAGCTTAATGCCAGTGTTGCTTTATAGGCAGCAAATGTAAGAACTGCAGCTTCATCTTTCACTGGACTCCAGCACTGAATTATTTAAAAGGAGCTGACTAAAACTGAATGGGCAGCTCTGTCTTCGAGACTTTCTCCAAAACTTAAGAGATAACATTTTCCAAGCTAGGCAATACCATCAACTTTCATAAATTTTCATTTCTCTCATCTTGCAGGAAAGAAAAAATCCAAATTTCAGACTTTCAAGAACTTCTTTTCCAAGAAGAAAAGGAAAGAACCTCCACCTCCCAGGGGGGAAAGTAATTTAAAACCTTGCCAGTCCAGCAGCGATGTCAGCATCGCTGTGCTCAACACCACTGCACTTCATTCACCGAAGGAGGCTGGGTAAGCTGGCCGGGAAGGAAAATAAATAAATAAAAGCAGACCTCTCACAGCAGTGGGATGAAAGCATGAGTTGGCCCCTTAGGAGCAACCTCTGTCCAAGTTTGTGCAAAACAAGCCCTAATGCTGATGAAGGAATTTCAGGAATTTCCTCTTTCTTTGCTAGTGCTGGAAAAGTCAGCCTGGAGAGGAGGGGGAGGGCAGCCAGGGGCAGGAGTGATCCAGCCTTTTAGTCTAAAACTGCAGATAGCCCAGATTGTTTTGATTGGTTTTAGTGTTTGAAATCTGTCTTGGAAGGCCTGATTAGCAGCAATTGTACAAGAGGATGATGACTGAGTGATGCTAGTACAGAGAATACCTGTGAAGTTGAGTTGCTTTTTTAGCACCAGTGGTGCCCTCTGTCAGGGCTGCATTAATGAGAAAGAAGTATTCTCGTGTATTTTCAGTATGTGATTGCTTCTTTAACTTTCTTACCTAGCCATTTAGTCATAGATAACAACTGAAGGCCTCTGGTTTTGTGTCACCATCCCGGGAGGGCTGTGCGTGTGGGTGAGATTTACAAGTCCATAAGGTGTGTCCAGAGCAATTCTCAGATCCCAGACTGATGTTAGATCAAAACCTTGTTCTTTTTTTCAGTCAGTGTGGTACAGGCAAACAGCCTGCACTACTAACACTGCTTCACTGATAATCTTAGACCAGTAAACTACACAACACCTCCTTTGCAAATCTCTGACTGAATCTGGGCTCGGACAACCCAGATTCATGATTGTGGAATGGTATCAAGTAACCTGTAATCTTGCTGTTTTCCAGCTCCCCACCCTCCTCATCCTCCCCTGTTAGCCACTAAGCCAGGCCTCGCTTTGGATTACTCTGTACCTCTGGTTGTGGAGCTGCAGACTAACAAAGTGTGACAAAACACTGGCCACGTCCAATGTTTTGGAGTGTTTTGTTGAAGGGGGCACTTGATGGGGATGTGACACTGGCAGAGAACAGATGACTAGAGTGGGACATGACTTCAATCAGCATTACTGCCAGGTGCTCTGTATCCTCAAATAGGGCATACAGTGGAGCTGGACACTGCATTTCTTCTGGTGGAAAACTTACATATGTTATTTTCTCATGGGTGCTGGTTCCTCCTTGCCCCACCTTTCCCCACTCACTCTGTTTTGTTTATGCAACTGCATCATGAAAATAATCTGGGAATGAAACAACAATCTCTTTATTTTGTTTGCTAGCATAACAGCAAGAGAGTAAGTGACCACACAACCAGTCTCCTGGGGTAAGGAGAATTGGAGTAACTTAGTCAGCCCAGTCCAAAAAGCTTAGGGACGGCTGAGTTCACCCCATCAGCACATAGGAGGGATCTGGCTTAAAAGTAGCATCTGCTCCAGAGGCACAGAGGGTGGGAGCTCCTTCTCTTGCCTTTAACCAAGTATTTCAAGTTCAATTGCTGTTTACCTCAGTGCTATCCTCCAGTGATTATGAACTGTTTGTGCTACCTGAAAACCCTATCATGTCCAGATCCTGCATTGCATAAGCAGACTTTATAAGTACCTGTACTGAACTACATAATCCTTTGGAAAACCTGATCCTGCAAACCAGTGGAAATACAGCTTGTGAAGGGTTTATAGCAGGACCCTGAGCTTTGCAATTTCTAGCCTGCAGAATATAAAAAACAGTTCTAGAGCAATGTTGCTGTTTGCTTGTTCTTGAGGCTGAAGCATTGGTTTTCTTTTTTTCTTCTTTAAAAAAAAAAAAACGAAACCAAAGCTGCTCTGTCACTCCCCTCCTCAGCTGGACATGGGAGAGAAAATATAATTAAAGGCTTATGGATCAAGATATGGACAGGGAGAGATCACTCACCATTACCGCCACTTTTCGTCCCCTCATTTCAAACACTTAAACAGGAGTGGGGTTACAGCAACAGGAAATGGAAGATAGCACATATCAGGATGGGTTTAGGAGCTGCTTTACTGCTGCCTGTAGAATCCCACCATTTCCTCAGTCATGGCAGCTCAAGTGTTGATACACATAAATGAATTGAGCATTTGTATAGGAAAGACAGTGTAGAAATACAGTGGTTAAAACATCTGCGCTTTTGGTAGTGCATCTTTAGCTTCAGTGCAAATATAAATACAATGTTTGGAATTACACAAAAATGCAGATTTTCACATAAGCGACTCATGTTGACTAAAGCTGCAGTTAATTCTGTATTTAATCCAATGCTCTTTTTGTGTCTGCCAGAAGAAAATACAGTAATTCTCTAGCAGACATATATGATACATATGCAGAAAGAGGAAGAAAGAAACAGATCTTATACTGGTAGTCTCAAGGACAAGGAAACCTTGGCTTCTATTGCTAAAGAATTCCAAATAAAGGAAGAGGAAATCCCCAGTTAGGAAGGTTAATACATCCTAATGTACATGCATTTTTTGCAGTAAATAGAATATGCCAACTAGCAATGAATATATGTTACAGTAAATAAAAGTTGTATGACTGTTTTTCTGAATGCAGTAAAATTATGTTTTGCCCATATGGAGTATCTTTGATGCTGAAAAGGACTATAAAATCAAGCATGCAAAAGGATGGGATGGCTTCATTAACTCTAATGATGAAATAAGGCAAGTGCCTTGCTTGTGTGTAGAACTGCTGCCCTGCAGATTAACACAGACATTAACCATGACTTCAAATGGCAGGAGGCACAAGCTCTGACCTGTGTTGTGAGAGAAAGAGCTCAGATTGTCTTTGACATAACACAAGCTTAGAGCAAAATTATTTTGCCCTACTGTGAGACTCGATATAGCTGTAAACTGATTGACTATGCCTTTGTGGCAACAGGAGGGTAGTCAAGCAGCTAAAGAGATGTCTCTGGGGAAGTAAAGGAGGGAGATGCAGGTGGAAAAAGAGTAATTTTTGGGGGTTTTTTGCATGATGTATTTACTTTATGAAAGCTTAAGACCCTTCAGGGCTTTCTTCTAAATAGGGAATCTGTGGTTAGGCAAAGAGCAGAGAAATATTTGATTTCCTTGAAGAAGAGTTTTGACATCCTGGATTTTTCTTATAAGAGCTGTGTTCCTCATCAAACTTTCCAAGGCCAATGAGCATTGTCTTCACATCAGCTGAGCCAGGGAATCCTTGAGTTAACGGTCTCATGGCCAATAGCAAGAGAATATTCTCTGATGTTTTCCAACTATGATCAAATCCTGGTAGAGGCCATCCCTGTGGTCTTTTGGAAAAAGTAATGTACAGGTAGTGTCTGTCTGTGCTGACGGAACAAATGATTTGGAGTCTTCCTTGTCCTACCCAAGTGCAAAATCTGCCCCGCACAATTTAATAGCCCAAGATTAATAAGTCTCACTTGTTACAACTCAATTAATAGTTGTTTTGGGAACTCGTCATTGCTTCACTGAACAAAACACCCAGTGAGCACAGAAGCAGAGCAGGAATATCTTACCCGAGTTCTTTGACTTGGCCATGGATAGATATGTACATATGGACATGGACATTTGTCCCTCCTATGTTTCTTTAATATGCTTGGGATCAGGAGATGTTCAGGATACAGGTAAACACAACTGGTTTTATTGCTGGACATGAGAGGATTTTAATCGAGTTTGGTAATGTGGCAAAATTAAATTTTCTGTCCGCATTTGCCAGAAGCAGAAAAATAACCCACGATCTTTGGCAGATGTGACACACCCCAGGCTGCAAAGGTTGTATCCTGAATGTCTCATGCTAGGCACATTGCCACCCAAGGAGGACAGGAGAATTCTGTTGTCCCCCTCTGCACTGTAGACATTCCCCAGGGTGTGCATCCACCTAAATCCCAACATCAGACCTAATCACCCTGGGCTCCCTCTCCAGTCCACAGAGACTGATCTATGTGTTCAATGCAGATGCTGAGTACGTCTGAAAAGAGACATCTGCATTTGATCAGCATCCTGAAAAGTGTTTCTCCTCCCTTCACAGTATAAAAGAAGTCAGCAGTTACTACCTTACACAATTAACATGCACAGATCTGAAATAAGATGCATCCCACCCTGGAACTCTTTATGGTCCTTCTGCCCTGTTGAGATAGTGTGGGGAATGCACTCAGTGCACTGACCACTCTTTCTTCCTTTCTTCCCAGGCCCAAAAGAAGCATGGGAAACAAAGCCTTGTCCCATGACAGTGTCTTCATTTCTGAATCTGCACCAGGAAACGTGGCAGGTGACGTGTTGTCTCAGGAAAACAAACCTGGAAGAGTGAAAACTTTGCAGGTGAGAACATCAGCCCCTCATTCATGGTGCTGCTTTGCATGAGCTGTCTCCTAGGAAACAGTTTCTTGATTCCTTTGCTGTGTGCCTTAAGATTTTGCTGACTAAAGTGTCCAAAGCCAGATTTACTATATTTGGATTTATTCTGCCTCTTGGAAGCTGCATCTTTGAGCAGTCCTGGTGCTTTCAGCCTTGCTCAGATCCCATAGTGTGTGAGGGACATGAATCCAGTTCATGGACTCTTGGAAAATTTCCTCATTAAGTGTGTCCTCTTTCACTGGGATTTATATTCTTTACTTCATAGCTACTGCTTTTGGGTTAAGGCCATTTATTTATACTGTAGTGTGTCCCTTACACTGTTATTCTTTAAATATTATTTATGTCATTTTTTTTGGCAATTCTTGCTCTGATGTTTTCACTGTACATTCTATCACCAGTGACTGTGTAAGTGTGTGGGATGATGGATATGTCAGGGTGCTCTGATAGGTTTATTTATATGATTATTTTTCTGGTCTCTGCCAGCAAAGGATACTGTATTCTGCTGGGTCATTTCCTTCTTCCAAGGCTATACTAAACCCTTTTTGACAGATCCCTTATGAACTGTTGGTAATATTAATTGCATTTAAGTAACTGCCCAGCTTGGAACAGTGAGATAAAAGTTTAAGGTTTTTCCAGAGCCTGAATACAAATGGTTGATAAAGCAGCCAAAGGCCATTGAAATTCTTCCTTTGCTCAGTGTGAGCTTCATGTTGCAAACACAATTGCATCACATGGTAAGTAATAGAAGACACACAGAGGGACTTGTTCATCCATGAGACTGCAAAATAGGCTAAGCTGTTTTTTGTATAACAATAGAAGTAACAGAAGAAATCATATTTATATATGACAAAACTTTGTTGTGGTGAAAAAAGCTCTTTTCGTGCCATCTCCAGCCCACTTTGCCCTCTCCTTATCCATCCATCCATCATCCTGCGTGGTAATGTAATACTGCCAGCACTATTTTTGTACCTGTAAGAGACAGCCTTTTCCTATGAGCTTGGCTCTTGTCAGAATAAAAGCCAAGTACTAATAAAAGCCGTTGCTTTCTTAGCAATGTAAATTAACTTCTACCAGTAGAAGACAGACTGTAAATTCAATTTCTCCCACACCACTTTGCTGTCTGCATGTAATAAATTTAATAAATCTAAGACAGGAAGTTGTGAAAAGAGACCAAAGCAAAAGTGAATTTCTGCCTTTTCCTTCCCATTAAGTGCACAAGCATGTTGTGTATCTTGTGTTGCACATGTATTGCAGTAAGGGCAAGAAATCTGTTTGAACTGAAGGGGGGTGGATTAAAGGATGACATTGTGCCACCCCATGTGCCTGTTGGATCTTCAGAGATTACATTGCACGTGAATCTTGCTGAATAAGAAGTGCAGCTATTTAGATCTCTTTTTACAGAGATATGAATGAATGAATTAATTAATAGCTTTCAGAAAAACACAGAATTAGGCCTAGAATGGCTAATAGGCTGTATGGTTTGGTAAGCAAAGAAACAGAAAAAACCCCAAGTCTGTATGTTTATCTTGGGAATAATCTGTTGAGATGTTTTCAGTTGAAGGACACAGTTTCTGCTCAAACCAACTTTCTATTCCAGCTTTGACACAGCTGACAGATTTAAGCCAAGAATTTTAGTAATGGTGTTTCCTGAGATCTGAATGTTTTTAGTTTAAGGGAACATCTGGTTACTTGTGAGTTTGCAGACTTTGTTTTATTTTTCTAGGATCAGGGCCTGCCAGAACATTCTTTTGTGCAACCTTGGAAAAGAATCTCCATACTTCTTTGCAGACAAAGTTGTTGCTGGCTGCTGTTATCATTCTTGCTGTAGACAGCACCAGGATGTGCTGCTGGGGAAAATTAACAAGCAATTAATTAGGGTGGAGCAGAAATGGAATTAAATTGGTTTTGTGTAAAAATTGTGACTCAGCTACTTGGGTGGGAGAGGGTGGTAACAAGCTCTCAGTATTTGAAAGGCCTTTGTGAGGGAAAGCTGGCCACTTAAACCTGGGATTTGGAATTGCTGGCTAGTAAATACTTTGTGTGACTAAATATTTAAATTTGTATGACTAAAGACTTAAATCTAGAATTTTTAAAGTTTTAAATTTAAATGAAGTTAAACTGTTGTAAATTTTCTGCAATTGTGAAATTCATATCTTTGCTAGCTTACTGAATAAAACTGATTTTGATTTTAATTTTGTACCAAAATCAGTTTTAGTGATGGGTCCTTGATGAATGTGGCTAAATAAAATTTTATTAATGGCTATTTTCTATAAACAAGCTGTTACTTCAAGTATTTCTGGGTTGTGTCCAAAATGTTCCCTATAAATAATGCCATTGAAAGTCTATATTCTAAATTTCAACCACAGCTTCAACTGCAGCAGAATGTCAGACTTGGATCACCTCCTCTTGTTATAACTGGAAAGAAACTGGAAGATGCAGGTGCTGTTTCTGAAGATGATGGTTTACCCAGAAGCCCTCCTGAAATTTCAACCCTTCATGAAGTTCTGACTGATTCGCCAAACAAGGTATAATTATCATGTCACCTTGGTGATCACCTGTACGGAAAAGATAAAGTCTGCCTGGAGAAAGGGAAGGCCTTTTTGCTCACTTGTGATAAAATGTGATGGTACAGATCAGTCAGAACAAGAACAAAATACCTGGGTGGATTGTGGCCTTGTCACTCTGAAGGATACCTACAAAGGGACCTTACAAACACCTTTCCTGGGTACAATTTTCCATGGTTTTATGTAGACCAGTGCTGTGACAGTTGTGACCTGTATCATTAGCCAAGTGGGTGATTTTGGACTTGAGTGAACATGTGAGCATTTGTAAATCTGAAGATTTTAAAGCAAGAAGCCAGAATAACTTTATAAAATATATTGCCTCCTGTGTTCAACCTTCATGGCATGTCTCATAGCAGGAGAAATCTTGCCTACTTTATGTTTGATCCCAATGAAGAAATGAAAACTACTGTGAAAGGCAGGAACTTTGTGACCCTTCCTTTATCTTTCCTCTTGTGTTTTCTCATAATTAGCACTGAATATCCAGTCCCAGATAATTCAGTGTGATACTTCCCTTGACTTACCCTCTTCCTTATTTCGTCCCACAGTCCTCCAACCCTGTCCAGCGTCATAGCTCTTTGAGTTTAGGTGGGACAGACAGCGAAGATGAACAGGTAAATAGCTACTTTCCTGCTAATAAACTGTCCTGAGAGGGCATGTGTGGTGTCTGTATGGGGCCAGTATAATAATTTTATTTATAAAAAATTATTTTGGGTACAGTGTATTCTAGGAAACAATTCATTAACAGTCCAGAGGAGGCAAATACTGAAAATGTACCTCTTGAACTTATGTATAAGAAATAAAGTCAGGCAGAAATCTGCTGGTAAGTGGTTTGTGTGAACAGCATGGTCAGCTCTGTGACAAAGGATGAATGTGAAAAGTTACACAACAAAAAATTGGACAAGGCTCCACTGTCTTTGGGAGAAGGTACAAACTGACATTAGTCTGAATCAAAAATATTCTGAATCCTCAGTGGATTAGGGAATTTGCCATTTATGTATAGCAATAATTCAAATACTAGCTTCAGGTGTTTTTATATTACATAAACACAACTTTAATTTTGTAACTTAAAGACAGAAAAGTTTGTATGTGGAAATAAGTAACAGTTATTATTTTTGTAATTTCTAATGATCCTTAAAGGTTTATCATTAATCTTGTAGAATTATTACAATAGTTAGCTTATCTCCTAGCTGTGTTCTTCTTTCTCTTTTTCACAATGTGTAAATTTTTCCTGAGAAGAATCTGTATCTATCATAATACATCCTGTTGTGGTTTATATCTCATTTAGCAACTAGAAAAATCAGTGAAAAATAAGGAAGTCAATTTTAGCTACCTTAAATACCAAAAAATGTACCTTGACAATTTTTGTAGAGCAGATGGGAAGATGTTTTCATTATCTCTAAAACTTAATCAGCATACAGTTTTAAATGCTGTGTTACATCCTGAACTTAAAAGAAACCTGAAATCTGAATGCCAGGCACAGTGCAATCACTGTGTCACCTTGCTTTATGAATAAAGCTTGTTTGGCATGTCTGTGACATTTTGCAAATGCTGCAGAAAGTCTGGTCTGCCTTTCAAAACAGTAGCAAAACCAGTCAAGCTGCATGTTTAGGGTTTTTTCTATGAACAGTTGTGTAAACCCTTTATTTTGATAGCATAATTTGAGGTTACTGCTGTTTAGTTCCCCAGAGCAGCATTGCTGCAAGGCACATCACTGTCTGGAAGGCAGTTCTGGGGTACTTGTTGGACAGAAGCATTGGATTTTCCTGAAAGTGGATATTAAAAGAGAAAAGTGGTTATGGCAATTTTCTTAGAGATAATAAGGAACCAATATCCATGCTGGTTTTGTGGATTTTTAATAACATCTTCCTGAACTGTCACATTACTGGGATGAGATGCAGCACCAGTGTCTCCTGCTGGTGGGTGCATATACTGCAAACGGGTTTTCAGAGGAGAACAGGAAAGGGGACAAGCTGAGGCTCTTACTGTGGGAAAGGATGAGACAGGGATCTCTCATCCTGTGTAACATACAGCTGAACACAGAACTGAGTAATCTCTACGCAGAGATGACTTTAGGCATGCATTTAAAAAAGAGGGTTTATGCTCCAAAATACAGCAATTTCAGACTTCTGAAATGGAATGTGGCAGCAAAGGAACTATTCCAGAGATCTGGGGAAGCCAGGCAAAATGCAGAGCATTGTGTTTTGTTTTACAGACACCTTCTGGAGCTTCCTCCAGGCCCATCAGTCCTTTCTGCTCTGCCAGCCTGGGGACCCCCCTCTCACGGGGCAGCAGCTTTCTTCCCATTGACTTCACCACCCCTGCCAGCCCCCTGGGCTGCCTGGACACCTCAGCAGCCAGGCACAGGATTGCCATAAACCCTCGGAAACAGAAAGGCTTTGCCAACAAGAATCAGCAACCCCTCCAGGTAAGTGTTTTCTGGAAAAGAATCACTCAGCAGCAGGCAACTAATGCAAATTTTTAATTATTATTTTAAATAGTCTTAAATTGTTTTCTTTCTTACCCGTATTTCATTGGAGGAAGGAAAACCACCTGCTTAGCACCAACCAAGCAAAAAAGCCTTGGAAAACTTCAGTATCATGGAAACTGAAAAAAAGGTGAAGCTTATAGTTTCATTATTTAGCCAAAAAGGTGGTGGATTATGCTTCATTTGTAAAAACATTCCTGCTGTTTTAAAGAGGCCTACGTCCTATTCCTACTAGTCTAGTTCTTAACTGGAGTAGTACATTACCTCCAGTGTTGGCAAATTACAGGATGGAGGTTTTGTGCCTGTTTTCAGTGTTCATAAAAGTGCATGTGTACAAAATACAGTCTTTGTGCATGACTTTTAATTAAAAGATCTTGCTGCACTTCTTCAGGTGGGACAGCTGGAAAATGAAGCATGTATTCCTGCAACTCCGGAAAAGAAGGAAAATGCAACAGAATTACTTGAGAGTCACAAACTTAAAAGTGATTGGGAAGGTAATGAAGACTTAATTATTGCTACTTTAGGAGCTTGAACTCTTTTGCATAAGCCTGACAGGACCTATTTGAATTTTAAGTCCTTTCAAGTTAGTTATCTTTTGGTTTTGTATCCTAAAACCAATCCTGGTGGCTAAAGTGTTATGATGGAAAAAGTCAAGTATACTCAACATGGTGATGTTGAAGTGCTGAGCTTCGAGGGCAGTGTTAAAAATACATGAGGTGAAAGCACCATGTTGAGAAGTACCTGTCCTACACAGCTGTTTGGATCTTGTTAGCTGAGTTCCTTGACACTGAGAAAAACCTTAATATCAGCATTATTTGTTATGTGTGTCAGGTACTTCGATTGGCTTGTGTTTAGTAGGTCTTCTGTTACTACTCACCCTCAATTAAGTAATAGCTCATTGCCAGTAGTAACACAATTGTAAGCTGTAAAACAAACAAAATTTCTCCAAAACTTCACCAAAGACTTTTATCTTTAGCACTGCCTTACCTGGCTGATGGTGGTGCAGTGGTGTAGTCACTTTGCTGTCAGGGCAAGCTCAGTGCCCATTGCTGTCACGCATCAGTTACTGCATGTGCAGACACATCTAAGCTATGCAGATGTTCAGCAGCCCTGTGGGAGCTGCAGGAGGCAGAGCTGCCTCATGTTGAGATGTTATGCTTAGATACAGAGAATTCTCCAGGTTGTTGGAGACAGCCATTCTAGGCATATGGGTGAAGAAATGTCTAAGGAAATCTGGCTAATAGTTTTACAGCTAAAGATATGCATGAAAAGCTTCTAAGCAGCAACTAATTTGGTATTCCTGAAGCAGACTGAAACTTTCAGTCATTCCCTGGATTCCCTGAATTAGGTATGTTCAAACAAAAAACTACTTGTCTCTGACTTGGACAACCCATTTCTAAATATGCTTTTAGCAGCCTTATTTATCAGTCAGCGGCACCCAGGCATGGGGCACTCATGTTAAACGACTATCTGGACTGAATTGGTCATACAGATGGTGTTTGAATTGTAACCTTTAAGTGCACACTCTTCTCCCCTGTTTAATACAGGATTATCAACCCAGCTGGGACATTGTGCAAAGGGAGGCAGTTCTAAGGAGACACCAGGTGTAAAAACTGCCACTGATTCTACCCATGAGTCTCCTGATTCCACAGCTGTGGCAGAAGACTCCCATGCTTTGCTACAGGAGGATGCTTGCCTTCCCAACATGGACCATCACTGTAAAGCAGCTGCACTCCTTCTGAGACCTGAGCCTTCTCCAGTGACCCTGGAGGAACACCACAGTGCAAAAGTGTCACACCCTTCAGGTGAGTCTGCCGACGAATGGAAAGGACATCAGCAAAGTACCAGCACTGAAGCACCTGCACTTCCAGAACTGCACCAACCTGAAGGAGAAGCTATTGTGTCTCCAGAGATACAAGTAGATGACTTATTCAGCAGTGGTGTGGAAGCAGAGGGCATAGATACATTGGCAGATGCTGCACAAAGGTCCTCACTAAGTTCTGTGGACCCAAACATCAAAGCCCAGGAAAAGAGGGATCCATCATTCACTGGCAAAGTAGAAGCCTGCTTGGGTACTACTGAGAATCATTCCAGCTGTGCTGTCACAGATACTGCACTAAGCACTTCACAGGTTACAGTAGCTGATTCAGAGTCTTGTTCTGGCATTGAGGCAATGTCTGTTTTGAAGCCTGAAAACAGTTCAGTAACAAGAAATGGCAAAGAAGCTTGTGAAATTATGGACTCTCAGTCATCCAAAGACAATACAGAAAAAAACCCAGACACTGCTGTATCTGTCTTGGAAGAAGGTTGTATGCAACCCTGCAGTAAATTGGAAGTATGTTTTAAGGCAGAAACTGTTCCTGTTTCAAAGGGTAACCAACAGGGCAACACATCATGCATTTCAGAAAAGCTTTCCATTGGGTGTCTTGCCTCTTCAAGTTTGGCTGGCTTGAAGAGTAATATGTCTTCTGATGGTGACAGGAAGGAGTACCTGATAAGCAGTACAGCTCCTCACAGAAAAACAGTTGAAGGCAGCCAATCTTCAGATGAAAATGTAAGAAGCCCACTGAAGACTGCCTCTGCTAAACCAGTCCGATTTACCATCGCACCAGCATGGCAAAGATCTCTCTCAGGAGGTTCAAATTCAAAGGAAGACTCCTTTTCCAGAAGTTCCCCAACATCACCTATAAGACCAGAGTTCTTTGAAGGAATGACCAAAGAGCAGATGCGTTTTGATACTGTCATCCAGGAAACAGCAAAACCCAACTCGGACAGATTTGATCGAGATTGTAAGGACAGAGATCTGCATTTGAATTCTTTTATGGAGTGGGCTGACCATGAAACACAAAATGTTGAGAACCCATTTGGGGTCAGACTAAGGAGAACATCTTCTTTGCTAAAATACCAGAGTGAAAGCCGTGTAGAGTCTCCAAAGCTGATCCCCTCAGCTGTTCCCATTGGTTCTTCTGCTTCAAACAAGGAGGATCAGAAATTGATGGGAACAGGGAAGCCACCTCCAAGCCTTCCTGTCAGCACAAAATCAATCGTTAAAAAACCTGATCTCCTAGAAGACAAAAATCCTCCCAAGGCAAAATCAGAAGAAGGGGCAAAGAAGCAAAATGGTCATAACGCTTCAGGTATTTATGCTGTATTTTTATAGAAACATTGTTGAAAACAGTGGTCATATAAGAGCCTTGGCAGAGTGGCAAACAAAAAATAAAAATCCTCTTGATAAGGGCCAAATTCAGCCTTGAGTTCATCAGCACTATAATTTAATTGGCTTGATGATTTGGCCAGTCAAGAGAATTCTTGTCTTATCTTAATGAGGGGTGTGTTCCAGCAAGAATAACAACACAGTAATAGCTTAAGGGCCTCTGAAACATTCCTGGCATGAGGTAGTTGTGCATATAGCTGGAGTTTTAACACAGTTTTTTGAAACTTACCTCTGTTTTGTAATTAATAATTCAGACTGCAGCTGCTCAAAACTTAACTAGGAGTTGCATTAGGTATGATTATTTTTTTCTACAATGACTTAATTTGAAATATTTAAAAAGTGATAAGATAGCCTGTATTTTACTGTCTACATGAACAAATCCTGGTTATCATACTCATTTAATCTGCTGTGTAAGGATGTTTTTTCAAAGGCAAAATCTGGTTCACAATGAACTCAGCGGGAGTTTTTCCATTGACACAAACGGAAGCAGAGTCAGATCAAAAACTCCAGAAAAAACAAAAAAACCCCAATTATTGCCAAAGACAAAATCATCAGGGAAGGTAATTTTATCTCCACAGTGTTCAAAGGGTATTACAGATGCTGAAGGATTGAAAACATGAAACACTAGCTTTAGGTTGACTTGACCTAAATGGCTTCTTTACTTCAAAAACGCTTCTTTTTTAGAAAAAGTCACCCCATATTTGGAAATTGCTTCCTCTGAACCAGCTTGGGTCTCCATGGCAAAGCTGAAACAAAAGGGATTCCAGGACCACCCTCTTGCCAAAGAACATAAAGCAGAAGACAAAGCTTTGACCAAAGTGGATCAGGAGGAGGTAGAGTATCAAGTAATGTTGCATGGGTGTGAACCCTGACCCAGGTTGCCCGAGTACTTTTGCAAACTGTTCAGTATCATCTTCATGGGAGGTCTTTTATGAGTACTACTCAAAGAAAAATTTACAGGACTGGCCTGTAAAAACACTGAGACTACAACTGATGAAAAGTGAGGATACATGTGACTACATTGTCACAGTGATTAATTTCGGAGATGGATCCTCCTATATGTTCCTTTGTAGTACTCAAACCTGAACCTTTTCAGAGCTTGCTGATTGCCTAGAATGTATTTATGCAGCCCCAGAGCTGCTTTGAGCTGTACTAGCTCCCTCACTGCCTTCTCCCTCCCTCCCACAGGATGTCCCCAGCCATCCTTGTCTGGCTTTTGCTGCATTTCCACAGCCAGGTTTGAGATGTTGCCAGGGTGAGCTTTACGAGTGTCAGTGGCTAGTGGTTAGTTGCATTTTTTCCTTCTCTCCTTATGCTATAGCAAGGGATCTGTGCTAGTGAGAACATACTGAGGAAGAATATGCCTTCCAGCTTGAGCTCCCAGGACAAGAAAACACATATGAAGACCAGTGTGTCTGCAGCAGCAGGTACTCCTTTTCTTTGCATCTTTACATAGTGGCTACAGTTCATACCAGTGAGTGGTGTGGGTGGCAGGTGGTGGAGGAAGATAGATCTGTTTTTATAATCAGCACACTTTATATAAGGCTTGCTCAGACTATAGTTTGTGTATAAATTGATATAATGGCTTGTTCACTCAGCAGAGAAAGCAAGTGAGGAATTTCTATCTCCACTGTCAGTTCATGGGCCAGCATATAAACAGTCTGGTGATTTATTACTGGCCAAGGTCAGTACCAAAGAATAGCAGTTGAAGCTGGAGAGTGTCCAGAAGAGAGCAGCAAAGAAGGTCAGGACTTCTAGACCTCCAGTCAGCCAGGAAATACTGATGGAAGTGGATTTGTTTAGTCTAGAAAAGACAATTCAATTTCCTGTAGAGGCCAAGACTAATCTTTATGACCTGTTTGAGCTTAAAATGCACCAGGGGTTGTTTAGTTTAGATGCTAGGAAATACCATCTAACAGTAAGAGTGAAGTGCAGAATAGCCTGGCTTGCCTACAGAATTTGTGCAGTTTCCATTGCTGGATGTGTTGGAGAGAAAAACATGTATCAAGAGTAACTTAGTCAGAGTCAGTTTCACCCTCAGGTGAACACAGAGGCTGGATGACCCCTCTCCTGATCTGTTAGCTGTGTTTCTGTATAATAAAGATTCAGAGGAGGAGGGTGACTCAGACATCGTGACTCACATTACCTCTTCCAAGGCTTCTGCCGGGCTGCAGCTTATCCCTCCCTGCTTGCTCAGTGTGGTGCCAAACCTCAGACACACGCTCCAGCTAGACATAGATTAAGCTGGTTCTTCAGCTGTAAGAGCATATTGTGCCAGCTGAAAGCTATTGATTTCAGATACTGCCTAAGAAGATAAGAAATGCCCCACTGTGTCAGAGTCATGGCCTTTCCTTTCCAGATTCCCATTGCTGGCACAGTAGGAGATGCTATCTAGAGAGACCACATGCACCTGGACATTTTTCCCTTGTAGTCTGCCAGCATCCAGAATTGTTATATTAGAGATATTATGTGATACCTCTGTGCTGCTCCCTGTAGTAGTTGTTTCTAGAGCTATTACCCATTTCTGAATCTACAGGTTCTACAAAATAAGTTTTCTCCCTTACTACGGGTGGCTGACTGCCTCAGGATGTGTGCACCAGCACAGAGGCTCTGCTGTTGGTTGCCAGCTAACTGTGTGTGTGATTAACACATTAGAGCTTTTAAAAAGGGTTTTGTTACAAACCAGCTTTGCCTTGCGGTTTTACGTGCAAAGTGAGAGATGAAACAACAGGCCAAGATTTTTCCTTAGATTAGGCCTTTCTTTGAAAGGCTGGCACGAACAGGCTGGATTTCTCTGTGTTGAATCATCTAAACCATTGAAACCCAGCAGCCTTCAGTCAAAATTTGGAACTTCACGAAGTATTCTGCTACTGGTTTACTAGAACTTGCACTCTTTGTGGTCCTTGCAGCAGAATTAGTTTTTGTGCACCACCTCTTCCCAAGAATTGGCCTAGTTTCCTGACATCCAATGGGTGTTTCCTCGCCTCCAGAGGTAGCATTTATAGGCATATTGTAGCATTCCACACCTTGAACATCACGAAAAGCTCTGACTAGTGCTGATGTTTAGGGAAAACACTGCTCCTCTGCTCCTCAGAAAACCATGCCCTATTGTTCAGGAAATGTTCAGCACTGTCTACATGTGAGTAGGAAATTGGGAATCCCAAAATGTAACCTCTCCTTGATTTGATTCCCGTTTGCACAGCCAGCAATTCGTCTAGTTTAAGGTGCTGGTGGGGGAAAGTATGTAGATTTAATATCCAGAGGAATAACTAATTTGGATCATGGGTTTTTGGCATATGTCAACTGTTAGCAGTTTTCTTAATGGATGCTTGAGGTTTTCTGTGTGATCCACACACACTGTGTGCAACAGTAAGAGCCGGGACAGCTCAAGGTCAGCTGAGTTTGGAAGAGAATTCCAAGACATCATTTCCTTACTTTACTGAGTGTGACCATGTTGTTATTGCTGCATGGCAGCCCACATGACAGCCAGTGTCCTCTTGCTCTCCCGCTTCACCCTAAACACTGTAAGGTTGGTCCCAAAGCCTGTCTTCCTGCAAATAGGAACAAGCCACTGTTTGGGGGTTTAGTTTTTACCCTGTTCTGTTGATACCATGCAAACAATTTCAGAGTTGTTTTTGCTTATTACAAAGAAAGAAGTCTCACAAAATGTGGAAATTAACTTTCAAAATCAAAATTTTAGTAACACTTAAATTCCTTCATCTTCTTAGATACTTCTGAAAATTTGCTGTGTATATAGAGCTGCAGCCTCTTTCTAATGGATGTTATACTTCCCCCAATATTCTGAAGTACATTTTACCTCCTGCCAGAACAACCAACTAGCATTTTTAAAAGACCAGAGATATCCTGAGTGAAAATAGGGAAGGAACTACTTTGGCTTTGCTCCAGAGTGTGACTAATGGAGTTGATGGATACTTTCCATTGATTTCAGTGCAGAGAAGATCAAGCTTCTTGTACTTAACACTGCTTAAGTCCCCATGTGGCCCCTGTTGTGCTGGAGCACAGTAGCCTCATGCCTGCCTCACACCACACACAGACTGCTCAAGTATGAGAAAAAGTTGAATTTTCTTAGTTTGACTGACACAGAAAAGAAGTACTGCCTGCATTGAAATGGATGGAGAGAGCATAATGATGAAAAGACTTGTGAATCACATCTCAAGAAATGATAGCTGCATTCCCTGAAGTCCCATTCTGGGCTGTCTGTCTGAAGACATTAATTTTGAAAAATTTCAAACAATATGAACAAAGTGCCTCTTCTAAATAGACACTCAAAGACATATGAGGAGCATTATCTGTACTCCGTTATGCTTTGTGAGGATGACAGGTTTCTGTTAGGCTGCATCAAGAGGAACACTTTGCCCTACCAGAGTTTCACCTTTTTGGCTTGAAAGTCAATGAATATAAAGTGTTGGTTTCATCCCTATCTAGTATTTAATAATACTGCTGCAGCAATGTTTGTGTTATCAGTGAAGACTGAAAAAAAAAATCTTTAAGTCTCCTCAGTGTTGAAAAACATATATCAGTTACTTTTAACCCAACAGCTACCCTAGGGTGATCCTTACCCTGCAGATATTTTTCTTCCATTTTCCTGTATACTCAGGATTATTATTCCTAGATTTTCTTGAACTCAGAGAGCAGAATTAGCCTGTGGAACTCATTGCTGTGCTCTGTGATGGAAATCAAAAGCTGAAAAGACTTAAGAAATTAATTAGCCAACAATATGAATTAGAAAAATAACTGGGGCTGTAGTCTCCACATGCTTGAAGAATTTTTTAGGAATATCCTCATTATCAGGGCTTAGACTCTTGTTTCTGGGGCTGAGGAGAAGATTCTTTTATGGACATATTACTCACTAACAGCTTAGGTTTGATTTTCCCATTGCCATAGCTGGTCTTTGCCATTGCTGTAGCTGGACCAGATAGTGCCAGAGATACCCAATTTAACAAGAATTCTGACTTAGTTGTGAGTCAGAAGCATTTTGGGCAGTAAAACTATTGCTTTAGAGAGAGGGAAATATTGGCAGAAATTGAGTCTTTAACTCTAGCCTTCTGATGAGTGATGGATATCTTCTTGTTGGCAGGTAAAGTTGAACCTATTTCTCAGGAAGCATCTGTGATTCCTGCTGTTGAAAAGGAAACAAGGCACTCCTCTAACCTGCCAATGACACCCTGCAGTCCCGCTGAACCACCGTGGCTGTCCCTGGCCAAGAAGAAAGCCAAAGCATGGAGTGAAATGCCCCAGATTGTACAATAGCAAATGACAGGGGCATCCTTCTTTGTATTGCCAATAGTTGCATTAACTCCATTTAATCCCATCTTTACTATGACCATTTTTTTGAGAAATGAGAGCCTTAAAACTTTTGATCAGACTGTAGTATGTAAATACACGATGAAGAAATGCCATTGCAGGCTTAATTTGATGTATTAGGAAACTAAACATTTCCCACTACCAAACACTAGGAAAATTTGATTAACTTTTATATCCTTACACATCTGATGGTGATGTTCTAAGAAGATATGCTTCAGGCTTTTGAAACATTTCTCTAGCAAAATTAATTTTTAAAGTTTCTTTTAAAGAAACCTTTTCTTTTAAAGACCATACAGTATTTTGTACAGTTTCTTTGAACTAAGAAATTAGTGTATGATATAAAATGGATACAATGCTGGGCACTGACGCATCATGACTCATGGGCATTGATGTCATCACTCTTTTTCCTCTAATGCTCTGGGATGGGCAGTCTGACTTTGCTTCAGATTGTTAATGGACCTGCTTTTTATTAGCTGGAAAATTTAAACACACTGTGAGGTGGAGTAATTCTGACTTTTGTGTGGTTTGAAGTCACAGCAGTGTGGGTGTTGTGCTTTGCTCACAGATATCCACTGGGATGGCCCAGAGCCACACACCTGTTCTCTCCTATGCACTGGAAAACCATCACACTGTTGTGTGTACTCTGCTTTTGGTTCCACCTTCAGAAATCTGGGGTAACTTAGATATTTTGCTAAAAAAATCCCTCCTTTCTTTAATTATGGCAAAGAGTGATTCTTTCTGTATGTGAGATTCCTTGAGCAATTGTCTCTCTTAAAGAGTGTATTGGGAATGAGATCTCTCTGCTCCTTAGAAGGTGGCATCTTGTTCTCAAGAAATGCCGTGCTCCATGTTCATGTGGATGTGTATTTAGTCAGTTCCATTTGATAGTAGTGATAAGAGGGGCATCTGCTTTCCTTCTTGTTCCCTCAGTCTTTAACCCGTAATTCAGCACCAGTCTGAGAATGTGCAGCTGGGGCAGGATTATTCTCTTGCAGTCACTTAAACTGACAAAAGTTTTGCTGTCGACTTTGAAGGATGCAGACATTTAAAAAAGAAGGTTTGTAAAATGATGTTAGTGGTTTGAGTGGCAGTGGCACTTACTGGTCCTTTTCAGTTCTTGCAGCATTGCACATTACATAGCTTTGGCTTACAGTCAGTGCAAAATCCGAAGGCTGACTTGACTGATGGACCCTTTTAGCTGGAAAGTTGGTAGATACTTTTAAGGATAATATTATCTGTTGATAGGATTAACTGCAAAACAAAAAATTTGGTTTCAGGTCAGTTCAAGCAAGACTTTAATTTTCCAGTCTTGGCCTGAATTTAATAAATAACTCTTGCAATTTGAAAACAGTATTAATAAGGAGCTAGACTGTGATTTTTTTTTTAATATAGGTGAAAACTTACTCACCCAAGTAGACTTGTAGCTCTGGATACTCATTATTCTGGACTAACACCAGAAAGAGTAGGAGTTTCACACTGGCTTGGTAATCAATGTCTATTTTATTACTTGTTTTTCTCTGCTTTAGGAAGCATATCTTCTCTTACAAAGAATTGGAACATTTTTATTTCTCTGAAACTTTTGAGTGTAATGTAAATGAACATAGTCAGCTTTGGTTCTTGAAGTTTTGTACAACTGCCATCCTATCAGAAGGGTCCTGACCCTGTAAAATATGGGCATTTCTGTATTCAGCAAACTTTCTTCTCTTTTTATTAATGTGGATTGTGATCCTTCACCCAAAGTACTGCAAATGATACTATAATCCCTTTTTATCTGTGTTTGCTTTTGATCTTAATATTGTTCCTGTCTTTTATGTTTGGTATGTATATATGTTTTTGTAATCCTTTTCTTGAAGGAACCCCATTTGTATTCCATTCCCATATTTGGTTTACTATTAAATGCTGTTGCCAGTGATGGTGGTACAATTTCTTGGAAAAGAAGACGGATGGACTGCTCTCATTCATTAAGGAAAAAAGAAAAAGCAGGTCTTTGGTCATTGCTCTCTATACATGGATATGCTGCACAGATTTTGTTTTGAGGTGATTTTGTGTGCCCGAAGACTGATCACCATGACTTGTCAGACTAAGAAACTTTTCTAAATGTAGCTATTTAAAAGTCTAAAATATCACTAGAGAGCTGATGGCTCTCCTTTTGTTCTGGAGTGTTGGCTTGAAGGAAGGTTGTAGGAAGCCCTGAAAATACTTGTTCGAATGTGCTGCAACAAGCTGCTATAAAACACTTTGGGTGTGCATTAAAAAAGAAGGAAAACACAAGAGAATCATGGATTTTACATTTGAAATTCACTGTCATTTTGGATTTCTGAAATTGGTGTTTTCAAGTTTCTCTCTGCAACTAAGATAACAAAAAGCATGTAGAGAAAACATCCAAACTGAGTCTCCTAATCACATGAGGTTAAAAGATGGGATTTTAAGAGAAATATTGAAATATCGGTGATTTATTGATGCATTTATGAAAGTTGGAAGTTCTATTAGCATGGTTTTGATTTCCTGTTGCCCTAGTCTAGTTTTCATGTGTTCAGTTAGTAAAAACAACTATTATAATAAGCTCCTTTTGGAGGATTATTTCTAGGCACAGTCACCATCTTCGAAAATAATCAGTGTTGAAGTGTGGAGTGCATTGCAGAATGTCACTGTGAGGTTTGGCAGCTCAGGATCTGTAGTGGAGGATCTGGAAATCTGCCCCTGAAATTCCCTGTGCCCAGTCCAGGGACTGGGCTGGATTTCGGTGCCTCTGTGTGACAGCAGAGGGTGCTGGAGCCTTCCCCAAGCGGCGCAGAAGTGCCCGGTAATGGAGAAGGAGGATTTCAATGTGTTTGTATGTGCACTGTTAACGTAAAGGGACAGCACTAAACACTGGCCCTTCTCGTGTTAAAGTTTGGATAGAGAGAACCACCCCTAACAAATTACATTATGTTTTTTTAAGGGCTATACTCTAAAATAGTAAATGTAATTTTTTTGAAGTATTACAGCAGAAATTCTAAGCTTAGGAAAGCTGTAACTCCTGAGTTAGTGCCACCTGCTCTGCTAAGTGCTTTTGAGATCAATACAGGAAGGATATTAGCCTGTGAGAGACTTTGTCCTTTAGAACTGCTCCTGGAAGGTGATACATGTGAATGATACAGGTAATGAGAGATGTGATTAGCAGCCTACTAAAGAAGGCAAACAATTCTCTTTGTCATTTCCTCCAGTGTGTGTTGGCCTACCTACAATTTTATTATTTATTCATAATTCATATAAATTAATATTTTATAAGGTTTAACAAACTTGTCTCATCAGCCATCACCAAAATGTTAGTAATGATGATGTGAAACCTCTTGTATTTGGGGAATCTGAGCATCTGTTTAGAATTTTGACCTTGATTTTTTGCTTGCTGTAGTTGTTGAATTCTGTCTCTTCTATATTGTCAGGAATTATTGCGCTCAAACTATCAGTATTTGTTACAGGCTACAACCTGGGTTGGTTCTTGGTGCAGAGGTTCACTAAAACCTTTGTTTCTCACTGAAGATGTCTTTTATGGAAGTACACAGGTGAAATAAACTGTAAGTTCTGAACTTGGACCACAAACCCATTTATCTGCCCAGAACAAAAACATTGTTTGGGTATTTCCATCTGGATTATTGAAGAAGTGTGGCTGGATGATGATGAATGACAGTTCAGGTTGAGAAACAAGAAGCTCAGAGTGGGAAGCTGCAATTCAAGTTACTCTTCCATAATGGGGTGGGTCTAAACCTGAGGAAGGTACCGAGGGGGCCTTTAAGTGGAGGCTCTTCATACATTTCTCTCTGCACATGAGGGAGCAGAATGTGATGAGTTCTTGTAAATGACTGGAAATACATCAGAGATGCCCACTGCCACCCACAGCTTTTTTTTCCTTTTTTTCATTTGGTGCACTCCATATGTTTTCATTTCATTTGGTCCAGGAGAGGTAACCCTTCTTTACCAGACCTTGTTCCTTGCTCTGGACCACATTAAGCAGATGAGCACCATGACTGCACTGCAAATCAAACCTGGTTGTGACCCGTTGGTCAAGTTCACAGCAGCACAGCACTTTAAATGGAATTTCTGTATGGTTTGTGTGTTAAAAATGCAGCTTCTCAAGAGTGAGCTAAGCCAAAGTTTTGCAGTTTCCTCTGACCTGAGGGGCAGATTATTGACTGGAAAATGTGAGATGCTATTTTTATTCTTATTGTGCTAGGAGTGATCTAAAAAGAAGCTATTTTAATAGCTGTTGATTTTTTTAGAGGCAGTTCAAAGAAGAAAAATCTGGAGGCAGATTATCTAAACAGGATTATTAACTGTCAATTCTTAGACTGATCTGTAAACCAAGTTAGTCGCTAAACAAGAAACAGGTGTGGAAATGGCTGAAGTGTGGAGTATTTTATTTCTATAATTTTGTATGATGTAGAAATGAAAAGGCAGCAGGAAGGGATTGATAAATAACCTACATGGAAAAGGTTTTTTGAAAATCTCATTCCAGCTTTTCTCTCTTTGCCTCAGAATATTTCACTTCTATCTATAAACATTCTTATTTTTCATTTGTGGATCAAAACCAAGTTTTATTTAACCTGTTTTGTAGTCACCTATATTTTACAGAATTTGGTTGAAAAGCTAACAAGCCCAAGATCACCTCCCTGTCAATACTGGCAACACTGTCTTGTTCAAAGTTCATTCTAACCTACATGGTTAAGCTTAATTTTCCCTATTGTACCATTCTGACTCCGAATTAGTTTTGTTTTACAGGTATTTTTCCAACACAGAAGAGTGAGGTTGGCTGCTTTAAAATTAGAACCTTTCCACATTGAATGTTTTTCTGTGGCATTGAGGTAACTTTTTCCAAGTTACACAATAAGTTCACTGTAGCAACTGCAGCAATATAGGGGGAAGGGTTGAAGTCCTGGGGCTGTGTTGTGTTTCCATAGAGTTTAAATTCCATGCAACAGCCTTCCCTAATGGTGTCATTGGCACTGCTGAGAGCTGACAGAGCAGGAGGAGATGTTGCTGGCTGGCTCTGTGTGTTGTTCAGGCTGTGCTAAATACCAGCATCTCTGGTGACGTGGGCAGAGGGGGTAAAGTGACAGTCACTGAGATGCAGTGCAGGGGTGACAAGCACTCCAAAGGTGCAGCATTTTACCAGTTGTGCCTGTGGGATGAAATAACTTCACTGGACTTTGTGAGCCGTGGGAGCATGTTTTATTCATACAGGAGTAAATACAGTGACATTGCTGTCACAGCTAGATGTACAAATTAGGATATATCTAGATTAAATTAGAGCTGTGTTTTAAACACAAGAGGCATTTACTCAGTTTGAATCCTGACTCATACATATTTCAAAGAGGAGGAATAAATATCTGTTTTAGTAGAGCATTTCATTCGTAAGGAGAGTTCTACCCAAAGATGAGTGACCTGATCTGTAGTTGCATGAAAAGAAATCAGAACAGTGCCTCATTTTATGTTTTAATTTCCATTTTGACAAAACAGTTTATTTCATAAGCATCCTTAGCATTATGATCCCCTGTTAAAAAACTTGTTTTCTTACTTTGCATTGTTTATAAAATAAGAGCTTTGGCTGTTAGAAGTACTACATATTGTGCTAGAATAATTATGGGAAATATACAGATTGCATGTAAAATGCTGGAATAATCAACATCACTTCTTATTTCATATTTATTTAATAGTTTCAGAGCGTGACTTGCTATGAAAGCCCAAATTCTGCAAAGTACTCTGTCATGGATCAGTATGGGCTGGGGCTTGGACTGACCCTGTGGAGCCTGTCGAAGGGTAGACTGCAGGTCTAGTCCTACTCTTGGGTGGACACACTGAAAATTGAGTTTGGCTTCTTTTGGGAGATGTTTAAGCAAAGTAGAACAAAAACTTTTAGAAAAGTATGCCATTTTTTTGATAGTCAACCATGTCATACAAATCCAAGCAATGTAACTTGGGGGTTGAAATGACATGGGCTGATGTGACAGAATGTAATAGCCAGGTGGGGGTTGGTCTCTTCTCTCAGGCACTCAGCAATAGGACAAGGGGGCATGGGCTTAAGCCCTGCCAGGGGAAATTTAAGTTGGATATCAGAAAAAAATTCTTTACAGAGAGAGTAATCAGGCATTGGAATGGGCTGCCCAGAGAGGTGGTGGATTCACCATCCCTAGAGATTTTTAAACACAGATTGGACGTGGCGCTGGTTGCCATGATCTAGTAAATGGACTAGAGTTGGACCAAGGGTTGGACTCGATGATCTTGGAGGTCTTTTCCAACCCAATCAATTCTATGATTCTATGGTTGCAATCTTGAGTCCAACCACCCTTGGATGAGGGAAAAGTAGGGTCTTACCACTTACTGCTGGGAATCCAAGTCTGGTAGCCAAGTCCTTGTGCCTCCAGGGCTTCGACTTGCTGAGTGTGCATACAGACACACTGCCATGACTAATTCAACTTTAGACCATGCCACTCCTTTAGAAAGACAGTTTGTATCTCTGGAAAGCTAACAGCATAGCATAGGGGGCTGGAATAGAGGGGTGGGATGCCTGGGCCCCTCTGTGGGGACTTCAGGTGCTCCAGACCTTATTCCCATTTCTGCTTCACCTTCTTTGCCCTGGCCAGGAGTCTGAAACAGGGTTTGGATGCAATAGGGGGTGTACTAGGAGGTTGGTGTGCCCAATCCCCAGTCCTGTTCTGGGTACCAGAGTCCCACGGACTGAGCCAGCCTTGAGCTCCTGCTGCAGGAAAGCAGCAGTGCCCGTGCTGCCCGGGAGCCACTCGTGCTCTCTCCAGCCAGGAGCAGTGGCTCAGCTTCCTGCAGACACTCTGCAGGCGGCTGTGTCTCACAGGCACAGAGCCTTGACATTTATTTACTCTCCCCTAGTGTTTCCCTTGCTGTGCTGATGTAACCAAGGCCATTGCATAATAACCCAGTCTTCAAAATTTCTTTCTCGTAGCTTTTGCCATGTGAAAGAAGTTGAGCCAGCAATGCTGGCGGTGTCCAGAGCTAGAGCTGCTGGAACATCTGATTCCTTTGCCCCGGACAGGCAGTTTGTCAGTCTTCTCACTCTGTTTAACAATGGGGATTTCAGAAGTGTGCACACACACTTTTGTATTGACTGAACAGATAAATCCAACTGTTTCCCAGACAGGACTCATACTTTTGCCAGACTTATGCATTTATTTTTATTAAAAGTATGGGTCTGTAACCACAGCATTGCAGCAAAGATTTTTTGTTTCAGGGAGTGATTTAAACAACAGCAGATTTTATGCAATTTTCCAAAGAAATGTAAAATAAGGATTTTAGTCCTGAATGGCACTTCAGGCTTTCTTTCAGATCTTAGGAACAGCTCTCTCAGACAGAAACAAATCTGCTAAAGCCAGTGGAATTAGTTTGGTCTAAATAAGATTATAATTATGCCATTCTGTTTCTGTATTGCTAAAAAATAAATTTCAGTAGACAACTTAAGGTCAAGTCTCCTTCTAGCTATGCCAGAAATATTGTGAATTTGGGGGAAATTGCCCCAGATTCACACTATCTGATAGTTTACAGTGAAAAAATGGTTTAATAAGTGTCTGTGTTTCCTAGATAGAACTTGACTTGTAATTAACCCTTGTCTCTTACTAAGAATACTATTTCATTGGCTTCCTTGACTTCCTTGGTGTCCCCGCAGATATTTCTTCCCCGAACTTTCCCAAGATGGGAGATTTCTCAGGCCAACCCCAATTAAATCAGCGAAGTGGCACCAGATTGGATGTCCCCTGTCCTGCAGCTTTACTGATGTGATGTGATGCCCGTGGTGTAATGACTGTTAGATTAGAACTGACCAGCATCACCTGACTCTGAGAGAAAGGACAGCAATCTCACATCTCCCTGCCAAACACAGTGTAGGCATTTCCATGGGCATTCACAGCACCCTCTTCAGTTATGTTTGCATTGATGGGGGACCCAAGTAGAAGGCTACGCTTGAGTTAGATAGAAAGTTCTCCAGAGTTCAGCAAGAATTGAGGTTTTGATTCTGTGTGTTGTGGAACTCTTAATTCAGATGCACTGCTCTGGTCCAAATCTGGATCTGAATTCCCCCAAAGCTTGGGGATATTTGGAAGACTATTTATGGGTTTAAACCCATGCAATTTTCTCATTCTTATAGACTGTTCACTTTGCACTCTGTTAATATACAGCCTAATAGCAGAATAGCTGCTGCTATCAACACATAATCATAAATATTTCTACTAATAGCCCAAGCCTGACATTCTGACTTTAATTAATCTGATTATGTTTAATCATAAATTGTAGTAATGCTTTGGAGATATTTTTTAACTAGTGAGGCTGCTAATCAGTTTTGTGAAATTGGCATTCACTGGGCTAGGGAATTACCTTGCTTAAAGGCAATATTAATCCCTGGCTGAAAAGATGACTCTACTATCTTTTTATTTCTGCAATCATCAGTCTAACCTTTACTCTTCCCCCCCCCCCCCCCCCCCACCGTATTGTGGTGAAGAATATTATATTCATTTGAAAGAAATCAATTTATGGGGAATGGTTCATCTACCACATGAAAAATAGTTTCGAGGTGGGTCTTAATTTATTTTGGCTTTCTGAAGTCTTTGATCAGTTAACAGCTGCGTGCTTGAAGCACAGAAATGAAAGCTAAACTGATGGACCTGTGACCCTTTATCACAGAAACAGCGAAGTGCCTGTGAGTCTAATGCTGACGGGCCAAATTTGTCTGGCTAGGAAGGGCTGAAAATAGGAAGTTGGTTTCCGTTCTGGTTTCCCAGAGGAGTGTGTGTGTGTGTTAGGGCTCCAGAGAAGGCAGAGAGTAGACACAGAGCTTTTGCCTTGTTTTTTAGAAGAAATCCCAATTCCTCTCTTACCTGATACCTTGTGCAAAGATGTTTCCTGAAATGTAAAAGTTCTGCAGGTTTGCCTTCGAGCACTGACTTTCTGTAGAAGCTTGTCCAGCATCTTTTATGCTCTGGTGAGGCAAGGCTTGGGAGACCTGCACGTCCCTGCAGGAGTTGTGGAGGGTTAACTTTGACCAGTGTGAAATGATGGCTTTGTGTTCAGTGCCTTTGCTGAACTATCACTGATGCAAACTGCCTCCACAGAATAAACCCAAGGTAAACTTTTCTTAAAGGAATGAGAAAAAAAGTTGGTCTCTGGCAATGAAAAGCTGATTTTATTTTAGGCACCTCAATATATGAGTGAGGACGTAATCTGATTAGCACATTTACAAGAGAAATGAACCAATGGGAAGGTGAAAATATTAATAAAAGTTAGTTGATTTATACTCAAACTGGCCTTTAAATTTGCAATATATGCTGTAAGAACATGCTTATATAACCTCTATTTCTATTCATAAAGGTTTATGTGGGTCTATATTGAATTATGCATTTAAAATTAATCCACTGAGGCAGCCCACTGAGATGCCACTTCTCATTTAGTAACTGCATTAAGGACTTTGTGCTTCATTTAGAAATTGTGAGAAGCTTGCTTTGTGCTGTGGAGAGGAACTGGCCTGCCAGATTCAGACTGGCTATTATAGGGGGTTTAAAACAACCATCTCTCTGTCTCTCTCTTTCTGAGTTACCAGTAAAACTCTATTCTTGACTTGTGTAACCCAACTCATGCAGCTTGGCTGAACCTGACAGACCCAACAGACTTGTGTCAGATTCTTAGAAGAGATTAATGAAGATTTTCTTCAGAAGTTTGGAACAGCTGATTCTGCCTTTGCAAGGCTTTGGGGACCCAGGACAAATAGATGCACACACTGGGGTTTTACACCAACAGCTGTAATTCAAATTTTTAAAGTGTCTTGTTTGCGTAGCTTTCCATTTGCAAAAGGGTCAAGAGCTCTCCTAGATGTTTGCATGAATTTTGTTCTAAGAAATCTTAGATTCTTAGTTCTTCTGATTTGCATTCTTGAAGTGCAGTTTTGCCTCTAAAATGGCTGCAAAGGTATTGTGAGGCTCTGTGCCTGAATTAAAATTCTTTACCTTAAAAATAAAATATACCAGTTCAGCATATCCACACTGTGGTGTAAAATACAAATTGACATATTTATGTTGCCTATCTCATTGATCATGAAAAATGACTTGTAGGAATGACTGCCTTTATTGAGTCTGGACAAACCTGTTGCTTTCCTATTCTGCTTCTGGTTGTTACTGTTTTTATTATTAAGATAGAGCTTGGTGGCCTTAGTTTAAAAAATTATCAAATGCCTAGCAAGGCTTTTGGTTTGTATTTCTCATTCTGTGAACTGTACTCATGCTGCCAAGGTATTCAAGTGTCTGCTGAGTATTTAAGAAGTTAATTCTGTTTTGCTCTCATGCAGAGTTGTGCACCTCCTCTTCTGTTTCCCACCACATTTGTCCCTGGTCCCTTGTGTTCTCCATTCCACGTTGCAGATAGTCTGGAGCCACCTGGAAGCTCCTCACCTTCTGTGTGTTTGTGCTTCTGCACGTTGGATGACTGACTTGCAGTTTCAGGTCTGAATGGAGGTGGGAGAAATGGCAAATAAATTGGTTAAAAATCACCCACCTGGTTCAAAACTTCTGAGATGGTGGATGGGCAGGATCGTATCGTAAGTGAAGACTCTGTAGAAAATGAGGCTAAAAGTATAAACAAGAAGAACATTCCCTCACTTCTACATTCTGTCTCCATTTACAGTCGGCAAACAGAACAACTTGTTTGGTTTACTGCTTTATTTTTGTTTGAGAGAGTTAATATGTGTGATTTACTAGAGGGAGGCTAAGTTGAAGAAAAGGATTTTTATGTAAGTACAGAAAGTGCCTATTCCCCTGATAATTTTTATCTGCTTTGGGATTAAATTCCATAGTCTAGTTTCAGCTGCTATGAAAATTTTGTGTCTTGCATTTCTGACTGTGCTATACTAGATGAGAGTTTCACTGCTGCAGGGTGCTGTGCAGCCAGGCCCAGAGAGGACTTTGACTCTCTCTAAATAGAAGCAGTAGGTAAGGTAAATAGCATTTATATATAATGACCTTATTTTAAAATAGTCTAGCCTTTTCCAGATCTGTGACAAAATTAAGACTGATATCCTCAAAGTTAGTTAGGTGTCTCATTAATGCAGTGGAGAACTGGATGTCTGAGTATTTGGGGACTTGAAGTTAAATTGGAAAGAAATGAACATCTCGAGGAAAGTTCAATAGATCAGAAACATCTTTGTCTCACCATTTTCAAGATCCCTTTGAAGTTTATTTGTGTTTAGATTAATGGTAAATAAGATAATAAAATTAAAGGTTCATTTTGATATGTGAAAAGCAACTGGTTGCATAACTGTCAAGTAATGAAACCTATATTTTTGTCCTCTGCATCCTGAACATCTGTGGCCTATATTTAATTGTAGTTTTCATCTTCAATTTGAAGAAACAATATTTAGCCTGAAGACAAAAGTGATCTATGTAGTGAAATCAGCTAAATAGTGTGGCTGTGTCTCACTTGCTAACAGAAAATGCATTTTTATACATGTTCTAACTTAGAAATTTTATTCATTTCATAGTTTAAGTACAGTTAGAATACTCTGCTGTTCTGAGCAATGTGAAGAATGGAAGTATTAAGACATAGAGGGACTGTAACTCCAGAGGCACAGGTGCATAAGGATAGAAATGTGGGGCCACATTGCAGCATCAATTTTTAAGCAGAAATCCATACTGATTCCAGTAGGAAGTAATTCTGATGAAATATTGATGAAATGATGTGATATGGCCCATGGGCAGGAAATAACAAAATGTGCAAAGTAAAGCAAGATGGTACAAGCAGGGAAAATAACATGAAATGCAGAACCAAAGGGAATGAACAACCTCAGAAGTAATACTACTGAAAAATCTGGAGCATGATGTAGAAAAAAGGTTTTACATAAAGTGGCAATGTGAAAATGTCATCACCTCTCAGGCACATTGGCAGATGCAATCTGTATTTTGCAGGTGGTCCATATAATGAACCAGATGAGATTTCTGTTTCAGTCAACCTCCTTTTTTTGACTTGTAATTCAAATTCAAATGCTAATCTGCATTTGTGACTCAGAAATCTCTAAGTGACATCCTTATCAAAGAAAAAAAGAGATGTAACCTTCATGTAGAAATAGAAAGGTGAGGTTTGAAGGATGTTCCTTAATCTTTTTAAAATGAAGGCAGTCAAAAGTTTCTGAGGTATTTGCATTCAATTTCCTTCTACATTATTGTAGCTCTTAAATTCAAGGTCTGCATAGGCTTCTTAGCCCATGTCTGAGTTGCAAATCAAGATGTCTGCAAGTGTACACTGATGAAAACAAAGAAAGTTATGAAGTTTTAATTTTAAAACAAATTCTGTTGTTTGATGTAAATCTTAGGGTTCCCAGGCACAATCTTAATGAGAGTTCTTGAGGTAAAACAACAGTTTGCTCCAAACACAATATGATTTATTTCAACAAAGGTAAGGAATTCTAAACCTCTATGTGATGAAATAAATAGTTGGTCTGTCTGGCATGGGATGGGCTGGTTAATGGTTCACAGCCATGGCATTAAAAAGCCTCATCAATGAGGTGTCCCAGTTACATGCATTGAAGGTGGAAATATTTTCATCTACTATTAAAATGTAAATCTACTTGTATTTTGCCAGAGACACATTAAGTATTTTGAGAGTTTTCTAACACATTCCCATTCATTTCCCCCCATTGGATGTGCAGATTAAAAAGAACACAAAAAAGGAGCCCTTAAAACATACACCAATAACACATGCATATTTATGCAGCCAGCAGTTTCCTTGTTTAAAGAGAATGTTCTAAGAAGTAAATTTCACAATTTTCTGAAATAGCAAGGACATTTAAAGAGCATCTGTGGATTAGTATGAGTAAGTTTGTTCTGTGAATTGCTTAAAAAGAAAACAGTCTCTTCCTAAGTATTGCAACAAATTGTTCCCAGCACTTCAGCTTAATACAATAAATGAAAATTCAGAGGAAGCAACACAATATTGGATGAACCTGCTTCAGAACATTGGCTCAGGCCACAAAGCAAGTAATTAACAAGCTGAATGAAGCATTTAAGCCCACGCCTTATCATTTATGTAACTAACCTTTGAGTTTTGGACGCACTGGTATGCTGCAGAGAAGCCTACACAGTGTTTCTTTTATGTGTGTGTATTGAGCAAATGGGAAATGCATACCCTGCCATTTGTTTTTCACATTTTCAGCACTTATCAGAGTTCTCTGGCTGAGTGATCTTATATTGCAAAAATGTACGCCTCTTGGTCCTTTTTTCTGTAGTGCAGTACAAATCTAGACAAGCCTCAGCCTTGTTATGTGTCGGGGGCGATGTATTCTACTTTTAAGGGCGCTTTTGAACTTGTTTAAAGCATCATTAGTAGCAGTAGAAAAGAATTAATTGAATGCCACTTTTCACCAAAGAAGTGAGCAATAAAAAGAGTGACAGGGATTCTGCATACTCCTTGTTTATGGAGGAAGCCTTCACAAACAGGTTTGAAAATAAACCATGAATGCTGTGAAGCAATGAGTTCTGAAAAGACGTAGTTTCAATTCTTGCCACACATGTTTTTCCCATCCAGAGAAATACTGGGCATGTTAGGAATGCAGAGGCTGCTGGTGACAACATCAGTTTCCTATAGAGCCCTCGAGATAGAAGCAGTGAAACATCACCTCTGCACTTGGGGAATGAGTCATTTTGCTTATTAATGTTCTCGCTTTCGTCTCTCCCTCCTGTTCTTTTCCCCATCACTTTAAAACCAGACTTATTTGGAACTCTTGTAAGACAAACACCATTTCTCCTTGGCGGGAGGAAAATAAAATAGCATACTTAACAGGGTTACATAACACACTGCTATGCATGCTTAAAATGAGGTCATTTTGATTAATATATTTATCTGGTGTGCAGCTGTAACAGAAGATGTAATTGTGATTTAAAGAACACCATTTTATTTATTCTCTCTGCCACAGCCTTCACTTTTTGTACGTAATATCCCCAAACCTGATGTGAGTTAGTTGTTAATGTCATAATTTGTGTCCTTGGGCTGTGGTCCAAACCCTCCAAACCCTGGAAAATCATTATAGTGTGGAAATACAACTTCCTTTCTCTCTTCTTTCCTCTGTCAGAAGTTAGGTAAGAATTCTGCAATAATTATGTTTATTAGAAGTTATCCAGCAACATATGAATAGGAGGAAAGAGAATAGAGACAAACTGTGGAAGTCCTTAAAGTTGAAGACCTTGCTGGATGATGGAGAAAGTATAAAGATGAGATGAGGGATAAAGCCAGTTGCAGTGAGCCAGGAGAACAAGCAGAGCAGCACGCTGCAAATGTCTCTAGTATCATCTGTGGGAATGAGAGAACCGGTAGGAGCTGCTTTTGGAATACGAGCAGATGTATTTTTCTTTTGGGATGTTGAACTGCCATTCTTCAAAGTTCTGACGCATCCGGTTCTATTTTGGTTTGATGACTCCCAACCAGACACGTTAGGTGGCTGCTGCTCAGAAGGCAGCATTTAAAAACACTGTGTTTTTCTGTTCCACTCTTTCTGGCAAAAAGCTCGTTATTCAAGTGCTTGCTCTAACCTTTAGTTACCCTGGTTGCATAACTGGAAAGCAGCATCCCACCATGCACTTCTGTGACCCAGTTGTGCCTTTCCAGTAGTGACTTTATGAGTTATGAAAGGTGTGTCTGCCACATTGCTACAGAAACATTTACTCTACTGACCCTGATTTCCTAAATATTATATAGTCCTCCTTCACTAGGAAGTAAAAAACAATGTAAAAGCATGTGAAAAAAACCCCTAATTTTACAATGCTGAATATCCTTGTGTATACTCTTTAGCCTTGATAGAGTTTGGGCTTCTCATTGATAAAAACACTTGTAGAACCCATTTTAAAATCATTAATGCTTCAGTAATCTTTCAAAATGAATTTTAGATGGTACATTCGGTACTAGTAGTCACAGTACAAATCATTGACTCATCCAAGGAAGAACCTGAATAACAATTGCTTTGTTGAACTGATTTGCAGTCTAAATTGTGATTTGCAGCATTCACATTTTCTAGACTGTCTGCAGATTTGCTAAAATCCTTCCACATTATTGTGTCATCTGTTAACCTGTATTCTACTCATGATAAACCTCCAGGTGGATGAGAGTGAATTTCTAATATGTCAAATAGAGAAAACTATTTATTGCTAGTGTTACTTTTACAAAATCTTTCTGCAGCTTGTAGAAAACATAAAAAGGATGTGCTTGGTTTTCTTTTCCATCGCATAATACAGCATAAGTCAGTTATATAAAGTCACTTACATAAATAGCTTAATTCCCCTTTCATTTATATGGAATTATAAATCAAGAGCAGATCTCCTGAAACAAAAGATGTTATGCTGGCATAAAACTGGTATTGACAGGATGTGCAGACTTTCATAATATAGATTTGTTTGGCCAGGGGTTTTTGGGCTTTAACAACTTGAAAGCCATCCTATCCCTGAGATGTAAACTCTTCAGTACATGGCTGGCCTTCACAGCAAAACTTGCTCTTTGCAACAGTGCATGTTTTTCATGTAGCCTCTGTATATTAATTTTTGATATAAATACACAATTTATCTGAGTAGTTTGAAACATATAAAGGCAGCCTGATGACTTTGCTGTAGTGGTAGGCATGACTTAACCAGTTCTTCTACTGTGTAAGTTTCAGAGAACTTGGTATTAGTGACAGCTGACAAAAACCTGTTTGAAAATCAGAAAGACTTTAAAATAAAACCCAGTTGCAGCCCTACAATAATTCAGTAATGCAGTTTCTAGTCTTCCTCGATCTGTACCTGTGGCCAAGAGGCTGATTGATGGCATCCCTTACCTTGTGTTTGGTTATGAGTAGAATGGAACCAAGGCCAGGCAAAACATAACTCCCACAGCAGAGCTAAATAACTGTTGAAACTAAGAACTCAGAACACCTTTTGAAGGTTAAAAACTGTTGCCATACCTTTCACGCAGTCATAGAGAACCACAGGTCAGTAAGAGATATTCCAGGATTTTGTGGCATCTCATCCACAGAGTAAAAAGCATATTCCAGATGACTGACATTTTCAAAGCTGTGGCAGGTCACAGTCAGGAGCCATTCTGTGGCATGCCCTGCCCTTCCCTCAGGAGGGTACACAGTCCTGATCACACCCACAGTGAAGTCAGCACAGGGTCTTGGGTCAGGGAACTGGAAAGTAAAGGCTGACTGGAAGTAGTAGGTTCCTTGAACTGCTTTACATGATAAGAGATTATCCAAAATTGCTAATGATAATCTTAATATGAAGCATTATATAAGTGTAGATGACTCTAGCATATTTCAAATATCATTTGAATCAATCTGTGTAGGTACACTGCTATGAAACAAGAACACAGTGAGCAAGTACTTGGGAAATATTTTGCTATCCTATATTTGGTTTAAATTCTGTTTTATACTGTTTCTAAAACCCCTTTTTCATAACCACTCTTAAAGCTTTCAAATTAAAGTTTTACTTAAAAACAATAGTTTAAGTCAACAGTTTCCCAAGCGAAGTTTCAGTTTTGACTAGTTACTCTTTCCTGATGAAAAAACCACTTCAACCAAAGCACTTCCTCTACTCAGACACAAATATATTTTGTTGTAGAGAACAGCAGCCTTGACATAATGAATTGTTGGCTCACCATATACAGCCTTAGCTTGTGCCTTGGATTCTAAAATAAATGCAGGGCCTGAACATGCTTACATAGAGAGACCAGCAAGCCAGCCTCTGACCCCAGCAGTGGCTGGGGCTTGGGCAGCAAGTCAGAAGCAGGCTACAGCTTGCTTAAATGACAAGGCAAAAGAAGCAGCTCATGCATATATGACTTGCAAAAACTTTGCAAATCTTCATATTTTTAGTAAAATAAACTCTTTAAGTTTATGAATAAAACTATATTCTAGCTTTCTCTGTGAAGCTGATGACTTTGATAACCCTATGGATCTTCTTGTTAAGGGGCCATCACTGAAAACAATCCTCTCATCATTATATGATTAAATGTAGCCAGAATGTATTCTTGTCTGAGACTGTAAAAGCAAAGATATCCTGGTCATAGTTTTAAATCACAGCAACCTGTAAAGCAAATGTAAAGTAATGAATAAGAGGAAGCAAAGTCCAGGGTAGTGCTGTAAGCCAGGCACTCTTCAGCTCCCATTATTCCTACTTTACAACAGCAACAAGGGGAAGGAAAAAAAAAAGCACTTGCTGTATTCTTTTACAAATTTTGAGGCTTGTACAACTGAATTTCTATGGTTTGGCTTCATCACTTGAAGTGTTGTATGACTGCAGGAACTAATTGTTCTTTTTTCCTTTGTCTAAAATACCTACAAAAAGCAGTTCCCATGTAATATTTGTTCACCTCTGTAGTTCTTTGTTATGCAAGTCAAAGAGTAAAGAACACAAAAATTTTAATTAGGAAACAGCTCTCCACACAGACTTTGTTGGTACAACATAGTTATAAGTACATCTACAAACACATACAGGTTCTTTGGACTATGATTTTTTTAAAATATATTTTATATGACAATGCAAACAAATCTGGAAAAAACAAATTACTTCACCCTTATGTAGAGGTAGCTGAACAGCACTCTGTCCAGTGATATGAGAGTATAACTTAAGTTTCAAGTTCATTACAGTGCACAAAAGGATGTTTTACAAACAAATGGAATATACAAGTCCACAAAACTTTTAATTTAAAATGGCTTGATAGATATATTTCTGGCACTCTTGTAACCACATAGCTTGATGGAATTAAATTGGACAAGTATATGGTTCCAAATTAAGACATCTTACACAGATAGTCTTTTGCTCCTCATTTTTGAACTTTTCCCGTTCCTCATCAGGGAATCATAGAAACTATTACATTGTTTTTGCTACACTTCTGCTCTGTAAACCTTTGTTCTGCAAATTGAATGTAAAGATTAAAAGGTGCATATGTCTTATATTTATAAAATATATGGCTATGACTATTAAAAAGCTCAAGAATGGCAATAACAGAATACAGGCACTTCTATGTGAGGGTTACTTTAGACCTTATGAAACTCCAACACTAGTAAGCACTTCACACAATACCTGGACAAGTAAGTCAATGTAATAGTTCAGGTTTTTATTATCCACCATTTTAATCCTGTCTAAGCAGATTAGTTTCTTCTTTCAGACAATATTTATTTAGCAAAGTGTTTCAAGAGAATGCCTTTGCTCAAACTACCATTTTTCTGTAGCTGTAAGACTTTCAGTGATTTACTGAGCTTTGGAATAAACCCCAGATCCCAAACTACGTGCTGTGCTAGTTACAATTTCAGTTGCGAAGCCAACAAATTAAATGAGAACTAAGCAGGGCTTGAAGAGGGATTGGGTTTATCTGATGTAGGACTTAGGGTAGTGCTCCCCATTTCCTCCAAGTGCATATAGGTCCATGGGGTTTTTCTGCACACCCACCCTGCAGTTAATGTACACTTCATTTTTTAAATAAGAGTTTGTGAACATGTTCTCCATTCCTAAACATTGCATTTAAATACAACTCCTGTCTGGCATTGATTTAAACATCAGTAGAACTTCAGCACCAAGTAGAAATAATTAAAAGAAAAATTTTTCACAATGAGAACAATCAGCCATTGGAATAATTCCTCCATGGAAGTGTTGGATTACCCAACATTGGACAGTTGTAAGATTTGGCTGGACAGGGTGCTGGGCCATCTTGTCTAGACCATTCTATTGCCAAGAAAAGTTGGACCAGCTGATCCTTGAGGTCCCTTCCAACCTGGGATTCTACAATGAAAAGACCACTTAAATCAGGACTCAATTCTATGAAGCTCTTCCTCTACAGCACAGATTAAGACAGACCAAATCCACATTTTTTTTAGACTAAAACAATCTTTGGATTAAGAAATCCATAGTTGAGGTGTTCTGTCAGTCAGGACTCATACAGGACAGAAGGACAGGCTGAGCAACAGATCAGCCATTCAGTATCTCTTATTGCTATAAGGTAATGGAAGATAGGATAGATATCAGCACTTAAACCAAAGTAAAAAAGAGGAACTTTTACAACTAACACCAAAATGTCATTTAAGACTTAGCATAATGGCCCATCACACCATTTTATCATTTCATTACTAAAACTACTGAACTACTTTCTAAGCAGCCTGTGCATTGCTTATGCCCCCACAAGAATGATTAATCAATACTTCTGATCACACAGGAAATACAAATTTGAGTCATGATTTTTTTAAACAGATGAGTGAGACTGGTTATGGAACTGGGTTTGGTGTCTAGAAAAATGTGAGAAGCTTAAATAAAATACTCCCCAATTAATATTTTATCTGATCAATGCTGTTTCTATAATTACAGTGAAGGTATTTTTAAATCTGCTCAGCTGTTTATTCATGCCTGTGATAAATGTTGCATTTACATCCTTGTACTCATTAACACAGCTGAAAAATAGTCAGCAATACCATGGCATAACTAGAAGATTTTTTGTTTTTTAAACCTCATTACTAAAACTTTACCATCTCAATTTATTGAAGGCTAAGGCTACTCCTTGTCCAGCTCTTCCTGGACAGGTTTTGTTCTCTAGCAAGTATCTTTCTCAGTGTTGTTTTTCTCCTCTGATGGAATTTGCAGACTTTAATCTAGGATGCATGACCATAGAGCAGCCCCAGAATGCTCCAGTACACGTCCAGATGACCTTTCAGATGTGTTTGATGTGTTGTGCATACACAGATCACCTGTTTGCATTACATGCAGTAGGTTCAGTGTTTCTGGGTTGCAAGAAATGCACTGGCTGTTCCTGGTGCAGGGCATGTACAAGAGTCTCTGCTTAGGAAATTCTGGCAGCTTTACTCAAGGCTAACAGAAAAGATAAAATTCTTTTAAAATCAAGGATTCTTTCCATGACAGTTTCTAAAATAACAAAATAGGCAGAATGAGTATGTAGAAGACATAGCATGCAGCAAAAAGGGCTAATGACATCAGTGAGAAAACAGTTGAAATTAGATAGTTAAGTTCCTTTTCTCACAGATAAAAGCAACAAAGTGACAGCCTTTTTTCCTATGGGAGCACTATGAGGCCCTTATATTATGCAGTAATACATAGTGGTTTGTGGAAGAATTGCATTTAATGCAGCTTCACTTCCAAACAAGTAGAAATCATTTCATTACTGATTTATGAAGAAAAATGCCAGAGCAGGTGTCAGCCACTGCAGACTTGGTACTGTTCAGAACATGAAGGTATTTTTATACATTGTTTGCAGCATGTCAAGTACCCCCTATGGAAGAAGTGCAGTAACCTGGCAGTGAGAAAAAGTTGTAGTGTTTCTAGAGTAGCTCAATGCAAACAGGATACATACTCCATGTGCATCATAAAGGTGGAACATGTTTGTTTTCCATTCATTTCTTTGGTACGCTTATGAAAATGTTCTATAGAATTCAACAAAAAGGGAATAAAGGTAATTTTATGAAAATTTAACAGCATGGAAATTACTTTTAACTAATAAATATTTCTGATGAGATGGAAAAACACCCCAAAAAATGACATTAAATTCTACTGCATTTTTTCATAAAGGCATGAAATGGCAGAGTACTACTCTGTGTAAAAAATCCCAAAGAAATTTGTAGCATTCCGTAACATTCACACTTCATTCTGGCTTTTGCACTGAAAACAAAAACAGTAGCTTAGAATAAAAGGCCCAGTTTTGCTCACATTGAGATTAGTGAAGTCAGATGGAGGTAAGAGCAGTTCCAGAAAGTGGTATGCTGTAAGTAATAAAAGCAGCAAAAGAAGAAGATGAACTGTTGATTTAAAAAATAAAAAAAAAAATCAAACCCAAGATACTTCCTGTTCTCATTTCTGCCCTATTTTACCTGCTTTATAGCCTGAAGTATTCACGCTAACATTCACTTGTTTTCCTTGGGAGTTAACTATTATTAGCAACACTACCCAATCTCTTAAGAGAAATGCAATGGCTGGGTAGAGATTTGAGGTTAACAGAAACCTGAAGATTGGGGTGAAATAAATAGCATTTATTACAACATATTCCTTCTTATGTGACACAAACTGCTCTCTGAGTCCTACAGTTCAAAATAACTCCCCCCTCCCCAACCCATACACACACTCCAAAGCCAAATCCCACCAAACAATTAAAAGAAATAAAACTCATCTTAACAGCAACAAGAGTTGATAGAAAAAAAAAAGTCTATGTATTAACCTACAATGAAATGACACCAGTACTTCCAGTTTTCTCTAGGATAAGCCACTTTTCATATATTGCGGCTCTTTCTTCGTAGTTGTTTGCAGACATTGTCCATTTTTGTAAGAAAGAGTTCAGATACAAATTCAACTTCAAGTTATCCTCCATTCTGTGAAAAATTAGGGGATAGATCCTTCTGTCACCACTATGGTCAATTCCCACTGATATCAACCAATCAATACTTGAATTTATCCAAACACTTAAAGCTCATGCTCAAGGTTAAGCATGTGCTTGACTGTCTGGTTGTATCAGGAACCCAGCCACAAGCATAGGATCAACCTGCAACAACTGTGCTTGAATTATCTCAGACATAACCTGGGTATTCAAAGACTTCAAGGCAGGATGTTTCGGGGGAAAAAATCCTTCTTAAGCTACAGTAGAACTAGGGATGAGTAGAAAAACATTCAAAGTATTTGAACACAAATAACTGAAAAATGATCAAAGCAGTCGCTTATGCACTGCAAGAATCATCATTTTTGTCCCCAGTCATAAATACAGGGTAAAAACACCATAAATAAATAGAGCAGCTCACTTTCCTTTAGCAAATGAACACATAAATAATATACATATCGAAGCAAAAAATCATAGTGCAAAAATAAATTATCAAACAGAAGTTGTGAACATTATTTTACACAATGCTATATAAAACCTGAACCATTTGAATAAAAGACTGCAGTTTACTGAAATAATGCATTAACATTATTATTTCTGCTTCACATTAAACTGCACAGTTTTATCCTTTATCCACTGAAAAATAAAAATAAATTAAAAAAACCCTTAAGATTTTTAAAAGGTTTATGGCAAACAAGATCACTTTTTGTTCTATCACATTTGTTATTAATTTAGCAGTGCAGTAATTGAATAATCATCTCAGAGTTCCAAATGGAAACTATTGAAGTATCCATAAACATCTCCTGCTCTTTATAACTCATTCTCTTTGAAATTCAGGCTTAAAACACCCTGACACTCAAATCTGTAAGACATTATTGCAGTTAGATGAAGTTACAAGAGACAGTCTACAGTCAAGGACTGTGGGAGACTTCACAGCTTCCCTCCTCACCATCACCGTGATCTTGTACGAGACATGAATGTAAGGACACGTCTGATGCCATTCAAGCGGTCTTTGAGGGATTTCATGGCGAGGAACGGGAGCTGAGCCCTGTTCTCAAGTGGAAGGACAGCCAGGACCCACCAGCACCAGGCTGGCCCATTGGGGTTAGCCTGCAGTTGGGATAAAAAACACGTCAGGATTCATACAGATGGCAAGGTCCTGTTTTTGAAGATTTAACTTTGAAAACACAGGTTTTGATAGCAATGTAGCAAGCAGGTCATTTCGCTACCAACCTAATGGTTTGTGGCTACAGGTTCCCCTGAAATAGTTTACAACCAAGTTCCATCTTTCCTAAAAATAGGATGTTGAAGGCATTTCTACTTTTAGCAACAATTTATAGGCTTGGCCTTCTAGATTTTTTTAAAATGTATTTTCCCCATGTTATTATTGACCCAGCTCTTTGGGATTGCTGCCTCCATTCTCCATACTCTGACACTTTTTCATAATTAGCTGTTGCTGTTATACTCTGTTATTTTAGGACCCCACCATTTGCAGACCTCTAAGAAGAGAACCAGGTTTCCTCTTGCCTATTTACTCTTGGTCATTTAATTGGGGAAGTAGAGTAGGCAAAAAGGCATTCAGTCTCCTTGGATTAGTATAGTCAGATAAGTAGTCCCAGAAAGTTATCAACATTAAATATGAGCTTCTGTTCACAACTGTGCTACCACTGGTGTATGGCAGACTCAGCTTATGCAGGGTAAATGCAGAGTATTCATATTTCCATCTTAAAACACAATGCCTGCCAGCTTATCGGATATCCCTGCTATTTCTGTCTCTAAAAGTTACATAAGCCACTGGTTCTGGATACCTGTGGGTCAGGATCCTTAGCTGGCATTGGACCAAAATGACTGAGAATTCGACTTTTGAGTGCTTGCTTGAGGGAGTTAAACCACATATATGCCTGATCATAGACAGAATCATGGAGAACAAGTAATGCAGCATACTCTTGACCTTGCACCTGAAATGAGTAACAAGAAGGTTATTGTTAGTTCAGTCTGCATGTTGGGAAAGGCACAGCATTTTTAGGATTTTCTGGAGTAAGTGAAAGAAAAAAAAGCATGCCAAGAGAGTTCTGTGATAAACACCAAAAGCTCATTTGGTGTTCCCCCTTCTGCTCCCCTTCCCCAATCCAAATTCTTCACTTTCTTTCCCTGTATTCTAAAGCAAGGATATGTATTTGCAGAACATACACTTTCTGGATTGCTATATAAAAAAGCCTTTACCTAAATATCACACAACAACAAAAGACTGTGCAAATCTTTAAAAAAAATAATAGAACGTTAGAGTAGACATTTTATCTTCCAATTACATTCAAAAGCTCTTAAGAATTAATGTAAATAATTTGGAAGGTTATTGTGAACTTAAACTTGCTCATTCTTACCTAAAAGGGAGTTTTCTAACTGGCTTCCATGCAAATGGAGGCAGGTTCCCCTTGTACCCTCTTATAAACTGAGGTTATTCTGTCTAAAAGAGCAGTAGGATGTCATACTGGATTCACTTAGTCTTGTCCTCTGCTACACACCTTTAGGGAACACAGTCTTCAGTACATGGGAGTATGTGTACATGCTTGTGGTAACTATTATATTTCCCATCTAACCATAAGCACTTATTAAATACTACAAATTTGTTTTACTTGAAACTTCTACAAAAAAGAGCTCACTGAAAACATATGTGTAGAATTTCACATGTAATACAATTTAAATGAAATATTTCTAAATTTACCTTTTGATCCTCAATGTACTCAATGTCTGCTGTATTATATCCATCACGCTGACTGTGCTGGATCACCTTAAATCTCCTCTTGCCGATGCTGTCTACAACAGACCGACCATCAGCAAAGAATTCCACATTTCTTATCTCCAGAATGCAGCCATAGTCTGCAAACCTATTGAAATCAGAACAAAAGAAAGTAAACAAGTCTTATTCTCTCCACCCTTAGCTCCATAGAGCTGCCATACAGCCAGTCCCTACCACAAAGGTATTTAACAATGTCAGCTCATTTCTATTGTTCATAGCACTGACCTGCTGTAGTTCAAATTATTCCACAATTGTTTGCAAAACTATCAGGAAGATTCAGGCTGTCTAATCTGATTAATGCTAACTGGATGTTTCAGAATACAGGGAACATCTTACAAAATTGAAAGTATACAGCTCAGGAGAGCACTTTCTCTATAACCCTAATATGTTCAGTCCCTTTGTACAGAAGGGAAAGTGCAATTCAGAATATTATAATTATGGAAGGACTATGAAATCTATAAAGAAAAAAAATTTTTCACAGTTCTGGCAGATTTTACTTTGTAGGTGGGTATTTTGTGTATGTCATATTTTTTATGGTGTACACTTACCCAAGAGGTATATACCATAATAAGAAGGGAGAAAAGCTAAATTCAGAGACAGACATTGAGGTCAAATTACTTAAGACTGACTATAAGTTCTCAATGTAAATGCTCAGCCAGTCTTTATGAAGGTCCTGTTATACCTCTGCAGCCACTACTATATTCAAAACAGTGAGGATTTAAATGTATCCCATAATTTAAAAAAGTCAACCCTCCAACACACCTTACTGCCATTTCAATTTGATTTCTTGTGCTTAAGCGTTCAGCAGACTTAAACAGCAGAAACTACACTTCCTTTTCATGTATTATAAGAGCTCTGCAGCTCAACTTCGTAAGCTGCACCCCAGCCATGTGTGTGTTTTGAGAGATCAGTTCTATTATTGAGAACCCAAATGACCGAGAGAAATGTCAGTGTTCTCAATGACTTTAATCAGAATGATTAGGAAGAAACTTTCTCTGCTGGAAAACTACCACAGATATTACAGCCATGGACCCTCCTGCAGCTTTCCAAAGACACTGGCTCCAGACTAAGTGGGTGCACCACATGGTCCAATGATGCTGTTCACTCACCCCTTTAGAGGGTCGCTGATGCACATCCCAAATTGTTTGGTGCCAGTCTCCATGCACCTCCGAATCATCAGGCGGTAACATGGCTCGAAGATGTGCAAAGGACATGGGACTGTAGGATAAGCCATTGTGCAGACAAATATGGGAACATTCTTATTTAGGCTGTGAGAAAGAAAGGACAAATCAGACAGGACATTTTACTAGACCACTGACAAGGTATAAAATATGTAGTAACATTCTTTTACATTATGTTGTCTTTAAGCAGAAATTATAACATCCTTAGAATGAAAATCTGAATGGAATAAGTAAAAGTTTCCCCTCAATTCACTAGATACTATATTTATATACCACTTAATAGAAGAATTCTTCATTATGCTCTCTGGTTTTGCTAGTGAGAGCATTATTGTATCTTTTTTATTTACTTTATTTTCCTTAATCTCATTTCTTCCCTACTCAGTACATTCCAACCCCCATCCTGTCAGACTACTTCCACCTATTGTCTCACTCTGTGCCTTTCACAGAGGTCCACTGAGAGCAAACACATTGCTTTAGACATTGTTTATAAAGCAGCCTTCTGGATTTCTTCTGTTTATTGTTTAGCAGTGTCCATATTTTATGTCCACTCAAGCACAGTTTCACCTGGACCCTGTTCTCTGAAATAACACAGAGAAAGAAGCTCCTTTGTCACCAGCACCTCAGCCCATTGTTCCACAGCAGCCAGAGCCTTTCACAGTTAAACAGCAGGAGAATTAGAGATTGGATTTTACATAAATGGATTACATACTTGGAAAGCTCTGCTATTTCCTCTTCATAAATCTTTCTTCTTTCAGTGAGTTCCTCTGGAAGATATCTGGCTATTAACTCCTCCATTAGCACTGTTTTACAGTATTTCCTCATGGCCAAGCACTGCAGTACAAACACACGTCAGCAGTTACAGATCATGTCCAGCATTTCACAGTGTATGGTGCCTGTGCACATGGGAGCCATCTGTTACTGCCACTTCCTGATGTCTGTGGTTCTATGATTTTCTAAGGTTGTTCTGCCACTGAAGATTTGTTTCTTGAACTATTCTGTGTTATAGACATTTTCCTCAGAAATCTGGAAATGAAAATCACCTGCAGATATTCTAAGTACAGGCTTGGTTCTAAGGTTTGAACAGAGACTATGCATGCTTGGTAATTCACAAAAGCATTTTAAAAGTCACATTCTTCCAAAGTGATGTAATGTTTTTTTTTGGAGTTGGGAAATATGAAGGGTTTCTGAAGGTGAAGGTGTTCCTATGCCTTGCACTTGAACTTAGGCTGAGAAAATCCAAGCATTACCTCTGAGAGCCCTTCCTTGCACAGGGGACATTTTGGATTATGATCCAGGCATCTCTCCAGACATTTGAGACAGAAGGTGTGTCCACAAGGCGTAGTGACAGGTTCATAGAAGAGCCTGGATTGGAAAATCCAAAAAGCAAAAAGACAACAATATCGTGTACCAAAGTAAAAGAAAAAAAGCTGCTACCCAAAAAAGCTGAATTCATTCACTAACTTAACTATTGACTACTACAGGGATAAAGTTGATTCTTGCTTTTTATTTCTTTGATCAACTCTGTATTTATTCAGCTTACAGACCTTCTTATTGCCACTCAACATGAAAGGCAGTTCATGAACTCTGACATCAGTGAACATGAAGGACAATATTGTCATGAACTTCCAACAACAAGCCAGGATATAATTTTCCTCTTTATATGAGCAATAAATAGAACCAGAATTTGGCCCACCTGACTTTGCTAGTGAAATTGAGCAATACTTGCACAGCTATTACTGTGCAAATCGTGTGATTACTTGTATGTGTAGAGCTAAGCACAAAAATACCTATTTGCAGTAATAGCCCTGGCATCAGTGATTGCAATAAACTGGGACTTGGCAGTTCTGAGTTAACAGCTGAACTCAAAGATCCTGAAGGTCTTTCCAACCTGAATGATTTTATAATTCTACTATTGCCAGCTGTAATGGAAATGTTTTTTGTTGTTGTAATAGACAGTTTTTAACCTTCAAATGACTGCTTTTCTGGACAATGAGTGACATTAGGTTCATGTTTTATCTAGAAGAATACTTAAATATATAAGGCCAGGTCTTCACAGTATCATGCCACCTAATCTTTATGCACTTCAAGTACCTCTGTTATGCTTATTGTCATGTAAGGATTTTTTCCCTTATTATGACCATCTGATATTGCAAAGTCATGTTTCCTTGTCAATAATATGGGAAATTTTTAAAAAGTAGGAATAATTAAAAACTAAAAGCTAAGCTTTTTGGCATATAGTGTATTTTACAACATACTGTCTAAGCATTTTAAGGTATCAAACATTAATCTGATTAAAAGTTAAGTGAATTAATATGTTTCCTTTAAAATACTAGTTTATCAAAACAGTCCATTACGTTCTATTAAATATGTGGAAACCCACATTTATTAGCATATTTAACAAGATGAATGTATTTAAGAATGTAATTGGCTCCTAACAGGACTACCATAGACAATTTATTAAATGTCATTAGTTTCTGTAAATACTGACATTTAAGCAACAGAACATATGAAGAAGTGTCTAAAATACCACACATATTGCAACTTGATTATACAACTGAAAACACCTGTTAATTGTTTCATGGACAGAAACTTCACCGCACTGAGGCTGCCTTAGTGCTTAAACTATGTAAAAAACACTGAATTGAACAATATGTTTCAGTAGGCACTGGACTACATATGTCCTTATTTAGTAGTCACTGATTGCATCTGAAATGTTCACAAAGATAAGAAATTCCTGTTAGGATGGCCAAGTCTGCTCTAGTTATCACAAAAGCCAGCAGCAGCTTTTGCTAATAACTCTAAGGTGACCTGGACCAAGCCTCATGACTTGCAAAGAGAAACACTACACATCAAGATTTCTCATGGCATCATTTAAGCTGCTGTAACAGCAGAAACTAAGTATTTGCTGCTGTGGAGTAATGCTCCTTCCTTTCTCAGCAGTATGTTGCTTAGACTAGTTGTATTTTCTGCTTGCTGCAGGAGCAAGTGTAGATCAATCACATTTTGGCCACTTCATCAGACAAACAGGTTAATAACAGCTCCTGCAGTTAATTGTGAACAGGTCAGTAGGTTACTAGGTAATTGGTCCAAACTATCTCAGGAACCAAATCCCTGAAATACTTCTGAAGATCACAGCAGGAAATAATTATAATCAGTCTGCATTAATAACAAGATAGATCTTACAACAGCTTTCCTTAGCACAAACCTTCCTTGTGCAGTGATGTTACAGAACTAACATGCCTCTAGATGCAAGGCCTGGATTTGTGATTGCAATTACAAGCTCAGTACCCCATCCTCTATACTGTAAGGGAAGCAGTAATCCTTGGGCTAAATCCTTCACAAATGTATTGTAGTCTTGCTGTTTCTGACTTAACATACAGCATGAGAAAGTAGGACTAATTAATTTAATTAAAAACATATGAAAAATGCTTTGTGGACATGATGATAAACGTGCAGAATTCACTAAATCAGCTAAGACTAATTTCGTGACTTTCTGTCAGAGAAAAGTTTTGCTTTGCAGTATCAAGTGTTTTGACAGCTGTATAAACTTTTGGAACACATTTCAGCTGTGGACAGGCAAAGGGAGAGGGGGCACATCTGATTTATTCCAAGCAGAAGCAAATCAGATAACAGCAGTTGCTCCCTCAAAGGATTCAGTTTGTCTGGAATAAATTGAAGCCCCCTCCTCCACATACAAACAAAACCACAAAGCAAGTCCAGATTTCTCAAAACACAGGCCTTCAGAAGTAAATCTATAAAGAGGCTATCTGCAATTTAAGAATTAAAAATGTAGTGCTAAACTAACCCTGACATGCCTTATTGATAAATCTGGGTACTTGAAAAAAAATGAAACATAAGCAACACTCACTGTAGTGAGCGAAACATCACCCCAATATTTCCTTCTAAGTCAGTAACAAAACTCTACATATGTATTTGCCAAAGTTAACATGTTTTTTACAAAACAAGGAGTAAAATAGACACAGTAGACAACTCCTACTCATTTTATCAAGTCATCGCTGTCCCTAAGAATAAGTGTTGTTTAACTGGAAGAGATCTTTAAGCAAATGGAGTGACAGCCTCAGTAAAGTGAGGAACATGTCTCTTAAGCAATAGAGGAAAAACACACTCTTGTTTACTTGCAAGATTGCAATAGCAGCAACATAGCAATTCACATGCAAACCCAGAATATTCATTAGATGTGGTCTCTTTAGCTTTTTTGTGCTTTTTGTTACATTATGAACAGCTACACAAATTCCAGAGGACAACCCATGGGTTTGTGCACCATGTGTGCCAGGGAGTGGATGTGTGTAACTGGTGAGAGCAAAATCTTACAGACACCTTCACTAATGTGCTTAACCCTCATGTGACCTTGTGTGCCCTTTTCAAAACAATCACTAGCCTGAAGCTGCTCAGAGTCCCTGCTCATCAGCAGTGCTCGGAACCAAGGGTCTAGAGATGCATCACTGGATTATAGTAAAAAATAATTTCAAGTCAGAGGCAAAAATAAGTACCAAGTAAGCTAGAAAATCTGTAGGTCATAAGAAAAAGACACAGCTTGAAAGCTAAAGACACCCATGAGAAAACAACGCATACCTCATACACAGGGAGCAGTCCAAATCCGATGGATCCACAACTTCAAATGGAATATGTTGTCCAGTACTATTTCCCTTAGTATCAGCTGTGTCTATCAATAAGAAAAAACAACAAAGTAATTGAACAGAACTATGCAAACAGAATGCTATTCCATGTATCTACACCAACACCTGATGTTTAAATGGGTGTTGTATATACTTGCAACTTAACCATTAAGCATCATTACAATAATTTCTATGCAAAGCATCAAATTCAGCCTTGGCACAAACCCTCATGACTCCCCTTAATTTTGGTCACATTATACCCATTTACACAGGGTTGAATTTGGCCTTGATTTCACAATCAATGTCAAAACACTTTTTGTTAGTGATGAAAGTCTAAAGTAAGACTAATTCTTCTGTAAATACATTGTAAATACAACTCACAGCATGAAGACAAGGCCAGGTATTATTAACAAATAGAATATTTGCTTTTAAACTTCTAAAATTTATATAGAAGGCATTAAGACCATGTGCAACATTGATGTTCCTTAACAGATCAAAGCTCTCCTGAGAAACAAGCACTTTGACCCAACTTTCTTAGACCCTTTGAGTTTATTTCTCTCCATGCACGGAAAAGATTTCACAACATGCCTTGTGTTAGGCAAAAGAGAAAATAAAAAGGCAAAATTAATTTTGGACCCTCTTCCTCTGAGTTTTATAAAAGTGACATTTCCAAGGATTGCATGCCATGGAACCCAACCTGTGTGCAATTAAACATACCTTTCTTCATGAGTTTGCAGGGTACCTCAGCATTTCGCAACTCCTCTGAGCAGCACTTCCTCTTCAGGAGGCTGCATTTCTCAGAAATGAGAAAACTAGACTGTGGCATGGAGGTGAATTTGTTCTCCTCCTCTGAGCAGTCCTTTTTGCTCTCTGTGATTTGTATCGATTTCCTCAAAGTACCAGAAGTAGTCACATTTGGTTCCTCTTGAATGGAAAACCCCTTTTTCTGTTCCACATTTACCTGTATGAAGAGAGGACTGACATTTGACCAATCATCCAACAACACAGCAAGGAAAAACCCCAAAACTGCCACAAATCTTTCATATTACGGATCATCAGGAAGAACTGAGTAGGTCAAGAAGAATGAGTTTGACAATTGCTAATTCTAATTAAAAAACAAACAAAAAACCCAAGCAAAAAACAAACCCAAATTATTTTCCAGCTCTGCCACCCCAGCACTGAATATTTCCAGCCCTTTTGTGTAGTTTTACAGCTTAAAGGTCACGAAACTGGATTCACGCAGAAATACAGCTGGATAACAGGTTAAATATATTGTTATCACTTAACCTATGGAAAAACACATATTGTTTATATCACAATGATGGTATCAACCATCAGAACAACCAAAACAATGTGAGTTTATTTTAAGGAAGCAGTATAAACACACAAAATTTGCAAGAGAGAAAATACACAGAGCTTCCTTTTGCAGGACAGATTTCTTTTGCAAAGGATAAACTGCTTCAGGACATCACCTGTCAGCTTGTGACACCAGCTCCCGGATGAACTCCAAAACAGGTACTGTGCATTGCAAGCAGGAGCTGTGGTGATGTGTAACATGCAGGAAGATGAGTGAACTGTCCCTCAAATGACTTTGTGAAAGGGTCATACAAAAGGATTTGCTGTCAGAATATCATAATAGCCTTTCCAGAAGGCAACGTCACCAGCTGTTTATCAGTCTCAACAAGGCTGCTCAAGACCTACTATTTTTGTTTGTAAAGACTACCAACGTTTCCTCCTACATACATAGGCAAACCACACCCCAAAGCTCACGTTTCAGTGAAGCAGAAGTGGTCCTTACAAACCCAGGAATGCAAACCTCTATAGCTATTTAAAAAACTACAGTTGTGAATCCAAATTTATAAAGTAGTTGATATGTCGAACATACCTCTACAGTAACCTCTAACTAGTGTACAGACTCCAAATGGAGAATGGTTTTGTCACTGAAATCACCAGTTACAGGTTCAAGCTGAAACTCCAGATTTTAGCAATTCACAGCTTTTTGAGGGTATCTCAATCCAATCTTCAGAGGCCCTTTAGCACTACCAACTACTTGAAAGACCTAAAAACAGTTACAGGAATAGAACCCACTCAACTCTGACATAAAATTTATCAGAAAAAGACAGGACTTGTATTAAAGAAAAAATGTCAAATAAGGAGACCCGCAATAAGTCAACACTGTTTTGTATGTTCTGAAACTCAGTAAAAATTTGAGAAAATGTGTCCTCCTACCTCCCAGAGGCAAAAAGGAGAGAAGGCTTCCCAATGTGAACACAAAACACACAACAAATTAAGAAGCACACATCAGACTTGATCTTTACCTTGAGCAACCTCTGTAGGTTATGGCTGGTGCCTCCAGATCCCACTGAATTTAGCAGATTCCCCTTTAATCTAGAGTGATGTGACAACAGCTGCAGGATATCGGGTAAGTGTTCCTGAGCATTTCCCGGGATGAGTGAAAACAAACTAAGTAGAAGCTGTGATATAAAACAGAACACTTCACTGCTTAGTTCCTTCCTTGTAACCTCCAAATGAAAAAGCAAGTAAGGGAATAGCTGAAAGAAGCATCCTTGACTTTGTTAAAACCATTTAAAGAGCCCTTTAGACTAGGGTAGGAACAAAAAATGGAAGAGCTAAGGCAATACAAGCCAAACAGACAGGAAGAAACATTTTCAGAGTTAAATAAGACCATGAAGTTATTAACCATTCTCTGTGATATGACACACCCATGCCTTTCTGTCCTGTAATTCAGAGCTCACCAGAAATTACTGCCATGTTTCCTAAATATGTTTGGGGTTTTTTTGCAGCACAGAAGTTTACTAGTACAGAAAGCACTCATCTCACAGGCTTAATCCAAGATCAGTTGAGTAAATGTCTCTGATATTGTAAACTCTAGCTATTTTTAATTCACTTATGTGGGAATACAAGAAAGGTAGGCAGTAGAAAAATGCTACTTCTTCATTTGGTATAAGAAAATAAGTAAATCTGTTTCAAGTAGCAGCTTGAAGTCCCTTGTATGGCATAGCTTATCAGATGATTATTTAAGGAAAAAAACAGAGCTGAATAGAAGATTCACACTTCAAAAACTACTTTCAACATACTACTGATGTGATCCTGCTGATGTCTGAGGAAGCCACATGACAGTCAAGATTTCTATTTAAAGCCAAAAAGGATTCCACAGGATCACACTATGTCCAAACTAACATGGGCAGACAGTTAATACAAGCAGAACATCACAGCTGCACCCAAAGAATTTGGTAAAACATAGTATGTCATTGTTATGCAAACAGCCTTGGATATGACCCAGTAAAACATTGCATCATGGATGAACTCTGTGTCTGATGAGTGCACGAGTAATTCTTTCAGTCATAAGAAGCCTAGTTTTTCTCAGAACCCCACTGCTCATAAATTAAGTGTCTTGGATAAGGCTATTTGGAGTCAGAATTTAGAAATATATCCATTCATTTCTTGCCTTTTTGGTCTAGTGCACAGAAAGTCTCCCAGCATGACCATGAGCACAAATCATGACACAATGACAATGAAAGACTGCATGGAACCCAGGGGGGGATAAAAACACAAACTAAACTCTCAAACATCAGTGACAAAAAACTCCCAGGAGACTGAACTCTCAACCATATATAAAATGAAACAGAAATTTAATTACACTACAGCCATTCAGGTTATACTCCGTTACCGGCATGAACAGAGGTTTACTGTGAGAACTCTACTTTTAGAAAGCTTTACATGTTACAGCACACAGAAACCCTAAAGTTCCCATCCCACCAGTTATGGAAAATGGGGTGAATATGCTGCCATAAAAGAAAATTCAATACAAGGAAAAGAGAACTATTATGGCTTTAATGCCATAAGCTATCACTGTCACACTGAGCCTTTTAGCTATGAAAACAACAAAAAAATGGTCAAATGTCAAAATACTGACTCACAGGAAATTAGTTTTGAGGAGTGTGCAAAACAGAGCAGTATTCACAAAAGCCATTTAAGAATTCACACACATCTTAGGCTGCTACTGAAAGAAGTGTCACTGCAGATCCATTTTGTTGCTTATTTAGCATTAATTATTAACAATCTTAGAAAACTATTTTAAAACAGCTCTTTCTTTGTTGGCTGCTTCCTCTTTCACGCCCCCTTCACACACAGATACTCAATGCAGCACGACTGGCAGTAGGAAGAAAGCTGCTGCTCCCAAGTGGAGTTTGATGAGTGCTGCGTGTTGCATCCTGCCAGTCAATGGCCTGATACAACTTTCAACAGCAACTCCCCCTCTTCTGCACTCTGTCGTTGGTAATAGATTGCTAGGCTAGGCATCAGATTAGACTATAGAGAATCACAATGGTCTGTGGGTGGCAATTATTAACAACTCAGTTTTACTTCAGCTTTGCTGATCTAATTCCTTGACTGTTTCCATATTGTGCCTGCTGAGTATGTTTTCTTCCTCCCTATAGTCAAGTAACAACGTACAACCCAAATGTGAACAACAGTCTGGATTTGTGCAGCTCTTCGCAGTTATGAGAGAGGAAAAGAAATAATCTTATCCTGCTTTGTGAAAGGCCACTGAAAACAACAATGCGGTTCCAGATGATTTAGGGCACTCACCTTTTGCGCCTCAGACTTGGCTGTCTTGTTCCCAGTATCTAGAGCAAGGCAGAATAGAAACTCTCTTAAAGCTTCTTCTGTTTTCCCCAGATTAGCTAATGCCTGTCCTTTCCTTAGGTGACCCTGCAAGGAAACACATCCATAGCTGCAGCCTTTTTTCTTTTATCATGAGTATATGCAATAAAACCACAATGAAATTACAAAATATTTTTCTGAAGAATAAAAGGTTAAGCAGAAAAAGTCACCATAAGCATCTTTTACACCTAGACACTACCACTCTGGGTTTCTAACCACAATGGTCCTGAAAACTCCTATAGGCAGAAGCTGGATATTCTCCAGCTCAAGCAATGACTCTCACAAGCACCTCAGCCCATCTACTTCCCCTACATTAATCGCCTAAAATAGTCATTTTGTCCTTATAGAATGATACAAGCACAGCGTTCAGTTTTTAGAGAGAGTTCACGAACTTGATATTCATCCAGGTCAAAGACAATAGCCTTAGCTCATCCTCCAGGATTATCACTCTCTTCTTTTACCTCAGGAAGTTCAAGAATACCATGGTTAAATGTCCGTAAATCACAGAAGTCCAAGAAACTCCAAGATTTAAAGCTTCCCTCAGATTCAGCTGTATGACCAATTCTAAAGTCAGGATAGTATCAAGGTTTTAAACCAAAGTAAAACTGAAGTCAGAACTTACTTTCAACCAGTATGGCTGGAGCCTGCACGCTGTTTCTGCATCGTGCAATGCATCTTCACAAGCCTTCAAAGTGGAGTTAATCTGGGACCGATTGCTATATAGTAAGTGGTCATTTGGAGCTGTAAGAAACAGAAAAAGTGGTTAAGTAAAACAGAAGTTAGTTACATAAGCTTTACTCCTTAATTTTTTTTAAACACATGTTGGTGCTTCCAAGTTGCACAAACCCACAAAATACAGTTTTTAAATAACTATGTACTAAATGAAATCTGGAAACCTCTTTGGGCAACTCCAGACAAAATGTCAGCAATTCATTATATAACTGCAGGGAACATTGCATAAATAAATGCTGAGACGCTCACACAATAAATTACCAGCGCCGACGGAGGATCAGATGGTTGGTAGAAACACACAGGAGACATTTAAGGTGGCAGGAGGAATGCTGGCATACTGTAGGGAGGAGTTTCAAAATTTGTAGCATCAAAGTTTCTAAGTGATACATAACGATTTTTTCGTGCCGTTGCTCAACACATGAAAAGCGGTGACAAGTGTGAAGAATCAGATAACACGACACTGATCACCGAGTTACACACACGGTGCGTTGTAGCATCGAGACGCAACGTGTGCTGAGGGAAGGAAGGGTGGGCACTTTTCCTGGGAACACTTTCTCTTTTAAGTGAAACTCTTACCCACAATAGCTTGCCTATAATTTCCACTTACTGCGTGCAGCGTGCGAGTTGCTTTTCCTCAAACTGCATTAAAAGGACCGCATCAAAAGTTCTCCCTGCACAGACCCGCAGGCGCTTCCCGAGTGGGATGGGAGGGCCGGGCCAGCCGGGGTTGCGGGACCCTGACACGCAACCCGCCGCTCCCTTCGCGCTCGGTTGCGAGCGGCTCCCGCACCGGAGCCCGGACCCAGCGCCCTGCCCGGGGCGCGGCGCTCCCTCCCGGCTCCGCCGGTTACACAACGGCGCCGGCCGGGGGGAGCCCAGCCGGACCGCAGGCTCCGGCTTATGCAACCGCTGCTCTCCTGACCCAGTTTCACCACGGGCCGATGAGCCGCGACCCTTCCCCGGGGCGACCCCTCCGGGTCTCACCCGACACCCACCCCAGAGCCCGGTCCGGGGAGCCGGCGGCGGGCGGGAGGGCGGCTGCGGCACATCCCCCGGACGCGGGGGCTGCCCCTGGGCAAGCCCGGGCTCTACGGGGCGAGAGGAGCCGGAGCGGCCGCGGGCGAGCCCCGGCCGGTGCAAAGTTGCTTCTCCCGTAGACGGCGGGAGCGCGTCCCCAGCGGGGCCGGGGAGGGGAGAGCCCTTACCTAGGCTGACCGCTTCGTTGTACTTCTGCAGGGCGGCTTGGAGCTTCTTCTCCTTGTAGAGGAGGTTCCCTTCGTGCCGGAGCTGCGAAGCCTTCACTTGGCAGGGGAACCACTTGGCCAGGAGGTTGCTGAGGATGACATTGACCCGCAGGAGCTGCCCGGCCGCCGCGCCGCCCGCCTCCTTGCACAGGACACAGCGGGACTCGGGCGCCCGGTCCCTCTCCAGGCACTTTTTGCAGAACGTGTGTCCGCAAGGCAAAGAAACGGGCTCGAAGAGGAAGCCCTGGCACTTGCGGCACCTGAAAACATCCCACTCGCGGGGCGCCGCGGGGTGTCCGGCGGCGGGCAGCCCCTCTTTGATCCGGACGCTCTGCGCCAGGCACTCCACCAGCTTCTCCAGCTGCTCGGCGCGCAGCTGCTGGTGGCGGGACGCCAGCTGGTACAGCGGCAGCGCCTCGTGCAGCCTCCCGCCGAAGGCCAGCGCGTCCGCCCGCCCGAGCAGCACCTGCCACTCGGGTCCCAGGCCGCCGTCCGGCACCTCCAAGTTCTGCGCCTGCAGTGCCCCCGCCGCCAGCTGCAGCACCAGCTGGGGCTCTGGGCGCGGCGGCGGTGGCGGCAGGTGCGAGCCCATGGCGGCGGCTCTAGCGGGGCGGGCGGCGCGGGGCGCCGGAGCGCGCAGGGGGCGCGGGCGCGGCGCGGCCCCGCCGGCCCATGGTGGTGCTGCTGCCGCCCCGCGCCGGGAGCGGCCCGCGCCGCCGCCAACGCTTATATAAGGGCGGGCACGTGACGGCGGCGGCGCCGCTCATTGGGCAGCGCCCGCAGGTTGTTACAAAACCAGGCGGTTTTATAACGTGCCGGCCCCGGCCCGGCCCGAGACGGGCTGTCCCCTTGGAGCAGCCCAGAAGCCCCCGGACCTCTCAGAGTCCCGGCCCGAGAGGGGCTGTCCCCTCAGAGCCCCCTAGCCCGCCGGTGCTTTCCCCTCCCGGGATGGGTTTGAGCCGCTCCAGCGGAACGAAGCGCCCACCCGGCACAGGGCGCTCGGAGCCGGGTTTGACCCGCCCGTGCCAAGCGGGGCTCGCCTCGGGCTTGGTGTTTCGGTGTGCCGGGAGCGGGGAAGGAGCATCGGATTGAGGAGGCTTTGAGAGCCGGGAATGCTGTTTCCTGCTAGAGCTGGCACTGTAAAGCCCTGTAGTTACAGTCAATCGTTCCCTTTCAGGCAATCTACGAAGCTATTTTGATGTCAGGTAATGGTGCTTTTAGGGCAACTAAGGAAAACATTAGAAGGAAAATGTGTTTATTTAGTTTATATTTAGTTAGGGCGTGGCGTGTTGCACAGCTCTACCTGTCCGTGCCCCGTTCTAGACAAGAAGCACGTGCCTTGTGATGTATCCCTGTTTTATCCAAGACCAGACAGTTTGAATCTGCACATTCCCACCAATTCTTGTCAGACGAGAAGATCGCACTCGTTGTGTAACTGTCTGTGCTAAATGTAGCCTGGGGGAAAAAAATCACCTGTGCTTACTACCAAAAAGAAGTAGTTCCAAAAGAAGTTGTTTGATGCTTTTTGTTTGCAATTTTATGCATATCTACAGTCACCAGAAATACCCATGTTGTGTTCTATATAATACACTTTCAAATATTCTAAAAATATAGGGCACTTTTCACACTGTCTTAAAATCCACTGCAGAATTTGAAACGTCTGAGGATGTCCTGTTACTGGTACTGTGGTACTACTGGTATCCTCATGAAGCTCAAGGGGAATGAGCAAATTAATTTTCACTTTCTTCCTTAGGGAAGTGTCTGGACTCCCCAGTTTAGACTGTGTGAGGTAAGCAGGTATTAAGGGAAGAGACTTGCCTATGGAACTTGAATAGACAGGAGAAAAGGCGGAAGAAAGGAGAGGCAACATGAGTTTTGTAAGACCTTCTTTAGAGAGGTTACTTGACAAAGCTCAGATGAACTTAAAGAGCAAAAAATAATTTAAAGGTGCTTAAATTCTGGATCTTAACTTTTAATAGTAGACACTTTGAATTAATGAGGGCTAATTTTGTGGTGTTTATGTGTCCATGTGCAGGCAACATTATGCTTATACAGAAAATCAGATGAGTACCTGGAAACAGAATCCAGCCATCTGACCTTTCGATTGCCTTTGATTCCTATCATGTGCAGACATTTTGTACCTGCCAAAAATTTGGCCCATCTCTGGGGTTCTTGAATCATAAAAAAAAAAAAAAAGTAAAAAGTATATATGTGTGTATATAAAGTTCACCATCTAGGTGTTGTTCTTAGGCAAAACCTTTAATGAAAGAAATAATTGAAAACCACTGGTTTCAGTACTTCTTTCTGCCATAACTTAAATCAGACAATAATCCAAAATATGGCATAGCCTGACAGCAAGTAAATCAAAGAAAGGTAGGGCAACTGAAGCACTCAAAATTTCATTTAAGCAATGCTTCATAACAGCTAGAAACAATTAGTGTTCGTGCTTGGGCGTGTGGGTTTTCCCACAGGACTCCGGCTTGCTGACATAGATTTGTTGTTTTCCAAACTTCCATGCAAGAGAATCTCATCCTATAAAAGAGAAAAACCCTTAAGAAAAAAAAGAAAAATGCTTTCTTGCAGCCTTGAGGTCGGCAGTTGTCTCTGTTGCAAAACTATAGTCTCGGCAACCCCTCAGTGTGTTATTTTATAACCATTGTCCTGAAAACCACTATGAGTCAAAGCCTATTCAAGCGAGGGAAAGTGACATAACCACTGGTTACCAGTAGCAATGCAGTGACAATCTCTCTATCAGGGATATGCCACCAGTATTTACATAGTTACATAGCAGACACTTAAAGAGATAAGTCATGGCATAAAGGGGGAGTTTCTAGCAGCACATGAATTCAAGATAGGGAAGGGGAATAGATTATCATAGAAAATGTAATCAGTATTTGTGCTCTGAAAGGAACTTCCACAGTTCCTATTTGCAATGTATGAAAGCAGGGCTGGCTGATGGTTTGATCGCTCTGGACTGAAAGAATTCTCAAAAAAACACTGTGAAATGCACTTCTGGGAATTCTCTTCCACCAGCAGGGATGTGGCTGAAACGTTCCAAGGGAAAAGGGCAACTGTGCTTATGAACTGCTCCTCTGGTGGAAGCTGTCTGTTTGGGAGGGTTCAGAACAGAGACCTTTATCCCAGACAGAAAATGGTTAAAACCTTCCCACAGATGGCCTATGGGCAACAACTCTGTGACTTCTTAGGGGAGAAACCAGCTGGGTCTGCCTCTGCTAGTTCCTTGTGTGTGTGTGGTGTTTGGTAAATGTTAGTACTTGGTGGGGTGTGACAAGTACAGAGTGACCTGTACAGTCACCAACAGCAACACACTTTAAAACCAAGGTACTAATTTACTGTTCACTAGAAGTCAAACAACTACAAAATATTTAATTCTGACATCAGGCCTGGCATTGCAAAGACTTATTTTAGCAAAAACAGCTGTGAGAATTGAACATACATAATCTAGATATGCTGGGGTGTTTTTATATAACACATCCTGAAAGCACAGAGTGTTCATACATTCATACATATATTCATGGATTTGGAGCAGCAGTAGGTCATGAGGTGTACTTGATTAGCAAGCAAAAAAAAAAAAAAGAAAAAAAAGAAAAAAAGAAAAAGTCAAAAAGCACCCTCCTGCCTATCTGCATTGTTCAAGAGATCAAGAACGGATTTATCCTTCACTTAAAACAGGAGAAGTTAAAGGGAGGTGGTGACTCACTCTCCAAAAGCACATCTCCCTTGTATGATTTTTCTACAAAGGCAGGTTTAATTTCTTCCTTTTAATGACAATGAGCACAATACTGATCTCCTTCCAGCAGTTAATGGCTGGCATAACAGGCACCATGAGCATGACTACATGCTTCAGCTTTCTTCTGGATCTATAAACTGCTTCAGGCTTTGAGACCACAAAAGGCAGCAATAAACCTGCATCTTTCCCCTTTCAAACACAACTAACCCAAGTGTGAAATTCCACCCCATCAGTCACGCTGACAAAGCTCCTTCCCTAGTGGAAGTAGGGATGTGAAAAGTCACATCAAAATACAGCCACAGATGGCTTTTTATTCTCAAGTGCTCTGCCCAAACAGTTGAGGCAATTAAAAAACCCACCAAGTGTGAAGCCTGACCAGTACGTCAGGAAGCTCCACTGACTTACAGGGAACAGGAAAGGAAGACATATGAGTTCTACTGGGTTATTTTGCCACTGAATCTCTGAATGACTTTTGGCACCTCTCTTTACCTCTCCTTTTGCATTCTGCCTACTATGACTACTCGTTCATGTACTGGGTGTCTTTGCTATCATACACACATGATTTACAATGTAAAACAATCCAGTCCAAGTTCTATTTTAAATCTATTCTGGCACATTAATCTTAAAAGAAAAGGCATAATGTTCCATATACTATAAAGGAAATTAAAGAAGAAATGTAACAGAGAAGTTTATGTTCATATGCCATGGTTAGAAAATTGCTAGAATTCAGATGCAAACACATTATCCAGTTTAAATAAATGTAAGGCACTGAGAGAGCAATGCGATCACAGGGGTCTGTTTTTCAGGGAAAAATACCAATAGAGCCTAAGAAAGGTTCTTGTTACCTACTGGTCCATGAACTGTGTAATAAGAACAAAACCCAGTGCCCTTCCCAAACAACCCCTGCCTGCCTAATTGATGACTGACTAGTGATCAGCTTGACAAGTGCTCAGGACCGACAAAGCGAGCACCCCACTCAGGTTGTATCTATCACGGCAGGATACTGGAAGGGGGATTCACAGCATGTCCTTGAAGTATAAACAAACCTAGAGAGAGCTGGGTAAAGTAATTTCAGCATTGAACAAATATTTAACATGTAGTTTGCCATGAAGTTCTGAGGTACCTGACAGTACTTTGAAGATTCACATTTTAACAAAACCGAGGAATTATCCACTATGCACTCCCATCAGCTATTTGGGTGGTGACTTCTGTTCAAGTACCCCTCAGCATGCATGGTGTAAACCTCCAATTAGAGCGAACTCCTGCTTAATGTGTGGCAAGAAAAATTTGAGACTAAATGGCTCAGAGAACATATGGAACCCATCCAGGGTTCCTCATGTTCACACAATCAGGAAGCGTCTCCATTCCTGGATAACAGACAATTGCTGTTCCAGGAGAACAACTGAATTCATATATTCTGTCGAGAAGATAAAGGTATTCATGGATTTTTCTACTCTGACCAGTAACAAATTACTTTGCAAATGCCTTGAGCAACAGATCATTTTATCCCCATGCAGCATTGCGTTTGCCTGAAAAGACTTCACTTAGGCTCAGTTTGAGCTATCTTTGCAGTTTGAAACCTTATAAACCTAAACATCCTGAAGGGAAAGGTTGTAGCAAGGAACATCATGATATATGTTTTGTTTCACAGCTTGTGATAATGTAATTCCAAATAGAAGACCAACAAGCTTCACTGAGTAACTAGTGCAATCCACAATCCACTTGAAGTTACAGGAGCTAATTCTTTATGTGCTTTGGTGTTTGGTGTGCCCTGAAAACAAAAGCTAAGATGCATCATGGATCAAAGCTGGAAGTTATTGATGAGTCCCCTATGAAGCAAATGGAACATGAAGCTTTTGAGCAGTTTGAAATCATGGCTGATGGTTTATTGGAAACTACGGGACACATTCTTCGGGTTGTAAAAGCTTTCTGGACCAGAGCTATTCGGCTATCTTTAGATTGGTAAGGACTGCTGTTAAAGAAGTCTACTCTTAAGAAGTATGACAAATAAGTCTTATTATGCTTGTTGTGATTTTTAAAATCCAAGTCATCCTTTCCTACACAAACATCTGTGGGAGTGTAAAAGGCCTTCTGAATCCACAATTTTAATTTCAGTAGTTTACTGTAGGGGGTGAGGAAGATAAAGGCAAGCTCTAGAATCACAAAACATGAGAGAAGTATGGGTGGTACTATTGAGAATGAAACCCTGCAATTAGCTGGAATAAGCCAATGCTTAACCGTGGCAGTAACATGTGCTTTCTAAAGTACACCTGACAGCCTGATAAAGCCTCCAGCTCTAGCGCCCACAGCCTGTGCTGTCTCCAGGCCCTTGCTCACAGCCTCCATAACTTTGCTGCTGGGGAAAACTCAGACAAGGACTGAGAAATGCATCCCTTCTTGGCAAAACTCTTAGGGACATATTTGTGGTCCCACAGCATTTAAATGAAACTTAAAACATATGCTTCAAGTTAAAGGAGTCCTTTCAAGGTTGACTCATGGGGCAAAGGAATAACAGAATAGACTATTTCAGTTGATCATCTAGGCCAACTGCTGGAGCAACTCAGGGAACTTCAGTCTATGCTTAAGTCCTTTCTTGGCCTGGGGCTTGGATATCCTCACACCTGTGACTTTCATCCCAGAGGCTGCAGGCAGCCGCTTCTTCCTGGAGTCTGACCTGCACAGTTAATGAGTCTATGGCTGTAGTGGACTACAAAATCACTGCCTCCCACTGTTCACCATCACTGAAGGGCCAGAGGTTTCTGCCTAGTCATGTCAGCTGATTTCATTCAAACATACAGGCAATAGGTGAAACAAGAGGCAGGCACTTCCAGTCAGAAACCTATGAGATGATTGCTGCTTAGCCCACTATAATCAACCAGATAAAGTCAGACTGCACCTTTCCACTTCTGTCATTCCATGGAATTAGTCCTGGAAGCTCAGCTGATACTTCTTTCTTGACATACAGACTTCCAGTTTTCTTCCAATTAGCCTTTAAATATCCGTAGCTATACCTCAGTCACTGACTGAGAAGCTAGACAACAATTTTACTAATGCAAAACTCAAGATTGCATTTGTCATACTAGAAGCCAGGAGTGGGTTTGTTATTTAATTTTTTTATTTGAAATATTGCAGAGCTTTCTTATGATACATACACATTGCTGGGCCTTCCGGTAGCAGACTTTCAAAAATAATTAAAGTGATGAATCATAATCAGAAATAAATGACTCTTACATCTATTAAGACAGTTATTTAAAAAATGTTTTGATGAATCACACAAAAATGCTCGCAAACAGCATTATATTTTTCATAGATATATTTTTTGGTTTTCCTAAGTCTTACAAAAAGAGCTTGTGCTTTTAACACTTGAATCGAAAAAATATTTACAGCAGACATCATAAATGCCACATTGAAGTTCATACAGGCAAAGCGGTGATGGTCCCCTGCTCTGCCATTCACAAAACATGCTGAGGGTTCCAGGCCTCTTCCATAAACTCCCAATTTAAAAGTGTTTAGTCTTGGATCTTCAGAATGCTCCTCTTCTCCAAGTCATTCATTTCCTTCAGTATAAGGGCAACATTGTATCTCAGTTCTTGAAACTTTGCAACCGGCACCTGAAACAAAATATTCACATTAGAAGACACAAGACCTCCTCTCGGGACCTTTTGCCAGGGCATGCCCATAGATAGGGAACATTGCAGCGTCAGCACAGTTTCTCACAAAATACTTTTATTTTTTTCAAACTTAAGACAAAAGATTTGAGGTTAGTCAAATCCAGTTAATTCAACTAAATTCATGTGGAAAAGGAGAGTGGAAAAAAACCTGAAATAACAGCTACCTAGTACATTTTCTGTACTGCCTGATGGGAGAAAGGAAGTACTACAGGATGCAAACTGAGGACTGCTGTGGTGAAGTAACAGTCATGGATTGGAAGGAAAGACACAGACATGCAGAAGGTCGTGGAACCTACAGAATTCTCAAGCAACAAATTCCAGATACTCTGCTTGTTCAAACTTGTAAGAGGAAGGAACTGAGACTCGAGGCAAGAGACTTGGCACCAACCTCAAGGGCAAAGGGCACTGGACATTGTCTATATGTGGAAGGCAAAAGACTTTGATTAAACATACAAAGCATTTTTAAGTGTGCAGGAGACTAATGGACTCTCCTTGATCATTTCAAGCCTAAGAAGCCACATGGATGGAAATTTGTTACATGTTAAGACAGTGACCCACACTTTGCACAGGCAGGGCACAATCACAGGTGCTCACGTGAGTGCCCACCCAGTCCAGCTGCTCCCAGGCTGCCTCATTTACTCCACTCCTCTGATTGCACTGAAGACAGCAGTTCTTTTGACAAAGACCCTTATCATCCTTCTGCCAACCGCAGCACAGATACCCAATTTTGTGAGAGGAGAATAGAAAAGGGTCTTCCACAGACTCACAACAAAAAATCCCCTAAACTCAAACCAAAATAAACTCAAACCAGAAACAGTGGCACTAAGACAAAGACTTGGCATATATGCCAGAAAATAAAGCCCCAGATCTAAACAGTAAAGAATATATACTAGCTTTTATTCTCACAGGTGAAGCTTACCCTGTTGTAAAGGGTTAACCTGAAGTTCATGGCATCATTTAAGTTCCATGGAAGACCTCAAATAGTGTTTGGGAAGCTCTGAGCTGGACTGTCCAGAGTGGTAAATTTGATCTCCCGTGAAGTGGCACCCTTAACATTTTGCAATGTAGAGAATCTATGCCTTCCACCACAGCTGCTTTCTTGCACAACATTTTAGCAGTAAAATCACTCCATCTCTTTCAGCCCACAGGGCTTTGGTACTCCTTCCAGACTACTACTAACTCAGGAACTGAAGCCAAAATCTGTATAGAGTTCAAAGGTAACAATGCCTGCTGTGCACTGAATTCCTGTATGCATCACCATGTTATTTATAGCACAAATAGGATTCCTTTTCAAAGGTTAAAATTATGGAAGAGTTTATGCCATCTTCTGGCAAGCCTTTAGGTACAGTGTCATAAACACTGTCACTGACTAATTCTGAGGTAAAAAGCAAAGAGGGTTTTTTTAAACTTTCTAGCAGCAAGAACAGTACTGAAGAAAAAGAATGAAACTACCTTTGCCACAGAAGAGAATGTTACCATTCTCTGCCAAATGCAGAAAATGTAGAAGTGTATCATACATTATATAAACTACCCCTGTAATTTTCCTGCCCTCAAAAGCCACCATCAGGTCTGAAGGTTATAGTTGATAACAACCCCGTAATTTTTAATCAGACCAGATATTGTGCAACAGCATTTTCAGTAATTAATATTCTTCTAAAACCCCAGATTTCAACAGAATTTGTGTAGGAACAAGGTATGAAATTATATTGGTTCATGTTTCATTATATATTGTATGCAGCAACACTGAACATGAAGGATTCCAAAGCAAACCAAGCAAAGGTAACACACTGTTTAAAAGAGCTTTAGTATTTTAAATAATAATTCAACTTTCTAAATAAAACTTCAAGTGGTTTATGTTTTTATTTATTATGGCAATAAGACTCACTTCAAAGCGATGAGCTGTCCCATCTGAAAGCTTCATCATCATCAGAATAGATGGTTGAAGTGCACGGGCCAGTGAACTGAAATTATTAACATTATTAGTATTACAGCAGGAGACATCAGCAGTGTGATGAGTACAGCATTGCACATTAACCATTTTAGACTTTCATGTAGGCTTTACACAGAACATGAGTAATTTCAGTCACTGAGTCCTTTACCTGTCTGTCTGGCAACTCATGAATGTAAGAGTCCAGTCCAATTTACCTCAGTATTGAGACTAAATATTTCTTTAATAATTTAGTAACTGCAAGTTTAGGAGCATTTTTGTTTTTACATAATCAGTTTAATGGAACTACAATAGGGATAAGAGCTGACCAAGTACTGCTAATAATAATGCACAGTTTTCCTATACAGTTGACCATGTTGCATTAATCCTTTCCATCCCTTCATACTTTCAACTGCCACCTCATTTGTGTAATCAAGCTCTTCCAGTCTTCATCCTAAATTTGTGTGTTGTTATTTTATATGATGACCCAAAGCAGGGAAATGAGTCATTCTTGTGCAGCTCCATCAACTGATGCTGCCAAAGCCTGCTCAGGTACTGACAGGCACTACAGCCAGAAGCCACCCTACCTCTCTGCAGAGGCTGTTGCTGGATGATAAACAAGAAATCCCAGGGGGAAGGTTAACTGGAAAGGAAAATAAGAGGAAGGAAAACAAAAAAGGATAATCTGCTGCTCCTGCGCTGTTCAGAAAACAAATCACAGGATTTGCATGCACCTTGCAAGCACTGCACCTGGGGATGTTTATCTGGATATTTTGCTCTTTCAGGTATAGATTTTTTTTCTGCAGTGATTCCTGTGTAACATGCTAACAATTTATACTACTAACAAATACTGGATCATCTTTCAATTTTGTTCATCTCAGACTGTCTTGCTTAGAACTAGACAGAGACTAAAACGGCACAGACAACAGCTTTGTTTCCTTCTGGCTCTGGCCAAAGATCTGTCCCCCAGCCGCCTCTGCTGTGGCAGGTGGCAAGAAGTCACTCACTGCAGGTACAGGCAGGATGATTACAAAGGCCTTTGATCTTGTTTTGTGAAAAAAACACAAGAGATAGTACAGTAACCAGCTGCATAACTATGGCAGTGGTAAAGATGATGTTCTGAAGCATCTCTTTGCAGAATCTGCAGCAGAATGTACAGGGAACGGAAAGTCATTTTAACATGTGCAACATACAAATGACAGTCTACTTGAAAAGTTGAATAGATGATTTCCCTCCCCTGTTCCAGTGTAACGAGAGCTTGCCTGGATGCTTGAGGCTCAATCCATTTAATTTATTCCATTCATCTCTGAGGACCTGTGGATTTGTATGAGCTCTATTAAGTTTTAAAATGACAGACTTCGAGTGAATTGTTAACAACAATAGCATGTATATACACTGTCTTCTACACTGTTCAGAAAATTCCACCCATAAACTGTTTAATACTGTTTATGCCAATCCCTAAAAGCAAGATACATTTTAACCCCGGTAACATTTTTAAGCAGCCCAAGAAATCAGTTTAACCTTAGGCAAAATAATTTCCAGGGACATGCATGATTCTCCTTTATACCTTGTGGATATCGCCACATCCACTCTCCACTTGAGGTCCTGGATACCTGGTAGCCTACTTCTCTGTATCAGAGCTGTGCCTTCAGAAGCAGGGCGCCTAAAGAGTCAATCAGAAACAGGAGACTGAAATGCAAATTCCTAAAAGAAAAAGCAATCTCAGGAGAAAACCCGATTCTTCAGAACAAACACGTCTGGAACTTGTTTCTCTCCTACAACTGTCCTCATTTAGAGAGGTCTGAATAAGTGGTGGTATCATGGATTTAAGACAGTTTTGCTCTGATTATACCCTTTTTCTATGCTTAACTATGATCCATGTTGAAAAAAGTGACCAAGTGCCTGTGTAATTCCAGTAAATTGATGTCACTATAAAGTTCAGTAAGAGTCATTGTGGTGGCTGGCATGTCTATTATTTCAATTATATGCAATTGTGAGGCATAGAAAAGAATCTGCAAATGTATCTTTACCTTCATGCAGATCCAAGAGAAACAAGCAACAGGAACAAGAGAGATGACTTAAGCAAAACAATCGGATGAGGTCACTGTAATTCTTCAGCAATTCAGTAATGGCAAGCAGCAATATTAAGAGTGTATTTTGACTGTATTTTGAAGTATACTTAAATCAGTGGTTCTTATTAATCCAACATAATTTACAAACTTTCAATTCCTTACATAATGTTCACTGCCAAGCCCAGCATAACTTTCAAGATTTTTGCCTAGTCTGATGTGTAAGAAACCAAGCACTTCCTTTGTTACTCATGTTGCAAGAAGAATTAGACTGATCAAGCCCTTATTTATTTCTGTAAGGAAATACAGTTGACAGTGGTTAAACTTCAGATGGTTGGTAATCTTTAAAGTTTTAACAGCATCTTAAGCTCTGGGTAACTAAAAAAGCCAAATCTGATACAAACACATAACAACCATTCATTTTTAGATAGATATGCACAAATAATCTCAGAATGAGGTCACTGAGCTGGTTCATTCAGGATCTGGAGTTCTGGACTTTGTGTTACTTACTGTGTGTTTTTTCTCTAAGCATCCCATGCCCCTGGAAGTTATTTACGGTACATTTCAAAGCTACTCCAATAGTCCCGCTAAGGGCAGGATAAGAAACGTTACATCCTTTATCCATGGTGCTACACATAATCTAATTACAGACTTTACATCAGAAGGGAATCCTCTCTAAACAAATCAGGGACTGTAGGAATGGCACTCTAACATCCCTGCTCAGATTCTGTGTGCAAGATAGCCAGTGCCTTTAGAAACTGCCCAGAAAGATTAATGATCCAGTAAGGTACACAGGACTGACAGGCTGAGATCCTCCAATACTCCTGCTTTTTGCAAAGGTGATATAGGGAAGAATTCATCCTTTTGGTGGGGGAGTTGGGTAGTGTCAGAAGTGACACACATTCCTAACAGTACAGCAAAGGAATGAGCAAAAAAAAGTAGATCAGCTGTTTCTTACTCACTGTCAGCTCCGGGATAGGAAGTAGGTCACCACAGCTGGGTGCAACCATGAGGAGCTGGAGTCTAGAACAGTCATTAGCAGGATTAAACAGTAAGAACAGACCTTTCCCTCAGTGGAGAGCTGCTGCCAGAGTATTGCTTAATTTGGAGAATCCCTAAAAATAGCCACACTGCTACTGTTTCCTTAAGACATGCTAACTCCCATCAATGGAAGGCAGTCCATTCAGTGCAGCACCAGCACTCTGGAGGAAGAAAGAAGTAGAAAAAAAAAGGAAGATGTTCTAGTTAGCAACAGTGGGAAAGACCAGCAATGGTGACCTCCCAAACAGAGGTGAAGCTGCTGAATAATGTTGGGCAATGGCATTTCTGTGGCTGAATATGAAGCAATATTTCTGGTCAGGACTGCACTTCAGTACCATTCCCTCAGGAAAAGTCACAGCTTTTATAGCTTAGTTTATGCTTCAGTCAGGACATTCCCAGCTTGGACAAGACTGCAACTGAAACTGCAAGGATCCTGTAAGGATGACAGAATGTGCACAGTGGCCAACATACATACAGAAATTATACAGGCTGCTAATCAAGCCATTGATTTATAAGAGGAATAGCAAAATGGAGCAGAAAAGGCTCAATGAATCTTACATCCAAAACCTATAGACTATAATTACATTTTGTAAACACTCTCTGTTAACAGCTGCAACTTACTGCAAGCACAGGGTGCAAAGGCAGAAGTCAGAACAAATAAAGGACCACAGATCAGCCAGAGATCATCTAAGCTATACGTGGAATGGATGATACACCTGACAAGAACATCTTTCTGCCACAGGATGCAGCACAAGAGCACCTGAAAATGAAAGATTAGAGCAGCAGCTGACCTAACAATAGCAAAACCTAAAGACAAGTTCTGGATGGTTCCCTATGCACATAACAAGACACGCCTAGCAGGCCACTGAACGGGAAGAATGAGTAAACCTGTATGTGTGAAATGCTGACAAATGGCACACAGAATGCACCCTCCTGGCAGAAACTAAAGCTACACTATTAAAAAAAGCAGCAATGCATTTATTATAACCATTCAGAAAGGGGGAAGTTAGAGTTATCCTTTCCCTTAAAAAACAGTTTTAATTTCATGCAGTTATTTGATGCTGTCAATGTGGCAAGTTTTTCTTTCCTTTCAGTCTGTGTAGCTTGATGGAACAGTGGGGACACAGAAATACAAATGTCAAATACTTCAGAGCTGTTGTTCAGTGAACAGATTTCCAAAAATAGGATAAGATGCCAGGAAAAGTATTAAAAATGGATTTTTCTGGGTTATCTAGCTCATACTGAATTTTTTATCAGATGCTAATACATTTCTTACCATCACAATCATATATATTTACAACTCAATAAGCATATGTATGATTCAGTGTTACATTTAAGATTATAAAAGCAGATCTGTCTAGAAATCAAATCTGAGGTGCTCTTCTCTGGTCTCAAAACACAGAGCAAGATTACCCTGGATAATCACAGCTTTCAAAATGAAAGAGCTAAATTTTCCAGCATCGTGATTTCACAGTAGAAAACAGACAATCATGCATGTTTCAAATTACATCTAAATTTATCTTCTTTTTCCATTGCAAACAATATTTTCACTTTGCAACCATGAATTTTGTATCCTTAACACCTATAATTCAAACAGAAGAGCAAAGATGAGAAGACTGAATTTATTTTTACTCCAAGAACCTTTAGCTGTAAGCCAAGATCTTAATCAAGGAAATGAAAAATATTTTTAACTTTGGTAGCAGCATTCAGACCCCTGTAAGGGTAACTGAAATACCACAACTGTGATTACCAAGATTCTATGCAAAGAATCTGGAGCAGACTTGGGTTAGTGATGCTGTGTGCTGGGTGAACTCAAGTTTTTAGGAAGAAAATTGGAATAATACAATATCCTGAGTTGGAAGGGACTCGCAAGGATCACTGAAGTCCAACTCCTGGCCCTGCAGAAGTTTTGCAGATGCAAAATGTTCAAGACATTTCTAGATGTAGAATAAGCTGAATACAGTTGAGCAGAGAATCATATAGAAAAAGGGAATCCCAAGAACAGACAAAGAGATAGGCTATTCAAAAAGCTCTTGATTCAGTACTTCCTCTGGAGTTGCTGAGGAATAATGCTTAAAAAATGAAATTCAGCTAGCAGAGCACTTGCTATCTCATGTGTGTCATGAAGTCACCCAGTGTGAATTCCCAATTCAACTGTACATTAAGAATTGATGAAATGCTATCTGAGAACGCTGCCATGAACCACAGCACGTAGAAGGCATATGGAGCTTGTCTCTCAACAAAGCAAGACTTTCACTTTTGCTCTAACTTGCAATGATAATGATGGCAAAAATGCTTAATTCTGCACTGCATTCTTCATCTGTAGGTACTGATGTACAGTCTATAGAATATCATAAAATGATGATCACAGAAAAATTGCAAGTTGATATGAAAGCTACTTAATGCATATGTAGCCACACAGGATGGACCTCATACTGTGCTGAATCAAAATAATGAGACAATTCTTGTTCTCACTAATTTAGAAAATTTTGCTGTCCCTTCAATAGGCAAGGAATTTGTCTCAGCAGAGCTCTGTGCAACTCTGCTGCCTGCACAATGCATGACATGTGAAGACACTAACCTGTTACCAAAGACTACACTGGAAAAGTCCACAATGAAATCTTCTGGTATCCTGAAAGAGAAGAACAATACAGAACAGTTAAGTTTTTTGTACCCACATTTATATGGCCTTACGTAAAAACCTCTAAATCTATTACAGAACACAAAAGATGTGTCAACATTTTCTATCCTTCATTGCTTAAAATTGCATCAGCTCTTATGTAAGCATTTCAGTATTGATTCAGTTGGGGGTCTCAAAAGTCAGTCTATGTTTTTATATCAAGAACCCTAAAAACTGTTTTACATCCTCCTGTCCTACCTAGTATGGCAACAATGAGTTTCAAAAAAACAGTATTTGCTTCACTTCTCACAGTAAAGTCAAGAAAAATTTTACTGATGGCTCTGGCAAGTGTAGAAGGCAGGCCAGCAATTCATGCTTTCAAAAATGCCAAACCTACCATTTCCCTTTCACCTGGAGTGAAATGAAAAGAAGACATAAGGAATTGTTCCCTCAAAAGTAAAACAGAGGCCCTTGTAATGAAGACTGCTTACAAAAGAAGCACACCTAACATGGGGACTGGCTGAACACACTAACTCATGCTCCATCCATCCAGTGCCTCTCCACTCCTTTACTATTGCTCTGACGCTGCTGTTGATTTTCAGTTCAATAGATCAGGCTGTGAATTGCAAAGACTACAGAGCAAACACTCTCCATTCAGCTGCCTTTGCCACAGGGACAGCAACCTCCTACAGAGAGGCAAGTTAGACAAGTGGAAGAAGTAGCTACTGCTGCCGCCACAGTAAATCCAGCACTCATCATGAATCACTGGCCAGAGACATTACTCAGCAGTGGCAGGAGATACACAGCGGTGCATCAAAGGAAAATCAAAGCAAACAAGGAAGTTACCTGTCCTAAAGAGCTTACAGTGTCTAATGATGGGGGAAAAACAACTTCTCAATTCCCACAGTGGGAAAATGAAACAGCAGTTACTATGGCTGGAATTCCTAATGGAAGAGGTGGAGTTACACCACTTCTTTAAATGGTGCTTGGATAAAGAGGGATTCTTTTTAGCAAGTACTAGAACAGTGCTGTCTTGGTTGCATGAATCTGTCTTTCAGAAGAGACAAGGCAACTTCTGCAAACATTACTTACACTTTCCATGCAAGTGTATCATTTAACCCAGTCTGAGCATGACTGGATATCCTCTCTATGGAGTAAATAGTTGGAGAGAGGGGGCTGCAATAAGTTTGTGATAGTATTTAGCACAATACTTCAACTGTAAGAGCAAGTGTTACTAAAACAGAAGCATTAACATTACCTTTGAGTTTGCATTATTTTTGCTGCGAAGTCAATGATTTTGCTGAAAATTCTGTTCCTGGTTCAAGCACCTTGCATGAGGCCAGCCACACACACTAAGCAGATCAGACAGAGCACGGCACAGCTCAGCCTGAGCTACAGATGGCAATCAGTTTACAAAGGAGCAGACTGAGCAAAGGACTCAAAGGGTAAGAAATGTGTGAGTACGTCTCAATCCCCTGTTATTGGCTTGAGCCATAAAATTATTAAATAACATAAGAGGGGAACAAAAACCCAGCATCCACAATCTAGAGTGAATTTATTCTCACTCAGGCTAAGAAATAGGGAATACGGAGTGGCAACCCTTTGAAACCAGAGGTACTGATGTAGTTAATCAGAAGTGGGCATGCCTCCCAGTCTCTCTCTCCACAAAAACTAAAAGCCAAGACCAGGTACCTCACCAGGAAATAGAGAATTTACATGAGTGGAATTAGTTCAAGGTTCAGCTTTGCTGAAGGGAAACAAAACAGAACGCAGGAAGTTAAAAAAAATGGTAACCTGGGGCAGAGCTCAAACCTTTTAAAAGAAGACACAACAAAAAAAGGGAAATAAGCCATTATTCTGCCTTATGTTGCAAAATACCTGCCCAAACACTTGGTGCCAATAATGCCAAGACACTGCTGCTCAACCAGTTATATGTGTTCTTCATGCATTTGGTCACAGGATGACCCACAGGAGCCACTGCAGGAGGGTAAATATCTGAATGTAATAAGTTAGTGCCTTGAAAACATGCAGGCATTTCAAACTCAAATGCATTGGGAAATACAAGAAATGACATTTCCCACAGGAACCAAAGATGCTAAAGGTACTACCAAATTTACTAAGTATCATAGTTTGAAGTAGAATAAGCTATTTAGTCTTCTAAAAGTTTGGCCACAAGGTGAACAGAGCTACTCACAGGAAAAAAGACTGTCAGAGACAGAAGTTAGGAAGAGCCCCAGTACTGCGAGAATCAAGGGAGAATAGCAGCAACAAGCAGCACATAAAACATACAAGTCTGCAAGAAACACAAATGCAGCTACTTGAACTATTGCTACTAGTTCAGTCACATTAACCAGGACAAAAAGATAAAAAGACTTGTCAAGATATAAGAGATATAGGAAAGATCATCTAGACTGAAAAGTGTCTGAATAAAGTGCATGAATAAACCATAAAGTGAGGAAAAAACCCCAAAACACAATCACAAAAGTGTAAAGCATTAAAGTGTGGTCAAATGACAAGGACAGGGACCTGGGTGTGTCTATTTCTAGACACAGCCAGCCTGGCCTCTGACTTCTGGCACTCCTATACCAACTTTCTCCACTGCTTGGTACAGGAATGAGTATTCTAGCCCCTGAGAACTTGGCATGGAGCTTTTGGTGCTCTTCATTAGTCCATAATTAAACTGAACACATTTTGTGTGCACCTCAAAAAACATCAGCTCCCACTGGGTCAAAAGCAATTCATCAGTTTCTTACTGACCTACTTTAACCTGGGTGTGAACTCCACGGTGTGGCAGAGGCAGCAGCTTGCATTTTAGCTCAGCAGACAAAAGGCAGGCCAAAGCCCAGCACTGACCTGCAGGGAAACTGTATCAACTAGCAAGGCCCTAATTTCACCTTTTGCTGATTACACCCCAATTGCATCTAAATCTGCAACTTGAATTTGTCTGAAGTTGCTCATGAAGTAAATTATGCTCGTGACTCTACAGAGTCCAAGGATAAAGCCAATGTGCAGGTTAACAGGCAAATAATGATGAAAAAATATAGAATAAGAAATATATCTGTTTCTCCTAGGTGGCAATTGGAATGCTTAGAATTGCGCCAAAATAGCATTTTAAAATAACTGAGCCTTGGTGCAGAGGTTTCTCTACAGCTGAAAACATCAACTACTATTATTCTCTCACTGCTACTGAATACAGAAATAAGGGAAACCCCATAAATATTATTATCATCTGGTATCTGGCTTTTGGATGTGACCTTCTATTCAAAGATACTCTGGAGAGACTGATACAGAGTTTGACAAAGCCGTAACAAAGGTTATGACTTCTTGGGTAATGGGCAGGAGAGACTGTAGCTGAACAAGGTGGAAGGGTTTCATGAGTAGTATATGGTTGGCCTTTATAAAGAAGTGAAAAAGCAGGGCACTTCCTTAGCTTCTGAAATGTTACCACTGTCTTACCAAACATGTTAAAAAATATTGCAGGGCAAAGTGGGGATGGCAGAGACAAGGTCATTCACATTTGCATAACCTACATTACAGCCTAAATAAGACCATTCTCCCCAGCATGTGAAATTCACTGCTCATGCTCAGGGCTAAATCAAGTCTTACACAACACCTGGTTTTACGTGATGTTTGGCAACAGATGTGTTGCATGTTATTTACAGGTAAGTTTCATAGCAACTTTGTTGTGCAAAAAAGTTGATTTGGGGAAGCAGTTACATAAACATTATGAAAAAACAAACATTAAAAAAACAGACATAAACAGGCATACCTGAGCTCCTTCAGGTCTTCCTTAAAAGCCTAGAAAGACAAGGAAGGTGCAATTTTACATGATGTAGCCTTAAAAGATCATTTCTTATCTAGTGAAACAAGAGTGGTTTCTTGCTTGGTATCTCTCCCCAGAAGTTTGAATCTCAAGTGCCAGTAGTTTTGAAATGATAGGCGGCATACTGAGAAGATTTTTCAGGAGTGTTCAATCAAGTTCTGACTTAATTTTAAAGACTTAACTATTTTGGAAGCCTTTATTTTTCAAAACAACATCTCTGCCACTTCTCTTACATAGTTATCCAGAACATGTTCTTCTTTTAGAGTAACTGTGTGCCCTCACTCTCAAATATGTTTTGCAGTAGCTTGTTTAGATTATAACAACAGAAAGGAAGTGGCAAAAGGTAAGGTGTGAATACTAAAAGGATGCTTCCATTATGTTTTCTGCACTATGTGAACATGCCCAGTATGCCTAAGTAAATATGAAACAGTATCTCAAACAAGAGAGAGGTGCTGGAAGTCCAGCAGTGGTTCACTGACATAAAATGAGAAAGGAAAAATTTAAGGAACATGAAAAATGAGAGAAAATGGCATGAAGGGATAAGGGTTGGGAACACAACAAGCATCTACATACACCACACATCCCCAGCATAAGTGGAAATTACACTTTCTTCCAATTTTCATGTGTTGTTCTGGCCATAAGACTTTCCTTCCTCTTTGGCAGAAATATGAACAAAGGTAGGCAAGCAAATAGCAGAAATGATAAGCATGGACAAAAAGAGTGGTATGTGAACACCCAGTTGGGGTAAGAGAGAGTGGCAATGCCTATGAAATAACACTTTGCTGTGGTTTCTTTGGGGGTTTTAATTTCAGAGTGAAAACAAACATGTACAGTAAACAAAATGCTGAAGCAAAAATAGAGCAATCTTTTTCCCAAAGCTTAAATACTCTGTCAAAAAGCACACTTTAAATCTACCCAAGTGAAATAACAAGCTCTAGATTTTTAACAGTTTCTTCCAACGACTTTGACTTGGAATAATATTTTTATGTGCAGAACCCTACCCTGGCAAATAGGATTTAATAACTCATACCTGATGCAGTTTTTAAGTTATCAGGGTCCAAATACTCCCAGAACTTACTTCTTGTTTGAAGGTTGATATGGGGAGTCTCAGTGCTTCTCGGAGAAGGGTATACATGCCAGCAATGAGGAAAGCAAGTTGCTCTTCTGAGAGATTAGCACTTTCTGCAATCAGCTTGACAGATTCCTTGCAGTCTTTTCCTTCCAATGCATTAATGGCGACTGTGAATAAGAAATCAAAGCAACACCCCTTTAAAAAGAGGAAGACCTGGAGACTGTGAACATTCATATAAACACGTCTATGATTTTACTTGACTTAAGGTACTTTTACACCAAAATCAAACCCAGATACTCAGGCTTTCCGGCACTGGTAGAGCATTTCAGTCTCTGTGGTCCCTGCACTGGACAGCAAATACAGTTCAACATCTGTATTTAGTTTTGTCCCAAATGCATCTGTCTATAGGTAAGCTTTACTACTTCAACTACTATGAGGAAACCCTGGATACATTGTTCTATTTCTGACACTTCACAGTAACACTTTGAGACAAACCAGCTACCAGACACTGAGTCCTTCTTGACTCCAACCAAAAAGGAAAATCCTGACAGGGTATTAGCTGAGAAAATGTGTCAGGGTTGCAGCACACCACCACACTGGGCAGCAGCTGCCCCCCTCTCAGGTGGCCACAAATAAGCATTGCTTTTGCTTTGCTAAATATCTCTTCCATTAATCCATGATTATTTTACATACCTTAATTTACTCAACTGAGCAACTCTTCATTTTGATGGTTAAAAGTGCCTTGAGAAAATTCTCACCACAGGGAGAAGCCTCACAGACAAAAATGCAATCAATCATTGTCAATCTTACAGCCCCAACCTCAGCAAGAACCTGCACCTTGAGGTTCCTGTATTGTCTCCTGCACATTATGAAGATGCCCACAGGGTCTCTGACTGTCACACACAACCTGACAGGGACTGGGCCACTGGCTCTGGGGCACAGGGATGAGAGAGGAATGACTTTAACAGCACTCAGCATCAGTTTAGGGGCCATCCATAGCTGCAGAAATCTGTTCTTTGTTCTCATGTATTTTACAGAATTGTAGAAAACAATGAAGAAAGCCCTTGATCGTATTTAACCTTCAGCTCCAGCTTCCTGCTGTGAAAGGCGATGGGGAAGCGCCACAGGAGTTGCAGCCTCTCAGCTGTCATAGAAGCACAGAATGTTCTGAGTTGGAAGGGTCCCACAAAGATCATCGAGTCCAACCCTTATCCTGCCCAGGACCATCCCCAAGAGCCATAGCACATCCCTGACAGCGTTGCCCAAATAAATCTTGGACTTTGTCAGGCTCGGGGGTGTGACCACTTCCCTGGAGACCCTGCGCTTAATCACCATATAGGTGAAGAATCATTTCCTAATATCCAACCTAAAGCTACGCTGACATAACTTTAGAACATTTCCTGGTCCCTGACTCTGGTCCCCACAGAGCAGAGATCGCTGCCTGCCCCTGCTCTGCCCCTCCCGAGGAAGCTGGAACTGCAATGAGGTCTCCGCTCAGTCTCCTCAGCTGAACACACCAAGCGCCCTCAGCCGCTCCTCATGCGGCTTCCCCTCCAGGCCCTTCTCCATCTCCGCAGCCCTCCTCTGGACGCTCTCCAATAGCTGTCCTTCCCTTCTCGAGAGGATCCACAGCTTCCTCGGGGAACGCGGCTCCGGCTGGGAACCCCTCCCGTGCCTGCCGGGGGCTGCGGCTGCCCTTGCGGGCCGGGGCGGGCCCCGGCCGGGCCGTACCTTTGAGGAGCCGCCGGAACGTGTCCTTGGCCAGGTCCTGCACGCCCCGGGCCATCGCCTCCACCTCGGCGGGCACCCGCGGGCCCAGGAACCCACGGCCGCCACCGCCCTCGCCGAGCCCATGGCCCACCGCGGCCGCCATGGCCCGCCCCGCCCCGTCCCGCTCCTCCCCGCCGCGGGGGGCGCTGCGGCCGCGCCGGGGCCGGAAGGAGCCAGCGCGGCGCGTCCCGGGCCGGTGCTGATGGCGGTGCCGCCGCCGTGTGCCTGAGGCACCCCCGCTGCCCCCGAGCCGCCCCCGTGGCCGCCGCCATGACCGAGGAGCCGTACGAGAAGTTCCTGACCCCCGAGGAGCCGTGCCCGCTGCTCTCACACCAGCACCCGCCGCGCGGCGGCAGCTTGAGCCTGAGCGAGGAGGGCTGCCTGGATGTCAGCGATTTCGGCTGCCAGCTCTCGTCCTGCCACCGCACCGACCCCCTGCACCGCTTCCACTCCAACAGGTGCGCCCGGGCCGTGCGGAGGGGTCGCTGCTGCCCCCGGGCCGGGCCGGGCCGCGCGTCCTCCCGGGTGCCCGCCGGGGCTGGCCGGGCCGTGGAGGCTCCTGCGCCTCGGGGTACCCGGGGCTGGCTCGGCTCGGCTCAGCTCAGCTCAGCATGGGGCCGCAGCCAGTGTGAGCTGGGTCGTTTCCTTTAGCATGTGGTTATTCATACAGGCACAGACTGGTTTGGGTTGGAAGGGACACTAAAGATCGTCTGATTCCAACACCCCTGCCCTGCGCAGGAACACCTTCCACTGAGCCAGGGTGCTCCAAGCCTCATTCCTTTCCGAATTTCTTTATTTTTGAGATGTTGGTTATTTTCGAGTGCTGCAGGGTGGGCAGCTACAGAGTGGTGTATTTATAAGAATTGAAAGCAGGCCTTGCATGGACACCAGACAAACCTGCAGAGGTTTAGAATGAGTCAGGCGACTTGGTGACTGCTCCGACTCCTGCAGAGGCATTTCCATTCCATGCTACTAATTAACGTCCAATTATTCTGCCTGTAATTTGTAGAAAAGGTCTATTGAAAAAGTGCAAATACAGCTCTACAAAGAAATTTCAGTTGTGTTTCTAAAATGAAAATGACAGTCCTGCTTTCCTAAGAACCTAATTCTGCTAATGCATAGTATTAAACTTGAATATAGCAGTAGCACTTTTTTTGAGAACAGTCTGTGAGGTTTTAGTCATGAACATGTATGGGGAATAGTTCTAGTTTCTGTTCCAGACTTGCAAGATGCTTTTACTGGTTATTAGTGTTTCTACTACACCTTTATGATGAGTGAATAATAAGTCACTCTGTCAGTTGGATTTGTATGAAATAATGGAAATTGCACTTAAAACTCCTAATTATAGATTCTTAAATGATTCAGCACAAAGAACCTTGGTCACATATGATACACTTTGATGATGGGGTTCTGAAATCAGAAGCCATAATTGTGACATGAGCAGTAAGATATATTTTTAGCATATCTGTAAGATAAATGTGTGATAGTCTCTGCATTTGCATTTAATTAATTTTGTGTGTTTCTGTTGCCTTTCACTTGCCAAGTGTATTACTCAGATTTGCTCGTTTCACAACACGCAGGTTTGTAACTTGGTCATCTCCAGTGGCTATTTCACTTCTTTAGGCAAGGACATGCACTCATGAAGCCATTGCAGATGCGTGGCTCAATCTGTGGTGTTTGCATAAGGCTTTATATTTTTTAAAGTTATGAATAATTTTCATGTAATTCCACTTGTTGTTAATCCACTTCACGCCAGCAGGTCCCTCTGGGTATGAGAAGGCAAGGGCTGCCTGCCTGGCCCTGGATTATCTGTGCATTTGGTTGGTGGTAGAGCCCTTGCACCTCACTCTTTGTTGTGATGGGTCTGGAAACTTTGTCCACGGTATCTTTCCTTTCATAAATATTTCATGGATTCTGTAACTGTAGTCATGTTGAGGAGTCTGCTGTATCACTGCACCCGTGTTCTGCTCCATACCAGTGGCCTGCCCTGCCCACAGGAGTCTGAACCAGCGAAACATGGCACATCTGTGAGGGATCCAGAAGGGGAGGGAGGGCAAGATCTCCTGAATGTGCTAAAAGAGGAAGTGTCTTTAGCATTGGATAAAGTCACTGCTGGCCACGTAGATGTGGGAGTGAATCCATCACAAACATATTTAGCCAGCCTGGTATGCAGCTTAAATAATGATGGTGAGGACTGGCCCTTCAGGGTGATGGGATTGCAGTTGGATAGAAGAAGGGTGTTTTTCTAGTTAGCCAGGCTGAGGTGGACAGGCTGGTGAAAAATGAGTTGATTGTGTGGGTTTGTGTGGTGCATTTTAGAAGTCCTTTTCAAATTGTTTTGGCCATATTGCAGTGCTGTGCTGACTCATATTTGTCTCGACCTACTTTTCACCAATATGTAAAATAAATCCAGATATAGAGACTGATTTCATGAGCTTGTTAAATTCTGGCTCACTCTCATTAGAGTAAAAAGCCTGTTCTGTGAAAACTGAGTCCTCAATAGCTGTTCTTTAGCAACAGCATTAACTAGCTTTGTAAATGAAATAATGAGGCAAAAAAAGTGTTTTGTTTTGGCATTTTCACAGGTCATTTTTCCATCTTGCACTGTCTCATTCCGTGGCATTTCCAATGTTTTTGACATTCAGAGTTGTGAATAATGGATCCATAATATGTTTCCTTATTAAGCCTTAGTTTTGTGGGGGATTGTCAGTCTAGAATTTCTTTTTGACTTCCATTTGTCCTGAAGTCCAATTGATTGACTTCTTAGATCTGTTTATTTCAATTTCCATAGAAGTTTAATCCAAATATATGGAAAATTTTATTTTTAGATCAGTGTATTTTAAAACCCCAACCAACAGAAAAAAAAAAAGGCAATTTACTATATGCTACAGGAGTCATGACTCTGGGGTGGAAACTGATACTATATTGAAATAAAGCTGTAATTATACTAACTGCATATGGATTTTTGCATGACCGTTTTCAACCTTGGATTCCCTTTGGTGTTGCTCTTGGACTTTAAAAAATATTTTAAAATAGAGTACTTCAATTTACATGATTATAACTGATTTCAATAAAATAAATGTGTAATTCAAGCAAAGTGGAGATAGTTTTAAAAAGCGTAAAAGAATTTTTCAGGACAGATGGTGCCAGTGTTTGCTGCTTTCTAATTGTTTTGTTCTGTTTTGCAGGTGGAACTTGACGTCTTGTGGAACCAGCGTTGCCAGCTCAGAGTGCAGTGAGGAGCTGTTCTCATCAGTTTCAGTTGGTGATCAGGATGACTGTTACTCCCTATTGGATGACCAGGAGTTCACCTCTTTTGATTTGTTCCCTGAGGGAAGTGTGTGCAGTGATGTCTCTTCTTCTATCAGCACATACTGGGATTGGTCAGACAGTGAGTTTGAATGGCAGGTAAACTAGTTCCACTGTAAATGTCAAACTTTGTATAGCTTGCTGTGTGCTGGGTTTAGCTGTATTGAAAAGGAATAGAATAGAATAGAATAGAATAGAACAGAACATCCTGACTTGGAAGGGACCCATAGGGGTCGTTGAGTCCAGCCCTGGCCTGCACAGGACAGCCCCAAGTGTCTCACCATGTGTCTGAGAGTGTTGTCCAAATATTTATTGAATTCTGTCAGGGTCGTTGCTGTGATCATTTCCCTGGGGAGCATGTTCCAGTGCCCAGCTACCCTCTGGGTGAAGAGCCTTTTCCTAATATCCAACCTAAACCTCCCCTGACACAACTTCAGGCCATTCCCTCAGGTCTTGTCACTGTCACCAGAGAGAAGAGATCAGTGTCCGCTTCTCCTCTTCTTGTGAGAAAGCTGCAGACTGTTATGAGGTCTGTTCTCAGTCTCTTCTTCTCCAGGCTGAACAAACCAAATGACCTCAGCATTTATTTCTTTGTAACTACTGAACATAGGAGTAGACATCTGAATCTTGAGTGATAAAGAAATGCTTTGTTTAATTTTGTTCCAGCCTTCTCCATTTGGAGGAAGGACTGAAGGTCATACTTTTAAATTTTGCCATAAAGCTTAGTCAGAGTATTTAGAGAGTCTTCTAAGGGCACTATAAGAACTGAAAACTCTGATTTCAAGAAAGCTCAAATCTTGTTCCAGAAGACACAGATAAGACACGTACTGCGATTAGCTCTGAATTTGTGACTGGTTTAGTCCAACTGCTGGTCTCTGTGTATTGCAGAAGTTACAAGAGCATGTGTATAATGTGTATAACGCAGCCTGTAGGAAGGACTCAGGTTGGATCCCAGAGCTTCAGAGCTTCACTGAGCTGTGAAATTTTAATTGCCTGATAAACTTGGCAATTGTTCTGAAAAGAAGCAGTTTCTTAATCCTTAGAAAGCTGACAGCATGTTTGATTGGTAACTAGCTTTTTTATTACGCTTTCCTTTTCAAAACAAGCAAGCTTTTCTTAAGAGACATACTTGATTGAACTTGCAGAATTTTGGAAAGACTTTTTTTGCAGCTCTTTATGGTGTTACCTGGCAGGATCTGAGCACAAGTAATCCAGCTGTCCCACTTTAACTGGAAGTACATTCAGAAATCATGTGTCAGTTGTATAAGTGAAGCTAGTTGAAGTTCTGCAGTTGCTTCCAGGCAAATGACAGTGATTTTAATTGAATATTCATGTATAATTATGGGGTGTGGTATGAATTACAGACCTTTGAAATTCTCTTCCTCAAACTAGACTTATGCTTTAAAATGGGAGGCTTAGATTTAACTTTGGATTGTGATGGACAATCTCCACTGCGGGAGAAGGAAAATAGTTGAAATGTCACATCATTCTGATCTTTTCTTAAATGCAATTTTTTAAAAAGAGTAAGTAGAGAGTAGTGCGATTTGGGTTTGCTGCACTTGTTTGTTGGAAGTTTCAAGTATTAATAAGTAATTACAAAGAAGTTGTTAGAGTACAGGGATAATCAATGCTTTGCTAATTTGATGGTATGTTTTGAACTGTTAATAGTGTTAGATGATTTACAATCTGCCTGCTGTATTCTGAAGCTTTGTTCTTTCACTTGCATGTTACAAGTTGCCTGGCAGTGACATTACAAGTGGGAGTGATGTGCTGTCTGATGTTATACCGAGTATTCCCAGCTCTCCTTGTCTGCTTCCGAAAAAGAAAAACAAGCATAGGAATCTTGATGAACTTCCATGGAGTGCAATGACAAATGATGAACAGGTGACTTTTTTCCCTATGTGAGAACTGCAATGTACAGAAGAACTTTCAGTTAAAAGACACAACTTAAAAGCCATCTTGATTGCTGTAGATATAAGTGCAGATCTGTGCAGTGCTACTTGATTCTCAAAACTAAATCTTCTTGTCCTTTAGATTTGTAGGAGGCAGTGATTTGAGCATGGTTTATTGTGTTGTTCCTTTCTTTTTTATCTCTCATTTAGAATCAATAATTCTTTAAAGTGACCTGCCTTTCTTTGGATCCTAGGTTGAATATATTGAATATTTGAGTCGCAAAGTCAGTACAGAGATGGGCCTTCGAGAGCAACTTGATATTATTAAAATTATTGATCCTACTGCTCAGATATCACCTACAGATAGTGAATTCATTATTGAATTGAACTGTCTCACAGATGAAAAACTGAAACAGGTGAGTTAAAGTTTGTACATTTGCCTTTGGCGTTTCAGCATCTGATATATCTTGCAAAATCCTATGGGTTTGGGATCAATTTCTACACATAATCTTTAGATCTAAAGATACTGACAATACTATGCTCTAGTGTGTGAGGGAAAATAGCATTCAAAAGCATATTGTATTTATGAAACCTTTACATTAAAAACTGTGTTTTACATTCTCAGGGTGTATTAAGCCTAAGCTGGTGAGTGTGTAACATGGGCCCGGTGCTGCTTATGGCAGTGTACCCTGTTTCAAGGCCATCAGGTAGCTGAGGATCGTCATTTGCTCACTAAATATAAACTAGCATTTAAAACTCTAAAAGATTGGAATTCTTTGGGGAAGACCATAAATTTCATGTAGAAAGGGAAATAAAAAAATGAATTTTAAAGCTGGTACAAAATAGAAATCATAACAAAGAAGGGTACCTGGCTGGTAGGATAGATACATCCTACTTCTTAGTCTTTGTACTGTTGTGAGTTGTATTTGGGAAGAGATGTGATGTCCAAACAAACTGAATTCCTCAGTGTTACTCTGTTTATGATGAAGATTGAAAATGGGAAACATTCACTGCTTTTATGGGCTTGGCCTATTTCATATTTCAAGCACTTCGTAAGTATCAAAGTAGAAAAGTACTGCTTTATTTACATTCATTTTTGTTTGAGTATGCCTAGCAAAGTAAAGAAGTTTGATGCATTAAGTAAACAACTTAGTTCAGTTGAACTTGACTGATATTCTTGTTTAGTGTTAAAGTAGTAACTTATGTAGTAGCTAACTTGCGGAGCAGGAAAGGAGAAAAAAACCCAAACCTGGCTACTTGTTTTTCTTCCTTCCCCAGTGAAGCTAATTTTAACTTAGTTAAGTTCTCTGGGTGACTGCCAGGTGGCTTGGGATTTAAGCAGCCACAGCAAAATGTTTTAAGAGACTGACTGAACTGATCCAATAACTTTTTTTCCTTGGAAAGGAGTGTCTCAGTGTGGTGTTTATCAAGCTTTAGTAATTTTGCTGCCTCTCTTCTGTAGGTGAGGAACTATATCAAGGAACACGGACCTCGTCAGCGATCAGCAAGGGAAGGCTGGAAGAGGAGCAGCTACAGCTGTGCAAGTACCAGTGGGGTGAGCGGGGCCAGTGCCAGCAGCAGCAGTGCCAGCATGGTCAGCTCAGCGAGCAGCAGTGGGTCCAGCGTCGCCAACTCTGCCTCAAACTCCAGTGCCAACATGAGTCGAGCGCACAGTGATAGTAACTTGTCCACAAGTGCTGCAGAAAGAATCCGGGATTCAAAAGTAAAGTTTCTAATTATGTTAATCTGTATTAAGCTGTCTTAACTTGCTAAGCTTGCTTATGTGATCTTACCTGTGGTGCTTGTCCTGAAGGAACACAGTTAGTAACTGAGTTATCAAGATAAACCAATGCTGACTGTTTGCTCTGACATGATCATGGGGAATTTAGCTCTTCCCATAATTTCCCTTCTAAGAGAAAACTTGATGTTTGTAGTAGATCCTATAATTCCTCTTGTTTAGAGTGAGTGGGCTTGAATAAGGGCTTATGCATCTAACTTAAAGAGACACTGTTTAAAAGAAAATGATTTCAGATTGGTCACCCTAATCTAGGCATAATTCCTGAATAGTAAAGATTCTCTTGATTGTGTTTTGGTTTTGTTTTTTACCCAACTAGAAGTTTCATGAGGCTTTTTGAATCTTGTTTGATTTATTCTTCCATGTCTCATGAGCTTACTTGATGAGGAGTGACCCACAGAAGCATTTTCCATTTAAACTAGTACCGTGGCACTTGCCTGTCTCCAGAATTTCATTTTCAGGTGTGGAGGAGAGGAGCAGTTCTTGCTTGCTCTTCAACATCTTGGGTTTGTTAATGTAAGACCATAACGTTCCCCCATCAGTAAACATTCCTCCAGTCAAAAACTCTACTATGCAACATCACAGGGTAATGTTGTGTCTCATAATTCAGATGTGGTAAGTGGTCTTGATAGTTAAATATCAGATACAATTTTGGATGAATGTTTACACCACCTCTGAGAACTCACATTAGCTATTTTTCAGAGCAGACGTTATTTTAGAGATCAACTGATATTTGCCAGTTTTAGAGGTGTTTTCTAGTCTACAGAACAAAATCTTATGTTTTGTCTCTTCTGTATTTTGACAGAAACGTTCCAAACAACGGAAACTACAGCAAAAGGCCTTACGGAAGAGACAGCTGAAAGAGCAAAGACAAGCTCGTAAAGAAAGACTGAGTGGATTATTTCTTAATGAAGAAGTGCTGTCTTTAAAAGTGACTGAGGAGGACCATGAAGGAGATGTGGATGTTTTAATGTGACAGGGGTGAATTTATCAGTGTTCTTTCTAAGCCTTAAATGTATTATCCTTATTGTTTACATATATTTCTTGACCAAATTTTGATTAGTGTTAACAATATAAACCAGATCTTTTCTCAAGTGTAATTTTGCTAAGAAGGTCTAAGTATTGAGTAACTTCGGCTTTTTGAGACTAATTTTGCAAGAAAGAATTCAGAAACTTAACTGTCTTCTGAAAAGCTGCTGAGTAGGTAAAATTTTAAGGAAATTTGAACTTGGCTATTACACTAACTTAACTTGCAAGTTGTAAGTCTGGGGTGCTTTTGGACGACACAAAGCATGCATTACTGTGCTTCAGCTTCTTTGGTTTTTTCCAACTTAGAGTTAGTATTACACTTGACTTGTTCTGTCTTCCTTTCCCGTTATTAGGAAGATTGTTTAGCATGAGGAAAAATCTTTATATTCTATGGGACTTTCTTCAGTCTTGCTGTTGAATTGTATAAAATGAAAGTACTGCCATAAATTCTAAAAGTTGTGATTTTACTCAAACTACAGAGAAAACAAGAAGCAGGACGTCTAATACAGAGAATCTGTAATAATACAGTTCTTAGGAAGCAACGAGAATTAAAAAAAGTCCAACAATTGCAAGGTTAGTCTTGAGAAGCTGCTCAATATCTTATGATTGTTACTAATGGTTGACCAGTACATCCCTAGTATTTCTATGAAAAGAGTCCAATAAAAACATCTTTCTGCGTTGAAAGTACACTAATTGCAATTAAGTTGTCCAGGACACTACTTACAGTAATTAGGAACTCTACTGGAAACAGAAGTGCAAACAAGGCACACACAGCATCCGTGGTTTTCTTCCCTAGAAGTGTATCTAAATAAATTCATGTTGTTGGCAGGAGAACTTAAATTAATGCACCTGTGCTTTTCAGTTATATGTTTAGCTGAGGATGTCTTCTGTGTGGGTTACACCATAACATGTATTGGAATTTCCTTTTGTTGTCTATCAGGTTTTGAAATTTCTCTTGGTAAGAAAATTGTGGCTTTCAGATAGGGAACAAAAGTAGTTTTAACCTGTTTCCCAAGTCTTGACTATCTTTAAGGTGACTTTTGTCTTTATTTTGGAGCTACTTCTTACAGAAGTCCTTCCCCCCTGCTGAGATAAAGATGATCCTTCTAAATTTTAGTGTGAAACGTAAAAGATTATGCAGATATATTTGAATTCCGAGTTTAGTAAATAATTTTGTATTATCTTGATGCTTTATTACTTTCATTTTGCTCTCGAATTAAGGAGTTTGACAGTTTAGTGTGGCCACAGGTGTCTGTAATTGCAGGATATAGCCCAGTCTTGCAGAATTGCATGGTCAACTTCAGGACTGCTGAAACGAATTTTGTGCGTCCTGCACAGACTTGTTAGCCCTGACAAGTGAAGTATTTTTCTTTCAGAAATGACATTTCCTGTAGACTGAAAATAAACTGACCAGTAGAATATCTGAACAATGGCCTCTGAAAGGGTCCATAGTTAAACTTGTATGAATTACTTTTTTCACTCTTACTGCTGCTGTACAACAGGTACCAGACTTGTCCACTGACTGACTAAAATCTGTGTAATGTCATTTTAAGCTCAGGTGCCAGCTCTCCCATATGGCCAGTTATTTGACCACTAACCACAAGTGGCTGTTACCTGTCAGTATGTCGTTGTACTGTTCTATAGCTGGTTGATGCCTCCCTCCTGTATAAACAATACTGAAAACTTCTTGACAGTGTACACTTCACTGAGAATTTGGATTGACTTAAATCTGGGGTTTCTTTTGAATATCTTGTATGGAAGACAAAATTTAATTGCTGTCAATTTGGATAATTTCATGGTGCAGTTGTTAAACTCTTGCATGGTAATGGATGAATTCATCATGAAATTTTTCTTCATGTGTATACACTGTCACAGTTCAGCACAACTTTTATTTTCTGCAGTGACTTTCAAATGTGATGGATTTTTTTTTAAATCAAAATGCACACAGTACTATAGAGGATTGAAACTCTGAAGGGAACTGTAAGAAAGGCACAATATCTCAGTGTGGTGGAGCATGAAAGTATGTAACTTTATTCTGTTTCAGCAGTTTTTCAGAGTTTAAAATGCCTCAGGTTTTGCTGAGACAAGACTACATCACTTTGATGAGGTACAGTTCGTTTTGGTCACCTGTGTACTAGTTTTCAGAGACCACAAAATGAAGGAGGATGATATTTCCATCTTGATCTTAGTGTGAGTGTGTAAGTATAAATTAATCCAAGTGATTAGATGGGTCCAGTTTCTCATCTGTTACATTGGATGAAAAGGTCCTGAGTCCCACAATAGCTGATTGTGGTGTATTGTCTCCAGCAGGTACTTCAGTCACTTCTGTGACAGTTAAAATGATAGAAGAGAGTGAATTTTCAGGGATTCTATGGTAGTAATTTGTAGCCCTGTAATCTCATAGACCCAGGATGCTTATAACAGTACAAAACTGAATGTTCTGGTAAGAATGCAGAATAACATCGTGCTTGCCTGAATGTTTTTTGCCAAGTACTCAAAGATATAATGTTATCTTTGATCTAAGAGGGTACAGGCCTGAAGTAGCTGTGGGATTCAGGAGTTCTCACATACTTGTTCACATTAGGGTTTTTTCCGTTTTTTCTCATCCTCCATAGTTCTAGTGACGTGCTCAGTTTGCAGTGGGGGAGGTTTTTTGTCAGAATCATGTCTTTCCCTGCAGTGTGCTCTGTGCTTACCCAGGAAGACCCCATTGCTGAAGGTATTTAAAATACACATAAATGTGGCACTTACAGGCATGGTTTAGTGGTGGACTTGGCATGTTAGATTTAAGGGTGGAGTTGATGATCTTAAAAGGTCTTTTCCAATCTAAATGATTCTGTGAATTTGTGTTAAGTACCTTTGGCAGTGGTCAAACAGTTGAAATTTTAGTTAAACCTGGTGTTGCTGATTTAAGTGTTGGCTGTAGATTACTGAGTTCAGATGAAGAAGAGTAACAGTGATAAAATAATGCACTTATTAGTGTTGTGTTTTTTTAATCAAACCTCTGCTTTTTATTCACAGAGTTAAAATGCCAAGCTTAAAAACAGCATAGAGACACACGGGAAAAAGCTCACAGTTCCATGGTACTGAAGCTGAGTATGTAGGAGCTTTGTACCCACTGCAATATGAATGTAATTAATTTACACTCTAAAGGTAACGGTTTGCTTCCATGGTAACTTTTTCTCTAAAAAGGCTTAGAAGGAGCACTGAAAGTCTGAATGCAATAAGACTGTAAACAATAGAGGACATTCTTTAATATGATTTTAAATATGAGGAAGAAAGCTGCCTGACAAACCCAGCTGATTTCTGTGTGTGTATCTAATGTCATCCTTTGCTTGTGTTAAGACATCTATTTAAGATATCTATTTTTCTTTATGTGGGAAACTGATAAAAAGGTGGTTACACTATGCTCAGTATGGGGTGCTTACTAGAAACAGCAAGAAAAGTCTTTGAAAGACTTTCTTGGGCTTAAAATTTTAGTTCTCATGTTGTGGTTTGAAACCTGTGAAGATCATTCTCTGAGGAAAGTACAAACAAACCAACCTGCTTGAACTTACATGCATTTACGTCAGAATGCATATACAATATAGAATCATATAAAAATGGCAATATTTACTGTTCATCTATGCTGACTGGCCTGAAGCCATTTCTTTTCTCCTGACACTCTTTGAAATCAGCTGATGCATTGGTCTATAAATAGTAATAAACCTGTCTGTTTTGGGAACTCTTACAATTTATTCTTATAAGCCAGATTTTTGTGGCAAATGTTAGATTTATTGATTTAATGTTCTTAAGCTTACTGATCTTGCAGTTCTTGGGCATAGAAAAGTCAACATGCAGTTGTCCATTTAAGGATTGCAAAGATAGTTTATTAATCTATCAAGGGCAAATCCTAGTAATATTCAAAGTTTGTCTATTTTGACTATTGACTCTGAATCATATTTGCATTCTCTCTCATCTGGCTAACTTTAAAACATTTCCAAATAGCAAATAAATTCTTCAGTGTAAAAGAAATAATTGTAATATCAAAGCCTTGAATATAGTTCATAACCAAAGCAAGGGGAAAGTGGGGGGTTTGAATTTTTTTCTTCTTTTTGCGGGGAGAGGTAAGGGTATAGATTAGAGTATATGGTATTGCTTAAACTGAGGGTTTTTTTTTCCCAGATTCTCTGCTAATTGTATTGCTAAAATGCACTTTTGTATAGAAAACTGTTCTCTGTACATTCTGTATCTACTTTACACAGTGTTTATAGAGATTTTTCTGAAGTTGTGAAGGATTTACTGAAAGCTCTGATGCTGTTGGCTTCAAGTTTTCATTGTATTTGAAAATAGTTATGTGCATATTAAAGTACAGGTTGGAATTAAAATTGATGACATATAGCAACGATATTCTGATGAATCTGTGTGGTATCTTCTTCAGAGTAGGGGGATTCATATGCAGAGCCTGCAGAGTCACTGTTCCAGCAGAAAGTACAAATAAAGTGGGACACGTTAGTGGTTCTTGGTGGCAGAAAGCAAACTGGTTCCTCCTTAACTAGAAGCATTTGTTATCCACAAAATCTGACAAGAATTGTCATAGGGAAACAACTCATTGTTGTGAATAGTATAAACCCAAGATCATGTACTTAAAGCTGTCTGTCTTTGGTTTTGATTTCCATGCCAGAGGATTTTTTCTGTATGTGCTCTATCCTGTGTAGCTGTGGGGACAAACAGTCTACTCACTGTTGTTACCAGCAATCACTGAATCTGCTGCTGTTGCCCTCAGTACCCATAGCCATCAAACCACCACCTGTCCTGGGATGTTTAAAATCCCTAATAAGACCTACAAGCTGCCAACCTTCCATGCTTTTACAGGTCACCATGCAGGCACCCGTGTGCCACTGTTGTAAATCCAGATGTCGTTTGCCGTGGCAGAAGTGGGTATGTGTGGGGTGCCAGAAGCTGCAGCGAAGCACACCAGGACATGCAGCACCAGCAAGGACATGGCAGTGACAATGGCTTTGCACCAGTGTTTGAGTAGGCAAGAGTGAGAACGCTTGCCAGCCTGTGTAATCTGTGTCTGTGAACCAAATGTGCCTTCTGCAATACTAAAGTTTCAAGTGTACTATTACAAAAGTGCCTTTTTCCCCCTTGGAATCCAATACAAAAATCCTGAAAACCTGAGAAGAGAATAGCTGGCCTAGGGATGTATTCAGAAAGTCTCCTGCAGCATCTCAGGAATCTAAACTGCCTCTTTCATCCCAGCTAAGGCTCACCAAATGCTTCTGGGAGTTGATTCTCATCAAATACTGACAGAAGTTAAAATTGACCAAGTGTTACTATCCCAGTTTCTGTAGATGTCAAGGGATGGAGAAGGACAGATGAGGTTTGAAATGCTGTGTATCGCAGCAAGTCTTACAAACTGTGAGAGATCTTAAATTGTTGTGAACAGAACTGCAGAAACTGTTGCTTTTGTGGTTCTTTGCCATCAGTTGAGCAGCCTGCTGGTGTGTTTTGGCTGTTACACACAAAGGTGAGTGACAGTGCAGAGTGTTTTGTAGAAAAAAATGTGTCCAAGGTCCTTGACCATCTTTGATGGTTTCTTGTTGTAAGGACTTCCTGCTCCCTGGGTGGCACCTGGAAGCTGCAGGGAAGCTGATGCTTATGCTTTATGAATCAGAGGAACTTTCCCAGTAGTACCTTATGCTGCAGTTCATTACCAAGGTACCAGCTGCACAGGTGAGTTGTACCTCCTGGCAAACAGCTCCCCGTCTGTCACTGAGGTCGCGTGGACATAACCAAACACAGCATGTTATGGATCTCTTATTAGCCCTCCTTACACATGTCTTCATTATCTCTGAAGCAGATCCAGTTTCACTGCATTGAGAAAGTCTCAATGGTCAAAGACTATTTAGGCATAAGCTGGATGAAGATTTCCACACTGGCAAAACAAATGGATAAACTTCCTTTACTAAATTGACAGGGAAAGGTGTCATTGGCTATGGCCTTGCTGTCCTCAGTCCACTCTTATTATACTGGCCTGAACTTGATTGGAACATTTTCCAGTATAGAACTAATGAGAATTTGGTTTCCTGAGATCCTTTGTATGTGCTTCTAAGGATCCTACATCCTACTGGATAGAAAACATTTTTTCACCTCCTTCCAGAATATTCATCCCTTGTAAATATTTTTTCTGGTGCTGAAATCGAATTTAAATCCAAATCCATATTTCTGATCTGAGACCTTATTTCATTCTCTTTTCTATAAGCTGCAGTGATTTAAGTTGGATATCAGAAAAAAATTCTTTCCAGAGAGAGTAATCAGGCATTGGAATGCCCTGTCTGTTGACACCAGAGGGAGCACTGTGGTCATTTACTGGCATTTTACACTGCAGCTGCCAGCGTTCTTTGCTGCAAACACTTTTCTATATTCTGTTATGTCCTGTTAAAAAGATATTAAGGGGATTTGCTGCTGCTTTTATGCTGGTTTTGGGGCAGGAATCTGTTAAGAGTCAGTTTAATGATATTAATATTTCCAATGACTAAGGGAAAAGTTGGCCTTTTCTGTTCATGGTGACTGCTAATTCCTGCCTGATCCTGCTGAATGCAGATGAAAGGTGGAAGTATAAACTCCTGTTTACTGTTAACTTTTGAATGCACTGTGCAGCTGCTTTACATTTTCTGGTCTCTGTTTCGAATTCAACCTTCCTCAGTGGGGGCTGAGAATTTTGCACTTGAAAATATTAGGTGATGATAGAAAACAAGCAGCCAGCTTGTTAAGGTTCTGAGTCTTGTAATGTCGGTAGTTGTCTATCCCTGGGAGGCAGGGGAGAAAAGATGTGTCTTGACTGTCTATTTTTTTGAATAATAACCTCTGAATTGGGCTTCCTTTGGAGCAAAGGAAAGTACTGCTTGAAAGGAAGCTTTCTGTAGTGTGTTTTTTCCTCTGTGGTCTGACAATTGTTGCTGTGGTGCCAAGTTCAAAACTGCACTATAACATCTGTATAGATGCCTCTGTAATGTGGCATCTGTGAAGGCACAATTCCTACTCATATTCTCTCAAGTAGCAGCTTCTAAAGTCATTAACAGCAGAATATCTCCCCTAGGGAAAACATGTGCCCAAATAATTTTGAAAGGAGGGAATAAAGTTTAAAATCATGATCACATGTACAGAGCTTTAAAATGTGGCAGATAGCTGTTTATGTGTACACATCTCCTGTTTTCTTGTCACCTGCTTCCTGTCTATACTTCCTGAAGACAGTAAGTAGTGAGTACAACATGGCAGTTCGCCATAGAAGTTGCTGAAAACATATTTTTAATTCATTATAGATCATCCTAGTTATTTAGGTAATTCTCATTTCGTGGTATTTGTTTCCTTTCTTAGTTTATTAAAAGGCAGCTGATTTAGTCTTTACTGTCTTTGTTCGGTGTAGAAATAAACAGATTAGTCACAGAATTTTGTTTTACCTTCCATTGTACTTAGTAGGAGCAAAAGAAGAGCTGAGACAGTTCATTTTGATATCTGGTCAATTTTCATCTTCTTCCAGACATAGTTAAGTTCATTTTGTGGGTTTGATATCTCCTACATTCAAGAGATATCTAAAGATGAAATGCATTCATTGGGATCTTGAGGAGCATTGGTAGTGTGCAAGAACTGTGAATGATGGGTGAATGCTTTGAGCAGTAAATGCTCCAGCTGCAGTACAGGTTTGTGTATGTCCAGAGATCTTGTACTCATCCTTTTCCTGAAGCCAGAGCACAGTGGTGTGTTCACTGCCTGGCTGGTACTTTCTGGCAGGAGCAGCGTGAGCTGCTTAGCAGTTACTATAGATTATCTTGGCTAAGGACCTCACAGTGGTTCTGCTTGGCAACTCCTCTCAGCTCTTTTAGAACATAGACCAGCTTGGGGACCTCTTCACCCCATCCCTTCATTACTGCTGAACAGAGCAAAACCATTGTGTGTTAGGAGTCTAAAAACTTGTGGCTATGGTGCTATGTGACTTTCACCACACAGTCACAAGAATATTTATTATATTCAACTAATGACTCCCTTCTGAAAGCATAAGTGAACACTAAAGTTGGTCAAGTTTCCTGTATTTATTTCATGTTCTTCTAATCATGTTTGATATTTAACCAGCTCTGCTTTGGAATAGTCCCTTCCTGGTAGTACAGGGATCCAGAGCCTATCCTGTCTAGGACTGGTATAATCTTTTACCCTTTGTAGATTAGAAATGATCACTCCAGAAACAATCATATTGACAGATTAGGTAGGCAGATAAAAAAGTGCATGAGTCTATGTGAGTAATTTCATTAAATTCAATGTGAGGAGAAAAGCACTATGGTACTAGCAAGCCTTTCTGAAGTTTGAAAGAATTTCTGCTTAATTTTTAAATATGGTGAATTCATTCACCAAATAGAAAGAATTCACAGTGTGTATTTGACTTATAAACATGTTGCTCCACAGATCCATGCAGTTCCTCCTGAAACAAGTTGGATAATAAAACTGTTTGTAGAAGTTACAAATGTTAGCCAAGCAAAAATGAAGCAGTCTAAAGTCTTTGCACAAACCCATTTGTGGACTGATAAACCCATTTGCAGACTGATAAAATGAGTACAATTTATAGTCGAGATACCTTATTGGCATATGTATTAAAGTTCAGGGATATGTCTGTTTTTCTTAGTATTGCATTAGCTGTAATTTCTTTGTAATGCTTCAATTCATTTATATATTTGCACAACAGACTATCAGATAAAAAAGTGCCAAAATGTGTATAAGGAGGTCATCACTTTAGCTTAATTGCACACAAATTTCCTGCAGACTCTGATGCCTAAGACCAATAATGAGACTGCTACAGCTAGAATAAACGCATTAGCCTATAAATTTAGAGCTTCTACTTGCTTTGCAAAGGGAGAATCATCTCTAAATGAGCCTAGTAACATTGATTTGTGATTAATCATTTTACTTGGTGACTCATCTATGATCACAGTACAACAAAAATGTCATGTTTGCTTAGTGGCATTAGCACCATTTATCATCTCAGCATTCGGAGAATTGCCTTGTTGTCAATGTGGGACTGGGAATACAGCCGAGCAGTGCTGTTGTTAAAGGACTTCTGATGTCAGTTTACCTAAAGTAGAGTATAAAAAAGAAAGAAAAAAAATTTTAATAACTGTTCCCTTCCTTGAAATTTAATTATTCCACTTCGTCAGGCCAAACCATTTGCAGTAACGATCTTGCATTTGTAAAACAAAGTTAATTTAACTTTGAAAATTGACATTGTTCAAGTTGCCTCTGAATTTTTCTTTTTAAGGCCATCCCTGCAAGTTAACTGCTTTTGAGACAATTTTGCTTTTCTTGTTGCATAGTAAACCCAGCCCTCACTCATTACAAGAATGCTTGGCCTTGTCAAGTCAGGGCCCATGGACTTGTGGATGTCAAGTTTGCATAGGTGTTATCTAACCCAGTCTTCCTTGACCAAGGGCAAGACCTCCAAACATTCCTTTACCCTAGTTTCCTGGGTCAGAGATTCCTGAGGGTTGACCTTATCAGTGAAGGCTGAAGGTGATAAAATGATTCATGTTTAGTGTCAGATCTGAGGAAGATTAAAAATAACCCAACAACCCTCAGAAGAAACTTTGGTTTACAGAGCAAAATGTACAACCAGTAGGTTTGGTGAAGATGAATAATTCACACCTGCCCTGTATTGCCTGCTCAGTGTCTAAAAAATCTGAGTTAAATATCTGCAACTGGAATTTACTTGAAAAAAAATCATTACTTGCCCATATTCATAAATGTCACTGGCCTCTGGTTATGCATTTAGAGGTGTGTGCTCAGGGTTTCTTGTGACTATGGAAGCTGATGGTATCTTTAAAGAAACACTGCCATTTCATAAGGGCATTGGTGAAGCTTTAATAAATACTGGATTGTATTGGACAATACATCCAGAGAAGGGCATATCCATGTGATAGAACCTAAATTTAAAAAAGATCCATGGGCTTGTTGCTGCTTCTATGACAGTGTTGTTTTTTTCCTTCAGCTTTACAACTGAGCCTGTTGCCTCTGTGAGTTTAGTGATGATCAATGTGAACATGCTGGAACTGTTTACATGAAGTGAGCAGAATCATTCAACCTAATATTCATTTGTTTGACTAAAGCCTCTTTAGAGCCACTTGTGATCTGATGACTAACGTGGCACAAAGATGCTAATGCTCAGTGTATACATAAATCATTAACTACTTAATTTGGATTTGGAAACCTGAGGCAACAGAATGCTCCATGGAGAAACAGCTATATTTATCTCTCTCCATCCTGAACCACCTGTCTCCAGAGACCTGGAATGCATTAGAAAAATTAATGTAATGACAACTAAATCTAGGTCCTCTGTTTCAGAAGAAAATAGCAATTTTTGCAAGTAGATAAGCATGGAAATCTAGGATCTGTTCTGCTGAGACAACAGAAATTAACTTGAGCAGTACTGCCAGAAAATTAAGTAAGAGTTGAGGAGAATCTGAGGGCAGCCATCATTTTTTTCTGAAGTATTTTTAGAGGTGGTCTAGGAAAGAGTGTTTGTGGAAGAGAAAAAGGAGTTTTGGTCCTACAAAGTAGGATTTGATGCTTTAAAGTGAGATCTGAAAGCCTCACTTCAGCATTATTCCAGCCCATTCCTGAAGGCATATTTAACTACATTTCTTTAGTGAAGCGTATTGGCACTGATGGGGAAATCTATCTTCCAAACTGATAAGCTCATCTGTTAGATGCATATGATGTGATCAACTTCCTGCTATTCAGAGCCAACTTCTCTTCTTCTGGTCACTCTTATCTTGTTCCTTACCCCTGGTTATTTATTAAAAAGCTGTGGCGCACAGACTAAAATATCATAAAGAATATTATTGATAATGGAGCCTAATGGAACATGTGCAAAGAACTCTGTGATCTTGCAGGACACTAAACTGCAAACCACATAAAGGGAAATTTTTAGAAAGGTTTAATTTTCAGATACAAATTGGCAGTGAAAGATGATGTCAGTGAACTAACTCCATCTTCTGAAGCTTTTGTTTATCTTGTGTTACTTAAAAAGGGCTGGGTGTATGTATTTAAGTATGCACTGAGCACCAAAGCTGCTTCTGTACCAAAGCCAACTGATCCTATGTTTATTCCTGCAAGTCTGAGAGGTCTTGCCGAGTTCTTAGAGTTCTTAGCCCAGTGCTGGGAACTAACCTGTATCCTGACGCATGCTGAGCTGAAAGGGAAGCAGGACCCTCTGACCTTTTTCTTTACCTGTTTACCCATTCCTTCTTTAATACTACAATACTGCCAGATTGGACCTTTTTTCCTTCATTCAAGTTGTTAATTTGATCCTCTTGTGTAAAAGTATGGCAAACGAGAATCTACTGATGTTGCTTTTTTCAATTTGAGCCACGTCATGTCACTCTGTGTTGCTAACGAAGAGTGACTCTTTCAGGAACAAGTATTTTGTTTGCTATTTCACTAGTATGTTGTTTGCCTGAATGGAAAGCTCAGTCCACCAAATCTGAATATTAGACACATTTTCTATTTAGTAAAGTAGGCATTAAAGAAAGTTATTTTGTTTTAAACACTCATTCTTAGAGAAGCATTACTTAAATATTTAGTGACAGCTTATCTTAAAGGGTTCGATCTATCCTAGATAAAATGTTTGCTTGGTCTTTAAGTATATAGCATTTAAACACTTCTCCTTTAGATCTTTATGGTAATACAAACTTGGAGAAGTTATATGCAAAAAAAAAAAGGTGCTAGAGAGCATACAGAAATTATCACACCCTTCATTCAGAGAAATCAAAAGCACTTCAATATAAGGATTTTAGCAACATGCTTTTATTTAGCTTAGAAGCTGGAAAGTGAAGTTTAAGGGGCAAGTCAATATTCTCACAAGGACTTGTTTTACTTGCTGATATAAAACTTGGAGGTTACTTGTCAGCTACATTAGCTTTTAAGGTGTTTTTACAGTGAGTGATACATACACTTTGAAAGAATTAGTTATTTTCCAGGAATAGCATTTTAATTCTATTTCAAATATTGAGTGAGGAAAGCTCCAAAGAATTTAGTACAATAAACCATTCCTGTGTTCAAGACAGTAATATAAGGGGTGGGTTTTTTGGTTTTTTTTTATGGTTGCTAATAGCAACTTATGTGGCGAACATAAGTACAGCAATTTAAAAGGACACTGTGGTAATGTGAATTTCTTCAAGTAGTTAAATACTAATGTCTTTCACCACAAAGTCAATGTCAGCTCTGCTCCCAGTCAAAAAGCAAAGGACAAATGAACTTACCATTTTCATTTGCTTTTTTGAATCACAGGGTTTTCAAAAAACTGACAATAGCCAGTCTAGTCTGTAATTTTAACTTGATTTATTTGAATTAGTGAAATCTTCAGTAAATACATCTTAGTACACTTCTTAAATATTTTCCCAGAGAGATTAAACATCTATTTACTTTAACTCCACTAGTGCTCACAGACTTTTAATTGCAGTGCCTGACAGACTTTTCAAGAAAGGGAAAGTGAAGAAAGAGGAAGAGAAGGTCACTCCTGTTGAGAGCCACTGCCTGAGTGGCAGCACTGGGTAGCACTTCAGCTGCTCATCTGAATGCCAGGCAAGTGTGTTTGTGTGTCCAGAAGTGTAGCTGGATCATTCTCACGATAAATTTCGTTTGTCTGTGTTGATCAGGAGGAGTATTTGTCTAATTCTCAAGAACTTGCCTCTCTGTGTGGTGTTCCCAGCTAGTTGCTGCACTCATGTTCTTTGCCTGAATCTCTGTTTGGGGTGAATTTAATAGAAGAATGTTTAAAGCAAAATGTTAGATGGGAGTCCCATGTGTAGAGTCAATGCAGTGCAGACCTGACAGAAGAGCTTGGCAATAAAATTGAGTAATTGTCAATGTACATCCTTGAGGTGGAGTTCTACCCACGTTAAAATCAATGTCAACAGTTTGGTTGATTTTAGCCTTGGGCTTATTTGCTCTTTGCTGCTGGTAACCATGGTATGGCATGCGTGTTCTTAAAGAAGAATATGTGCTTTATTGCAAAGGCTGTGGAAGTTGAAAACAAGATTTTTCCTACCCACAGTAAGGTCTGGAGTTGGCAATGTCAAAATGGAAGTAAAAGGCCTGTGCTCTGTCCTCTGAAGAGTCCCCCAGAAGCTCTCTCTAAGCCATCCCAGTTGAAATGACAGAGACAAGTGCAAGTAATCTTCCTCCACAACTGGCATTGCTGCTGTCACAAAGGTAATCCCACTGGGCAAATGTCTTGTATTGACCCAGAAGTATTTTGCAGAATTCACCTTTAATTCTTTATTTCCTACCATTGTTTCTTCCATTGTCCCAGGACTTTCCCGTTTACAGAAGTAGTATCCTGGCTGCCTGGGACTTGCCAGTTCCCTGGTAAACTGAGCAACACAAGTAATGAAAGTGAGACATACAAAAGATTCTTTTTGAAACAGAAACAAATTGCTTAAGAAAGAATTCTTGCCGATTGGAGGCTTCTCCATCAATACCACATCTGCAGTGCCCTCTCCCTGGCTTTGAGAGGCATGTTTACAGACTGGCTTCAAGAACTGAGGAGCCAACCTTGCTGATTCAGTGCCCTCATGGAATCGTCCTTGAGAAAATGCTTGGCTGCAACAGGCTCAGAATTGTCTTCTTGTGCCCTTTTAGTGTTTCTAAACAAACCTGGGCTTTACTGAGGATGTCATTCTGTACCCTGCTAAAGTTTCTGGGAACTTTACCAAGGGGAAGGTATGGTCAGTATTTTCAAAGATATATGAATTTTCTGCTATAATTAGGTAGAATATGTACATAGCATTATAAGTTCAATTAAAAGCATGTCAATAAAAGGCAGTTGTGTGCTACATAAAAGATTCTTTTGTTAAAAACTGGCCTGAATTACGACTGTTTTATACACATTAATTTGCTTTGTACATACAGAATGGAGCTGATTGAACAGCATGATTGTCTGACGAGAGCTGAAAAGCAGCACTTGCTGTAGGTGATTTAAATTGAGCCCTATTATCATTTACGGATTTATTCTGCTTAGAATCAATAAGATGAAAAAGGGTCTGAAAGCTTTACACTAATGCTAATCACTTCTGGGTCAGTAACTCCTTGTGTTTAAGTTATGCATTTCTTCCCTGTATTCACAGGGCTACTTGGAAAGTGAAATATTTAAAATATCTTCCACTGAAGAAAATCTTCCCACTTCTACTTCACAGAGCATTCAGCATTGATAATTATTTTGTTGTACTGAAAAAGTTCCCTGAGAGGGAAGTGACACCAACCAAAAGAACAAAAGAGATGCTTTGGAAAAAAGCTCAGCACAAAGTGCCCTGAAAAATTTATTATAAAGCAGCATTCTTGGTGGCAGGAGATTAAACTTGACCCTAAGATGCAGAGCAAAGCTGGGTTTGGGTAGCTGCAGTCATTTCACTTTCTGTTATAGGAACAATTTTGCTCCTGGATGATTTATCTTTTCAGTTTAGAGAGGTATATAAAAAATGCTCTTCCCAGAATGGAAGCGAAAAAACAGGAGAGACCAGAATGAAGATGATTTTGGTATAGACGTGCAATCAAGAGGAAATACAATGAAAGGAATGCATATGTAAAAAGCAGAAAAAAAGGTAAAATGACCCCAAAAAATCAACTTGACAAATCTATTTGTCCAGTAAGGCCCTGGTTACTCTTTTGGGGTTGCAGGCAAAGGGCAGAGGTGTGCTGTGCTGAAGGGTTGTGTTTGGCAAACTGGAGGAGAGCTGGCAAGTTCTTATGAGGAAGAAACCTAACCAAAGCATCCCTCTGGGCAAGGAGCCATGGTGAATTTCCCAGATCTGATTTGTTCTTTTTGAAGCTCAAGAACTAGTGCTAAAGTGTGGCTTAAAGTGGAGCTGACAGGGAAAAGACAAAAAAAGACAGATGCCTCTCATGAGAGTATATCTACTGCATTAGTGCCTATTTGAGTCACCTGTTGGCTGTGCAGTAGTGGATGGACTACATCTGGTGCAGAGAAGCCAGGAAAGGCAATGAAGGAAGTGATCTGGATCTCTTCAGGAATTGCATGTGCACTGCTACAACAAAGCTTATGGCTGGCTGAAATCTGTGTCTTTTCACATAGAGCAGCGGAGAAGAGATAATATATAAGTGAAGAGTTCCTTGAGTCCCCATTCTGCTGTTTCTGCTGACTCAGCCCCTCACAGCTTTGCCAGGGAAGATCCATTCTGCAGGCTGAGAGGGGCCCAGGTGATCCCTTTAGAAGTGACATGTTGGGATTGTGGGGTGGCAGAGCAGAGGCTCAGGATCCTGAGGGCACTGCAGAGCAGCAGGGTGAGTGATGCTCCTCTCCCTGAGGACACTGCTCTGCAGACATGGCAAAGTGTGGCAAAGGGCAGCAGGTTTTGTCTAAGGTATGTGGAGGTGCAGGGGCAGAGTCAGAAGGAGAATTGGTCTGTCTAGACCAGGTGGGTGTCCTGGCCTATGCACCCTGCTGCATCTCTGTCTAGGTACAGGAAGGTTAGTTCTGGATGATTAAACCATCAGGGCTATTTTAACTATAGTCCATTGCATGTACCATTGTTGGAGCTGATTGTCAAATCTTCGTTACTTCGTCAACAAAGTGGCTTTTTCTCCTCATGCTCAGTTTCCCCAGATACCTGAGAGTACTACTTCAGAGGTTTAACTTTTTTTTTAAGTGTTTTTAAAAAACACATGTTAAACTTTTCTTGTATTAAAATGGGCTGGAGCAGCTAATACAATCTCTTGCAGTAAATAGCTATAAAAACATCAAAGGTTTTGATAACTGTTAGCTATATATTTTGTAATGCCTATTGTATTTCCATTTTGTTAGTTCTATTTAAAGAGCAGTATTATCATGCCCCATTTCCTGTTGGATAGTTCTATTTGTCTGCTCTACAGGAGGCAGGAGATTTTAGGTCCAAAAGAAATTATCTCTCAGTAAATTACTCCTAACTCCATTATGGAATACTAAGCACTCTCCCCTTACTGTGTGAGCAGCTTGAAGAGATAACATTGCAATTTATTTATTTGTTTTGTCCCATGTATATAGGTGACACACGAACTCATCTGAGCAGAGATGGTGATAACTGACAGGTACATTAGATCAGAGACATATAGCAAAGTTTACTTTGATTATGTAGTAAGTGTCAAGATGTACAGTAGCTGATGTCAGTTTGATCTCTCTTACAGCATATAATGGCTTGTCTTTTTCATGGTTGAATGGACACTAATTTTTGTCTAATAAGTAAGCTATCAGTTGAGTGTTTTAGAGGGTAGTCAGAGTTTTTTATCCTTCTGAAAGGGAAACCATTCGTGAAATTATTTTAAAATTTGTTTGGATTGCTTGTTGTATTCATTTTTCTCCTTCTAAAGTCCCCTGTTTACTCAAAGGTACTAAAGGTACAATATTTTCTAAGGACCTGCTGTGAATCTGTTGCATTGTGTATGAGACCTTTCCATATTGAAATAGTAGCAGAGAACAGAATATTTTCTGTCTATATATTTGATGTACAGCTGCCAAAATACTAAGTCTGTATGTAACACCTTTTAAAGGGAGAGAAGCAACAATGTTCTGGCATTAAAACCCTCATCCTTCTACCCTGTAGGTAGTGCAGGAAATATCTAAGACTGTAAGTTTGTAGATTTGTTTTATTATTATCATGCAGCCATGATTTCAGTTGAGTTTTGTTTATGTAAACACCTTTTAAAAATACATTTTGCAAGACATAATGTTAACTGATTAATAATGGACTTAAACAAACCTAAAGAAACAGAAATCCAAAATAACACTGGCAAGTTCTGGAAGTGAAGAGTAATATTCTGGGCTGTCTAACATGGCTTAGCTTCCTGGCACAAGGGCAGTTCCAGGGGAAAAAGATATTCACAGTGAATAGTAATTTCTAAATTTGGGGGAATATGCCAGTTAAAACACAACTTTCTGGCTACTACAAGTATGGCAGTAATTATTAACATCTCTGAATCCTGTACTGTTCACAGTACACATCAGTGGGACCAGAAGTCTCAGTTCTGCATGGTTTGATCTCTTGTCTCACTGACACACTGAGCTGGTTTATCTCTAATTCAAGTAATCCATGGCTCTAATTCCACAGGGTGCTGAGGCCTTTGATGCCTTGTATGCATGGAAAGATGTTTTCTTGGTTTTCTTGTTCATTTTTTCTTTTCCAGTCTAGAAATAGGTTTTCTTTTTAGATCATTCCTAGTATACAGAAACTTTCATAAAAAGCACTGTTTTTTGAGAGTGCCGTGAAGATTTAATGGTGGAGACCACCTAGTCAAATGCAGGGTGTAAACAACTAGTTTTTAAGCAGTAACAGTGAGGATTTTGAAGGTGATTTAGATTAGTTCCAATAATCAGAGCTTCCTTTCATTGTCAGGTATGTTATCCTTCTGTCTAAGAACACAGGATAAGCACGTCTAAGAAACACAGGGCTGGGGTTTGTGCAGACATCTGAATGGCCTGCACTGGTTTTTATTTTTCTGATCAAAGTGCTCTTCCACAATCAAATCTGCTGAATATTTTGGTGTTGAGGCTGTGGATAATTTCAAATATTTGACTGCAGCATAGCCATGCATCTTTGTCTTAAGAACAGTTATTCTTGAAAACATTTGAAATGGCATCTTCATAAGGTAAAATTCTGTGACAGTCAATAGTAATGGCCATGTCTGTGCTGGAAACAATAAATGAGGTTCTCTCCTGCCTTCTCTTGGACTCATGATGAGAAACTGAGATGCAGATTGAGTTCTTTTTAAAACTGAGAATTTTGTGAGTGCTCTAGTAATGCTTGGTGCTGCTTTTTTATTGTCAAGTCTGTGTTTTGACTGTCCTTAACACTTAGACTAGACTGTCCACTCTACTTGGTGAGGGCTATTTGTTTTACAGCCATGGCTGGGCTCAGAACTCACCGCAGTCCTAAAGCAGAAGCCCTGCTGTGGAGCTGGAAACTGAGTAAGAATCTCTCTCATTTGCTCCTCTGTCCTCCAAGCATAGCCCACTCACTCCTTTGCTTTCTCTTTGCTCAGCTCTGTACAAACAAGCTGGATGTTTACAGTGCCATTCAAAAGCATCACCTGAAAACTTTATTGCTGCAGTCAGCAACTTCTCTACTAGTTCAGTTTAAGAGCACTAACAGAGGTAAGACTGAGATGTTGTGATAACTTACTGATGAGAGTGTCTCCAGGCTCTTCTCATACATTAACATTGCAGCCTGCTTCACTTCTCTTCCTATATTCACTTTGGATATATAGAAAATAAGGCTATAATAATGCTGTCCTTTCTTGTCTTCTTTCACAAACATTAATCCCGTGATTTTTTATCAGTACAAAATAACCCTGGAGATAGGGCAGTCTGTGGATCAGCTTCTATGAAACTAGAAAACTGAAATTATTGTGTTTAATTGCGTGTGAAAGTCAACTTTTGTCAAAGTCTCTAGCTGTGACTGGGTACTTACAAAATGCAATGTATTCTTTTCTTTAGCAGATCACCTAAATACATTTTACTAGCAACCCTTTTGAACCAGATGAAACTGTAATTCAGGCTGTCTTCTCTGCTTCTGCTTTAGTTCACAATAATGTCACTATGCTGCTCACACCAAAGGCTCACACCAAAGTTTTTGTCTGTAACAGCTACATCAGATATTTTGTCCTAGTTTGTCTGCAGGTCTTTACTGTTAAGGTGGGTTTTATAAAACAATAACAAAAAAACAACACTAACCCAACCAAAACTAAACAACAATCCCCCATCCAGTTACATTTTTAATGTAAAAGTTTTGTAACTCCATCAGAGTGACTTTGCAAGCTCATCCCAATCTTCCAGTGATTTCCTGACAGCCATTACAGAGCAACTCTCCCATCTGGAATACAGGAAACATTGCTGCAACCAACAAACGAAGTTAATTGAAAATATTTTGTTCCTTCCAGCAATTGTGCCTTGACATGCTTCTTGGCTGAAGATCCTCAATCCTTGGAGGTTTTCCTCACGTTTTTTGGTAACCTGAATATGTTGAGGGGTGAGGGACAGCATGGCCAAGTGCTGAGGAGGGGACAGGCAGCAGGCAGAGCTGGCTTCTAACTGTGGCTCTGCTGCTGCAGTAAAATAATGCCTCATTTTCTTTGTAATCCATATGCAGAACTGCTTGACTATAAGATCTACAGAAATATCCTGTCCTTGACTGCCTTTTATGCAATTTGTGTGGCTGTACAGCTCAAGTAAGTGAAGTACAGGTATATGGGTATCATCAGTCTTCTTCCTACGCGTATGTTCCTCACACAGCTTCCTGGGAAGCCCTAAGTCACACATTTGCTGCGAGGTGATTATATTGCCAGGGACACACTGTACACAATCTCTCTTTGTCCCTTATTTTTCTTTTCTTTTGGCAGTCTGGGTTTTATCTCTTGATCCATGGTGTTTCATGACATGGCTGAAAATGAACAATTTGTTAAAATCTCAGTGACTCAAAAAGCAAAAAAAAAGTTCTGCTTTAGGGAAAAACATCTGAAATTTGAGGATGTTTCTCCCTTATGCTCTTTTTCCTTTGATTTCAGGCATCTGTTGCAGTGGAGAAAAATTATTACCTGGCTGGAGAAAAGAGGAATTTTTATGGAGAAATTCCTGTTTTCCTGGTTTAGCTTAAAGTCAGAAGATCTGTTTCCAAGTGCAGTGCACTGGGATTTATTGTTCAGAATAAGGAAAAAAGTAACATCCCACTCTACCGTTGGCAAATTGGCAGCGAGGACCCCATTGAAAGCTGGTGGTTTACATCTCATATAACTTGAAATAAAGGAGTCACTCACACATTCATAATCAATACAATTACTTCTACTTTACATGAATTAAGTAATTTCTATGGCATTACCGTTTGGGGCATTTGTATCCCTATTCAGAGCACTTTTTCAGTATTTCAGTCCCACTGATGGTAAAGGCAGGTGCATGCCAGTTACCCACAAAACCAAGGCAAAGCTCTATGGGGAAACTCTTTTATGTTCATCTAGATTTGAATTTGTAGCCCCTTTCCAATTACTGCACTAATTGTTTAAGAGATTGCTAGACTAAAAAAGTTTTTAATCACTAATCTGTTTTTGAAAGGAACTTATGGGCTCAAAACCTGAACTACATACTTCTTAAATTAATTTTCTTCGTGAATACTTCTTTCTCAATACAGATTTGTGAGTCAGAACACCCTACTGTGCTTGTTTCTTTGTCTTTTCTTCAAACACCTGGCCCATTATTCTCTTTTTTTCTCCCAACAGAATCGCTCTTTATTTGCAGGCAAGGTTCTGATGATATTATGTCACTGGAAATACAGAAATTTACCCAATGTCAGATGGTACCAGAACTGAACTTGGAGCAGAAAACAAGCTGAACAAACCTGACAATTTAGGCTACAATAGACATATTTGTCAACGTTTCCTCAAGAGGTATCAACATGCTGCAGGATCTTCTGACAAAACAGCTCAAAAATTGTAACATGGAGGGTAAAGTCAAGAGGTTTAATTTGGAAATAAGGTTTTTTTCCTCAGTGGGATGGTGGTTGTAGAAAGTGGATGGGGATGGGGGTGTATTCAGGTCTTCTGTGTGGCTTTGAAAATCCTCCCCTATTTTTTTGCATTCAGAAAAACCAGACAAACCCAATAACAACCAGGACTCCAAGCCTGCTTTGATTGAAACCTGTGCTGGGAAACAGTCTTGGTGTCACCCAGAGATTTAGGCTGCAACCCTTCTTTATTCAGAAGAGGCATAGGGGCAAATCCTGCAGTCTTAATCCAGATCAGTGTAGGCTTTGCCTAAATTAAGACTACAGAATTCAGTGCACAAGGCAAGATAAAGTCTTGGGAAATTGCAATGTTCAGTGTGAGACACTTTCTGTAAAATGGCAGACCTATTTAGGATGTGGGAGGCTGCCCACCCCATTGCCCCAAGGAAAACTAGGAAAGCAAATGTCCCTGCTTGGTTCATGGCAAAGCTGTTGACCCATGTGCAGCTATGAAACTAGGCTGAAGGTTTTTCAGTTAATTGCTGCTCAACATTTTTTAAAATGTAATTTTAATACTGTGTCCATAATAGCTGGTTATTAAGCCTTTTTATTTAAATTGAAAACATACTAAGTAAACCTTCTTCTCTTGGTGTGATGTTTCATTGTAAGATAGTAATAATTAACATGAAAAGCTTTACGAGTTTTGATTACAGACACACTGATTCCTAAGCTGATTTCAAGTGTTGCCCTGCATATTTATTTTCGTAATATCATTAGCTCTCACAGCTGGATTTCAATTCACATGAAAGAATGGAAATTTCTTGGAGGGACTCATTAAAGCAGAAAAATGAAATCAGCTTAAAGAAAATCTCTCTGCATTTCAGACCAAAACCAGATGAAACTCAATAGTCTGTGTTCTCTACCTGTACCCTTTGGGAATTGCTGGTGATTGCAGACACTGCCTTCCACCCAGATAGCACAGGAAAGACAGCTCCTATTTAGTCAGGAACAAGGAGCAGAGGGTGTCTTGGAAGAAAGGTGCCCTCTTGTAAGGAGAATTAGGACAGAGCAACAACCAATCAAAACTGGCAAAGGTTTAGGAGCCAACCCTGCTGTCCAGCCCTGCAGTTCCCAGAGTGGTGTTGCAGTGGCTGTGTGTGCTGGTAGAGGCAGCATCTCCCAGCTCTGGCAGGAGCTGTCACACACAGGAGTGAAGTTACTTGCCTCTGTGTGTTTAATTGCTGTCCCTGAAATTATTTCTATCCATAGCTATGGGAAAAACTTTATTGACAGATGAAAGTTGTCTCTGATGTAACTGCTGAAATTTAGCTTGTGAATTTGATCCACCCCCAGGCCTGACTCAGATCTCTGTGTCCCTGTGGTCAGTGATAAAGATTTTAATGATTACATAGGAGCTAATATTATTTCATGCAATGTATTAAAACAATGTTCAGCTGTTATTTTTCACATGCTGCTTCTCATGAATTTGTGTAGGACTATAATTTGGCAAAAATACCTGGGTTTTATTATTATTGCAGAGTTCTTTCCTGAATGGCTCATGCCAAATGCAGGACAGTACTTTAAATGAAATGGTAAGAGTCTCCTTTCCTGCAGAACCTCTTTGCATTGCAACACCCAGACACTGGTGGCAAGGAAAGATGCCACAGAAGCTTGCACAGAACAGGAGTTGTGTAATGACAGTTTTCAAGCCATTAACCTACTTAAAAGGTTAATTTGGAACAAACTCAGTGCTTGAGTGGATACCGTGTTGTGCTGCCAGCTGGCAGCCTGGCCAGGAAAGTGGACTGGCAGAAGCAAATAGCTGTTGTGGAAGAAACACACTTAAACTTTGTGTGAAAGGTCCTGGTTACATCACTTCCCCAGTCTCCTGCTGCTCTATGTACAGAGCAGCCCTAGTGCAACTCAGGTAGGAAGCTGACTTTTCTAACAGTGAAATACCACCACCTTCTCCTTCCTGTGAGGTCTAAGAGCCCAGAAATACTTCCACTGTTTTGGTAGGTTATGAGCAGTCCAAGCAATGAGTATTTCAGAGGAAATGGAAAACTGATCTGTCTGATCCAGCAAACTGCTTCTCTGCCATGTACCCAAGTACAAGCTTGGCAGCGTCTCCAGCAGCAGCAGTGAGGTAGTTGGAGCTCTGCACTTTAAACTCTAGCTGAGAACACAACTCTGGAGTCTTAAGAATAGTCCCAGAGCTTTTTGGAGAAAGAAGTTCTAAAATCTTTTCAGTGTAAATGTATTTGAGGATAGTTTTGAGGAATGAGGCAGCATCAGTGGAGGAGTTCTGTGCTGTCTCATCAACACAGGAACAGCTTGCTTGGACCTTGGCTAGAGGTGTGGGAAAGGTGATCTCCATGTGCAACCAGCTACTGGCCTTTCTTTTTTAACAATTAACAGTTGTATAAGTCTGCCAATGCACAGCGTCACATTTGTTTAATCAGTCCTCACAACAGCCCTGTGAGGTAGGCGAGGAAGCTGCAAAAGGAGGATACTACTTATCCTCACTTTACACTAAAGCATCAGACCTGTAGAGAGTTGTTCTCAGTCCCATGTCCTGGATGGAGAAATTCAGCAAATACTTTAAAATGACCTGTCTTGAGGCCAAAAAGTACTGTAGACACTTGCTCTGTTTTCACTCATTCCAACATCAGTCCAAGGAAGAATTTAACACTTCACATTCAGTTTTCACTTAAATTCTGAACCTACTCAAGTCATGAAATATCTCAAAATGTACAAGTAATCTGTTAACTTATTGGTCTGGTAAGGTGTGCCAGAGATGATGTTAAAAGTATTCAGCAATGTCCTATTTACAGCTCTGAGCTACTGATTGACAAGTATGTACATACACAGAGAACTACACACAATTTACTGCACACTGATAACCTACTTTCACAGGATACAGTTTTCATATACAAAGGTTAAACTTTTTCAATTATTAAAACATTGCCACCCTGAACATAAAGCAAACTTTCTTTTAAAATTCCAAACAAGGTACTCTTTATACGAACCTGGTTCTGAATCAAAAGCCCATACTGAAAATAGTCCCCATCTCCTTCCTGCTAAGTCTGTCTAGAATGCAATATTTCACTTCAACATGAAGCATGGTCTCCAAGTTAGTAACTGTGTACTGATTCTTACATCTCAAGTACTGCATGTAAGAGTTCCTCCTAAGAAGTAAGTTAAGACTAGCTTAGAAAACTGGTTATTCCTGCAAAGATTTTGGAACCTTTGGACTAGCATCTTGTGAGTTTGGTAATTTCAAAGCTTCAGATTCGTGTTGGCCTGATTTACAAAGTTGATATAGTTCCTGCTTCTGTTTCTGCAGCATCAGAAACGATGTAACAAACCAACTGACTACCTGATTTCATGTTGCAATGAAGGAAACCCATGTTTAGCAGGGTTATGCCTTTCAGTCTGTTACTGAAGATGCAGGAGCTACAGCTCTGTGTGTGTGTGTGTGTGTGTTTTCTTTTTTAAAATGTGTCTCTCTAACGAGAGCTACTCATTGGAGAAGGCATTCACTTCCCCCTCCATGGCTGTAGTCTGTGGGAGAGCTCCTAACAAAGCTCTTTGTTAGTGTTTGTAAGACTGGAGATGAGGTTTAATTGAGGGATTTGTGCTGAATGTTCTTTCGCTTTGAGTCTTAGTGCTGCAATGCTTGACGTTTTCCTTTCAACGGCTGCTGGATCAGTGAAGGCAGTAAGAGCAGGGTCTGACGGGGGTCCAGGAGCTTTCATGAGTACTGAAGCTGTTGTCACGAGAGGATTTAAAGCATTGAGAAACCTGTATTTGAAAGAAGTCAATATTATCCAAATTAAGAATTATTTTGGAGAACAAATACTGAGTTGCAGCTTCACCCATCCAAAATATTAAGAAAAAAATGTGCCAAAATTTCCAATTTCTTCCTAATGTATATTTTATTTTAGCTTTATTTTGCAGTATGGTGTCTTGCCCTTAAAAACAAACAAACAAACAACTGCTCCCCCCCTCCCCCCCAAACCAGAAAACCCAGAAAACCCTACCCTAAATAAAAAACCCAAACATTTTAAAATAAAATGAAGGAGATGATCAGACATGATCATTTGCTTAACTCCTCATGCGAAATCCTTTCTAAACAAACCTGGGATGCTGTAGATCAGCCTGTTCTGTGAAAGCAATAAACTACCTTATAAAAAGACCAATTTATATGGCTGTTTATGCAGCCAATTTGTTCAGATCAGTTGATTCCATGTGAAAAGCAGCATTTGTTTGTCTGTTAATGTGGAACTGCCATACAGGCTTCAGTTTCAGCAAGAGTGATGTCTTCTATTCTTTATAAATATTTTTATAAATATATATATATACAAAAATATATTTATATATCTACATCTATATTTTAAGTGTATAGGCACACACACACTACACTCTTGCTTTTTTCCTATTTCATGGCATATACTCGAGCAGCAGCAGCATTTTGCTGATAAATTTGGGGTTGCCAGGCAAGAAAGCCCAGTCAGCAGGTTCAGCCAAAAGGAATTGCTGGGGTTCTGGATGTCTGACTACAGAGAAAGGAAAGGAGATTGGCTGTGGGCTTGTTCTGTGTGCTGAGAGCACAGCACCTGCCATGGGAAATGGACTGGCTTTTAGCAGGACAGGTAAGAATCAGGAATATCTCTTTCAGTATCCCTCTCTCAACCTCTTTCTCTGGAGCTGTGTCTTGCATACATAGTCAGGCTCCTAGTCTCTTAAGAAATGTTAAATATCTTCATTCTGTCAAGTCACCCACACACCATGTCTGCCTGCAGTCACATCTTCATGGTTTGTAACCTGTGTCAGTCTGAGATAAGGATGGAGCTGAAGCCACCCAGGTCACAGCAGTCTGTGTGAAGACTACAGTTCAGTGAGACCAAAACTGCAGTAAGTATGCACCATAGGTCTTCAAAAAGCAATTACATGTTAATTTTTTACTAGTATGACTTAAACATAAATCTTGCTGTTCCTAATCAAGCCATGCTACACAGGAATTAACCCATTTTTAAAGTTTATTTCTCTATGGAAGCATGTTTATTGAGAACATGTGAATATCAAACTAATAAAAATGCAGCATTTTTTTAAAGTTTTGAGATTTAGAAAAAAAAAAAATTGATTCTGTACCTTCCAAAATGTGGATTTAAAATAGGATTTCTGAAGAGAGAAGTCCAGGTAAGGCTGCTGAGGCCAAATGGCCCTAAGGTTGAAGGACTAAAAGCTGGAGTCATGGATGGCACAGCCAATGCTGAAAGAGGCATTGACCTCCACGTGGGATCTAGGAGGGGAGAATGACTCAGTGGAACATCCAAAAATAGACCAAGTGGGTGTGTTAAGGAGATTCCCGGAACAGTCCCCAGAATTTCATTTTTCTCACGTTTCCTCCACTTTGCCCTTCTGTTTTGGAACCAGACCTTCAATAAAAAATTATAAAGGCATTAGCTAAACTTACTCTGCAGTTTGTCTTACCAGATACTACTTGCATGCATTGTTGCACGTGGCAAAATATTTACCATTAAACTAAACCCCCTTCCTTTAATATAAAATATCCATTCATAAATGTCTTAGTGGGTTTATTAAAAATAAATTACTTATAAAGAGTAAATTTGACTACTCTCTATTTCTGACTGAAGAGTCACATATGTTTTAAAGCCATCGTATATATAAACTTATCCCCTAAAAACTCATGAGCAGTTATTAAAAATGATCATTCTGCCTTTCAGAAGCCGTTTATTGAAAGTTAAACTTCAACAAAGCCATTCAAGAGGTGACTATTTCTGTACAGGGACCTCAGGAAACAACTTAATCCTGACTGTAAGAGTAACTAGACCAAATAAATTGTGTGCTTTTTATCTTGATAGCTGCACCATACATTTTTATGCAGAGAATTCACAAGTAAAATGAGAACTTTTGTTATATACCATGAATGCCAACAGCACATGGAAGTGATTAACTGAATTGCAGTGAAAGCCAATACTAAACTAGAAAATCTAGTAAGCAGCATCAGAACAAGGTATCAAGCTGTTCCTAAAAGGGCTGTAGCTAGTATTGGGTTTGTGTAATATGCTGGTGAGTATATTGCCTCTTCAAGCCTGATTAGTCATTATTTTAGCCCATTAAACATCTTTTAAAGACTTTAGTCAATTGAATCAACAGATCGGAAAACTGACGCTTCACACTGTTGTTCTTTAGCATTCACTGAGCAGAGTGTTCAGACTCAGGGTGGCAGAACATCAGCTCTAAAATGACGGAGAGAGAACCTAAACCAAGGATATATAAAAGTGCCAAGGCTGAACACTCAACACCAAAATGTAACTCAGCACTCAGGACTCTTGGCCCCCTCGGCAGTGGCGGCCACTGAAGGCGGATTCTGAACTGGATCTGGATTTGGAAGAAAGGCATTAGCTGTGGCCCATAATCTCATTCAGCAGTCTGGTATATAACTACTGTTACAATTCAATGAGCTGCTTGCAAGCACCTCCTATGTATAAAATTAGAATGCACTAATTGGGATGCAGTATTATAAATAATAATAATAATAATAATAATAATAATAATAATAATAATAATAATAATAATAAATAGAGAGTGACAACACAAGGAACAAGAGTTGTTGGAAAGACCAATTTCCATCCTGTATAGAATTACGACTTTCTGAAATTTACTTCTGAGAGGTAAACTTCAAATATGAGGGTCTTTTATCATGCAAATGTAAATGACTTCTTAGAAAGAATATGTCAAAGCCACCAAAACAAACGAAAAAAAAATCAAACAGCAAAGATTCAAGAATCAAAAAAATTACAACATATTCTACAAGTAGCGAGTCCTTTGATGTTAGTATTTCTGAAATAGTAGAATTCTGTAGAAATCTGTATTGTGACAAAGTCGTTGATGCAGAAGGTTTATGGATGCATGCTTTTTTAATAGTTGCTTTTTGTATCTGCAATTATATTTCAGTAAAAAAGAATGTTTTCAAAAAGTTTTAAATAACATCTAAAGCATCTAAAATTCAGGTTTTTGGGGCTCCCAGTTTTACTGTCTGCTTTATCTCAGACATGCCATATAACCATTTCCAGAAATGTGACTTACCTTCAGGTGCTTAAATAACATAAACAACTGATTCTTTCAGAACACTCACTCTGGGGTTCCCAGGAGCCGGCTGAAGGAAGGCTACTCTAGTCCTTCCATTGCATACAGTATCTACACTGGGAGTTGCTGTTCTGGAGGAGGGAGTTAAACCCCTCAGGTTACGTACAACACAGAACTGTCTCACTGTGCAAGCAGTCGGCAGAGGGAGGTGTCTTCAGCAGAAAAGTCAGAACATCAAAATTTTGATGGTGGCACTTAAAATTCTTGAGTACTATGACTCATTCTTCAGTCTGTTCTCCAGCAACCAGCGGCTTTCAATGGTCAGATGTCTTACAAGGGAGTACTGAACCCATGAAATACCAGGCAGTTGTGCCTGCATTACAGAGAGGACTAGACACTTGGTCTGCATTAGTCCAAGACAGGGAGCTGGTTAAAAAAAAAACCCAATTACTGGGATCAGATGACTTTAAAACACTGTTAATGAGTAATCCTAAGTATTTTTAGGTAGAACTTAGCTAAGCTCTCACTGGAGAAGACCACCAACTCCAGGGTGTTGGTATTTTCTATGAAATGAAAATCCAATTGAAAAGGCAGTGAACTGTCTCATACTGCAGATATGCAGATACAGCCTTTCCTAAAAAGGATAAATGATGCAAAGGTGTTCATGTCCTTACTAAATCTTAGTACTGTTCTTTAATCTGTTCTTCATAAAGAGGCCAACACAAAACCAGATGTCTGCTTTTCTGCTTTCTCTGCCCTACAGCAAACCCTTTGTCACTGAAGTGCAGATAAGCACTTTGATTACAAAATAATTTTTTAATGTTACAAGTAATTTTGGGCTTAAAAACAAACTTTAGTCATCTCTCAGATTTTGTAGTTGTCAAACTGGGAGAAATACCAGCATAGATATCTAATAACTGCCCTTATAAAAAAGCTGGCTTTCAGTTCCTTATTGATACAAACTCATCAATGCATGTGATAACAGAAGCAGATCCACGCTTTGTACCTTACACTGACATGACAAACAGCTTTCTACTGCATATATTATAGTCATTAACATTCAGATTAGTCATCTTAAACCTTTTCCTAAGGAGTTTTCCTTTGTTTCCAATAAAGGGTTTAACTTGCCTTTACTCTACTTTCAGACACATTTAAAGTGCCAAACTAACCATAACAGAAACTGCTATACCAGTCTTAGGATTTTTCTGATAGGACTGCAGTATTAATGGTAAAATACTGTGGAACAAATGTATTACTTACTACTCAAAGATGAGTTTTAAACCATCAGGTTGGAATTGTATGCTAAACATTACTCACATTATATTTGCAATTACTAGCCTCATACATATTTGACACAAGATTTAGGTCGTCTATAAAGGAAAGGTGAACATGTAAAATTTGATAGCTTCTTGCTGTAATTTCCTTTAAAGTGTATCCTATTTAATGGGTGTAATACCTAACAATGCTAAAAAGAAAGAGATGTGACTAACTATATCGTGTTTCTGCTGTAGCTGAATAAGAGGATTGTAATGGGAAAATATTACGAGGATGGCTAGATCAGTTATGTCTGTAAGCTCATGTTTGAAAAATGATGTGGCTTGTGGTACTGAAATACCCATGGAATGTTTTCCTGCTCACATTAACAAAATAACATATTCCTTTAACTTTTTCTGATTTTCCTCCCTAACAATATGAATTATGAGAAGCAGAATGGCTGACAACAGATGCAAATGCTACTGAAGAGCATCCCAACATGGCTCCAGGTTATGAAAAGGTTTTGCAGACTCTCCGACTACCCCTTTCCCCAAGTAGGAAATGTTGCAATCTGCCTTCCTCTATACAAGTAAATAATGGGGATTGGGTGAGGGGGATCTCTTTAGTAACGCTGAAACGAGCCTACGTTCACACAATTTCTTTTCTCATTTGTTCATTTCCATGTAAGACTCATAATGCAAGAGGAGGAACAAGGCAGTGGCTGGTACCCATTTCAGCTAGTTGAGGGAGGGTTCTCCCCATAAAAGCAAACCTCAATTTGGAAACAAACTAAGGTGAAGAAATGGTCTGACTGCATTGGGTAAGATCAGTTTCTTGAGTTTACACTTGAGTAAATAAAAAATGCCACTTTTCATGTCGCTGGTTTAGCCAAGTACCATGAAAGAGGATTAGAAATCTTCATTTCACACAGGTTACCTTATAGAGCAACTATAAGCATATGAGGCAAGCACTTGGGAGTTAAGATAGCTTGTTAATTACAGTACAGCACCATCAATATAGTACCTATTCCTACACATCCCCTTCCCCCCAGGCTAAGCCCCATTTCCCACAGAATAAGAACATATGCACTGGAGCTGAGGCACTGTGCACTGCAAGCTCATCCTAAACAACTGTGCTGACTCTGTGCTCTGTGCCCAGGAGACTTGTGTTGATATTTGATATCCTAAGGAGGTAAGCATGTGCCAGGAACAGCTCTCTGCTATTCCTTCCATCCACTGGGGATGCATCCTGTCTGCTATTTCCCTTGTTAATTCCATTTTTGCTCTATCAAACACAAACATTTCAGGGTTTTTTAGATGAAACATTAGGAGAAGAGTCGTTCTTTGCCATATACGATTGCACCGTTCCTTCGTAGGATCTACAGAGCACATACCCCACAAAGGGAATTTGACAGTAACAGGTAAGTTAACAGCTTTTCACCCATGTCTTTTCCACTGTTAAAAGCCACATGTAATTGCCCGAGACTGGGCCATTTCAGTGACTAGAGTTTTCAGGGATTGTTGATGGTAGGAAGGGGAGAGGGCACATAATTTCCTCAAGTTCACAAAAGAGATGAAAAGCGCATCTAGATATTACCAGATGAATCACTTACAAAGTATCATTCATAATTCTAAGGGTTTTTTAAAGATGGTGCATATTAAAAAAAATTCCTAAAAAAGTTAGAGTTTTACAGATATTAGTTATTGTGAACCGTGGCAGATCCAGTGACTGAAGTAATGACAACGTGTACAAACAAGGATCTGGCATCAACAGTATCAAAGCTACGCAGGAGTTAGTAGGACTGTCACACTGAGCAGCTGCACCAGTTCTCAGTCTTTCACAAGTAGGCACATACTCAGAGCTGTGCTGGAACAGTCAATATCTGATGTACAGCACAAGCCAAATTTAGTACAATTGTCATTTTGAGATTAAAAATACTCTGAGAGCCTTCACACCTTTTGAAACAACTTTTTTATGTTATAGTTTCTGTATAAATAGGATTTCTAGGTTATACAAGAGATGAATATAAAGAAACTGTTTCTTAAGAGGTATTGTTAAGCAGGAGTGCATGGAGTCAGGAAGTTACTAGGGGTCATTTGTAGTTTAAGCCAACTGCAGGCTACAAGTGATTAATGTCTGTCTCTATGTTGAAGCTCTACGGGCATTGGTACAATCACAGCCCAGCTGAGCATAAAATTCTGCTGGACAGTGCCTGGCTGTCATATATGAATGTCAAATTAATCTTTCATTTGTTTTAACCAGTCATTTACAAGTGTGACAGCTTTACTGAGCTAAGTTAGAGCAAGGAAAGCATGTAAACTTCTCTGCAGCCTTGGCAAATAACTTTGGATGCCCCACAGAACCCCTTATGTCTGTGAACCACCTGATATTTTATTTTTTTAAAGCTGTTTTAAAGCATTCGGGAGGCAGTACGTGCCTCTAGACCCACGAAGGCGGCAGCACACACGGGTGAGGCGCAGCCTGGGAGTGTTCCCAACCCGTTCCCGAGTTAATGCGCCCCTTCCTCCGTCCCTTCAGCACCACTCGCCGCGGACGGGACGCGGAGCGCGGCCCCCACCACTGTTCCCTTCTCCCCTGTCTCAGCTCGGGGCACAGCGCGCTGTGTGCACCCTGCTCTCAGCCCCCGTGGGGCTGCTCTGAACGCGCTCCCAGCCCCCGAAGGCTCCCCTGGCACTCACCTGCACCCGGGCTTCCGTCAGATCCAGGCGCAGGGCCAGCTCCTCCCTGCGGGGGCACACGGGGTTAGCTCCGCAGCCTGCCCTCCGCCCCGCACGGCCCCCGCCCGCCGCGCCCGGCCCCCGGCCGCTACCTGGTGAACACGTCGGGGTAGTGAGACTTGCGGAAGGCGCGCTCCAACTCCTCCAGCTGGAAGGTGCTGAACGTGGTGCGGTACCGCCGCTGCTTCCTCTTCGCCGGGCCCGGCGCTTCGGGGCCGGCCGGGCACCCCCCGCGCCCCTCCGCCGGCGGCTCCTCCGCGGGGCTGTGCGCCCGGCCGGGCCGCGGCGGCTCCGCGCCTGCGGGAGAGATGCGCGGGGTTACCGGGGCGGGCGCGGAGCGCCTCGCCAGCCCTCACCTTGCCCACCGAGCCGCCCCACCCCGCCCCGCGCTGCCCCTCACCGTGCCGCCCCGCGGCGGGAGCCCGGCCCAGGATGCTGTCGATGAAGTAGGAGGTGAGGAAGTGCAGGGCTGGCGGGGCGGCGGGGGCCGCGCTCTGCATGGCTACGGGCCGGTGGCGGGCAGGGCCCCCCGCGCCGCGCCGCGTTTTATGGTGGCGGGCAGCGCCCGGCTCCGCGCCCCGGCATTAGCATTTCATTAGCGCGTGGCGTCAAGGCCGGGGGTGGGACACGCCGAGCCCCGCTCGCCGCGCAGGGACCGGGCCGCCTCCCCCGGGCGGGCACAGAGAGCCGCCCCGTCGGGGCTGCCGTGCCCTGCCCTGCAGTGCCCTGCTGCCATGCCTTGCCCTCGAGCCGTGCCACCCATTCCCCCAGCTCCCGCGGGCCGGCTGTAACTTTTCCAAGCCTCCTTCGAGGGCACGGAGCGGCTGCCGTGAAGCGCCGGTGCCCGCCGGGGTGCGGGAGAGCCGCGCCCGGCTCCTTGGGTGGGGACCGGGGCCGGACAGCCCCCGGGTGAGCCCCGAGAGTGCGACGGGACTCGCGCCCTCACACCGAGGGAGAAGGGTTTGCCTTTATTGCTTCGGATGAACTTAAACTTGTTGAATTTTGTGTTTTAAGACTGACCTCGCAAAGTGCCGTGTGCCGGCAGGCTCAGGGAAAGCGCACAAACACAGGCAAGATCGAGCTCGTTTTCCTGGAGATCTCTAATTCCGCTCCTGCTTGAATTTTGTTACAGCAATGATCCTCAACAGGAGGTCTGGAAACTATTTCCTCCACAGGGAGACTTCCAACAGTTCTCTGATCTTACTGTGGTGTACTGACAGAGACTGACATAAATTAGATGACAAAATTACTTTATCCTGTGGTCTTGATTTTGGAGATTGAGAATGAAATACTTCTTTCTAGAGAGTCTTATAGAGAGTGCAGCAGACAAGGGCTAAAAAGATTCCCAAACCCAAAAACCAGTGGCTGAAAGCTGCAGCCAGACAAATTTAGATTAGAAATTAGGCATAGATTTAAAAATCTGTGGGCTTATAACTATTGAAACAACATAGGTGGTGGTTTCTTGTGTTCTCTGTCTTTGAATCATGGCTTGATAGTTTACATTCTAGTTGAAGATGTAAAAGCTGTCAGTGCAGAGATGCTTCCTGAATCTGTGATCTGTTTTACACCACACTGGATGTCTGGCTGAATATTCTTTTGGTTCCTCCTGGCATTGCAGTGCCTAAGCAAATGATTTTTTTCATTTGTGCTCCTCACCTCGCTGGGGCTGTGTAAGTGCTTTAGTGTTTCTGTCTTTGTTACTGACACACCTCCTTGCTGTCTCTGCTGCAGGGCTCCTCATTGAGTCAGCCCTCAACTTCATTCCTTTTACTACAAAAACTGTGTTTGGCCCGAAGGAACACCTATGTGAACCTATTCCTGGAGCACCTTCCATGAGAAGTCTGGGAAAGCACTTCCTGAGGCTAACTTGAAAAAGTAGGCTGCCTTTATGAAAGATGATATATTTATGGGTAAGATTTACATAAAGTGTTTTCTTTACAAGGAGTTTTCTTGACGTTTCCTGGTTTCTTCCATTACTTACATCCTGATCCCAAGCTTCAAAACTCAGACTACTTCATTTGTGAGACCTTACCTGTGTTCAAGGGCTTAGAGACACATTTGCAGTGGGAAGAACAGTGATTCAAGGCTTCCTATGAACCAAAGGTCTATAATAAAGTTTCTTTCAAGTCCAGGAAACAAGACTTGAGTGATCTACTTTCCTCTGGCCACAAGAAACTTTGTCAGAACTTCATCAAGGATTTTCTTGGTTGTGAAATATACAGTGATGAGCTTGCTTCCCAGGTTATAGTTGCACATGTGTCTTTGCCCAAATGGGACACAATTGGGACAGCTGATCCCAACTGACCAAAGGGATACCCCAGACCATGTGACATCTGCTCAGCAATAAAGGCTAAGGGAAAGGACAAGGAGTGGGGGGAATTTGTTGTTATGATTTTTGTCTTCCAGAGTAACTCCTACGTGTGCTGAAGTCCTGCTTCCAGGAAATGGCTGGACATCACCTGCTGGTGGGAAGTAGAGAATAATTCTTCTGTGTTCTTTTGCTTCCATACCTGGCCTTTGCTTTTGTATTATTAAACTGCCTTTATCTTGATCCATTATTTGTTTCCATCTTATTTACTCCCCTCCCTGTCCTGCTGAGGAAGGGAAGGACAGAGCAGCTTGATGTGCACCTTGTGTCCAGTAAAGGTCAACCCACCATACAACTGTATTTTTTGGATGTCCTCAGGCAAGTCACACTTACGTTGCTGACTGACTTTTGACTTGGTAGTTTGGATTTGTACTGTGTCTTGTCATAAGCTGAATGACCTGTGTTGTAGTTGCTGCCTAATGCCATTGAAAAATAGAGTGGGATCTAAACGACATTTTCATCACTTCATGTTTAACCAACCTTGTTGCTACTGTTTTCTTAGTTTTCCTTGATTTCCATACAAAATAAAATGTGACAGATGAATCATAAAGCTCACCTTGTCTACAAAGTGTTTAAAAGATAAATGGAAGCATATGTATATATTTGAGGATGGCAGCAGAGTTGCAACTGCATGAGCAGGACTTGTGTTTGTTGTGCTTGAAATGTTTCTTGATGTGTTGATAATGTGCTTTAGCATTATTTATAGGGCTTTAAATACATACATTCATTTTAATGAAGTTTAATATTTAGGCCTAGAAACAAAGCCTGACTGTATTTACATTGAAAGGAAGTTCTGAGATAAAATGATGAGATTAACAAGAAAAATTTCTTGAAGAAAGTCGAAGGAGTTTATTTGACAGGTTAGCTGGATCTTTATTTGCTTGAAGAAAGAAGATAGCTTTTTACTAGAGATCTAATTGCAGAACTTGGGTAAAGTGAAAGTAGTTCTGATGAGAACTCTGAGTCAGCTTTGGCTGATGTTCTAGGAGTCATGTCCTGAAAAGTGCTGAACACCTTTAATGCCCATCTAGTTCTGGATATTGTTTTGTATTCTTATTAATACAGTTGGTATCTCATTCTATTTCTGTTTTACTCTGCAGCCTGAAGATCTGGGTGAACTTGAAGATCAGCACCTCTTTCTTTTTACGGGGTTAAATCTAATGTGTGGCAATCCTGTAAATACTGGGGAACTGCAAGACTGAATGTTGTGGGACAGAGCTTTAGTTGGCCCAGTTAAGTTCTCTCAAGCCAATTGATAGTTATTATACCAGCTGCACCTGAGTGCAGTAACTCTTTTGTAATGGTATCACAGTAAGCTGGTTTCCCATTTCAGTTAATAACTTCTGGAAATAATGTAAGAGCTTTTTGCTGATTAGGCATACCTGACTGCTTGGAAAGAAAATGTGTGTGCAGTACATGGCAATTCAGCTTCCCTTTCTGTGCTGCATATTCAAGAGCACAATAAAATATTAGTTGGAAGAAAAATGAGATAAGAATTGAGATGTTGCTGAATAATTCTGGAGAAACCAGTCACAACTGGTGGTGGATGTTGCTGGCACTATGCTCATTCTGACCAACCTGCCCTGAGCCTATGCCCTTCCCCTGTCCCCCCATTCAAATCTCTTGGCAGGCTCAGTTTCAGATTTGTTCTTTCCCCCTCTGCAGACTTTTGAATTTATGCAGGCAAATAAAATGAGAGTTTCAGTCTTCACTTTGTGCATTTGTTTCTTGAAGGAGATTGTTCATGAAGGAGTGGCATGTAAGAATTTGTAACAGGTTCCTGTTGAAATGATACGGAAAGTATTGTGGGAGATACCTTGAACAACCTAAACCTGAGTGTTCTCTCAGCAGCCTCTATAATGCACTCTTTCTCAAACCCTTCAGTTAAAAATGTGAAGAGCTCTTTGCTGCATGAGCACCTCTGGCAGTGCTGTAATGATATTGTAATATTTACTGAGTCTGCTAAAGCCACTGGATTTGGGGTCACAGTTAAATGAAGCTCTCATCCCTTCAAAAAGAAAAAAAGAATACATGTTTTAACTTCTCTAAATTTCTAGATTTTGTATTTATGGAGAAAAACTTAAAAATTAGTAAAGCCTAGGATCCCACAAGTCCAAGAATAAGTAAACCAGCCTCACAGGGAAGAATTTCTTCCAAATATCTAACCTAAACCTACTCTTTTCCCAGTTTAAAGCAATTTTCCCATCTGTTATTGCTACATGCCCTTGTAGAAAATCTCTTGTGATCTTTCTTGTAGGCTCCCTTCAGGTATTGGGAAGCTGCAATTAGGTCACCCTGAAGCCTTCTCTTCTCCAGGCTAAACAATCCCAACTATCTCAGCCTTTACTCATAGAAAAGGAGTCCATCCCTCTAATCATCGGTCATTCTGAACTGTGGCACACTTGGTAATGGCAAACACCTGGAGCCTGCCACTGATGGTGTTTGTGACAGCTTCTGGCAATAACAGAGGGAATCAACTGTTGTCTACAGCTGAGCTCACCTCTCAGGACTCCACAGGGATATTAGGAAAAAAAGGGCACCTGTTTGTTGTTTTAAATTGTGCAGAGTTTGTGACTTGTTTCCACAGGTTGAAAGCATGAAAGAGATATTGGTATTAGTCACTTGACTTCTTTATTTTATGAACCAGTTTTGAACAGAAAAGACTGCATAAAATTATTCTGTAATTAGTTTTGTGGGTTTTGAATGGAGTGAATCAACAGGAAACAACTAAGCAACTAAGACCTGAGCTGAGCAAACACCTGATCTGCATGTTGGAGACTAATTGTGAAGGACGGCACAAATGCAGCCTGGATCTGAGCAAAGAGTTGGATGGCTACAGTCAAGTAACCTTACCCCAGAGGAAGGTCAGTGTGAGGCAGAGTACTTCTCTTTTCCTCCACCTCCTAGAAAATCTGCATCTGGATTTAGTCCATCTTTATCTAGCAATGTTTAATGATATGTAAGCTGCTGTATTTGATACCAGTGGTAACAATGGTATAGTTGGAACTGCTACAGATTAGAAGTCAAAGGGCATAAACACCTGCTGGATTGCTCTGCTGGAATGGGATATGAGCTGTAGCTTTTAACAGAGGTGTCATAGTATCTCAGCACAACCTGTAACTACATGGATTTAAGATTTATTTCTAATCACTATAACTACTCAGTTTCATGACAGTAATACTTAAAAAGAGTTTTGATGATTGGGGGAGAAGAGGTAGGGGTGAGAAGAGAAAGAGAAGGAATGACCAGGGAGACTGTCCTATACTGTGAGTTTGTTTCCTCTTTTTTTTTTTTTTTTTGTCATATATGCTGCAGAAGAGGAGGCTCAGGGTTTGGTTTTTTGTTTGTTTGGTTTGTGTTTGTTTTTTTTTTTTTTTAATCGAGGAGCTATTTCCTGAGAGTGTCTCAATGAGAAATCACAGTACAGCACAGCTAAGAGCAGTATATGCCGTTAGAAGTGTGTAGTTTCCTCATGTGTCCCTGCTCTGACATGTATATCTGATATGCTTGGAAGGGCTTATGCATTTCTTGCAAATATTCTATTCACACTGCTGTGATGAACCTGCAGGTTTCTACCCATCAGGATTGTCTTGATTTTGCCATCCTGTGACATCACACTGTGTGTTTCTCAGGTGAGCTCTGCAGCATCTGCTGGGTTTAAAGAGAGCTCTACACGGTGTGAATGTGAGGCAGCACCTTTTCAAAGCAAGAACCCGTCCCTTTCATTGTATGAGGACCTGTGTGCTGTATAAAAGCATCGTTAACTCCTAGCTTGACTTTGGTCATAGGCGATTACATCGAACTGTTTACCTCTTCCTTGGCATGGAGAGTTTAAGGAAGGTGAACTCTGCGCTCCCTCTTGTGGTACATGTAGAAATGTGAAAAAAGTTTGGGGAAAAACTGCCTGTAACAGTGAGGGAAGCCGGGTGCCTACATTTTCCTTAGTATCTTTGACAGAATTAAATGAGATTTTTTGATGTACCCTCAAATGGCTTGAAAATCAAAGGTTTCCTGAGGTCTGAACACAGCCCTGAAGTAAATAGCTTTCTAAAGCAAGGTTAAATGTTGTATTATACTGTAGCTTTCCAGCAGTCAGGGAGTGCAGAATGGTGAAATACAGTTATATGTATGCTCTGTTGTTTGATTTTTACATAGGCACATGAAAGAACAGCTTAGGGCCATTTTCTTAATACTGATTCATGTTTTTATGCCACCCCCTGCAGATCTTCATGCCACTTGGTGTATTTTTTCCTTTGTATGTTACTGAGTGTTCTCCAGGTTTGTAATCTAACAGTAGATATTGCATTCCTCCTGTGATCTGTTACTTTTCTAGAACTTAGAGTGTACAAAATATTTACATAGATGTTCCAAGATCCTTATCCCTTAGCTGGAAATTATATGCATTATTACTCTAGAAATGAGAAAAGGAATAGTTACAGAGAACTGCACTGCAAATTACTGCAGGTTGCTGCATGCTGTGTAAAGATCCTTTGTTTTCTTGGACTTCATAATACCACTTTTGATAATGTGCTTTTTTCTGGAAATGTTTATACCCTTACAGAATAATGTAGCCTTTATAAGGGAACAGTCATCTGGGTGTGCAGGAGCCTGGTTTGAAGGGAGCTTCACTGGCTGTGCGTGGTTGGCTTCATGTCTTCGCCATGGGCTGCAGCACTATTGAATGGATGTGTGGAGTGTCCAGAGCCTCCAGCACCCCCAGGCACTCTGCAGTAGTGAACTGGTGCAAACCCTGATCTTGAAGATACTGAGAGGCAAGTGAGGAATGTCAGACAGGTGAGCAGCTATGTAGCTGATGACTTGTGTTACCCAGTAGAAAAACAGAAATAGGCTTAGCTCATTTATACAGAACCTAATGTAACAGAATGACTGCCTTTTTTGCTCCAGTAATATTTAGTGTTAAGCTATGATTTCATCACTGCCTAAACAGTGGTATACCAGGCTTAATAACACCCTGAAGGTTATATCACGACTTCCCCTCTCTGTTGACCATAATTATATTATTTTAATGTCTTCAACTTCTAATATCACCAGTATTGTGGACAATATGAACCATTAGTGTTGGCTAGATGTGTTGGGACTTTGAGAAGGTGGTTGTGCTGATTTTGGCTGGGATAGTTTATTTTCTTTGCAGTATCTGATATGGGTTTATGATTTGGATTTTTGCTGGAAGCAGTGATGATAATTCATGGATGGTTTTGTTATCACTGAGAAGCTTACCCAGAGCCAAGGCCTTTCCTGGTCCTTCTCCCACCCCACCAGCAAGGAGCTGGGAGGGAACACAGCCAGGACAGCTGATCTCAACTGACCCAAGGGATGTCCCAGACCATATGGCCTCATGCTTAGCATAAAAAACTGGGGGGAAGGAGGAAGGGGAGATGTTTGGAGTGATGGCATTTGTCTTCCCAAGTCCATTACCCATTGTGGAGCTCTGCTGTCCTGGGAATGCTGAATACCTGCCTGCCTGTGGGGAATTAATTCCTTCTTTTGCTTTACTTGTGTGCATGGCTTTTGCTTTACCTATTAAACTGTTTTGATCTCAACCCATGAGTTTTCTCACTTTTACTCTCCTGATTCTTTTCCCCATTCCACTGAGTGACTGTGTGGTGCTTAGCTGCTGACTGGGGTTAAAACACAACAGCAGTGAAAGATTTTAGCATTAATGAAACATTCTGGTTTTGATGTGGTTCACTTGGCAGTTCCAAGCAAAATTGCTTTGCATTTCCCTTTGCTGTGGTTTAGAGAATTTGAGTTTGCTGCAGAATACTTATGTAGATATCTGTAGTTTTACTGCTGGCAGAAAAAAAAGAAAACCATGCAAAGAAATCAATAGTTGCTTTATCTGGATTAGAAGCTGGGCTTTAGGCCTAAAGTGCTCTAAGCAATGCAAGCATTGAGCGAACCACTGGGACTTTTATTTTCAGGCAGTACAAGCTGTTGTAAATGTGGAACACCCTGAACTGAAATATCTTCATGTTACATGTCAGTCAGACATGTTATCCAGGGTGCACTTATGTGGGTAGGTGTCTTTTCTCATAGTTTTCCAAGGTGTGGCTGTCATGATGCTGGGGATCTGCAGAGATAAATATTTCAGTGGTGTAAAGTTTTGCTTAATGATGGGACATGTCTCAAAACATATGTAAGACCTACTGGAGTATTGATTACTCAGGTAATCCCCTTAAGCCCTTTCACTGTATGAGCAGCAGAGGATGGATGCTTAAGCAGAGAAGTGGACTACATTCAGAAGTGGTAGATTAAAGATCCACTGGGAATCGGTGCAACAAAACACAGTGGAAGATGTTCTACTTAATGAAAAAGTAAAAGGTCAATGAACCAGGTTGAAGTTAAATAGTTTCTGTGACAAACCTGTCCCTTGGATGCTGGAGGTGTGAGCTGCTGTTTGCTCTTGTGGTGCAGTTGTTTCAGTAACTGTCAGTGTTGCAATGTGCTAACTCAAAGTTGAAGCCTATGGGACAAATCTGTTTCTTTCTCTTCATCCTTTAATGCCTCAATGCTGCTAGCACTAGACATTTACACCTCAGGGACAAGGTGCCAAATGGTTACAAGAGCGGCCTGTAAAACCCCGAGGTTACAATAAATAACTGGTAGCATGAGTTCCTGTTTGTGTGCAGTCTGGCTTGGGGCTGTTCAGGATACACCTATGTCCACTGCTGTCAATAACTGCAAGGAATATGTCTCTTTTTCCTCTTTAAAATGAAAACCTGAGATTCTGATGGGATCATGTGATTCTAGTAATTGGGTCTTTAAAACAGACCCATGAAATAGGGCAGCACTTGTGGTGAGTTATGGGAGGGCTGATAATGCTTTAAGCCAGGGCTGTCTTGACACTTGCTGCCCATTTCCTTTTCAACCATGACCTCTATCACTGTCATTCCTACTACAGAAAATAAAGTGATTTTTTTGTCCTCCAAGTAACTCTGTATAAGGGGAGGGTGTTGCAATTATCAAGAAATGAAACAGAGATTTATTTTTACATTAACCTGCAACATAAATATCTTTTTTACTGTTAGGCTGTTTCACAGTCCTCATTAATGGACTAAACTTTCTAGTTTGTCTCTTTATCATGTTGATAGACCTGTTAAACGAAACCCTGAGAGATCAGACAATTTAGTCCTGTGGCCAGTGGCAGCTTTTCACAGCAGTGATTTCTCGCTGGGTTGTACGTGCCAAATGTCCTGGCAGCTTGTGCTTATCAGCATCCATTATACTTTTTGTTGACTTGAACCGTTAATAACCTGTCAGATTAGGTAATTAGGCTGTCTCTAGTAGCCAGGGGAAATTGTTTTCCCCTAACTGATGGTATGGGTTGTGCAGTTGTGCAGATAAGCACTTGGTCAAACGGCAGTTCAGGCAATTTTTAACTGGCCTTACTGATGAATGCAGAAGTAGTGCTGAGACATGAGGAGCAGATAACAACAGAGACAGGCATGAAGTAAAATAACCTGCTACTTTCAGAACTCTCTCCAAATAAGACAAGGGTTATTGTTCCAATTCTGCAAATCTGCTGCATGTTGGATCAATCTTGCTCATTTAAGTGTTGTGGTGGTTTAATAAAAGTTTTCCCATTCTCTTGAATTAAAATTCATCCCCAACCTGGAGATATTCAAGGGATTCTCTTCAGGAGGTGTCATCTTAATGCTTGTGATTAAAGCTGGCTACTGCTAGTACCCACTGCTGCTCTGAGATTCATTTTGTGCACTGACTTTTGCTCTTTAGCACCAATGGAGTCTGTTGTGCCCAGGAAATGCTTCAGCAGGGAGGAGATGCAGGGAAGGCCTGCTCATTCTCTGGAAACTGGGATCCCAGTTTCTCCTTTTGATTTACTGTCTGGTGGGCTTCAATGTAGCATTAAGCATTTACTGTGGGTTCAAGGCTTGGAGGCAGTTGATCTCTGGACAACAACCCATTAGAAGCCAGTTTTATCTATCGAGATGGTTTATGCCATGACTGGTTTATGGAAGTGGGTGGATTAAGGCTATTGAACTTTTCATTTAAAGCAAGGTGAAAATCCCCTTGCTTTGAAGTTCAGCAATTTAAGTTAGACTCCAGCAGTTCTTGTCTTTATTTTTGAGATGGAATTGAATTTTCAGTGTGGCTTTTCCTTTTAATAGTTATAGGCTTTGGACTAACCCAATGCAAATTCAGCCTGCATTCTGGCTTCCTTTGCCTTCCATCCTGTTCCCTAATCATGATCAGGTGTGTATGTTGTAGGCAGTGTCAGCACCTCTCTATCTTCAGCTTAACAAGCACAACCTCACTGCTTTAAAGCTCCTTTGTCCCCTGGGTCTGACACTGCATTAGCACTGTGCTGTGGAGTGAGTGGGACACCTTTCTCCTTCAGATGAAAGCTCTATGTGAACTTGAGCAGGGTTTCTCCCTTCACCAGGTCCACAGTTCCTCTCCCTTTTGCTTAGGCAGCTGCCCACAATGACCTGAAGCCCTTTGCTCCTCTTGGCCCTTCTGCTCTGCCCAGGCTTGTCACACTGTGATCCTCCTGGGCTTGTTCCTGATCTGAATAATTTGGTCAGTTTTGTATGGGCAGGATTCCTGTATCAGGGAAGCCCTAAGAAGTTTCCTAAAGACAGAACAGATCTCTGAAATATTAGTACCACTTCCTGTGGCTGAGGCCAACACTGTTTCTGAGACAGCAAAAGTGCATAGAAAGGGGTGTTGAACACTGAGAATTCCATTGCATTTAATTAAAAGGTTGCACATGAGGAAGTTTTTGTTCTGCAGTAAAAGGAAAGATCAGCTAAGTCAGCTGATGAAATATGACAAACTTGGTGCAGGGTAAGCCTTAAGGCACACAAACCCATGGAAGTGCAGAGGCTTCTCCAAATATCCTGTAATGGGAGCAGGCAAAAGAAAGGAGGAAATGTTAAATATTGGCCTGAATAGCTGCTTGATGAGTTGTGTCATTTATTGGCCCAGCAGAGAAAGGTTTGCAATAAATCAGAGTCTGCTTTTTTAATATCATGGTGCAATTGAAGTTCTTGTTTTAACTTCAGAGTGGGCAATTTTCTTGCCATTTGCATGAATAGATCTCAGAGAAGTTGTGAGAGGGAGGGAGATAAGGTGGCACTGTGGAGTAAGAGGACAAGAGTCGTGCCTGCTTGAGGGTGGGAGCTGGAGGGATCGAGTGGGGTTCTTTGTAAAACATGCTTTGTGCTCACCAGTGATTACTTTCTGTAGCTCACTAATGCCATGCCAGTATTGGTGAGCTGTAAGATCTCAAACTAGTGCCGGGGCTTTGCTGGATATGAACACCCCATCTGGAGTACTACATGCAGCTCTGGGGTCCCTAAAATAAGAAGGACATGCCTGTCAAAGTGAGTTCAGAGGAGGTCATGGAGATCCTGGGAGAGCTTGAGCCTCTGTCTTATGAAGACAGGCTGACAGAGTTGGGATTGTTCAGCCCAGGGAAGAAAAGGCTCTAGGGAGACCCTAGAGCACCTTTCAGTACCTGAAGGCACTACAAGAAAGCTGGACAGGGAGTTTTTATGAGGGCATAGAGAGACAGGTCAAGGGGGAATGGCTTGAAATTGAAAGAGAATGAGTTTGGTGTAGATATTAGGGAGTTCTTTACTCTGATGGTGGTGAGGCACTGGCACAAGTTGCCTGGAGAAGTTGTGAATGTCCCATGCCTTGAAAGTGTTCAAGGCCAGGTTGGATGGGGGCTTAAGAAACCTGGTCTAGTGGAATGTGTTCCTGCATGTGGCAGAGGGGTGGAACGAGATGATCCTTAAGGGTTCTTCCAAGCCATTCTGTGATTCGATGTTTCCCATCCTGGCTTTCCCGTGCTGCTGGCAGGAGACCTATCAGAGCTCGAGCCGGTGCTGTTGAGGGGCAGATGGTCCCCATGAGCGGCTCCGTTCGCTGCCCGATCCGGCCGGGACCGCCGCGCGGTGTCGCCACCGCCCGCGCCCGCGCGCTGCGAGCGCCGAGCCCGCGGGTCCCAGCCCTGTCCCCCAGCCCTGTCCCCCAGCCCCGGCCTCATCCCCTCCGGCTCGACCCCCGTGCCTCCCGAGCTTCTGCTGCTCCGAGTGGGGGTTTGTATTCTGGCAGCATTGGGGATGTCATCGCTGCTGCTGCTGCCCGCTTGCTTTCTGTGATCACAGGAGCGTTAGTCGTGCCTAAAACCCCTCGTGACTCTTTTCTGCAGCGTTCCATGAAAACGGCTGAAATTGTTTTGTTTCAGGCATCAAGTAGTCCAGTAACCAAGAAAATAAACCCCGAATGTAAGTGGACAGAGGGCAAGAAGTGAACTGCTGTGTCCTTCCCTCTCTGAACTCCTCGTTACTCAGTCTGTATGAACACTATATTGTATCCGGTTTCTACAGAAAGTACAAGGAGGAAAGAAGCAAAAATAGTTGGTTTAGTAGAATCTAGGGTTGAATCTTACGTAAAACTTAACAGGCTCTGAACAGCTTTTATAGAGGTTGCTGTAGTTTAACCCTAGCCAGTAGCGAAGTATCACACAGCTGTGGGATGGGAAGAATCAGAAAAAGGTGAAACTTGTGGGTTGAGATAAGAACAGTTTGACTTCTGAACACTTCTGGTCAGGAATGAACAAAGGAAGAATCTTTTTAGTGCAATGGAAAAAAATCTGCACCTTTGGCTTGGGGGATAGGAAAAATGAAACAAAGTATAGCCACAGGTTCCAAAATCCTAAAGTCAGAAGTAACAAAAAATGCTGATCTAGATCATTCACATTTCACATCTGTGCTTCCACCAGAGGCAAGTATACATATCAGAAGTTTGCAGGTACAGGAAGATATAGATGACTCTAAAAAGAGGTTACTCTAGGGCAAGGTAAGGAAACAAAAAAGACACACTTCATCTACGTAATGTGCACTGTAAATTGTTCCAATATAAAAGGGTCGTTCAGGGATGAAGAAAATACAAGAGACAACTGTGGCATAATACAGGAGTATTGAAATTATTGTTGTTTCACAAGGTTTTAAGAAATAAAAAAATTAAAATTCTACTCCAAATAGATTTTGGTCCATCCTGCGGTCCAGCACATCCATGTGTGCTACAAGATCAACAAAGCTTTGCATGCTCCTGGCTGCTGCAGTTGGTACCAAAAAATTGGTGTTCAGGGAAGTTAGGTGGCTTTTGTTTTCAAAGAGCAAGAAGACTCTGATTTTGTTCAAAAATAACTTTCAGCATAATATCAGCTGGATCCCAGACTAATCAATAATTTCAGGATGGCAATGTGTAAGGGCATGTTGTGCTGGAGAGAAGAGTTGATCAATGCTTCATTACTTTCTGGCACTCAATATTGAATGCTGCAGGATTCGTGCATTAAGTGTGGTGTTTTTTGCCACAACACAAAACTCTCAGTAAAAAGCCAAGAAGAAACAGGGTATTTGCTTCTTGGTACAGAAAATTACCCATTATCATGGGGAACCTACTAGTCTGTTCGTGGTTCTTGTCTCTGACTTGTGGTCCAAGTCCTGTAGCTGTTTCAAGTGCACTAACAGTTGAGTTGTGAGCAAATCAAATCTCTAAAAATACAGTGGCAAATCCTAGTACTAATATTCCTGTCCAGCTCTGTCTGGCAGACATGTGGATGAGGCAATGGAAGGAATCATAGTATCAGAGAATGGTTTGGATTGGAAAGGACCTTGAAGATCACACAGTTCCAACCATCCTGCCATGGGCAGGCAGGCCACCTGCTGGACCAGGTTGCTCAGGGCCCCATCCAGCTTGGCCTTGAACACTTTCAGGGATGGGCCATCCACAACCTCTTTGGGAAATCTCCTCCAGTGGCTTGCTACCCTTTGAGTAAAGAATTTCTTCCCAACATCTAATCTACATCTCTCCTCTTTGAATTTAAAACCATTAGCCTTTCTCTTATCACTATCTACCCCATGTGAAAAGTCACCTTCCCTGTTTTTATAAGCTCTTTTGAAGTTCTGAAAGAACTTCCAGTATCAGGGATTCAGGTATGTCTGTTGCTGTGTGAAACTTGTGGTGCAGTTCAGTTTCTGCAAAGCTAAAGAACATCTATATGATATCAACAGGAAAAATTTATCCTTGTCTTGCCTGACCTCTTCCTTAGTTACAGCATTTCACATGTGATACTATACATTAGTTTTGTGCTTTTCATAGCTCATCAGAGACTCACACATGCCTTTTTAGAAGCACAGACTGAAGTATAATAGGAAAAGGCTTGCATCTCAATTTAGAGAGAGATTTATTATCCTAGTCTATTTATATTAAATTAAATTGCATTATTACTCTCTCTTCTCTATTGATTACCTTCTTGAGTGTGTCTAAAGTGAGCAATTGCCTTGATCTTCCAGCTCACTGACATCTGAAAAGAGGGAAGTCAAGCTGCCTTATTTCAGGCTCTTTTCCTTAAATCTGTTTACAGTATTTTCTAGCTTATCCATTTTTCCCACCCTTAAGTTCATCTATCTGTGTGCAACTATGCCTGCACGCATTGTGTATGACAATACTGTGCAATGTGGTTTTCTACACTAGAGGCAGAAAACATGCAGCTGATAAATGAATTGGTCAGATTTTATAGAAGAACAGGCAATTTCTGGATTGCTTTCCAAGAACTTTACTGCGTGTTATCACTTCTTCAAGATTTATCTACCTATGTGGTTAAACAGGTCTTGATAAGGCTTGTCTGTAATTACACTTTTCATGTTTCTAAATAACATTACACCTTGCAATCTCGTTATCTATGTATCATGGTATCCAAAAGTCTTTCTATGCTTATGCCAAATGTATATTAGATCTTGTTTTACTGGTGTTTATCTCAAGCTTTGATCATTAAAGTAGTTCTTAAAATCTGGAAAAGTGTGACAAAGAATTTTGCATACTGATTTTTGGTAGATTTGCATGTCCCTCTTCATTAATAAAAATTACTTTATTTACCCCAAGTTTAGCTCTAGTAAGTTGGCTATACTTAAGTCAATCTTCTAATACTTTACAATAATGTCCTTGCCGGTGCAATTTCCTGCCATGGGAGTGTTGCTGTTGATTTGGAGGGTGGAGATGGAGCAAGGCAGTCACTGATCTCTCATGTAACAGAGAGGAGTTACAGCACATTGCACAGGGTACCTGCATGGGTGCCCTCAGTCACTAAGGGGAGCTATTTTGTAATGGTAGTGAGTTAGGAAAAGGAAAAAAGGAGCTAACGTTATATTGAGAGAAAAGCTGACTATGAGCTAAATATTTGGGGTTTTTTCATTCTGGAAATGTGTCTGTCATTGAGGTGCCTGCAGTATCAGGAAGCCAACAACCCCTTCATCTTGCAGCAAGGCAATAGGGACTGCACCTGGCTTGGGGTAGGTCACATCTCCCCACTGTTCATTTCCTGTGACTTTGGAAAAGGCTTCTGACCTGTTTCCCTTGTGAATAACAATGAGTTCATACTTGAGTTTTTTCTTTGCACCTTGTCTAGACATTTATACCTGTGAGGGAGTGTTGAGCTGCCACAAGAAAGAAGGGAAATTCTTATTTGAAAGAATTTAATAGTCACTTTGTGCAGGCAAAAATGAAGACATGAGGGCTGTGGCAAAGGAGAATCAGACCTAGAAATTATCTTGAGCTTCATGAAAATAATGAGACAGAACCCTTTGCCATTGCAGAGCACTGCTGCCATGCCATTGCAATGTTGTCTGTATTCATCAGCTGAAGGGTTTGCCCTGGGCAGCCAAATAGCACCCGAGGGATATATAGGCCTCAACCCTTGCATCTCTGCTAGTTCCCCTCCTTGTCACCCTGAGAATTATATGACATGTCATTTCCTGTCAGCTTCTTTTCTCCTTCAGGAGTGCTGAGGCAAATAATTAATTTAGCTTGTTTTAGGGAATGTCATTTTGCTATCTTGAAAGATTACCCTGGCTGCTGTATCCCTCTGAGCCATTCAGGCTGCTTCACTCCTTGCACCCCATGTGCCTTCTGGACTTGAATTTTTTTGCTTTGTCTGAACATCTTGCATTATCTTTTATTTATTTTACTGCTTTGCTTTTCTTCTCATTTATTCACAGCTGATAACTTTAAACTTGCCAGTCATCAGTGCCTGATCTTTTAGTGTCCATATGCCTCTAGAGTTCTTTATAGCTCTGTACTGTCCTTTTACACCTAAGGAAAGCTCATGGTAAATCATGTCCTTACCACTGAGCACAAAACTGCTTGTCCATAGTTGCACTCTGCAGAACCTGCAAGCCACTTCTCTGTCTGCTCTGACAGTCTGATTTCCATACAATTTGGTTAGTTCTCAGTGGCTTGGAAAACTCATCTTAGCAATATGAAACCTTGTGTCTCACAAGATCTCGTGTTGGTGATCTCATGTTCAGAATGGAAAACAGACCCCTTAGAATTGCAAAAAATCAATATCCAAGTCTTCACATTACTCAAAAGGAAAAAGAGCAAAGTTTTCACATGGAGATCCATGAAAACTTTGTACATTTGCTACTCTTCCACAGCTTTGCTCAATGATGTGCAAGGTGGTTTATCAGGTAGTACCATGAAAATAGCAGCCCCCACTGATGGAAGATGACATGCAGGAGATAAGGAAGAGGAGAGAAAGGAGCAGCCTGAGGTAGGGGTAGATACCAGATATGGAAGCCAGAGGGGAGTTTATCTATAGACAGCTTTTAATAGCAGTACTGGTTTTGGTAACATCATTGAAAGGGCAGAAGATGGATAGGATGAGGAGCTAATTTCGGGATGAAAGAATCACTGGATGAAACAGGAGATCTAGGTCCTGTGAATTTACAGCATGATCTGTTACTGCTGTTTGCCCTGTGCCTGTGGAATTAGATCTGATGGCTTTAATGATGTACTCAATTTGGATTGGATTTTGGCCCTGCTAGCCCTATGGACAGGGTTAGAGAACAGTGGTATCTTTTCTGTTCAAAATGCACACTTCATCCTGCAGAACCCTTTGAGGAAGGCAGGATAACATCCAAACTCCTGAGCTGGCAGAAACTTTGCTGGGTTTGGTTCTCTTCCCCCCACTCTGCTTTTGAACCGAACGTGTCTGATCTGGAGTCACTCAAAGACAATGAGCATAGAATCTTATGCAAAATTTCCTAAGTCACATTTCAAAGTAGATCTACATCTTCTAAGCCTGTAAAAGACCAAAGTGTGAGTAAAGGATTGAGAAGATGAAGTGAAGGTAACTATATTTGGGGAGGTGATGGCAGGTGAGGGTTATGTGGGAGGAAGAGATTGAATTCATATTTAAGGATCACTCTGACACTTCATGGCCTGACCTGTGGTGGGTCTAAGTTTAGAGAATAAAGTTAAGATCTGTGGAGAGGAGAAGCAGATACAGGAAGCACAGTGCATGGGGAATGTGCTGCCCTGAAGGATTTAACTCAGTAGTAGGGAGCTATGGTACAGCCAACAGCTGACAGCTTAAAGCAAGTCACCTAGAGGGATCTGAGTGAGCTATCCCCAGAGCAGCAACTCATTAGTGTCACCAGAGAGACAGAACTATGTAGGTCTGTCTTTCAGGTGAAAAAGATGTTATCTTCCAGCAAGGAAGGGTTGTGCTGATAAAGAATTTCTGTTTTAAAAGCTCTGCTACAGACTAAAATTAGCTGCTCCCCAGACTCAGCAATAACGGGCATCTTCTGAGAATGTGACTATTTATGCATGACAGTAGGGCCAGCATCAGCCTGGTTCTCCTGTTTGCCTGCAGTAAACAAGTGAGTTCTCCCTTGTCCCAGTTATGCACATGAAAATTGTAGGCTCTGTTCTCTGGGGAAAAAGAGACTGTTCTGTCCCTGGGCAGTGGAGATGCACAGAGCTGTAAAGAGTACAGGGGTCTGGATCTATGACCAGCTACCCTGGTGTAACAATAGGCTGCTTGGCTGGGAATTACATAGAGAAGGTGGAATCAATCCCTTCTAGTATTGCTTCATCAACATTGCTGTAGTAACTTTGATTCCATGTCTTAGTGTAAAAGGACCAGGTGTTTTCTAGTTCTCCCTTTCAAAGCATTTTGCTCCCTGATGCATCACAGTGAACAGCCTAGATGAGAGTACCTTTCTGCACAGCTTTACTGTTTTGAGGAAAACTGGGGTTTTATGCTGCCAGCCCAAGGTAAATTCTAGTGAAAATTCCAATGTTACAGTTTTAATGTGAACTAGTGGTCTGGAGACATCATTAGCTCTGCCATAGTTTATAACCTGACTGCCTCAGCCCATGGGTTACAGACTGGATTAGCAGTCGGGAGTTTATCTGTGGTGGAACACAGTGGCTAAAGATTTTTGACATGAGATATGAAGAAGGTAGCCAGCCGCTCATCAGAGCTCTCTTTTGTCTCTCTCTGTTTTCCTACATTGTCTCTTGGTGCCCTTCAGCTGATGGGCTGGGAGCAGTTATGGTGCTTGCACATTCAAAGGAAGGTAAGATCTCTGTGTTACATAAATATGTGCTATAATGCAAGACAATTCTGAGATTCTCTCAGCAGTCAGCATATAACATTTTCCAGTTGTTTTCTGACACTATGTTTAAGCGGGATATAGGATGGGGTGAAAATTAGTTTTAAAATTTAGTGGAAACTTCCTTTCTTGTGTTGCTTCTTTCATTAAAACTTGAAGTTTTGAAGGAAAAAATAGTAAGAACAGTGAAAATTCTGAGCAGTCTACATCACAAATCAAGTAGAGACTGGTAAGAAAGAACCAATACAGAAGAAGATTCCTGCTCATCTGAAATCTATGAATCTGCTTTAGCCAAATAAACTGAAATATCCAGCATAGAAAACTTTCCCTTTAAGTTTCTGGATGAGAAAATATGGACTTGTTTGTTCAGAATGAAGTATAGTGCATGACCATGACTGTGACTGGGCAAAAGACTTAAATTCATGAAGTCTTATTTTTCCTGAGCTGTTCCTCACTAGGTGAATCCAGTGTCATATGCTCAGAATGTGCGTGAGTGCTTTGACAGCTTTCAGCATGTCAAAAATCAGGCCAATACCTGCTTGTTCTATGTGTATGCACCTGGCACTGAATACATTGTAGTACTCTGAGCTACTCAATGTAATGGGATTTCCATACATCTTTTTAATGTAGACTTCAGAAATACAGTGTTAGTACATCACAGTTACTGTTACCCAAAGTTAAGGGCCCAAGGCTGAGCAAACAGATTCTTCCTGGATGTTGTGGCATCACACAGGGACAATATACTGCCAAGAGCAGTTACACAAAGACACAAGTGGTACTGAAATGAGGTGTGAAGGAACTGGAAAATAACATATAGCCCCAGTGTGAAAATTCAGGCAATTTGCCTTTGATCTTACATGAGAAGTTTTTATTCTAGGACTGTGTTTAATGCTCACTGATGATGAGGCATAGTGTGACAGGAAAACTAGAAGCCATCAGTAGAGTGGATGCAAAACCACTTGTGCCTCTCTGCCAGGCTGGCTTCTCCAAGTTACTGCTGGTGCTGTGAGTAATTTTTCCAGCTTCATTCATTCCATCTCTGCATGGAGATAGGGCTGTTTTGCCTAGTGCAGTTTGGTAGCATGCACAGGCCAAGTTTATCAATAGAGGGAAAGTGATATATTTGCTAATCAAACAAAATTGGTTAAAATGTCTGAACAGCTACCAAAACTTTCCGAACAGGTTCAGCCATTTGTTGTCATGGCAGCTCTTATTGACTGGCCTTATTCAACATCTTGGTGAGTTTTGCCTCTTTTTGTGTGTGTTGAGGTTTCATTCCACTTGCCAGCATTCCAGTGCAAGAACATACACATGGTAGTTTCTATTCTCATTGATCACTTTGAAATTACATGGCTGGCTTTGTGTTAATGAGGGCTTTCTAATCTCATATAAGCAATCTTTTTTATGGACAAGCTGTGCTATATGGATCTTCATCCTTCCTCAATGAATATAAGCAACGATGGGAATTGGACTAAATGACTTGGTACACCATCTTGTTCTGCTTGTTAGTAATGGTCTATCAATCATTGATAAACAAAAGCTTGAAAGAGCTGGCTACCTTAACGTGCATGTGAAGTTTGCCACCTCTTTATTACCTATGTTATGTACATCATAGCAATTTGTTGAGTTATTCAACTGGAGAGAAGAATTTTATAGCAAGCATCAGGATAGAAATATTAGAGCCCAGGGTGTGTAGGAGCAGGATACAGTTAAATGTTATGCCAATATAAAAATCATTAATTTGAGATTACTTTAAACAAAAAACTTGACAATACACATTATTTATATGAGAGAGGTTTGGGGGCTGGTTTGTTTCTGAGGGAAAAGGGTGTTTTATTGAAAAGTCAGATTTTGAAAACAAACATTCAAGATGCCTTTGGGGTGGTCAGTAAAATATGTTCTTTAGTTAAGCTATAAGGTGGGAGATGTTTTTGAATATAGGATTTTAATCACTAAGAACTGCTAAGTATGTAATGAGTAATATCTGCTGTGGCTTTTCCTGGATCTCTTCACTGGCTCTATCACAGAAATCCAATTGTTGTGGTCAAAACACAGCAAATGACAAAAGCAAGGGTTGGTGATGACTGGTTTTTGTACTGCAATGTGGCTGGTGTTGTCTTGAGTTGGAGTGAGATAAAGTTTATAGCAGAAGCAGAAGGACAGGATGGGTTCATTTCTGCTCTGTTGAAATAACAGTGTAGCTGCAGGAAATAGAGCTTATTCTCCAAGAAGGACCGAAGGAAGAGACAAGGGAAGCTCTCAGGATGTTATCAGTGGAGATGAGAGTAGGAGTAGAAATAGCCTACCTAGAGGTACCTGATGAGGTAATAAGTACTCTTTTTCCTTTTGTTATTGACTGGTCTTCCTTCCCATGGAAAGATCTCTTAGGGGTAAGATGATGCTGAAAGTAGCATCGCAAAAGAAGGCAACAAAGAGGACCATGAGCAGGGAGTGGGTCCACCTGATTCACTGTCACTGCCATGTATGGTAGGACTCTGGAATGGGTGTTTCCCTTCCACTTGGCTCAGAATATCATGAATAGTTAAAAGCACTTGTCTCTCTCATCCCACTGGGTTGATAAAATTGGTCTTCCTTGAATGGAGGGCTGAACTACCCAGGACCTGAAGACAAAGCCCATGGCTCCAGGTCTTACCTGGGTTTTATGGCAGTTCTTGATGCTCAGCATTTACCTGAGGATGGAACAAAAAGATCTGTAGCTGAAATGAAAGAAAGATGCAAGCCCTGTCCCAGTGCTGAAGTGTTTCCTTTCTTGCCTGTCCTTGCTTGGCTGAGGGCAGACTAAGCCCTGCATTTTGCCACTACGTCCATCTTGACTGTGGCCTTAATACTCCAAGTGTCAGCCCAAACTGAACAATACAGGATGGGTGAAGCTTTTATTTGGTTGAGATCTGGGGATCTGGGATCTCTTTTTTGATTTATCACTTGAGGTTTCTGAATTTTCCTTCACTTCTAAGAATATTTGGAGGTTTTTTATCCTGGAAGTTTAAGAAAATCACACAAATATGGGTAGTCTTGGTATAAGGAGGAGAGAAGTGGAAGCAATAATCTAGTTTCCCACAAACCAGAGACAATTCTTCAAATTACAAAACCTCTGGATTTTGGGACTATTTTGCCATGAATGCCAAATTGTTGACCACCTCTGGCAGGCTGTAGATGTCTTGAAGATTAAACCTAGTCTAAGCTAACCATTTATGTTTGATTATTATTTATTTTTGATGCTCAATTTAAACAGCTAAAGCTATGATCTAAACATTAAATTAAAACCTTGGCATGAATTGGATCGTGTATGTCTATGCATGATTGCTTTTATATTAAATAGTCTACACAAATGCTGTTACTTATCTTGAAAGCAGGTTGACATGCATATTAATGAGACCAGATGCTAATTTCATAGTTTCTTTCCAACTAAGAAAATCTTTATATTAGTGTTTTTTACAAGTATTTCTTGTAACATATATGATAACACATTGCACATCATAATGTTCCAACATCTCAACTCTCTCATTTTATTCTTTCCCTTCTGAGTCTCTTGCTCAGTTGTAAATGAATCAGACTCAGAGTGATAGCAGATATAGCCCAGCATAAACTGAATAGAATGATATTGAGGAACCTACCAAAATATCAGTAAACCCAAATAAAGCACTGAGAGTTGAATCCCAGAGAAGTCAATGCTGTCTAGCCCATATCCAGCTTCCTAGCTGTTCAGTCATTGATGTGGCTTTCCTTATTTTCCTTGGTGCCAGAATACTCTACCTGCTCATAGAGTTGAAAAGTGTTGCATTCAGGTTTGTGAGCTTGCAGCATGAATAGCTTTTATTTGTGACCTTTTATTTTGAAGACAGAGCTGTCAATGTTAGGGATGTTCTTGGACTTGTTGGAACAGGCTAGGTAGTACAACTAGTCCTAGGCAAGCAAAGGCACAATCAGGTTGTGTAACTGCAACTCTTCTGTAACTCTTGGAGTGCTGACTTCATCTTTTGCTTGCACATGAGGTCTTTGGAGGTTTCTAAAGCTTAATTTCCTCAGCTGGGAAGCAGAATTCATGTGCGTTGAATGAATTCTACAGTATTATGCTTTGTACAGCTCTAGCTTAGCATGATGAGTTTTTAGTTAGCAAAGGGAACAAGGAGTGTCTCCTTGGATATGGAGGAACAAAAGTAAAGGAAGAAATTCTTCAACATCAGAGCCACACAATGCAAAGCTGACTGCTGAGGAGCTTAGGAAGAAGGCCTGTATTCATAAATAGACCCACCCCCTGTAAGAGCTCAGTCTCATTTGCTTTGGATTTGGGGTTCTAATAGAACTGTATAGTTTTACTCTACTCTTTACACCTGATTATTCACAGATATCACAGCACTTACCACAAGACCATAATTTAGCTGTAAGAGTTTGATTATTTAAGGTGCTGAATTTCATGTCCATAATCTGGTCAAAGATTTTGATTGCAGTTCTGCAGGGGATGTAGGCATGTGCTGAATCTGAGTACATTCAGTTCAAGTTGAATAAAAGACAAAATGTTTCACATCTTGAAGGTTATTCCCAAGTAAACTAATGACTCATAATGGGCATATTAATCCCTGCCTATGTAAAGTATTTGGATTGCCCCTCTAGAATAAATACCTTAGTGCATTCACATCCAACAGAGGCTTAATTATAGGTTTTAAAGGAGCAGTACAAGAAGTACAGAAATAAATATATCTTTTAAAAGAAAAAAAATGTTAATGGTATTACACTTATTCAGTTCAATTTACTGCATACTGCCAAAGGACACTGTGTATTTATAGCAAGTTATGTACTCAGGTTACAGAAATAAATTTTTAATTTGAAATGATGAGTTCAGTGAGCACTTAACTTTATTTCCAGTGTTAGTTACAGGTACTAATGGCTTAATTTACATTAGGTTAAATCATTGCATTAAACTCTCAAGCAACACTCTTCATGGGGAATCACTAGGACTTGTTCTTGTTTAAGGGAACAGAACCACAATTTACAGTGTTTGGGAGTTGCCATTAAAATGTTAACATCTCTTAAAGGATTGGGGTGTCGGCTCTCTCTAGAAGACAGGGTTTTTTACTATGGAATGGGGTGAATCTACATAAATGTTTTGATAGAGAAGGGTCTGTTGTGAAGGTGGTCGAAGAAATAGTGGAGAGCAGAAGGGCTTTGTGGAAATAGTTGATTTTTCAATGATGGGGGGAAGTGCTTGTCTATTTTTGTCAATGTTTTGAAAAATGTCATCAGCTCTCAAGGACTGTCAGCAGGTTTGTGAAGCTGGCACATTGGAGGGTGATAGAAAGGGAGCATTTGGCCTGTTCTTCTCACCTAGAAACCCTGCTCCCCTCGCCAACCCCTGACAGCTGAGATTTCATGTCTTCACAAGTATCTGAGAGGGGAGGAACAGCACCAGACCTGGAGGGTCCTGCCGAGGTCTGCCCCTGGTGTGGCCACAGCTGTGGTTGCCTGTGGTGGGGAGTGAGCAGAGCGGCCACTGACCATGCTGCTGCTCCACTGCACAGGTCCTGGGGGAGCACCAGCCCTTCCAGCCCCACAGCAGCCAGGGCACCCTGGAGACATTCCCAGAACCTGTGGTCTGCATTGCAGCACGTGTGGTGTTTTCAGGATGAAGGCATTTCTTCTGGACAGAGATCCTCTGCAGGCACAGAGGACAAAATTTGAGGCCTGACAGACTTAGTGACATGGAAGAGCAGAGCAATGAGACCCCTTGTGGTGCAGGTATAGGGATGTCTGAGCTGAGCTGTGGATGTTCAGACGTGTGGTCACCCTTAAGGGCAAGTTGAGGCTGGGCTTCAGTGGTTTAGCACGTGGTTCTATGTCTTTGGTAGGAAGGTGTTGGTGTTTGGCAGCTGAGCTGGAGATCTTTCTGTAGTTGAAATCCAGACATAAACTACAGCTATTCCTGTTGAAACCTGGAATGTGTGACATCCTGGACAAGAGTGTATGCAAAGGGCTTGTTACTAATTCAAATGGCTGTTTTCTGGATTTAAGCTGAAGCTCCATGTCATGACAGGGATTTCCTCTGAGTCCAGGTTTTCAGGAAGGTCTTTGTGAAACCAGAGAGACTCCAGCAAAACCTGCAAAAGCAGAATTCTTTAGTTCTAAAATTATTAAGCTAATGAGTCTCTGCAGGATGGCTCAAGGACCCAAGGGACAGATGAAGAAGGAATCAAGAAAGCTGGTTCAAGCTGTGGCCAAGGCAAAAGGAGCATGATAAATGAGGTGAAAGTACCGTTGTGTTGCCTTGGCTCCTGCAAACTGAAAGATTAGCAGACCAATGTATCCCAGCTGGGGAGGATGAGAAACAAATAGACTTTTGAGTGGGCTTGTGAGGTTTGGAATCCAACTGTATTAGGTATAACAGCAAGAGTTTCTCTCTTGGCTTTGCAAAGCTTTTACAGCTTTGAGGACTGAGTGAGAATTTGAATTTTTAGAAAGATTTGGGGGGGGAAAAGCTTTTCTGTGAGTGCAGTACTGCCACTAGGAGACAGATTTTATCACTGTTTGTGTAGGAAGTACTCAAGGACATGGCCACAGAGCTCATTGGGTCCATTATCCATGAAATTATTTTCCCCAGCCCAGACCTGGCAGACGTTGGGATGCTGATGAGCTCTTTGCATGCATGCAAACGAGATCATGAGTGCTGACAGGCCGTGTGTGTTCTCAGGCCCCATGGACATGAACTCTCACTGTTTGGGGCTTGTGATGTCTGAGAAAATTAAACCTTTATTACAGAAGTTACCTCTTCTGGGGGAAATTCCTGGATGCAGTTGCTCATCAGTTGAGTACAGAAAAGGCCCCAGCACTTTCAGACTGAATACAGCTGTTTGCTGGTACTTTTTTAGAGAGGTCTCACAAATTTTTGCCTGGCTCACTGATAAAGTGAGTGAACTGCTCCTGATGCTAATAGTAACACATGCTCCTGGCCTCAGATTTGTGCCGAGGCTACTGTATGTTGCATATAGTTCTCAAAGAAAATCTGTTAAACTGAAGCAGGGCATCTCTGCCTTATTCCTTAGAAGCCCATCTTGTCCTGTGTGAAGGGTCACTTTGCTGTAAATCCCAACCATTGACAACTCTGTAGCTGACAATGGGTTTTGAAAGACAGCAGAGACTGATTAGGCCTTTCTCCAGAAATTAGTTATTGAAGATGAGGAGAGGACATAAATAGCACATAGTCCATGTGGGGAAAATAGTACACAGGCCAAAGGATTAAATGACTGTGCAAGAATACACGTCTAACCTAAAATGTTTTAGATATACTGTCAAGTTAATATTATCTCCAATTTTTACTGTTGCCCAGCTTTTTCCACTGTGTAATTTGATTTCCAACTGTCGTCTTTTCCACTCCTTCAACATTTGGTGGAAATGCCTTCACCTTTATTCCACCTTGGCAGTGCTGGATTCATCTGGGGTGTTACAAGTGCGTGTAGCTCTCTGGATATTGAGTTAATCACGTACTCACTGTCACTCCACTGAACCCATCAGAAATGAAGTTACCCTTTAATTATGAAGAGAGATATGCCTTTTCAATGCTTCATCGACCCTCGCGTTGCTGACATTGAACCTTAAGGCTGTTGGGAATGTCTTATTCAGAACGCCTTGGGGAAGGATTCTGGTTATTTTTATAAATACCCTTCATTTCTCCTACTTTTGAAAGACTTCCTTTTGCAAAATATCCCTTCTCTGTAAAAAACCACAAAGTGACCAGCCAACAAAATTTGCTGTGTCCACAGTTTGTAAGAAGGGGCTGGAAGTGTGGTTAGTACATGAGTGCCCAGGGGAGTGTCACGAGGGGTGAGGCTGGTGTGGTAATAGCTGACCATGAGTAGGACTGAGGGGGATTGCTTGGAGGGATAGTAACAGGAGATTGCTGCTTACAACCATCCAAATTTGCTCTCCCTTGCATCTTGGTAATGAGCAATTAGGACCTGCAGAGCAGCTTTATTTGTTTGCCCTGGTTTGTTCAGCTTGCCAGGGTTAGCATCATCTCCCGCCTTCTTATGGGGTCTTGAAGCTTTCAGGTAGTTGCTGTGAGAGTGTTGCTGCCTTGGAGGGTTTGGAGAGGGCTGTTAAATCACAGTACAACTGCAGAAGAGCTGGAAGCAATGCAATGAGGCTCTCATGAGATCTAGGACAAGGAGACCAGCTTTGTATTATCAGTACTCCCTGGAGGGTATAGCTGAACTTCCAGCTATGGCCAAGGATTTAGGATGACAAGGCCCTGCAAAACAGGCTTGTGGTCCTGATTCTGGATCAGGATGGAGATTCCTTCATTTGTCCTGTGGTATCTTCATGTACAATGATGGCAGTGAGGCCATTTAAAAAGATGGATTTATATGTGGAGACTTTGCTTTAAGTCAGGTTAAATTTAACTACAGGTAATTTTCAAGCTGGGAAGTTCTAGGTAGAGTTAAGCCCAGTTTAAGCCTGGTAATTACTGTGATAAAATGCCCTGGATGGTTCTTGGATGCCGTGTGAGCACTTGAACCTCTGAGCAATGTAGTCACCATACATTCTACCTCTAAGAGGTATGTAAATATTTCATAAAAAGAACAACTACAATAGGAGATTGCATGTAATCAGGCATAGAATGCCTGAGTTTTGTTTAAAAATAGTGTTTCAGACTTCAGAATAATTTCCAGTGTTAGTTACAGAGTGAACCAGTTTCAGCAGAGCTGAGTAGGAAAAGGATATGTCTTCAGAGTTTTCTTTCTAGATTTTTCTCCCTGTCTAACCAAATTATATGATGTAATATCTTGCTCATTTTGTAATGGCATGCAGCTGGCAACTTCTACTTTTGCTGTTACTTGGAATACTTCGAAGTGAAACGAAATCATTTGGGGTTGAAATTCGTAGTTTAAGCAAAACCAAATTGTTACCATTTATTGAATGTATAAACACAAACACATGTATGAATATGTAAAAATATATACCTTTTTAAAAAAATAATTTGCTTCAGATGTACCCAAAGTATTTTTTCTCTCCCCAGCTGAAGCACTGATCTAAAAAGACCCCTTATTCACACCTCTCTATTGGTGAGGGACATTTGCCTTTGTCAGATCTTCAGTTTTGTCATGAAATCATAATATACTGTTAATAGCTTCTCTTAGGTAATTCTCCTTTAGGATTCTTCTTTTTCAGGTGTCTTAGAAACCTGTCTTTTTAAATTTAAGAATCCTTTGTTGCCAATTTCAAACTGGACTAGGACTCCATCACACAGTCATTCAGCAAAAATGGGGATTTCAGAAAGTATTTTAAAGCAGCTACCTTGCTTCCCCTTTTTAGGCATGTTTATTTTTTCTTCTAACTTAAATCAGAAGGAGTGGGGGGAAATGTCATAATCTCTTCTTCACTTCTGTTTTAGTAACCTTTTCATCAAACATGAAGAGCTACATATCTTTGTTCTTCAAATAGTGTTATCCTTAGGCAATGATATGTAGAAAAATGTGTTTCTGTCTTGAAAATCTTATCACCTTGCTTTCAGATTCTTCACTTCTCTTGTATCTGTCTCTGTGTATCCTTTGTGACTGGGCATGTACTATAACAACATTATTTATGTAAAGTACAGGAAAGAGCTGCACAGTAAGAGTTCAAAGGCAGATTGTAATTCAATAGAGATCAGGTGCTTCTTTGCAGCTGGTTTGAAAAAAATGAAAATGAAATGCAAAGAGTCATAATTTCTTCCCCTCAATTATTTTGAAAAATAGAATAACATTTATGATTTAGATTGACTTTGTTTTCTTTGCAGATCCTAAAAATAAACAGACATGGCTATTAGGAAGCATTTTTCAGATGTGTGGCTTCCAGTTAATTTGCTCTCAAGAGAACACAGTCCTGGGTGTATTGTGGCCTCAGTGGGGAAAAACAGGTTAAGAGCTTTTGAGATACCAGAGACCTCCTCAGGCCCTAAGTAGTGAAACAGGCTTGAGTCAGATGCAGTTGGCTGGAGAGTCAGTCAGACCTGACAGCCTGAGTGGAAAAACTATGTTTTGCTTTTCCAATCTGCCCTCTGAGGAGAAGATTTTCCTACACTTCTTGTGTCTGAGTACAGGCTTGGTACATTCAGACATCCCAGGACATCCAGGAGTGATGGGGCTGTGCCATGGGCGGCACTGTGGTGTGAGCAAGGAGGACAGAGGCGGTGAGTAGGATCCTGCATCCCCCTGGTGCTCCATGGGGTCTGCAGTGGAGAGGGAAGGAGATGTCATAGTGTCATAGTATTTTTTTTTTAAGATCTCAGCCAATGGGACATTGATGGTGTTGATTTCAGTAAGGGAAATTTCTTTCTCCAAAACAAGGGACTTTGCCTTAGTATGCAGGCACTGGGCAGGAATTCATATTACCTGGCAATGCCTCAGTACTGTGCATCTTGAAATATGAGGATCTTCTGATACAGCTTTAGCACAGTACAGAGGAGGGTAACAGCTGGATATGTTCTGCACCTGGATTGTCATCACTCCTTGACCCAAAACTAAGGACTTTTGCCTATGAATATCAGACCAATACTGAAATAAGAAATAATTTTATATTAAGAACTGCCTGCTGCTTCTGTTGCTGCATTCTTGCCCCAAATGAAGAGTTGTCCAACCTGTGTTTGATGCCACCATGAAATATTGAAGTAGGGAGGCAGTCCTAGCACTCCACCAGGTACTGTAAGCGACACAGCAAAATGATTAATGAGACTCAGCCCAAGCTCTGTCAAAGCCAGATCTGTTGGGCTGCATAGTTCTTCTTTTTTGGAATATTCTGCTCAGCAGCATGTTGCTGTACAGACTCATCAGCAAATGAGTAGCAGATGGAGCAGTGACACATTTTATCTTGTAGCAACAGGGACATTGTATGTGCTAGGAGAATTCAGAGAAGTTAGTTTCGTGCAAGTATGTGATGAAAGAAAAGCTCCCGATCGTTTTTCGTTCTCTCCGGAATTGCAGATGGACAAAGAGAATAAAGTGGTTGTCTCAAGCAAGGCAGTAACAAAGAATGAAATGTTCAAGAAGTTAAAATTAAAACCCTTGCTGTGGCAAAGACATATAACTCTTCCTCCTGTGCCCAACTGTTACACCATGGCTTAGTTTTTTGTTTCAGACAGTATCCTTTCAATCAGGGCTTCACAAATTAGTAGGTAGAGCTACTGTTCTTTAGAAGGCAGATGCTGCCTGTCAACAAGAGCAGTTAATCCATACCCTGGGCTTTGTATAAATTGATTCCCTCCACCCCTCATGATATATAACAGATGAAACATTGTAAAGAAAAATCTGAAAATGAATCTTAGCTGAGACTGTTTCAGGATTGTTTGGTTCCTGGACTCTACCCACATATGCCTTTTTCTCCTCCAAGCTCCATGTGCCATAATGTTTACTAGAATACTTAGACTGGAAATTGCTGATTGTGAAGTTGAAGCCTGAGGCTGGATCCTGAAGCTAACTAGACTATGAGGAAGAGTAAAACAGACATTAGAAAGCAAGGGCTGTGTTTATCCAGACAATATCTAACTCTTGAAGATGCAGTCATTGTCTGAGGTGCAGTTTGGGTTTAACTTGTAAGTTATCTTTTTTCCCCTATTAACTGACATGTAGAGGAATGTTTTCTGCTTAGTTTCTGTGGGTAGTGCTTCCCTCTTGCTTTTACCCCTATATTCATGCTGCATCCAGGGTTTTTGCAAGTATTTTTTTCCAATGACTATATTGATCTATATGGAGAAAGCATATGCAGTTGGCAGCATGCCATGTGCCAGGTACAAGGCAGCACATCCATAGATGTCCATTTGCCATGGCAGTGCTGTGCACTATTAGTGTATTTGGGCCAACGCACCCAAAAAATGTCTCAGCTCTCAAAGAGTCATTACTCTTGAGACAGAGCTTGTTCAGATGAAGAAAGAGAAGTGACAGGGTACTGGTGGCAGTGGGGAAGGGGTCACAATAACCAAACTGTCGCTTTCAATTATCCCAGTCTGTACATGTGTCTTCTACAATAATTAATATCCTCTTTCAGTGTATCACATAAGTCATAATTCAGTAGTCTATTTTCCTCGTTTGCCCTATCTTGTGACATCCGTGATACACAAAGGGCTGTGATTTATAACAATAGACATATTGGGAACCATGTGCTGGTCTGCAAGTTATGTCGTGCTGTGCAGAGAGGGAGCTGCTGGCAGCTCGATCAAGCCTGACACTTCCTGAATGCAAAGGTGTGACTGCTCTGCATCACCAGTCTCTGTAAAGTCTGCAGTGTGAAACATGGTGAAACCAGGGGAGGACAGAAGGTAGCAGGAGTGGGACATGCATGTCAGCTCAGACTTCCCAGACAAGTAAGGATACCATGGAGGGAAAGGATGTCCAAAGTCACAAGCATTGGCCAAATCAAATTCCCAGTCCCATTTGGGACAGAGGATCTTTAACATTTTATTGATGATCTTTTTGCTGATTGTGGTCTAGCAAGAAATAGTTGGGTATTTTTTCATGGTTTAATACTTTGGCTACTTTGCTGTGTACTTTAACAATGTGCCTACCACACACATAGGAATGATCTTAGTGACCATGAAACCCGATAGTCCTGCTACAGCTAGGCAGAGTTTAAACAGATGTTTTGCAAAAAGACAAGCTCTTAGCAACAAATAACACAGTCTGGCCTATGTGCTAGTTGTGGAGTTTTGAGTGCTTTTGTAATCCTATTGGTTGTTATATAAAAGTTGGTGGAAAGGAAGAGACATTTTTTTTATCCATGTGAACAAATCTGAGCTGCGTTCTGAGATGAACTTGATGCTCCCAAGCCCGCATCCTCTACTAACTTGTATTCTGGGCAGAGCTGCTGAGATTTCATGGTTGCATTAGTGCAGTGTGACTGTTCTGAGTGCATACTAATGACATCTTCATGCTGTTCCATTGAGTGTACTTTCTTCTCCCTTGTTTTTTGAGGTGTGTGTACATATTGGATGTAGATTTGCACTTGTACACCAGCAAGTGATCAATATGATGTTCAGATATGGGAAAATTGGAAATGGTCACCTGTCAGGGTTTTACCTTGAGGTGTATGAAGAACATTGTTTGAGAGGTCCAGTTCAAGAACATGCGTTTGTGTATGTGTTCAGGCCCTTAAAGAACAAAAGAAGCATTTGTTCAAGCTTAGTGTGGGTTTTCTAAATTTCAGCTAAAGAGAATAATAGAGCTAATCTGATCTCCTTGTAGCATGCAACAATGATGCTCTAGTGCCAAACATGAAAGTCCAGATATTTTCTTTTCTCCTCTCTCTTTCTTGGAACATTGGAGACCATCTAATGACAGTCATAATGAGTCTCCCATAGAGAGGTTTCAGTGTTTTGTCAATTGAAAACAGACTTTCTACTGCAAGAGGAAAAGGGAGGCAGAATGGAAAAAAAAAAGGCATTCTGACAACAATCAGCAATTTTGCAATGCTCGGATGATCTGCTGAAACACTGGCCTTGTTGCACCTGCCTGGGTTGGGCAGAGCAGTAACAAGAGAACCTGTTTTTCATTTGAAATATTTAGAGTTTTTTTCTTTGTGAGAGAATAATTAGGCAATTGTTAGCATATATTAGCTTTTGCATGGTCTGAAGAGAGATGTGTGTGCCTCCTGGGAAGGGTGGGGAGGCTGAGGTTGGTGTCTGTCACAAATGACTAGAGGGAGGGGAGTAGGTGGTATTGGTAAAAGACAAGCACAACTGGACTTCAAGCAGCAGTGTCCTGAAATGCCCAACTGATTGAAAAAGCAGCAGATCTGACAACCAGGGTGTGGGGGAGAAGAACACAGGCTGCATCAGACTGAGGCAGCCTGAAGTCAGTCTGTGAGCTGTCAGCGTGGCCCTCAACTGCAGCTGCACACACCAAGGCATGCCCAGGGGTCTCAGAAGTGCCCAGTGTGCCTGGGATTCATGTCTATTACAGGTAGAAAATGAAAATATCAAATAGGAAGGTGCTTTGCCTGATCACCAGCATAGCCAAGATTACAGCCTTGTCCACTGCAGTCCCTCCCAGCCTTGTGTACTTCCCCACTGGCAGCACTGCTAATTAGTGGTCAGCTCAGTTCTAAGTGCATGGGATCCTCCTATGTTATCCAGCATGTGAAATGTGAGGCTCAAACCACAGTCTGAGCAGATGAGGGCAGGCTCCTGCTGCTGCCAGGCAGTCTCCAGTGTTGATGTAGAGAGAGCCATTGGTCTCATCTTTTGTGAGTTACAACCTGGAAGTCAAACTGCTGGAAACCCTCTGACCATTATGCCACGAGTGCAACTCTTTTGTCAGGCAAAACTCTCACCAAAAGGCTTCCTTCTCTTTCTTAGTGTAGCCTGTCCCACCATCTGCTGGGAAAAGACAATTTGGTAAGTGATTTGCAAAAAACTGAAGAGATCCCTTTTTGCTGTTAGCAAGTAACTTTCCTCCTGTGCTGTGGTGACTAAAATCCTCTGCAAAGCTGACTCCTAGCATTGTCTTTAGTGTTTCTGGCATAGTTGGAGGGATGAAGGATGAGCTTTAGCTGAACATCTCAGATTAGTCTGATTTAGTAAAAAAGAAGGAAAAAAAAAGGCAATTGCATAATTTCTGAAAACCAAAGGGAGACAGGAACCTATTCGCATAGATGTAAATCACTTTAAAGTGCTTGCTCTGGGTTGGAATTTAGTTGATGTTAAATTTTGCAGCTTAAAAATGTGGGGAGGGTGGAGAGAGGGGAGGAGGGAGAGAGAGATATTGCAGCACTGCTTTCAGAACCCTCTTATAATCCTATATATTTAGAACAAAGTGAAACCTTACTTCGTGGTAGTACTACAGATTTCTCTAAAGGAGGAGGAAGGAATATTTGCCTTCCAGTGCTTGCTTTGAACTTCAGAGCTTATAAGAGCCCTGAATCAATATTCAATGCAATTTCATTACCAGTTGAGTGAATTTGGATTTTTCATTCAAAGTGATTATTTCCCTCCCTCTAGCAGTCACAGAGATTCTTAAATAGCCTTTTGCTCCAGACTGATCAAAATATTCGTGGAGGTTTGTGAAGTTTGGACCTGCTGCACAGCACCAGATTCATTAATCTTTTGGCTTCTGACAGATGTTAACCATAAGCAGATGTATGTTAAATCTTTCCCTTAGTAATCAACATATAAAAGTACTAGAAATGGGGAGGAATAACTCAGAATATATTATGGGCTGGGAATGTCTAACTGAAACAGATAAAATAACTAGAAAAAATATAAAACTGCAGCTTGACAAGATTGATCTTCATGTTTGAGGAGTATTTAACAATTTTCTTAATGATTATAAGTGTTAGTTCCAAATATTTTTAATAAATATTCACAGAGAATATGAAATCTAGCATTTTATATCCAAGGCTGGAATTGATTTGTACAAAATTCCTCTGGTAGAAAATAGATTTCTTTAATACTCTAGGCACAGATGCTGCCAATTCTTTAGAAATTTCCACGGTTACCAAGAAAAATTGTATGTATTATGAGCCAAGTCTAATAGATCATATAGTTAGTCACTTAAACCTGCAGGAAACACATTTATTATGGTGTAATCTGTGCTATTAAGCACTCATAGGGAATTTGCTATTGAAGCATAAATCATTGTCACTGATGATTTCCAAAAAGTGATGCATGCTGACTGTGATCTCTCAATCTTCACTGCACAGAGAGCAGGCGAAACATAATTTCTAGATGTGTGTGGGTTCAAAGTGAAGGTTCTTGGGAGCAGCCTGCACAGTCAGTCCTTGACCCAGGCACCAAAGTGCTCAATTTTGGCTGAGTTTCTCAGCCTCCAGAAAGGCTTGGCCTTGGTAGCAAGTAGGACCAGGCTCACAGCTTATTGAGGGGGGAAATGTGCTGTGGAGCCAGCTGGGGCTGCATTAACAGCGGGATACTTCTGACTGGTGGCCAACACAGCTCTCTGAAAACTCTAATGTCCCTGCCCTGGACTGCACATTTGGAGTCATGCTTGGCCACACAGGGGATGGCCACAACCAAGTGCTGTTGCTCGTTTTCACTTGATCAGTGTGACGTGGGACACTGGAACTCAGATGTATGAAAGGCAGGCCTTTGGTCAGACATTCTGGGCTGGGGAAGAAGGTGCAGTTGTGAGCCTTGCTAAATCCTAAAGTACACCCCGCTGGAGCCAGGGACACTTGGCTGGCCTCACAACATGTGCAACATGTTGGATCTGTTCATCAGCCCTACAGCAAGGGCACAGCAGAGCCCCTCACATGAGGGTAGTTTTTGTGTTTCAGACCTCATTCTACTGTATAAAGTCATTTCAATATTGAAGGGCACCATTCTGAAAGGCCAGGACTGCACTTCCATGAGATTTTTGGCTATAAATAACCAGTAATTCTTAACCTAAGTGTTAGTGAAGTAATGTATGTCTCAATAAATGTATTTCTTTGGAGGTAAACTGAGCTCTGATTTCCCTAGACTTTTGTGTCTTGAGAAGTGATTTAAATGTGAGTATGAAGAAGGGTTTACAAGAGCAAGTAACTGGACAGCACTAGGCAGTAAGTGGCAGTGTGAGCTAAGGACAAAGTGCCTTGATCAGTGTGCCTTTTTGGACAGCCTTATTGGCAGGAGTTGGATCATATTTGACAGCTGTCAAAGACAGTGTACTAGGGAAAAGCCTTAAAATTCTGCTTGGTAAAAAGCAGAAAACTTCAAGAGTGACAACATGGTAAATATCTTGCTGCTGGCCCATCCTGAAGGATGGGGATTGGCATTTATGTAATGACATTCAAACAGCACCCTGAGTAATGTTTGAGTTCTGTCCCTTACGCATTTTATAGAATCATAGGATTGTTTAAGTAGGAAAAGATCTTTAAGATGATCAAGTTGAACCATTAACCCAGACTGAAAAGCCCACCACTAAATCATGTCCCCGAGTGCCACGTTTTTTAAATTCCTCCAGGGATAGTGACTCCCCAACTGCCCTGGGCAGCCTGTGCCAGTGCTTGACATCCCTTTCAGTGAAGGAATTTTTATTAATATCCAATCAAAACCTCCCCTGGCACAACCTGAGGCCGTTTCCTCTTGTTCTATTGTTTGTTACTTGGGAGAAGAGACTGACCCACATCTGGCTACAACCTTCTTTCAGGGAGTTTTAGAGACCAATAAGGTCTCCCCTGAGCCTTGTCTTCTCCAGACAGAACACCCTCACCTTCCTTTAGTTGCTTCTCAACAGAATTGTTCTCCAGACCCTTTCCCAGCACCATTGCCCTTCTCTGGACATGCTCCAGCCCCTCCATGTCTTTTTTCCTGTGAGGGACCCAAAACTGAACACAGGATCCTCTTTCCAGCCCTTTATGTAGATGGGTGTCATGTTTGCTAACCTCTGGTCAGCTGGGATCTCCCTGGTTAGCCAGGAATGCTGGTAAATGATGGAAAAGTGGCTGGGAGAGCTCAGCTGCCAGTTCCCTCAGTACCCTTGGGTGGATTCCATGTAAGTATTCTTCTGATGGCAGTTTGATTTCATTCTTGTTTATTTTAATACACTGTGAATTCAATTCTCAATTGCACTAAAGTATTTTCCCCTTCTTTGACAGCATGTCAGAGGCTACAAAGTATATTCATATTAAGTGCTCTTAATACTGTCAGAATGACATGAAATGTCTTAGGTTGAGTGAGGAGAAGGTCTTTTCTTGGGGCAACTTTGTGCTCAGAATTCCATGGAAGTAAAGTCTGCTGAAATAAATGTTTCTTTTCAACAGTGTCTGGAAAATAAATATCTAGTGTGATCATCCAACTGTGGCTGTAATTCACATTTAATTCTCCTAAAAGATCTGGGGGAATTGGAGACAGAGACTGAAAAGACTATTAGGTTATCTGCAGTCTTTCATCTGGAATATTTTCATTGACTAATAGCAAGATTAAAATCAGTTTGTTATTCCTCCTCTATACATATTTCCTACAGTCTTATTAAATCTTTTAGATGACTTTGAACAGACAGGATAGAGGTTTTTTATATAAAAAGGCTGATTCTGAGTTAAAAAGTATAACACTATATAATGTTAAAATTAGATGCAGACCCCTGTGTCAGTCTAGTTTCAGATTCAAAGCTGTACTGCTACTCTTGCATCTTTCAGAAGAAACACTTGGTTTAGCCTGGTGGGAAGGTAATATATTGACATCAGTGGCATGAGCATAACTGTGATGAATTTGATTCTACTCCTCATGCCACTTCTTTCTTCAATCTATATTTCACTTGAGAAACTTGATTTGGTGTCAGGCAGCGTTGCATGTGGTAAAGGGTCCTGGCGTTTTATTGTTCCTGCCTAGATGATATTACTAATGTTTCAAGGAGCACTGCAAAGCATGAAAGCAAGACATAAATCTCTAAAGGTAGCCTACCTGCTGTAAAACTAGAAAATAAGTGTGAATCACTTGCATTTCCTGCAACGATGTTAGAAAAGAACTTGACTGATTGACTGGTAATTCTGCTGATTGAAAATGGGAGGCAGATTCATATTAGCCATATCTAACAGACAATTATCCCCTTGTTCTTACAGTTGTGCAGTGTAACAAGGGAAAAGTAGAAGGAAGAAACACATGCCTAGTTTGTTGTTTTTTTTTTTAAGCTGACACTGGGCTATCACTTGGAGCTGGCCAAAAGGCAGATTTTTCATGTTGTAAAACAACTTTTTTTTTAATTATATTTTGTGTCAGTTTGAATCAGACTGCTACCAAATATTTTGACACTTCCTATGAACTGGATATCCTGGCAAAATTTTGTGAATGCTGAAATATGTCATTGTAAATTTACTCCCCTTGGCCCACACTGCTTTTGGGCAAAATGCATTTCTCTTTTCCAGCATTACCATTGGTGACAGAAGCTGTGAAACAGGCAGGAGTAGCTGGGGGGCTGATGATTCGGGGCTTGTTCCATACAGTGTGTTGTGAGCTGTGGGCCCTGCAGGCTCCTCGGTGTCTGCCAGGCAGGTGTCAAGGCAGTGCCACTGCAGGCTGAGGCTTCCCTGCCCAGTTTCCTCCCCTGCTTCCCTTCCTCCCCTTCTTCACTCACTTTGCTGCTCTTCCTGGCTCTGGTCTTGTTTGTCCTTGAGGACCCCTTTTGAGGTAAAGAGTCCTGGTTTGCTGAACATAGGCGCATCCTCTGCATGCACATTTGGTGTCACCTTGGCTTGCCATGGCCCTGACTACACTAAGGAAGTTCCTTGTACCTCTGCACTTTGTTGCAGCTTAGCTTTAATCACTGGATGTTCTCTTTGATTTGTCCAAAGTCAATCAAACCTGTTTTGAAAAATGTAATTTTTCATTAATAGAGAGTATTTTGGAGGAAGTTTGTTTCTACAGGAAGTTTCTGCCTGCACCACTGTGTGCTATTTCTAGGACTTAGACTAGTATTTCTTTCAAACCAACTCTAGTTTGGGGAAACACTATTTCCTGAAGACCTTGTTCCTTGATATCCCATCCCACCTCAGCCTCATGTTCATCATCTGTGCTTCGTATTATTTACTCAGATGGTTCCATTGACATTTTAGGCTCTGTCAAGAATGAAGGGTTGTGGTACACACAGTTTTGTTTTCATTAATGTAGGTGCTGCCCTGACCTTGCTAGGTGACCTGCAGGGTCTGATTTCCATGGCACTGTCATCTCCACTTGTGCCCATCTGAAATGTGCAGTCTGGCACGTTACAGCTGGAGCTAAATGGAAGCTCAGGAACTGTAGCCCTGCAATTGAGAATAAAATATCTGAACAGGCAGGTGCTGCACTTCACCTGGCTGGTTCAAGGCAGGGATATTAATTGTGTACTTTCCTGAACATGCTGGCAGAACTAATTTAAAAAGAAAAACAACAAACCAAAACCAAACCCCAAACCAACAAAAACACCCAGAAAACATCCTGAAGTGATGCTTGATTACTTTTGGCTCATGCAATGTTAATTACTTTGGCTGGTTGATTTGGAATATAAAAATTATGATCTTCAATCTTTAACGAGAAACATTCCTGCCAGTGATAAAAAGCAGGGAAACTGTTCACAGGTTGGCAGAAAATGGCAGGTTCACTTAAAGTCTCATAAGTTACTGAAGGATTCCTGTGCCAACTACAAGTCATGCTCCCCATCTCCAGCTGCCACCACACACCATCAGCTGCCTGACCTGCAGTGCATGCCAGAGGCACTAAAAAAATTTAATTGAAAGGGAGTTATAAGATATTAGTTTGCACATTATTTTGTCTTCCTTTTTCATTTTGTTATTTGCTAGACAGTGTTGCCTGACACATTACTAATAGTCACTGCTAAAGGTTCACTAATTGTCTCAATCCTCTTTGTTCCCAGGATAGAACATTGTAATCTTGACAAAGTGGCTCAAATTGCTGTTGATGATTGATGATGTGTGAAATAAAGATATTTAATTTACTATAATATGACACCTCATATTCTGGAAGTGATGGCTTTATGAATACCACAAATTATATGGAATGGTGAATTAATATTTCCAAATAAAAAGGAGGATTTTTTCTATTTTCTCCAGTTTGCCAAAGTTGGTATTATGCCACAACTCATATTGCATAAGTTATCTTGTTCAAAGTAGTGTTTTTCAACAGAAAACCCTTTTCAATAGTTTCAGCACTATTTCTAGGAAGTTACAGAGCTGCACAGAGCAGCTTGAGTCACTGTAAGACTGATTACTTCACTTCTGTTTCCTCTTCAAGCCAATGCCAGAAGGTGTGCAAGGCAAAAGAGAAAGTTGGCTGGAGCTTCATGCAGGTCACCCTCTGGTGTAGGTGGGAGGCCAGAAAAGGACCAGGAATGGCAGGATTTCCTTTTGCCCTGCCATGAAAGATGAACACTTGCCATAGAATAGGGCAGTTTGCTGTGTGGAGTTCCTGTAGCTCTTGCTGAGCAGGTGTTGCTTGATCTGTGCAGAAGTTTGCAGCCATGTCCCTGGATGTGCTCCTTGCTATCATTTGTCATTTCATTCATTGAAGATGCTGCTGCATTTGATTTTTGGTCTGTACCCCACGTTAGTTCAGAAACTATAACCAATAACACTGAGTGCCTGTGTTAGTATACTCTTAGTCCTTCTAAACCCCATAGTAGTCGTAATTCTGCTGGAACCAACCACTAGAACAACATGGAAAACTGGTATCACCTCCAGATCAGAGGGTGTCCATTTATAGCAATGCTTTTATAAGGAGTGATCTGCTTCTATGGGACAATGTGTAAAGGACATTGTAATGTGGAACATATCCAAAATGATAAAATAAACATAAAATAAAAACATAGCAGTGTGAAGGGTTACTAAATAGAATGAGAGAATTAAGGTGTAAAACTCAAGGGAGATTAATGTCTGGGTAAAGAAGAAATATTGTTCCTGAGCTGATATTATCTTTCTCCTTTCTTCTTGGCTAATCCTGACTAAAATGTATTCATATTTAATAAACCCATGGTCCATTTTGTCTGCTGAGTTTGATGTTTGGTAAAGTCTGTTAATCTTTCAAAACTGGGACGCTGCATTTTGTAAGCCCTGAATCTGTCCCAGTCTGTGAATTCTTCTAGTCCCTTCCCACTGCATTGTGGCTGACTGTGAAGGAAGCTGAACTACATAGAGGTTTAATCAGTATTGCTAATAGGTTATAGCAAGTGATTAATCAACACAGGAGTTGCCTGATTTACATCAAAACTTGTGAGATGTTTTCCCCCTCTGACTTTTGGGGAGGCCTGTTTTCAGTTAGCCTGTCTGCTGGTTCAGAGGTCTGTTCACAGTGACTGGTCTCCCTTTGTTTTCCTTGGGTTGACTGTGTTGTAGACCTGGCTGGTGCTAGTGGAGCAGTACTCTGCTGCTCCAGCAAACGGCATGACCTGCTGTTCTGCTGGATGTTTTGGCTCACCTTGGGAAGCAGAGGAGAGCTAGTATGGGGTACTTGCCTTGTCATGCTGACACAGGCACTCTGCTCAATGGGAGTTTTTTTTGCAGATATCAATCTGGGATATTTCATGAGCACAAAATCCTCTGTAAAATTCAGTTTAACAAATAAACACCCTTAGAACTGAGGCAGAGTCAAATGGCAGAAATAAATTACCCAGAGTTAGATGAGCATCAACATTTAAAAAAACTGCAAACAAACGTTAGAGAAGGGGGAAATGTGCTTAGTTTTGAAGAAATGACAGTTTCTCTTAAGGGTCTCTGATAACACTTTTGGGCTTAGCCAGGCATGGTCCCAGATAGCTTCATAGATACCATGTTTTCTCACTGCCTCCAGACTACCTCAGTTACTCTTCTGAGTCTGTTTGGGGGCTTCTCCGTTCTTCTTCCTCTCCTACAATATTCAATTTCTTGTTTTGCTTGGTAACTGGGGAAGGGCTTTTTTCATAGCCCACAGGGTCTGCTGCAAGTAGTCACATGCTGAAGGAGACCTACAAACACCCTTCTCACCTTTGGTCCAGCTCAACCCTAACTGGCTGTGAGTAGTCCCTTCATGGAGCAGGTCATTCCAGGTTGGAGCAGGTTGATATTCCCTGGCTCACTGCTCTTCTCTTCTGCTGACCTGCCTATCAGTCAGCTGGTATCCTTTCTGGCATGTGTGCCATGGGGAGCTCATTTAATGCAAATGGTATAGACACGTGCCTTGGATGTGGAAGGAGAATGCACACTCTGCACTTTCATCGTGCTGTGTTCCCAATGGCATCACTATGATTTTTAACTTTTCTTCATAAGTTCCTTTTTTGTTTCGTGTACCCCACCTTCTGTGATTGCTGTGCTCTCTGACTTTGCCCTGCAGGTTGATTTCCCCAGCAGTTTGGCTGAAGACATTCAGCGTAGCACAAATTGCTATCATCAAGTCTGCCAGGACATACCTGAACCTTGGCTCAGGCCTGACCTGAAGGTCAGAGCAGAAGGCTGTGGAGCTAAGGATGCTTAGGAACAGCTGGATTTAACTTGGCATTTGCAACCCAGATAAGTCAGGTGCTAAGAAAGAACACTTACTACTGCTGGAAAAGCTGCCATTAAGTGATAAGATGCAAAGGCCAATAACAGCTACTGTGCTTGTGCTATCTAATGATCTGTGCTCAAAATGGTATGGAGAAAAGGGGAAGCTAAATGTATTCTTCCAAGTTAAAACAATCCAGATGATTGAATCTTGGATGTGGTAGAAAATGGCATAGGGTAAACAGTTTCAATTAGGGTAAAGTGAGAAAGTATAGGTGGGAAAGGGAGATGGGGTGAGACCTGAAGACAAGGCATGTCTTTCCATCTAGAACAGTCACAACAGATGAATAGGTGATTCCCATGTGGGAGAGGTATGGACACACTTGGCATTTTACATATGGAGGTGCTATTTCACACCATTCCATTCTAGATTTGACCTTAGCTTTTTTTTTTCTTTATTATTAATACAATATTTTTAATTGGCCTGCTTAGCTTTAATTAAACTATAGCACTTGTATAGCCACATAGAGAGCACTGATGTGGATAGAAGTGTTCCACTGAAACAATACATGTACATGGGATGGTTTGTTGTGCTTAAGGGTGGCCATGCCCTCAGGGCATGTTGGGAGTCTGGATCATAGGGAGTCAAACCATGGGCAGGTTTGAAATGAGAAAGAAGCAGGGCAGAGATTTGGCCTGGCCGGGGACACACTGGACTGGAAGCAAGGAAACTTGCCTCTCTCTGCTTTTCATCAGTGCTGTGCTGGAACTTTGGCATTCATTATTCTTTGTATCCCTTTCTCTGTTGGTTTTGTCTGTTCACACAACAAGTGAGTGGCTATCCATTGATGCACAACAAAGCTCTGACCTTCACTGCTATCACTGTATGATCCCACTGTTTTAAATAATGCATGGTTTCTAACAGCCCTACCTACAGCAGTCAGCAAAGACAGGCACTTTTTTAAAGCTTAAAGCATGCTAAGACATCTTCCCTTGGATAGGAAGCTTTCCAGAAGAAGAAGCTGATGTGCTACTGGAGTAAGTTACCCTTAAGTAATAAGATTGGATCCATATGAATAATTTCAGAACCATAAGAGGACAGTTTATCTGCTTGCAACTGGACCTCAGAGACATTACATGTTGTTCTGTCATCAAATCTCCACAAAGTATGCCATATATTGTATCAATTTCAGTAGCAAACCTGTATCATCGTCTAACCCCAGTGAGTTGCCACAGAGAACCATTGAAATGCGGCTGTCACTTTGGTTCATGACTAAAATTAAAGGTAGTAGGAGTGTGAGTCTGTGTATGCACACACACACATATGTATATATACACACATGCATGTAATCCAAGACAGAAATCTCATGGATCAAGAAATTTGGAGAATAAAACTGGCTAAGCAGTCGATCTGGGAGCTCAATCTCTCCTACCTGACACTTTTCATAGCCATCTTTGGTTATTTTTGCTGTAAATCCTTGGAATTGCAGGGCAGGTTGAGGAAAGGAAAGCAATGGCAGTTCCTTTTTACTCTTTAGTTTTAGTGAAGGGTCATGGGCCATTTTCTGGGGTCCTGCAGCTTCTGTGGCTTCAGGAGTTTTTGCTGCAGTTGCTGGGCTTGTTCTGTAGCAGCTGGAGTTGTAAATATACAGTAATCGAGCATTTAATTTTAAGTTTGTGGGCCTGCATGAGTTTGAGATTCTGAGGCAATTTGGCTGCTATTAAAGGGAAACACTGATTTTTAAATATACATTCATTCCAGCAAAAGGCTGGAGGAACTTTTTAATATTTATGGTGCAATAATTGATCTTTTACCACTGTCAAAAGCTGTTAAAGACTTATCAACTTGCTATTTCAGCACCATATGCTCTATACAAGCTCCTCACCATGTGTCTTTCCTGCACTTTAGGGGAAGAACATTTGTTGGAATATCAAAACAGAGAATTGATTCTTCAAATGATGGTGCCTGTGTAGATGTGTGGGACTTCATCATAAGCCCTCATTTGTATCCAGACCCCTTGAGGAGGAAGAGGTCTGGGACACGTAAAGTTGGGTCTTTTTTTAGTAGAATGTGGTAATAGTATTTTGTCAGAAAATTTATCTTTAGATTTTCTTTCATGTTGACTACAGTAACATAATGCAGTGCTGTTGTGAAGGTACTGAACTGCAGCTCTGGAATAAAGCAAATGTTCTTGCACTGGCATGTTCACCTCATTTAGCTCTTATTGTCCCTGTTTAAGTCCTGATCTTGTATGTTGTTCCCACATTTCCCAGAGTCTGACCTTCCTTTTGTCCATTATAAAGTAGTGATGGTGGGAGGTCCTGGGGCCCCATGGGGTAGTAAGGAACAAAGTTTTCACAGACCATTGAATACACCTGCATTTTTGCCTTCTAGTGGAATGCAAAAGGGTCTCAGAGAGCTTCCCTGTCACCTGAGCATGTTTCCATCTCAATCCCTTTCTGTCAGCCTCACACCCATTTTCTACATCAGAAATATCTACTTAAAATGAAAAGGCTTGAGAAAATAGTTGGAAAGAAGCAATAGTAGGGTGGGAAGAAAAGTTAATTAAATTGGATTTCTACTTATTTTATTGTATAGTGAATTTCTAGAGAAAGAGGGATGAAATGAGTTTCTGTAGTTCATTAGGATCCTTCCTAGAGTCAGGCATACAGTAGCTGGCAAAGGGAGGAAGAAGCTGAGACATTGGCAAGTCTTGTGTCTGGTCATAAAATAATCATGGTCTTTCTAAAGACCCTAAAACACTGAAGAATTACAGTCCTCCTACAGCTGTGGCCCTGTGCCATATCCCCCACCTGAGAGTTTGGGCTGTATCTATTTTTTGAAGGAATATGATTTTGCAGTTAAGTCTTGCAAAGTCTGGAGCAGAAGAAAAATGCATGTGGATTTCAGAGCACCCTCAGCTGTTCCTTCCACCAGGAGAGTCCTGGCAGGATTTAGGCCAAGACAGAGCTGGTTGGATCTCTTCATAGACTAAGACCAGATGAACCTATTATGGATGACTAAATGGATTCCTCCCTCAAGGAAAACTGGGAGGTGGGAGGCACTCAATTGCTGTTGTTTTTATCTGTGTGATTTGGTCCCCTTCCTCTTTCAAGTTCCTGTGAAAAATCTCTGCCATAACATCTCAGGAGGTGGTTACTGTGGCAACCTTAATTCTTGCTTTCTTGCTGTGCAGCAGACACCATTGTGCCTTATTATGAGTCAATCTTTGAAGATTGTCGAGTTTTACAAATCTGCTCCTTCTCCACAGGGAAGAAGAGAAGTTCTGATGGGTTGTAGTGTCTGTCCCAGCAGCTTCATCAAACTCAGAGCTCCTCTTTTAGGTGAAATTACAGCCCTCCTTGATTTTGCTGATCTTTCATCAGGTTTTGTTCCTCTCCCTAACCTCACAGTGACCTATTCTCTGACAGAGCATCTAAGAGCATTTATAGACCTCCTGTAACTCAGCAGTGTCTTTGAAGACTAGGATGTTAAACTGTGATCTTTTTTTCCCTGCTGTTTTTCCTCTTAACCTTGCTCTCTGATTTTAGCCATGTTCTCTGGATGCTGCTTTTCTCTTATGCACAGCCAGCTGTCAGAGGCAAGAGACACTTTCGGAATCAGCTTGGAAGTAGAAGGTAGTTAGGGTAAGTTTCCTGACAACAGTGTGCTGACTGATTTTTCAAAGTCATGTTTTGCTGTGAGGACTGTTTTGAACTAAATTAAATTACCAGAGTGTGAAACAATCTAGCATGATTCTCGATGGATAGCCCAAGGCTGTGAGTGATAGAAGAGGTGTAACACCAGCCAAAACTGCTACGTGTCTTTCTTTTTACGTTCACCTGTAATTGGATGACGTTTGTTTATATGCAGGAAAATAAGATGAGGCAAAAGCTCAGAGAGAAGGAGCAAATAGAAAAAGCCCAATGTACTAGTGTTTGTGGACTGCTTTCTAAGATGACCGGCAAGGCCAAAAAATGTACAGAAATTTGGGAGATGTTACAATGACAGCTTTACTTTGTGTTAGTTGAGGTAACACCTGACATGAAGATTGATAGGCTTCAAACTGTATCATCTGTGTGCCTGGCATAGTGATATGGTGCTGGGAGCCAGGATACCTGGGTGCTGTATCCAGCTTCTCTACTGCAACCCCAAGAGTGTTACTCACCATTTATGGTGCTATTTCTCCTTGTAGCTTGTGTTCTTCATCTGCTGAGACTGTTTACTTTCCCCTGCAGATGGTGTCCCCTGTACTGGGGCTGCACCTGAGACAGTGGGGCTTTGCTTCTTATTGAAACATTTCTGAGGTTCAGTAGTGACCTTTGATGCTGAAGAAATGCTGCCCTTGAGTCATTTTGATTTGGGAGTGAGTTAAGCTCTGTAGTATTCCATGGGGGCACAGAAAAGCACCAGGCCCATCCCTGCTTATAGTGGAAGGAGTTTGGAAATGCAGCATTTAGTCAGGCACCATGTTCTGAATCTGATGGCCTGCTTTGGGCAAATGCATAGATCCTGAGATTCCTTGCAGGCACTTAGGGAGGAAGATTATTCAGGACCACAGCATGAATATGGAAGTTCATCTTTGAGCAGCCAGTGAACCTGTGGTGCTTGGCTGGAAGGTGGCAGGTTCAGGTCTGAATCCCTGCCATGATGGACTTGAGGATGGGTTTCCAAAGCTTCAAGCAGCTTCTTGAATGCTGATCTGTTTTCTGTTGTTCATAGTAAAAGGCAGAAACATGGAGCAACTTCTGCATAGGTACATTGTGTGTATAGTGGAAATGTTTCACACTTTTGGTTGAATGTCGTGATTCATTCTCACCAGTCATTAAAAGCAGAGGGGCATTCAGAGCATGGAGACTGAAGACAAAAAGGACTTGGGAAAACAGATAAGTAATCAGCACAAATAGTCCAGTGATGTTTTATTGCATTTTGGTGAGGCTGAATCCATGGTATGGACTTATTCTCAGACATATTTATGGTATAATGTGATTGGAGATACTACAGACAGTATATGTTTCAATAACATAATAATGTTACTGAACATTAGGAGTACCAAAGGGGGACTAGCTCTCAGTGCCCTTTGACTAGCTTTGTTTCCTCATGAGGTTACACAATTTTTACTTTATTTAAGGATTTTTTCCCCCTAGAAATGGAGAAAGTGTTGACAAATCTATAGAAAGTGCATTAAAGTCAAGAGGTGCTACACCTCAGTCAGAGCTCACAAACTTAATTCATTATTAATTAACTGGTATTTCAATATAACTTAATTACTTCAATGCCTCATTCACTAGGCAGAAGAGGAGGAGGTTTCTCCACTGTAGGACCCACTGCAGGCACTGCAGAGAAGGAGGCACTAAATAAACTCGGGTCCTATGGAAATGACCAAGATATATCTTAACATTCCACCTGGTCAATATTTGGAGTTGCTGACTGAAGGCTATGACTGCTCATTCAAGAACACAGCAGCACAAAGCAAGCCAAAAACTGTGTACTTTTTACCCAGTCATTTTTAGGGATAGAAAAAGATTCATGACACTGCCTTGAGAAGATCATTGTCATAGATTATAAGCTTGAGAGCATGAATTGTCTTTAACCTGCATTTTATGTGTCCTATACCAGATGCAAAGATGGATATAGTGAACAAATGTTTGGGTTGACTGTTAATCTGAATGACATTAGGCAATAGAAATCAGCATAGGACAGGCATAGGGAATAGGAATAGGAGTGGGTTTGCCCCCCAAATACATTATCTTCTCTTATTAAGTAAAGCTTACTTCCCTTTTTCCCTTGTGTGCCTTAGTATGACTATTACACTTGCCAAACTTTTAGGAACTCAATATCTTTCTGAATGCCTTTTTTTCCCCTGACTTTAAATTTAATTGGTCAACAAATTCAGTAATTCCTTGGTGTGGGTGGACAGAGGGCACAAAGAGTGCCTGCCTCTTCTTAGGAGAGGAGACTAATAGAAAATTTCACTTTTGTTTCTTGCTCTCAATTAATAATGTTGCTCATAAAAGAAAATCTACTTTCTTAGAAGTATTGTTTTAGAATTTAGTACACATAGTAAGTGTGACTCTCCAAGGCAATTGTTTCCTTCTTATAACTTCTTAAATATATGTTCCTAGGTTACTACTAAAATGAAGTAGAGAATTTATTCTAGACAAGTTATTAGATGATGTGCATAACATAATTACTATGGAAATTGCTCTAACCAGCACAGCTAAGTATAAAGTTTGTTTCTTGCCTTGGGTAATTTACAATTCTTTTTTATCCACTAGTTTTTATGATCCTGAATTAGCAGAATTAGGTTCAGTTGGAAAAAAAAATGAAGCAAGAAAAAACCCCTGTGTGTAGTTCTTTTTTAAAAAAACCAATAGCAAAATGATCCTTTTGTTTTCTTCAATAAGCTCTCTTACATTTGCTCAGCCTTGTAATATTTTTCAAAACTCAATCTGAGTTTTAAAACAAATGAAGGTTCTGTGCTCCTGTGCCCAGAGCATCACATGTAATTAGGAAAAACTAGTGGAAGTCAAAAGAAGTGGAATTTGGCTGTATTTCATGCTTCTAGCACTGAAAACATGTCTTTTGCTTTGTATTTTTTCCTCAGAGCCATACCTTTTCTTCTGGACCAAATTCTGATAATTTGATTGTTTCGAAAATATGACCAAGACTTGGCACTAGAAATACAGTGAGCCCTGGCTACAGCTGTGCAATGAATCTCAAGAGTGACAGGAAGCAAATTTTTCTCCTCACACTTTTTCCAGAGTGTTATGGTAGGTCGAGTTTCATCCAGTCTCTGAAGCCCATGGGAGTGTTACTGATGGGGAGTGAAACCAGCACCTGCATTGTATCAGTAACTGTGCAATCAAAAGGTTTACATCCAGTACTAAATTTCTACCGATTGACAAATCCAGTATATTAATTTTCAGCTGTTCAATACATAGCCAAAGGCTCTTTTGGAACTGATGGCGAATTTATTAAGACTGGTAGCTGGCCTTTGGTTTTGCACCTGGATTCTTGTTCCTAAAAATATTGGCTTTGTCTGTCAATTGCAGAAGGGATTGACTTAAAGGCTTGGGAACAGATAGAATTTGTTGTAAAGGAGAGAACTATATTCCTATTATTTCTTCTGGGGATGGTTTGAGCTAAAAGCTGTCTAGTTTCAGTTGAGGAGCAACAATCAGATCTATGGTATTTTTGCCCACTACATCTTTCAGATATCCTGATAAAACCCATCTCTGTTTAGATATCTGGCTTGTGATGATCACCAGTCCTTGGTGGCATCTGTTATAATACATGCCCCTAAAGTGACAATAATAGATGACAGGACAGAGCTGGGAGGCAGTGGCAGGGGGTCAGCAGTTTTCTCTGCCTTTCATTCCTTCTGTTTTTGTTTTGGGCTAGATCATGAACAGGATGGAAAATTTGCTGCGTGATTGAATCAGGAATGAGAAAGAGGGAATGGACTGGGGGTGCACACACCTGGGCCATCTGAGGGCTCTGAGGCTTCAGTGACACTAAACAGAGAGCTGTGTACTGGAGAATTTGGTGAGCTCCTGGGTGTCTTCTGGGCTGGACCTGAGAAACCTGTGCAGCACCTGCTCAGCAAGTGCTGACTGCTGGCCCCTCTGCCTCCCTCAGGGCCAGCATTGGGCTTCTTAGCACTGTCTCTGCTGTGCTCCTGTTAAGACCCTGAGTCGGGCAGTTCAGCACAGGTTATTTTGGTGCACCAGTGGGTCTTGCTCCCTGACTAGGGCTGATGGTCCATCAGAGGAGGAGGAGCTGAGGTAGTGACTCTGCCCAAGGACCTGAAATTTAAGTCCATATACATCCTTTGGAAGTGTTGATCCATGACCAGCTCTAGCATTATGAATGGATTGGCACTGATAAATGTGGTACCAAGCTGCCCGTTGTGTCCTGGGCTCCCACTGGCCACTGGTTTGACCCTTCTGTGCTGTCACTGACTTAAAGACGTTATTCAGGGAATGAAGTTCCACAGTTTTGCACAGGAAAATCTTTACTGTAGACATGAACATTCACCTCAGGACAGATGCCAGACACAAAGGCTGGTACTCTGTGGTCTCCACAAGACATGCTGCTTTAACAGAGCTCTTTGTGCCAAGTCAAACCTAGAAGTCTTCTCCTTTTCGGTTTTTATTGATGTTAAATGATGCTCAAGGGGGATGTAAATCACATCAAGAAAAGCTCTGGGCTGAATTCTTCCAATTGTCCATCACTGCTAACTGATAAATCTATTGCATAAGCAGGAAAGCCCTGTGAGACAGAGGATATTCAACATAAGTTGTACAGATAATCCATAAACGCTGTCCTGCTGTGAAACAGAACAGAAAACACTGCTGCTTTGTCAGGGAAAGATCAGAGGAGAACACACCAAATCCTGTAATTAAATGACTTTAAGTGTTCCTAAATGTTATGTTTCATCTAGACTTCCTAAATAGAATTAACTAGAAGCTAATTAAAAAAGCCTCTTGCTTTATTTCAAAGTATCTTTCTAGTATTGACTATAGTGAGTTTATCTATTCACAGAGCACAATGAATCACTCCCCTGTTTAAGAAAAAAGTGATTGCTGTTCTAATACTTATTGAACACCTATAACAGATGTTTAAATCTCTACAAGCTTGAGATAATTAAAATAATAAATCTATCCCCGTTTGACAAGACTGTTAGCAGAAATCAAAGATATAAATAATCTAGTGGAGCCAGGAGACATTTTTCTGCCAAGTATTATGATCATATTCTCATGGAACTTTCAAGTCTGATCCTACCATCCTTATTTAGTCAATGCTCCTATCAGGTGTTGACATGAATAAGGCAGTGCTCTTGATGCCAGAAGATGGCTCAGGACAGTGTAAAAGCAAGGAACTCAAGAGCCTGGCTTTTCCTCACAGGACTAGTGTCTCAGCACTTGGTTGTCCTTGCCTTGGACACAGATCTCTTTTGTCCTTTTCTTAGCATGTGTTTTGCTTCAGTGACTTAATTGTAGTAGTATATGGGCACCTGCATCTGCACCTTGTAGCGCTTGGCTGCCGGGGTGTGCGTCACAGGCTGGGAAATGGGGCAGGGTTGTGGTGCAAAGAGACTCAGCTTCCATCTCTCTTCCTTCTTTACTTCAACGAATGTCTTCCTCCTGTTTCATCAGAAGAAGCCCCTTTGGTCTCCAGCCCTCCAGGAGGGAGCTGGCACAGCCCCTGACTGGGGTGCTGCGCAGAAGAGTTCAGGAATTACTGGGTCCAAGGAAAAGAAAAAGGAAGCGATGCTCCTAAGGCCTGGTGTCCTAGGACAGGGCAGTGTATGTTCCTGACCCAAGGCTGTTATATCATAGACTATTTATGGACAGTCTCTGAGTGGTTCTTGAAACAGGGACTGAAACCATCTCTTACACATTCTGGCTGAGTACCTGAAGGACACCCCAAACCAAGGGACGTTTCTTGACGAGGGTGAGGATGTAGTTTTGTCTCCACAATATCCAGTGCTCTGGGAATTCCTTTCATTCAGCTTCTGAAAGGAGCTAGGTACCAAGATGAGCAAAAAACTACCCATAGGTTAGCCATGGCCTTGGATAAATCCTGGGGTGTAACCTTGACATGGCCTTGCTTGGTTGGCTGGCTACTGGGGCAGTAGCAGTGGAGTTCCATGTGTCATGATTTACTCCCCAGTGCCATAACCAGAGGGATATCCATCACTTTCATCACACCAAGGCTAGTGAACTAGACAAGGAATCAGAAAAAAACACAAAACATTTAAAGAAAAATCAGTGTTTGCTTTCATCTCACTACAGCGGTAGCCTTGTGATTAGTTGTGGCATTCTCCTGATTTCAGACTAATGAGTAAGTTAAACTGTGTTTCATATATAATTTCTGGCATCATGTCAGCTTCTTAAGATCACTTGAAAGGGAGATCAATGGGAAGGATGCCACAGCAGTGCCTAGAAAGTAACTTTACAAGTTTTTCTCTTGTTTTCCCTCTCCTCCAGCCTTTGCGTGCTCCCCCAAGGATCCTGGCCAGCAGAGGAGACACAGCATAGTTAAACTCGAGGCTACTTTCTGAGCAGTGTGAGGTGCTGCAGTTGAGCATATCCTTTATTGGGTGTGCTCAGTCCCTAGCAGCATCTCTGTTGTCCTGTTGCTCTTTGCTTTGCTCTGGTATTTGTGCTTTCAGGTGCTCTATTGCCATTGCAACTTGTGGTTTGTTTTTTTCTTTTTTTTTTCCCCTTCTGCTGTAGCTCTGTTAGCAAAAGAAACCTACCAGCATTTTGTTCATCCCATTTTCCCCCTTCCAGGGCAAATATATGTAAGTAAATCAATCAGTCATTGTCAAGGGAACTCTAATGGTACAGTCCTATGTGGATAATTATTACTTTCCTGTCAGCAAAAGGTTGTAATTTTTTTCCTTTGGGAAAATGCAATAGAGATTTTTATCCTGGCAGGCAAATACTGTACAGATGTTTTTCTCTGGATAATGCAGCTGAAAAGCTCCTTGTAGGATAACCTGACATAAATGCTTCTGTTAGGCTCATTTCTGTGTCACTGAAAGACTGTTGACTCTTTTCCTAGGAGGAAAAAGGCTTTCTATGGTTTCCTCCTAATGGGAAAACATTATTCAAGCACCTGGTTCTGTCAGAAAAATACAAATAAAACCCACTCTTTTTTACCCCCCTTTAAATGCATCAGAATCTTGATTCAGAAAAGCTCTTAAATACATATTTAAATCTGTATTTAGAGGGACAGATTCTTAACTTTCTGCACAGCAGGGATTGCTCACCTAACCAGTTTCTGTAGTGCTGGGAGTACAAGTCATTACTGAGGTGGAAGATTTACTAGATCAGTGGAACAAGTTGCTGCCAAACCCATGGTTTCAGTGACACCAGCAGCACTTCCAGCTGGCTTGGCTGGATGGACATTTTCCTGGAAACAGCTGTCTTGCATTGAATCAAGACCAGGCAAGTTATCCAAGAGAAACAGAGAATCATAGAATCGCTTAGGTTGGAAAAGACCTTAAGGATCATTGAGTCTAGCCATTAATGTAACACTGTCAAGCCCACCACTAAAGGGTGTGTCCAAGCTCCACATCTACATATATTTTAAATACCTCCAGGGATGGTGACTCCACTACTGCCCTGGGCAGCCTCTTCCAATTCTTGACAACCTTTCCATGAAGAATTTTTTTTCTAATATCTGTCTTAAATCTCCTCTGGCACAATTTCAAACTTTTTCTGCCTATCCTCTCACTTGGGGAGAGAGGCCAACCCCTGTCTGGCTACAACCTCCTTTCAGGTGGTTGTAGAGAGTGATGAGCCTTGAGCCTCCTTTTCTCCAGGTTAAACACCCCCAGCTCCCTCAGTCACTCCTTGTCAGACTTGTGCTCCAGACCCTTCCCCAGCTTTGTTGCCCTTCTCTGAACTCACTCCAGCCTCTCTTTGTTGCCTTGAGGGGCCCAAAACTGGACACAGGATTTGAGGTGCCTCAACAATGCTCAGTACAGGGAGATGGTCACCGCCTTGGTCCTGCTGGCCACACTACTGATGGTCCAGGCCAGCCTTTGGCCTTCTTGGCTATCTGGGCATGCTGCTGGCTCCTGCTCAACCGGCTGTTGACCAGCATCCCCAGGTCACCTTCTGGAGTGTCTGTGGTGTGGGAAAATGGAAAGGCAGGTCTTGCTATGTCCTATTTTCTGTCCCCAGCCAGATGGTGCTGAAAATGCCCAGCCCTAAGTCCCCATGCTTAGAAGGGTCTGGAGGAAACTGCAGGTGGCAAGTGTCTGTTTAGTCTGTGGTGCTCCCGTGTAAACAGTGTGGTTTTGAGTGGGGGGCAATTACCCATCCCTTTCTACTCATTAATTACAGCTGACTTAGTTGCCTTGTGTTAGGCACTGGCAGGAGCCAGGCAAAGAAGAGCATGTTGGTCCAGGGCAATGGGCTTATTAATGGTGGCTGCTGTCTCTGACACTTGTTTGTGAGCCTGTTTTTCTCTAAATATGTAGAAATATGTATTAGAAAGTGTGGGGTGTGTGTGGTTGTTTGTTTTTTTTTTTAATTCTTCCAACTTTTTTTTGCCACTAGTGTGGGGAAATGGAAAGACTGCTTTGGGCAGTTCAGATACTTTTTATTCTCAGTTACACAGTGCAAGTGTTTGACATTAAAGAGTAGGCCTTAATTGCTGATATGAATCAACATGTGCTGCGTGATGTGTGTTCAGAAGAGTGCTAGTCAAGAAAATTACTGCTTTTCACCCTCCTAATTACTGCTGCTCTAAGGTCTAGACTGAGGTCTAAGTGCTGTTTCTCAGCTGCTTTGTGTCCAAGACAAAGTAATACAGTTCTGAGAATTAAGAGGAAATGGAAAATGATTTGTATTTCAAACAGGTCTAATTCAGTCTCATTCCCTTCTGTCAGTTTGTCTCCTCCTTGGGAACTACCAGTCCTGCCACACATGCAGGTGGGGTGGCATCTCTGTGCTCCCAAGGGAGCTGAACAGCATCTCTAGGGAGATTGCTGCAAAGCTGGACTCAGCAAACTTGGCATTGTTTTTTTACTGTAGGAAAAATACTTGGGTATGACTGTGAAAACTGCTGTTAAAGTTGCTCTGCTGCAGTCACGTGTCCTGGTGCTCAGCAAAGACAGGGGTTGTCCCAGAGGAGAAAGAATAATGTGACGAAAGTGGACAAATGTTATAGCCAGTGGAGCTCACCTAAGGCAAAAGTAATGAACCCACTGGATGAACAATTTCCTGGAAAACCACTGCATGGATTTAATCACTTAATGAAGATACTTCTCTGCCCTCTCATAATTTGTTTAGTTGTCTCAGAAAGGGGGAGGAAATGATCTTTGAGCAAAACCACGAGCAGAGTGAAGCGTACATAATTAGGCAGAGGGCATTTGGCTGAGCAGAACCAACAGGATTCTTGAGGCTGCTGGGCATGTGCAGTGAAAACAATTACACTCTTGAAAATTAAGTGGAAAAATTATCCTTTAAAGAAGCAACACACTAGGGAGGGGGAGGGAGGTTGATGGTGTCATGTTGCTTTCCTATGAGTACAAGAAAATAAAATCCCCAGAGCTACTAGTGCTGCAGGGACGAAGAGGCTGTTGAAGCAAATGCTTTGGAGGGAGAATACACTGTTAGTTTGAAACATCAGTCTGGCTTTGAGAGTGACCATGGGTAAGGGGAAGTACAAGGACACTTGATGGGCACAGGAAACGGGAACAGGATGGGGGAATTCAAGTTTGTGGACTCTTGCTCTATCCCCAAAACTTTGAATAAGTATAAACTTATTCCAGACCAGTATAAAATTTGCAGACCAGTATAAATTTTGTCTATGAATTCCTGGCAATGTAGCACCTTTACTGGATTAACCTCCACCACCCAGCAATGACATATGGGAGATGGCCTCATTCCCTCCAACTCATTTGCATAGTTATAAATGAGTAAAGCTGAACTTGGAGGAGGGAGAAAAATATCTTATAAATTTCAAGCAAATGGGGAATCCAAAGTAAAATACCTTCTCGAGGTTTAAGTGATTATTCCTTTGATGAGAAGTGTCCGTGTGTCAGAACTAGTTGTTCAGGCAGTAGAAGATATATTTAATGTACAGTTCTGCACTGTGTAGTGTGAAAGAGGCCTGCTGGCCTTACTGTTTTTCCTCTTCTGTTAAGAGAAATATTTGCTTACAGAGCAGGAAGAGCATTCTGTCTGCCCAGCCTGACACTCTGACCACCAAACTGCAGGGTCACATCCCTCTTGGTTGTGTGTGACAGCCCCACTTTTCAGTGCTAGGCTGGCACTTGAAATAAACTTCCTCGAGGTAACTGTAGTTCATAACTTATTTTTAGAAAAGGCTTTCAGTATTCACATATTTCTTTCCAGCAGTAGATGGCAGTAATTTTCTTAGTCCTAATCTGATAAGAGCTCTATGTTAATTACTGTAAAATAATGTATTTCAAAAGGTGAAGGCTTCAGTTGCCCTTTTCAGAAGTCATTATTAACTAAGATATCATCCCTGCTGTCCTCCAGTTAGTTCAGTGCTGGGCAAAGCAGAGACCATTGCCTGAGCTTGCAAATCCTGTGCTTATCCTGAAAAGCCCAGCCAGCACCTGGGATGCTCAGTGCCTCTCAGCCTTTGTGCTGGCAAGGAAGTGTGGAACCAACAGCCAGCCAAGCTGGACCTCCACACTGTCAGCAGTCAGTGGTGCCACCAGGCACCAGCAAGGCATAGAGAAGCCTCCAGTTCCTTTGGAGTTTCACTTTAGGAACAGGAGAGTTGTAGGAAAATGTGGGCCCAAATCCTCACCTTCAGCTGGGAGGAGAAGTGAATAGCTTGGCAAATAGTGAGATACAAAAATGCTATAATGAATTACTAGTTAAACAAAGTCTGAAGAAAAAAGAAAAGAGCAGAAATGATCTGGCTCAGAAATAATCAATCTGTGCATATTGCTCTAAGCTGACTTTCCCCTCTTGTACATGCTGTACATGTATTTCCAGAAGAGGGCCATTAGGAGACTCATTTTAAAATGAAATGTTTGTGATCAGTATAAAGGTTTGTAACAGGAGATAGAAAGTGTGAGAAATGGATTGAGCAACATGAATCTGAACTGTAATGGCTTCTGTTATGTGAGCTTAGAATAATGATGTTGAAATTAGGGAAGCTTCATCAACTTTGAATGAATAACTGATCTCCAGTGGACAGAGAGAAAACTGATTTTAATGATTGTTTTAAGCTAACATTTGGTGAAATAAATGTTTAATGCATTTGTTCTGAACTAGAATTAGCTGCAGTGCTGTGTCTTATTCATGGCTCAAACACTGCTTCTATTCAGCTGTTTCTTTATCCTTTCTTTCTTCTAAAGTCTACAGTAAGCTGAGATTTTTAAAGTTTATGATCCATATTGAAATGTTTGATAAATATACCCCCTACTACTTCTTTTCATGGTGTATCTGGTGGATTTGCCTTTGTCATAGGTAATGCAAGTGCAAGGCCAGGAATCAGACAAATTTATAATGGGCTAATTGTGTTAAAACCATATTAAGCTCTGTTCATCCTGAAACATTGCAGGAGCCTGCAGCTTAGCAGTCACCTGTGTTCCACTTATCATTTTGTGTTAGATCCCACCTGCTATTACACAATTAAAAATATGCCTGTGGTATATTACAGGCCATATGAAGGAGACTGACCTGCCCAAAATTAGAAAAATAATTAGAACGGGATGCACAGGGGGGAAGGGAAGGCTCCTTGAATAACCTGGCCATCGTTGCCATTGAAATCTTTGTGGACAGCTGACCCATCTAGCAAGAAATATAAAACCTTTTCCTTAATCATCAAAGAAGATTGGGTGTAAGTTGTGAGCTTGTGGGAACTGGTGAAAATGTTCTAGCCAGCATCTTAGTTAAGTGACTAGTTTTAATACTATGCCTTTAATTGAAGACAAATAGTCAAGCTCTTACTACTGTCCTTTAATGTGTCAAGGACCACCTCCATCACTGTTTCTGCTCTTTTACTCTGGCTGCTTTTATGTTTCCTTAAGTGTACTCTAAGGAAGAGAGTGCTCATGGGACTGCTGCTTGTTCAGGGGGTAGTTGTGTGTCTGCTTTGAAGAGCTAGCACCTTTTGACCTTGCCCTGTTTCCCCTGCTGAAAAGGTCAGTACACAGTGAGCAGAGCTGTTGTAGAGTCACCTTTATGCCTATATAGCAAACATTCTGCCTTTCCTGTAGTACTGGGGCCACTTCACAGCAAACTGTCTCCATCAGAGAAATGCAGGTAAACAAATGTGCCTATCCCCTTCCAGGAGAAGGCTCTTGTCTCCAGTTTAGAGCAGGGAGGTGAACAGGAGGCAGCCCCATGACACAGGCTAAAGGGGCTTGTTTAGAAGGAGGTGGCTGAGAGGATGCAGAGCAGCAACCGTCTGCCAGGTGAGAGGAGAGGGATGAGCTCGGGCACTGAAATGGCTTGTCCTGGCACTTGTACACAGCTGGTTGTGAGGATCAGGTTGTTGTATCCAAGTCACTTAAGTGCTTTGATTTTTATAATTGAGATTCAGATCTTATATTTATCTGCTTGATGTGTCTGAAAAAAGAACATTGCAGACGACATTATTTTACATCCTCCCATCTCTCCCTGATGACCTTGCCAATGTAAGAACTTTAATTTTCAGGGAATAGGCCATTTAATACCTAATACATTCTCCCCAGGGCCTGGATTGTAGTGATTTTGGTTAGTGAAATGCTTCATTCTTTTGAAGTGGTGGCTACATGTCAATGTGGGGTCTGTGTTTGTCTTCTCCAGGACTGCTCAGCAGGTTGCTCCCTGGAGTACTGAGCTTTTCTACTGCTCCCTACTGCCAGCAGTGAAGTTCTCTGGTACATGTGGCTTATTCTTTGACCACATTGCAGATGCTGTGAAGGGTTTGTTTGTAGCTTTGTGGTAAATGTTGCACAGGGATCTGTGACGGCAGGGGCCAGTTCCCTTTGTAGAGGATACGATGTAAGTGCTCTCATTATCAAACATGTACCACACGCTCACTGAGCACAGGCTGCCTCTGCTGGGAAGTCAAAAGGCAAAGAGTTTGCATTAGACAAGCAAACTTGCAATATGAATTCTCCCTCTCCAAAATCCCTGTATCCCTCATGATGCAATGCTTTGGGCAAGGACTGTCATGTACTACATGGCTGTGTAGCTTATCACAATAGGACTCTGGCTCAGCTGATGCCTCTAGATACCAGCATGAAATAAATATTAATAACATGGCAGCCTCCTTGCTTACTATATTCCTGTTTCCAGCCTTCTTACTGATCATTTGCAGCTGGAGAAAGAGATGCAAAATCATCTTCTTTCAAATAAGGCTAGAGCTGAAAGTGAAAGGGGGCAAAAAGGGCAGCTGAAATAATTACAGACATAAGGGGACTTTGATTTGAGACAGTATCAGGCAAGACAAAAATCCACTTAATTCTCAGAGCAGACTAATAAACAAGAGTGTGATGGGAGGATGCAAAATAATGAATGGCACAGAGAGGGTCAGCAGGGTTATTCCTCAGTGTGTTTGCAGTATACTAAAGGGATGCCCAATGAAACTGAAAGGTAACAAGCTTGAAGTAGATAAATAAGTTACTTTGATATGATGCAAAACTTAGCCTGTAAATCTCAATTCCACAAGATGCTGTGTAGTTATGAGATACACTTAAATACAAAACTGGTACGGATTTTACATGTCACGCTGATTAGATCTATTCAGTTAATTTAAAAACAATTTAAGTTTTCTCTGGAATTCAGAGGTGGCTGTGTTAGAGAAACAGGCAACTTCCTTCAAAAATCTTACAAAACATGAAGACTATACAAAAAAACCCCTTTAGCTTTCAGAATTATGTCTTTCCCTTATTCCTGCTAAGAGGTGTTAACCAGGGTAAAGGCAGATGAGGCTTGTTGAACCATGTGCTCTGAAATGACTGTGCAGGCTCAGAAGTACTGAATTCACAGTTATTTTTTATACTGTCCTTCGAATCAGCTAGCTTGAGAAAGCAAGGTCCCTGTTTTGTTCTGATACAGCAAGTGTTTTTCTCTTTTTATCACAGGAGATTGTGCCTGTCTAGACCTTATTCCTAAATCATCTTTCTGGGGGTTAGAAATCTCTTTGTGCTGGGCATCAGAACCATTACCATATCTGATGAATTTTTCCCTGGAGTGTTTGGTACTACATTATTTTTAGTCACACAACAACTTTGTGCTGAGAAGATGCAAAGAAGATGCAAATAATGACCCAGAGATACTCACTGTAAAACAGCAGTTTAATTAACTTCATGCCATTAATACAATTAAACCTGAGGTGATGATCACTGATCACTGCAGGAATGCCTGGGCACTTGATAAGGTAAAAAGTTGATTTTCTCAGAAAGGTTTTAGATGGATGCAATAAAAGAGAATCCTTTCTGTTGCTGGAGATTTTGGATGCAGCCACTGAAACCCATGTTTAAAACCAGTAAAGAAACTGGTCCTTCAGTTTATTTTGAGTGAGGAACTCTAACTGCAATACTAGTGAAATGCTTACTCCTAAAGATATTTCAGAGCTAAATGTTGGTCAGTGAGATGCCTTCAGTCCCATTGAGACCTTTGAACTGAAAGCTTTTTTTCTTATTTTTTTAAGGGAGATATACTCCCACAAGTGCTTAGGAAAATAAAAGAACCAGATGAAGAAGAGGAAGGTAAAATGCCAAGTGTCTCAACCAATCCTGCTCAGTATCAGACACAGGCATCTATTGAATAGAGAAGGCAACAGAAATAACTTTGGTGTTTGTTTTGCAATCAGCTTGTTTACACAAGGGAGCAGGAGGGGAGTTTAGTGTGCTGGCATTATTGGCCATTTTAATTTTCAAATGCAACTGAAAAATGGATTTTGAAAATCAGTCTCACATTCTTACTAAGTACAAATTAAGTAATTCAAAAGACTTGAGTTTGCACCTAATTATTAAAATGACTGAATTGGAAACCACCTTTTACTACCCATGAGTCATGTCACCCAAAAACGCCATCCCACAGGGTATTCATCTAATCCATCTGGTAGTGCAAATAGTGGAGGGACTCAAAATAACAAGAAAATTGTTTACCTTTCTGAATAGGATATGGAATGACTTTCTTGTCTCTTTACAGCAGCTCAAACATTTATACAAACTTGTTAAGCTGCTTAGAGAGAGGATTGTTTGTCCAGGTAATGCCTCTTCCACTAGGTTAAGCTGCAAGTAAAGCAGTTGCTTGACTTCATGAAATTTGGGGGATTCTTGAAAAATTGCCTCTGGGAGAAATTTAAATAAATTAATGGAGAGCTTCTGCTTTTCTTCCTTTTCCATCTTTATTTTAAATAAGCTATTCCCTCTCTATGCAGATGCGTCTGTGCAATACTCATGAGGAAGTAATTTAATTATGCAAAGCTGCACCAGGTAAATGTTATTTACAGATGGCTGAAAAATTTTGTATTACACTTATTTGCCAAGAAAAACCTCCCTCATTTCACAGTTGGTAGAGGAGTGTTTTTGTCATCATCAAGGTAAGCCACAGATTGTACACTCCTGTCTGCATCTTTTTATCCATTTTGACTGTTATCTTTCTTTGTGTTTTTAAATGGTAACCCTGCAGGCACTGTGCACATAATTGAAGTAAACAATCTGCTTGTTTATCTCTGTTTTCCATTAATTAGATATGTGCAATCTAAATTTTCTACTGCAAAACATGAGGTGACATGCTAAGGGACCAAATCCGCTTTTCCTCACCAGGCTGAGCTGCCAGTGTTGAAGATGTTCCCAGAGCGGGGGCACAGCAGTGTTTGTAGCCATCTCAGCTGGGCTGGCCAGTGAGCAGAGGGTGAACAATTTGCACTGGAAAAGACTGGAGGAGTCACCCAAGAGGCTCTACCCTTGGCAGCCTTTGTGAGGGGGTGAGTCTTTGTGTACCTTGGGTTTGCTGCAGACTGGACATGCACGTCCACAGGACACTGTGAACCTGCAGTGCTGTCCCTGGGCACAGTGAGATGAGGTTCCAGGAGCCTGAGCCTGGCTCACAGCAGCAGCCCTGATCGGTTTTCTCTAGCCAGATTTCTTGCTTGCTACTTTGTTCACTGCTGCCCCAGTGGCTGAAAACTTCACTTTTATAAACAACCAAAGTGCAACCCCTCACCTGAATAGTTACTTCTGACCCATGGTGGCACAGATAAGACCCAAAGGTACCATTTGCTAAAGCATCTTGGTGTTCTCAGAGACAATTATATTCAGAAATGGCTCAGCTCTGCAGTAGTCATATATTCAAAATGACCTAGTGATCAGCTGTCAGGTTCAGCCAAGAATTGAAGAACTTGCCAAGAGTGAAATTCCAGGGAAGGAATTAAAGAGATTTTCATGTAGCAGGCAAAACCAAACTGTTTTCAGTCTGCCTGCAAATGCCCAGCAATGAGAGGAGGGAATAGCCTTGACTCTGGCTGTGTGGCAGGTACGTGGAAAATTCCATAAAGGAATGGGTCAGTAAAAATTAAACTCTGATGCAAATCCTGAGGCAATCATTAAGGAAATCTCTGAAACTAGAAGAAATTTAGTGCTGGTTTTTGAGGTTCTTCTGATACTTTGGTTCACATCCACAATGGACAAAGTTCAGCATGTGCCTACATGTTTTATGAGCTCAGGACATGCTGCTTTTTACTACAAGGGATAAATAAATAAGTGGTTGTTTGAAGCTAATGGCCTCTTTTGCCTGTATATATATATGCCATAATTCCATTGCAATCTTGTAACAGCCTCCTTGATGTCAGACTGGCCTTGTATATACATTAAAGAGCTATTAGGTACTAGCTCTCTGCCCAGCCCACTCTCTTTCCCTTTTGCCTCGCCTCTGTTGCTTCAAATCATTTTTCTTTGCTTGCTTGTTTGCCTGCAGTGATGGGTGTGTGCCCTTTTCCTCCCTGGGAATCTGGCAGTAAATCACTCTTTCAAATTCCCCCCCCTCCCCGCTTTCTACATTCTGGAGCAGCTGCTCTGATTAGTTTGAAACAGAATAAAAGACCTATAAATGGGGAGAATCCTGAAGGTAAGTACTTTAGTGGGGACTTAATGTCAAGGTGCAGTACATGTAGTAGCTTTTACGGGGACCATTTAAAAACAGTTACATGCTGTATATTTTAAAGGCAGGACATAAATCAGATATTTGAATACCCTTGAATGCTGATTTTAGCTCTGTAATTTTTATTTTTAAGAAACCTTGATTTGAGAACTTTTTGAGGACATCATATATTGCATTCATCACCCTTAGTGGATTACTTCTGCTCCCTGAGCTGCACCACATCTGTGGGGACAATAAGGCAGAGGAAATAATGACAAGTTCTGTCAGAGGAGCATTGGAAAAGTCACTCCTGTAAATTTGAGAGTTGCTTAGGAATTGTTTTCACTTTTCACTGTAGAAAGTGTTATTTCTAACAATTTTTTTTCCTGGTTCTGATTACTCCGGGGAGGATGTGATTCAGTGATCTCTGATCCCTGCAGAGACCATGATACAGTCTGAATCCTTCTCTCAGGAATGGGAAATGACAGTGACCTCCAGGGTACCCTCAATAGGAAAAGCATTGCCATTCTGAAGTACTGAGTCCAGGGATTTAACACATGAATTTAGGAAGAACTTGAAATGCACTTCAGAAAACTGTCAATCAATTATCTGTAGCTTTCAAGTCAGACTGGTGCTCTTAAATGCATTGCTGAAGTAGTTTTTAAACTGAGTCTTCCTCACAGCATCTCTGGTCAAATCATCGTACTTTCTATGACACTTCTCCCACTCCTCTTCCCCTCTCCCCCCAGACTCACTCTCTCTATTTCCCTTCGTGTTTGCAGAGTTCAGTGTTTGACCCTCCAAAGAAGTGGTGTAGGGTGTTTTCCATGAGGGCTTTTAATGAAGAACCTCTTTAAGGCTCTCTAAGTATGCTGACCACCAGAATCCTCCCCAAAAAGTATGATTTTCACTAACTTTTACACCTAATCTGCTTCCACCCTCTGCTCTCATGGTCATGAGAGATGTTGACCAAGTTTTCTCCAATGTGTGCTCCACTTTTCCCTTGTTTTTATCATGTCTCATCCCACCACCTTTTCACACTGTTGTTTGACTCTTCATGCTGTTCCCTAGCTCAGGAAACAGCTCTGTTTCCCAGCTCCCGCCCTTTTCTTTGGTTTTGGGATGTGTCCCCCTCTCAGAAGGTTTTGGACTGTAGGGTTTATGCTGCAAGAAGTGTTTCTTCGGATCTTATGAAGGGCTTGAAGTAAATGCTGTGATTCTTCTACTTGGGTTAAGTCTGCCTCTTCTGTGCCCACTCCAAAGCTGTGGAGCTTAAATTCCAAGACAACTGACATGTCTGTTCTGCTTGGGCAACTGGTACTATACATTGATTTCCAAATAGGGATTTCTTTATTTTGGAAGTACAAGAGGTGCCCCTGGCCTTAGGCAATGGAAGCTGCACACTGGAGGTTTGGAGGCTGGAGAGCATGAGCAGTATGTGTCTATATGGAGATGTCTATGCCCTTGTCTTCCACCTGTTTTCTGACAAGGAATATTAGTACTCAAAATATAAATTAAACAAGTAGTTTCAGCATACATGTTCTGTTTCCTTTAAGACAGGGTATAACTCTAATGTGCTTAATATTTCTAAATACTGGCATTTTTACATAGGTAAGAAAATGTCAACTCTGAAATACATCGTACAGCTTCTTACAGAAAGCCAAGCCAATTTTAGAATATTACTGAGTTATCATAAGCCAAAAGCACTGGCAATCAAAGTTGGTTTTGAAACCATTAACGTTTTTTTTTCTCTTTGACAACACTCATTGCTTTTGAGGAAATGAACTCACTAACAGCTTGGAGGGCAGGACTGGCTCAGACATAGTCAAAAAATCCCTAACACCACTGTTTAGTTTTTGAGTCTGAAATTGAATTATATCCCTTTATTTCCATAAATGTTTCTCTTCACTAATGTACTGGGAAGGGAATTCAGTACCTTCAAATGTGTGGACAACAGAGGATGACAAAGCCTGAAAATAAATGTCCTGAAAAGTGTTTATTACAAGGCATTAGAACAGGTAAAGCTGGAAAAAGTATTATATCATATCTTGGCTTTATTGATTGCTGTCAATATGTTCGACTCCTTTTTAAAAAAAAAAATCGCATTTATAGGATGTGCTCACTGATGCTTAAAGGGACCTTGAAGCATTGACATCAGAACTGAATTACTGATGTGACAAATTGGAGGACCACTTGAACAGGTCATGCTGGAGCAGCTTGCCAGGCGAGAGGGTGCTGTGCAGGTGTGTAAGTGCAGAGTACCTTTTTCTTGCCAAATGTATTTCATGTATGTACACCTCAGAAAAACAAAGGGGTGATTTCTCTGCCAAATACTACGTTGCATAAAAGCTAGAGGATCTTCATGCCTATGTTTGCCTTGGAGGTGAAGCAGGGCTTGAGAAAGGGTCCTGGCACATGATCCTCTTTGCTGTGCCTCTGACCTCGGAGGGATGTGCTCAGAGGAGCCAAGCCAGACTCCTGCAGCTCCCCTCTCCAGTCCTGCCCACCTGGAGCTTGGCATGAGCTACCTCAGCCGGGAGCTGTGCTGCTGTGGCTCCACACCACAGGTCATTTAACAGGCTTGGCTCCTCCAACACTCCCTGGCAGCCCTGGCAGTGGCTGCAGCAGAGCCAGTGAGGACCCTTGTGCCGGCGTAAGTGGGAGCAGTGAAATTCTCCTTTTCTGTATGGTAGGCCAGCCCAGTGCTTCTGCTTGAGCTGAAGCCCAGTTATCCTTTTGGAAAGCAGAAGAATCAGACTCAAGAATTTAACCTTGAACTTTACATTTTAGTAATGATGCTGGTCAACTTAAAAAAGAGACACCTGTTCAGAGCATGGTCCAGGTTTGTGGGTTTAATACACGATTTGTCTATCTGTGAATAAGGATATGAAACAACACTTAGAGGTGATCATTGTTATTTTTACTACATTTCTCCCCTGCAGTGAAACTCCATTTTGTTTTCATCTGAAAAAAGATTTTTCCTTTTGTCAGCTGACCTGGAAAATTCATTATTCAGCTAAATATAAGCTACCCTAAATACGTGTAGCTTCTGTCCAGAAAAGTAATTTGTGCTTTTTTGCTATCAGTCTAGAGTTTCAGACCATTTGTTGGAGCCTTCCCTTTATAGTTATGATTTGCTCTGTTCTATGGCCTCAATTATGATGATCTGAGCAGGACAGAATTGCAAAATAGGCCAATTTTTACAGCTAGATTTAAAATTTCTATTGTTTGCCACAGAAGCAGCAGTAAAAAAATGGAGAGGGGAAAGAAATTTGTGATAGAAAAACTTGGAAGATCAATGTTGGTGTTTGTTGTTTTCTAGGTTTTATTTCCTTTTACTTTTTAAACTAGGTTTTTCAAACCATCCACTTGTAGAAATTTGCATTTTATGAGGACAAAGTTACAAAATGTGGTGAGATCGTTTTAGGTAACTTACCTCTTTTTCCACAGCTTGTGGCATCTAAAATCAACCATGCTTGTCATCTTCTAGTAATTTCCCATCATTGAAGTTAAAATATAAGCCAAGTTTGCACCAAATGAGCTGTTCCAAGATGAGTTTGCCAAACTCTGTATTGCAGTGGGATTTCTGCAGTTATGATTAGATACTGTCAAACAAAAATTATCTCTGGAATACAAGTGAAGCCAACATTGATTAGCTTCTCTAAATCCCACAAGAGGTTAGGAGAAGCACAACTAGTTCTTCATCATTTGTCTCAGTGTCTCTGCCAACCACAGTTGTGTTGGTAGATACAGAACAATTGAAAGGGGATGAAGGGAGGAGGAACAAGGGGCTGATGGAGGACTTTTCTACTACTAGGAACTTATTTTTTTAGGATATTGTTGATGCTCACCAGGGGTCTCAGAACTGTTAGATGGATGGTGTAGCTGCATCTCATCCAGAGGAGAGAAATCATCAGAACAAGAGTTTGTGTGTGCTAATTATTTTTATTTCTCCCCACCTGCCTGGCTTTTTTTTTAGCTGATTATTTGTGCTCCCACCAAAAAGTGAAATAAACAGGCAAAGGCAGTATTTGTCTTAGTCTCATCTGAGAAATTTCCAGTGGAAAATGAAACATATTTCCACTGTCTATTCGTGGATTTTATATTTCTACTTCACAAACTATTCTGCATATGAAAAAGAGCTCTACATTTTAGGAGTTTCCCTAACAAGCTTCACAGCTGTTTGCTGGATTAGGCAAAGTCAGGATTTGTGTCTGATTTTAATTAATTCCAAACAGTTCTTCCATTTCTGGTGTTGGCCAGTCAAGAGAAACAGGTAAATAGTCAATATGTTGTATCTTTTCACTCTTTTACAAAAGTATGCCTAGTGCATGAAGATGTTACCTCTGCTGTAAAACTGTCGTGTTATTCTTTGGGGAAGGAAATTCTTATTTTCTAATCCATATACCTATGCAGAGCAGTCACTCTTTTTGTACTCTGTACGTGCAAAATGCTTAATAATTTTATCTTCTGCTTTCAGCCATAAAAGTGAGAAAGTTACCCTATTCCAAACTTAACTACTTGCATATGTTGTTGGTATCAAATAAGATTACTGCTTGGAAGACAGTGCATTTATCTTTCACTTGAAATAACCCAGGAGAATGTCAAATGCAAAAAGATTTTTGAAATCTTGGCATTTACTGCTGCTTTATACTCTGTGTGTGCAACTTCAGTCAACAGCAGTGACATTATTGTGCAAGTCCCTTCAGCTGAAGGGAATTGGCACTCTATTAAAAATCTCTCTTTGCAGAACTCAACTGGAAATATGTTACTATGCAGCTCTGTGTTTGTCCCCTGAAAAGTGGTGATCAGGATCATGTCTGCTACCAGCCAGACAGGATTCTCTCCTTGTCACTTTATTCTTTCCTGTACCTAATCCTTTATCCAGTGTTATCTGGCCGTCGATGTCCTCCTCATTCCTCTCACAACAGGCACTCTTGGCTTTGGCTTTTATCCTGTGTAAAGCCTGCCCTGCCAAGTCTCTCTGTGATGAGCTCCTTCCATGCTCTGCTATTGCAGCATCAGCATCTCACATCCTCATGGATCAGCTTCTGCCTCTGTCTGCTTCACTGATGTGGGTGCTGCTGGCAGAGCAGCCTGTGGGAAGCCCGGGAACATGGACAGTGGGACATGGAGTGGCTGGAGATGGTGGATGCAGAATGGGAGTGGGTGATGTTCATTGTCATTGTCATTTTCACCTGGGCTGAGGGAGGCTGGATGCTTGCACCAGCCTGCACTGGGCTTATCTATCAGCTTTGCAGCTTTTCAGCTTTGTCGAAATTAATTGCTGGGAAGGGCTGATGGTGATTTTAGAGATGGACTTAGCTGTCAGCCTTATTTCCTCTTGCTTATGGTGGTCATCACAGGGCCTCTTCTGAGCAGGAGCATGCACACACATACATGCATAGTTTCTATATGTGGCCATATTTTGCAAAGATCAGACCTGAATCTGTGTTGATAAATACAAAAAACTAGACATAAAGTCAATAAATGTGACTTTACACAGCTGTAAATTCTCATCCTGTAACTTTCCCATTCAGGCAAGAAAGATGTGAGAATCATGTAGATTCAGAAGCAGAGGTCCATGGGAAGACTGAGGGTCTCCTGATCCTAGCATGGATGGTGGCCCCTTCTGGAAGTAGCTGTGTTAGTGGTAGAGTTCATCAGGGCAATTTATGTCCCCTCCAAACTACCTTATTCCTGCTGAAAGCTGATTACTTTGTACCTCAACTTTGCCAAGCAAGTTGCTCACGTGGAAGCTCTTTGATTTTTCCTTTTTGAAGTCAAAACAAACCTTTCTTATTTGATTGAAGTGGGACAGAGTGCAAGGCACTTGGGCAGCAGATCCGTCTGTCTTTGGGAGATGAGAAAAGAGCATCTGAAAGAGCAGCTTGTGTTAGTGGCTGTCAGAAAAGGATGTTTGGCTACAATCTAATTGTAAAGGATATGGGTGAGCCTACACATAGATCGATTAAAATTGATTAAGAAGGTGTATGTGGGGACTGTCCCAAAGCTAACTGACAGTAGAAAACAATCTTTTTCACTGAATTCTCTGGCATTGGGTTAAAACCCTAGAATTCTCTGTCATGAAATGGTTTGGTTAGCAGAAATAATGGAGAGATTTGACAAATCAAGGATTGGAGAACTAAATGCGATTTGAGGTGGTGCATTTGGTTCCTGGCTCTTCATAGACATACTGTGTGTCATGGCCCTAGTTCACTGGTCTCTTTGGACATCCTTTCCTAGTAAGTACAGATATGACAGTGGGAATAATTTTTCTCTCTCCTATATTTTTCAGGATCAAGTGCATTATTCTGTTTTCTCTGTGTGGGTCTACAACACACAGTGCATCTAGGAAGTCTTAGCTGGGATCCCTGCCCAGCTCTGCCACACATTAAAAAAAAATAACAAAAAGGAGGTCAGAAACAAAGGCCAAAGCAGGTCTCATTACTTCTTTAGTGGTACATCAGAAACGAGCCCAAGGCTTGGTGCATGGCAGGCTGTTCCTACAATTCCTCTGAAGGTTGATCTCTTCTGCTCTGTATTAAACTCCATGAATACCACATTCCTCTTTTCATTCCTACTGAGACTACTGACAGCTGTATAGCATACCACTCTTGTCTGTGAAATGGATTATTTTCCACAATGACTGAGATGAGATCAGAATAAAGGAAACAAAGCTGGTTTTAAAAGAAAAAAACATCAGTCAGTGTCCTATTCCCCTTCTTTTTAATGAATAATGGATAAATTCATATAGTGAGCCTAATAATTAACATTTTTTGACTTATTATTAAGTGCTGAAGAATGTCTAATGATACCATATTATATATTCATTTTAAGTTCAAGTATAATTCCAAGGTATCATTAAATGCAGCTTCTCCTAACTGTATATTTCAGAGTCAATGGGATGTTTTATTTTTAGGCTTTAAATCTTTTAATTCAGCTAAAAAATGACTTCAGTAAGTGACTTGACAAATAATTTTAAAAATAGCACTTTTACACTGTAATCATGCCAGGAGAAATGAAAGAGTAGCCCAAGTGTCAGAGGGTATAAATTGCAGCAAAGGTATTAGCATCTTGGTGGAGAAGTCTATGTCACTTGGAGAAGCAAGGTCTCCTGGCAACATATTTTCCCTTTCTAATTAGTTAGAAAAATTATACAGGCAGTAAAAATGAGCAAGTTTATTGATTTTTTTGTCACATTCCTCCTTTACAATAGTTCTGCTTCTTTACTGTATGCAAGAATACTTTGAGTTTGCTTGAGTCCTCTCCATGGCTGGGGCTGGGAAAAGTTGCTGCATTTGGTTGCTCTTGGCCTTGCCTTGCAGAGCAACACGGCCGTACGCTGTTCATCCCTGGCACCTCCTCAAGTGGCTTTAAAGGATGGTTATACTCAGAGAAATGCTTAAAAATACTGCTACTTTAGTTGTCCCTGTATCATATCTATTTCAAATTTGCTTTATCTATAGGTAACAAGACACTTTCTAATTGTCAGCCCTGTGTGTGTGACAAAGTCCTGAAAGCAGAGCTGAGTATTTACTTGGCTTAACATCAGTAATTGCAAAGATGCTGACACTGATGTGTAGCTGGGGTGGACTGTGTGTGACTGAGCAGGATCTGGCTCTTCTCAGCTGCCCTGGCTTGTGAGGAGGATGCTGAGAGGACAAGAACTTTTCTGGTGAGAGTCTCACAAGGGAGGGTGTTTTACTGTGTCTGGCTCCTGTTTAGGTATAACCATCCCACGGCTGCAGTGCTCGGTGTTTGCAGCCTCACAAGTGTCGCGTGCAGGAGTGACGATTGCATGGCCTGTGACACAGTCCCTGTCAGTCCCAGCAGTGGCACCGTCAAGTCGTGCTGCTTACGTGAGCCTGAAGTGCACTTACAGGAATTTGGCTCGTGCTTTTTCTGCCTGTATCGCAGTTGCGTGACAAAATTGGATCTGCCTGTGAATCTGAGCAAAATGCAGAAGTAGATTCTGCATGGAGCTATTCAAAGCTATTTAAAAGCGAATAAAAAGCGGCACAGGGACACTAAAAATGACACGACCATGCTGGGGAAAGCATGGATGTGCCATGTTAGAAGCAGAGTGAATGAAGAGAAACTTAGCCTGGTCCCGTTCAACGCTAGATGGTTAAATTGATGCTGATGATGGTGTGAAAATGTGCAGCGAGTTTGCAAGCTCCTTCTCCCCGCGCAGTGCTGATGCTATAACCTCGGGGGCGCGTTGCACCGCTCTCCACCGCCCAGAAACTGATGCGAGTGATTCGGGCAGCCCCAGTGCTGCGCAGCGCTGCCCGGGGAAGAGGCGGAGGGGCCGCGGGTGCTGCTGTCGGAGGGGGATGTTTGTGTTCGCTGCCACCCTCGGGAGCCGCGGCGTGCGCTGGCACCGCGCGCTGCCCCCAGCGCTGGAGGTTCAACGCCGCCCATTCCCATACCAGCCTTGCCCCATCCCCTTGGAAGGCACCGATGACTCCGCAGCCTTTTGGGGGCGCTCCCTCCGTCCCCTTCTTGGGCCATTTGTTCTGCCGCGATCGGGGCTCCCTTCGCGAGTCCCTTCTGGGACGGACAGCGGCGGGGCCTTACGGGGCAGCGGGGGCTCGTCTCCTGTGCGAGCTGTGCTGTGCCGCGCGCGGGGGCAGCGGGGCCGCGCGGGGGCAGCGGGGCCGGGGTGCGGCGGCGCGGCGGGGCCGCCAGGGGGCGCTGGGGCTCGCGCAGCGCGGGGCGTGCGGGCGCACCTGCCGCGTGCGGGGCCGGCGCGGGGGCAGCGCTCCCGGTCCCGGGTCCGCTCCAGGGGCGGCAGCGCCCGCACCGCCTCCCGCACACGCGCCGCCCCCGCCGGGCACCTCCGGCCGCAAGCTCCCGCTGCCTGCGCGGCCGGGGGACGCCCGGCATGGAGAGCTAGAGGGGAGCCGCTGGGGAGGTGAGCCCTGCGCGCGGCGCTTCTCGCGGCAGCTCCCTTTTTTTAAATTAAAACAAAACAAAATAATCTTCTCTCAAAGAAAGAAAAGTTCGGGTGTAAGGAGTCCCCCTCGGTGCCGCCGCCGCGCGCGGGACGGGGCTGAGGTGCGGCTGCCGCCGCGTCCCTCCCGCAGCTGCGGGGCGGGCGGAGGGAGCCGCGGGTCCCGTTCGTGCCGGGGCGCTCCCGAGGGGCTCCGGGCAGGGACTCCCCGCAACTGCGGCTCCGTCCCGTGCCCCTGTGGCAGCTCCTCCCGCGGCCCCGCCGGTCTCGGAGCGGCTGCCCCGGGGCCGTGGCCAGAGCCGTCCGTGCTGCCGCGGCCGCTCTCCGCATCGAGCCCGGCGGCTCTGCAAGCGCCGGGACACGAAGAACGGTCTGGGTTAGTACCGAGGGTCTCTAACTCAGCGCCGCGAGGGTGCGTGGGGCTTCCCGGGAAAAGTGTTACTGCCGGAGATTTAAAATAAAAACACGGGGGCAGTTGCCTTTTGGGATGTTGCAGCACCGTGGAGCGTGTTGAAGAGGTGTCAGTTCTTCGGAGGATTTGCTGCTCTGAGGTACCGCGGTGGGTCTGGAACGTTGGGACTTGAAACCTCTCGCTGCCTCCGAAAGTTCCGTGGCAAATAAGGCTGCTCTGGTTTCCTTCGGAGTCTGATGGAAAGCTGCTAAAGGGCACCGAACCTCTCTGAAACGATTGATTCAGCGTCTGTTTTCAAAGACCCTGTCCCTGGGCTGCTGTCTCTGTCAGGATTTGAAGAATCAAAAGTTTCTGATAGAAAATGCTGTAAGCTGCGGTTTCTCAAAGTTATAGTAGGAACTGTGTGCTTTGGGCAATTTCTGCTCCTTTGAGGTTAACAGCCAAACTTAGGTTTGTACTGTGAGGAAAAAACCCATCCTGGTAGGAACCAGCACTTTGTTGTGCTCCTTGGCAGTGTTTATATTTGCTTGGGTTTTGTCTTCATTATTTAAAAAAGAAAATCTAATTTTTACTGTGTGTGTTTGTAGTTTTTAGGTGTTGCTATATTACTATCAGAGTGCAGGTAGTTTTGAGGTTTTTCAGCATATTGTTAGAGGTGGATGTAAGGCAGGGAAAGGCAGTAGGGAAGGGCTGTTTCAGGGTGTTTCGATGCTGTGTGAGTGTGCTTGCATTCCCACCTGAGAGAGTCACTTGCCCTAAACGCTTGGAAAGGGAAAATTTCTCATCGGGGTAAAACTGCGTGGCTGCCTGGCAGTCTGTGATATCTCTAAGAGCAGGTGACTGCCTGCGCTGCTTCTGGATAGTGCATGGGAAGGGACTTCCCTCCAGGGGCAGGAGTAGGCTAGCCTTGAGGAGGAGGACATGGTGTCTGAAAAGCTTTGCTTGTGCCAAGACCCGAGGCAGGAGGTAAGTCTGGGGAGGAAGCTGTTTGACAGCGAGTCAAGCTCTTGCTTTGCAATAGAGTGACTGCAGAGGAGACAATGGAACATGCTGGATTTTGGGCTCCCTAAGCCAGCGGGGTGTAATGCATGTGCAGCAAACATGAGAAGTGAAGAGTTCTGGCAGTTCACCAAGGCACAGGCAGTGCTCTTCAGGATTTGGCGAGTCTGTGGTTAAGCAGGGGTTGTAACTGGTGATATGCAGGATGGCTTTCTGAGAAGTAACTGAGGATTGTATCCTTCTGAGGATGTTTCTCTGGGCACAGGAGACCTCTTGCATTGGGAGGACAGGGGCATGGTCTGACCTCCCTGCAGAGTGCTTGTGTTGCTAAGCAGCAGCTTACACCTCCTGCATGCTCCAGATCGAAGTCTGCGAGGGGAGACCTTCCTCTAGTGAACTAAAGCTTTCCAGCTGGTGACCAAGGGTGTTGGAAAGCATACATCCTGGGTGTGTGGGTGTGTGTGTGCTTCTGGCCTGCACCTGGGTACCAGGCAGGGGTGGTCAGCTGGAAATGGTTAGCTAACTGAGAGCAAGACTTCCTTATACTCATCTCCTGCCTGGGCTGCAGGTGAGCACAGGAGAGAGAAAGAGATGAACTTTTGGTTGCTCCATTTGTAAGATTTGGGAGTTCTCTGAAGACCACTCTTTTATGTTCACAGTACCTAGGAGCTCATAGGAGGTTTGTCTTCAAATTGTTTGGTGATTGATGCTTTAGCAGTAAAATGGGTGGGGAGGGAAAAGGGAAGATTTGCTTGCAGGAGAGGTAAGGAAGAAGGCCAGGTGTGCCACATTAACACACTTAGCCAGCTTGAGTCAATTTTAGTGAATGCCACACAGTTGCTGGACCCTCTGTGCATTTGTCGCATCAGGCAGTGTTGTCTGAACTGCTCTGTATCTTGCAGAGCAGAGCAATGGAAAACCTTTTAATCTTCAGAGCTGCCAGTCTGGTGGCTGCACTTTGAAGCAGTGCAGTAGCCGAAGCTGTTGGAAGCCAATGTGGAGGGACTGACCGCCCTCCAAACAGAAGTCAGATCACAGAAGAGCCCGTGAGTGTATGGAGGGATTCATAGGCTGGTGGGGTGAAGGTGAGCTCAGCAGAAAGGCTGTTCTTGTGGCACAGATCACTTCTGATCAGGCAGGGTTTGGTAGTGTGGGAGAGGGAGGAGAAGGGTTTGGTGGAGCCTGGATGCCTGGGCCTCAGAAGAAGCTGGAGTTTGCAGCTTTAAGTCCAGGTGAGGCTGCAGAGGAGTGTGGAAGCGGAGGCAGGTAGGAGCGTGCTTGCTGGGCTCAGGAACTCATGGGTTTTGTGCCTTGGCACTGTAAACTTGAGCCATGGAGGGTTTGGAGTGTGTGTGTCTGGAGGCAGCTGCTGGCAGCAGTGACATGCAGAGGTAATGGAGAGCTGGTGTATGGACCAGCATTTGTGTGAGAAGAGATGCAGACTGGCTGCTGGAGAGCAAGGAGTAGGGACAATATGTGAGGCCCAGACCCCTTAGGATGCTCTGTCAGTTTGGAGATGGCAGGAGCATCCAGGTGCTTAGGCTGGGTTGTGTCTGTAAGGGGATTTGGGTTGTTTGCATAGGCAGAGTAATTTTTACCCTAACTATGCTCAGCTGTTTCCTGGGAGAGAAGGGTACACATTACAGTAATCAGATAAAGCTACAGAGAACACTGTCTATTATGTGGCATTTGGAAGGGAGAGGCTGTTCAAAATATCCTATGTCCTGGGTTGTGATGCCCTTGGGGGACCAGAGGTAGAAGAAAAGTTGCAAGTAGCATGTGCAGCCAGTCAGCCCTGCTGGCTGTAGGCTGGCTGAGCTGGGAAGCTGACAGGGGTGGCTGCACCTGTGCAGCTGAGGAAAAGGGCTGAGAATTTGTACTCGCCATAAGTACAAATAAAGTATTTATAATGTGTGGACTTTTCTTGCTCTCCAAAACATTCAGGCTCTGAATAATCTCTCACTTCAAACTAAAGCTCAAGTTGAAAATATCAAGGATGCTAAATTGTGAACAACTATTAAACAGCCTTTAAGGTCTGTATGGGAAACCACATCTGCTCTTCATTTCTATGCCTTCCTCAAATAATGTGAGTCTGAGCTATTTATCAGGAGGTCTTTTGTGCAGGAAAGGGAAGCAAATGTTTAAAGTGTATCACAAAATAAAGAGGCACTTTAAGGGGCAATTTGGTTTTCGGGTTGTCCAACTAAACATAAATCCTTCTTTAAAGAGCCTTGAAAAAAAGACAGAAGAGAACTTGACCTTGCTGAAAACAAGAAGGATCTTTTTGCTAGCCTTGATGTTTAGGGTTTCCTCTGGTGTCTGGTACTAGATCCAGGTAAACCTTCCTGAAACTGGTAGAGGACTGAGGGATGCATTGTGTACAGTGACAAAACTGGTGAGAGAGAGACTGTGTTAGAAACTTCTGCAGGGGTTTTAGCTTATCCTTTCCACTCCAAAAGCACTATGGAGAGTTCCTTCCATCCCTCTTCTCGCTGTTCTTTGTACCAGTTAAATTAACAAGGATGTCTGTTTGACAGAGGAATTTTGGGGCACATAAAATGTATTTTACTTTTTGCCTGAATCAGAGCAAAACCCCATTGTTTTCAAGATTTCCCTAAAATATGTGGAAGTAGTATTCTATAGGTAGTTTTTCATGATTCTTAATTTCTTTGAGGGGTGTAGGGTTTGTTTGTTTACTTGCTTGCTTGCTTAAATTCTTATTTTCATTCAGACAAAAATGGCAATGCATATATGTAAAGGCCAGTCTCTAGTTATGTAAGGGGAAAAAATCCCTGTCAAGAATATGTTTATCACTTTAAGGTACTGAGATGGTGCTGAGTTCAGTGAAAGCAACTTGCCTCTGCTGACAGCAAAGTGCCCTGTCTGGCTTCTCTGCAACTGTATTTTCTGAGTGGAAAACTGGAGAAGAGTGTTTTATGAGAAGTGTAACAGCTGGTATGTCATCTTTTTCTTTTAATTCTATCTTCTTTGAACATCATGTGTGTGTTAGGGAAGCATGTGGCCACAAATGAGATCAAGGAATGAATTTCTGAGCACATCTCATGCAGAGCTGTGCTCTCTTGGAGCTTGTTTTGTTAACATGCAGGAGTGAATGTAGACCAGATTTGCCATGAATAGTGCAAATATTGTTATTGTGTTAATATTGCAGAGGTATGACCGTATATAGGAGCAGCTATAATGTCAATACAGCTAACAGTTATAGCTGTAGTCCATCTTCTATGTGGTCCCAGAAAGATAACTGTTTTAAGATGCTGTAAAAGCAGTTTCTCTATAAAAGCAGGGAACATTTCAGCATGCAGATGGCAGCCCAGTCTAAAATCTAGTTCTGTTTGTACTGAGCACCTCCGTAATGAGCCTTGAGGAACACAAGGGGAATGAGAGAAGCATTGGGGGGGGGGGAGGGATATCCTGTCTTTAGGGATTGAGACCTCTTTTTGAACTATCTCCATTTTTAATGGCTTTCCTGTAAAAGCTGCTCTGGGAGCAAGGTTGGTATGAGTATGAAAGAAGCAAAGCATCTAATCTTTTGGCTTAATAATGCTCCTGCGTAGGCAGCTGTGAATTGGGCAGACTTCCTTATTGATATAAGAGCAGTGAGTGAAATTTGTGTGGGTGAAAATGGTCTTTTCTCATCTCTTTTAATCTGAAACGTCTTCTCCTTTTGTAGTTGAGGCTCTGTAGAGAGGACCTGTGATCACTGGCAAGGCTGTCTAAAGCACTCAGGAGAAAAGGGCCATGACCTGAGCAGTGGTGTTTGTTCTGGGTGTCAGTGACTAAAGAGCTGCAGTCAGGTGAAGCCATGGGTTTTCTGGAATTTGCAGGGTTTATCAGCAACTCTGAAGTCTAAGAGTTCTCATCAGCAACCTTTTTTTTCCCTTACCCAGAGCTCTGAAAAGGAGGATTCAGTCTTTTTTTCCTGAGCTTCTCCACAGCCCAGGGTGGGCTGGCTGGGCTGAGTCTGAGAGAGTAGCCCCTGAGTTTACCTTGTCCCAGAAGAAGTTTGCCTTTGTGGGACAGTGCCCAGCAGCCTTCTCAGCTTTGGGAAGCATATGTGGGCATTCGTGGCCAGGGCTCCTCTTTTGCCTTGGCTGACTCTGATTACTGCTGCAGCTTGGGAACTGTCTTGCTGTAACTCTGTCCATTCTAGGACTTCAGCTGACTTAAGATGATTCTTAAAATTGTTCCTCATTTCACAGCACAAGTGTACATGTTTAGCTTTCCAAGTGTAGACTATCTTCATGTTTTCTTCTCTCCTTCAGATGGCATTTCTGTAATCTTTTAAGTACTTCTGCAAAGTGGTAAGAGGCTAAGCCCCACTCTATAAACCTAAACTCTCTCGGTTTGACAGTCTTTACATTTTCTATGATACTTCATGTTGCCTGAAGTACTGTATTGATTAAACCACAATCTGCAGAAGTAAATATATGTAGAATATTAATAGCTTCTACTCTAGGGGGAAAAAAGGCTGTAAATTAATTGATCCATTATGTTGACCTCATAAACCACGAGGGCTTGCAGTACAGCTGTAATCCTCCTCCCACAACATGTATTTCACTTTGAATGCCTATAAAAGGACTGGACTACTCAAATTTAAAAGCTATGATACTGGACAAGCACATCTATCTGTCCTGGGATGCATAGTGAGAATATTGCAATGCTGGGGCTGGAACAATAGTTCTCTGTAGAATTCAGGGTAGTGCTGAATCAGTGCATCACTGGTGGTGCAGCTGGGCATGAGGCTTTAAAAACAATAATTAACTTTCACACTGCTTTCTGCATTCTTGTTCTTCCTTACAACTGCTTTCTGCATTTCCAAGTGCAGGAGTTGCTGCAATAAGGGACAAGTACAACTGATGGATTTAAAATCCAATTTGAAGATATAATGAACTTGAATTCCGTGTGAGTGCGTTGCTTAGGGAATCGAGGTCAGTGTGTGGTGTGAGCTGATGGAACTCAATCTACTAATCAGTGCTGAGTAGTCCTGGTTCTTCTGGTTCATGACTCTGTTAAGATGGGCTGCTCATGTTTTTGTTGAATTTTCTTAGTAGAGATTTAGATGAGTGCATGTGTTGTATGCTCATCAGCTTTGTTAGTGTTTTGATTCTATAGATATCAGAATCTTTATCTGTATTTGGAATATTTCAGAGAATTTTTCCATTTCCTGCTCTTCATTTTTTTGGCCATAAATAAGCACTACTTTAGGCAGCTATTGGATCAGAAAGTTCTTGATGGTGGAGAAGGTTCTTGTGTCAGTGGTTGTGGGGTTTTCTGTACAGGGCAAGTCAACAGTTTGCTCATAGTGTTCAGTCTGATTGCCACTCTAACACAGCTAAAATTACTTTGACCCTTTGTAGCCAGACTTATTAATGAGGGAAGTTATGGGTATTTTCCTTCTATGCTTGGCAGAGAAGCCCATTTTTTGTTTCTGTGTTACACTGCAGGATGCTTTTTGAAACTTAATACGCTGCTCTTGGTATCTTTTATGGTTGGCATTTGGAAGATATTTTAACCTTTTGGTAGAAGCGTTACAATCTTTCAAGCAAAACCTTAGTGTTAACACTTAAGAGGTGATGCTGTTTGTTTCTTCTGAAATAACTGACAAGATTCCGAGTTTATTCCCTTGGCATGCCAAAAGATCTGTGAGTTTTACAGTTTTTATCTTTTCTTTTGCACCCAAACATTCAGCCTTTAGAGGAATCATTACAGATCAGTATTGCAACCTTGTCAGGTGCTCTCTGTATTTGGTTGTGGTTCCCTTTGCTTCCACTGGACAAGACCTTGTTTTTATCTTGTATTGCTGTCATGCAGCTGATACACTGCTGAGCCAGTAATAATCCCAGATACATTAGATATAGTCTCATTGTTGTTGTTTACTTTCATTTTGCACAACACAAGCACTGTCAGGTACCTTTTCCACTTCCTTCATTTTTTAATGTCTCTTAAAATTTCAGCTGATCAAGGAGAATGAGCCAGATGCGAGTTTAGCTAAGGACCTGAGCCCAACAGAGGCTTAAAATCAGTGAGACAAATGCTGAATGCACACTGCCTTGTAGAATTAATGCATTGTGTATTTAGACAACTTAAGTGGCTGGTTATTATGGTGAAGATGCACAATGAATTAGGCAAAATTCTTTGATGCTCATTGAGCAGCAGAGCGAGGAATACTGCATGACCCATATCAAGTAGAGCTGAAGATGCATTATTTGAGCTAATGTGTATCTCTGATATCAAATTATTTTTTGTTTGTCTTTGAGATATCAACAAAAAGGAACTAGTGCCCATTGTGGATTGCTTCTTGCCAACATATTATATAGACTGGAAATCTTTTAGTAATAAACAGCTCAGTGTGGTGTGTTGGCAAAAAAGAAGACCTGAGAGAGAGTTCATATTAAAATTTAAAGCCTTAAAAAGTGGAATGGGGAAATGGTATGAAAAGAAATGAGCAGTGGTCACTATCTAGCATACTGTAAAGACAATGAAAGAATTACTGTTGCTATTTCATATTTGTGGGTAGGATGAAAATGGTAATTTATTTCTGTGAGATTTCTGAGCAACAAAACCTGACAATGGGCAATCACTAAAGGGGTGGGCTACTGTTTTTGGTGAGTGCCTTCTGCATCGCAGCTTCTGTGGAGAAACCAGAACCTACAGAGCCTCATGGTGTGTCAGCAAATCTCAGCCTGTGCACAGACGTGTGCCTGAGTGCACATATGCACCACTTTTCTTGTTTTCTTTTAAAAAGGAACACTGCATAAACAAAGCTCATGGTAGAAATTAGAGCAAAGCTAAATTATATTTAACGCGTGAGCTCGGGAATCTCAGTGCTGGGTTTGGTGCAGAATATTAACGCTCTGGTTTCCTTCTTGTTTCTAAGTGCTTTCTTCTAACCTTGTCCCTTGAAATTCTTTGGAGTCCCAGAAGCTACAAAGCTGCAGTGGGTGTTGGAAGACAGCAGGTAATACATAGAGAAAATGGGACACAGTTTCCCAATCCCTGTTTTCTGAGGACTCTTAAGTTTATCAACAGAGGTGAAGGGCATTAGGCAGGATATGGGAGTCAGGGTGGTTTCTGTTATAAGAACAGAATTTGTGCTGCGTTGCAGCCTGGTCCCCTTGTAGTTGTTGGGTGCTTATGGTTTGCTGGGACAGCTGCCTGAAGTCTGTGATCTGTAGCATCAAGCAGAATGAGGAGGAATGAGGTGGCCTCATTGGCAGTGGAATGAAGAATTAAGTTGTCACACCTTGCTTCTCCTACACTTCTCCCTCTGATGGCAGCAAGCTCCCTTAGCTTACCTGGATACAAATGCAACCTGGCAGGTCACAACAAGGCCTGGATTTAGTGGTTCTTTTGGCCTTCTTAACACGCACTTCATTCTGTGTCTCCCCTACCTTCTCTCAGTGATTTTGGGCAAGTTGACTGTAAGTGGTATTTCTACATCCTTATCAATGAGATGTCTTCTTCACTCTTCTGAGAATGGTACTGAACTTGGTTCCCATCTTGTGAGGTGTGTGCAATAGAGTACTATGGTTTTTTTACAGCTGTGAACCCCTACTCACAGCTGCTTGGAGTTTGCAGTCAGAGTGAGTGGCTCCTCAGGGAAATGCTGCTCAGTGCCCGTGAGGGAAAAGTTTGTCAAATGACAGAATCAGTCCCTGCCTTGTCATTATAGAGAAATGATGTTGAATATTAACTGGTTTATCCCATCTCATATTTCATCAAGCAAGCACAGTTTTGTTCATGTTCTTCATCAGATCATACACATTCCCCAGCACAGTTATTTGCAGAAGCCTAGCACAGGGCTATCTTGAGTCTCTAGGCCATCCCACTGCCTCATAGATGAGCAAATGGCCCTGAGGAGGGAGTTGTGAGACTGGTCCTGTTGGGAGATGTGATGGGAGTCTTGACACACTCTGCCCCAGAAATCTCCTCCTGAGCAAATTTAGGAACTTTGTCCTGGACACATACAATCTTCCCTCTTCTGGCTGTGAGACATTCTTCTGGGGGAAATAAAACTTTTATTGTACCACTTGTTCTTTGTTAACTTGCATGTTTACAAATAGTCATCTCTGACAGGCAGCAGGTTGTACAGCCTGGTTGTCTATGGCTGCCTGCTGTCTCAGAACAGTAACCAGCTGACCCACTGGTCACACAGGGGTGACTGATCCCACCTTCTGGTGGAATGTCTAGCATGATGAAGGTGACACCTCAGAGACTGATGTGTATTTTCATGCCAGCTTTAGTAGAGTTGTGTCAGATGTGACAAGCTGGGGCTCTGAACTTGATTAGACGTGTCTGGGTAGTGCTGTAGTTTCTTGCCCTTTTCCTGCTCAATTTTTCTGATTTTTGGAGGTACAGAGACTGACTGTCTTGATGAGGCCAGGGCTTCAAAAAACAAGACTCCTATCAATGCTGACAGAACCAAGAATTTTCCCCTCTGCCTGGCATTGATATTAGTTGGCAGAACTTTCTTTGAATTTTTAAATGTATTTAATGCAGCATAGCTTGTTTGGGGTGGAGATGGACAGACCCATATGAAAAAGGACCTAGGAGTTCCATAGTTCAGCTATAATAACTGAAGGGAGGAAAGTGGAGAAAGTAATTTGCAAAGCTACACTTGAAAATCATCCTAGCATAACATCATCATTACAATTATCTGTCAAAAGATTTAGTTCAATTACTTTTCTAAGCTCTCTTGTCAGGATGGCCTTGCCTGTTTCAGGATTTTGTTACTCCAAGGAGAGGTTAAGGAAGAGTGAATGCTAATTCTGTCATTAACCACTGTCAGACAGCCTTCAGTGCATATTATTCCTTGAAAATGCCTTAGCATCGTTACTCTGAGGAATCAATAGGCATAAAGTGCCCATGGGAACATAGAATTGGGGGAGGAAAAAAGATCCACTGCCTGTTTATTGCTTGCAGTACAGTAAGGTGAGAGGAAGAGAACTTCAGTTCTAGGTGGTAATTTTGAAATAATGGAATAGCAACATAATTCCTGTCATGTAAAATATTATACATGGTTCCTTACATTTTCTTTGCACCACAGTAAGCTGGTAGTAAAATTACAAGGGAAGAGTATTTGATGTAATAAACTCAAATTAAACTGAGTAAGCTTTTGTGAACTGCAGGACATTGCACCCTCTTGCTTCTCTATTGTGCAGGGCAGGGGGTCTGGGCTGGTCCCAAAGGTGAGGGCTTGGGACCTCTGAGTGGGCTGGGCAGGCAGATGTGGTACAGTGTTTAAGGAATGATTCTGTTTCATTGGCTTAGTTTTGACTACTAATGCAGTAGTTTTGTGCATTTCTGTTTAAATGAAACTGCTCTAGAATGTTTGCTGAATCTTTTGGGACAAGTAATAATTTCAGATGACTGCCCTCTTTATGTGAGAATAAGGGTCCTGATCTAAAGTCTGTATCTGTTACGGAGATGAATTCCTGGAGCCTAAATATATCAAGCCACTTCAAGGCCTGTGACTTCAAGCTAAGCATATATTTGAGGACTCCAGTTTATAATTAAGCATCTCTCTCTCTTTGAGAGAGAGTGTGAGAGAGGTGGGCTTTGCGGAGTTCAGATTCATTCTATCTGTGTTTAAATGCAGAGAAGGAGCCTCAGTTTGCTCTTGCTATTTTATTTTGAATGGCCTCATACTTGTAAATAAAAACAGAATTAGTTCTGGTAGTTATATAAGATTAAAATACAATTCTAAACTAGATTTTTCCTTTTGATTTATTTTTTTATGTATATAATATAAAGTGAATAGTAAAGTTCACAGGAGAGACTAATTTTGTCTTTTAAATGAGACTCCTGAGACCTACATTCATTGATTTCTGAATTTTGTTCACCTTTTTTTACCTCACTTTATAGGAGAAATTTCTGGAATAGCATTAATTAATTTTGGGAGCTTTTACAAGGTCACCAGTAGGAAAAAAAGGTTGCTAAGAGAAACTGCATGAATAACCTACTCTGTATCTTTTCCTGAACAATATGAATTTTTTTCTTTATGTGGCTTGTTTGTATAAGAGAAAGCTAATAATGACCATCAGGGTCTCCCCCTTAAATAACATACAGAAATCTGCCAGATTAGACCTATACTATTTCAAATAAACTGTTACGTCTTGTGGTGTTGGTTTTTTTTTGAGAGCAAAATTGTATTTTTGCGATTCCATTTAATGAAAGAAACAACCCTTCTGTGTGATAGAGGTAAAGTGTTCATACACAGCTACATTGTACCATGATGTTTTCCTGCCTCTGCATAACCATAAAGCCAAAATTCATTAGATTAAGCCCTGTAATGGTTCTTTGAGAAATGTTTGACTGTAGCTCCTGCTTTGTTGTAGTGAAGAGCTGTGATTCAGACTTACTACTATGTTTGCATTTCAGCTGTCACAGAAAGTGAAAGATGAAGCCTCTTGTTCTCTTGGTTCTTGTGATCTGTACTGTAGTCAGCATGAATTTGAAGCTCGTGTCAAAGAGAAATTCTGGTAAGTCACAGAAAATTATTTTTACTTTTGGATCTGGACCTAGTGCTAATGCAATGAAGCATTTTTAGATGGCTGCTTTTTGTTTTGCATATATAATGCTTGTGCTCTTCTGCCAAAAAAAAAAAAAAGAAAAAAGGCATAACCAGTATGGTTTGCTTACCAGATATTTACAGGATGAATTTTCTCACTATAATGTTCTGTTAAGTGTGACTTTAAGCTATTTCAAAGTGTCCTTATGTTTCCTTTTGCTAACCAAAAAAAAAAAAAAGGAAAAGGAAAACGGAAAGGTTGATCTGTCTGAAATCCCACAAAGGTAATAATGACTTTGGCATTGTTTTAACATCCAATCTTTTACTCATGCTAAGGGCTTTTCTTACTCATGGATGTGGTTTGTGGTGACTTTTAAGTCTGGATTATTTTTTGTATGTTGGAAGGTTATTTTCCAAAAAGTCATGGAGACCATGAGTGTTATCATATATAATGTCAACTGGGAAGAACTTTCCTGAGTAGATAATCTTTGATTTATTCTGGCAGTGGAAGGCAGTAGGAGTAGGTTTATGTTTACATCTGCTTTTGAAACCTACCTAATAGTAACAGAACACTTCAAAGGAGCATTCGAGTATCTTCTTCTAGGGCAGACAGTTCATCTGGGTAATGGTTCACCAGTACTTGAGCCTGAAGTCACTTCCTAGTCGATGCAGCTCTGCCCCCTCAAAGGGAGTGACTTCATCAGAGTGTTTAACTCTCTCAAGTAAGCTGTGAGTTTAGAAGGACTTGGGGCAGACAAGTAGGTTCCCTGCAGTGTTGCATGGTGGTGTTGATCTGCTGCAGCCTGGTGTGTGTGGGCAGGTAACTGATGCTGGGTAAATGCTTTTAAATGTACTTTTAAACTTGCATGTTATCTTGTTTTTCTGCACTATTTGGGTGCTATACTTACATGTGTGAGGGCTTCCATTGATCTTCAGCCAACACTCAGCACTGCAGGTACAAACAGAAATTACTGACTTCAGTTGGTGTGGCCAGTTTTAAGTTTAATTTCTACGTTTCTTGGGAACAGAGGAGAAAACTTATTTGTCCATCTGTTGTAAAGAATTAGATGTCACGCCCCAAGCTAAGTGTTACTCTGGGAATTGCCGGTTGCTGGGCCGAATTCTGGAAAGTGTAAAGGTTGCTAAACTGAACTAATCTATGGCTTTTTGTTGTGGTTTTTGTGTCCAGAGCCCTGTTTGCTCTGTAAGAGCAGTCATGGATATTGGGGTTTGACTGTGGTGGAACTTGGTCTAAACTCTGCTAAGGGTGTTCTCATTTTTCAAGCCTGCTGTCACTGTCCTGGATGGGAACCCTCTGTGACATCCATAATCAATACAACTGAACAATCTTTTTTCACTGATGCCAGGCAAGAACACCTGGCTTCAAGGAAGGCCCTTTACAATTTCTTTATCAGAAGTACACGTGTAGAACTGACATGCTGGTGGTTATACTATCATTCAGCTGGTACTTTACCTTTAATTACATATTTATTTAAAACCCTACTTGACTGCCTCTTGCTAAATATAGCCCACCAGTGAATAGACGGTTCTTTTCCTTTGATTGTGTTGGTATATGTTGAGAATAAGATCAAGGGGAAAAAAAAGCACGTAAAGTAAAATAATAGTTTCTCTGCAAGTACATAATCATGTAGTTGGCTTTCACCTTCAATACTCATTCTGATTGCTGCATGGAGCAAACTATTGATTTCTTTTTTTGCTTTTTCCACCACACTGTGTGTGAAATAATTTTCTGTTTCAGTGATATCAGCACTTGGAGCAAAATTGATAATTTGACTCCTTTTCTGAAAGGTCTTTAGATAGGAAGGACTACTGTTTGATTGCTTAGGGCTTCCCTAAATGTTATATGTTGTGAGGAGACAAATTCTCCAGAGGCTTCTGAACTTGAACTGTTTGTATTGCTTAGTGGAAGATCTGGGATAGTGGATGGTCGCAGCCAGCAAATGCACGAAGAAACAATGACACCGTATTGCCCCATAGGGTGACAGTAGCTGTAACATGCTGGTGCTGTAGTTCAGGCTCTTTTTATTTTTCACTAGTGTCTTGATGAAGGAGAATGGAAAGAGGAAATTAATGTAATGATTATTTGTGGGCAGCTGCACTGCAGTGTAAACAGCAGGATGTCTGAAAGCAGGACGACTGTTTTAGCTGTGTATTAGAGCTGAGGTGGGGGGAGTGGATGAAATGCCCAAATGATGCCCTGTGGACAGGATATCTGTAGCAGTGTTCTGGATGGATGTTGTAATCTTGGGTCTTGCTGGCTGTTGGTATAGGCATGTCTACCCTGGTGAGCATCCTCTAAAGGGGAAGGGAAATTGTGCAGACAGTTACGTAGAGCAGTGTGAAGCAGTGCATGGAAGGTGCTGACACTGATGATAAAGACAGATTTGGGCTACTAGGACAATAAACCAGCCAAATTGGGGTATTGGTGTCTTTGCTGACTTATGCAGACTGACATTTTTCTAAGCAATGTGTAGAATTATTGCATGAATGGCCAGAATTGTGATTAGTGTCAAGTACAAGAGCAATTATGAAGCTGACTGGCACGTGGGTAGTATCGCGTAATAGAATATATCTTGTTTAAGAGGCAGGACGAATCTAAAGAGAGCTGAGTTGAAGAGGATTGGGGTGGAACAATGAGAATGTAAGGTGTTGTCTTCAGATGATGCAAAGGCATCACTAAAACTGAGGCAGTCAAAAGGAGGGCAGAATGTCCAGAAGGGCATTATCAGTGAAACTGAAGTTGTCTTAAAGTAAACAGATTTGGCTAGGAAGGCATCTTCAGAGACTGGTGTCAAAGCACTCCTTCAGAGTCAAGGAATGGAAACCCAAAGGGAGAAAGTTGAGCATGAGAACTCTAGACAGCAAGTGCAGACAGTACACAGGGGCTGGACAAGAGGAAGGAGTCATTAAAGAGAGGTTAGGGGTGGAGCATCTAAGATGCTGATCAGAAGGTGGTGAAATGGTGCTTCAGTTGCAAGTGTAGAATTACAGTTTGCTGAAGAAACAGTCCTCACAGAAGGGAAGAGAAAAACAGAACTGAAAGATTTGCCTCATGTCTTTGTCCTTTGTTGTAGATTCAGGTGTCCATATTTCTCATTTGGAGAAGGCAAACAGGAATGCACGTGAGGGCTGCAGATAGCTTTGAGAGTACCCTGAAACACTGCAAAAATGACAGAGAAACTTATAGCAATACAAATTTGTTTGGGCTGCTTCTCACTTGAGATGTGGTGCCAAAATAATTAAAATGGGTGAGCTAATTTAATTATGCTAGTCAGATTGTTCTTTACAGGCAGCAACTTCCAGATGCTCCAGAAGAAATCTGTCCTATCTACAGAGTAATAATTGCTGTTGGTGGTGGGAACACAACAGTCTGTGTGCATGTACTGTTGACTTAAGTTTCACAGGCATTTCTTAATATTAAGAAGCATTTTTGCAAACTGCAGGCCATCCTTTTTGCCTGCTTTAAGAAGTAAAACTGAACAAACAGCTAATGCAAGGACTGCAGCCTTAGCAATATGCTAGGAGCGGTAGTTTGGAGGTGGAGGTTATACCAATACATTGAGGATGTAGGAGCTGCCAGTTTCCCAGCTGGCAGGTGATTTCCTTTTAATCGGATTAAGTTACTTCGTTTCCCAAGGCCTTTGTATATAGTGCTTTGAATAATCATAGCAGGAAATATAAAACCAATTAAAAAATCGTTGCATTTTTTAAGCAGAAGATTTTTCAGATTATAGATTCTATTTGACTTACTAGACATAATTCCATTAGTGAATAATTGATGCCATTTATTGCTGCTGTATTTATTTGCTGAGCTGAAATACCCTGTCTCAGCATGCTAGAGCTCCGGAGGGCATGCCAACCTTGTGTGGAGGAGCATGGGCAGACATTCCCAAGGTTTCTGCCAGGCTGCTGGCTGCAAGGCACATAGTAGTCTTTCTGCAGGTTAGCACGGCTTAATTGGCTCAGGCCTGGCATGGGAATGTCCTCCAAGGCACAGAGTCATGTCCCCTGGTCTGTAGAATGTCAGATGGATGTGCTGTGGGATTCCTCCCTTCCCTTCTCCTGTTCATCTTGGGACCATCCAAAAGGCAGTCATATGCCAGAAGAGCAAGTGTGTCTCTGATCCCCCAGCCACCCTGTCACTCTCCACCTGCATCCGACTCTGTCACTGTTGGGGTGTGTGTGTGGGGGGGCTTGACTTGGCATTGTGTGTTGCTGCATATGGGCATAGCGAATTGTCTTAAATTCTCACATTCATATTGCAGTCGTTGGGTTGTATTGCTTTAAACACATTCATTTAAAACCTATTGGCCTGGTATTTTATGCCTTTTAAATGTCATGCAGCAACTTACTGTGATCTGCTGTAGATGTTTCAGGAGACCTTCACTTTCCTACTATTCGTCACTGCTCTAGCCTAGGATTTCCATCTGCTCCCTTCTATGAAGCTCAGTCATCCTGTGTTGTTGCCTGATCTCTTTGGCCATGAAAACTGTGGCATATGTCGAAGTGGAGATGTTTGTACTTCAGAGGTGACTCCTAGATTTGTGCACAGAGTGGGATATCCTGGGTGAGCCTAACTTCCTAAGTCTGCTGCTGAGTGGGCTCCAGAGGATGTGCAGGATGAATGCTCACACTTCCCATTTACTTTAGTTTGCAGGTGCATCTGCCTGAAGAGCTGACTTCTGGCCCTGATGTAAAAGGCATGGCTGTGAGCCCTCCCATTTCTGAAATATGAGTGATGCAAAAGAGGCTTTTGACTTTTACTTCTTGCAAATAATGTGCAGAGGGAGGAGATGAGAGCTTGGCAACACTAATCAGAGTCCACTGATCTCTTACTTTCCCCAGGAGAAGCTGAGTTATTCACAGCTCCAGCAAACAAAGTCACAATCACTGTTGTTCTAAGCTGTCATCAGTGCAGGAAAGTAGAGCCTCTCCTGCATATGGTTTGTCTGCTCGTGGGTTCACGGCTGCTCTCCATCTGTTCCATTTGGATCAGCGGGAAGTGAGGAGCCAGGCTCCTGTGCTCAGTCAGGTCTCGGGGGGCTACCAGCAAGGCAGCTGTGAAGCTCTTGTAGTCGTGCACCTCACTGCAGGAGTCTCAGCCTTAGTTTTTTCTCCTCTAGACAGAAAGCAGCATTGCAGCTGGACAGACCTATTTGGAAGACAGCTGGCAGCATTTATACATTCTGTTTGCAGGAGGAAGGGAGATGCACAAAGAATCTCTGCTAGAGGTTTGGGGTTTTTCTAGTGACCTCAACCTGACAGGGTTTAAATATTGAATTTATTTAAACACTCAAATTTTTTAGCTATTGCACATGTTTAAAATGAATTCATGTATAATTCAGACAATTAAAATATTGAGCTGATACTTAAATATTAAAGCTAGACTCCTTCCCAAAAGGGAAACCATAGCTATATTTGAATAAAATGAATGAACACAATTAAATTGTTTCAAACTGCAGTAAATCATAAAGGTAAGATCTTCAGGGGATAGAGAGAAATAAAGCACAAAAAAAATGTAATTTCCTCAGTTACAAATCTATAATCTTCCACTTCTGCATTGGGCACCCTGTCAGCTGTTTGGATATCTGTTCTGCATTTAGCTGCAGCATGTACAAGTTTATTAATAATATCTGAACCTCTGGTGTACATACCATCATGACCGAGAAATCTTCCAGCTCTATGCTTTTAACTGGATAATACATATTTTCCTCTCCAAAATGGGGTTTTTAAATTAAAAAAAACCCACCCCAGTGTATCAAGATGACTATGCTTTGTTTTCTTTAAGATCCTAATTAGAAATTTTAAGAAAGATCTTCATTTCAGTGTTTCTAGCATGTTCCTTTTGAGAATGAGAGTCCTAGGTTCGTGTCCTTACTTTGAAACTGAATATCCTGAGAGACAAGGAAAGTTGTTCTGGCATGTTTTGTTTTTCATCTTGTTCATGAAAATATTTTTGGAAGGTTTGTCTTACATAATGTTCAAATGAAAGTATAAATAATACAGCTGCAGACTTACCCAAAACAGTCTCCAAGCTCAGCATGTTGGCTTGTCCTAGAGATGAATATCTGCTTGGTTTGGGACATCTGTTGGTGATGCAGAGGCTTGGAGGTAACTCGGGTATATGGACCTATAGGAGCTATAAGAAATCTGTGATGAAATGGCTTCACTTTGGGTCACCTCCAGACCAAGAACAGCTCCGAAGTGTACTTGAGTTTTTGTAACCTGAATACATGTTAAGGCAGGTGTTACACACTGCTGTATATATTTGAAGGAATGCAAGTAAGGCTTTTTAGATTGAGCTAGACATGAATATTAATGCACATTCTGATACCTATGTCCACTGAATTTAAAGAACTTTTTCTTCTCTACTTTCAGAACCTTGCTTGTGTTTTGAAGTGCATTTCAGCTTTGAGTTACTAGTCTCTGTGACACATTGTATCAGAAACTTTTTTACTTCTTTAGTACTTGTTTTGCCTTGACTGTAGCTGTTACAGTTAAATTGTGAGATAGGAGATGTTGGGATCACTATGGGAAATAGGGAGAGAACAGAGAACAAAAGTATATTTTTGCATTTAAGGGTTTTTTTTTTCTCTTGAAGTTTTTGAGGAAGTTGTTTTTACAGAAACATCATATTTTTGCCTTTCAGAGGGTGCAGAGCTAAGTATTTCAAGTTGTTAACCTGTGAAGGAAGGAAGGAATTGTGTTTTACGCCCTGGATATATGTACAAATGTTAGTATATAGACCTGTGTGAGATTGTTGTGTGCTGTCGTAACTCACTAAAGTAGAAATGATTGTCCATCTATTGGTTAAAAGTAAAATTGATCTGAGCTGCAGTGTCACCTCTCGAGGTACATTTATCACTTTATTAATCTCTAACCCTTTCAAATCCAATTGCTCCTTTCCTATAAGGAGCATGATTAGTACTTATAACACATACTGATACAAAATGTACAGTGCTCTGCGGCTGAAGACAGAGACTTAGATTCAAGTTAAGCTTCTGACCTGAGCACTTTGCTTTTCCAAAACGTGGTAACCAGGTTTGCTGTGCACACCAGCCTCTGCCATCAGTTCCTCGTTGCTTGCTCTCCCTGTGTAGTTCCTTATTCAGGCAGGAATGGAGGCAACATGAGGATATTTCTGTTAGCTTGACTTGTTTTAAAACTCCTTCACCTGTGGGATTCACAGAACTGTAGCTCTATTGTGCTGCATGTGACCTGTGGAAACTTACTCCTTCCTAGTTACTCTTTTTGTTTGAGGAAAAAGGTATTTTGACCCTTGAGTGTAAGACAGGTGCAGTTAGTTTGCATCTTTAAGGGATCAACATTGTTTTGAAAAGGTCTCTATTGAGATTTCTGCATCATTATTCCAGATGGGAAACTAAATAGTAATTGAATAAGTAGCAGATTGTATGATCCAGGCAGCTGTAAGCATTGCTCAGTGGTTTTTCATAAAGAAACTGGAGGCAATGGGCAGTGCCTGACAAGAGCTTTTGTACCTGCCATCTCATTCCTGTGGGTGTAATGAAGTGGGAGGAATAGGAACCTGCATCAGTCCCTGACTGCTAACCTGCCCTGTCAGCCCCTCTGGGACACAAAGCATCAGGGAAAGTGGTACCTGTCAGGGCAAGCCCCTGAGGCATTCAGCTCCCTCTTCAGTGAACAGGCCTGAAACAGGGCAAAAGGGAGTGTCTGAAGCTCCAAATTACTTTCTGATGTTTAAAGTATAATATTATTTATCTCACTCTTGTATGTGTCTGTGGGACATACTGCTCTTTAGGCCTTCAGCATCCATATGTATGGTTCAAATGTTTGTTAGGATTGTGTAGTAGTAACATGGTGGTTGTATTACTTTTTGGACTTTGTTTTCTAATTGTACTTTGTTACCTGAGTAAGGCTTTTTAAGTCTCAGGAGACTATTTGGTGTTTTTAGTAATCTTCTACCATGGTATTTCATACAAGTGCTTTTTGTCTCTAATATTTGCATCAGTTATTTCCATTTTACAGATGGCAGAAAATCATCCAGAGATAAAACAATGTTAAACTTGCCCAGCCCACTGAAGGTGATGTGAAGAATAACACGTAAATAAAATGTTTCACTCTGTTTTGTTGTGTTGCTAATGCCTGAGGCAAGGACGAGGAAAGCAGTACTGTCTCCTAGAGTTTTGAGGCTAAAAAAGCATGTATGTAGAATGTGCTTTTATGTCCTTGAATACATGTAATAAGGAAAAGCTTTTTAAATTTCTGTTATTTTTAATAGAAGATGGAAAAATGTGTCAGCTAGAAATGGAAGAGGGAATAAAGGAGACAGATTCAGTTATACCAGGTGTTATGTGCTAGTTTTAGGCTTACAGCTTTTGTCTTTGAAAGTTACAGGGTCTGTTCTGTGTACTGGCTATTTGCTGTCCTTCTGGCAATAGTGGGGACGTGAGAGCAGCAGCCACTGAAGACTGCAAAATGACATATGAAATACCTGAGGGATCAGGAGCCTTTGAGATGCAAATCAAGTCTGTTGGGTAACCAAGTTTATAGAAACCTCTGTGTATACCTGTTACTCTGACCTGAAGAATATTTGTTAATGGTGAACTGCTGGGGCTCTGCAGGTAGTCAGCTGCATTTGAGCCACTCTGGGCTCCATCTGTGCCTAATGAGTAGCTGCCTTTAGATGTTTAGCAATACCAGGAACTGGAGTTCTGTCCTCAGATGTGTGAATTGCCTTGAACACCTTTATTCAAGGACTCCTCTGTGTAGTCTAACCAGATGTCCATGTTTATTGAAACAAGTGCTGGTCCTTTCATCCCACTGTACAGATACATATAAAATTCGAGTGCAAAGTTGGTTAACAGATTATTTTTTTAATTTACTTTTTTAATATTTGAGAGTTAATGCATTTTTTCCTGGTATGTTGAAGATAGAATTAACTTATTATTTGTGAAGACTGATGTTAATATGGCAGATCAGATTTTTCACAAGACAACAGAAATTGTTTGTTCTTGGATTTAAGCATTATGGTTTTGTTTTGCTGATGCACTCTGGTCCTAAGGTTATTTAGATCTATGTGCAGAGCCACTTCATGCATGATTATGCTGTCTTATATGTTCAGGAATATATAATATATATATATGGGCGGGCCTGGAATGGGAGGAGTAATGTGAGATATAATCACTCTGATGTCTTTGAGCTATTGGTAAAATGCAGAACTGTAATCGCATTCTACAGAATAGGGCAAATCAGAATTTCTTTTTCAGTGACATGATTTCATTTTGAACAGTAAATTCCCTGAGATGGATACATTTAATAATCAATGGAAAACTGCTGGAACATGAATCAAAGGCATGGTTATTCCTAGGCTCATATCTCTGCAAAGATACAAGAGCTGCAGATGCAGTGATACTTCTGGCATCCTTGATGTGGATGTCAGAAGAAGAAGCTGGAAGACCTTGAACATGTAGAGGTCAGGACCTTAGTGTTTCTGGGATTCCCTGCTGGGAATCATTTTGCCCTGTCAAATCTCAGGTTTACTGCAGAGGAGATGTGAAAACTGAGAAAGTGGGAGTGCTTTAGTGGAGCCAGATCAATCCTGCAAGCTTCCTTGGCTCCAGATTTGAGGTGGGTCTCTGGCCATCAGCACTGCTCTCTGACAGTCCTCCTTGGTGAAGGAGAAACAACTTCAGGACCTGCTTCTTCCTCTCTAGTTGCAGGCTCCTATTTCAGAATGTGTTTTATAGAGAAAATAAATCGATTTTCAAGTATTTTGAAAACCTGTTTTTCTGGTACTTGTGGTTTAGAAAAGCAAATTTAAAACTTAAGCCAAGAAAACAGTATTAAAGATTTGAACTCATGAATATGTATTCTTGTTTTTGTTGTGACCTTGAAAATCTTGCTGCGTTATATAAAGCCAAAGAGGTGTGAATAATTTTGTGGTCTTAGACATAAGGAAAGAAATTAGGATGTGTATCACTAATGACACTTGGGATATAGTATTTCTATTCAAAGTGACATCTGTGATTTTAGGGAAATCAGGGACTACTGTGGAAGTGCATTTAAGAGTGGAGTATTTCAGCTTTATTGGAGCAGATTGAAAGCTGAAGCTTTTTGGCTGACTTCTGATGTAGGTCAACATAATTCCTATTCGCTGTGACTTTACATCATATTACTTACAGCATAATGATTTTTTCATCTGGATTGGATGATTAAATTTGCTCTTTACCATTCAGTGTTTATTGCAAATGCTTTTGTTCCAACTGTGCAACATGCCTCTAACAGTGCATGAGAGATGAAACCTAAATCCAGCCACATGGGATGCCTGGCTGCAACTGTTGTGGACTTTACACTGGAAGAGTGTAAAACTCTACCAGTGAAGGAAGGATCATTATTAAATTCTGTTTTAGAAGTGTCTACAAATGAATTGTTCCATTTGCAGTCCTTCATGAAGAGCGGTAATTGTTGGCTTTCTCTGAAGGATGCAGATCCCATGTGAACAGCTGGTTATTCAGAATGTTGCTGTGTGAAGTCCCTTGCACAATGTAACATCAACTTGCTTCATGTTATAATGAGGAAGACCGTTGATGTGCTATAGCAATTAGGTGTCTTTTGGAACAATGTCCTTTTTTTTTTTTCCCACAGAAAAATGAAATGCTGGATACCTTGGTTTTGAGAAGTTAAATAATACAAATTCCACAATGTGACTGTAGAATGGCTTGGTCATGTCACACCAAGTTGAAATGTTACATTAAGTCTCTTATTTGTGTGTAAATTTGAGCATCCTCAAGAGAGGCCAGCATTTTTGTTTTGTTTCACTGCTGCGATTGGCATGTTTTTCAGGTTTATGCAAGACAAGTGCATCCTTTCCTGCACATAGCATTGCCCTTTCAGAATGATGAAGTGTAATATACTTGTAAAAATCAGATCTTCTTTTAATGGTTTTATTGTGCACATGAAAGTTGTGCATTATCAATGTAGTTACTGAGATAATTTAACGCTTCTTTTATGCTTTACTACAGTGCTTTCCAACAGGGAGCTGTAAAAGGTAATTTTGATCTCCTTAAACTTTGTTTAGGTTATTAAGAAATATTTTTTAGTGGCAGAAGAGGGAATTCTATTTTTGCATAATCTAATAGCCCCTTAAGGCTCACTTTTAGAAATCACTTCAGTCAGATAAGGGAAGAGATGGGAGCAATCAGTCATCTTGCTAAGTGTTCAGAGATTCCTGAGCATGCAGCATCCGTGGCTGGGGGTCCCCAGTGCAGAGCTGTGCAGTGTTTGGTGACACTCCGTGTCAGGTGTTTCCAAATGACTGGGAGGTGAGAGAGAATAAAACCATCAGAGGCCTTGTCTAAGTGTGGTAAAGGCTCTTCCAGTCCATCCTTTGAGGTGCTGTGAGAGGTATGTTAGTGCCCCAAGGAGAGGGCTGAGCTGTCCCCATTTCAGGATGCTGTTCTCTGTCCCAGCTGTGTTGGGAAGCAGTGATGCACCCCCTGCTCATGGTGGTCTCAGCAGGTACTTCTCAAGCTTGTATGCCACACAGGGGGTTTGGGCTCTGCTCTAGGGAATTGGGCTGGGCTGTGTCATGTTCTTCTTTTTATTTTCTTCTTTGACAAACTTTCTTTAGAATGAGATATGCTGTAATATGCCAGGAGAATTAACCAGAGGAAGCTTCTATGTAGAGTGAGAGAGTAGCTTATTAATTACTTAAAAATTAGGCAGTCTCCATCTGAGTAATTGGTGTTGGCTGGCCAGCCTTCCTCAGTCTAAGAAGTAGCTCATTAGTAGAATACATACAGATGGTACTGTGCTCTGAGGTACTTAAAACACCCAGGCAGAGAGCTGTGCTAATAAGGCAAACCTGTCCTTAGCCTCCATTACTGAGTTTGCTACAAGCAGCAGAGGGAACAGTGTCATTTGGCAAATATTATTAGGTAAATGCATTTCCATAAATCTGTTTAGTTTTCACCTTTTTTCCTGCGGATAACAGATCATGATAAATACTCAAGGTAATTTACTGTTTCTAGAAAAATTCTATTACAAGAGTGGACTTAGAATAACTACTTCATTTGTTCAGTACTTGGTTTACCTATATAATTGCCTGGAGGAGGAGATGCATTCAGAACCTAATTTTTGCTGGGAATTTATATAGGTTTTTAACTTCCTGTTCTTTCTTATGATGTTCTCCTGTATGCAGTTTGGTAACAGTTTATTCAAAGACCTTTTTCAGAGGGAGTTGAGTCCCTCGCACAAATGCTAGTGGATAACAAAGTAAGGAATCGCCCACCAGGAAAGACAGAAAATGCAGAGCCTGGAGCCCCCAGCAGTGCTGGTGAGTGAGCAGAGGCTGAGCCAGGGCCCCTTCCTAACAAACTGCCTGTGCCACTGAGGCTGCACAGCCCTGGAGAGAGATGGCCCTGGGCCTCCCAGCTTCAAAGTTGTGGGATAAATTCAGAGGTGATAGTACTTATGGCTTTGTTTTCAAATGACAGACTCTCCCTCTGTTCCTCACCCCATGTGTCCCATTGAACAGAGAACTGCTCCATCCCTCCTCTGGGCAGTTCCTCTTTTGCCTGAGTAAGGTCTGAGCCCATCTTAGTGAAACTCTTTCCTCACCCCATGTGCAAGGTCCTAAAGCATATTGACTTTTCTGTTTAAGAGGCTTTTACCATTAAGATGGGGCTGGGGAAGAAATGGGCTCCCTCAGATAACCATTCTTTGCCAAACAGAGTCTGGTCTCCTATGTAGTTACACTTTGTTTAGAGGTGTTTTTCTTTCAGTGCTTACATGTCTTTGTCATGAACTGTGACAAATTCTTTCTAATAAAAGAATTTAGTGTTTCCTTTGTTGATCCTCTGCAAACTCCATGCATTTCATGCCTTCCTTGGAGCGTTTAAATAGGGCAGCTACTTACACCCTTCTGGTGCACGTTTTTACACCAAGTCCTCAACAGAGCTCTTTGTTGCATTTTCAGCTGATACAATTTACGTTGTTGCTTCTTTCTGGTTTTCATTTCTCATACATTGGATGTCTGTTATTTGAGTGTAAGCTGGTATTGGAAAGAATGGTTCTGCTTCAGCTTGATTAGTCTCTGCCTTGCTGCATATGTGTAAGGTATAGTGTCATTCTGTAGATCTTTCAGAGTTAATGTTTGGTTTTGTGGAATATGTTTTATCAATGCTAATGGACTAGGTAACTCAGGAACATATGTAATTTGTGAAGAATAATGAATAGTTACACACAAGTGTTTTGAATGATGCTGTTCCTCTCTGAGGTGGAGTACTATTCACTTTTAGGTTCTGCTTTAGGCTTAGGTTCAATCCTTAGTAGAGTGCATGGTTCCATTACAGCCTGTACTGGACAGAGCAGACTGTAATAGAACAGCTTGTTTTGTGGAACTCAAATATTTGAACCTGAAAACTTTGAAGAAATAGTGGAATGTACTTACTGCTCTGGGTCAGTGGGATTCAATGTTTCCAAGGTCATTTAAGAATGGCTACAAGTAGGAATACAACTTAGTGGTTTATGGAGAGATGAGAGTGTAGGATAGATATCATATAGAGGGAATGGGGAAGGCTTTTTGCAAGGGTATGTGTAAAAGAGTAAGAGTTTGGAATAAAACTCTGGAAAATACTTACTTCCTTATAGATTTGGTTTGGTGGAGAAATAGGATGGGTTTGGGGTTTACAAGAACTGGAAATCACCAACTGACATGATTTTCAAGTAAATTGCTGGAGTTTGGTGGCAGCGGAATTCCATAAACTGTTCAAAGGTGACAATGGATGGAGTTCTGGAAGCAAGAAGGGCTTTTAATTGAATGTGTTGTAAAATGAAGAGCAATATTCATTTTAGCTTTCAGATTTCAGGGTAATTGGATAGGGTTTACTGGTAACCTAGGCTGTGGGTTTTTTTTTTTAATTTTTTTTTATTTCTTGCTGTAAAGCTATTGAATTTGGTGGAATTAAACTAGGAATTAACAAATATGACTGTGTAGCAATGTGATTGTTTCTCCCTTCTGTGTGCCAAGCTTCTGCTTATTTGGTGTGATTCTGCAAAAACATCCACTGATTTCGGTTATTCAGCAGCTAATTACCTCATAACCCACAGGATCAAGCAGCAGAGCTGCTTATTTAGCCTGTAACAACACAGTTCTTATTATGGTGCCCAGTTGTGTTGGCACTGGCTGCAGGGAACCTCCCATTGACCCTGCTTGTGAGATGGCTGTGGAGCAGGTCTCCAGCACGTATCCTGCCTCTAGACTGTGACTATTGTGCATGCAAATGGACAGCAATTGCCATTGAAGTAATGAGTTCATAATGGATGTTTGTATTCTGTAAATCTGAAGCCTTTTTAAGCTGAAATTTCCCTGCTGGTGTAATTTCATGTGTGCCACAAATTGCTGAGGTGAGAGCGCAAACGGGAGGAATACCAAGTTATCAGTGGAAGTAGATTCTGGCAGCTCCCTCTCCTGCTTCCACCTCAGACATTGCAATGGATAAATGGTGAGAAAAATATAAATGTATTAGAGTAAACCCCCAGGAAGAATCTTTGCCTTTTCTAGGTAGTATCATGATGAAAATTACAATGCCTTGGATTCTGTAGGGACCTGGCTCTTCATTAAAATAAAAGTCAAGCATGTTAATATGGTAGGTGTAGCAGCAGGAATTCCCCCAAAATGACACCTTGGCATTAGTTTGATTAAATAGTCAACAGATACCTTAGTGCAGGCTGAATTCAGACATGCTGTGCAGATTCCTTCAGCACGTCCACTTGAAAAGGCCCTCTAATACTAATCCATTTGGATACCACAGTGTTGTTTCCAAATACAAATTCTGAATTTTAATTGAAGTTTTGTGGTCCACAAGAGAAAAGTAATACATCACTACTATTATTTAAAAGACAAATCCTTTAGGGAGAACTCCCAACTGCAATTCCTCAGGCATCTTTAAGATTCTCAGAACCAAATCAATAAATTTCCCAACAACAATTATCCTTGAAAACCTTCCAATTAGATATGATACAAAGAAATAAAGCTGCGCTGGGTCTCCAGCTGAGCATTGCCTGTGAAACTGTCTTTGCAACTGGAAAGCTAAATGAAATTGTAAAACAGACCTGACTTTATCAGTAGGAAACTATCTTTTGTCAAGTACATGTGGGGATAAAATAACCTCTGAGGTTGGAATTGTTAACTCATTTAAACTGCTTAGTTCTCATGAACTGGCATTGTCTCTCTTCGTCATTTGACTGGAGCTCTTGAGTTCTTCAGCTGTATGAAGAACCAGGAATACTTTAGTAGTGCTAATTAGAGGGCTGTAGCCTGTCCTAAAGTGCTCATTTGAACTTAGTGATAATGATAAAATATTAATCTCTCAGAACGTTAATTAAGATTGCTTACAGACTTTGGGATCACTTTGTACAGAAGAGCAGAAACGCTGCAATTCCTGGCAGGACTATTTTTAAAAAATTCAGAAGCAAAACTATTTGACTGATATTATTTGTGATTAACTTTTAATGGACTCGTGATGATTTGAGTGGCTAAGAACTACACCATGGATCAAGATGGCTTGATAATTCTTCCATTGTGAGTTAGGCACCACTCTCCAGCGCTTGCCTGACTGAACACACATTAACTTCTTTCTTCAAGAAAATACATGGGATTGTCTGACCACCTGCTTAGTGGGCGTCTCAGTCCTGGCCTGTAATAGATATATTTAAGGGTACCTCTTTCAGAAAAGCAGTTTTTTGGGATGGGAAAAAAACCCCAGTGCTGTGTAATGAGTGTTTGTTCATTAGTTCTCAGAGCACTGTGGTTGGATGCTGCTAAAATGGTGGCAGTATGTCCATCTTCTGATATGAGACAGAAGTAGGAATACTCTTAAATAACTAGAAGAAAATTGGTTTTGTTTCAGACAAATTCACTGTGCTCAAACATGAGTGTGGGAAGGATGCCTCTGCCAAAAAGCTGTTAGTCTGAGTTGTTGGGAGAAATAAGGCTGGATATCTCCATTGTCTCCCAACATCACTGTGGGAGGATGAACCGGGGAAGGCCACTAACAGCTCATTGCCAGGTGTATTCCTCCAGACACACTGGGAGACCAAGGCTGCAAAACAGTCTTCTAGAAGCCAGATTCTAGTACCTTTCTCAAGGTATTTTGTGTGATCTAAATGAAATAGAATAGCCATTGGAGCAGAGGATTTTTAGTAGGATGTGGGAAATTCAGATTCATGCTTTCTAGAATTCCAGAAACTAATTTTCTGTTATAAATTTTCTTCCTGTGTTTAGTCATCTAGTCTGCGTTTGGTTTCTGCCCTCACAGTTTGACTCCAAGTCCATGTAGTTTGTGTTGCTAGCTGGCAAAATAAAATGTGGCAGCCTCCTACAGATATTAAAGGACCCCAAAATCAGGATGGATTAATGAAGGCCCTGGGTGAGATTGTAAATTATGGCTGCTTCTCCCATCGTCTTTGATGGCACTGTCAGAAATTACTGCTCTCAAGCGCTATTGCAGAAGCACTGACGTGCTCCTTTGGTCTGTTAACTTTTATGTGTCTCTGTACGGACAAAAGTCCTTCAAGCCACATCTCTAAAACAGCAAAAAGGGTCAAAAACCTGCTGCATATGTTTAATGCAACTGATTTAAAAATAGCAGAGTTGAATTCTCCGGTGATTCACTGTATTGGAAAACAGTACAAGAAGACTGTATGAATGTTTGTTGGGGGTCACAGAGTGATGACAAAGCCCTTGGGGTCTCCTTGGATGTGGTGGGGTCTCTGACTTGTTATACCTCCGCAAGCATCTGCTCTGCTGTGTTGTGGCACAAAGGGTTAAGGACTTTCTGGAAGCTTCTGAATACTAGAGCAGTTATTTTCCCTGTGTAACACTGGAAGAATGACTATGCATAATCTAATTTTAACTTAATTTAGTGTACCTCATAGATTTTCATATACAAAATAATGCCAGAAGCATTTGAAAAAGCTTTTCTCTTACTGAAGCTTGTGTTAAAACTCTGACAAAAACAGAGAAAGTATGTTGATTTAAAGAACTTTTTAAAAGCCTCCTCTTGACTTCTGTATTTGATGATCTAAAAACACATTATCATGATTAATTTGTTGTTCTTGTTAAAATCTTAAGCTCTCCTTTTAATAAGATTGTGCTGATAGCAAAGCTTCTTATGCTGGTGCAATTTCCCTGTCTGTTAGTTAATAGCTACCTAATTAGAAATGTAAAAGTAATTCTTATTGTGTAAACAAATAGACTAAAAAACCTCTTAATGGATAATGCAGTTTTGCTATTTAATTTCTGTGGTATTAACAGAGAGAGGACTTTATTGTGAGGCCTCTCTAGCAGTACTAATACAGAGGTCATCTGCTAACTAAACTGATTCATGAAAGAGGGGATAAAATTGAAGTTGCAAAACAGTAGTGTGAGTTCCCTTGTCCTTTGGGAAACAGAAGCAAAGACTAACTGCAAATTCCTGAGAGACTGTGGATTTTTTTCTGTGTTTTGTACATTTTTCAGAGGCTCCCTGAACTATGTTCCCTCTGATGGGAACTGTGTGTATTTCTCCAAGGACATATTTTTTATATCTTCTCTCTTTAATTTCTGGAGTAACATGAGGGTCTCTGGTGTTCCTGTCATCTTTTCTGAACCAGAAAGCAAAACATTAGGGGGAAAAGGAGGAAAAAAATTCACAGTGTGACTTCTCAGAAGTGCTGAAGGCCTTAGTACGTTTCAAAGAACTGTAGCTCCCAGTTTTTGTTGACTGCAATACATTTTAAAATACCTACCCTTTAACAGAAATTTGGCCTTGAGTCCCAACAACTTGCTCTGCAGTTGATGAGAGCTGCAGAACCTAAGCACCACTGAAAATCAAACTTATCAGTCATGCTCACTGGCTTCCTTTGATGAAAGCAACAATACGCCTTGGGGAGTTTTGGGAGCTTTACTTAAAATTCCCGCACCTAAATGAAGAGAAGTTTCTGTTCATTTCTTTGCTTCTGGTGCTGTCACCTTCTGGGAGCAGAGCTGAGGCTTTCCTGTGAGAGCAGAAACAAAAGTCACCTGGAAACCCTTTTGCAATTCCTGAACCCACATGTCCCCTCTTCCCCATCCTGTGACTGGATGGGCAGCCTTTAAAGCAAGCCCAGCTTATAATGCACTGAGATTTGTTTACAGTTTGCTGTAGCTTATTGTTAACAAGGGGAATTGTTACAAATATGGTGGGGTTTATGTGCAAGGACAACTACCTGGGATGGAAGGTATTAAATCACCTGGTTGTACCTCCTCATTTGCTCTGTGTTCATAAGCCTTCAAGTAGTATAAATGCACTGTGTTGTATAGGGCTTTATTAAACCTTTGTAGCTTCTGTGTGCTGGAGGGTGCCAATAGTTGAGGTGTTGCATACTGGAGTAACTAAGGAAAAACAATTAAAAACCCCCAATCAGTAGAACGGCCTCTTTGAAAGAGTTGGTGATATCTGTGTTCAGAATTAGAAGTTTAAACTTTGAATGAGCTGTATTTCTTCTTTAGCTGCAGTACTAATTGGAGGAAAAGAAGACTAACTGTGCAGGGTTAGTTACATCCTGATACATATGGCTTATGTTGAAAGGCTGCTACCATAACAAGTGGAACATAAGAGCTTTGCAGGACCTGTGTGCATACTTGGAGCTGCACCTGGCTCATTCACAGCTCGACTCTCTGTGCTGTAAGTTCCTGCTCATGAAATAGGGTTTCCTGGGCTTGTGCACACACTCACTGGATTTAGGGAGTGTAAATTAATTTTCTTGCAGCTATTGAAAAGGTTAACCAAGGCACAGGAAAAAAAATAGGCATGCTATAAACTGTCTAGGAGTGGAGCTGAGGCTCTTTGCAAAAGTGTGTTTACATGGTGGGTCAGCGAAGGAAGGAGGAGGAGAGGAAAGTGAAAAGTTTTGCAAAGAGAATGGCTTTGCCAGGACTTGGAAGCTGGTTAGAAGAGTTGCTGCTGCAATTGTAGAGTGTGGGTTGTTATTCAGTATGCTGCTCCTCACAGCCTTGGTTTAAGTCTTGGGCTGTGTCATTAAGATGCCTTGGGAGAGGAGGGGAGTTTGCTCCTGGGAACATGGGAGCTTTGGCTGAGCCCAGTGCCAAGTAAGGTAAACAGCTTCCAATGAACCTGGATTGAGTGCTCCTTTTTTTTTTTTTTAATTTTTTTTAAAATTTTTTCTCTTATATGGAAAAATTGTCAAGCAGTGACTGAATTCGTTTGAAATTTTTGGATACCTTGACAGCTTTAAAGCTATCCTGTTTTCATCCATGTGCAGCAACTCGAACTGCCAGGGTTGTCTTCCCCCTGTGTATAGGTGTCTGCTTTTTAGTGGGGGTCTCTGGCAGCTTTTGAAGTTTACAAGAGTCCATGTAACACCTGGGAACTCTTGTGAATCAGACCCAATGGGACTTGTAAAGTACTTGTTCATCCAAACTCTGCACTGGTGAGAGATGGAGGGAAAAGCTGGGCCAGCTGTGGACCAAGGGAGGGGGCTTGCACTCAGTGAAGAGCAAAGAGATACTGAGGAGAGTAGAAGTCAAAATATAAAGCAGTTGAGTAGAGGAAGCTCTTGTCTAAATATAAAAAGGGGCTTGGAAAGCAACTTGATTCCACCTGACTTTACAGCTTCCACTCAGACAATTTTTAAAATTTTTCTTTATTTATTTATTTGCTCTGCAGTAGCAGGATTTGGCTCAACGTGTTCAAGGGGAAATCTTTGTCCATGCATGTAGGCTCCAGGGGGCATCAGGGCAAAAATTCTACTCCAGCTGAAAGACACTGTAGTGCCTGCGGAGTTTAGGATGCTCCAGAATCCCCACCTGCCTTCATAAGCATTGTTGTATGCCCCCCTCAGGCTGTCAGCAAACACAAATAAAGGGCAGATTCCAATTAAAAATGCACAGAGTCATTGTAATATAGCTAAAGAGGCTCTCTGGGTTCTACTCCTGTCAGCCTAGTGCAGGTTTCATCGCAGTGAAATGTAATGAATTGAAAAGCAGAGCCCTTTCTAGAGCGCGGCTTTGTTGGGCTTTGCAGTCTGTCGTTTTCAACTTGCCTCAAAGCAATGCTGAACTCCTGAAGTTTGAGTTGGCAACCCTGACCCCAGGTGTTCATCGCCTGCCCTTCAGAGGGGTCACAGTGCTGTTGGCCAGAGACAGGTGTAATGTGCTGCCCGCGGTGTCTCATCATCACCCTCTGATGGGAGCCGGGCACAGGTGGGGCCACAGCACTGGAGAGCAAAGGTCTTGGCCGTGTCGCTCTCAGGGGCAGCACTGCCGAAGCCAAGGGACTGCTCTCAAGGTAAGGAGGCTTTGCATCAACAAAGCAAAGATGAAGGCTGGTTCTTTGCCTCAAGCAAGTCTCCCTTGTGTTTGAAGACAGAGTCTGATGCTGGGAGGTCATTTGAGTGACTTGCACATTTCTGCAATACCTGAGTGCTTGCCGAATTTCACTATATAGCTGCTATTCAAGGCAGAAACCAAAACCAGAGTATAATTAATATATAAAAGCCTCTTTTCTTTGCCTCAGGCTTGTTTCTAGTTTGTTTGTTTCAGTACATTTCAGTGTGTATTTTTCTTGGTTCACTGACTCCAAACCTATGGCTGGCATCAATACATAAAGCCTCACAATCAGTTTTGCCTCTTTCATGTGTGACTGCCTCAGAAATGGTGGCTCAGAGCACCGCAGATGTCAGCTACAAGCAGTTCTGGGAGCTACAGGTCTCCGTGTTGGGGTAGAATTGTAAGAAAGCTTTGGCAGTGGGATGAGTTTGTTCTCCTGGGTCCAGGGGACTGTGGCAGTGACTGCAACTATTTTGATATAAGGTTATCTCCTGGACTTGATCCTTTTCTGTATATCACTCTAGTTTCTGAAAAAGGGGGGTATATTCCTTGGGGTTTTGGGGTATTAGTATAGAATAAACAGAGGTTTCTTCACTCAGGTTTTATTAAAACCAAAGATGAGGTTAGCATTGCTTTCAGAACTGCTGAGCAACAGGCTTAACTAAAACTGCTTAAACTTAGGGAGGTCTCAGAATGTTGAGGAGTAGGAGGATTGCTGATGAAGGGAGAGTCTGGGGTTACCTCCCTCTCACAAGGTAATCCCATTAATTAATAATCCTCTTGAATCATGTGGAGTGGTTAGGAGGGGCAGCTTTACAGCCCATTTTGGACCACAACTTGGAGTTTTGTGTCAGTGTATCTAAATTAGGGGTTGTTCAGAACTGCAGTTCGCACATTTTTCCTTTAAAAGTGCTTCTTTGTCATAGAAGGCTCATCTAAATGTGGTAGGGGGTAGCATATAAATCAGAGTTTGTGGTGTTGTTTTGAGAAACTACATCAGTTACATTTGGTTAGCTTAAATACATCCACGCAGTACTTTTAGGTATAAAAGGTAGGTGAAGTTCACTCTGATTTTTATTCTTGACTTGGTTAAATACATAACTGGAGCTTAAGGCCATCAATCTTAAATAGAAACTCAGTCAAATAAGATACCAGCAAGAGTGAATGGGGGATACTGATGATTCTGCTTTATGGTATCCCAGCAGGGCCAGTCCAAACTCAGGATTTTGGTTTGATAAGAAACTATGCACACTTTATATTTAGTTTCAGTTCCAGTTCAAAACAAAACCTCACCTTTCCTCTAGTTAGAACAAAGCAAAGCTTTCAAAGCTTTTACATATGGGAAATGAGGTTTTACTTTAAAGACTCATGTGTTCCTAAAGGATTTACAAATGTGGGATTTCCAAGTGCAGAATTTTCCTTTATGGCTTTTCTTTGTGTGTGTTGTTTTTATGTTATATTGAAAAGAGGCCCAACGTGCTACAAACCAATCTTTTAAACCACAAAGAAGACCACAAAGCAAAATTCTAAATTTAACGTGGAAATGAATAATTCTTTTTATGACCCAAAGATTTCCATAAGTAAGAGTCACTTGCAAGTAGTTTTCTCAGTAGAATTAAGAAATCATGTTGGTTGACTCCATCAGCAACTTCAACCAAAATCCCTGTGAAAAAAGCAATCTGTCTATCTCCTGGATCTCAGTCTGTGCAATGATGTTGTGTTTCTGTGGGAATCAGTGTCAATGTGAGGAAGGGTTCCTGAGTGAAACTGGAATGTGATATTAAGAATGTCAATATTTCGCTTTCTACATTGAAGTTCTTGGTAGTGTTGAGATAATCCATATGTCTTAATCAACTCTGGTGTTTGAGTGGGAAGAAGCTCACACAGTAACTAGTTGAGGAGGAGGAGCAGTTAGTCAAAATAACTGCTTTTCTCCCTGAGGACTTTTGGGTTCCGGAAATATTTAACAGATGAAATAGCAAGAGCAGCTGTCCTGAGGGAATACCAGAAAGGCATTTGACTTTGCGAATCATACAGTTTGCAAAATGAGTATTTTGTCTTCAGAGGGCCCAAGTGTGATAGCACCACGTGGGGTTGGGGGATTTGTCTGATGATTGTGATCACCAGGGGCAGCTCTGATGCTCTGGAGGAGGCTTGGGTGGACAGGTATCTGATGGGGGCCCCACTACTTCCGTGGCCCTTTGAAATGAGGTGCAGGTCTCCAGAGCTGGGAGTGAGGGCTGCCATCTGCAGTGCAAGGGGGTTCTGCCTCCAGGGCGTTTGCTGCCAGTCCTGGGACAGCAGGAGGGAGTAATTGAGGCACCCCACACCTCCTGCCACGCAGCCTGTGCTGCCTCCTAAGGGCCAGATCTGGGTGGGAATTCAAATGGCTCCCTAACAGATGTGGGGGCAGCAGGTGCTCCCTGGTGCAGCTCATTGCCTTCTCCTGGGGAGAGGGCACCCATGTGTGCCCAGCTCCTGCGGCGCAGGGTCTGACTGTGGCTCTCTGGGGGCAGCTCTGCTGCCAGAGCAGTTCCCTGCATGCCTGGGCATGGGCTGCTGCCTCAGAATTAATAATTCAACCGATTATGAAGGCACGTTGGCAGATAGCGTGGTACCCGTCAAATCTAACTGCCTGTAAATTTAATTAGTGTGCAAAAACCAGCTTTGGAGTATACCAAAACTTAATTAGTCAGCAACTTAAGGTTGTTAGCATGCTCTCCAGGGTAATACTATCCAAAAAAGGGTACGTGAAGGCTGTGATAAAATAATTAAAAGTGTAAGATCCTTGTGGCATGTTTTCTTTAGTACTCATCTCTGCTCTGTGTAAATCAGGATGGAAGAATAAGAACAGCAGCACCTTGGAGCTGGGCTCTGGTAGTGGGGGAACAATTAATTAGTTTAAGTAATTAGCAGGTATGTGGCTCAGGTCTGCTCAGCCCTATACAGAGGGTTGAGCCTGTCTTTGGGAGCATCCAGTGCATTTTTCCACGTGTCTATCTGCTGGTGGGGGAAAGCATGGCCTTTACAGAAGTATGGACTAGTAATTATCAATTTGGGAGCCATGGAGTGGCTGGAGTCTTTCTAACTGGGCTGATGGGGCAGCCTGTAGTTGATGTATTAAGTCTTTAAATGAGTTAATTTGGGAGAAAAAATAGAAGTTCTCCAGGAGTATTATGAACAGCCAGAGTGGTGGTGACTTGTCCCAGGCTTGTCCCATTGGAACAAAGCACTTCAGGTGTCACAGTTGCTTCTGGGTTACCACAGTGTCTTTGCAGGAAAGGATAGTGGCTTGATTCCTGGAAGGAAAACTGGTTTGCAGTTTGTCTGCATACTCTTGCCATGCTGTGCGTATGTGGAGAGAGGGATGTGTGATTTGTAGCCAGTGTTACTACAGGGAAGTTTTTATCATTGATGGAATGGCATAGTGTAACAGTGACTCACTGTAGGCTGTTTGAAAGGAAAGGAATGGGATTCAGTAACACAGAGTGTGCCCCATCTGTCACACCCTAGAGATGTACACACATGTCTCCTAATGTTGCTCTTCAGCCCTAAGCTGCTGAGAATTGTTTATCCCAGTTAGCTGTATTTTTGTGGGAATCATGTCTTCTGTGAATGGAACATGGACTAAAATGAAATCACAAAATTTTCTTCATGCATCCCTGGGCCTGACTGTGGTTTGTTGTTCGATTCTTGCCCTCTGACTGCTCCTGATCTCTCATTATCCCCATGTATCTTAGGGAAAGAAGGAAACAATGAACTTTATGATCCCTGAAAGAATATATAAAAGTCAACAGTGTCTAAGAAATGTCTGGAGGCTGAAACCACTTATCCACTTACATTCAAAAACTGAAAGAATTAATAAAACATAGTTTAGCCTCTCCATTCCCTCTCCAAACAGCAAGGCAAGAAATTCAGTTCCTGTGCCCTGCAAACCTGACAGAAGAGGTATTTTGGAGGCATGTGAAGCTCCCCGAGCTCCCTGTCCAACACAGGTACTGCAGCCTCCCTAAAACTTGTTCCCTTGATCTCACCTGGCTGGATGGGTGGTCCTGCCTGCCTCTCAGACAGTGGAGGACAGGAGGAGGGAGTGGGCCTTCTGTTCTGTTCTGGTTCTGGAAGAGAGAAAACATGTCTGTCAGTACTGTGTTGCCTGGAGACCCATTCCAGAGTACGGGATTAGTGGAATTGTGCCCTGGGAAGGGACCTGGGGCCATAGCAAAGAGCCTCTCCAGGACTGGTGTTTCATGGAGTGGGATCATCTTTGATAATATAATGAACATCCCAGTGGAACCTTATAGAGATTTCCTCTAAATCCTATATTACCATGGAGCAGTGTCCCCACATGGGCCAGGGTTTGGCTTTTGGGAAGTTGGTGTAGGGGCAAAATGAGGAAGGGAAGAAAAGCTGGATGATCTCTGTGTGTTCATGCAAACACCTTTTAATGTGCATCTCTTGAGCTTCATTTCACATTCTAGTGAACCTGAAAGCTGAAAGCAGGACTGATCTGTAAAAACTCCGTATCACAAGCACAAGGTTCACTCACAACTCAGACTAGACCTGCTGAAGATAAGAAGATTTGTTGATAATCCTCTGCACAACTATGTTTAACTACTGTGTTTTACTATGACTCTTTCATGTAACATCCAGTTACCGGAAAGTCTGTGGAAATTTGAGATTGACTTTGGTAAAACAGAATTTTAGTGTTTTGTCATCACAGGCCCGTGACAAAGTGAAGGATGACTGACAGGATTCCGTAAACTACCGGATTTCTGTGAGACAGACTACATACTGCTCAGTGAGCTTAATTTAATGAACTGAGGGATGCCGAGTAATCTAACTGCTTATTATGTTAAGAGGCAGCAGATAATCTAATGATCCACAGGTGGCTATTTGGATTTTACTGCGTGAAGTTAAATATGTGTTTCACTCCACCAAGCTGAGCAGCATTTCTCTCCATGCTAGAAGTGGCTCAGAGCAGTAGATGTCACCTCACTGGTCAGAGAGAGATGTTAGTCTTTTGGCCTGGCCACTCATAGTGTAGGACCGCCTGTCTTGAGCCATCACATGAGCTGTGAGGCCCTTCCTGGAGGGAGCAGGACCTGGGATTTGCCTGATGGTGCCCTCCCCACATGGAGAAGACAGGGTTGGCAGTGCTGGGGTGTGGGTAGGAGCCCTACCTGGCTCTCTGTCAGGATGCTGTGAATGCTTATCAGGATGGGGCAGCCTCAGGCTTCCAGGGATCTTATTTGCTGTGACCAAGAGCTCTCTGCTTTAGCAAAAAATGATGGTGAGAATGTATCCAGGTTTCTTGTTGAAAACTGTGGAATATGATTTTTATTTTCTATTAAGAACACATGGTAATTTTGTGCCTTTATGTGCATGTTTAGGTGCTCTGATCAGCTGGGGAAATGCATGTCATTCGCTATTTATATTTGCAGAATGCTTATGTATTTAAAAAAGTACCTATTCACAGCCTGTAATCAGGCTGTAATCACAGACTGTAATCACAATCAATAAATTAATAGATTAATTAATAGATTACTGCCAGTGAAATATGATTTTTCTATTGATTGTATGTCTGTTTATTGATTTTGGTGTCAAGAAGTGCCAGCCTCATCGCTGGGTTTATCTTCAAAGGAGCAAGCTGAATTTTAATGGGATTTGTGCCTAGCACTTAAGAACACTACTCTTCCAAGTGTGCCCTGCTCCCATTTCTGGGATCGCTAATACTGATATACATTTGTTTCTGATCTTAATTGTAAAGCTCAGATTTACTTTTAATTGCTCTTGGTTCTGTTCAGTGTAACTGTAATAATTTGATTTTTTTGTTCAAAATTTCAATCATGCCTACCATATGGTAAGCATCATTTATACATAAGAGCTGCTTGCTGTTTTACCTTTGGAAATTGTCTGGGCCTTCACAGTAAGAGCTTCCTAACCATCTGCTCCCCTCTCTGACCTCGTGTTAATGTGGACATCTGCAGTTGTGACTCCGGGGTTATTGAACAGCGAGGCCCAGCCGAATGCCCTTGTGCCTGGCTGTCCAAAAACCAGCACTGCAGAAAGGGATCACTTTTAGCTGCAACAAAAGCCTGTCCATGTGCAACCAGGGTGGGCAGGCACGTGCCCCTCCCACACCCTCCTGCATGTCCTGCCACACACAGAGGCAGAACAAGTGGATTTGGCTGAGGGGACGCAGCCATCCCAATTAGCTGTGAGTCCAGATTGATGTCCTGTAATCCTTTAATGCTAGAGAGGCTCCAGCATTAGACTCCATGCTAATCCATTTTTAGAATGTGTGGCGTGCATAAAGATTATGCCATTTTAAAATGAGCTAATTATGTGTAGGTAGTCAGAGTATCCCTCAAATTACAGAAGAAAGTGCTGTAGTTTGAAATCCTGTCCTCAATTAAGTCAGCAGCAAGACTCTCCCTGGCTTCAGCAATGCAGGATGGAAGTGCTCCAGCACGCTTACACTGTCACTTTGCTCGTGCTGGCTACCTCACAGCATACTCTGCATTCTGGGATTTGAGTTGTTTTGGTTTAATTTTGCTTTTTTCTATCAAAATTTTGTATGCAAACGTTTGTCAATGAGGAGGAAGAGGTGGTTTCTAGTGATCTCTGATCTTGCAGGAGCTGAAAACAATGGAGCTAATCACAAAATTTGAATGTCTAGTATTTCTACTGTCCTGAGACTTAACACTCTTCATCTAGGTACTGTAAATTGCAGATGAAGACAGATTGAAAATTTGAAGAATGCCATACCATTATTAAAAAAGAAGAAAAAAGCAAAGAAAGACCTAATTTCATTGTGTGGTTAATGTGCTTTTAATGGTTATTATTTTAAAAAGCAAATATTGCTTACATTAGAGCTGTTAAATTTCTTTATATATGTTTTTGGAATTGTGTTCAACCTTAATAATGACAATTAGACCTAATGCATTAGTGTTAACACTGGTCTGTTTTCCCTAAAGCAGAATGCTTTTAAACACAAACAATAATTTTGCTACTGAATAGTAAAAATATTGGTAAATGACTCAGGTTGGTATATTGGTCTAAAACTGATTCTTCTATACATCAGTCTTTTTAAGTAACAGAACAAGAAAACAGTTCTAAAATGTGTTAGTTTAATGTTTTAAATGCAGCAGTTAAATGCTGGGATTTCTGATAAAAGCTCTCAGTTTTTAATGGCCCAGCAGCATGTAATAAATCTTGTGAGGTGGTAAGAGTTTGGGGGAAGAAACCCTGGGGTGGCAGGTACGGCTGCTTAAGGGTTGAGTTTCCCCAATCTGTCCGCAGTCCGTGGACAGGATGTAGCAACTGCCCCACAGAAATATAACTAAGTTTGTATTATTTGGCAGTGGTAATGTAGAGGTTTTTTTTAGTTTCTTAATTTTTGTTAACTAATCAGTCACAGGGATTTGATTTCTGGAATAGACTATTTTCTTTAATGAAAGTGGAAAAAAGTTGTCCTTTCTGTGGCAAGTAGGTGACAAAGTCACTAGGTAGTTGTTCAAATGATCATTCAGGTTACCAATGTGTCTGTTCAAGTCTACAGGGAGTAAAAACTGGGGTGAAAATGTGCATGCAGTCTCTGAAAAGAGATCAGTGAAGAAAATTATCAAAAATGCTTTTTCATTTTTCATTCTTGACCAAATTTCATAAATACTTTAATATGAAGTATTTGGTTTTCCGTTACCTCAACGTGTGGATTTTTTAGGAAAGTTGGTGGCGGTGTTTGTGCTTCTTGAGAGGATGTGGGTAGGAGGGGGGTGGCAGATGGGAAAGTCAGGAGAAGGTTAGGATATGCTTTTTAAAGGAAATGCAAATAGAAATGTAATTTTAAAATGAAAATGAAAAGAGGGTTTCTGAAGGATCCATTGAGTGAAGTGAGATGGCTGCGCTCTCGAGACAAGGGGTTGGATGAAGCATTTTACCTTCTGTTGTGGGTCCAGAGCCTTCCTTGCTGGAGAGGAAGGAGTTTGGAATTTGGGCTGGCAGAATCATGGCTGTGAGCTGTTTGTGCTGTTCTCCAGCCTAGAACAGCTCCCACAGCCTGGCTGTGGCCGAAGCAGTTCGTTAGGGAGTGTAATTGACCTTGAAATGTGCTCTGAGTGCAGAGGACACAGTCTCACACTTTAGGGAACTTGTTTATTGCCAGTTGCTGCTTGTCCCTACGTCTTAATTCCTTTCAAATTCCTCTTTTAAAAAAATCCCTTAAGCTCATGTGGATCAAGGAGAAATGGCAATTAAGGAGTTACAAAGTGGGTGTTTGTGTGTGAGGAGGGGCATAGAGAAGGGAGCCCTGTGAACAGGGATGCCCATGGGACTTTGCCCATGTTGGATGCCCATTGGACTCAGTTCTGCTGCTTCTTTGGGACACTGCATCTTCGTGGACCTCCTTTCTATTTATACGAAAGAGAGACTGCTAGTGGAGCTTGAATGGAAAGTGGAGCTGCATGTTAATTTTGCTGTTGTTATTTTATTTAAGCATCTCTCTTGTCCATTTGAACTTGGAATAGGTACAGCCACTTTGTCTCCCTGTTTGCAATGAACAGAATATGCTTCCAAAGTGGCACCATGCTCCTAAAATTTTTGTGAGTTTAAAGGTGAGATCAGTGCACAGTGTTCTTTTACGCAGTGAGGCAGATGTTAAAATGATCTCTGTGTGATACAGTAGCCATATCCATTCAAACCTTTGTTGCTTCTGCTGTAGTTCAGATGAACGCACTACAGGTGCCCAAGGCTTTCAGGTGAATGCACTACAATTCCTTTATTTCAGCCCCACAGTGAATTACACAGATTTTGCAGGTCCCAATACCTGTAGGATGAGGAGAGATGGATTTGCCTAAAGCTGTGAGGTAGCTGTGTGCAGCGTGATACTGATGGGTGGGATGGGTGAGTTACCTGCAGGAACTCCTTGGGTGTTTTGGCTCTATCTCCTTCCTTAGCTGCTGGTCTTCATGTGGAGGGGTGAGCCTCAGAGTTGATCGCACTCTGTTCAAGTTTGTCTGAAATTACTTTGCACAAACTTTTAAGTGCTTGTCTCCATTATTAACATTCTCACTATTGTCCATGGTAACAACGCTGTTGCCTGTTTCAGAATGACATTTGCAAGTGGTCATGTCTTTACGTTTTGCTTTAAAAAACCCTCTTTTGTCTCTCCTTGAAGACTTGTTTCTGGACCAGACCCTACCATTTTTACCAATAAGTCCTGCCAGTTTGTGCATATTTATTTCATTGCAGAGTCTCTTTTAAAATGGTTTAATACAGATTCAGGAGTGGAGGATATGTGCTTTGGCTTGTTACTTCCAGAGTAAACTGCTTGATATTACCAATCACTGTGTGACTTGACTGCTGACAGTGTTTTTCTGCCAGAGGTTCAGCTCCTCTTGTTGCAGCTACTCATCTTAGAACAAAAACCTGCATGAGAACTGGAGAGAGACTTTTACAAGGGTGTGTAGTGACAGTACAAGGAGGAATGGCTTTAAATTGAAAGAGAGTAGGTTATATATTAGGAAGAAATTCTTACTGAGGATTGGGAGGCACTGGAAGAGGTTGCCCTGAGCAGCTGTGGCTGCCCCATCTCTGGAAGTGTTCAAGGACAGACTGGACAGGGCTTTGAGCAACCTGGTCTAGTGGAAAGTGTCCCTGGCTATGGCAGGGGATTTAGAATTCACTGGTGTTTAGGGTCCTTTTCAACCAAAACTGTTCTGTGCTTCAGTGATTCTATGTGGTGCTTGTTGCACAGCCAGGAAATTCAGGTATAGGGAAGCAAAGAGGCTTGTTCATTGCCATATTGAGGAGGGATTTTGTTCATAGTCTACCAAGTCGCAATTGACTATGCCAAAGTTTAGGTAAGGAGTTCTGTAGATGCCCCTTTTGGGTCCATCCTGTGGTAGAAACCTTAATTTAATCTTATTGCAGAAGGTAGCAGTGGCATTTTGGGTGTGGCTGATTCTTATCAGGTTTTGACCATGAGGCTGGAGAGACTTGCATCCTGAGTAGAAAATGTTCCTGTTCCCAGGGATCTGTGGAGTCTGCCTGAGTGCACCTTTGTGCACAGTTGCTCGTTTTTCATTAGGCAGTGATTTGATTAGATAAAAATAAAAGTTGCTTGAGCATTCACTTCTGCAGTGATGCATAACAAATTTATGCAGATTCAAATAGGAGTAATCTGCATGCAAAATATAAAATGTGATTACTAACCCGTATGCACCTGTACTGAAGTTTAATCGGGTACAAATACGAACAGGAAGAGAGAAACAACAAAATGCACAGCCTTGAATTTGGGTATGAATTAATGCAAAGAGATCCTTATAGTGTTAATGAGGATTCAGGTGTTTCCGGAGTAAATGAAATCTTTCAGTAATTTAAGAACACTTATTCTTTAATTAACTTTGACAATATTAAAAAAAATAATGCTACTTTCAGCAGAGTTTTCCTTTAGCTATCTTGTTCTAATGACATTCAGTTCATGTCCAGGATCTCCCTGAAAACACAGATGATTGATTCTAATATGTGAATCATTTGACATTAAATGTAGTTTCCTTGACATAAAGGAAACATCAGTACTCGCAGTGCGCTGGGAGGTCAAGAATTAAAGTAAGGAGAGCTTTAAAGAAGAAGTTATTACTCATTTTCATAATAATTTTGGTGGTCAGTGATTCGTTCATCGAACTCTGCATCTTGTGTTCAAATTCAGTACTTCACTTACCTGTGAGGGTTTTCATGGTCCAGGAACGTTGGATGTCAGTAGAAGTGCATTTTAGCTGGTATTTCTTACTTCCAGCATGCTCTGAGAAGACTGTTAATGTTCCATGGTTAAGCAGAAGAGAGCAAATTCAGGTTGTAGAAGTGAATGAGTTACGAGAAGAAAAGCTGAAAGTCAATTACCATCACTTGTTTCTCCTTCATAGGACATGTGTCTGAGGGGAGACTCCAGCTCTTGTAGTACCCACCCTCAAGAAAGAACCCATGTCTGTATGAACCTGCTTCTGTAAAGGAAGCAAGTGAATGGAAAGTATTGGTGCTGGTACTGTTGCTGCACTGAAAGCTGGCAATGCTTGGGCGATGTTTTGTCACACACTAAAGTGTATAAAGAGGACAGTGCTGAGAAAGTAACCCCCCAGCCTGGCCGAGGAGGTGTGGACACACACAGCATGGGCATCCCTGGTCATTACAATCACTTCCGTGTGGAAGATTTCCAGAGTGGTTTTCTTGAGAAGGAGGCTCATTTCAGTGAGAAGGTTGCTGTGATGAGGACAGCTGTTCTCAGAGAACCTACCAAGTAAACATTGCATGTTGTGACCACCAGCAGTAGCAGCTGAGCCCTGCTGACCCCTTTGGGTTAAGAATGGTTCTTGCTAGGAGATTTCTGTCACATTTTGATGGAGAGAAAATGCAAGTAGTGGGAATGCTTTATGTAAACTGAGCTGACATCAAATAATCAGAATCACTTAACTCTGTGACACAAAGTGACAACATCACAGAATTTCAGAATTTATCACTCCATCCTGTGCATTAGTGGGCACAAAAGCAACCAGCACCATGGTGTGGGTTAGTCAGGATTTCCTCTGAGTGGCTGTGACACTGTGAGGCTGGCCCATAACCCTGGCGTTGTTTTATACAGAGGAGTGGTTTTGTATACAAATGAACTAGGCCTTGGAAAGGTAAACTGCTTTAAAGGTGTGTTGAACAGAAGGCTCCATGTGGAGTGTTGTGTGGGAGAGTGGCTCAGGTTATCTGCCAGAATGACTGCTGTGCTTTTTGTAAGCTGTGTGTGATGAGAAAGGTTTGTGACTGGAGCTTTGTTAGGCAAATCTACCCTTGTTTAATAAGAATATCCCCAAATGACTGTATGGGGAGCCTTAGGTTCAGATTCCTCTTGAAGTTATGCATCCAAGACCTCTCCACTTACACATATTTCCCAGAGGAAACAGTCTCTATTATTTCTCTTTAAGCAGTTACTCAGGATATATGCTACCCACAACAGCTGCTGCTTGCAAGAGCCTTCATTTTGTTAATGTTACCTTTGCCAGAAAATATTCAAAACTGAAAATGAAGTATCTGTAGTGGTGTGTTCAACTCAGCAGGAAGCTGCATTGGTGCCAGAGTGGAAGGAGACAGAATAGCACAGTTCTGTAACAAATAAAGTATTAATCTTTAACATGCAAAAAGAGGAGCCACAGGAAGGAAGAAAGAATGGCCTGATCTGGCAGTGCTTACAAGCACCTGTGAGTCTAGGGGCTGTACTGAGTTTCCAAGAAATATCTTTATGTTCTAGGCCCTTAAGAAAATAATAGTGAGGGAGCCACCTAGTCCATTTATCTACTACCAAGCAGTGCTGGCTTTACCAATGCCGTGGTAAATCTTGGTTATCAACTATTTGATCAGGCAGATAGGAAAGGGTTTTATCCTACATTACCATGTGCAAGGTCTGGGAGCTAATAGTGAGCTGAAGACAAGGAAAAAACATTTCACAGGCCATGGAATAACTTGTAATTGCTTATCAACAAATGGCTAAATGACTTGAAAGCAGAAAAATGAGAATTTGCAAGTGTTGTAGGTGAACAGGGTCTGAGAGGTCAGTGTTCAGGGAGTTTTTGTGGTGTCTCAGGTTCCTCTGACAGCACTGGCCCTTTCACAAGGCATTTGTTAGTGTCAGAATGGTATTTTAAGGAGTTAATGAGCCCTTGAGGAGGATGGAGGATTTTCTTAATAGAAAAGGGGGAGAAAGTATATTGAATAAAATAGAAGGAAGAAGGCCTTTTTGTAGTTATTCTCTACTTAGGTGGACTCTGCTCTAGTATCTGCCAGCAGTCTGTGAGCATAAATGCTTCAGGAGAAGGTGGTATTTCAAGACAAAATACTCTGATATTCCAGGCTCAAGTGAGCTCATGTTGTGTTTATAGCAAGAGATAGCTTTGACTGTGTCGCTGGCACTGGGGGGTGACGTGGCATCATCCGGCATTGCCCTAGAACATGTTCAGGCCATGGAAGTGTGATGCGTGGGCACAGAGTGAGTGAGTATTTAGAGCATGACTTTACATTTGGGAATAGAAGAACTGAGTTTTCCATTTTGGTTTACCTTGGATTTGGGATTACAGGGTGGTGTGGGAGTACCCTGAGCATTTACAAAAGGGAATCCAATGAAGTGCTAGAAAGTCACCATAGAAACATTAATGTGTGGAGAGTATGACAAAATTGTTTCTGTAGATACTTCCTGAAGGCTTTAAAGGATGATACTTTTCAGAAATAGTGGAGTGCAACCAATTAATTGAAAAGTGAAGTTTCAGAGTGTTAGATATGAGTAGGTGTATGGAGGGATGGAGGTGCTTTTGGATCATGTCCTGTGCTGTAGTGGGCAAATATGTAACGTATTACCTTGAATTTTGTCAAGGTATCTTATGACAGCAGCTGGATCCAGGCTGCCAGTACTGCTGCTGCCTCAGAACCACTGGACTCTGCTCACTGGAGACATTCTTCTCATACCCCAAGGGTATCCGTGGTTACTTGGAGCTGTGTCAATAGTGTTTCTGCCTCCCTGGTGCTATTGTACTTAGGAGCACATTATTTTGCTACCTTCGTCTTGTAAAATTGAATCTCAGTTTGCCTGGTCTCCTGGACTATCCTTCTCAGCACTCCTTTCAGTGGGAATTTCTCAGTCATGGTTTACTAGAACTGTGCAGTACCCCATCAACTTGTCACATCCCACAGATGCATGACATCTGGCAGTGGATATGTCCAGGGGTCATGGTTAGATTTCCTTTTGGCAAAAGCTTCAAGGTGGTTTGTATTTGAGTTTCTTGTAAAATGATCATGTTGTTGGACACTGAATTGTCCTCTACAAGAGGTCAGAATTGTTATTAGTTCACATCTCTAATGCTGTGAGGGAATATTAAGCAGTAATTAGCCATTACATCTGTTTAAAATTCACAGGCCAGTTCTTGCTTGCACAACAAATAATCTTCTGATCACTGGCAGTTTTTCTAGTTAAATGATACTTTGCCTCTGTCTGTCTTCATCTTGTTTCAGAAGAGTACAGACCTCAAAGAAAGAGTTCTTTGATATCATTTTTGCATGACAACTGCTTTGTGAGTGCTGTTGGCACTGCTGTGTATGGTTGGCTCACCAGGACATCTGGAAGCTTGGGGAGGTTCTTGGAGCGCAGATAAGGAGTTCAAAGCCTCCAGAAGTTCTTTGCTGTACTTTGCAGTCTGACAGAGTGACAGGCCTTTCTGAGGCTTCTGCTTTTGCCTATTACAATTTTGCAGGTAGAAATAAAATGGACGGTAACCACTGACTGGTGTTCTGTTAGGTTATCTTTGGAGAAAAAGAAGCTTTATACCTGATTCAGAAGCTGAGTATGGTCAGTGGTTTCTTTGTTTAATCTCTGATGATACACATTTCAACACACTTCTGAAATTCTGTTGACAGTAACGAGTCTTCACGTTCCTGCTTTTTATCCAGAATTCTTGAGCGCTCAAAGCCTTTGTAGAAACCATAGGGCAGAAAAAATGCTCCTCAGGTGAGCTGGTGAACAAGTATTAATTGAACCAGACCTAATGGAAGGTAATCCAGCTTGTTCTTAAAAAATACGAAGAATACATTCTTTCATTCTTTAGTTTTAGATAACCTGTACTGGTCTGATGTTTGTGTCCTTGCACAGGGATTTCTAATTTTGAATGTCACTCATGTGTGCTGCAAAATAATGTTGCAAAGATGAGGATGATTGCTGGTTTTAGGTCTGCTTTCTGGCACTGCAGTGTTTTGTCGGCTGAAAGTGTTCTGCATTCCTTTTGAAAATTGAATAAAAGTAAGGCCACGTGTATAAGAAATGAGCAAATGTGCTACCACAACAAATGGAGGACCCAAACTAGACTGTAGGGACATGATGTTTGGTTTTCGGTATGTCTGGTAAGATGTTTCCTAACCTCACAGAGCTTTACTCAGAAATTAAGAACGAGGGCTGATAGGAGAAAGTGCATATTATTTTCATAACTCCTGCAATGAGTAGAGGAGTGACCATACAGAAACAGTAGCCAGGGTCAAATTGGAAACCACATCAATTTGTCATGAATGTCCATCCGTATCTCACAGGGATGATCTTAATGGTGCTGTGACTCAGAACTAATCCTTGGCTGAGGCACCTGGAAACATACACAGGGCAGTTGGTGAGAACCTGGAGACTTTGCCTCTGACTTCAATGGCATTGGAATTTCATCCTGTGTTGCTTTTGTTTTGTATTGGTTTGGTTCTCTTAACTGGGTCACAGTAGGGTCATATAGGGCCTTTGTTCAAAGTGTGTTAATTGCTCATGGCAGTGGCCCTATCTTTGATGAAACTGGTCATCTTCCAGGAATTTATTATTATTTCACAATGAACTATTTAAGATACCAATTTTGTAAAAATTTTACTTTGCCAATAAGCTGCTTCATGTATTGGACAATCTCTCTAAATAATCCACCAGTCTCCCAGTTCTTTTCAGAATTAATGGCTTGACCCAGTTACACAATCCGTTCCTCATTCATTTTTCTGAGTTTCTTGGATAGTCATTTATTTCCCATTTCATTGTATATCAAAATGGCCTGTCCTATATTTTTCTAGTTATTTAGCTCCTGTTGGGTAACGGGACTTTGTGGAGGTTTGACTTTCAGAACAACAGCCATGTTCTAGTGTGTTCTGTAAATTCCCACAGGAGGCGTTTGGTAATGGCTTTTGTGTTGTGCTGGGACTGGCACTACGTGATGCTGTGCCATTAGAAATCTTCATCAGATGCCTTGGTTTTAAGCAATCTCTGAACAACATTCTGAAATTTGCTTACACTGTTTTTTCTTCCCTTCCCCAAATATTGCTAAATTAACTGGGTTGTAACTAAATCTTTTTTCTTTGTCTTGAAAAATGACTCACTGAGAATTTGCAGCTGTAATATCATGTTCTCTTTTTGCTATTACTTGCTGTAGATTGTGTTTTTCCTCACCAGCACTTTTCCAGACTGGAAATAGGTGGGTTTCTTTGTGCACTGCTAAATTGACTCAGTTCAAATGAATGGCAGTGGGTTCCAACTCTACAGCCATCCTTGCTGTGAGTTCTGAAATGTCATGCGTGGTTCTAATACACATTTTGTCTATGCTGTTATTTTAGTGCTATTTTTTAATATAACATTTACAAAAACATTGGCAATCAAAGGACATGTTACCATTTGTGCTAATTTCAGGAGATGATCACAGGGCTATGTAATTAGCATTGATTATACAAGGAGCTGAATGGAGAGAGGCTACTTATGAGATGGAAGAGCAGGACATTTTCACTGCTAGACAAGGAACACTTTACAGTATGTTAATGAATCAAGACAGCTGGAGAATTCATAAAGGGCAAATCAGAGATGATTGCTTCTGTTACAAGGCAATAGGTAGGTCACTGGGCATTATAAGATATTTAGGATGGTATCTTGTTGTACAATGGGGAACGTAAGCGACTTATGTAATGGAAATCCTGTTTCACAGCTCTAATAAGCCTGTTAATAACAATTCAGTGTGTTATGGCATTTAGTAAGGATTTCATATTTTGTCATGTAGAATGAGGAGAAAGACTCAAGTGAAAAAGGAAGAAAGACTTTGCAGTGAACATTTTTTGTACAGCAATGTGTGCTAGCAGCACCCTTTAAGAGGCTTTCATGGACTGCAATTTAAAGTCCAGTTGCACAGTGTGAAGTCAGGGTGGCTCCACTTGTGTTGCCTCTGGGACACCTGCCTATCTGCCTCCAAAATGTACCTACATTAGGCAATTTGATGGTGGAAATTAGGCAGGGCCAGTTTCCTTTTGTCAGTGTGAAAGGCCATTGATGCATGAAGTGGCATGTGCTGAAGACTTTCTAAGCTCTCCTGTGAAATCCCTCCTCCTCATCAGAGGAACTTGTCCGTGAGGATCAGTCTTTCTAATGGATGTTGCTTCTGGAACTGGGCACTTGTATATTCTACACCAGTGTGAAAGTCTTAACATTTTTACTGCTTAGCATTGTCATGGGATACAACAGAATCTGTGTGAATCTGCACAAAGCCTGCCTGCATAAGTTGCTTTTATTTTGCCTCTTTACTCCAATTTTGATTTGTGTGTGTAACCACAGTTCTGTACATTTAAATGCTGGTTCAGCACTTCAGTGGTGGTTATAGTTTTTTACTCATTGGTCTGTGTGGGACAGGACATGACATATGTGAAACGTGTCCTCTGCCAACTGGAGAGCAGCCTGAAGCAAAACCCTGCATGTCTGAGCAGCTCCACAGCTGGAGAAGAGGGGAGAGAGTGCAAGCTTTTTGGTCTAGACTTTCGGTGGCTGATTCTTTTCTCCTGATTAACTCAGTCCTTTGAATCTCAACACCGACTTTGTGTGTCTGAAACTCTTTTCTAGACTTGTCCACAGAAGGCAAGGGCTATATTTTTTGTTAGGATGTGACTTCAGTGATGTAACACAGAATGTGTTTGCTCTTGCTTCCAGATCATCTGCTCATGTGTGTTGATAGAGGTGAGCACTACAAGCTTACTCCAGGTTGCTTGTGCATCGTTGTGCTGTTTTTTGCTTTGGATCCAGTTAAAGGTGGAAGTCTCAGACCTGTGGAGGTTGTGCAGCTTTTGGTCCACTTCCCATTCCAAGTAAGGTCTTTTCACTAGGAAAAGTCCTGCTGGTAAATAGGTATCAGCTGTCAGCTTCACTTTTTTCTTTTTTTTTAGTTCCTCTCTCCTTATTTTTTATTCTCTCCTTCTTGAAGGACTGTGATGACACTAGGACAGGCTGTTCCCTAATTGCAGTAGAAGCCTGGATGGGGGTATACATTAAAGCATGAACAAACAGGAATCTGCTTGATAAACATTTAATTTTTGCCTGCCTACTTCAATTTTAAGTCCCAGAGGACCGACTTCCTATTATCACTGAACCTCATTATAGTTTTATCTCTGGTTTTATAATAAAATCAAAAGCATTAAGCAACTGAAGCTGTCCTAGGCTATTTAAGATCGATTCAGATAACCACTAATTGCAGATGCTGTGGAATTTGAAGGTCTTTAGCTATGTGTGGTGGTCAAATATCTTCGTGAAACAAAGTTAATAGCGACCAGGGTTATTTAATATCCTAAATAAGGATACAGAGGAGGAAGTGGAAAGCAATCTGGCAATGTCTGCTGTAGCTGCTGGTCTGGTTTTGTTACAAATTAATTGTGTAAGAGTGAATTAGAAAGGGAAAAAGGGTTGAAAATGGTCATAAGATTTGAAAAATGAATTTAGATTTGCTTGTATATGTGACTATTTTCATGTTTTCCATGGAACTAGTTCACATGGTTCCAATTATTCATTTAAGTGTCATATTATTATTTTCAGTTTCCTGAGTGCATGATTTATGTATTTAAGAACATTAATGCCAAATGCACAAATTGAAATTCACTGCACATAGATTAAATTGGCTGTATGCATTACTTAAGTTAAATAAATTACATATGTAAAAAAAGACTCTAATAGTTACAATTTGCAATTCGAATGACCTATAAACCAAGAATTATTTACCAACAAAATGTTTGAATAATATTGAGTAACAAATACATTAGAGAATTTCATGGTTCATCAGAATTAATGAATAAAGAAAAAATACTCCTCAGATATTATGTAACTATTTGTTCAGTGGAAAATCAAATTCACAAGAGGTTATTTGAGAAGTCAATTTGAATGTAAAAGATGCCAAAATTGGTAAGGTGTGATGAAACTGGTAAGGGGCAGTCTCAGAAGCAGGGACATTGTCCAACATACCTTAATGACTGTTGGATACTGTTGAGCAAGGCACATGTGAGGAACTCATGGTCACTTGTGTAACAGTCCACTAGTGGTGTTGTATATAATACTGTTTTAAGAAGGTTGGCTTTTTGCAATTATGCATCTTCTTCCTGTGAAGACAGAGAAAAATGTAAGACCATGGTGATGCTACAAACATGGAAGGTTGTACTGGTGGTGTTGAAGTCCTCACTCCTCTTTGGTTCCAGAATTAAAACACGATTCAGACTGAATCTTGTCTTGGTGGGGCTCCTGTCTTCTCTACACATGATCGTGTTCTTGCTATGTTTGTCTGCCCAGGTACTGGGGTGTCTGGTACAGCTTTGCTCACCAGTGGGAATACGGGTCCTCTGGGAAGAGAAAACTTCTAGGTTGAAGCTATTTAAAAGAAGTTGGTAGCTAAGGGGCTTGGTCTCACTTTTTTTTTCTGGAAGTCAGTCTCTATTGAGATGTTTCAAGTCCAGGTGCTGCAGTTAAAGGGAAATATTGGAGCGACTGGGCAAATGGGTAGGTCTGGATCCATGAAGTTCTTCCCTCATTGTTTGCACTAGTCCTTTTGAAAACAAATAGTACCCTAAAACCTGAGGGCTGTTGAGCTTTTAGTCTGATGGAAAAATTACACAGCAAACAAAAACAAACAAGCACAGACTGTCCTTCCCTAATCAAAATACCAGCTCCCAAATGCCAGCAATCCATCAATTTCCAACCCCCTTTCTAGCCTTCTCTAAGAGGAACCATTGTGTTTTCTACACCTTGCTAACAGTAAATGTGTGTGGTAATAACACTCAGAAAAGGTGTAGAGATTTACAAACAAAGCAGTTCTATAGCAAAAGATTTAACTGTAGGACATGTAAAAACAGGTACTTTGAGATGAAGAGCTTGGAAGAATTAACAACAGATTGTATGGGGATCTTGAAAGGTCACACTGGTAATGACTGTATTAAAGGAAAAAGGGCATGTTAGCAAGGAATAGGCAAGTATGAATGTTAAATCTTGGATGGTAAATTATTTCTTCTTAACCTGGTAGAGAAATCTCTGTGCATTACTGAAAATACGGTGTTCTTGTAACCTTCCATCAGTCCTCATTAATTTCTGGGAAAATGCCAAAGTCTCCAGTTGACTGAGAGGTGGAACCTTCAACATTTCTTTCCTACTTATGGCACGTTCATCTTGAAATTTTTGCATTCACAGTGGGAGAGAGACAAGTATGTTAGCATGTTACCTGTGATGTTTTTTCGTTTTGTTTTTTTGTTTGTTCATTTTAAAAGTCCTTGTATGTTTGTTTATTTATCTTTTCCCACACAGGGAAAGAAAAATGGGGGATTCTGAGTTTTTACAGTCCTGGGTTTTAGGTAGTGCTTCAGGATTGCCTAGAGCAGCCTGGGACAGGAACAAAGGATACCACAGTTGCTTTTCCTCCCATTCTTCTCTGTACTCATAACATCCTATATTCCATGCCCGCCACAGCCTCTACAAAAAGCATTGTGGCAGCTCTAAAACCCAATTTGATTGTTGGAATAGTACTTGGATCTATTACTGAGTTCTGAGCTCACTGAAGATCAGAGATGTTGCATATGGAGAGCACTAGATGAAATATGTAGTGCAATGTGTTACAGGCAGCATTTTATTTTCCATTTATTTCCATTATTTCTGTCAAGTAACACTGTTGTGAGATGAGTGGGTTAAATGCTCGTTTTTAAAGTTTTCTTTTGAACTACATTTTTGCTGACTCTCCAAATCGGGCATTTGTAAATGCTATTGCAGTCCTCTTACAGTGAGGAGAATTGTATTTCTGTCCTGTGAAGTACCACATGCCTGGCTCTATTTGTTATCTTTCACTGCCATGAAAGTGCATTTGAATAACAGAATCTGCAAATACAATTTAGGAAGAAGAGAACAAAACATGAATATGAGCAGTTCTGAAAAAGCCCTTGTAAAATAAATAAGCACTACTGGTCTTACTGTAAAAAACCCAGGAGCCTGATATTATGTGATGTTGAGCACCCTATACATTGGTGGGAGTTGGCTCCTCTGAATTTTAAGTCATGCAGTGACTTGCCAGTGAGCAGCTGGGCTGTGACGGGTCTGCCAAAGGACCTTGTTCCCCCTGTTAGATTCCAACTGTGCTACCCTGACAGTAATGGTTGTGAAGTGAAGCTTAGGCAGGCTTAACATTTAAATTTGAAATTAATTTTATTTGTTAGGTTTAATTAACTATTATAATCTATAAAATGTGCTGTGTAAAACACCCAAAATGAAAACAAATTACCATCTGTGGCAATTTAACATCTCTTCTGTGATTAAAAAAGACTAGAAGAGGCATCTTTATCTTGAAAAATTACCCTCAAGGTAAAAGGTAATCCTCCAAATCTGGCTGCCAGCTAGGACACAAGTGTGAAGGTTTACACTTTCCTATCCAGGGCTTTTTCTCTAATGTGGGTTTGCTTTTACTGTTCATCAGAGAAACCTATTAATTTTGATGAACTTCTTGTTTTAGGATTTAAATAAAAATGCTTGTGCCAGAAGTTCTACCTGGTTACAAATGTGGTCTTTGTCAGAGCCTGCCAGACTCAATGGAGAAGCCTCTCCTGTGTTTTTATTTTGCTTAGAGCATATTCTGGCAAGGGTTCACAACAGAGATGTGTCTGAGTTAACGGAGGGCAGCAGGGCATGCTTGGGGTGACTCTCATTCCAGGTGGTTGTAGCACCACTAGGAATCCAGAAGGTGCTCATTAGAGAGAAAGCTATTGCTGTGTTATTTCTGATCATAAAGCAGGTGATGGATTCCATTCTGGCAGAAAAAGATCTAGCTTATGCTTGTGCTTGTCGTGCTAATTTTATAGCAAATGTTTTGTTTTATGTAACAGAGCTTTAGGTACTGCAGGTTTTAGAACAATCCAGCCAGATACTGATTTGCTCACCTCCAGGACAGTGAGAGAGAAAAGTCTGGGCTCTACAAGAGGTTGGTGACTTGGGTTAAAATGTCAAGACAAGATATCACTGCTGGCGAGGGTGCAGGGAGCTGTGCTGAAGAGGATCAAGTATGTCCTGCCTAGATGAGCTCTGTACCTGCTCTGTCAGAGAACCGCTTTGTGTGGTGGGGTCAGTCACTTCCAGCCAGGCTCAGGACATCGATGGCTATTGGATGTATAACCCACTGAAATGAGCCTTTTCACTGCAGGCAGTGAGTGGGCTGCCTCTCAGGTTTTCATATATTCTGGAGATGTTATAATCTTTTAAGTCCTGCATCAGTTATCAAGGTAAGGATAAGGGATGATTGGGTCTGTTGGTTTCTATATAATGCAATTTTGCTTCAACCAGTTAGCTAATCTATGTTGTTTGAGACTGCTAAATCTTCACATGGTTGGAAAGAGCAGGTAGCTTAAATCTCTGAAAGAACCAAACTCAGCTTGACGTGGAAGTTCCAGAATTCATTGCACTGTCCAAAAATGGCACAGTAGTAGTGAAAAATTGCTTTGCGTGCTGATGCTTTCTAAGCACATCTGCTCTGCAAGTGTCCCTCTGTGATGACAGATTTGGAAAAAAAATGCGTTGCCTTTGGAGAGTTTAGTAAGTGGGTGGAATATGTTGAGATCTGCCCCCCTGTGAACAAGTCGTAGCAGTGCTGGCACCTTGACTGGGCTGTCACATCCATTAGGCAGCGTCTAAGCAGAGCAGTACGGGAGTCTCTGGAAAGTTTAGCTTGAGAAGAACATTAACATTAATGTCAGCAGGACCAAATCTGCCCACCTATTAACTTGCCTGAACTCAGACATGCTTGTGCTGGAGCTGAATTTAGCTCCAAGCCCATGTGCATGTTGTTGTCTGCAGGAGCAGAATGTCCCTCTCTTGGCTCTTCACAGCATTCCTTCCAGTAGAGCTGGTGATGTGGGCCCAGGGGGAGCGTGTCCTGTCAGGCCAGGGATAACTTTGCATCCCTTTCCTTCCTCCTTTGGGTATGTTTTCTGAAGCTGTGGTTGCTGATTTGGATGGGGAACTTAACTTTTGTTGTGCTTGGTTCTTCTATGGGTATTTCTGGATCTTCCTCCCTTTCCCACCTCTCATAGGTTTTCTTTTGTATTTGTTTGTTGCTGGCAAGACCTTGAGTTCCTCTAGTATTAAAAAAGTGCATATGGGCTTTCAAGTCTTTGGAATAAACTGAAGCAAATGGATTGCCATGCTTCTCATGAAACACATGGTTTGTCCAAAAAACAGCTGAAGACTTCATTTTCCTCATCAAAATTAACTATATTACTGGACCTAAAGAGGCTGTAATGTTTTAAGCTCCTACTTGTAATAGGTTCAGCTTCTGCCTGCTTTGCTCACACTGTGTTCAGTGCAATTATTTCTCACTTTTTAGGAAGGCTATTAAAATACTGCTCTGAGGTATCCTCTTGTTTCCTCTTTCACTGTGGACAGGCATTTCCTGTGCCTCTCTTGAGTTGTGCTGATTTTTGCTAGACTGAGGTGTGAAACCAAGAGCAGTGCTGGGCAAGGCAGAAGGGTGCTCAGGCAGGGGCAGCCCCAGCCAATGCTGCTCTGCTGCCTCCTTCTCAGTGCCAGAGCCCTGGAGAGCCAGGCTGGAGTCTGTGGGATGGAACAACGCATCCATGTGGTGGAGGAGACAGCTTGGTCGCAGCACCAGCTGTTGCTGACTCTCTCTGCTATCCCATTCCTGGTAGCAGGAACAGCAAGTCTGGCTTCTCATGTGTCTCCCACCAGCTGCAATAACCCAGGCTTGATCCATGGGTAGCAAAATTCAATGTTGCCTGCACGATTGGAGACCTTGAGCAGGGCTGACGTGGCAGCTGCTGCCCTCCCTGTGCTGGCATGAGCTGGAGAAGGAAGTGCTCTGCAAGTGCTGCTTAATTGCTCTATCTTGTGAAGCACAACCACATTCAAAAGGGACTTCACTAGAATGTGTGCAGGTCTGCAATCACTTTTCCTCACTTTCTTGCAAAAGTATGCTGTTCCACCAGTTTAATTTTTCTAGATACTTTCAGAAGAGGAACTGGGTTGAATACCAGGTGTCCAAATGGAAATCAAAGTGCTGTCAGCTATTGAAGCATGTGAAAAATCTTATTCTCTCTTCTGGCTCCAGTATAATGGGGTTGCTCTGGGTGCCTTTGCTGTGGGAAAGTGCCCATTCAGGCTATGAGTCAGAGTCCTTGAATGGGTTTGTGGTCTGTGGAGATGGGGAGTAGCTCAGGAAGAGACAACTTTCTTTTTCCTCTTGTGTATTTCTTAGAAAAACATAGCAAAACAACAACAAGAAATTTCCTGTCCTCAGCTGCAGTGTATGATGAACTCTGGTTGAAATGCCAGCTGTATTCACTTGTGTTTTCCCTCCTGTGCCATCTCTTCAAGGAAACTTTTTTCAGCTGCTGATTGAGCAAAGACAACAGACATAAGCTGACGTGCTGCCAGAGCTGCTGCCTTATGCTGGTGGGTATTTTGGTGCTGCAGCCTGTTGAGTGTATGTGATAATTGGTTTCCCTTTTGGTCTTTGAGGACAGAAGATGCAATTAGCATGTCCGGCATATTTTCTTTCATAAATTCTCAAAATTGCAATTCTTTTAGGAACACTGAGGAGTCAGTAAATTGGGAATCGGTTCTTACATTGTAAAATACCTTTACTTTCTGAGCATCAGAAGTTGTTTGTCCTAGCAGCTGTTCTTTTGGTATATTTGAATTCAACTGTGGTATCACAAGTGCAAGTACAAAATCCTGTTGAAGTACACCAAAAAACGTTAGAAGTACCTCTGAAAAGCTCTTGAGACTTGGAACTTACACCAAAGGGCAGGTGTCAGCCCTCAATTTGTCTTTCAGGCTAGGCTTGAGAAGCTTGTAGGTGGATGATGGGGAATATTTACATGTTAAACTTTAGGTAAGGTTTCATAGTGTACTGAAAAAACTTGTGTTGCACTTCAAAGTTTACCAACATCTGATTTCTAGCACTTTGCCACTTCTGAATAACAACACAACCAGCCCACACTGCAATCTGGCTACCTGGGTGAAGGCTGCATCTGAGGAGAAAAGAACAAGATGTGAGGGACATACGGTTTCAGGTTCACGTATGTTTGTGTATACAAATCTACATGAATAAACTGAGACAATTTTTCTTACTTGAGACTGCTGGACACCTTCATGGGATGCTGGAGAGCAGCTGGTAATACCAAAGGCTGTATGTCCCACATCTCAGATCAATTGTCTTGTCTGCTGGCTCATGCTCATATGTGCATTACATTTATTCCTTACTGAGACAAAAAAAAAGGTGTATTTTATTTGTTCCATTGACAAATGGTAACACACTGAAATGTCAAGATACAGCCTAAGAAATATGTCCATGGATGAGGACTTAATTTGGAATACTCCAATTTTGGACTAAATGACCAGAAAAGGGGAAAGGATAGAGCAAGGCAAAAAGTGTGATTCCTCTGACTTTGCTCATCCATGAATGCTGCTGAGGAAGTATCTGACTAACTGCCAACTTCTGCAAGGAAGGAGAAATATCTTCATTTAGCTCAGTGGGATTCATTTGCAAAAAGTAACTTAAATGAGTAAATAATCTTTGGGCAAAATTTGCCTTGTGTAAACAGTACAAATAAAAATCACTTCTAACTGATTCACATTTCTATGTCACTGATTTCCTGTTTCAGTTTAAATGAAAAAAATGAAAGAGGCTAGATGTGACAACTGCATTCTGGTGCTGGGAGGACAACCCTAAACCTTGTTCTTTCAGACCTTGGTCGCTTCAGCAACCTGCCTTGAAAATGCCACGGTTTACCAACAGCCACTTCAGATTTACAACAGTTATTGTCCTAATTATAGACAGAAACTGTTGTCTGAGAGATAACTGCATGGAAACTGTCAAACACTGACATTTCATGGCAACCATGGGAGCTGTAGATCTGTTTTGGAAGGGTTTCCAAAAATACTTTCTGAAAATTCTAAAAGCATGTAAAAAGTAATTTAAGATGTGTTTTGCTATATGTTTTAAAAATCTTCCCTGCCAGTGAATTTAATATTTCATTAGAAACTACATATCCTACAGTAAAATAGAGAAGTGGAAATAAAATATGACGTTTGTGTTCATTTGGCTGTTTATGTAGGGTTATTAACTAGCAAAGGAAATTTGGAACAAACCCTGTAAGGATTTCTACTCCTGTCTGTAAACCACTAAGCCTGGCATATAGTCATTAATTTACCAATTTTGAAAGGAATTTTATCTATTAAAAAAAGACATGAGTAAGAGCCTGCATGTCATTTCAGACACTTCTAGATACAGCTTTGAAGGCGTTATCTCAAGCCTGTTTGATGCAAACTCCAGTGCTCGCTGGAGAGGAACAGGCACACTGAGTTCTGCTCACAGAGCACCCCAGTGAGCCTGCCTTGCTGTGCCAGTCATTGTGCTGGAGAGAGGGATGGGTTGAGAGCTGGTTTTGGCAGTGTTGGCTGGCAGGTTTCTGTGCACAGCTCCTGGCTAGGCTAACGAGAACCAGTGCTTGGAGTATCAGATGTGTTACAGAGAAGGATGGGAAGGAATGAGGGATGAAGGGGGGTGGGGATGGGGAGAGCCTGCTGTTTAGCAATGTGTGACAGACAGAAGTCAGTTACAGCTGGAGGTGGTTCATCCCTAGGTGCACATGAGGGCCAAAATCTGCCAGAAGTTAGCTGAGCTGGGACTGAGTGGGCTCAGGGGACTGTGTGTTGCCTCCAAGGGATGCTAGAGTTGGCAGGAGGGCTTTGCATTGCACAGTCTCAGTGAGCTGGTTCAGTGCAAATCCCAGGAAACTGATGTGGTTGGATCCAGGAGGAGGGTAACGGTGAGGATCTGTTTGGGCACTTTCTCTGCTTGCTGCTTCTATTTTCAGTTTGGCTTGGAAATGAGGTTTTAAGCAAGAAAGGCACTGAGCATCAAACTGTGTTACAGAGGTGTGTGGTGGTAGGCAAGCAAGAGTCTGGAATTGCCGAGAGGGGAGAGGATGGATCCCATCAAGTGGCAAAGCCAAGGTACATGTCAGAGAACAGCAAGTATTTTGTCTGAGGTGGTGCCTGGGATTCTTCGTCCTGGAAAATATTGAGACTGTCAAGGAGAAAACTGAGGGAGTGGGGGAAGGATATAATTAACTATAAGAGATTGGGTAAGGTAGGGCAAATTGTATCAGAAGAGTGTCTGGGGTGGCTGTTGTGCCCTGGATTTCGTGACTGATCTCAGCTTAGCACAGGTTAGAAATGTGGGAAGAGTCTCACTCTGCTGGGTGCCCTGTGGATCATGTTTGTCAGCTGGGCCATGGCCAGCCTACTCTGGGGTTGAAGATGCAGCACACTTACTTTGCACCTGTGAGGCAGAGGATGTATGTCCGTGCTGGGCCATTTGTAAGAGTAGATAACTTTTGCTTTGTGTGTTTTGTCGCCTTCTGGGGGCAGTGACATTGTCTGCTAACTGTGTATGCAGGAGTTTGGTGTTTGGCTACATTTGTTGCTTTTGAATAATTTGTCGTTGTCTTGAGGGGTTGATGACCCCCCACCCCCCCCACACACACACTTTTTTGTGCCTTTAAAAAAATGTAGCTGTGTGAGCTAGAATAGCTCTGAAATGCAGCCAACTGGCAGGCTGTAAACTAACTTAAAGCAGTAATTTGATAAAGCTGAAATAGTAGAAGTCCTGGGAAAAAGCAGTGCTTTGAATGCACATCTTGAGATCTGTGGAGTGTGTGTGTGTGTGTACATGTGTTCATGCTTGTGGTGGGGAGGTATTTGTCAGAGCACACCTGCCTGTCTTCTAAATTAGCTAAGTGAGGGTTTGGTTTCCAGTGACCTCGCTCTGTCCACCCATCAGGCAGCCAATTGCTACCTCCACAAATCTGTCAGTCCCTGCCATCACTGGCAGTTCTGTGCCTCAGCCAGCACGGGGTTTTGTGGCTTTTCAACTGGTACCAAGGAATGCCAGTGATGGTGTCTTGTCAGCAGGTCTTGGCCTCACGAGTGGAGTGTGTGAGTCAGTGTCTGCCTCAGCACCAGCCTTATGCAGGTGGGCAGTTGGCTGGGCAGGCCTCCAGTCCTCCTTGGCAGATCCCTTCCTGTTGCTGAGACCCTTGGCATGTTCCCTGCCACTTCAAACGTCGTTTGAAAACTTCTTTCCCACTTTATGCTTGAGATGCATCTGAAGATCCTGCCACTTACATATATTTCATAAATTATCTTATTCTGGCAAGACCATGACCTTTCAAGATGCAGATTATTCCTGCCTTTATTGCAAAGCATCTTTTTTCTTTCTTTTCTCCAGTATTTCTGAAGTTTTCTATTTGTACTAATGCTTGACATCCAAACAGGTCAATACCTCGCTGATTTGTTCCGGTATGTGTATTCATCAGGAAGCAGCTTTCTCTAGCAAGGAGGTGTGTGGGGGGATGAAATCCTACACCTCTTCAGAGGAGTTTTGGCAGGTGTAATCACAGGATTTGTGATTCATGTCCAATATCTGTGAGAAGAGCTGACATCTTAGGGCAAGTTGCAGATACTAAGGGGCTGAGTAAAACCTGCTTTTGATGTTTGTGGATTTCTCTCTGCTAGATCAAAAGTGAAGTTGTTAATTCAGTTGATCAAACCTCTGGTCCCTTTTTACACTAGAGTTGCTGGGTTAAATGCTGTCTTAATCAGCTTAAATCTCTACCTTTTCCTTCTGCTAGGCATTAGAAATGTTAGATCTGTAACATTAGTTTGTTTTGATGAACCTGCAGCTAATGCTAAAGGAGCTATAAAAATTGAGATAGTAATTACCTGTAATCCTATCATATTGAATAATGAAACCTGGCTGTAGGGTTTTTTATGTAGAAGGTTTTTCAGGTCTGGGACTACTGGTGCTCTGAAATTTTAGCCTCTTTCTGTATGGACATGTTCCATTTTCTGGCTGGTTACTTTTGTTGATATTCGCAGCATGTCATGCTGTGGGTATCCTTAGCCTGAATTTGGAAGGAGCTGCAGGACCAGGTCTGATTCTGTGTTACCATACTTTGTGCTGGAGTTACTCTGTTCATTTCTGTTTTTCTGACTTGTCCAAGCTTAGAAATCTTCAGTACCCATAAGGAGGTAACTGAGGGAAGAGTTTTGGAGTCCGTCTGCATTGCTGAAATTCAAATCCCCATGGGGCTCAGCTCTTAGCGATGTAAAACTTGTCTGAACAGTAACAGGAGCCTTGCCTACACTGAAGATTGCAGGATCTGGCCCTAAAACATCTGAGTTATTTAGCTGTAGTGGTAGCACAGGGTTGTAGAGGAAGGGAAAACTTTTGACATGGAAATCACAGCAGCTGCTCAAACAGAAGAGTGTGTTGCTTTTTTTTTGAAGGAGGCATTCAGCTTTGGAGAAAGGCCAGGAAACAGGGTACAGGATGAGGTACAGGAACGGTGACTCCAGAGTGCAGGGGACTGTGTTTCAGTTGAAAGTATGAGGGTTAACAGTGCTGAAGGAGAGGGGATGTACAGAATGGTCTTGGAGGCTTTTCTAGAGAGATATGGTGTAAAGCCCTAAATCCTGCAGACTCACTGAGGCAAAAGAAAAACTTTGGAAAATGTAGAATTCAGGCAGTTCTTGCATCTTGTTCAGCAGGAGTAGCAACATGAGGCAGTTCAGGGATACAGGGCAGTGCACTGCAAACCCCTCTGTACAGGGACTGCATGGTCTTCCCAGGCATGCCGGAGATGGGGACCTTGCCCTGCCGGTACCAGTGCCACTGCCGAGACAAGGGGCTTCGGTGCCAGAGCTGGGCCCAGTGCCGGCTGGGGGATGCTCACTGCGTGCTGGAATTTTAAAACAATGCTTACAGCACACTTTTAAAAAAGAAGCAGATAATACATACCACTACCTACTTAATGTAAAGCTTAAGGTAGGCTATTGTACGACCAGTTTTTATGTTGGTTTAAATTTTTTTAAAAACTTTAATGCTGTCGGATGATGCATTATCCATACCTAGATGCCTGCTCTTCCTTGCACAGGTTATCTCCACTATGACAGCTCTGTATCTTCAATGTCAGATACACTGTTCTTGAGTCAGAGTAGATTTACAGATTCTATTATACTTCTATTGAACAGCTCTTAATCTGGGCAGAGGAAAACATGCTGCAAACAGCACGTTTTATCCCTTGCCTGTAGTGTTAGAGCCCTTTTTGGCAAGGTTGGACGTTTTGTTACAAATAGTCCACCACTAGCTCTGTCTTGAACACTAAAAAACCCAAGGACTCTGTAAATGCTGGAGGAAGTGGTTTCTGTCATTCCCAAGCATACTGGAGTCTGAATGAAAACTAGCACTGGCATTAACTGAAGGTCTTTGTCTGTGTAACTTGACTGCAGTACACAGGTCACCTAATGTTGATTTCTGCTCTTGTGCCACAATCCTGTATTACAACCTTCATGTAAAACAGGAGAGTTGTGACTCTGAATTTAGAAGATGTCTTCCATACCTTGTTGTTTTGGCAGCATTGTTTTTGACATCACTGTTTGTTTAGTAATTGAAGATTATATGCGTGAAGAGTGTAACTGCTCTGTGCATGAAAAATGACATTTGTTGTGCTTGTATGATTTTGCAGACAGAGTTACTGCATTATTTAGCCTCTTCTGAGCAGCATAACACAGGATGCTGCCCTTGACCTGTAAGGAATAGCAATGGCATTGCTCTGTGTTTGTAGCACCTTGTTATAATTAGCAGTGGTTTTACTCTTTTAGTTGTAAGCAGTATAATATGAATAGCAGTAAGGAGTTAGGAGCATAGCAGATTCTCCAGGAATGTTATGAATGTGAATAGTTCCTGGTGGGATTCCCCCCCCCCCCCTCCCTCTGCCTCTGTTGCTTAGCTTTCTCCCACCAGCTGCTTTGACCTTGTATCTACCTTGAGATTCATGCTCCTTATACCTTTTTCTCCAATTTATCCCTGCTGTTAGTGCTTTGAATGCCATTGGCTCAACACTGCAGTTATTCCTATAGCTCAGCACTTCTGCCTTGTTTCAGCTGCTGAAGTCTATCTCTCATCTTTCTCTGCTTTTTGCTCATTAAAGACACAAAAAAGGGAGAAGGTGAGTTTGAATCCATCACTGAGAAGTATACAATTTTATTTGATTCTGTCTGAGGAGGGCTCTTCCTTATGTGCCAATGTAGGTCATGAAAATGAATAATCAGCTTACACATGTATCCTCATGCTGCCAGGAAGTAATCCTGCTTAGCATCACTTTATGGGGTTTGGAGTTTTTCTGAACCTTCTAATCCCTGGTGATATTTAAATAACACATTGTGATCACTGTTTGGCTTAGTTCATATAGAAAAGGTGGATTATACAGATATAGCAGCATGGAAATACACATGTGCCTGGAGACATACATGCACACACAGAATGTATATATTCAACATGCAATATAATTTCTATTTGCAAAATAAGGGACATGCTGGTACAGCTTTCTATACAGGTGCCCTGAGATGGCTGTGTGTCTGAGAGAGCAGAGATACTACAGTGGTGATTTGCTGTACTGTTTTTAGATGAAAATTTTGTTTTAAAACTAGAAGAACTGCTGTGATTGTCCCATTTCTTCACATAAAACTCAGAAGACATTTGCTACTTCAACACTCCAGATGAGACCGGTGTGTTGTTTTTCTACCCCAGTTAGCTGGGTGGTTTGCCAAAGGGGGTCTGCCTTGCAGATTTATGGTTTGAAAATAGCTGTGAAGAGCTGCTTGGTGAGTCATGTGCAGAAGGCAACAGAAAATGTCTCAATCTACAGCATCCAGCACCTACACAACCTACTGCTGCCTCCCACATGAAGAGACCTTTCCTGCAAAGCACTGAACCCCAGAGAGGTCTAAAGTCCTGAAGGCACCCTTGGTCAGGCCTTTGTCTAGGAGAGTAGCTGTTTCTGACATTTCACCAGAGTCAGAGGGAGTGTTGTTGGCCAGAGTCCCTCCCCTGCTTGCCATCTCCAGTGGTGGAACTGTGAATACAAATGTTTCTCCTCCAGCTCCTCTGTGTTTGGAGTAACCATTTGTGTTTCCTCCATCAGCTGAGGAGTGGATATGGGACATACCACTCTGTACCTCTGGCTAAATACTCCCTGAGGAATTTACCCAGCACATGTTCCAAGCATGGGTCCAAAGTGTAGCAGTTACTGTTCTGATTTAAGCTGTAGTCCTGTCCTGGCTTTCTCCACTGGTCAGTCACATACCAGTAGCTGGAAATGGTGTGCACTGGAGTTGCTGGTACTGATCCTGTCAGGCCTGGCTGGCAGTGTGTTACACACATCTGCTGCCTGTAGCCCCACCTTTGTCTTCAGTGTAACTCACAGAAGGAGGTATGATTTTCATTATTAGAGAGGTGGGATGTTGATCTGGCTCTGAAGACAGTATCCAGGTAACACCACCTGGTGCTTTTGGAAGTCATGTCAGAAACAGGAATGGTATCCCCAGTAGGAAACCAGCTAGTGATTCATAAACACCAATTTCAGATGCATGGCAGGCTTTTGATTAAAATCAGGTCCATGCAATGGTGTCATTATGAATTTATATTAAAAGTCCTTTCCACTGGCATGAGAAATTGTCATTGCAGTAACTCATTCTATTGGTAATAATTGAAGTGCTTGAAATAATAAAATACTAGATGATCTTTAAACTACTTATTATCAAATCAAATTTTCTTAGATAAAAGCACTTAATTTGTATTCTATTCTATTTGCTAAGCATCTAGATCAGCATTCAGTAGAGGTAAATAATGCTGCTATGATTTCTGATACCAGCTAGCATATTCATTTCTTGATGCATTGTTACAATAACCAGCATTTTGGTGAGCTGTGTGCTGTAGCCAGAAACTGTTCTGCCGTGCAGTTGAAAAAAGATTATTAATGTAATGCAAATGTTCAGTTACAGCAGAAAGTCTTTGAAAGCCTTTCAATACTTAAAATACTGTTTTGTGAATCAAGGTTTCTCTTTTCTTCTGAAGTTATTTTTTTTTGCTGTGGGTATTGATACTTGGAAGCTCGGATGATTTCCTTGACACACACAAGCAAGTCTTTACTGTGCGTGTCATGTAAATTGACATTTCTCCTTCCCTCTCACCTTTCCTCCCCTCCCTTTGTAAGACTCTGGTGTCTCTTGTCCTGCACTGAGGACTATTCAGAGAAGTAACTCATGTCAACATGATAAGCACACTGCAGCCTCCTTCATTTTTCATTGCTGCCTGAAGGACATTTGGGGCAGGAGATGCTGTTAACCTGCAGAATTTTTATCCTGAGGAAGTGTGATGATTCAGTGGGTTGCCTTATTGAACTGTAATTCAGTCATAAATACAAAGAAAGGATGGTTAAAAGATGCTAAAACTCTGACATACGTTGATGAAGGAGAAGTTGGTGCTCTTGACTAGGAGTTGATCTTAAAAGTCCTTGATCTTCCAGATACAGTAGCAGATTGTGCTCTACGAGTAAATAATTGTTCTCTTTCTCAGCCCTGCAGTGTGTTGTGCATAGTTTGATTTCTGCACCTGCCCAGAAATCCACTGTACTGTGTGGAGTGCCTGAAATCTGGAATGTCGCTTCTTTCTTCTGCTTATGGAGAGAACAAAAAGAGCTTTGGCACAAGTGCAAGAGGGATTTGTTGGGATGATTGCAGTCTTCTTTGTGGTATCTCAGTAATTAAAAAAGCATAATAATTTCATTTTGAAAAGAGAGGTAGGTTTCAAGCACTTAAACTCCATTGATTTCCCGTGGAACATGGTCTCATGAAACACCAAAATAGTTTTGATATTTTACCCTGTCACCTTTTCTATGCAGAACTCACTAATGGATTCCAGTACATATGTTGTCACCAGCTTTTAAAACCTATTATTAGGTCAAGTTCAAAACCAAATACATTTTTATTAAATGATTATATCTTCTAGCAAATAATTATTTAAGAAAGCATAACAAATGCAACCATTTATTAAAAAAGTGGCATCGACAACATAAGCACTTAGTATGAGAATAGAACTGCTTATTTTAGTCTGTGTTCAGCACCTGTCATGAGGTACCTACTCCTGCTAATGCTTTGTTGGCTTGTAACATTAGTTACTGAAATTACTATTGAGATTGGTGAATATAGGGGGGAAAGTAATTTATATCAAATATTCCTTGTTCTACAGTATTTTGAAGCTGTTTTACACTGCAATTGTGTACATGTATTTTTTGATAAAAAAGATAAAATTGGTATATTAAAGAGTTTGCACAGAAGACACTCTTAATTTTCAGCATTTAAGGAAGGTGCTCAAATGATCAGAATGACGTTTGATTTTCAGCTAGCTAATTAGCAAAAAAAGTATAATTCATTGTTAGCATAATTGTTCAGCATCCTTCAAATCATGTCTTGTAATTTGCAGAACAGTGGAGAAGTTTAAAGGAGTAAATTACAGTTTCACTGCAAGAATTGGCAGGATATTAACATTTCCTGAAGGAGAAGTGTGTTTTCTGATGAAAATGATTTATGATTTATCTGGCCTCCTATGATTTTTCTGTCATTACTCCTAGATCTGGATCAGAACAGAATCCTGTGATCCAAATGCTGGAAATTTGAGAGAATTTGGACTGTGATAAATATTTTGCAGCTGACTCACTCTGCTTATGAATGAGCTCTGCTAGAAAATCTGGCTCCCACAATTAAGTGATTTAGAGACCTAATTGCAAGGCAAAGGGGAATTGTAAGCTCCTATTTTTGTGGCAATGAAGGTAATTTTAGATCCTGAATCCAAATGGTAGAACATATGGAAATTATGGATCCAGACTTTGGCTTACAATAAGCTTTGCACAACAAAAAAGCCCCAAACCAGTGATGGAGAGAAGCTCATCCACAAGATGCGAGAATGGCTGAAATGCCAGTCACTGGTGTTAGTGGAAGGCACTGTACAGCCACAGAAAACAGGCTGTAGAAATGAGAGGGAGTCAGGAGCAACAGTATCTCTTCATTTTACACAGGTCTACACTGCTCTCCTAAGTAATTAGTAATAATTTATTGGAGTGGTCGCCACAGGCTACAGCTGAGATCAACTTTTGTTTTCTCGAGTTTGTAGTCTTAATACAAAAGATTAAAGGATGAAGGAGCAAGGAGGATGTACCAAAGTGAAGTAATTTTCCTGAGGTTGTGCAGCACATGGGTAATGGACTACAGGTGGGCAGCTGGCAGGGCAGCTGGGAGAAGATAGCAGTGCAGTGCCACTGCTTGAGACTCCAGAGTTGCAGCTCAGTTACTCTGAGGATGAGTTAGTTATGGCTCTGGAGGGTGGGTTGTAATTGAGAGGAAGAAAGGAGACTGCCTTGTTTGCTGAAGAGCAAACACACTGCACCAGACAGAGGTGATGATGGGAGCCCAGCAGATATACTCAGCCCCACTGGTGATTCTCTACTTGGCCACTTGTTAATTCTGTTGATTTTCCTTTGCTATACAGTTGTATAACACTTCAGGGAGCAGAGGGTGCTGAAGGGTGTGTAGGAGCAGAACTGCTCCTGCCAGGAGCACAGATGGTTGGAGAACAAGCCACCCTCAGCAGCCACGCTGTGGTTTTTGTGTTAGGTTCTTTTTTTCTCTTTCTTTTCTTTCAAACCACAGTTTTAAACAGGGAATGATTTAAACAGAAATAATCAGATCCCTCCCACTGCTTCCTGGGGTCTGCCTGTGCGTGTGCTCTTCCAGGCATGCCGTGTGACGGCAGCAAAGCCAAGCAGTGTTGTATTAAAAGAGGGAAGATTTGATTTTTCCATGTATTCAGAGAACAGGGAGCAGCTCTGTGCTGAGCAACTGCACATCAGGCCCTTTGGGGTTGTGCATGGGGTTGTGGATGTTGTTCTTGCAGCTTTTTTTGTTGTTGTAATTTATAGAGTCAGTGGTAAATATAAAAGTGTGGAGATTAAACTTTTCATAAGCACACAGATCCCCCTCCTTGTCCAAATATTGTGTTGTGTACAAGTCTTTGGACTGTCATAGGACAGCATTAAAAAAGATATAGCTCAGACTCTTCTGCTTCTGCTTCACATGTGAGGACATGCCCTGCAGCAGCGTGCTGAGTGGGCTTCTGCTCTGCAGACCAGCCTTCTTGGAGAGCTTGGGAAAGGCTTTGCCTTTGGATATTATCCTGCAGTAAGCTGCTCATGAGTTGGTTTTCTTTGTGAGACTGGAATCCTGCAGATGGGAATATCCTGTCCTGATGGGTGAGCAGGCTGTGACTGACCACTCTTGTGTGTGCTGGGGAATGCAGAAGCTGCAGGAGCCATGGGCCACCTGATTCACCCATCCTGTACTGTAGCCTCCTGCAGGGTTGTGAGGAGCTATTAGAGCTGCTGTATGTGCCCCACATCGGGGCTGTGCCACCCCTAAGGGTGTGTGCGAGCTCTGCCCTTTACCTTAGGCCTCAGGGAAGGTACCCAGTGGATGCTGGTCTGAGGGGCAGCTGCAGGCACTGGGGGCAAGGGCTGGAGGTGCCCCAGTGTGGTGGAGACTCTCTTCCTCCCTGGCATGACTTTGCTATTACGCAGTGACTCATGATGCTAATTAAGAGTTTCTGGAAGGAGAGTACAAAGTGCAATGTGCCTTTGGAGGGGGCAGAGCAGGGGCAGACAGCCCATGTATTGACTTCAGCCATGATGTGCCTGTTCAGGATGGGAGGACATGGACCAGGGATGGGGGAGGGAATTCGCCAGCAAATATGCAGACAGAAAGACACTGTGGCTGGGCTGGCAAATTAGTTCTGCATAGCGTTCATTCCAGTGCTCTGTGACTTAATTTTAAAAAAAGAAAGCCTCATTGACCTTGGTTGTGGGGTGTAGAGTTCACATCCAGCCTCGGGCTCGAGCAGGGCACAATGGTGACATTACTGAACTGGGCTTGGAAAATCTTACCATTCTCACAATCTAGAGGCATTATTTGTGAATAATTTGGGGGTTGTATTTGCAGCCTGGTAAGGTTGGATGGGGCCTTGAGTAACCTGTTGTGGAAGATGTTCCTGCCCGCAGCAAGGGCCTTGGAAGTAGGTGATCTTTAAAGGTGCCTCCCAACCCAAACCATTCTGTGATTCATTCCTGGTGTTACAGAATTTAATCAACACATTTTAAAGTTGGAAGAGGAGGGTGGCAGAGTCCCAGAAAATTCCCTTCTAAAAAAACTAGATGTGAGGAAAGGATATATCCATGTTCTTTCCCTAATGTAGCATGAAGTCCCTTATTTCAGCTCCTAAATACTTTGCCATTCTGCCAGAAGTCCTTGCTGACTCTAGGAAGAGACAGGGGCCTACTGCAGGGGGAATAGCTGAACTTGCTTTGGTAGGGGAAAAACTTTCCCCCTTTCCTACCCCATATTAGGAAGTTTCCATTTCAGGAAGGAAGTGTGGGTCTGTTCTGTCATACCTGGGGGTGGGAGAGCCCAGTGGCATAATTAATGCTACACGCCTCTGCTCTACAGTTGTAGACTGTAAACAGAGCTGATCAAATGATGCTGTGGGAGAGGAATTGTTTAAAATAAATTTTAATAAATTATATATAACATATGACTTGCTTCTGTTTAACCAACTCTAGTTAGCCAGCCAGTATTTCCAACCTTACAAAACACAGCATTGTGTCAGTAATGCTCATGTGAGTAACTGCACTGGTGATTGAATGTATCTCATCCATGTTAAATTTAACTGTAGTGTATAATAAGGCCTAAAGTCCCACTCAAAGATCAGGGGTTTATTGCTCATGGCACTCAGTAGAGGATGTCTCTTACCCAGCTGTATCAAGCATTCTGCAAAAACAAAATTCAGTGGCTTTCCTTGTCTTTGGATGGGAGGGAAGGGGAAGATTTAAAGACCTGCTTTTAATTGCTTTGTTATTCAGAGATTTGGTAAGTACAGGAAAGTAGTTTAAACACGGGCTCTATTGCTCCATCTGAATTAGCACTGTGTGCATACTCACTGTAAAAATAAAAGAGATTTGGAGTAGTAAGGGGAGTCAAAAGTCTCTCCTCAAAAGAGAGTTGTCAAAAGGCAGCTCTGCTGAGACTCTGCTCCCTCCCTTGACTGTCCCAGAAGGGTTTGGGGACATGGCAGAAAGGACTGGAGTGAGCATTAGATTCTGTGCTGAAGTTCCGCTCACAGGTGCTTAGATGCTGCTTTCCATTTGTTGCCGAAAAGTGTGAATAGTCTAAAGATTGTGCTCTTGGCTAAGGTACTGGGATGTCTGGATTCAGAAAAAAATAGAATGTTATTTAGCTATTATGGAAAGGAAATAAATAGTATGAGTCAGAAATTTTATTTTAGTGGAAGTTAGACATGTAAAAATTTTTGTCTCAGCCTTATGTATCTACATTTCCTTCCAGCAGGAATAACAGCACTTCCCTATCCGCGGGGTTGTTGTGTGGAAAAGTACATAGTGCAGTGGAAGCTGTTTAGATAAGCAGATTGATTCAGTGGGGATTTCTTTTATCCTAACAAAATCAGTATCAGATGGAATATAGAACAACTCACTGAAGGTGGAAAAGCCAACTAATACCTTTTCATTCCCACAGATGATGGAACCGCTGCTTATTTTTCTTATTTAAGGAGTATTTGGGAGGCAGAACAAAGCTCTGCTATTACCTCCCAGCAAGTGACCTAAACCATTTAAGCTGAAACTTATGACTGGGAGGAAGTATTTTGCAAAAACAGATGCACAGAAAGTCAATTTCCTATTCATATTTTGTTGTGGCAATTGGTACTTTAAAGAGATGGCAGACTTAAATTAGCTGGAAAAGTGACATCTTTAATTAGGAAAGCCTCTCTGCCAGCACATTGAACAGTTGCCAGATTCTCAGCATTTAGGGACCATTGATTGCCAACAATGGCAGCTAAACTGCTTCTGGGTAGAAACTAATTGAATTTTCTCAAGTTAAAACGAGGATCTGAAGTTAAATCAAGACGAACTCCTTTGCTTGCTCTCATTTTACTTTACCACTGTGATGTTCTCAGCAGTCCACGGGCTCTGCTGCAAGTTGGCGAATGGAGCTGCCTGGGGCGTGGCTGTACAAATCCCTCCAGCCTCAGTAGCCCTGGGGCTATGCCATTGCCATTCACAATTCAGATCCATGTCTGCCCTGTTGGCCCTCCCATGCTATTTTGGTTGTCATGTTCTGTTCTGGAGTGACTCTCTTCCTGGGACAGATTGCTTTTATTTTTAGTCTGGTGCTGTTGTGATGGGAGCTGGTGGAGCCAACCTGAGGAACTGGCTGTAACATCCCATTGCCTGAGCATCCTGTCCAAGCCAGTGCTGTCTACTCATTTGGGATGGGTGAATAGCCATGGGTGGTTTACATGAACACACTGTGGTACTGGGTTATGGATCTGTGAGGGGCTTGCCACCTGGAATTTCAGTGGCATGTGGGTGGTGTTGGTCCCAGGTCTGCACCCTTTCCTGTTGAAGCTCAGGGCTGAGCACACTGAGGTGAAACCTCATGGCAGAGTGGTGAAGACCTGCTGTTCAAAGGATTGCTGCCTTTGCTGGCTGCAGTGCGAGTGCTTTAGCTGTACTTCTGTCCTTTCTTTGGCTATTTCCTCATCTCAGGTGCAGCTTCTCTGAAGCAATTTTAGCATTTCCTCCACCTGTAAGACCAGGGAGATTTGTCTGCTCTCCAAGCAGGTTCTCCTACTGCTCCCAAGAACTACCCAGGCTGAGTTCTGGCATAATGTCAGTTCTCCCATCTCATCTTTTCTCTCTTGCTGTTGTATGATCTGAGGGAGCAGTGCATTGATTATTTCCTGAGCTCTGCTATAAATGCTGCCAAAACCTTTGGCTGTGTGGAGAACCTGAGGGAAACTCTGCTGCAGCTAATCAATGCTACTTTAGGGTTATCTGCCTAACTTGTGTGGAAGCTGCAAATACTTTGCCTGAACTCTCTGCCTCAGGTCTATGCTTAGAAGAGGAACTCAGAGACATAATTATGTTTTTCCCAGAGGGCAACTCAGTTTCTTATTTCCCATTTTACCTTCATCCTGATTTATCTCCATTTGCCCCCTTTTCTCTTTGTAAGAGTTTTGGAGGATATTCTCTGCTTGCTTCCTTCAGAGTCTGAAATACAACTCCAACTGGTCTCAGGGGAAAGAGCCTACTAGAAGATAATCTTGATCTAACTATATGCAATGTGTGTTTATTAAAGCTATTCGACTCTGTTAGTGCTGTAAGAAAATAACTAGGGTTTTGTTCTGTCTCCTAGGTAGAATTTAGGCAAAACTGAAACTTGTTTTTTGTCAAAATGAAAGTATTTTTTTCCAACCAACCTATTTTACCCACAGATATTTCATTAACTTTGTTTTTCTGTTGCAACATTCAGGAAAATTTTGGAGGAAGGGCAACTCTTGCCTTGCTGTGTAGCCTTTCCTCCCTGCCAGAAGACAAGTAGCAGGAGAAAGAAAAAACTCCTCAGCAGCTGCTGCAAGGGAGGGCTTTACTCAGTGTGCTCAAGGAAAGGCAACTTTGTTAGGCATCAGCTGAGTCTGCAGTGGGCAATGGCTGCTAGTTATTGTCTGCTTTAGAAATGTATATTTAAAATGTGGCCTAGAAATGTGGCTTTCTCCATCCACCCAGCCCTGTCTTATATGTCAGAATTAAAAAAAAAGTTCATCCAGTGTGTCTCATCTTGAATTACCTGCCTTTGCTGTCTGTATGAGTCTTCTGATTAAAGCAAAAAAAACCAAAACAGAAACGTTGGGGCGGGAGAGAACTTGAAACGGATTTGAAGATTGCACAGGAGACAGAATTAAGTTTTTTGTTAGAAAGAATCCTTTTTTGAGCAGCTAAGGGTAAAATATTCAGCTTTCCCCGTTACCCTCTGATATTAATCCAGAGCAGAAATATCTTGCTTCTGAAATGTACATCTTTTTGGGTACTTTACAAGTGGTTTATTCCCATTACAAATACAGTGAGAGGAAAGAAGATCCAGGGGACCTCTTACAGGTCCCCTATCAAGGAGCAACTCCTTTTGCCTCTCTTTCTAGCATTAGATGGGAAACATACGGACACTTCTGAAATTATATTATCTCTGGAAATATTAAAGGAGATTTTCTCATAACTGTGTGAGATGACAGCAAACATTGCCTATATTTGGGAGAAAATTAAAAGAAGAGAAGGAAAAGATGTGGTTGTTCACTTAAGGGAAGTGCTCTGCATGGAAGAGGACAAATTTCTGGTGAGTGTATGAGGGTTTTAAATGAAGCCTCTGAAAAGTCTTCTCAGCAGTTACCAGGGAATGGCAGGAACAGACGAGTGCCTTGAGGAAATTGAAATTTCCTGTGTTTCTGTCAGCCCAGGCACCAGGATGTGGAAGTCCTTAAGAGTCTGATGCCATGTGTCCTGCAGTTGCACTGAGGATGAAGGAGAGACTGGACAAACAGGTGGCTGCTGACATGGGGCTCAGAGTTAACTGGCATTGAAAGGAGAGAAATGAATAGTAGGAAAAACACTGTGAGGAAGAAATCCTGGGGAATGCATGAAGTGTTCCCTCAAGGGAGGAGAGAGGTCCTGGAGAAGGGGATGGTGATACTCAAAAAGCCCCTATTATAAACAAAGCTGTGTGAGTGTTGTGAGAGGAGAGTGCCCTGACCTGTGATGTGGATCTGAGGCGCTCCCTAGCAAGCAGCAGGACTCTAGGCTTTTGATTTAATTTGATATTTTTGCTGTAGAAGAGTCAATATCTTAACTGCTACAAAGCAGTTTTCTAGTAGTTGAAGCAAGCAAAATGGCCTAAGTTTTTAATAAAACTGAAATGACTGGGAGAATTATAGTTTAGCTGAGAAAGGGAAGTGCTTTCTCCCTCTTATAAAAAGATAGAGGTTTGCAAAGAAGCTGTAGAAAACAGTAGTGGTATCAAAAGCTCGTGGTGCCACAGGTGAAGCCTGCCCTCCTTCCACAGTGGGCAGGCATGGCCATTTGGGCTTCCCTGTTTTTTGGTCTCCTGCTCAATCCATTTGGAGTCTGTGGCCTAGTTCATATTTCTACAAAGGAGCAGAGTGCTTTAGAGGTTTGGAAATAACACAGAGCATGGAAGAAGTGGTTGGTAAGGAGTGATTTTGGTAAATGTTTTGATGTGCCATGAAACTTCTGAAGTTCATTGTGTGAGACCAGTGGGGAGAAAAAAAAACAATAAAACTAAACATTGAGTGCAACATGGACAGAGGTTTTAATGTTAAGGAACTGAGAAGGGACCTGGGGCTTTGTGGCCATAGAGCTGTTGAAGTTGGCCGCTGATAGGATAAAAAGAGAGATTTTTTTTTTAGTGTTTGCAGTCAAAGCTGTTTTCCACAATGCTGAAGAAGATTCACCGATATCCTTTGCCTGTTGAATTTTGCTGCTTGAAAATGTAGGATTGGTGCAGGCTTTTAAGAAGCTTGCTCAGATTTGAGGTAGGCAGTGCAAAGACATCACCTGTGTGGACAGCCCCGGGCCCATGGATGCTCTGCATCTCTCTCTGTGAGGAATGCCCTGTCCAGTGTGTCTCTACTCTGTGCACAGTGTGTCTGTGTCCCATCTCTGCTTGTTGTAAGAGAAGAAGCTGAGCTTTGGCCTCTTGTTCAGCCTCCATGTAGCTCACACCCTGCCTGGAACCCTCTTACTGTGGGGACAAGGCCGTCTGATCCTGAGACAAGGCTTTTTGAACTGACGAGGGTTTCCTCCTTTTCTGCACATCTTGTGCTTGACCTGAGAGATGCATAATACTGTAAAATTACCTGCAAGGGTGCAGGTTTCCATTATCTTGGCCAATTTGATTCTTCTGCCAGGAATGCAGCCTTGTGAATGTTCTCTTTGCCTCCTGGGATTTGCTGCAGAGTGTGACACTTCGAGACGAGGTTTGCATATAAGATACACAAGAACCAGATCCCGTTTCAGTGTTAGGTGCAAAAGCTTTCCATCTTTCTAATCTTTTTCCCTGGAAAACTGCTAATTTGTATTGCAAATGTGTTTGTATGCTTCTTTAAACTCTGGTTATTTTTCTCCACCAAATGGTATTCTTAAAGTAAAAATGCAGTTACCTCATCAAGACAAGTTCAGCAGTAGAAGGTCAAAGAACTTACAGTCAAGAACAAATTTTAATAAGGTCCCAAGATCCCCAATTAATTCTCCTTTTTTTTTTAATTTACTCATCAATTCTGGGCCACCAATTGCATTGAACGTCCTTTAAAAATAATTAATACTGCAATCCCTTGGGTATTTTCAAGGTAAATAAGTTTTAAAGTTGAACCTCAGAAGTGGTAAAGAGATAGAAACTGCTTTCTGTACTTTCTGTATATAGCTGTAAGCCCATAGAGCTAATCAAACATTTCTAGGCAGATCTGGATCAACTTAGAGATTACAGCTGAAGCAGGGGTTGAATTGCAGCTGGATGTTGTTGAAATTGTACAAGCTCTTGTCTTGACATTTTTGATATTCCAGCTTCCTCTCGCTCTTTTCCTCTTCCCTATAAAATCTTGTATTATCTGCAGGTTTTGAAGACTTCTTTTTTTTCTAATCTGGGTTGCTTTTATTTTTTTCCCCTCCTTAAATAGAGATTTGAGAAGATGTCAAAGTATTAATTGAGCATCAAACTATTCTGGAATGAAGGCAGTTGTCTTTTGTGCATGGGTCTGGATCAGCTGGTCTGGCAAAGTACAGTTCAAGACAGAAGAGTAATAAATGTTTAATATTTAAATTTCTTGGGAAGTACTGGATGTGGCCTGGTGTTATAGCGAAGTCATCTCTAAAAACTAATGTTCAATATAAACACATTCCTTCTGTCATCATTTTTAGTTTGGATCAGGAATGTATTTTTAAGTGAGTCTTGCATGTCCTCACTTGCCAGGCTTGGTCTGCACTGTGGGGCAGTCTCAGTGCAGGGGCTAAATTCCTTCCTAGTGAATGCAAACGTGGAGATGGGCTCCCTTTGCTTCCCTGGTTCACACCAGCTGCTTGCAGGCACTGTGACCAGATTAGTGCTGGGCTGAGTAACAGCCAGAATGCATAAACGTGGGGGTTTGGTCCTCAGCACAGGCCGTTGGACTCCGCAGAACTGCCCTCTCACACTGTACTGCTTGGGGATGAAGGCCCAGCTGCAGCTGGGTAATTTGTTCCATTGAAGTCATGGGCTTTGCTTTACCACTGGGTTAGGCTGAAAACCAGTATTTCAATGTCTGCTGGAAATCCCATCCCAGATATGAAGAGCCCTCTGCTGAGGGCTCCTCACCACTTGCAGCATCCTACATGTTTTGGTAAGTAGGAGTCTGCCTGTTGAAAGCAGCTGTTCTGAATGTTTAAGAAGGTACCTTGAACAAAAATGTGTGCTGTAAATGTTTAACATCTCAATTACTTGTGTAGTTCATTTGTTCTTTCCTTCAGAGTCCAACTTATCCTTTTCTGCAGTTTTGATGTCTCTTGCTTTAAGAGGGTCTTGTTGCTTGTATGTGCAGTGTGACCTAGAAATGTGCACATGAGAAATTCATCTATAGATGAATGAAACTGCATTTCTCTATTCTGCAGAACTAATCAAAGCTCATTTTAATAATGTGATTTGTCTTAAATTTTCAACTGGGTCTAAACCTTTAGACTTTTCAATCTGCCTTCCAGTCATTATAGGCAGATTTCTGTATGAATAATGCATAATTTTGCTTTAAAAAACAGTCTACACGAAACCACTTCATTTTCACTTCTTACTGATTCTAACCTTGGTGGCTTGCATACATCAGAAATTTCACAACTTAAAAATGTGCCTATCCCTACAAACAAGTCATTGATCAAAAAAGGTTAATTTAACTGACTCCTTTGAATTTTTCATTTTCCCCCTTTTTTGTTTCTATCTAAGTAGTAAAAGCAGTTTCTATTTAGAAACTTCAATTTTTAAGAGTAGGGATTCAGTTTTTCTGCTGAGTGCATATGTGTATGGTGCATTCATTTAAATACAGATTTACATAAACAAATCAGAGATACAATTAACAGAAAATTTGAACTCATTGCAGTACTTTATTATTTTAAGAATGCTCAGGTCCTGCTTCCCTCCCTGATTCACCTGTTGCTATCTGTCAGGATTTCATTGATCATGAAGTTCAACTACAACAGAATTTGATGTTTTTTGAAATGGTGAAGAAAACATTTTTGACCTCTGCTTATGCCATGAGACTTCCAGCAATAGATTTTTTCTCTTTTTTTCCCCCCTCCTCTTGATCTAATTTCTCTTCCCTCTTGAATTTCTTAGCACTTTAGTTGCCTACATTCAGGCACTTTGTCATCTCACTTCTTGATTACTATTTTTCCTTTCTGAGTTTGGATGTAGGAGGGACCCAAATCCTGACTTGGTCTAGTGGTGGGAGTCCCTGTAGGCTCATCCCCATGGGCTAAGGTCTGGCAGGCTGGGAATTCCCACCTGAAGAACTTGATGTTGTGTATCCCGGTGGGCTATGATGGTGGAGACAGGGCTGCTTCTGGGTCTTTGCTGACTTGCTGTGATCATTGGTGCTGGCTAATTGTATGAATTAATCACTTTAAAATAAAAAAAAAAAAACACTTCTCAGCTTAAACGGGGAAGACAGATGTGTGTTTCATGTTGGCAGCAGCCACTTCAGACCAGGTTTTCCCACTCTCCTGGAAGGTGTGACAAAATCTGCAGGGGAGCTTTGCTGTAGAAATTGAAGATTTGGGTTCAAGTTGCCCTTTAGAGTCCTCAGAAGAAGGTGAAGAAGCATTTCTGTTGTTCTAGGAAGGATGATGTCTTTAAAATATCTACCCTTCAGCATGGAGTCTGAAGATCTTACATGGAGCACAGTTTTACAGAGCATGTGGCAAAACTTGCTTGTGGGGTAGTAGCCCCTTCTTCAGTGAGAGGGACTTGGTGGGCTCCAGCTGGGAGCAGAGGGACCAGTTGGAGTCCTTTGGAGCAGTGCAGATGCTGCTAATAGTCCCGTTGCTGCTGCTGATAGCTTTCATTCACATTGACATAGACACTTTTTTGATCACATCTAAGTTATTTGCTGCCTCAGAGGTTTTACTGTGCAACACCTGTTTTTTTTTCTGAACCCAGGCACTGTGTGATCTGCATAATCTTCCCTTTCTTTGTTGTTTTTAGTGCTCCTTTTCATACTGTTTTAGTGTGAAGGACAAAAGCCTAGAGGGAACCACATACTGCCACACCACTTTTATGTGCTGCCAAACCTCTTATGGTGAAGTGCCTTAAAAGCAAGACTGTCAGTATGATTGGCTGAATGACAGAAGAGCTGTGCTGACCACTTACTATAAGCTTGATTAGTTGTGAAACATCACAGCCTGTAAGTCCCCTAACTCAAACAACTGTGTACAGACCTTGGTTTCTTAATCTAGTTCTAATTAATATACAGATTCTTTTGTTACCATCAGGAAACTGAGCAAACTCTAGGAAAATTCAGGCAGTATGGGAGAAGCACAGTGGAGTGGGGAATGATGTTGTGGTGCACAGGTGTTGAAGGAAGGAGATTTCCCATCTCAGTCTCAGTCCATCTGGGGACAGACTGTTGTGATTGATTACCAGCATGCTTGTAAGTGACAGTTGTATGATAAAAACATGTTTTCTGTGTGACAGGTTTTGTTTTCCCCATGGAAGTGCTTGCTGGTTGGACACTGCTTGCATGTGGCTCTGTCTGAGTCGCACCGGTCCCCATGGACGTGCTGACACGCATTACGTGGGCGAGGGGCCAGGAACCTGCTTCCATGTGGCCACGCAGCCCTCCCAGCATGTGCATCCCGGCCGTTTCCTTTACTCTTATTTTCTCTCTTGTTGTTCTTGATGCTTGAGTGAGCCGACACTTAATTATGCATCATTCAGCCCAGGGCACTTTTGCCACTGATGAAGTTGGCCATTTAAACAAAAATAGAAGTTCTTCCTGTCCTTTCTGCGGTAGTTTCAGCCATTCTTCTGTTGTTTCCTTAGCAGGTCAGTGAGTTCTTTGGAAACCAGTGCCTGAGCAAGCCCAACAGCTGGCTCTGTGCTGAAGCAGAGTAGCTGCTGGAAGTGACACATCCCAGTAGATTAAGTGTGCTTTGAGATGCTCTCAGCCAGCCCAGCCACAGGGCCCTGTTCTCCCTGTGAGCTGCCTGCCTGGTACACAGCCTGCTAATGTGTCCTAGTGGTGCACATTTTCCCTGCTTCACAATTTCATATCCTTCCTATGAAACAGAAATAGCAGTGTGGATGTATTTATTCAAAGCATCAAGGGAAGGGCCTTCAGCAATCCTGCCAACTGTGCGACATTTACCTTCTTGGGTCTGTCAGGAATTTTGTTGCTAAAATGAGGCTTGTGAACAGCTCCTCTCCAGACTGCTTCTTCAGCCAGGGCAGAAACAATTGGGGAAGCTGGATCATAACCAACTGCCTTCATTCTGTGTAATGAGACAATATCCCAGGTATTTGGGATGCTTCTGTAGCTTGTCTTTCATCATTCTTCATCACATGTTTTTGGTCTTGTGAGACTGAGGAAAGAATCACTTAATCACCTGATTTCATGTATTCCTTTTTAGGACAACATTTGAATGGTAAGTTGATGTTTATATTTGGTCCCAAGTAAGGATTTTTTTTTCCTGGACTGGGCTCGAAAAGCTGAATGTATCTGCAGACAGGCTTCAAAAGACAAAGATGTCCAATCTCAGTAACCAGATGAGTCAATTACTTATTGTGGCAAGGTCAAAAAGATGAAAACAGGGCTGGATTAAAAACTCTGTGTTTATTGCTTCAGTAGACTCGAGTCTATTTGGAATGCTGGATTTGAGGCTTCCTTGCAGCCTCTCCTGCCTGTCCCCATGTAGGCTGACCAGGAAAGCCAAACCTGGGCTGGCTGGCTGCCAGAGGAGATGCAGCTGCAGCACTTAGGAGGTTTGTCCCAGCTAAAGATGCTCCTGTTATGAAGCACAAGAGGTTTGACAAAGCATGGGAAAGGCCATAGTTTTAAAAGGCTCTATGCTGGTGTGTAGGTGATGAGCTCTACAGTGAAAACAGAACTGACAAGGTAATTTTTTTTATTTTTAGTAACATATGGGAGATTGCTGGTTTTGTTTTGCTTGTTTGTTATGGTTGCAGTATGAATCTGCACCACCTCAGTTCTTGGGACTTCAATGGCTTGCAGATGTGATGTTTCATTCTCTTTCTGCTCTTCTGGAGGTTACCTGAAGCGGCAGTATGATATTTATTTTCTGAGGGTGTGGTTATAGAAGAAGGTTTCTCTCTCAGTATTGCTCCAAGCATTGGACAGGATTCCTAAATTGGAAAAAGCCTTTAAAAAATGAATATGGCAAAAGAAGTAAATAAAAATATGGAATAAAACTTAAACAATGGATTTCACATAATTCTTCTAAAAACTTAATTTTTTTCCTTAAGCACTGGCAAGTTTGTTTTACCAGAGAAGGGAAACACTGCTAACACTTTATAAGCGCCTTTGTTACCCTGGCCTTTTCAATCTAACAGCAGAGAGTGGCTTAGGTAGGGTGTTACAGCTTGTTTTCTACTCTTTTGACATCTTGTGTAAATTAATGACAAAGGTCCATGTAATGTGCAAAGTGAAAATGAGGTTTTGCTGGTGCTTGAAAACCCTACCCTGAAACTCAAAGATGAAAATTCCCAGTGATCTAACCTCCTCCTGTGAGCAACCAGGGGAGGGTGGGAGAAGAAAAAAGGGAAGTGGGAAAAGAAAAACTAATTCAAAGGTTTTTTTGAGATTGTGACTCATTAATCTGTAGCTCTGTGGAATGTCACGAGACTTTTTTAAGCATCCACTATTTGTTACTTGGCAGAAAGAGGGTGATAGCTTGAGATTTGAATTGTCATTTTATACACAACACACTGACAGATCCATGGAAAAACAAACCTACCAAAATTACATATTAAAAATGTATAAAGACGCTGAATTAACTAACAGAGAGCTCACAGACACTATTCTTAATTCTGTGATAAAAGACAGGAGAGAGGGAGCTGCTGGAGTTGCGTCTCATATTTGCATTGATTTTATCTACCTGTGCTATGGCTTTCTCGTTGTTGTCTCTTTAAAGGGAACGGACTTTTCCTAACCTCAGGTAGGGGGAGGGAATCTGTGTTTTAGCTCTCTGGAGGCGGAACAGAGAATCCAGCTATGCAGGGAATGGCTCAAAAGCAGGGAATGATCTCCCGTATTGAGCAAGGTGTCATGCCAGTAATTTGCCATCAATGTGTCTAAATTTAAATATGAACTTGCTTTTGGCATGCCAGCACTTTTTCTAGTCTGTCCACACACAGTTGAAGGATTCATTTTTGATTGCATAAATGTCACCTCGAATGTTTGGAATCTTAAGAAACTGTTTTCAAAGGGATCTTTTTCTAACAGGGACCAGACAAGGTATTTTAGCACAGAAGAAAGAAAGGTTTCCTTAAAATTCCTTTGTCAAAGCAGACATTGCAATGTGAGGCAAGATAAGGAAGGGTTGCACTTACCTATTTCTTTGCCTAGTGCCTGTATGAAAGTGTCAAAATGTTAATTTGTGTAGCCCACTTGTGCCTTTTATTTTTGCCCACTATCATAAGGAGGAATAAATTGTTCTATGTCTCTCCATGAAGTATCAGGGGCCTTTTTTCATGCTCATACTAGTGCAATTTTTTTGTTCTGTAATTCTCCAAAGTTTTCCTGCTTTCTCTGAATGACTTCTGCAATGGTCTGATTGATTGCTTGGGAGTTGAACACTCCTATAATAAGTACTCAATCCACCAAATCTCAACCTGAAGCTGTGCTTTGGAGGCAGTTAGTGAGGAGTTACTTGTGGTTTTTCACAGTCAGTAGGTACTATCACTGCTTTTCTTGGAGTAGCATTTAAAAGGTTCAGTTGAAGATCAGGTCCCTTCTACACTAAATGACATCTAGACATGTTGAAGAAGAGGGTGCCTGTTCCAGAGACTTTATAGCTAAGTTACACTTCTACAGTGAAAAAGAAAACTTGAAAACAAATTTTGAATAACCATTTCAGAGGAGCCAGGGAGAATATTATTGGCCATTCCAGATACTTCTGGATAATGCATTGCCATGAATTTGAAGGGGAAGAGCTTACCTGGCCCTGTTGGCAAGGGTGCACTGAACTCTCTATTAAAAAAAGTGATGCTTTGAAGTCAAACTGTGGGTAGACAGTATGGGCTGTGTGTGTTGACTTGACATGTTAACTCTGACTGTTGAGATGGTAACTCTTGGAATATGTATGTGTGTATATGAGGGAAATAAACAGAGCTCTTAAATTTTGAGAAGGGAAATTATCACTGCTTTCTCTCTGACCTTGAAAGGTCTTGAATTATTAAAGAGTCTCTTTAAAAGTGCAACCTAGTTTCCAGGCTCTGTAACTTTAAAATGGCATAACCGTTGTGAAATTTAGTTATGGAATTATTTAGGCAATTTTTTCTGCATCACTTTAATTACAAAAATTGAATGTTTCTCTCGATTTAGAATGTTTTATCATCTTAATTAAAAATAATAGTAATTTTATGTACACTGTAGTTCTGTGATTCAGGATAGGAGGCGTTTGAAAGACTCATAATACTCTTGCAAAAGTATGTTGAGTAGTTGAATTACTGTGGAAGTTTCTGATAGCTGAGCAGCACCTGACTAACTTACTTAATATATACTTAAGTCATATAGGGATGTAGGTAGTTTTTAAATACTACTGCGGTACAAAGGTATTGTTTATGCTGCCTGTGAGCAGAAAGCAGACTCCACTGAGAACTGGAACTGGGCCAAACTGTGAGTGGCTTAACACAAACGCATACATTTGGGCAGCTTGGAGTTGGAATGAGATTTTGAAATAATGATATAATGATTTCATTGGGTTGGAAGTTTTCATACAAGGAAAATCTCCCATGTTCATTTATGATGCAGGTGGTGATGCGATATAGTCTTTGTCCCAGACTTGCCCTTGACACAGTGAGGTGGAATCAGGACTACTGCTGTTGACAGCTTATTATTTTTATATCTCATTTATTAACATTAAAGAAGTGGCATGTCTCCTGCATTCCTAAGTCTGGGTTATTTTATGTTCTCTTGTGCATCAGTGAGCTTTATATACTGTAAGAGAAACTTGCAATGGAAAATTCATGCAACCCCTCCTCACAGATATAAAGCTTTGCCCATGTATTAGCAGGTTCCAGAAACTGGTTTTGCTGCAGGAGCACTTGCAGGCTGTGGTCAAAACTGAAACCCTGGCCATGAGACAGCTTCAGGTCTTGCAAATCTCTTTGAGCTCCATCTAACAGGGAGGCCTTTGAATTCTGGGTTATTGTCAATGTTTACAGCAGTGTGAGTAGAGCCAATTAGTGACTTGCGCTTTGTGTGTGCTGTAATAACAGAGATGCTGTTTTCCCACTTTGTTAAATGGCCACAAGGCAAACAAACTTCCTCTTGACTCTGAGGAGGGAGCTTGTGTAAGACAGTCCCTCTGCATCAAATGCCAATCTCTCACTGCTGGGCAGGAGGATCTAAAGAAAGCAGGTGTGGGATCATCCATGTGTGTGCTGAGAGGAGGAGCGGGGCAGCTCTTTTCAGTACAGATGTGGGACAGGGTCTGTCACTGTACATGTGTTTTGTGGTTCCACTGGAATAGCAGCGTGCTGCAGTATTTGATGGCTGTTGGCAACTGTGTGCTAATACAGATGCACTTACTGCCATGTAATTTGTCTCCATGCAGAGCTGCTTCAGCAAAGGCTCAGGGGTGGGAAGGGGTGGAGAGGAGCTATTCATTTTGTCCCTTCAGAAAAGTAGAGTCCTGTGTATTCTGGTATCATCACATCCAGTTTTTTTCCTTGTGCATTTGTCACAGATCAAGCCCTACTTACCTCTGCCTTTAAGTGTAATTGTTGCAATTTCCAGGCTCCCGCACCATGCCAGATCTGTCCAAAGGTCCTGCAGGAATCTATCCTTTGTGGCTCAGGTACCGAAATGCTTTCAAGAAATATGACCTGTCCCTTTTGCTTTCTCTGTCATAATAAAACAGACAACTCTCAAAGTTAATTTCAGAATGTTCTTCGTTGTCAGAAGTAATTTGGTGGCCTTGAATGGCTAATAAACTCCACCCCTGGACAATCAAATACACTTTTGGATGTTTGTGATATGAATTGCAGTGTGTAAACAGACAGCTTCCAGGCTCCACGCTCTCTTTATCTGGATCTGTAGACTAAAAACAGTGTGGGTTTTAATTAGGAGATAAATTTAAAGCTGTTCAAGAGTTGAAAAATTGAAAAGAGACCTGCTTGCAATATACACGTGCTTCCTTTTTCTTACACGTGCTTATGAGCACACTTGCTGTCGGTGAGGAGGAGCTCCAGCTCTGGCTCTGTCCATGAGACCGGGGGCTTGGCGGAGCTGTGGAGCCCCAGCACCACTGAGGGCTTAGGTCAGACATGGCCAAAGGTGCAGGATCCTCCCGCTGAAGGATCCCCCTATGTCTCTGCTGATGCTGGGGTCCAGCACAAGGCTGTCTTTTGTTGGCAGAGATGTAGCTGGAGCAGGCAGCTCCACCACTGCAACTTGTAATGAACATTGTGGTGCTCAGGGCTATGGCAGCTTCTGGGGAAGTGCCGTGCCCTCGGGACAGCAGAGCTCTCCCTGTGCAGTGTGGGTGTGTGTGCAGCAGCCAAAAGTTGGTGTGTGAGCCCCAGGAGATAAAGGCAATGCCCACATGGCTCTCGACCTGTCCCTCACAAAACTTGCACAGTAAGGGGAAATATTCTGCTCTGTGAGAGGAATTAAGCATAACAATGTGTTAACCTAGACTGCTACCTGCCAGAGTTAGACAGACTCAAGACTGGGATAAAAAAAGATTGTCATCTGATTTTTCCATCTGGATGAGACTGCTCACTTTGCCTGCAGACTGTGTCTCTGGGGGCCCAAGCACAGTGACTGCTGCTGCACTCCCTGCCTCACAGGAGGAGGTATGACCAAGGGTGAGAGGTCCTGCAGGAATACACATGCCCTTCTGGAGAAAACTGAGATGGAGATCCAAACATATTGATGGAAAACAACCTGAAAATACACACAGTGACCAATTTGTGTCTCTCCCCCGACTTGCTGCTCACAAAACTCAAGTGGCTTCAGATGCTGGATAGATTTATCGAAAATGTTTTCATCCTGATTCTCACCAGTTTAAAAATACATCAGAAAGGAAATGAAGCTACAGTTGTAAAGTATCTAGCATAATAATGCTAAAATGATATGACCAGCACTCTGTAAAAAGAGGATTTCTATTTTATATCTACAAATTAAATTGTATGTGATTATGATGAGACCATTTATCCTTTGTCCGGTTTAGCTGTCCCTACCTCTTCAGCTTCCCTGAACAAATGAGTTTTATAGCAAAAAACCAAATAGTGATTAGCACAGAAATAGTATTTATTCTGATTATCCTCCAGTGGCTAGACTGCTGCAAGAGTTAAAACTCATTTGCATCTTTCTGCAAACAGATGTGGCTGTAGAGAGCTGTGGTATCGCAGACAGCAAGGCTAATGTGTAGGGTGTGTGGTGTGTCAGCTTTCTGATCTGCCTGGTTAGGCTTATAATTTCCTGCCAGTTTATAACAGCTTCTGGTTGTTTGATTGTGAAGGGAAAGTCAAGCACTTTGGGACTGGGGCAGCAGGGGAATTGACTTACCCAATTGTCCTTCATCTGAACATGATGTGTTAAGTTTAGATTTAAAGACTATACTGCCTCATATCATATCTGCTTCAGCCTATGGTTTGCTTCCTTGTGTGCTTTATTTTTAACTGCAAGGTTTTACATCCATATTAATAAGTCATCCAAGAAGTGGTGTAGCACTAAATAACTTTCACTTTCCAAGTGAAATAATTGTCACAGTTTGCACAAATAGAACCATCTGGTTTGCTACAAGTGACGCAAATATAATGGAATATAGTCTAATGGAAGAGGCAGTCTTCAGAATAGGTTTTCAAGGATTCATTATTGCTTTGCAGTGCATTTTTTGTGAAATAGGCAACTGGATTATAGTTATCTTACATCCTGACCTGGTCATTATTTAAAATCACCAAGTCATTTCTAATCTCCAACTTTTTCCTCTTCATAAGTGGCTTTACAGATGGACAGCATGTCAGTTGCTAACTGAATTTCAGTTTTTAGGAAGGCCTGTAGTCATATAACTCAAGAAGATAAAAATCCTATTTAATGGGTAATACTCCTTTGCCATGGGCTTGATCAATAAATTAAATAGATTAATTAAGTTGAGCTGTCAGGACCAAGGACTGTTATGAAGTCAGGCCAGGAGAGTTGGCCATTTATCAGAGGCAAAAGTTTGTCGAGAAAAGGCAGCCTTTAATGGGGAATTCTGGAGTGCATGCAAATGAGCAAGTACATAAAAAGTCTAGCAAGGAGTGTCTGTCATCCGATCACAAGCAGTATAAAAGGAGGTGGATACTTCTGTGCAAAGTCATTAAATTTGCTTATCAAACTTTCTTCAAGTTCTGAGAAGATGAACTGGCTTGTAATGTGGGTAGTCTTAGGTATTTCATTTTTTTAATCTTCCCTGAGAAATTGAATTGGTTTTATGTTTTGAGATATATTCACGGACACAAACATATACATATATATGTATGAAGTGGTTTAAAATGAAAGCTTATTAAAAATATGGAAGCTTTTATTCTTTTCAGAGCATTCGGAGAAATGCTGCTCTGCAGGTAGAATTCAGCACAGAGACTGGAGTCAGACCAATGCCTTCCTCTCACTTTAGCATAGGAAACTTCTGGTGTTTGTGCCTGGTTCTATTTTCGGCCTACAGGAGAGTCCTGTTGATCCTGGCCTGGGACAGTCCCCAAGCTGGGTGCTGTGGTCACCTGCCCAGGGGACCCTGATGGGTGAACCAAGCTCTCTTAGGACCATCACTGAAGACGGACAGTCAGCACTTTCAGTGCCCGCTTACTGAGGGTCAAGAGACAGAAAGCCATAGGTCTCTGTATCTTAGTTTTGCCCTGCATAGTGTAGGTCGCAGAAAGAAGATGACAGTATTTGTATTTCTCTGACAGTTGTAGGTGTGGTGGCCAAGGGAGCTCCGTTAATCCTGTGTCATCTGGGGAGCCCCCCGAGGCCGGCACAGAGTGAGTGGCCCAGCAGCAGCAGCTCCTGGCTCTCACAGGCAGAGGAGCTGCTTTGCCACAGACCTCTTTGCTGCCACGTGTGTCTCTGCGGATGCAGTGGGAGTGAGATGGCGTGTGCTTCCCAGTGTAGAAAGTGAAGCAGTGCATAGAATTGCATGAAAGTTGCATCTCTGTTTTGGTACTTCCAGTTTAGCTGTAAAGCCCTGGCCATATGGATGTATTCCCACAGCCGCTCTGGAGGCAAGCTGAGAATAAAATGAGCTGTGTGCAAGTGTTGCAGCCTGTGTAAATGAAACCTGCCTGACAAACCAGAAGTGTGCCTTTTTGATGTATAATAAAAATAAAATTTTCTCAAGGTGTAGAACCTTAAGTGTGTTCAATTCCAGCTGATTGCTAGTTCTGAGCTCAAAACATCAAGAGAGTGAGCCAGGGAGGCTGGTGTCAGGGTAATGATCTGTCAGGAGAAACATGGAGGAGGATAGTGCTAGAAAAATGTACCCAGCCATGTGGGCAAGGCCAGGGTCTTTGTTGTAGTTCAGAGAGAAGATCCTCTTTACAAGAGTGAAAAGGTGCAAGGAGGAGCTAGGACTTCCCTGCTCTTATTTCAAGGCTGTTTAGGAAGGGTAGGACTGGGGAACAGGGTGTGCCTGACCTTGGCCTGCTGAAGTGCCACTGGGGTGGAAGAAGATGAAGATAAGAGACTGTGAGTGCTGATAACTTCCAGATCATTTCCCCTCCCTGCTTAGTGGAACAATGAGAATCACTGCCCCATGCTGTGGTCCAGGGTTTTGTTTTGGGGACTTGGAAAAAAGTTAAAAATGTTCCCAGATGGCTGAAACGCCTCAGCCATAGTATGAACTGGGCTCCTTAGAGGGTAATTAGGGTAATTTGTGACACTGATCTGTGGGATTTTGATGAACATTTTAAAAATGGCCCTGGTACTTCAACTGTGGGAAAGCCAGGCTTTTTGTACCTTTTTTTCTTACACTATTATCAGCAGCTGTGAAAAAGTGATGCAATCCATATGCCGTATGGAGCACCTATATATAAAAATCTGACATATGGATGTTGTGAAGTTCTCAGAAGATTCCACATGCTTGAGATCACCCACGTGTTAAAAACATTCTGTTTGGGAATTAGTTGTTGAGATTTATGTTGAATTCCCCAAAGTGAAACCAGGCAAATTGTACTGGTAATGTTTGTAGCATGGAGTCAGGTCCTTATTACTCTTTTTGGTCCCCAGTGGAGCACCGCACATTTCGTGAAGGATGGGTTTGGCTGAATGTTTTCAAGGTTTCTCTCCAGATAACTTTTACTGGATCTCTTAACCTATTGGATCTGAACTATTTCTAGCCCACAGTTCTTCACTGGCATCTCCTGCCCCTCACCTAACTGGGAGTCTCTGTCTCCTTAGGCAGTATGGGAGGGGAGGATGAGGCACAATATCACTGAACACCTGGTTTCTCAATTAAGTCTTCAGGACTCTTGCTGCTCAGAAGAATTGTTCTGCTGCATAGAAATTAAGGCAGCCTAGTGGCTGTTGTTTCTGTGGGACTTGAAGAAGGCAAGACATTCCAAGGGATTCAGGAATTAGTAAAGCACACAATTTACAAGAAGTTGCTGCCTTCCCTGACACTGGTTTTCCATGCTGCTGTAGCTCATCATATCAAAATGTTTATCTGCAAGTTCTTCCTGGCTAGCTAGCATGAGTTGGCCAGACTTTTTTTTTTTTAATCTTTTTTATGCACTGAGATGGTAATCCACCCTTCTACTGCTGATTTGGATGATGCAGCAGGGCTGGCTTCACTATCCTCCCTAGGGAATTTGCCATTGGAGCATGAGTGAGTGACAAGGTGGGCATAAGGCTTGGTGGGCATGTTGGCTCCACACAGATGGAGAGTGAGCAAAATCAATGATTGAGTGAGCAAATGGTAAGGAGGAAGGTACATATAAACTGAAAAGACTTTTCAGTTTTGCTCACTGTTTAAGAAGCACAGAGCAAGCGCTATAAAAATACAGATGAGTAATATGTAGTTGGTTGATTCTCCCCTGGCCCCAGCAAAGGCAGATGGAAATGGGCCCGTTTGCATGCTGATTTGGGGGCTTGTTCAGAATGAGAGTCAATGCAAACTCTGCTTCTGCACAAGGATCATGATCTAGGGTGGTCTTTACTCCTCTTACACCATCCTTCTCCTAGCACCTGGGATGTGCTGTGCCCCCAGATGTTTGTACCAGTGCCTTAAGGTTTCCTGAAAGACATCTCAAATTGCTGCTGTCCCCTCTGTCGATTTTGTTCTTGTGGAATGGCAGAGGATTGACAGTGATTTGGTTTCTGCTTTCTGAAATGTTTAGTCCAGGGCTTCAGTGATGTAGAGCAGCAGCAAGCAGTGCACTTTGGAGGCTGGTTATTTAGGAGCTCAGGTTACAGATATACGTAAACCCCTTATTCCCCAAAGAGCTGTCAAGGTGAAGTTAATTCCACTACCAATAAATGTTTGTTGTAGTCTGTGAAGCAGTAGCAGAAGACCAAGCCTACAGCATGTGTCTGTACATCACTTTAATCTGTAATCAACCTGGTATGATTTCTAGTTCATAGCTGTGTCTTAGTTATTTGCACGTGCTGTGCTACAGTGGTTCCTACTTGCTTTAAATCCTTTGTAGGGAAGAAACATTTTTCTGGCTTTTATTTGAAGTGAAAGCTGTTCCCTAGGGTCATGTCAGCTGCAGAAATCCAGACCCCAGCACAAGTGTCTGCATTAAAAACTGGGCTTTGGGCTCCATTAAAATACCGTGGCTGCACATGTCACAAACAGAGACAGGCAGCACAGCGGCACAGGCACTTAAAAGATTGCATCCCGCTTCGAAACCGAGGGGCTTTTGAAACTGCAGGGCTGCAACCCTGGGAAAAGAAACAACTATCTCTGTTTCCTTTTTCCAGCCTTCTACCTCCAGCCTCTGTCAGCTCTTGGCTTTAAACTTTCTTTGAAATTATGCACTTGTCTCTTGCTAGTCTTTCCCAATATTTTAATAGGGGATGACAGGTAAGGCATAAAGTCAAAGACCTGGAAATAATCTGTAAAACTAAAACAATGGAGTCAGAGAGACAGCTCTTCAGTTAAAAGTGATGATGCTAACTGCCAAATTTTTGGGAATGTTTGCAAACTTGTGATTCTATCATGCAAAATTGTATAAAATTTTTAAGGCCTTTGAAGATGAACAGAGCTGGAGGACTCTGAGAAAGAAATGGCCAGACTCCAGTAAGAGATGTGTATCATGACAGTTTACTAAACATCATGTAGGCAACAAGTCATGCTGATGTGTTAATGCATCTTTTTCACATTTAAGAGAAGTAAAGGTCGTCTTCTGCTACGAGATGATGTGTGTGTCTATATCTGTATGTGTGTATGTCATTACCATAGATGTGAGCAATGTGTGCCCTTCACTGCCCCTAACACAAATGTTGACTTGCTCTGCTCTGGCAAGGTTTTATAGGTGGTTCATTGCCATGATGTAGGAGTGCCTTTTATTTCTGTAGCAGGCATTTTGACCATCACCCATTTAATATTAGGTCTGTTTTCCCTCAGTGCCTTCTGGAGGAGAAGAATTGGAGCAGACTGCTTTGGTCTGCTTTGCTCCTGGGGTATGGCAACAGGTGTATCTGTTGTTGGGGGAGGTTGAATCCAAGGAGACTTTGAAGTAGAAGGGATTTAGGTTTTATGGTAAGGTCACAGTTTCTAGGGGAATCAATTTGTTAGGTCAGGTGGTGAGAAATGCTGTCCCCTTCCCTAGCAGATGAATGTATGCTCTGATTTTTAGCATGTGAGTAGTCCTTATTGAATCTGAATTAGAAGGTGAGATTGCTTTTTGACAATGTCAAAATAAACTAAAGAGTAATAATAAACCCCAAAGAAGAGATTAGGATTTTAAAAACTGAAGACTCTCATCTTGCATGTCTTCTCTTCCTGTCCTACTCTTTCTGACTGTGAAACTGAAGCAAAAAGAGAAAAGTGCTCAAGGCTATTCAGATTTTCAGTGCAAAGGACTATTGTTTTGGTGAGATGAGCAGGAAATAATGGCCAGAGACTTGCAGAAGAGCCTTGGGATTTGCACTGATTTTTGAATCCCTGCTTAGTACTGCAGGTCATCCAAGATCTAAACTGTAACAAAGCCATGTCAGAGGCAGGGAGAAGTAGAGAAACAGATCCAATATATGCAAAGTGCACTAAGCTGGATCTAAGAAGCAATTTATGGGTGTTATGGATTCTTATTGCTTGGTGTGGGACTATGCACACTGTTTGGTGTGTGCTCTTAGGCAGAATGAACAATTTTCTGAAAGATTTTCCAAGATGTTTATCCCAGTAACTGGGGTGATGCTGCTTAAGTGCCAATTAACTTCTCCATAGGTCTTTGGCAGCCTCAGAAAGCTCTACTGCAATTTTCCCCTTGCCATCCTCATGGGGAAAGCTGAGGCCAGGGAGGCTGAGCCCCAGAGTGTCTGTTATGTCCTGGCAGCCAGCGCTGATGGGATCACTGGAGATGGCAGACAGAGCCCTGTGGTTGCAAATGGATCTTGGGCGGTAGGAACGCCCAGGAGGTGAGTGGGTGGGTGCCTGTGAAGGTCTTGGTTTAAGGATCTTATGTAGTATCATAAAGAAAAGGATGGGAGCCAGTTCTCCCAGGTGCACTCAGCGGCCTGTGCTGGTGAAGGAGTGAGTGGCTTGCTTAGTGGTCCGGTTCCCTGCTTTGGACCAGATTCTGTTTGTATTTTCTTCCAGCCCCTGAAGAAAGTGAAGCAGGGCTCATGCAAACAACTCTTTGGTATCTAGACCAACTGTGGGAGCAGAGAAGTTGTGTTCTCTAAGGAAATGTCTTTCTGGGTGTAAATAGTACATGGCGAGGGACAGCAGAAGCAATCCAGAGAGCAGTCTGGATTTGGTCTTTCTGGAAGGCTGTATCCCTGTCTTGGGTCAGGACACCTAATTTCACAAAGCATTAAAAATTTCCATACAGCTTTAGACTCTCTCCAGATTCCCACCCACTCAATCTCTAATTAAATGAAAGAATTTCCACTTTATGATTAATCCTTCTTTTCAGGGCAAGCTGCAAAACAGTTGAAAAAAGTAAGACTTATCTGTCTGCTGGTTTCCTTCTGCCTTTTTAGTTTGCAAATGAATGTGTGGTCATCTTATATCATTTGTCTTCTTAGAACTTTTGCCAGTTTTAATTCTGTAAAATGCAATAGTCATTCCTCATACTTATCTATAAATTGCATTGAATCTTGTAGTAGTCATATTAGGTGGTAATGATTTATATGCCTTCTAATAATTTATTTGATTATGCCAGCTGTGTTCCGTTTTTAAAGAATTATTGAACTAATGCTCTTGTGTTGGGAACAAAGAAATATTTTCCATAGTTCCTATTTTGTCTTTCTGCAGTTTGGTACAGTGCTGCATGTTTTGTTCATTAAGATAGTGGTATGTAAGGATCAGGCTGACAATTTATTACAGGTATTTAATGCTGTTAGACTTCAGGTTGCACAGAAGCTGCATTTCCGAGGGTGGCTTAAACGTGGTGTGTCAATGTTTAGGTGGTTCTGCCATGTGCACATCACCAGACTCTGCAAGGCTGTGATGGGAATATTTGTGCTGGGCGTAGATGGGGCCAGCAGCTCCAAGGTGGGAATGTGAAGGATGAGCAACACTGTCAAAAATCTCAGTGGCAAGATGCATTGTTTTTTCTTTTCCTTATGCCACAACAGTTCTTCCATGCAGAGTGTGAGGAGCTCTCTCACCGTCCCCATCAGCAAAGGGCTGGCTGCAGGGAAATGGTTGAACACAAGTTTAACTTTAGGATTGGAATCAACTCCCACAAATTTTTCAGGCAATTGTTCTCTCAAAAAAAAAGGCAAATAGGAAATGGGGCTGCTGAGGGGAGACAGGGAGAGAAAAGCACAGGAGTAAAGGAAAGTGATTCTTCTGTCTGGTGTGTCTCATGCATTGGAAACTTTCAGTATCCCTTCTTGATGGGCTGTCTACCCTGTCTGTTTTCTCTCCCTTTTGGAACTGTTTGCCTAACTCCTGGATGATATGCCTCCCACACCAGCTGACAAAACACAAAGAACTAGGAAGAAGCCTCAGCTCTAGGGGAAAATTCTTTTCTTCATGAAAAAATGATGTAGTTTTTCTTTTATTTTCCTTGACTTGCATATTTAGAGAAGCACAAGATGGAACAAGGTCACTGCACAAGTGCAAGTAACCTCCAACTTTCTTTTCCTCTAAAATTTATCTTTGAAAAATGGTGAGTTTCTTTCTGAATACATTGGCATAAAATATCGATTTTGGCAGTGTTTGAATGCTGCTTTTTTGCCATTTAAGGGTAGTACTACGCTGCTGAGACACTGCACTTTCGATCAGGATTAAATGTGGTTACTTCTTAGGGAAAACAATTGTGGTTACTCCAGAAGCCAGATTGCCTTTTCCAGAGTTCTTGTACAGGCTGGTACTGTGTGTGCCTGAGAAGAGAGGTAGTACAACCAACGGGACAGAAACAAAAGGTAGAAAAACAGGAAGATATTTTACCCAGTGTACAAGCAGCTGGAAACATACAGAAAATCAAACAAGAAGTGACTTCCTAGCAAGAAATTAAAGTATCCACGCAATGAAATGAATAATCAAACAGACATATGATATCCTCTCCCTTTAAACCAGGTTTTTCTTTTCCTAAAGCACTTGAATGTTTGCAGGATAATCTGAGTCCTGACCCTGTAAACTGCCTACCTCCCAGCTCTGCTCTCAAGTGGCTCAGCCCCTCCAATCCATTGAAACTGGAGAGCCACATCCACAGCCTGGGCCACTGCATCTGCCCCCTTGGTTACAGAAAACCGCTTCATGTCTCTGTCAATTTTTTTTCTCTTTATCATTTCTTATTATTGCTTGTATTGCTGTTATTGCATTAATTCTTCCATCGAGTGTCACTGTGATTGGGAATGGGCCTCCTTAACATCTCTGTTCCTGCGCTTTTCAGCGTTATTTGCTTTTTGACATTCCTGCAGACAGCTGTGTGCACACAGAACATCTGGGGGCCTGCTGAACTGTAAAACCTCCTGACATCAATGTTTAATTTGTGTTGACGTATTCTCACTTTTACTTTATACCTGTTTGCAGCCTTGCATGTCTTTTGGCTCTTCGCTGTTTTGCAGATGGCAAATAGCAAAGCACTGAAACAGAGGGAATACCTTTGGTCTTCTGCAGAGCTGTGGTGTGTGAATAAGGGGTTGTTCCCAAAACTCTCGCCATGGCTGCTGAGGAGTTTTGGTGTTTAAATAGTTGCTTCTGGATTGCTGATACTCTCTTTTTAAGTGTTATTGTTTTGTAATGGTCATTTGCACTTGTACAACCTCTTTGTCATGAGAGTAGTTGATAGTTTTGCTAAGAGGCTGATTTCAACTCCATCTTTTCACAGACTGGTTATTAGGGAATGCAGCAATCTTCTGCCAGATTTTCTACACTATTAAGCAGCCACATCAACTCTGTGAGTTAAAGTGCCTGTTTTTATAAGAGTTGGCTTTGGTAAGTTGAGGCCATTTGGGTGTTTACAATCAGTTTTGAAAAGCAGCTGATCATGCAGTTGCCCATTCTCTTGCTATTCCCAGCTAGTGTTTGGTGCAGATGTTACAGCTCTGTTACAAAGACATGTTAACATGTAGGACAACATGCCAACCTCAACCATTCTATGATTCTGTGTATTCTGTGGCCTTCTCTTGACCTGTCGGATTTGTGCAAGCAAAGAGTTTGTCCCCCTGGAGCTTGGCTGGTCCCCTGGAAGCACGGCTGCTTCCCTGGAGCACAACTGCCCAACAAGGTGCTGCTTTGGGCCCTTCCAGTGGGCGCATCTCTTTTGCCTACAACTTCCTTCTGAACCACTGTGTTTGCTTTTTGACTAAATCCTTATTTCCTTGTGTCTGTAGTGACCCTTCAATGAGATTAGGGCAGTTTTTTCCCAGAGATGTGAAAAATTCATTCCCTGCACACATTGGCCTTTTGCTTATTCTTGAAAGTGCGGTGTAGCGAATTGCATCACTGTCTGTTTGTGTTCTGTTGTTGATTAATCTGTTTTTCCACTAGGGCAATGTTATGAGAGAAGATTAATATTACAGAGAAGATACTTGTTTGTTTCAAATATTTTGTTTCCTTTCTCTGTTGAGAATACTAGTATAAACACCAGGCAATCTGAATTTAAATAGCTGAAGTATTAGTCTTGCTATTCCAGTTGCTTGTCATTACACTTGAGGATACGGTTACAGCTGATTATACAAAAATACCTGAGCCATACATTTTACATTCTCAATCAGCATATTACAGATGAACTGTGAAAATTTGAGATAGCTTTTTATGATAATTGAGAGAGATTTTCCTTGAAGTATGCAAGACTCTTGAGAGAAGTTGAATTGCTTGTCTGTAATTCTGTTATAAGCTTTACTGGTATTTGTTTAACATGCAGTTTATTGCTACTGAATACTTTTCTTATAGCTTGCTATCAAAGGCTACACACTCAGAAGGTTACTCGCAGTTTTGATACCCTCTGCACAGTGGCTTGTTTGTTAGACCCATCTGAAGCATCGTCCATGAGCCTGACTCATATGTAAGGCAGTGGTGCACTTATGTGAAGAAAATGTAAATTGTTATTGCTTGAGTGGGCCCCTTCAGCTCCCCCCTTGACACTGAGGGTAATCAGCCAGCCCAGGGCTCAAAACACAAGTTGGCTTAGATTCCTCCAGCCCTTGTGCTGGGCCCTTTGGGCCATCTCAGACACAAACTGCCAATTGCAACAGATCCCTGGTGCTTGACTTTTGAGCTTTGAGACTGGGAGCTGGTCCTTGATTTGTGGTTGAAAACTGGTCCTTGAGATATTCCTACAAGTCTGGGCTGTCCTGTGTTAGCAACACTGGGGCATTGGATTGACTTGCTCTTGCTTTGGGGAGTTAGTACCTTACAGGTATTTCCCCTCCAAAGCAGTCTGGGGCAGCCCCAAGGTGCTCCCTGGTAGCAGAAAACATGTGGTTCTGACAGTTAAATATTTTTTAATGGGATGAGGGAATTTCATGTGCTGGGACTGGGCAGGCAAAGGCCAAAAGGGTTATTGTATTTGACTGAGAAGCTGCTCACCCAGAACATGACTGCTTCAGGCCCTTCAGCTTGGAAAGCACAGCTTTCTCTAGCACCAGAAGGCTGAGCTCTGCCAGGTTTGGGTGTTAATAAAAGCACATGGGACACCAAGGTGGCTGTTTGGAGATCCAGCTCCTCCTCCATCTGCAGAAGCTGGAGTTGACCAGAAATGCTGCTGGATTCTTACAGCCTTCCTGTTCTTACATGCCTTTCTTTTTGCCTCTTCCTTGCAATTATTAAGAGGACCAGCACTGATTACCTTGTTGAGATTCAGATTAAATTCAGTTTTAGAAGGAAAAATTAAATATTAAGTTCTCAATTTAAATGAAGCAAGCAAAGCACTAATGCAGTAAGCTCTGATTTGTGAGATTTTGCTACAGAAGATTCAGCTTGTCCCTGGGTAGATGAGATGCAGGCTGGAATACCAGATGAGAAACAAGTGTCTTTCTGCCTATATTTGTGGCTGTAACTGGAAAGTTAAAACCCTGAATTTTCTTTGTTGGCACATGTGAACAAGGTTACTTTATGCTTGGCTGTTTTCTGATCTTGACTCACAAGAGTTAGTTTCTCTATGGCTTTAGGGTACACCGTAGTGCTCATTAGCACAGGAGATCACTGCTGCTCCTGTCCCTCCCCCCGGCATTTTAGCAGAGGCTTTATACAGCTGGAGGTTGGCAGGTGGCATGGCAGAACTGCCTCCTCCAGGGGGATGTGGTGAGGAATGTGGGGCAGGGGGACAGAGCCTGTGCCTCAGCTTATGCACAAGGATTTGGAGGTCAGAGAGCCTGACTGAGAGCTGGTGTAAAGCTCCTTGCTCTGGTTTGATTGGAGTCTTGTTTAGCACAGTGTGTCTCCATTCAGTCCATTCAGTCATGCTTTCCATTTGTTTAGTGTTTGCAGAGTTGGCCTCTGGGGCCTTAACTCTGAAGGAGATTTTTGTCTGTTTACCAAAATGGAAATTGCCTAGTTTGGGAGTGGGCTGCAATCCCTTCATAAAATTAATCTTTAATATATTTTCTGTAATCACAACTTAAAACAAAGACGTTTCCAAAATATTCTTCAGTTTTTTACCCTGCTATTTCTCGCACAAGCGTTAACCATCTACTTCTCCACTTAAGCACAGAGCACAGCATATTGCAGTGAAGAAATGACTTCTCATGCTTGGTGAAAAAAATGAGTGGATTTTACAGTGAGATTTTCTGGAAGAAAGTGCCCATCCTGAAAGAATGTTCACTGACCTGTGTGACACAGGTGCTGTGCATGTCAGGACTTTGGTGGAGTTAACCCTTGGTAGTTCACTTTGTGGAACATCCTATCTTACACTACAGAGCTACAGTGCTGGCTTTAGGTTTGTTTAAACCTAGCCTGGCTTGATACTCATTAGTGTGTGCTGGGTCAGGTTGTGCAGGGCATGACACACTGGAATTTCAGGGTGCCCATTTTTTGCCTGCTGCAGTTTGTTGAAGACACTAGGGCTTATCCCAGTGAGCCCTAGCACAACTTACGGTTATGAAAATGCAGGTGTTCCTGCAGCACTGGCTTGGGGTTGAGTGAAAAAGAAATGTCTAAATATTATTTCCCTCCCTCTGGAAAGGATTGAGTGGGTGACTGGATGAATCATTCAGGGCAGGCACAGTGTGCCCAGGTAGTGCTGCAGTGCCTTGCTCCATCATTTGGGCCACTCACTATTAGCCCACTTCACTAGGCCCCTTCCACCACAATCTGCCTCTCTGACCTGAGTCCTGCTCACCCTGACCCTCTCAGACCCACGGGGTGAGCCCATGAGCAGCAGCAAGCTGGACCTGAGTTTTGGCTTTCTGTGCAGTCCAGGGCTCAGGCACAGTGACTTGGAAAAGGGAAGGAGGTTTCTGGTGAGGATGAAGTGACTCAGCAGGCTGTGGAGGCAAGGTCAGAAATCCTGAAGAGGCTGGATCAGGATTTGATTTTTTACCTCATGTGCTGCCACAAGGAACCTCCTTGTGTCATAAAGCGGGATCTGTTCTTTTTTGTCTTTGGACTGTAAAGTGCCTTAGTCAGCTCTCACAGCAGACAGGTCAAGCACAGCACACAGTCATCTGTGCCTGCTGGTGCGTCTTTGTGATCCTGGGATGGAAACAGGACTGCTGAGCCTGGCCCTGTGCTTGTGGGAGCCCAGTGGGAGGTAGAAGTGGGCTTAAATTTGCACAAATCTTTGACTGCAGTAAAGCTGTGGACCAGGATGTTTAAAAATTTAACTTGGAAACAACAGGCTGGCAGCCTGCAGTACTGAAGAGTTAAAAATTGAAATGCCATCATGTTTAATGGAGTCTCCAAAAGTAATGATAAAAATGTAATTACTTCTGATGAGACAAATATTCTATTAAGTAAAGAATATGGTAACTCAATTGTTTTGGGTAGACTAGGTGATGTAAAATGAGTTATATTTCTTAGAAATCAATATGCAAGTGAACTGGAGATTATATATAGTTAATATTTGCAGGATAAACAGCTAGTACTTGAAGTTGATCATGAACAAACCCAGACCCTTAGAGTGATTGTAGCCATGCTCCTGTTTGGGGTCAGTTTAACTCAGGTTTGACACTGAGACCTCATTTCCAAAAAGCACTTAGTTGTTGGGTGACTGGGCATGAGTGTTCATGCAGTTTGTTTTTCTTATCTTTTCTGTGGCCTGAATGAATGCATACTTTGACTCCACGGGTACATGAGTGCAGTAGGAGCAGTTTATTTTCAGGTTTAACACAATTTAATTGACACAATAGTAAAGACCTTATTTTTCTACTGAATTTCAGACTGTTGAAATCGAGGAAACATCCTTCAAAGCTGCTACTGAATTTGATTCTTAACCTCAGTCAAGAACCAGCTTATTTGTAAAACAAGCGATGTTACCAAATGATCAGTTGGCTGCCGTGATGGAAACAAAATAACATACAGTTCTCCATAACTGGTTTGAGTTTAGAGCCCTCAATTTCCTCAGACTTTTTTGCTCTATATCCGTGGTTTAAAAAAATCCCAACACCCAAAGCCTGAAAAACTCAGAAAACAAAAGTAAACATGCAATATTTTTTGGCAGCTCTTTTTGAAAAAAAAAAAAGGTGGACATGTCTGATGTGAGGTAAAGCAGGATCAGACATGTTATGCCAATTTTCAGCTGATAGATGTAACTGATACTGAATTCTCTGTAGCTGGGGCTTACTGTGAATCAGGGACTGCTTTGGCCTGGGGCTTCTCTGTGGTTTGGGCTGGGATGCTTGTGCAGACCTGGGTTCTGCTCTGGGTGGTAGAAGTGGGTGATTAATGTTTGAGCTGCCTGTATAAATAAGAATAAATACCCTATGGAAGGACTTTAGTGGTTATAGTTTGGTAACTGTTGAGCATCCTAACAGAGGTTGGCTTTCTAGTGGACTTGGGCATTAGTAAAGAGGAACCTGTATGTGTCTGCTATGGAACTGCTGAGCATGAAATATTTATTGTTAGCTGAGCTATAATCGGAGCTGTAGGGGGTTTAAAAATAGTATGGTCTGCTGGGAGAAAAAGGAAAAGTATGTATTAATATATTGTACTTATACCCACTGCATGCTTTTCTTTTGCGAGGTGAGTTTTTGTTATAGTATGTTACACACATGGCACAGATTTTGGCGATACCTGCATGGCTCTGAGGATGAGGGCACAGAGTGCCATGGCTGTGGAGATGCCTGGGAAAGTGTAGGAAGGCCAGAGGTGGCTGTGGGCAGGGAAGGGGAGTGGATCTGTGCAGGACATTTCTTGTGCTACAGTGAAGTGGGATTTAAATTTAGAACTCGTATCCAACCCAATGTCAAATCAGAAATGTGTGGTTGAAAGTGTGTAATCAGCTCCAAGTGGCTTCCTTGTAAATCTCAGGAGTGGAAATTGGCCTCGGGCTAGCAGCCGTCTCTGCTGCATCTCTGCTCCAGTGAACTTTAATTTGACTCTTTATCAAGAAAAGCAGTGAGAGAAAGAGAGGGGGAAAAAGATGAACACAGTGTGAGTAACCCAAAATAGGCTTTGCATGGATAAAGGTGATTTTGCTGGAGACTGTACAAAGAGTTCTGTGTGCCCTCAGAGAAAAGCAAAGTTCTGTTAGTGTAGCAGGAGAGGAAGGGGCAAGAGAAACTCAGATAAATGCTCTGGTTCTGACTTTGGGAGCTCCTTTTGACTTTATTGGGTTGAAAGTGTGCACAGCACTTCCAAAAATGAAGTGATGTCAAATTGGGCTCTTGCAGTCTGGGACAAAGCTGCAGAGCATTCCATACTCTGTGTGGGGATTGGTTTGCTTAAGCTGCTGCCAAAAGTGAAATGAGCATCTGCAATGGCACTAATAACCAGTATGCAGTTGGTGTGCAGGGGTGTTCAGGGAGGGAGTCGGGGCATTGAGCACTGTCTGAAATTTTGAGCAGCTCCTGGTTAGGGAGGTCTTTGGAAATACTACAATGTAAATTCTACATTATGAAAAGAGATTATTGATGTTGTGAAACTCAGCAAACCTCATCAGGTCTGCCTTGATTAGATGTGGGTCTGTTGTAATCTGCCATGCTGGAGACTGGGGGATATTTTGAGCCAACTGTTTTTCACATGTCTTAGACAATGTAAAATAGAGAAAATATTAGTGACAAATGGAAATTTAATCTTAGGACAATTTATAGTCCTGGGAACAATATATTCTGGAGCAACAAGTTATTTATTTTATGGGGAGAGGCTTCATTTTGTAGGTGTTAAGCATTGACATTTTTAAAGAAACCAGTTCACAGTGTCAGTGAACCAACCAAGATCTGAAACTCAATTTGTTCTTGAATGAGTCAAGTCACTTTTTATAGTTGTGATCTGGTAATTTAGCTTTTTATCATTTTCGTGGGTGAAGTACTTGATATTTAGCAAACTACAAGTTTTACACATGTCCATATGTTGACAGCAAACATAAACATTTATTTGAAGTAACACTGAAAATCTGTATTTATCACACATTGGAAGGTGTCTGAGTCCATTTTATTTTGCCTGGAGGAATATAAAAATAACTTTAAAAAAGGAAAGTGGGTATAAAAATAGTTGTTAGCAAGTATTCTATATTTATAAATCTACTAGAAAAACTGTTGTTTTCTTTTTTTTCCCCAGGAAAACAAGAGTGACATAATCCTACTGTGTGTGCATGTACAATGTTTGTGGCCTAAAAGGCAATCATGGAAATAAACAGAAATCCAAGTAGCTCAGTTAGCTCAGCTTGTAGAATGTAGCTGGTAATATTCCCCTAAGGAACTACAGTCTGATCACTGCTGCAATCTCTTCCCTTGTGGGTTTTTAACCCTCCCCTCACATAGGGTGTCATTGTTTTATCTTCAGTCATCAAAGTGCTTGAGAAAGCAAGAATGTATTGAGACTTTCTAAAAAGTGGAAATACTCTTTCTGCTTACATTGCCACATGGTTGCAGTTGAGTCATGATATGACCAGTCTTGGGCCTGCAGTGGAAAAACCTCTGTACTTGAACCTGACAGAGTCAAAAGCTTCCATATTGTTGTGTTTTTGCTACCTCCCTATTGACTCATTTGGTGCCTGTAGGTTCAAACCTGGGCACCTTCACAGCCTAGAACAGTAAAGCAAACTGGCTCAAGAACAACTATAAACTGTGAAACCCCAAAATATCAGGGAGGAAAAAGCATGAGCTATTTTTGAAGCATCTGCTGCCACCTCTTTTGTTAGGAGAAGGGTAGTTTTGAGCTTCTGAGAGATGCTCTGGTAGATGCTGAAACCTGTCATAAAGCTCTTTGTTCAAAAAGAAATCTAAGCTAATCTAAACCATTTGAAGAACTGTGTAACAATAAACTTTAACATAGCTTTAGCCATCTTCTGATTTTAGAGGCCTCCCTTTCTCTCCAGTCCTGGCTATTTACTATATTTTCTTGTATTGAAACTAGGTGAATGGTTACAAAAAACCTTTTTTACCCTTTGACATCCATACTGTAGGAGAAAATTATGTTTTCCCTTTAGCTTAAAGCCAGTTAGAGCTAGTAATGAAGTCCTTGCTCTTACTTGCTGTTTCTCCTGTAACTATAATTATTACATAAGGAAGGGGCATCTGTCTGGGAGTTTGGCAGGCTGAGAGACTTGGGCGGAAAGTTGAGGTCTGTTCGAGATGTGGGTGTAGTTGGATCTGTGCAGTTCCAGTGCCAGAGCCAAACTGTCCCATGGCGCTTGGCTTACAAACAGGCAGGGTCTGGTGCCCACAGAGGACACCAGCATGATCAGGGCATCCAAAGGCATCATCTGCCTCTGTGTGTTGTAGGGTGAGCCATCTTCATTTACAGCTCAAGTGTAAAGTCTGGAAAAAACATTGCTGATACAGTGAAAAGAGGTTAAAATAGTCTCTCAATATATAATGCTTCTGGTTTCTTCACTTCTTTAGCTGTGTGGGCCTACCTGAAGGTATCTGAGCCTGTGAGCTCCTGGTGGGAGTGGGTGAAGAAAGAAAAGAGAAGGTGTAGTGGGGTGAAGGTGCTTAGACTTGTGTATGTGTGCCTGTAATAGACCACGAGGCTTTGACCTTTGGAGTTTGAGTTCAGTGATTAGGAAGGAAGGTAGTGGATCTGAGAACCTGCTACCAGATACCTCTTTTACTCAGTCAATGGGAAATGAAATGGGAAATGAAGCTGCCACTTCGAGCAAGTTATTTTAAAGCTGAAAGCTTTGAAGGTCAGTCCCACTGGAGTGACATTTTAGCCAAGGGGAGCAGAGAAGAGATCATTCCTTGAGTGAAGCAGAGAGAGTTGTGACCTTAATGGAGTCGAAAAAGCAGAACAAGGCACTATGGAAGTGAGTTCCCATATCCAAGAAAGGGGTTTATATTAAATCAGGGACAAAACAAGCAGTGAAGAAAGAAGTGTGAATGCTTCCCTCTTTTTTTTTTTTTTTGTTACAAAAGGCAGTTTTGCAATTGACTTATTTTTTTTACAAAATTAGTTTCTGTTAGGTAATCTTCATTAAAATAACTTCTGACTTCAGGTACTCCAGTATGTGAACAGAATTATCTTTTATCCCTGAGGATATTCTGTTCTTACCTGATTATTTTCTTTGTGGAGGTAATTCAGTTGTTGTAAAGGATTCATCAGAAATCTGTTTAGTTCTAGAGGGATTGACCACATATTTGTTTGTTCAAGGCAAGATTTTTCAGAATGTTGAAAAGTCTGAATTTTGTACTTGAATTTCATACTCTCCAGCAGGGCTCCTCTGCAGTTTGTTTTTGACCAGAAAGCCCAGTAGTGGATTCTACAACTTTGTCTGATGTCTGCCTCAAGTGTATTGGAATTTCTCTGGAGGAGGACGGTGGGGTAATTCTCAATTAAAACACTGTGACAGGAGCAGCAATGCTCCAGCAGCTGGAATCTCCAAATCGAGAGGTCTTCCTTTAAAGATGGTTGGGTGTAGGACTTGTAGAGCACTGCTTATGTTGGATGCTCTGGAAATGCAGGCAGCACATAGAAGGGGTATCATCCCTGGGTGAAACTAGTTTGTATGTGCTTGGAAACATCTTGGTCACTTGGGCACAGGTGGAATCCTCCTTAGTCCACACTGCTTTACTGCAGTCAAATTTATTTAAGGTGTCTTGCTTGCAGTTTCTTTTCTATTAAGGAGATTTCTCAACTCTTATCATGTTTTAATTTTTACTTCCAGCTGAAATATAAGCATTCCAGACACATGGCTTAGTTCTTCCAAAACATAAGTGAGGATTTCTTAAGGCTTTTAAAAAATTCTAAATTATTAATGTTTTTTGTATTTCAATTCTTCAATACCCTCCTCTTCATATAAAGAGCCAGGGCCATGAGGACATGAGAAACACGGATTATAATGAAAGAATTAACTTTTCTCCTTAATACAGATCAATACACCAGCTATTGTAACACTCTTAATAGTCAACAGGAAGAAACAAAATTATTTTGATAGACTGACCAATGCTTTTAATTCAGCTTAACTTTTATTCCTTGTTCCCTATGCCCTGTTTCTTACAAAAGCCCGACTTGCTTTCAGGGCTCTGCTCCTGAGCCTGTTACCTCTTTGTGTAGCAGAGTACTGAGTTGTGTTTTCTCTCTGTGGAAATGGGACATTCTGACAAGGCACACAAAGCCAGTGTTATTTAATAACTATGCTTGAGAATGTGACAAACTGCCTTCAAAGTAGCAGCCACAACTTGAATGGCTGTCCATAGTATCCATAGTAATCTTCAGTTTGCTATTTGGAGATGACTGTATTGATTTTGAGATATAATGATCTTAAAACAAAGCAAACCCCATTATTTTAACAGGAATATAAAATTCTGTGCTGCAGAGAAGAGAGGTTAATGCTTTGTCTCAGAAGTTGGCGACTGTCAAGGCATGTAGAGCAGCTTAAGATCAGAGCTGATGAGACTCAAACACTTGATGAAACATCTGGGAAATGGGAAAAGCTCAGCATGCAGTTGCTGGGGTCCAGAGGGGTCAGATGTGAGAGTTGGGGTGGTTCTTCACCCCAGTATTGTGGGGCCTCGGTGGAGTTGATTGAAGAACTTGCTGTTGGCAGACTGGATTCCAAGGGCAGCAGCAACTTCTTGTCTGTGTCCAGAAGTCTGTTTGAACACTCAAATGGGTGAAATGGTTGGCTGTATTTGCTGTTGCTGTCTCTTGGTGTAGCTGATCAGCTGGTGTAGCTGACTAGTAAAACATGACATATGAAGTCAGTAGATCTTGGAAAGTCCTTGCTTTCTTTAGCATCTATGGAAAAAGGACCCATGTCCCTTCTCATAATCAGAGTGTTTGATTGTGAAAAATGTGCCTTCAGTAGTCTACTAATAGCGTGTTCTATTCTTAATAGTCCTTTAATCTTTGCTTCTTGTAGGATTAATTACTAAAACTCACTTCATGCTCCCGACTCCAGTTAACACAAGCTATTGCCTTTGTGTTTCACCCAGCCACTGGCCAGGTCCTGCTGCTCACGTACTGCTGCAAGTTGAAAGCAGCCTGTTTTGGGATATTTTGGACGGAGGGAGATAGTTGCATGCTGTCTTCATATCACTTCCTTGCTGGCTCCTGAAATTAATTGCTTTCAGTGCTATACAAAAGCCTGGTTTCACTTGTCCTGCTCTGGGTGCAGACTTTACCTTGTCTAACAGCAAAGCAAGGACAGTGCGTGAGATTGTTATATGCTGAGAAGGAGAAAAATCGATTGTAATTGCAGAAGTAGAGGGCTAGGGGGGTGCAAGGTCACTGGCAATTAGTGATTGTGCTGCAGCACTGAACCTGGCATGGAGATCCTGGAAAAATAGAAAACTGTGAGCTCTGGAACAAACCCTATCGTTGCATCGGTGCTCTGGCATATCATTAAGGGCAAGCTCACTCACAAAACCAGCTGGACTATGAAGAGCTTAAGTTTCAGAGGGAAGGGGAATTTGTTTTCTACAGCCTTTACTGATTGCCCATAAACTAAGGAGAGAATGAGGTTTGGAGATGAAAAAAAGATTGGATCCTGCCACAGTGCAGCATTTTCAGTGTTTACACACGTGGATCCTCACGCTGTTGAAGAGATCTGTGAGAATCTCCCTGGGAATGGTGTGTTTGTAAATGTTGGAATTGAGAATGGCCATGTTAGACTATGTGGGGGACTTGAAAATATCCAGGAGGTGATGCCCCTCCTTTAGAACTGTGTGTCTGTCCATGAGTCTCCTCTATTCATAGCTTCCCTCGCATTGCTCTTCACTTTGACCATTTTCCCCTTTACAAGGAACTTCTGATGATTAGCAGATGTTCTCATATGGTGTCTGCTTTAGGACACTCACAGGAGTTTAGACACCCTAATGTGTGCTTTAAAAAGAGCCAGAAACCTGACTGCTCGCTGCTTAGGCATGTAACCTTGCACAAGAAAGGCTCATTGGGGAAAGTCAAAGAACTTGAAGGCAAATTATATACCAGCTCTGCTTTAGAAGTGTTACACAGCTTTCTTCTTCCTTATCAAAGAGTGATTATCAGCTTTCTTCTTTGTGACAGAAGTAGCTGTAAAATAGTTCTTTTTCTCTCTCACCCTGCCTTTTTTCTTCTGAATTTCTTTAAAGTTTGCTTTTCTTGTACATAACACAACTGCTTCTCTGTGTGACTTGATGGAGAGACTCTTTCCTGAAATAACCATTAAAAAAAGTCTGTAGTGCTTTTGTTGTCATACATAGAACTGCACTTGCTTACTGTTCTAATAGTTTGATAGAATTCTAGGGGGTTTGTTTTTAAATAGTTCTTACACTTAAGATATAGGATGAGGAAACTGAGTGTCAAAAATATAATCCTGAGAGGTTATTAATTCTTACAAAGAAACAACTCTTAAGTGTAAATAATTTTTATTGAGTGTAAGAGAGGAGTACAAAGTGCAGCAGATCATTGTCTAGATCAAACATAGGTCACTTCCATGGGACTGAGAACCAGACTACAGATTTCCCCAAGAAGAATGTTTTCCTTAAAGATGCTGTCTGTGTCAGGTTAAGAAAAACAAATGCATTACTTGATTTCTAACAGCCGCAGATATTGAGAAATCTCTCAGATCTGTTCTGAGAACTATTTAGGTCTCTAACTTCCATTGAATTTTCAGTTCAATTAAATCAATGGGAATTAGGCACCTGAAGAACTTAAAAAATCTGGCTTTTAATTTACTCTTTACACAGGAGAGTGAGGAGTTGATGCTGTGGGTCGGGTTCCTCCCTTTTAGTTTTGCTCCTAGCAGGTTCAGATGGGAGCATAAGGACAAATCCTGAAGCTGCCTCTGGAGCTCAGGGGGTGTATATGTGTTTAAAATAGGTTTTTTTCATGTTACTTCCATGTTTTCAGACAAACCCCTTTTTTAGGGACGAGTAAAGTCATATAGTACGTTATGCTGGATGAGTCCTTGTGCTTGACCTCCCATACAGGTGAGGGTGTCTAATCTATTTTGTGCTTCTCATAAGAACAAATTAAGACACATCTTGGTACTTGATTTTAATTAAAGGCCAAATTGCTATAAGGAATTTATTTTTTTCTGATGGAAGAGAGTTCTGCTGTTAGGAAGTGACTGCATCCAGCTAATTACAGTATGAAGATGAAAATGTTTCATCTCAAGCCTGGGTTTCAGCACTCAGTAACTCATTGATTTTTAGTATATCAAATGCTTACATCAGAAGTGTAGAGCTACAGGCATAAAATAATCTGTATGAATTATGAATCTTTATGATTTCTTTATTAGTAATAGACCATTTGTCACAATTACTGTTGCAGCCAAGTAAAGAGCAAGTATGTTACTCATTGGTACATGATGGGAATGAGCCTCTTCTTGATATGGGTCAAATGTCTTCTCATTCTGAATATGAACTCCTTTAACAGTCTAAACCACTTCTGTACCCCTTTTATTGCCATTAGTTCTGTCTCTGATGACCAGAATGTCAAAATGGATTCATTAAAACTTAAGTCTTGTGTGTAAATAGATTTAAAATAAGTGAGGGAGATGTGGCCTTTTTCTCTGCCCCATAAGGTCAAGAGAAGGAGATAATCAAAAGTAAGCACACAACATAGCCTTTAGCAAGAAAGAACACAGCAAAACTCAGCTCCTCATTTTCCACAATCCTATTGCTCTCATCAAGCAGTACTAGATGATCTCTTCTGTACTCCTCCATAGGGACACCTTTTGTTTTGCTTATGTGACCTTTTATTTTGCCTTTCCATTATATCAGTCCCTGCAAGAAGAGGGTGTTTTGCAGAAGTTATAACTGAAAAAACCTACATTTAATTTCCCATTTATCTTAAAATGAGTAAAATGTTTGGTTTGAACATCACATCTTTTAAAGCAATCAGTGAAGTTTCAACCTGTTCAATGGAAAGAGAAACGTGTCACCCTCTGTAATTTGTTTTTGTTTAAATAAAAACCACAGGGGTTTCTTGTCCCTGATAGTTGGGGGAAAATGGGAATTTAAAACCATGCTAAAAGCAGTGGTTGTTTTAAAATATTCCTATATGTAGTCACAAATATTTTTCAGAAAAGTAACTTGTATGGAAGTTCTCAGTGTACTCTGGTAATTGACAATCTTCCATCCATACTCATACCTGTTGTTCAGCACTGCTTTCTTGTACTGCTCCCTACCCCTTTGGTATTGCTGCTGAATTTTGACCATGAAGAAGGTCAATTTTGTTGTTATTTACACTCATGTGTCCTCCTCCATCTTACTGTAATAACAAGCGTGAGGGGGTCATCAGGGTCTCGTGCAGTAAACTAGAAATAAAAATTATTGGTCTGACATATAGGAGAACAAAACAGTGGCCTTAAAATTGGTGTTAGTGGCTTCATCTTCTGTTGACAGAAGACGAGATGGGCAGGGTTGCCCTGTTTTGCATCTGTCCTTTGTTCTGGGCTGCTGTTGACAGCAGTCCATGCCAGAGAGTGGAAGCAGGTTCCCAAAGATTCCTCAGTCAATCTGCCTTTTCATTTCCACCTTCTCACTCACATCATTCAGGTTACTGCACTTTAAGGGTTTATCATCCTTCTTCCAGTGGATTGATGTCAGATGATCAAAGCATGAGTGGGAAAACCCTGGAATGGCAATGGTTTCCCTGTGGCCCTTTGAGAGGTGAGGGGACAAGCTGGGTGTCCTGAGCAGAGATGGTGTGACATATGTCTGTATACCAGTCAGTTGTGACTGCTGATGTTTTCTCAATCAGAGTGTGTTTTGTGTTCACCAGCCAAACATTTTGTATTGTTGTTTTTATTGTTGACGGTGTTTTATCTATGTCTTTATCTGATATGACTCCAGGTAGTTTTGTTTGCTCTGGCACATTAAGTGGTGTGGATTTTTGAGCAGCAGTTCTTCATCTATTTTGACATGTGTATCTGTCATTTTTATCAATTTTTGCCAAGACCAGACTGGTATAATTTTAATCACAGTATTTGTTCTGGAATGGTCTGTGTGAGCCCCTTCACTTGAATTCCCTTTTTCGGTGGCTGAAATGACCTTATGTTTTCTGGAAAGGAAGATTTCATTTACTATTACGCTGGTTGACCAATTTATTGGAATGCTGGCAATAGTCAGTCACTTGTTAATTGTTTTTACCACATTCCAGTGCAAATACCCTGACCCAGATCATGAGCTGGGCCAAGTACTGGGCAAACTGAGAGAACCTCTGCTGCTGTCCTTGCAGGGCAAGTTGAGAAAGAGCAGCCAAGACCCAGAGACCCAGACAGGTCAAGTTGTTTTGCTCATAATCACATAGGAAGACTGTATCAGAGCAGGGAGTGATGTGCAGGTCTCTGACTTTCAGCCCAAAGTATAGCTTTTAATTCTTTTCTCAACCCTCCTAATCTCAGAGACCACCCCCCAAACCCCCAAGGCACCATTCTGATTTTGGTTATGAGAGGGTCTGTTAAATTTTTTAAACTGTTCTGGTGTTCTCCACTATAATCTTTGCTGACTCAGTAAGCACAAACTTTCCTGTCTTTGTTTCTGTTAGAGCTGACTAAAAATATTTATGGATGAGAAGCAGGCACAACCCAGCCAGATTTGATATTAAGGGTATGTTTCTTGACTTACTCTTTTTAATCCATTTAGGGTTTCTTTTATATCCAGTCCCTCTGGGCCAACCAGTATCTGTAATTTTTCACATCCTCAATAGAAAGAATTAAGCAGTCTGAGGCTCTGTCTGTCCAGCAGATAAAGACAAAGGCCAGAAGCTTCTAAAGGTGGGATGCAGACAAATTGTGCAGCAGACAAGATGGTCACCTCGGACAATATACTGCAGAAAAGGTAGTTTCTGTTTCTTGTAGGTTTCTAAAGATACTGTGGGTATAATCTCTGTTAGGTCCTGGGAGTTAATGATTGGAGCCTTGATGACACTTGACATTGACTTCTTAATTGCTTCCAACAATTGTTGTATCTTACAGTACTCAATCTGCACTGGGAATAATCGGGCTACTTATCCTGCTCTTGGCTTTGGGCTTCTGCAGCATGTTGGAAAGTTTTTCCCACTAGCAACACCACTATTGCTGCTCTGCCTGCAAGAAGGCATTTGCCTGCTTCCTTAGATGTGTGTCTCTTGGAAAGGAAGAGTAGTAATGATGTGAGGCTTTCTCACCCCTGTGTGCACACCCTACTGTGCTCCTTGTTCATGCCTCCCTCATCTGCTTCCTTCACCCTTTGGTCTGGAGCTGCTCAAAATTTGTTTCATGTCCATCTTCCTCTGTTGCTTTCCCTCTGAGAGGGCACAGAAAGAATAATGGGAGTGTTGTAGAAATAAAAAGCAAAACTGGGAACAGAGGCTGGGTATAAAAGAAAGCATGTAGATGGGAGAGAGGAGATGTAGCAGGACACAGCATGAACAGATTCTAAAAGCTTCTTCTTCAACCATTTAAGCCTATGTTTGTCACAACTTCAATCTTATTCAAGTACTTCAGCAGTATGGATAAACTATATGAGTTTATGTATGAGGAGTCTTTCTCTTTTTTGTTCTAAGTTATTATTTGGAGTGTCTTAATGAGCCATGATTGTGCTTTAAGCTAATAGCTATCCAAGGGATTCAAAATTGAAGGGAACAATTATTTGAGTGCATTATTGCTCTATCTTCATTACTGCCAAAATCTGAAGGGTACTATTACTGTAAGCTGACTATAATAAGTTGCATCTGATTTTCTTTTAATTAGTGATTTGTTACCTTCTGGAATACTGGTTAATGCCAATTAAGAAAGTATTGTGGGATAGGTCTGATGTAGTACTTTTGCACTTCCTCTCTGTCTGAATAAAGGGAGGGGGGAAAAGGAGTTTGTTCTTGAAGGTTTTGACTTCCTTACACACTTATTTAATAAGTGTCCAAAGGGATTCCAATGCCATGGTTGCTGATGAAGGTTACTCTGGGACAGCTCTGTTCCTTAATCCTCAGTAATTCTTCCTGTTCAAAAGAGTGGAGCTTATGAGTCTGACTGCCCTGTTAAGCAAAGTTGTAGGTCATGGGGAAACACTGGAGTTTCTGTATCAGTCCTGCTGACAGCCTTCAAAGCTCCAGAAAGTGATAAAGGGATAAATCACCAAGGAATTGGCTTCTGATGCTGAAAGAAAAATTCAGATGTTGTCTCTGAGTGTACTTGGCACATTTGATGAGATTTTTTGACATTGGACATGGTGTGTCGTGGTTGATGACCTCTTGGGTCAGTAAGTAGGAGGTGGGAAGCAGGACTTCTGGAGCTTAAATACAGTGACTTCAACAAGTTAAGATGTTTGACCCCAGCAGGCCTTCTAACACACTACACTGGCTTATGTAATAATCTGTGAAAATAGATAAAACATACCTAAATAAAAAACTAGCATTGTATTGTCATTGTTTTTACATACAATTTGAAAGGCAAATTATTTTTCTGTAGTAATTTCCTCTGTTCTCTGCAGCTTCCATTTTTGGCTGTCAGTAAATGGTTCATTAAGAGCTAATATTAAATTCACTAGCGTATACAGGGAATGGGCCCCTGAGCCACTGATTAAAAAGCAAGGTAGGGATGGCCAAAGCATTTAATTGGAAGCATGAGAACTGTTAATCCTTTTGTTTTCCTCCAGTCAACAAATTGCTGTTGAAATGAAAGAGGGAGAAGGGCCGTGCTTTTTCAGAGCACAAGAGGTTTGTGAAGAAATCCTTCAGCCCCTGCTGGCTCTGGTGAATGCAGGATAATTCACTGGGAGGGGACAATTGTGACACACCAGAAGGGCTTCAAGTATTGCAGAGCATAAATGGGATGGTTTGAAAATTAGCAAATGGCAGATAGTGCACACTTGTGACCATGTGTGCAACTCTAAGCAATTTTTGGTGGTGACATTAATGTTTTGAGAAGCATGTAACAACATCCCTTGAAATGCTTTTTGGAACAACTAGCAGCCAGAAGTAGCAAGGTATTTTTCACTTCTTAATTCAATGCTTCTGATGAAGTTGTATTTTGTTGTGAAAGGATGAAGCACCTTCCCAAGTGCAAGAGGAGAGCACAGGCATTCTGGTTACCCCAGAACAAGCCACCCAGCACTTTTGAGCCCTACCTTTGATAAATGTCCCATGAGGCAAAAGGCTCCTGTGAGGCTAAGGCTTGCCCCATCCTGTTTCAGTGCAGTTTGCACTGTCCTTGACTATGTCATTTATTGTTCGCTGTCTCTCCTATATGATGACCACAATTGGGACAGGGATGAGCTTTCTAACCTGTGTGGATTCTGCCAGAATGGTGTCAGCCATAGCTGGGCCTTTAAACGTTAACTCTGTACAAATGTTAAATACTAGTGTGTAGCAGCATAAGGGATGTCTGGGGAAACAAAGAGAACCTGCTCTGAAGGTTTTTAACAAGGCACCCCCCAGGAAAGCAAAGGGGCACTGAGAGGGCATCCTTAAAACAATGACTGTAATGAATAAACTGCTCATACATGGAATGTTTTGCAAAAAATGAGCCTTGGGCATGGCAGAGAGATCCATTGAACAGTTCATCTCTACAGACTCTTTAGATTACAAAAAAAAAAACAAAACAAAATGAGAGAGAACATATAAATATATAATGGCTATAAATCACTGAGTTAGTCAATTATTCATATCCATACAAAACCCCTGCATTTATTCTAAAAGAGGAAAAACCTAAAAGGATTATTTCTCCTAGTTATTTTTTAATATAAGCAATAGAGGAACAGTGGTAAATTGTCTTTGTTTTGTGTTCTTTCACAAAATTTGCAGTGTTCATTTATTTTAAGTGCTTTACTGAGTCAGTTCACTTGCAAAATTTTTTAAATAATAGCATTGACCTTTCAGCAAGTGGCACAGAATAATGGTGGAAAACAATTTTGCTTTCCAAATCGTGTATTCCTGGTGGACAGAAATATTCTCACTAACCTTGAGGACAGGTCACAAATTGTCCCATTCTTCTGGGGACACCTCGCAGTAGTGTCATGTGTAAGGATTATTCAGTGAATAACTGCAAATAAAAATAAGAGGAATTAGGAGCCTGTTAGCTTGCATGCTGAAAAATTGAGATTAATAAGATAAATGATTAAGTATGAGTTATTTGCTTAGATTCTTGTAATAGGAAAAATTTCCTGCTGATGTAGTTTGATTGACCTCAGGGAAGGTGAGTCACTGCAATAGAGCATATAGTATTGGCTCTAATTTGGCATCCATTTTTCCCCCTGTTAATACCAAACTAAGTGCCTGGCAATAACAATTATATGGAAGTGGATGACTTGCCAAGTTCAAAAGTGTGTACACCACCAGCTGTCTTGGTGCTGAGCTGACCCTGGTGCTTCCTGCATGCAGCCTTCAATGGTGCCATCTTTGCAGAGAGGAGTCTGCTGTGAAACCTGAAGGATTAATTCCTCCCCACCTGCAGCAAATCCAGGCTCCCCGCAGTGTTTAATTATGGTATCCCTCAGCTGATGATTCCTGGTTCTGCTCCCTACGAGGATGTTCCTGTCCTCCTCCTGCTGCTGAAGCAGCCATGGAATGTTTGCCGTGATGTGTTGTGTGCATGGGAAATGCCCCGCTGTGCCTGTGAAGGGAAGCCACAACTTGGCACATGCACTGAGCAGACCAGCACCCATTCTGTGTGTCTCTGGTTCTGCATAAACAAGATCTTTAATGCTCTTTAATGTAGCTAGCTCTTTAGGAATTATGTAGCTTGACATTTCACACACTCTGGTTATAGTGTCTGAATTTTAGTGAGCTAAAAAACCTGCCCTGCTGCTACAGTTTTTGGTTTTGCATCAAACACCCCGACCTCCTTCTTCTATGAGTAGCATCACTCTTCATCGGAATTTGGGACACATTTTACCCTCTTCATTTCACTCAAGTAATATTTAGTGATCTTTGCTAAGACAATATGGTGCTGAGCTAAAATAGCTTTGTTTTCTAAGTGGCCTTTTGTTAAGAGTTGTTCATTCTCTGGCTTCCTGGGGGAACAGCCTTTCCTGTTACCATCACTTCAGTGTCTTTATATGCCTGTTTTACAGCTTCATATATTTATTTTTGAGTAATCAACAACATAAACTCTATCTTTGGAGTGTTGTTAACAGGCGCTAAGGGGGCTGATTCAGAAATTTTTGAGGTCAGGTGGACTCTTTCATTTGATGTCTGTGAGCCTTGAGTAAGATTGATATAAGTGGAAGCTCACTAAGGAACTCCCTGTCCACACTGCTATCAGTCTGAATGCTGAGTCTCTGATTATGGTTGAACGCTGTCAAGATTTCCAGGAGAAAATACTGTTACGGCCCTTGCAGCTTGGGAAAAATAATTCAGAACTGGTAACTACATCGTTACTTTGGGAGACCTGCTGGTTTGAGCCTTTCTATGATGCTCTTCCCTGATGCTATGAAACTGTCTCCAGTTGATACTTAGCTTGAGTTGCAAACTTTTATTCATAGTTCAGTGAAAATAGCCTGGAGACTAAATATTGGCATTTTCTTCATTTTGTGTGTTAGTTTATCTGTTTTGTTGTTGTACATAAATTGCATAGAAAATATTCTCAGAACAGAGACTCACTGCACTTTTGAACCTCACAGGGTTTAGCTCTGAGAATATTGAGGAGTTTAATTTCTGAAGATGAGTGAGCAGCAATGCAGTTGCTCACTGGGTATGCAGACTTACTCCTGCACGATTGAAGTTTTCAGTCAGAACATTAGGCATTTAATTGAAACACACAAACAAAGTGCTGGTAGTATTTTTATGGTGCTGAGCCTGTTCAAGACCTGCTTGTTCCTGCCAATGATTGAGTAAATGTGAAGTACCTTATTTTTTTCAGGTTGAATTTTCATGTGAGTATACAAACACAGCCCAGTGTATCCTGTGTTTTCTTCTCCTCTTCTGTCTTGAGATAACTGAAAAAAACCTTTTAGTATTTACCTCTGTTGAATTCCATCACTGATCCTGTCTCAGAGAATGAAGGCCGTGTGGTTTAATTAGGATAAGGAAGGACTTCTAGACTGCCCCTGTAATCATTACTAAAATTTTCAAAGCTATTTCCTCTAAAATTCTTTGAAGCCTGGTTCTTGACACTCAAGTTAAATATGATGGAATTAATTTTGTAGATGGCCTTGTCATAAAATCAAGATAGTATCACTCTATGAAAAGTATTCCAGTTAGTGTGTTAATTTTAATTATATGGAAAAAAGATCTGTTTTACCCTGATAAATTAGTGCTTGTCATTGCTTTAGATTTTTTTGGATGTTCTCCAGAGCAGGTAGAAGGTTAGCTAATTTTAACATGTGAATAGAGAACAGAATATTATTAATACCCTTCCCCCAAACAAAACTATTTAACACCACTTGGAAGAGAAAATTATAGGCTGCAAACAAATGATACTGTTCACACCTAGACTTTACATGAGTCTTTGAATACACACTGATAACCACTTTCTCTAGTATTCCCATAGCAACAGGAAAATAGTAACACCGGTGTAAAGTGATATTTTGGTGATGTTCCTGTTACCCTGTCCTTTGGATAGACCACCTCTTCCTCTGCTGTGGTTGAGGATCTTCTCTCCGGTGCAAAGGCTCCCTAGGTCAGAGCTGCAGCAGGAGAATTTCGTGTCTCTGTGTTCCTCTGGCTTCTGAGGCATCTTCACCCCAAATGGTGTCCAGAGCCTCCCTTACTGAACACGCCGCTGTGTCCAGACCTGAGAGGAGCTCAGGCAGGGCACTGTGTGAGTAGCTGCAGGCTGAGGATGAGTCTTCTCCTGACACTAAGGGCACGAGGCACCTTCTTTTCCTGGTGCCAGCCAGGCTGAACTCCCCAGTACACTGAGAAGAGTGGGAGATGAGAAAAGTTTGCTCCCATACACTGTTTACAATTGGCTCACACGCTGAGGTGTATTCTGTTCACTTACAGAATGAATGAATGCCCTGTATCCTGATCCTTTATGGATCCCTTCCAATGTGAGATATCTGATGATCTCACAGGGGCCTTGTTAGCTTTGTAATAGAGTCGTGTTGTCAAACAGGTGCTGTTCCTATGCACCCTTTTTTTTCTTGTTTGTATTTGGAGTTAATTCATATTTGATACTGTTTCACTCCATGTTCTTGGCAATGGGGGTTATTTTCCTACTAAAGACACATTGAAAATATTGAGATTTACAATGTTTATGGAAAGATGCTAGCTGAAACTGGAAGCTTTACTTCGGAAATTCCAGTATTTATAAATTTATTTTCCTCCAGCGTAGACCACCAAGACATTTAAAAGTTCAGTATGTGATGTAGATATTTTGCCATGGGATTATGGACACTTGTAAAATTGGAATGTTTGTCTCAATATCTGTGATACTGTGAATTATGAGTGTAGGATAAGTGAAGTGTTCTGGCCTCATAAACTAAACATTAAGTATTCCTGACACTGTCAAAATTAGAGCCCAGGGAATTTCTGTTTTAAAAACTAAGAAAAGTATTTCATTTGGACATATCAGAACACTAATTAATAAAATCTAAAAATGCTGTTGGAACCTGTGCAAATATAACCTGCCTGGGACTTCTATTCGGCCAGAACCCTTGATAATATCACTTGCTCTTACGTTCCACAGGCGGATAATGCACTGTGTCAATTTTGCAGTCTTCTGATAGTGTTGAATGTGTCCTTGATCTTATGTTATGAAAGAAACTGAATGGTAGACCTCGATTTATCTTTGCTGTACCTTTTATCGTATTGTCTTCTTTATTTCCATGTCATCTCTACCTTTGCTTTTGCTTCTCTGATCTAAGAAGTCCCAACATCTTCAGTCTCTACTGATACAGAAGAATCAGCATGACTTTAATCACATTTATTGCCTATCTTTGGAACTTTTATAATTCTGCTACTCCCTTTTGGAAGTGATGTGACCCAAATTAAAAAGAACACCTCATCCTTTTTTGTGTGCTCTCCTCCCCTTTGAAGTACATTTTGAACTTAGTGTTTCTTCTTTCTTTCATTACAAGAAAGAGATGCATTCAGCTGGGCAGAGATGGTATCTGTTTTGAATGGGCAGATTTATATTTCCTTGCAAAGGCTTTGGGCATGTCACTTGAAATCAAGTGGAAGACAGTGCCAGTAGCTTGCAAGTATTGTACCAAATGTGAATAATGTATTATTTATCATGCATTAAGCTATTAATAGGGTGAAGAGTCTAAGATTGCCTATGACGAAAGTTGGGATTTTGGTTGGAATGAAAAATGCTGTTGTTAAGTGAAACTTTTAAATATGTTTTCTTTGACCCATATTTTTGAGGATTCTGTTGTTTTGGAAATGCATTTCAGTTATTTCAGGGAGTGAAGGACTATTCATAATCTCTCTTTTATATATCTTTTCAGAGCCTAAATGTCCTTGCTGGCCACAGCAAATGCATACAAGAAGACGGGCAAAATTATTGTTCTAACTTCTTAATGAACAAAAGAATAAGTCACAGTTAAAATTCTCTTATTCTTTTGTGTTTTCTGTTTGAATCTGGCCATGCTTGGCCACTGACATGGTTTTTACCTTTTCCAAAACAAGAACCTCCCCCAGTTGATTTAAAAGACTGGGTCCCTTGCAGAACAGAAGCCTTGTAGAAGTGAATAGTCGGTGCCTTGCGAGATCAGTCCTGCAGAATGTGCCTGGTTTTGCTGTGTTTCCAGTCACTTGCTTGCACTTTGCATTGAAGCAAGTTCCTTCGAGGTCCTTGGTTGACCTTTTCTGAATGCTGGGTGGCTGTAATGTTTGTGGAGATTTTTCATATCACTAAAGTCAATACAGAAAAGTGAAGAAAAGTAACTAAGAAAGAAATATAAAGGCTGAAGTCAAGTTTTACTAATCCCCGAGTCTGTTAGCCTGGAATGAGTCCTTGTTCAGCAGGGAAGTTTTGGCAAAATGAGACGGAGGAGATGAGGATCCATCCAAGCTGATGGGACTGATCTCTGAGCTCAGAGTATTGTAAAAGCCTGTGCTTACCCTGTGATTTACCTAGTCAAGTTTGAGACTACTACAAAGCTGTTCTAATTTTCCTGTGTCATGATAGTAAAAAGGACAAATGATACAGTGCAGAAAACACCTGTCCTCCCCATCTCATACATTTTATTTGTGTGAACTGGTTTTTAAATGGAAAACAGATAAAGAATTTCCCTTTTTTCATGAAGAGCTTTCAAGTATAAAGAATGCATTGTGTGTCCTTTGGTTTGCTTGTTTTAAATTTCCAGTAATTGGATCCAGCAGCATGACTGATGCATCGTGTCCAACAGCACCATCAGACATGTTAACTGAGGAACTAGTCTGCACCACTGACTAACCTAATTCTGGGAGCTTCAGCTGGTCTGAAAGGACAGGAATGGAACTGTGAAAACTATCTTGACACTTGGTCATTTCTTTTTGATGCTAATGGGGTTAACATCCTCTTCTGCCATTATGAATTAAAATTTTTCATTCAGTTGGTTTTTAGCCCACAGGGCTATTAAATGGAATCATCAAATGCAAATGAAGTCCCTGGTAAAGTCTCTTGAAGTTTTTATCTTAAAATAATGACACAAATGTATAAATTAAAATGTAGATCACTGGAAGGTAACAAAACCAAAAACAGGAAATAGCATGAGTGATAAAAATAGTAGTGACAGTAGGGAAATTATATGTTTTCTCTAAGAGATAGCAGCCTAGTAAGCAACTAGAGGTCCCTTGAATGCTTGAATATTTGGGTATCTGTTGTTAGGTATTACTGTATAGAGTTATCTCCTGTGAGACCCACCCCAGGTAGTCTCTAGTAAACAAAACAACGGGACGAGGATTTCAAAAACAACCAGGCCAAAGCTGTGGAATCCCACACTGATCTGTTCATTTGTAGCTTGTGAGTGGTTTTCTCGGGAGACTAAGTGGTCTGTGTGATGAAAGGCAGGTGAGGGATTTTACAGTGGCTTAGGGACTTGAACTTCTTTGTAGCACCTGCAGTTCTGCAGACTAATAATTTCTGATTCAGACTTGGTTAAAACAGGAGCACATACACATACAGAATCATGCAATCATTTGGTGAGAAAACACCCTGAAGATGAACAAGTCCAGCCATTAATGCAGCACTGCCAAGCCCAACACTAAACCCTGTCCCCACTGCCACATCTATGTGTCTTTTAAGCATCCCCAGGGATGGTGACTCAACCACTGCCCTGGACAGCCTGTTCCAATATTTGACAAGCTTTTCAATGAAGAAATTTCTCCTAATACCCAATCTAAACCTTTCCTTTGCATATATATACACATGTACACACAGATTTTTTTCATCTGTATAATGTTTAATGAAGATCAGCTATTCACTGTCACAGTCCTGGTTTCACAGGCTTTGTCTGGGTTGTCTTCTGGTTTCAGCCCTGTTTTGTGGTCCTCTCTTGGTATCTTACATGCAATGGAAAAAACAGATAAAACAAAATACCAACTTGTAATTGACCAAGAAGTTAAAATGTTTAAACTCTGCTCTTCAATGTTGCTTTCCAGGTACCTCTTAAATTAACCTAATTAAATAATTCAGTCTATCTTGTACAGGAATGACTTGTGGGTTTTTTTCATGAGGAAGGTGTGTGTTTGTCAGAGACAGTTTATTAACATGTTATGTTGTAGAAACTAATCCTATTACCACCCTTCCCCATAGAAAACAAGCTTAGGCATGTGGTGCTCTCATCACTGCAGGACTTCTTCCAGCACTAAGGCAGCTTCCATTCTCTGTGGCCTCTGGGTAATCTCTCTCCTGTACTTCTGCCTCCAGGGCACTTTTCAACATTTTGTACTTAATGTTGCAATTTGGTAAATGCTAATTACCACAATAAAGATTGCCCTTGTATGCTGATTAGGATGTCTTTTTATCCCTAACCAAAGTAAGATTACATATCACTGTCAGAGTGTTTAAGCCCAGTGAACTTGACTGATCATTTCAACGTGTCACTTAGTACTGTGCAACACTTTAGTGTGCTAAAGCTGCTGTAGGTGGCTGTAGAAACATGATGAGTAGGGCTGCATGAATCTTTCATAATGAAGCATGAAATAGGATGGAATTCTTCTGGACTCCAGTCTTCCAGACATTAATTTAATGGAGCTATATCCTCTAGTAAAAGAAAATTGAAGACAGTAATAAGCATGGAAGCTGAGACAAAATTTGTTGTCAAAACTTGAATTACTTGCCAAAAAAAAAAAAAAAGAGAGAAGAAAGTGGTGTGGACAATATATATGTGTGTGTATTGAAAAATAGTTGTCTTTTCAAAACAAGGGCTTCTTCCTATGTTTTGACTTTTATGATTTAAAGAAATTTTTTGTGTTTTGCAGAAGTTATCACAGGAGGGGAAAAAATAGCAATTGATAAGCACCAAAACACGTAGATCCTGCAATCCTACCGTACCAGTCAACCAGTGGAAGACATGGGCAGACACCGTGTGCCTCAAAAGGTGGGGTTCAAGGTGAAGTCCTCTGTTCATCTCTGAAGTTTAGAGGAAATACAGAGGAAATCCGAAGATGACTCAGAGGCTTTGGCTGAGGAGACTTCCAAGCATTAAGTAGAGAGAGCAGACAAATTGTAGTGTGGCCTGAGAAAGCCCTATAAAATAAGGGATCGTATGGTGTAGGTGGTGAGGGCTGTTGCTTGAGTTCTGCAGGTCTGGGAGTAAGAGAAGGTTCTGTGGGTTGTGTGTCAGCAAAGATAATTCTGGCTGAAGGGGAAGCCAAGGTTAATGGAGCAGTCTGAGAAGTGTGGAGCTCTGTACACTTCAGAGTCTTGTGCATGGTGCCAGTTACCAGGTTTATGAAAGATGCTTTAAATCTCAGAAGGCAGAGGGGGTTTTCCTGCATAGTCAGGCCAGTGGGGACCCTTACGATGGAGATGAGACAGAACAGTTGTTTCTGCAGCAAAACGAAGCCTGTAAGGTTTAATTTCCATTGATAATACTTGGGGAGTTACCATCTGGGAGTGAAAGAAATACGTGTTTTGGGGAGAAGGGCAGGGTTGCTGTAAGGATAACATGCTGTAGCTTGGTTAGACACAAACTGAAAGAAAATTTGGAATTACTTAGGTGGGAGATTCTAGAGGAGTTTTCTACAAGAAATGGTGAAAGAAAAAAGTAACCAGTAGTTGTAAGCCTGGCCAATCAGCCAACGAGAGACTGGATAGTGTGTTTATGGGTAGCAGGGGTGAAGTTCCATTTTTAAGCAGTACCTATTGATGCATCTGTTCATACCTTTCCCCAGACTGAAAACATGTTTGGAGAATTTCAGCCTTCCCTATTCTTGGTCTGGCACCTGAAATAGCCCCACTTTTGTCTGCCTGCCCTTCCCCAGGTTCACAGAGCAGGGAGGCAGAGGAAAGACTAAAGTGTAGCAAAAATTGTGACTACACATAAAATTTGACAATGAAGTATGAACAGTTGTTTCCTCAATGGTTAGTTTTCAACAAAAAAAGTTCAGATTCCAATAATAAGTCCAAGTTTCCCAACTTCTTGTTTTCAAACAAATTGAAGTGTGAAGTTAGTCACTAAAATTCTCACAAAACTTCCATATTTTTTTAATTTTTCAAAGAATTAAAATTTTTCAAAAGAATGGTATCAGAGTTTGATACCAAAAGAATTGGTGAAAAGGAAACTGAAGTGTCATTAATAGTATGAGTTTTCTTAAAATTTGTAGACTTAGTTCAAAAATTTCAAACATAAAGACACAGTTTAACTGTTTGGATGTAGTTTTTGTGAGGTATAGTCCTCTGAAACATCTCAATTTATATTGTCAGCATTTTTTCAGTAAAGAAGTCTAACTGTCAAGTGAGTCAGCTTCTGAACTGTGTGCCAGACTGTATTATTAAGTTAGAAAATGAAAATAATAGTTGCAAATGATTTACAATGTCTGTGGGTATCGTACATGCTTTCACTTGTCAGAGCCATCCTTCTCATTCAGAAAAACATGGAAATAATTGGTGAGGATAAGAGAAACATGACAGCTGAAAAATACTCCTGTCTGTGGCAGATCTTCTCAACCACAGATGGAGGAATCAGGAGCATTGTGGTATCTAAGCCCTTATCTTGGCATACTCCCACGCACAAAACCCTGCCTGGCTCCTGGGTGGGGTGTCCTGCCTTGTACAGTGGCACCAATTCCAGTGCAGGCTTTTCAGAGTCCCTGGGGAGGGGCTGGGAGGTGGCAGCATGGAGATGGGCCAGGCTGTATTTTCATTTCACCTTCCTTTCCATGGTCTTCCTGAAATATTTAAACAAGATATGCAAATTTGAGGCAGGAAAATACTCAATTTATTTTTTTTCTGCTTGTATATCAGTCCTGTTCATAAATAGTGCTTCTCTTGTCAGGGGTTTTATTAACATCCATAAACTGCTCAGACTGTATTTAAAAAAGAATAAAATAGTTGTTATTTTGTTTTTACTGGCCTTCCTCCTAAAACTGATGTGACTGATGGCATATAATAGGTAATAGGGAAAGATTGTTTATTAATATTTAATAGGGATAGATAGGTTTATTACTGAAACATGTAAAATGTCCTTACAGCTGTCAGCTGTAATTACTGCTGCTGTCTAGAAGGTACATACACATTTGTGTATTTATGAAATTAAGTTTAGAAAGTCAAGATGATCAGAGTTAAGCACTTAAATAGCCAATGTTTGTCAGAATTACCTATTATGATTTAGGGTTTTGAACAGAGCATGTTTCAGTGCATTAGGCATTCAGTTTTTATTAATCCATCCTGTTTCACCAGACAGATGGATCTTCCTGCAGCTTTAAGTGTTGGTGCTGATTTTGGAGAAACAGCAGAGCTGTCTCTAGAACAGCTGAATATTGCCCATAGTCAGGAGAGCCCATGTTGACCCTGGCCTGTCTCTGTGAGTTGGTCTTCAGCTGGGGTTTTCATGGCCCTCAGCATTGAATCCTGCTCATTCCTGGTTTTCAGGTTCTGCACTTCAAACTCCAGCTGTACAGGGGATTTGACACAGCTTTGAGGCAATACTCCTCTGTTCCTTGGCAGGTGCAGAATATTTGTATCCCCAAAGCAGAAGAAAGCTTGTCAAGTGGCTGAAACAGTAAAGGCTTAAACCAGATATTATTTCAATTCACAGTGGAAATAGATGGGATTTTTCTATTGGCTGATAAAACTGATTTTATTTATTTTTATTTGAAATTCAAGTGACAAATTTTATCAGCCTAGAGGTTCTCTTCAAGTATTTCCATTCCAACAGGCAAATACTAAAATCAAAGCTTCCTGAACTTTCTGTCACTTCTGCTTTCTGTCAACATATACACAATCCAAAACCATATTCCATTATTAAATGAGCGAGAACAGTGTGCTGGAAGCATAGTTATCCTCACCCAGAGGGCAGAGATTTTATGAAAAAGTATGTCTCTTCACATAACAACGTTGTTTGTTTGTTTTTCTTTCCCTTGAAATCCCACCACATTGTTATGAAGTTAATTTAGTTGCCGTTGCTTATGATGCACTTCACAGGAATGTATGGTAAGGTGAAAGAAACAGCTTCTGTGCGTTTTAAAAATCAATTCAGTCTTAAAATAGAAGTTGTGTTTTGGGGAAAAGAACAGGAATTTCAGGGGCTGAGAAATTTTGTTATTTTTTTCACTGATCAGAAGGATTTCTCAAATCAAATTCAGAGCTGGTACCAAGTGAGCTTGTCAGTGCCATCAGCTCATGATGTCCACTGCATGGCTGCTGTATACACCAGGGTGATGAGGACTGTTCTTACTTCCATTCCTCTGCTTTCTGATTAAAGTCAGGAAAGTTTTAATATACATAGTCTGACAGCATTTATTATAACAAGCACATCCCCCAGACTCTGCAAGTGAGGCAGGCTGTGCTTGTCAGCCTTGAGCAGCACTCAGACATGCAGCTGTTCAAATGCTCTCACACTGACAAGTATTGTTGTGCATTCCCAAAGGATTTTTTTAAATTTAAAAAAGGTCTTCAGAAGTGAAAAGGAGTTGGTCACCTGCTCCCTGGTTCCCACAGGTTTGTAGTCCCTGAGTTTCACATTTAAATGTGTCCCAAAAGCAAGCTCAGTGAAGTTTTGCCTTTCTGAAATTCCCCAACCCCCCATCTTGACCCTTGTCATTTGGAATGCAGCCCAGATGTGCTGCAATGCTCATACACCCTGAATTTCTCCTAGTTTTAGTTTTTCTTAGGAAATCCTCATATTCTGTGCCCTGTGCTAGAATATATTTTAGTAATGTGAAAGAGCAGACCTGATCAATGCTTCTGGATAAAAATCTGGTCTGAAAGGATATGGACTTTGGAGGTGGTCAGTTCGTGTCAATCTTTGCTGATATCTTTATATACAAATATAATATTTGTATATGTTGCCAATGTCTCTCTTTGATACATGGAAAATTCCCAAATATAGAGGAAAGAGTAACAGCCCATTTCAGGTGAATTGGTGTATTCCAAACAGCTGAAAGTACAATTATTTCTGCAGTTCCTTTTAAAGCATTAGAGGAGGAAACTCCCACCTGTCATTCACCCATCACATTCCCAGGCTCCGTGGCCGATCCACAGCCGACGTGCCGGCAGCAGGGGTGGGTGTGTGGCACTGGCAGCTGGAGTTTGTGTGTAATTGCTGCCTGCGTGAATTAATGTAATAATTGTGCAATTATGACACTTGCATGACTGTATTGTCTGCGTGGTATATGGAAATGATACCATGATTATAAAGTCATTATACAGTCTGGCAGTGTGCCTGTAAAATCCAGTGCCTTTCCTGCATTGTTGGTAGGTACCTGCACTTCAGAAAAGGGCTGACTCTCTCTGGCAAGTTGCTGAAGTTTGTTAAGTTTTATCTGTTACCCTTTGCTGTGAAAAATTTAACTAATAGTTTCCCCTAACTACTGGCCATCTGTTGGAGTGTAGAAGGATTTCCTACAGGGATGCCTGTTTTAACACAGTTTTGCCAATGCTGCCATATCACCAGTGCTTTCCTGTCATCTTTCTGTTGCTGAACTGACAGCTGTCACATATGTGCTTAGGTAGCAGTTGGGAAGATCCACTTATGGACTGTATTTGAATTCTTTCACTTGGTCAATGCATCTGAAGAAGGGAGAAGCAGATGAAAAGGTTTTCTGTGATATTTTAAAATGAACTCTAGAATTTAATCTAGTTTCTTTATCAAAATTAATATATAGCAAGATGTCTTGCTGTAAGAAGTCAATCACTGTAATGCACAATCCTACCAGACATGGCCATGTCTAGTTGTGCAGACACAGAATTTCATTTATTTCAGTAGGACATCATTTATGCATAAAACTCAGTCTTTTTATATAAAAAGTTTTCAAGATGTATTTTATATGAGAGATGGTAATTACTTAATATTTGCCCATTTCCTGAATTAAGATGTTCTGATGGTTTTACTGTAAACAAGCTGCTGCTGTTTGGAGACTCCCAGAATCGAGTGCAGAAAGAGAAAAATACAGTCTGGGCTGAAAAGTAATAAGTCTTTAAGAGTGACAGCAATCCTGTATTTCGAAGAGATAATAAAAAAGCAAATAGAATATTATGGGTTATTACGAGAGAAATAGATAACTAACTGGAACAATGTTGTTGTGCCACCATATAGATCTACAGTGTTCCAATATGTTGAGTATCTTATGTGGGTTTGGTGCCTTGTTAGCAGATAGAATAGAATGGAACAACATAGGGAAAACTTACGGGAGGGCTACAAGCAAGTTTAGGGCAGGGATGGGCCATCTAGGAAGTGCAGGGACACACCCTAAGCTGGCAGGGAGAGAATTAGAAAAGCCAAAGCTCAGCAGTAGCTGAATTGAGGAGATAGGTTTCTTCCTGCCATTTTGCCTGTACAGCTGCTGGATTCCCCTCCCTCATTCCCAGCTGCTGCATTGCAAGGACACTGCTGACAGCTACTGCCACTTCAGAGGAGACCACACTGCCCTTTCTCCTGCTTATGCCCTCAAGCAGAGTCTTGCCACGCTCTTGGGGGCAAATCAGACCCAAGTGGGCAATTTGGCATTTTGCAATGGTGCATTTTTGTGCATGGTCAAATGTACTTTGGAGAAGAAAACGCTTGTGGAGAGCCACATTTTACCCAAGTTTTATAATTGAGTTATTATGGAAGTGTGTAAAAAATGGGGTTTAGAATAGAAGTGCTGACACTAGAACAGCATGAACACAGCTGTTATAATATAGTAAATTTGTTAGAAATTGTATAGCTAACAAAGTAGGTCAACAGCTTCAGAGGAAAAACTGTTTCAGATAGCATGCTGCTCTGTCTTGGAGATCTTGATGTATTTTCAACAGAAGAACAGAGATGTTTCCCCTTCTCTGCTAATACCTGTCATTTTTGCTTTTAAAAATATTCATGCTGGAAGGTGGAGCTGATCTCCAACTGTGAGTAAATACAAATCCAGCATGTACAGGTACAACAGAGTGGGTCACAGACCAGAGAGTGTAAGGATGACTATACCATACCAGATCACAGGTCACACTTTCCTGATATTCTGCTGTGACACTGGCCAGTAATGGCTGGATGTGAACAAGGGGGAGAAGGCAGATGACATGTGGCAGGTTTTCCAGAGCATTCTCCTAGACCCAAGCAACTGTCCTGTTCTAGAGACTTCCCAAGTCAGAGGGGTTGCCTTGGTACCTAACAGGCCTTAGAGTATCCATGAATTTGTTCCATGAATTTGTCCAGTATAATTTTGAACTTTTTCAGAATTTCAGTACACTCCTGTGGAAAGCAATCCCAGAGTTTGGGAAGGAACATGAGTCTTGACTTTTCTAATTTCTTGTCTACCTGCCTGAGCAATGTCTCTGTGCTTGTTCAGGACAAACTGGCCCAGCCTTGCCCTTGCTGATTTTTGCTTTCCAGCTTGGTTTGGAGTTCTCTGTTCAGCCATGCTGGCTTCTTCACTTTGGGATGGGCTGTGCTTGTGCTCCACGGAGGTAATCCCTGATGATCAGCCAGCTCCTGTGCTCCTATTTGCCCTTCAGAGCAGTTTCTGGTAAGATCCTGCCTTACCAATTCTCTGAGAAGCTAATAATGTGTTTAGCATTACATGTCATTTAGGCCCCTAAAGTGCTAATAGTGCTAGGCTTTATTCAGCTATTTTCCTTTATTGTTACTCCCCAAATATGCCTTTGCCTATCTTGTGTCATACACTCCAGCTCTTGGAAAGATGGGTCCATCTACCTGTAGCTGGGAAGTCCCCAGGTCCCAAATACCCCTTGAAGGAGTTGTCCCCCCACAGTAGTGATCAGAAGAGCAAGACATTTAAAAAAAACCAAACCAGCAGATTAATAAGAAAACTACTCGCTGATTTACAACTCAGAGTAAATTATTCTCTCTGTTTCTCCTCATTCTTGGAAGGATTTACATTGCTGTCAGTGAACTACCCATTAGATTTTCATTAGCTCATAACAACATTAAAAACTTGAATATCTTGTTCAAATCTGTTTACTGCAACTCTGCTCCCTTCAGAGTCCACCTCAGTTCTCCAGTTTCCACTTTTCTCTCCCCTCCTGCTTGTTAACCCCTGCTTGACCATCTGACTTACAGCCAGTGTAGCTACTTAGTCTGACTTGATGGGTTTGGTGAATGATAGTGTCAAACTGTTCTAGGGGACAAGGTTAATCCAAGTTCTGAGTGCAGCCATTAGACTTTCTGTAAACACCTGGTGTTTGCCTGAACAAATATTGAAGCACAAAGGCATCACTTCTCAGTCTTTCCATCCGTCCCCACCTCTGTTAAGTTCCAGTGCCTTAATCTCATCTTCCTTGTCCCATTATTTTTCCCTTGGTCTGCTCCTGGCAAAAAGGTTTCAATGCACTTTTCTCACCCTCTTTCAACCTTCCTGTGTCTCCACTGCCAGCCAGTTTGTTGCTTTGGGGTACATTGTTGCTGTTGGGAAGGTTCAGCAGTGATTCCCACCTGGCTCAGAACCTTATATTTATAGTTAAATGTAAATATATGAATATATTTATAGTTACAGTTGTTCTTGAGAACCTCCAGTTCTGAAAACATTTAAATACAGTGGTACTTTGACTGACAAGTATATTGTTTAATGGCATAATTTCCATGAGAAAGAAATGTCGAGTACTAAAGTGGTAAGAAGATTGGGACCACTGGTAATATTTTCATAGAATTCTGCTTTCCCTTCTCAAAAGTAATGTATTTACTGAGAAGGTAAAATGGAACAGTTGATAACTTTCTTCATAGGTTAATCCTAAAGATTTGGAGCTTTTTAAGCAGCCTTCTGTCTCATTCAAATTTTCTTTTTATATAAGCATTTATAGCATCTAGTGTTTTATGACAGAGAAAGCAACCATGTTCTTTGTCTTTTCTGTACTGTGGCTTGAGTATGCCATGCCACTTGAAAACAATTTCTTCTTAAAACAAATTTATCTACATTTTTTAAAACTTAATAACTGCAGGATTTCCAATTGTTATTTTTTGTGTTGGCCATCCTTTGACTGCTTTCATTTACGCAGAGCTTTTTTTTTTTTTTGGACAAAATGTAAAGCACTGTAATTGTGTAATGAGCTACCAAAACTTTATTCTCTGTTCATAATATCCCTAATATTCCCATCTTGTATGACACCGCAATCTGGGTGCTGAATATTTCAGTGAAATACATCTGTTCTTTGCAGAAGCTAATGCTAGTGGGTTTTTGTTTGGTAATAAACATGTGGGGTTTTGCACAGAAATGGATCCAAACGTGACCTGCAGTGCCAATCTCAAAATCTGAATTCTTTCATGTTTGAGTCATTTATTTTCATGCTGACTTGCAGTTAGATGTTCATGCTATTTTTTCCCTGGCTTACATAATCCTTATATAGGCAGCTGACATTGCAATCTAAGTTACAGTGGTACTTAGCAGGGAGTGGAATGATTGGAATGATATGTTTTAACATTTTGGAGTCACAGGATGTTCAGCTTATGCTCTTGACTGCTGAGTAACCTTATTGATGACAAAAATGTTACTGAAATACTGACCCTCTTTTTAATAATACAGCAACATCATGCTATTATGTGCTACTGTGTTTTACCAGTACAGAATTGGAAAAATGATTTGATCCTAGGTTTAGTAGATAGGTACTATGATTCAGAGAAAATCAAATAACAAGATTTGAACCTCTTCCTTGCAGTGAAATTAATGTTGCACTATCAGCTGTGTTTCACCTTAATGATGTTTGCTTTGATTTCACATTTGCAAAGAAGTTTGTTCACAGAGGATGCAGTTTTATCTACATGATGTACAGTAGGTAATGAAAGACCAATATTCAACAAATACAGTAGTAGTATTTTCTCATCAACATGAACAAGTATTTTGGCTGCATACACATTTAAAGGCAGGCAAGCAGTGTCTGGTAAAGAGCTTACAACAAGTCTTACCAAAGTTGCAAGTGATTCAGTAAACTGGGACCATTGTTGCCCTGACCATCTGGGTCAGGGGCTATGAGCAAAATGAAATATTTGCTTTTGAACTAAATGCTCATTTGCAGTGTGTGGACTGTGCACCCCTTCATGTGTAAAAGCCTTGAGCTCAGCCTTACTCATCCATCACTTCATGCTGCCCAGCTGGAGAGCAGCTTTGCAAAAGAAGGTCTGGCAGTCCTGGTGAACACCAACTTGACTACGAGCCAGCAAAAGTGCCCTTGCCACAAAGAAGGCCAGTGGCCTCCTGGGCTACATTAGGAGAAGCATTGCCAGCAGGTTGCAGGAGGTGATTCTTTTCCTCTACTCAGCACTGGTCAGAAGGAACAGCACTGGTTTAGGCTGCAGAAGGGAGGGGTCAGGAAGATCTTATCAATGTGTGTAAATACCTAAAGGGAAGTTGCTAAGAGGGTGGAGCCAGACTCCTTCCAGTGATGCCCAGAGGCAATAGACACAAACTGAAACACAGGAGGTTCCTTCAGAACATCAGGAAACACTTTTTTAGTGTGAGGGTGACAGAGCACTGGCACAGACTGCCCAGAGAAGTTGTGGAGGATCCATCCCTGCGGATACTCAAATGCCATCTGGAGACAGTCCTGGACAAGCTGCTCTAGGTGACCCTGCTTGAGCAGGGAGGTTGGAACAGTGATCTCCAGAGATCCCTTCCAATCTCAACCATGCTGTGATTCTGTGTCTTTTGTGGGCCTTCACTCTCATAACCTGAATGCAGCCCTTGACCAACATGCAATGTGGACATGTGTGCAGGGATGGGGACCACATCCTCTGCTTTTATTTGCTGTGAAGTGTGCCATTGTTTTGTTTGTACACTTCATGAATGCTATTTTTGCAGTGGTGTCAGCTCTTTTGGCAGCAGTGAAGTTCCTGGATTACATGGAGTTGTCAGTCCTTGGCCTTTCAGTTGTTTTGGAGATTGCAAGTCATAGGTTTCCTTGCTGGTAGCTTCAAGGCTTTAAACCTGAGATTAGTTCCAGAAGTTACAACATACCAGTCACATCAGAAGAATAAAGGAAGGGCAAAGAATGAATCCAAATATTTTCAACCATGAGCCTGGAAACAGGAGAACTGAGGTGTGCCTATGGGGAACGTGAAAATGGAATAGGAACTGGCTCGCTGCTTTAGAAGGGATAGAGCTAGAGGGCCTAAGAAAGGCTCAAAAATAATTTTGGATTTTTGAATATGAATGAAAAATTTTATGGAAGTAATGAATCCCAGTTGTTTGAAACTGTGTTATGTGTCAAGTTAGAACTACGTTTGTTACTGTGGCTGGAGTGTGTGTTAATGTTGCCATAGGCAATGGGCGCTCCACTCATCTTCTGGTTCACAGATATACTGAAGTGTGAAGATTGAGTAGTACCTAATCAGTAATAATCACAATCAAGATGAATTTTTAATGCTGCTTAGAATTATTAGTCATTTATCAAATGGTTTTGGTTGGGACATGTGAAATGCCTGACAAATGAAACTGTGTTCTTCTAAGTTTCATTCAAGAACATTCAGGAGGTTCATTAAATGAGCAGGTTTTGGCCTGTAGCTCATTTGTGAGTTTTGTCTGTGGTGGGGGCCACATGTAGGTTGTGAAGGGTTTATGGTGTGAGTGGCTGACACATTTCAGTCTGAGCTGGGGTGTGAGGTAGGCAACACTCTGAACTGATGGTCTGCAGAACTGCTCACAGATTGTGTCGGAGGGATTGTGTGTAGGTGGTTTGCAGTCCTGGGTGCTGGGAGGAGACAAAGCAAAACAAGGTGCAGAGACCCACAGAGCATTTTGAAATAATCATTTGAATCTACTAATTGCTGCTAAAATGAAATTTTACAAGTAAATTTTTGTGGGACTGATGAAGTTGTGAGAACAATTACAGGAAACCCATTGAGAGAGTGCCCCAAACAACACGGTGGGAGTTGGGAAAGAGTCCAGAGATGTTTGGCCAGATGCCCACAGGTCACCCATGTTCCCTAGCAATAGAAATACTGGGAGTTAAGGAAAAAGGGTAGTTTATCTGAACAAGGATATGCAAAGGTAACCATGGGCAAAAAGATCCTTATTTTTAAAACATAAATACTGAGATTATTGCAGAGTGAAAGCAGTAATGTAAGATAAGTGTAAGCAAAAAGGTGGATGGTGAAGTGATGGTGTGTTACCTGTGTGTTGTTTGCAGTGTCTGCTGGGGAATGACTCTGTTTGCTGGGTGAGATGTTACATGCAGTGCTGTATGTGATTGTTCTGAGAGAATGTCAGGCCATAATTCTGTAAAAAAAAGTCTTCTTAACAGGGAAAAAGTGGCCCTGTGGTTTCAGCATGTCCAAAATCAGGTGATCTCCCATCTAGTGGGGTGCAATACACTTTTAGGGGGTTTTCTACACTGGATAAAATTGTAGCTGAAAACCTGAACTTCTGCAATCCTACTGAATGGGGGAGAGGGTATATAGATAGTGCTGTGAAGAAACAGGGGCAGGATGCCTCTGCACAGCCCACAAAACTCAAATTATTCTTGATTCAAATACTTGAAAACAAGGATTCCATAGGACATAAGGAAGAAGACCAAGAGAAAATGGGAATCAAGGGTTGAAATTTCCTTACCTGGCTTAAAAGGACAATTTTTCTATTATGGAGAGAAAGCTTTTTCAGGTTTTTAATTTTTTTGGACCCTGTGTAAGATTAAAAAACTCTAAGAACTTTTCTTTGGTAAATAAAATCTGTTTTTTAGTCTGTTGGAATATTTGAGTAAACTTCCACTGTGTTCTTCAGAGTTTTATTTCTCTCATTTTTCTTTAAAATATTTTATTAGAAGTTTAGTGGATTTAATAATGTCTACTTGAAATAAAGAATTGAAGCCTGCTGCTGGATAAATGCAGAGAAGGGGTACTTGGTTTGCATTTTCCAGATATTTTCCATTTTTTCTAAATAAGAATGTGGAAGTAGATCTGATGCTGTAAAAGTCAGATGAGCATTTGTTCATTTGATGGAAAATGTTACAGTGCAGCGATTTTTGGTCTGGTGTGAAGGAGGTGTTCGGAGATAGGCACAGAAATGCTTTGGTGTGCTAGGTTTTTGAGGCATCTGAGTCTGAAACCTTTCCATGGGAACCAACTCTACAGGTAGAAAAACCACTGGACTCTTTGATTGTGTATTTACATAGGGCTTCAAAGGACCAGAGAAGAAAATTTAGAGAGTTTCTAAGATTTTACATTTACTTTTATTTTTAAAATCATGCTCAGTGTAATCCAGTTTCTCTTTCTCTGTCTTTAGAATCACATAGGCCAAAGGCAGTGATGTGGGGTAAGGCAGGGGGTTACTAGCTCCTCTCTCATTTAAAAGTAGGGATGTCAAATGCACAGATGTTTTAAAATCACATTTCAGCATGTTATCTAAATTTTATGGTTAGTCATTACTATAACTCAACAGAAAGGAAATAGAAGAGTGGTATGGCTTCTAAAATCAATGAGCCATTAAATAGGTGACAATAACCTTGATGTAAACTTAGAATATTTAATTGGCACACAAAATACCTCTAGAGAGCAATACCATTTCAGGCTGTTCTGTAAATGCCAAGTGTTTATCCCTTGTGCATGAAGTTCAAGGCAAGCCAGCCCCGACGGGGTCACCACAGCACATGGATTGTGTCTCTTCTTGTGCATTTTGTGTGTATCTGTGTTTGCTTTCGTGGTTTTCTGTCTTCAGTTCTGTGTGAACAGGTGGGCCCACAGAGATGGCAGTGATGTTCTGCCAGTTTATATCCACTGGTGTAAAAGCCCTCACTGCATTTTGCTGTGGGCAATTGATTATTTTGTACTGCATTGCCAGGTGTGACTTCATTAACAGCATAACACAAGTAACACTGTCTAGGAGAGAGGCCTTTGTAGCTTGACTGTAAACAGCAGTTTGGGTTTGGTTTTGGTTTGCCATCGTTGTTTCTAGTTGATGTCCTTCCTTTGTCGTGAGTGCCACCTGTAGTATTTTCTTTTTTTCAAAGCACTGGGGAGCAGCCATGCTCACAGAGGGTGCTCAGCATCCCCACTGGCACTGAGCAGGGAGCTGGCAGCTCCTGCACCTTTCCCCAGGCTCAGCTCCAACCTCCTCGTGCTCAGGCAGATCCCTTCCCAGGAGGAGGAGAGTCCGAGTGGTGGCTCCTGCTCTCGCCTTGGCTGAGGGCCCCACAAATGCAGCTGGTTGCTGGCTCTATGAGCTCAGAGTTTTGAGCAGTGCTGTGGGTGCAGCTCTCACCTCTTCTCTGCCTGTCCCATACCCAGAGCCTGCCTGGGACCTGTTCTCCGCTGCTGCTGTGGGCAACAGTGTTTTGTAGGAGTAGGTGTCAGGAGATTGCCAACCCCTCAGGAACCCTTCCAGGCTCTTCACCAGATGTCGTACCACTCTGTTTTGCATTGTAGAATGCTTTTCCGTGTTGAGTTTGATGTTTCAGGAAAAAAAAATCTAGAGAAAGAAAAGTTAGGCAAAATATTGAGTTGGCAAATAGAGGCAGTATGGATTGCCCAGACAAGTGGAGTCTGTTTAATCTCATGGTACTTGAAATCATTATTGCCTAGTAGATTGGTCAAGTAGGATTATGTTGACAGCAAGTGCTGTCAGAGGTTGATTTCTGTCCTTGCTTTTTGCATTGCTGCTCCTGTTCTACTACCAATTTACAAATCACTTCATATTAATAGTAACTATGTTTTTCATATTGTTCTTATTTGTGGTATTGTGACTGTATGTTATGGTGCCTAATCTTCTAGGAGTGAGGCAAGACAGTGTAATCAGGACTCAGAACTGAAATCACATGCAACTGAGATTGATCCTTTCCCCCTAGAAAATAAGAATTTAAACTTCTCAAAATTGGTTACATGGAGATAGACAAAAATGCTTAATGGAAAAACCAAATCACATAAAGAAAACATTATATTTCATTCTCCTATGATGCTAAATTTTCAAAGCCTTTCCCCCTTGCCCTGAAAACATTTTCTCATGTGTTTGTTGTGCTCTGCTGTTGAAAATTACCCTGGGAACATGCACCCCTTTAGTAAGTTGCCAAATGTTTTTAGCAATCTTATTTTTCACATCTGGTTTTTCAACCTCTTTGAAAAGCAGCCATGCCTGTGAAAAGAAGTCATGAATTGCAAATGTGTGTGTCTCTGAAAGTTGCCTCACATTTTAAACCTAGCACTGCTGCTCTGGCATGGTGCAAACAATGTCTGCACTGAGTGGTGCTGGCAGCAGCCCGATGCTGGGGATGGCTGTGGGCAGCTGCAGAGCTCTGCGACCAGCGTGGCTCAGGTAGGAAAATTCACTGCAAAGGGCATCTCTGGTCAAGTGCCCCTGTGCTGGAGTAGCCTTAGAGACTTGTTGCTTTTAGCATCTATTTCTGTTGTTGTTTCTACTCACTTCTGAGCTTCTCAGGGAAGCTTTTTAACTGCTTTTTCTTCTAGTGCTTGGTTTACAAGTGGCAAGTGTTTTAAGTACAGCGCCAGTGCAACAGTATTTTCAAATATGAATCCTTTATGTCCAATAAACTCGTTTTCCTTCTGTCATGAGCTGATACGATGATGGCCAAGTCAGTCCCTATGACACAGCAGGAGAAGATATGTATGGTCACAATCGCTCTCTGCCAACCATGAAGGAGCAAAGGAACAAGATATAGGACCTGAAAACCCCAAATTTCAGTGATACTGATCACCTCAGCTGCCAGAGCCCTGTTCAGAGCTCAGACAAGCCTCTCTCCTTGCAGAGTTGTGTCTTTTGGTATGTTAGGACAAGGAAATTGTTTTTCTACTCTCTGTGTTTGTTGTTTAATATAAAGCTGTGCTGTGTCTGGTAGATGATTCATTAAGCTCAGCCATAAGAACCAATACTGAACTGAAAGCAGCTTTGACCTCTTTATTACTGTAGAGGTTACTAGTACTGTACAATTAGTACTAGCATGTACCTTAGCAATTAAGAAGTCAGGAAAGTGGGGACATGAACAATAGGCCATCTGTTTGACAAAAATAACTGTTAAGATCAGTATTAATTTAGATGCTTCTTTACTACTTAAACTGCTGTAATGACTAATGTTCTCATGGTAGAATTGCCTCGTTAGCTAATGAAAATTCTTTGGGAAACCCCCAGGAAGAACACTTGTGAAGTGCTAAGCAAAAATTAAATATTGATTATTTTTAATGCATCAAATTAAACTTAATCATACTTTAGGAATTACGTGATGCTTCCCAGAAATAATTGAAATTCCACTGCTGGTTTCTGTACAAGGTGGTTTCATACTGAAATGAGTTACAGTACAATAGAAGCTACTGCTAACATATAATTTGTGAAATTCAAAGTGTTAGCATATCATTTAGATAATGAAACCTTTATACCCATCTAGATTTGTAAGTACCAACTTGAGCAAAGGAAATGCTATTTCAGTGCTATTATATTAAATTATATACATTTTCTGGGGGGTTTAGATGGTTGTATGTTTAATTTAAAAGCTTTTCATTCCAAGCTTTTAATTTATTCTTGGCAATTAAGGAAGCCATAGTTTTAAAACCTACTGATAGTAGTGTTAAAATCAAGTGCATATTCACAAGAATGCCCAAAGTCTGAATGACCAAAGTAGTCAATAAACATGAATAATTTCCTAGACAATTTTAATAGCTATTTTTTTCTGAACGTTTTAATTGCATGTTCCTCTTATGAACCACCTTCACTCTCTGCCTTTCCCCCATTTGGTTTAGGAGCAGCAGCCAAATGTTTCACTGCAAGTGAAGGGAAGAGGGAATGAAGCAGACAGTGGTCTCTGGCTGTGGCACTGCTGGTGAGAGGTGTTAGTCCAACCCATGCCATGTAGTCTTTCCTGGACAGCTGAACTGCTGGGTCCATTCAGCTCCACCATCTGTTGCGGAGTTTTGGCTTGTGGGTCATTACAGAGAAGCTTCATGGTCTGACTTACCCGTCTTGTGTCAGAATGGGTCAGGGAGCTGCTGCCCAGATGTTGCAGGGGGGGCACATCTGGCAGGTCACCGTGTCCCCACTACCTGCAGAGTGAGGTGCTTTAATGTACAGCTGTTTTTCACTGCTGCAGAGTTGGTACTGTGGGGAATGAGCTGGTCAAGCCCAATTCTAAGGAAGTGCTGTCCAGATCTGTAAACTGGAATGAGAAGTAGCCCAGGAGCTCACAACTGGATCTCTGCTCAAAAAGAGGTCTCAGTTTAGCTGCAATAAGCTGCAGAGAAAGGCCAGACAGAGCCAGCAGGACACAGCAGGGACATGGACATGGCATTGGGTGTTGCTCTGGTCCTTCTCATTGTCAAAGGTGTTGGGCAGCTCTTCCTGGGCCAAGCCAATAGGTTGGACAGGGCAGACTTGTGTTACCCAGCACTAGTTCTGTAGGCTGCAAACTCAGTTTTATGGTCTAAAATGGGAAAAATACAGTAACTTTTAAAAGCAAGTCAAGAGGAGCTGCTATGGAGTATTGCCTCATCCTACCCTGTGTTTTGCAGTGGACATATCTCAGGGACGTGAGGCAGGTACCAGCAGTTCCCAGCTTAGCAGCATCCTGGCATCAGATATTTTGCATATCCATTCACACACTATTACCTCACTGAATTTCATCCTTATTCCTTGTTATGAGATCTCCTACAAGCTGTTAGTTTTTCTTATCTCAGTTTTTCCTTTTATAACTTGTTGAGTGTTTTCTGTAACTGTTGGATGCTTAAATATCCTGGTGATAGATGCCTAAGGAAAACAAAGCAAAACAAAGGCTTCAGGAGTTAGTCTGCAGAATTATTTGTAAAGCACTGGGAGATTCTTGCAAATGAGTGCAAAACATTTGCAGCAGATTTTAATTGTAAGCAAGCTCTTTATGGCTGAGTGTATTTTAATGGACTTGCTGCATTGTTTGGTTGTTGAAAATAGTTTCTGAAAGCAGGGCTGAGGCCTGTAACATGATAGAAAATTTTCAGCCTAGGGAAGGAAGGAGCCAAGATTCAGCAGTGCTCCACCCCCTGACTCCCTGGGCTTTTGAAGTGACTGGCCAGTATTAGGGGTCCTGATGTTATTGCAGACTGGTTCTAGGAACGGTAAATGTTTTTGAGATTCCTACCCTGATTTAATGGAGTTTGTGCCTGTTGAATGTGAGTACTGTTAGTGTGTGTTCCAGCAGAGCAAAGAGTTCAAGATTGTCCCCAAATACAGAAACTTCAAAGACTTAATGCAATACATTTTCTTGCTGTTTTAGTACCTGAACCGCATGACATGTCTGTGCCTGCCCATGTTCTGGTGCTGTCCTTGCTTTCCAATGCTGGTAAGAACCCAGCTTCGAAGTACCATGACACTTCAGAATCTGCTTGAGTAGGAAATGGTCTCTAAAACAAAAAGGAGCTATAGATATCATATCTTTCCATATTCCTCATGAATTCTCAAACAGAGCACAGTTATTTCTGTTAGTATCACTGATGTGTTGTCAGCACTTTTTTAAGTCATCCCACCTTCTAAGGAGGGATTTCCTTCTTTATAACAGCTGAAATAAGTTTGAATCTTGGCACAATGCACAACACTTAGTTTGAGGCCATTTATTTTTATTTGGGGGACCATAAGGTGGTCAAAAGATTGAATCATTAAAGCAAATAGAGTGCAGAGATATTTCAGGAGAGGATTTCCCGCTCCTCTGATTTCACACTTCTGAGAGATAAGAAGTGATTTGCAGGGATTTTACACTTTTCTTTTTCCTACTTAATACATTGCACTACTATACTCAAAGTTAATGCATTTCACTGTTCCACAATTGGTCATCAGTGCTCTGTGCCTCATGGAGAGGGGAAACGTTGGGAAAAATGTGTGCAGAGACTAATTCATTTGCCCAAAGACACACAGTGGGTTTGAGAGAGCTTCTGTTCTATGACCCAGGCCAGGGACCATGTGGTGTTTTGTCTCACAGAGCTGTGTAGACTGATCTGTGAGCCCTGGGCTTGATCCATCCTTTCCTCCTCCTCTTCTTCCTCCAAAGCTGCCAGTGACCTGGTGCTTGAAGTCACTGACACTGTGGGGTGATAGAAAAGGGAACTGGGGACTGGTCACTGTGGATGGGAAGAGAGTGTGTGGAGATGCCATGTGGGCAGACCCACACATGGCTCGTGCCCTCATGGCTGTGGGGCTGGGCCATCTTCTGCTATGCAGAGGTATTTGGGAGGACTTATTTTCCTGGTTTCTCTGTTTAGTTTTTGTTTTGGTTTGTTGAGGGGGAAAATTGTGTGGGAGAATGAATTGGGGAATAAAACTGGCTCCAAAGCAAGACTTATGTAGAGCACACTGAGTACATCCAGTCTGTCTGGGCTGGGCACAGTTGATAACTACCTTCAAAGAAGGTTATTTTACTTGCTTTTGAACCACCTCTATAGCTGGTCACAAAGAGTTTTTGACCTTATGTCAAAAATCCACCTATCGAGCTTCCAGAGTAACAGGCTGTAACAATGCAAGAGGAGGAATTTCAAAAACGTCTTGAAAGGGTTTTGTGAGCGGCATTATGGTGGATTGTTTGAAGCTGTTAGAACTGATCTTTAATAGTTGCACCCTTTAAAAGCTCCTGAAATCCATTCGTGTTTACAAGATAAGACATGAATTTCAAAAGACTTTTTTTTTCCTCTTCTTCTTCATTTTAGTTCCTGCATTAATAGCCATGGTTCCTGCAGAGAGATGAGCATTGCTGAGGTCAATAATATATCTTTAATGTGAACTGTCAGGATAATCATCTGTGCTGAAATTCACCTTGATGAAGAGGGAGTGTGCAAACCCCTCACTTGCCTTCATTAGGGTAATCCAGTGCAAATACTCTGATTTCTTTAGGGTAATATAGTGCAAAGTGCCTGGAGTAATCCGGGGGGGGGGACTCACTCTGCTGGGCTAGAGTAGGTGGGAGACCAGTGCTTTTGGGTGAATTAAAAGGTGATGTGCTAAGAGAAATGATGAAGATCTCTGCAAATGGGATATCTAAGTTTTATCACAGCTTTGGGCTGGGTTTCATAGAATAAAGGGAGAAGTTTGTCTAAGTTTAGGTTCATTTGCTAAAACCTTGTGGAAAAAGAAATCATTCTTTTTTACACAGAGTTTTAAGTATTTTTCCAGTATTAGCTGAAGGTGGCTCATTTAGCTTGCAGGTACAAGTGAGACGTGGGCTCCCTATACTATAGAAAAATTTCTGGAGGTAAACTATATACTATTATAAAAATTCATTACAACCTTCGTACAAGATTTAAAAAACCCTTGAGTAATCTTAAACTTTTGGCTTCAGGTATTTGACAGACTCAGTTGGGCACATTTTTCAGCAAGGATTTTTCATGTTTGCCTTAATATCATCATTTGCAAATGAACAGTAGGAATCTGTAGTGATAGCAACCATTTATACAATTTACAGTACCCTAAGATAGCTCTGATAGCTCTTAAGAAGGTAGGGTGTGGAAGCCATATTGCAAGAGGAAAGCTAATTAGTTTTAATTAAAGGTAGGCACAAATAATGAACTTCAGGTCACAATCTAACCATCTCCCCAGGGCTTGTGTGGCTTTTTCATTAAAATGAAGTTTCAGTAAGGCAAAACTGATTCTGCAGAGAAATCTGGTAATCTTCTCTGTAGTTCCTCAAGCAAAATTCTCATTAGCTTCACTGTCATGAGCATGCAGTCTGTAGTTCATATACTAAAAACTGTAAATATTATTTTCTTAAATTTTTGTCCTAGATCCAGTAACTTTGACACTAGGAATAAGTACTTTGAGAAGGTGACTAGAGAGCAAATATTTAGCATTCCTCATTATTAAAAAACTAGAAGGCACTTGAGGACTGAGAAAACAGATTTAAAATAAAGGCAATATGTTTTAGACGAGACATGAAGTCAAATTGTGTAAGTTATTGCCACTGCCTGTTATGAAGATCAAATGTACAGAGGGGTTAGAAGTTCATTGGCTGAGTTAATGGGGTATAGGTCTGTCAAAATCTGTTACACATGGTGCTCTGAATCCAGCTCCTGCTTCAGGGAGGCCCAGGCTCCTTATTTCTGAAATGGAGAAGGCCATGTCAGTCCGTGTCCCACCCCCTCCCGTGCCTGGGCACAGCCATGACCTGAGCCGGGGGCACCTGCGCGTCGGCAGCACATCCGTCCTGCAGGTGGCTGAGACTGCAGAGCTCAGGGCACGGGTGGTGCAGGTCCCTGCAGGGCTCAGGGCACGGGTGGTGCAGGTCCCTGCAGGGCTCAGGGCATGGGTGGTGCAGGTCACTGACACCTTAGGGCATGGGTGGTGCAGGTCACTGACAGCTTAGGGCATGGGTGGTGCAGGTCCCTGCAGAGCTCAGGGCATGGGTGGTGCAGGTCACTGCAGGGTTCAGGGCATGAGTTGTGCAGGTCTCTGCAGAGCTTCAGACCATGCCTGCCCTACACCTGCTGCTGGACCTGGCCATGACCCACCAGTTGGGTGCCCACGAGGGTTTTGCTGGAGGGCCAACACAGCTCCCCGCTTCCAGGGGATGGTTGGGAGGAAGTGTTTCCTTTGGAATTGGCATTGTGAAGTGGTATGTTCAGCTTCAGCTGAGACAGTGCAGAGTTTTTAATTTCCACACATCCTAACCAACATTTTTCAAGGGTTTTCACTTGTGGAAAATGTTGACATTCTGAGGAAAGTTATGTTTGGATAGTGTATCACTTAAAACCTCTGTTCTAGAAGAATTAGGTTATTTTTAGGTGTAGGAACTTACCTCTCTATACAAACCCAAATATTCTGATCATTTATTGGTGAAAAATAATTGGACAGGCTGTCACAAGGATCTCAGCTTTTTTAGATGTATTCTATTTTGGTTCCTTCTGTCAAGAGGATTTTTTTAACATGAAAAATATCAGTTCAGTGGGACAGATTTCCTTCCAGAAGATAATTTTAAATGTTTATTCAAATGTAGTGGTTTTCCTCCAGCTGTCACTGCTTTCTTGTTCCTACATTCTTAAGAAAGATTTTAAAAATAATTAAGTGTGAATCTGTCTTTATCAGCCTTTCAGAGCAGGGGCTTTTGTTCATTTAAATTTGGCAGCTCCTCACATTTGTACCGCAGACTCTGCACCAGTTGTGCCCATGGGTCATGGACTGGAGGATTATTATTCAGTCCTCACCCTTGTAGAGTGTTTTGGAAGCACAAAGAAGAGGGCTGATAATTAGAGAGATCACAGAAACTTCAATGGCACTTGTGGGATTGTCAAATGAGTAGGGCAAACTATCTCCCTGGCTGCTTTGGAGGAGTGAGGGTAAATCCTGATCTGGTGTCCATCAGTAAAATCATACAGATGTCACCCATGGCCCTGTTGAAATTAATGGAATTAGGCTGATAATTCACACATAGCTGCTGAGATGTGGTGTCTCATACCAAAAATGCCTCTGATGGAGGGATGTCTCCATGGGCACAGAGTTGTAGGGTAACAGCAAAGAGGATGTACAGTGGTGAAGCCAGGGCCGTAGCACTGAGGTAATTTCCTCAGCATTTCTTAAAAATACAGAAATTTAGGTAGCATTATTGTTGGCTGAGAATTATTTCCTTTGAATTCTCAGCAATCATTTTGTCCATGCTTCTTCACCTTCTGTGATAGGACTTTGCTGCCATTCCTCTCAGAGCTCCAAGGCCTCCTGGGGAGCACACGGGTAGAGGCACATCTGCTCTGTCCCTATCCTTGTGCATCCCCCAGCAGAGAGGTGGTCAGTGCCAGGGAGATGTCACTGCTGATGGTGATCCCTGAGCTGCACTGCAGCTCTCTGCTGTGCTTTGGCTTTCCTGGGGCCATCCACACGGATGGGAGGATGTTGGACTCTGGTGCTGGGGGCTGGTGATGCTCCTGAGGGTCTGTCTGGCTGCCATCTGGTCCCTGCTCACCTGCCTCAGGGGCTGCTGCAGGAACTCTGGTTACCCCATTCCAGTCAGGCTGTGATGTCTTAGCTTGGAGTAGCTAAATAATTGAGTTCTGCAAATTTTCCTTAGGGAGGCAGCAGGAGAATCCATTGCCTTTCCATGTCCCACAGCAGTCAAAGCTGGTCAATGCACCAAGCACTCTGCAAGCTGCTCAGAGTCATAGGGTTTCTCCACAGCTCTCTGCAGGCACTTCACTGCAGGAATTTGGCTGCCTCTTTCCTTCCCCCCATCAGGAAGGAACTAACTGACCTTCGGGGTGAAGGCAGGAAGGAGTAGGGAGGGCACAGCACTTGCACACCCCATTCTTGGTTGCAGGCAAGTTTGTACCATGAAAGAGCAGTGTCTTCCCTCATTCAGCAATAGAAAAGTATTTTCCTCCTGGTGCTTTTGGCACTGTTTGACTTGGTGTTTGGGAGCTGGTGACCACTTTGCAGAGCACTTTGGGACTTACACAGGCATAGACAATTAGTCTTTTAAAAGGTTTGGAGTTTGGCAATGTGCCAGGGAAGCTGTCGTAGCCCCACTACATAATATCAATTTTTAATAATGAGAACTTTGCTAAATTCAGCCCTTGATAAATCTCAGAGCTGGATTTTCAAAGTTTAAAATCAAACATAACCCAATTACTGTGGTATTTGATTAAACTGAACTGCCACTTTGGTAAAGTGTTTAAATAAATCAGTATTAATATATTTTTTCTACAGTAAATAAAGTTATGTCTGTATAGTTCAGGTATGAATATTCACACAGAGCTCTAGGAAATGAACCACTGGCAGTTTGCATGGAAAAGATATTAACTTAGGGAAATAAGTATTTTATTGATCTTTAAATGCTGAGATTATGATGGTGGAGATGGTTGAAAACATTGGTTTCAGAACAGTGAAACAAATATTTGTAAAAACAGCATAGGAAATCCATTATGTTTTATTCTATTAACTCTGAAGACCTGCTGTAAGCACTTGAAGACTGACATACTCTGGGAGACAATGTCAAATGGACTTCTTAGAGTCTGCAGCACTTACGGACAAAGGCTGTGGTGGCATTAGCTCTAGGTGGCACTGCCAGGAGACACTTACCTTTAAAGTCAGTTTTCAAATGCAGAAGAGTTCTTCCTTTACCCAGTGAGGCCACCTGGCTTCAGCACTAGCAGTGCTCTGCCCTCTTTGTATGCAAAGATGCCCCCTCTCCTTTGGAACCTCATCCAGAGCCCTCCTGCTGCAGCAGGAACCTGCTCACTGGCTGGGACAGCTTTGAAATGCATCTTTGTAAGAGAGAGCAGAGCACCAGGGCCTTATTATGCAGTTGAGTGTGCTCTTGCTCATGCAAATAGTTCCAAAGAGTGGGAATTAGGGGCCGCTGTGTCCCTTGTAACCCCTGTGGAATTCTTGAAACCTGCTCTGTCAGGAGCCATTGCCAGCCAGAGATGCCCAAGGCCTGTGCAGTTTGACCTTGGCTGCCTGTGGAGTATGAAAGGGCACAACCATCTGAACTCTGTGTAATGATTTCCAAACTGTCAGGAATTCACATGATGACATGCTTGCAGTTGCTCATCTCCCAGCTTGTTCCCACAAGTCTTACTAAGACATGATCTTTTTGTCAAGCCTACTAAAAATGCTGTGATAGACCAATCTGCCCATTCTTATGGTTTATAGGATTTGAGAAATTATGTCCTTAATTGCACATCTTAGTTCTTCAGTCTTGGTGAGCCTGACACAGTGAGCTTTGCTCACTGCCTCTAGTTTGGCTGAGGAATGCAGCCATCTGTTAAAATAGACAACAGGAAGTCATTGCCCCAAAATGTGAAAACTCTCACTGCTTTTGGATCTATCTGTCTTGGAGTCCTTATCTTTATTGTCACAGTGCATGTATGTATTCCCAGGAGGTTTATTTTGTGGTCCCAGGAGCAGCCCTCTACTATTCAGAGGTTTTGGATGTCTCTGAGGTTGCAGGTGTGTTCTGAAATCCTTCACATTTCTATCTATACCTATTTCGAGCTGCTTGACCTGGCGTAACCCTTATCCAGGATATCGGGGTTCTCTGTCCTCTTGATTGTATCTGAGGTTTCCCACTGAAGTGGGAAAAAAAAGCTGTCTTCTACAGCAGGACATGCTTCTCTGTAGCTGCCCATTAAAGTGCCATTTCATCCCAGGATGCCACTGGAACATTCTTGGAATAGAGACCGAATGTTGCAGAATATCAAGAGAGATACTCAGTGAGGCCACTAATGAGAACTGACAAATGAGAATTGCAATTAAATGAAACTGTACAAATTCAAAGAACTGGATCTTTCTCTGATTACCTTTATTCAGAGGGTGAAAAAAGCGTTTCTCAGAGTGGGAGTTCAAGTGACTAATGTGTCATTACATTCATTTCAAGAGAAAAAACTCCTTGTTGTTTTTCAGAACTTTCAATATTTTAGCACTAATTTATGGTGAAAGAACGTGTCCAGTCTCAGCTCTTTTCTTACATAAACTTTTATGCTTAATGCCTGTTTTTAAGGCATTTTTCCCTATAATTTGTACTTTTTCCTTTATTTCCTTGGGCCATCATGGGTACTTGTGCTGGGTGAGTTTTCTTACCTGGCCTCCTGTGCTGTGGGCATATGGACAAGAGGCTTTTTACCTAAAAAATCTATTAATTCCTGGTTTTAACTTTGCAGGAGGGAATAAAGAGACACAGAAGATTAGAGCATGAAACTGCTTGGTTCCCAGGTGTGTCATTGAAAGGATTTCCTGAAGAAGTGTGTAACTTGGCTTTTTGTGGCTAATTTAGGAAAATTCACTATCTGATATTTCTATGAGACTTCCCTTATCTCGTAGCAAGGGACCTGGAGACATGTTTGGTTGGAGATTTCTGAGGTCACCTGTATGTGCTGCTTTCCTACCTTACTTCATTCTCTGCACTTCATTTGCTTTCCCTCATCCTCCCAAATGCCTATTCTGATGGTCTCTGTGATAGGTTTCAATCTCATCCTGCTGGAGGAACATGGTTATGCATTCAGTTTTCCATCTGTGTAACATGTGCCTGCATGGCACTTCAGGGTCAACTTGGACAGGGCTCTGATCAACCTCATCTAGTGGAAGGTGTCCCTGCCCATTGCAGGGGAGTAGGACTAGATGGCCTTTAAAGGTCCCTTCCAACCCAAACCATTCTGTGATTCTGTGTGTTCTCATAATACAACCAGTAAAAAACTCTTCTGCTGGATACCATCCTCTGCCTGGTCAAAGAGTCACGTGAAATTCCTGTTTTCTTCTATCATGGCTCACAATGGGTTAAATTAATGGAAGAATGTTTAAAAGGCACATATAGGCCTGCTTGGCCAAGGCAGGGGGGCAAAGGGGAAGTTTCTGTCCATTAGGGGGAAAGAATAAGTTAGGATTAAGTCAATTCAAATGACACCATTGATGTGTAGAAATAGGTTTCAGTATAAAACTAATTATGGGAAGTGATAGTCTGTCAGATTTTGGAATGGAATTACAGTTTCACAGATAAAGAAAAAGGACCATGTGAACAGTATTCTTGGCTAATTGCCACAAGTATTTAAAAATACAGTCCTGGCCATGCACTGGGGTGTCTGGTAAGGAAGAGAAAAGCTCTTTTTGTGCTGTCAGGCGGAGATTTGTATATTTCATAAGTAAACAAAATAGATGTATAATTTTATTTCCTGAAGAGCGATGCAAATGTGGCTGGAATTCCCAGCAGTCCTAAATATGTATCATCTATGGCAGAAATCAGTCCTGTCTTTTCAAGAAGAGCTTGTCAGTGTTTGCTCCACTCTCTGCAGCACTGAGGCATACATTGGCTTTAGCAGCTGAACTTCAGACTTTGAATCTGACTTCAGTGTTACATGGGCAGCTACAAGAGTTCTTTGTGTTTCTCAGTTTTATTGTGGGCTAAAGCAGATCAACACAGGATTTGAGCCAAAGCTCATTATGGTCAATGTAAGTTTTGTTCAGTTGATTTCCAAACAATGATTCTGTTCATGTAGCAAGGGCTGTATTCAGGGGGAAAAAAAAATCAAATAGCATTCTGTAATCTGTAGAAGTGGAGGGTCCTGTTACTTAGTGACTTTAGTACCATTACTACTTAGCATTTGCTGTCTTTCCAGGCTGTGGACAAGTTATAATCAGTAATAGGATTTTTTCTGTTTTAATTTGCCATAAAACAAAACAAAAAGGAATAGGAGGGTATTGCTATTATGATCATGATTTTTATCTTCATAAGATATCAGTGCCAGATAATTGTTTTTATAGGGTTAGAAATGTCCAGCATTGTATTCTTGTACTTATGAATCTGGTGCTCTGTATGCTCCCAGGATTGATAATATTACATCAACACCTTCACCAGGGATCCTGCTCAATGAAGCCTCATTGATCAGGGTATTCACTAAATTAAATGTAATGTGGCATCTTTGCCTATGTGATGTCCTGTGTGAAGGATTCTTTGTTGTGATTAATTTGCAAAGTTCAAGTTAAAAGTTCTTACAAATACATTCTGTAGAGTAATGGAGAGTTTTGTCTCAGGTCACAAACTATGTGAAATGATTAGAAACCAAAAAAGTACTAATGTTTTCCTTTTCTCAAATGGACCAGAAGTTAATGGGGAGTAGAAATCAGCTGGGATGTTCTGCAGAGACTCATGCTGGTCCTGCCACACTTGTTTTTCAGTGAAGTAAAATAAAAAATTCTTCTGATTAAGTTGGTAGAAGGATTGATTAGACAATGGAAAAGTGGTAAATAATGATGGATGTGAAGTCTGTCAACATGGTAAGATTAATTTCTTTTAAACTACTTTGGAGATAAATCTAAGAATAAGGATGTAGCTTGTGCTTATGGGGGTGGAGAGCTGTGCCTGGAGAGCAGCAGCTCTGAACAGGGGTTAGAGCTCACACAGAACCTACAGAGCATGATCCCAAGATTTAGAGCTGTGGTTAAGAGGAATAACATGAATGTGTAAGCACTGAAATACCAAGTGGGGAAAGAGAGGCAGCTTGTTCATTGTATGCAGTACTGGAAGTTACTGCAATGTATTCCATTCTGGTGGTTGAAAAGAACTGGGAAGAATTAGGAAAATAATTTCAAATTAATAAAACTGCCTTGTAAAGGCTTATTAAAGGATCTTCATGTATTTATCTGGCGGGAGAAAGAAGGAAAGAAAACAAAAGATGTGTATTGATCAAGATATATAGTAATTTTTTAAGGAAATATTATCTGATTATTTGAAAATCACTAATCTGGTTCTTGAAAAGTCTACTAGAAGGCACTTTGCTTTTCTACCACTTCAACAATTTTCCACCTATCCTTTCACATAAGAATCACACTGAATTAGTGTTAGTTGTCACCAGTAGGGTATGAGAGACTGATCATATTAGAGACTGTCACACTGTATTAGCCAAAATGAATATGGAAAGAATATGATAAAAAAAGTATCAGTGTTTCAAATGCTGGATCTTATTAGAACGGGAAGCTTTCTGCTCATAAAGCCAGTGTTTTCTGCCTCAGTCCTGCATGCTGATGGGAGATGAAATGCCACGCTCCATTTACACAGGATGCTAATGCTCCACAGAGAGGACTTTACCAGAGGAGCTCAAGTGACAGGAGGCTTCGGAGGCCGGTCAGGGTTTGGATCGCTGTTCACCTTAGCTTTATAAGGTGCAAGGTAGGAATGTAGCTATCATTTACAGTTCCTGACATGGGAGTTTGCAGCCTGACTTGCTAATGTAGGGCAGCATCAATTTTTTTCATGCTCTAACAGACTGTAGTTTGCAGAGGTTCAGCAAATGTCACAAGGGGACCAGGGCAGAGCAAGGGGGACAGCTGGGAATAGTGAAACCCTTCCTCTGTCCTGGGGAAATGGAAGCCAGAGTTGAACTACACTGAGAAAACTGCTTGGTTTACATAGCATACCTGGCCTTACACCCCAGTTTTTTCAAGAGCTAACTACTGTGCCCTGCTTGTGGAAGGGAAAGCACAACTTCCCATGGAGTTGCCACCACCTGGCTGGAGATGCCAGTTCCTGAGGTTGCCAGCTCCAGCAGCTGCTGGCACTTGGCAGTGTGAGTCACTGTTCCTGTGTGCTTTAGACACAGCAATCTCTTGCCTCTTTGGGTGAAATTAATTAGTTTTTTCCTATAAACTTGAAATTGATTTTGTGGTAATGACATGATATTATGCTATATTAGCTGCATAGAACAATATCCTGTCCTGTACCTGATGCACAGCTGTTGTTTTAAAGCTCTCAGTGTTAATGCAGTGACCTTAAATCTTGTTTCAGCTCAGGAGCTCTTTTCTCTGAGATGCTTTGCATTACTGAAACTCATTTCAAAGCTGGACAAAAAGTTAAAAAGACAAGTTTGAAATTAATTGGGTGGGGAAGATCTCAAAACCCAAGACAGAAAGATTTCTATGCAGAAATTGGTTTCAGGAGAAGTGGAAAAGAATTTGCAAGCTGCTTTATCTGCTCCATGGAAGCTCCTGCGAGCTGATTGCTGACACTGGCATATTCATTTTCCCCATTTTCCACTGGGGAACCAGTAACTCCTGACTTTCCTCAGCTGCTCTGCATGGATCTGTGTGATCAGAGTCCCTGGCTGTTCCTGCTCCTGCTCCAACTCTGCCTCTGCTGTTATCAGAGATTTTGAGGTGGAGTTTTTAGCTTTTTTTTTTTGGAGGAAAAGGTCTTTTGCAAATTGATGATTTCTTTTGGAATGCCACAGTGAGGAAAAGTCTGCACCAACCTAATCCCCTGATTAGCTGTGCTGTGTTGCCTACACTGAGACTGATAAGGACTGTGGGAAGGAAAGAGTCTCCTCTTAACTATCAGGTGTGAGGGAATGCACTTCTCTGAAGTGAGGATCTGGAAAGAGACTTGAAAAAATACTGTTTCCAGGAGCTTTCTAAATAATTTCTTAGTACAGGTGTGGATATCATTCATTTGAAGTCAGGCCCTATGTCAGAGACCGAGATCTCCTCCTGGTCTGTGATGCACTTGTGTGTCTTTCAGTTCAGCTGGTTTCCAGGAGCTGCAGGGACTTGCTATGTGCCTTGTCGGAACTCAGAGGGGGCTGGGCAGGTTTTTGTTTTGAGGTTTTCTTGGGAAGATGTGTGTGTGAGAATGATTTGGGGAATAAAACTGTCTCCAAAACAAGACTCCTGCAGAGCACGTTGAGTACATCCAGCCTGTCTTGTGTGCTAGCTCTTGGAAGTGAGCAGCTCTGAACTCCGCTGAAGAGGGATCAGAAACAAAAAGACACATCAGTGCATCTTGTAAGGGAAGAACAACTTATGTAAAGAAGCCTAATTCCTGTAGACATCACAAGCCTCTGTCTTACCTTTGATGAGTCAAAATCAAACAGTGAAGGGAGTTGGTTTTCTGTGCCCTGTTTGTGATTAGAATGGATGATAAAGGAAGAGTCTGGTTATACTTCAGCAACAACACCCATTTAAGATGAAGAAAGATATTCCACAACCTATTTCCATATTTTTATGTGGTTGGGTCTCTATGGGCTCTTGAATATTCTTGGACTGCTATTCGCATTGTGTGTCTATTTAAAGTTTACTGCTTGTAACATTTTGGTCACTGATAAAACAGTTACCTGTGTTAATTCAGTGGTTTGATACCTCAGCCTTCTGTGTGAACATCAGCCTCTGGGCTGACTACCTCCTCTGCTTAAACTGCCATGGACTGAGGGCAGGTCCTGTGTTTGTGGAGGTGATGTGAAGCCAGTACAGCTTAAAAGAATCGGACCTGCCTGATCTTTTATCACTGTGTAACTCAGAGGCTTGTGTGTGTTATCACAGGGACTGCATGTTAGCATGTAATATGTGCTGCAGCTGGAACCAGCACACCAAAACATTCCCATCAGCTCAGAAACATGCATCAGTTCATTTTTAGGGTGTGCATGTCTGTGCTGAGGATCACAAAAGAGAGTAGCTAATCTTCAGCAGTTTGAGCACACATAAGTAGATTATCCAAAACTGTTAATTTTTTACTATTAAATAGCACTTTAGGAAGAAGAAGGCCTTAATACTCTGGCTAAAGATGCTAGTCACACCAGATTAGTATTGTTGTACATTAATAATAAAAATAGCTGGGTCTGATTAGTGTCAGTTAAAGTTTCCTGAATGAGAGATATAACTCTTTGAATTAAACTGCTTGAATAGCAGCTAAGTATTCCTGAGGAATAATTTGTATTAAAAAGTTAAGACCTTCACTACTTTTCTAAAGGAAAATCTATCACCAGTGTGGGAATTACATACCATCCACATAACAGCATGAAAAGAAAGGAGCTTCACAGACCATAAAGTGTAATAAAGGAACATCTGAAATTGATTTTCATTTAAGTAGATTACTTATGTTTTCCTCTAGACCAGGGAAGGCACACTCTAATCTCCATCACTTTTCACAAGTAGACCTACTGGTTTGATCCAGATATCCATCATTAAATGCACTCTCCCCAAGCACCTGCTTCTGTGAAAAACCTGCATCTTTGCAACCGAGGGCATTGTGTCAAAAATAATTACAATTAAAAAGGAGACACGACTCCCTAGTTATTCTTATCTTGGTGGTTGATGTGTGGGTTAATTTGGGATACAAAATTTATTTCTTCTGTGCTAGAGGATCCATTTGTGGGAGGGATTTGGGGTGATGTGTTGTTCCCAGGCTCACAGCAGGTAAGCAGTTGCGCTGTTGTAGGTTCCTCATGGGAGCTGAGCACAGCACTGCAGGCTGGAGGTTCACAGGGACTTGAGTGGGTGTCCAGTGCATGGGTGGCTTCCCTGTGGTCTAAATGGTTTAGACCCAGTGTGTCCGTATTTATCACTTGTTGGAAGGTTCTTACTGAGAGCTTTGGGTTTGAAAAACTTGTGCTCTCCTTGGATTTCAAGTGAAATATCCTGAATTTTTTGGCGGACTTGTTTTGGTTTTCTGCCCCTACAACTGTACAGAATGATTCAGTTTACAAGTATGAGCTCATATGTTCTCAGTTTGGTTTGTCTGATCATTTTTAGCCTGCTTGCTTAAGGAAAAGAGGATAATGTGCTCACCTTGTGTGTGTGTGCACACGTGCCTGCTGTTCCTTCTTACACAATTCCCAACACCTTAAAAACCACTGCCCCAGTTTGACAAGGAAGGTGTTACAGGCAATAAGAGTTTTGTCAAAATGAACACCAGATACACTTATGAGTGGTTGATATAGAGGAATCTGAAGGAGGCTTCAGGGAATTGGAAAGAGGGAGAGGCAATGGACGCACTAGCCACTTGGAAGGCTTTGATTCAAAATTACTCCTTCTGGAACACAAGGGAGTTCAGCCACAAGGAAAGAATCCAGCAGAAAGCAGAATTTGTTAGGTGTACTGGTCCCAAACCAATTTGTTTCTTTGACTAATCTGGGGTTTTTTGACAAAAGAAACCTATTCTAATTGTGCTCTTTGCCAACACACTTGTGTCAGTGCCAGAGGCAGAGCTGTAAATAGCTGTTGGTGTCACAGCAGTGGCGCACGTTCCTTAGATAGGGATGTTGCCTCAACAAGCCTGTCTGCTGAAGTGAGCAACTCAAAGATGAGACATGTTTCCCAGAGCAGGTAGTGATGTAACATCACAGACAAGAAGGTTGTCAAGGTAACTTTGGAGGCAGGTTGTTGCAAAAATGACTTGAAGAATTTACATATATCTGTACTGATTCATTTGTACAGGGTAAGGCTTCTGCCCTTCACGTGTATTCACAGTTTCATTGTAGTTCAGAGGCCTCAACGTGGTTGTAAATAGGTCAAATTCTCAAATTTTCCCAGGCTTTGCAACCCATCCGAAAAGAAACATTTGCAGGTCAAATTGAAGCAGAGATGAGTGAGTTTGGACTGTATTCCATATTTTTAGTTGTTATTATAATATTTTTTCCAGAGGTTATCTTGGCACCTCTTGACATTGTCTCTTTCAGGAGCACATGTGTGGTAGTTTTGGCTTTGAATTTTTTCTGTTAATGTTTTGTTGAATTGTATCTGAATCTAGTAAGCAGTTCCATGCTCAAAGCCATACAACTTTGTAAATGCTTTAGCTGGCTCACTCATGTTTGTTTTTAAACGACAAAATTAAGCCCTTTCGTATGCTAACTCCTTTCTGAGATTGTTCACACTTCCTCTTCAACAGGTCTTTCACTAGACAGAAACATCTTCAGAGGTTGCTTTTATCACTGTAATGATGATGATTGTACTGACTGTGCAAGGAGCTAGAAATGAGACCGTAGCTGTTTCCCAGTGCATGAGCAAACAAGTTGCTGTCCACAAGAATTTTCCTTGATCTCTGTGACACATCTGCTGTAGGCATGTCGTGAGAACAGGCAGTTTGTCTGTGATCATGCATTGCAAACCAGTTTGTTACCCCATCAAAACACAACAAAGAAGACTAAAACCTTTGCAGTGAGGATGCTTGCTTTGTACCCAGAAATCAACAACTTAAATGGCATGTGTTGGTACTCTAATTTTAGAGATAAGATGTAAGCTGTTTTCACTTGGTTGTTTTAGTGGTAGGATATTCCAGGGATGATGAGAGTTGGACCTCTCCTAATGTTACAAATTCCCAGTTCAAGAATAGCTGTAAATGTTTATTTGATGTGAAAGAGCTAATTGTACAAATCATTAGCTCCAGCCTGACATGCCTCTGCTGTTTATTCTGTGGCAGTAATTAATTCTATAATTAGAAAATGTCCTACTAGATAATGTCTCTGGGTACTCAGCCTCTTGTCCAATGCAGGAAGCCTTCAAGAAGCTGGAATGGTTTGGTTATGACCTTGGCAATTTGACTGCTTTTATCAGCAAGGACTGGTTTGCTTCACTGGGAGTTCATTACTGAAGAATTTAGCTTTTATGAGTGGGACTGGAGATGAGTCTCCTGATGCTGAGATTCAATGCTATGGATGGATGGGTTTGCCCATGGCCCTGCCCCTCTGCAGAAGGGGACACCTGACCTACCTGTGTATTTGCATCTGCTTTTGATCTGCCAGTGTCTGCCATTCTGTGAGAAGTTTGGATGAAATGAGTGTATTTCATAAGGTATCAGTGTGAACAGAAGAAAATCAATAAGCAATCTGTGTGATAATTAATTAGCGTGCCAGGATGAATTACTGTTTCTTCCCCTCCTGATTTGGGTCACAGTCACATCTGATTTGGGAAGTTGTCAGTTTTTCAATTATAGCTTGGTCTTTGCTGTTGGTGTGGCTTTTTGCCTTTTTTTATTTGACATGACCAGAATGAAAGACTGACAGATAGAAACTTGCACTGTGCAAACTTGCTTGTTGTGTAAAGGAGACAGCGTTGAGCTCAGCACCCAGCAGAACCTGTCGATGAGGAGGTATCCTGTAGGCTGTTAAAGCTGGCCTGAGCCTGAGTATTTAAGACCCCAGAAGTAGGGGTATTTGTTCAGTGATCTGCCAGATTTAGGTAGGATCTAAAATCCATTTAGTATCCTGCAACTGATAATAACATGGCAAATGTCTAGGGAAAGGATGCAAAAGAGAAGCAAGAACACAGTGCAGTGCCCTCAAGTTCATCTCAAAAGTTCCAGCAACCTTCAACTTAATGACATTTCTCAGATAGAGGCTGTTTCTTTGTACTTTGAGTCCTTGTTTGTTCTGACACCTCACCCCAGTGATCCCCAGGAAAGGGACCCTTAGCCTCTCCCAACCTCTTCCTCTTCTTCCTCCCACAGTAGGGAACCTTTAAGGCCACAGGCCCCATTGCCATTGCAGTGGTCTCCTGATGCCACGAGCTACCTCATTGCCTGCTGTTAGGGAACCTGCCAATACCAGGCTTATTGCTTGTGAATGTGACACAGTGCAAGTGGTTGACCAAGGGCTGCAGCTTTGGTGTCCGTCGTGCTGGTCTCCATTTTTTATCTCTGAATTCAGAAGCTAATTATTTACTACAGCCTTTTGAGAAGACTGGCATGGAGCTGTGGATCTGCAGGGGTGATGCCACAGACTGGCGTGGGTTACAGTTCCCTGCGTGCTGTCCCCTCAGCTCAGCAGCAGGCTGGTTCCTTTCAGATGCAGGAGCAGAGGTTCTCTGCCCTCTTTTCACTGCTGTTGCCCTGAACATGCTCTCCGTTGGTTGGTGTGACTTCCTCTGCTCTGTGCAGCTCCCTTGTACTTGCACATCTCCACGCCACAGGCTGAAGAAGTAGCCTGGGGGCCAGCAACTCCATGTCCTTATTACTGGACACGTACTCTAGTCTACAGGCTCCTGTCTCTTCAGTTTTCCCTGGCATTCAGATGTTATTCCTGGGAAACAGTCTCTTCAGCCCCTACACTCATGCACATTCACCCACTGCCATCCCAAAAAACACATGTAGTTCAGCTTGCTCTCAACTAGACTTAGCATGGGAGTTATTCCTCGGGGTCAGCTCCAGGTTTTTTACTCTATTCTTAGGGTCAAGGGCAGGGCTGCTATCATCAGTTTTCCTGATAACTCCTGTGAAGGCAAAGCAACTACTAGCTTATTATCAAGCTTCTGGCATAAATTCTGCCCTTGCTATCCTGTTTCCCTTCTGTAGTCACATAAAAGACTAAATATACATGATAGATTAATGAACTCATTTTGCTAATACCCCAAGTAGTGAGATAGATGCCCGTTTAACTTTCTCAGTGAACTTCAAGAAACCAGATTTGCCTTCTTTCCAACAAATTGGTTTCCATGAAGAGCAAAGAGCCTCTCAAAGCATCTCTGCCAGGCCTCTAATGATAACAAATAATGCTGGTTTTTTACTTGATAGTAGACAAAGCAAAAGCACTCTGGCATGCTGAGTGTTTAGTAAGGATTGGAAGTGCCCTGGTGATGATCACCTGGAGCTTTAGAAATTAGTGTGTGCACTGGAATGGTGAGCTTTTTGTTTGGTTGGTTTTTTGTGGGTGTGGTGGAGGTGAGTGGGACTAACAGCCAGTTCTTACAGTGCCTTAAAGTATTCATAGTAAATTAAGTGACTCTGGAAGTTTCACCAAAAATTACTTCAAAAGGCAGTTTTATTTTTCTTTATCCTAACTCCTAAATTTTCAAGCATTTTTTAGCATGCTATCTCTTAAATCTGTCTTTCTCTCCTTTTTCTTTTTGAAACTTTGGAGAATATGGAATTTATTTCCCATTTGTGTCACTATTAATATATTTTCCAATATAGCTTTCAGGGCACACCGGGAGCTCCTCTTTATTAAAGGTCAGATATTGAGAGACACTGAATACTTGAAATTTGTGCTAGGGATGGTCACCACTAAGGTGTAGTTACTTGAGAACAATTTCGGTCTGAAACACTTGGCTTGATGTCTGAAAAGTTAATGATATTTATACAGGAACTTCAAGTGTTTCTGACAACCTAACCCTAACAGGCAGCTGATATTGTTATTACCCCAGCTCTAAGTCTGTCTGTACTAGTTTATGTGATTGCCATTCTTGTGGTATTCACCTGTGGCTTAGGTGGACAAGGCATTGTCTCAGAAGTACAACTAACATGTGAGGAAGGGAGATGTGATTTTTCTTTATAATTCATAGCATCAAAAAGAACATCTTGTGCATACAATAAATATTCTGAAAGACTTCTACACACATTCAGTGCTTTCTGGTTGTGCTAAGGTAGTTCTGTAGCACTGAGTTTAAAATCTGTGGGTTTTCTTTAGATCAGTCCAAGTGCAACTTTGGGAAGAACCCAATAGAGGGTTTCCTCCCTCAGCAGACCACAGTTGGTGACCATCAGAATAATTCTAACATGGCTAAAAGTATGTTTGGGGAGAAAAACCTCCAACCCATTGATACTCTTTCAGAATCACGGCAGCATTACCAGGAAGCTGCAGTTTGGCCCTCCACCCGTTGTGGAGGCAGCGGCTTCTCACTCAACGTCTGTCTGTTATGTCTGTCACATTTTCAGGAACTGAAAGCAGAAAGTCACATGCTGCCTACTCAAACCCAGCTAAACTCCTGCTCCATTTGTAAGGAGTCATTTGGTTTTAATTAGAACCTTTTGGCAAAGAGTATTGATAAAGCTGGATGTCTCCTCTGGTTATGTGTCAGGTTTTCTCAGGTCCTGTGTTAGATTCTTTTCCTTTTTTTTTTCTTTTTTTTTTCAAGTGGAAGAGCACTAGGTTTGTTTATAAAGCAGTTTTTGCTGCAAGTTTCTTATCCAACCTTAGCTAGATAGGTTTAGGTTTTTAAGCAAATTGTATTTGGCAGAGATTGGCTGGAAGGCATCAGCTCAAATGTGATGTAACTTTTAGTTTAGAATGAAGCCAAGGAATTGCTCAGTATCTCAATGTTAAGAAACAGAGGGTGGAAGACCTTAATAAGAATAAAGTGCAAAATTGTGGGACAAGGTACTTCTACTGTGTGCCAGCTTAAGTGATTAGAAAAAAGTATAGAAAACCTTCTAGTTTCCCCAGGCAATGATAGACTAATTATCCTCCAGTTGTCAATAATTCAGGGTGAATGAAGGGATCTAAGCAGGAGCTGAAAACTGGAAGTAGTCCAGAGTGACGAAAGTGCACATCCATAATGAGCTTCCCTGCCCTGAACTCCAGCTGCTGTGGAGAAAAATTATTTTAACTTCACGCGCTGTGTTCCCAACACAGTAGTAAAAGTAATGGATGTCTGGTAGCTCCTTAACTTGAGAACATCTCCAAGATCAAATTACTCACTTTAAATCATGATAGTTACTTGTGAAAATGAGCCCATAGTTCTCTGAACATAGCTGGTTTTGAACTGGAGTGGGGATGCTCTGAGTTAGGCTCTTACTGCAGTCCTCAGGTTCTCCCTTCTGCTTTGCCTTTCCAGCATTTTCAGGCACAAGTATCCACCTGATTCTGTGCTCCTGACACTTCACATCCTGCCTTTACTCATTAGCTCGTTTTACCAAAGGGGAGTTCTGGTGTTTTTTTCCAGAGGGAGTGCATCCAAAACTTGAGTAAAAACTGTATTTACAAAAAGCCACTGAATAGGATTTTGATGGTGAAGAGGTGTGTGTAAAGCCTCTGGGGAGTCAGGTTTCTGGTCAGACTGGTGTAGATGTTTAATGACTGGGAGGTGCAGGCCATCCCTCATCCTCACCAGGCAAATCTCTGGATGAGCTCAAGTAATGCACCTGAAATTGCAATAGATTAGAGAGGTTAGGTAAGCATTTGGGTTCAAAAACTCAAATTTTGAGACCCAAGTAGCAACATTAGGTCTTTTCAAGGATCAAGCAAGAAATTTTACAGAAAGCAGTGCTGATTATCCCTCTTTTCTCTCCAGCCTGTAAACATTGCAGTTGCATCAAACCCTGAAAAATGTTTATCTCAAATAGTCTTCCTATTAACATGAGCAATTTTAAGTTTTGTTACAGAATTATTTTCCTTGTGATTCTTTCCTGATAATAAGGCAATTAATGTTAATCTGATATTAATGGTGAAAATCTACCCAAGTGAGTGAATTCCTCCAGTTAAAGATACTGACAGTTTCATTTGGCTGCCTTGTGTTCTCTGAAAACTTTGTGCACTTGATTAGAGGCAACAATGACAATATGCTTGTAAAGAAAATGGATAGAAAAAGCAAGATTTTTGCAGAGCAGTTGCTCTTGCTATTCTAGAACCACAGAATCATTTAGGTTGGAAAAGACTCTTAAGATCAAGTCCAACTAGTAAACCAGCACTGCCCAGCCCACCACTAAACCTTGTCCCCATGTGCCACATCTGCATGTCTTTGAAACATTCCAGGCGTGGTGACTCCACCGTTGCCCTGGGCAGTATGTTCTGCTGCTTGAAAACCCTTTCTGTGAAGAAATTTTTCCAATATCTAATGTAAAGCTCCCTTGACCAGGGTAGTTTGAAATTTTGTGACCTTAGATCTTCAGTTAAGTGGTGAGAGTGGGAGAGGTTTTTACCCCTGATTCAGCCATTCTCAGCTGTCCCCTCGTCTCCAAAGCAATCTGACACTTCATCTCTGGACCAGACTAAGGTGCAAAATTTCTTTCCTCAGAAAGGGAGAAGGGAAGATTTGCTAATGACTTACTATGGAGATAAATTAGATGACATATAATTTTAGTTAGGATAGGTATATAAATTATTATTAATTTTAGGTATCATATTTTAAGATTTACACAGACTATAATTTGAATAATGTAAAAATGGGGAACATGAAATGTTATTGGAAATATTCACATAATGCCACCGTATTTGTGGTGATTTTCGCCTAACAGCCTTTTCCAACTGTGAAGATTGTTTTACTAAAATTGAATCAACCTCAATAGTCAGCTCATGTTCTGCATGACCTACATGGGGAGTGGGGGGTGAGTGTGGGTTGCCATCTCCAAAGCAGCTCTGAGCTGGGCAAGGCCTCATTTTGGTGCAATAGCAAACCCCTTGCCTTCCATGGGAGTAGAATGGAAAATTAAATGAGAGAGTTGATAACTGATATGTGAGTTATCTAGATACTTATTTTTTCACTTAGGAGGCTTTGACTATGATTTTTTTTTCTAAAGAGCAGCTGAGAGATTTATTAACTGTTTGTTCAATGGAGATTGAATAAGGTGAGCTGATGGCCCCTCTGTGTTCACATGTATGTTCCTTAGTCAGGTTGAGTGACTCCCAGCCAGGGGCCGTGCCTATATTTGGGATAAGTTCAACATACGGGCTGTTGCTTTAACTTAAGTAATGCTATTGGCTGTTTAGATTCTTCCTATTCCCAATGGAGGCCGGGCTGCTAAAATCCAGAAATGAATTTTTATCCTGACAATGCTTCAGAAGAACCTGCATTATGTTATGAGAAACTTAGTCTAGAAAGAGTCTTATCTTCATTGAAGAGATGTAAGAACTTGAAGAGTTATTTGTCCTGCTTCTCCCCTCACTGTGTTCCCAGTTGCATGGGTTAGAGGGAACTCTCTGAGAATACCATGTCATGTCTACAGAGAGGAGAGAGTTTCAGAAAACCGTTTCTCTGAATTCTCAGGAAAGCTACTTGATTCTGCTTCTGAAGCCACTTTGGAGAATTCCAGACCCCATGAGCCAGAAGTTATGATAAGAAAGATTTGTAATGCGGTTACTCTATCTGTGTATTTTTCTTTTTGTACAATAATGCAGCAGTTACAGAATTTTCTTTACATTTCCCCGGGAATTATGTTATCCTCAGAGTCTGGAGCAGAATAAATCCATCTCTGGACAGGGTAACTACAGGAATCTCTGCCTGTAGGAAAATCAGGAGTTATGTTTAAACTGATCCTATGACAAATTCCAGAGATGTCAAAGTTTCTTTTCTGTTTTCCTCCACACCCCAGAAAAGGCTCTGTTAACATGAAGCTATTGACTACCCGATCTTTCTCATTAAAACACCTTTGGGTTTTATTGAACTCTATGTGGTTTTCTAAGTTAGCAAATGTTACTTTGGGAATTGTTACCTGAACAAAGTGTCTTTTCTGTTATACATCAATTATCCATCTTGCTGCTATTTTGGAAGGATTTTTTTTTGTTTGTTTATTTAGGTATTTACTATTTAAATAGACATTGGAAATGTTACAGTTAGAGACTTCAGGAATGCTACATTTAGCAATTCAGTGAAGCCTCTTGCTGTGACCCCACTGGTTGCATGCTCAGCTATCCCATCATGTTGGCATAGCTTTTTCTCTATGGTTTTCACCCATGCAGTCTCTTGAGTCTTTACTCTTGCATCCATAAGGTGGATCCTGGACATCTCAGGTTGCTTTTGCCTGGTTATTTCTGTCCCTGCTACCCAAGTCACCCCCATGAGGGTCTCCACATCAGGCTGGGCACTGCTGAGCTTGTCTGCACATCCCTGCCAGGATCAGGGGCTTGCTCTGTGCTGCTTCACGTAAAACACAGTGGTCTGGCTTGAAGAGATGACCCAGTTCTTGGGTAAATATTTCTATTGAGATACAAGGATTGATGTTGCCTTTTGTATCAATAACAAACTTTTTGTAGTACAATTTAATTTAGGCCATAGGTAAGGATGTAGCAGGATCTAGGCCTGCCTGTAGTAGCAAAGCAGATGACCTCATCTTTTATATCATGTGCAGCCTGTCTTCCTTGTTGTGAAGGATGCAGCACAAGCTGAATTCTGAAGTGTCAAACTGAGTTATCTAAAGCATCATTTAAAACCTAGGTGGACATTTCCCGCCGCCCCCCCCCCCTTCTATATTTGTCAAGTTGAAACATTCCAATTTTGCCTTGTAAGTTTGTCATAGTAAAAATGCAGTTTGGCTTCTAACATAACACCTCAGTGTTAGGTAGAAGCAACATCTTTTTCTTGTCAAAATAGCCCCAAATAATTTCTATTTTAGGTTACCTAAAAGTCTGTTCCATGTTCCCAAGATGAAGGACAAATGATTTGTTTGTTGGGTTATGTACCAGCGGCAAAAATTTCCTTTCACCTGTGCTTTTGTGCTGTGATTGTGGAAGCACCTCTTAGGAGACCTCTTTCAAGTTTCCATTTGTCCTTGGGGAGTAATGAGGTGGGGGTTCACTTCTGGAAGATGTGCTTGTGACTTGTGGTATTTGCAGCAAACCGCAAGGTTAGTGCTGTTGTGTTTTGTTAATAGGTGGCTGTTGGTCATTCGGATATGCACTTAATTGTGCAAAGCCATTTGGATAGAAACAGGATGATTTAAAACCATTCCAAGTGTGAATGAGAAACATCTAAGTTTTGTATATGAAAGTCAGATAAACTGTCACCTGTACGTTGCATTTTTTAAGTGTCAACAAGCATTACAAAATGAAGTAATCTTATGATACTAAATAGTGGATGTTGGAAATATAGCAAAAATATGCAATAGTAAGGAGTTTGAAATGTATGGTCTTGTGAGAGTGGAGTGCAACTCTAGGTACATTGCCCTGGATTTTGTAGGCTCAGAATTCCCTGTGGCATTTGGTTACCTGAGTCCTTTAAAAGCTTTAGCCAAAAGCATCTCATTGGTTTTTTTCCTCCCCAGTTTTTTACACTTAAGTCAAGTAAGCCTTAGTGGAAACATTAAAAAAATGAATCAAGGTTACAACACTGAGTAAGTAGAACTCTCCACAGCCCCTCTCTAACATAAACATGGATCTTGAATATCAGTGGATTGTTATTAACCACTGATACAGTGGAGAGGTTCCTGCTTCCAGGAGCAAGGCTAGGAAAGCGGCAAGTGGAGCTCCCTAGGATCAGGCCCCTTAGAAGCTTAGGTAGGCTCTTCCCACCCCCGGCCCGGCGACCACCACGAATGGAATAAGTCCACACCAGCCAGGAGTCCATGAGGAAAAGCCAGTTCTAATGGCGTGCGCTGGCTTGTAAGGGGAGCACGGGAATTTCCAGAATTTGGGCGGGGAAGAGGGGCGGAGACGGGGAGGAGTAACGCACTTCATTGGGTGCATGCAAACAAAGGGAAGGAGGGAGGGGAGGAGCGGCAAAAGAACCAATAGGAGAATGAGGTTGGTGGGAAAATTCTAGGGTTTTGTGGGAAGAGGACACTTGGATAAGGAACGACTAAGGGAAAAATAACCAGGGTAGCCATATTAAGGGTGTAACATTTAAACTGGGGAAGTGTCCATCCAAAAGCCCCCATGGTCCCAATTCAGTCGCTGCATGTGCTCCTCAGGGTCTTGGACCTCCACATCTTCGTCTACCCAGCGTTTGCAATATATCTGCCATTTGGTGAATTCCTCATCAGTATGGTCTCCTCCGACATTGAAACTACAGTTCTGGATTGTGGCAGGATGGAAGTCTGAGTTCCTGGTGTTTGGGGATTGCTGAGAGCAACTGTTAACTTGGGTCATTGCACTTTTAAGACCAAATTGCAACTTTCTTTGTGTGATATAGTGACCCCAACATTATGCATGGGTTCCATAGATACCAGAGTGGATGCATAGGGAATAGCCAAAATTGACCTCTGCTTCATCAGAAAAAATCAGGGGGAACATTTCCGTGTTTCTGAAATATAAACGTACAGGAGGAGTTTCTTTTTTAATTACCAGGGTTGGAGGAAATGTTAAATTGCAGGTTTACATACATTTGAAACTGAGTGCAGCAAGCATCGAGAGAGAGAGAGAGAGAGCACCTTACGAGGTGTATCCAGGACTACTTATTTGATTTTTTTTGTTCTGCCACGCTTATTCCTCATTTTCTTTCCCTGTTTGATATGCTTGTGTCAGTGATGTTTGATCCTCGTTGTTCTTTCCAGCAGGGCTGTGCTTGCTGTGGATTCTCAATGGGAAGTTTGAGAGTCTGCTTTGTCAGTGCAGGTGGCTGCATTTGGAGTCCTCTGTATTACGGCAAAGAGCTGTTTGCATGTAATGATATCATGTTGGTCGAAACTTGGTTTTCAGAGGTCCCATTTTTACAAGAAAAATTTTGTTTTTCATTTCATGATGAAATTTCAAAATGAAGCATTTTCCTGAAATTTCTATTTAGAAATCATAGAACTTCAATAGTTTTCTTTGCTGTTGGTGGTAGTCCCCCCACACCCCGCCTTTCCATTCCTGCCCACCAGAAAAAAAGCTGAACTGCTTAGAAAGAGGGCAGTGGAAATGAACCACTTTCTCTCACAATTCGACAAGCCTGTCCTTTTCCCATTTCCTCCTTTTATTAAAACAGGCTAAGGGTATTATATAATCAAGTAGGAGCTAGGTTTTCTGGCTTCCTGTTTTGATATATCTGGCAGTGATTTGGGATTTTGTGCAAAACACCCTCTGTGTGATAATAGACGTTGGAGGAATTTTAGTGATGGTTTCAGTCCACTTAAAGTCTGCCTTTCTACTATGGCAAATGGTTCTGTATTTTATCGTGTCAGCACCTACAACATACCCTGATATCTGACCTGAGCCTTGAGCAGTTTATCAGTGTTGCAATTGAAATGTCTGACATAGGTAACTGCTGTAAACACTTACATAACTGCAGTATTTAGAGGACCAGAACTATAGTTTGCAGTTTTATTTGGCTTTCACCTTTCCTAAAGAATTTCCAGCAGAAAATCAGTGTCAAAATCTCTTGTTGATAGGTGGTTACTTTGCAGATGTGAGCACTGCAGTTTTTTCTGTGAGCCAAGGATATCAAATGGAGCACTGCCATGCTAAGATGTTTCCAGGTGCTGTATTAGAGATTTTATCTTTTCTGCTCTTCCTATTGGACCTATTTTTGATATCTTTGCGAGCACTGTGGGTGCACTGTGCATATGGACAGGCCATGAGATGGTTCTTTGGGGGATGTTAGTCTATGTAATACAAAGCCTTTTTATCACTAGGCTGGTCTGGCATCACTTTTCTCTGAGCAATCACAGGGTAACTCGAGGGATCTGGCACAATTAGCACTGGAAACAGGGAATCAGTTTTAATACTGATGTTTTGAAAAAGATCATGTACTTGGAATAGAATTTAAATTCTGTGATTCTTTGAACATTAATGTGGATGTGGTTATTGGACTTGCTAAGGAAGTTTGACCTAGTAATGCACAGGTAAAAATAATTCAATCATAGTGAATGTATGTCCTGAAGATCAAGTCAAGCAAATGAAGCAGATCACTGAATTTGTGAGAAATAAAGTTATTGGATAAAATTCTACAGTACATACCAACTCCATATGCTGTCTTAGTAATGCTATAATTAAGTCAAAGAGTCATGTCAAACTGGCCTTTTCCATCTGCTCTGTGATCTGCTCTGGGAGCAGTTTGGAAAGAATGACAGCTGACCTCAAAACTGATGAGTTTGTTTAATGTATAATCCCCCACAGCTGATCCACTTTCATATAGGGGTACAAATTGTTCTTCATGTAATTGGGAAAATCAAAATTAGGCTTGCTGTGATGCAGGCTTGCTCAAAATTTTTGTTTCAGTAATGCCTCTTGGTATTAGCTGAGCCATTTTATGGCTCATAAAAATATTCTTCCATTTTATTTGTAGCTATGTAAGCTGCAGTGTGGTGGCACAAGTTTAAAATAGCACTGTTGGGTTTTTCTGTTAATTTTTATAGCTTTTGCCAAAACAAACCTGTTAATAATAAAGTCTCAAAAGTTCAGCATGAGTAATCGACATGTGAGACACCTGAAACTCAGCCTGTATTTATAATACTAATTGATTTCATTTATTTTGCATCCCCTGTGAATTTCTCACTGCCAGTCTTGTCATTATCTTAATGTTGTTGTTTCCAATAACACTCAGAAAAGTAATTTTAAAGGCAGGGGGTCTTACAGCACAGATGCATCAGGTGTAAAGCTTCCTTTCCTCAGAGGTGATCAAATTGACTAAAAGAAACCCCGTGGAATGGTACAACTTAAAATCCAGGGGCTGTCCATCTGCTTGAATCTCTGTTACCTTGTGGAAGTCTGCTTAATGCTTGCTCCCGTGAGTGTCTGTATTCAGGTAATGTGGGCATGGGTTTTTGTTGTGGCAGGGAAGTGTGAAAAATGTTGCTGCTGGAATCAGGGCAGTATTTGGAAGGTCATAATCATTCCTGCAGAAGGATAGGAGCAAGCATTAAGCAGACCAGCAAGAAAGTCAGACTTAGGAGTGAGGAATCTCACTTATGTTCATGTCCTAAATACCAGATTGGGATACTCCTTTCTCCTTGCCTGCATGCCAGGCATTGCAGGCTGAAGGGATGCAGGAGGTGTGGTGCTCCTGGAGCAGTTGCATGATGGTGAGTGATGCTGCCTTTTGGTGTGTGTTGAAAGGGGCAAAGCACTTTACCCCCACTGTAGTTACTCAGGGAGCCTTGGAGCCACAGTGTTTCGGAGCAAGTGGTGTAATGTTTTATTAGAACACAAGTTCCCAGCTCTGCTCCTGGGAAAGCCATATTGTGCCTCACAGTGGAAATTAGCAGTGTCACTGGTAATGAAGTGCACCTTCTGAGTAAGGCGGGCTGAAGCAGTGTGATGGGGAGTGAGCCAAAGCACATGTCTGGGGTGACCTGATGAGGCCACCAGTGTGAGTGGCCACAGGTTTGTCATGGCAGGGCAGGAGCCTGTGCTTCATTGCAGTGTCCAGCTGCTTTGCTTCAGCACTGACATGGAAAGAGAAGGAGTGGGTGCATCAGCTTCAGTTGGATGTTACAGAGCTTTTAAATCGCAGTCTGTTAATTACACTGCCTTGAAGCTTTACCTGTTTGGGGTGGCAGGTTTGCACTGAAGACTGTTGTCGGGGGTATTATGCAACAGTCTGTTATTTCAATGAAGTATTAAATAAAATTGTTTCCACATCATGAAATAGGGAGATGACCTGCCAGAAAGCCTTAGTTAAACTTTGAAACATGCCTGAACCTACTGACCTTCAAGATACAGTACAGGGTTCATCTTTTATTTTTCCTTCAGCCTTTGTCCAGATGGGATGGCTGGAAGCACCGTATCAGTGCAGGGAGAAGGGCCTCTTAATGCCATCCCATCATTTAAATATTGATCAGGGCATGTGGAGGGGCCATGTGATGGCTTCTATGGGAGGTTAGTGAGCAGAGTCCCTGTAGGCTTTTCTCTGCTTCGGTGAGCAGAAGGAGCCATATACCCATGGGTCAGTGCTGCTATGCAAGACCAGCCTTGCACAGTGCTCGAGCTGTGAATCATCAGGCCCATGCAAAGGGATTGCTCTGCAGCTGGGGAGGGGAAGCCTCAGCCTTCCCACTGGCTTAGTGGGACCCTTGCTGATGAGGTGTGTGGGGATGTGGCACAGATGGTACCTTGGCAGCAGTCCCAGGCTCTGCTCATGTAAGCGCAGCTTTGGTGTTTTGGGCCAGAGCTGTGGCAGGTTTAGCAGATTGCAGTGGGAATCTGAAACACATGTGTGCAGTCTGGTGCTCTCCTGTAAAGCTCTGTATCTGTATGTCTCCTTTGAGACTGCTCCTTCTCTAGGGATGCTGCTCCAGGGTGTGCAGCCTCCTCAGGTGCCCACCAGCTGCTGGGACTGTGGAGCAGGAGCTGGGGGGCTCAGCTAAGAGTCAGCCTGTGTTTGTAGTGGTGATGTTGCTTTGAGGTCCTGTGGAGAGCCCTCCCACGCATACCTGCACCCTGCTGCTGGAAAAAAAAGACATTTAAAGACAGGATTGTCTGCATTGATTGTTTGCCAGCACTAGTCCTCTGAAGTGCCCATGGGGAGACTGAGTTCTCCAGAAGATGATTTTTGCCTGCATGGTGCTGTGCTATGGAGGGAAATACAGCATGGCTGGGGCACTCTGCCAAGTGGGGTTCACCATCTGCACAAATCAGGAGATTGACATTCCCTCCCAAATCTGTTGCAGAGGAACTTGCCTGGGACCCACTGCCCCTCAGCTGCCTGTCCTGGACTTTGTGCAGGAGGTAAAAAAAAAAAAAGAAAAGTGACAAAAGTAGGAGTAAGAGTGAAGATCTTGCCAGGGACTGGAATCTGGAATCTGGATTTTGTGTGACTCCTTTTACTGCCTCCTAGTACTCCATGACTGCTGTTGTAGCCTTCCACTGAGCCAATGTGAAAAAAGGCAGTTAAGCTTTCATCAGGGTCACAATTCACTTCAGATATACATTCCCTTTTAAAAAGTGAGTTTTTCCATGCCTGCTCTGAAGCTCAGGCAAGGGCAGCACAGAAGGGGGCAGTGGCAAACCTGCTGGGCATGACCAGGAGCCGCTACCACGCTCACTGCTGCTGCCGTCTAATGGGATAGTGGGAAAATTGGTGATGTTTTTTAAGTTTCCCTTGCTCTCAAATGAAAGCAAAGCTTTGCAAATAGCTTGCTGTGACAGGTGAAGAGCTGGCTGGTAGCCCTTGAACTCCACCATGATAAATGTGGATGTATAGCAGCCTGTTGGGAAGAAGCCACCCATTCAATGTGACCACAAGTAAAATTTTTGGCAACCTTTGCCCCAAACCATAAAATTGACTCAGTGGGATCTATGAGCAGTTGTCTGGAGTCCTGCAAATCATCCCAGCTCTGTGGAAGGTTTGTACCACAGCTGGCTCACCGATGAGCTGCGTGAAATGTGGAGATCAGTGATTTCCCACTGTAGCATGAAGGATCTTTTATAGCATTTGAGGAAAAACTTCGCCTTTTTTGAGCTATAACTTTATGGATACAATGCACTACAGATGCAGGTGGAATCCAGTTACTATATTTTTAAGGGACAATGAATAGCTGGACTCAATGATCTTACAGGTCTTTTCCCACCTTGATGATTCTATGATTCTTGGCATTTGATGTGATTTGGGGATGAAAGCTTCAAAATATTAATAAAAGACATAGTGTGAAGAAATTGGCCAAATAAGTAACTTTCTTCTTAGCTATTGAACTGTCAGCCTGGAGATTTTTGGGCTCTGGCTGTTCAGAGAATAAAAGCAAGTTCTGCACTATTGCCTTAACGATCATCACTCAGTGTAGTGCAGCCATATGACACTAAATATTCCTTGCTGGCTCATGCCTGGGTGACAGCACTGTTTGCTTGGTATGGGCTGAGCCTCAAGTCCAGCCAAGCCTCACCTTGTCTCCTTGTTGAGCTGTTGGGCCCATGTTCTGTAAAAGCTCGGTCTGAGAGGAAAGGAAGTTACAAGTCAAGAAAGGCAGCACCAGTTCTTCCCAGGGAGAAAATAGTGTTAGTTTGAGTACATTCAGGAATAGGCTTTTATAAATGAAAACTAAATTCAGAAATCACAGTAGCTGTTAATGAAATCAAAAAGCCAAATGATGCAGGGGTGGTTGGCTATAGATTCTTGATGTGTTTTTCTGCACACTTAGAGTCCTAAGCTAGTCCCTCTAATCTAATCTCTTCATCTGTATTTTAAAAATAGCTATAAATAGGTAGATTTGTGTAGCTAGTTGTCTCCAGAAACACACTGAGGTGCTTGAAGTCTGGCTAGAATATTTTTGTTCATAGATTGAAAAGGAAAAGCTGGTGGGGAAAAAGTGGTAAGTCAAGATGTAAAAAAAGACCCAACAACCCAACCCTTTAAGGGATCATCACAAGTGCATCATGTAGCAAACCCAAAACTTCAGAGAGCTTGAGTGTGGTGTGTGAGGGATGTTGATGGAGAGAGCAGCCCTATGAGTGGGTCTGGGTGTATGCAGTTCTGCTCAGGAGGGCCTTAGCAATGGGCCCTCAAAGTCTGGGGATCCTTCAGTGCTCAGGGCCTAGCAGAGACATCTGTGATGTAAGTCTAGATCCTGGACTCAGAGCTCTGAGTTGAAAATTATGTGGAAGGCTGATGATTTCAGTCTAGGTTTAATTTTGGTTATTACTGGTTTATTAACCCAGAGTCCAAGCAAGCCATGAGCAGGAAGCACATGCAGTGAAAGCTGTGGTCTGCAGATTTGTGTTCAGATCCCTTCAGTAAAATTACTTTCATCAGGAACTGCCTGAGCAGTGTCTTTTTTAAAAGAATTGCTGTGTATGGAAATGTTTTCTTGCCGTGGAACTTCAGTGTTTCTGTTTTCTTTAGGAAATGGGAATAATTCTTTTTATCTGCTTTTCTTACCAAACTTTTAAATTCCTGGGGATAAGCCTATCTTTGTGTGCTTGATAAACATTTTGGCATGGCCTGTGAGTTTTATTCAGCACACTAAGTGGCAAATGTTCATTACAGTCTCAGAGAAGAGATGATCAAATGCCGTGTGGCTGAACCATGGTGGCTGCACAAGTACCAGTTTGAAGGCTTGAACTGCAGAATTGATGCCTTTTTGAAAACCCTTGTGCATAAAAATGCTAGTTAGGAAAGAATGGCAATTTTTTCTTCTTTCTAAATGTGGTTCCAGTGTCACAGCAAGATAATTCTTCTTTAAGTGACAGAGTTCCTGAAGACTTTGCCTTTTCAGATTCATTTAGGTTTCTGAGCTGAGACTTAGAGCTGCTCTGGGTGATCAAGTGACTGCCAGGGCATATTTTGTGTGAAAGCATGGAGGAATTGCACAAGTAAAAATGATCTCACCCCAAATGTTTTTTCTAGGGTACTAGTTTACTAGATAATAACCATTTTTAGTAAACCAATAAGGCTATTGTCCAGATGGCACATTTATTCAGGTTTAAAGTGCAAATGTACTCTAGATATGTCAAAAATGGCAATAGGGTAGGACAGTAAAAATAATAAAAAAGTGACCTCCTGCATACTTATATATGGCCAAACATTAGAGGTTGGGAGGGAATTGCTGTAGTTCATTGCTAAGTGGCATAAAAGTACAGAACAAGTGGATAGAAAATGTCATATTAGCATAGTTGTTTTTCAAGTGTTAATGTTAACAAAGCTCTTTTGACAAAGTCTGTACTAGATCATTTTTTCTAACAAAAGAAAATCAGATATGAAACTGCATCTTTAATGGCCAAGAGATTTTGTTAGCATATTAATTTGAGTGGTGGGCAGACTTGGTCTCCTCAAGAAGACTGTCCTAAGATAGCCTTCACCATCTGGGGCTATGCAAGACCAGAGAAAGCCTGGCCTTGGCAAAGCTGAAAGAAATGTTCTTCAGATGCTTTTTGTAGGAAGACTTCTTTCATTTGCAGCTGAAGCTTACAGAGCACAGTACTTGGTCTCATCTGACTATGAAACTTTTGTCAAAGCTCAAAAGAGACTTGCTAAAGTTATACAGGCATAATGAATGCTTGAATGATTCAGCCACCTCTTTGTGAACATTGTCTTTCCATCCCCAAAGAAATCCCATCTCTCTTGTACATCATTTCATCAGGGGAACTCGGGTCTGTGTGGCCAGGATATTTTCCTTTGTTGTCTCCCTGCAATGAAAGCACCAATCCTCCTGCAGGCAGAAGGGAAAGGGCAAGGTGCTTGTAGGAATTCCCACCAGAATTTTTAAAACAGAGCCAACACTAATCTAAAGACTCTTGGGGAGGGAAGGCAAACTTTAAATGTCCAAGCTCTGAAGTTTTACTTAAAAAATAGAGTGCACATGAATGTAGTAAATTCTGTGGGTTGAAACAATGCAAAAAACCTGACCTGTAGGAGACACAAGGGAAAAAAATAGAAAAAATATTCTGTGGAAACCTGTTAATTGTGAAAATTTTGAAAATCAGAGGTGATGTGCTAAACTTTGTTTAATGTGGGCGATGGTAATTAAAATCAAGAAGTACAAGGCTGTGCACTGTGTACAAACTGGTTTGCTGGGAAGCCAGATTTTAATTAGAGTGTCTTGAGCTCTGGTCCATAACACATCAGAAAGTGACCCTTGCATCAGCTGTGAAACAACTGAAAAGAAACAATGTGGCATAAAGTGGAATCAAATAAAGTCACAAGAAACATTTTAAAACTTAGGCTTACTTGGATGTGAAAATCACTTTGGCAGCAGAGTAACAGCTGTTTTTTGTTTCCCTCAGATCTGGTTTAGGTTATTCAATTTAGAGCTGTTCCAGCTGCCAGCTGATGCCCTCTGTCCACTGGTCATTCTTAGTCCCTTTGGCTTAGATCTAAACCCAGACTGGGGTTACTGGAGTGACTGTGCCTGTCCACACTGCTGTGCTAAACCTTCATGGGAGTTCTGTGGGACATCTCACTGATGTGCAATGTACTCTGGTCACATTTGCATGAGGAAGGAAGGACTGACTTCTGTTCATCTCCAAAGAGTTTTATGAAACATTACTAAAATACATTATACAGTTTAGAAGAACAAGCAATGATAGGCTAGAGTCTATTCATTATTTCCTTTAAGATTCATTCACAGGTGCAATTCTTGCAGTTCCAATTTTTTTTATCATGCCTTAGAGAATGCCACAAACACAATGCTCAAAATTATTAATTTACTTTATAATTAAGCAAAAGGAAGAACAAAGTATAAAACCAACTTAGTGTACTTCAGTTGCAATTTCGTTCTCCCAACCAAAAGGACTTCCCAAAGACTATGTGTTCAAGAGTTTCCTTGCCTCTGGGAGCTCGTCTTTTGATGCATAAAGTCTGAAGGATATCACTTCCAGAATGAACAGAAAGTCCCATCTTAGGGCACCCTGGGCTATAGGTCTGTGTTAGCACATAACTTGGTGCAGCAAGAGCAGATTGTTAGAACAAAGTACCTGAGGCAGAAGCACGTGCATCTAAATGGTTGTGTGATTTGTGGGGCTTTGCTTCAAACCAGATTGAATCCTGCGTTCTGCTGATTCCTGGGTTTGGATGTTTCAGCCTCAGAGTGGCCTGAAGACAAGCCACTGCCTTGGACTTGTTTGTCTCTATTTGGGGCTGGGTGGATGTGTGTGTACCTGCAGTGGAGCCTCCAGGGTAATATCCTCCTGATTGTTGCATTTTCTATACAGCAAACCCCACTTTTTGGATTGAACTGGGAAAGATGAGGGAGGACAAAGGTAGGATTTGAATCCAAGCTGCACTACTGCTCTGAATTGTAGTGAAAAGTGAATAAAATGACCAGAGTTCTGAGAAGGTGGCCACAGCAGCATGTTGAAGGTAAGGGAGGATCTCTGCCAGGGGTCTGTAAATTGGCTGACGAAGAGGCAGGTGTAACTCTCAGTTGTGTGAAGCAGATGAATTAAATTTTATTCAGTTACTTTAAAGAATCTCTTCAAGCCACAGTCTTGTGGCAGGTGAAATTAATGTGTATGAATGTTCTTTATTAAAAATAAATGCATCTCTTTGCAAATCTATCTTTTGCTTTAACAAAGCAGAAATGGAGTTCAGCCATTCAGACATGTTTAGACAAGTATTATCTCCCCCTGTGAAGTGCTGTCCCAGTGAATTGGATTGCAAGAACAGTGCTCTGCTGGGATTGTGGTAGTGTTGCCACTGCATGGGGCACCTGTATGTGCTTTTTGTCATCGTGACAAGGGCTTAATTTGAGATGTAACTTGTTGCTTAATTCACAGAGAAACTATAGTTACCTTTGTTCCTGCTTTTGCTGTAGGAGAGAAATTTCATCTTTAGAGTTGGTGAGGTGTTAAACACCACCGTGTTTGTCATCAGTACTAGATGGAGGTCAGTCTGCCTGTATGTAGGAGACAAATTGACAGCTGTCTGAGGTGCTTCCAAGCAGCTCCAGGATTTGAGCAGGTGCCTCCCAAAATGTGAGCTTGGGAACCACAAGGGGTGCTTTGAGTTCTCCAGGCAAGCTTGATTTCAGCAATTGAGAGGGAATTTAACAACTTATAGAGCTTAAAGTTTTAGCACTTTCAGTTATTTCAGCAAATGAACTGAATTTCCTTTTGTTCCTATGGGTTTTGTCTGGAGCTTTAATGAATTATGAGGTGAAGTTTGTTTGGACTGGGTCCAGGCATGCTTAATTTTTGTATAAGGAGTTGGATTTAAATATCATTTGAAACTTGCTTGGAGGACTTAATCTGTTTTCTCAGCAGTTCTCAGAGAAGAAACTGGGCTTGGTAAGCTGATGAAATGACCTGTGCATGGACACCAGTGTTCCATATTTAAATGCCATAGGATCACAATATTATATTCCTGAACTGTAGTTGATATGATAAAATATCTTATGATTGTACAGAATTGTGTTTCAATGAAAATACATGAAAACCAGTAGCTTGACAAATTTCCTACCTATTTAGAGAATTTACAAGGAGTCCATACATTGCCTTTCCTGGTGATAATAATTTTTTGTTCCTAGTGTATAAAAGCTGCAGAGCGTTCATAGGAGAATTTTTCCAATAGTCAGCTACTTGAACTTAAAATAGAAACATTGTTTAACAAAGAGTAAAGCAAAACAGTATCCATTTCCATTTTACAAATGAAGAATAGATTATAAACCCCGAGGCTATGTAGGTATTTAACTATTATAGGGAATGAATACTTAATTATCTTCACAGTCTGGGCCTTAGAAACTGTAATTTCTTTACTACCATAAACAGTTCATCCAAAACTGTGATTAAAGGCTTAAGGAATGTATAGTTAACTCATAAAAATATGTACATAAATTTTGCTGATTCATTGCACTGTAAAGCACATCCTTATTTATTATTATAAATTAAACTCTAATGTAGCTTATACAAAGTCTTAAATGAGTGCCATTCTTTTTCATTAGGTAGCTCTTTAAATCAATATTTTCTTTAAGGGAAATCTTTGGCTGTTACTAATTTAAATCACATTAACTTTTGCCTTTTTTTTTTCTTAAGGTTCAGTTGGAGCTACATTTTTCATTTAGATTTGGAGCTGCAGGCTATATGTAATTCCATTAAAAACCCAAGGTAGGAAGGAATAATGTTGGGTTAAGAGTAATTTAGAGAACGAAAAATTCCGAATATTTAGCATGCAACTTACATTTGTCATTTAGCAGTAAATGGTTTTCCCAGCACAAAGTTTAGAGATACATGGGTGTTTGAGAAATGCTTCCCTAATTCAAGTTTGCAAAACAAGATTGAAAGTCACTCTTCTTGCACCATATTCTTTTGATTTGCATACACCTCTGTGCAGTGAAAGTTTGTGACTATTCTTGAGACTCAGGGTTGTAACCCGAGTCCCCTCTGTCCGTGCCTGTGTTTGCCTGTCTGTTGGGTTGGGGCTGGTGGGACATGGCTGTCATCCCTCCATCCTTCCGGCATGTTATCTGTGCTCTCTGGAGTGCCAAGACTATTTTTAAATATATGCAAATAGAAGCAAAGAAGTGCAGGGTTCGTGATGCCCGCTGAGTAGATTTGTCTCTTCTAACAGCAGAAGCAGTTCAATAGCAACTGAGCTATTAGTGGTGCTTTTTGTTATCTCAAGTTTGTAGCTCGTTAATGAGGTTGTATTTGCTTATCTTTCTTACTGAAGACACACTAATCAGTCCCAGGGAAGAGGAAAAAAATCCAAGTCTCATCATTTTGATGACATACTTTAGAATATTTAGTATTAAACACAGCAAAAAAATTGCATTGTAAAGGTTTATGCCGCCCCGGGCAGTCTGGAGATGGAAAAATTAGTGCAGCTTTTCAAAACAGTAGTTGGCTGGAAGGGTTCTGGCAACATGTTATTCACTGCACATCAAAATTAACACATTACAAGCAGTGGTTATTTTCAGTTATGTAAAAGCAAATGAGTTTTGGAGAGATTAAAATGAGATTTGTCATGGTTTAGAAGAATTCTTAAAATTGACAACTTGACACAACATGTTTTCAGATTATGTGAAATCTGGCATGAGAATATTCATATATCTGTTTGCAAAGATTCTGTTCAAAGTCATCATGATGGAAATATTTACAATGAAGACATAATAATGTCTTTAATATGCAAATAATTCTAATTGCATTTCTGACACTGTCAGCCTCACAGTGAAATATCATTTATTTTACAAGTGACACATGAAAAAATATGATTGCATTTGTGATACTCTTATTTTAATAGAACTACAGCAGACAGTCTTTGTCTTTGAAAAACTTCTCTCTTTATCAGCAGTTCCCTTAACATAGTTTGTGTGGCGTCTGCATCTCTTTATTTCTGCTTCCAACACAGCCTCTCTGTGTTTTATTCTTCTTCCCCTCTCACAAAGAGGGTTTGCTGTAGGGACGTGCTCCCAGAAGTGTCAGCACAGTCTGCAGAGGTTGTGGGGGAGCGCTGATCCCGTGGGAGCTGGATGCCATCCACACCTCTCAGGCTGGACCTCTGTATCTTATGAAAACAGGACTGATTTGTTGCCATTTAATTCTGTTTTAACCTTGGTAAGAGCACTTGAAAAGTGCCTTTTTTTTTTTCTGCTCCAGGAACACGTGTTAGACTGTCAGACACCTCTCACTTCACTTCCCTGTCTGTAGCCCAAAATCCTTACCCTGAGGTCACATGCCTCCTGTGTGCTTTTTCCCCTCCGGCTGGGAACAGTCGTTTTCCTCTTCCTTCAGATGCAGAGCTGGACAGATGACAGTTCTGTCATCTCGACTGAAAAATCTGTCATCATGAACTGAAAAAATAATACAGTCGAAACAATACTAAAATTGACTTGGTTGAATTAAATAGAGCATTTTTAATTGGGAGTGCATCTACTCACAACACTGTCTGTCATAACTAATCCTCCCTCCCATCCCCAGCTTCCCCATTGGGGAATTTCCCCACTATTTGCAGAATTCTACTTACATTTAGCAGGGACAGTGAGGGAAGGATCAGGAACCAGAGGGCAGGAGAGCCCCAGCCCTGAGCCAGGACCCTTCCCGCAGCTGCCAAGAGGAGCTGGGACAGTCTGCCCATCCTGACCAGGGACAAGAGCCCTCCAGGCACTGAGCATTTGCAGCCCTTCAAACTCACTGAGATAAATTCAGGCTGACTTTGAAATGAGCCCTCTCTTTATGAAGAAGATGGATGGAAGAACAAGATCTCCAGCTTTGTATGTTCTGCCTAGTCACTGTGAGGTTTTTTCTATTTAGGAAGTACTGATTTTCCATGTTTCAAAGAATGATGTCCTAAGTAGAAAACATAGTGGTTTTCTTTGGGGTGATCCCTACAGTGCCCAAGCCAGCTGTAGCCACCTCAATGCTTTGTTGTAGTAATCATTTTAAAATATTACTAAAACACTTGTCTTCAACTGTTATAGCAGCCAATTCCCAAAGCTGGGACAGAAAATGATGACTGGAGGTTAGGTCAAGAAACTAGGAGTGAGCAAGCAAGAGGCATGATAGGATATGACCAGCCTCCACATTACCTACTTCAGTATGAGTGGAGAGACATCAATTAAACATGTTGCTCCAGTTATGTAATTTTTCTGCTTTATCAGTAGCTCAGGTGGAGGCTTTTATGATGAATTTCAGAGTTGTGTTTTACAGTTGTGCTGTGATGATTTAATAACGATGTGCTGATGGATGATGGGGCTGCAGGACAGTGTCCCACCTGGAGGATGTGCTGACATCCAAAGAAAGGCCTTAGGTGCCAAGGGCTCTCCAGCTCCCCTCCCACATCCCACATCCAAACTCCCATCTTTGTCAAGCCTGAGCCTGGAGCTCAAACATCTCCATCTTCCCATCCCTCTCGGGCACTGCGTGGTGAAAGCGGCGGCAGCTGCGTGTTTTGCAATGAGCTGGGACCATTGAGGGTGACAGGAGGCCTATGAATAAAACACAGACCTGTTTGTTTTGTGCTGTTTGGAGCAAATGATGTATTAATAATGAAGTATTTGCAGTTTGCTGCTTTTGCTTACTAATAAGTGAAATGTTCCTGTTGCCAGTTTTTGTGTCTGGCTTGTGAAGTTACAGGGAAGTGTGAGGAAAAGGCTGTAAACTGGGCCAGTTTGGGATCTGTGTGCTTTGTGATGGTTCTCATTTACAGTGACTGCTGTGTGTCAGCTGGAAGCAGGACCAGTTTCTGTGGGCTTTCAGTCAGTGTTGGTCCTGCTCTGAGTCTCCTGAGTAAAGGCTTTGGACAATGACTGGAAAGAGGATGAAGTCCCTAGGAATGTGCCCATGTGGGAAAATGCAGTCCTGGTGGTGACAGAACAGCCTCTCTACTCCAGGGAGTGGCCATTACCAGAGCTGGGACTGGGGAGGGGTGAGGACCCAGGAGCAGGAGCCTGAGAGTGGACTATGGGGAGTCATGGTACAGGTGACAGGGCTCGCTCAAGGCCACCACTCACAGTCTGGAAGTGGGTTGGAATCAGATCATGGGTTAGATTATGGTTGGGAGGAGGGAGGGCTGCCATCACAGCCCCCTTTTCATGGTCTGTGAGAGATGGAAGTGGATCAGCCCTTGTTTTCACTGGAGGTGCAGAACTGGGGGATGTGAGGCTGCCAGTGGATTCAGTGCTGCATGATGTTAAAATAGGCAGCTTTTAGAAAATGTATGTGTAAATATAAAGGTGTTCCTAAGCACATGTGCAATGCTGTGTTACAGAGCACAGCTCTCCATCACCAGTTTCTGCTTTATCTAGAGAGATGTGTCTGTAGCACAGGTAGCTCTTGTAATGGCTCATTTTTCAATCATCTTTCATTTTTCTTTCTTACATGGAATTATAATGGCTTTCAATAAGGATAATTCTGTTTGTTTATTTTAAATAGAAGCAATTCTTAAGAACAATGTTTACTGTTTAAAAATATCTCATTTTGAAAGCACTTCATAATTCACCACTTAGAGACATTTTAATCAAATAGCCCTCTAACACTTCTATTCATGGTTGTCCTATAAAAGCAAATACTGTTTTGATTTGTGAATGTTCATTTTACTGAAAGGGAGTTTGTTGTGTTTCACAGTCAGGAGAGTTTCCTATTTAAATTCTGCTGCAGATAATGAATTAAAATGAGTGGAGGAATTACAACCTAGGTTGGAGCATGGGTCACAACCTTTTCAAACAGAGGTCCTCCTGTCATGGAAGTGGAAATGGTAATTGGCTCACTGCAGCTGAAATTATCTGTGCCAGATAACAGGAGGAATGGCAAGTATGTCTAGATATGCAAAGGTAAATGTGTAGAGGCAAAGCAAATGACCAAAGCTGATTATTTGTTGCAAGTAAAATCGCATGAACTTGACTTGTTCCCTCCTGTTCATGTGCATGTCCTGATTGAAAAAATGTGCATTCTCTCTCTTTTTTTTTAATTTTTTAGACATTGCAGTGTGTTTATCCAGTAACTCTCAGATATCTGAGGTCCAAACATTTGTTCTACCAATTATATTTAAGATAGGGAACTAGTTTTGTAAAGCATTTGATAATCTTCTGATCGGCGCTATGCCTTTGTAAGCTAGAGAATAAATTATTAATAAGTAGGGCAGAGCACAAATGCATCCAGCTGTGGATATTTGTGTGAAAGACTCCTTTTATGTGCCTGCAAATTGTGACCAGCAAGGGCTGTGTTGGTGGTAGGACCAAATCATGGGGTCAGGTATGTTGGAAGAGGCTCCTAGAAGTCTGGAATCTGGGCTCCTGCTCAAAGAGCTGCCACAATGGCCTGGTTGGCTGCGTGGGCCAGGCATAGTAAGTGAGAAATTTGGACTATCAAAAATGTCCCTGCTGAGATGTCCTTGTGAATAATTGCTGAAACCTTGCACTGATCCCATGGAAATCATCCACAGGAATAACTCTGTCCTGCCTTCCTCTTGTGGTGGGGTGTGATACTCTCCTGTCTCCTTGCTCTCTTCTTCTGTTGAGTGGTCTTCCTCTGCCACAGGGGAGATGTGGTGAGAGCCCTTAGAGCAGACGTATGCCACTCAGGGGTTCCCCTCTGCAGACCGTGGAGGAAGTGAATTTAGCCTGGGGTATTCAACAGGGAGTCTGTCTTCCTAACCTAATCCAAACTCAAGAGGACTGTGCCCTCAAAGCATATAATGCAATTCAAACTGTCCACGTACTTGAAAAACAGATAAAAAATTAAATAATCTTGTGCATGTACACCAGTCCATCTTCTCCATAGAGACTAGAAAGTTAATAGTGGTTCATTCTCTTTCATTTTGAATTCTTATTATTCACAGTTCTTTCCTATAACTCCCTTCTGGGAATAACAAACAGTGGATATAGAGTTTTCTAATCGTGTGATTACTTGAGACTGCAACCGCCTGATCTGGGATCGAGTTTCCATTTACTTTACCTTCATAACTTTATTCAAAGGGACTAATGAAAAGAGACTCATCATTTATTGAGATGAATTCAGCTTTGTTCCTAAAGTTTGCATAGTGCAAAAGACATGAAAACAGAAATGTGTGAAAGTCTCTCTGGTTAATGTGTTTGGCTGGAGAATATTAAAACCATCTTGGAGAGTGTCCTTAAAGAGCTCGTGTATAGTCAACATGACTTAAAATATTAAATGCATCTATCTTCAGGTATAAAGTGTATTTCCAGTGTGTTGCTCCTTACCCGACATGCTGTTAGGATAAAGGTTTTATTTATAAATGTAATGAAATATTTTCAGTCTGTTTTACTTGTTACTTGTAGCAGTTACTATTCTCCCTTAGACATTGACTCTTTTTTCTTTATCTTAAGATAGTGCTGTACACCAAAGAAGTATCAGAGATGTTGGGAAATCTCTCTTTATGCTTTTCCATCATTCATTAATTCCCTCAGGAATCCAAAGAGCTAATAAAAATGGCACTATTAATTGTGCAACATGTTAGAAAAAGATTAGGTTTCCCCCTTTCTGGAGCTTGGAAAATGGAAGTATTTTTATTTACTAGATTTTTCTGGGCAATAAGTTAAAACAAGATTTGGGGTTCAGATAGGTTTCAGAGCTCGTTAAAGAGCTAACTTACAGTCTTTGAGTTCATACCTGTATTTCCACTGACTTTTTGGGTGCCTTGGTTGTTCGTTTATGGAATTTGAATTTTAGGATTGAAACAGGAAAGTTTTGTTTCTTGTCACTCCAAGAAGCAGATGTAGTGTCAATTACCTGATCTGGCCCCTCCAATCCAGACCAACATACTTTTTCTGCTTAAAATAATGTTTCTTTCCTAGCTGGATAAAGAAAAAAGAGAGATGTGCAAATTTAATCATGTTATTTCCTGGCTGACTTTGAAGAAGTAGAGAATTTAGACATCCTCATACGAGAAGTAAAGTTTAGTGGTTTGGCTGCCTTGTTTGCTGCAGATCATCCACTTGGCTTTACATCTGTGGAGGAAAGAGGGAGCCTGGGCAGAGGCAGGAGTTTTGTCAGTAACCTTTCCCCGCAACTCTTCCAAATCTGTTGCCCCATTGCAGGAGGGAACTGAGGCAGGAAGAGCAGGAGCCAGGCAGTGCTAGAGGGGCTGAGAAGTCAGGACAGGTGGCGACATGTCCCTTGAACCCATGTATGGGACTTCACAAAATATATGAAAACATAAAGCCATGAAGTATGATTTCTTTATTGTTCATGTTCTGGCTCTACTGCTGTTGGTTTTCAAGGTGCCTTTTGCATTGTTTTCTAACATGGTGACAGCTGTGGAGAATCAAGGCATTATATTGAATATTTAAATCTAAGCCACTTTTTAAAGTTCCAATTTCTGTACTGTTTACTTCAACACAGGCTCTATAAAAATCTGCCAGATACTGAAGTGATTAGTAGATCAAGGTCACCAAACACTCATTTTTAGGGTAAATATGCTGCATTTTAATCAGTTGCTTTAGTGCCCTCTTTCTCTGTGCTCAGCAGAGCGATTCGCTCAACGCAAAGAACACAGCTTTGGAAGGGCACTTCAGGTTCCATCTGTCTCCAGGAACATCTGACTTGGAAGAGATAGCAAAGGATATGATGAGAACAGAGATTTCCTTTGCCTTGCAAAATGGGTCTCAGAGCTCCCTGTCTCCAGCAAAATCTTAACCTGCCAGCTGTGATTTGCTCTTCTCTCCATCAGTAAGCATTACCAAAAACCCCTGTGATAAGGTGCCACCTGAAAAGCTGGCTCTGACAAGTTCTACAGCTTGAAATGCCGCTGTCCAGTCACTTCTACTGACACTGCTGCAGCATTTTTCTTCTTCAAGTATAATTTCTAAGTCTTGACCTCATTAATATGCCATCACTCCTGGAAGCTGAGACTTTATTCAGTGTTTTTTCTCTCCCTAGAGAATTTTGGTGATCTACTAGTATATTTTCTTTTGCATTTTCAATATAAGACTAAAATGCTCCTGGCTCCATATGCATACATAATTCAGGACAGAGCAATCCGTGGTTATTTGAACCTCTGGCAGTATATATTTACAGTGTGTTTGACCTCAAAGGAAACGATGAGTGTTCGGCTGGAATATTTGACATTTGAGTTGGGTTGTTTAGCTGTGGATTTAAAAAAAAAAAAGCTACTTAAAAAAATGAAGCATGCACAAGTCTTAAAAACCTCTTAGTCCATCTTAGAGAAATTTGAAGTTTTTATCAAAATTTGAAAAATATCAGGTAATGTATAAGGATAACTAAACGCATTTTTCCTTACTTATGACACAGATTGGGGAAATATTCGCATGTTGCTAAATCTAATGACCTTTGTTTTGCACTCATCATTACTAGGTTTAGGAATTTTGGAATATTTACACTTTTCCATGTCTTGAAAGTCCCAAACTTTTTCACCAGTAAGTTTGAATGGTCTACTTCTTGCTAGAAAAAAATCAGAAAGTAGAGATCAGAGCAGAGAAACTACAAAGTCTATGAGTGATCCTCCTCTTAGATGTTGTGTTTCTTTAGCAATGTAATCTTGGTTTATTGCTGAAACAAGATGGTACTGTGATAGAAATGAATTAGTTGGAGTTGTTAAAAGGGTAGTAGAAGAAGCTTGGCAAAATTCACCCATCTTGGATCATGATAAACTTGTTTTTTCTCAAGGTCGGGAGTTTTCTAAGTGATCTTTTCTGCAACAGATACATTTTTTGATTTACTGTATTTCTCAGGGGACAACTATTTGAACTTTTTCTAAAATGTGGTTTAAAACTTGAGCATAGAGTCAAAACCTAAGGTCCACTTGACTCAAAGAAGGGTAAAACCTTGACTCACGGAAAAGAAACACGATAGACACTTTACCTGAACTTCTCCCTCCTTTCCTTGCTGCCTGCTATTTGCAAGCACTCCTCTGCTGCTGGAGAAGGGCACCCTCCACTCCCTCCTGAAGAACTGCCAGCGTGGACTTCTCCTTTGCCCCTGTAAAACTGGGAGCTTGGTCTCCCTGTCAGACATACCAGCTCAAATGTCTGTAGTTAGAGTGGATTTTTACTAGTAGCTACAAGTTCCTTTGGCCATCCAGTCTGGTAGGTCAGTGAAGCTGGGGAGCTCCACACACAAAGAGCTTACTCTGCTTCAGAGGTGACATCCATTATTTTGAAGAGTGAGCAAAGTGGTCAATAGACTGTTTTATTTGAAATGTGTTCCCTGCCCAGCAAACGTGTCTCTGAACATTGGAGTATTTAAAGAGCACTCCAAGGGAGTGGTTGCTGTCAATTTTTCAGGTGCTCCTCATGATGTGAGGAGCAGGGGACCACGCACTGGGGCTCTGCTGATAGTCAGGTCTCACGTGGCAGTGCCAGACGATATGAGATGCTGGCAGGGCTCTGCAAGCACCATGGCAGCATTAGCATGGCACAGCCAGAAAGCCAGAAAGCCAGAGATGTGAAATCAATTATTTGTGGCAATGCTGATCCAACGTCCTGACCCTTGTGAAGATCACAGCCAGACAAAGCTGTTAAAGGCTTTGCTGTGTTTGCTCAAATGCAGTATGTGTTCCCTCTTCTCCAGAATCAAGATCTGAAAATACCAGGTTGCCAAAAATTCACGGTCTGTAACTGATTTCTCTCCTTTAAGAATCTAAAAAATTTGCATCCCTCTTTGGACATCCTTAATGGAGTGCATCTATCATTGCTACATGTCTGCAAACCCCAAGCATGATGGATATCGGTTCCTGAACTCTGCTGTTCTACAGCTAATATATACATAAAAATATAACTCTTGTATTAGAGGAATGGTGGTTGTATTTCTGACTATGTACCTACAGTCACAAGCATTGCTTGCTTTGTGGAGCAATAAATTTAATGCGTTAGCTAGTGTATTATTTTTTAATTATTTATTTTAGATGATTTCAATTTAAAATGAGATTCTCAGGTAACAAGGTAGGCAAACATGTTTAACAATGTCATGATATAAATTGCTGTAGGTGAAAAATCCCTACAAAAATTCTAACAGGCAGATTCGCAATGCAAAAAATTATTTATATGACAGCAATCAGAAAGACAAATTACTCAGAGACTATGTACATGCTCCTCTATAATTGCTCATAAATTATTATGGTTCATGTTAAAATGCATCTAGACTCCCTAGACAGTGAGATTTATTTAAAATAAGAATAATAGGAAATTACCAGGAAATATGGAGGAAAAAGATGCAGTACACACTTTGGGTGATTGTTGACAGAAAAGTACAGTAACTTATTGTCAGCCAACTTAATCTATAATTCGTTTAATAACGTTGAAACCTTCATTTTCAGTTCAGTCCTCTGATTGCATTATTCTGGACAGATAACTGGGATGAGTGCAGTGGGGCTCCACTGTCATTCACTGCTGCTGTCCTTCCCAGCCCATGGGAGACACACTGGGACTCTCTCCTGCACCCATGTAGGGCTCTCGTGTGCCTGAACACTTTCATGTTCTACACAATAGGGTGGCATTTAGTGAGTTGAGGCAGAAATTATGGTAAGGGAGTGGGGACACTGATGGGCAAACCTGTTTATCTCAGGAACCTGGGCTAAAAGTGGGACAGTTTTTTTCATATCCTCTCAGTGCTCCAAATTTAAAAAAAAAATGTTTAAATATTAGTGAAAGTGTCTAAAGTATACCTACAATATATAGGATTTAATTTGAATGGGCTTTCAGTCAGGTGCTTCAGGTGATTATAGGGTAACAGGGATATGCTGTATAAACATTTATTACGTAGTGTCTCTCTCTCTCTAATGCTATTATTTTTCCCTTCTTACCACCCTGATTATATTACATATTGAGAGCCAGCCCAACAAAAATGGCAGCAAACTTTGTTCTGGATAATGGAGTGCTGAACTCCACCTAAGCAACTCCAGTCATTTGTAATGACAGCTTGGAGAATACTCCAAACGAATCTAACAATGCTCACGCTCCAGTGACTGACAGCACAGCAAGAGGAAAAATTCCAGCTTCCATGTGAGTGCAGGGAGCCTGACCTAGATTTTAGCCCCTACAGCTTCATAAGAGGAAACATTCTTAACTGTGTATTTAAAAAGAAAAAAAAGGGCAGGGGGAAAAAGTCGTCTTCTGTTTGATTAATCTTTCTTCGATAATTAAGATTTAGTCAAGGCGCTCTGTGAGACTTCTCCCCTCTGCAGATGTCATCAACCCTGTAATGAACGGTTGCTCCCTTCCCTGTGTGCTCTCCTCTCTGTAATTACCACCTCCTGACATGCTGCAGGGAGCGAGCTGTTGCAGGGGGGCAGGCAGGGCAGGCAGGGGCGATGGGCAGGCACAGCCCGCCTGCACCTTTCCCTCTGCTGCACTCTCTGTGTTGGGTCAGCCTCACTGTGGGTTGCTCAAATTCTTCCACTTGGATGCTGGTAATGGGAAAAAGGTCTCCAGTGTAAATTTCCTTTTCTTTCTTTCCTTCTTCGAGATGCAGGTGCTGTGCTGGAATCAGGTCTTCGTGTCCAGTGCCCCCACAGGAGCGCTGCCAGTGGCCAGTGAAGCACCAGCAGCACTGCCTTGTTCTCCTCTGGGGGCACCTAGGGAAGGGTTTTAGCCAGCCTAGTGACCTGGTTGTAAATTATCTTTCAAATGTGTTTCATCTTTTTCACTGTGCTTCATGTCCTTCAATAGCTTAATTTTTGAAAATAAAACTGGAAAAGTGCACACTAGAAGGGAGAAGAAGTTTTCAAATGAAAGTGGAAGATGAGACAGATTGAATGACACTGAAGGATGATTAGTGTTCATTTGAGCTGTACTGTGCTTTGACAAGTTGTTTGGTGTGGATGTGGGTGAAATTTTACTGGAAACAGGCATTTTCAGTTTCCAGAGCTGGATTTTCATATTGGATCAGTACCCAACTCCATAACTCCTCTAATTGTGGCTCTGCTCTGTGAAATAAATGAAAACCTGGCACCATTCTGCTTGACACCAAGCCTTCCATGTGTGTCTGAATGTCAGTTATTCTTTGCTGAACCAGCACAGCTTTGAAAGCAATAGATGACATGACAGGATTCAATTGACAAGAAGATTGACAGAATTAATTAGTCTGGATCTAAATTCCAGTTCTGGGCACCTCTATTCATTTCAGCTTAAGCCCCTTCTTAGACTTCTGTGACTTTGCTCAAGTGTTGGAGGAAGGATGTCTTTGAGAATATCTGTGTGTCCTGGAGAGCAAGGGATGAGCCATCTGGAGAGCTCAGCATTACCTTTCACATCCCTCACTGAGAGAAGGTGATTGTGAGATCTGCACTGCTCTTTAATTGCAAATCACACCAGTCTAAAGAGCAGAGCTTATAAAAAGCACAGAGCTTTTGTGAGGAAGCTCCGTATGGAGTACAATGATACCTGCTTGATGTAAAAGCCGTCAGTCCACTATATAAAATAATTCATGGTGGGTGAAAAAGTGGGTTGGATGGGGTTGTAGGACAGGGAGAACTGGGCTCTTTTCCAGCTCTGCTGCTGCTTGCCTGTGTCTGTGTAACAGTGATGCAGAGAGAGACCAGTGCAGTGTTTCCTGGGGTCCTGGCAAGGGCATGTTCAAGTTACAGTGTGCAGCCTTGGTCACAGGGAAGGATGTTATAAACCTGGAGGGAATGCACTGAGAGCAAATACTTCTCTGCAGAATTTTCAAGTAATTTTTATCCAAACTTGTCCTGTTGTGTATGGCACTAAGTGTGAGAGGGAGAACACAGAGGAAGCAGTGATGCTGCAGCAGCGAGGAAAAGTAAAGTCAGTAAATTGCTGACGGCCCTTCAGTTGATGTCATTAACAGCAGCTGTTAAAACCAAGAAGCAATGAATTTTAATTTAAATCAGCGGGATGTTTTCATCAAAACGACAATGGAAATTAAAATTGAAGTTAACTGAAACTGTGTGTTCATGACTTCAGGTGGAGTTTGGTTTGGGGGCTTCTCTTGACGAAGAAAGAAGTCAGCTGGCACAACCAGCTGCTGTGTTTGCACCTGCTGGCAGGGTGGGGTCAGGAACAGGTAACACTGTGGGTCAAGGTGTTGGACGATGTCTCTTTGCCTGTCCAAGTCCTCATGACAGTGGGTACATAAAAAACATAAGTTTGAGTATTGGGTTTCCCTTCCCTCCTGAGCTTATGTTAGTTTTGGGTGTTTTTTAGAAGTATAATGTGTTTTGTAACAAGACATTCTGAGGAAGTTATGTATCAGAAAAGTATGAAAGTGGTCAGTGTCAACGGGTTTAAGATACGGTTCAGGTGCATGGCTCATGGGATCACAGTACAGTTAAAAGCTGATTTACTGCAATGGGAAAATTGAAACCTTCAATTTATCACGGTTACTTTTGAGCGATTGAAGAGACGCCTGAAAAGATGTCAGACATAATTTAAAGGCTGGAAAAGCCACTACAAAAAAGGACCAGAGCTGATATTCCACCACGTGTAGAAATTTTGGCTCACTGCATTTTTTTAGGAAGTAAGTTAAAAAAATCACTTGATGAGTGAATGCTATTGAAGGTGTATATAAAATGATGAGTGTGTCAGGATATCCAAAATTTATAGTTAGAGAATTATTATTGTAACTGCAGAAGAGGCAACTTGAGTTGTTACTTGGTTGAATTTGCAGGATCTGCATTGAGAGTAAAGATATTCCACTTACTAGTACCTGGTATGATAAATAAATTCTAAAAACTACATATTTAACCATCTATTAATTTCAGTTAATGTGTTTGCCTATTGATGATCTGCATTGGCATTCCTTTTCTTTGTTTATATTCTTGGCTGACTTTCAAACTTACTTTTTCTAACAATGAAAAAGTTGGAATGAGGTCTCTGATATGTAAGGGGGGAGCTACACGTTGAGATGCATTCGTGTTCTGCGATTATATTGTAACTAAGATAATAATAATAGTGGGAGAAAAAATTGTAGGCAGAAGTAATCTTTTATTAAACTGGCTGACATGTTAATTTTAAAAGTGAAATACCAAGAAAAGCGTTTCAGAAGTTTTTGCTAAACAGAACATCAAAAATTTCTTTTCTTGATGTACAACTCCTGTATTAAGCTTGATTACACAGGTGGTAAGTTGTAATTGTATCCTGTTGTATGTAATACACATCTCCACAGTGTGAGTAGGCTGTAGAAAAATTAGAAGCTTGTGGAACTGCCTTGAAAAGAAAATTTTAAATGTCACATCTGTTATTTGGGGGTTTTTTTGCATAGCATAATTAGTAGAGGTGGATGGAAAAGTTTTAAGGGATAATATTGGCATCAGATGCCAATGTACATTTTCCTCCAACAAGGAATTAAAAATTTCAAAACTGGTTTACAGAGGCAAGTAGTTAAGGTGAAACATTTGGTTTGTTTAATAAAAAATTAATGTTTTGGGGTGAAAGTAATGGTGTTCTGAAGAAGTGAAGTTGAACAGGTTCTATTTATTGCCTGCAAATTTGCAGTTACATGTTGCAAAAAAAGGTGTATGAAACCCTAACTGGCTATAGCTGCTTTATATTTTTCATATTGCCATAAAACAAAGGTTCTTTTAATGTATTGCTTTGTATTTCACAAGCTTCCTTTCATGATATTGAAAAATGTATCCGTGTCTAATATTTCTTTATTATTGTTTTGCTTTCAGTTGATGGTTGCATTGACTGGTCAGTGGATCTCAAGACATACATGGCTTTGGCAGGTGAACCAGTCCGAGTGAAATGTGCCCTTTTCTACAGCTATATCAGAACTAATTATAGCATGGCCCAAAGCACAGGTCTTAGGCTTATGTGGTACAAAAACAAAGGAGATTTAGAAGAACCCATTATATTTTCTGAAGTTAGAATGAGCAAGGATGAAGATTCCATATGGTTTCACTCGGTTGAGGTGCAAGACAGTGGTTTCTACACGTGTGTTCTAAGGTGGGTATTGTGTTAAAATCTAAGAATGTATGGATTGTCTTGGTTAAAAGAGTTGTTTTATTTTGGATATCAGGATCGAGATATTCATTCAGTTAATTCATAGTCATTTTTTATTCTCATAATTACTTACGTCACATAATGCTTTGTCTCAAAATTAGATTCCCGAATAATTATAGTTACCTTGTCCAATAGCTATAATTAATGTACTTTCACTTCATTACTTCTTATTTTTAAGTCCAACATTTGCAAATTCTCAATTTGCCATAAACCTTCAGAGCCTGATACTTCTTAAATCATGAAGTATTTTGGTTAAGTAATGTTCTGTTTCAAAATTACAGTTTGAATTATTGTGATGGGGTTAGGCCATGGGGAGTTAGAGTTCTGTCTGGTTTTGAAGAAATGTGTATTTTAATATACAGTTATGATTTGTCATAAATTTAAGCAGACCTCATTTGGTAAGGCACCGAAATGCATGTCTCAGAAGTATTTTGGAGCTGTTGGATGAGCCTTAAATTAAACATGTACTGGAGCTCGTGATTTCCATCATGTGAATGTTGATGTCAGCTCTATGCTAAAATGAGAAGATAAAAAAAGGAGAATTCTTTAAGAATGAATGAATAAATATTCCTTAAATGATCCAATTCTGAATTAAAAGGCGTTTACAGATACTTTATATGATTTGGTTTTAAACTACTTAGTTTCAGAGTATGAAGCTTGCTTCGTCCTTCTCCACTGTTCCATGCTGAAATTAGGTACGCTTGATGAATTTAGTATCAAATATTGCAGCAAAATAACAACACTGTTCAGAACCCAGAATTTGCTCTCTCCATCTCTGCTAGTTGCTGCCTCGTCTCAGCTGCTCAGACCATTTTGATCCTGAGGAATGTTACTAAAATCAAAGATTGTGCCGTGGGGCCTGGTGGTTTGTACTGGGCACCAACATCCAGCTTAAATATCTTCAAAACTCACCACTCAGTCTGTGTTGCTGCCTTTGGAGGTAGTTACTCTTTTAGTAGCTGCTCTGTCACAGGTTGGGTGTAAATGTGAATTCCCTGATTTGGAATGTTATGGGAAGATGGTCACTTACGTTTCAAGGGAGCTGTACTTTTTTCATAAGAAGTCATTGTGATAATCAAGTTACTAGTTTAATACTCTAAGAAATTTTAATGCAAATCCTTTGTGAACAATGAAGAATTGATCTTGGATCAAATTCTGGGACATGCTTTTTTCTGGGAAATTTCAAAACTGCTCATTTACATGACAAAGTAGTTTTGGTAACAAATGGGCAAGTTCTTGAATAATTCATGGCTTCTCCTCACTTTCAGCTAAAAACTATATGACATGCTTCTTGGAAGGCATTATACAGCAACAAGATCTTATCAGTTATGCAGTTTCCCTGCTTTGACTAGAACTTTCTTATATAATTACAGATATTTTTGCCTTTTTCAGATTTATGTCAGAGTGCAGAATATTATATGTAGTGGTTACAGATAAAAGACTGTATTTCTTCCTTTACTGAATTAATTTTTTCTTCCAAAAATGGGGTAATGTATCCTTGTTGTTACTGTTTATGAAACCTTAGGTGACTTAAAATAGCTGAGGAAATAGCAATAGTAATTGATTTTAATTTCATTAAAATTGAGCTAGATGTAATGTTCTGAAATGTGATCACACTTTTGTGGTAGTCTATCCACACCATTAACTGTGTAATTTCAGCTTTATTAATCCACTTTTTTTGCAGGGGGATAAGCAGATGTTTGCGTTTTAGTCATTAACCAGGATCACCTGCTTTATGAGAATTAAGAGGTCACAAATTAAAGCAGTAATTTTAGAATATGATTTTATTTGCTAGAAGCATTAACAATTTCTGTTACAAATGCTGTCTTTTGTAGACTGAATGAACAAGACTGGTAGATAGAACTTGATGCAGTGGAAAAGAAGAGGTGACTGTGTCCATCAGTGTGCAACAGTGGTTTAGGGTTGCATGTATAGTTGAATCTTTTGGTTTGGTAGCTGAAAGAAAAAAATTGGGGAGGAAAATGCTTTTGGTTCAAGGCAAATGTAAAACTTCTGAAGTTTTTCTCAAGAAAGACATTTTCATTTAGGTTCTCTAAGTGAAAATCAGGAGCAGTTCAATTGTAAATTGATGTCTCTCCAGCCACTCGCCAAGGATGGGTGCAGCCCTGGTGCAATTCCCTGTGCTGTCCTAAGGGTGAAATCCCACATTTGAATATCCCAGTGGCCAGGCTGGGCTGAGTTCCACCACTTCAAGTCTCTTACCTTAGAACTGCTCTGTCTGTTGTTTGTACTTGTCTTTAGAAAAGGGTGCCAAGTGAGATGCTTGGATGTGGTGCTAACACAAAGTGGAGACAAGGGTTCCTTGTCCCAGAGAAAGTTTATGGCTTGAAAGAGAGGACAGTCTCAAGCTGTGAAGATCTTCTCTGATAGAAGGGGATTGAGCACCACAGCTTTTCAGTGGAAAGGATATCACAGGCAATAGTGAGAGAGCTCTCCCCCAGCTTGTTACTTTTTTCCCAGTCAACACTATGTGACAAATAAGAAAACTGTGTGGAGAAAATGTCATCTGCACTTTTTACTGAATTTCTTATTTGTTGAATGTCTTCAGAATTCTGAAAAAACCCCAGACCTGTTTTTCAAGAAGCTGTGTTATCTGGTTGCTCACATGTGCTTGTAGGATCAAGGTATGAGTATTAATGAAGCATTGGAAGGAATTTTTCAGAAGTCACTTGAAAAGGGTGGGTATAAGCAGGTGAAGGATTGGCTGATATAACAGTGATTTGGAGATGAGTACAAATTAATTGTGTCAGCGAATTCTTTCTTATACAATATTTTCTTTTCAATAATTGCAATGTCTGTTGTGTAAAACAGTCTGTAATACTGAGTAAAATTAAGAGGTATTAGAGCAGCCATAATAAGTGGTTGCTTCTCCAGGCTGAAAAGGTCTGATACCATAATTTAAATGTTGCCTCTCCTTTATTAACGAATTAGATGTGATTGCATGGACAGGTGTGGGGACATTTGTATAATGGAAGGAAGTTATTGTTACATTCAGGCCTGCTTTTCCTTTCTCACTATACATCTTGGCATTGAGCTGACACTCTTATGCCAAGTGTGTTATTTTTCTCCAGTGTTAAGCATGGCTGTAATATATTAAGGGGTCCTTATTCTGCAAGGACTTTTAAAAGAGTGTGAAGTTGAGTTGTGTTAACTAATCCATGTGAATTGCATGGATCTGCTTTGTTCTTGAGTGCCTTTTCTATAAAATCAGGGATATTACTCCGACATCCAAAAGAGATCATAACTAATGGATAAATGTTTACTTCATTACAGTTCCCATGTAAATGCTGGGACATTTGTATCATGACTTTACTCCACCATATGGAAATGCTGTGTTCTGGAGGTCTCTTTGCATTACAGGCACTGGATACACCATTAATCTGCCAGCACCCAGCAATGCTACTTTCAGATAAAGCTGTTGGCATTTCTCTTACAGAGGTTTGATATTCTGAGATTTTCACATCAGCACTCTGGATCACAGCTTCTTCACTGAAGGATTCAGAGATGAGCACACCACAACTAAACATGGAAACTAAATTAGGTCTAAATGGATAGGATGGCCCTGAAGTTCTGAGTATGTAGGGCAGTCATTTGCCAGATCATGCGCTACTTTTTCTCTCTGAACAAATACATCTGTTTTTCTGTGTTAAAAGCCTGTTTTCAAAAGAGGGAACAAAAACTGGGCCAACTTAGATCTTCTTAACCTGGTGAAAGGAGAGAAGATGAGCTAGGGAAGAAATCTCAGCAAACTTTAGCACAAATTTGTCCTCATCAAGGGACCGCTCCTGGAAATTTTTCTTCTAACTAGGCCCAGCTCCAAAGAAACTATAATGAGCATTTAAAGAATAAAATCAGTAAGAGTGAAATCATTAGTGCATATTTGCTGTTAATTAATGTTGATGAAATAAAATAACTAGATTCCCATAATGTGAATCAGGAGGGTAGAAAGTTTGGGCCTTGAGTGGGTGCAGGAAAGCAGGAGGTGGAGGTTTGTGGTTGCCAGACTGGCTGATGGAACTGAGCCTTGATTTTTGTATAGGATGCAGAATAACAAGGGGGTGAAGGCCTTGAATGCTTATGAGGGAATAAGCTTGCAGATTTTTAATACGAGCATTTGATACCAGAGAACTGCTGACAAATCAGGGTAGGAAATCTGTGTATTCTTTTTCCTTTACTGTGTCCCCATCTGCACAGTTCTTAATGGAGAGCAGCATTGCTATGGACATGCACAGAAGAATTGAACCTTTGCTGAGCCATTGGTGAAATATTGAGATAGTACTTTCTGAGAAGTAATAAAATAGACTGATAGTAGATTTTAAGCCTTCTGGCTTCTGAATGTCTGTGAAACACATGACCAGCAACTCAAAATCAGATTTAGACAGCCTGGAGGGACTGGCAGTAAAACTTCATCTGCAGCACAGCCTCTGTTCTCACTTCAGAGGGTACTGGGGGGAGCTGAGGGGCTTGTTTCAAGTGCCTACAACCCATAGGATAATGCACCCATCATCCCAGGAAAATCTGCACCACTTTTCTGAGTGCTGAATATCTGTCTGACTTCAAATGAGAGGAAAGACGTGGTTTTGTATCCAAACAGAGACCAAATGGGAACACTGGACTAAACCTCTTCTGGTTCTTACAATATGTGTTTTAGTACAGTTTTCATTTTGGTGGTGACAATACAGACTGTTTCATTTTCAGGTGCTTTGGCTTTATTCAATGCTCACCTGCTCATGACAAAGGTGATTTTGTATCTCAAATTCCTCTGGATGCAGTGTTTTAATTCCAGTTTAGTAACAGAATGCCTTTTTCCATATGCTTTACTGGCAATTGCTTTTTTTCCCTATAGACTTACTCTGGAAAGATCCAAAGATGATACTTTCTAGTGGGCTAGTGTCTTTAATTATTGGATATCCAAGATGAGCACTTCCAAGTAGCTGATGGATTAGACATGTCATAGTTACCTTTCAGACTTGCACACTGGTATGTGATCAGCTTTTCTGTACATTCCCAGGCATATCTGTAGAAGCAGAAACATCTCACATTTGGAGCAAGCGCATTCAGCATGGCACAGGCTTCTCAGGCCCTGTATGACACTAACATTAAATGTCATGCATTAAGTGTGTGACATTTGCCACAATAAAATTGACTGATTCTGTGTAAACAAAATCTCTGTGAGATATGGTATTCAATACTTCAATTCAGTGTTAGAGCAGAAACATTATGAAGTCAGAATGATTCATGATAAAATAAATTTTTTTGAGATTTTATCACTGAGATATAATGTTTTGGCATTATCAAAATGCAGGGGAAAGTAGAATCAGAATATTTCTACTTCTATATCTAAAATTGTGTAGAAACTGATGGTGCTGCTGCAAATCATTTTGATGGCATTGTCTTTATTGAGAGAAATCAGTTCCATCTCTTCTTTGCAGAAAAACAAAGATTTGTTTCTTTTCCCTGGTGATATGTTTATTTCCGCTCACTCACCCTCCTCCTCTAAAGCTTTAAAAGAGAAATTATTCATCCCCTGTCTTTCAAAAGCCAGTGTTTACTGTTGATGAGAAGCTGCAAGAGCTGTTGAGCTTCAAGCAGAAATGTCCATATTGCTCTGTGATTGGAGAGCATCCAGTGACTTCCCTGTTGCATGGGCATGTAGGAGGATGAGAATATTGAGTATCCTTTCATTTTCCTAATAGTGACAATCCCAGCGTTAGGTGCCTTTAAAATGCCCAACATCACTTTGCAGCCTCTACCAACTGTCATTGTGAAAGCTCCCTGTGCTGCAGTGTCTCAGTGACATTTCAGTTCACTGTCACTCGTTGCTTGTGAAGAAGTGCCCTCCCTGGTGGGCTTCAAACCTTGCCTAGGGGAGACAAAGGATGCAAACTGCTTCCTCATGTAGGAGACCTACTGCCAAGATGTTGTTCAGCCCTCCTCAGCCATCTCCTTTCCAGCATGGCAGTGAGTTTTTATTTCCCTTCTGTTCTCCAAATAACAATGGAGGAGAATGTGCTCCTCCAGGTATCACTGCTGTTGGAACCCACATTGAGCCAGCTGTGACTATAACATGCCAGTAGACTATGTTGTCTGTGTCCTTTGAGTGGACAGACACATGGAAGGTTTCCTGAGGAAATCCATCATTCCCAACATACAGTGACAGAACCATAGGGAGTTAAACTGGTATTTGGTAAGTGATCCTGGAGGATAATTTCTTCTTTTCTGGCCATCACTTAAGGGAAGACACAGCCAGGAGGACTCAGCTACAGGACTCAAACAGCTCTCGTTTCAAATTGACAGAGGGACATTCCCTTTATGATTCTTCATGGTGGCATTCCTTGTACAACCTGTGAGACAATAACTGATCCACTGGTTTACGTGCTCACTTTCCCATACACAAGCAAAGCAGGACTTGCCTTTCAGTGTTGCATCTACAGAATTGGACTTATATACAGGATAAAGGATGTGCTCCACAGGTTTTATTCCTCAAGGCAACAAAATCAGTGAGAATTAGCAATGCAAAAAAGTCTGATGGGTGTCCTGAATGCAACTTTTGTTTTGTGTGCTAGGTATCTAATTAAAAAAAAATGTAGAGGAGTAAATGCATTAATTCACATGCTGTGTGGTTTGGAAGAAATAAAAGAGAAAGTGTGCCGTGCTCTCAGAAACAGAGGATTGCAAATGCAGAATTATTGGAAGGGGATTTCTTAGTATTGTCCTGGGAGCAGTTGTTCCTGTGCCTCAGATTTATGTCATTTGTAATAGGGCTTTTCAGTAAGACAATGTAATTTAACAGTAATATCCAGAGTTCTCATACAAAAGTATTAGGAAATAAATGAAAAGGGCTTAGGCATTTGCAGTAGCAAACTTTAGAGTAACTTGCTGCATTGTAATTCTTAAGGGCAAGGAAGAGATTTTCCTTGAGAGCAAACCCAGCCAATTACAGAGTTTCTTCTACTGGAATAGGATGTGCTGAAGCTGAGAGAGACCACATAGTTTGTGAATTTATCTGGGGTATGTTGAAATAGCTTGGTGTTCTATTGGCCTCTGCATTTCTTCTGTGTTCTGTATTATATTTTCATATATTCATTTTTAACATTTAATAAGGAACATTAATGAAGACATAACCCCAACCCCAAACCAAGGAATATGGTTGGCCTGTGTGATGCAACTTGAATGTTAGCAGATTTTCTCTTTGTGCCTGAGTAGCCCCTGCTGGAATGACTGACAGGTGATTTGCTTTTCAATTGCTTCTGTCACAATGCAGAGGTCATCAGGACCAGTGTGTGCATTTGCAAAGGCAACCAGAAAAGAAGTAGCTCTTCCTGACCCATAACCATGTGCAAATCAGGCTGGCTGTCACTTCCTATTCTCAGAGAGACTTACAAAACATGATACTAGAGATTAGCCCTGAATTTTCACATCATGGCCTTGCTGTTACAGGCTGTATCACTGACTGTAGTAGGCACATCCTGACATTTTTGTGTCACATTTCCCTCTTAATAAGGATGTTAGCTGAACTGCACCTTAAATTTAAACTTAGATCTAAGCTTTGATGCGAGAGACCCACCTGTGAAAAGCTCTACCCAACTGCCATATCCAAACATCTTTTCTTCTCCTTCCAAGTATCCAAGTGTGAACATTCTCTATAAAGGGCTAAACTCACAGTAAGAAGTAGAGGTCTTGCTTTTAAGTGCCTCTGGTGAGAACTATATTGTTGACATTTAACTTGAGGAGACATCCCTGGATATCTGTTTTTCAAGCTGTCATTAATGTGAGCCTTTTAAAATTACCTTTCATTGACTTTGCTCGGTTCTTCCTTTTGAAGAGTGATGGTATAGCCTTTCTTCAGTGTAAAACATGGGCCTCTGGGACATCTAGTATGTTTTAGTCAAGCTCAAATTGTCTTGTTTTTAGTGAGTCTTGTGCAGAGATTGAATCTTAGGAGAAAAGAAGTGCAGAAAGAATACAGATTCTTCATGAGTGATGGGTTAGCTCTGCACAAATATTTTTTCTGTGTGAGGGGAATGGGACTTTGAATGGTACCTCTGTCTGGATTCACAATCCAGGTCTCTGTTGGAGGATCAAAGGAAGCAGAGATAGTATGAGAGCATTAGATTAGTAACATCATACTGTTTTAGCACTTCAGTTTCTGAGATCATTCTTCCATTATGTTATTCTCTTTTTACTAAGAGGATCTATAAAATATGTCGGATGCTAAATGAAAGGTAACATGGGATCAGGATTTCTCCTTCGCAGGCACAGGAGTTAATATTAGAATTACTGTTCTAACATCAACAAGCAAGCAAGAAACAGGACTGGAGTGTTTGGGATTGTACCAAGGCCAGGTACCACACACAAGCGGCAGTGTCACTGCACCTCTCGCCCTGTGGGTCAGGGAGCACCTACAGCACTGCCTGCCATCTGTTAAATTGTTCCACTTGGGTGTTGCTCTTTCACTTGACAAACTGATAAGAATTAAAAATCCAAAAACTTTGAAGAGTCTGCAATTCATACCCTCCAACAGTCATTTACTCCATAGGCAGGAAATTGGTCTTTTCCAGACAACAACCCCAAACATGTAGCAGTGACAGTCACTGAGAAATAAGTTAGCACTTGAATGAAAGCGTGGAAGAGTAAATAATAATCCATTTGTTCTTAAGATGCTACATTTGTGTGATCTGAAAAAAACAATGATAACTAGTATCTCATCTTGCTTTAAGCAGATCACCACACCATGATCTTGGTAACCATTATGTGAAGTGTAAAATTTGGACAGGAATAAATTTATAAAACTCTCATGAACAGAGAGGAAAACAATCAAATGCTCAATTAAGTCAGAAAGCTGATAAAACAGCACATTAACAGAGCAGCCAGTAGTGGATTTGGTTGTGCATTAATGCTGTGAACCATCAAATGGACAAAGACAGTTGGTGGTGTAGTTATTGCTGTTACTATTCTAACTCAAAATGATCAAAGATGAATGCAGGTGTTGATCTATACAGTCCTGCAGTCAGTGAGCCAATTAAAATGCCATTAGAACAGCCAGAGTGTTCAGGTACAGGGAGAGAGATCTAAGCCTGAGCTGTGCTGTTCCCTGAGCACTGCTTTGGTAAATATTCTTCCTGGCTTTTGGATCTACCACCAAAGTCTTAGAATGTAATAAAACCCCAATGCAATGAAAAATGAACCTGCAAGGGAAAAAGAATCCCTGTGTGAATCCTTTTGTATAAATATGCAATTCAAATTTGGGTGGGGTTTTTCAATCTAAGAGATATAAAATGCTCAACTATGTTTCTGCCTCCTTCCTCTTTATAAGAAAATCAATAAACAGGGGTTATCAATTTGTGCATACAGAGATAAAATTGTTTTACTTGACTGTTTTAACAAACCATCCTCACTTAGCAGAAATACAAATGCCAAAAAAAGTTTTTTCCAAAGTTTTGAGTATTTGCTTTTATTTTAATTCAGTCTTAGGGCTGATGAATTGTCTTGAGTCCAAAACAAGATGAAAAATAATTTAGGGATTGATACTTCCGTTTCAAATGTCCTTCGTATCCATTTTTTTATATCATCCCTTTTTCCCTCTTGCCCTTGCTTCGAAGTCAAGCCAAACTCACAATTTTACTTGCTTTTGTTTTGAGACCTGTCAAACTCCCTTGGTTTTCCCTGTGGTTTTCTATTGGATTCAAAGCTGGCTTCAGTTTGTGGTTCAGAGCCAGTTCCAAGTGGCCTGGGGATTACAGATGCCTTGCCACCAGAACAAAGGAAACTGCTTTGTGAACTCTGGCAGAGCTAAACCCTTCCTATTTCCAGTTGAGAGAGTAGGCCCAGTTCTCTAACTAGTCCCTTGAAATAGAGAATTACAGATCTTTGTTTCAGTGTGAAAATATAAGACAATTTTTTTTCTTTGTACTATGGAGTGATTCTTTCTTTTCTTCCCTCTTCCTGTTTCCCAGATGACCACTCTAGTAGAAATAGAATCCATTGGAAACCAATTCCCATGAAAAGTGAATGATTTGTAAACATTTCAGAAAAGACAAAGTATCAAAAAATGCACTTTCAGACTCGAACGTTATTTCCTTTGCAGATATGTGGAAAAATGTGTGCAGCCTGACAGGTTCTTTTGGATTCATATATTCTCTACTTAGATACAATTCTTATTTGGCCTCACAATACTAAGATCATCACTGGAAGTCCTTCAGCTTCTTCCTCATCCACCTGGAAGATACTTCCTTTTTTCCTCCTTTCAGCCACTGATTCTGGCAGCAGAATCCAGGTTACCAGCCTTCATCTTGTTATCTACTGTTCTCTTTGTGTCTAGTTTTCCTCATTAAATATGGTCATACAACCTAATAGATATATAATATATATATTACACATAATGGCCCTGAGATTAACTCAGTTGTTTAGAGCATGGTGCTAATAATGCCAAGGTCATGGTTTTGTTCCCTTTATGGGCCATCACTTTAGCGTTGGACTTGATGATCCGTGTGGGTCCCTTCCAGCTCAGAATATTCTGTGACTCTGATCCTTTCCTGCCAGCCAGAGACTGCTGGGAGCACTCACCTTCCCCACCAAGCTCCATGACCATGTACTGAAAACAAATGTGGCCATCTGTTTGGCTTTTAAAAGAAGAAAAGCAAAAACCATAGGATTCACGCTAGTTAATCTCCACACCTTTGCAAAAAAAAAAAAAACCAACCAAAACCAACCAAAACCCAAGATCCTTAACCATAAACAACTTAAACGCAACTCATGAAGGAGGGCCCTTGTGTTCACAGGGGTCCTGAAAACAACTGGAAAGAAAGAACTGAATGCCTCCCAGCACAGCAGCTCTATGGGCTTCTCCATTGATCCTCTTTCTGATCCTCTGTCCTTAGTTCTCCCTCAAGCTGTCACCTTCTGGAGAGCATAAATGCTCCAGACTCCACAAGGGAGGGAAGACAACAAGAAAAAGTCAGATGCATCAGAGGACTAGTGAGGAAATCCATACAGCTGAGGAACAGCTTGCCTAGCACAGTGTGGAATGGCTCACAGCTTCAACAGACTCAGCTCCCAGACTTCTCCCTCAAAATTGAGGAAACAGTGAGGCTGTTAAAACTGCTGTTTCCTTTTGCACATGATTGGAATGTAACTGTTATCCCAAACTGACTAGATTAAAGGAAGGCTGCTGCTGCTTCAGTCCCTGGCATTCCTGCAGAAGCTGCCCTTTTCTGAATTACCAGCAGTAGCACTAACGTGAGTGGCTGGTGAAGAAGCAGTCATAAAGCTTTCAAGTCTATTGCTGTTGGCTTAGTGAGGGCTTTCTTCGTCATAAGCCTGAATAGATTTATTGTCTCGGTCATGGAGTGTGAACAAAAGTGATAGTACTCACCAAGCACTTAGTTTCCTCAATTCTACTCAATTGTAATTGTAACTAATGAAAAGAATACTATATTTTTAGGTCCTGGTTCCAGGAAGCATTTTAAATAGAAGTAGCCTCCAGCACTGTTCAAAATACAATCTAAATAATGCAAGATTGTTAGGAGAAAATGCAGCACTATTAAATAACACCAAGCAACGGACAGCTATTCAAAGTCATAATTCTTGATTAGCCTTGATCATTATTACTGAGTGCATGTGACCTTAGTTGCACTCAATAATACTTAGAGTCATTCAGGAAAGTTAAATAATCATTACAGATTAATTAGTATTGATTATACTGACTGATTGTATCATATTTTGTGGATTTTCAGTGCTGTATTAGGAAGTGTTGAAACTTTCAAATATGTTTTTCTTCCTACAAGAAAGCTGACTCTTTTCAAAAGCCAGTTTGGGAAAAATGATTTATGTTCCCTAATCTGTATAATATTTCTGAAAAGCCCACCCCAAATGATGAATTTTTTTTCAGTCCAGAGAATTTTTCTTTCAGGTAAAATAATATGTTTTGTGCAGTTTGTGAGGATGAGACTTTATTATAGCCTCTCAACTGAAACACGTCATGGCAGCATGGAAAGTGAGCCTTTCCACTCCGAGGTGAGGGAATGGAGAAAATACCCACTGATTTTATTATATAAATGTACAAGTGGCATTTTGAGGAGAAGGGGGTAGGAAGGACAAAGTCTGTGGTTCTGCTGAATACGTAACACTAATGATGCCAAAAATGGGAGGTATCTGATGGCTGCCTGCTGATTTGCCTTGCAAATGGCTCTGTCTGCCAAAACCTGCTCATGGCACACCTTTGACGAGAACCCATTTGCAGTGTTTTGTCAGCACTTGTTTAGCATGAAGCTTTGAGCTGTGATGAAGTGTCCCTGTAGACCTTTTTATTTTCTTCCCAACTACAGGTTCACTTGACAGAGTGAAATGTGGAAACGCTGCATAAGAAAAGATTTGTCATGGAGCATGTTGGATTTTTTTTTTAATTAAAAGCATTTTCATGGGTCTAGTTGGAGGGAGTGAGCAGCCAGCATCATTAGTGTCAGGGTGTGACTGATGGATCACTTTCCAGGTGCACAGGGCACCCTCTTGTCTCAGCTAAACCAGTTTATAGCAGAGCTATGATGAAAGAGGCAGTGGCAAAGCCAAGATACCTCCCACAAAAGCTCTGCACAGCTCCTTTTGATGGGAGTAACCACCCAACATGACTGGTTTGCTTCTGGATTTTTTGGTTCTGGTGCAATCAATTAAAATGACAAAATGATGCAGGATGGGTGGAAGAGCCACATTATATTGTGGGTGGTTCTCCGAGCACGTCGTGGCACGGAGCAAGGGGCAGAGCTGGCAGCCTGGGCTGCAGCCACCCTGCAGAGTGCCAGTGCCTCACAGTAACATCATGGCAAACACCAGTTTGGGGGGTTTATTGTGTGTCTGATAGCTCTGTTAAAGCTGCAAGGCTGGAGGAATTTAATCCTGTTTTTATGATCATGCAGCATGGCAGCTGAGCTGGTTGTGTTTATTTTGCCTTGATATTAAGAAAAACTGGGCATAGCAATCCTCTCCCTGGATTTAGCTGTCAGGGCTCTTTGGTGCCCTGGGCCCCAGAAAGCACTGCCCCATGGCCAGAAAGGGGTCCTGGAGAGCCAGTTTTCCAGACAGGAGCTGCATCCATGCTGAAGCAGGGGAATGTATGAGGAGGAAGAGGTGGCAGAGAGTGCCCAAATCCTACACCACTAGGGGAGGGGTAGAGGAGGTAAAAAAAGATATGAGAAGAATGTGTTTTAGCTTTTTTATCTCTATCCTCACCAAACCTCTTATAATTCAGAATTAACGAATTTTTTTTTCAAGTGAAGTCTGTTTTGCCCATGAAAGTAACTGGTGAGACATATCCTTGTCCTTATCTTGACCCATGAGCTTTTTCAGTTTGTTTTCTCCTCCCCAGCATTAAGGGGGAGTGAGTGAGCAGCAGGGTCAGCAGCTGGTCCAGGTTTACACACCACAGTATCATATGCTGAAGGATTTTGTACAGCAGTTCCTCCTGAGGGAGAAATCCTTTCTGTGTGTGATGTGCTTTAACATCCAGCACATAACCCTCCTTCTCGAACATGCAGCACAGACTACTAGGGTGAAATCTCCTGATGGTGGAAGAGAATGAAGGTGAGGAGGAATGTGTGGGACACACAGAAGAAATGGGACAGTGTATTCTGACTGACATTTGAGGTGTCAACAGGTTCCTGTGTTCATAGGCTTGCAAGCTTGAAAGAGCTGCTGTGCTGGGTTAGATCACTTGTCAATAAAATTTCTACAAGGTTCTTCATAGGAAATCAGAAGTAAGCTTTTATATTTTCTAAAATTCCTCTGTGCTGGAAGACGCAGCATGACAGTCACTATTTGAAGTGTTTGTGAAGATGTGAGTTTAACAAAGAAACTTACTGTGTTTATACAAACACAGTAAAAAGTAGGATAAATTAAAACATCTTTCTGTCCCTACAGAAACTCAACATATTGCATGAAGGTGTCCATGTCCTTGACGGTAGCTGAAAATGAATCTGGGCTTTGCTACAACAGCAAGATCAGATATCTGGAAAAATCAGAAGTCACTAAGAGAAAGACAATCTCCTGTCCTGATATTGAGGATTACAAAACAGCCGGCCAAGAGCCAGATGTGGTGTGGTACAAGGTAACTATTGCTGTCTTATTGTTATTGTACTGAAACTGTACAAAACTTCCACTGTTTTCAGTTCGACTCTTAGTGGTGGCTTTTTCTGAGGCATCAGTGATTTGTGACTGATCTGGAGGTTGTTCTCCCACTATTACAGTTTTGCAGGCAAAACTACCCAGCATAGTCATGGCCCCACAGAAATCAGTATCAGCAAGGATGTTCTGTGAGAGATGTCACCTGCTCTAACAGCAGTACCACGTTCCCAAACCACAGTGCCTCAGTACCAGTTTGTACCTTAGTGCAATGTTTCCCTACTTGATACTGTAGTAGAAAAAAAGGGAGGCAACCTACAACAGAGCCAAAGGTGTACCAGCACCACCAGCTTCAGTAGTGCTACCCAATTAATTTTTGTTGAGTCTGTTGGGTAATTTCACCAAGACTTGTAAAATTCTACCAAAGTATGCTGAGTAATTTCACAGAGGTGTGTTTCCTTTTGCTGAGGTAATTGCTGAGGTAATTCATGGAGTAATTGTACTGAGGTCTGTTGGATACTTTTTTTTGCTTGCCAGGTAATTTGTCTAGCTGTACCTTCTCCAAGGCCTGTCAAGTATGTCACACCACTTGCATCAGCAGGTATATTGGTGATGTGCTTCTGTAGCTCCCCAGGACAGCAGAACTAAAATGTGGGTTGGCAGGTGAACATCAGATACTGAGACCATAGCAAGGTCTGGCAAATTTTACCTGTTGTCTGGACTTGGCCCAATATCTGGTATTTGAAAAGTCCTCAGATTTGAGTTGATGCAAGAAACAGTAGAGAAGAAAGATCTCAGAGTCAGAAGGAATCAGAAATAGCTAAGTGAGCAGAACAGCTCAGTGGGATCTGTGGAAAATAGAGTTTGGATTATAGAGGAAAAGACAGAAGGAATTTAGGACAAACTTGATTCAGGTAATGAAGACAGAAACATACAAACTAGTTAAATCCTAAATTTGGAGTGCTTAATGTGCCAACCTTAGTAACACTCTATAAACATAGTTATTTTGTGTGAAATAAGTACTATGTGCAGAGCAGCAGATTTTTTTCCCTCCTTAGCAGATTGCATCAGAAAAGAGCAATTATAAAAGTTGTCATTTATTTCCATTTTTTACAAAAATCTCACATGTTCTATCTTATAGTGACAAAATGTGTGCCATAACCCACTGTTAGTGTAAACAAAACTTTTCTTTCAACTGTTAAAGCTCTTTCTCTCAGCATATGGGTGGATATCTTCAGTGCTGTTCATATGTCAAATATATGTATTTAGTTGATCATAGGAATTTCCTGTGTTGGAAGGGGCCCACAAGTCCAATTCCTGTCTCTGCACAGAAAGTCTGAAATCTTGGAGAAAGGAGGGTACCAAAGAGAAGCTGCTTCTTGCCCTGTCTGCCTAGGTATAACTGAACACCAGATCACTGAAGATCTCATTTTCTGCATGAGCACACTGAAAAATAGTCTGGCAGGAATAATCTTCAGCTGTCATGGAGCAGAAATCAGTGTAAGGGAGATGCACGTGCTGCCCCACACCAGCGTTGCTTTGTACTGCCCAAGAAAGGGAGTGGAAGGCTCTGTCCCAGACACCCACACGTGTTGTCCGGGTTGCACACACGGGTGCTGTGACACCAGGCTGGAGTGTGACAGCTGACAAGTCATCACTGTGTGAAATTGAGCAGAATTGATGTGTTGAATGATAATGGTGAGACAATCAAAGTCTACAATCTTTAGTCTACCTTGATAATGAGAAGAGACATTAGTGGGATAACCTCTTACAGACACCTTCTTAGCTCTAACTATTAGGTGCTATTATTTGGCTCTTAAAGAACATCTGTGTTACCTGGACCTGAGTCAGGAAGCTCAGCGGTGTGAAATGTCAATATTAATGTTATGCAGAAGGTGTGTATGTCTGGTTATCTCTTGAAATTTATTCTTGAACGTTCTAGAGAATATTATGTTAATAACTGTTAATAGAAGTCTGCCTACTCAAAAGAGCAGAAGTTCAGTTTCTAGAAAATAATATAATTAATTTTATTTCAAAATACTGCGATGGATGGTGGGGTAACCCCTATGCACTGCAGTCTGGTACTCAAGACTGTGCATTGTGAGGCAATGTGAGTAACAAAAAGCAGATTTCTTCTCCCAAACAGTAATGCCCAATGGTACTCTGCTTTAGGATCTGACCCTCACTTTCTGAAGGAGGAATGTGATTCCAGTCATACCACACTGGATCCTCAAATTTTCCCTGTCTACCTTGGAGATTGAGTTTGATGTGTACATGAAGCCATCTTCTTGTGCAAATCTGCTCCAGAGGCCCGGAGTGGGGGGCAATTCTATTCATTATGATGAAATAATTAGAGAAGATTTTCATCCAGGTAGGGAACATAAGTTATCCAAGAGAGCATTAGATAAATTAAGTATGAGGAGGTCCTCAGTGTTTTTTCTTTATATGCTTGCCTGAAGAGGAGAAATCTTTGTGTACAGGAGAACCTGCCAGTTTGCTGGTAGTCAGGGAGTTTGGACTTGTGACTGATGAAATACCATCAGGCAGGACAGTAGTGGTCCAAGCCCACTGTGTGCAGGACTCACTCTGCCTTCCAAAAGGCTTCTCTGTGTTGAGGGATTAATGAATCTGAGCCAATAATTGCATCAATTTACAGGGAGTTAGCTGTAATTTAAACATGCTCTTAATTATGCCTGAATAGATTTTCCCATGCACACCCGGTAAGTAATAAAACCTCTGCTGTGAGGATTTGTTTTAACAGTAGTATGAACTTCACTTCTGGCTAGAATTACACTGCATGAAATATTTATTTGTAGAGATTTTCTCAATTAATGCCATTAATATATACGGAGCTCTGTAATGTCTGTTAAAACTGTTTTGACAAGTATTGTGAGGATTTTATTGAAATAAATGAATGTGTCAAGACATGATTGAATGATTGGGATTTAAGAGTAAGAACAGTTTCATGAAAAATCAGCTGGCAGAGGAAAAGTTATATTACATCTTGAATGTGGAGTCTTAATCCATTTCCATCATCTCTTTTCTACTACTGGGTTGAAGTAAGGGCTGTGAAAACAATCAAAATGTCAGGTGTAGGACAGGTAGTTGTTATCTACCCTAGAAAAATAAGAGTTGAGGTGCTGCCACTTACATTTCAAGGAAGAGAAACAGACCATAATAGTGCACAACTCCAGTATTAGGGAAAAAAACCAAACCAAAACATTTAAGATGTCTAAGAAGAATAAATCGTCTTGGAAAAGAAACTTTTCGGATTCTTCTACTAGGTAAACATAGTGCAAGGGCAGAAACAACCAATTAGTTGGTTAAAGGCTTCAGAGAACTTAGAGCACTTTCTAGTACTTGAAGGGGCTTTAGGAGAAGGCTGGAGAGGGATTTTTCACAAGGGCAGGTAGTGGTAGGACAAGAGGGAATGGCCTTTAGCTGAAGGAGGGCAGACTTAAATGAGATAATAAGATCTTCCCTGTGAGGGTGGTGAGGCACTGGAACAGTTTCCCAGAGAGGTTGTGGATTCCCCATGCCTGGAAGTGTTCAACACCATGTTGTCCCTGCCCCCATGGTAGGGTGTTTGGGACTCAGGTGATCTGTAAGGTCCTTTCCAACCCAAACCATTCTGTGATTCTATGAAACAAGTCATACAATTGAGCACTTACCTTTTTAGAGAAATTAGCAAACCTTTGACAGTAAAATCCACATTGTTTTCCCAATATGAAGACTAGTTAAAGTTTTATTTGTTTGTCAACACTTTTTGTTGCTAAAATGCAAATTGTTATGATCGTTTCAGCTTTTCCACTTTTTTTCTTTTAGATTTGTGTATTAAATACATAAACAGACATTTTCAACATATTTTTATAAATCCTGCCTAGTCAGTAGAGGACAAATTAATTAGCTGAAATTTGGGAAAGAAAGGCTTATAAATAATTTTTAAAGTGTTCTAAGTAGATACAAAAAGAAATAATTAGGAAATTATGGCATAATTCCACAAGAAAAATTTCTCTCTGTAAAAACACAATCACACATTGTTTGAGCTAAATCATTAATCTCTATAGTAGTAAAGGTGTTGCCCTTATTCCAGATATGTAGTGTATAAAAATATAAGGCATATAAAAATGTATCTTCCATCTCTTTGCTCCCATGCTTTTAAAAGTAAAGTAGAGAATATAAAACTGGTAACACATGATAAGGAATTACAGTGCTGCACTAAAAGGTGCATATCTGAAATATGCTTACTTTGTGTGTTCTGGGCATTGTATTCCTTCTAAATTAGGATTGAATAGAACAGAATCATATTCTTTGCCCAGTGTTCAAATTTAGTTACTCTAAGTAGGTGGTTGATGTACCTTTCAATAGCTCTTAAAATATTGAGCACAAATCAGAAAGGATTTAATGGCCTTTCCTGGCTCAGATCTGTGTCCTGTGTGAATCTCAAGCAGTGACAGTGCAATTTAGTAACAAAAATAAGCTCTGACTACTCAGCACAGCAGATAGGATCTGGATTTGATAATTCTTTATCACTAGTGTTAACTAATGTTCACATACAAGGCAAGATCACACTTCCCTTACAGCTGTACTTTGGAAACAGAGATAACCTGATCGCTCTGTCACCTGCAGTAGTGTTGCACAGCTTCAGAATTCAAAGTCTGACCACATTGTAACTGGGTTTGGCCTCCTAGGGATAGAGATAATTCTTCAGTGTTCCATTTTGAAGTGTAAGTCCAGAAGCTTTCAGTCCTGTCTTTTTATTTCCCTGTTGTTGCCCTTTAATCTAGAATCTGACGTAGATTTGGAATGTGCGTGGTGTCCCATGAAAAATTTATGTTTGTGTCATTCTGATCTCTTGCTGTGATACAATACATTTGCATGTTGACGTATTTTCTTGTTTGGTTGTTTTCTTAAGAGAAAGCTTTGTTCTATTTTGTTTTCTGTGTTCCTGACACTGCTGTTGCAGATGAGCAGAAAAATGGGGCATAGGTCTGGGCTTGTCACCAGTCTCTGAAGTTGCTGAGCCTGATGTAACTGCTGTGAGACTGTCAGCTGCAGTCTGAGATCTTACTGCAAGTTGCAGCCTTGAGAGAGGGAGTAGAGGGGCACTGAAGGTACTCAGGCCCTATGTTGCTTTGTGTTCTCTGGGTACAGAATTAGCCAGACCCTCCAGAACTGTCAGGAGTACTGAGTGTGTCAGAGAACTGAGAAAGGTGTGATTTTGCTGCAGGCAGAACAGGCTTGATATTAAAGATATTTAGAAACAATAAGTATATAATCTTAAGGTGCCATTTTCAAGAGACAATGATCAGGTTGGGCCCCTGCTTTCAGTTCAGAGCATTCCAAGAACTATTTCATTATGAATACCATTATTGTACAAGGTGACTGATCTGCATGCAAGGATATGGTTTATTAGGAAAGGGAGAGCCTCTTCTTGCACAGTATCACACCCTATACAGAAGGACTCAAATGCTGTTCCAGTGGGATCACGAGTTGTAGTGATGAACCTAAATCTGCCAAGGACTGCCTGGTGAAGTCTGTGGGACTTGCAGGCCTTCAGGACCATGTATTACATCAGAGGACACATGTGGGAGTGATATTACATAGAGCCTAGTGATGGAAAAAGGCTGAATCAGAGCTCATCAGGTGCTAGAGAAGCCAGTGAGGAGAAACAAGACTGTAAGGAAACCAGGCTTCTGAATTCTCTTGCTCACTGTTCTTCCTGTTTTCTTCTATTGGTGAATGGTCCTAGTCTGGGACTATGTGTAAAGTTTGCCTCCAGGCTAACTCTTAACAAATGTTACCCTTACTCCCTTCAAACAGAGATGTATTTTAATAGTCTATCCTAAAATAGAGGTCTTGGCAGTTGTTATCAAGATAAAGAGAAGATGCTTAACCATTGCTTCAGGGCACCATGTATTAAACACAGCCCATGTGATATAGTAAGAATTACTGAACCTTAAAAACATATCTTCTTAATTCCAGTCTCTGAATTAATTCCAGTTTCAGATCTCTTTGCTTTCTGAAATTATATTTGAATTTTAATTGCAAATATATTGAGGTGATTGTTTACTTATGTTTAGTACTGAAAATCTGATCAGTCATCACTGTCTTGTCTCATACAAGCCAAATAATTTTGTTAATGGATTTTTTTCTGCAGGAATGTAAGCCAAAAATGTGGAGAAGTGTTGTAATTCAGAAGGGAAATACTCTCTTAATTCAAGAGGTCCAGGAAGAAGATGGAGGAAATTATACCTGTGAGCTAAAGTTTGAAGGCAAGCTCATACGAAGGACAGTTGAATTGAAGGTTACGGGTAAGAATCTTTGTTCTATGCCAATAGAAAAAAATAAAGCTTTGAGATAATAAGAAAAAGTGTGTTTCACATGTCAGTGAAACTGTTTGATAGAAGTAAGTCCAAAGCAAATCCCAGTAGCTGAGCAGTCCAAACCTGGGGAAATTTATATTGAGATCTTACAGTATTACACAAAAGAGTATTTCTGCTTTTTGCTCTGTACAAAACCTGGAAGTGCTGGCTATAAAGCAAAAGGTAGAGCAGACCTAAGTCCTTCCTGTACACTAGAATTAACTCAGTCTCCAGTTTTGTCTGTAGTGCTGAATGGAGGAAAAGTGAACTGAAGCAGTATAACAGGCTTCCTTATATCAAACTGAATTAGTCTATTTGACATTTCTAATATATTCTTGAAATAAAATTCTTCTCTTTATTTGGAGTGGAATCCATTTTTTTATTCGTATCATTATTCCTCATTTTCAATGAGTTCTTTTCCCTGTGTGCCAGACTCATATGTCATGTGACTCTTTTTTTGTCCATTTTTGACCATGGACAGATCTCTACAGTATTGGTTTGACCTACCTGACCCCAGACCTGTCAAATGAAGATATAATACCTGCCTTGTGGATAGTTGCTATCCTAAGTAGCATGCTGGTCTTCAACCAGAATGTGAACTAAGTTTGACAAAGGGAAAATGAGATGCCTTTAATTCAATTCCCTGCGATAGGCAGTCAACGCTCTCCCTCTCATCATGACCTTTCTAGTCGTGTGTTCTCTGCATTATTTAAACACTGGGGTATATTCATACTTCGGAATTTAAGGAATTTTTTCTAAACTAACTATTGTATTTATTAAAGCTATTTCTTTTATTAAAAAATTATGACCTGAATTACTTAAAAAATGTAAATATGAAATATGTAAGTGTTCTCCTTTTTGCGAAATGCTTGAGAAGCAGATTTTTCCCCTTGTAATTTGGTGTGAAATTCATGTTGCATTAAGTTTTGTTGAGTTTATAAAAGCACATATGTAACACCTTTTCCAGATGGAAATGTTTGGGACACATATCTGGTGTTATGTGTTTGCCGGTTGAATCTCTCTTTTCATTTATCTGTCTTACTACCTGATATAGGGTAGTAAGTATATGTAGATGACAACCTGAAAATACAGAAGGAACTACAAATTTAATAGATAGAACCATGTAAACATATTATCTCACAGTTTGGTGCTTCAGCAACTTCCTTTCTCTTGTTTCTGTTTCAGTTTGTGAATTTTATGTGCGTGTGGGTTTAGATCTTTGTGGGAGAGAGGTCAAAGAAAACTTGTACAACAAATAGCAAAGGTTTGCTTGTGCTGTGTGTCTGGCCAAGGCAGGTGGAGGCCCCGAGGCAGCTCAGGCAGCCCCAGCTCCAGCAGCCTGCCCGAGGCTGGTTATCTCTGAAAATCCAGACTCCACATCTCTGGGCCAGGCTGTCCCAGTGTTCAACCACCCTCACAGTAAAAAAGATTTTACTTAGGTTTAAACAGAATTTATTCTATAATGGTTAGTATATCCATTGCCTCTTTCACTGGGCACCACTGAGAACAGTCTGGATCCATTTTCTTTACACCTTCCCCCTAGGTGTTTATACACATGGATAAGGTTGCTATGAGTCTTCTTTTCTGCCAATCAACCCCCCTAGCTCTCTTAGCCTCTCCTTGTGTGATAGGTAATCCAGTCCTTTAGGCATCCTTGAGGCCCTTTGAAGACTCATCCCAGTAAGTCCATGTCTTTCTTGTAATGGGATTGGTGTTGCATTGGGCCACATTGTTCACTTACCTGAAAATTGAGTTCTCATCAAAATACTGTACGAGGACAATCTAAAGTGAGACCAGAGATCAGACCACTGAACCTTCTGGTCTTTAAAATCCCTATTAGTAAATACTGCTGAAGGGATTACCAGCAAACCTGGGGTAGAGTTGCCTCTGCTACCCTGCAACACAGATGTGGAGAAAAGGATCTTGCCTGCTGCTTTCTTCAGCAGGAGCTTTGTAATGCTGTTTCTATTGCATCCCAAATTGGCATTTATTGGCAAGTAGCTGGGTTCCTCCAACATAAAGATTTTGAACAGAAAGACTTTTTTGGCCACTGCTAGCAGCCATGGTAACCTGAAATTGTTATTAAAGGGTTATTCTGAAAGTGAAATGTGCAACTCTATGTCTCCCTCGAGCAAGGAAAGCTGCACTTCCATGGAGAGAGAGGAAGCTGGCTTAGATTCCCTGTAGTCTGTCAGGCATGTGCTAAAGTACACCATATTTGAAATGCCAGTTAAGTGGTTTAAGTTATTTATCCCTTGTTTGTAAGACAAGGGCCTTCCCTTTTTTAAAGTCACATTAAATCCAGTGCATGAGGTTTTTATCCCTTTGGGGGGATAAAATATGTAAATACAGTATGAAATGACTGATACTCAAGAGTAAATGCAGTATGGGCATCTAAAGAGTGAAACTTGAAATCAGAATAAATGCAGTGCTGACATAACAGAAGTTGGAATGACAGAAGGAGGTTTAGGAAAATTTGAAGGTGCAGGTGCCATAAGGACCATTTTAACTTGCTGTTGGTAAAGGTAATCAGAAGAGTTAATAGTATACAAGACTAATGCATCAACTATTGAAGATGTGATCCCACAAGGCAGCCTGATCAAGGTTAACAGCAGACAACAGAGCAGTGGTGTGCTGAGTGAAGCATTACTGTCTGTTTGGGATTCATATTAGTGTTGCTTAAGGATTTATTTCTAATCAAGTCTTTAAATTAGCGTCACAACCCTGCTGTTATTAGTTATCCATCGAACTTCCAGTGATGTCATTAGAGCTATTAGAAGGTGCTGCCTTAACTTCCTGTGCCCAAGTGTCAGTGCAGTTGCCTGAATGACTGTGGCAAGGGTGGTGTGTCCTGATCCTCAGGCACTGCTTTCCTTGGATCCTGTCTTGCCTTCTCACTTTTGCAAACCCAAATGGAAGGTCTCAGTGGGCCAGCTAAAGGTAGGAGAGAAGTTCTACTCCATTTCTTCTTCTGTGACTGAGTCATGGTAAGAGCAACTGTGAGATAATGCGTAAGAAAAAAGCATCTCCAGAGTCAGAGATGGAAACTGAAAGCCATCAGTATGATGACTGGCCACAGGAAGGCAGACTGAGGGACCTGAGTGGTATTAGCAGGTGAGCAGAGCACAGAGCAAACAGGTTAGATGTCATTTGTGGAAAGGGGCATGGGACTACACACAGCTACAATACAGGGTTGGCAGTGCCATCGTACGGCTGCAGCGGTTAATGTATGGGTGAGTGTGATCTGGATGATAAAGGCTGCAGCTTTTGGGGTTGTAAGGGAAAGGCTAACAGCCTAGAATATATTTGAAAAATGTTTTGACACAAGGTATTTATAGGGACAAAATCCCAAGCTACAATACAGTACTAATGAGCATTGCCTAAATCCTGGTGTTTGGGTGCATTTAACAATAATAGATTGTCAACAAAACAGCTTTTTCATCACTAGTTCTTCATGGATTCGTTACATTATGCAGACAGATGTGAAACAAGACTTGTCAGCCATTTTTGCTGAAGAGAAACATGACAACAGTGTTATTTCTTAGCAAATAATATGTAACCCTTCAATCAGTGTTAAAAAAAAAATTAATAGAATATAGTTTCACTTTGCTTCTTGGTAACTTTGTTGTGGACAAAAACAAGTGAGATTCCCAACTGTGATCTAGGGTTCTCAAGCCTAAAAACATAACAAAAACTCAGTTTTTAATTAGATAATAAATTAGACTGCCTTGATACACAGAAAAATGAATGTGTTAATATAAAGTTAATCTACATATAATCTACAATATCAGAATTCATTAGTTTTTAATAAAATTACAGCTATTCAGGAATATCAGCAATCATAAGCATGTTAATGAGTACTGTTAAATGCAAGTGTTTATTGAAGAACAATTATACTCTTCAGATAAAAAGAAAAATCCAAACATAAAAAGCCACATTGGTTTTAAAAAGGCAGTTTATGCAACCTCTTATTTTACCCAGGCCTACCAACCAGTTCACTCTGGTTTGTTGCACAGCAATGTTTCAGTAGCTTTGGGGGTGAAAAAGTGCAATTGGAAAAAACACCTGCTATGTTTACCTGCTGCTTCAGCCCTCTTTTTGTTTTGGACCACTGGTCTGTAAGGAGACAGGATGAGAAGAAGATGCATGGGGATGTATTTTGGAGGTTTGGGAAAGGGTGACCCCTTGAGAAAGGAGCCAAAGCTGCTCTCACCGGGTGGCCCAATTGTCCCCTGACAGATGGGGCTGTTTTGCAGTGATGTGCTTTTCCATGGGCGGCTGTGCTAGTGGAGGAGGTTACCTTGTTCTTTCTGCTGCCTGTGAAAAGAGGTGATTTGTGAACTTGTACTGGTGAATTATTTTCCAGTTTGACAGCAGAAGGTGGTCATCTGACCAACTTCATAAAGTGCTGGTGATGAATTGCAGCGACACACTGGAATTACTGGACGACTCCGTCCAGCATCCCTGTCCTCCAAGTTTCCTTCAGCCTCTACTCTGGCATATTATCCATAGGCTGCTAAAATGCCTGGCTGTTCCTAAAAGTCATTTATGCAGCAATATTTGTTTTGACCATCGTAAATGACAAATTATTCCACATGGCTACATGAATTGAATGATTCCGCCTGAATTCACTCTTTGCTCATAGTTTTTCAATTAAATTCTTTCAAGTCTCATTACATTGCTCACTTTTCAAATTACACCTGCTGCTGTTGCCAGATTTTGTTTGTGGGTTTGGGACCCCTTTGTTAGCACAAGCAGTTGATGGCAATTTGCTATTTTTAAACCAAAGGGGTGAATTGGATTTAGAAAGGCAAATAATTAGTTTTACTTTCCAGGAGCTCTAGGGATGTATGGTGAGAAGCTGACACAAAATAAGTGAGGATATGAACTAAAAGTATGTCTACTGTTCGGTGGTAGTTTCTTTTCTGCACATTTTTAATGCTCTGTAAACTGGGTATGCTGTTTTACATTATTGGAAATCTGGTGACACCTTGGCAGCAATCACTGGGTGCTGATCAGTACAAATTTACACCTGCAATAATCTGTGAGTGCACTCTAAGCTTTATCAGTTTACAGTAGATAAAGTATTGCCATCACAATCATACAAATGACATGTTGACTGACAACATTTTTGGCTGTTGACAGTTTCCAGAACAACCAAAGCAAGAAGTGTTAAGATAAAGTAAAAGCTTATTTAAACTCAGCTGTAATATGTCCTTTGGAATTCAGACTATTATAAGGGATTTACTTTCATATTGTAAAATATAAGAATTGGTATTTGCTTAAAAATCTGAAAACATGTAATTGTGATTCTCTCCCAATGGCATTGAGTTCTGGCATGAACAGTTTACTCATCTGCAATGAATTTATGAAATGGTTCAGTGTTGCTTAAGTAGTTACTTATCCAGGGAAACAGTTTAGCTCTGAAAGGTCACTGAGCTCTGAATATTGTTGTGTATATGTACACAAAAGCAGGGCCAGCATAAGACACAGGTTAAAAAACAGGTGGCTGAGAAGTAGAAGCAGATGAACTGAACCTGTTTAGCAGTTTTCTGCAGTGACAGGTACTGTGTTAAGGACATGCCTGTCGCACAGAGCTCTGGTCTGTGGAGATTCCTGAGTTAGCTCTGAAGGAGCTTTTCCAGCAGAGCTCCTTAACATGTTTGCATGGCTTTTGGTACCCAAATTAACTCTGACATCTCTGCCTGGTGTTGCACTCTGCAGAGAGGGCAGAGCCTCTGGGTCCTGGTGGAGGCTGGACATGTTCTCACTCTTCAATTGTTGCTTCATATATTCTAAACTCCGTTTCTTTGGAGATGGGATGAAATAGATGTTGTTACCACTGTTTTATCATCAAATAAGGCAGTAACCTGTCAATTAGACCACTGTGTGAAAATCACATTCATTTAAATTTATGTAATTTTAACATCAAAGATCATATTGAAACATTTTGCATTTCTTGTTTTGTTGTGTTAAATTGCTTCTTTGTTGTGAGCTATTTTAATTTGATTTGTGGCTGTACAATTTGTAGCAACACATATAGCTACTAATGTATATTACTGGAAATTTTCAGCATTCCTGAAATGTTTTGATAGTTCCTACTAAATTTTTTTAATTGATATTTCACAGGGAATTTCTTATGAAATGCCAAAATTTTCACCAAATGTAGGCTCTTTCCTGGCAGCACTCAATACCTTGCCTAATCCCTGGAATCTGAGAGTTTCTTGGAGTGCAGGGGTGTTCTGTTGCTGCTTTTGGCCAGCAGCTCTGGTGAGAGCTGTTAGCTCCCCACTCTCTTATTTATTTCTATTTTCAAGCATGGGTCAGAGAGCCTGTTGTCTCAAATAAAGCAGAAAACATTTCAAGGAAAGCCTAAAGCAGCCTGTGAATTTTCCTGATGAAACAGCCTGAAAAGCACTCCGAGGTAAAACATGGTGACGTGCGTATGGTGGGAGCTGGTCTGGCCTTCAGGGCTTGCTCCTCCTCACACACTTGCATGGCCAGTGCTGATGGGCATGGGAAGTGTTTGCTGTATTTGGAGCTGTCTCCTTTTTCCTGGAAACAGCTGTTCCTTCTAGAGAGCAATTTTTTTTCAGCTCCACATCTCCAAACAAAAAAATTTCCTTATTTAGGGTTCACCAGAATTCTAAAATGGCATTGAAGCTGTCAGCAGCTGTTGGACACAGGAATATGCTTTTCCTTCTTTTCCTCTACTCCTGGCTTGGCAGCTTTAGCCTTTCTTTCCCTGCTCAGAACGATGTTCTGCTCACTCACAGTGCTTGGCAATCCCCTCCACTTCTGACATATGGCCTAGGGTGCCTGCCCCTCCTTGTATCCCGTGCAAGTGTTACAGCTGGAGCTTCCTCTTGGCAGGAAATGTGCTGTTTCCAGCTGAAGGCCCAACTTCTGCTCCCTGTGACTTCATGGGGAATTGCATTTACATTCCAGAGAACACTGGAATATTGGCACTTTCTGCTTTAGAACTCAATTTTGTACTTAACAAGCCAGTTTATCTATAATTTGTAACTGTCCCATGAGGAGAAGGGGGGGTCACACTGTGTCTTCCCTGATGCCCCTCTGTGCCGTAGTGGGCTGTAGGTATCATTCTCTAATAGCATCATAAAAGTAGGATTTAATGATTAACCAGACAGAGCTGCTGAGCTCAAAATGAAGTATGTATTTTCAGGTTTTCATCAAATATAGCAGAAGCAGTGGAGAAGGGTGGTAGGGGGGTAGGGAGGTGGGGAGGGGGGCAGCAAACTGGTAAGATCTTTGTAGGGGCTTGTTTTTCCTTTTTAATTCATGCTGTTGACTAATGGACTGCATTTATAGTGGTAGAGGCAGCAAAGCTTCTCTCCTTCTGGAAAACACCTTTTAGCATTGTTTTGTAATAGAACATTTACCAATATTTAAGTCTGAAAGAGAATAAATGAAAAAAATCAAGATAAACAGTTGTTTGGAGGAAAATATTTACGAAACAAAAGGCAAAGAGAAAAGCAACTTGCTTATGACTAGAGTTCTAATAACTGTGAAAATGAGATACTTTTTAATTTAGAAGAGAAATCTTAAAGGTGAACAAGTTAAATCTGCAAAAATTCTGTACTTCTGGGAGGGATACTACAGATTGTTTGGGAACAGACAATCCTTCCTATTCCTTCTAATACTGACATATTAAAATATGTAACATTTGCATCATATCTGAAGTGACATTTTCTTGCTCATATAACTTATACATTTCCATAGCAAGATTTCATCTCTTCTCCTCTTTTGCAATATCTTGACACAGTTAAGGAATCACTTTTTCATTAAATGCAAAGGACAGCAAAAAGCCTGCTCAAATTAAGTTTTTACTTCGAGTCCCAAACTTTAAAAGATCTGTGGTAGGAGATACGGTTCTTAGCATTTCCTCTGCTGCTCTTTCTTATAAATAATGCATTGGATTTTCTAGTATTTTTATTTTCTAAAGGAAACCTTGCTTTTGTGACAAAAAGCAAGCCAGAAATGGGTTAAGTGCTGACAAATACAGTACTAAAAGACCAGGAAATGAATTTCACAGCTGGGTTCTCAAACCATTGCCAAAATAACTATCTATTTAAAGAGACATATAGGAAGTGCCAAAAATTAGAGTTTTCTCTTGATATATTTTGTGTGATTTGTATTAATTTTTATCAAGGTCTTTGTTTTGTAAATATTAGCTTTCTGTTTCTTATAGTAAAGTATTTATCTTAAACCTTTAATTTCAATTCTGATTTGTTCCATATCTGGCCAGCACCATCCCATTAACTGCAGCTAAGCATGTTTCTGTGGTCAAAGCACACTTAATAGCCACTAATTTCTGTAGTGACTTTAATTTTTTTAGCTATCTCAGGCAAGGCCAGTGTGATCCAGCAAGAGAAATGTGCCCATTTGCTTTTGACCCCATTTGGAAAATGGAGTGATTTCTCTGCCTTTTTCAGAGTATTCCTTGTTCAACCATGCAAAAACCCCATCATAAATCTGCAGCAACTTCTGTGCCTGCAAAGAGTCAACAGGAAAATTCAATCCAGAGCATGGTATCAGTACAATGTAGGTGCCCATTCACCTGGAAGAAGTGACACAGCTGGTCATGTTCTGTCTTTTAACATCTCCTTTTCACCTGATACCCAGCAAGGTCCTCATGAATTGGCCCAGCTGTGGCTGGTTTCAGCACCTCCTCAGAGTTTATAAGCTGAGGATCTGGACAATGTCTGAGAGATGCACGTGCTTGTTCATGGTTGCTGTTGTGAACTGTGTCTCTGTTGAGGTGACAACACAGCATATCCACAAGGATAAAAACTCTTTGGTTTTCAGTCCCTCAAATGATCCAGATTGATGACTTTTCCGTTCACTAGAGTCACCTGTTAATTTCAGGCTCATGAGAAATGAGTTTGGAAGATAAACATTAAGTATTACCTCCATATTTCCTGAATAAAGTGCAAGTTCTAAGGGCAATGAGAAATGTAGCAATGTGCTGCAGTCTATGAATTATATATAGTGTCAGTACTCTTGGCGCTTTACTTACAGCTTCACAGACTGCCTTCCTGGCTCATGAACATGCAAAGTAATTAGAATGGCAAATAGCATTAGTTTTTATTGACCTATGTTGCCCCCTAGTTCTCTGTCATGTTCTTGAACATCATGGCTTTTTCCCTTCCACCTTAAATCAGCAGTTTGCAGTTTGTAGCATTGATTATTTGGTATTGTCTAATTTATTGATGTGGACAGCCAAGGCTTCCACACTTGTTATCGGTTGCTCATTTATCCCATGATCTGTCATTGTGCACAGCAACTGTAGCTCGCTGAATCACTTACTCTATACTGTAAATGTCAGATATGAGCTCCCACTTTAAAAACTGCCTTTTATTCTGGGAGCTGCTGAGCCACATTCTCTAAGTGTATTGTGCTTTCATATAGTGGAGGTGACTTAGTATAAATGATGGGATTGTGGGGGTTTTGCCCACAACAGTGAGGTAAAGCACAGCCACTGAAATAAACTGGTACATTTTCATTTCCTATATAAAAGAGGTTTCCTTCATCATGAAAATGTAGGCTGGATGCTCATTCTTCTTTATTAATAATAGATAGGCAGATAGATGCACAGACATGAAATAACGCTGCCTCTGAAACCATTTTGCTAATGGTAAAATAGATACACATGAGTGAGCAGATTGCTTTTCCCACTGAAAATGCAGCTTTTCCACCCAGAGAAACTGCAAATCTTGCTTGATGTTTTGTCTCATAAGAAGAGCCTGAGAATAGGAAGCAATGGCTGTCTACTTCCTTTGAAATGACTGGAGAAATTTTAATAGGTGAACTGCAGTACTTTTAGTTGGGGATCAGGGTTATGTTTTTGCAGCACAATGTTGACGCCTTTCAGAGCTGGTTTGTGCTACCTGGCACTTGTGGCTGTGTGTCTGAGATGAAAAGTTCTGCTGTGGAAGGAATAGTGCTCACTACTGAATTGTCAGCATTATTTCCTCCTGCAGTGATGTGATCCTCAAAGGTGCCTTATTCAAGTGCCTGTTTGGCCTGACCCTGTTTAGCTTATGAGATCTGACAGTAGTAGTATTGCTTCAGGCTCTGATGTTGCTCTTATGAAGTTCAACAGAAGACTGGAGCTAATAACTTAGTGATGTTTGTTCAGTGCCTTGCAATTTTTAAGATGAAAGAATATACGAAAATATGCTGGGTGTGTTAAGTAGCTTGTATGTCTTTGGTCTCATGGAGCAGCATGGCAGATATGTTGTTAATTTTTATCAGGACCAAGCAAGCTATTTTTTGTCTTTGGTAGTATTGATTGACCTCTTGTAAACCGGAGAAAAATAAGCATTCAACTATATTTGTATTTAGGTGTTTATGACTCCAGTCTATTTCGAAGAGATAGGTAGCTACTCAGTTACATTAGACTTTCATGTGCTGACTTATTTACTGTGTGTGTTGAGTGGTTTTTGCAATGCAAGCATGTTTCAGTAAATAAAATCAATTTGTAGCCAATGGGAAGGGAGCAGTAAGTGATTTAACTTTTCATCTTTTCCTTTGGCTTAAAATGAAAAGCTCTCCAAGGTATTTTTTATGACAAGCCCTGTGGGCTGAAGTACTCTGAGAAAGTGCAGGAAATATAAAGTGCAGAATTACAAACCAAAATGATTTAACAGTAAAATTAATAAATAATATAGTTATAAATTTCTAAGGCAGCTTTGGGTTCTTATCGTCTCTTTTTTTTTCTGCTACAGGGCAGCAATGTACCTAAAGGACTGTTTTTACTAGTGAAGGGCAATGTGGTCTGTGTGGTCTCTGATTTTATTTTATTCTGGCTGATGCTGCTTCTCTTGTGTGGGTACCTGTCTGCCAGGAATTGGTCTGAGATAATTTCATAATGGATTGAGCTGATAAAAGAGCTTTGGTTATATTGAAGGAGACTGGATCCAAACACCAGATGGCTTTTCATCTTTACACAGTGCATATCACATTAGCAATCCAGTTGTGGGTAGTTGAGTTGGCATTCTGGCCCAGGAGTGGTTATGATTTCTGGCAGGAAAGGAATCAATTTGCCATAAGCCATATATGCCCTTACAACTTCTCTGGAATACACTAACATGCTGCTTTTACTTCCTGTGTGGGAGAAGAGGTGCATTTGGAACAAGGGAGGTGTGACCCTGCCAGGGCTGACAGGTTGTAACTTCTAAGTGGCCATAGCAGCTGTATTTAGGCAGATGTTTTTAAGGAGGATATTGTTACCCAAATATAGGAATGTACACGTGAACGTGCAGTAAAGTGGTCTGATTTAGAGATGTCATTTCAGTTGTGCTTCTCTTGGGATATGCACATGTTGCACTTAATTTGTAAATAAAATAGAAGTGAGGAGCGCTCAGTGAGTTTATCAGCATGGTGTTGGATACCAGTAGGAGAGGAACAGAAATACTGTGGGAAGGATTAGATGGGCAAAGAGAAAGACCTTTAGTACTTGGCTGAGTTTTCTGATATAAAAGTCTGTTTGAAGCTGGTGAAAAACCTAACCAAAGCATCCGGTTGATGAAGAATTGAGAATTTTGGGGAAAAAACAAACGAGTTTTTTTCAGAGAGGAATGTTAGCATTTGCCCCAATATGAAATACATTTTTCCTTTCATAGTAAGAATTCCATTCTGGGATAAACTGCAGCTTTTCTGTGGTGTTCTCCAGAGAGAGAGAATTCACTGTTTTTCTAGCTGAAAGACTTTTTCAATCACTTGAAAAAGAGGCTGCCCTAAAGCTTTGGGCAATGCTGTGCTCAGAGGAAATACTGTGATCACAGACTGCGGGTGGGAAAAGAAGATGGTGGAGAGGTCAGTCTGGAAAAAGGGAGGTGCTCAGGGGTTAGAATTGTGGTGCCTACACCTCCAGCAGTGACAAAGCTTTTGTTCTTCCTTCTAAGAAATTTCATACAGCTCACACAAAGAAATGTTTTATAATCTGCTCATATACTGAAATTAATTCCCTTGGGACTGTTTGTTTTAAACACTTGCCAAAGAGAAATTCCTCTGCCATGTTAGTGACTTGCCATACAGGACTATTCAAGTTCTTGTAGATCATGCCCACATGATTGAAGCAGTACAGTAAAGCATGGAAGTATTTCCAACCATTCCCTCAAGGAGACTTGTCAGTGCCTTCATTCCAGAAAAGCAGTCACAGAAGCTGAGTACACGTATGATGTACATGTTGAATCATTCTACCTGTAGGGGAAAATGCCCATTTTGGGGGGGTTTATTTTTGATGTCTACTTTTTCTCTATCTTCCAAACACAAACAATTCTGTTCCCCACTATCCACTGTTCTGGCATTGCAATGGGAATTGTGCATTTCATAAACACGTACTGAGGTTTCAGCTGGAGCTCATGACGTAGGGGAGAGGTTAATGGGACACATCATACTCTGAAGATACGGAGTGGGAATTATATATATTAGTTTAATGTGGAGGATATGGACTGGAAAGAAAGTTGGTTCCTTTCCATTAAGTTGTGGGAGGGTCAGAGCAATGTCTTTGAGCACCACCAAAATCTCTTGTCTATCTGCTAACATATCTATATTCCACATCAGCCCAGACCTCATTTTAATATTTAAAATGGTACTTGCTTTCTTTTTCTAGCCCTCGAAAGGGCTTTAATTCTTTCCCTTGTTCTGCCAGTGCTCTAGCTGCTACAGCTGTTGCTGTCACATTTAATAAGGGCTTTGTAGAGTTTAAATATTGCATTGCTGCACCAGCATTTCTTTGGCATAGGAGAAGAGCTTTGTTGTTTAGATGAGGTGCTTCTCACCAACACAGCTGCTGACACGTGGGTTTCAGCTGAAGGTGACAGAAACTTGTCACTTGCCTTGGTGCTCAGGTGAACTCCCTGCAGTGCAAGTGCTGCCTCCGGAATGCCATCGATGGAGCTGGGAGCCTGTGTGCTCCAGGTCAGACCCCATCCAGCACAGAGCCCTCACTCATTTGTCCCAGGACTGTGGTATTCAAAAATGTACATCTTTCAAATCAGAATATAAAATTGACCACTTCATAGTTCCTGGCCTACAGTTGCGCTGTTATGCCAACTTTGTGGTCGTATATTTCTCATTTTAAAATCACCAGTGATACTTGGTTCTTTTTTATGTGATAAACAGGTAACTTGCCCTTGCTCACTTGTAGATGAGGTAAGAAACAAGGCAGCAATGTGGACAGTAGCTTGACATTTTTAAATGTCAGAAGGAGGAGGAAGTGAGACTAAAACTTGATGTCCTCATGCCTACAGTAACTTAACTGCTTATTGAAATGTTCTCTCCAGCATTGAGCTCTATATGTGTCAATCCAGCTGAATATAATTGGGGCTGTTTACTTTGACAGACAGTCAAAATTCAAGAAAAAGTGGAAAAAACCATTCAGTTTGCAGTGTATTGCTATATATCCTCATGTGTACATTGTATCTCTTTCCATTCTCCTTCCACCCTAACTCTTCTATCTCTCTGCACAACCAGGCCAGATATTTGCATTCATTCTCAATGTTAAACTGCATTAGAAAAGCCCATTTCCTTCCTGAAGCTATTCATCATCTCTCTGGACCTTTGATGGCATCCTGTTCCTTTGATTCTGAATCATTCTTATGTTTTCAGTATGATAGAGGGTGATTTTGGTTTTTTTCCCCTAACATTACAAAAGGACCAACCTCTCTTGTTAGGATTTCTTTTTAAGTGTCCAGGGTGAAAAGAGCTGAGCTGTGGGATAGGAAAGTATTGCTAGAGCATGACATTTCAAAAAAATTGATAATAAAGTCTAGGTGAAAAAAAAGTTACTGTGCAATGCATATATTTTCATCTAAACATTACAGGCTGTTCTTTTGTTTGAATCTTCTGGGTGATGAAGGAAAACAGATAAGAGCTCATTTTGGTAAAAAAGCTACTTTTAGGAGTATTATCAATTATATTTGGATACCTCATGGCATGTTTCTATCCTTTAAAAAGGATTGGGTTTGGCTTAGTGTGCTTGTACTGATCTGATTCTGCCTTAATTTTCAGACATTTGCAATTCTCTGCTTTCTGTGTTGGTGACATGCTTGGTGAGTAACAGCTTGCTGGGTTTACATTATGAAAATAAGAAAAGGAAATCAAACTGCAGATCCTTATCTTCAAGAAAGATGCCTAAATTAGAGAAAATATTTTTGTTGTTCTTGTGTTTGCTAAATATAAGACGTAGTCAAATCACAGAAGCTGACACAAGAAACATCTGCAGTTTGGAAAGTGGCAGTTGGAGTTCTCAAATCCACAATGTAGCCATGCCCATTAAACCCAAGCCAAATGAAAGTTGAACCCAAACAGAGATTGTTTCCATCTTTGCGTTAGAGGTTCTCTATCATTCTCATGCTTGCTTGCAGGTCTGCCTGAGAACTTACAACCAGGCTGGGCTAAATTATCATGGAGAGGGAAGGAGGGAGTCTCCAAAGGGCAGGTGCAGTAACTGTGACCCAGCATCAGTAGTCCAAATAAGTCCAAAAACCTGGTGGAGTCAGTGAAGGAGATGGCTAAAAGAGATGCCTACAAGCAGTCCAGAGTCTCAACTGGCCCAAATCAGCAGTAGAGATCAAGAAGACAGTGCTGCTTTGTACTGTCCAAGAGTTTTTATATTTAATTCTCAGTTGGTTATTATGGAATTGCTTTAAAACGTTCCTCCTGTTGATTTAGATTCAGCTTGTCGCTTGCTGTATATGTCAAGGACCTTGCCACTGGAGAGGGCATTGCAAGATAACACAGGTAACAGCAAGAGCAATTGTTCTCCTCTCATCTGAAGCCCTAGTGCACCAATTACTATTTAAAATTATTACTTAAAGTGTTTGTCATAAACCCTTTCCTAGCAGGAGCACTTGAAATATTAAATGCTATTTTCCTTTTAGCCAGAGCAAGGATGGGGGAGAGATGGAGTTATTTGAAAGCATGTGGCTGCAATTTCTTGTATGAAGCTCATTTGTCAGCATAACAGACGTGGTGCTGTAGTGCTGAGATTGTTGTCATGTGTGCTGTGTATCACTCCAGGGGTTGTCCTGGAGGTGAGATGCACGTGCAATATAAAGCAGTGGAGGAATGTAGCTCTGTTCCATCTCTGTCAGGGGGCGTGATGACTGTCCCGGGAGACAGGGCAGATGCCACCATACTGACATGGTGCTGTGTCCTTGTGGCACTCTCTGCACTGTCTGGTGGGCTGGCTGGCACAGCTCCCCTGCCCCTGCTGCCTCAGTGCCCCTGCATGACTGACACAGGCACTGCTTGCCGAAGGCTCTCTGTGCTGCCCTCCATCACGTCATGTAGACACATATACAGTGTGCTCAGTCTGAGCAGCTGCTAAAATCAAACAAGTAAGTGCAAGATGTTTTTTTATAACCTTGTTTTGATTTTCTCAAGGCAGTCATTTGTATTAGAGCTGGGAGGCTGAGAGCTGATCTGCGAGGGGGATGGCTACAGCATCCTTTATAGTGACTTGTGTGAAGAAGAAATGTAATGAAATTGGTAGTTGCATTGGTGTAAATTTTATGGGAAACTTGTGCAAGGCTTTCAGTATTTTCAAAATATTTTTTCTGAATTGGACCTTGCTTTTGAATTTCTGACCTTCAAAGGAGAAAAAGACCACCTGAACAGATATTTTTTCTAGAAACAAAAATGGCAGCAGCAAAATCAACTCTGGCCTCTATTCAGAGCCTGAGAAATTTCAGCCTGAAAGGGGAAGATTTCCAAGTCACTGACTTCACAAGAAAGGGCGACCTTGTAGCGTATGTGTATGTATAGCTGTAACTGTTGTAACGAGGGCTAATGTGCTCCTATCAAAGAAAACTCAAAATGGCAAAACATAATGTGAGAAGTGGAGGTGACAGAAAAGTAACCAAGTGAGTTAATAGTACAAGGCTTGCAAGAAATCCATTGCAGCATGAAACTTCAATTAGGGTACTTGCTGCCTTCCTGAGATGAAGGTGATTGTGCTCTAAACAGTCAATATCAGGAGCAAAAATGAAGGATGCAAAAGCAAATTTGTACTAAACTGATTTTACTGGGGTAGTCTCTTGGATCTAATAGCATGGCACTCCTGGGCTCACTCTCTGTGTCACTGGAGGGGCAAACCATCTGAAATGAACACTCTGGCTTCTGTTAATGTTAGTCAGAGTATGTTGTGTTGCCATCAGTGGTTTTCACCAGAGGACAGCTGAGTGTTTGGCCTGTGGCAGATGTATGTGCCAATCAATGCTGGAGAAGAGCTGCTCAGATGCATAGGCTGAGTTAGAGAAGTAAGAGTTGAGGGGAGCTGGCAAAAAAAAGTATCCATTTCCATGGAAGAGAGTGAATCTTTGGTGAGTGTTAAGCTTCCTTTGCATAGAGAGCAAGGTTTTCAAGCCGTGCTTTGTTCCCAACTGAAGAGAAACATATGCAGTTCCAGCTGTGGAAATTACCATGCAGTAAACGAGTCTCAAATGACTTTGCTGCTTCATTTTATAGTTATAATTTTGGAAGCATATCACAGCAAAGGCCTTTATCCAGGACTAAGTTCAAATCAAGTTTTGACTTTTGAAATTGAAGTCTTTTGTGAAATCCCCAAGCCTTTAAAAGTAAATGCCCTTGGAGAATTTAACAGATGAAAAATGTATTTTATGTTAAAGAATTCTTTCAAAAGATAACAAAGAGGAGGGAAGAGGAGGGAAGAAACTGTTGCAAAATAATCTGTTCACTTAATTTCTGGTTTATCTTCTCACTTCTACAGAAAGACGTGATGACATTAAAAAAAAGTAGGGGTAGGAATGCATTTATACCAGGAGCAGGCATGCATATACATCTTGAAGTGTATTGTTGAAATGATGCTGCATACATGAGTTTACTCAGAGGCCCTCATTCTCTGCCTCCCCATCTTTCTGACAGTTTAGCTGCTTGTGTAAAAAACCACTTTGGAGCTGCTTGAGCTTTCTGGTCTCAATTCTGACTCTAAAGTCCCTTACTCAGAAATGTCAGGAGGGTACTGGTTGACCTTAATTGATTTCTGTGGGATGAAGGTTAAGCATGAAGCCATTACCCATCCCTTGACCAATTGCCTGTTGCTGTTCAGCAAAACATAAACAAGTGTTTCATTCTGCTTGAAGTTGAGGAGGTTTGAGCACAAGGCCTAAGGGCAGTCACACAGCACAAGACTTTGGCAGAAGAGGAATGGAGTTTCAGAGAAGCAGTGCATGTGAAAACCTGTGCAGGGTCCTCCTGTCTCCCAAGGCTGCCTGTGGTCACCTCCAGTGGCACATGTCAGAGCGCAGCTTTTCCAGCTGTGACAGCTACAGCTTTTGTTGTAAAACATCCCGTCCCTTCTCTAATGCCCTCTATCCCAAACACTTGAAAGTATATGGGAAACTTATTCTGAATCAATACCTTATGAATAAGGAAGCTTTTCTTACAGAGCTCTTGATATAAATGAGTGTTTGGCTCTTATATTGAACAAAGTGTACTTGTGCAGCAGTTTCATCTCTAAATGGCATTTTTAGCTGCAGCTACTAGAAACATAAATGGCAAAAAAACATGCTCTGTTGTGAAGACCATGCTGAAAATAAAACTTGTCTTGTGCTCTTGTACCAAGTAATAATGATAATAGAAAAGCTGTTCAGAAAGTGCTACTACTTGAATTAGGCCTGTCTTCATCTCGTTAAAATAAATGTATTTATTAAGTATGCATATCTCTATCTCTTATGTAACGAGAAGAACAGAGCCATATCACAGATCTCCAATGTCTTTTGTGCTCTACAAATTCGAAGCGACAGTCTCCAGACAAAAAGTGATTTATACTGTGTCTTGTAATGGGTGGAATAATTAGCAGTGGTGGCATCCATCACTTCTACGACATGCTTATCTCAGAACTTTTCCATTGATTCAAGAGAAAAGCAGGAACAAACCTCAGGAACAGAACAATAAAAGTCAGTTGCATACTTGGTCCTTTGACTTGATGTGCCTGATTTGGACACCTGATTAATAGGTCTCTACAGCTTGAACAAAGTGTCGCTTAGTAATGTGGACACAGTTGGTTTACTTTGTCAAAATTAATGCTGCAAGGCTAAGAAGAGGAAAATAACCACCACAATTTCCTATGGAATGTGAAGGCTGTCAAAGGAGTTTCAGTTCTGTTTTCTCTCCAGACACTTTATTCACTGGGAGCATGGTATGCTAAAGATTTTGGAAAACTTTCCTGTCATTGTACAGCATGTGGTCTTGGATTCAAAGGAGAATATGATATCTTAACAAAATACTGCACATGAGTAAATTGTTGCTCAGCTCTGGTGTAACTTCCCTCTGATTTCCAGCACTTTTCACTTCTTAAAACTTCTAAAAGTTTTTAAAAGTGAGACCTATCAGGAATCTGACTCTGATTCCATGCCCCTCTCATTCTTCTAGCACAAGTAGGCAGTTGAGATGACTGTATTTCTCACTTTAGTTTTGTTTTGTTTTGGTTTGGGTTGGGTTTGGGTTTGGTTTGGTTTTAAACAACTGTTGCAAAGCTGCTTGCCAAGTTGCAGGTCTGTCAAACTGGATATAAGTGGCAATCCAGTACATTAGTACCCTTTGACAATTTGGGAGCAAAAGAAATGTTGCTTGTGGTACAGGGCGGGTCCTGGTGTAACCTGTGCTCCTGTGCATCTTCCTGCAGTTGTTTGCTTGTTCTCTGCCATTTATAGCCTTCTGATAAAAAGGAAAGTTTATTTGCTACCTATGCTGAAAAACAGGGGAGCAATAATTCTGTGCAAGACATGGAAATAATGGCTCTCATAAGGCAGCTGTAGAAAGTTTAAAATCAGTGTGATTTATTTTTTTTTCTATATTGAAAGTAAAACACAACAACTCATTACAGCTCTGGGAAGTATTAGGTACAGGACTTATGAGTAGCTTAAGTGCAGTATGAAATTGGCTAGCTAAAGATAATTCCAAGGTTAAAGGAGGAGGAGATAATTTCTGACTATAAATAATTTTTGTAATTATACAAGCTTAAGTTTTAAAGGACATTTGGATCTTGGGTTTTATCACCTGAGACAGTTCCCTTAACACTGACGATAAGTTATTTGGTGTGAGGTGGAGGGAAGAAGAGCTGGTTAGCAGAGCACCTAAAAAGAAATTGTATGTACAGATTTTGAATGTTTTACACAAGTAGATCTCAGATTAAGGATGGGGCAGTTCCACGCCCCCTCTCTAGGAAAGTAAGAGTGAGAAGCTTGTTCATTTACAGGTGTACCTGTGAGAACTCAGAGGAGGAGGTGTGGTTATCTCTAAAGCCCACCACCAGTTCTGTGCAAAGAATGCATTCAGAAGAGGAGGAGACAATAATACAGGTCACTGTAGAAACCATTACACAGTGATATGAACCAGTACTGGAGGATTTAGTCTGGAAAATCACAGAATCTGTTTGCAAAGGAAGGAACCCAGGGAAAATGTGTTCACTCTTATTAAAATTGTACATTCATTTGTACAATTTGGGGTTTATTTCCATTATGATCTGAGCAGAACAAAAACTTCTTTCAAACAAGAATCTTTCTGGCTGCTGTAACTCAGCTCACATTCAGATGGAAAAGGAAGAAAATTTTTAGCTCTGTTGCCCTTGAAAAACAATGGCCTTTAATTAAAGTGGGATATTTTTTGTGAAATACAGAATAGTTTAAAAGAATATAAAACTTTTCTAGTGGTCATTGAAATTCAGAGCACTCAGATCTGGCATTAGTGCGGAAAGAAATGTAATATAAATATATACATACTGTCAGTCACTGCTCCCATTGCCTGTTGGTTGTATTCTTGGGGCACGTGTCACTTTCTGTGAATCTGCTGACTGCTAAATAATCGTGTCATTTGCTGAGTTCCTGTAACAGCAGACACATCATCATCTGTTCAAAATAATTATGTAAGATTTTAGTTGATCTGAAGAGAGTCATGTATCTTTTTAGCCTATAATTAAAAGAGATATTTTCCTGTTTTGCTTTTTCACATAGAAATAGTTGTGTATTTTATGACATTTTTCTTTGCTGGAAGTCTACATTCCAAACTCTACAGAAAGCTGTGAAGGTTTTACACACATGACACTATAAAACAGAGCTTGAAAAAAAAAGATGTTTTCTGTGCAAGGACCCCAATTCAAAAACAGAGCTTCACTGCACTTATCTAGATATTCCTTAAATGATTTTTAAAAAAAGATTTTTTTAAAAAATAGAAGAATATGAACAATCTGCTAGGGTGCAAGTGTCTGGTTTTAGTGCACATAACTCTTTATCTGTTATTGAGGTGCTTGCGATCAGTGGGTTAGAACAGATGGAATTTCCATTGGCAGAGAATGAGTCGTTGTCCCCCAGTAGTGGCTGACCCAGGACGATAAAAATACATCACTGCTGGGTGCAAGTAGCAGTACTCCCTTTACCATGGCTGCTGAGTGGTATCCTTGGAGATCTGAAGCTGCCAAAACTTAAACCTTCAGGGTTTCAGCTGTGCTGCTCACCTTAGTCATCTCATGACTTTGAACAAGTTATTAAATTTGGAGTGTGTCCTTTTCCCCTCCCAGCAAAAGCTTGAGCATACATACTGTATGTGCAGAGTGTAGGATAACCAGTGAATTCGTGCTTCCAGTATTCTGTAGGTAGAAGGATAGAACTAAAAATAGTGATTTTTATCTACTGGGGCTCTAACTCTGAATTCTTCCTGCACTTGGCTTTGGCTAAAAAGTTTTGATGTTTGGATAAGCCATCAAATAATCTCAGAGGGTGTTTTTGCTGAGAATGTGGAGGTGATTGTAAGAAAACCCATGCTCCAGGAAATAACTCTTACATAACTGGTAATATGCCAGCAGGACAGTGTTCACATAGCTTAGATTCATGCCAGTCTGAGGAAATAGAAGCTGGGGAAGAAGAGTGGCCGTGTACTGCTCTGCAGTGGTATAGTATTTGTCCTACATCCAAACACTTTTAGGACAAATCATACAAAATTCAGGTCTCTCCTGAAATCAGAAAAATGGTTATGGACAGAGATGTTAAATCAGTCACCTGAATGTGAGGGGGGTTGGTGCAGACCTTCCGGTTTTGGCCTGTCACTTTGGGTTCAGAGGTGAAGGGTGCCTTGCTGCAAAGCACCTGATCTCAGGTGGTAACAGAGAACCCAGGGCTGTACTCAATGATAAATAACAGCAAGGAGCCTATTCCTCATGGTGTCTGTGACATTAGCATGCTTGTTAAAAAGGCAGCTCTATCCATGTAGTTCCATATTAGCGTTTTTTCATGGGGAATAAAAATATCTGTGTGAGAACCATATGATTGAAGTCTACTCAGAAGTTAGCCCCCACAACAGGAGCAAAAATTTGCTGGTGAGGTCTATTGGTGTTAAATCTCTCTGCAGTCTGGCATCATTTTATTAGCAGACGGGATATGGTGTTCAAAATTATTTCTATTATACCCATCCCAGAGGTGTTCATTCAGAAGAGAGTAATGGAGCTCAGCTAACAAAAGAGATTGGTCCATTTGGATGTGCTGAAGGGCCTTGAGATAAGAAATAATTCTCACATAAGCAGTTTCTGAGTTAAAATATTAATTTATAGGAAATACTTTCAAAATAGGTCTTTTGAGGAGATTGTGAATGGCTCAGGTTTCTCATTTTGAGAAGCTTTAGAGCTTAATTTACCTGGTAAGATTCCAAATGCAATCCCAATGATTTGTGTGTCCACATTCCCACTTTTCAAGGCATAGTAATTTCCTGAGTGAGGAGTATGTTTAGTTCAGGACACAGACATGCTGTGTTTTGGGGGATTAGCTCAGGGAGTTCATTTTTGTGGTAGTTTCAGTGGACAAACCTTTGCCTTGGTGGAATCTCATTTAGCTTCCCTGAATGGTGCTGTGGGGATGGATGAGCATCACTGCAGAACCCTGCCCTCTTTGTTTACTCCCTGAAATTCCTCCCTGATCAACTGGGTTGCAGGCCATTCTCTGACAGACTGACTTGTCATTTTTAAAATTACTTGGAGACATGGGCAGTACAAAACCAGTACAGCAACAACTCTACTTTTCTCTGTGGAGGAGCCCTGCTCCCCTGGTGCTGTACACTCCACTCTACGCATCATCTCTCTGAGGGCTGTGCTTCACTCTGACAGAGTTTTTGACTCTCCTTTCACATCCATCTTAGCAGCCACATTTCAGCTTTCATGCCAGGGTGCATTTCTTGGGCTGTTTCTATAAATTTTTGTGATTAATTTATAACAGCAGTATCAGGTACTTTGCGAACTTCTGAGGTTCTGATCTGTGTTGTTACCTGGCTTTATTGTTCCAATTCTGCCAAAGAGCAATCAGTTTGTCTGGGGTGGTAAACTGTGTACTGTGCTGCCTGTTGCTTGTGTGGCCATTACCCAGTAAAGAGTGGTACTTTGAAGGGTGGAGGAGGAGCTGTCACGGTTATTTGGCTCTAGTATTTTGCTAAACACAGTGAAGAACTATGAAGGCTGCCATGCTTCTGTTGAGCTCATTCTTTAGTTGATGTAGAGCTTTCCATTCCTCTAAATGAGTCAGAGATTACATAAACTCCAGCTACTAAAACCCCCTGGTCAGCAGTGAACAGGAAAAGGAGTGTATTGGTTTGCCTTTTGTCTGTTTTTGGGATTATTTCTTATTAACTTCAAGAAGCCTGGTTTAAATTAATAGAAAAGATATCAGGAATGTAGCTGCTAGGAAAAATCACCCCTTTTCAAGAATTGCTTTTATATTATAGACCTTTAGACATTTGGAGTCTTTTCCATGGAAGAGACAGTGTCAAAGCCCTGTTTGTGCCTGCTTTCTTCAGATGGCAGATTAGGAGCTCTGTTAAGACTGTGTTGGAAAATGCCATTTATAAGAAAATGCAAGGAAATTGGACTGTGTAAAATAAAATGGACCTAACCCAGTTGTCAGGAATGAGCTGTAGAGAGCTTGGGGGCATGCATTGTAGCTGGCATCTTTCCTTATTTTGGTTTTGGAAACATCTGACGTTAATCTTGATTGCACAAAATGAAAGAGAATAATCCCAAATTTCTGCAGAGTCGCTGCTCCTAGGGGTTACTATTGTAACAATTTCATTTTTAGGAATTCAAAATAGTTTCTTGGACGTGATCCCTGAAATTAAAGGTTTTCCTTTTAAATTAAAGGGACTCAAAGCCCTCAGTGAACTCCAGGTATTTCTCTGCTCCTGATGAAAGTGCTGCTGCATTTGGTGAGACATTTCCAAGTAATATCTACTGTTTACTCACTGTTATTTGCTGTCAGCCAGGCAGAGTGTGCTTACCTCTCAAACCTGCAAGAAGTATGAAATTCGCCTCTGGCTCTTTAGATTTTATATTAAGCTATTTTTCAGCCTTTAGTCAAGAAAATTCTTTTTACTGCTGTTCTCTCCTCAGTGCTGGAAGTGGCAGCAGTCTGGTCCTGCTATCTTGCAGCCTCTCTGCCCATCAGCATGTCTCTGATCACTCTGATTTTTTTTCCTTTTTTTTTCTTCACCATGTAGCTCAAGCAGAGACTCCCAGTCAGTCATAATAGTCTGTCCATAACATACAAGAAGTTGTTATTCCATGCAGTGCCACTGCTGTGGTTTGGAGTGAGTCTCTGTGCTGGTTGTGTGCAGAGAGGTAATGTTTTCAGTCTGCTTCAAGGTATGGTACCAAAGGTTCATGCAGGACTAAATCCTAAATGTGATTTTCTTGGGAATAAGACATGGAAGCCTCTTCTTCCTTTGTACATAGACTGGTTTAGTCAAACTGACCAGGATGGCCAGGTGTGGGGATGTGGAGGTTGGTGGCTGGGGCAGCTCAGTAGAGCCACTGCTCATTTATACTGCCAGGAATCTTCTTACCCTCAGATGATCCTGTCTTCTTATGGCACCAGCTTTGTCCACCTGGAGTTGTCATGACACTTTCCTGTGGCTGGGAGGGGGATAAGGAACAGGAGAAATAAGAAATTATGAACCAACAGCAGGTGTTGGCAGTAGCAGGAGAAGGCTGTCTTGCCTGCGAATCCCAGCAAGTGTGCTGCTAGCCCTGAAGTGAAAATGTGTGACAAAACCTCAGTCAGAGAGCCCTTCACACAGCCCGAGACACAGGGAGGCAAGGCAAAGAGGAGGAGGGCATGTCTTCTTCCTTGTCTCTGTGAGCGATCTTGCTCAGTATCAGCCACCTATGTTGATTTTTTTCCAGGCATTTTTCATCATTCTGGATTTTGTTTTGCATTTTTTGTTTCCCTAAATGTTCTCTGCAATCATGTGTGAGCAAGGAGAATAACTGCATAATTTCTTCACATTCCGAGTATTTACTTAGAGGGTGTAGAGACAGACACACAGACATAGGTGTGCAAGGACAGAATGGCTAAATACTCTGGCTCAGAAATGGACATCCACAGAGGAACTGCTTCCACAGATCCATGCTGTCAGCCTCGGCATGTCCTGGCAGCTGCCTGCCTGTACTCAGACAGAATAGTTCATTATTTGCCATGAAGAGTAGAAGCTTTTGAACCCAGGTATAACAATTTCCAAAATGAGCTCTTGCATGCAGTGGCACTCAGGAAAGGTTGCTGTGCTCTCATCCTTGTCTATGGTTGTTGTAGTCTTTGAGTAGCTCTGAGTTCCCGTTTCCCCTATGGTCCCTTCAGGTGCTTTTTATCCTGTGAGTTAATTTTAATTACCTCGCGTTGACCGTTGGCTCTTTGTGTAGTTACAGAACTACTGAAGTGATCTCTCATTATGTAATTTGGTTTAGTCATAATTATGAAATTATAGTGTGTAATTTATTCATTTTGAAACAGACCTGTGATAAAATCCACAGCTGCTTCTTTCTCTAGGAAACCCTGGAGTTTTTTTTAACTTTCCAGGTTGAGTGGGAGGTTCCACAAAGCAGGTGAGGGCAAATGGCAGCAGGGTTGCCTTCCACACTGCCTGTTCTGCCCAGCAAGATCAAGTAGCCAGGGCTGAGGGAATGGCAGCTGTCACTGATCCCTGCAGTTTTCCAACCATCAGTATAGTTTATCTCAGATCTCACATACCTTTCCACACTTGGGCCTTAATGCAGGTTTAGCAAGCAGATTGCTGTAGAGTTCATTACAGAAGCCAGGCTGTCACTGCATTCAGGTTTTGATAGGGGAATGGAAAAGTGAAACATCTTTTCAGTGGAACAAAGAAGGCTGATAAAGTATGTCCTGTGAATTGAATGTTAATGCTGTAAAAGGGCAAATACTTGACAAATTGAGATTTCTGTTGAGAGCAGATCTGATCACAGGCCTTTAAGTGAATGCAGTGCCCTTTGACTCCCATCTTATTTCCATTTAGAAGTAATTAAATTACTTTCAGATTAAAATGTGAATTATTTTGTGTTTATTTTTTCATATAAAGTATGAAAGTATCCCATTTTTTATTTTATCTGCATTGTAACAGAAATTTATAATAAATTGAAATGTTGCTTTTTATAGAAACTCAAGAAATCTGTACAGCTGGAATTGTTTTAGCTTTAGATTTTTTTTTAACTTTAGCAACTATATTTTAACCCAGCCTTATACAATTGCATGATTTAAAGACAGAACTAATTTAAATAAAGTGCATATTTAATTCACAAGATAATCTATCAAAATCTTTGATAAAAATTTTACTTTTTGCTTGGGAAATGCTGTCTCATCAATATGGACCAGCCTGTGGAAACACATGGATATTGCTGGAAATTCCAGAGTATTTGTGAAAGTGAGGGCATTATGGGAACAGCCAGGAGACTGTCCATGCAGTCACTTTGTGGAGACTGAAGTTCTCCAATTAATTATTTGCCCTTTCTATCAGATCAGTACTTGCTTCTATTCTGGTGTCCTCTATTCTGATGTTTATTCAGTATTTTGGGAAAGAAAGAGTAAGATTTGCTTATAGGTTAAAAGCAATTTTGGGGAAAAAATGTTCTTTCTGACTTTCTTGCCAGATTGAATTGCTGTTTTCTGATTATCCCTAAATAATTGCAATTGTAAATAGTGGAAAACGGACATGAAATGTGTTTGACCCAAACTCTCAGTCTCGCCTTGCACACTGTAACACACATCAGCCCTTAGGGTGTCCCTGGGTGTTGTAGCCTAAATCGTCTCAAGGTCTGAGAATCATTCCTTTTAATGCTGTTGTCGCAGGTGATTAACATCTTTGAGTGTCTTTCCTTTGCAGTGTTTCATTATCTGCTCTCAGCAGTGGAAGGGGAATTACTTCGTGCCAGCCCTGCTTGGGGTGAGGTGCATCTTGGAGTGCCAGGCACAGCTGAGCTGACTGCACCCTGTCAGCTCAGAGACATGTGAAAGGGGACAAATTCCTTCTGCTGGGAATTCCAATGTAGCCCTGGGAAGCGATACACGAACCTGTTGGGTGTATCCTCCGGCTTCTGTGTATGGTAGTGCAGGGCAGGAGTGTCATATGCCCTGACAAATGAATTAGCAAGTCTTTCACTGGTGTTGGAAGACAACAGAATAAAGATTTTACCAGAGCCCAGAAATCTCAGTAGCTCAAAACGGTTCTCAGTTATGAGATAAACCTTGCCCTCTCTTCAACACTTTTGAGTGAATATTTAAAGATGTGAAGCAACCACTTCATTAGGAAGAATTCTTCTTGGCTGGATATTTCTTTCCTTGCAGTGTATTTCTCTCTACTCATAGGCACTATTTTTTGTCTTTACTACCTCTTGATTGCATCTTGTTGTCATCCTGTCTTGATTGGCTTTGTGACTCGTTATACAAAAAGGGTACTAATCTTTGTTAATTAATTCCTTATTAGAGTCAGTAGAGATTTGTAGCACAATAAGTCAGCTGTATATCTGATGATAAATAATTGGCTGCCAAGGAATCCTTAGCGTGAAACCGTGTCAGTACAACTGATGATACTTTAATATTTCATGTGGATTTGTACTGTTTACTGTTTACTACAGTACTTTTTGATTCTTCCAGCTGCAATTCCCAAGAATTCTTTTTTTGTCCTGCAGTTTTGTTACTAAGTTGAACATAGCTTATCTTTTCAATATTTTTTTCCATGTTACATTCTAGGATTCCATTCCATCATTGCAAGAGAGCTGTTTGCTTCAGAAAATTGTCTTCTGTAAATGGCAGGAAGGACTTTTATTGCTTTTCACACTTAATCTTTATTCTGTTCTGGTTTTGCTGTGTCATAGGATTGGATACTATGAGGTCTCTGGAGATTGTTAAGACTTGAAATGTTTTCTGGAGAACTGGTAATAGAAAGTGGGACGTAGATTGTAGCAGTACTTCAAATCAGTGGGGTGTTCCTGTATTTCACTGAACATCCAAGTCATTGTTCTGTACATGGTCCCACTGATGATGGCCAAGGTCACAGGTTACCTGAGCTGCTGCTCCTGGATCAAGAGGGAGAACCCATGGGAACAGGGTATAAGGAGTAAATCCCTCTGTGCTTGCTTCCCTCTGGGCCATACCCTGGGAGATCAGACTGAACCAAACTCAAACCTTTTCCTGACTTTCTGGTATGTCACAGTGTTTTTCCTGGAAGACAAAGAAAGATAAGCTTAAGCCATATCCAGACAAAACCTGAGGGGTCTAAGCATTTTGCACCCTGTATTCCCACCTCCTCTGCTGCAGCTCTGATGAATTCACTTGGGTAGTGCTCCTTTCTCCTCTGTAGAATGAAATATAGTCACCCTTGGAAGTACAGTGATGAACTGAACTCCAGAGAAGTTGAGTCTGTTTTTTGGCTGGTGCTCATGGAGGATTGTCTAAGGCCAAAGTGGGCGCTTCTGCTGCTTTGCTTGTCCTGGTGTGTTCATACAGAGAAAGGCAACTATCCTTGCAGCTCATTCAATGAAGTAACAGGAAAAGGCAGAGGGGGAGAATGTATGTGTAACCTCTAACTTAGTTTTTAGTCCATTTCTAATCTTAGTACTTCTGTTTGTTTTGTGAATGTGCATGGCTCAATGAGATCCCAGATAGTCTCTACTGCTGTGTCACAGTCAGCAGGGTTGTGTGGAAGTGTGGGATTTCCCTGCAGGCATCATCCCTGTGGAGCCAGGCACAGCCTGCCTGCAGTGCTCTGCTGTGCCCTCGTGCATTCATTTCAGTAGGAATCCTTATGATTGTGTAGATTCCTGCTTTGCAGAAGGGTTGGGATATTCTTGATATGGATATCCTGATCTGGGAGATGCTGAGTGAGAACTTTGATGTACCAAGCTGCTTTTCCCAAGAAGCAGCAGAGAGAGCAGAGTATCAGTAGTCTTATGTATTAAAAGTGGTTTGCCGCATGGAAGAGAAGTGGGGCAAAAACCCTGAAACAAAAGTAGGACAAGTGTCAGTTTGAGCTATATTTGGTTAAGAAATCCTTGGGTTATATGTTCCTCTCAAGTACTGTAGTGTTTTGCATATCATTAACATATATTTTGCAGAGCAGAAAGGTAAGTCAGTTATTTTAGTCCCAATGATAAATTGTGAAGTTTAGCTGTCTTACTGCTTGTTTTTGATTTCCTTACATTATGGATGGAGCCTAGGGGTACCCCCCAAATATATCCTGTAAGATTTACTTTTTATTGTTCAGCAGTGCTTTATTTTTATAAAACTAGCAAGAAAATTTCTTACGTTCAAGTAACAGAAAAATTATTATTGTCACTCTCCCCAGAATCACAATTATTTTGAAGATTGCTTTGACATGGTAAAGGGGACATTCTGGAGCAGGTTACCTCCATTATAAGCTGGATTTCCTAATTTTGCAAAAAGGTCAGATCTCTCTCTTGCTAAAATCCTGTGGGACTTTCACGTTCAAGGGGCAACAGCTCCACGTCTGCATATTGGCCCTTAGCTGTTTGTTCTCTAAACAGTAGGATTTATACAAAGTAAATACTCTAAATACTGGTTCACCTGGTGTGTACTGTTGTGAGGGAGGACACGGACAGTCAGGGGCTGATACTCATTCCATTCCATTCCCTTCCATTCCATTCCATTCCAGTCCCAGCACTGTGGACTGGGCGACAGCTTTGCTATTAGTTCTTACAGCAAAGCATCTCAAAAAAGAGCCACTGTATCTGCAACTGATATTGATCATATTGTGTACAAATCTGCAGAGCTTTGTAATACAAAATCCATCCTTACTTCAATCATAAAATTATGCTCTTCCACTGCACAGTACATAACCTGGTTTGTATCAGTGTACTAGTCTTTCTGTTTACATTTCTGTCTCTGGTCTCTCTAACATACTGTGTGAACCATGGTCTGGGCATGGAGCTTTTTATCAGTTTGTAAATTTTACCATTTCTTTCAAGCAATGCAATTTAACAACAAACAAATTTTAAACAATAATATAAATAATCAAATGCTTATAAACAGCCAACCTCTGGGCATTCCATTTTACTATGTGGTGGTTGGAACTCATCTGCAAAACAATTCTGTGTCATTTCTCAAGGATAAGTACCAAAGTCTAAAGTAGTTTCAGTATTGGAATTACTGAAGAGTAACAGTACATATCAAAGCTATTTTTGTGTTTGAGATGCTGCATGCAGAGTGATGCAGATTTAAAGAGTGCATAAGGTATTTTGACAATGAAATATTTTTTAAGACATACACTGAATGTTTGTGAGTTATGAGCTTTATCCTCAGTAGTCAGAATAATGCATTTATTCCCATTAGTGCAAAAGAACTCATAAATCAGAGTGGCAAGATACGATGCTCACAATGCTCACATGTATGCAGATGCCTGTACTCTTCCTGCTCTCGACTGAGCAGTTGTGTTTATTTCATTATCCCGAACTATACTGGTCAAAATCACTGTGGCTCTCATTACAGTGGAGTGAGATAAGCTGCTTAGCTCCAGCTGACTCTAGTCCATAGCGATAAATAAGTCAGGAATCTTATGGTCTTGAATTCTGTATTAATGGGACAATTTCTGGCAGTTTCTCAAAGATTATTTCTGCGCTACAAGTTGGAAGTCCCTAATTGAATGAAAATACAACCTGTAGTGGGCATACTGACTCCTTCCAGTGCTGAGTTTTCCAATGGCATGTACTCTAGTGAGTGCTGTTGCTGCTGGAGCTCAGCATTAAAAAATAAAAAAAAAAATTAAAAAGAGAGAGAAGATGAAAAAAGGAAAAAAAAAATCAGTGTGTGGGGTAGCCAGTGTCTTGGAGAAATATATACATTACACATGCTTTTCATGCTCTCCTTTGAAGCTTTCTGTGAGATGCCTTCAGTAACCTGGTTTTCAAAGTGGCATTGAGCATCTTTAGCTGAATGTGGAAAATGCTGTGAGGTAACCCAAGCAGTGGCTGGAATAGGGCACTGTCTCCCTTCTGTGCTTGTTGTTCTTTGTCTGCTTCTGGCTGCATGAGTGTAACTTGCTGCAGCATTTAACAGAAAATGTCACCAGAAAATCCTTTTAATCAAGGAGCCACTGCTAATTCATAGATGCACAGGCAGAATGGACAGACAGGTGGCCTACAGTATCATTTCTGAGTCTCTTTTCTGTTCTGGACATGGAAATATGTGCTTAAAGTGACATTATAATGTAACATTTGAAGAAAGGTGTCATCAAGGGATGAATCCTGTCAAAGGAAGACTCTTTATGATTGCCCATCTAACAAGTTAAGAATGTTTTTACCGTGAAACTAAAGAAAGCACAGAGCAGGACAAAGTCACAGTCATGTAAAATAATAATAAAAAAGGATTATAAAAGAATACAGTAGCACCTGTCGCTTAAAAATGATGTATCCTGAACCAAAGACTGTTACGAATAAGATAAGGATGAAGCTCTCTAAGAAATACTCCAGGGAATTTCTTTTAATAAGACCTGAAAAGTATGCCTTGGGCATAATATCACAGAACAGAGATTTGAAAGCCTCAAGCCAACTTTCTCTTTTGCCATTGTAATTTGACCCAGCTATTGTATTTGGTCACTGAATAGTAGGTAGCTACAAGTTCCCATCCTTCAAGTAACTTTTTGGAAGTTCAATAATTGGAAAAGTTTCAGCTATTTCCCATCATGGCTAAATGGTTGGGAAAATAGCATTAAAGCCTTTTCTCAAGCATTTTAAAGAAGAAAGGCACTTAATGGGGAACCTCCCATTTCCAGTTGTTCATTAGTGACATATGAAGGGGAAAACAAATTTCAGAGTCTTAAGACATTTCAGTGAGGTGCCTAAGGGAAGATAGGGAACACTTGACATGCTGTGAAGCCAGACTTACAGGAATCTGATACCCTCATCTCACTAAAAAACATAGGTAGTTTTGTGGCAGTGGGAGCTGAAAGGGCTTAGCCTTGTGTGAACAGTCTGAGATTGCAATTTACTCCTGCATGGAGAGCTGCTGGAAAGGGCCTGGTGGTTACAGTGGATGCCAAGTTGAAGACAGCAGTGTGTTCAACTGAAAATAAGGCAAAACACACACTGAGATGCTTTGGGAAGGGTGAAGTCAGAAGATAAGGGAAGAGGGAATGCATGTGCTTTCTGACTTTGTTCTTGTTATAGGAGAATCAGTACTGACCTGTTGAGGTTTTGGTTTTCATTAACAGTATGTGTACTGTCTGATTCTGTTTATTTGCATCAGCTCACCTGGAATACTTTAGTTTGGTTAAAAACCTGGGCTCAATATGAGAATACTTGAGCTTTTCTTGTTTAAAATGTATGAAGTATTAAAGAAAAAGCTTGCAAAGCACGTTTCAGACAGTGAGTCCATGTCACGTTGAATATCTTACTGTAATATTGAAGAACAGGTTCAATCAGCACCTGTCCAGAAAGCAATGGTAACAGAGGATTGTTGAAAGTAGAGCTGATCCTCCCTTGGGGCGAGGGAATGGTTAAAATTGTCTCTGTGGGTATCTTGCTATGTTTTATCAGCCCTCAGTAAAATGTAGCAATGATAATCTGTCTAGTTGCTTTTATTTCTCTGTCTGTAATTAGTTCTACCCCTGAGACCCTTTTGAGTACTAAAGGTCCCTGAAGCATGAGGAGAACTCCACAGTATATGAAGCTTTGGCAGTGTGTGGGTGTGTGTGTGCATCTGTGATCACATCGGTCTCATTTAATTCTTCCTAATACTTGGAGCACTGAGCTGCCCAGTTATTTGGCAGTTAGAATTGTGACCAACAGCTGTACTACTGATTTTAATGTACCTTGTTCTTAGGAATTTGAACTCCCTGTTTGTTGTTTACAGTGGACTCCTTTGAAAAAGTTGCAGATTATTGTACCTTTTTATTGTAAAAATCTTGCTAACAGGAATAACATCCAAATGCACAGTTTGTTTGAGAATCAATAATGTCATTCTCCATGGTATCCTCAAGCAAGAAAATGACATTTTGAAATATTAGATTTTTAAATATATGAAAGACCTTGCACCCAAAGTATTGCAGAAAATCAAAATCGTTGTCTGTTACATTAATGCCTTGATTCTGGACTCTGTGAAACTGTTTTATGAAATTTCCAGCTGCAGTTCTCTTGCAGACAATCATGATATATTAAAAAGTCTATGGAAATAGACAGGGTCTGTGTGAACCTTCAAGCCAAAACCAAACGGATTATGAGTCCAAGTTTGGCTGGATAGCACATCGATCATCTTTTGGAAGTCATTGTTTAGCAGTAGATGCAGGATAGTCTCTTAGAATTTAAGTCAAACATATTTAAAGTGTTTGCAGTTATACTAGGAGAGGCAGCAGTTACAGAATGCACCTCTGAAGTTCTGAGGTTTTTCATTCTGAGTCTTATCCTGTGTCTGTGAGAGTTGGTTGGAGCGAGCAGAGTGACACATTCTGGATATTTTTAATTCTGTGCTGATGCTGGTTTGCATTTGTTGGTATTTGCACCAACCATTGGAAAGGTCACTTTAAATTGGCATAAAGTTACACAACTAATGGGACAGCTGTTACTGAGTATTATGTCTCTCCAGTCTTCCACCTATTCCGTCATTCTAAAGCAAAGCCAGTGAGGGATCTCATGTTTGTGTCGTGCTTTAACTTGAAATACACACATTTGAGCAATGTGAGTTTCCTCAGTTCAGCAACGTGGGCTCTACTCTCAAACCCTGTACTCATGGGACAGCTTTACTCCACTTTAGGTACCTGCATTCCCCACTGGTCTGCAGGGATGTGAGTCACTACACGCAATGTGCACCTGAACTTTGCCATTTTAAATGGCTTCAGAGAACACCTCGCTCCTGAGTCCTTGTGCTCGTGGATTCTCAGGATGACAGTGAGGAATTATGAGAAATAAAGAGGCAGCCTTTCACGAAGCAGTTGCAAAATAAAATGAGAAGCAAAACAGGACATGCATTTTAGTTTTTCCATTTTGTAGCCTTGATATTGACAGTACACTGATTTTCCTCCCTATTGCATGTGGAGTACTTTGAACTCCTGGAGATGTGTTCCATCTTTACAAAGACACTCTTTGTGCTGTAGAAAACATTTGAAACATTTGCGCAGCACTGGACTCAGTTGTTTTCTCAGTTATTTTCTCAGCACTGGACTCAGTTGTTTTCTCAGCACTGGACTCTGTTGTTCTTCTCTTGAATGTGTCATGGTTATCTCACTTTTGTGGTACATCCTTGAAAAACTTGTTTCAGGCTTATACAGCTTTGGTGACGATCAACACAACTTGTCCTCCAGTTTGAGAAAACTTTTACTGTTTGTACTCCACAAACTAGAGTTAACATCAGTGAATTCAGATACCACCATTCCAGGAAAGATGAAAATACTGAGTACTGAGTCCTCAGAAGAAATCCTTTCTCCTCTCATTTTGTTACTCTCGGAATAAAAGCAAGATTCTAAAAGGGACCTCAATGTAAATTGGAAATGAACTTAGATCATACTAGAAGCAGGTTTCAGATTTTGTGTAAATCTAGCAATGCTGAAGGCTGTTGGCTGGGCTTTGCTTAACAAACATGCTTTCCCATAGCTTTGACGGAATTCCTCATAAATTGAAAATGGAACCCACCGTCTACTGACCAGTATGGATTCACAGTTCAGGGCTGCATGGTGGAAATTTGTTGGGGCTAAGATTTTTCCTCATTTCACCTTTACCTCTTGTTCAATGGCAGTATTCAGGTCTGAAGTTCCCATTTAATTTGGAATATTGAAGCAGCTCGTGTGCACTGTGCAATTAGGCATTTCAGACTCTGTGGTCTCACACTCATTATTCTGCACACCGTATTCTTTGTCAAAAGGGCAAGAAGGGGCATGTGCTCAATATGGATGCAGCTGTACAAAAGGAGCTTCCAAGTCTGTATTTGCACCAGAAGGATAAGCCTGTTTGATAGTCACAGCTGAATTTTGGCTAAGTCAAAATGTTCACTTGCCTGCATGTTCCCCATATGCCAGTGAACAAACATCAGCATAATCAAGCACTAAAGAAAAGCCCCAATTCTCAGATGAAGGAGGGAAGGCAGATTTGCATTTATCACCCACACAGGCATATCGTTGTGGAGTTAGATCCTTCTCTCTGACACACTATGGGATACGTACAACAGCATCCCCAAACTGTGGTGCTGCCAGGTCCTGTGTGAATGTTAAGCATTCCTTCTCTGTGACCCCAGGGCTCTCTTTTCAGCATGGGGATAGGGGAATGGGATATTTTAGTTAATTTTACAGTATCCAAAAGGCAGAGCTCCCATGTGATGCACTTCCACTCAGGAGACATTAGTTTTTGCCACAGCATTTGTGTTTCTTAAAGGAAAACAGTCCATGACTGTCACATAAGCAAATGCAGGTAGTAGAATTGCTCCCTACTTTGTTGTGGGGATTTTTTTCTCCTGTTTGAGTGACTTTTCCTTCTCAGTGGAAATCCCATTTAGTTTAAACTTGTGGGAGTTTTTTCAAAGTATAACCTCAAGCTAAACTCTTTTGCTTATGTTGCTGTTTTTGCAATGGTTTAAGCTGAAGTTAACCTTCCTATTAGCATTTTAATGGAAAAGGAGATTCTAGCACTTAGCAAGACGTTTTGTCTGCTTTCAAATGGCAACATGGTAAAGGTATGAAATGCTGCTTTCCGGTATTTGCAAATTCCTTCTTTTCCTACAGCAAAACTCTTTTCTCTTTATTGTAACAAATAAGAACAACGTTTGGCAGGGACATCCCAGGTCATCTGTTACAGTCATTTCCTTTATAACCACATAAAATATTTCACTTTATAAGCTAGTGAGTCTTGTTTTAAATGAAATTGAGGTGGTTTTGCTCATGCTTTCTAAGCCCATTTTAATTGTTCTCTTTTCTGACAGTTAAAATATCTCTTCATAGCTTAAATTAATTCATGGTCAATTATAACCACTAGTTTCAGTGCCAATGGTGTCCTTTAGCTGAAATATCATTCTTTTAAATGAAGATGACTTTTCAAATATGGTTTTGTTGCCATAGTCCTTCCTTACAAATGTCCCCATTTTCTGACACTTTATGGGAATCCCCTTCCTCGGTGGGGATCTGACATTTTGTGCCTAAGTAAATAATATTAAATGTACTATCAGCTTTTCAAAGGTACTGCAGGGTCTCTCTAACACCCTCCCGAAACAGTGGAGGTTAAGCCGTGTGAAAGTCAAAGGGCAAGCAATAGATTTGTTATACAGGCAAGAATTATTTACTAAAAGTTCCCAAGGCAAGAAAGACTTTAAAGTAACAGTTATAATAATAGCTTTGTTCCTGCCATGCTAGGATTTCCATTAGATGTTAATTCTTTTACAAAAAATTTAATTTGTTTTATTTATGATCCTGTTTTCTTAGAAAACACCTATTGATCAAAACAGACCTTGCCTTGTTAAAAATTCAGAGCTTTATCCAGATCTGTTGTCAAACCAGGAGATGTTTTAACACTAGCAGATCCTTAGTGATGTCCCCAGCAAGAGAGAGAGCCAGGCACACCTATAAAGTGTATCGCAAAAACCTAAAGCACCCTTAGGGGCACAGGAATGAGAGCACATTGTGGTGCTTCTGCCAGTGGAGCCACAGTGGTGGCCAGGAGAGTTGTTGGCAGGAAGAGACTGGTGATAACACCTTGTTGAAAGGGCTTACTATTCTGAGAACTTCATCTCTGTACCGATAAAACTACTGGGAAAATGTCTTTCTGATGGTATCTGTGGTGCTTTCACATAGAAGAGCTGTTACTGGAAAAAAGAAAACAGAAGCAAGGAAGTGCCAAGTGAAGCCAGACAGGTTCGTGCAGGACACAGCTGGGAGCTGCTGACACTGGAGCGAAGTGTCCATGTGATGCTGATGGTGCTGTCTCCATTCCCTGGCCTCTCCTGGCTGGAGTGGGAGGACAAACATCAGCACGTGCCAGCTCCTGGGCTCTGGTGAGGGGGTGGCATCTGTGACATGCCTTTCCTTGAAGAGAGTAGGAATGGGTTGGCTTTTTTGTGTGCTGGCTGGAAGACTAGTTGATATAAAGCTGTATTTTCCTTGTAAATTGGTTGAATAATGGTGTGTTTGGGAAAAATACTGAATCTCGCGCACAGGTATCTGACGGGGCTGTGTAAAAGACAGAAACCTCCATGTGCTGTATGAGCAGGTCAGTGTCAGAACAGCAGGTCATTGCGGCTTGTGCGGCTTAATTGTGCCAAGAGTTATTTATATTCGTTTTTTGAAAGCAAGGTCTATGAAGATGCTGTTCTGAAGAATCGGAATTTCAAATACAGAAGTATTTCCAACCAAGGGATGAACATTGGATTAATACATTAAATTTAGTTAAAAGAGGATAAGCATACATTTTTTTTCAGTCAGGCACTACCCTTCCTATTCCCGCTATTTTGGTGTGGGGTGGGTTGTTGATGTTGCATTACATTAATATAAAAGTCTTCTCTGAGGCTGAGTGACTGTACTTGAGATTATCCACTCTACCAGAGAAAAAAGTAGCTAAAAAATACACTGCATAGTTAATGTAATGTATTTTCTGGTTTGGATAAACTATTTTGTTTGGACAGACAGGTTGCAGATTTTCCAAATCTGCTTTTTAAACAAAGAATCATGAGGAGAATACAAACACTAAGACTGTGCATTAGGTCCTGAGATCACTTTTACTGAAAAGTTAAATTGTTTGAGTTGAATAATGGTGATGATAATAATAATTTGAAATTATTTCATCTTTAAAATTCATGAGAAGAACTCCCAAAAATAGTGATATCTTTGTTCATTCTGCTCTTCAATGGTGTGAATTTTGTTCAGTATTCAGAATTATTAATTTTTAAAAAGATATTTACAGTTTGTTGGTTTCTGTATATGTTCTGTTAAAGGAGTGTAACCACAGGCATGTACCCAAAATTACCACATATAAAAATGAAAATATGTCATTTTCATTTGAAATAGCTCAAAAGTACCATTTAAAACACTCAATTCAACCCAAGTTCATCTTACCTGGGGTCATGATTTTCACTTACAAAGCTGTCAATTGTGTTTTAAATTAAATTGGCTTCATTTGTCTGCATTTAGGAGGCAAAATTAGAGGCATGTAACACGAGGTAATTGTGGATCATGTATGCAAGAGGAATGTTGTTATTATACAAGTGCAAAGTAACTGGTGTTTGCCAGCTGCTGCTCTGACTCCGCTGTGCTAACAGACGGTTGACTTTGTGTATATGTAATGATTTTTTCAAAGAATCAGTGATCATTGAGGCAGCAATAATTGGCACTGGGGAAACCTTTTAGCAAGTCTTCCCCAGCAGTTAGTGATGTGTTGATTTTCACTGGGTTTTGAATAGCTAGAAAACGTGCTAATTTTAAGTTGTGTAGTAGCACTTAATTAAAAATGCTATAGAGACTTGGAAGGGTGAGCCTAAGGTTGGGCAAGATCCTGGTAAGTGAGCGGTGTGCACTGATGAGACTGTAAATGAATTATGGTCTCAGTCTAACTGAGGAATGGAGGAATAGAAGGCCTTGTTTGTAAAGAAAATGCAGCAGGAGGAGAAAAATTCACAGAAAAATTCATTGTGATGAACCGAGAATGGAAGTACATAGCACAAACTGACCAGCTTGGATTATTTAGGAGCCAAGCCTCCAACCATGCTGTTCAACAAGAAGGCCTGGGCTTCAGAATGAACACCCACTAGATCAGAGCCCAGGCTTGAGATTTTACAAGTTTAAGGGTGCCTTGAGTTCTGTGCATGGAGAACATATAAGGGATGTCTGGAAATGTCTATTCACTTGTCATTTGCAAGCCTGACCATCATCATTATTTGCCACTCAGGGCATCCCAGCCCCCAGGCACAGAAGCCTTAATGGCTGGTGCACACCAGGGTCAAGAACATTGCACTGGAAATATTCCTCAACTGACTTGCAGTATTTCAGTGCCTGGGATGACTGTGGAGAGCTGCTGATCAGAGCTCTCAGTAGGGAGGCAGCATTTGTGCAACCTCCATCAGTGTAAATGCACTCAGTTGTGTGGGTCCTCTACCTGCCTACCATCTTTTCTAGCACCAAAGCTGGATACCAGATCTCAGGAAGTGTTCAAATCAGGGTCATGTGGAAGTGAGAGGCACCCTGAGGAGTTTTGCCTTGGTCTGTCAACAATGTGGAAAAGGATTCCACACCTGTGTTCTTTTGGGAAATAGGCAATTAGCTCCCTTTGCTGGTTAAGATGAATGTGATTTGGACCATTCCTGTGACCTTGCACTTCATGTGAGGGAGGGACAGTTGGTTTACGACATGCTCATAGCTCATGAGTGACAAGCTGACATTTCATTCTGCTCCTGTTCATTCTGTTTGGTCCACAGAGGAATCAGCAAGCAGAAAGCAAGACCTTACACTGGGGAGAGGTTGTGGATCTCCTCAGATGACACTGTCATGTGTGTTCCTGCCTGTCACCCAGATTTACAGCAGAGCCAGGACGGGTTAATTTCATACCTGTCCCCAGATACTTTGACAGAGCATTGTAGAGCATTGTTGGGTCTAGTCCTGTTCAAAGTAATGGTCTCTTTTACCCCATAGAACGGGCCTTACACCTTTTGTGTGATCTCCTAAGGGAAATAACACTAATGAAGAGGACAATGGTGAGTTTGTTTTTCTTTAGTTTTCCCATACTAGTATGTCATGCAGGTATAGCTGTATGACGTGCTGGTGTCAAACTCCTGCTGCATATGGGGTTATTATAAATGTACTACTTATCAATGTGCTTGATCTGGCATTTGGCATACACATGTTTCAGCTGGGCAGTAATCATTTACTTGCCAGCATTTTGAAAGTGGGTGAGTTATAAATTTTAAATAGACAAAAGAATTAAAGGAAACAAGGGCAGTCACCACTTGGGTACCTTCCACATTTTAGCAATATGTGAAGTGATGTCCAACCCAGCAAGGTCTTTGCAGAACAGAGAATGGATTTCCGTTCTTGTTAAATGTTAAACATATGCAATGGCTGCAGGTCTTTGAGCTAAGGCTCAACCAAAGTCTAAGTTTTAGATTTGGATTAGGGTTAGGACAGAGGCAAAGCCTGATTTGTAGCTGTAATTTCATTTGAGCAGGTATCAGTGTGGAGCAACCTTGTGCATGGGAGCAGAACTAACTAGAGCCAGGAAGTGCGTTTCTTTGTTTCATTTTCAAATTACTGCCGCAGTTGTCCTTACTCCTGTTCCTCAGCCGTAGCATTAACACAGAGTAGAGTAGAATTTCACTCATTTGTCTTAAATATTGGTACAAAACAGGCTGTACATGTGGATCGGTGAATAGGGAACTCTCAAACAGAATATGCACATTTTTTTTCCATTTTCTCTTTCAGTTTAGGCAGAAACTCAAATCAATTTATATTTTGTGTAGGTTTGGATTTCAGCATAGGGTTTTCTTGAGCCTCTTTGAAGCAAACCTTGCAAGACACTCAGGCTTCCATTGTCTTAGAGGCCCTAGTCTGCCAACCCAAAGAAAGCCTACTTGTGCAGGGACAGACATCTGAGTTCTAAGGGATGGGATACTCCTCCTTTGAAAGCTCTAATGTGGGAGATACAGATAGTAGTTTGGTTTTTCTCCAGATTTCTGGTTTATATATTAAAAAAAAAAGACAAAAGCAAAAGTTAAGGCTCTAGCTGCTGCAGCTGTGGAAGAAGCTTTCAGAACTAACATGAGTTTAAATTAGGAAATTTTATCTGCCTGAATCTGAAGCTTGAAAATGTAAGAGTCATTTCAGTCAATTCAGTTGCTTAATGAAATAATGAAAGCATCATATGAAATTATGCAAAATCGAGGGAAATTCAATATCCTGAAATCCTATGCAAAGATTAATCAAATTAATGACAAGGTATAAAAGGACACATTTGGGAGATTATGTAGAAATTCAGCTATGCAGGGTTTTAAGAGCCTTGGAAAGGGAAGGCAAGCCATTGCTTAATGCTGCATGGCAATTTTCTCAGTATAGTAGTTAAATATAATATTTTGGGGAAAAGAAGTTATATGATTTTTTTAGCTTTTTTTAATGAAACTTTCTCAGCCTATTTGTTTTAGCTTGGAGGAAGTTAAATACACTGCAAAGATATTGTCTTAATTTTCTGAAGGAAAATATATAACTATGTCTTCTATAGTAAAAATGTCACACCAAGGTGTTTCTATTTGTGGCGAAGAGGTATATTGCTCTTCCTTTTTTATTATTATTATCTAAAACTGAATTTGATATTAAATTGCAAACAGTTTCAGGCAACCAATGACACATTTCTTTTCCTTCATAAACCATTTGTCTGAAAAAATTAATGGGGCTTCTACCTTGAATATTTGAGAACTTCTCAGTGTTCAAACAGTGTGAAAATATAATTGGAGTCTCCTAGATTCTGCCTCTTCCCATTGTCATATTTTAAATAGAATAAATAATATGTAAAAGTGAAAAAGAAAGAATTCTAACCTTAGAGGGTTGACATCTGGGAAAAGATGTAATACACCCAAAACTTATAATGAAATTTATGAATTAAAAAATGTGCTTACCAAGAGTACCAGCAAAAATAAATACTAAGAATCAGAAACTTTATTGCCAAACAATTACTCCCAAGCTTTAGGAACTTGGAACTCAGGTGCCAAATTTACTCTCCTCTGTGACAGGCTGCTGTGCCAGCACTGAGACCACAGAAAGTCAGGAGACTAAAACCATAAAGGATCAAGATAAACAGCAGCATGACAGTAATCAGCTCAAAGCCTCTGAATGTGCTCACGTGTGAGCCTGCAGCCTCATCTCTCAAAGGAAACATCCCCAGATTAAATTTACTTCACTGGAGGGATTCAGGTTGGAAAGTTTCCTGATCTGAGGGGTTTCCCCTACTTTTAAAACCATGTTTCCCCCCCAGCAGTCCAAAGGGCATCGATTAATATGAGCCCAGGCCTTTACGTAGGGTCTGAGGTAGTAGAGAGTTTTGACTTTTTGGTTTGGTTTTTTTGTGACTACAAACCTCCTCAGTACATTTATTTTAGCTTGGAGGAAGTTAAATGTGCTTCAGACATATTGTCCCATATCTCACATCTCAGTTTCCTGTACAGAGTCCCTTGAGGAAATGCTTCATCCCCACATCTCTGTGCTTATCTCTGACAGGCCCATGGTTTGTACTGTCCCTGTAAGTGCCTCTCCTCTTCCCACCTAGGATCCCTCATGCTTGTTTCCCAAAGGAGACATTTCAGTGTGTGATATTGGGAAATCATCTTTCTAAGAGGCACAGGGAAATGGAAAGGAGGAGGAAGAGGGTGTGTGCCATCAGAAGGATGGAAGGAGTACACTCTGTTCTGCTGTTTCCTCCCACCATAGTGCAGATCTGGTTGAGCATTCCCTGGTGGGTGCCACTCACCCTGATCCAGATTTTTCAACTATGCTGACACAGCAGATGTCAGCACCAGAGAGAAGCCTGTGCTGCCCTGAAAACGCTTCCTCAGAGCCTGTTCGTTGTGACTGATAGTGATCACTGTACAGAAGAGACAGTGACATCTCTTGAGTTAAGCTGATAATGAAAGAAAAGAGGGAGAATAAATGAGTTTCCTCAGATGCAGTCAAAGCTCCTGCCAAGCCACTTTGCCCGCCTTGGCCAGCTCAGCTCAGTCACAGCAAAGAGCACAGAGACTCCTGACCCTGAGCTGCTGCTTCTCTTATGCCTCACATCAGACTAAGTTAAGTCAGGTTCTCTAACCTAAAAAATATGGTTGCAGAATAATCCTTTTTGGTTCTTTTCCATTCCAAGTCAAATCCTCTTGCTATGGCGTTGTGCTGCTGGGAGCTGGCTCTCAGGAAGAGCTCCCATTGCCTCACAGGTAGTTCAGATATTATTAAAGGAAATGTCAGACTGCCAGCCAGAGGTGGAGAGATGGTGGTTTGTGATAAGCATGTTTGTAAAATCTGGGAGGAAAATACTGGGAAGGAAGATGTGGGGGAGAAAACACGCTCTGTTAGATATCTGTGTATTGAAAGTGACAACATCTAATACCACTATCAGGAAAATTTATCATGTGTTAATTTAATGTACCATATAGGGGGTGTTTTTATACAGCAATTTGGCACTCTCAGCGAAGTTTTGTATTGAGAACTAATAAAGAAAATTCTAGTGTAAAATATGCTACCTTCAACATTCATAAAACATGCCATACTTTAAAGAACCCAATCCACAGGAATGGAATCTTTGCCATTGACTTCTGTGGAAGCAAGGTGAACTACAAAATGATCAATTAAATAGGATTCCAGGAATGATTTATTGTCCTCATGATACTCATTTTCACCCCATTAGTGTTCCTTTTCGTTAGTGTGACCTTCAGTCTTGCCTAGTGAAATGCTTATTGCTCCAAACCTTGACCTAACACGGTGAGAATGCAACAGATAAAGCAATGATCTGAATCAAACAAATTAGTGCCAGTGGGCAGGATCTTCATTTGCAATACAGTGGACTCCTGGCCTACACATTGTAGGGGTTTTGGACACCTAGCAATATAAAATTTGTGTAATTCTACTAAATCAGTTACTGTGTAAGTTTGAGTAATCAAAATATCTTTTATAAGATCCATTTGATTGCTGCTAAGTTTTTAAGGACTTCAGTGATTAAATGTGCTGGGTTTGGCTTGGGTAGAGTAAATTTTCTTCACGGTAGCTGGTATGGGGTAGTGATTTGGATTTGTGCTGGAATAGTGTTGATAATTTAGGAATCTTTTCATTATCACTGAGCAATTCTCACACAGAGCCAAGGCCTTTGCTGCTCCTCACCCCACCCCACCAGCAAGGAGGCTGGGGGGGCACAGGGAGCTGGGAGGGGGCACACTGGGACAGCTGATCCCGACTGACCCAAGGGATATCTCGGACCATATGGCCTCATGCTCAGCAGTAAAGCTGGGGGAAAAGGAGGAAGGGGGGACTTTTGGAGGGATGGCTTTTGTCTTCCCAAATCATCATTATGTGTGTTGGAGCCCTGCTGTCCTGGGGATACTGAACGCCTGCCTGCCCATGGGAAGTGGGCAATTAATTCCTTGTTTTGCTTTGCTTGTGTGCATGGCTTTTGCCTTATCTGTGAAATTGTCTTTATCTCAACCCATGCATTTTCTTACTTTTACTCTTCTAATTCTCTCCCCAATCCCAACAGCAGAGGAGTAAGCAAGCAGCAGTGTGGGGCTGAGTTGCCAGCTAGGGGTAAACCATGATACTAAACTATAGCATTCAGACAAATATTTTCTTGGGAGTGAAATGAGTGTTGATTTGCTATTCTAAATAAAAATATCTAGCTTTGTATCTATCTAATGGAAAACCAGCAAAGGCCTAATCCCATTGGAACAGGAATTCAGTTACGAACCATCTATATCACAGACCTAGGAAATCTTGACTTTCATTTTCCATTGAAAAATAGAGATGTTTGATATAGTGACAGATGATACACTGTACTGTATGTCCTTTTTCTATTGCTGTTGGAATTGTACATTTAGTGAATTAGGCGTGATTGATGATAGTGTTTTAAGGACTTGCTAGTTCTTCCAGGGAAAAGATGGCATATTTTAACTATATTAATGGTTTGAGACTTAAGGATAGCACCATATATTTTTGTAATCTTTCAGAAGTGAAGCCACAATTTATACAAATGGATTCACTCTGTCTTTAGCTCAAGCAACTCTGACAAAAGATGTCATTTGAAGTAATGTTGCTCATCATTCATAGATGCAAAAGCTTAAGGCTCCATTGCTTTGATATGAAATTGTGTTGTGGTTTTCTGCTCCTTGCAAGATCAGTATATGATATTAATGATACTTTAACTGTTAGGCAGCTCCAGATTAGACTTAATTTGAACACAAAGGTTCTTATTTGCCAACAGAAAGATATATACTAACTTGGGAGTATGTAGGAGGAGAAAAGCAGCACTCCAGCAACAACTCAGAATTCCCTGAATGTTAGCTCTGGAGCACTTAAAAAATAGTGCTATGATGTGTTCAGCCAAAAATTGCCAATTTACAGTGCAGTGCAGTATATTAGATCCCTTTACAGCACCTTGGTAAGGAAGCACATCATTGCAGAGTAATACCAAGGGATGGGAGAGGTCTCTGACTTACTATGGTGTTGTCACTGAAGTGGAGCCCAATCCTGCAGCTGCACTTGAAGACTCCCTTTGGTTGTGATATCAGTAAAGGACATATAGGGACCATCTCTGGATGGGTAACAGACAACAAAAGCATGGTACAAAAAGTAGTCTTTAGACACAAACTGAGAATAATAACAGATTAAGACAGACATTCTGCCTTAAGAGCATTTCTGACGGTACTGCTGCACTGTGGTTTGGTTTTTGTGATGCAGCCCTTTTACAATACCACTATGCCTTCACTGATTAAAAAACCCCAAACAACAAGCAAGCAAACACCGGCTCTTCCTTTGTGTATTTAATCCACTGGTTCTCTAAAAAGCAATGATATCATACAGTGTACAGATAATTGATAGATCTTTATATAGTGCCTGTATTACAAGTGTGATGAAACACAAAGATTTTCTTTAATTACTAATTAAAATCTGGGAGAGAAAGTGATAATATTTTCCACCTCTAATCCTTGATTTAGATTATCACCATATTACCCTGTTAAAATACTTAGTTGTCTAATTATTAATCCAAATATTGTTCACCTCCTGAGAAACTGTCGTCCTCTTTAGCTATGCATCTCACGTCTTTCAGTTTAAATTGTTGGCTTGCATTTCTAGAAAACAGGCCTTAGAACTGAAGTAAAAGTCTTGCTGAACAAGATAAAATCTTTTCTCCTGTAACAAATAAAAGGTATTTGATAGCAGTTGTGCATCAGAAGGAGTTGGTGGATGTGTACATGTTGATTAGAGAGATCTGAATGTGATGTTGTAATACATTTTAAAGCAGAGAACAAAATGGAGAAAAATTTTCAAAGGGGGGTAGGTGGGAGGTAAAACAATCACATGTACCTGGACAGGTGATCACACCCACTGTATGTGATAAGTGTTGCATCCTTTAGTGTTTCCTACACTGCCACTGCTGAGTATATGCTCAGCCTCTTCATCAGTCAGTCAACCCATCCTTCGGAATTGAAGTAGGATAGATGGCCAGAAATTTGTATTTTTTATTTAGGAGCAAATTTGTGGGGGCTTTTCTTCTCAGATTTTGCTTTCATTTTACGTTGGAAAAAAAAGAATTCTCAAAAATCCTGTCATAAAGGCATGTCTGATGAATGCTACATGAGAATGCTTAAGAAAGAATGTTTAAGAAAGAATTAGAAGTTTCAGGGTGGCATTTTTTGACAATTGGAGGAGGTCTTCTTTAAATGCCTTTGTTGCTTGAACATTGTTCCATGAGTTGGGGCGGTAGTAGTATATACATTATATACATAATAATATGTAAAATATAACATGGCAGTCAAAATAGTATGTTGTGTTTCATTTGAATGATGTAGTTTAGATCTAATGGCAGTTACTACCTGGAACAGATTGAATTGTCTTGTTCTTTTGTTGAAAATGTCAAAACAAAATCTTAAATTGCTTCTACACATGACAAACAGAAGACACTTTCTACAGGAAAATGAAGTGTCAAGTAGGTTCATTACAACAAGTTGACACAATTTCATGAAGGATTTCTCTGAAATTACATTCCTGGTGCAAAACTTTAATCTGGCTTCTGGAAAAATGCAACAGAAAACATACAAGCTGGATAATGAATGGTCCTCTGAGAACAGCAGAGAAATGTAGAAGCTGAGGAAAGTGATATTTATTTTGGTCTGCTTCACCAACAGTGTTCCAGGAGCTGAGGGGGCAGGAGCAGTGCTCATTTCTGTCCTGGCATTTGATGGAGAACTTAAAAGGGAACAGAAAAGCCCTCTTAGGAACCTGCTTATGCACAGGTATTTCAGGCAGAGTATCTGGGTGTTGGGGCAGCCCATCGGTGTCGTGTCCGTGCACTGTTCAGAGAGCTGGTACTGCCTTGTCTGCCAAGGCTGGGAGGAGTGAGTTCCCCATACCACACACTCTGGGGTTTATAAGCCTTGGCTGAGAGGATTTGTTAATAAAAATAGTGTTGCTTCCGCTCCTCTTTTTCTCCTTGATGTTTTTTGCTCTTTCAATTTTTTTCTATTTTTCTCTTGATTTACAGATTATCTTCATCTATTAATAAAGGATGGAGGAAATATACTGAAGGATTAAATCCTTATCTGCAGCCATTTGAAGTGCCTGTGGGAGTGTTTAATCTCACATTTCAGGGGATTTGGAAGCTAGGCTTTCTGGCAGCTTCTGCTGCACACAGCGTATATAACCTGTGCTCAAATTGACCTGTGGGACAGGTACAATCCATCGCTCACTCTGCTGACAAGTTTATTTTATACTCCTCTGATATAAATGTCTGGTGTGTTGACAGCCCTCTTAGCAATGGTCACATCGATTAAAAACAAGTATAGCCCCAAAGACATTTTTTTGGCCATGTCTTCACTGTTTTCCATTGCTTTTTTAATGTTGCCTTGAGGTCTTTGAATTGTTTCGTGGGGAAGTTCTTTTTTACCTCTCAACTGAGCTGCGTATCACTCACTGAGCTTGTTAACAGAGCTGCCCAGAGATGCACCAGTGGGCACTGGAATGACATCCATCCACATGCTTTTTGTACATATGGATCTTGTGCAGCCTTTAGACATGTTCCTGTTGGAAGTTCGCTTGCAATTCTTTGCATCCCCAATGACCATTAAACATTTTCAAGGGATATATAAGTTATTAAATATTACATGTTTATTGTTGAATAGTTCCATCCTGCAACCTGATGCAGTGTTTTGCAAATGGTGTATTTTTGTGAAAAAGAAATTGCATGCTCAGATCAGAAAACTTCCCTGTGTTTGATAGTAGCTGATACTGAAAAGTTCAGGTCCCAGGCTGGTCACTGGGGGGTTATTCTGCATCCCATCAGCTGGTATGAACTCTGATGTAAGTGGCAAAAGGCAGCAGTGCTGACTCTGAAAATGGGTCGTCCTGCCACAGATTTCTATGGATGCTGCTTTTTTTGTTAATTCTTTTAAATCCTTTGCCTCACATAAGAAGACAAATTTCCTGGGATAACTATCTCCTTCACTTCTTAAAACATTGTCTTTCATCAGAAGATTTATATTTTCTTGATCTTTGGCCATTAGGCAGGATAAACAATAGTAAGTGTATCTATGATTTCCTTATCTGCCTTTATTATGCCTGCTTTTATTCATTTTTCTGCTCATCCAACCAACAACGACATGATTCAGCCCATTTTTTCTTAGCAATGCTCAATGTGCTTAATGAACACTATAATTCAAAATTTCTTCAGTGGAAAAATGAAAAAATATTAGCAAAACCTGGTGGAATATATTTTGCAGCTTTTGAAGGCAAATTAGAGACAAGGAACCTACATAAATATTTCATAAACATTTTATGAAAAGGTTTTCCTTGTCAAGTATAGTAACATTTTTCATCACTGTAACAAGCTTTGGAAGCCAGGGTACTAATCCAAAGAATGGATCAGAATTAATAGACTGGATGGGGCAGGGTGAAACCTGCTCATTAGCCCCCTACAGAGCAAAATCAATTGGCAAGAGATGACTTAACTGAAGTTCCATGTCTTACTTGTGAATGTAGTTAATCTAAAAAACTTGTAATTTAAATTCCATCTAAAAATTGTTTGCAGTATGGCAGCTTTGAAGTTGTGATGCTGCTGCTGAACATCAAAGCTGGCTGAGCTGTTCCACTGTGGAACATCTAATCTTGTCCAGAGTACAAGTTTTAAATGGTTTCTACTGCCTTTGAGATTTAAGTGAAATACATTTTTCATGTCAATCTTCAGTAGCTCTGTTCTCCTCTTTGAAAAACTGTGCAGGATGGTTTGGTCTTCAGCGAGGGTTGATCTGGTCTGTCTCAGGGCACAGGTGAGCCATGTGGTTTCCTGAAACAGCAAACTAAGAGAGGTGGCAAAATGGCACTGTCTCCTCCTTTGGCAGATTGTGATGAGCTCTGGCTGGAAGCTGCTGCTGTTGAACTTTTCCCAGCTCCAAAAAGAGCACCCATTGGTTTGCCTATGTATAAACTATAGGGGTTTAATGCTTAGTTCAGCTGGTATTCGTCATCCACAATAATACTCTTTTGATACACTATCTATTTTTAATACAAGTTTTTTTAGTTTCAGAGAATAATGGATTGCTTTGAGTTTTATTACAACAATGCATAAAATCTACTCCATTATAATTCATATGGTTTGAGTTGGGCTGTGGTGCACTAGTTCACTGTGCGCGAGTGGTCACATTGATCATGGAATATTAATTGCTAGTGGACTGCAGGGTTTTGGTACTCTGGCTTCAGGTTGACAAGAATGATGGCTTTCATTTGCATGCAAAGTCTCCAGCTGTCCTTTTAAGATGGATGATGGGATCTGGCTTCATCCCTCACCACTTCTTTACTTTTTTATAAGACAGAAAGAAAAAAGAATTAAAAAAGCTAAACCATAAAATGTCATAAAATGTTCTTTGCAGATCTCCTTGAAAAAGAGAGTAGTTTCAAGCATCTTATTTCTGCCTAGAGTCCAAGAGAAACATTTTGAGTGCAGATGAAATTATGTGTCCTTTGTGCTAAATACACTCTGTTCATTAAATAAAGCACACTCCATTTGAGATTTTCATGAACTACATTGCAGGAAAATGTAATTTACATTTAGTAAGAATTTATTACACTTTCTTCTCTACTTCAGAGGAAACTCATGCTTGCTTCATAAAAGCAAGCTGCATGATCTACATTTTGGAAAGGAATAAAATGATCATAGGATCATTTTGGTTGGAAAAGAACTTTGCATAATATAGCACAATCTGTGAAATTTAGAAATGTAGTGAAAAGAAAGGTATGTTGGCAACTGCAGGAGTATGGAAACTTGATAGCATCATATGGTGAGAGCGCTGATAACAGAATTCTTCTGCTTTCCAGCACCCACTTTGCAACGACTCCTGCGACAGCACCAATGGCAACCCCTACCATCAGTGTCACTGAGTGTTTCACATCAGGAGATGTGTAACACTCAGCTGCCACTGGCATTTAACACGTATATTGTAGTTGTGTGAAGTGTTCAGCCCTGTTGTAATTACTTTGTGATAGGCACCTTGTGGGATTTTGCCATCTGTGCTTCAGAAACATACAGTCTGTGCTATTGTTTCTTTTCCACTTTGCTAGAGTCCTCCTAAGTCATACTCTATTGCTTAAGTTCCACCAGAATCTCACCATTTCATTTTCCACAGCCCTACATGACTTGATTGCCCTGTGAGAAGGGGAAGAAGGTCTAGCAGAAATCAGAAAACTAGAATATCCCAAACCCAAATTCTAGTTAATTTGTATTTCACTTAACATTTCCATGAATTCAACAGAGTTCATCTAGTACCTTATGCTCCTGCTCTTCTCTCCAAGGTCTATCTCCATGCACTCTGATAGAATCCCATGTGCAATAGCTGAAGACATCTTAAGTGAGAAGACTGGCAGCAAGACTTTTTATTTAGAGATGATTTTGCACATGGAATTACCAGCGGCTCTTACTAGTTCTAAACAGTTACCATGGGCTGCAAGGTCATGCCTGCAGCTGAAGCTGTTGGAATAGCTGGCAAGAACAGGCCAGTTGTTTAGAATTTTGACTGCTCTCAGAGTCAAGGGAGCTACAATCATGGCCATCTTCTTCTTGGTGCTGGTAGTAGGACCTGTCAAGCCCAGGTCTGTTCCAAGTCATTGAGGGCTTAATGGATTAGAATCAAAACCACCAGTAACAATCCAAGAGCATTTGAGTGCCTCAAAATTCATTTCTCTTGCGAGCTGCATTTCAGCATGGACACAGCATCTTCCTTAAAACTATGATTGTGTTGTCCTTCTTTCTGTCATAAAAAGAATTCATGTGATGAATGCCAATTATTTACTGCTAATATAAAAGTGCTAAACTCCTTCTTGCAGAAAATTGTCCCATAGAGGCATTCCAAACAGTGCATTAAGGCACTCTTGATCCTGGGTAGAGTTTTCAGAAAGTGATGTTTGTGGTGGTGGTGACAGACGCGACGCATCCTGTTGCTGAATCATTTCCCCGCATTGTCCCAAAAGAAGCATTTCCTGCTTGTATAGTAGTAAATAGAGAAAAACTCTTTGTCACTGATTAATGATTCCTGACTTCCACACAAGTTCTGACCTTATTAAGTTGGAGTTTTTTGAGAATAAGTGTTCAGTGGTTTTTTTTGAAGATGTAAACATTTATCCTTTGACAACATTTCCTTGCAATGGCTTTATTTCTGTTAGAGCAACTGACAGATGGAGGTGCAATCATTTTGTCAGCTCGATACATTGGGGAAGGAAACAGCACAATAGCCAACTGATGGAGAAGTGTGTTTCGACTGACTGGTGGAACACACTACAATACAGCTAATCAGGAAACAGGGTCCTTGTGTAAACACAGCCTCACCAAATTGCATTTTTATGAATGAGTTGCTTTATGTGGTTTTCTACTACTTTTCACCTTGTGTGGTAATTTACTGCTGTGCCAAGAAAATGAAAAGCAATCGTTCTGATCTGATAGTGGAGCTTGCTGATGATCCTGTGTTAGAGGTTTAGTCCACGAAGTCCAGGTGGAAACCCTTGGCCCTTTAAAAAAGCCTTTAACTCTGCAAGTGCACAATTCAGTCCCTGTCAGCCAAATTAGAGCTGTCACATTTACATTTACATATGCACAATTGGCTCACACATTTGCTTAGGTGTAAGCAGCAACATGAAAGATAAAGCAGCAGCAGGTCAGGCCTGAAGCATTTTACTGCCAACCATTGATAAATCTCTTGGCACAAGCTGGGATTTCAGATGAGACAAAGGGAGTTAGGTATATATATTTTTAAAATGTATAGTGCTGAGCTTCTCTTAGCAACATGTGCCCTCTGGTTAACATGTTGATTTAGAGTTTTAGATGCAGTTAGTGCCATCATTCATCTATGGTGTGAAAGTTGCAATGGCACTGCCAAGATTTTTAGGTGCCAAAGTAGATCTAAGCCATGCCTGGAAACATGTGTACTTGAACTAGGAGCGAACAAAAGCTTAACTTTGGGTGAGCTAGTTTCAGATTAAAGATTTGGCATGGAATTATTTGCCCCACAGGCTGCTATTCAAACAGATCTGTTCTGTCAAAAGGTTAGCCAGATTCTTGATTGAATGGTACTAGAGGCTCTGTGTTAATTAATGGTGGGAAAATGCCAGATCCTTTGATTGAAGGAAGTAGGTTGGCATGTAATTGTCTCATAGAAGATTTGAAACAATTTTGTTGGATTCCCTGTATTCTACTTCATATTTGGATAATTTTTTCTTTCATCATTGCAAATTACATGATAAAATATCCAGGAGGTACATCAAAATTATAGCAACAGCAAAATTATAGAAGAGCTAATGTACTTTATGTGCTTGTCATAAGAAGAGGGAAAGTCATTATCTACCATGAGAAAGAAGAAAACTATTCCCCAGCATTTGACCAATTCTTACCCTCATGGGAGCGAACATTTTAACTCCCTCAGAAGTTACCTGATCTGGAAAACACTCCAGCTTATGCTGAGCCACGCGAAAGAGGCCCTTCAAATCATAAGCAGCTGGACTTCAGTGCATGACCCTGGTGCTGACTGGCTTTACACTGGCAGCAATTCAGGTCCTCAAAGTGCAGGTGATGCCTGTTGGCTTGGAGAGTGGCACAGAGGAAGGTGGTCTGCATTCAGTTCAGAGGTTGTGTTTAGCTGAGCCACTCAAAATACACAGTAAGAGACTTGTTCATTGTAGCAACAGCTTGGGCTGTCTCTCTGTCACTGTGACTGCTGTAAAAGTCTGACTGGAGCGGGGGAAGTACTGTGAGGCTGCTGCAGAGGGAAGGTAGGACACAGTGTAGGAAATAGAGCTGTGTCAAATGAACTGTGAAGGAACTGATGCTTACTGAGGAGCCTGATAGATTTTCTGGCTCGTTATCATTGCTTATCCCTAAGTAATCCCTGAGTATCCTAAGGCTGTTTGTTTTCAAATGCTTTTTTGTTTTTCAAGAGAACTCATTAGTGTGTCAGATACATGTCTGAATATGAAATGAGAGATTTTTGAAACAGTAAGGCTGTGGTGGGGTAAAAGTAAGCCTCCAGGCTCTTAGGCTGCATTGGCACTTAGAAGCAGGAGCTGACTCCATCAAGGCAGTTTTCTTCTTCAGTTGGTCCTGTGAGTAGCTAAACATTGACCTGTGCAGCTCATCATGCTCTCCTTTATCTGATAAAGGTCACTGTGTAACTAATTGGAGAGACCAAATCTTTTACGGATCTCTTCTCTGCTTTTCTGCAGCACTTCTGGTGGAACAGTATACTCCTTCTGCCTGTGACAAAAAGAGAATAAAAGTATTTGTGCTGGAGAAGAAAATGCACTTGTATGAACAGTTGCAGAGGATCAGATCAGCGTATCGTTTTGTACAACATTGTGTCTTTAAAATTCTTATGGACAAACTACATGACAAGTGTTGCTGAAATCACAGCAACTTGACTATTGTTTTAAAGTTTGAGTATTACTTTTGAGTGGGGTAAATACAAGCATAGGAGGAAACAGCAGTTCAGGCAGTCTCCAAGCAGTTTGGCTGCTAAACAGCCTCTGGCCATGTTCACTGGGCTCTTAGGGGAGGCACATGCATTGCCAGGTGCCTCTGGGTAAAGAAATGTCTTTCCAACTCGTCATCCAGCACCTGTGATTTCCAATGATGCCACAGGTAGTGAGCCTGGTGTTACCCTGGGACAAGGCACAGATAGTTGGTGTGAGCCCTCCTCTCAGTCAGTTCAGTACTGTATGTATCCACTAGCACCTGCATAAACTGGAACCAGCCCATTCACAGAATGAAATCCTAGAAGGGCAAGTAAAGGCAAAGCAACCCCATAGTGTTCCTGCCTTGTCAGACCCGGTACCTCGCAAAGGTTGGTCTGTGTAGGGCAGGAACTGTTGCCTTGGGAAACTAATGTAATCCTTGTTCTAGTGGGTTCACTATGTAAGTGCTGCTCAGAGCAGACCCAGGATATGGCACATTCCATGGTGTCTGGAAGGAAAAATAAGTAGCTCCATCCCAGCTCTTCCCATGAGAGTTCATGAGGTGGATTCAGTTTCATAGCAGAAGCATTTCTGTCTCTTTAAAAATAGGAAGACTGTTTGCAGCGCCTTTAATTGTTTCAAATTAAAGTGGCTTTGTAGGAGATGAAGCAAGAGTTATACAGTTAGGTTTGTTAAATACATGTTGATACAATAACAGCACTTACCTTTTGTTCTGCTTCCCCTTGAGCAAGGCTGGAAGTCAGAGTACCACGCATCTATCAAACTGTTCTGAGAATTAAAGAAACTTCTCATAGAGGAATGGGAATTTGAATAAAGATTGATTATGGACTTCTGTCAAGTACAGAGATCATGGAAGATTAGAATTCCTTCTAGCTGAGAATATCTTGTATTGCCTTTCTGTTTAAGAAGGACCAGAAGGGAATTTCATAAATGATAATGAATAAGTGATCTGATGTATGACCTCCAAAATAAGAATGTGGTTTGTTTTCTGTGAACACATCTGACATTGAAGAGCCAGCAGTTCATTGCCTTCTAGTCTCAAAACCCCTTTGGGCCATTTCACTTCCAACATAAAGAGTTCTGACAGGCTGCGCGTTCATTATTGTGATTACTCTCCAAGAACAGTATGGCAAAGTATAACCATTTAAAATGTGACACACAGAAGCACATTTAGAAAACATCCAAAGACTGCAAGTAAAGCTGAAGGAAACGGGGAGGCCCTGGTCAGATTGGGTTGCAAAGGGTGCAAGTGGAGATGAGATGTGACGACAACATTAAGCAAGGCCTGACTGCATTGGCACAGCAGGGATGAAGCTCCTCCAGCAAGTTTTCTCCATGTCCTAAAATGTACAGAATACAGTTTGGTATCAGAAATTAAAAGTAGTAACAAAAGCCTGAAAAACTGAGGAAAAAAGCTGAGAAAAAAAAGCACTGATGATATACCAGAAACTAAAACTTTTTTCAGGCCCTTCGCAAACTACAAGGCACACAGTCAACTGGGATTCAAGCGTTTGGGGGACTGGGCTTTCCCTCTTCTCTCCCCAGTCGAATTTCCACCCAAACCAACACTTACCTGGTATATCAAGTTGTTTAGAACTTTGTAGTCAAGTTTTCTCTTTCTGCATTTTTTCTGTACTTGTGAAGTCTTGTGTGTGTGATGAGCTTCAAACATATAATCACATCTTCTGAAAGAGTCCCTTAGGTTTGATGCCCAAAGCTCCTCCTTGGAAGTTTTCAGCTTTGGTTAGGATTGAGATTCCCTAGAAAGGAACTACTTGGACCACACTTAGAGGTTTGGTAGTACTTTGTCTCATTCTCTAATGATATTCAGATGACTTAGATGCTTTAGCACAGCAAATTAATTATTTGTTTCTACCAGAAATTTTCTACTCCCAGGCTAATCCCCAAATGATGTGTTTGTACAGGTACTCTTGATGTTGCCTTTGGGTCAGTCTTGTGACTGCATTGGATGAACGTTTTTGAACTGCTGAATTCTCATTAACAGACTTTCCTTCTTATCTTTCACTCTGCTTGTGGTTTTATTCTTAAGAACATGCTATTTAAATCACTTTGGAGATTCCTGTGTTGTCCTTGTGGGTACTTTGTACAAGGAGTTCTTCTTACAAGCACGTATGATTTTGATTTGAAATGTTGGCTGCTGACTTGTTACCAAAATGCCTATTTTTTAATAGGCTAAGCACATCTGTAGAGTCAGTGGAAGGAACCCTGTTTACTTCTAAATGGCACCAGGGAAGTAATTTGTGCTGACAATCACTTCTTAGAGAGTTTTAAAAACAGGGTCAACCGTAAAGCAAAATCAAGCAGGTATTTCTTTAATACCGTTTTCATTTTCTGTTGATGTGGATATAGAATTGTTTTGAAGGTTGACAATGTTTGTTGGGTTTTTTGATAGCACAATTTTCAGCTACTCCCCATTTTGTGCAGATGTCATTTGATAGCTGGTTATCAGAGTCACATTAGTGAAAGGTGGGTCTGCTGCTCCTCTGCTCCAGCCTCTCAGTCTGCTTGTTTGAAAGCCCCAGAGGGGTGTGTGGAACCCTTAACTTACAGCTGAAACAGATCTGGGCAGAATTGTCCTCCCGGCACACCAATGGCTCAGGCTGAGTTTGAAATGTTTGATTTCAGGTGGTACACAATGCTGTATTTGATTAATAACAGTTCTCCCCATTTTCAGGAATGCTCAATCATTTTATTTCAATCTAACCCAAATTTACAAATCCTCATTATGCTGTCTGGCCCTAAGCCCTCAAACAGGGTCACGAAGCCTGTGGCTGTAGCTATGCTTTTAGTAGTTTTACTATCTGTTGACTGGAGCAGTCCCCTGATAGGACCTGACTGGGGTATTGTTTCCTGCTCTCAGATGGAGATACTTCTGTTTAGCAGGAGGCAGGATCCCCACTCAGGCTTTGAGAAGGAGGTCCAGTGCCCCACCTTCTGGGGTGGGAGCCTTAGCTAAGTGTGGAGCTGCTGGAGTCTTCAGGCACAATCATGTGCAAGTTTATTACATACTGTTTTGAGCAACTATCAAGACATGTTGGGTCTGGTTATACCGAAATAGATTTGTCTGGGATTTCAAATTAATTGTGTTAACTTTGCAACGTGAGCATCTAAACTGCTTGATCTAGTTATTATATGTAGGTTAAAAGTGAGAAATTGAGTTTGACTGCTTTATATTAAAAGTGTTATTCTTGAAAAAGCTTATTTCTGTTGAATCAAGGGATTGTCACAGCCACGAGGAAAATGGTAACACTTTGGCAGTGTAACAGTCATAATATGTAATAAATGTTTACATGCTATCAAGTGTGCAAACATTTGATTGCTTACATGACAGAGCTTTTCTTTTGCAGTCATTGGTCTCAGTTTTTCCATTACATTTTCTCATTTTCTTTTCTAGCTTTACTCACAGACAAACCTCCAAAGCCATTGTTCCCCATGGAGAACCAGCCAACTGTTATAGATGTCCAGCTGGGTAAGTCCCCTTCTGGGAATAATAGATCCTAAAATTCCACTCCGGTAGCAGATGGGATAAATTGAAAGTGGTAAGAAAGGTTAGTGGAACTGTTATTACATGCAAATCAATTTGCAGCTTCTCATTTGTAACCGTAGAATTTACTGCCACGGCGATTTCAGAGAATGAACTTGTGTAATATCAGGGGATGGCAGTACTAATTGGTTATAATGGGTATTAAATATAAATTGCTGATGCTATTTTAATATATGATTGATAGAGTAATATATGTCTGCATTGGTGCTGTATTGATCAGTTGATGTTCACCCTAAGACAAATATTCTCATAAAAGAAGCGCTGATTCCTTTAAAAGTGAATTTAAGCTGTGCGTTTTCTGGTTGTTCTGAATGTTTACCAGAAAGGGCTTTTGACTAAAATGCTTGTATGCTTTTCTCACTCCTGTTATATATTCTTCTGTGAATGCACATCTCTGCATTTCAGCTGGCAGCTTGTGCTTTCCCTCATGTTAGAAACTAATGCTAGAGAGTTCTGCTATGAGGAACTGTGGGGCATCTTGATACTGAAAGAACTGCTCAGCTTTGAAGTTCCAGAGGTTTTTTTCAGTGACTTGAAAATAGATTTCTAATTTTGAGAGGCAGAATTGGAGTTGCTATTGAGGACTGTGGTGCCATGAGCTTAAATGAAAAGAGATGCATTGCAGATGGGGATTATTCACTTGGTGTTGAAGCTATGGCAGTTTCTTTCTTGAGCTTGACTCTCTTCCTCCTTTTATGCTGAAATTGGCCAGGATGCTAAGGTGTAATGATGATCAAAGGAAAGCAGGGTCAGCATGAAGCATAGTAGAAGGGCTGGTGACATTGTGGTAAAGCTGCTTGTATCTGTGAAACTCTACAGGGTTCTGCTTGAGCTGCGTACAAAGGCACATCCTTGTTCATAAACCAGTGCCCAACAATGTCAGTGAAGCACTGTAGATGCTGTGTAGTGTTCAAAAAGTGGGGTTGACTTCTTGAATGTGAGAATATAAAAGAGAATATGATTAATTTGTGACCTTAGGTAATCTTAAAGGTTAGCTTTCTCTCATATACCCAAAGTGACTCGGGAGTCTGCAAGGGCTTGCACAGGTAAGACAGCAGTGGATCTGGGAAGCAGCCTGTGCCACTTGAGTTCTCAGGCAGGTCCATATGTGCCTATTTAGGTTTCCCTCCACAGGGCTGGAATGTCTGTAGCTGAGCAGAAATTGTCCCTGAAAGATGATACAAAATAGGTCTAAAGCTACAGTCGAAGCCCTACCTGAATTAACAGCAAAACACCCTTGCAGAAGTTTGGATCAGCCCAGAAGGCTGAATTCAGTCTCCTGGTCCAGCTTCTTAAAAGTCAACTTTCTAATGATTTCCTTTGGGAGCACACTGTCCCTGCATACATCTGTGTATAAAGGCACTCAAAGAGTACACATCTTTGTTTCCTTTGTTTTCATTCCATCTTCATTTTCTCTTCCAAGTTACCCTGTTCCATCAGGACTTTGTTGTTTTTTGCACTGAAATTTTTTCTGCGTGAAAACATTTTGTTCTGTCTAATTAAAAGGAGGTTTGATTAAAAAAAATTAAAACAAACCCCCTCCTCTCTACAGAGATGTGGCTCAGTAATAGGATTTTGGAATGTCTCTAGAGGGAAATATGAATCTTGCATCTTTATATGCTGGAATTTAATCCATTAGTTGTCCCCTAAGATCAGGGAATTTACATATAGTGCTTTTTTTTCCCCTGATATGTTAATGGGTTTGGTTATTGCCACTAAACCATCTTCATACTATGTGTGAAAGAATAATGCTTGTGAAAGAACCTGAACTCCTTTTGCAGTGAAGTTCATTGATTTCTCCCTTGATTTTACTTGGCAAATAGATAAAGCTGGAAGATTCTCAGGGAGCACCTTCATCTTGTGGAGGCACCTGCAGCTTGGGGCTGGGAGGCTGTTCTGGCCTCTGCCAGTGCTGCTGACCCTCACGGTGTACCAGAGCCTTGCAGGAGAGAGAATCATTTGATTGCAGCAAAGTAATGGAGCAGAAAGTTGTATGTAAGGTCACCTGCTGGAATACTTCTTTGAAATCTTGTTAAGCTGCTAGGAGTTTTGAACAATTGACATTCTTCAGTATTTTATTAGAGATCAAAGCAAAGTTTCTCTGTGTTACAGGCCCTTTAGCACATGGAGTCAAATCACCCAATATGCCTGATCTTTTTCAGTGGTTCTGTAAGTCTGAATGTGCCACTAAACTACAAAAGAAACTGAGTTTAATCCAGCTACTTGCAGAGATTATTTTAGTTTCCTGTTGGAAAAATGAATCTTGAAAGAATTAGCTGTCTTTGCTTTATAAGCAGAGGAAATCAATAATTATTTACTGTCTAATTATTTACTGTGCTATCCTTAATGATTAGCACAATGCAATGCAAAGTCTCCCTAGAACTCTGGGCAATGGCCTAGCTATTTAGCAGCTTTTTTGACCTTACTGCAGACTTCAGTACTCACCTTTTAGCTTTCACCTTTTATAAAAAGGTTCTATGAAAACAGGTATTCACAATTCTTATTGACAGTGGATAAAAGAACTTCTTCAGGCTTCAAACATGGTCCAGAGCCTGCCTTGTTCTTCTTAAAGAAGAGTGAATGTACTTTTTACTTCTGGTTTTCTTTAGAATGTGACAGAGATCAAAACCAACCCCATCAAGGTTAGAGAGCAGCAGAAACTGGAATTTGCTTCTTTCTTGTTTTCTGTATTTGCTTGTGCTGGAGAAACAGAGCCATGGAGGGGAGGGTTGACAGAAGGACAAAAGAGCATCCCAGAGGACTAAAGAAATAGTCCAAAACAGTTTTACTGTCTTAGTTGCTAGTTGCTTATAATCATTTCATCTCCTGGCCAGCCTAGGAAATAATGACTGATTTTTTTTTGTTGTCATCCATTTACTGTTTCCTTTTCATAAAAACAAAACCAGGAAAAAACCCTTTTTGTTTGTGTTTTGGGTCTCTGCATTGGTGTCAGTATAGAAATAATTCTTGATCGCATTTACATTTGTTCTTAGCTGTATGTTGGTTTTAACAACTACTGTTTATTCTTACTGTATAGTACAAGTTTTGCAAATATGTGACATTACTGTGATAATACAATGTTCTTACTGAAAATAAGATATCCCTGAGTTGACTTCATGGCAATAAAATGAAATATAATAGTACGAGCCAAAGTACACGTAACTCTTTTGCCCAGGAGACAGTGTGGCTTTAGCAGAAGACATTCAAGATTGTCTCCCATGTAAAGCTCTGAATGTGAATTTATTAAAGCTTATGCCATTGTGATTCAAAGGAGTTGTTCAAAGGCTCAGCTTTTTAGAGAAGGAGGTTGCTGTTGCTTTGACTGACGATATAAACCTAACTGTGTATGGCTTGTTTGTACCAAATCCATGAGGTTGGAGAATACTTTTGTGATTTAGGAAAGTAAAGATCAAGACCTCAGTCAGAAGTCTCGAGGCTGTGAGCAGTAAGTTTTTAAGATCTATTATCTGTTTTCACATACAGCTGTCTGACAGTAACTGGAGCATGCTGTGCTGGTAAGTCTTAAGATGGCATGTTGCTACATTGCTCTGCTGATTTTTTAATTTATTCTTTACATTCTTTTCCAGCTAACTTTGCTAACTCTTAGTGCTTTGAGAATATGGAAAGAAAGAAAACCAATCCTTTGTGTTTTGATTACATGATGACAGAGTAGCTTTCTTCTCTGAACAGACTCATTTGCACAATTCTGGTAGCACCAGGAAGCCAAAATCTGACTGATATCTGTGAGCTGTTGTGCTGCCAGTTCTTGGTTGGTGCAAAAACAGTGTAGCAGAGGCATTTGCGGGAGGAAGTGAAGCACAGTTGTCCTCTGCTGATTTTTGGCTGGACACGGATCTGTAAGGATCTTGCAGGAGTTGTATCTAGGTAGTCTGTGTATAAGCAGCTGCCAGAGGCTTCTAGCTTGCATCATGGCTACTGTTTTACACTTGTGTGTTCCACAGGGTATCAGAAAAGCTAAAATTGCAATATCAAAATAGAAGCTGCATCTGGTAATTCTGTTCCATGTAGTACACTGAGTGCAATGTTAAATTAGTCTTTTCCTTATGAATGAGTTAGCTGAGACTGGAATGAAAGTCTGCATATTTGGATCTATATTAATTGAATATATAGTTTATGTATAATTTGCTTTTCAACTATGTACTGGCTTTATTTTCAGGTGTTTACTCAGGAAATGTAGCAGAAGTCTTATAAAATATAGCAAAAATCATCAATGTAATTAATTTACTAACCTGGGAAAATGTCAAGGGGTTTAACTTGCTTTTCTTGTGGTAGTTTCTCTACTTCTAAAGATGCTGAGGAAAGAAAACACGTAGTTTATGAGGATTGTCATTTTTCCTAATAGCTGACCTGTTCAGAAAGATTTTGTTTCTAAAAGATTTAACAGTGCAATTCCTTGGGACTCATTATTAAGCAGATCAATAAAGATCAATAGAGCTACTGTAAAACAAGTGCAAGGGAATATATAAAGTTACATCTGCTGACAGGTATGGGAATAGAATAAAAATAGGAAAAAAACCCAAAACCTTTTTGTTTGAGGCACTGGCTGGAAGGAGTTATTTAGGAAGTGAAAATTCTTGTATTTACTGACATTTTAAATATACTTCTTCACTGTCCACAGTCTTAGTTTTCACTGAGACCTCACTTCTCTTCTTAAAAATAAATGATAATTGTTTAAAAAACCTGCAAGATGTTTGAGACATCCCTTTCATACCAAGCCTGTCTATTCAAGACAATCCAGCAGTGTCTCTCATTAAATCTTCCCTTCTTCATATTTAAAGATACAGATATTTGATAAACAGTTGAATAGGGTGGTGATCTTGGACAGAAATCAATACAGAAATTCTGCACTGTAAACTGATTCAAATAGAGCAAGTGATTTGAAAGGAAACTGCTCAGGAGTGTAGCAGGTACCTGTGAAGAACAGGAATCTTGCATGTTGGTTACTCCATGTCCCCCCCCTTCCTTCCCTTCCTCAGCTCCCCACAAGCATTCTCCAGCCTAGGGCTTAGATGGGGCTCTCAGATGGAGATCTGGTTTCTGTGAGCTGGGCCAAACCCAGAGTTTTGCACCTCCTGAGGGTGGTAGTCTTCCCTTCCTGTGCTGTTCCTGCTCCGTCTGCTCAGCTGGGGCAGCACAGAGGAGAGGAATATTGAGAAATCAGAGGTGACCTGGCACAAATGTGCCCTGAGTCGGCAAAGAAGCTGAACTGGGCAAAAGGTGAACCTGAGACCGAGAAATAGTGTCTGAGGAGGATAAAATTAAGACTTAGAGGGCAAGGAGAAGCTAGGACTGCAGATTTTTAATTCCTTTTTTTTGCTTCTCCTTGCCTTCTCTGTTGAGATTTAGAGCTTTTGTCACCCTGTATGAAATGTAGTGACAGCCTAAGTACATGTTTGCAAGGAGTTGTCCAAGCCCATCAAGAGTTAGGCACGGAAGTGTGCTGGGATTCTGCAGCTGATGCTCAAATCACCACAGAAAATGTTCACGGTGACTCTTCTGAAAGATTATAGCCTGATTAGACTTGGAAGATTTTCCTGGAAGTGTTTTGTAGAGAGATTGTTGGCTATCAGATTAGACATCACTTCTCTAATTGTGGAAAGAACAGGGATGGAAGGTAGGAAATACCTTTTTCCCCATTCTCTTCACCCACTCTGTGAGAATGCCTGATGGTTTTGATGTAGATTCCACCCCTTTCCTGTGTTCCAAAATTAAAAAGCTTCAATTAAGATAATTAACCACTATCTCAGCTTTGAGTTCACCTAACAGATCAATCGGTACAAAGTCATAAGCATATAAAACCAGATCCTTATGAAGAACAGCCCTGTTAGAAGATGATGATACTTATATGTACACTGGGGGTTTTTTGTGGTTGGGAAAATACAATAACAATCAGCATATCATTTTTCATGATTGAATCCAGGTTTTCAGGATACCACTCCTTTTCCTAATAGAAAAATATTGAAAGCAGCTGTACATTAAGTGGAGTAGCGACTTATGGTGCCCCATCCAACTGGCTGAATGGTGCACTCATGCCCTAGGCAGGAGACTGAAGGTTATCCAGAGAGATTCATTACTTTTTGCTTTTGCAAAGCCTGAGTGTGAGATGAGGGACAGTCTTGCCCCAAATCATGTTCTACTGCCTTTGTCTGTATGGAATAACCTCTACCCCCATACAGATCTGTGTGATCTGAATGGCACAGCAGAAGGGAGGTGGGATTAAAGGCAGAGAAGGCCTGTGGTTGGTGTTGCCTCCACCCAAACACCAGTAAAAATTTGGTCCCCTCCATTCCCAGCTCTCCCCACACTGAACCTTCCTCTCACAGCTCTGTCTCCCCTTGCACTGTTGCTGTCTGGAGGAGCAAGCTGGTACCCTCACTGTTGTCTCCCTGACACCTTCTTCCAGTCATCCATGGCTTTCCACTGCACCCACATCCTCCCAAAGATAATCTGGGAGATCCTTGTTCTTCCCAAACCTCATACACTGTTCTCCTTCCTTCGAGTACAGACTTGCTTTGTAAATTACCCAGCTCCATGCTGGAAAATCGTTTCCTCCCATCAGTACAGACTCACATACCAAAAGCTTCATGTTCCTGCACAGAAATACATGAAGGAGCAATTTTCACTAGGAAATGACCAGAAACTGAGAGTATGGTCTTTAGGACCTGCCCTTCTCTGCAGCACAAGGGATACAGTTCCACAGCTATTTCAGCCATACGTGCCTGCAGGAAAGGAGGCAGGATTTACATCTATTACAATCATTTTGTACTAATCTGTAGGGAATATTAGAGACAAATTGTCTGACATTTAGGTTTAGAAGTAGTTCCCTAAATACCCAAAGTGTATTACTGCTAATGCTTTGATGCTAATTTGGTGTGTTGTTAATATTCCTACCTCTCTCGGGGGTAATGGTGAAATGCTGCTCTTCAGAGACTTGGGCTGGGATCTGTGGTTCAGCTGGTGTAAATCCATGGTTGTTCTGCCTTTTGTGTGGTTAATCCAGGTTTACATCTGTGAAACAGAGAACAGTTCATTGGAACAATTCTTTCTTTTGTTTTAATGGACTTGGAAAGCTAAGCTGAATTCTGACTGGTTTTTACACCCATTTGGATCCCTGGGATTGGCAGAGATATGTCAGAAAGGAAGATTTAGCACTTTACAAATTTTTTTATACTTCTATAAACTATTTATTGCTTATATTGAGTTCAGTGGTTGTTAGGTCAGTCCTATATATACTGAGGGTAAAATGACTCTGCCTTTATAGAAAAAATTGATGAATTGATGTCAGATAGACACCTTTGCAGTTAGTTTTGAAACAGCAATACTATAAATCAATCTGGTGTATTCTTTTTATTCTAAGAAAGTAGTTAAGAAACACTCCAGTATATCCTGACTTACAGTTGCTCCGAGTCGTTCATCCAAGGACAAGTTAACTTGTCATGATAGAGAAATGTCTCAAATAATCTTGTGCCCGTAAACATTTCTCTGAAAGTGGTGGCTGTGGTGTAGGGGTGTCCAGGGCATGGACCTACAGCCCTTCTCTAGCAGTAAGCTGCCATTAGCAAATACAGCCAGCACTTCAGCTGCCACAGACACAGAGCTGTGCTGAGCTTGGCCAAAGGATTTCTTTTCTTGTTTGGTTTCTCAGTTTACTGTGTTTGACTGGTGTCTGGGAAATGGGCACAAGTTTGTTTCTGCAAAAATGAAGTGCAGCCAACAGGAAAGAAAATAGAAAAGATGGTCTTCATGGGGAGCAGGCTGTTCATAAGAGTTGTGGGGGTTTTTCCTGCTATTTCTCTCCTGACCTTGGCCAGGACTCCATGTCTTCTTCTAAGGTGAGGATATTACTTCTCTAGTTTTCAGGAATGTTGTGACAATAAAATCACCTGGTATTGAAGAAGTGCTCCAAGAAAAGCAAAAAAGAGTGCAGCTAGGGAAGGCTTTGACCTGGATTTTTACCTCAGGGACATTGTCCTTTGGGTTCTGAGCCTGACTGCAAGCACAGACATTTGACTGCATAGTCCACAGACATATGCTACTGTTCATCGAAAGCCAGACAATATTAATGTTCCAAAAAAGAGAACCACAGGGCAAAGTTTGCACCATTTTATGTGCCTGTTGGAAACACTGTCACTGGAAGGAATTCATGTGCTGCCATTTTACATTCTCTCTACAGTGTTTGTCATGTGAATGAGTTACTAAGCTGTGAATGCCTCATATATTCTGTAAATTACAGAGCAGAAACATTCAGCACTACTATTTTGACCTTTTCAGCATTCTGTGATTTGCTGGACATGCCACTCCACATCTTTTGTTTACGGCCTCACTAAAGTGTGGGAATGGAGCTGAGTGGGCAAACAGTCAAAATATACAGGGCTGTGAAAGGTCAGGGTCATGCATCACAGCACTGCTGTTCAGTGGGCAGGCAAGATTAAAATCTAGACTAACTGTTCACAGGATTTTTTCCTTCTTCACTGAAAAATAATAGAAAATTGTGTTTTTTAATCTGTTCTGAAGGCAACGGTGCAGAAAATGAAGACTGATGGTATAATTTTTATTTCTTAAAATTTCAATATCGTAATGTCATGATCTTAGAGGCTGTGAAAATCAAAGCTGTCATAGTATTTCAAAAGAATTGAGATGGAATTCCACTCAGCAAATTTTTGCTTCATTTAATCCCCGTTTGATAAATGTTGCTCTTAGCTTCATCCTCAATACCCCTGCGTTTGTCTCCATCTTACAGAAACAAATAGTTTGTATTAGGCAATTGAACTTCGACCATTAGAACTAGGTTGATTTACTGTACTTGTGTCAGACAATGCAGTCCAACTAAGACCAAATGAAAGATTGTCAAAGCAAGATTTCTTTTAAAACGAAGAGATACTTTTATTACCTTCTGAAGACACACATTATATGACTTCCCAGGACCCCTAATCAACTATAAAGTAAAAAATATAGGAAGCAGTAGCCTGTGGGAAGGCAGGAGAAGCACACTGGTTTCCACCACACATTTTTAGTTTAAAAAACAAGCCTTACAATGAATGATGGCTGTAACTTTATAGTACTGAGTATATTTTTGTTACTAAGCTGTATGGAAAGCTTACTAATTTTTACGTTCTTGGCTCTAGTCCCATGAAGAAATGAATATTATTAGTCATGAAAACGGAGATCCACAGAGATCTCACTAGTGCACAGCCAGGTGGGCAGTTACTTCAGCTCACAGGAGCTTAAACACTTATTCTTTGAGTAATGCTTTATGTTACTCAAACACAAATGTCACTGATGGTCTTGCACACTGCATTAATTAAAAAGCCTAAGAAAATTTCATTTCATATCAGTCACAAGTTTAAGTGAACTGCATCTGCCACTGCTGTATTCTCAGTGATGAAGTTTGTAAATAGTGCTACATGTTTTACTGTGCAAACTCAAAGAGTTTTCCATGTTTCTCTGATCAAGCTCAGTGGTTTCAGTTGAGAATTTAAATATTTAGGGTGCACTAATTTTAATCTTTAAAAGAAAAACCACTGGTATGTAAAGCATGCTTTTTCATTGCCAGTGAGCTGAGTAAATAATAGCAAATAATCTATTCTGTGAATTTTGTTTCTCTTTATAAAGCAAAAGATTGTCCATGTGGATCTTTCCTTGGATACATCCTCTAAATACTTGTGGACCTGACACACTATTTTAAATAGTTTATTGCTGAGTCCTGAATCTGCGGGATTTGTAAAGTGAAGCTGTTATGATTGGGCAGGCTGATCAAATCAAACTCTGTTTCCTGATTACATTACTGTTAACTCTTTTTAATGATTTCCTGGTCTGCATTGATGAATTTGAAATCAAATTTATACATAATATTCTGTAGCCTGTCATTCAAATTGTTAATAGGAATAAGCATTGCATGCAGAAAACTGCTTTACTGGAACATTTGAGCATGGCCCCAGTGAAGTGAATGCATATAGAGTAAGGAGAGGATTTCATTTGTAAGTGCAATGGGTACTTGTGGTTTAATTTCACCTGAATTCACCTGCCTTTCATGCTTTACTCACTTTGGAAACTAAGTTGTAGAGACTGCACTGTATGCAATAAGAAATCTGCTTTACTAAGGATCATTGACCAAGAGCTTTTATTTAGGACTGTGGTTTAACTTTTCTAAATATCATCTGCCATTACAAGTGGTGTTTATCTATCAAATTGTTATTCGACCTTTGGGCACATTCCTTCTGAGAAGGGATCTGTTGCATTTGAGCAGTTACTCAGGGGCAGGCAAGGCTGCTGCTCCTCTGTGTCAGGATTTCAAATTTCAGCATCTCACAATCCTGCTCATCCCTTCACAGCCTGAGCTCTCCTGTGTGAAATGCATTCTCAGTTGGTAGACTCTTAAACAAACTTGTGATTCCAAACTCTAAATTTTCTGCAAGCATTTGGGGGTTATGAGCCATAGTTTTTCCTGTAAAAAACCACAGGAGATCCTCAAGTGTATTACAACATCACAGTGTATAACAACAGGCATTGCTGTCTTAGATTATTAGAATAGCTTTTTAAGAGGAGACACCAGTAAGTTCTCCCTGGGAATTTGAAAGTGTCTTGTTTTCTGTACTAATTTTGTGTCAGGACCTTGATTCACAACTGTCTTGTACGATTTTCTGTGCCAGCTGTGCAGTGAGGTGTTCTGCCAATGTTTCAGCAAAACTGGCTTTTGCAGATTCAATTTTTTTCTGTGTGATGTGAGGCTCATCTATAACTAACTTGTAAATATGGGTGTTTGTGCATCATTGTCATTTCCTATTCCACCTTACAGTCTCAAGCACTGGAATCCTGTCAGAGTTTCTAATCTTGTTTTAAGGTCACATTAATTAAAACTACAAATATCTCTTGATTGAGAGAGCTTTAGGGAATTTCTGCTGCAAATAGTATTTTTGAATTGTGACACTGTTATCCTACATAATCATCTCAAAAGTATTCAGAAACATCCCTTTAACTGTTTGGGGGGCTGTTATCAGAAGCTTGGTGTGTGTTGACTTTTGTCACAGCAAAAATTAGGTGTCAAATAGGAGAAGCTGAGGGACTAAATTATAAACAGCATTGAGATACCCAGGTCCAGTCTAGTTCACTATGTTCTAAGACAAGTCAGAGGTATTTCTGTAGAGAGGGTGTGTTTGGTCATGAATGTTTAGAAATATAGATTAATTGTTGTCTTTTGTTGTGTCAGAAAATGATATGAACTACTATCTTTGGCATGGTATTACATGCTACTGCCAGTGTGGCATGCCTTTTAAAGAAATAATGCAATGATGTGAACTTTCAAAATGAAGATTTTTATTATTTTTTACTAATGTGGGGTAAAAGCAGGCCAGAAAAAGGTCATGGCGTCTTCTTGTCGTTGGAAGTTCAAGAATTTCTTCATTTTTGACTCAGAAAACAGTTGTTGAGATGTAATTTAAGCTCAGAATATCTGATCAGTGTAGGCTGCTGCCCATGTCATCCAAGGGATGGCACTTTAGGCAGACGTAGCACTGAAGTGGCAGTGAGAGTAATGCCTCCTGCAGGAAAGGGTACATGGTCTCTTAGTGCCAGTGCCAGTTCCTTTTCTGGCATGAGATAAACTTCCATCTGTGAAGTCATTGCTCTCCTTGTGTTCCTGTTTCTGAAGATATGAATAGGATATATTTTGACTGAATCTTTGGGAATTTTGGAAGTATGCATGGGGGGATTGCTTGCTGTTTTTTGTAGTTGTTCTAATGGAAGCCAGAGAAGCTTTTTTAAGCAGGTGGGGGGGTTTTTGACCAGACAATAATAAATGATTATGAGATCAAAAGTGGGCAATGGAACAGCTGGCATGGGTAAAGACTTATATTTTTTTGCTATATCCCTGATTGAAATCACCAGTTTTCAAAGCTGATGCTGACTCTGTTGAATCTAATTTAGTTTCTACATCAACTCAGTTGAAGTGTAAGTGTAACTGGGATGGAAACTGCTGTTCTCTAACGTGGTCTCACAGCCAAATGCCACATCTGCAGTGTCAGACACATGAGTCCTCACAAACACCTGTTTTAATAAACAGCCAATTTGCTAATGCTCAGTTATGCCCACAAATAGCATCTGTTTCTGGCCAATTGTCTACCTGAATATAGAATCCTTCTTAATCAGTGAAAGCCTCTGTTGCGTAACTAGTCTGACTCATTTTCCACCCAGAGATGGGAATTACCCACTCTGCTCTCTGCCCTTAATATCCTTGAGGGAAATAGTGGAAAATAGAAAGTCTGCTGGAACAGTTCCACCCTCCCTTCCAAGCAAATAAAGCTGTCAGGGCTTTGATATGTGCATAAAAATAAATACATTTTTAGAGCTGGGTGTTATTAAAACATCACATTGGCTGAATGATAATTAGTGATGGACCAGTGGAGCTCCCAGGGCATTCCCATGGTGGATATTGCCTTAATGATGCCTCCAAAAAATACCCAGACTTTTTTAGCTGGGTTGGATGCTGGTGAGAGAGAGACAGAAAGACCTTCCTGACACCTGGAAGTCAGCACCACCTTGTCAGCTAAAAGGACTCTGGACTACTGATCTGTGCAATCCTGGCATCAGAAGCTTCCCCTGTGCTAAATATGTGCCATACACTCTTTGCCCATGGGCTTTCAAGAGAGCCTGGCATATGGACACAGTAAAGACTCACTGTTCTTCCACAGGAAAATTTCGTATCTAGGTTGAAATTTCCGATCTAGAAATAAATTCTGTGTATAAACCCCTATTTCTCTGTGTACAGCCTATGGTGCCAATAAAGGAGTAAATAAAGCTATTACACTATATAATCTCTAAATAATATCCTGCCTTCTCCTTTGAAGGAAACAACCTTGTGGAAGAAATAGTAGTGATAGAGGTAATCCTTTTCTCTTCCTGCCATGCCCCACTACTAACTATAGAGGTGCAGTAAAAGTGGATTCAGTTATTAAACTGTTTTATTGCTTTTCTTATTAAACATTCCTAATGGGATTACAACTTTAGGCCATTGCACTTAGACGAGAATAAAGCAACTTCTGACTCTGCCTACTCATGTAATAAGTAATATATTGTCTGCTATGTGGTTATTACAAGGAATAATAAATTGAGGATACAAACTATCAGGCAGGAGTGAGGGACTAGAGAGACAGAACAATGAAATAGCAAGATTTTTGTAATTTCAACCTTTTGGGAGCAGCATTGCAGCTGGCTATGTATCCAAGAAAAAACTGAAACAACGCAATTTAACCAGGGAGAAACAAATCTCTAACAACAAAGTAAAGCTGTGACTTAAACCTTGATGTGAATTTTTGTAAGCCAGCTTGTGCTGCTTGTTAACAATTCCTGAATCTTTCATCCTCCATGCTAATTCTGCCCAGCAGATTGTACCTGGTGGAGAATCAGATCAGGGGAAGCCAATCCAAACTGCTTTGGGCTTGATTTATATTTTATAGAAATCAACCTGCCCAAAATGTTATGAAAAAAATGTGGTTTTGTGGTGCCTGATGAAAAAATGTGATGGAGCTGATTATTCATCACTTACATTATATTTTCAAAAAGAAGAATTCATACAGTGCAAACTGCTTAGTGAGAGATGAAGCCACCAGATGCTTAAACCACTCCTGTAACTGAGTAACCAGCAGTGGTAGATGTTCATGTTCTGAGTCCATGATGCACCCTGACAAGGGAGGTTGCTGGATAGAGGTAGGCAGAAATAAAATTAAACTTGAATAAAAACAACTGAAGCCCTGGGACAAAAATGAAACATTCTATTTTTATTTTTGAGACATCTGGGCTCACTGGGATTTTCTGAATGTCTCTCACTGAAGTTGCATATTAAGTACCTTGAAAGCAAATGATGCAGCACAGAAGGGAGTTGGCTACTTGCTGTGCACTGAGCAGAGATTTCTCATTTCATCCATCATTCACAATGTGCTGTAGTACTTCCAGAACTACTGAACTCCTCTAACATAGGGTGGAACAAGACCAAGAGCTCCATTTGCGATGTGTGCTCTGCCTCTGAACTGAATGCAAGAAGGTGGTTTGTAACTGCTGGGTTTAGTAGCATGGTTATTCCTATAGAATAGTGTGTGGTTGTGCATCTGCTTTTTAGGATACATAGAATTATCAGGTTTCAGGAGTCATAAATTGATTATTTATAAATCAAAAAATTGAATTACATGTTAGACTTGAGGGGTTTTGCCTTTTGTTTCTTGTAAATATAGATTGCACTCTACCTGTAAGCACATCATTACAACTGCACTTTAAGAACTGCTATCCAGGTTCTTCATTTCCCACAGGAGATCCCATAGTGCCTGTATTCATGGATTTATGGCTTTCCAGATCATCCCACATCTGACTATCTCTGACAGAGAGCACACTGTATAATCATTTACTCAGAGTAGCAGTAATAAAATGAAACTAGGTCTTGCTAGTTTACTAATAGTTGGCCAGCTTTTGGAGCTGGGGATGGATGAGCTGCTCTCTCAAGACCGTTCCTGGTTCAGCATCCATTGTGTTATAATTTAAGAAGCTGGAGATTTTAAAAAGATCAAGACTCATGGTAAAATCCCAAGATGGTAATGGATTTGGCATCATACATCATCTTTCTCCCTGTTTTCTGTAGACCACTTAATTGGAGTTAGTTTGAATTCTATAATCAAATTATTAAAATAGCTTTCATATTTCAACTTCTTAAAAGCATTTCTGATCTTTGCTGTCAGCATGAATCAGTGTGTGGTTGGAGAGATGTTATCATCTGTAGCATCCAAAATTACAGAATTGTAGACTAATTTGGGTTGAAAGGGACCTTTAAAGTCATCTAATCCATTGCCCCAACAGCAAGCAGGGACATCTTCCATTAGATAAGGTTACTCAGAGCCCTATCCACCCTGATCTCGAATATTTCCAGGAATGGGGCATCCACCACCTCTCTGGGCAACCTATGCCAGTGTTCCCCACTTTCATCATAACAAATATCTTCCTTAAGTCTAATCTAAATCTACTCTCTTTTAGTTTAAAACCATTGCCCCTTATCCTATCACAACAGGCCCTGCTAAAAAGTCTGTTCCCATCTTTCATATAAATCTCCTGTAAGAACTGGAAGGCTGCCATAAAGTCTCCTTGGAGCCTTCTCTTCTTCAGGTTGAACAGCTCCAACTCTCTCAGCCTGTCTTCTAGTTCTGTCTTCATCTTCTAATTGTCTTCATGGCCCAGTAGGTGCAACTGAAGCTTTTTTGATTTCCATCCTCAACATCCCATAAATGTTTGTGATCCCTAAGGCATAAAAGGAAGTCATAAAATGTGTCAGTATAGTTGGAAAATTTTCAGTCTTGGAGAAAGTGGGATTTGGGTGATTTAAGTCATATTGCATTTGTCTTTTACCAGTGAGTGAGCCAGGCTGAAGAAAGTGGGAAGTTATTCCTGGTATCATAGGGCTTAACTTTGGCGATTTCGGGTTCGAGCTTAAAACCTTTCAGGTGCTTGGGGTTTCCAGCATTGCAGTTCCAATTAGGCACAGGAGACAGACAGAACAACAGATGAAAACTCCTGTTCAGTGGTCTCAAACAGAAAGCTGTGCCTGTGCACCAGCAAGGCCTACAATACTCGAGGCAGGTTGGGGTCATGGGCTTGGATGTTCCTGTTTGTCGCTTGAGCCCAACAAGCACTGCTGAAATTGCTTTCAACTGCACCAACCAAAGGCCTAAAATGATTTACCTTTCTGTCATTGTTGTGTTCAGACTGTGTCTGGCCTGCTTTTCAGATCTCCTGCAGTACAGAGTTGTTCTTTTTGTCATACTACAAGAGGTCAGGGGAAGGGCAGCTCCTAGGAGCAGAAAAATCTCACTTAAACAAGCTTCTGTTTGTTTTAGTCTTCGAAAAGGTGAGGATTTGCACAGCCCCTTGGCACCCTGGGTGCCTGCTCTGCCCTGACCAAGCACCAGCATCACTGCAGTCATCCTTCCTCTTTTGTAAAGTAGATGGAGTTGTTACTGTGGAGAATGAGGAATTAACTGTTCTGTCCTGTGATTTTGGAATGGTCATTCCAGGCCATGCTCAGGTACAGTCTGGCAGCCACAACAGGTTCTTAGACCTGAAGCACCTGCCCCATGCCTGGATTGTTCAGATTACTTACAGACAGAACTAACTTTGACTTCTTTGGTGGTTAAGTTTGGGAAAGAATCTACAAATTGAGATTTTTTTTTTTTTGTGGGGGTGGGAGGTGGGGAGGGAACTATGGGGACTACATTCTTCACATCCCCTTTTTGTCTCCTCTTCTTGGAGAAAAGGAGATTTGGGGCCTGTCACAGGCTGTCTCTCACCATTCATGTGAAGTACTCATAAAAAAATAGCTTTGTAGCACCTGCAGCCTATTGCAGGAGACACTTCATGTTGTAGTGTCTGACTGGCTCCATGTGTCACATCAACCTGAGTTTGAGATTTTGTGCTCACCTGTGAGGACAGTGCCTGTAGAAACCTGAAGCACATGCAACAAGGTTACTTCAACATTTATTTTATGGCAGCCTTATTTCTCTGCATGATCTTCTCTTGCCTCATGAGATCAAAGTCAAACTTAAAAGAATCATTTTCCAAAATGAGAAGCAAACAATGATTTAGCAAGTCCATACCCCATCATTCACCATTCAGACTTGGGACAATGGCAGCATTATGTCACTGTCTTAACTGGGAATGTTGCCTCCAAATTTGTACGTTCTAAGGATGAAAAGTGAAGCAGCCTTTTTCTGATAAAAGGAAGGCTGGTTGTCTTTGATATCACAGATAAATACTTTGATAGTTACTTTTAAATTGCTTTATTGCCAGAAATTTTCAATGAAGCCATAAAAGATGAAAAAAAAGATCAGTCTAATTGCCTCAAGATGGATATGTAATGCATAAATCTCAAGTTTAATGGATCTAGTAATAGACCACCTGTTTCAGTTGCCTTTTCCCATTCAGAATATGAATGCATGATTCTCTCAGATGATCACAAAGAGAAAACACAATTACACCATCAAAAACTCAGTGATTTTTCTTTTTACTTTTTTTCCTTGAGATTTGTTCATGCTTGTTCTGTGTATCAACCAATTTTGGTACGTTTAACCTTGGGAAAATAAAACAGTTTGGTATGATGTGTAAAGCTTCATGCATTTTTGTTTTCCAGTTGTGTTTTAAATGAGAATAGAGAGCCATGCACATTAATAAAACATTGGCAAATCCCCAGAGAGTCAGGCCTGAGTTACACATCCTTCATAGTGTGGTCTCTCTGTATTTCCCAGTCTGGATTCCAACCCCCTTGCCCAGATCTGTGTTTTCTAGTATTATTAATTGTCTCTGACAGGGTTCAGTGCAGTGCAGGTGTTTGAATGCCACAGCCTGTTTTGAAAGTCCATATGTTTAAAAAAAAAATAAAAAAAATAAAAACCACAGAACTTTGTGGGTTTGGGCTTTTCCTTTTTGAGGTCATGGGGAATTCCTGAGCCATTTCTAGAGACAGTGAATTTGAGTAACTAGAAATTTTAGTTTTTCCTCTAGTACTGTTGGGTTTTTTTGTTGGTAATTTTTGGGGGGAGAGAAGTTGAGTGTTTTGGGGTCTTTTTCCCTAAGAATGGCTTATAATACGTTTACAAACAGCTAAAACTGTATATATTGCCAGTTAGCACGCCCCATTCATGTGGGTAACTTTCTAAGACATGCTAACTTGCTGTCTTCTAATTATGAACAGCCTAATTCTGAGGTTACATCCTGCTGCTGTTGGAGCACACACGGAAAACCTGTCTCTGTATGGCTTTTCCATGTTCCCTGTGGTAACTGTGTTTCAAAGCTGTGCATTTTCTGTATGAAAATGTGTTCCATGGATCTCTTTTCAAAGCTCAGCCTCAGAACAGTAGAAATTGGAGACTCGGAGTGGTTCTTGTGTCTGGACACTTTAAAAGGGCCAGTCACAGATGAATGGATGCAGCAGTCTAGCAGGCATTAAAATGGCAACAAATAGGAAAGGTGGGAAAGAAACAAACAAGCACTCATTTAGGAAAAAAAATCAAAATGTCACAAACAAAATTAATCAAGCCATCAAGGGATGTAAAGATTAGTTTTTAATTTAATTTTTTTAGATGTTAACACACCCATGAAAGGAGCCTCAGTAATAAACAAGAAAGCGAATGGCACATTTATGGGCTTAAATTGAACTTAGTCAATAGAAATCTGGTGGGAATGATTTGCCTGGTGGAAGTATTACAATCCATATTTCTAACCTATTTAAGAGCAGATGAGGGGAGAAGGAGCCATCTGTCAGAAGTGGAGTTTGCTGCTTCTGGGAACCTGGAAGCATTTCTGATGGATGTGTATCAATCGGTGCTGTAGCCATGAAAGGCCAGGAGGAGGAACAGGCTCGTGTCTTTGTAGACCACAGTGTGGCAGTGAGGAAGAAGATGACCTGTTTTGAAACCTTTCACTGCTAGTAAGGACTGGGAGAGTTTTTCCATGGTGTTGCATTTCCTTTCCATTGTGGCCAGCTGGAAATCACACTTTGTCAGCAATAAAACTTCCCCTAAAGTGCTATGTCCTTAGCAGGGGATTTATCTGTTAGCTTCTTCTTAACCAGCAAAGAGGAATAGACCAGAGCACTGGCTGAGGTTGAGTAGACGTAGAAGTCCTGTGGTTTGGGGATCTTGCTTCCACATGAGATAAATATATATATAGAGAGAGAGAGGTAGGGGTGTATGTGTGTGTATATATATATATATTTAAAGCCCAAATGGGTGAAGAAACCTTGGAGAAAAACAAACCATGAACAATATCGCATGTTATCAGCTTTATTTGTCACTGGTATCATAAAGTTGTGCCTATGTTTTGTCTCCCTGCTGCTGTATCCAGCCCTCTCCTCCCATTGCCCAAAAAGCCTGGTTTGTGGTAAGTCTCCATAGCATCATTTGCTCTGGTCATGCAACACTGAGATGGTGTCAGCAATTGCCAGTTCTGTTTCAGTAACTGCTGCACTCCTGCCCTGTAGATCTCAGCTCCACAAAAGAATCCAGTGGTTGCTCTGCTAAGAGCAGGTAGATTGTCAGGTGTGGGGGATGCAAAGTGGACAGATGAGGGAGCCCCCAGTCCTTTCTCTTTACACTGTAGTCAATCACATGGTTAATAGCACTGGGATGCTTTGTTCTGTTGAGAAATTATTTTTTATATCAATTTCATTGGAAAGTTTCAGCTGTATTGCCTGTGACAAAATTAAGATTAAAAATTGCAGCTTTAAAGGAGCCACATTCAAAGAGTATTGACAAAAGTGGTATATTTGTAATAAAAAATAAAAATTATAGCTAAGAACTGGGAAAAATTAGAGAAGACTTTACTAAAAACCTCAGAAGCCAATAGTCAAGAAGACTTTACTCCTGAGTTACACTGAAAATGGAGACAGCACACAGACATGGACACACCAGACAACAAGCATTTCAGTACAGCTAAATCAGTCATGTCTGCAAGAGCAGAGACTGTAGAAAGGATGAGGGGATCTGCTTGGGAAGTGTTAAGGGAGTGCTACTGTGACCAGAAGGACTAATACTGTCCCTGGGGAGTGCACTCATGTGGGGTTGGAGAAATGATATTTCCGCATCTGGCATCTTGATGGGATCCTTGCAGCAGTCTCCAGGTCTGGCTGTAAGTGCCTCAGGGAAGCTGAGCATGTGGAGGGCAACTGGAAAGGCCCAGAAGAAAACCTGAAGAGCTGTGAAGAGTTAAAGGAACTCTGCTGTGTTCAACACAGTGCCACATGCCTTAGTCTGTGAATTACATGTAGAGAGAATTGAAATTTGGTGATGGAGGGCTCTTGGATCTATTAAGCTCAAGTATGTAACAAGGTCTGATTACTGTGTGTTGATGCTATGAATGTATACCAGACTTACAGTACAGGCTTTTACCAGGGAAGGGAATAAAGCAATACAACCGCTCATCAGTGCTGATTCTTTAGTTGAGAATTTGGCTTTGCCCAATTCAAGATATGCTGCAGTCTGACCTCGTCTCATGGCTTGTGTAATGAGAGCTCCAAGTGGGAGATCAGTAGGCCCTTCTGCCTCTGTCCTCTCAAAAAAACTGGATGCCCACTGTTAAGATCTTCAACCTGCAGTTGTAAGTGACTTGATTTTCAAAACCTTTCAAAGTCAGTGGAATCTGGGCCTTGGTGCATAGCCAGAGTGAAATTTTTGGTCTATAATTGTTAATTCTGTGTGAATGCTAAATTATTTAAATATACACTCTGTAGAGGACCATTACATGACAGAAAATAGCCTAATTCAGGCTAAAATGTCCTTTTTCTAATAGCTGATGAAGCCAGAGTATGTTTGAGATATAGACTCCAGAGGCCTAGGAATTGTCTTACTCCAGAACAAAATATATATACCATAGAACTCGTGTCCCAGAATCTTTCCAGACCTCCAGTTTTGTTTGCTGCAAGCTAACTTGTAATAGTGGAATATCTGGGAAATGCACCTGCATGGTAAAGGTGTGATTTAATAAGTTTTTGAGGGTTTTTTTTTCATTGAAATAGTTATTGCAGTGCACTCCCTACTATAGGGTTATGCTAATATGAAATTATCTTATATTTTAAAATACTTTCATGTTCTTAGTGTTGATTGTCTATGCTTGTGTGTGAAGATTCCGAAGAAACATATAGTTTTAATAAACCCTTTTGATGAGCTGAGTTTACACAAAACAAGTATCAGATTATGCTTACTTTTTATGCACTGACTCTATTTCTGGCTTTATTTCTCTATAAATAAGGAGCTAAGCTCTAGTTACATATGCCTAACCGCCTGCAAAGAGGGATTTGATTCCAGAAGTTGTTGTTGTAATGCTGTTAACTCTGATTTTCTGCTGGCAAATTCCATTTTGAATCATTTTAATGTAGAGGACTGTGAGAGTTAGCTATTTGTAGTGTTCAGAAGAACCTGCTTTTTTTATCCATTCTGTATTTTATGAAGGAATAAGTCTAAAAACAAAGTTTTTTCAAGCTATTCCCAAGGAAATGGAAGTTCATACTCTGATTCTACCTCTCATAAGAAAAAAGCAATATATAAATCTTGTGGTTTGCCTAGGAGCCTAAAACCTTATCTTGTTTAGTAAATCTCAAGTTTGGTCTGTATTACCTGAAAAATGAGTTCATAAATAGCTGTACTGGGAATGAATGTGTTCATTGTACCTGATGGTTTTGCCATCATCTGCAACTTCAGCTGCTGAGATACCCTGATGAAATGAAAATAGATGCTCATAGGCTTTTATTGTCCTTTCCTCACTTAATTGCTTGGCTGCTAATTTTTGCATTGTAGGTTGTGGCTTTTTTAACATACAGGAATGTTGTGGGTCTTTCACATGTCTGGAGGCAATATGCTTTTCCCTCAGTTTTCAGAGGTAAAGAACCAACTTTCAACAGTATGACAAGTCATTAAATCTGAACCTGGTACTTTATCCAGGACTGCTAATGAGGCAATTTTATTGGCTTCATGTGAACTTTCCCCAAAGTGAATTGCTGGTTTCCCAAACAGCCCCCTCCTGCTTCCCAATGTTCCCATCTGTGTCAGAAATCAATGCAAACCATAGCAGATCTATTGCCTTATTTGAACAACTTGTCCCTTTGCCTGCAATGTGCTGTCATTGGGTATTCAGACAAAAGGGCTAATTCATTATGAACAAGTTGTCATTACTAAGGATAAATTAGGGCAATTATGCTGTTCTGTGGACCCAGAACATCCTACATCCGTTGCTGTATTGGCCATGAATTGCATGATTTAATAGAATTCTATCAGCCCAAAAAAGGAAGAACCAGTCAATGACAAGGAACTAAAGCTTAATAATTATGTACAATAAAATGTTTAACAGGTTTGAAAGGGATTTCATTTAACTACAACTTGCAGCTCCAGCCATAAAAGCAGTGGCTACTCAGCTGGATGCTCTTTGGGGACCTTCATAGCTGTCATTCTGTTCACTTCGTTTAGCACCGCTCTCCGTTTACCTGGATTAGTTGTCAGCATTTCCATGTGCTACTCAGAGAAGGATTCACATAAATAATTCATATCGCTAGTGTTAAAACATCTAAATGTCTCAAAAAAATCATAATGTTCTTTTAAAGGTTGTGAAAATAGTGAGATTGGGGGTTTTGTCCTTTTCCAGGGACTCCAAGAAGGATTCTGCACAGGGGCTTTGGTATCATTTAACTATTCCTAAATGAACATCCTGTAAAAGGTAGTGAAATGTTGGTTACATCAGCAGGAGAGAAAGTGAGAGACATGAAGAAATATGATAAAAAGTGGGGCTGAGGTTGAAGGGAAACAAGGAAAAAGCTGTCTGGGGTAAAAAAAAAAAGAGAGAGAAAAGAAATGTCAGAAAGACAGAAGGAAGAAAACAGAAAGCTACAGGCAGTCATCACCTATCAGTAAGAAGAAAAGCAAAATGAAGAGGTTCTGGTGGAGGAATATCTTTTTAAAAAGAAAAAAAAAATAGAAAAGGAAAAGTTAAAGAATTAAGAAATGTCTCTACCTAGCATCCAGCCCCAGGGGAGCTGTCCTAAAAATGAAGTACATAAATAGGATACATCATTTCTCCTGGCCATTTGCTCAGATGTATGTTTTATTAAAGTCTGAATAATTTCCTCAAATTCCATTCAAACAGTGGCATCTGTGTTTGCCACTCCCTGAAACCTGGCAGGATTGCTTGGATACTCGCAGCAGATCCTGACTCTTCTGTGACGTATTTATTGTTAAGTGTGTGTGACTTTGAGTTAATCTGTCCTGGGTGTCAGTGAAGGGATGAGTCTGCATGTCCACACGTATCCTGAGGAATGCATATCATTGTGCCACAGGCAGGGAGTAAGTTTGTGTGTGGTTGAGATTATATAACTCTTCCTAAAGAGTACAGATTCTCTCTCCAGTTCTTCACTCTGAATCATGTAGTATGGTAGTTATTGTTGATTATTGCCTGTGAGGTTGAGCATATGGGCCCAAAAGAGTTCTAAATGATTTTGCTTTCTATTTTATTGTTATCCATCTGATACATACAACCAGGCAGCATAAGGCACTTGATTCTCTTCACCAATCCCTTGTGTACAATATTGAAAGAATTCAAAGCAGTGCATATTTTAGCTGTCCTTTAGAGATGAGTTATGGCTGTTTATGCTTCTTGTAGAAGCTTGGAAACAGGTTTCTGCATATATATGATATTTTGCTTGCAAGTAAGTGTTCAAAGCCACAGTAAGATGAGATGTAAATCTAAATTATTCTCCATTTGTTTAAATCTGAGATGAGTTCTTAATTAGCTATCAGCAGTAAATCTGAAATGAATGAGGGGGTTACTATGAACTTAGCTTTTTAACCTATTTCAAAATCATCTCTTGGGAAACAAATCAAGATTCAGATAAATGTCCTTCAAAGGGGATGTGCCCATACTCCTGAAAATATTTTGTTTAATAGTTCTTGAAACTCTCTCAGGTGCTCTCCTCACCTTGATTTAGACTAAGAATTCAGTGTTAAGGGTGAAATATTAGTCTTGGAGAAGTGAGAGATAAAGCTGGGACTAATGGAATCAACATTTTACTCTGCTGTTTGTATCCACATGAACAAGTGAGCAACAGAATTCTGCTTTTGGGCAGAGAATATGCCAGCATACACACACACTGTGAAAAAGTTCTGCAGTCATATACTGCAATTCCATGGTGAGGTTAACAACTGTACTGCGTTTTTAATTTTTTTTTTCCTCCTTCACTTAAGTGCAGATAGTGGTTAAGAAAACTGTATGGATAAATCACAAAAAATACCTTCTGTCCCCCTGCCATGATAGGGAAAGTCACTGCAAAGCCTTTTTTTCTTATGTACAGTATTGTGTTATCTGCGTCTTTTCCTCACTGTAATCTCTTTTTCTGTGTCACTTATTAAAAATTCTGACTTTCAAACAGCTACATAAATTTCTTTAAACATCTCCTGACTCAATAAAAAAAGGGAGGAAGGGATTAAATTGAACACTCAAGCTTCATTCCATCGTCTCACAAAAGTGTTCAGATAAACTATGAAATAAATCTTTCTGTCCTGTCAGGTCATTTCAATAGCTCTGATATTATTTATGGTCTCATCTGTATAATCCTCACTCAGAAGTAATCACAAAGTTCCCCTCAGTCAGCTCACATGATCTTTAGAAGTGGAAAGTGCAAATGCTTTTGCTTAAAACTTCAGCTCAGATAAGGGACAGGGATCACATAGTAGGAGTGTGTGGTTATTCTCAAATGATAATAATGTTCAATGAAATGAAAAATTCTGGAGATGATTCCCCCCGTTTCCGTTCTTTAGTAGCAAAGCTGGAAGTGGCCTGCTGCTGCACGAGATTTTCTGGAAAAGCATTCTATGATTTATGTTGTAATTGTGATGCTGTGGGGAAAGAGGCCCATTGGGGATGTGTGACTCCTGTTCTGCTTTGAGCTGTGAGATTCCGGGTAGTTTGGGGAAGGAGGTATGGACTTGTTTGTTTTTTGCTGTAGGAGCAAGTTTTTTTTGAGGGAGAGACATAATTCCAGAAAAGTTCAGAGTCCAAAGGAGAGCATGAGGGAAAAGAGAAGGACAGCTTCCAAAACCTGGTCTGTACATTTTTGAGCTTTGATTTTGGTGCCTCCTAACTCAGATCTGTATTTAACCAGAGGTGGGTGGTTGATTTTAAACCAAAAGGTGTAGTCCATCCAGGCACTTCAGGGAAAGTTTGTGCCAAAATGTGCTCACACAACCAGCTGCCCACTTTCCCATCCTCTGGAGGCTTCATGCAGGGACACAACTCTCAGCTGCAAAGATGGTGGATTTAAAAGTAAATGTCTGGCTATTAAAGAACATTTGGAAAACTATTGGCATATGATCCGTGCCACAGCACATCAATATACCAAAGAAAGGAGTTTGCAAACATCATTGCACACTGCTCTGAATGTTCTCACTTTCCCTTTGAGTAGACTTCTGGTGGAAGAAAGTGATATTGGCTTTTTTTGCCTTGAAAGTCTTTAATGGCTTGAGAAACATGGTTTAGAGAATTGAACTATTACTCCTTAAATTAAGTGTACTAAGATTATCTCAATTTCTAAATACAGACTTCAGGTTTTTTTCACTTCCCCATTACATAACTCAACATCACTGAATTCAATACTGTAGCAGCAGGAAAATAATGATTGTCTTTTAAAATAAGGCTTTGCTACAGGTAATGGTTGGAAAATAGATATGTTCTTCTTCTGGACTAGTGAATACTCACACTTATAGCAGATATTCTCACCCATGCCTAAGAGAATTATTATAGGCTGCTGCATGAAAGACTTTCATTGTTTTTAAATGTAGAAGTCTTTCCTGCAACTACTTTGAAAATCGAATCTCATCACATCTGTTTCATGCCGTTTAGAGCACTGCTAGGCAGCTTTTCTGCAGGTGTTTGCTGATTTTTACCTTTTGTTTCAGTTGTCCCAGTTTGATTCTATCTGAAAATCTTGCAGTTTGATGTCATCCCATACATTGTGTGGCTGTCATGGTTCTGACTGGCTGAGATTCCACAGCGCCTAACCCTGTTATGCTCCATAAAGGCAGAACTTAGAATCCCTCAGCATAATCTTAGCCACAAACTCTTTTCTAAGCCCTTTACAAACAGACACAATATCATTTGTCATGTATATTACACTCCAGCAGATCAGGAAAGAGAGACCTCTCTTGTACTGTCATAATTTAAACTGCAGTTTTATTTTTCTGGACAATAATAGGAAGGTGGTGTTGAACACATGGAGTGCTTTGTATGCTTCTGTTTAGTGGGTTTGGTAACACACAGATTTATTAGGGCAAATTTTGGGTGTTACTTACTTGGTGATAACCCAGTTTGCATCATTCTGTTTTAAACAGTAGTTGATGCCCATAAGTAGATGAGGAAATCTTTGGACCCAAATTCAAAGCATTTCATCTGCAATGCCTGACAATGCCTTCTTGGAAAAGGCCCAAAAAGACCAGGTGAATTTAGAAGTGCAGCCAGTTTACAGGATAATTATGCTTATGGCTTGGCTGCCATATTTTATTAGCCTGAAGGATCAAAGGAGACTGAATGTTAACTGACTTTCAAGCAATCAACTGTATCAATCACTAGCCAGTGATGACATTGATGTTCCAGCAAGCTGATGTGACACAAAGTTTTGGCTATAATGAGAAAAGACAAAGGGAAACTACTGATGTGTCACTTTGATCTCATTTTAACAAGGTGCAAAATGCTTGCAGATCAGACAAGCCACAGTGCCTTTAAATATTTATCTTAATGTGAAGTACATGGAAGTCATCAGTACCGAGTTGAAAAGCTAGAGATGTCTGTTTGACTTAATTCTAAAAGAGATTTTGATGTTTTAGGCATTTGAGAACTATATTCAAATTGATAAAGCCCAAGTCCTGACCTTCCTAGTAATGAAGGACTGAGAGACAGATAGTCTTTTCCTTTGCACTCTGTCATGCCATCACCCTGTGTGAAGGTTACAAGTTAAAGCAGCACCCTGCACCGGAAAATAAAGTCTGAGTGAGAGAGAGACAGGCAGACAAACAGAAGACAGTGCTTATGTAAAACCTCTGCCTTCTCCATACAAGGGATTCTCCTACTTCAATGCTTCTCATGGATTTGTGGAGTGGGCAGTCTTGACTTTGGTTTTCCAGTGATGGTAATAGCTAGAACACCAAAGACCTCAATGTCCAATGTCCCAGTTTATGGACATGTGAAAAGTTATAGGGGGATTGGATCTGTGGCAGATTGTGAGGAAAAACAACTAAGTTTAGAGACTGCCTTAGCCCCAGCAGGTGCTTGAAGAAGTATATGGCAACCTGAATAGATATTACTGTTTTTCTCAGTTGTTTTTTTTTAAATCCTGGCCATACCCACCACATTAAAATATGTGTTAAAGATAATTAGAAATATTAATACACTACAGAAAACTGGCATCGTATTTCGCTGTATTCCTTGTACCAAAAATAGATTCCCTTCAACATTAAAGTGGTAATCTCAGAGGTATTTGTTATTTTCCAAAGAATTAATGATCATTTAGTCAGCTAACAGCCCAAGGCAAAGCAGAAGTGTTTAACATTGAGCCAAGTGGTAGCTTCTTGTAGGAATGACTGCTTTCAAAGAATTAGCGTTATGCAAAATGCTTTCAGGATGTGCCAATCAGCTCAGTGGTTTATAGCACTAATAGTCTGCTTGTTTTTCAAATCATTTACCCTGGTGATTTAGATGCTGCAAGTTACATTTACAAATCTAATCACTGCTTATAAATGAACCGGTAATTATCCAACCAGTAAGTATATGAGCTTACTCTCAATTAAAAAAAAGGGCAACAAAAAAAACCAACCCAGAGGTATGTGCAGTTGATGTTGGAAAGCTTGCCTGAGGACTGAGTCCTGGAGATAAATTGAGCCCCTTGGGTAGATTTTTTTAGAAAGCTGATCTAACTTAGAGTCTACTGAAATCAGTATTTCTGCTTTCACAGAGAGTGTCCAGAAGTTCCTCTTGTGCATTTTTGTGGGTAGTGCCAGGACTTTTTCAGAACATTTTGGTGTTCTTTATTCAGACAGAACTTTTAAAGCTTAAAAGCATTTAGTAATCACATTTTAAAGCACCTCCAGGCCACAGAGATGCGTTATTTCCATATGTTGCAGCATCACTGGGAACACTGTATCTGGAGAATACCTTCAGACCTTGAAAGTTTGAGAGAGACACTGTTCAGAAATATTGAGGCTACCAGATCTAGAGCCTTGGTTTTACTCATAAAACACCAGCTCAGTTCATGTGAATACGGTATATATGACCTATTATCTGCCTTTATCTGAAAAATGCAAATGGAATATTGCTTGTGCTGTTAGGTAACAGTTCAAAACATTACTTACCCACCTCGGAACTATTTCTTTGTGTCTACTAAAGCCCAGTTCTATGTGACTCCTGTGGTCCAGACTCATATTTTGTTAATGGAAATGGCAGTCACTTCATAGTTCTGTGGTTTAGCTTTGTTGGTGTTTTTTCTGGTCTCTGCAGATGTGGACAGTTGGTGTAAAAGCAACACATTTTCATTGCCAGCAAAGAAGGCACATCATACACTCATAGCTGTTGGAGTTAAGTCCACACTGGGCCTTTGCAAACCAGGACAAATTCATTACTTTAAATTTGTAAACTTATTTATGATCTCTGAGGTCAGCAAAACCAGTTTTATTGAACATGGCTCATTTCCTCAGCTCTCAGCCTTGGGAACAAAAATGTATCCTGGCTCATTTGACAGGACAAGGACTGTCCTGCATGACCTGACAGTGATAAATATCATCCCATCCCATCCCATCACCACAGAGCTGGAATGAGTTCTGGACTGTTTTCTTCCATATGTGACTGAACAACATGAAATCTTATACTTTCGTTACTGGACCTTTCCAACTACAGCATATTTAGCATGTGCTGTGTGGGTCTTCATCTTCACTCAATGGTGCTAAAAAGTGGTAGTAGACTTTCTGCTTTATAAGCAGAGCTCATACTGTTTTCTTACACTCTCCACTATGAAACACTATTTTTATTTGTCTTCATTAATTTGGGTAAAAATAACTTTTGAACTTAAATTTCCCATTCTGTGGGAGTGTGCCTGGGACAAACAATTAATTTAAATCCAAACAACTCAGATATATCTGGGAGCAAAGCAAAATCAAGTAGTGTTTAACTAGGGCTTTGTAAAGAAAAACTTGCCAGTTTGGAAAGAAAAGTTAACACAGTATTCAGGAATGTATTACTTGGCATTGCCTAGAAAATCTGTTCAATTTGACCAAAACCTTCAAAGTACAGGTGAATCTCCACCCTCTAACAGGTGTTGTGTTTGTTGTCATGATTTGGACACACACAGTTGGATCCAGCTGGCCAGGCAGAGACTGACTGTGCTCTGGGGCACACACAGCTCTGTTTGTCCAGTCTCCGCATCACCCGCAGGAGAAAACAGGTTTTCAAATGTTTGCTTTCACTCTGTCTATAAAAAAAGTACTTCATTCTATCATCTGACGCTTGGAGAGGATAGAAAGCATCTGTGTGAGGTGATGTCACACTAGTGGGCCTGTTGTCTGGACCCAAGTCAAGAACCCTCTTACAGATAAGGGCAAAGTTGGGATGTTGTCTTCTTTGCCGAATTTCTCTTCTTTCTGGGATGTTTCTGTAGCACTAAGAAAGTATGTGGAGGGTTCCTGTTGGCCACGTAAAGAAAATTTTTGTGATGAGAAAAGGGGCTTGTCCTCATTAAGGGGAAGATAAATCAGCTTAAAAATCGCCTTGAAGTGGAAGAGGGCCAAAAGCCAAAAAATGTTTAAAAGCTGGATTGAGGGCAGACAGCCTTGTATTTGTTTGGCTGAACGAATTCCACAGCTACACAGTAGTTGTTAATCCTGAGCTGGATTATCTGTTTTCCCAAAAGCATTCCTTTTGTGGCTGCTGCTCACAGCTGCATCCCTGCCCTGCTCTGCTCTGCTCTGCTCCCCCGCGGGGGCCGCAGCGGCGCAGCATCGCCCGGTTCGGAATCCCCTCCCGGCAGGAGGGGACGGTCCGGCAGGGCAGGGCAGAGCTCCCTTCCCAGGAAATGCTGATTGTTATCCTGGATCGGAGCTGCTTGTGAACTTCAAGATGGTATTTGCTACGCAGTTACACTTCCAGCTTTTTAAACTGAAACAGATTTCACAAGAGCTAAATATCAATTCAGTGGTTTGTATTTGAAACTTTCTTATTGCTGTTCTTCATTGTATTATTAATCTTAGATATTTCCTGTGTACAAATGCATCATTTAGTTTAAATGTCTAAGACTTCAATTTAGAAGCACTACAATTTTATATGGCATCAGTCTTTCCTGCATTTTTACTTTTTAAATATTAGTTGAATCCCATATGAGCATTTTTTTCTCATCTTTTTGTTGATTTCAAGTCAGGTAATAATTATCTTTGGGTTTTGTCTTTCCAAAGTGGGTGCTTTTTGTTTGAACAAAGCTGGGGTGCCTAGAAAATACTGTTTATTATCTCACCAAACCTATTGTGCATTGGTACAGAGAGTCCTGCCTCCATCCTTGAAGGGAATAACAATAACAACATGAAGCAGCTTAGTATAAAGAGAAATTGAATTAAAGAAGAAAATAGCTGTAGACATCCAGGAGCTGATTCAGCCCATGTCTCAGAAGTCAGTGGAAGTACACTCCTTGGCAGGAATTGGTTTTAACTAATGATAGTAAAAGGAAAGACAGGACTTGTGGAGTAGAAAAGAAAATTACAGACTGTTATCAGAGAAACTCACAGGCTCAGAGAGATGGGATTTTCAATGCAAATCCAGTTGCTGTGTAAGTATGAATATCCCTGATTTTTCAATGGAAACCAAAGAGTCTTCAGATTGCATAGGTGCTTTTTGAAAATCCTCTTATAAGATACTTACATTGAATTCAATAGCATCTTCCCTGCAAACTGTATTTTTTATTTACTGCAAGTTAATCGTGTAAGAAAATGTCTTAAAGCAGAGCAACTCAACAGGCCAGGGGTCGGGTCCCACATCTCCCCCACCCGGCCAATATGGGGCTCTGGGGCTGCAGTGCCCCAACACAGCCCCTTGTCTTATAATTCACCATAAAGAAGTGAGCCTAAAGCTGTGATCACCAAGCAGAGTTATCTCAGCTCTGAGACAGCTGAGCAGTCTGGCAGAGTCACTGAATTTAGTGAGGAACATGAGCTGGATTCTCATGAATGTGGTGACAGCTGTGCTGCCTTCAGCGCTGATGTGTCTGTGTGGTGCTTCACACATCTCTGTGTGCTACTGAGGTCAACCTGACTCTCTGCACCCAAAATGTGTGCAAGTCAAGGCCTTTTTGAATGTTTTTGCTATAGATAATCCCTGTGATGGAGAGCTACAGCTTCATTCCTGCAGTAAATTGGTTTGATTTGTGTTTAAATGTTGAAAAATATTTGGAGCAAATCTTCTTTTTTGCACCTTAATAGGCAACTTTTAGTGAGACCTAATAAATCTCCCAATTATAATATTTGTGCATGTGCATCTAGATTTGTGCTATTGCCTAATCAGCTTCTAAAGAATAATAACAATAATGACAGAAAATGGATTTAGGAAATCTGTAATTAAATCTGCCAAGTGTCAAGTTCTGTTATAGAACTTTCACTCACTGGCTATAGGTTTTGTCTTGTTCTTACAACAAAATTAATCATAACCTGGGGCAGAATTATACCTTACATTTTCTTTACTCTGCTCAAACCTATTGACTGAGGAAATACTTTCATTCTGCTCAAAGCCTGACACGTTTTCTACTGAGATTCGTAAGCCTTCCCTTTGGAGTCTGTGTGCTGCTGTTCACCCACAATCTCAGCCACATTGTAAAACTCGAGGGGAAGCCTAGTGTAGAGCTGTTGAATATTACACATTTTCCTTCTGGAGGAAGAATTATGTTTCTAGTTTTTTTAAAGATTGCATTTCTGCAAAGGTTAAAGCCTTATTCTTAGTATTTAACAGTTCTACAGTGAGTTGGGATCTGTAAGCACTGCTATGGTGCAAATCATTAATTCAGTGCTAGCAGTGTCCTGAAAGCCTCACACAGGACTGGGATGCCAGCAGGGTATGGCTCACACACAGGGACACAGGCAGAGAAGCTGCTGCCTCCTCTATTTTCTTGGAGAGACACAGAATTTTTTTATATACAAGGCATGACTGGGCTCTACATCTGTTCTTCCCAAGCTCCTACACTTTGGAACAAGACCTCCCCAGTTCTTGGTATTACTGTGTGATGCTGCCCCTTCTATACAGGAGGAAGTTGAGTTTAAAAGCCTTGGTTTTAAAAATAGTTTCTGGGCAGGCCTGACACTGGTGTCACCTAGCTCGTTTGTCCCCAGGCATTAAATCTGTGCAGTGGGCAAAATAAATAAATAATCAGAGTCTTTCTGAACTATAAATGTAACCAGCAAATAGATAAGAGTTCAGTGTCCTATAATAGGATGTCTTTTCGCTGACTAGCAGAGAGGGAGTGACTCAGCCTGACTGTGTACACACACTGAAATAGACTTTTTCAAGTTTGGAGACAAAGGCCTTTACATGCATTTATAAAATTGCCTTTAAAATGCTTGTGAATGAGTTAATCACACAGCCATCTGATTAGACATGAACAGCCTCCCTATTTTTTATGCGATTAGGTCATCCCAAGAGAATCATAAAACAAAGAAGATGCAGATGTGTCATCCAAGGGTGACTAATAAAATGTAGTTGAAAACAGTGCAATTAGGAAAACAGTTCAAGTAGGAAATTTTCAAGCCAATTTCATAACTCTGTGTCCTTCCTCTGCCCCACCAGAGCTTTTTCTTCAGGAAGCTGATGGAAAAAGCTCACCTTTCCTTGCACAGGTTCAGGCAGGTCTCTGCTTTCTCCTTGCTCCTCCTCGTTCCCTCCTTGGGGCTGTCTCCAACTCTGCAGTAGCATTTTGAGCATCTGAGCCTCAGAGTCTCTCCCCTTTCACATGAAGATTGTACTTTCTCATGAGCTCGCTGCAGTGGAGGTTTGAGAAAGATTGGATGCCACTCAAAATATGGAAATCAATAGAAATTGCACAACTGGCTCTGTCATTTATGTATGTCTCAGTAGCAAGAGCAAGCACAGATCTGCTCCCTTTCCATAACATTGCAGTTCTCCAGACTGGTTTTGTGCCCACTGTTTAACAGTGACTCCAGTCCTGACGTGATCTGTGCTCCCCACAGCTCAGCCTCCACTCATCAACTCCCCGAAATTCCACAGAATATCCTGAGTTGGAAGGGGCCCACAGGGATCATCCAAGTCCAGGTCCTGGCCCTGCACAGGACAGGCCTGAGAATCACACCATGTTCTCCTGACAGTTCTCCTGCCCAATGTTTTTTCCCCATTCTCCTGCCACACAGTCATTCCCCAGCTTGTCTGCAGACTCCCAGCTCCCTGCTCTCTAGAAGCTTCAGGGTGAATTGAAAGGCAGCCAGTGGTCAGCTTGCTGGGAGGATGCTTCATCATACCCTCACAGGCTTTAGCCCATCATCTGTTTAGCACATTTCACCATGTAAAAGACAAGGAGTACAGTCAATGATAAGCAAACAGGCCAGGTGGGCTCTCAGAGTCAAGAGAGGTACATGTACATAGAGGGCACTTAAGCATTTTTTGAAGTACAGAAGTGGAAGATCTGAACCTTCTTACTTGCAGGCTTTCATCTTACACTAAACCCCACTGATGTGAAGTTTGTGATAAGCTTTATTTGTAACCTGCTAAACAGGCTTTCGATTACAAGCTCAGAGCACGAGAGAGAGATGTCAAAAGAAACATGATCTTCACAGTTTTCTTGCAGCTTTAATTGTGAATGGCACCTAATCTCTAGCAGCCGTCTGTCAGATGCAATGCTGGGAAAGAAAAAAGCCCCTAGACAGCTGAGAATTAAAAAGAAACACGCAACTCACTTGATTACTGGTGTAATCTTTGAGGTGTCTTTGCAGTCCTAAGAACCTTGTTTTACAGCTGTCAGCTTTAAAGAATGAATGTCATCTTTCCCAAGCCTCTTTTCTAGTGGTGATAGTTGTCTGAGGCAATAAAAACTACACAGACTGACACAGTTGCTGGTATGAAGAGGCTTTCAATGGCTCTCTAACCACTGCTGTAATAAAATGAGTACTGAGTCCAAGATATCTTGTAGCAGATTTTTAGTGTGTGAAAAAGCTGCCCAGAGTAAATCTGGCATGTGCTTAAAATTTTTTACAGTTTAAAAGATGCTGGTGGAGGAAGAGGTGAATAGGTGACTGGTTGGTTGCTGCACTACAATATGTTTTTGTGCTAGTGGAAGCCCTAAACTAGGTCTGATTATTCTGAAAACATTATGAATACGGTTAGGGAGCAGCAGCTTACTGGTTCTGGGTGGTTCTAATGGGGAAATATTGGGCACTTGTACTGCTGAGCACTTTTATGTGCTCATTCTGACATTCCACAGGGAGTCCCTGACAGGAAAAGTACTTCCCTGCTCAGCTAAGGTTGTTAGTACATATTTAACCTCTCTCCTCAGACTGATTTAAAATGGAGTGTGCTCAGTTGCTTTAATTGAAAGGACTAACTGGGTGCCTGGTGTTTGACTCGGTGTTGGGATGTGTCTGCCACATGGTGTTTGGCAATACACATTAGTGATTTAGACATCTGTGGGAAAAATCAATGGAACACTAAGTATTAATTCACTCAGGTACTTTAACAAATGTACCCTGGGGTTGTTCAATATGCTCTGTTTTGCTATGATGAATCTTAGAATTAGACTGACCCAAACCTTACAAGTGTTATTAATAGCAGTGCATTAGTATTGTGTGCATAATCAGGGCTTCCTTAATTTAAGTTCAAGTTAATGTAAATGAATTTTTACTGTGCTGGCTGATGGCACTCCATAATTCCAGTTTGTTCATGTCACTGTTTTTCAAATTAGAGATTTCATTGAATGTGCTGTAATTAAATGAAGGAGAGAAGTATCCTTCCTGGCTTTTTCTTCTTTCCTAACATCTTTTCTACTTTTTGGAAGTCAGATTTAAGTTCTTAGTTTTCAAAAGGTGACTATGAATTCTTATTCTTGCCAGGAATGTAAAAGTAATGGGTTCAGGTCTTAAACATTTGTTCTCCTGTCAAGAACAGCTCCTCTAAAATCATTCTCCCTAGAGAAAAATATGAACAATCCTAAAGAAGAAATCTGTAGGCGGAAGAGAGCTGCTAAATAAGTAGTCCTAAGCAAGAGAAACGGTGAGCTGCAGCCTTCAACAGCTAGAAAAAATATATCTTATATAGACACTAACTATGGTTTGCTATTCAAAGAGCTGGAGGGAGAAGAGAGCTAAGGCTACAGAAAAATTATTTCCTCAGAGACAGACTCTTGCCAGAGTTTACGGGAAAACTGAAAAATCTCACATTTGATTCAGAAGTTGCTGTAAAGAAGAAAAAAAAATAGCTTTGGATGTAGGATCTTTTCAAGAACTTATTTGTTAACATCCCACTATTCTTGGGAATAAGGCAATGACCCCCTCCTGACAGACTGTGGTGGGCTTGATCTGATCCTAAGGGCATTTAAAATAAACCCTTTCCCTGGCTTTAGCTAGTGCAGGAGCATGTCTCGAAGGCAGAGTGGTCAGTCATTCTGTATTTTCTTCCCTTGTCTGGAGAGGAACTCAAATCCAATTATTGTATTGTATTCTGATGCCTCCACGTGTGCTCCAGAGCAGAGTGTGTTGGAGAGTCTTGTGCTTTGCTTACACAAACAGGACTGGTGAGGTAAAATCAGAGGCTGGACATCAGTAGCACTTCTCAGCTGCAAGAATTCAGGTGCTATTTGTGATTTTCTGCATGAACGTGATGCCTTAGCAGACGACAGAGCCTTGGTGACACTGCTATGTAATTAGAGAAGTGGCTCAAAAGTGCCTCAGTACACTAATGACAAATCCTCTAATTGCTGAATTCATCTTACTGGGTGACCAGTAAGGCAGTTTGAGATGGCACATTACAAGTTACTCTCCAAAAAACAGGCTGTAAGTAAGAGAAAAACAACTTGCGAAATGCCACAGACAATTAAACCCTTTTTTCAGAGCAAAAAGAGATTGGGAGTTGATGTGCTCACTTGGAAACTAAGCCAGTGAGGATTTGCATGTTCAAATAAAAATAAATAAAAAATAGCAGAACATTTAAAAGAAGCTTATTCCTGTAATAATGTAAAATGTTAAGCACAGATTTACAAGCATAAATAAGAACTCAAGTCACTAAATGGGTAGAGACATTATACCAGAAACATTAAATGGATGAAATAGCAGCAGTCAATCTAATAAATAGTTTTCCTTTGCTACCTCTGAAGCCAAAGAAATTGTACTGCTTTAGGGACAAGTTTGAAAAGAATTCAGAGAAATATCTGCTCTGCCTTCCTGCCACTGCAAAAGGCACCATCTGAGATTACAGCACTGAACCACTTTTCACTGTTGCCCTGGCCATTGCACATATAGCAAAATCCCACTTTTAAAGGGCAGCAAAAATGATGAGAAAAACATGACGGCAGAGACTGGGGAATTCATCCTGCTGGAATCAATGGCTGTTTGAAATATAGTTGCTAAATTAATCTGCCTACTCCAGGAATTTCTGAAACTCACTTTCTTTAGTCCAACTCCCTTTTAACCGTCTGGGTGCTGGTTTGCCACCCTAATTCCTCCAGAGGAGAAAATAACATCCCATCATTACTCAGGGTTGGTGGAAGCATCAATTATTTTGTAGCTCTGCGGGGACATCTGTTGTTGTATCAGCTCACTCCGAGTTAGTGCCAGTGAAACAGCTCAGGTCAAATCCTGTTCTGGTAAAACCAGGTTGGAATGCTAATTCTAATTATCTCCTATTTTCAAACCAAATACTTTTTTTTTTTTAATTTGGTCACCCTTAAATACCAGACGCTTTCCATTTCCAGTTACCTGGAAATCACATTGTTGTGTGGGTTTACAGGGAGAGCAACACAACGGCTAAGGAAGGACAGCGAGCAGTGTTGGGGTGTGCAGGATGCATTAGGCAATCTGTGAGTGCTTTGCTGATGAGAGTCAGTAAAACTTGAAATTTTAAGGCTCAGTTCACCAAAGGTTGTGCTGAAGTCCATTGCTGGATACTTGAGCACATGTTTATATCCCCTGGTAGGCAGCAAGTCTGAGACTTCTTTCTGTTGTTTCCTGCACTTTTGTACTTTGCAAAATAGAACTGGGGAGCTAATTTGAGGCCTTGAAAACAAAACACCTCCCCCTTCAGCCAGGACTTTGAGACACCATGAAGGATTTCACTGACTGCTACTAATCATTCATGTGCCGTTTTGCTGAGGTCTGGGTGGGTGCTGAGACATGTGCACACCCACAAGGAAGGAACATCCCACAGAAGAAGAGTCCAGATTTGCCATCCCATGTTAACTTCTTGGCAGTAAAAGCTCTGTCTGGCACCATCAGCCAACCAAGGGGCTGTGACCTTCCCGATACAAGAGGAGCTTCCACTGCTTGAGGTTAAGCCCCCAAAAGGGGAGTAACTCCTTTGTTGTTGCCATTTCCCTAATGATTATGTGTTTTCCATTTCCAAATCCTCCCATTATGTTACACTGGAGGCCAGATGATATTTGTGATGGCTCATTTTGGCACTTAAAATTCTATTAATTCATTTAATGAACTGCAGGCAAACATCTTGTTTGGAAACCCATTTGTATGAAAATAAACAAACTTGGCTTTTCTTTTTCTTTGTTCTTTTTACAATTTCCCTAGAAATCTGTATTTTTAAATAAATACCATCATGATTACCAAAACCTCACATGCTAAAGTTTGCTTTGACAGAGAGAATCTGTGGGTGCCTGCAGTACCTTGTTTTGAAGGAGTACCTCACCATTTGCAGGTCTAGGTCATGTTTGATGTAGAGTGCTCTTCATTTTAATTAAATAAACTAGCTTTGGCTTCTGTGCTTGAGAGTCAGAGGAAGACATCTTAAGTTACTACGGAGCACCATCAATCTCATTTTTGCCATCTGATTCAGTTGTCCCAGTAGTTAGTGAGGATCAGGATCACAAGAGTTTACAATTCAGGAGCTGCGTGGAGTAGCGGATTTCTTCAGTGTCACCCTCGGGTGCTACAGTGACAAGTGTGTTGTGAGAGACAAAACCCTGTCATGTCCTATGGTGTTGTCCTCAGTGACACCCTTCCTCTGCACATAAGGTGTGAGGGATTTCCATCTGGCACATGCTGTTGTCCTGCATCACTGAAGTGCAGTTGGGCAGTTGGCAGGGAACTTGTTAAGCTCATTCAGGCACTTCACCCAGGGGAATGTAAGCACTCCTCAGGGAATTCATGGCAGAACGCACGCTGCTGCAATCCTGGGAAGGGGAAGCAGTGCCATACCATTGTTACTGCAGGGACTCTGCTTACCAGCAGCTGACATGGGCAGAGAAAGGTCTAAGGCATGTTTGAGCAGCTCCCCTTGTCAGCTTTTATACATAATAATAAGATAAAATGAGTAAGCAAACTCTCAGCTTATTTTACAGATAACATTAGAACATATTTTATGTTGCAGAGACAATGCTGTTTCATTCAATTTCTTTTCTCCTTTTGCAGTGCCTCATTTGAAATGACTGGATGTTTTCTATTTCAAAGCCTGTTCCAATATTTGCCTGCTTTTCTGTCATGTAAAATCACCTCTAAATCCATAAGGGTTTCATTGGAGAAACTAAAATTCTTCAAGAGAGGTAATATAGGGACATCCCTATACCCATTTACAAAAGCAACATGAGTGTAAAGGGTTCCCAACACAGTGAGGTGCTACATAGTATGTGTATAGACCAAAGTCTTTGGGTTTGGATCCTTTGTTGTGTTTGTCACAGGCAGGCTACCCAGGTATCCTGAAGTACTGAAGCAGGTCTTCCCAGTATAAATTGATGAGCTTTTAAGCTTGGAATTTCCATTTTTTCTACAGTGGCATGCTGTGGATTTTGTCTATTCTTGGGAATATCGTGTCCGTTGCTGACTAACAGTGGAGCCAATCTAGAGTACTATTGGAAGTCATCTGGTGTGCTAAAAGAGAACTGAGCAGCTTTGGGAAGCCCCCTAAAGGGCCCCTAAATCTATTCCAGAGAAGAGCATGAAAATGCCAGTGAGAAATTGTGGGAAATATCACCAGGAAGGAACTAATAATGCTAAATGAGCTGTCCTTTGCAGCATAAAATTAAAAGTTTACTAATATAATCTGTCTCCTCAGTAGCAGTGATGGCAGACCGTTTTCATGTCTGGGTCTCTACCTGTTACTAGCACGTTTGTCAATAGTGCTAATGGGTCCCCATTGCTGCACTGCAGTGTTTGATGATTAGAGGAAACTCTTACATGTGTTTCACACTTGCAAAAGGTCTATGTACATGGATAAATTTATTTGCTCTAAGGTAAGAAAAAAAAAAGGAAGATCATTGTATCTGATCCTCTGTTTTAGAGCTTATCCTGGCACTCTGAGACTGAGCCCAAGAACTTGTGCCTGTGCAATACTTATTCTCCAAAGGCATCCTTCAACTGAAAAATAAAGAAATAGAGAACTCAATGTATTGCTTGGCTCAGTGTTCAAAAGCAATGCCTTGTTTCCCAAGTGAATTTGTTTGACTTCATTTCCCAGCCATCAGTTCTTCTTGTGTAATTTCCCTGCTGGACAAGAGAGACTCTAAATACCCAGTGTTTATTTTCTCCCCGGAAAAGTGCTTACATTGTATAAACCAGTCACTTGTCAATCTTCTCTTTTATAAACTACATGTATTGAGGCTTCTGTGGTCTCACTATATGGATTTTTTCATATATAGTGCATGTAGTCAAGGGTTTGGGTTGGGGCTGTTTTCTGTATTCTCCCCATCTTTTTCTAAGACAGGAACACACTGTGTGCTGACCCAAGTCTCACAAGTACTGCATACGCTCCCCTGCTTTTTATTGCCCTTCAATATTCAAATTTAAAGCATAAGTTACCATTTTCATACTGCTAGGATAATACTGGGAGCTGGTGGGTATGTACTGATATCTGTGGAATATAATGCAGGTCTTTTCTGGTATCACAGAGGCATTGCCCTTCCTGCAAGTAGATTTCCATTTCTTGTTTCCAAAGTCCTTGCACTTGGATAAATTAATTTAACCAGGCACAGCTTGCCAATGATCCCCATCATTTTTTCTGGCTTGTCCTCCTCATGATGGATACTGAGCTACAACTTGTCAGCACGTGATCTTATGCTTGCATGCAGGTCATTGATGAAAACAGTAGCACAAGTATTCCTCTTTGCAAGCCCTTCTGTGGGCATAGATTTCATGCCCATAGTTAACATCCCCTTCTCTGTGATTTGTACAGCTCTGTCTACATGTTGTAAACCATTGGAGAGTTCTTTCATTTTCTAAGTTCTGCTCTTGGCTTTTGCATTTTACCGAGAGACAACAGTAAAAGTCCAGACCTTCAGAGACTCATGTTTGGAGCAAAGGTTCTTCACAGTGACATGACTAGATAGACAAGTGTCATGGTTTTTGAAGGGCTCTCATATTCCTGTTGCAGGAGAATAAGTGGATAACAGATAAGCCAAAGCAGGTCACCAAACCTGCCAAAACATAACTCCTCATCTGGCAGAAGTTACAGAATTTAAGTTTTGTTTCACAGCTGGGCTGTTAATCTCATTATTATACTCACTTGTCAGAGCATGTTAATATAACCAAGTGAAAGATGTTCCTAGAGACATGTTATTGAATATTTAAAATGAAGAATTAAGTATCACTTTCAAAGCATCTAAGAGAAGTGATGCTAAATCATGGTGATTTTAAGGGAGGGTTGGCTACCCTATATGTGTTCTGAGAGTCCACCTAAGTGCAACCAAATAAAATTCTATTAGAAATCAATTGAGTAATAAAAAAAGTGTTTTCTTTAAAATCTCATTTTTATTAGTATAGTAATCCTTTTTGTTATGGATATTCATTAAGGATTGAAATTGAGTGGAAACTCTGCATGTACAAAGTACAAGCTGAAAAATTTGGTCAAGAGAACTATGAAAGCAGAAAGAAATTGAGATTAAAAACTTTGTTGGTAAGACTGCTGGGTTTCTGTGCTGTGTCCCTGCAGATTTAGTCCCTGAAGTTAGTAGGAAGTTTGCAGCTACATTCTGTAAGCACTCAAACTTAGCACACAAAGACCCCACTCATCCATATCATCATTTGTTTTTCTCCACAAATACTCTGTTTTAAATCTTTGTAGATAGCACAAGCCAGGTGTTTAACAGCTTCTGAAGCCATCAGTAAAGCAAACTACCCAAATGTATGCAGGTTCACTGGAGACTAATTTGTTGTAGTCAGTGAATATAGTCCTTGAAAATTACATTCTCTTTGCTTCCTGCTTGGTAACAACAGGCCAGGTTTTGTTTGCCTTATGGATTTCCATGGGGCCTCTGATATGAATGAGCAAGAGGGCTGTGACAGAGTACATGGAGATGTAGTGTGCAGTACTTGGGTTCTGAGACACCAAAAAGAGCTTCCTTCCTCAAAATGTAATAGTTCAAACCTATATGTATTCTCTCTGATGGCGTTTGTCAGGCTCGGGAGAAGGTAACACATTCAGTGATGTTTGTCTGTGTGGCAGGGAGCAGGGGAGTGGAGCTGGCCTTCTGCTTTCCTGAGCAGGATGCAGGCTCCCTGATTTTGTGCAGAACAGAGCTGAGTGAACCATCTGGTGAACCGTCCTGGGACACTGGGACAAGGCAGTGCCTCAGTGAAGAGCCTGGGGAAGTCTAGGATGGACACACTGAATGCTTCTGCTGGGACGCAGTGCAGGTGTTGGGATGGTCCAGAGTTAGAGCTAATAAAGCCCTTCTGGATGTAAATGCTCCTCAACCATCCAGGCTTCAGAAGAGCTTTCTAGCTGGGAGCAGCAGCAGATTCAAGGTGGTCCTACAATTCTGTATTGATGACCCACAAAGTACCTTCTGCTGGGAGCCTTGTGGAGCAGGACACAGGGATAGTGAGGCAATTCTGCAAGGGCAAGAGAAATCCATATGGACGTTACAGTTTCAGCTGAACACCAGCTGTGTTCGAGGTGGGTTGTCTTGGGCCAAAACTGCTCCAGTGTCTCCAGCTCAAAGCTTGATACCAAGCCGTTCAATGCTCTACAGATGGGGAAATTGGCACCCACAGACTTGTCCAAGGACACACAGCAGGCTGGTGGCAGAGCTAGGAGTAAACCCCAGTTTTCCATCACTGTTCCTTTCTTTTATCCACTAGGCTGTGAGACACATTGATCATCCTTCTGTGCTTTGCTTTTGTCCTTTCTTAAGTGGAAAAAGTAATTGCCAGTACTAGTGGATTGTGAAATTCCCAGATAAAACATACCTGCACACACTCATATATTTGTGTTATTTATTACTTCCTTCCATAGGTAGAGCCATTTGAGATAAATCCTTACCACTAATTTAGACCACAATTCTACAGTGGTGGTCCTTTTGGCAATTGGTTGTAACTCTAATGATTGAGTTTCCCTTCATTCCCCTTACCCCTTGAGTACCAGTGTGTTTCCACATGATCTACTGTACATCTGTTTATGTAGGTACATCAACACAGTGTAGTATCTATACAAAATAGTTATAAATTAAAGGAAACATCAACTCTTTACTGGAGTCACATTTTTCAGGAAAATAAATGCAGTGAAATAAACACTCAATGAGAGATTTTTTTAAAAAAATTGGGAGGATGGTCTTGGGAATATTCATTATATCTTCTTTGAAAGCTGCATGTCCCACTTTGCTTTTGGGGCACCCAGGTCGTCATTTCATTGCCTTTAATGTTTTAGGTAACCAGCCATTAATTAAGTGTCATGGCTTCCAAGCAATAACTCAGCAGTGGTTTGTTCCAGTCACACTTGAGTAGGAAATGGGAAAGATGGATCAGCCAACTGTTTGGTTCAGGTCAGTGCTGGGCTGTGCTCGCCTCGTCCCAGCGTGTCGGGGGCGGCTGCGCTCCATGGATAATTCAGAGCTCCACAGGGCTGTGACAGGAGCTTTTCCAGCCATTGCTTGGACAGATGGTGAGCAGAGCACGGAGCAGAGAGCATGCCATAGATTGGTGCCAAGACTGGGACTTGGTTGCCAAAATCTCATGTGAAGTAGGGCTGTGCAGATGAAATAGAGACATGAATTATAGTTTGTTAATGTTCATTAAAACTTTTTATGCTTTTAGTCCTGCTGAGATGAAAAAGTTCCAGAGCAAATAGAAATCCCTAGGAATTCACCATGTTTTCTACAGGGGTCTCCTTCAGTCTCTGATTTTACATTTGCTTTCCTTCCCAAAGGTGTTTAATTGCCACATGTGATAGCTTCAGGCTTCTGCCTGTTATGAAATTGAGACTGACTCTTTAAGTGTAAACAAACCCCTCACTTCAATAACAAACCCAGAATTATTTATACTCATTCCACTTCATAGTGCAACAGCAATTTTTAGTAAGTACAGGATAGTTTGACAGATTGTGATAAAAGCAGTGATAAACATTACTATTTATACTGTAAAACTGACTAGATTAAAAACCTTGATCATTGCCCTAATCTGACTTCCAATATAGAAATCCTCTGTCCTTTAAGCCTTGTTTTGGGGGATTCTGCTTTTATAGGCAAATTACAAGATCTTCCCAGTCAGGGGCAGGGCATTGAGAGATGCAGGAGAGCACTTGTGAACTGGTGGTTGGCAGAAGGATTAAGCTCACAAGAATGTGGTACTCAGTGGAAAAGCCTCAAATATTTATGTTGAAAGAAGTTCTTCCCTATTTCTTTTTTACCTTTTGGCTGTTGGTTTTACAACCCAAAACATACCGTTTTGCCAAAACTGGGATTCCAGCACTCAGCAGTCTGGATGAAATCCAGGCAGTTAATTCCTTTAAGCTGACTTCCTCAACTCTGAGATACTTACAAAAAGTGGCAGGTTGGCCTTAGAGAACATTTAGGCCCCAGTGGTGGTGGTCTGATCTTACACTGACAGATCCAGAAGCAGAATAAGTGATAAGGCTTTTGGAGTTTGTGTAGCTTCAGGAAGATGTGCCCCATGGTAGATCTGCAGTACAAAGGGAAAGGATGTGTTTTCATTTTATTGACATTGCTTTAGGTTACTCCACTTCTTTTGGTGGGTAGTGATCGCAGAAGTTACCCAGAGATTAATTCTTCAAATATGCCAGAAAGTTTTGCAAGTAAAGTACTGAATTTCTTTAAGAAGCATGATGCATAACTGGGAGGAGTAGTAACTTCCCAGTTTGATTTGGGAGCTCCAGTTGCGCTGGAGATCATCCTCACTGGGAGAGGACATCATTGCTTACTGTCCATTTTAGTAGCTTATAAAGCCAGGTAGCCTTTCAGGCCACTGAAATGCAACTGGATTAAGGGAGAATATTTTGTTGTACACACAAAACAATTTTAGAAATGTGCACCATGTGTGGTGTCCAGGGATTACTTCAATCCCTTGCTTTTTCTTTATTTGTTGTGTATTATACAGCATCGTGCAATTTGAAATTAGCTCTGCCTTTTCAGTTTAAAGGAATGAGGCTTTCTTGGCTGCTAATGCTGGCATAGTTTTTACTTCTTTGTAACTTCTACTAAGCTCTTCCTAAGAGGTAATGTAAGTTTTGGCTTTGTTCTTGAAATCCACACACTGCTTTTCTGTTGTGCTTATGAGCTTTCTTTGTTCTAACATTTAAGACTCAATTCAACAGGAATGCTTCCCACAAAAGCAACAGAAGTGAACAATTGTCTGGCTACTGTGAGTAATATTTTACAGATGCTTCTATGTTCTAAACAGACATTTTAGTCCTCATGGAAAACTATCGGTAGGGTTCCATATTCTGAAAGCATTACCATTTTTCTACAAAACAAGTTATTCTTTTGTGTCGCTGCCCTGCAGAGTTCCTTGGCAGGGAAACCATTCTGTGTTCAGCAAAGATACTTAAAAATATTACAAATTTGAACTTCAGGCCAGAGTTTGAAGTACTTTATGTTTACATTTCATAGAGGAAATGTGTTGACTTTGGGTTTTGACATTACAGTGGAAGACCTTCAGATACAGGAGACTGCAGTGAAATTTCCTCGAAATTACAGTCCCAGTTTGCTGCTACCCATTATCTTAAGTTCAGTAGTGAAAATACATAGAATATCTGTCTTTGATGCTAATTCTGCTGGAATTCATCACTGACACATTGTTACAGACTGCTCTTAAGAATGCTTTATCAACTCCCTCGCTGTCCATACTAGCAGGAAAAAGCCATTACCCGCAGCTTGGTCTGGTAGGAAAAATGCTAGTATTTTGCAGACCAGAATCTTCTGTAGTATGTATCACTTTTTCTGATTTACTGCCCTATTGCTGCCAGCAGGCATGGCTCAGGGCATGGCTTGCCTCAGCTCATGAGAATTAGAGCATGAGGAGGTTTGGCTGTTGGTGCTGGGCAGTGGAGGCTCTCCAGTGCTGGTGGTAGATCCCACAGCAGGATGGGACAGAACAGCGTGTGCAGTTCCCAGACTGTGGTGTTACAGTCCAGGGGAACTGGTAGCAAGGGAAAGTTACATCCCAGGCTGGAAAATGGGATGGAGATTCACAGACTTGCCACTCTGCCATCCCGGTTACCAGGGTAGCATCACCTGTCTGATGGCCAGGCAAACACGTAGGGAGTGTAACCCCCTAAACTGCCTATGAGTCGTGGATTTTAGAAGGATATCTGTGATTCTGGCCACAACAAGATATTAAATATGTTTACGCAGTGATATCTTTGCGCCTTCCTGAAATCAATAGCTGACTTCCTGTGGGATTCAACGCAACCTGGAATTTTGTCCTGCAAAAGGAAACATTGATTAGGCAGTGATATGTCATGCAGGAGGAATACGGGACTGGAATGACTTTCTCCATCCTCCAAAAAGCAGATTGTTCTCATACTACTGCTTTGTCCTTTATGAGCTACGTCAACATTGTTAGTTTCAGAATGTCAAAGGGAAACTTCCAGGAGCATTTAAATATACAAACATTTGCCTTTGTGCAAAATAAATTGTTTGTTCCAAAGAAGTTCTATTTGTTGTTACCTTAGGCTAAACTAAATTGCAGAGGAGAGTAATTTATTACAAACATGATATTTTGTGGCAGTTAAACCCATTTACTGGGAAATCTGGAAAGCAGAATTCTGTAATTGCATAGGTCTTGGTATAGAAATTATTAAAAGGAAAACAAGTAAGGTCTGAGTAGTACTTGTTGTGAATCAATATGCGTGGCTAAATAATAAGTGAAGTTAAATTGGCGGCACCTCTCTAATTTAATCTTATCTTCCAGTAAAAGAGATACCTATCTATAAGTTCAACTACCAGAACCAACTACTTTATCCTGAGAAAAGACATTTACTACTCATTTAATCTGCATTCAGATGAAAAGACAGTCCCCTTATTATTTTTAATTCCTTCATAAATTTGGAATGATATTGCTTTCATGACCTTGTTATAATTAGCAGTAGCTATTTCTTGTTAATGAGCTATTACCTGAAAATTCATATAATTCATCTGACAAGCTGACAGCCTGACTAATTAACAAGGTTTGACCAGTATCTGAAGCCCTCTGCAAAAGATTTTCTCCTCTGACACTGAAAAATGTTCTCTGAGGTACCATATATAAATATATCAAACACTGTAAATGGTTTCTGCAAAGAGGTTACAAAATCATCCTGCTGAGACGTTTGTCTGTAACATTCATCTAGAATAGAGACTGGTACCTAAAAATCCTATTTTGCACCACATTTATCCTATGATTAAAACTGTGCTGACACCACTCATATTTATAAATGCCTGGCAATCTATAGCATTATTTCTACGTGGCTTGCAAAAAAGGTTTTAAAACAGAGAACACCAGGCTGTCCTGCATAAAGAAGCCTCTAGATCTCTCCACTGGTGGAAAAAACACTTTAGAAAAAATGTTTTCCTCTTTTCAACAAAAACTGTACCATTAGCTTTTAGGGCCTGATCAGTCAGTCCTCCAGTGAGTCGTCATTCCTTGCACTTCAATGTGGCCCTTCTTGGCCATACGTTACTGCCTAGTCTCTCTCCATCGACTTTCCTGCACCCATGTAAGTAACAGGAAATAATTTCTCACTTCTAGTAAGTATCTTTTAAATGGCACTAAGGCAGGTTTTTGTGGCCTGATGGTCAGTAATGTTCAGAAAGACATCTTGTAATGTTACCGCTGCTCTGTGTGGATTTGTTGATACACATGGCACTTCACCATGAAAAGGCAAAGTCACTGCCCAAGGCAGTTTGCAATTCAACATGCAGTGATCTTCTGCATAATGTGTGGTAATTTTCTGTGGACCAGATTCAGTGCACACACTATGCTTCTCAGAGTTGCTGTGAAAATTAGATTTGTTATTGTTTGTGAAGCCATTAGAAACTAGAGGGATTAACCCAAAGAAAAGATGAGGAGGAAATTACAAATTCTGTCATCAGTGTAGTGTTTGAGTGGTGTGAAGTAAATAAAGCATGGAACCATGCAATGAGCAAAGGGAGAAAACAGAATATTGAATAGCTTCTCTTTACATGGATTGTGTTCCTTCTGTGCAGTGTATGAGGCAGCGGCTCTGTGGAAAAAATACATTGTGTATGTGTATCTGGACTGTCTGCTGCTGCACTTGCACAAGGAGGCTGTATTAAGGTTGCACATGTTTCCAGCTTTTAAGCACTTGGCTTTGCACTCTTTGTTTTTTGGGGATGCTTTCTCTGACTGTGTTTAGGATGTGTTGTGGGAGCCACCTCAAAACCCGTCTGTAACGAACTGAGATCCAATTACAAAAGGTATTGTCCAAATGCATAAGAAAATGCTGACCACAAGATCATAAGAATTGACCAAGTAATTTTTAACTCTTTTTTTTTTTAAGGTTAGTAGTCAAAGCAAAAGATAAAGGGAAATAATTTCAACTTTGATTCAGTGACTATATTTTTTGAGGTTCACAGAGAAGGGGAAAAGGAAACACTTGGAAAGCTTTGTATCATCGCCATATTAAAGCCTAAATGACAGGTCTCATTTTGGTCACTAAGATGCTTGTATGCAAGGAAGGAAGAAGAACCATGGAGAAAACTGTCACAGAAGTTATAACGAGGGGGATGTGGCAGTGCAGGTACAACCTTGTTGGTGAAGCAGCCAGGATGGAGCGGTGCAGCTTCTGATTCATGTGTTCATAAAGGCAATAGAGACCTGTGAGAGCATCCATGGCTCTCTCCCACACTGATTTGCAGGGTGAATGGTGTGGTTCCTCCTCAGGTGCATTCCTTGCTGTTTAGTTAAAAGACTTTCTTTTCTCCTACAAAATTCAAATAAAAATAAAGTTTGGTAAATTTAGGTAGATTTTTTGGATAGCTTCACCTTTATTTTTCCCTTGGGGAAAATTCATCCATCTGTACCTACAGTTCAAGGGAAGATTTTCATTCTGATTTAAGGGAGGAGCACTCAACTTTCTTACCATGATTTCTCTCTTGTCACTGCTGTTCTGCTTTATACCCTTCTGTTATCCTATTGTGATACAGAGGAGAACTGTAAAATTCCCTACTGATGTCATTTCTCATTTTTTATTTCTAGAGGAGAAGCTTTATGACAGACTTTTGATTGTGGCACATTCCTTCCCTTGTTAAATCAGTGACAGACATTTTTAGCTGCTCAGTCTGCTTTTTCCAGTGAGGAGCATTCTCACCACAAAAAGAAATAACAATACACTGCAACCCTGCTGCAGATGAGAGATGTGCTATTGTGGGATTGTCCAGAGTTGGTGCTGGTTTTTACCTCAGTCCAGATAGTTGCAGTGAAGCCTGTGTCCAGAAATGAGATGACTTCAGCTCATTACAATGGTGTAAAGTATTCCTATCACCAAAGTGATAAAGTACCATATCACCCAGGAGCATTCATGTTAAAGCAGCTGACACGAGAGTCTTGATGCAGAGAGAGACCTGTTTTTGCAGTGAGATGTAGCCCAAGGCCTCTGCTTAGCAGGACTTTTGAGCATGCAAGTAGTCCTTTGACTATTTAAACACTTTCAAGCACTCTGGTAAGCAGGGACTTGAGCAGAAGCTGTTCTGGTATGGAACAGAAATCATGTGAAACCCTGGACAGAAGGTATCAGTAAAACATTTGCAACTTTCAAAGCTATTTTTTTTTTAATTCTGTTTGGACCTGGGAAGGTCTGCAGCAGAGCGTTTGAGCTCTTAGACTGAATAGCATTCTGACCTTGTGCAAACTGGGTGCTGCCCTTGCTGTCTGATGGTGGGCAGGCTTTGTTTTGGGGCACTACATCATTTAAGAAATTTAGTTCTTAGTGTAGACATAATAAATTGCCTGCATTTCAAGGAAGAAAATGAGGAGCAGCACCTGGGACTGCATGGGCTCTCCACAGATGCCACTTTAGCCCAGCAGTGCATCCCATGTCAGGCCTGTGGAGCTGGGCACACAGCAGCTGTCAGCCTGCAGTGAAAGCAGCGGGAGCGTGTTCTGCTGCGGGAACCGCTCTGTGCTCAGCCACTTGGGCTCTGAGCATTGCAAATGATGTGCAGATTAACCTGAACGCAAACAATTCTGCTGATGGAGGCAGGAGGCAGCAACCCTTTTTCACTGATTATTTCCAATAGGCAGAGTGTACTCTTAAAGTACCAGTAGGTTATCGGAATGTGTAGTGGGATAGATGAACTTCCCCTTAGGACAGGGAACAGCATGATGAATGAGAGACTCACACTGACATCTATCAGGACACTTCTTGGATAAATATGCCATTTATCTTTTCACAAAGCACATCTCTATTGTAGAGCATCAGCCATGTCAGTGTTAGGAATATTACCAAAATCCAGGCAGCAAAAGCTCCGAGAGACAGGCAGGCTTTGGTGCTATCATGGTGTTTCCACCTTTAACTGCACCTGCCTACTTGGTGAGTTATTGTTATTGTATTTTTAAGTAACTCTACGCAGACAATTTGCATCTTAACCAATGCAGCACATTTGCTCTGTGACAGCTTTAGCACCCAGATTACATATAATGTGTTCAGGCTGTAGGGAAGAACTGCTTCTCTTCTTCTTCCCTCATCATTCACATGTGCCCCTCCTGTCTGTCGCTCTTCTCAGAGCAGACACGCAGGAAGCAGGAGGGGAGGCCAAGGGGAAGCAGCACTCACTCTCCTTGTCCTTGGCTTGTTTTGAAAGGTGTCCTAGATCCATGGCATGACCGTGAGGAACCACGGCAGGACCCATGCAGACAACCAAACCCCACTTCATCCCAGGGTTTTACCCACAACAAATTCCTTCCCTTTGAGGCTGCCTGAGATGTTCCATTCTTCCCCAGTGCAAGGACAGTCTCAGAGGATGTACTTTGTGCATCAGAGCTTCCAGCAAGGGACACTGTGTCCATCCCAGCTATTCCTTCAGAGAGGTGTGTTTTTCTAGAGCACTGCTGTCTGCTCAGGCAGAACACAACCCTTGGCTTTAAAGCTACATTTAGAGAGGATGAGGCCTTGGCAATTTTTTCCTAGCCCCTGGGTTCACACTGAGCCAGAGCTCAGGCAGCTCCAGCTCAGCACTGCAGGAACTCAGCAGCCATCAGTGTAACAGTGCCGCTGGTATATCACCATTTACTCTGGCCAGGAGTGATTAACTGTGCAATACCCCGCAACTCCAGGAGTGCCTGCACTGCTGAAGGCCTCAGATAATCACTTTATAAAATACAGAAGTATAAACCAAAACATAGTATTCTTTCAAGCAGCAAAATACATATCAAAGATACCTGGATTTAGGCTCTGGAGAAAGCATGAGTTTGAGTCTCTGTCCAAAATATTACAGTCTAATAATTTTTAGCACAATTAAATAGATAACAACAGAGATTACTGTGTAAAGAAACTTTAAAACATCAGAAAGAGTGTATGTCTGTCTTGTCACAAGCTTACTTTTGTGTGTGGTAAGACCAGAAAGACGTTGGTAATTATTATGCATATATTATATAACCAAGAAGAATGGACATAGTCAAAGCTACTTTCACTTGTGTGATAGCATATTGGCATTTTTGTGCAATTGATTAATTTTATCACTGGAAATTGTGACCATTTTGCCTCTAGACACTATTATATAGAGGCTCAGCATGTCCGAACAGGTTGGTTGGTACGTTTTGACCATCAGCAGCTGGGAAATGCCATTCAACCTGCAGCTCAAGAAGTCCTTACAAAGCTGATTGCTGAAAGGATGAAGTGTGTTTCAGGGGAGGGGTTGTTGCTTTGCTTTGGCATTATCCCAGCCACTGTCAGAGAAAAGATAAGAGGATAGATGAACTTCTGGCCTGGCCCTTTTATGTTGCAATGATATTGTTTAATTATTCAAGAGCAAAGAAGAAAGTCTTTAAAATCGTATGGCATCAGTGAAAAATGGTATTAGACTGGGACAACTGCATAGGTTTTGACTAAGGTGTTGCTGATTTAATAAGCAGTTGAGTCTTGATGGAGTTCACTGTCATTCCAAATGCACATTTAAAGTGTGGCTTTAATTTTGGAGTAAGATCTCTCCAAGCCGAGGGCTGTGTGCCGGTATCATTTGTTAGCAAAGTGCCATGTGTACTGGTAAGTACATCTGTGAAGAGGTTGATGTGGAAGTGAAAGACAGCAAAGACTTTAAAAGCCTTAATGAGTTGGAAACAGGTCAACAATAGAGTCCTGGCTTGTTAAAGATGTCCTCTTGGACATCCAATAATTGCTGGTGTAAGTTGGGCTGACATCCTCAGTACAGCAGACTCAGAGGAACTGCAGGATTAGAAATGAATCACCAAGTGGCCACTACCTTCTGCTGCTAGAAGGATGGGGAAATGTCCATTTCTAGCATTACTGGATAAAATGATGCTTTAATACTTCCACAGCCTTTAAAAATGTAACCTTCCCCTTTAAGAATTGTTTCATCAGTGTGAAATCCAGATTTGTGAAATTATATTGGGCTAGACCCTCGGAGAGTGTAAATCCCAGAGAATTGTCTATATACAACGAATGAGAATCTGTCCCATTAATCTTATTGCTCTACTAAGAAAGCAGCCATATCATCTAGACCTTCCCCCAGGCCAAAACTGCCAAGAGAACTCAGAAAAAGGGCCCATTTACAGATAGCAGGTTTTCAGTCAAGCCTGGGGACTGCTTTGCTATTTGTTTGCTTCTCCTCTGAACCTAGAACTAATTTATGTAATTTTATGTTTTGTATTTTGAATAACTTTTATTCTGCAGATAAATTGCTAAAATTACTTTTCCCTAAATTCTATTAGTGACCCCTACATTTAAAGGGTAATATGTTTTGTTCCTATCTGTAAAATAGGGGAAAAAAATCAAACAATGTGTGCAGAGTCATGAGAAAGAAGATTTCATTAGATGTGTGAAATTCCAAAGATGAAAAATGTGCTGAGATTAGATTTGGACAACAGTACTTCAGTAGTGAAGTCTGCAGAAAACAGAACAAACCTGAGCAACTAAGAAATTCTTTGGTGGGGAAAAAATCCATCATGAACTTTTTACTACAAGTCTTCATAAGTCCCCTGGGTTTTACTGTTTCCCTCTAAATAAGGATGTAGGTCATCTTGCTTCATTGAGATGGAGTATGTCACATAGCTGATATCTGTTGGGAGTAGTTTTCACTAGCTGTGCAAGCTCTCATTTATTTGGGAATTTTTCATGCAAGTAATCCCATCAACATTAGTCCATGGACTCTCAGAGCTTCAAGAGACAGTTTATTAGTTCACCTGATTTTATCTCATGTGCATTATGGGCAATTAAATTTTCAGTCACCCCCTGAACACTGAGTATTTTAAGAAGGCCATATAGTTCAGGAAGACAACCTGTCTTATCTCACAGTGTGGACAGCTGGAGAATTCACGGTTTCCCAGAGTCATCTCTTCTGATTCCTGTTTAGATTCACTGTTTCAAACTGGTACTTTGTTTGCAGTTAAAACTTTCCTGGGTTCTCCTTTTAGTTCTTGCAATAGCTTTTCTGCTGTGCTAAGAAATCTTCCACTGTTTTGCCTTTCTTCCCAGAGAAATCCTTGTACATTGTAATGTAGGCACTTTCCAATCTTCTTACTGACCAACTGAACATACCAGTCCTTGAATTCTTCCTTAAAGCCTCTCCCTGTCCCTCCAGGGGTGCTTGCCTTTCTCCACTGGTGCCAAGTCCAACATCTCAAGACAGTTCCTGTAACACAACTAGCTGCATAATTAAGAGAGTTTTCACAGAATTGTGACCAAAGATGGTAAATTGAGGATTTAGCTAAGTGGGTAAAATAGCATGGACTGAATTCCTATTGGATAGGATAGGAGCTGGACTGTGCCTTTGCACAGGCGTAAAGAGAAATGTTGTTCAGTACTGGATGCTGCCAAGTAGTTTAGTTAAATTTGCTGCAGTCAGCCAGTCCACATTTGGCATACAAAGAAATTGCAAACAACTTGCTGAAATGTAATCACTGAGTCACATCATTGAGTGCTTAATCTCTAGGAAAGTTAACTTTTTCGGCACAGGGTGGATCACATCAGCAGGATTCCTTCTTATTTATTCCCAGGTGCTGCTAATGCCTTCTGCTCCTCTTGGAAGAGATTGTGGGCAGTGCTATGGGAGCTGCTTTGATGTCATATCACATTGCTTTTACACACACATCAAAAATGCAAAAGCACAGCTTGTTTACTGTAGCTCAACAAAGGGGCAAGTGCACTTAAATCAAAGAACTTGCCAATACCAACATCTGAGTGTGTAGGCTTCATTATTAGACAGATCTTTGGGGGCTTTAAAACATGGTGCCGTGTAACACAATCCTCAGATGGCACAAATGAGGCTATTCCCCTTACTGTACTTGGCAGGAATCTGTTAAATGAGCAGCTCTTCCTTTGGCAGCTGTGCCAGTAGGAATAAAGTGAAATGAAAAGGCTGTGCCAGTATTTACTGACCGCACAGCTGCACTCACAGGCGGAGTTACAAAGTCATTTCTTGACATGCCTCCTGTGACAGTCAGGCTCCTGCTCAGCGTTCTAATTTCCTTGATGCCCTCTTCTCAACGTGTGATGTTCCTTTGAAATATCACTATTCATTCATTTGACAGTTGCAATGTCAATGACAAGGAAAGAGAATAACTTGTCTGTTACTTTGCAAAAATAAGTTGGAAGTGAGAAAGTCAAAGTCCTTGTTGAGTTTTGAATCTTCATCTCTCTGTTCTACCCCAAGAAATACGGGTTTTTTTCCCATCCGAAGATGCCCCAAATGACTTTGTGTATTTGGGTCATGTACATTAGAAGGTCATTTTCTGTTCTTCAACATTAATTCTTTCCTGACAAATCAGCAAGGAAATGGGAAGACTCTATAGCCTGTGAGGCAACAGTGGTATTTTTGCTTCAGTCACTTGATTTGACATTTCTTTTTCAGACTCTGTCCAAAAAAAGCACCCCTGCTCCTCCCTTTACCCTCTTTTGACTCCAAGTAGAGCTTCTTACCTGTATTTCTGCTTGCTTTCTTTGATACTTCTAAAGCATCACCGTGAAAGTGAGAATGGGCCTAATGGAGGTGTTCTTTTTCTATGATTCTGTTTGGGTCTGAAGGCAATAAAGAATATTTTCTAAATCCTGTCTTATTTCTGTGACTTCAAGCCACTCTTAAACTAGCAATGCAGAGCACTTGGAATTAAACTCCAGGCAGAATTTCTGACGACCTTCAGTGTCCATGGGCGTTTGTCATCCTGCAAACTTCCTCCAGGCTATTCAGACTAAAACTGAAGTGCTTACATTGGAAGGGGATGGAGAGAGAATGAGGTGACTGAGCAAGTGTGACTTACACAACTATAATTAATCATAGGAGACCTTTCATCTTGTTCCTCACTCTTGGAACCTGTGGAGTTTTAATAATCAAAATGAAACTGGTGGTTCAAAACACAGTTGAGAGGTTTGTGCATCAGGTTTCTGTTCATCTGCAACTGGACGGTCATTATCTGCTTTCAAAACACTGATGGCTTAGCCAGCTAATGAGTCTCTTTTTTTAAGTGAAGAAAAGAAAATCAAGATACAGTTTCTGCATCCTTAAATCCTTTTTTCTAAAAGGATTTTTGAAATCAGTTTAGTAGTTTAGGAGGAAAGCAGTTACAATCTATCAGGTAGCCAGATTGGAAGAAAATACAGATAATCTCATGGATGGCTTCATGCTTACTTAAACCCTTCCTGCCAAGGGGGCAACAGGGGTTTAAAATGACATTTGTAAATGATGTGACAAACACCCCATTTTCCTTCCTGTGGGTGGTGGTAGGGTTCTGATTGTGAAGGTCAGTCCTGAAGACACAAACACAATTGAAAGATAAATACTGTGCTTTCCTAGACTTCTTTGTACTTCATGAGGATTAGTTCAGGACACTAACACAAACAAATTCAATATTATTATGTGTTTTGGAAACACAGCAATCCAAAATTCTCTTTTTATTTTGTTCCCTAATTGACTGACTTTCTCAATTTTCTTAATGAATTGTCTCCTGAAGCACTTATTAAGAAAGGCAGCTGCTGAGTGCTGCTGGTGCATCCCTGTGTATCCCAAGGAGAACATGTACAAGATGATGATGGCACTGAGATAATAATAGTAATGATGGGCTGAAATCACGGAAGGGATGAGATTCTGGAGCAGCTGTGCAAGCCAGTGCAAGCACTGTGCATCTGTTGAGGGCATAGATAGCCCATAGATGTTAGGTATGTAAACACAGTATGTGTATCTGTGAGTACATAAATTCCCAAAGAACTGTCCATAAAAGTATCAGTGCATCCTTACTAATAGCCTGCTAATTGTTTGCTGGTATCTATTGATTTTTAAATTGCATAAAGTCAAGATCAATTTCCTGAGTAATGCCTCTGACGTTTGTAAGCAGTACCCAATATAATAATTGATCTTGGGCCATCTTGTCTGGGACTGACAACATTGCAAATGTCCACTGATCAATACATTCCCAAATAGTGCTTTAGTGGTATCTCTTGGAAGCAACTGCATGTCTCATAGAAGCAATATACACTGCAGGAGCTTTTCTGAAAGCATAGAAAGAAGGGCTCACTATTCGTTCTCTGACCCTCACATGTACCCATTTGGTCCCTGTAGAGTTGTTGTTTTTCCTTGAGCCTGTAAGAAATGTTACACCTATATTTAAGAACAATTTGATGTGCATTGTAATGAAGTATGTAAAAAAACTCCCACACATTCCAGTTTGGATTAGATGGTAAACTGCATTAGACTGCAACCTGCTGTCAGTGTGGGTTGTTTGTTGTCATTTTTCCAACCAGCACTGTCTGCAGGAGTCCTTCTAGGACTTCCTCAGCCATCCAGTCTAGCAATGAAGAGAGAGGGATCAATCATGATTCCCTCCTCAGACTCATTCCCCTACCCCAAGCTGAGAGCACCTGATCTGATTCTCTACCAACTGTACTTCCTTGAAGGGAGCTGAAACACATTATTCTTTTCTACTACTGACATTGTAGATTTAAAAAAAAATCAGAAGCCAGGCTCCAAAAATGCATGAGATAGTTTTAGTACATATTTGAATGCCAGAATGGTCTTCAGGCATTGTTGGGCAAATCGTCATAGTTGAATTAGATCACTGAACTTCAGTTTTCTCTATAACCAACAGGATAAAGCCTACCATTCTCCTCTAGATCCGTGCCCTAAGGAGGCCAAGTAGTAGAGCACCAGTCTATGCAAAACCTTTATAGTGGCATCCCACAATGAAATCCCAAAGAGAGGACATTGGGACTTTTCCATCTTCTAAACCTTCAGCATCATTGGCTGCTCAGCAAAGAATACAATTTGAAGCAAAATTGTTTCTGCTTTTCAGCTGTGGCTGGGTTGGTTCTGTGGGTGAAACATAGGGTGCATGTCTGAGGTACTCAGGAGCATGAAGGGAAAATCTAGGCACAGGGTTGTCCCGGCCTGCCTCTTCTTCTTGCTTTGGACACAATGGATTGTTTTTCAACTAATGGAAAAATCTCAGTAAGATTTGCAAATGGGAAAATGATGCCAGCCCTTGTTAATCACAAACTGTACTATAAATTCAGTCAGATACTGCTGTTGTTGTTGCATAAAGTTGTTCTGGTTTGAGGGGGAAGCTTTGGAGTGCATCGAGGACAGGATCATGGCTCTTGGTCTCTACTTGGGTTTTTTCAGTCCCTTTTGAAGTACTTCTGCCTTATGTCCTTTCTTGCAGTAAGCATCCAAAGCCAGTGTGGGTTTTGGCTGATATCATTAAGATAAGCGATAGGCAGTGTGTGTGCTGAGCAACTCCTGCTCCCTGAGGTCACACAGTAACCTTAGCAGCAGCCTATGCTTCACTACCACTGCCTGCTGCTATCCCTTTTAATCCCTCCTGACATTTGGACAACCTTGCTGAAGCCAACAGACTTAAAACACATCATATGAATCCCATAATATGAAGGTTATTTTAACCTCGATATGCAAAATGATGCCATCTTTCACCAGATGGGAGGTCCCTGCTGAGAAAAGTCACTGTGAAAATTTTGCATCAGCTAGGAAGAAGTTGGAAGCAATGCTCTGGCTCTCTACAAACTGTCTGAAGTTGTGAAATAACAGCCCTGTGCTCGTGATAGGGAGGTAAGTCTAAAGTGGGTCAAAACATTGCAATAGCTTCTTTTCCTCAATCTCATGCAAAGAGGAGGATCTCTCAAAGTGGTGGTGATTGGCACCATGTTCTCTCTAAATGAGAATATTTTTTTCTGCTTGCCTTTCTGAGTTTTAGATGAGGCTCTGTTAGGGTTCTGCACATCCCACATCAGTACTCAGATCCCAGATTGGAGCCTGGCATTCTGACTCCTCATTATGATAGAAGCATTGCTGTCATACGTAATAGAAGGCATGCATCAAGAAAGACAAAACTAATTTCCTTGAACTTGAAGATCTACCTCTGGGAAACGCTAGAGTGACAGAAATTAGACATACTGCAAAAGCAGTACGAGCCTTTTCTTCTTCCTTAAAAGCAAATCAGGCTTCAAAAAACAAGGATCATTATAACTGGTCACTGGCTGTCGATTTGACTGAATAGGCATAACTGCTTGAATTGTTAACAAGGGCTTTGACAAACAGGAATAGCACAGTACATGGAGAATTCCCCCAACAAGAAGTTAATGGATGCTAATGATAACTACAAGAAATAGTGTGTCATCTGGTGACATGATATGTGCAGGATTAGTTTCTCATTACTACAAGCCAAATCATGTAGAACTTGTAGTTTACCCTTTACCATAATTTATATCCACTGGAGCTGTAAGCAGATTCATAAAAAATGGCAACCAATCCATATCTATCATGTTTTATGTTTAGGCAAAGAATATGGGTATTACTTTTATTAAGTTTCATGAAATATCTGCTCTTATATTCATAGTGATAGATGACTCTGCCAAAGTTTTATTTTAAGGTGGGTTAGGGGCAGCGTACAGAAGCGAGGGATACTAAAGGAGAGAAGAGAAGGATGTTGAGTACAATTTTTATTTTACTGAGGACAAAGGAGCCATAAACCCTTCTTGCCTTGGGGGAAGTGTATGCAAGAGATTCTCTGGCATAGCCAGAGCTATCTATAACAGGATAATATTTTCTGCAAGGCTTCTTAAATACATTTTGCCAAAGTAAATTGATCCTGACAGAAGCCTTCCTGTCACTACGATGTTCTCTCTTGAGCAAAGCCTTCCAGATGTGCTGAGATTTGCCAGATTTACAGATCTCTCCTGGGGACTGGACAGGGTCTTTTAATATTAGATGTCCAAGTGTGTAGCTGTACCTGTCTTCCAAAATATATTTACTATCAAATACAGGGACTGCATATAGCTTATACCTTCCTAATTGCTACTTTAAAAATACTCTGTCACAGAAGTATTTTCTCTAGGAGCAGACAAAGTAGGCTAGCATGTTTGCATTTGCTTACCTTATTAACCTGTTGTTCTCTTTCCTTTTTTAAAAAATTCAGTGTAAAGATAGCCAGCACGTAAAAAGTCTGCAAGCCCTGGACAGGATGGTACCAGTCATGTTGCTTGCAAGCTTCTTTAATTGAGGTGTGATAGGACTGAAAACAGGTGCTGATCTCTGCTGTGGTGCCAAGGGGTGCACAAGGCTATCAGCCAGCCCACAGACGAGGAGGATGGAGAGCTGCTGAGGGCACGTTCTGCTGCTTTTGTGTCTTCACTTGTACACCACAGCTTTTCTGAGCAGTGGATCAGAGATCACAGAGCATTTCCCATTCCCAGGCACAGAGATACTCAGTTTCTTTCCAAATGTACTCTCACCAAAGCACAAGTTAATGGGCACAGGGTAAGGATCAGTAAGAACACCATTATGAACAGAGATAGTGAGAGATGGTCTTGATGACCCATTCGAGCCTTAAGAAATCTATGACACCTGCAGAAAGCCCAGTGCAGCTAACAGAGGAACAAATCAGCATTAGACAAGTGAGCTTCTCGTTGTTAGTAAAACAACACATTAAATAGCAGGAGACAGATTCAGTTTTCAGCTTGGATCACATTGGGTTATAGAGGCAGCATATTATGTGGTAGACTCCTGCAGATTTCTAAGACCTCTTTTCTTGAATCAACCTGAGCATCAGCATGTTCAATTCTCGTTCTCTGTCCATTGTGTGATTTCACAGACTGTCACCACTATTCCCATTTTATACCACAATGTGTGGAAAATTCAGGTCAGTGTCTTACAAAGCACAGCAGTAATAGCGTTGCTCTATCTGCAGTTGTTTAAGGTAATAAGCAAGGCAATGTGCAACATTAGTGAGTGTCCTCGCACTGCTGACTTTGGGAATGTGCAGAATAGCCCAGTATTCACACAAATAAAAGTCAAAATTGTGTTTCCTTGCAAAATACAAGGTGAATAAATAAATAAATAGATACATTTTTCTCAGCATTGTAAAGCTGTATTGTGCCTAGCACCTGAATCTGGCAAATGCATGTCTTTGAAGGTAATCTTCAAATTTTCTGAAGCATCTACTTTGTGAGTATTAGCAGGAGTGAGATCTTTCTTATCTAATTTTATCTCTTTTTTTTAAATAAAATTCTGCAAGGCATAATTTAAAGGATTAAGGGATTCGCCAGCTAAATCTATTAACTGTGTACTGCACTGGGATAAAAGCGTGAGTTTACTTTTGACAAGAAGTAACAAACGGGGCATTGTTCTGCAAGGGTATGACAAAAGTACAAGGCCAGGTGCTCTGAGGCTGGACCTCCTGCTCTAAACCTCTCACAGTGCAGCTGGACATGACTTTCCTTATTGTCTTTTAAAGCAGCTGTTAGAAGTTGTCTGTGGTCCAGTGGAACGACGCAATTGCTTCTCTGTTTGAAGCAGAGCCCAGAACTTTTCCCTTCTTTCCTCCTGCATGGATGAGAAGTAAGAAACAGCCTTCTGGCTATACAAAAACATTGGGTAAAGTAGAGACAGTGTCCCATAAAGAAGCTTGCTTGCTTTTGTCTTCCTTCTTTGTCCCACAGCCAAATGGCTGTAGGCATGAACCAGACATTGTGTGCTTTGGTGCTTTCGTAAGTGCCCTCAAACACAGATTGTGTCTGTAGACTGACATCCTGAGATGCCTTTTTTAACACACTAAAATTTTAAATACTAGCAATCAGCACAAAATGGAGTTTTGGCTACCAAGCCTCAATTTGAAAAGACAGCAGCCTGATTTGGTCTGCCTGAGTCAGGACTGAGATTCCAAATCCCAGCACTAGTGACTACCTTTTAAAATTTAAGCATCACTTGTACTGACAAATTGCTTTCTAAAGTGAAAATCTGGAATGAGAACAGCTTGCTGGAGTTCCAACAGGAACAGAGAAAAGAATTGTATCTTGGGTGCATGTAACAGAGAAAAAATTGAGGGGATGATTCATGTCTCCTGATCATTGCCTGCTGTAAAAGAAATATTGGGCTCCTGGCAGGGTGTGGAGGTGTGCCTGGGAATATACTTGAGGGAGATTTTGGGGGCAGGACCAGCTTTTGTGCTGTTCAGGAGGGTGCAGGTGGGGCTCAGGTTCACACCTGCTCCAATGCTTCTCCTCTCTCTTTGGGAGCAGATTGCTGAAACAAACTCAGAGGAAATGAGGAACAGCAGCAAAAGGCTGTGCTACTACAAAGCAGCAGAGTCAGGTGTTGAACCTAACGAACCTGACCAACCCTGGGAGAGTGGTTTCCATGGTTAATTTTCGCTTTTCTGTTACTGATTTTTCTTTTTTTTTTTTTGTTTTTTGTTTTTTTTTAAAAATTGGAGCTGCTTTGCTCAACATCAGTAGCCAATAGCAATAAGCTGTAGAGATGAGACTTTGCAGAGATACAGGGCAGGGGGAAAGAAGAGGTGTAAGCAATTGACATAAGAAAGTAGTGTTGGTGATAGTGATGTGAAGGAAGAAACTTTTTACCCAGTGTGCTTTGATGAATAGTTTACAAGAGGAGACCACAGTAGGCAGGAAAATCTTTAGAGGCAGAGCTGGCATGTCTGGAGCACATCTGGTGTAAAACAAAAGAAAATGGAATAATTTCTGTTTTAAATGAGTCTGTTTGGGAGATTTTCATTATTCTCTTTTTCAAGTTGGAGACATCTGAGCATATTTTCATTTGGGAGGGACCCAATATCAACTCCCAACTGCATCTCTGTGTCTGCGCATGGGAAGTGAGCTCCTGACATGACTCACGGCGCTTCCATCTGTCACCTGTGATCACAGCAGGTCTCACTACTCAGGTTTTTATGTGAAATTGTATTCACTGAAAGTGTGATCGTGCTTTTGAGCTCTTACCATTCAAAGTCTGTTTGCCACCAAAAGCTTTGTTGCCTCAACTGTTCTCATAAATTTTCGCTTCCTTTCTGTTCAACTGTGGTCCCAAAGAGCAAACAGTGTATTTTGCTGCTTGGGAGGAAACATATATTTTTCATTTTATTAAAAGAATGCTTTGCCATCACTGAAAAAGCAGACTTTTCCTGAAATTTAGCATATTGAAATTTAAAATATTATGGGGCTCTGGGGGAGTTTAGATTCTTTTGATTGAGCTAAAATGGGTCACATCATGCTCTGGAGTGACTTGTAGTATCCTTGTAGTTCTGGTGTTTTTCTCAGTTAACGCAGCTTGTATTTCATAGGCTGAGGGACATGTTGGGACAACTGTGCAAAAAAGTCACCTTTTCTTTATACAGGGGTAGATGAAGAAAGAGACGGGTTAGAGAGTCTGGGCACGTCTGGAAGGATAGATGGATATACACCATCAGGGGTGTGCAGTCCCTGATGGAGCCTACCAGCCACTGGCAAAGCTGTTGGAAGTCCTGCTCACACCCGGCCAGATGCCCAGGTTTCACTGCCCTCTGAACCAGGCTGGCTCACACTAAAGGCAGGTGACTGTCAGAGTAGTGCCTGTGGGACTCTATGGAATAAACAGCCCCTGTGAACTGCTGCAAAGTAGCAAAGAAGGTAAAAATCAGTCAAAAGCAGGGCAGCAGCATTCTGTTGGACTGTTCTCCCACCTTTCATTGCTTTTGGGCTTGAGTTATGTAAACATTGTCTTCATGTAGTCCAAAGTGACATTTCTTTCTGTGAGACAGACTTTCCCCAGGCACTGGTGAGGCTTGTGGCCTCAGTTTTGGTGGAAGTGCTACTCTGGCTCTCCATCAGTTTCTCTGCACAGGACTGCGTGTCACCCTGGCACTCCATTTCCATTTGAGCAAGTAAAAAGCTCCATCACACAGGCTTTGAGCAGCTTGCAGATGACTCGACATGACAAAAGCAAAGTGCAGAGTGCCAACAATCATTATCTCCCACGAACTGTCTGTCACATTGTCCTCTCCTTTGCATCTAAAGCCAACCAAAAAAAGTAGGGCAGGCAGTATCAGGGGATGTCTGGAGCCCATGGGCCCTTCAGATCCCTTCTCCTGCTGGGGCAGACCCACTTCAGCAGCAGGTGTGCATGGAGGAGCTGAGGTTTCTTTAGCCCCCTAAAAAAAGTCATGTTAATTCAAGTGCAGGCCAAGCATGGTGGTGGCACAGGGGGCCCAGGGTCCATGGGGCAGGCAGTGCTTGCTGTGAAGGTGGGAGGCAGGAGGAGGTGGTGGCTGAACCATCCACCACCCCAGGTTGCTCCAAGCTCGTGGGCAGCAGGGACCAGGGTGCCAGCCCTGTGGGGAACAAGCAGGCTGCTGCTATTGCGTGGGTCATCCTGCAGTTGGAGTTCCCCCGGCTGTGACTTCCCTGCCAAGCCCAGCTCAGGGCAAATTCACTGCCAGGCATGGGTTTGCTGTTCCATTAGCACATGGGGCAGATCTTACTTTTTTTCTTTCTCCTATGAAACCACACCTTGCTGTCAAAGGTGACAGCAGCTGAAGAACAACCCTCCCCTGGCAGCGTCTCTGTGTTAGCCTGGGCTTCATTAATACTACCCCTTGCACTGCTGAAACTGGACTATTTTGGTGAAGCACAGGCAAGGACCTCCACTGTGACAGCCCTGCACCTTGGGAACAGCTGCACTGCTGTTCAGGCAGGGCAGTGAAAGGCATCTGCACTCTGCCTTTCCGTGTGTGAGAGCAAGGAAGGTCAGCAGTTCCAAGAAAATTTGTAGGAGTGAGTAAATCTAATAAGTCTGAAAAACTAGTGCTACAGAAGTCAATGTAACAAGTAATTAATGTATTTTCTGTCTATTGGGGAAATGAGAAACATTCAACTGTTCACTGGAAAAGAAAGAAAAGCTCTGACTTGTTCACAAACAGAGCTGTGTTTCTGTGTGGACCTGACTTCTAAAGAAGGTTTCATTAAGGGGACTGAAGTGGTGTGGGAGAGTCTGTGTGGCTAATTTAAGTGGCACTTGGCAATAGTGAGTGTTATTTGGTCTGTTTGGCTGATAACTGCCCAAGGGTTCCTGGTTTTCAGCATGTTCCAAGGCATGAGGTACAGAGTTCTGTGCTCGTTCTCTCGGCTGGGGTGTAAGCTTATCCTTAGAGGGAAATTAGAAATGACACAGGTAGCACAGAGCACAAATCTGTCCTATCTTCCTGAAGGAGCACTGCTTTCAGAGGCTCTTCAACAAGTCTTGAGTCAGCCTTGTTTCCCATGACCAGAGCCAGCAGCATCCTTTCTTGCCCTGTGAACATTTAGGCTCTTTCCTCACTGCCTCTACTCCCCTGTTCTTTAGGCAGCGCTGCCCACAGCTGGATTTTTGCATCATAGGAATGATTTTTCAGATGCTGCATCCAGCCCTGTCTTCTTCCAGGGCAGTTTTCTGTTAGGGATGAGTCCACCTGGGAGAGCTAAGAAATGAATCTTGCCCAATACCTGCACAACTCAGCAGAGGGAAATGTTGCTGAGAAATACTGGGCTGAAATGCAGCAGCACTAGCATGTAAAGCAAAATGTTAAGAAGCCTCCAGTGAAATCCTAGAGTAAACAGTACCTATACATAAACCCTATCCAAGAAAAGAAGCTTTCTATCCATCCTTGAGTTAGCACAGATACAGTGGTGGAGATTCAGGCTGTAGGAGGGCTGACACTGGAGCTAAGGGGAGGAGAGTTCAGTCAAGATGATTCATGATTCCTATTGTCTTTTTCTGAGCCCTAGCCCAAGGAAGAATGAATCAGCTAAGGAAATAATTGTGCTTTTGACAGAGAGGTAAAAGAAATTAGCTCACACATGTTGGTTCTCAACAAATTAGCTCAGAGATTGATTCTTAACAAGGTAGCACAGAAGGTAATTATCCAAACAGAGGAAAATCTTACCCAGCCTTTTCGTTCCCTAATACTCAGCAGAGTCAGCAGACCTTGAGAGAAAACTCTTGCACTTAAAAGTGCAACAGCCCCCTCAAGGCAGCTATCAACTCTTCACAGGTATCACCCCGCTCTGGGAATCCTCTGCCAATATTCCTCTGGGTGTTGGGAGTGGGAAATAACAGCAAAGCACTGCCATGTTCATGTCACCCTGTGCTGGAGCAATACTGTTGTTCCTGATTTTGAAAATCCATTCTGGACTACAGCAGGGTTTTTTGTATTGTATTTGTCTCTATTTTGTATTGCTACATGAGCTTTTGAGAACATACACAGCATCCCTTTAGAAACCCTAAAAGGAAACATTGTCAAGACTTTGGGGGCAGGCGTTTTCCTCAGCCTGTTGCCAGCTGCAGGCACAGCTTTATTGACTGCTCTGCGAGGTAGCAGATGCACATCTCTAAAGGCCAGTCCTTTGCTCTTGCTTCTGCCCATCTGCGTGTAATTAGACCATCACATTTCCAGATGATCACAATTACCTGAGTCCTTTTGGATGGTGGCAGGACTTTTCCCAAGGGAGGGAAGAGTAAGTCTGTAACCTTCTCTAGTTAATTCAGAGGTGAAGGCTACATAAAGGTTTCTGGCAGTAGAAATAAAACTCAAATAACAATCTTGACATTGAAGTAGCCAAGGTTTCACAGTAGATCTTGCAGGGAGCAGCTTAATTTCCTTCTCAGTTCTGGCACGGCTAAGAAAAGAGATAAGCAATAAAGAAGAGCAAAGCTTTTCTCTCAGGAGGGGTTTTTTTAAGATCTTGCTCTGAGCTCCTAAGATACTGCCTTATATCCAAACACCACTGTGGGCAAGAAATAAGGGGAGGGCATTTGGAGGCTCCAGGACTGTATAAACTCAAAGCTGCTTTAGTGGGAGCCAGCTCTGTGTGCTGAGTGCTCTTGCACAGCTGTTCCCAGCATGCTGGAGTGAAAAGCAGGCTGGAGGTCTTACCTGGGCCAAGCAGGAGCTCACTCATGCTTTATCTGCTGTGCATAACAGGGCTGACAGCCCTGTCTGGATGGTAGGGAAAGGGCCCTTATTTCCTGATTCCTCCTTATTTTTGAATAGCAGGTGGTCTTTTTAAGATCAACCATGTATGTTCACACTAAATTCTCAGGAGTTTGTTCCGAAAAAACATATGCTTATAATGTGGCTCTCCTAAATGGAAATTCACTGTTAAGTTCTCCACAGCAGAGCATGTAGCTTACCTCTTCCCAATAAACTTCATATTCAAGCTCATAACATCTTCTTGTAGATCTAGTGAATTATTGTCAATCAGCAGTGTTGAGAAGGGAGTGAATTAAGTAGATTTGGGAAAGTTGAAACCATGGGTTGTACCTTCACTGTGCATAAAGATCCAAGGGAAAAAATGTGATGGGGCAGAATTTCGGAGTTCTAAGTTACAGATTTCATTATTTGGCACTCACCTAGGGAAAAATGAGGCTATTAGATTCCTGTGCAACTGAAATTATATTTAATGTATGCTTAATGTGAATACCATCAACTGAATGCAAGGCAAGAGGCTTAGGGTAAATCTGAGTCCTCACTGCAAATAGGTTTAGGGCAATTAGTTCATTGACTTCTGTAAATCACATCTGTCACATTAAAATTAACAAGGTCATTTTCAATGTGGCGCTTGGCTGAACTGGTAGATTATGGCTCAAATTACTGAGCATAAGGAGATGTCACTATATCTCTTTAGGAAGGGGTCATTTTAACTCAGAGAAATTGTCTGAATTGACAAAATTTCTTATGACTGTTGCATCCTTAAGTCCCTTTTGTAGATCTTTTGTCTTGGTTAAAAACTTCTTCACCCAAGATTTTGGAAAAAAACAAATCAAAACCTAAACAAACAAACAGAACAAAAAACTGAGTTTTCTGAGTAACCTTTTTTTAAAGACTATCCACTCCAGTGTTATTTACTTGGGTTTTTTATCATGATTTTTTTTTTAACAATAAGAAGGACAAACAAAAATGTGCCCTTTAATTTTTACAAATTATAAGAGATTGAACTGCCCTGTAAGTTCTTTACTGAACAACTGATGAACAATATTGATTCACTCAACAAGCAAAATACAGGTTGTATTTTTTGAAGTGTGTTTTACTTTCCTACTGTACTTGAATGTTATCTCTAATTTAAATAAATAATAAATGGGAATTATTTACTGTGGTTATCCTGGAGAAAACATTGCTCTATGACTGTTGTTTTTCATTGAAAATCTTTTTTGTAAATGCAGTCTTTATTTAGAACTCACCGTTGTCCTTACTCAGCATGGCACTTAAATATGTGCTTAAATTTAATCAACAGGGAACCCTTTCCCTATTCAGCAAAATGTTTGAACGTTTACTGATTTTTTAGCACATCAGTCAGTTGTAGATTCTCCTTTGGGTACAAGCTGATCTTGGTAGCTGTGTCCCTGTTGGTCCCATTGTGCAGGGGAAGTGGGAACTTGCATCATCTTATCATGAGCCATGGCAGGTCCTGTCCCCTGGGGATGAGAGGCCACCTGCAAAACTGAGGCCAAGTGAGGTGACAGTTGTGGTTACACTCATTGTCAGAGGTGATTGACACCTGTCTCTTCATCCCCCCCAACCAAGACCCAGCACTGCATTTGATTTATGTTAGGAAGGCTGGGAAAGCTGGAGAAATAAGAAGGTTGCAGCAGTTCCTGCCTCTTGAGTCTGGCCCCTTTTCTCAGCCCCTTTCTCCCGCACTGTGTCAGGAGCAGGGCAGCACAGGAAAGCTGACATCAAAATATGTGCACCAAGGCGATACTCTGGACCTTGTTAACACACTAACGTTTCTGGCCCTACCTGCCTGCTGCAGGGCACTACCAAGATATTAGTGAGCTGTTCAGGGAGAATTAGGTTTTTCATTAAAATATTTGTACAGAACTGATGTTACAGTATGTTCAAACCTTTCAAATTTACAGAGCAACACACTCTGTGATTCAAACTTTGCTTCATCAGCTCATTAAGAAATACAGTAAACATGACAAACAGGCTCAGTCCCCTTTTGTCCAGACAAGTCAATCATGTGAATTCACTTACTCAGAAATTATAACCTACAATCTGTAATATCATGCTCTTACCTATCTGAAGGTGGGAGTGCTCATCCTTCCTTCTCCATCAAGTTGGGGGTGTCCCCTGTATCACACCCCACAGGAAGTACAAAATCCTGAGCTGTCCAGTTGCTGTTGGACCTGCTTCAAAAGCTTTTTGGGTAAACTGGTGTTTTATACCCTCCAGGTTGGAGGTTTGGTCTGTATGCTTTCCATAAGTTATTGGAGTCTGAGGTATCTGCGAGCCAAAGGATAACGGCAGCTGGAGACAGCAATGTGAGGTGACAGTGGTGCATAAGGGCTTTTAGCTCTGCCTCGCCACCTGTCCTGCCCATGGAGTGCTCTGGCTTTAACCTCATGGTGCTGCTACCAGCATTTATCAGGCCTTAGCATGAGCTGTGTTAGCCAAAACCTAAGCAGGAGTTGAGTGAACAGTCACAAACTGAGTATGAAAATACTCCAGATGACTCCTTAGAGTCAAGCATGCGTACAAAAGTGTCCCTTTGTTTATCGGTGTTATGGATTCACCTAGGTGGGCCTAAATTTGGGTTCTGAAGTTCAGACTAGGCTGAAGCTGTCAGCTGACTTGAGCTGGGCTGAGCTAACAGCTACTATTGTAGATTATCTTGTGTTTTGGGAACACATTGGGCATTGAAAGTAAAACAAAATGGAGAACAAATTGGTAATAGGCCTTTTGTTAACCCCTTTCTTAGTTATAACTGTCAGTTTGCCTGTGGTAGTGCTTATACTATTTCACTTGGTGAGAGCTACTCTGCCTGGTACAACATCCATAGCAGGAAGCAGAAGTTTGCATTGGCTTTGTCCTTTCTAAGCAGAGAATCATCTCTTCTATAGTCAGTGTCTTGAGGGGTTTTATCATTTGTTTAAAAGTCAAAACAGAAGCTGGAAGAGGTTTAGTGTAATTTCTTCAGCCTGTTGCAGCCCGCAGCTGGTTTCCTTAGCAACCCTGAATGTACCCTCTGCCTCCTAAATGGGCACTCACAGCTGAACACCCAGTACATGCTTATGTGGGTAAGGTTCAGAATTTGACCACATTGATGTCAGTAAATCCCAGGTAGGATGGTCTCTCCATGCACCTTCTTCATGTTGAAGCCAAGTTACTCTAGAAGGAGATGCTGGATTTCATCCTCTTTCTCCTCTGTGAGAAAAGATCGAGATGTTACTGCTCAGGAAACTGAAATATAAGACACAAATGTCCATACAAAATTTCACACAGAGGCAAGTTGGAGAGATGGAAACTGCCAAAGCTTGCAAGAAGCAGCAGTGAGTGAAACAGCAACTCTACCTTCCCTTGAGCCATGAGTTGTGAGGAGACAGGAGCATCTCTTTGTAGCTCAGACAAATAGTTTCCCCTTCTTACCATGGGATAGTAGTCTAAGGAAGCAAGTGTTCCTCTGAATAATTTTTCCCTTCCTGCTGCTCTCTCAGAGCAGTGAGAGGAATGATTGCTGGGACAGCCTGGGACCATGCCCATACCCTGGCCACACTGTTCCATGGCATTCTCTGCTCAGTTCACCTTAACCTGGATGTCAGTGCTCTGCTGCCATTGGGCTGCCCCAGCCCTTGCAACCCTACCACAGAGGGGACATTTTCCAAGCACCTGCAGGACATTTGTCTTAAATAATGTTTCTATGCCTCAAAAGGCACAGAAAGGAGATTTTTAGAGGGACCTCAGCACTGAGCACAGGTTAAAGTCAGCACAAGGCAGCTGTCAAGCTGCTTCTGGAAATCCCACTAAGCATCTGTCTTCATTGTAGGTGAGTAACTGAAAAGCTAAAATCCTTGACTTTCAGTTACACCTGAGCTCTCAATGACTACAGTTTTAAATTATGACCCAAAGGCACTTCTGAAAATGAGATAAAGGATTTTATAGGATTTAGGTGAGGTTAACTTTTGGGAGGGAGGGGGAAAGTGGAGGAGAGGCAAGGGTTGGGATATTTATATGGATGTTGGTTTTTTTGGAAAAAAGTTGCTCTAGGTGATTTTTGCCTTGATTAATTCATTTTTAGAACATCTGATAAATTTTTATCACCGACATTTCAGCCTTGTGTGTGTTTTTTCTTTTTGTTTTTCTCACTTTGTGGGAGCTACAGTCAATAGTCAAGCCTACAAGCAGCGCTTGCAGTGGGTCGTGATTGTGTTGTTTAAATTAGCAATGGTTGGGGCTGTATGGAATGACAGCAAATGCATTGACTTGTGTTCTTGGCAACAAACTGTCTAGAGGCTTAGTTGCTTTGTTTCATGTTTGGAGTTTTGCTGCTTGTTGTTGGAGTTATTTTTATCCTACTTTTTATATATGCTATTTGCTCACTTGAGTGAGACAGAAAAGCACAAATATCTCATGGCTGTGTGTTTTGTGATGTCTCAGGGCATAAGAAATAAGAGCAGAGCAAGAAAGAAAGTTAAAATTAAGATCATAAACTACAGAGGACAAAACAAGACCTAAAGATCTCTTGCATTTTTCTTGTCAAAGTTTTTACCGGTCTCTTTTTTTATTGCCAAAGACTTGCCTTAGTCAAAAAGTTCTTATATGAGTGAAGAGCCAACCTACTGTAAATTGTGTACTGCCACCATTTATTTTTCCTACACGTCAGTACAGCTGCCAGAAAATCACTGTAGTGGCTGCATGTGCTGTTTGTAACACGGGGTCTTGCTTGGGGGAAGAGCACCTCCTTTAGGCTGTTTCTTTTAGAAACTTTGAGATTAAAAGTCTCATTTTTATGTATATGTATGGGTGTGCTTTCAAATGCTCTTAAACTGTTTTGAAATGAATGTCTGGAGGCTAGTTAGGTTTGATTTCATTATAAATTTATCTTATTAAGGCAATTATTATCACTACCCAAAGCAGGTTTCTTAATTTTCTTTAAAATGCTTTCAGTTCATTAATTCCTGGCTGAGCTTTAATTATGCAAATGTTTGGAAGGCTCATATCCAGTCATGAATCTACTGGCTACTGGAATAGAGTTTTGAAATATTATAGGATTTTCTGTAATTGTGTTTTTTTTTAGTGAGGGAAAATAATTTGATTTGAGTATGTTTTATTTTCACTGGATCTAGTAATGCTCAAACTATTCACTGAACTTCATCAGACTTTTACCTAAATGGGATAACATGGTTCAGCACACAGGCCTGTATTCTATAGAATAGCCAAGTAAAAGAGAAGGGAAAAGAAGCCCAGATATAGTAATTAGTACTGTCTTTATTAATCTTGTTGAACGAAACAAAACATGGAACCTCTGATCAAGTGGTGCTTGGAAATTGCCAAAGGAAATAAAGGATAATGTGTCTGTGGTTTTTGTGGGGTTTTGGTGGCTTTGTCTAAATTCAGCAGTGGTGTGCTGCTGGGCTCTGCCGTTACTGCCAGTGCAGGAGAGCAGCTCAGAGATGTCCTTGCAAGGGACTTGAAGACAATCGACATTCTCTGCTAACTAGAGAGAAACTACCACACACAGAGATTGTTTTTCATGAGTCAAGGTCTATGTTGCCCCCGGCATTTGTTTTGTGGATAAATTGCAGGCATAAGCTCTGTCTCCCATATCTTCTAATCCAGGATGTCCTTCTGAAAGAAAAGGAAATGTGTTCTTTACTTCAGGGTTGTACACAATCCAGCCAGCCTTGCCAGGGGAATTTAAATCACTCTGCTGCTCTTTGGCCGCTTTCTAGCACTTGTAAAGCACATTAGAACAGTAATGTTCTTACGTGGTGATTTGCCTTGCAAACCTCACAGCCTGGCAAGTCAGCTTCAATTCTGCAGACAGCTCGTAGAATGCACTTACTGAGATGTAATAAGTAACCTGCCTTTCTTGTCCTCTGTCTCAGCAAACAGAAGAAACAAAGCCCGTGAAGTGCCTGTATAACATCTGCATGTGTGAGTGGGAAGCTGCTCCTTTGCCAACACTCCTCTCTGTTAGTCTTACAGGGAAAGAGACACAAGCACCATTGTCAGAGAGGAGCTACATGATGTATATGCATCAATAAGAGGGACTTGGAGTGATGAAATTACTTTTTGGTGGCAGCAGTGCACTTGTCTTCCCTTCTCTGTGTATACAGATCCAGCCCTGAAGTAGATGAAAGCAGTGATAGTGAAGTCAATGGTATTAGCACCCAGGTGGAACAGAAGATGTAAACCCAGCTAGCAACGTGTGCAGGATTGACTTTTGATGTTGCTTAGTACAAAAGGAGGCCTTTTGCACTTTCAGTCAGTTCTGCCACTAGTTGGAAAGGATCATCTGCTTCAATTCAGGCCTGTTGAGACCAGTGTTGTAACTGGCACAAAAATGAGAAAGAATTGTGAAAACAACTAATGTTTCAAGGCATAGGAGATAAAAGAGCACCTGAGGATTCAGAGATGACTTTGGCTGCTTGATGGGGTTGCTCTGAGATGATTTGCTCCACAAGTGAAGGCCTGATTTGCTGGAAGCATAGAGCATCAATCCATATTCTCTGATGTGGGCATCAAAGCCACAAAATTCACCTGCTTGTGCAAAACAAGTGAAAAAGAACAAACCACCAATCTGCATTAAAAAAAAAGGTCCTGAAAAATACCTTGACACAAGCCAGATGTTATGACCTCTGAACAATCTTTGTCTTCCATGCTGGCCCTAGCCTTGGCACTAAGTTTTTAAAAGTCTTTTGAGTTTTTAAAAGACAGAAAAACTTTAGACATTTTAAGCTTCATTTACTCGATGCTTGGAGCATGTCTCATGCAAGACAAACTGCAGGATTTGTGATTCTCTTTCAAAGCATGTCAGCCCTGCAGTAAGCACATTCACAATCATCCCTGGCTAAATTCTTTTGCAGACCCTTTTTCCATCCTTAGCCAATACTTCTACCACCATCGGGCAGCTCTTTTGCTTGAATAATTACATCTCTGTGGAATTCTCCTTGTCAGAAAAAAAAGATGCTGAAATGTATGGTGGAGTTCACACAGATTTATTGTGAAAATGGGCAGGTGAAAACTGTACAATAAGATTTAGTAATAAAAGTCATTCTTATTGCCAGTGGTTGTGTCTTGTCAGCTGGGAGTTTGCAACAAGCCTGCCTGACTGACAGGGCAGGGAGAAAAACTAAAGCAGAGACTTCTGCTGGAACCTGCAGCTGTACTGTGACAAGGTGACCCCATCAAAGCAGGAGACTCAGTGATGTCTATAAACAAGCTTTTCTGCTTTCTTCCCTTGTTTCTTCAAACACTTTCTTAGCTGTTGATTCATTAGAGATCTGACTAATAATTTTCTCTGTTTCTCAGCAAATTATTTTATTAAGTAAATGCATCTGAAATGTCTGATTTAAACAGAATCCATCTATAACTGGAAAAATTTTAGGATACCTTTCATTCTAGGAATTTTGATGCTGTTAATTAAATGATGCAAGGGGATTATTTCTTAATAAGAACACTTAATAGTGCAACTACTCAGGGTCATGCAGAATAGTAGTAATGGCGTGCAAACGTTTGAGCCATACCCAAGATGGATTGTTGGAGTTACAAATTACCTGCTTGTTCCTTCTGCCTGGAACTGTGACTCTGTGTGGTACTGATGGCTTCAAGCCAACCCCAAAATCAGGACCTGCAAAAGGGCACTTTCCATGCTCAGTGCGTATTTCTCCACATATTCAAGGGTACATTTAGGAACCAGGGAATTATTTTTAGGATCACAGTACTTGTAGAGAAGTGCAGTGAGACACGCCATGTTTTTTTCTGGATGGGAATTAGTTGGAGTTCCCTGAAAACCAGTAGTAACAGGTTGCCGCTCTAGCTGTATCTTAACATAGCAGGAGAGGGGAAACTTCCCTTCCTTTCCTTATGGAGTCTTATTTGGGGAGGTAAAGTGGTTCTGCAGGAAAGAGCCAATGTTACCTTTCTGACAGTGTCCTGCTGCCAGAGTCAAAAAGAAGTGATGAGAGTTATAAATCAGAAGCTGCTTCAGAGAACTGCAGAAGAGCAAGATGTCCTTACCAGGGTGAGGAACAGAAGAACAACAAGTGAGAATCTGACTTTGGATGGGACCTCAGTGTCATGAAGCCCTAAGCTCTTTTCACTCCAGAACAAATCAGCTCAACCCAGATGTATGTTATGCTGCTACTGAGCTAAAAATTAGCTATTCCAGGAGAAGCAATTGCTTATGCCACCCTCTAATCAGTGATGGGTTGAAGATGAGATTAACTGTGGGGTTTTTCAGGTGTGGCCAGTCCCAGACTTTGAGATGAAAATACAAATTCACTCCCAATTTCACTGTTGACAGAATTAGTTTATTTTGCTGGTTTCCCTGGTGGCAAAGCTTGGAAATAGATCTGTCTAGGCATGTTCAGAGAATGCAGGCTGCCACAGTAAAGGCTCCCGATGCTTTCTATTGGGGTTGTTTATTACAGAAGCTGTGTGCCAACAGCTGGGGTTTTTAGGTTTTCCTATTTGTATAGAAAACTTTTTATTTCTTCAGACTAGACATATTACCTCAGGATATTTGCTCCTCATGTATAGAAATCTTAGACTCACCTTGGAATACTTTCATTTCTCAGGGCTTGTTTTTTAAGTAAAAATCTCCTGGTTTGAGGAAAAGCACGCTCTGAAATATATTTTGCCTGTAACACTTAAGGCCCAGCATGGTGAGCCAGGAAAAGGGCAAATACTGTCAATGCCGATAGGCCACGTCTATCCTTTTTCTTTTACACATTGCTACAATGTCTTTTTCCATTAAAATCAAACCTGGAGTGAGCAGCCACATGCTAGGAATCACCAACTGGTATTTAAAAAGATGTGTATTTCAACTCCAAGGCAAGTGGCACAGAAGACCTCACACCACACAGGCATTCAGCATGTTTGGAGAGAGTGAGGTGAACACAGCCAGAGGCTCCAGTTCTCCACTCCACCCATGGAGGGCTGGATGAGCTTGTAGTGGCATCAAATGTCTGCCTAGAAGTGTTTCTGACTCTTCAGTAGGTGGCAAAGTTTGAAATTTTCCCTGCTGGTGGTCAGTGTTGTGGTATGTGTCGATAACTGTGAATATCCACCCCTTTTTCTTGTATGTTTGATCTGGTTGTATAATCTGGCAGCATCAGCACGTGCTCAGTGGCCAGCTGTGGTGCCAGAGTTCATCGTGAATATGGAGATAATGAAAGAGTCTGGAAAACATTTTCAGGATAAACATTTTCCATTTTTGTCTTTTGCTATTTGAGAAACAGAGATTCAAGTGCAGCCTTTAAATCTTTTCTTGCTGTATCCTAATGTTTCAAAAGGACTTATAATTTCAGATCTTGACTTGGAAACAATTTAAAGGAGGCTGATTTTCTGTGGCTGGGAGTGTTGTGCTTCCTGATTAATCAGACTCTTTAGACATGTCTTAAATTGGGCACCAAAATACTGGGTAGACAAGAGCAAGTAGTCAACTTAGGACAGCTCTGGGGAGATTTGGACAAAGATACTTTAACACACAGCTCTGATGTGCTCTGAGTGTTCACACAACAAGGTAACACTGCTAAACAGACAAGCAGTAACTGATTAAGGCACAGTAAGTCAATCATGTGAAACCATTAGCCCATGCTCAACCAAGTGATGTGCTCCCAATGATTAGCAACTCTGAAAATTGTAAGCCTGTTATATATTTCAGTGTCAAGGGAATCTCCTGCTGGCACTGAGAATGGTTGACAAAATAAAACATTTCTTTCAAATATGATAAAATTCATTTGGGCTTTCCATTCTTGATCCAAGTCCTTGAAGATTGAACAGGAGTTTCTATTGACATTAAATGAGGTCTGCCCTCCCTTCTAAGTTGCTGGTTCTACAGCTGCTTTGTAACTTGGACCACATATGTGGGGTAAAATAGGCAAAGGAAAGTGGGTGCCGGAGCTGTGTTTGCATAAGAGGGGAATGGGTATGGTTCTCATGAAGTTTCTCACTTGTTGGAGGGGTTTTTTGAGGTTTTTTGCTGGATTTTTTTTCTTTTGTCTTCTGCAGGCAGATGACCATCTGTCCTGGCAGCGAAAGCCTAGTCCTGGACTGCCTAACACAGTTAGAGCTGTAGCCAAACTAAAACCCACCTAAATGCTGAATTCTTGAAGAGGAAAGAAGTCTGATTAGTTTCCAAGTTTTATTTTCTTTCTTTTGGAAGTATTATTACAGAGGTGAAAGGAAGAGTTCTTTACTCTTTTGCTTAAATAATGCTTTGAAGTTTAGTTCTTTGTCAGATGTCTGTTGACAGTAACATCAGTGTTGGTGCTCAGTGGTATCATGTATTTCTTGGGAATCTTTAAAAGCTCTCTGAGCAGCTTACCAAGACTTCATTAACATTTGATTTCTGTATAAGTGAGGAAGAAATAATTCCTGTGCCTTTTTTTATGGGTAGATAAGAAGCGGTAGTTCAGTGATTTACCTGCCTTTTAGAGTCCAATCCCTAATCCTGGTAGAGGTCCCAGGAGTCTGACAGAGAACTCATATCTTTATTTTTAACAACTAGTTTGACATTATCTTATGTTGACACTGTTTCCATACTTTCTCATTGTTCATCTAGTATCTTTCTAGGAAAAATTAAATTATGGATAACCTCAGAGCTTCATTTCACAGCTATTCCCATGGATGCAAATCACCCGCACTCTTTTTCCTAGGGTTTATAGCTATACTTTGTTTTTTTCCTTCCAATTTTAAATGAGGAGGTTTATCCGAAGTGTTGAGATTTCCTATAATAATTCTATCACTGGTAGCTATGACAAAATCTCTAACTTTCTCTCTTCTTTTTGTCCTCAGGAAACCCACTGACTGTGGCCTGCAAAGCTTTCTTTGGATTCAGTGGAGAATCAGGCCCTATGATCTACTGGATGAAAGGGGAAAAATTCATAGAAGAATTAGAAGGTCACATTAGAGAAGGCGAAGTCAGGTACATTTTGTATTATTTTCTGTTAAAACTGTTGTTTGTCCCAAAACCCTATTAGGTTTTCTTAACAGGTTTTTAATTGAAAGTGGAAATAGTTTTCTGTCTAAAGAGTGATGAATGACTTGGAGCCAGGGCTGTGTGAGTTGCTCCCTCTTCTTTCTAGCAAGTAAACTCTAAAGACCTAGTGGCAATCTATGTGCCTGAAAATCTTTTACCAAATTCCCCTGGTGGTTGGTGGCTGAAGCGGCTCTTGAGTGTTCCAAGGGTTGATTTTAGCCCTGCATGGAAATGATGCTGTTTTGTGCAGCTGCCTCATGTGGCAATCCTTGGCAAGATGACATTCATTTCATCATCAGTGTTCATCTTGAAGATGAATGGTCTCCTGTCAAAGTCACCAGAATTTTTCTCTTCTACTGCATGTGTTGTCTGTCAGTGACACTGCTCTTGGTGTGCCTTGCCTTGGTGAGCATCATTTGTTCCTCCAGGCTTTGCCCTTAAGGGAGAGAAAGGAGTGGCTGTGTCTGATATCCAGCTTGTGCTTGGTTCGTTCCAGATGCTGATTATCATTTGCTGTACTAGTTGTAAAGAAAACGCACACTTTTGTGCCCATGAAATTCCATGAAATTTGCACCTAACAGTCATCTTCTCTTCCTTAATAATTACCTGATTAATGTTCTTTGAGCAAAGACTAAGCTATGGTTATATTACGGACAAAGGAATCCCAGCTCCTATAGATACAGTGAATATAGATTATAAAAGAAAGGCAAGGTCTTTTCCCCTTCAACTGCATATTTTTTGGTCTCATGTCTGATTTCTTTGTTTCTTGTAAAGGTAATTTTGGAGAGCAGGTTCCTTTGCTTTATTACTTGATCAATAATTTGAAGTACAGCCATTTAGTCACTAGTTATTAAGATATACTAAAGTAACTGACCTAACATTGCACCTTAATTGCACACAGATGAAATTTACCTTATTTGCCAGGGTACAATCCTCTTTTCAGCTTCTGACCACAAAAAGCAATTATTGGAAACTTCTGCCATTGTTAGTCAGCACTTAATGACATTGTGTCCTCTCTGGGGTGTGTATATATATATGAACAGAGTGATTTTGGTTATGTTCTTCCTCTGCATCAGAAGGACAATTTGAGTTTTGTATTTAAAGAGTACTCCAGCTTTAGCACAGTTCAAAACTTTTTCTTTTTTGTGCATTTATTAGTGAAACTGAGTTTGAAAAAGCTGTTATTTGTCCTTCATTGTGCCATCTCATTACACATTTATGTTTCAAATTAATTTGTGATGGCTCCCTTTTCTCATGCCATTAAAAAGTTTTGACTCAGTTTACAGACTCTTTACTATTCAGTGAATCTTCTCTTGAGCAAATCTACTTATCATGTACTTAATCTCCTGTGATCACAGCCAGCATTAAAAACAGCATTTACCAAAACCTACTGCATCATTATCAGCAGTGCCACAGTCCATCCCTTTTTTCATTTAGAAGTAGCTATGGCAACTGAAGTGGTAACTTTTGAAAATGATTCTTTCACAGTAGGAGCTCTTATTTATGTGTCCCATTACAGGTATGCTGCTTCATGGAAACTAAGTAGCACTAATTGTTCTATCATTGCTCTGAGCAAGCCCACATCTTCCACCTAGTCATGTTTATTGTTGTATTTAAAAGATTGTCATGTATCTTTCAAATTTGATAAGCCACGTTGAACTTCTCTGTGGTGTTATCAGCACGTTTCTGTTCATGTTAAGAAACTAAAAGTGGTAGGGAATTGTTACAAGCAGACCAAGATACTCAATGGGTTGTTCGTTTGGAAGACTTCTAACAATTCCCCATTTTAAATTAGTTCACAAATTTAGTATCACTGAATTTTTTGTGCTGTTCTGAGCCTGGACTGTGCCCGTCCATTGTGTTGCTGGATTTTTGGTGTATGATGAGAATTCAGGTTTGCAAATCAGTGCAGTGTGAGAGTACAAACCCCCAGCCCTAGTTTGCATCCTCCAGTGTGCATGGCCAGCAGTCACTGTGCTGTTATGAAAGCACTGAAGTAAGGGAGCACGGAACTTGAGCATTCCTGTTGAAATCAAACCCATGGAACTGGTTTTTTTGTTTTGTTTTGTATTCACACTTCACCATGAGTAATATTTATGTAGTTCAGGGCTTCTTGTTATTTATTAGACCTTGTTCCAAAGCCTCGTAACAACTAAGTCACATTGCAGGACTCAGAGGCTCTCTAAGCTGCTTCCTTGCCTTCCCTTGAACTAAGATCCCCAGGTGTTAGACAGCGTGGGGGGAAAGGAGAAAGAGACTTTGCTTCCAGGTGGGTTTTTCACGGTGACAATGAAAATGTCATGTAAATTGAACCAGGACTATTAAAGAAGGAATCAGAGTCTTTAAGCCTGTCTTCAGAGTTGTCAGTTGTACCTAATTATCAAAGCAGCCCACAGCAAATTTCAACACCATCTCTCTGCCATGGCAAATTATTTTCAGGCATAAATCTTACTCTCCCAGCCACCTATGAGTTGCTTCTTTTTCTTCTTCAGGCAACACTGCAGAACAGTTTGCAGTTGCCTCATAATGCTCATCTTGTAAAGTATGTTTGTCCTTGTTTTTTCTTTCTTGTCCATTTTTAAAGTAGTAGTAGTTTAACTCATTCTAGAGGCATGATAAGAGGTGAATGAAGAGATTTTGAATGGTAGTCTTATTTCTTCTGATTAATTTATCACCCACAGAAGTCAACTGATGGTTATGAAATGCTCAGACAAGACAAGGTGGTTGTATTCTGTTAGGAGGGGGTGCTGAGGGCAGGAGGCAGAATTCCCATCACTGCCTGGCCAGTGTGCTGGGTACTTAGCAGAGAAATATGGAAATGACAGCCCACTCCTGGAAAGCTTAAACTGCTCAAGTGGACAGTTTCTAGGAAAAGAATAAGAAACATGATGCAAGAAAGTGAGAGGGAAGATCACTGTGCCATGTTGCCAGTTGAACTACTTTGCTTTGGAGAGGTCCTTATGTACTCACAGGTCTGTCCTTTCATCTCCAGCCTATTGTTAAGGAGTAGAAGGAAGGCAGTAGAGTTCATAACCCTGTTCACTGTCCAGATCCTCAGCTATATAAAGAATGAAAGTTTCCTTTTTGCTATGTCCCAACTCACATGCAGATTAGTAAAGGTTTGCAAAGAGACCAGGTGAAGCTTTCTTAGGGTCTTTACATCTTTGATCATATAAAGTCTGAAAATTTGAGGAAAATATGGTCTCAAAGTAAAAGTATTTTAACTTCAGATTCAACTTAGTGCACACATACATTGGAAAAATATGACAAAAGATTTGAAAAATCTAAACCATTGAGTAATTTTCAAAAAAACCCCATTTTTATTCTGAAATGACACTTCCTTTTTTAAATCCATATTCTTAACTGAAAAATATTCACTTGACAAAATATTTTGTTTCAGATCAAATAAAATGCTTCAGCTTGAAGAAAAAGAAAGCACTGAGTGTTGTTTTTACTTCACCCAGCTTTTCTTTCTCTCCTTCCATCCTGTTTGTTGTGAGGTGTCAAGTGCCATTGATTTAGCTTTGTATTAAATGGTGTAATTACTCTTACAGTTTGTTCAGCAAACCAGAAAAAGCGAGCTATTATTTTCTCAGTTTGTGGGAGCTGGCATGTGTTGACAGCGTTGCTGGTGAAGTTTTCTCCATCTCAGACAGGGACAGAGCTTCATCTTCTGGGTGTGCAGAAACTGCTGTTGCACCTTTAAGGTCTTACTTGTTAATAATGTGTTCCTTTTCTAACCCAAAAATATTGTGCTCAGTGTTCTGTGAACCAGCCATAAAATGCAATTAATTAAAGGCTGAATACATATTAAAAAATGCGGGTGACCATCTGAGTATTTCTGTGGCAATAATGAATCATTAGCTGTAGAGTACTGGTTAAAAGTAAAAAGAAGAAAAGCAAAAAATCAGGAATGAAAGGTTTAACACCAGCACGAGCTTTCTACACTTTACTGTCATCATAATGCTTAAATGTTTGTCAGCATTTTCATTATAGATCCCATTTTAAAGAGTTCCCTTAGTAAAGATTGTAATTAGAAATAACATAAGTGGAAAAAATTTCTGAGTCCAAATGCATATTCTTTTTTTATGAAAGCTCCTTTTTATCTTATTTAAATTTAAGTTAAGGTTCAGTTATTTTATTTTGAATATAGTTTAGATATTGTTCAAAATAATAGTTTATTTTATCTTAATTATAATCTGTCTTCATTTTTTTCTGTGTAAAATATCCTGATTATAGGATAAACACAAGACAATCGGAACATTCACAGAGTGCTTCAGATTAGTGCCCCAGATATCATCTCTGTTAAGGATTATATTGTTCCTTGCAGCAGGATTTGCAGGCCAAAATTTGTCAGGCATATTGTTTGCCATAGAGAAGAAAAGCTTTCCTGAGTCTTTATATAGATATAGGAGATGAATAGGTAAATGAGAATTGATTTACCTGTCCCCCAATGATTTAGGCTGAATCTGCAAACAGACCAGCCTTTCTGAGGTTTCTTTTCTGATCAGAATATGCAAATTCAGCCTTTGTTCCATTATTTCTCCACTTGGACTCTGAAACAGAATTAAAAACAAATGAAGAAAAACAATAATAAATGAGAATGAATTTGCACAAAGAGATGTAATCCAGGTTTTCAAATGCAACACACACACACACACACACACACACACACACACACACACACAGAGCGGTTTTTGAACTAATGTTTTTCCACTTGGTTTTTTGCAAGTTACACAGCCACAGTCACAGAGGCTGAATTGTTGTGGATTCTCTGGTACATCTTCTGAGTTCCATCAGATCCCACAAGCCTTTAAAGAGGTTATGTGCTGTATGACATCTTACTGTACACATGTGGTTTGTAGCAGTCAGGATTGCATTTTTGGTTGTCTAGTACAATACTCACATACTTCTCCATCTGATTTATTTTCAAATTTGGAGATCCATGGGTGTTACATGAAATCACATACTTAAGAAAATGTGGGGGTGCAATTGGAAACTCCTAAACAACTTTGGTTTATAAAAGAGAAGTTTGGGGGCTGCAAATGTTGAGGTCTCCAGAAGCAGTTTCTGTCCAGAGCAGGCAGTGCTCCCATTAGTTACTTACTGCCCAGTTCTCTCCCTTCAGTCTCTGGAGGAAATATTTCTTGTTTGGGGAACCTGGATCATGCTTATCCTTTCACCTCACAGTGCCAGACACTGTATTTTCAGTGAAAAGGCTCACTGAGGTACAATGTGCAGTGCTGAGTTCACAGGCGGCTGTGAGGACATTCCACATTTTATGTTTACCCCCTTGCACATTAGGCAGCAATACACAAACAGAATCAAATGAACCTCTTAGATTTTACTTGACATTACATATCCTTGTTCAAAGGAGCAGCAACTTTTTCTTGAACAAGTGATAAGCCTTCTGAGAGAATAGGGTATTGTATTTTTAGACTTAATGTCAGTAGCAGAAAACACTTGCATTTACTTTGCATTCTTTTAATGATCACATGAGAACAATGACATGAAAAGACTGTACCTCTGGCCTGAAAGTCTGCTAAAACTTTCTGTTCCGTTTGTGGAAATTTTGCATGTCTCCTCTGTCCTCTCAAAGGAGCAGAGAGCTCTTGTTCTTGACACTGTTCCCTTTTAAAGTCAGAATCTAGCCCCAGAAAATCGGGGAAAATTCCAGAGCTCCTTTGGTTAGGTTTCCAGACTGCATTAAAATGTATCACAATACCCAGCCTTTAAAATACTGCCCTATAATTTGTTCAGTGACAGCCTAGTAGTGCATATTTGCTTCTGGAAAGTGGATATTTATTGCTTCTTTCAAAAGAAGCATTGTTTTTAGCATTTCATTCTGATGGAGCCAGTGTGAGCAAGCCACATGCAACCATTGCATTTATGGCCACTCCTTCACTTGGTTTAGCTCCTCACTAGACATGGAAGGAGAAAAAGGCTTTTGGTGGTCATGAAAGATGTTTCTGTGAAGTCTCTTTCAGGCAACGTGAGTCTCCTTTTAAGTCCTTCTTCAAGAGTGGAGGAGGCCAAGGAACACTGTCTGTCTTGTGCTGAGAAATCATGATTCTTGTTGGGGATCTTCCACACAGATTAATTCAGGTAAAGCAAAGCCTGTATCCTTCCTTTCAGACTCCTCAGAGAACATCTTGGAGAAAAAGAAGTTGAGTTGACATTGATCTTTGATGCTGTAGAGGAGGCAGACCTGGCTAACTACACATGTCATGTGGAAAACAGGAACGGACGGAGACATGCCAGTGTTCTTCTGCGCAAGAAAGGTGATTCCCTCCGTTTCATTGTCTGTGTTCTCACCCTGCTCAGCACCAATGGGTCAGTCAGAAGTCCTGCTGACCTCTCTGAGTCAGGCTGGACTCCTGTGTGCCTGCTGGAGCTGAAGTATACTTGTGTACAGCTTCAGTTTACCATTTGTGAAGAAAAAAATCGTGACTTGTTCTTTAGTGTCTGGTGATTCAGCCTTGCCGGTGATGCACTTGCCTGGAATGCTGTCGCTCACACAAGACCAATATGATCAGTGGAAGTATTTTGGTCTAAGCAACCTGTGACTTTGACCCAGAGTTGACTGACTAGGTCAGAGGTCATTGTGTGATGGAGTTGAAATGTGCATTTCTTGGAACAGGTACCTCAGCCATGAGGTCAGATGTTCTCATGTTTCTCCACTTTCTGGCTTTGTGTTTTAGATTGAAAACTTTAAACTATCACCATACATTTGGATTTCTAACAGCACTAGAAATGAAAACAGTGCAATGGGAGCTACAAATTGATGGAGAATTACCCCATCATGGTTATCTTGCTTGATATTGTTCCTTAATTGGGAATACCACTCCTAACAAGTTATCAGTAGCAGAAAGGAAACCATTTGGATTTGAATGTGTCAAATTAAAAGGTGCTACAGTGCTCTGCTGTGTGTAGAAGCCATTTTTACAAGGAGTTTAACAGTAGCTTGTTACAGTTCTTATGTTGTTTGTTCAATCATTTCTCCATATATAGGGTGACCTTTGAATTTGAGGGTGATGTCTCTAAGATACAGTGTATTAGGCAATACAAAAGCTGTAAGAAAAGCAAAGGAAGGTTACACACTCAGGAGAAAGCTGTTAGTGAAGCCACAGAGCCATCGGCACACGAGATTGACTGAAGAGTTAATACATTGTCCAAATCTCTGCCATCATTCTTGGCTGTAAATTATTTTGCCAAAAGCAAAGAAGAAGAAATGTTTTCGTGAGGCAAATCTGGAAATGCAGTTCTAGTCCTTTGTGTGCTTTTGCTATGGCAAAGCACTTGCTTCTCAGCAGGTTCTGGGTTACAGTGTTAGTTAAAAAAAGCCAGTGCTGTTCATCGTCACAGATGCAACAAAATCCCACAGAAGTGTCACCATTTGGAGATGGTTCAAATACACTATTAGTACCTAAGCATGCTGTAGATTGACTTTGGAGCCTAGGGTAGACACCACCATGGGACAAATTAACTAAAGAGCCAGGTGGAAGAACAGGAAGAGCAGCCAAAGCCTCTTTAGATGGGGCATCACAGTTCTGGAAAACTTCCATAGTCATCAGTTCCCCTAAATGCCTGCTGGATGCTAAGCACTGGGTTTCATGGCTATAATCTAAAGGTGAGGGAGGGCTGGTACTGGGACAAAAAAAAGGTTTACTAGGGAGATGAAACTTTTGGGTCAATGCCCTCTCTTTTTGCTACTTTTTCATGTGACCCACAGATTGTATGTGTGGAAGTACAGTATGCAGTCCTGACAGATTAAGCTGAATCAATCCCAACTTACTCAATTCCCTCTTTACATGAGAGCTTTGCATCCTCCTGGAAAGAAGGGCATAACATAAGTTATATTTTATACTAAGTAATAAGAAAAGGTGTAAACCACTTTGGGAAAAAAGGTTCCACAGTTCTGGTGTGGAACACACACAGAAATGCATATTCAACATGGGTGAGAGAAAAACTGTGAGTGATGTCTACCTGGACTTCTAAAACCTTTGAGATTTTTTTCTAACAGCATTCTCCTGGAGAAACAATCTGCTCACAGCTTGGATGTGTGCACTGTTTGCTGGGTGAAAAACTGGCTGAGTGTCCAGGCTCAGAGAGTGGTGGTTCATGGAGTTAAATCCAGTTGGCAGCCAGTCACAGGTGGTGTTCCCCAGGGATCAGTACTGGGACCAATCCTAGTCCTGTTTAATATCTTTATCAATGATTTGGACAAGGGAATCGAGTGCACCCTCAGTCAGTTTGCAGATGACACCAAGTTGAGAAGGAATATTGATCTAGCAGATTATTTTGCTATCTGCTACATACATACATACATGCAGGAGGGTAGGAAGGCTCTGCAGAGGCATCCGGACAGGTTGGATCAGTGGGATGAGGCCAATTGTATGAGGTTCAGCAAGGCAAAGTGCTGTGTCCTGCACCTGGATCACAACAACCCCCTGCAGCACTACATGCTGGGGGCAGAGTGGCTGGAAAACTGCCTGGGGAAACAGGACTTGGGGATGCTGGAGTTGCCATCCCTAAAGGGATTTAAAAGTCACGTAGATGTGCCACTTGGGGACAGTGCTGGGCTTGGCAGCACTGGGGTAACAGCTGGAGTCAATCATCTTAGATGCCTTTTCCAACCAAAACGATTGTACAATTCTGTGATCTAAGCTGACAGGTTGTCACAACTTTAATTAAGGAATCTGGTCATCACAATGAAGGATTAGCCTCTTTAGTGCAAAAAGCATTCTACCTTTTCTTTCCACTGAACCTCATAAATATACAACTGATAGTAAGTATGTCTATGTTGGCACTGTTAAATGTTCTGCTGTGTGCATATATTAGAACAACAAGCTAAGTTTATTTATAGCAAAAAAAATGCAGATATTTTAGAGCTCTGCTGAAATTATGGAAGAAGCACTGCTGAATACAGAATTTGGAGGTGGAAAGGATCACTTTGCAGCTACTATTTCATTTCTCTCCACACTCTGGCTGTAGAAAACTTATATCCCCCTCAGGCATTCTCAGTAGCTGATTTTCAAGCTATTAAAGTGTCATTTAAAATAACCAGTGTATTTTACTGTGTCCTTTGACTGCCTGTCCCATTGTCCTGTTTGTTATTTATTAAGTTCTTAGAAATACTTGACCAAACTTTTCCTTTCTGCAACTTGATTTCATTACTTCTTATCCTAGTTTTCTCCAACTTGGATTTGACTATATTCATGAGCCAGGAAATACTACTGTACTTACTGACCTCTGGGACAAGATTTAGGGCAGGACTGGTAGAAGGCTATTAACCAACATCCCTTGTGCATGTCAAAGAAGGCACCATGGATTTCTGTTGCAATGTGCAGCAGCTGTCCAGGGTCTGAAGCAAAGCAGCACAGATCTCTCAACCAGAGAAATCCCCCTCCCTCCAATTCTTTCCTGTTATGAGCCACATTTTCCGTATTTGGCAAGAGGCACTTGTATCTCTGTTTTGTCCCCAGTCTGCCACAGTGCTGTAAACCTGCCCTCTGGTCAAAGGTGTGATTGCAGAGTATCAGGTCTACAAAAGGTGGCATTAATCATGAGCACTGCTAAATGAGGAAGGCTTGGATAAAAAAACAGGAATAAACCCCAAATCCAAGTTGTAAATCACTACAGGAGTTTCTAGGGTTCTTGTTTTGCCATCAGGTGATTATTTTTAGCACATACTTTGCTTTAAAAAAGAAAAATTAACTGCTCAGGTATTTAAGGTGAAATATATTGAAGTCTTTTTCTGTATTACTGGTATGGTCCTCACAAATCTTCAGGAGAATACAGGAGTGCTGTCTGCACAGCACCAGCGTACTGATAGCCCCAGAGCATGTGCCATCATTTATGATTATTTTCATTGGGCTTTTTTGACAGAAAAAGAACCAAATCCAGTTATAAACACCCAAAGTTACCAATGCAAAGACAGAATCAGATGTGCTTCTGAAATCTGAATACCAGTCTGCTGTCACATTCTTCTTACTGGCTTAATTCAAGGCCACATTTTTACTTCTTTCAAGTGGTTCAGAAATAAGGTCTGGACAATCCTGGGTTTGGATTCTTTTTTTTCTCTATGGTGTCCTAGCATATTTGGGGCTCAAATTACGTGGAAATGCAATATACACCCACTTGTTGCTTAGTTGTGGGAATAGTTCAGGATTCCTTTAAAAGGAATTGGAAAACAGTCCAGTATTTTAGTGATTGAAGTCTACATAGTCTATAATATAACTGTTCTGGAAGATTAATAACTTGTCAGGAAGTGCAAAATAAAAGCAAGCCATGCTTTTTGTGGAAATTGAGATAAAACTAAATATTATGATGACTTTTGCTCACAGTGTATTTCAAGGATGCTGCCTTTAATCAAAATATGCAGGAATCTAATTGGGGGAGGGGGGGTTGGTACTGTCATAGTACTAAATTATGAGGAACTTCTAAAATATATTTGTTTCCTATTTACTTGGTGTTTGAGACTTTTTTTCTATTTTAAAGACCGTAATCCTCTGTAATATGTTGTGGCAAGGTCTTTCTACATTATTTAACATTAGAAACTATGAGAATATTATTATTGGTATTTTTCAGTTAGTTATAGCACAAAGCCCAGATTCACCTCCTTTCCTAATGTTGAAAATGCTGCCTTCCTTATTGACCTCAGTGAGGACCAGATGAGGAGGAAAGAATTAATCAGAAGCTGAGACTATGCTACAGTAGGCAAGAAAACTGAATATCCTGGCGTTTTCTCGTTGCCTTCACCTTGGAATGGAAATAAGGAGCTCAAAAGCCTTGGTTTTCTGCCACCTTATGTCTGGATTCTGAGAGAGTTTATGGGGCATAAGGACAAATACAGAACATGAAAAAGCAGATCAATTTACCTTTTGAGCTGGAATTTGTGGTTTTGCCTAATATCCTGCCATTCCCCCCAAGAAGTGGACACAAGTCTGCACTCCTGTGTGGGCTGCGAGGCTCAGCATTTTCTCTCCTTCCAAGCTGGCAGCTTTGCCATCATCTCAGTTTCTTGGCAAAGAAGATTCAGTACAACAAAAACTATTTTTCCCCAAAAGTGACTTTAACCAACTTCATTCTCCATTTGGCCACATTTATCCCCAGAGCATATGCTAGCTTTATCATGCAATGTAATAGAAGTCCCATGAATTCCCTGTGTTCTCAGAGAGATTAAATAGCTATTTTAATAGACTTTTTCCATCTATTAGTCCATGACTTCTTGCCAGCCAGACATCAGAGATACTGTAAACTGGGAATAGCTTGACATCTGATGTTAATTATTGAAATACAAGGCTTGGCGAGGCAAGAATAACCCCAAAAGATACACAACTAATTTGCTTTTTATCTTGAAAATGACACAAATGACATACGAGTAATTTCTTCTGACCTGAGTTTGAGAAGTGTAAAGATCACAAAAACTTTGTCTTGTCTGCATTAGTTTTGCAGTTTCTTGTTGTATTTATCACAGCAGCAAATGTCTTCATGACGTCTTATCTGAACTAATATAGAATGCTACAGTCAAATTGTCATCCCCTGTCTTTTCTGGCCAGATAATATGCCAGGCAGTGTTAGGAGCAATATTACATTCAAAGGACATTGCAGGCTAAAAAGCAATGCTGTTCAAGTCAATGTCTTACACCAAATGGAGCTCTGGACTGGTAATCAAGGGTTTTCATTCCATTCTGTCATTGATTCGCTGAATGACCTTGAACACATTGCTTCTCTTGTCTATGCCTCTGTTTCTCCAGCTGTAAAATTTGGATCACTGTGTTTGGATGGATTTGTGAATCACTGCTTGTGATGTTTCCTAATAAAAGTATCCCAGTAGGAACTTTTAACGAGCACTAGTTCCCATTAAAGTATAATGTGTACACTACAAACATGTGAGAACTCAGTAGCCATCACAACTCAAACAAAGTGGCTCTTAGCAGCCTGGTGTGTGCTCCTGGCTTCTTGTGTTATCTTGGGCTTTCTGGATGCTCAATTCATTTTCCAGTGATCCAGCTGAAGCCCTGACTTGGCAGCTCACATCAGCTTGTACACAGGCTTCAGAAATATAAAACCAAAGTTGGTTAATTTGGGAGTGGGGAGGTGAGGGACTAGAGCGTCCCCAGTGAGGTACTATATGTCTGGTTCTATATTTTGTGTATATAGAATATGTCAATTCTCACATGCTGCATGCAGCATTTGATGCAGTCTGCCAATGGAGAAGTTTAAAACTCCACCAGCTCATTAAAAATTGATTAATCCTCTGTGTAAAATCATTGCACAATTCCCATGTAGAAGAATTACATATATAGCCTCAAATGCATTCTGGATTTCAGATGGACAGTAGATGGAGTAAATGAGTGAAGTTAAGTAATAGGAATCGAACAAAAATATTAGGCATTCTTAATGTTACAGTGGTTATAATTTCAAGCTGCACAATTTTATGTGGAATTTTATGGTGGATTAAAGCAAATAAAGCTTGGAAAGATCATAACCATTTTGCCTTTCCTTGCTAATTTTAGATTTGATCTACAAAATAGAGCTTGCTGGAGGACTGGGAGCCATCCTTCTTCTGCTTATTTTGCTCGTGACCATCTATAAGTGCTACAACATAGAGCTAATGCTGTTCTACAGACAGAACTTCGGAGGAGATGAAGCAGCTGATGGTAAGCAGTTGCACAGGAAACTCAGTATATGCAATGGAAGTATTTCAGAGACTCAAAATGGTGAAGCTCCTACATTGAAATGAATCCCAAAAGATACCTGCTTTTAGTTTAACCTCAAACTACTGAGCATCCAGTAGTGTGAAGCCCTTTCTCCCAAAGCCCCCTGAAATCAGTGAGTCTTTTCACAGAAATGCCACTGAGCTGTGCCATAAGCAAATGGGAGTCTGAAGAATTGTTCAGGAGTCTGTTGTTGAGACTTCAATGTCAATTGCGAGCTCATTCCTCAGGGGAATTATTCACATTCATGTGTCCAGTGTCATATATGCCCAGGATCACTTCTCCTGAGATCTGTACTGTATGTGGGCAGCTCTTTCACCAGGTGATCTTCATTAAACATTTTCATGGAATTGTTGTCAGACTGCCAATTCCTCTGACTAGTGACAGGTGATTGTTATCGAGGCTAACTAGTTACCTCAGTTAATTGGGAGACTGCAAACAACTTAGTGGAAATGTACAGCTTCCCTGGGGAGAATGTTTAGGAATAAACTAGGCTGTTTTTCATTTTTCCTCCCTCACCTTCCCTCTTCCGAGCTTATATTCTGTTTGGTGCCTAAAGCTAAACTTGTATTTTTAAATTGAAGCTTTTGTGCTCTGAATTAATTTAATTCTCTGAATTGTATTCTGAATATAGAACATTCCTGCTCCTATGAAGTTGGAGTAAGCCCTGTAAACTAAAATCAAGTGCTTTAAATCCTATTCTTATATTCTTAACACTTATAATTAATATGTTATTAATATGCATCTGAGTAATATCTGTTAAAGATCTGAAATACAGTACTGAATAAAGGTACTTGCCAAAGTGCACTCCAACACTTATGAATCACATAGACATTCTGGAATGGTCCATCTAGAAACTATAATGTATTTGAAAAAAGAGCAGGGAACACATTTTCCATGGTGCCAAAACAATGTGCAGTTGCATAGACATGTTGCTTTCTGCAGTTAGCGCTCCTGTTATCACCATAATAAATGTTTCTGTTTCACACTGGATAGATATGGTGTGAAAATGTTCCACTACAATGAAATCTGTGGGCGTTTTGGAGAATGGATGGAATGACATCTAGGGGATTTTAGAATGAGGAATGATAAATACAGGAATAGAGGTCAGGCAACTGGCTCTTTCTCCACCTTCATGTGTAAGTGGCAAAACCTGAAATGATGCTTTTCTGATGCTATATGATACTGCACAATATTTATGCTGGTACCTAGGAGAAAGTGAAGGGTAGGATTATGTGGTTTGGGAAGTACTTTACCTCTAAATCTTGGGATTTTATCAGTGTAACATCCCTAGTTCACACCAACAAGAAGTGGTAACTTCCTCCTGCCTGCTTCGATTAATTTGTCTTGTGTTTTCCATATGAAGCTGCTTCATTTTTATCAATGTAACTTTTTTTGTTCGATTGCTTTTTAATTTATGAAACAGTGTTATTTTCTGGTTGTTTAGAGGAAGCCCCTTGAGTACACAGAGTATTTTGTGTGCATGTTAATTCTGAAAACAGCCTTTTATTTTTCCAGTGCATGATTGTAGACCTATTGCAGATTTGTGTCACATTGTGACCCTGCAGCATAAAAGATGGAAGCAGAATGTTACTGAAGTCAAAGGATATATGGGGATGTTTCTACTCATGCAGGCTATAGTGGGAGTATACAGAGCTCCCATGAGCAGTCAGCTGTATTGATGCAATTGCAGGGTCATTTTCCATTTATACATGTATTTCTTTAAAAAAGAACATTTGGAACTCAACAGATTTGCTTTATTCCCATTTCTAAAAATACCCTGTGTAAGCAGTGCTGGATGCATTCACTTCCTGTGCTGTGTGTAGCATTGCTTTTAGAGAAAATGACACTGTGGATTAAGGGATCCATTTAGAAAACGGCCCCAAACAGTGCTGCTTCCAGAGCACCCAGAGCAAGTGCTGGCCAAGCGTGGACAGGTCCTTCAGCTCCATCCTGTGCATGGGAAGCTTGTGAAGAGGGAGTTGAGGCCATGGGGATGGAGCACAAGCATACGGATTCTCAGGAGCCCAAGGGAACTGGTTCTGTCTGTATCTTGCTCACTTGTGTTGTGAACTGAGGTGACTGGAGAGGGCAGCTGTGCTCCCGCAGCTGGAAGGGTTTGGGAGCTCTGGGACCGCTGGCACATCCCTGTGCAGCTTTCATGCTGCTCTACAGCCAGGCACGTCAAGGCTCTGCTGCCTCTGCAGAGCCTGCAAACGTTTGCAGGGATGTTGCCTCCAGGATCACTTGGTGGCTGGCATCTCTTAAAAGGTTTTGGCAGGCTTCATTATGGACAGGAGAACAGGTTTTGGACATGTCTCCAAAGCTGACTGGCCTCTGTTGATTTCAGAGGAATATCAGCAAGCCAGGTGGACATCTTCCATCCTCCCCTACAGCTACGGTGGCACTAGGAAAATTGCCTTTTACAAATATATAATTATTCACATGCTTTGACTGTAGCTCTGACCCTCACAGCTCTGGCTTTGTGTCAGGAATTATAAGTAACCAACATTTCAAGGTCATCAAGCATCAAGTACTGTATTGTATTATGATTAGAGGTTTTTTCCTTTTTATCAGAATATATTGATGATTTTTAACTGCTTTAACTATCTTTCATGTGCATTATTCTTTACAGATAATTGGTAGTCAGAAACCCTCCATTCATGCGGTTTTGTATAGAACATTAACCATTTGATTTTTCATTTTCTGTAAATAATGGCAGCTGTGCTCTTCCCTGGAGACTGAATTGCTGAAGGTTGACTTTTTCGATACACTATTTTCCATTACTACAGAGGAATAGCAAAGAGAAATGTCACTAAGATAGTCTGATCCCAGCATGGATCCTGAGCTCAGTAGTGGCACCACTTCTGTTTCCTGGCACAGTCACTAGCTCCAGAAGCAGAGCTGGAGACAAGCCCCAGTGCTGTGTGGGAGGAAGAGGAGGAGGTGCCCTGCCCTTTCCATTCACCTTTGGATGAGGCTTTTCCTCCTCCCTGAGCTGCAGGCAGGTCTCCCTCTGTGCCCCATTGCTCTGGGATTTGTCTCTCTCTCTCATGCTGCAAGCCCCAAGTATTTCAAATGTCCTGGATCATATGACCTCTAAAATTATTATATTGATTTTTAAAACGATAGGATTTTCTGAAAAAATTGTTTTAAACTGTTTCTGTCTGGCATTGTTTTCTGCATAGTCAGGATTCATTTGAGTTAAGTCATGTAATTTCTCACACTTACTTGTGAAAGGAAGTTTTCCTCGATCAAAATTTTCCAGGCACGAAAACTTTTCTGAGCTCAGGACATTCACATAATCCCAGCACTCTTGAGGCACGGGAGTTGAAAGATTTCCATCAGCAATATGTAAAGGATTAAAATAAAAACTTTCAGCTTTAGTATTTTATATTAAAATTTTGCCCATGATATTTTCAGCTGTGACATGGTCCAACCACACAGAGCAGAATTACTGCTCCACATGCAGAAGAAAACTGAAAGGATATCCTTTGTCTGGATCCATAAAATTTCTCTCTGGAAGCCAGATTATTTTCCTGTGAAAAGTCCCAGTTTTGTTGGGAAATGCTTGGTCATTTCAAGGAATAATACAATTTTCTTGTACTTCCCTGTACTGTTTATAGTGCTCTTGCAAACAGCAGGCTAAACATGAGTTTGTTTTCTTACAGACAACAAGGAATACGATGCATATCTTTCATACACCAAAGTGGATCCTGATGCATTGGATCGTGACAATAATGAAGAGGAACAGTTTGCACTTGAAATTCTGCCAGATGTTCTAGAAAAGCACTATGGATATAAGCTCTTCATTCCAGATAGGGACCTGATCCCTAGTGGAAGTAAGTATTTCTGACCTTTCTGTTCTATTTTTCTCTAATGTGTCACAAAGGCCTGGACTGTGCATCAGGTAAATGGTACAGAAAACCTCTCTTTGGGAAGTGGTTGCAAGGATTGGAAAAGTTTCCTCAGCTCTGCAAATTTGAGCTCTGTGTTCAAGCTTGTTCCTTGCATTGCTGAAATCAGAGGGAATTGCCATTGATTTCAGTGGTGGAGGAAGGAGCTGGACCTTCCTATAGGGAAGGCTGTAGCTCTTCAAGCATTACTGAGTCCAAAATGTCTACATCAGACACAGGTAACTAAGCAGGAAACTTCCTAAAAAGATTTTGCAGTCTCTGTTATATAATTGAAAATGGGATTATTGGGTTTTTTTAGTGATTATTTGTTTGTCTACAGCAGCTTTGCAAGTAAAAGTCATCTTTTCCATTGTCCTTTTGGGTTTTTCCCTAACTTGGAGGTCTCATAAAGAGACAATAGTTTCACAGTTAATGGTAAGGTTGCAATTTTTTCATTAGAGTTTTGACTAAGTGTTGAATTTCTGAGCAGTGTGGGCATTGTGTAAGTCACTGATATTGTGTAAGCAATACTAATTATTCAGAGTATTATGTACAGCCCCATGAGCCAATGCTGTTTTCCATGCTGATAATGAAATACAGTTGTGCATTTCAAATCAGTTTTGCTGCCATGTCTGAAGATACATCAGCACCTTTGGATGTCTATCCCAACAGTTAATGGTTTCCTAATGGTAATTATGCCATTTTTTCTACCAGATTCATTTTTGAGCAAGTCAAAAAGACCACGAATTACATGCATGGTATTGATGAATTATGAAGGCATAGCATGTTTTCTTAATACCACATTTATTTGAAATGCTACCCATGTGAACAAATCAGCTTTTTTCCCTACAAATTCTGTTTCCAAATTAGTTCCATGAAAAAATAGTAGAGGAGAATATGAACTTCTCTCTGTATGTGCTACTGTATGGGATATATGAACAAGAGAACAAAGCAATGGATGTACTGGAGCAGATGTCCCCAAATGTGAAACAGCTCAGACATAGCTGTGCGAGCAACCTGCCTGCCAAAAGACCTGAAACTGCTGCCTTGCTGCTGCCAAACTCCACTGCCTGCCCCAGAAGTTAGAGCCTGTTTCTTCTTTGATATTTGAGAGAGCTGGAAACAGAGCTCTGAATCCTGTACCATTGGGAAAGAGGAGTCAGAGCATAGCCAGAGATCTTGCAGAGTCCTCTGTAGTGGCTTGAATTGATCCTGTGCTCTTGCAGCTCCTAGTTTAGAGCTGATTCTCTTTTTCTTTTTTGTTCCTGAAATGTGTGAGTTTTTCTCTCTTAGTGAGAAATTCCAGAAAAGGGACTTGGCTCGTAGCCTTCTTATTTCTGACAGTACAAGCAAGTCATCCCAAATTTTTAGATATTATTTAGAGAAAATACATATTTTTGTGTTAAAAATCACAGAATTGTTGTAACTAGTTATTTCATATCCAGCATTATACATCCAGAGTTATACATAGCAATTATGCAAGTGAATTAAAGAGTTTAAAGTTAACCCTTCAATGATAACTATACTGAAGCACAAATTAATCCAAAATCAGATTCTTTTTCCCAATTGTTGTACCAGCCAGCATGGTATTTTATTTTTGTCTATTTTTGTCAGTCAAGCACTCAGCAAATACTTGTCATCACTTTGGGTATTCATTAAACCTCTCCTGAAAATGTAGGGTACCTGAAAATGTCAGCTCTCATTTATGAACATTCACACATTTAATCCCTCTTTTTCCCTCTCAAACTCACTTCTTCGGTATTATGAAAAGGCCTGATTCTAACACATGGAGCTTCAAGAACGCTTAATCAGACATAATGACAATGCAGAATAAAATGTGGAACTGAAATGAGTGTGATTTGCATGCTTTAGCTTTGAAAAAGATATGAGGGTAGGCACTTTATTTTAAGTGGGGCCAGGGGGAGGGAGAGGGGCTGAGGAAGGAGGAAAGACTCGACCTCCTGTATTTGTAAGCTCTCTGTGTGCTGGAGAAGTGGAACATGATTGTGTTCTGCCTAATGCTCCCCAGTCCCAACAGGACTTGCAGTGCTTAGTGAAGGCAGTGGGATGTGGAATGGGCCTACTAGAAACTTCAGAGGTCAACATAGCGTGTTTTAGAGTGGCTGTCTCAAAAATTGGCAGGTATGACAAAATATCTGCCTCTCCAGAGTAGATTTCTGTAGCGAAATGGGGGGTTGAGCACAGTTATCTTTTTTATTTTAGGAAATATCTCTTCTCACATGTGCTGCATTTCCTCATCTTTTGAGTAAATTACTTTCAGTAATTACTCTGTTCTTTTGTGTTTCCTTCTATATTCTGTGTGCCTCGGGGTGTGCCACCCCACCAGTGCAGCACAGGAGCTGTTCTGCAAGGCTGGTTGTTCAAGTCTCTGCAGTTTGAGGTGCTGCCACAGGAGGGTGTGAACCCTCGCGCTGCCTCCCTGGCACGAAGCGATACCGACAGCTGCTCCTTGGATTCGAGAGCAAGCAAAAAATAGATTTGTTAAATAGTATTTCATTAATTTCCTTGCACAGCTCTCTGAACAACCTAAAAAGCTGACTTTGGGAAAACTCAGGGACAAGTTTGATTGTGTTTTTGTCCAGCTGGCTCGTCGCTAACCCCTGGGGAAAAGCTGTGATGGGCTCTGCATGTCCCTGTGCAGCCGAGGGAGAGATTACAGCCAGATGTGCTCTAGCTGCACACACCCAGCAGCCACCTCCCTCCCAGGGCATGGCCGAGCTCTGCGTGTCAGCTCCGTGCTGGGAACTGTCTGCTCAGGGATGTCCACGGAGCGACTGCTGCTGTCCCCGGGGGGGCAGAGGGATGGCTGTGGTGACTGAGGCCACCTCTTCACCACAGGGAAGCAGATCCCTGGCATCCACGGTTCAGGTCAGATGGTCCCGAGTCACGTTTTGCAGTAGGTGTTGGTTTCTGAGCCCTGCCAGGATACAAACTTTATCCCAGTGGAGCGTTTCGTCCTAGTGGGAGGGAGAAGCATCACGAAGGATGCCAAGAGCCTCAGTGGTGCCCACCACACAGTGGCCAGCAAGGACCTTTCCAATGACTTTTGGTTGCTGCCTGAGAGCAGCAAGGATGGACACGGCTCCCCCAACTGGTGAGGTGGAAAAGGGGCTAAAGCAGCCACGGCTCCTCTGCTCTCACCCATGCAGGGAAACACGACATGCAGCGTGCTGTGTGAGCAGCAAGACCAAGTTTGTAACCCCGAAATTGAGTTGCATGTTATGGGAAGTACTATAGCAGCTATTTTTTTCAAAAAGAATATTCTTTGGTCTTAACAGAGCGAGTGTTCTGCATTCTGTCAAAGCTGACAGCACATACAACTTTCTGCCTGGGTAACTTAGGCATAATTGGACATGTTAACCTGTGTAAGGAGACTGTGATCCCTGAGATGCACTTGCAGCTGTAATTAAAGTTTCTTAGCACTTTTCATTATTTTCACCCTATTAGTTTTCAGGCTTTTTTAACAAACCCTTTCCCACAGCAAATACTCTCAAGCCCTGTGGGGTTTTTAATTCGGTGTTGAGAGACCTGAGGAGACTGAAGAGTTGAAGAGGGCAGGAGTGTGTAATAGAAATAGTTATGTTTTCACCTGGATGTGTCTGCAGAGAAAAAGATCTATTTGCACTTCACTCATGTAAAATTGAGACTACTCAGAAGAAGATATTTTTCTCCATGGTTTCTGCAAATTATTTTAAACCCTGAAAGGGAAGAGGTCAAAATTGTCAAGTTGAATTCTTAATACCAGCAATACAAATCTATTAGAGCACCATCTAGTTGCTCTCTAAGCATATGTGCATTTGGTCTTGACAGAATTGAAAAAATACCAACAATTCCGTCCAGCTCAGCCTGGGGTAAACGGATCAGGCAGTGAAAAGAACAATGGTGATGGAATAAAAATATTTACTTTTACCTGAAGAATGAGAAGTTCTCAGCAAAACAGGAGAGTGCCAAAGATGTGATAAAAAGCACATGACAATCAGCATTGCAGTCTGGCACTTTTTAGTTTTGTCTGCCCATTTGTGTGAGGTTTGCCCAGTGAATTCCAGCTTCCTAGGTTTCTGGATGAAGAAAACACAGTTGGACCCCATGTGTGGGGTTCCCAAGGCTTAATTAGGTATGGGATACCATTTCTCTGGAACAGGAATGCAGTATCTAGCACCACAAACTCCTTTCAGAAGTCCCTGGTTGTCTGCTCTGTTATGCCAGGCATGACCAAGGGTAGCAGGGATAGAGAGGGATAACAGCTGAAAGAGGAAGAAATGTGAACCAAAGCCAGAAGGACTGGCTATCCTGTAAAAGCCCACTGAAAGCCACCAAGGTGATGATCAGAGAGGTGGAACACACAGTGTAAGAGCTCCAAAGAACTGTATTTCTTGAAGAAAAGGCCAACAAAGACATAGCCAAGAAGGGATCTGATTATTATCTTCCCAGTGGACAGCACAAAGGTGGAGGAGGCCTCTTCCCAGAGGTGCACACTTGTTGAACAAGAGGTCATAGATATGAGTTGCAACACTGAAAATTCCATTTAAACATTTGGAAAATTTTGCTTACCATGGAGGTGGTCAGATACTGAGAACCTGGAGATACTGAGAAACCCTCAACCTTGGAAGTCTTCAAAACTGTACTGGACAAGGTCCTGAGCAATACCCTTCAGGCAGGGTATTGAGCTGGAGACCCCCAGGGCTCCCTTCTAACCTGTATAAGTTTATGAATCTTTGATTATAAATATCCAGAATTTTGTTTCAGTCATCTATTGCCAAGACAATTTTACCAACATCACCCAGTTCAGACATTTCAGCCTGCAAAAGAAGACATTATCCCAGATTCCATATTTTTCCTTCTCCTTAATCCCTCCTTCCTTTGCCATGTCAAATATAGAAAGTCTGATGATGGCAAGGGGAGGAGTATGCTGAGAGGGCAGTGTGTCACACTGATCTGCAGTATTTGTCAGCTGGCCCTTAGGTTACACTGGGATTGGGCGCTCTCTCAGAAGGGGCCATTACTCTGCTCTGTGTTTCAGCAGTTCCAGCTGCATTGCTGTTCTGGTCTGAGCTAACAGAAGAAAAACATATTTAAATAATAGGAAAAGCAATACATGCAATTATTTGTGTTATAATGAAGTAGTCAGATTTAGGGTTTGGGAACTATTCAGTTAGGAAACCAGGACTGAATTGCTCTTCTATAAATAACTTCCTCAAGTGATGGTCATATTGCCAAACACAGAAGGGCTGGTTATTTTCAGAGTGCAGGGAACCAGCCAGCAGGGAGTTGATGGTAGATACTCTTTGGTTCCTGTGGTGATGGTGTTTCCCAAAAATATCCATAGGACTTTGTATGGTTTTTTTTCTCCCTGAACTGTTTCTGCAAATCATCTGAATCTGGTTAGTCAGTCATTTCTTGTGTAAGTAACTCTGTATCCATAGTGTTCATTCATTTCCTTGCTCTTTGCTTGCATATTACCTTTCCTTCCAGCCTGCGGTTAATGTAGCTCATTCAAGATTCCATAGGCAGTTATGCATGATGTAATTGCAAATGGGATACATCTCTTGGAATTCTCTTCTTCAGTGCTTCAAACTACAGTTCAGCATCGCTACCTGTTGATGGTGTTTGATGAGCACATATTTGCTGTCAGGTGATCTGTCTTCATTGCTCAAGGAAACCGTGCAAAAACGATGTTTGGTTTGGGGATGTAACATTTCTTGCTGTCCACATCTCCTTGGGTGTTTCATTGAACATGATGCAAGTAAGTTACTGAGAAAGTCACTCACAGTTTTAATTTTTTGACCTATGTGAATTTCTAACATTTTGAGAACTGCTTTGTGCCATATTGCAAAATGGGGTTTAAAGGAGGGGAGGAAAGGGACAAAATTTAAAATGCTCTTTTTCAATAAAATGCCAGTGGGTTAATTCTAATGCTGATGTTTTATTTTTACATCCTGGTTTATTATAACAATACAGTATTTGGAAATTAAAAGCAAATAATGCCATGCTGATTTCGTCAAGGCAATTTTTTCTCCCCTCACAACGCAGTGTCATTGAATTTGACACCTCCTGCAGCAAAAGTGAAGTTACAGCATAGTTATGTCAGTGATGTCATTCCTGAAGTCCCTGCTCAGAGGTTCTTTTTTGTAAGTGAAACAGAACCGTTGCCTGGCTCACTGGAAAGGTGAAAGCAATCTTTTCTCCATCCCACACTGCAATATAGACTGCTTGGATTTAATACCTTCTCATGCACTCAACACTTGAAACAAACAACTGAAACTGCTGTATTTTAGGAAGTCTCAAATTCTGAGGTGAAATGACAGTGGGTGATTTAGCAGCTCAGGGATTTATGCAGTCAGATGGGACCACTGAAAAATACAAAGCTGGAATTTCCAGAGGCAGGAATCTGTCTCCCCATGCTTTTCTTCACAGAAATGTTCAAGTTGTGAACATTGGACATACCATAGAGTGCACCCAGTGGAACCACGTGCTTCAGGATTGTTGTCACTAATCTTCAGTAGTAATCCCAAACTGAAGTTATTGGAAGTACTAAGTACTTCTGGACAAAGTGGTTGGAAATGTGGGTTTCCAGTTTCCTATAATTCAGTGTACTTTATCCTCGGTGCGCCAACGATCCCCTGTTCACTGACCATGTCTACCAGTGAACAGCTCCAAATGTGGAATTTGAGGGGTCACCTCATGGTCATTTGGGAAGGTCTCTTAGCTGAGGACAGAGCTCTAATCTGCTGCAATACCCAGTAAGAAATGTGGGCATGCCAATGTGTGGAAGAGGCACCAAGGGGAGAAGTGTTCACCTGAGAAAACAGGGAATTTTTTTCTGTTGTCTTCCCACTGCATTCCCTGTTCGACTAAAGCAAAGTATGATGAGTTTTTGATTGAAATGGTATAATGGATTATTGCTGGGGTGTTGCTATTGAAATGATTGCCACAAGATATTTGAAGAGATGAAAGTGGAGCGATTTTTGTTTGTTTTCTTGGTTTGTGTTTTTTTCTCAATTGGATGCATATTGGATATGTGTGGCCATGCTTGGCACTAACCTGGAGATGTGGTATTGCCCAGTACTGTGTCCTGCAGAGAACTGTCTTGTACATAGCAGTGTCTGAGTTGTTTGAAGGAGGGATGAATATGTCTCGGGAAAGATGCATGATAGTTTGTTGTTTTACTGTATCTTGCAGATTCAACCTCTAATGATGAAGCTTCCCACCTAAATTCTTTCTTTTTGGGAGCAGAAAGAAAGGAAGAAAATGAAGAGTCTGAGCTGTTGATACATTGGGATAATCTCTTTACATTGTATTGAACATTTCTACCTTTCCTTAAGTTTTGTTTCACCAGTTCTTATCATTTTCTCATTGTTGCTGATTCTCTCCCCTCTCTGCTGCCTCTCCCATGGATTTTCATGTTGAATTTTTTTCATTGATGAGTAACTATTTTATGCAGAACAATGTGGGGGTTTTCCTCCAAAAATATTTCAAGGGAAAAAAACAAACTGTAAATGCTGCATGATTAAAGAGTCATAAACCATTAACTAAAAGTCAGGATTGTTGCATAGACATTTGTAATGTATGTGTATGTCTTAATTTTTTGTGTGTCTGTGGGATGTTTGCAATTGCCTTTTTTCCATTTGTGAAAGAAATTCTTCTTGCTGCTAAGTGGTGAAATAAAACATTGGTAAAGGCAGATTTGATGCTAACTATGCCTTTAATCTCATGAAAATAAGCTATTTTAGAATGTTCCTGTTGGCCTATTTTGTAGCTATTTACTTTACTGGAAGTGGTGTGAATAAGCATGCTGTGGTATGGTGCCTGGGACTATAAAATGAGTCTTGCAGTAACAGATGTTGATTAATGATGTTATTTGTAATTATTGTTCCTGCTAGAGGGCAGGTGTGTAAGAGAGGCCCTGCCCTGTGCTGAGTAAAAATCTGTTCTGTGCAGCTCTTGTGTCCAAGTCTTCATTTATAACACGTGCTTTTCCTCTGTTGTCAGGTGGCACATCCTCAGTAGCATGGTTAAAGAGGTTCATGTAGTTAAAAAAGCAAAAAGTATATATCCTGTCTTGAGTGCTATGCAACCAGTGAACACTCTTCTGCCCTTAGTGTTTTTTTCAAGTGATTTCATTTTTCTGGTCTTGACCCAAACCCCATTGAAATTTGCTTAATTCTGTCCATTTGAATGGGGTTTGGATCAGGTGTGTAAGCAGATCTCTTTCCCACCCTGTTCCGTGTCAGACCAGCATAATTGGCTTCTCTTCCCTACCATCTCTGGGATAAGCAAAACTCAGAGATCCAAGTCCAACTTGAAGAATATTTTGTAGTTCCATAAACTGGCATCATGGAGCTGATGATGGGCTGGCATTTCTGCTTACACTGATCAATTGCAACTACTTGGCATGCATGAATAAAAGAATTCTACTATTTTCTTTGTCATTGATGTCTCAACAAATAAATACCTCCAATATGTTTAAATTTTCCATTTGTTCCTGTCACTTGTGAAGTTTTTGTTAATACCTTGGGGTACATAGAAGCACAGGTTTGTGATATTCAAACAGACTATTGGGCCACAAAGGATGCTCTTGTGCTTTTGTGGTCAATACCTAAAGAAGAAAGAGCTACCATGATGCTTCTATGCAATAGCACAAGTTCTGCATGTGATGAGGGTTCATTTCTTTCTGAGCTCTTGCAAGTTACTTTTCATACACCCTGCAGCACCTTCATGTCCTTGCATCTGAAACACGAGAACCACTTCCAGAGTGTGCTTCCCTCGACACGGTGTTGATCATAAGCAATGTTAATGTTAAAATTTACACAAACATTACATTGATCTTGACCTGTATTTTTTCACTGAGTGAACTGTGTGTTCTTAGTCACTAATACATCTACACAGAGAGGATGTTTTGTAAATGTCATTCTGCTGCAATGAACAGGGGAAAATAGTAAAGGATGGAGAGTATTATCAAGCAGTTTTCTATGTGTACTCCATAAGTAGAAATATGTTGTGATACACAATCCCACTTTTGTTGGAGTATATTGAAATGCCCATTGTCTTAAATAGTGTGGATCAGTAAGCTGTAGGATTTTGTTATACTTGATTGCAAGCCTAATGTTTTGATACAATAGACTTCTTTATTCTTTACTCTTTCTCTCTTTCTATAATTTGTAGCCTACATTGAAGATCTCACAAGATGTGTTGAGCAAAGCAGAAGACTCATTATCGTGTTAACTCCAGACTATGTTCTCAGGAGAGGATGGAGTATTTTTGAGATGGAAAACAGACTCCATAACATGCTAGTCAGTGGCGAAATCAAAGTTATTTTGATTGAGTGTACTGAATTAAAAGGGAAAGTGAATTATCATGAAGTGGAATCTTTAAAGCACACCATCAAACTTCTCTCAGTGGTCAAGTGGAAAGGACCAAAAAGCAGCAAACTGAATTCTAAGTTTTGGAAGCGCCTAGTCTTTGAAATGCCAGGGAAGAAAAAGGAGGTGGTGTCTCGGCATCAGGTCCTGGATTCTGCAGAGCAGGGCCTTTTTGGAGACCTCCAGACTGTACCCTCTCTTGCCGTCACAGGCACTTCTGCCACATTGGTGGAATCACGGGCTGATTTAAGTGATTACCATCAGGCAGACTCTGTGCACATGAGACATTACTGCAGAGGATACGAGTACGACGTGTCAGCAGCGACACTGCCAATCGCTTCCATAAGCAACCACCACACGTACTGTAACATTCCTCTGACACTCCTGAACGGACAGCTACCTCTGAACAACACCGTGAAGGACCCCCAGGAGTTTCACAGGAACAACCCCTTGCTACCTTTATCAGCCAAGGAGCTGAGCATCACCAGTGATATCTGGTAGTGAACATTGGGACTCTTTCGAGATGCTTCATGACCTCCATGAAGACACATTTTTAAAGAACTTTGCCCTAACCCCATGGGGTGAGAAAACACATTTGAAGCAGCAGCACACTTGTTTGCTTTTCTACTTGAACTTTTTTGTTTACATTTACAAATTATTGACGAAGGGGCATTCTTTTGTAACTCAGTAATGTCCTTCCTGTCTTTTAATGTACAGTTTTATTGCTTCTTTAAAAAGGAGGGGGGAGAGAAAAAACACACCCCATCATTTTACAGTAGGTTTACAATCTGGGATGGGTAAAAGGTCACTGTATATGATCTCCAACATCCACACATATTTAAGTAACAATATTTGAAATACAGAGAAGTTGTTGGGTTTTTCATATAGACTTCAGTACAGTTTGAAATTCTAACCATGAGACAGAAAATTATTATCTCCTGTGCAGACCACAAGGTGAATCATCCTGAAAAAGGAAGGAGGAACCTTCCCAGTAACATTGTCTCACAAATACTTTTTAGAAGATGACCAGCTGAAACAATGCAGATGAAGCTTTATCAATAAAGTGCATAGTAACAGTTACTGCAGAATAAATCACCTATTCCCATCAGCATCTCTTCATTTTAATAATGAGGCATGTGGTATTCCTAGTCAATGGTTAGCATTGTGGTTTTACTAAACAGCTTACTAGAATATTGGAAGATGTTTTAGGAGGATTTTAAACAATTTTTTCTGTCAATTATAGATCATTTTACAGTTTTTTGCAGATTTTTAATGACTTTTTCCAACAGTTTAAGTATAAATTTTTCTGTCTATTGGTCTATTCATTAATTTGAAATTTCTTAAGATCTCTTGAGCCCTACTAAGAATTTTCGTAAAGGCAATGTAATTTTACGTAGGATTTTCTTTCCAAAATCAGTAGTTACAATTTGAAATTAACCTTTTTGTGAGAACATCAGCAATAGAAAATAATTACAACAGCAATATTCAGAGATGAAGTGCTAAATTATTCAGGTTTACTGGTAAGTCTGATTTGAGTTGCAGTGATGATCACCCGAGACAGTTTTCTCTCTTTTTTGTCTACCTGTCAGTTTGTGTACCTTTTAAATATGGCAGAGGCAGGAATATTTCTGCTGTCTGTGCAGCTAGTGAAAAGTGATTTTTTTAAGCAGCTGGTAAGGTCTTGCATTTCTCACTCTCATGTGAGTGATCCCATCAGTCACATAGGATACTGTCATTTATCTTCAATGGAAGGCGTTCCTGCTGCTGGTGGATGAGAAGTGTTAGACAGGTACTCTGCATCAGGCACTGCTGCTCACCCAGCACCAGTGTGTTTCATGGAGATTTCCGTGCTCAGTTGATTAAGAGTGGAGACAACAGTATTTAAAGAAAAAAGCCCTAAATAATGAAGGCAGAAGCCAGTTTTGCAATTATTGGCACAGTTCTAATGAAAACACAATAGACATGAGAGTTTTGTCTCAATGAGATCTGCTGGAGTAAGTTCCCAAAAATATTTTATGGCAGGCAACCTTGCCTGTGTTTCAGTATGTCTTTAGCATTGTGCTCTTTGATTGCATGAATAAAAGTTAGCACTCTGCACTCAGCTGTCTGTGGTTTCATCAGCAAACAAATTCAGTAAATCCCTGACATTTTGCAGTGGTTCCTAAATTGTACCCTACAGTCAAATGGAAACAAACACTGACCTAAGACTTAAAAGTATCCAGAATTGGCCCAAAGGCCATGAGAATGATCTCAAATGTGCAATAATTCATAGAGGTCGGTATTTTTCCATTGCTTCTTTCCCCAGTTCTTTATTCTGTGCCCTCCTACACCAGTTATTGTCTGTAAGATTTTCATTAGGTTCTAAATAATACATGTTTCTCTTGTTTTTTCTAACATTATTATGCATTTGACACTAACACTGAAAATGGAAATCTAGAAAATATATTAATTTATTACACAGTATAGAACTATAACTTGCTCTTTGGTGAAGTTAAGTTCCAAGCATATAGGTGTTTAATAGATGTATTTTTCTACTGAGAAAGAAAGCGATTTTACCTCCATTATAAATATATGTATTTCAACCTACTCCCAAAAATTTACGAAATTTGCACTGTTTTATAAGTGTTACAGACTGTGTTTACACTGGCTATGTTCTTTAATGCAAAGTGTAATTAAAAAAAAAAGGGGAGAAATTCCTAGAAGAAAACCCTGCATGAAAAGAGCTGCATATGTTTAAATGAAAAGCTGTACTTTTCATTATTTTCCTTCCCACATTACTCTAGAATCTGGTTAATTCACATAGAATGTTCAGTGAGATTTTAAACCTGCTAGTTCTGTATTAAGCATGCAAACTCAAAAAAAAAAAGAAAAAACATATGCAGGTTGGTCTGCTTCTTTTATTTACAAGGAGTAAATATGGGTAACAAATTCATTCACCCAACGATAATATATCTCTTAGAGCAGTAGTTATTCCAAAGCAAAATGCAGTCATGGTTGCTATGAGGAAACATGAAAAGAACAGTTTTTCTGTCATTCTGCAAAAGCACATTGAGTGTCTGTGTATTGATATTTTTTAGTTATAGATGCCAAGTCACAATCTGCTTTAAGATTTCTGAGTGTGTATTGAGTACTACGACAATATATACATGAATTGGAACTGCCTGTACCCCTCTGCTTCAGTATGGGGATGGGGACCTGTGCTTGGGAGACCTCTCATGGACTCAGTTTTGTGTAATATTAGTAGAGAATCACGGAATTGTTTAGGTTGGAAAAAATGTCTGAGATGATCAGGCCCAACCCTTAACCCAGCACTGCCAAGCCCATCACTGAACTATGGCCCTGAGTGCCACACCTACATGTCTTTTATATACCTCCAGTGACAGTGACTCCTGTGCCAGTTTTTGACTACCCTGTCAGTGAATAAATTTTCCCTAATGCAATCTAGACATCCCCTGGCACAACTTGAGGCCATTTCCTCTTATCCTGTCACTTGTTACTTGGGAGAAGGGACCAACCCCCACCTGGCTGCCACCTCCTTTCAGGTAGTTGTAAAGAGTGAGAGGGTCACTCCTGAGGGTCCTTCTCTCCAACATCACACCCCCCAGCTCCCTCAGCTGGTCCTCATCACACTTGTGCCCCAGACCGTTCTCTTGCCTTTCTCTGGACATGCTCCACCATCTCTACGACATGCAAGAGGCTACCTGCTTCCATAGGTAGCACTTAAGGGTCTGGAAAAATACTGTGAAACAGTGAAATGCATCCATCCATGGGCTTGGCTGGCACAGGAGTCATGAGCTTGTCCCACTGTGAAAACCACCACCATAGCAGCCCTCCAGTGGGGTCCCTCAAGGCAGTGACAGCTGGATCAGGGCCTTGGTGGCAAAGATTAGCTGAAATAGAAGGGCATATGGGCATTTTGTGTTCCTCTGTCTCATGAAAGCCTTGGTGGCTTTATCAGCTGGATTTATCAGGGAAGAGGCCAGGGCACTACTGCGACTGTGCTTGGTGCTGCATCTTGCTTGGGTGCCCATGCAGCCCTGCCATCCCCAACTTGTCAGGCTGTGCCTTCCCCAGAGACAAAATCACCAGCAGCAAACATCCTTATTGCAACCACAGGAACTTCTGATTTGGGGCACGTTCACTTTCAAGATGGTTTATTATAATGTTTGGAAGCTACTGTTTGTATACTTTGTGTGTGATGTACTTCAGAGGCAATTGTGGTTTAAAGGTTGTCTATAAAAAGAGCTAGAAATTGGAAACCTATTCAACTGCTGCGGATTTTATGTTCCTAAAGAAAGTTCAGCAAGAAAAAAGGGTAATTTTAAATTAAATAACAAAGTACTGTGAATATTAAGAGTTCTTGGGGGCTGTGTTCTGGTCCCTTTTCTCTAGACAGTGGATGACAAAGATATATAAAGGTATTGCCATGTTCTGCCATCAAGTCTGCTCCAATACCCATTCAAGCCAGCAGACTTTGGATAAGGCCATAAACCTTCTGTTTACTGTGTACAGGGAAATACAAAAGACAAAAGAGGTAGAAATAAGTCAAGAGACTTAGAAGCAGTTGCTTATTTATTCTGTCTAAAATCAAGCTTATTTTTGTCCCTGTTTGGTGTGGATATGCTCCAGGACCATCCAGCCTTGGGAAAGGAATTTTGTTCATTCTTTGTTATAAACAAGATAAGGACTTGGGAATAAATAACAGATACTTTTGCAGGGGAAAAAATTATTTTAAGAGCTTCTGCTCCCAGTAGTTCCTTTCATTCAAAAGGCTTTCTCTGTTCATCCAAATGCATAAGCACATACTTAAATTCCCCTTAATTCAATGAGAAATACTTTGTTGAGCAGGGGCCTGGAAGGGCAGTTGGGTGCCAGAAATCACAGCATTCAGCAGCCTTTAGAATTGTGCTCTTATGGAATATTCTGAGCAGCCTTCTCAGTGTCCATCTCTGAACAGAGTTGAGTGTTAGGGCAGAGCAGCTGTCAGGTCCCACAGTCCTGGTCACAGGAGAGGAAGTCTCCAATGCCTATCCTGGCAGTGACAGCGCCTTGGGACTCCGTCAGAGATGGAAGAACAGTGGCTTTCTGTGTTGTCTCCCAGCTGGGCAACTGAGAGCTTATCCCATGGGGTGGCTCTGTTAGAAATACTGTCTGCATTTTGTCCATCCTCTCTTGAGCACCCTTTATGGTTCATGCTGGGGCTGCAAAGTTCCTGAGACACTAAGAAATAAGTGGAGAATATAAAGAAGAGAGAAAGAAGAGTAGGCAGAGTCCAAGGGTTTTCCAGGCAGAAACACTGACTGACCACAGGACAATGAATGCCTCATGTTTGTCCACTATTCAATGGATCCTGTGCAAAGTTCCCCAGAAAAAATGTCCTTTCTTGCCAGCTCACTTGCTTCAGGCCCCTTGTCTTGATAATTTTAAAATTAAATTTTTAGTTTTCTGTTGGATGGGAAACTTTCTTTGTTTCATCCATGGGGGGGAAAAAAAGAATAAAGCTCTTTCTTTATGTGTGGGAAAACTCCTCACAGAGTGAAAACACACTTTTTGCAGTCCCATGGGTTTTAAGCTGGCATGTAGTACCAGAAGTGTTTCCAGATCACTCTGCTGAGGTGCATGAGGTGATGGTTTCTGCTGTTCAGTGGATCCCTTCACTACATTGCCCCATTCTACCAGAGGTACGTTCCAACAAGCATCATCCAGAGGAAAGTGCGTTCCAAACATCAGTGCTTCAGGGCTGTCTCAACAGCAGTTCTGCAGCCCTTGCAACATGTCATTGCTGGGTGCTCTATCAGTTTGCATCAGTGTTGTCCCTGGGGCTCTGGCAGGGCAATCACGGCCAGAGCCTGGTTTTCCAAAGCAATTAAGCCACACAGGAGCCAGATCTTATCAAAAGTCCACAGGAATTAGTCCCAATCCTCAGTTTTTGTATTACCAACATTGGTTAGCTAGGAGTGTGAGAAGTGATGCTGACTGTGAGCAGCAGAGCTGGAAGATCCACGCCAACAGGGCAGGAATCCAACAGGCCCTTCCTTGCCCGGATCTGAAGGAAAATGGGTACCTGAACAGTACAATAATACTTATTTAACATAATCAGTATTGGTCTATTTGTTTTTAAATTAATGAAAACTACAGAAAATTACCTTCCTCCATGGTCTTGGGAAGCATTTAAGGTTTTTGAAATTTCATAAATAACAGTGATTAAAACAGTTCTATTTTGGCACTAGTTAGCCCAGCAAATGTTAAAAATACGGCATTTTGGAATACTTTGTTACAGGAAGAAAGCAAAATTTGAAAATGGAAAATAATGGCACATCACATTCCTGTAAACATAAAGAACAGAGTTCTGAAATGTACTTTGCTTCCCTAAAGAAAGGGCCTGAAGCGTTCATGATGGTGAGGGAAGGACAGCTTTGCAATGCCTACCACAAGAAGCCATTTGATCATTTCAATGCCACTGGAGAAATTCAGAGGTTAATAAAGCTGCTCCAAAGAGGCATAAAACAATGTCTAAAAAAAGGAAACATAAAGTAAAATTTGCCAAGCTTTGCCAGGATATTTGTCATATAAATACAAAACATCTGCACTGCCAATAGAAGCAGAACATGACCTGTCAGCATTTCTCTTCTTTGCAATATCTTTGTTAGCTACAGACCAAGCAGTAAAGCAAGTAAATAATAATAATAAAAATACAGTTTGTCAAGCTGAGCCAGATTCTCATGGTAGGTATTCTATAAACAATTCCTCTAATTCATTTTGATAGGGTGTAATTGGCTTTACAAGGTTTTAAGAGCTTTCTCCACTTCAGAACAAACACAAAGACAAAACAATGTATTTTACATTAGGTGACTTTTGCAATTTCTAAGACTGTAAAATAATTCCTTCATACACAGCAGTGGGTGGTCAATGTTTTCCTGGCTGCAAGTATCCACTATGGGCATTCAAAGTGTTTGCTGGAGTGAGAGCACCAACAGCTACTGCTGAACTCAGCCAAGCTGGTAGACCAGCAAGGACAGTGGGGTCCCCAGATGCTCAGCATCACTGGGTGGGCTCAAGTATTTCCCTGGGCAATACCTGTAGAACAGAGCACCAGTTCAGACTGTGCTCATACTGGACAGAGGGATTTGCAAATCTCTAGTGCCCTCTTTTATCAGAGAAATACAAGCAAGCCAAGGTGTGAATGAAAATTGTCGAAGAATTGTGTGCCTCATTTATTTCTAAATCCAGTTATTTGGGATTCAGAGCATGCCTTGGGATTTATGATGTAGATGAGAGAATTAGTGATTCTTGTGCAGAGAGAACAAGGGGCTTTGCTTTTACTACCAAGACATATTTTCATGAGAAATCCAGACCCTAACATGGGCTAGACTTCGTGTAAATTAGCCTCTTAAGAGATGACTCAAGAAGAGAGAGTCTAATGAGATGTGAAGAAGCTTTCAAAGCCCTATATACTCTAATCAGCTCATGTATGAGGCTTAAAGGTAACTTCTGTCAGCATCTAAAAGGAAGCATTTAAAACTTAGTCCCCAAATAACATTAGAGACTCCATGTTCTGTGAATTAACATCTCTTCCACAGATTATAACAACCTTTAAAACCCTTAACAGCTCTTTGATTAAAGAATATCAAAGGCTTTATGATCATGAAACAATCAATCTAACACCTAACTCCTCTGGGGAAATATTTTTATCCACCCTTTAGCAAATGAAAAATATGTTTAAGATCCATTTTACCCAAGATCTCACCAAAAAGCAAAGGCAGAGCTGGGGCGGGGCTGTGCCCACAGTCTCCCAGTTTGGAGGTCTGACCAGTAGATAATATTCCCTGGACTGGACTGGTAACTGGATTGCCTCAACCTGGCTCTGTGGCTGCATTGTCTCAACCAACAGAAAAGGTTTGTTTCAGCCTGTGTGAACAACCTCTGAGTGTCCCCTGAGTGGGTCACAGTGGGGCAGTTTTGGGGGTACAGCAGAGCTGTCCTAGAGAGAATCATGATGCCTCCCTGTGGAATCAGCAGCTGGTTGCAGAGAGGGGAAAAGACAAGCTAATAATCAGGAGTGAAGTGACTTTGGGAGGACATAGACTGATGAGATGACAGGAAATCTGTGTGCTGTAGCAAATTATTGTAAAAGGAGACAGCGGGGGAAAACATTGAACTGACACATAATTTGTACCTAACAACCAGCCTGAACCCATATCAGAGGTCTGGCTGTTATGCTGCCAAACTCACGAAAAATCTGAACAAAGTTCAAATTTCACACATCAACATAATGAATGGAAGAAGCATCTGTGATGTGACAGTGCCAGTCTGTGAGGTAGACTTCAATCCAGGGCCAGAAGTTTTCAGCTACCCTCTGAACAAACTGCCAAGACTAATGCAGGTGTGGGTATACTTTAGTGCGCAGACAATTCAAGGCAGCCCCTTCATGGTGGAAAAGAGAGCAGCTTGATACAGCAAAATAAAGGAGAATGTTAATGAACTTAACCACCCTGGCTTGTTCTTGGCAGATTCCCCAGCTGTGAAATACAACTATGAGTGCCCTGTAAGAACAGTGATGTGGCAGAGACAGTCAAGCTGGGTGAGTGTATACTAGAGGTGCTACAGAGCAGCGATTCAGGGTAGAGAGGGGCAGGAGCTGCGTGCCTGGGGGGAAGGAGACCACCACCACTGCCTAGAGACATGCCCATGCCAGCAGCTGGTGGGGGGGGGATGTGCAGGGCATGGGCTCTGCTTGGACACAATGGCAGCAGTATCTCATGATCACTGCATCCTGCTCTAAAACTCTCAGAAAGGTTTCCAAAGCTATTTATACCCAATTTCAGAGCTCCCCAGGGTCCAAAAAGAGGTAAATCCTATCCAAACAGCTCTGCCCCCAGGAAACAGGCTAATAAGGAACTAATAAAGGAAACAATAACAGTAGTCATTAATTCAGCAATCTGTTTTAAACCCCCTTCTTAAACTATTAACTCTATCTTATAAACTTGTCATCTTACTTGCCTATAGCATATTGAAGTCCATGGAGAGGATATGGACACAGCATTGCATGGAGCAGGGAGTGGTTTATGTGCCATATAGAGCTGGTCATGGTCGTATGGATTAAGTGGGAGATGAGGCATTATGTGGGCACTTGCAAGGTCTGGGCTCTGCTGCCCATGGGAAGAGGGGAGGACAGACACCTGCAGGGCAGCAGTGGAGATCTCCCACACTGCACCACAAGCACTGGTACAGGATGGAGAGCTGGAGCAGCACAGCCCGATGGGCAGAGCACCCCAGGGCCCTGCAGGCAGCTGAGCGTCTCAGAGTCACAGCCACAGTCAGCAAAATAGAGGCAGCCCATGACAAGGGCTTCTCTTGCAAAATACAGCAATGTAACCTTTGAGCTGCTAATCATTTTTCCCTTTTGGCAGTCAAACAAATGTTACGAAAGAGTAATTCTCAGCATCCATTGTACCCCGAGGGTTAACAAACATGTGTAAGAAGAGCTCCAGATAGAGAACTGGCAGCCGTTGCTTCTCCTTTACTGTGTGGAGAGCTCTTCTGAGACTTGAGGGATGATGGGAGTTGTCTTTTTTTCTTCTTTTTTCTTTTTTTTTTTTTCAGAAATAAGGTCATGGAAATTGTCAGAGGAGCATGTGGAGTGATTATAGCAGAAGCACAGAAGCCTCTTAGAGAAACTTCCTGATTTTAGAAGCCTGAATCTTGTAATTTTTACAGTAAAACTGTAAAGAACAAGCTCTCCCCAAGAGAGCCATGGAAAGCACAGTGGTCTGTGCAGGGGGTGACAGCAGTTGAGGTGGGACTGGGCAGAGAGGCAGCAGCCAGCATGTCCATGTGCCTAACACCAGTCTCAGCAGCGCCGTGCACGGACAGAACCAGCAGAATCCTTGCGTGGGGGAATGCAGCACCCACAGCCCTGCCATGGGCTGGCTGCCCAAAGCTGCTGCCACCTCACAGGCACCTCTCTGTGACACTGTTGCTGATCTTGGGGGCTTTTCTAGTGGACACACCTGGACCTCTCCTTTGGCAGCCTTTTCCCTTCACTCAGCAAAGAGGCTGAGGCTGGAGCAAGCCCAGAGTATTGTCCTGTGGGGATACAGTGTACAAGGGGTGGCACAGGGGGAACTGTCTGGGGCCACATCCAGGGCACAGGATTTTGAGCGCTGTCACTGTCACTTTCTCAGCAGAAGATGCAACAGCATTTCAGTATACACATCCCCCAGGCCTTTTTTGGCACTGAAACCTCACCAAGGGGTCTGATTGCTATTTTACTCCCTCTAAACCAGAACAAAACCCCACAGGAATATAACTGGTGACCAAGCTACAATGTGAGAGTGAGACAGAAGTATTACCAGAGGTAACCCAGTCAGGGCCAGTTTAACTTGCAAGTTATTACCCTTTTATATAGCACTGGGAAAATGTGATATGGAAGCTGCATTTTTTCAAAGTAGCTGAAGCAGAACAACCTCAGATAATCATCAGCCTCAGTGTGTCCCTATGGCTTTGTCTGGCACCACTGGAATGAGACTTTCCCCTGGGCTGACCTCCCCTGCCCCCAGCACACTCTGCTTTTCCCCAGGTTTATCCTGTGCTTGGCTATCCCTGCCGACCCATCAGCCACCCACACAGACACCACACCGTCTTTCTGACAATTTTGTGTTTAACTAGTACTTTGTACTGAGTCACAAAAGCAATTCCTTGGCTGTGGAAAGGGAAAAGTTCCTCATGGGCCACTTGGAAAAAATCACTTGGGCAGTGAGGCTCACTGTAACATTTAGAAATTATATTTTAGGGTACTTGCTTGTTTCAGGAGGTAACAGCAAAAAAACCCCCAGGCTTTAATGATGCTGCGATCAGCCTGGGCCTTTTTCATATGGAGTGAGATTTATTCAGAGTACGTGTGAGCAATGAGCCACCAACAAAAAGCTTTGTTAGAATGGAGCATTACTTTAACTTCACTGTCTTCCACAGGCTGTGGAGGAAGTGACTAAGTTCTGAGCAGGCAGTCGTGGACCTGGTTAGAGATTTCAGGTATGTGTTGGAAGGTAAACAATCTGCTGGCACACATTAGTCAAGCACTAGTCAGCACTACACCTAAGACAGACTTCCCCAGGGAAATCATAGACTGCTAATTTGGGGGGAGGAAACAGTGCAGATTTTTTTTCTACTAAGATGATAAAATAAAGGTCTCCAGCTGAGATACCCATTTGGGGAGATGGATGTTAATTTGCCAGAACAGGCGACAGCTGAAATTAATAATGATATTCTGCTGTAATTTGTACTGCTTAAAAACCAGAGTCAAATCAGTGTACTCACTAGGGATCTGTACCTGATTTCTCTGAATGAGAATTTGTTCCATTAATCTGGGTGGCTTAAAAGGAAGACTGTAATAATGCTGAGCATTGGGCTTCAGTTGGTCCAACAGCTTCTATCAAGGCCCAGAAAAAAGACCTGTGAGTTACGGTGTCTGTGTTCTTGTAACTAGATTAGTTAATGTGATGTGGCTTGGCAGAATCTGTAATTCCTTCTAACAAAGAGGGAAGTTACCAGAAGTATTTTCACATTGCCAGCTGCAAAACAAAACTATGCTCACCCCTCTCCCCCAGTTTTATATGGATAAGGCATCAAGTACTGCACCAAATTTTAGGAAGGGATCTCCCTACTCAAACCAACAAAACCTTCACAGAGTCAGCTGTGCTGTTAAAGACCTCAAAAGTCACAAAGAGTGGAATTGTCCCTCCTGATCTAAAGAGCAACCAGGTTTCAGTTACCCTTCTCCTTGCCTGTGCCTCTGCAAAGAGCCTCAGGACATCTCAGCTGCAGAGTTAGCCCAGGGCTGGCCCTCTGTGAGTCCTCCCTGACACCCCTGGGTTCCTATCAATAGCTGGAAAGGCAAAACTGCAGAAAATGCTCTCAAAAGGTTAAAAAGAAAAACGGAATAGAAATGCTGGCCAAGGAAGGATCAGCCCTGGAAGCTTTCTAATTCTCAGTCTGAGCTTGGACATGTGGAAAAAATAATAGTCATGAAAGGACTCACAGGCCCTCCCAGTCTAGATGAAGAATAAACAATACAAGGGGACATGGCAAAGAGGAAAAAAAGAGATAAATTTTATTATCCTCCCAGCAGCTGTAACATGGAAATTAGGACAGGATAACAGGCAATTTAATACCATCATATTCACTGGAAAAGTGGAGGTGGCCACAAAGGGGATTAAACATGACTGGATAAAACAGCCAACATTGGTATGAGGGAATCATCAAAATAAGCCAAAAGAAGAAAGGGAATGAGGATACACATAACTGACCTTTGCTACACTGTTCACAGAACTGTCAAGGGAAAACCCAAACCCATACAGACACACACAACTAAAGCAAATTATTATCAGCCTGAGCAGGAGGACATGTCTGGACAAGAAAGAAAACAATTGATCACCGTGGGGTAACCTAAATCAAGCAAAAATAACAAAAGGGTTCAAATATTGCAGAATTAAACTGAAAGTTTTTTTCTTGATATTTATTTATTTACTTATTTTATATTAATCAAAGGAAAAAACACCTAGAAAAAAGAATGGAAGTGCTACTGCTGCTTCAAAAGCAGAGATAGTACAAAGCATGTAGTTCAGAGGAGGTGTGGGAGCACCCACAGTGTCAGCATGTCTGTTCACAGCCACCAGGAGAAACACCTCTGCTTTGAGAAAATGGACTACAGAAGAGAAGGTGCCCAGCACATGAATGTTAATCTATGCCAGGGGACGTCCAGCACAGCCAGGCTGGTGAGCCAACCACCACTGCATCCCAAATGGCTCAGCATAGCCAGGGCCAAGGGAAACAGTGCTGGGCTGGCTAAACCCACCTGATAACCAAGTCATGGCAGGGTGGAAAGCTCTGGAGGAAGCATGATGGCCCATGGTGGAGGGCACCCCTGTGTGAGGCCGTGACTCCTGTTGGCTTCAGCAGCCTGGGTGCAGTGCAAAATGCAAGTGAGAGCTGCAGGTGCCCAGGCTTGTACAGAGGCACCCTCACTTTGTCCCTGCATAAAAGGGCCCATGTAAAGGTTGTGTCAAAGAGGCAGAATATAAAATCAGGTCAAACAGCCACACTTGTGTTCACTATTTCTACCAGCCTTGGTGGCTGCAGCTGGGTCCCTGCCTGATGAAGGAGCTCAGCTTTGGGTGGGAGATGGTGTGTTCCACCCCTGAAGCTTGAGGTGCTGGGAGGGTGATGCTGGCTATGGCATGAGGGCTATACAGCCTGAGGTGGCAGGTACAGTTATGCTGGAAGTGGCCTTGGGGAATTTTGCATCAAAGTGAGTTAAGTTTTTAAAATATAATCTGTGTTTGCAGCAAACACTGGTATTTGCAGGGAGGGAGGAACTGTTGAGGTGCCTGCTGATTGGGAGTTTAGGCTGGGAGATGGTTAGAGTGACAGTTGAACTTGTTGATGAATTGGGTTCATGTAATGAACTGCACCAAGTGTCTTAATGGGACAGGGAAAGCCCACGCAAAGATCCAGCACACCCAGGTCGGCTTCATGGTCCAGAGGCTGTGCTTTAGTGCCACACTCTCCTGAGGTGAACCTGAGGCACTACCTGGGGGTTGAGCAGGCAGAGCTGATGGATGAGGCCTTTTCTGGAATGATTTGTCACTAGTTTAGAAGAAAGAGAGACGGTGATCTTATAAGTGAGCAACAGCAGCAGCAGCTCCACAACAGTGGAGCAGGTCTGCCCTTCACATAATGCTCATTTAAATGCTTCTTTTCAGGCAAAATCACATGACTGACCTCAAGTATGTGGGGAAACTGTATATTTATTGCTATAAAATGGCAGGAAGTTCACTGACAAAAGCAGATTGGGCAGCTGGTGGGAATTTTTAATCACAGAGAAGATTCAGTGGTCACTGAATACTAATCCACAACTGTTTACAGAATCACATTATTGCTGCAGCATGTTGTTTTTTCTGTGGAGGAGTTAAAACTGTATTCTAACAGAACATAATGATACATGGTTATTAACTGACTTTAGAAGAGCATTTAGGAGATATGCAGTGATTTTTTAATGTATATATAATGCAAATCTATATCACTTATATATAAATATATCTAGCTATGGTGGATATGTCCTACAGGAAACAAAGGAGGCTGGTGATACTTTCACATAAAATTTTATGATGTGGTTTTCTGGCTTTCAAGATATTGCTGATTTGTCCGCTTAAAAACAAACAGAAGAAACCCTAATAAAAAGCCCAAAAGAGTACTTCAGAGACTTGGTTGTAAGCTTTCATAGTCAAATATCAAATGACTATTACTGTTCTCCTTTCTGTAGTGTTAACTAATCTGAAGGAAAAAGACAGGAAGGACAGATAAAGCATTGGGATGGGACCCAAGGGAGTGGCACCAGTTATGTCTGCCTGTGCTGCCGCAGTGGATGTGTAAATGAGGGTAATAACTGGTTTACTCCCTCTTTTAGAATATCAAGTTTATGGGCTCAGGGGCCATCTATTACTTTCTAACCTCGAACTGGGGCTTCTGGCAAACAAAGGAATAAAGGTAGGTTGGCCTTTTCCAAACCTGTAAGAATTTGGTCTCAGAATCAAAGCCATGGAGTGCAGCACTCCAGCTCTGGTCTGCAGAGGATTCCAGACTCACCAGCTCTGCCTGGGATTGCTCGTCCCGTGACCTCCTAACATGCTTAGATCTTGGCTAGATGAAATCAGCTTTCACCCTGTAAAGCAATGTAAGCATGCAAACTGTTTAGGGAAGGTATGAGAGCCCAAGGACTTAAAGATGCTTAATTGGTTTATGGAGCTAAACTCCTTAAAGAACTTAAGCTGCTGTGAAAAGGGAAGCTGATTCAAATCCTGAAATCTCCCTGCTGGAAGGCAGAGCCTGATTGTGCTACAGGGTGGCAGTTCAGGGCTTGGCTGCGAGTTGGCTCCTGCAAAGCAGCCAGGCAGCCCTCCAGAGGGGACAGGTTTCCTGGGTGGCACAGAAGCTGCTGTGGTCAGGACGTCTTGCTAACCAGTAACTTTAGGCTGGTGAAGCAGTCTAAGAGGCTGCTGACAGCAGCTGTAATCTGGGGAGGTCTGAGCACTCTTTCACTTACCCTAGGAACCAGAAAGTGAGAGACACATGAGAAATGGAAACCAGCAGGTCTATTAACATGTGGTGCCTTTGTTTCTACTTTGTTTTTTTATTTTCAGGGGTTGTTATTGTTTGGTTTCTGCTTCAGCTACTGGCTCTCATTATATCTCTTGTGATTAAAATGCCCACTATTTTCTCCTTAGCAGAAAATGTAAAGTCACTTCTCTTTTTAATAAGGTTAGACCTTTAGCTATTCAGAGTGGGCACATTAAGCCATTTTGCCCTCAGTATTAATTTTTGTGCCACCTCCTTACTGAATCCAAGCCTTCATTTCTACTCTGTTTGTTACTAGAAAGATGTTGGAGCTGCTGTCCCAGCATCCATCTCAGCAAAGTAGCAGGGGAGGGAAAGCCCTTTCCCTTATCTTTCTTTACTTATGCAGCCATGGATCCCATCAGCCCACGTGCCACAGTATTGCACCAAGATGCTCCCACAGATTTGCTCTCTTTGACACAGTTTGTGAGTGCCTCTGGGACTCTGGGCAGTGTCCAGGCTGTGGGAAGGAGGTCTGTGCCACAGCCCTCCAACTGCACAGTGTGCAGGCTGGACTTGCACATAACCCAGCACGAGCTGCTGCTAAGGTGAATATTGCTTAAATGGGTTTAGGTTATGGAGCTGTGTGTGCTCTGGAGTGTAGTTTGTGCCACTTGCCACTCTTTGTGCCCTCTGTTAACTATGCAGTGATTATTTAGTAGCTGTTTCCAAGTTATCAATAAAAGCAGTGAATGAATACACTCAGTCTGAAGCCTGTGCAAACACATTTCTTGCCCACAAAACTTCCATGACTAAATATCAGTGAATGACTGGCAGATGTACAGAGCCTTCCCATTCTTCCCAAACCACTAAACAACTTGTCAAATTTAATTTTTAAAATGTTTACCATCTCAGCTGACAGCTGCACTGTGCAGCAGCAACATGAAGGTGAGTGCACCTTCTCAGTGCTTTGCCCAAAATGCTGTGAAGTGCATGGGAAGCTGGCAGACCCTCACGAGAGCTGTACTGCCTGTTTCTGGGCTGAGCATGGTGTTACAGGCATAAGTGAAACTTGGTTGGAAGTTATAGGCAGGTTATTAATATACAAAGATAGAGAATGTTTAGATAGGACTGGCAAGGATCTACAGGAGAAGACAGACTTATTCATGAGTTAATGTTGGAAGAGGACACTGTTGCTTAATGCCTAAAGGAGCTTATCCTTGCCTTTCCCATCCAGCAAACACACACACACGAAAAAAATTAGGCAACCTCCCAAATACAGGATACATTTCTCCTGAGGAAAAGAGGAGGATTTAAAAGACGCAGCCACTGCACTGGGGCACCCAAGTGTGTTTGGAATTTTCAAAGCTGACAAATTACTGAGACAAAAAGCAACTTGGAACTAAATGGAAATTGGAGTGAGAATAGAGGAGACTTCCCTGAAGATTTTTAATAGGTCACAGAGGGCAAGTTTTGTTCCAAAGGGCTGAATAGGGGCTCATAAATTACAGTTCCTCTTTTGCCTTTTTTTTTCTCCTCTAAGAAAAGGAGAAGCAGAGGGCCTGGGAACTGCAGATGTGTAACAGGGACTTGAGCAACAAGGTAGGCTTTTTTTGTATCTAAGGCAAGGTTAAAATTGTGTAATTTTGTGAGGTACAAGTTAGGCCTGCAACACGACTGAAAAAATCTGTTTAATTGACTGAGAATGTACCCAGACTGACACATGACATTGAAAAGGTTAAAAAATTAGGATAAAGTCAATTTTTTAAAAATATTTTTTAAAGTACATTGAAAGCTGTCCTCGCATTAAAGTTGTTGCAACTTTTTTTCTTTCCCTTAGGGAAGAGGGGAACAGAAACCCAACCAACACCCTGCCCCCAAAACCCTGCGCAGAGACTTTAATCTGACAATTCCTCCAAACTAAGGGTGATTCAGATACCAGTTCCTTTTTAGCTAACCACCAAACTTCAGTGGTTTGGATAAAAGGGAACCGTGGTTTGAGTCATCCAGAGTTAGTATTTGGTTGGCAAAACCATGCCTGCAGGATTTTCTGCAAGTCAAAAACCCCCTTCCTGTCTGCCAGAAGAGATACCACAACTTGTCTTGCTTGCACAAAAAAAAGTGTCTGTCACTTGGTATTTTGACTGATAAATTTAATGTGGTTGCGATTAAACTGTGCTATGTCAGTTTGCTTTGTATTTTGGGTTTTTTTACTGAGAAATCTGTCTGTGAAGAGGCAGAAGCTATTTTTTTCCATAATTGCATCTGTTTCAGAGAGCAGACAGATGTTGGGCTGAAATTCATTACGGTATTCATAAACCCCATTGGGATCTGATGACCTAGTAACATATAGCTACTGCTCCTTGCAAAGCATTTCAAAGGGTTCTTACTTTGAATGAAGAAATAACTTTGCAGAAGATAGGAAGGAAGAGATAAACTTATAGGTAGGCAGATGGCTGCACAACAGCAAGATACAATGGTTATATAAAATGTGTGGGTTCAATTTATTTCAATAAATTATCTTTATTTTGCAAAATTGCCAGCCAGCCTTCATGCACTGGTATTACTGTAGCAGGCAGATAGTGCCTTGGTATTCTCATACAAAACAGAGTCACAGGGAAATAGCCAGTGCCACGGGAAAGAAAAGAAAATCAGAGTGGGGAAAAATTCTCATGGGGAGACAATGTGATAGAAATAGCCTTCACACAGGACAGTTACCTGTATAATTCATGTATTACTGCAATTCAATTGGTGCTGGAACAGAGTCCAAAAGCCAGGAGTACAAAATACCCTAATTCCAGAAGATGTAACTCTTCTCTCTGAAAGCTTTGGTGTTGTTTTTCTCAGGGATACTGGGACATGTGCTGGGCTGACGGGAAACTGGAAACTTCCAGTTGCAGCTTTCTTACTTGAGACACTCTGAAGTGCTGAGCTGAAACAATGCTGTGAAGTCATGGGTCAGGCAGCAATGGAAGGTTATCAGGGCTGTGAGGAGAGGGCTCTCATGCTCCATGTGCAGTGTGTGGGGACACACTTGGCACAGGCAGGGTTGTCTGTGTACCACTGGAAAGAAAATAACCTTCTGCAAGAGTCCCAGTGAGCAGAATGGGACTAATGGAAGTTTTGTGAGAGACCTATATTTGAAGTTTTACCCTGGGAAATGAGGTGGACATCCTGGCTGGTATTACAGCAGTGAGAGGCACTTTTTCCAGCTTGCCTGTCCCCTCAGTAATCCTTTGGGAAGGAAGCTGTTTGGTCTCGTTTTGGATATCCTGTGAAACAGAACTAGCACGGCTGCCAGGAACTGAAAAAAGTGATTTAATTTTTAAAGAGATGAAAACTACTGTATGTGCTACTGCATATTGAATGGGAAATGACTGTTTCGGTTTGTTTGTCCGGATTTCTGATATTTCCAGTTTATTCAGGAATAAACTGTCTCTCAATGCTAATGCAGTAGCCTCTGCAAAGTGCAAATCTGAAGAAAGATTCAGGTTTAAATTTTACTTTCTGGCTCAGCTTTAATGTGTTTGGAGTGAAGTTGGAAATTTCTTTACTTCAAATAGGAGAAAGAATGAGAAATATTCAGAGCCCTATCCAACAATCCATTGAAAACAAAGACATTTCACTGTGATTTCCAAGCACTGCAGGGATGGGGCCCAGAAATGCTGAAGTTATGAAGTGAACTGGGCTGGTGGATCAGCTTTTTTAGCATCTTTTAACTAAATTGGAATGTAGGGAACTGGGTGTCCATGGCCTGAAACTTAAATCTTTCCTGTGCAATCCAAAAAAAAATTTTGTGGCAGCTACAGTAAGTTTTGCTGGCATTTTCCAAGGTGTGACCTGATGAAAAGTATGCTCTGCTTTTCTGCATCCATTGAATATTTCTCCTGGCATTGTGAGCCTGCCACCAAGGCAGCACACAGACTTACCCAGCCTGTATACAATCCTATACACATTTTTAATGCATTATCTTGTTCCTTACAGTCTAGCAAAGCCACCCACGGTACAAACCATGCTGTAATTGGAAACGGAAGGGGATAAATTTAAAGTTAGTGACTAGTCTAATAAATCAAGATTATTTTTTATGTACTCTGAGACTTCATAAAATGACTTCCAGAATGATGCTGTAAATGGTAATGAACTCAAGCAGCAGCCAAGAGACTCTACTCAAGGATGAGTGTTGGGCTTAATACTGTGCTGGCCTTTGCCACCCGTGGACTCTCTTGTAATCTGCATTTAACAGCTTGCCAAGTTCTGATTCTGAAAAAAAATGAAGAAAAAAATTTTTCAGAAATCATTAGGCAAAAAGATTGGCCTCCCTTTTCAACAATCCAGAAAGCAATTCTGGAAGGGGAGGGTGAAGTCTGTAATAACAAGCAGATTTCATGGGCTTTTGTGTCACTTCTGTCTGTCAGCCAAGGGCTGTGCCCTAAAGTAACACTAAGGTGTCTAAAATTTCTAGTTCATACAAAAACCAAAAATAATGGGGAATTTGGTAAAGTTTTTTTTATTCTGGGAGAAAAGTGCTGGGGTCAGAGCACCTGCATCAATCTGATCAGGCACTTCAGACACTGGCAGAATGCAGGTTCCTTTACAGCAGGTAGGAAAACTTTCAGCAAAATAAATGTCTCAGGGAGTGTTTCAGTGACAAGGAAAACTGATGTTCACAGGGATTCTGTTTGGCTCTGGAGCATGTGCTGGGGAGCGGCTGCAGAGGGGAGGCTGTCACACTGGGGTGGGTCAGGCCGTGGCTCTCCACCAGGGAGCTGGGAACAGGGAAACCCAGAAGCTTGAAGACCCATTTGCCTCCTACCTTGGTGACAGGGAGCCTGACTTGAGCTTTTGGGTTTCTGAGCTCCCTGTTGAAAATGCTGAGGAGTATATGCAGCAGGTTGGCTCTGGAGTCACAGGTGTGGCATGAGCTTGCTAATCCTGGCTGTTCCTGCAGCCATGGTGGTAGCAGGGATGTTCATTCTCAGAGCAGCATCCAGGGGGACTATTTCAATAAGAAGATCCTGTGTGTTGTAGTTTTTCTTAATGATAATTTGTCTGAATTTACAGTTCAGAGAACTAAGAAATGCTGAAAAGTGTCAGTTTGTCCATTTCAGGCTAAGCCCATCTTTTAAAAGCTGTTTATTTCCTACAGACCAGAAATCCTGTTCTCTAAGGAGTTATCTTCTTGTTTATTCCTCTGCCAACTTCACACCTGTAGCTGAGACCTCAGTGTAAACAAAGCTAAAGGAAACACGCCAACATGTCAATTCTAGCCTCAACTTTAAACACTCTCTTCCTTTACTGAGTGTCACATCTGGCAGGGGCAATTATCACTGGTAGGATTATTACGGACCCAAATCTGAGTTAGGATGCTGACAGAAGAGCTCAGGATTAGCCCAGTACTTCAGGGGTACAATGGCATTTCCTTTGCTGAAACAAAGGAAGTTCTTCCCCCTTCATTCTTGCACTTCCCTTTTAATACAAAACATCCTTTGCATGCACATAGTTATTTTAAAGGTTTTTATATTCAGGTCTGTGGTTGCTGAATTTGGCTGCAGGGGTATGACTACGGCTGTTGGAAAGGAAAACTGTACTGATAGCATTTAATTGTCTCTTGTGTTTGTTATGCTTCGGTTGTTAGGGGGTTTTTTAATTGAATTTATTCTTATGGGAACCTGTTCAATTTTTATTATTGGTGAGATAAATGTGGGTTTCTAGTTTATTAAGAGTCAAGTTATGCTGAGGCATTGAATTTCTGGTTCTTGGGAGTTACTCTGCCACACAGTTTCATGGAGAACAGCAAGGTGGGACAGCCCACCTTCAGGTCACCAATAGCACAATCTGCACAGGGCTCTAGGGAGGGCTGGGGCAGGAGAAGGACACGAGGCCACAGGGGACACCTGGAGCACAGTTTCTGTGTCTGTAGAACCAATCATCAGGCTGGTGATGGGAGAGCTCAGGGCTTGTAGATCTGGTTCCACTCTGAAAAGTAGCCTTGCCCTGGTGGCAGCTGTAGCCTCAAAAGATGTGCTGTGGATATTGGTGACAAAACCACTGTTGCTTCTGTTAGACCTGCAAGGCTTTTCTGGGGAAATGATGCACTGCCTTCTGCAGCAGCAAGGGGAGAGTCCTCATGGAGCTGTGCCTGCAGTGATGTGAGTGGGACTGGCATGCCACACAAACTACCAGTAGTGGGGTTCAGTGGGGGGAAGACAATGAAAGGTGGTGATAAAAAAAGCACATAGCAGAGATACTGAGACCTGTCTGCAGAAATACTACAAACCAGGTTATACTTTTAAACCCAGATTTTCACCTCATTTTTGGGTACAGTTCTGTCAAGTGGAAATTAATCCTCAGGTTGGAGAACTAGTCAGAGGTGAGCAATGAAGGCAGGGTTAATTTTGGCAAAGAATCTAAGAGATGGAGCAAAAGAGAGGGCATTGGGTAGACAACAACCGGGAGTTTCACACCAGTTCTCACCAGGGAAGCAGGAAGGAAGTGGAAAGTGGCAGGAGACAAAGGACAGCCTGGAGGTTAGAGAAGAGATAAATAGGGATTGTGAGAAATAATAAAAGCAAAAAGGCTAATGATGGATTTATGTAAGGCAGGAAGGCTCAAATGGGGAGCTAAGCTGTGGCTTAACTTTGTCAAAGGTGACATGAGGGCCAGAATTTTCCAAATGCTGCCCAGGGGAGAGCAAGGGGGCTGGGCTGACACTGTGGATTTCTGCCCACGTTCTGCATTGCTGCATTACACATTTAGTTCTTCAACAAACTTAGACTTCAGTGCAGCAACTGGCCATAACTCCTTAGTAGTGCCTCCACATGCTGGCCCACAGGCAGGCGGGGAGCAGAAATCGAGAGCTATGTTTGCGATAAGGTACCCATTGTGGGCTGTTGTACAAGAATACTTTGAAGCTGAGTGATACATCAGCATTTCTTTCAAGGAAATTGCCAAATGCCTTTGTTACAACACTGCCCCTCGCTGCTGGCATTGCGCTGCCCCAGTGTGCTAACAGGCACCAAAGACACTTTGACCACTTTCTCTTGATTTTATGTCTGCAACTGTGAAAGTACTGATTGAGAATTCTGGCCCCTTTGCTTGCTGGCTGTGAGGGGGCAATGCCTGGAGCATCCTTTGGTAAAGTTTAAGGACTTTGACTCAGAAATGTGCATTTCCACTGACTTTTTGTTTGTCTTTAAATACAAGGCCCCAAAATACCCACAAGTCCTTCCACCCCACTACGCTACAGTCGTAGGGTGTGTTCTTTCTGTGGTCGTAATTGCCGGGTGAAAGAGGCTGGAAGGGGCCGCGGAGGTTGCGGTGCCTCGGCAGAGCCGTCTGCGGCACTCGAGGCCGTGCTGGCGGAGGGGGCTGCTGCCAGCTCCGCACCTTGTGGACCACCCGTGCCCCTGTTCCGCGTAGGGACCACCCATGCCCCTGTTCCGCGAGGGAACCGCCCGTGCCCCTGTTCTCCTCGGGGCTGAGGCGGCTCCGAGCTCGGCGCTGCGCTGAGCATCACTGCCGCCACCCCCGCGGGTTCGTGTGTGCAGCGCCGCTACCCGAGGGAAAAGGCGCTGGCAGTGTGTTTGCGTGCGTGTAACCCTCTCTTCGAATGCCATCAGTGCAGTTTTTTGGGGAGTTTTAAGGGGTTTTGTCCGCGGCTGCTGTAACGCCCCGTGCGCCGAGGGGGGGAGCGCAGCGCCGGGGTGGGAGCTGCCGCTCCGAGGGTGCATCCCTTCCCTTGGCCCTGGGACACGCGTGCACGGGAACTCCCACTCCAGCCGCAATTCTCCCTCCATCCCACCCCGCGCGGGGGCAGCTCTCCCCGCGCCCGCGCCCGCGCCCCCGCCCCGCGGGCGGCAGGTGGCCCCGAGCCCCCGCCGGCGCCGCACGTCACTTCCTCGCAAACTTTTTTTCCCCGAGCAGCTCCCTCCGCTAAAGTTGCCGGCGGCGGCCGCCCGGGCCGGGGAGGGCGTTGGGGGCGGCCGGGCATGCCCGGCTCCCGGTGCCCGCCGGGGCACGGCCGGGCCGGCGCGGGCCGCCAGCGGCAGCGCTAGCGGGGAGCGGAGCCGAGCCATGGCCCGCGACTGCGCCGCCCGCAGCCTGGACGGCATCGACCTGGCGGCGCTGCGGGTAAGGACGGGGCCGGGCGGGCTGCCCCGCGGCGGGGCTGCGGCGGGCGGTGACACCCAGCGGGGTGAGACCGCGGCCCCGCTCCTCGCCTGTGCAGGGCTGTGCGAGGGCTTCACCCCGGGGGTTTCCCCCGTCATCGGAGGGCTTTGGCTGTGGGGAGAGCCGCTGGCGCTGCGGGGCGCCTGTGCGGCGTGCGGTGGCCGTGGTGGTGGCGCGGAGATGCTGCCCGTGCGGGAGCGCAGATGCCCCAGCGGCGGGCGGGGGTCTCGGGGGGAGCAGTCTCGGGGCTCCCCCCGCCCGGGTCGGGGCTCCCCCCGCCCGGGTCGGGGCTCCCCCCGCCCGGGTCGGGGCTCCCCCCGCCCGGGTCGGGGCTCCCCCCGCCCGGGTCGGGGCTCCCCCCGCCCGGGTCGGGGCTCCCCCCGCCCGGGTCGGGGCTCCCGAGGTCGCGCTCCCTTCTGGGGCGATCTCCCCGCAGGATGCTCTGCTGCGCTGCCCGGCCGGGAGCGCTTCACCGTTCCCTTGCCAGGGAAATAAATAATTCCTGCTGACATTCCTAAAGGTGTTGAGAATGCTCTGGAGGGAAAACAAATGTGAAATTAGGAACTTCTGGAAGGAAACGTGTGCGTGGGGTTTTGGCTTCCGTGGTCAGTTGTTTTTTTTAGTTGAGGTTTGGGATTTATTTTTTTTCATCCCAAAGCTAAAATAGTCATCGCTCACCTAGTTTGCTATGAATTTTTATGGTTAACCTATTGTGTTTTTGGGGTTTTAACGTGATGCAGACTTTGGCCACATTAAAAGCTGTGCCGTCAGTGTTTCACATCCACAAACGGGGCTAGTTATGATGCCCCCGAGTTCCCCTTCACCTTTTTACATAGAGCTGACTACCTAGGAACCCATCCAACCCAGGCAGTGCTCTCAGCAGAAGAGGGAAGACTTCAATTGTGGCAAAAAAGAGTCATCCCCAGACAGTGAAACCAAAGCAAGCTACTTTCTAAAAATACCAGGAAAAAAAAACAGGGCTGGGAGAAGCCTTTGCAATAATCACATGGTGAGGAAGGGTGTTCCAGACCAGAGGCAGAAAGAAGAAAGGCAGCAGGGACAGTAGTTTGTGAGGATGGCAAAACTTTTCTGGCTATGCAAGCAGAAGTTTAACCTGTCTCTGCTCAAGGGTGTAAGGCAAAGTAATAGATGTTCTTCTTTAGAGCTTTAGCAGATGAATGTCATCTGCTAAAGAAAATAATAAGTAAAATAAATAAAAAGAAAATAATAATAAATAAATAATAAGTCAAATAAAATCGTGTAAGTTTGAAAAAGGGTCATGCTTGCAAGGCAGACAGCAGGCTTTGTGTCAGAACCATCTGATTCAGAAGGTTGAGAGCACTGCAGAATTCAGCCTTGACAGGGGAAGGGATAAATGGCTCCTTTTGGAGGAAACTTTCTGAGCACTCGGCAGCCTTTGTTTGGGGTTTGTTCTTAGTAGGAAATGGGAGGCAGGTGATGCTGAGCTGTGGAAATTACCTTTGCCTTGTCTGAGGTGTTGCCGTGGCCAGTCAGAACTGCCTGGTGCTGTTCTGCTCTCTCATCAGCCTCACTGCATAGAGGTACGACTGTGACTGGGGTAGTTTTCAAACTGCATAAGCTGGCCTTGCTCCCCTCCAAGAGGGTGCTTGCTGGGGCTTTCCTCTTTTCCTGAAAAGAATGGGGGCTGTAGTTTCCCAGTCTTGTTGGAGCATCTGGGGTGCTTCTGGCTTGGGTTCACCAGGGCACTGAGATTGCTAAAAAGCCCCTAAACTGTGCATTACATGCTGAGGTGCAGAGACCCTGTAGAAGAACTCATGCTTCAGGCACCTTTATCTTTATCTGCAGAGATGTGAAAACTGCAATTTGGTTGAGCTCTTGCTGTGTGTGTTGCTTTTCATTCTGCCTTGGAAAGGAGATGGATGTGGCCTGGGTGCCTCTGGGTCAGCAGCCTTGCTATTGCCTTCTGAGTGCTCTGCAGATGACTTGCAGGAAACCAAGGCGGCCACCATATGGTACAGTGTATTATGGTAATTAACCTTAAAGTGATGAATGTTCAGGCCAGGATTTTGGCATCTGTCAAAGGGAACCTAGCAGTTTGGCAGGTGCTGGCTGGTGAAGGGTTAGCTGGACCATGGAGCTTAAATGGTAGCTGACAGGAAGCACTGCATCAAAAATGATAACCTAACTCCAAGATAATTAAGAATTTGGCCCATTGTGAAGAATGCCAGTGAATGATGCAGTGCTGATATCCAAACAAACAAGGACAATCCAAGGACCAAAGTCAGAGTCCATATTAATATCCTTCATGACTCTTAACAAGGCTCAGTTCACTGTGGTGTCCTGATTAAAACAAGAGATGGCCAAGTATTTTGGCTGCACTCGGAGCTGTGGAGGCTTGAGATCTTAATGCTCAATTGGCTAGCAAGGACAGGGTAGGATTTTCAGTGTATTAAAGTTAATGCTAATATTTATTTAGGTAATTGTTTGGGGTTTTCCTAGAGTGTCAGCAACCATTAGATGCAAACTATTAGGATGCTAAATCACAATGAAATTGATTAGAGGGGGAAGAGAAGCTGATTTTGAGGCATCTTAAGTTACTATATTTTCATAATAAATAAGCTTAGAGAAGAAGAGTGAGGACAGAGCAGGCAATCAAGTGAGAGTGATAGTGGCAAACTCAGAGCTGGAAATGCATTTTAGTTTCCTCAGGGTTTCTGTGCACCATGAGCACTTCTTAATTCAGCAGTGGTGCTTTCTGCAGGATAGATGGGGAAATGGGGTGCTACTTGTGCTTCCCACAGAGTACAGAAATAGTGCACATGGAAGCTCTTGTCTGGAAGAGTTCCTCAGAGAGCTGCTGTGAAGTTTCACTGCAGAGACCACGTGGAACCCACAGCACAGTTCCCTGGGGAGGTTGCATGTGAAGCAGAGGTTTGTACCTCCCACCTGTTGCTTTAGCAGTAGCAATGGATTATTTGCTGACTCTTGCTTTGCTGAAGCAAGGCATATGGCTCAATTTTATCCAGACTAGTGCAAAAGATAAATGAAGAAATGAGAAGAAAGCAAAGCATTTCACAGAGACCCCAGTGTTGCAGACATTTTTATGCCTATGTTTAACTCCATATGCAAGTGTTACCATTGATTTCGTTTAGCATAAGAGCTTTTGAAATTGGGGTGTAAGTCTAGAAGGCTGTGCCTTACTAACTTGTTTTAAAAACAAGAGACAGAATGGATCTTGATCTGTTTTATGCGTTGTTTTTTAAAAAATAATGTCCTGTGAGATTGACAGTCCTGAAAGTATAAGATTAAAACTCATTTGACTTAAAGGCAGAACCAGCTGAACTCATTAGTACTTTCAGCTGTGGAAGTCTAGGCTGTGTTATGCTGAAAGTTATTGCCATTTATCATGACAGTTCTGCCAGTAAAGGCAGAATCTGCTCAGAAATAAAAACCTGTATGTTTCTCCTGGGATTTTGTCAAGGTAAACATTTCCCTATCAGATATGAAGAAAGAATTACTTCTGTTAAAAGATTAGCATATAAGTGGAGTGGAGAAGTAGTTTGATACTTTTAAAAAAGATGTTTTGCAACAAGGGTCACTGAAATTGTACTTTTGAGAATGTTTTTCTGTATCACATCTCTCAGCAATACCAATAGGCATCAACTGATATGACAGATTGCTGAAACAGATGTTATAAAACTGACACATGGAGTTAATAATATTTTATATAAATCTCTCAATGATACCATAGCATGAAATGAGTGGACTGATAAATGGCTTAGCCGGAAACCAAGAAACTGGTCTCTTGAGTTCTTAATGGTTTTATATAAATCTCTCAAGTGAGTTTTAACAGAAACACCAGATTTCTTAATGTGCTCAGTCATGCAGGAGCAAACATTGCCTATGCCTTGCAACAGGATGGTCTGCCTGTATCTGAGGGGTTGCAGCATCTCACTTCTGGAGGAAGACATCTGCTGTAATGGTTGGTTTTAGAGCAACTGATTCTATTACCAGGAGGATGGAAGTTGGTTCATACGGAATGGTACACTGATGATCTGACTTTGTGAATCTTTTATGTAAATTAACAGCAATCTGGTTTGGTTCAAAGCCAAGAGTTCAAAGCATCAGTCAAATTCACTTTGTTATGTTTGCAGAGCAGGACAGTTGAGTGTTCTCAGCCTGCCTATAGTGTTGAGGTTGCTTGGGATGGTGCATTTTCCTTCTGTAAGGTAACTGGACTCAGATGCTTTATGTGGTATTTCTTTCAATTCTGTTGTTTAGACTTTTTCCTTTGTTACATTGCTGGTGCCAAGTGTTTCATGGCAGAGGACAGCAGCTCCAGGCTAGCTCAGTGTGGGAAGGCTTAGGAAGCCTGAAGGCTTTTCCTTATTCTATTACTAAACTGAGTCAGCAGTTGAATTCTTGTATTTTTCACACACTTTCATGTATTTGTTGTATCTGCTGTATTGCCATGCTGCAAATCTTTATAGTTGTTTTGTGTATAGAGTTTTGAGAAACTTGACTGAAAAGTTTAATATTAATGCATTTCTTACACTGTGATTTGGCAATTTCCCCTTTAGTGTATAATGCAGGTCATTAGATGTGCCGCAGACATTTCATTTTGATCGTGTACAGTTACTCTCCATTAAGAAGCGGTTCCTTTAATGTAAATAATGTTGTTTCTTCTGCTTTTTGCAGGATCCTGCGGGAATATTTGAACTGGTGCAGGTTGTTGGAAATGGGACATATGGACAAGTCTATAAGGTTTGGATGCCTCTTTAATTTATGATGGTCTTCTTGATAAAGCTGTATTTCCTAAAGTAGAAATGAGGGCCGTTTAAGAAGATACCAGTAGTAGCCTGGTTTATCTTGCTGTCTTTTCTGCATAGTGCAAAATGTTATCTGTGAAACTCTGTGCCCCTTTCTTCTGTCCTGTTTTCATGTCTTTCTGCTGCCACAAGTCACATAAGCGTGTTGGCCTTTGCAGTGACGTCCCTCTGCCCTGTGGTTATTTTCTCATTCAAAATTATTAAATAATTGTCTGGCACAAATTGACATCAGTGATGGCTAAATTTGGCCAGGGTTGAGTGGAGCTCAAAACTCAAACAGCAGTGCTCTTCAAGACAAGAGGTATCAATTAACCCTGCTCTGCAGGCAGGGAATGGTGGCTTTGAACCATCAGTCAAGAAACTACAGCAGTTAAGGTTGTCTGCCATAACACAGTGCTGTGTACTCTGTGCAGTGCACACCTTTGGTTATAAGAACTAGCCTAGAAAAGTGTTCTTTCAGTGTGAAACCTTGCCTAAAAGTGATCTAAGAAGAAGAAATAGATGTGATTTAATAGGAAACTGAATATGGGTTCTTCCCATTTGGAAAAGAAAGACAGAAGAAGGAAAAGCCTGTGCTGCTGAACCCTTGGAGGTACATCAGAGGAATAGTGGCAGTGGAGTCAGTTGTCTGGTTGTGCTTCTCCCTCTGGTCGCACTGCTGACAAGCCCTTGTGTGACTAGTCCTAGTATTGGTGCAGGCTCTTTGTGCATCCATCTCTGCTGCAGGAGGGATGCAGAAGGGACCCTGGTATAGCAATGCAGGACTGTTGTTCTTTCTCCAGTGCCTGTGCATTGAATATATGGTAGTTTTTGGTGTTCCTCCTCTGGAGATCTGCTGTAAAGCATTTTGCTTTCTCTTTCAAGGTATCTATACTCTTTCAAAGGTTCTGGAAAATGTTTTACAGAAACAGTTCTGGGAAGTTTCTGTTTTCCCATACTACCTTTTCTAATTTATTTTTTATGTCAGAAGAAGGATCTTTCTCATGTAACTCTTTGTGGTGGTGAAGTCTTCGTTGTTTCTGAGGTTGTCATTCAGATACTGCTCTTAAGTGTACTGCTAAATAAAATACGGAGGCTCAGAGGTTCATATGGACACATTAGAATCCAGGAGACATTCAGGGGTGCTGTTGTCAGTGTAATCACAATTTTCTACCTGTAAAAAGATCCCAAAGCTCCTGAATGTTCTGTGAAATAGTTGCCTTTCTTTTTGTGTCTGGATTTGTTTTATATTGGGAAAGAAAAATTTCAGCCCAGTCATATTTTAAGGATGTTGAGAGTGAATCAGCTACTTAATCATAGCAGAAACAGGAAGGAGTAACATAGTTTGCTTCTCTGCTGCAAAAGAAAATGTTTTGAGCTGTCATGTAGCTCACTAGAATGTTAGTTGCCAAAATGTGTAGGGAATATTGACAATGACAATTCAAAGTTGTACCTAAAGACTACTCTGCACTGAGCATGCAAGAGACACGGGTCTGACAGCTCTGGGAAATGAGTGATTTAAGTTGCAGCTCATTCTGAACTTGGTCTAGCTGGAACATCTAAGCAAGACACTGAGAGAAAGGGTCTTACAAGGCTGGGGGTACCGAGAGAAAGCTTTGGGCACAGCCATCATGCTCTGGAGGGGTGGTGGACTATGTAACTGTGGCTCCAGGCAAGCAGACCCATAACTAAGGCTTTGTTCAGATAAATACACGTGATCACTCAATGGGGAGTGTTCTGCTGAGGATTGCTTAGGGGATGAAGCTACTCTTTGCACGAGGATGGCAGTGAGCTGTGCAGTTGAAGAAGACACATGATGACAGCTGAGCTGAACACATACAAAATGCGTGCTCCACACTGTTGGCAGTCTCTGTTGTGAAGAATTTTCACACAGCCCAAAGCTCCAGTGTGTTTGGAAATCCTCAGCAGAAGATGCTGAGCACAGCTGAATGTAGTCAGGGGGTGTCCTGCTGGCATCTCCCCAGTGCTGGCCTTGCAGCCAGAGCAAATGTCTGTTTTCTCTGAAAGAGGGCAGCTGCAGTGGATTGACTGCTTCTGCAATGGCCATGAGAAGATAGGCTATGATACTCACTTTTATTTTTCTCTTCTGTGTAGTATGTTCTATGCTCTATACAGTGCTAGGGCTGATGGAGTGAATGGATTGAATTCTGGAATCGTTGTGTAGTTTGTCTAATATAGACTTGTGATCGTAAATATTCTAAGTTATAAAGTAATCTCTGTTATCCACATATTGTACTCATATCATTAGAGCACGTTTTTATTCTCCAGAGGTGTCAGAATCTTCCATATGTTCAGAAACTACACATAGTAGTTTGCACATAACCAAAGAAAAGCTTATTTCAGGCTAAATAAACTATGTCCAGGATTACTAAATTGCTTTGTTGGCTGTGAAGATGATTCATATTTTAGTACATGCAGCGCCATAAAAATGAAAATAAAATTTTGAGGATTCATCATTAGATTTGGAAAACAATGTTTAGCAGTTTTATTGAAGGAGAGTATTATTCAAACTGAATTATTCCAGACCAGTTCCAGTTCAGTGTCTTCTAAAATGAAATGGAAGATGTATAAATTGTACACATGATAATGTGAGAGCTGTGTAGAAATGTTGTAAAGTTGGAATTTGCATATAACTAACTAAAAGTGAGCAGGTTTTTTGACAACTTAAGAAGTAGTAAGGTGTAAATATGCCAGTACAGCAAACTTCAGCCTTTTGGAAAGTATGAATTAGATATTAAAAAAATCAGATGGTACCCAGAAGTCATGAGACTTAAGCTCCTTTACCCCTTCAAATGACAGATGAGTTTTTGAGTTAATTGATGGTTTCCAGGTGCTGAAATCTGAAGAATGATACAATGTAAGAGGCAATTCAGAATAATGCCATGGAAGGTGGTAGCAGAGAGGTGTCCCTGAAGGCAGTTGGAAATAGTGTGTCTCTTGGTGGTTGGAGGAGTATGAGCATTGACTCTTTCATGCCTTTGTTTCCTGAACCTTGAAGATCTGAAGATCAGATTATGTCCAGTCTCTGCACCACCTACACTGAACGCATATGGGAAACAGAAGTTTCTGAACATCCCATGGACTACCTTTGGCAAGGGCTGTCCATCCTTCCAGAAACCCTGGAGGCCAGGGACCACAAAGATTGCATGGGACATGGGATTGCTCTCCAAAGTATAAGGGTCAGCATTTTTGAGGTTTTTTTAGAGCTGCTGATCATTAAGGACCTTCAGACAGGGCAGAGCAGTGTTTTGCATCACAGTGTCATCTGAGAGGAAGTGAGATGGCTGAATATGTCACCCACAAGTTCTTGGGATCTGCTTCCTCCCTGGCCTGAAGGTGCAGTGCCTTGGAACCTCATCTCATAAGCTGCCTGGGGAACCTTAAAATGGGTGTTGTTTGGGATGGCAGTAAAACTGCAGGAAATTATCCAGGGGATTTATAAACACCATCTTGTTTTATTTGCTGGTAATTGCTACATTATCATGACATGGTGTGCTCTTCAATCTGGAACTTGGAAAACATTGTGAAGTTACTGCCCTTGGCTGTGGAGCTGTTCTCAGTGTGCCTGTGGGGGCATCTTGCTATGTAGGTGTGGCTGTTGAGACCTGACACTGTTGTGATTTGAGTAGTTCTTGCCTACTCTGTTTAGCTCCAGAAGTTTGACTATATGGATGCCTTATTTTCTTTGCAGGGTTGGACTCTGTGGCTTGGAAGTGCAGGGTAGTAAATGTGCATCACTCTCAATGTAGAACAGTTGTATCTTTGTCTGTGCTTGTGTGTTTAGTAATAACTGAACTGTAAGTTTGGTGGAAGTGAAATATTTTTTTCGAAGACTTCAGCTGTTAGTTTCATATTCTTTGGTAAGAGGTGTGTCTGCTGTAAGAGCCTGTTAATGCATTTTCTATCTTCCAATTTTCAGTGCAGGGTCATTTTTCTGTTGGGTAAATGGGGAGAGAGAGACATGGGGGTAACTGAAGTGGTTGCTATTTTTTAAGTGTTCAGGTGAAACAATTCCTCTCTAACTCTGGAAGAGGCTTTGAGACTCCGAGTTTACAGCTGCCTTGTTTTTATAGTTATCAAGGTAAAGAGGAATTGTTCCTAATCCTACTAAATCAGCAGTGCTCTGAGAGTCCTCATCCTTCTAAAAAAGTTTTCATGGGCCAAATGAGGTCAGTAACAGCATCTGTGCAATCTTGTTATTTTCTGATTTCAAGAGCCACCTGATTGGTGGGACTTCTGTCTTTCGTTGTTTTAATAATGCACATTAGCTCTATCCTGGGCTTGACATTTTTGAGTGGCCATGGGAAAGAGGCCAGTGTCTCTGGATAGTTCCAGGTGATGTTTTTTGGCATATGATCTTGCAGGCTGGTGATAAACCCTGACAGATTTGCAGCTGCTGTGTGTACAAAACAGTTGTACCTTTAATATAGTCTGAGGGCACAGGAAGCTTGAGAGAGGTGCTCTGGTTTGGGACTGTGGGACTCTTTTAGGGGAAGACGTGATTTCCCAGTAATGCAGCTGATGAAGAAGAAGCAGTGCTGCTGCTGAGGCTTCACAAGGGTGGAAGCAACTCTGCCTTCCTGTAGTGGCTCTGCACAGCTAATATTTTTATTTCTGTGTAGTCACATGAGACTCTGGATACAAAAAGTAAGCAGATCTGAGTAAGGAAGTGTATGGGGGTTTGGTTGGGTTTTTTTTGAACACAGCTGTTTCTTGGCACTGAATCTTGCTTCAGTTGCTGACATGAGTTATGAGTTCCTTTGCTGTTGATGTAGAGTGGCAGGAGTGTAGCGAAGCATAATACGACTTTTCAGTTTATCTTAAACAATTTGAAAGTCTGCTAAGTTCTTAATTGAATAACTGGCTGAAGTTGGGAGTGACAAGGGCAAGCAACATGGGTTTTTTTGAGACTGGTTGCTGTGTGGAAAGAATCACTGGACCCTGCTAAGTTATGAAGTGTTATAGTCTCAGGACTTCATTGAAAACCCTAATTGATGGTAACACCTCAGGCAGCAACTGAAAACTTAAATGTAAGAAACATTACAGTTCTGTTCAGTGTAATCCAGATGGTGAATGTGTATAAGCTGAACATTTCAAAACTCTCCTTACTCTGGGTGGGTCAGGAGTAGCCACCTTCAGAACTTTGTGTCTCTGGGTTGAAATACAATTTCAGAATCTTTGAACCACCACAGAGACGTTAAAAATGTCACGTAATCTTGGGTTATTTTGTTATCGTTTGTGGTCAGCTGCAGTTTTCAAGTCAATCATAGTCTTCAAAGCACTGAGATTTTGATGAGTCAAGCTGGGAAATCAGTTGTACTCTATAGAAATTACAAAATGCTACTTTGTGTTTCACTAGCAGTTGGTAGAAGTGCTTGTTTGTCTCTCTATTTTCTTTATTTGGGGTTTCAGTAGTGTAGCTGATTATCTTTTTCACATGAAAAACTGGTTAATTATAGGAGGCAGGAGTGTATAGAGACGTATTGCCACAGTGTACAGGTTGGAGTCAACAACTCACTACACAGATCCTTAGTTCACTAATGCAAACAAATAATGGAGAATTGTTTGCTACTCCTGGCAACAGGCATATCTCCCAGAAATAAGTCTGAGCTTAATATGTGCTAGTACTATTGTAATGAGATCTGAAATGCTGTGGTGCTTATGAAGTGTGTATGGTTGTAATACCATTACTACACAGGAGAGGTGTGGGTTGGTGTTTGATTATTTAACATCATGCCTCTGATTTTCAGTAACACCTGAAGAAGTCTGCATATGCTGGCTGTGTTTTTTCCTCTTCTCTCAGTTGTCTGCAACTCCCATAAGTGTCTCCTAATGGTTCCACAGCACTGTCTTCCTCCCCCATCAGAGTGAATATGGAGTTGGCAATGCACCCTTGATGCAAAGAGGACAAACCATGCCTTGGCCTGTGTCAGCAAGAGTGTAGCAGGCAAATCAGGGAATGTGATCATTTCCTCTGCTCTTGTTAGGCCACATCTGGAATACCGTGTCCCATCTTTGCCCCCCTAGTTTCACAGAGACTGTGGGAAACCAGAGAAGACGTAACAAAGTGCCACCAAAACATTTAAAGAGTTGAAGAAGGGAAGACTGAAGGAAGTGGATTTTTTTCAACCTAGGGTAGAGAAGACTGAGGACAATCTAGTCACAGTCTTCAAGTGCTTCAGTGATGGTTTGTATAGAAGGTTCAGGTACAGGGGTGCACAGGACAAATGCAAGTTGCTAGGGTGAAATTCCATTTGGATGTATGAAAAAATTCTCTACTGTGAGAACAGGGCACTATTGAAATAGGTTTCCTAAGGTGGTAATGGAGTCACCCTTGTTGGAAACATCAGGCATTGTTTGACATTGTCTTGAGTTAACAAATATTTCCAACAGAAGGTGGGACTGGATGTTACCAGAGGTTTTTTCCAGTGTTGATTTGAGTACAAGCCATGAATCTCAGTGGATGGAGCATACCTATTATCAACTCAGTCTACTGGATTGTGAATTACTACCTTGGAAAATACCAAGTAGCGGGAATTACTTCTATTGGAATATATATATATATATAAACTAAATAGTGTATTGTGTGTATTCAGTCATCAGAACCAGGAGCCTTTTAGTGCTGGGGTTTTTTGGGGTTTGAAGTTGTTGGGTTTTTTCAATCTCAGTGTCCCTGCTTATTTGCATGGCAGTGCCAAACTGTATTCAGCGGTGGAATTTAAAATAATGGATCATACATGCGAAATTAATTAGCAAATTGTGAAGTCCTGGTTCTAGTTAGTGAATATTTCAGAGCAACTCAATTAAGATTCTTAAGAGTCAGACTAGTTTATCAAAAATAGAAGAGTAAGGATGTGAAAAAACCTCTCAGCTGTGGAGTGCCCTGTGTACAATAAAGCCTCTGACTGAACAGAGCAGTGTACAGTAATTAGATGTGCCATTCCAGCCGTTAGAGAGTAGTAAAATCCTTGCAAATAATTTGTTGGCAGGCCTGCTGCTTGCTGCTCCTCTGTGTTTTGGACCTGAAAGTCCATGTGGGAGAGTACGATGCATTTTTAACCTAAACTAGTGGCATTTTGATCTCACGTTGCATAACACTTCAGATTTTGACACTGGGTCATGCTATTTTGAAGGTAAGGGAACATGCTAAAAATGCACTGGTGATAGTATGAGTACAGTAGGAAGTAGTTCAGGCTCTTAAATCCCTGTCCAAGCACTTTGCTATGCTTTAAGCACCTCACTAGTGACATGGATTTCAGTACTCCTGACTGCTCAGTAGTGCCCAGAATGATACCAATGTGAGGATGTCACATCAGAGTGACCAGTGCTTCTTGTGTATGAGTTTGCAATATCTGACCTACTCAGAAGAATTTCATAATATATATTATCTCTTCTTCAAAGTAAATTGGTGGAATTGGGGAAAACTTGTAAGAAATTGTCTGTTTGCAGTTCAGAAAACCTCCCAGTCATGTAAATGAGCTATGGGAGTTAATGAATGAATGATATGACTTAATTTTAAAAAGCAGAAAATCTAGCATGTTGTTTACAGATTTTGGAGCTGATACCTGTTGCAGGTTAGCTTTACTAAAAACCTTTTTTCAGAATGAACTGCAGAACTTCAGTGCCTTGTGAGGATATGTTACCTTATTTCTATGTCTGATTCTCTATTAAAACTTCATGTGAATGGTACTTTCCAAGTCTGCTTTAATAAACTAAAGGATGCATGTATGTTTTTTTGAAAGTTCTTCTTTGGTACCTCTGAGCTATAGCTAGTGAAACATAATACAAGGAACATGTCTGTTTGTTTCCTAAAAGTATTTATGGCTATTGTTATGTGTATTTTATGGACTTATCCACCATTTGGTGCTTTAAACTTGGCAGTGTGATGAATTGGTCTAAAGAGCTGTGTGGAGCATGTGCTGTCCTTTCTATTGTCTGCATGGACAAGACATCACCATTGTCTTCAGCAGCAGTAAATATTCTTGTGAGTTTCATGCCCAGCCTTCAGTTATTTTTACCTAAGAATGTGTTTGAATTCGATTAAGTCTGAGGAACTCATATTTTTGTGTAAGAATCATTGGTATTAGTGCTGTATAATTTGCTTTTCTGGTGTTCAACAAGTTTGTTATGCTGAACCAAATAGTTAAGTCCTGCCAGGGAGAGATCTGGGGGACCATAAGATAATTTCTGGGCTATGTTTTTTGAAATCTACATGGTGGTCCTGTTCTGAAGGAAGATTTTAACCTGTGTGTTTTACTCCTCCCAGTCGACCTGCCATGGAGTAACCCTGTAAGAGCAGGTTCTGAGCTGCAGCTGTAGAGATGTAACTTTGACCCTGGGAACAGTTAAGAGCACTTACCATGCTTTTGTCAGAGAGGTTACATTTGTCCTCAGTACTTGAGCTTAGGGCAGTGCTTGGGATGGGACTGTAGCAAGCTGGTGGCAGTAGCCACCCTTTTGTTGTGTGTTTTTCTGAAGCAAACAGAAGTAAATAGTATTAAAGATTTGGTGGGGTTGTTATTTGGGGAAAGTTATGAGCCTGGTACCTTGGTGTCCTGCAAACCACCTACTGGTTTACGGTTGGGTGAAGGTTGCACAGAAGGAAGTTCTGCCAAGTCAGGCAGTGAGACTTTTGGCTCTGGGGATGGGGAGTGCTGAAACACACGGGGTGTTGCTTGGGCAGTGGGTGCAGATGCAGTCAGCTCCTTGTCCCATCATAATGAAGTTTCCATTAAGTGGTTTGAAATGCTATTGCATCCAGTTCTATTGGATTGTAGCCTATTTGATTGGATTGGATTCCTATTGGATTCTAATCCAATTTCTATTGTAAAATTCATAACTGTGATAAAACTGCACGTCTCCTGTCTGGTATTCAGCTGTTCTCGGGCTGCTGGCCAGCAGTAATTTTCTTGGCCTGTGCGGAGCTGTAATTATGGATATTGGGAATAAAATTCAAGAAGAAACTATTTTTCAGCTGTTTGTTTTCAACTTTATTATTTTTCAAAGCCCTTGTGTGTTTTAAGTTTGCCTTTGTAACCTACTGACTTTGTGGATTCCCGAAAGGTTTTCAAGACTGCTTTTAGAAGCATCGTGTCAAAGGTCATTTCTTCCACATCCTCTTCTTCCTCCCCATGAAAACATGAAATTTCAGTTACTTCTGAGATCTTAGGGAGTGAGCAATCCAGAAGACACAGTAGCAAACCGTGACCTTTTCAGTGTCCTGCACAAATAATGTTACTAGTTTGTGCATAACAACCAAATTATGGTCTGTGGCAGTGCCTTTCGGTGCTCCTGGCATGTAAGAAACACACTTTTTCATGAAGGTAAAAGGGGGTTTGATGTGGACAGCTGTGGCTCAGCAGATCTTGCTACTCTTCATTCCCCTGCTTCTCATCATTGGTAAAAACCACATGAATTTGCAGGAAATGGAGCTCTCCTTGTGAGTGTAGCTGTGGAAATGGAGGCAGCCCTTGTTTTCATAAAGCATCTTAGGATTCTGGTTAAGAGGAATCGATGTGCTTATGGAGGTGATTTGTGAGAATTGGTTTGCAGCCATTTACTGAACAATGTGCTGTTTGCAAACAGTTTCACTTGAATCCAAGCATGAGTCCAACAGAAACATTAGTGGGAAAATCTCAAGAAATGAGTTGGCTTTCATTTTCAAACTTTGCTTCAGAAATGTCAAAACATTGCATTGAATTTGCTTCATTTGAACATACATTTTAATTCAGCAGGATATTTAATATTTAGTACTGCATACTTGAGAGAAAAAAGTAGTCATAACGAAATAATTTGGCATTACCAAAATAAATGGGAATAATAACATGAATTCTTCTGACTTTCCATTCTGTGAGGAGTGTTTACAGGCAACAGTAAAACCAGTTGGAAAATACTGACATTTTGTTGATGTTTACTGAATACTGCAACTTACTAAATTCCATTTTCTGAAGGTGCAGTTGCTCCATCTGATACCAGCTTTTTTAATGCAATTTTTTCTTGTATCTCTCCTGTTAAAAGTGGAAGCATTTAGAGGAAAAGGGCATAAGAGAAATGTGTGGTGGCCTTTTGAAAAGAAAATTCCTCAAGATCAGTAAAATATAGATATATTTCTTCATTTTATGCTGAATTTAAATACTGGCTTTTCCCCAGTATTTAAAAGTAATAAAAGAGTAACCAGCTTACTGATTATTTCTGCTGTAGTAGATTTGTCTACTTTTGTTTTACTCTTGGCTTTAAACCTGTGAACAATTATACTAAAATATGCAACAAAACCAACATAAAATAAATATGCATATGACTTAGATAATGGATTCTCCAATGTATTATTTACACAGATTGTTCATGATGTTGTCTTTTTATATGGAAGAAGAAAAAGAGCTAGGAAAAAATTGTTTTGCTTTAATATTTGCTTTTTGCAGTCTAATGTGAAATATTTATTGTAACAGACTTGCAAACATTCTGGCCCCAGAAGCCAAATCATATCAGCAGATATCTGATTGCCTTTTATTAGTAAAAGTTGGGTATTATGAGCCACTGAAACCCTCCTGCTTTGAAAATGAAATTACTGTGGTGGAGTCTTCCCATTTCCCTGTGTGTGCATTTTGTCGTGCAGAGGAAAACAGGCTGGACCAGTACACGACTGGGGCCCACCAGACCATTCCTCCAATGGGATCCCTTTTTGTTGAAGGGTGATTTGTTTCCAGAGACATTAGAATGTGTTTTGCCATCTCTCCCAGTGGAAGGTGGCCAAATTTCGTGGGCAGGCACACTGGCAGTTGAGGGGCAGGGTGTGCCCAGTGACCCCAGCAGTGCAGATCCTGGGCTGGCTTGGACAGCGTGGAGTGGGTACGTGCCAGTGCATGGGGTGCACTCGGGGCACACTGGGCTTTTTGTGCGTGTGCAGATCAGCCTAAGTGGGTCTGACCTTTCCCAAATGAGGTGAGCTCCCGGCTCATGTGCTGTTGGGTAGGTGTGCACGTGCACAGGGTGTAGCAGATTGCTGGATGCTCAGTTGGGTTGGTCTCCTTGGCAGAAAAAGAGGTTGCATGTGGAGAAGCTGCATGTGTTGTATGTAGCCTGCTCTCCATAGCCATGCCTGAAAATGGAGAAAGGTTGAAGGAATAAGGAGATGCACTAACTTTGGTTTCTTCTGGGCACTTCAGAAATTTCAGTCCGAACTATTTTAAATAGAGGAAGTCACAAAACAAAGGCTGGAAACTCAGGTCTCAAATCCCACAGGTTGGAGAATAAAGGTTAAAGAGGATTTGGGATTCACCCTCTCTTCCTGTCTTTGCATTGTGTTGGTTTCTAGGTACCCGCTGGGTGGAAGACTTTGCATGACCTGTATCCATAGCTTGCATTGATGGAGTTAAGAGTATTTTCATGTTGGTTCAGGAATCAGCACACACAGACATTGCATGAATGACCAGGTTTCTGCATATGTTTGCAAAACACCAAGTGCATTTGTGAAGCTGTTCAAATAGTCACAGCAAGTTCCTGGTCTGTCTGTCTAACATAATTTGGCTTCTGGCATCTTCCAAAGCTCTGACCAGGAATGAAAGAAAATCGCATTATCAGCCTTGGAAGATGGTTGAAGCCTGCGTGGCACTTGCTCTGATGTGTCATGCAGGTGGGATTTGAATGTCATAGTGAGTATATTAAATACGACCAGGCTGTCTGAGCTTTTGTGGTTTCTGTATCCTGCATTGTTTACATTACTGAGTTCTGGCAGACCTCTTCCATTTGATGTTATTAATGTTAAAGTAGATTATTCGTTATATTACGCAGATATCCTTCTAGTCCAACTCTGACAGGCTTGACTCAGAGGCTTCAGACATGTCTGCTGCCTGTGTGATGGAATCAGTGCTGAGCTGGACCAGGGCTGGACAGGGACTGTAGGTGCCAGTGGAGTTTGGGATGGAGATGACACTGTGGTCTGTAAACTGTGGTTCTTAATGGGAAGCCTGTCTGGTTGAATCCTGTGAATTGTAAATGCTGCCTGGAATTCTGGAGGAGTTCTTCCTTCAGATTAGGGGAGCATATGCCAGCAGTGGGGTTTCTTTCCTTTCTGTCTTCCTTTATTGCCAAGCAAGTAGCATGAATGTCATCAGACAGTGCCCTGTTGTCTAAGCTGTTCACTGTCAATAGTCATTGTGTGGCATGAGAAGTCCCCAGAGATTGCATGATGCATTTTCATTCCCAGGAATCCACTCGTAAAACTGGGAGCATAACCAGAAAGAGACATGGGGAAGCTGCTGCCTGTGCATTTTTCCTCACTCCAGGGCAGGCTGCTGACTGTGCAGTTCTCTAGGTGTGTTCAGGAGTTGGTTGTGATCTGATAAGCCACGCCTGGCTCGTGTCCTGTCTGCCAAGGACGACATCCATGTTTGTGCATCAGGGCTGCCTGTAGGAACCTTTGTTAGCAAGCAGTGTTTGCAGTACATGAGACCAAACAGAGGGGTTTCAATCCTAATTTTTTGTATTATTCTCCCCTGTACTGTGTTTGCCATGAATGCAGCCATGCATTTCTGCAGATGTGCTGCTGATGTCTCACAGTCCCACCCTGTGTGCCCTGGGCTGTGTCTGTGGATGCTGATGTTGGGCTGTAACAGGGCGTGTGCCTGGCCCTGGTGGCGAAGCAGAACAACAGCTCTCGTGAGGTTTGGCAGAAAATAGTTTCTTACATTACTATTCTTGTCTTGTCTTTTTTTTCTTGGTGAAAACAAAAGGAAACTTCAGCAGGTAGGAGGTCATTGCCTTGCCACAGAAACATGTTCTCACATATCAGTGCAGTGAAGGCAAAACCACGAGCTGGACCCACCCCTGGTTGTGGGCAGCAATTGCTGTCCTACTTAGTGATAAAACCCATGTTCTTATTCAATCATGATACATATGAATATTAAACTTACCCCAGTCAGCTCTTTATCAGTGTTAATTGCTGACTCTCCTAAAACAAATTCTTTTGAAAAGAATAAGCTGGTAACAGAAATTTCAAAAAAATTCAGCATAAATTTCCTTCTTCTGTTAAAGACACTGTGAAAGTGTGTAGACAGAGTTATGCAAAAGATGAGCATTTTGGAAAATGATGTCCAGTGTGGCTGGATCAGTGAAAAGGAAATGACAAACCAACCTGATTCAGGCCGATGAGCATGTCAACACTTAACAAAATTGAGCTGCAAGTAAATTTCTAATTAAAACTGGGTCAAACTATGTGTGTGAACCAGGTCTTTAAAAATAATTATTTGAAACCTCATTTATGCCAGTCCTCTGCACATTATGTCATTTGTTTGACCTGTTCTAAGTGGATATAAAATGCTAACAGTGGCATGATGGTGCTTTATGCTCACCTTGCACTCATTTGATTACAGAGAAAATGACAAATTGGAATCGGTGCAGGGGAGCCAGTCCCTAAAGGGCTAATTTCAGAACACCTCTTGTTAGGTATTTGTTTTTCTGTAACCCTTCTGTTACTGAATGTAGATAATTTCTTGCTCAAACATGTCAAACATACATATTTTCTGTAAGCCTCAGTGATGCAAACATGAAAACACTTTTGCAAGGTTAATGTTGGGACTAGAGGAAAGAAACCTCCAAGTGCTGATGAGAGATGGCTTTGTTTATCAAGGTAAGTTGTTGAAACTTCTTGGTTTTCGAGGAAGAATTAAACAGTAAAACTAATAAAATGCAATTGCTTGCAGATTTGTCCTTTTTGTGTCCTCCACGTCTGACCCCTGCAGTCCCAGCTACTTTACCAAATGCTTTTATGTAGCAAACCCGTCCATGGTCCCTGTTTGCTCCTTAGCCACCCCTCTGGTGTGACATGGGCTGCTGCTGCCTGGGGCTGTCTGCCCTTTGAGCACAATCCCATGCACTCTGTTAAGAAACCTGGCTAAGCTTCTGTCTTTGACAATTCCCTGCAATCCTATTTGCCCCCCCCCCCCCCCCCCCCCGGACCTAAGGGTTCAGAAACTAGAAGGTAATGCAAAGCACTTGGGAGCTGAGTTTTTTGGTAGGGTGTTTTTGTATGCTCATTTATTTATTTATTTTTAAGACACTTTTGTTTTAGATGGAGACCTAGTTGTTTGAATTTCTGTTATTTAAATATGTGCATTGGCAATGCTGTTGAATTTTAGCTGACCCTGCAAAATTTTTCTCTGGTGTGTAATACCAGGAGCAGTGGTCTCGTGGTGGTGTATTTTGGCATCTGGATGTGGATGACAGGGTATATAGCAAAAGGAAGTTCTTTTGAAACTTGTGGATGGTTAAACTTGTTGAATAGATTTTTATGGTGAATACAACTAGAAGATTCTAAAAGCAGACATTCTAGTTTTTAAAGCTTGTATTATACATGTAAACCAGGAAGCTGCTGGCATTGGCTGGATGCCTTGTGGAATGTTTAGGTTGTTTTCCTGTTTTGTTTTCTTCTTTATTGACAGCTGGTTTTGATGTGATGCAGCTGGTTGGACAGGCTATTGCCATTGCAAGGTAAAGGAAGCAGATAGGGTTCAGAGCCTGGAAAATGAGAACTGGGTTTGAGACTGAATCATGAGAAGGGTTCTGGTGCAGCTTCGTTGACACCTGAGGTACCATGGGCTGGGCCAAGGCATTTCAGTCTTGCAGTTTTGAATATTTCTTTATACATTTCTCTGTGTGTGCATGCACTTTTGTCCATAGTACCTTGGGCCCCACTGTTTTTGGTGTTGAACAAGTTCACAGAGATGTCATTGTTGCCTGAGAAAGCTTCATGTGACACACAGCTGACAAATCCTGACTGAGAGAGATCTAGTCAAATCTATATGCGTGTCAGTGTGAATGTATGTGTCATCAGTCAGAACAATGAGTGTTCTCAGTTTCCATCTGGCCTTCATCTGTAGTTCTGTGAAGACACTGATTTCCCATTGGCAGTGAACTTTGGCTGGCAGCCGTGCAGTTCACACAAACGGAGGCTGCAGCAATGGCTTGGGTTAATTTCTTCCATCACAAGCTCTGGCTGAAACCTGTGACAGGACACACCTTCTCCAACACAGAAACCATTTAATATATGCCCCCCCCCCCCCCCGCCAGTGTAAAGTGGGATTTGCATTGTTTGAGAAGTTTGACCTTTTATGAGGCAAATTCAGATCCAGTAAAACTCAACAGCAGAAATTCCTTTGGACATAGAGCCATTAAGATTGGAAAAGACCTCTAAGGTCATCAAGTCCAGTCGACGTCAGCGGAGCCAGAATTGCATGCAAGAATGCAGGTGTTAGGAGAATCCATCAGTAGCTGTTGGTGGGAAGTCCTGCAGGGAACGTCTGGGAGGAGTAGCCAGCGGTGCATCAGGGATTGGCAGCGGTGTGCCCAGCCTGTGCTGGGGCTCTGCCATTGTTTCACCCACACACAGTTCACTATGTAGGGCACTACTTTATCTAATGCTATACAAAATGAACTTGGGTTGTTTAAATAGGGCGAGACAGAGATGGGAGTTTCAAAATCTGGTGAAGCTATTCAGTGGTTAAATGCAGGAAAGTCTTGGTGCCTCCTGTGACCAGTTCTTCCAGTGATTCACTGCTGGTTTTGCTTCATGTGTGCTGGCAATTATGCTCTTCTGCATTGCTTAAGGCTTTGTGGTTCTTCAGCTGTGATGTGTTTAGCCATTTTCTTGAAATTGTTCGGCAGGGGTATTTATTTTTTTTCTTCCTCTCAAGAGTTCACTGTTCCTTTCTCTCCTGCTGTGTCTGACCTTGGTCCCTACAAGTAATACAGAAACTCAGAAGATACAGCATTGAACAGTAACTGCTTGTAGATGTTTGGGAACTATTTCTGTGCATCTGACCTGTAGTTTGCTTGAGAGGAGAATCTTTCCCAGCCAGGCTTCTGCTGTGCAAAGCTGATTAGATCAGTTTAGAAAAAAAGAACACCGAGGCTTTTCATTAATTCGGATTTTTTGTTCTTTAGAAAAGTGAACTTGGAAGCCGCGCTCCGTCTTAACTTCATTAGAAAAGCAAGGTGTACTTCACTTTTAAGAACAATTAGAAGGGTAGTCTGGTTTCATTTTGGAGACCAAGTTAATACTGAAAGCCTTTCCAAACATTTAAGTAATTTCCCCTGGAGTTTTGTGGACCATCTGGCCAATAGTATTTTGGAAGGAAATGGGAATTGACTGCTGCTGCGAGATCAGTGCCATGTAGTTCATTTCTTACAGAGATCATTCAGAAATCTGGAGGCTGATGTATTTTCTCACAGACTAGTTGTGTCCATTAACTCCCTTTTAATTTTTGGAGACGTTTCATCAAATAGAGCCAAAGGAAAAAGCACTGAGAGTAGATACCCTTTTTTTTCTTCAGTTAAATGCTCTGTGAAGATGTTTGTATGTGTGTAAAAAAATTACCTTTCCCTAGGCAAACCTCAGATTTTCTGAACCTGACAGTGGTAGTCAGCACAGTTTTTTATTTCAGGATTCACCTCAGGTGAGCAGAATTATAGGGATGGTATTGACCATGAAACACTGGAAGAAACACTCTGAGAGAAACCATTTTAATGTCAGTTGTTAGTATTGGGCTGTCCTGTTCTGTGTCTCACACAGGCATCTGAAGAGATGCAGACCTGCATGGTATTGCAACGTGTCTGAGAAAAACACCAGCAGAACTGGAATGAAGAAATATGTCACCTCTAGGTTGTAGCTCTGTCATCATCTAGGCTGGAACTTGCAGTCTGAGCTGTGTACCCTGCCTGTCTCAAAGCCTTTTTAAAAACCCCAACAACGCACTTTTAACCCTCGCAGAACATTGTCCATGTTCTGCATTACATACAAGAGAAAATTCAGCTATGTTGCTTTGTTCACAACAATGAAGGGTTTTTAAAAATTCAGTGGTATAATTCCTGAGAGCTTAATGTGCACACTAGATGAGTTTATATGGTATAGAAGGCTAATAAAGCCTTTCTTTACTAGCATGTGTCTGGGAAGGCTGCATTGCTTAAAAAGTTAACAGATGACTTTCATAATGAGGTTTGTAATTGCTGTGTGCAGCTTGACCTTCAGAGCTTCGTAGTGATGGTGAGCCAAAAACCCTCCCTTTGAGGCATTCCTGCTTCGAAGGTCTGGCCACCCATTGCTGACCTCCTCCAGTCCAGCCCTGACTTCCTTTCAGCAGGATGAGGCTGGCGGGACACATTTAACTGCTTGTGATTTCATCCAGCAGAGATGTGCTGTGTACAGGTTTTCTCTAGTGTCCTGTATTTCTGTAAACAGAGGCGTGTGAGTCAGGCAGTGAAAATTCACCAGGGTGGAGGGATTTGTACCTCTCCCCGACTTAGCTCCTTGACAGCCCCTGTTCTGCAGAGTGAGAGTTTTCCAAAGGCTGAGGCTTTTCCTAAATTGTTCATTTTTCTGGATGAACAGATTTTTCGGTGCAGGGAGCCTTTGCTGTCGTAAATCATTGCTGAGCTCCCCAGGTGCTGAGCGGGACTGGCTCTGGGCCAGAGCTTTTCCAGCCCTCCTTCCCACAGCAACAGGAGCTGTGGGGCTGGAAACACCCCACATTCCCCCTGGATCCCCCATGCTCTGTGCTGGGCAGCCAGGGGCCCTGCTGTTGGCTGCCTGCCACTCACCAGCCCAGCATCCCCAAGGTAGGACACCCACTGGAAGAGGAAAACCTCCATGTCCCTGGCAGGGGCAGCAAGCTGTGATGGGATGTCTGAGGCTGAAAACTCAATGGTGTTTCAACAGATGTGGAGAGGTGTGACAAATGCCAAAGCTGAGGATGAATAACAAGGCTGTTGAAGCTGTTGCTTGTGCAAATACTGAAATTTAGGCTCAGTGAAAGCAGGTTTTATATCCCAATAAATGGAGTGTGAGGAAAATGGGATAACTGCACAACTTGCTTCTCAGACCTCTCCTCCTGTTCACTGTGCTGCTGTCCGAGTTAACTTTCTTGACCCATGAATGGCCCCAAAATGTTGCTTTTCTTTACTTGTTGGCAGCATCTCCCACTCAGGGGCCTTACAGTTCCCTCTAAACTCAAGCACTTGAATGACTATTGAACAGAGGAGAGCTGGAGCTTCACAGTGTTTATCGCACCTTGAGATGCTTGTGAAGTATCTCCAGATACAGATTGGACCAAATCAAGGTTGGTGGGAGTCTAGTCCTTCACCAGGAGCAGCTGTGCCTCTGGTAATGCTGTGCATCCCCAGCAAGGCTGACCCTGAGCACAGCAGTGGTGGTAGCCTGAAAGTTGTTTTCTGAGGCGCACGATGCACTGTGTGCTGCAGCTCTTGATTTCCACTGGCAGCCACCATGGGCTACTCTGGTTTTACCTGCCCCAGGAGAAATGTTCCTGCTCTTCCTTTTTGCACATTGTTCAGAAATTCTAAACAACAATTGAATATCTAAAGCATCATGTCTACATGTTAGCTGAGCAAGGAGAAGCCACAGGAATGAGTACTTCCCTCCAAATGAGCATGGAGCTGCAGAAGATTACATGGGGTGTTTTGCTGCAGACACCACCCTTTTCAAATAAGTAGAGGACAAACCTCTCTGTGTTATGACTAGCATAATATCTTCAAAAGGGCTTAGTGCTTTGCTTGATCTTGCAGATCACATGTGAATGACCTCTTTGGGAGCAGGTTTCAACATCCCAAAATACCAGTTTTTAGTCCAGTCTCATATAAGTACGCTGTAATCTGGAGTGGTTCATGCTTTTTTGTAATCTCTGATCAACTGAACATACTGATATTGCAAAAAATACAGGTACTCAAATATGTGTTTGTGAAAGAGCTTAAATTTGCCCCTTTGTTTCATTTTCTTTTCCCACTGGTCTGCAGTCAGACACAGACAAACATTAGGCAAAGCAAACAATCTGTGTTTCCACTCGTACAATGAGAGGAAATAGGAACTGAAAGGATAAAAAAACCCCAATCTCGACAGAAAAACTGTTTCTGGTGCCTCTTGGGTTTTACAGTTCATGAGGGTTGTGGTACAGACACTTGCAGTGGGGGTAAAAAATGTCCTTTTGCTCCAGATATCAAGGTGGTTTGATCTGGTACTGTTAAAATGACCCCTGTCCATCCCTCCCTTCTAGACAGTGTGGACATGGGTAGAATTTTAAGTGACTGGTAGAAGTTGTATTTTGTAATCTCTTCCCTTGGCTAACATGTTGCTATTTTTGTGTATGGGAAGTCCTCCTATACCACTGCCAACTTAATTAATCTTCTGTAGTATTATGAGTTACAGCAATATTTTTGTTTGTTTAAGCATGTGATACAAATAGGGGCCCTGAGAGAAATTCCTGATTTTTTGTTTTAATCTTACCCCTGAAATAACTTAAACTTCATTTAAAAAATTTTGTAAAACTAATATTTGGTAAAACTAGTGTCTTCACTTTGAGTGAGTGCATAATACTTTCTCAATTCTGAGATGAGGTGGTAGAGAGAAACAGTGGGAGGGATAGAATGACCTGTTCTACATAGAAATAGGGCAGTGGTGTTTTCTAGGAAGTTAATTTGTTTTTCACTGAATATTCATATCAATTTTTCTATATAAATTTGATTACCTTTACAAAATTATCCTTTTATTTGTTTGGAATGCAGTGGAAAGTTTTGATTTTTTAAGAAATAATTTTTCCTTTTTTATTTCATTATAAATAGTATGTATCCTTAATATTTCTTCATCAATGTGACAGGCTTTGTCTTAAAGTGCACTAAATGTTATTAATTAGCTTTCATTCTTTATATATCCATGTGCAGACAGGGTAGAGTTTACTGTTTATGTTTTGTAACCCAAGTTGTGGAGTATGTGAATTAACATTTTACTTCATAGTATGGTCTCTACTGTAAGTAATAAATTTTAGCTAACTTCTTGGAACATAACTAATCATAGAGTGGGGATTAGCTTAAAGGAGGAAAAAACCCAAAACAACATAAACCTTGAAGAGGATGTCTTGCTTATCTACGATATATTAATATTTATGTTGTTCTTCAGCAGTGGGCAAGGGTGATGATATTTTGTGCTGTTTAGGTGACGCACTTTGCCTTCCCTGTTAGGAAATATCTCAGATCGGTTCTGAGGGCAATGTGAAGTTGGAGTCAGAGTCCCGTTTCAACCTGAGGGCTTGGATGGACAATGCTAGTGTTGGATTGTCTGAGAGGAACAAAGGACATTTGTGTTGCAAACAGGGATCTCAGGAGCTCCTGTCAAGACTGCTCTGGGCTCTTCCTCTCCTTAGCACAGAGTTAGTGGCAGCAAAGCTCTCCAGAGTGTGTTAAGGAGGATAGGGAAGAGGAAATGCAACATTTGGCTATGCTCCTCAAGTGGTTTTTGGGGAGACCTGTGACTGTCTGGAAATTGTGTGCCAGATGTGGGAGCAAAAGGACAAATGTGTTGCATCCACATGGTCGGCTCTTGGGCAGCACAGCTGGGCTGTGGTTCTGCGGAAGTCGCTGCATCCTGCACTGCTGGCATAAAAGCAGCCACTTACAAAGAAAGGAGGGTGTGCTCCAGCTGGGAAGTGGAGCTGAGGAGCAACCCTAAAGGTGACCTGGAACAGCTTCCAAAATCTCAGCATCTCCCAGTATCACAAAAAAAAGAAAAAATGCTCTATGGGAATACGATTCCTTGATTTACAGCCCTGAAATACAACAGACATCCAGAGGTGATGTGATAGAAGTGCCACCAAAACTTTATAATGTCAATCAGAGTAGGCCTTCTGCAGCCTGAGTTGTGTGATTAAAAGGATGAAGCTGTAATCAAAATGATAGCTGCACTCCCACCTGGTTGGTGTCCTGAGCTCTTCATTGAGCTCTTCATGGTGGGTTAGGAAAAAAAGAGAAAAGACCTTCTGAAACTGATGCTCATCTGTCCAAAGCTGATGTGGGTTGGGGTGGGTTGAGAGTTTTGTGGATTTTTTTTTGTTTTGTTTTTTAAAACTATCAGTATTGATGCAGATTACATATTATAGTTTAAAATGAAATGGATCATTACTGAAATCCAGTGCCAGAATTCAGTGCCAGACTGACCCTTAAGTCTGCCTGGGAATATTAACTAACAAAAACAAGCTGTAAGCTCCCAGACTCATAATTAGTTCTTCCTTGGAATTTATTCCTGTCCTCTTTCAAGTTTTGCATTAATGCTGTATTTTTAGCTGGAGAGCTCTGACCATAACTACAGTGGGTTGTCACATGTTACCAGTTGCTAAATTGAGGATTGTGGACTGCTCTCGCTGATAGATCTCTCCTATAAATGATCTCCTCAGGTGACACTTCTCAGCACCGAAACACTACGGCCTCAGGTGTGCAAGCCCTGACCACTTGTTTACATTGTCACGTCTGTGAGGGACAGCAGGATATCTGTGTGAGCAGCCTTATGCTGTAAAACAGTGTCTAAGCTGGAGCATAAGAGCAGGGTATCTGCAGGGTTTATGTTCTTGGGGTTCTCGTGCTGTGCTGACCCACTGGGGACCACACTGCAGCTCCAAGGGAGGCTGTCCTTGCCTGCCTGCAGTGTGAACAGGCAAAGCTTGTGTTCCCAGTCTGGCATGGGGGCTGGTGATGGCAAACACGGCTCATCATCTGAAGAGCTGGGTCTAAGCAGAAAAACTCTGTGTAGGTGGAAAGGGAAACAGAAGGACCATGACTTTGTTAAGGTCATGTGGAATAGGACATAGGGTTTCCTGGATCCCTATGCAGAGCATTGTTCACTTGATGCATAATCTCTTAAAGGCTTTTCTTGTATTACCAGGATGGAAGGGTGGAGAGGAGAGGGGTGACAGGGTGGGGTCCTGTCCCACAGGACACAGCAGGCTCAGCTGGCACTCTGCCAGGAACCGCAGGGCTGTACAGATTTACTCAAGATGGGCTCAAACTTCAAAGGTTATCAGTGGGTTTTTAACAGGAAATCTGCTTGCTCAAGTTTGCTCTTGGTAAGAGCTTGCATCGACAGCTGTGCCTTCACCTCAGTCCCAAAGGGCGAGTGGCCACAGGCTGCACCAGTTATCCCATAACTAATGCTCCTGGGTGAGGAGCACCTCTGCCCTCCAAAGTCCCACACCTCCAACAGCCACATCTGGCTTTCCAATGCAAACCTACAATATCCAGAGAACATCTCAAGGTTATGGTGTCTCCCAGCTTGCAGGATTACACAGGCAGGCAGTGCTGTGAAGGGTCACCCAGGAGCCCTGCGCTCCTGTGCTGGTGTGGGAGCTGGTTTTGTCTATGCCTGGTGGCAGAGCATGTTTGGTATGAAATTGCCCTTCATGGGAGCACGGTGGTACAAGCTGGCACATATCCAAGTGTTCTGGTTTCTGGGAGGTATCCCTGCACATAGGCACATTACAGTTACAGCCTTGCCAAACCCCCTGCTTTTTGAAAAGGAGATAGGTGAGGTGGTGGTTTTGATTGCAGGCAGGACACAGGCACAAACAAGGAGTTTTGCACCCACCAGCTTGGTGCTGCTGTGGTGTCCTGCAGCAGACAGTCCCTGCCCTTCACATGCACTTCTTCCTGCAGCGGTTAAATGAGGACAGCTCCATCAGACCCAGAAACACGTGGACACCAATGAGTGCCTGTTGCCAAAAAGGAAGCGTGTGATGGGACTACCGTGGACTGCCTTGGCATGGTGTGCAGCACTTAACAGGACAGCTGGCTTCTGTCATCTGGACTTGCAATTGTCCACTCCATATCTGTTGGAGAAGCTGATGGGAGCTGCTTCCCACCCCTAGGAAGAGACAGATGTGCAGGATCTGGAAGGGAAGCTGTCACACCGAGCTCTGCATGTGACCTGCAGCCTTACAATGTCATGGGACCTTGGGTCTCTTCTCGTGGCCCAAGTCAGGGACTGTCCAGAATTTTTATTTGGATCTAACAAGAAAAGGTGTTGTATGTGACTGAATGTGTCATGTGAATATACTTAATTCACATAAAGCCCCTTTATCAGCTAATAGCTGACTGCTGGTGTTGCCACTCTTGTTTCATGTAAATAGAAAAGTACATGTCTTGGCCCTTGGTAGAGGGCACTGATAAGCAGTTCCTTTATCTGATTGAGGTAAAAAGTATACAGCCAGTAGAAATAACAATGAGCAATCTGCCCATTCCATGTATCTCTCCCTGCAGAGATAATGCATAGTTGGAGCTCATCAGAACCAGATCTTTGGCATAAAGCATCTCCCACAAGTCTGGCTGCAATAAGCAGTATGCAGATTTGAAAGATGTGTGTGCTGGCTCCAGGTTTGCTGAATGTTGCTTTAGTGACTAACTGGCAGCTACAGCAGACTTTATACGGAAATATTTTCTGGAGGAGACCAGGAATGTAGCTGGACTCAAAGCTAATGCGAGAATTTTTTCCAGCTTGGATACCTCATCAAAATGAAGGGAGGAGCTTGAATTTTGGAAAGTCATTGAGCTTCAGAATTGTTGATGTCTAAGCTGTGTATGAACTTGCTAGAGTTTAATGGTATATTCTGGGGTAGGAATATGAGTGACTTACAGATGGCTGTTGGATGTTTTGGCTGCATTCTCCACAGCTGAAACCTGATCTTGTACTGACCCTTTGCATGAAAGATGAAACCTTTTATTAGAGAAACTGTCCCACAGACCATTCCAGCCCTTTACTCAGTTACTGGGCAAATGTGCAGTTGAGGATCTTGCATCACAACAGCCTGATTCCCTTTAATGTTCACGAGCGGATGGGCAGGGACAGAGGGCTGGGAGGGCACTGCCCCTTTTTCTTCCCCCTGTTTTGGATTAAGTCAGTAAGGATGAACTTCTGCATGTCTTGTCACTGGAAGTGTGTTAGTCTCATTTGGTGGGGAAGCAGTTAAAACAGCCAGTTGCTCCTGGGACCTTTAAACAAAAACCAAAACACCACTTTTCTCAAAACAATTCACACATGCTCAACTGCGTGGCTTCAGCAGAAACAGCAATATGAAAGTTCCCATGAACTCTGTCTAACCTCTGAGATTTATTGATAAATGAAAAAAAAACAAGGGTCCAGGCCCTGAAACCTCTCCTTGCTTAGGCACTAGTCTCAGCCTGTTAACAAGAAGCCCAAGGCTGGTTCCAGGATGTTTGCTGCTTTTAGAGATGTTAAGGAAAATTAACTTGAAACAGTTTGAAGTCATGCGCTGAATTCTAGCACTGGATTTCAGGAATGATCTGTGTATTTGTAGATTATAACATGTAATCCACATCAATTCTGATAGTTTGAGGGGGAAAAATAAACCAACCAAAAAACTCTCCATTCTTCACTATAGTTATAAAAATGAGTGTTGATTCTTTACATCATCCTTTGCAGAATCTACAGCAGCCCAGGAGAGACTCGTCGTTCCGATGGGTTGGTTGCTGGTACTGTGTGGTGGCTGGAGACACGGAGCTACCAGCACACTTGACTCCAGACAAACTCTGGAGTGAAGTCAGGGTGCCAGCATGTTGAGCATGGCTGTGCTTTGTGGAAGGCCCTCTCTCATTGTATTGCCAAGACATTCAATGCCTGGAAACATATGCAAACAGTGGCCTCCAAGAAAGGAGCTGGGGCTGTACAGTGGAAGCTCAGAAACTGGGATTGACATCGGCAGCGATGAATGGTGACCAAGCACCGGCATCTGTTCAAGATAATTCTGGTCACTGCCCATCCACACTCACCCATGGAGACTTGTGGGGAGATTGTGCCCCGTTTGTCTTCCTCATGAGCTCAATGATAATTTATGAGAAAAAGCTTTGCAATCCCAGGAGTGCTTCCATGGAAAGAGGACACTTATAAATATACAAAAAACTCAACAGGATTTAGTTTTTTGTAAAAGAAAACATGACTCTGACATATTGCCTGAGAACGAGGAATCATTTTTCTTTGATGCAAAATTGCTTACTCTTAGAAATAACACTTGCAAGCAATTTTGTGCAGATAGGACCTGGATTTTAAAATTACATCAACCCAGCTTTTAATTCTACAGGTGTAAATTGCACCTGCAAATCATTTTGTCTGCAAACTGCAGCATTTCATATTTGATTTCCTGATTTCCTATGGTTTCCTTAATTGATGTCAGTTAGTTATTTCAATATAAAGCTTTGCAGGCACTACTATTTCAGGAATAAAATTGCAGTCTCAAAGCTTCAGACCAGTTTCTGAACATTTGATGGAAGTGAAGAGTTAGGACATACACCAACTCCACTGTTCATTCAAATCTTTGGAAACTATCCTCCAGTATGATATTACTGCTGGTTATCATTGCAAAATACTTGTATCTGTGGTATCTGTTGAGTAACTTGATCTAACCAAGCCAAGAAACTGCAATGTACAGCAAGATTCATGGTTATGTTTCTAATACATGTTCCTGTGAATCACATTTTGTCAGTCTTAGTAGCAGATTTGCTCTTTTAATAGCTTTATTCCCTATTACCCCCCTTTTCCCAGCTCTGTTTTTAAAGACAATTATGTAGTCTGAAGTTACCAGTTATCTGTTGCTTAATAAGGACTGTGGGTTGTGGCCAAACCTGGATGAGTTCCTCCCCACCACCACAAAGATGACATTTTTAAATTCAAAGCCCCTGCATGCTTTTTGGGACATAGCTGAGATATAGTTAGCTCAGCTGCAGTAAGAATTTTTAAAGCTAAGCGTTTCATAGTAAAAAGCATTTTTTTAAAAAAAGGGAAAAACTTCTGTAGAGCTTTAGTTTCTTGGCATCCCCATACAGGTTGCCAGATTGATGTACTGAAACCTAGAGTTTTCCCTTTACCCTGAGATGTGCCAGGACACACTGAGGGGGTCAAGGTGGGGAATCATCACCAAACTTTGCCTTGGTAGTTTCGTATCACCCAAAGGTTATTGGTACATAGAAGCATAGAATAGTTTGGGTTGGAAAGGATCTTTTGAAGGTCATCTAGTCCAACCCCCTAGCAATGAGCAAGGACATCTTCAGCTAGAACAAGTTGCTCAGCTCCCTGTCCAACATGACCTTGAACACCATTGAAAGCCCTTACTCAAACCCAGTTGTTATATACCTACTTTGTTGCTGTATTCATAATTTGCCTGCTTGTTTTACTTGTTTTTTTTAAAGTCTTTTGTTATTTTAACAGGGTCGTCATGTTAAGACCGGGCAGCTAGCAGCAATCAAAGTGATGAATGTTACTGAGGTGAGTGCTAAACCAAAATTAAAGAAGGTTGGTATTAAGGTGCAAGGAAAAGTAAATAATCAGATCATGAGAAGGTGGATAGCTTGTAAAAGAAGGTCCAGTAGTATAAAATTATGGTTGTTGAACACTGGTTTGTGTTTTGTAAAGTACTGAGAGGTGTTAACACCACCAGATTTTTCAACTGTACCTGACCAATGGTGACAAAGTGATAAGGGAATGCATTTCCATATATTTTAGTGGTCAATAAAAACAAAGAGAAGTAGTCTCTTGCTGCTTGTTTCTAGTGGATTATCTCTTTCCAGAGATAGCAAGTAAAAGATTTCCTGTAGCTCTGCACTGCCCCTTCTGTTTTCCATCACATCCTATCCCCTTGCCAGCCATTCCTCAGAGCAGTATTCCTGACAGCCAGCAAGCAGGAACATGGTAGAAATGCAAATGTAGCACTTTTTATTGTGATTTGACAGAGGAGAGAACGAGACAGTTTAATTGGCACTGTCCCTGTTCACATTTATAAGGTGCTGGAACAGATTGTTGAAAAAGATGCTAAATATTTGGTTTTGTTCATCCTTTGAAGAGCACAGCCAGTAGTGGGTCTGTCAACAGTGCATGAGGGCTGGTCAGACATGTCACTTGTAGGCTGTCATGTTACCACCAGTGACAGTACCTTCCTTGATGAAACAGTTGAAGAAGAAACTCCAGGAAGGGAACTCTGGAAATATTTCCTTCCCTTTGCTATACATAACATACATAAGTTTCTTTTGCATGCAAGTATCAAACTGTAGCATGCAGTAATGCCTTCTCACTTGGAAACAGAATTTAGATGAAGCACAGCCATGTGGTCCAGCTTCAGGAGTCACTTTGATAGACTTGCATCGTTCTGGGAGCAAAAACCAGCTGCTTAGGTCTGATTTGCTGCTTCCTTGCAGGTTACAGAACCAGCATCATACTGGGGAACCCATTGCTGGAGAGACAGTGATAGCAAATCATGCTTTTTTCACAGAGTCCCTTCATGTAAAGATTTGGGAGTTGAATTGGAAGCATGTTGGTGCAGCTGCCTGAAGGGTTTTCCCTGGTGCTCTTCCCCCACTTAACCCTGAATAATTGCAGCTCAGCTATACTCGAATTTTTCTGCTTTCTGGCCTTGGCACAGGGTGAGTGCAAGGCTCTCTGCTGTTATTTCCACTTTCCCAGTGTGGGGTTGGCTGTGTTCCTTCTGCCAGGGCACAGGCTGGCAGACCTGGATGCATTCTGTTCTGCTACTTCTGTCACTTCTGTTCACCAAAAGATTCTGATTCTTTCACCAAATCTACAGAGTGTCTTTTTCCAGCAAGAAGTTATTTTATCAGAAATTGCCTGACCAGCTCCAACTGTGATTGTTCAGATCTGGGGCACACCAAGAGCTGAGCAAATCTGCCCTTTGCTGTCATGAGCTACAGCCCCAGGCCAGATTCTTAAGAGCAGCAGCAGGATGCTGTGGTCATTGTGGGATCCTCTGGACATCTGTCAGGAAGTGCTGCCGTGCTGTGTTTCAGGGAGAGCCCTTTGAAATGGTTAAAGGGGAGCTGGGGCAACGTGCACTCATGTGTCTCTCCAAGCAGACTCTGCTTCCTGTTATTTGATGGAGCCAAGCAAGCACAGTGCTTGAAAAGAGATTGGATTCTTGCTGCTTGTCTCTTCAGCTGTCGGTCCAGGTGATCAAAGAGCTCTTGGGCAGCATGTCATTCTCTGTCTGTCTTTGATTTCATTCTTTCTAGAGAGCAAAATAACATAATGTGAAATTTGCTGTTAGACCTGCCCCAGTACTAAGGGATCTCTTGGTGCAGTATTTATCAGCTGATGATCTTGTTTCCATTTGAGGTCAGAGGCGTTTCTAGTTCTGTGCTTCCTAATGCCATTGCAGATACACCCACATCTTCAAAAACAACCTTTGATCATGAGGCTGTCATCTTTGAGCATGAAGCCATCTGTGCCCAGGAACACGTTGGTTTGTGAAAGGAAACAGCGTTTTGCACCTGCACATCTGTGAGCCTGTTTACTTTTCTTAAGCAGCATTATTTATGAGCAGGTTTGTAGACCCCTGAGAGATGAGGCTGGTGATAACACTGACAAGAGGGTGGAGGCAAATGGAAATCCTGAGCATGGACATGCACTGAGAAGTTAAGGGTGCTTTTGTGCCCAGTCATCCTGCTTGGAGGATATACTGAGACTTAGCAAGTCCAGGTTCAGTTCCTGGCCAGGCCTCAGACATCACCCAGGGGACAGAATCGCTCATGTTTACCCTTCTGCCTTGGTTTTTCCATGGCATAGAAACTTACACACTGAAAAGCCAGAATGCATTTGTCTGTGAAATGCCCAGCTGCTGTCCTGCATTGCCCTTTTCTTACAGACTGACTGATATTTGAAGCTCAGCCTGCTGTCTGCTCTAAGCAGTGTCTCCCCAAGGCACTCCACCTGTACTGAGCAGTGTTACCTGTGTGAGCACTATGCAGGCAAGAATGGGCAAGGAAGAACCACCAGGTCCAGGGAGGGAGCAGGTTCTAGCCTTGTGGGTAAAGAGATAAAGCCGGAATTGGATCATCTTGCTGGTACTGTAAAAGGAGTGTTACACATGTGCAGCTACTCTTTGCTCTTGCCAGTGGGTGTAGAACTTACTGGGCATCCTGGCTGTGTTCACAGACAGGCATGTGCTTGGCTTTGTTCTGAAAACATGGAGGTGAGATTGCAGAGGAATAGAAGGTACTCAGATAAGTGCTGTGCCAGCATATTTCCAACATCCAGCAAATTAATTGAGCAAAGGAGAAGAGCGGAAAAACAGGCAGCAGCCCTGAGGAAGTGGTTGGTATCTGCCAGCTCCGCGAAGGGAACTTTGTGAAAGCTGCGGGCTGGTGCTGAGATCACAGCAGAGGGTCAGGCTCCACCTGTGCAAAGTTCATGCAGATGGCAAGAGCTAAAAAAACCACAAACCCTTAACATCTGTAAAGGTCTTAAGTAATTTGGACAAACATACAAACTCTGTATGTTTGATTCCCCTGGCAGAAGGAGTGGGCAGGATGCAGGAGGGACAGCAGCAGGAGAAAAGGAGTCTTCCCTGTTTGTCAAGCTTTCTGCTCTTCTTCCCCAAAGATTCAGACACTCCTGTAGATGACAGGACCTTTGTGGTCAGGTCCAGGATGACAGTTCTGATGTCCTGATTCTCTACTTCCTTCTCACCTGCCTGTTTCCACTCTTTCATGTGCCCTATCTGGAGTCCCAAATCTGTCTCCCCTTCCAAAAAGCATCATCACAAGCTCTCACCTCCCTTTGATAGTGCTCTGGCCACATGCAGAAAGAAAGAGGACCCTGCTCATGGAGGATTTCCTGCTTGCTGTCTGGGAGCCAGCTCTGATTTCTTCTGGAGACTCCAGGTGGTGCATGGGGCTCCTCCTTACCCTTGCTAATTCAGTCAGGCTGAAGATCAAGGGTCCTCCTTTCTCCTTAACTGAAAAAAAGAGATAAATGAAATACCTGGTGTAATGTGTGCAGCTGCAGAGCCTGTGTTCAACAAAGGGACTGTTCTGAAACCTGAAATACCTCATTTAGCTTCAAGTACAGTTATTTCACATTTCCCATTTCCTGAGGCTTAATACAATTAGGCTTTGGTCTGGTAATGTGTCTCCTATGGATTGATATTACTGGGGAAAACTTACTGATCCTTTCTGTTGGGAATGATTTTTGTGTGGTTGGATTTATTAAGACACATCATATTCTTGAAGGGAATTTGGCTTTAGCTTGTCAGGCCTTAATGTGTTGCTCCAGGTAGAAAGGACAATGTGTCTGGTTTTGTAAGCAGTCTGTTGTGATGGTTAAAGGAATGCTTCGATGGCAAAGCTACTGGAAAATAGAGGAAAAGTGCAGAAAAATGTCCTGTGAGGCTGAGTTGTTCTTCCTGCCTCGTTTTTTTCCCCCTTAAGCTAGTTAGTGCTGACTGGGATGTTTTGCAGAAAGGTAAATTAATTTTCAACTTTGTTGTACTCCTTTTCACTGATACAAGAATACTTTGCAGCACCACTTGTTTCCCATTAAAGTGAATAAGATGGCAAAACTATGTGCATTTCACTGGGTGTTGTGCACTGTAGCAAACAGGCTGCGTCTGAGGAGCCTCCTGCAGATCAGGCAGTTCTCTCTGAAAAAAGGCATTTCCTTCTAATGTAATTATTAAGGCTTGTATTTCCACTACCTGACTTATTGTACACAGTGCTGTCCTGGGCAGAAGGGAACGTCTGAAGAGACTGAAACAAAGACCATGTTAAAACAGGCAGTTGGTGCCTGGTCGGGGTGTGCTAGTCCCCAGTATGCCAGAGACTTCACTGATGGCATGATGGAGGAGTGAAAAAGCCCATGGTCCAGGTAGGGCAGCCTCACAACTGTAAGGAAAGAGCAGATCCCAACCCTGGCTGGCTCTGGAGTTTGATTTGTGGCAAGTCACCTCCTTCTTGGCTTTGGTTTCCTCCCAGCAGGACCCTCCAGAGGACTGGGAAGACAAATTGGCTGATGTGTGCACTAAGTGCTTTTCCAAGTATTAAAGTAATAGAGTGTTAGGAATATTTTATTTTTGTTTGAATCTGGTTAATTTCTCCAAGATTAAATTACTGCATGCAGAAACCACAAATAGGGGAATATTAGGTCCTGTCTAAGCTCCCTCAGGAGACAATATACAATTTTTGTGCCTGAATGGGGACATTTTTGATTCTTTAGGTCAATTTAGCAAGTACTTGTTTTAGACCTATGGATCAGGGTGTTTCAGTTGTTTTAAGAGGTGTCCATCAGTTGCAGTCTCTTAATTCCAGGACAACTCTGGTCCAACCTCCTGTTGAAAGCAGGGTCAGCCATGGGATTACACCCTTGCTCAGAGTGGTTGCAGCTGGGTGTTAAAGCCTCCAAAGACAGAGGTTGCTTTGCTCAGTGATCTGTGGTCACCTAAGGAGCCTTCTGCTCTCTTGTTACAGAATGAAGAGGAGGAAATCAAGCTGGAGATAAATATGCTAAAAAAGTACTCTCATCACCGGAATATTGCTACATATTATGGTGCTTTTGTAAAGAAAAGTCCTGCAGGTCAAGATGATCAGCTCTGGGTAAGTGTTCAGTGTCAATTCTGTTCACTAGATTTACAGCCCCTTCTTTAGAGCTCCAGTATGGTTGGCTTGGACTCTGTCTCAGCAAAGCTCCTAAGTCATTGTTCTGAAAAATAACATATAAATGAGAAAATTACTCCTCCCTAGACATCTTCCATCCCCTATGATTTCCTTTGAGGGTGGGCATAAAGTATCTTATGTTGTGACTTGTGCTGTCTTTTTGATTTGTTGTTTGAGTCGTCTTTTTTCCAAATTAGACACTTCTGTATTTTTTTTACAAAAGTGAAAGAGCTTGTCCTTTTCCCATTTTTTTTCTTTGTTTCTTGCTTTCCTCTCCTTTTTTCAGTTGGAAAATAAAAAAGGGAGCATAGGAACTGGCAATAAAGCAGAGGAGAATCATGAATCCTCCAATATTTTGGCTGCTTGAAGCTCTGCAGCAAAATGAGAAATTTCAAATTTTTTAAAAATTCCCATGTTTTTCAGTGCTGTTGGCTGTTCCTTTTCTAATTTGTACTTTATATATTTAAAAAGCTACCTGTAATCTGCAATAGGAGAAGGGCACTACTGGGTTTTTTTATTTATTCAGCAATGTGTGTGAATCAGGAAATGAGATTTGAAGTCACTTGGCATCCAGGAAGGCCACATGTAGTTTGCCACACCTGGGTTGTGGTGGAGTGGGTGTTTGCACGTGGTGTCTCTGGCAGAGCTGTGGTGAAGGTGCCCTCTGTTTGCCTCCCTGCAGCTGGTGATGGAGTACTGTGGTGCAGGCTCTGTCACTGACCTGGTAAAGAAGACAAAAGGGAACTGTTTCAAGGAAGACTGGATTGCTTACATCTGCAGAGAGGTTCTCAGGGTGAGTCCTGCCAGCAGAGCTTTGATGCTCATTTGCAACAAAAAGGGCTTTCCAAGCCTTTGGTTGCTAAAATAGGTCACTAATGAGCATTATTGTTTAAAGGTTGTGATCCATGGGGCTCATGGGCTGCGGTCCTTAAGTTCAGAAGAGCCTTAAGAGCGGTTTGCTTGACATCCCATATTGTTACAGTTAATCCCATTTTCTGTATGAAGAACAACAAAAATCCTCTTTCCTATGGCAAATAGCCATCTTCTAAAATTCCAGACACTGGGCATCTAGAAAAGCAAATAAATTTTCTGTTTTCAGTAAGTCTGTCCTCCACATCAGATCTTACTGCTCATTTGCTTCAGCTGCTCATGCTGTGTAAGATGTTTCTGTTCATAATTCCTTTACCTGCACACACTCAAGGGTCCCTTTTCCACACTATAGAAAAAATGTCAACTAAACAGCATTCCCAAATCTTAAAGGTGGCCCTGCTGGGACAGTATTCCCCAAGACAATTCTTGGGCTCTATTTTATTCCCTGCAGGCTTAGGGCTGTTTTTTTGGTTTTTTTTACCCTAGGAAGTACAGAGAATAAAACAATTCCCAAGTGTAATCTAGTGAACCAGCCTGGAAAAAAAATATAATGTTGGAACCTATCATTCTAAATTCAAAACCCATTACAGGGTTACTGATCCGTCTTCTTTGTAATGGAGTTTTACATCTTTTCTAAATAATGGTAAGATAAATGTGCATTCTGGGAGCTGGAATTCAAATGGCATGCCAAAGTAATGCTTGAATAGGAGTAAAGCTTTGTTCCAGGAGTTGAGAAACGTGCTCAGTAGAGAGCATTGGCCATCTTACAGGGATTTGGCACAAGCCTCAGATTTTAATAACTATATCTGGAGAGTGTGGGGAGAGCTCTTCTGCAAAAGAAAAAAACCTTAATGCTGTGGTCAAGTTGCTCCCCATTGGTGTGGCTGGGATGTACCTGCTAAAGCAACTGATGTCAAAACATTTGCTTTACACGGACCACCCCCCCCCCCCGCCCCCAGAATTGCAAACCATGACAGTGTGTTGGTAAAAGCAGGAGATTGGATTTAATCATGCTTGTTTCAAAACAGAGTGGCCCTGTTGCACATGGATTGACAGTGTTTCCTTCTGGAAAATTTACAGACTGGGTGGAAGCTCTATTTGAGGCCATTAGTATTGGAGAGGCTAAATGTTTTGAGTGAAGCATCCTTGGATTAATGTAATGGGTTATTTCAGCATGTTCCTTTATATCTGTGCTGGATTAACTATGGGCAATTTTGAAATCAAGCAGGGCATAGCAAATATTAGCAGCTTGAAAACAATATTTGCTGCATTCAAAAAGAGGTCTGACATATTTTTAACTTTCTGTAGTCCATTTACTGTTGAATTTACCATTTTGCTGAATGTAAAATTTAAGCTGCTGTCTTTGGTCCTCATACAGAGCTTTCTGCTTTGCTTTTTCTCTCTTTGGTTTGCTTTTAGCACACCAAAACCATCCCTTGTTTCTGGGACAGAAGTTTAACATGTTGCTACCTTGTTCTCTTCACACTTGACTTCAGAGATACTCCACTGCTGTCAGGTCTGTGGTGAAGAAGACAGGCAAACTTGCAGTTCTCTCCTCCCTGAAAATGGGCTCTTCATCTTGCTAGTAACTCTAAAGGACTTTCCTTACAAATAAAGTCTGAAAAGGGTAAAAGTGCAAAAAGGCAACAGTGCCACACTCATGGAAGAAAGAACTGTTAGGAAGAAAGAATAAGAAAAGTCTGGTTTTCTTTTAGGGCTTGGCACATCTTCATGCTCACCATGTCATCCATCGAGATATTAAAGGACAGAATGTTCTTCTCACAGAAAATGCAGAAGTAAAATTGGGTAAGTTTCCTTAAATGTGTGCTAAAAACCTGTTTGTTAAATTTTAAGATTTCCATCTTGTCTCAGAAAGAACCTGCAGTAACCAAAGAGCAACAAGTATGCCAAGTATCTTTAATGTTTGTGCTTGTAAGGTGTGTGTCACGTAGGAAGGACTGAAAATGTGACATTGTACTTGCAAGGATGTTACTCACAGCCTGTGGGAATGCAGCTACTTCAGGGCAGTCAAACACAGAGCTGGTCTGGTAAGTCACAGCACCATCAGACCTTCACAGCTGATCCCAGCCTGCAAAGACTTCCAAAGTAAAAAGTAGTGGGAACAAATTACGTTAATCCATTTCTCTAAGGGAAGTGGTTTTAGAGATTTTCATAAATCTGACAATATGTAAAATTACTCATGTGTAAGGACTAACACGGAACTCATAGTCATCTCTCCAAAAAGTTGGAAGGTTTACTCATTTCCTTCACTTCCTATGACATGTCAGTGTTGGCAACTTGTGATTTCCTAAGACTAAACTCAAATATGTATCTCTCTTGAGAAGGGCATGTCTTTCATGTTTTGAAAAGACATCACAGAGATGGCATTGCAGTGTTTTAAAGAAGTCTCAAGGGGAGTACTTCTCTTATTTGTAATGATCTTTATGAGCCCTGTTTCTTTAATTGAAAAAAATCACTGTAGAGTTGGAAAATAAAATAATAAACATGGCTTGTGGTTGTGGGGTAAGATGTTTGCTTGAAGCAAGTAAAAGTAAGTACTTCAAATCTCATTATGGTTTAACCTTATGGAAAAAGCTGAAGTCAAAGGGAGTTTTGCTGTTTTATTAAATGAAGGCAGGATTTTGCTTGTAGTATCTAAAATTTATGAACTAGTTGTCAACTGTTCCCTCTTAAAACAGGTGAGATGGGATGGTTGGTGTGTTTATGGTCTTGTATAGTTACTAGTCCCACAGTTGACAAGAAAGTTAAACCTTCCTAACTCTGGGTAAAGATGAAACAGATTTACTAAGTACAACAATTTAAAAAACAAAGTTGTTAAGATGTTTCCACAAATATTTAGCTTGTGTGTCTTAAGGCAAAGAATCCAGAAAGCTAAGAGGTCCTCAATCCAATTCCATTCCACTTCAGTGCAAGAGTGCACACTTCCCATCAGAATCACAGATCCCAAACATCAGGTCCACTTTATTCTTGGAGAAGGTTTGCTAAGCAAACACATTAAATTATAAATTATACATATGTGATTGGAGTTTGCAGATGATCTGCAATGAGGCAGCATAAATGAGAAAATCTGCTTCTTGATGGTATCCATAGGGCTGTCTCAGTCCTTTCCTTTCCCTGCTGCTTTGCCTCCTGTGTGAGTAACACTCCAGTGCTATGCCCAGTGCATCCAATTAATGTATCTCAGAGGGTTGTTCAAAGAGAAATACAATCACATAATTACTTGTTGTATGGACCCTTTTCATATTTGAACAAAACCATTTTGCTGGACAGTCCTGATGAAAGTAACACCCTTTTCATCTCAAAGAGCATCACAAGATTCTCTCATTATAATGAGTCTAAGATCAGAATAAGGTAGTAAAAAAAGTCCATCTGAGATACTGGATGAATGTAGAGAAGGAGTTATTCCAGACACCTCAAAATGAAGTGATATGATGGTTCTTTGCAGCTTTTACAAGTGGCCATATTAGACACATCCAAATTTGTCTTGTCTGTAGATACTACTTTTTATTTTTACACACTAGTCCTACTCAATATAGTGTTTAAATTAAGCATAAATTATTCTGTAATGTCTTCCTGGAGCAATTCATGTTGCTGTAATCTGCCTGGCAGATTTAGCATGCTGTTTATTTGATCCTTTATTTGATCAAAAAGAAGGAAGAAAAAAAAAGGCAGTTATATTTCAACTATTGGACAAGATATGCTGGAGGAATTCAGATTTGATGCATTGTGCGTTGTAGCCCAGTGATTTGGTATTCTAAACAGTATGAAAGTAACCAAGCACATGCTCTGCCATGTAGATAAAAATCTCTACTAATTTCTTTATCTCTGCTTGGCTTTTCAGTGGATTTTGGTGTAAGTGCTCAGCTGGACAGGACTATTGGGAGAAGAAACACATTTATTGGCACGCCTTATTGGATGGCACCCGAGGTCATTGCTTGTGAGGAGAACCCAGACTCTACATATGATTATAGGGTGAGTGTTCAACTCTGCAAAAGGGAGCAAATTAGCTGAAATTCAGCTAATTTGAAAAGTTCAAACTTCCTTTTAAACCATAATAATACTAGAACTGCACAAGTAGAAGTATTGGTAATATGTGGGTGAAGGCTCTTTTTAAGAGTGAAGTTTCATAACTAATTATCTTTTGTGAATTGTCAATATGCGAAATACCTTTTCACGATCTTCTCTGCCGTAAAAAAGTACTTATGTATGAAGGTTGCAGGTGTTTATAGAAAAGAAAGGAAGAGAAATTCCGAAGGAATACTTGAGCTGGTGTAATACTGACATGGCAAGTTGCTGCACTCTCTGATAGAGCTCTGTACTCAGCTGTGAATCCTGAGTTAGCTGGCAATAATTAATATAACTTCACTTACTTATGAGCATGTGACTACAAGAGGTTTCCCATACCACAGTGGTTTCTGGTGATTGTCAACATGGCTGAGATGTGAAGGCACAAAATTCCTGTATCTCAGTCCTGTCACTGGGCACCCTCAGAAGTGCCTCTTGTCCTGTCACTGGGCACCCTCAGAAGTGCCTCTTGTCCTGTCACTGGGCACCCTCAGAAGTTTGGCTCGGTTGTCTTTACTTCTCTCCTAGTAGGAATTTGTACACATGTATGGGATCTCTCTTGGCCTTCCCTTCTGCAGGCTGAATTGGTCTTATTGGTCAGCCCAGACCCTCCCAGCTCCAACCTCTTAAACGCCTTTGTTGCACCCCCTTCAATGTGTCCATGACTTCCTTGTACTGGGGAGCCCAAGAACAGCTATGAAGCACTTTTTCTGGTTTTCATCCTTGTCCTTCTAATATGTTGATGCTGTTACAAAGAGACTCACAAAGGTAATTCTTTGTCCTTTGGCCTCTTTCCAGCAGTGTTGTTCTTTGCCTGCACTTACCATGCAGGATGTTTCCCAGGGATGGATTTCTGATCAGACATCTTTTGGGAGACCCTGCAGTCATTCTTTTAGTTGAGGTGCTCTCTTCGTTGTCACTTTGCACCTCTCATTCCAATTGTGGCTTCAGAAATATTTACGAGAAGAAGCTGTTACTGCTTCCATTTTCCTGGTGATTCAAAGGCTGTGATTTACCCTTACTGAGACCTTCTGTGCTGCTCTGGCAGAGTGAGGTCAGTGTATGTCTCAGTCACAGCCAAAGAATCTTCTTGGATTTTATTCTTCATGCTATACCAATCTTCTGCTGAAACCTCAAGAAATTATTTTCTTGTCTTCATTCCCTGTCACCTGTCCATTTCCCTCTCAGAATGTCTACTTATCAGAAGGTACAGTCATAAAGAATGTGTGCTCCTAATTCTTGAGGGTTTTTTTCCCTCAGCAATAATGACAGTTTGTCAGTTTTCAAATGGATTCTACAGATGGTAGTTTAAAACTGATCAGTGGAGGGTTTTGGAAGCACTTATGCAAACAGTGCAATGACTCAGAAGGTAGCACAGGGTCAGTCTTTTCCACAGAGATTTATAGCTGATAGGATGAGTTACATGGCAGGAAGCCACTCTGTAACCTGTTGTTCTTTAAACAAACAAACAAAACCAACAAAGAAAATCCCAACCCCCAAAAATATATGCATATAAACATGTATGTATACACACTGAGCTTTACAAACATTGTTATCTTCCTTTCACGTGTCTGCCTCTTGTGCTTTGGACCTCCAAAATTCACAGCCTGGATGTTTCTGTCCTTGTCCTCAAAGCCTGCAGTACTACCCCTAGAAGACACTTTAAATTTTTGGTCATTTACTTAATAACAAGTGTGGATCATGAATCTATGAAATTCCCATTGGTTTTGTTGCCAAATCCCTTCACAAGCTGTGATGTGAACTCGCTTTCAGCTTGTGTGAAGAGTTCAGAGCAGCTGGACTGAGAAGGCTCTGTTGATAAACTCAGGTTTAGTTAGAGAGCTGGGCTAGGTATGAGCTGCTGTTTATGTAATGGTTTATTCCTTTTGATCTTTGTAGGTTTGTTTTCTGTCACTCTTTTTTAAGATAGTTTTGGAGAAGCTCTGCAAGTTGGTTTGGTCACGTGCCTCTCATTTGGCTACATTTAGACACAAGAAAATAGTGAAATAATGCACATGATTAATCAAGTGGAAACCTGTGAAGTTTTTACAGTCACTGGTGGTGTTTATGATTTACCTTCCATGACAAAACCTGGCCCCTGATATCCAGATCAGCTGATAAAGGGAACTTTATATGTTAACTGGACAGAACATATTCTGCAGCATAAATCTGACTGCATGGGGTGCTCTCCTTTCATGTGCCCAAAAATGTGTGACTGGAGATTTTGTAGACAGAAAAACTCAGACCCCAAGTCCTGACTATAATTCCTGTTTCACCAAAGTAGAAACTCAGCAACGACTGCTCTGAAATAAGCATTAAGACCAAGAATTTTTTTGGCCCGAAGGAGGAGTGTGAGGCACTGCTGTGTCTCACTGCCTCATGAAAACAGATTTAAGACATATATTTAAATGGTGCCTGCTATATTCTGGCTCTTGTTTTTTTGAATGCAGAAAGTCTGCACTTTGGGGCTGGCTGATTAAAATGATGAATCAGCTGTTCAGATTTCCATGGGAAATGGGAAGCTTCTGGCTATTAACACATTTCCTAAAAGCTCAGTAAGGATTGAAAGAGAGAGGAATATGTGTCACTGCAACTAAAACAACATGATCCAGGAGAGATCTAGGGAAACTAAAAAAAAACAAAAAAACAAAACAGCAACCAAACAAAAAAAACCCCCAAAGCTCAGAAGAAAACAAACAAACAAGCTTGAATGCTGCAAGCTGCAACGTGCATTGTTTCTTTTCCTGCAGAGTGACCTGTGGTCTCTGGGAATCACTGCTATTGAAATGGCTGAAGGAGCTCCTCGTAAGTGCTTTGGTATAAAGGTGGGGATGGCTTTGCTTTACAAGATGTTCTGTGTTAAAATAACTCACGCTTGGCAAACACACAGGTATACTAAATTCTGGTTCTTTCTGTATCTTTAAAAATAGTCTACGACTTTTTCTCCTTTGGACTCTTGCTTTTCTCTTCCTTTTAGTCCCTGTCAGTCTATATTTTGATTCCTTGCCTCCGTTTCCTAGGGAAACAAAATTTTTTATTTTAAAGCTCTTGTTAGCATCACTTTGTTGACCACTGCCTGTGGGTTCAGCTGAGCAGAAGTGATTGACGTGTTGGCAGAAAACGTTGACAGGAGTGGCTTTGGGTTTAGGTCACTAAAAACAATTATGGCAGTTGGAGAAGGTAGACTCAAAGGTTATATTTTTACTCTGTGCAGGTTTTGTGATTAATACTGTGTTTGCTCACATGTAATGGCTTTGGTCCATGAGCACATTCTCAACTTGATGGCAGATTGCCATAGTTTTACAGCCTGCCCTTGGCTGTCAGGTGTTCCCCTGGCTCTTCAGGGAGCCTCTGGCAGCCATCAGGCAGAGGGCTGTGGATGCAAAGTCCTCATGGGTTGTGGTTTCTGTGGAGGACTGGGTGCTTTGCCGCAGCTCCTGCAGAGCAGATGTGATGTTTGGGCTAATGGGTCACTGCTGAGAGCACAGGAGATGAAATAAATCATGGCCTGGCCTGAGCCTGGGAGCACGTAGGCTCTGCCTTTAAAAAACACCCTTGGCTGTTCTCCCATCAGACTTGGGTTTTAGCAGAAGCCAGCTGGAGTTCAGGAGCGTTTTCAGACCCTGTGCTTCAGCCTAACTGGAGCTTGGTTCTGACACATGAGTCCATAGGGAATTTTCTTTGGGAAAGACATTGGAGCTTTGCATGCCAATTCCTCATGCCTCTTGCATTTGATGTTTTCCCTAGTTTTGACAGGGAAATGCTATGGATTATATTCTGTTGCACTGTATTTTGTTTGCTGTAGTACAGCAGTGTCTGGGACCTAGAGCTAGAAACTAGACTTCTTCGGTGCCCCATCTCCACCATGTCATGTACCATTGAAAATACAAAGGAAAAAGTCAAACCCAGAACCTAGATGTGAGAAATTACAGCAAGTGGATTCAGATAGAGAAATTAATAGAAGGCAGGGAAGGCTTTACCAGAGCACAGTCTACTCTCTTGTGCTAGTTTTGTAATGCTGTAAGTCCATTCCTTTTAAGAGAGTCACTGCTGAACACCTGCATATCGTAAGAAATCACCTCCATATAGTTCCTATCAGTTGCCATTCGGTAGCTCTGTTTGGTGGAGGAAGATCTCTGACCCCTGATGTTTCCCCATGGCAGACGGAGCACACTCATAATTTCATACAAAATGCTGGAAGAGATGAGATGTGACAGCATTTACTTTCCACAGGGTTTTTCATAGCTTCAACTTTCCACAACAGTAACATTAAAGAGAAGTACATTGGGCTGGAGAGAAACCAGCATCTGAATGCAGGAGTAGAATTGCCTAATAATAGTGCTCACACTCCCGAACCACAGAACAGATGAAATGTGTGCTCAGTCATTCTGCTCTGTGCCAGTGATGCAGGTTATGAGCTCTTCACTTTGCATCAGGTTTTCTTCATCCTTCATTTTCTCATATGCCATGAACAATGTAGCGAAGAGCTTGGTTAAAATGGAGCTTATCATTTTTCTGAACCATAAGCCAGACATAATGACTAGATAAGTATTTCAGTCTCAGCTTTAACTTCTGTTTGTGTCAAAACATGCTTTGGTGAATGAGAAAGGTGAGCCTTTTTTTATGTCCTTCTGAAGCTTTATAGATAAAAAATATGAAGGAAGTTTTACTTGTTCCTGCCTTGCAGCTTTTCTTTCGAATCTGTTTTGCCTGGAAGTTTCTGTCTACTCAGAGACTTGATTTCTTGGCTCTGGTGTGAGTTTCATTGACTACTGATGTGATTCTGGGGTGCCTGCTGTGCTGTTGGAGGTGGGGATGTTTGTGGGACACTACTCCTCTTCGTTGGGAGACCCAGGCTCCTGCCCCATCGGGGCCAGTGTGGTCAGGCTGTGGGAGTGACACAGGGAGGACATGCACCCCTCAGTAATTTGTGGTTTCTTTTGCAGCCCTGTGTGACATGCACCCTATGAGAGCTCTCTTCCTCATCCCACGGAACCCTCCCCCAAAGCTGAAATCCAGGAAATGGTAAAGAGATGTGTAAAAACCCTTTATTTTTGCTGTATTGAGCGTAGGAGGATTTTGAGCTCACTTGTCCAGAGACAGTGATTTTGGTAAATCCCACAGTGATCTATGAGGTGATTCCTCGGCTATTTCTAGTGCTGGCTTAAGCCAGAGGGCAGATGTAGTTTACCTTTGGGAAGCAGCACCTTTCTTTTGAACTCTGCCTAAACTGCAGCAGTTGTTTAATTTCGGTGTTTGTGGCTGAAGTTTCAGGATAGGCAAGGAAGGCTTGGTTGGAGTGCTTGGGATCAGTGCTTTGTCAGAGGACTGCATGGACAATGTAGGGCTAATGGCAGTCACTGTGCTGTACAGATAATTGTCTTTTAAATGACGTGTATAAAAAAAACCTTTGCCTGTTCTGTCTTTTTCAGGTCAAAGAAATTCCTAAACTTTGTTGAAAGCTGCCTTGTAAAACATTATTTGCATCGTCCATCCACTGAAACCTTGCTTAAGCATTCTTTCATCCGAGACATGCAGAATGAACGGCAAGTGCGCATCATGCTGAAAGATCACCTGGACAGGACCAGGAAGAAAAAGGGAGAGAAGGGTAATGTGACAAAACCAAAATAAAAAGCACTTCAGAGAGCAAGTCCTCTTTGGATTTTGGCATAAGGCAGATGCAACAGAAATACTAGAACCAGGAAAATTGAGACAGTGTTGTCTTTGATAGAGGTGGGGGCATTTTGAGGATCTGTTTGTGGAAGCCTGGGTCCTTAATGGTGTTTAAGCGCTAAAGTCTTTGAAGCCTGACTGACTCTGAGTCACTGAGAGCAGCCCCAGTGCTAGCAGAAGCGAGGAGTCCAAGTCTAGGTCTCCACTTTCTTGAGCATCTAAGTAGTGCTCCACAACCGTTTTCTGGTCTCTAAGTTCATATTTCTGTCCCAGATGCATTTAATTTACTTGTTGTGTCTCCATAACATTTTAACTCATGAATTCTTTGAGGGCAGCAGGACCTTTTAAGTGTTTTGCAGTAGAGTCCATGAACGAGACCTAGAGAAGACCTCCAGTCTCCAGCAAAACACAAATGGATGTAATGAATCATCCACTTCACAGAGTGGATGAAGAAAAGGAGAGAGTCTGAGTTTGATACAAAAGCCAGCCTTACTCTTCAGAGCAGTGAAGTATTGCTGGAGTGGGGATGATACTTGTGTAAATGCCTCTGTAAATGCCATGGCTGTGCAAAGGGGAGTGAGACACGTAGCCTGTTGACCAACAATTTTCCCTTTCTCTCCTTTCCTCCTCCTCTATATATTTTATACTGGCAGAAGCACTGTGAAGGTCAGTGACTGTGAGGGCAAACCTGGAAAGCGCTGTAGAATTTGTCTTACAAACTCTTAAGTAGTGATTTGACAACAGGAATATTTTTGCCTAAAATGAAATTGCTATTGCAATGTAGATTTACTGACTCCAGTAGTGGTTAAAATTCTACCACCACTTTCAGCTATGAATCTCAAAGCACGCTGGGATGGAAAGATAGTGAGTTAGACTTTCTCACAAATGCCCTTGGGAGCAGGGGAAAAGTGCAATGATAACAATCACTTCTTGATAGATAGATATATTTTGACCTGAAAAGTGCTATTTTAATCAAGACTCCCCTGAAATTGCCAGACTATACACTTCAAAATAGTAACTTCAGAAAAAAGGAAGCCCCAGTTTAGCGTGCAATTTAGCCAGCAATGTAGAGTAGGACCAGTTTGAAATTATCCCCTAAAAACTGCCTTCAAGTTAATCTCAAAGAGAACTTCAAAACTGTGGGTCAGCTTCTTCTGAACCTTTGAGCCAAAACTAGCATTAGTGGAGGGGGGTTATTTATTTAATTATTTACTTGGATACAAAAGGAAATGTGGATTTACTGAGGGCCTCAGTGTAGCCATACAACAGGTATGAGCAGCAGAGCTGGGCAGTGAGAGGCTTTTATGTCCTGTCTAAATGTCTTTCTGAAGAACCCTGCTGCTGGTGGTTCTGCAGGGGTTGGGTTTCTCTGTAGGTTTAGCCTAATTTGTTTCAAATGATGGAATTACTTTAGTTTTGCAAAACCAACACAGTCAGTCAAGAGAAAATGTGTGTGTGTGTGTGTGTGTGTGTGTGTGTGTGTGTGTAAAGGGGCTGCCCTGAAACATTATCTGAACTAGATTTTGAATTATGTACGTGGCTATTTTGCCTCCCCTCAGCCTCCTAGTACAATCTGTGTCTTCTAAATTCCAATTCCTGCTGAGCCTGTAGTTCAGGTTGAGTGCTCAGAAACAAAGTTCAACATCATACCTTAAATAACAGTATCCTCCTCTGGGGTTTGTTTATTCTCTTTTTTTAGAAGAAACGGACTATGATTACAGTGGAAGTGAGGAGGAAGATGATGAACTGAATGAAGATGAAGGAGAACCAAGGTTAATTTTATTACTGGAATAGAAAATTTGCCTGCCCAAGCTGTTCTCATTGGAGGCTGCTCTCCTCAGCCAGAACAGCTTTCTTAAGTTGCTCTGAATCCCTAATCTCCTGTGTCCCCTTTGGTAGCTTTAACTGTTTTGTAGCTGTCAAACATAACTGCTGAGTATAAAATGTCTGTAATAAGCTCCTTCTTAGTTCCCCTGCAATAGGGAGGAAACTCTCAGATGGAGGACCCAATAATCAGCTTTGGGCTGGTTGGTAGCACAGCAAGTGCAGATGCAGAGTCAACATGCTGGAGATAAATCTTAATTTCCTAACACAGGTCAACAAGCAATTCCCAGTGCACCTTGTATTCTGTCTTTAATGTTATGTTTAGTCATGTAGAAACCTCCTCTTTGTTTCAGCTCCATAGTTAATCTCCCAGGGGAGTCAACTCTCCGTCGTGAATTTCTGAGGCTGCAGCAGGAGAACAAAAACCGTTCTGACCCTCATCGCCAACAGCAGCAGCTGAAGGACCAGGAGAAGTACAAGAAGCAGCTGCTGACAGAGCGGCAGAAGAGGATTGAGCAGCAGAAAGAGCAGAGGAGGAGGCTGGAGGATGTAGGGACTGGCTTGTATTGTTATTCCATGTGCTTGTAGAAAGTAGGCTTTGAAAGGCAAGAAGGCTGTGTTAAATTGTCAGTACAACCTCACTCGTAGTCTTCCACCTTGGGAGAACTGTGTCACTCTTGAACATAATAATTTTAAAGGGCCTCTCTTTTTTTCCTGCTGACAGCCTGCCCTGAGCTTTGGGAACAAAGAGGAAGGGCATTTTACCTGAGATAGTTTTGGTGTGGAAGCCTAGGCAGATGAGATGAGAGATCCTCAGTTCTTTCTCATCTGCATTTCCCAAATTGGAGTCAGTCATTCTGGTCCAGAGTCCTGGCCCTGCTTCTGTTTAAGATGTTAAAACAAAGATGCTGCCTTTCCAGCTGCCTGACACGTGGTGTTGCATGCAGTGCTAAGTCATAGAATCATAGGTTGGAAAAGACCTTTAGGGTCATGCAGTCCAACCCTACCCCAGCACCGATGCGTTCACCACTGAACCATCTTCCTAAGTGCCATATCCATGTGTTTTTTGAACACTTGCAGGAATGGTGATTTCACCACTTTCCTGTGCAGTCTGTTCCAGTGCTTGATCACCCTTTCAGTAAAGAAATTTTTCCTAATATGCAATATAAACCTCTGCTGGCACAAATTATTTGTCGCCTGGGAGAAGAGACTGACTTCCACCTGGCTATCACCTCCTTTCAGGCAGTTGTAGAGAGTTACAAGGTTCCCCCTGAGCCTCTTCCAGGCTAAACACCCCCATCTCCCTCAGCCACTCCTCATCAGACTTGTGCTTCAGATCCTTCAGCAGTTCCATTGCCCTTCTCTGGACCTACTCCAGCACCTCAATGTCTTCATTGCAGTGAGGGGCCCAACACAAAACAAAGATAGCCAGAATGTCACTTCTCATGAGTATCTGACAAGACTCAAGCATTGAGTTAACTCTGGAGCTGATGTTTTTGAAGCATAGTGCTGCTCCAGCAAAACGGGCGCTCTGGAAAAACCCTTCCTTCTTGAAATGACAGGAAGACATTTGTCATTAGATTAGCTGCCAGCTGTCAGGGAGATCTTGCATGCCTGCGTAAGTGAATGACAAATCTGCCCTGGGCTGCCAAAAGGGCAGGGGTTTCACTTCAAGTTTGGCAGTTACGGTGGTTGCAGCTTCTGCTCTGTGGTGTGTGGGGTGTCCCCCATTAGTGACTGCAGAGTGGGAAATGGGCCTTGTGATTAATGGACAATGGCATAAGTAATTGGTGGGTACAAAAGTAAAGTAAAATAAGCAGTTGTTCCCTGGCTCTCTTCCAGCACCAGAGGCGAGAGCAGGAGCTACGAAGGCAGCAGGAGTGTGAGCAGAGGTGGCCAGAGGCAAAGGTCGATCAGAGGAAAGAGGAAAGGGGTAAAGAAGACAAAAGGGCTGTGGAAGATGAACACTTCATAGTAGATGGACAGAGGAAATTAGAAAAGAAGCAGGTATGAAGAGTGTGTTTACTAACAGCAGTTTGCAGCTATCTGTTCCTGTATCTGATGTCTTTCTCAGTTCCCTGAGGGTGTTCCCTCAGAGTCATGGACCTAAGAGGGGCTTCATTCATGCATTTACTGCCTCTTGTTCTCAGATTGAGCCTTTTTTTGAGTTAACTTACATGTTACTGAGTCATGCTCCTTACCTACAGCAGGGATACTGCCTCTCCCACTTCTGTCCCTGCTGTTTCTCTGTGCTGAAATGGTCTTCAGTCTGATTTAAAAGTCTTTTTCCCTGAAAATTTCCAACATCAAAAAAACTAAGCTTAAATCTTCAGTTTTCATTTTGTATTAGGGTTGTTTCCAGAACCATTTATTGTTCACAAAAACAGTGGAGCAGAGGTTATTTTTTTGGGGTAGTCTCATTATCAAGTTTGGTACATTGGCCACAATGTTTTTCTTATGTTTCAGCTGCAAATTGATTTGTAATCAGAAGCATGGAGTGTTTGATTGAAGTCCTCCAGTTTTAGGAAAAGTAAATAGAGGACATAAAATTTTCTGACATGCTGTGTAAAATGCCGAACAGAGTATTTGCTGTCACTTTTTTCTTCCTATTGCTGGGGTTCTGGCTCTTCTGTCAGTCCTGCTGGAATTGTGCTCGCTCTGTTCTTTGAAATGCTACTGTTTCCAGGGGACAACTTGGTTGTCCTCCAAGGCATTGTTCTCTCTGAGGTTCATCCCCCTCTGCTTTCAGAAGATGGAAGATGTACAGCACAACAGGAAGGTGCATCGAACTCTCCCCAAAGATCAGACACAGCTGCTGTCCCTCCAACATGACCACAAGCAGAAGAAGAAGGAGCCTTCAAATGCAGCAGTACATCCTCCATCAAGCACAAGCAAAGAGGTACTGTCTTGGCCAGCATAGCCTTTTGCTGCTTTGCAGTTCATGATGCTGTGGTAATGCTGAAGCAGAGAGCAGACTGATCTTTAAACCTAAATCTGGAGCATGACCTGTGTCTTACTACACACTTATGCTACAGTAAATCTTTGTTTTCCATTAATATTCAGAGGATAAGGGAAAGAAAAAATTGCTCTGTCACTTCTACTTGCGTTCAGAGAAGGGTTTGACTGGTGAGTGGGGAAACAAGGTTCTTCTGGTAAACTACGTGTCATTCCTTTTTCTTCCAAAGAGGAATGAATTAAGGTAATACCACCTGACATTTAACAGAGGTATTTACCTGATGCTAGGGTTCACAAAACTGACCCAGACACAAGCACAGATTGTGCCTCCCAAGCACAGATTTCTGTGCGCCAACATCAGGCTGCGAAACCTTTTCTTGGTTTTTGTGTCTCAGGATAAGATTTGATGGATCAGAGCCACAGAACCATTTCCTGGGAATTCCTTGGCTTTGCTGTTGCAATTAGCCTGTCACCAGTAGTAGCTTTCCCCTGCACATCTGTGCCCAGATGTGAGCTTATGGTGTGGTGTATCAGGTCCCACCAGCACCAAAGTGAATGAGCTAAGAGGCAAATACTCCAAGCTCAGGCTTTACACTGCACAGGCTGATGTCAGTTCTGGAGCTCAAAGTGTCACCTGTGTCAGTTTACATCTGGATCATGATGCATTGCATGAAACTCCCTGTGGGCATGGAGCTGGTGGGTAATTATCAAATCTAGCTTTTACATCTTCTTTCTTGCTTATGGTAGAATTTGCCTTTCATTATTAGGAGTTGCAAGTAATGAAAGTGTGACCTCAAGGGTATAGAATGATTGAGTTTGCTGGGGCTAAAATTTCGTGGTGTTTGGCTGTGGTTGCTTGTTTTAATAAGGAATTGGGGGGGGGGGGGGGGGGGGGTGGTCAGTTTTTTCCCCAATGGCAGTCTGTGAGACTTAAGTGGGATCATTTTCCGTGTCCTCAGCAGTTTCTTGGCTGTGTTAAGAATATGCTTACCTTTCTGACACAGGCACAAACATATAGTGAGAGATATTATTAAGAATGCCCACCCAGACACAGATAACTGGCTATTCTTGTGACATTAATCTGTAATTTACTGTGTAGAGCTGTTTCTAGGCTGCTGAATCAGAGGATATGCTAAAGATTTACACTAGAGAATGGGAATGAGTCATGTTGAATGAAACTGAAAAGAGTAGTGGGGTCAAAACCACATAATAAAGATTCTTGTAATGAGCAATGGCCTCCAGAAACTTATTCCTTCTATATCATGTTCCTCAGTGTTTTCCATAGTGCAAGTAACATATCAAAAGAGAGAGACTTAAAAGTGTTTTAAAGTAGAAAGCAACATGCAGTAATGTCAGTGCTGTAGAAGGGGGTAATAAATGCACAGCAAAACAGGCTGTATGTTGTCAAAGATAAGTAAATGCAGACAGATGATTCCTCCCAGCTAAATTCCCACCTTGCAGCAAAAGAGATGACCTAGAATACAGCAGATGGAAAATCAAGCTCTTCTTTCTGTAGTTTGGAAACTTGATGGAAAAGGAAGGGTTGCAAATGGAGAGGCAGTAGTGGCTTGTATTCTGCCAGGGCTGTCCTGCTTGAAGAGCAGGTCCATTAGAGGTGGTCCACTCTGTGCTGCTGTGGGACAACATTTAGCATGCAAAGCCTGGGGCTCAGTGTGTAATGTGCTGTTGCTTTTCTCCTGCTCAGGCCGAGGACCAGGTGCAGAAGTGTGACGCTCTGCAGCCATCCCTGCAGTGGTCAGCGGCGCTGGGGCACGAGCCCACGCCACACTCCAGGATGAGATCCGGCAGCAGCTCCAGCCCCTGCACCCCCGCGCCACAGAGAGCCATGGTAGTACAGGTACTGCTGCCCCAGGTGGGGAGGGGGGACCCTGGGTGGTTCCCAGGCAGAAAAATGCCTCGGAAAACTGATTCTCTTCATTCCTGGCACAAGTGACTGAGGACTGTGCAAACCAGCTTGGAAGCTTTTTTGGTGACACCATTGCACTAAGTTCTGTGTGGAATTACACTCAAGCACTGCAGGTCAGGGTTAGATAACAGTTATTTTTATATACTTGATGCCTGATTGCTGGTTCCATGATACTCCTCTTGGATGTTTCACAGAAAGCCTGGATGACTGCACAGTTGCAGTCCCTGGATGATGTATTATTTACGTGGTGCCATAAATGTGTGTGGCACTTTGCAAAACATGTCCAAAGGTAGAATTTTTGTTAGTGAAACCATGGAAAAAAGCAAGATTTTTAGTGAGCTTATGAAATAATCTAGAAGTATATGGAGATGCAGTAAGAGCAATGCAGAGTCAGATTTTGCTGTGGATACAGCCCAGAAAGTCTGTGACTTTAAAAACTTAAGTATTAGAGGTAGAAGTGGCATCTAAACAGTACTGATGCAGTGAAAGCACTCTGATGAAGCTCTCCTTTGGTATCCTTCTCTCAAAACATTTTAACTCCTGCTGTTTCTACCAGTTCTGGGAGAAGTGATTCAGGGTTCTCTCCGTGTGCCCAAAAATGTTCCTTCCTTTCAACGTCCTACTCTCTCACAGTGGATGATGAAGTCACTAGCTTAGATTGCAGGGTTTTACTCTCCAGTCTCTTATGGAAGGACTGTTAGCATGTGTTAGCAAAATCAAAACAAAACAGCAAGTAGGAATTGAATAAATCACTCCAAGTGTGAGCAGAGCTCACTTAGGCTGGATATCTCCACTTGCTTTGAAAACATGCAGGAATAATCTTACTGCCTCTACATTTTACACAACACTTCAGTTGTGCATTCATTCATCCCCTCAGAGAGGACATACAGTCATAGCACTTGTCTTATTCTTGGCAGCTCTCACTTTCTGCTAAACTCCTGGATGGATGGATGTACAGCTTCTGATCCATCTCTCCAGTTGCTTCTGTAGGATTTAGCTGGTGGTGCCCACAGCAGAGTGGCATTCAGATCAGGCTTGAGCATTGTTTGTGTGCTGCTGTGGCATCTTGTGGCCTTATCTCCTTCTGTGTTGGATCTTGGAGTCAGAGGGGGAAGATGAGACTGCAGAGGAGGGTGTGTTGTTAGTTTCAGCTCAGTTGGTTTCAGAGCATGTGGAGCTGCCTCACTGCTGAGCCCAAGCAGCAGGGTGGACCCGTGTATGTCTTTGAGGCTATTGTGGGGTTTTACCATGAGATTAGGTTGCTGACAACAGGAATTTTGCTTGGCTTGAGTTTCAGGTGAACATCCTACATGAAAGATTCTAGAATCACAGGATGATTTAAGTTAGAAGTGACGTCTAAGGGTCATTTAGTCCAACACCCTGCCATGAGCAGGAACACCTTCAACTCGATCAGGTTTCTCAGAGCCCTATCCAGCCTGGCCTTGAATGTTTCCAGAGATGGGGCATCTACAGCCTCTCTAGGCAACCTTTCCTAGTGTTGCACCACCCTCATTGTAAACAATTTCTTCTTTGCTTTCCTGAAATTCAAGATCCTGACTTTACTCTTTGCCTGAGCTATATTCCCTCAGGACTGCAACTCCACCAGTGCCTGGTCACTGCAGCCCTGGCTGCCTCCAATCTTGATGTCACCAATTAGCAGCTTTATATTGGTGACCCTGAGGTCCAGTGTCACATCCCCCCTGGTAGGGATGGCTATTACCTGACTTAAAAAGTTGTTCTCCTTGCATTCCAGGATCTTCTGGATTGCTTACAGCTCCCCTCTGCTTTTCCAGCAGAGGTCAGGATGGTTGAAAATCACCAGCAGGATATGGGGAAGCGGCTCTCCCTGATCCTTCTGCTTTGATTTGTGCCCTCGAGCAAGTCTGTGGAGCCTGGGAGGCAGATAACAGCTGGCTGTTAGTGTCTCTAAGTCAAAGCCTCCCTGTGCCTTTCCTGTTCAAGGCTGCTGTTTGGTGATGATGGAAAAATCACCACAGACAGATGTTGTGAGCAGAAAGTCCTCATTTCACCTGATAGATTTTACCTGGAAAAATATTTATGTGTATCTTCTCACATCCTTTTTTTCCAGGACCTGTTTGTTGTTTCAAGTCACAGGTATTGTAAGTGGGCTAAGTTGATGGTCTGGCTTGTAGCATCAAATCACTGGAGAGCTGTTGCAAGGTCTACAAGAAGGACATTTGTATCTTAGCCTTGGGTAGAGGCTGGCAGCTTCCCTGAGGGAAATATTTCAGCCCTGTAGTAATAGCAGTGGGAGCATCCACAGTTTATTACAGGGCATTTGGGATTCTGCTGGAGCTCAGTGGCTGTACAGAGGACAGTCCTGCCTTGCTGAGGTGCCACTCCTGGGGTGAGAGGAGCTACATTCTAGGTTGGCTGTTCACCTGCGACAAGTAGATCATTCCTTTGCACGCTGTCAGTGGCTTCCTGTTGGTAGCACCTCTCCCAGCTGCCTAGAGGAGTAGTGAGGAATGAAGCAGTATTTACCAACCTCTTTCACATTTCGTGATGGAAACTGCACTATAAAAATTTTATGCTCTTTATAGTGATGGTGTTACTTAAGGATAATAGCAGCAAGTGGTGTGCAGTTGTTGCCATGTGATTTCACTCCCTGCTGGGAGCTGCCCTGTTGGCTGCTCACAAGGCACAGTTCCAGCTGACAGCCCCTGTGGACAGGGAGAAGCCATTCTGTGACCTTCACCTGCTGTATTTGCATGGAGACCAGGTGAACATCAGTGGCTAATTTATAAATCCTCTGCAGGGTTGTCTTTCCCTTTGCTGGTTAGGAGCAGCTGTTGATGTTAATAATGGCATGTTTGGATATGCTGCCTGCATGAACTGTAGGAAGTGTTGAGGCAATAGGAGTGATGGGCCAGTTAGTCATGTGGAGATTAAAAGACTCATGGCAATATACTTGTGAAGTTCAGTAGGTGGATGCCTTGTTGATTTAAAATAAAAGTGAACTGTGGAGTTAAAATGCAAGCTGAGTTCATCACAGATGCTGCACTGAAGAACTTCCAGCCAGGTTTGTCAGGAAGGGATCATCTGTCATTACTGCTCTGCTCAGACAAAAATGACTTATTATTTTCTGTGAGATCCTGTGGCACATCCTTGTAGGCCAAATCTCTCTCAGAATTATTTCAGTAGAAAACTTAACACAGCCCCTGAGGTGCAAGGAGCATGATGTCTCAGTGTCTTCTATCCTGTCTGTCTGCTAAGGGAAATGTGAGATGTTACTTGTTCAGAGTATACCATTTCCACCTATTTTGTACCAGTTCTGTGTTTCCTACACTACAGTGGCAGATTTGGCTCTCTGGCTGTGGTGGTTTGGGGTGAGCCACTTTGGGCTGCCTGCAGAATTTTGCAGAGGCTTCTTGAACAAAGTCACTGAGTCTGTTCCTCTGCCCAGCATCTCCTGCCGCCTGGCTAGAGAAAGAATTTAGCTCACATCTGAAACAAAATCCATTTTTCAATTGACTCTGGTTTTCCTCTAGGATTTGCTAGGTAGGTCTCCTCTGTTGTCTGGAGTGATGTGGCTCAATCAGAAGGTGGTGGCTAACAATACTACAAGAAGCAGTTGTGCGTAAAGTCTTGAGCTCTCCTGGTATCCCAGAGCACATCTGCTGAGAAGTTTAAGAAACTCTTTTTCCTTATGCTGTTTTGTAACAGCACTTGCACTTTATCTATCTCCTCAATAATGTAGATTTGGTTCAAATTAGTAGCTTGGTCATCCTCCAAAAAGCAGTGCAGCCTGTCTTTTTAAACTTTTGCATCTAAGTATTTTTGAACTAACTCTGGTAATGAGTCTTTTGTGTTACATCACTTTATGTTATCCTTTCAGGGATCAGAGGGTCTTTTCCTTAGCTCTGTTTTGTGTTGCTTAATGGTTTGAAGACACACAGTAGGTAACACTTTCTCTACTACTGCTTTCTGTGCATGAGGAAAGCTGTTGTTCTTTCAGTATTACTTAAAAACAGTTTAAGGTTCAGATCTTGGTATTTTAGAATCATTGTTAGGCAAGACTTTTAATTTTTTTCCCCTATACAAATTATTTTATCTGTAAAACTTAAGAGGAATATCAAACACTGTGATTTTGGGGGCTGTCTGAGATGTTTTTGGCTTGCTGTGGAAGCAGGTGTCTCTTCTTGGCTCTACATTGAACTGGTGTACTGCTCTCTCTCTCTGCCCAAAGAAGCTATGTGGGCACCATCTGCAGAGTTTGGATTCACTCAGTTACTTATATCATGATTCAGCAAAGCTCATCCATGCTTTTAAGTACAAATAATTTTCTGATAGTCTCCAGGACTCAGAAGCTGGAATTTAGAAGGAAATGCATGTATCTTGTTGAGAAGGTGACAAGGAAAAAAAATCCTCCTATATTCTGATAATAATACACTTGCTATCAAACCTGTTCCTGTACCCACGATGAATCACTTCAATTGCTGCTCAAGTAATTCCAGTTAACTAAAAACTGTTATTAGTGACAATCATGTTGGACAAAAAGGTAATTTTGACAAAATAAAAGGACATAGATTATGAGATGTTACCGCTGCTGAAAAAGCTATTTTCTGTAAAGGGAGTCAACAGAACATACTGTCCCAAAAAGGCAGGAAAAGCACCTGAATATTTAACTAAGTAAACTTCTCAGAACTGGTTTTTGATAAGTGACTTTGCCATACTGGTCTGGGAGGTTGTGATGAGACATCTTTGGCACCTTTAACGAGTTTCAGAATTACCACATGTCAATATTTGATTGATGTTGAACATTGTTCCCATGAAATAATTAGTTTTGTACAGTTATAGGGAGTTTGTCATCATTTTATCTCCTTGAAATGCTGTGTGAGGTTCTCAGTTACTCTGTTTTACTTTTCAATATGGGGGAACTGGAGAATTTTATAGACTTGGGCTGATGATAAATTGATACTCATCTTAGTCATTCCTTGGGGAAACTGAACTGCAGCCACAGTTGCAGTAACCCAGTTGGGACATGAGTTTGAACTTTGACTCAGACAAAAGTTGCAAACCTCATTCTTAGGCCTCGAAGTGTTGGGAATGATGGTTTTTCCATGGTGCCTTCCAGAGAGCCCTGATCTGGCTTTGGATGGGAGATCTGACAAGGTGGTGTAGCTTCAGGCATTTCTCTAATACCTTTTCTATTTCTGTAACATTAGATTGGTTCTAGCACAGCAATCCCTGCAGACAGGCCCAGCTCACACAGAGTTTCCATGTGTTCTGTTTTGGTCTTGTGTCCAAGAGGATTTCTCATTTCAGGGAGGCGGGACACTCAGTTGACATGTTTGCCTTTGTGTTTCTTTCCGTTTGGAAGATGCCAGTGTAGTGGATCACCACTGTGTAGAATTTAAGGGACCTTTCTTCTTTTCTGTCTCCTTTTTTTTGTTTTTCACTCTTTCTTTTAAATTCAGAGGATCAAATGTTGAATATTTTAGCTTGAGTTTTACAATGCTTAACTTCTTGTTCCCTTGGAGTGAAAACTTTGTAAGGAAGTAATTTGATTCCTTCCCTTTCCTGTGCCATGATTGGGGGTTTTGCTATCCTAATGCTCTAATTTGAAACCTTTGAAGAGATCCTTTAAACACAGGTGGTCACAGTGGGATCACCTGGACTTGACCACCCATGAAGTGTAGTCTGAGCACAGTTTCATTCTTTCTCTCTGCATTATCAAGTTTGATCTTTTTACTTTTTTTCAAGTAATTGAAAACTTTGTTGTGGGGGAAATCCAGGGCCCCTGAATAACCACGGGAGCATCTGAAAGTGCTTCCAGCTGGCAGTTTGTCTCCATTGGCTCTAGACTGATGGTGGGCTTGAAAAGACTAATTTGGAAGTCAACATCAGTGTTAGGGGAAGTGGGTTCCCCCAGTGACTAGACTGTCTAAAGTCTGCAATGGAAGCACTGGTCAGGCTGGAGTGAAATACATTCTACAGTAATTTTTGCATCGTCCAGGTAACCAGTTCTCTGTGCAGTGCCAGTGACCTATTTGCTTCTCCATAGATTGAAGAAAGGTAGATATATACATATATAGATATATACAGCATAGATTTGTTTACTATTTCTTTTTATTGTACCCTTCACCTTACGAAATATTTGTGCCTAACATGCTAACCTGCTGGAAATGAATAACTAACTTCACAGTGAACAAGGTGAGTAGGGCTATATCCAAACACAATCCTCCTTGTACATTTACTAAAAATTTGATCTCACAAACAGAACCACTGATATCTGTTGAGATTGGGACCAGTTACATAAGTAGGGACGTACAATCTTGCATGGTTTTTCTTTGTTTCAAGTGTGAAAATTTCCGGGCTAGTAAGGACGTGTACCACAGCAGTTCACTGTCAGACATGGTGACAGCACCACTCAGCCCTGTGCAGGATGATGTGTTCTGGAGTGTCAGTCAAAACGAAGAGCAGCCCCCAAAGGTATGTGAAACACGGGTGTTTGACACTGTCAGTGGTTAATAGCACTCCACTGAGTTCCCTGTCCATCCTCTTCATGAAACCCTGAAAATTTCACTGCTTGTATGTTAACTGGGTCTCAGTAATGGAGAAAAGAAGATGTGGATTCAGAAGCAGGTCAGTGTTGTGGGTTTGTCTGCAGGATCTGTGAATGCAGATACACCTCTTTTGTTAGACCAGGTGTTTGTGGCTGCCCTTTCTCTGAAAAATCTGGCTTGCTGCAAAAAAGCTTATCAGTTTGTGTAATTGAGGTGAAGGTGTATTTCTGACAGAATTTCTAAAAACAAGTACAAGAATATTTGAGTGAGGGTGCCTGTGTGCATTTCTGTATTCATTTTGTTATTTTGCACTTGGGAGACGTGTGTATCTCTTATTCCCCAGCCTGTGGTAGCAACATAAGGTAACTCACCACCTGTGGAAAGCTGCATTCAGTGATTCAGATGCATTTCACTGTCTGCTTTAAGTACTGACCAGGAATGGTGTTGACTCTAAGAAAAGGTACAAACCTCTTTCTGACTGCAGAGGCTTGGAGCTGACTTGCAGCTTCCTGAGCTGATACCATGGAAGACCTCTCCAAAGATCCCACTGCAGCATTGTTCTTTTTTGTTGGTTAGTCTTAGTTTTCCATTGACACAGGGTAAGCATTAGGTTAATTAACTGAATCTAAACTATTAGTAGTCACCTTAAAACATTTCATTAAATCCTTAAGGTTCCAGAAAGGACAACCTCAAAGTTTTATGGCAGGGATCAGTCTGGCCATCAGAGATGCCTTTCAAGGTAAGCTCTTAAGTGTTTTGTGCTTATGCAAATGCTGCTTTACTGTCAATAGGAAAACTAAAGCCAATTGATTAAAAACAAAGCCATAATCTCAGTAGCACCAAAACTGACATAGATTCAGACCTCATTTCATAGCAGTTACAATTGTTTTGTCTTTTGAGTCAGTTTGTCCACAAAAATAGCAGCCAAACTTCCTGATCTGAAACCTGAAGGAAGTGTCTAAACTAGCTTCTTTTTAATGATTAACATAAACAATTTAAAGAGAAACAAGCCTCTTGTGGATCTCCTTTTCATACAAAGTAGTTCTGTCTTCTGCTGAAAAGCAGTATTTTAACATATAAGACCTGTCCCATCTGTAAAAAATACTGCAGTGAGTTGTTTCCCTTGACTCAGCCTCTTTGGCATGCCTGAGTTGCACGCCAGCTGTGTATCTATTTCCCAGTTAACACGCGGCACATTATACTGTCATTGAACTTCTTGTGCTTTGGTGATGCTGGACTTTGCACTCACATGAGAGAGAGAGGCTGCAGAAGGTGCAGGTTACCTGAAATCCTGGCCTGTCAACATTGATGATCTCCAGATGGAGTGGTGCTGGTCAGGTCTGCCTGGATGCTCTTGCAAGTACTCTGCATCAATGCCAGTACCATTGGTTTCAAAGGGGTGTCTGGATGCTTTGGTGAGAGAGGGTCTGGCCCCAACTCCCTTTGTAGGCACTTTTAATTATAGCTTGATGCTTGTTTTGCCTGGTAGTATCTTGAAGATGCTGCCTGTATATGTATCTTGACAATTTGGGCAGTCTGCCCTTAAGGCTTGTGTACTTTTTCATATCCCAGGAGAAAAGACCAAGGATGTAGAGAGCTCAGCAGTAAAGGGTCACCCCCACTGAATGTCTAATCAGGGAACAGAATGGGTTGGAGTGATTGGAAAGTGAAGTAGATTTAGCTGAAATAACAATATAACGTGCAGCATTTCTGATGAGCCGGAGTCAGAAACATCATCTGAAATAACTTTCAAGTGAAATCAAGCCCTGAATGTTCTCCACTTGGGAATTATAGAAGGCAAAGCAGAAAAGAAACATGTAAATAATCAACAGTGTTACAAGTGAGTGGCTCCTGGGACTGGGTTTTTGGGTGAGGCACTGTCTTGACTGTCCAACACATTCCTTTCTTCATTGATAAGTGACTGATGATGCATATTCTAGGAAAGTAGTGGAGCAGGTTTCTTTAGTCTTAAAAACCATGAGATTTTTGGAATCAGGAGTGACACAGATCTGAAGAGTCCAAGGGAGACATACATAGAGAAGGATATTTTGTAATTACTTGGGAATCTCTGTAATTTCTCAGGATGACTGCCCAGAGGAAACTGTCCCCTCCACCCTCTTCTCTCACTACTGGGTAGCCCTACTTGGAGGAGCAATGAAGATAAAAGTTTCCTTGGTCAGGAGTATGATATGCTGTAACACCAAGGAACTCAATTCAGTGGCCTTGGAGCTCTGTTCAGTCTGTGTTTCTGCACTCAGATGGTCTGATCTGCTTTTTGTCTTTCTGTTTAGTAACACTCATCATTCATCCCCCGTGGGACATGCTCTGAAGCTAAACAGTAGCAGCAGCACTCCTGGCAGCAAGCAGTGGGAAATGGGAGCTCATCAGAGCAGCTGGTCAACCTCAGGTGATTCCTAAGTCAAAGATTCATCATTCAAAATGTTCTGTACTCCTATCACATGAAATGGTCTGCAGGCTGTCAAGTTTGGGATTGCAAATGGGATATGTCTTTTTAACAATGTCTGCTGGTGAGAGGCTCTTGAAAGCCCTGTGGATTTTATGGTTCCATGTTCCTAAAATATAAGCACTTCCTCTTTTGAGTCAAAAAGTGACTATGAACATATTTTCACTTGGAAAACTTGAACTATCTCAGTTAAGAATTTTTTAAAAAAATAATTTCTGTTGCCGTTACTGACACAACTGAAACTCAGCAAAGCCAACATTTCAGGCATACAGCTGTAACTCTATGCTAATGTTCACCCATTGGCAAATTCTGCATAACCATGTTCTGCTCTCTGCCTTGCGCACTGATAAGATGATACAGATGAGCATTTGATGTACACTAATGTTTCTGGACTGTAATACTGACTGAAGGAAGCCTAAGACTCTGTATAGCACCTTATGAAATAGTCCTCTAATATTCTTTTATTTGCGGAACGATAGTGAAACTAAAAAAAAGAGGGCAAAAGAATTTAAAAGGAAGAGGAAACCTCATCTAATTTAAGCAAAGTACAGCTTTGTAAGCTCTTTCAATATCACTCGTAGTGACATAGGACGCATCAGGCTTGTTCATGATTGTGCAGTTTTTTTGCAGTAGAGACTCTGGTTCTTGAGACATGACCTGAGATTCTGGGAGCTGGGGACACAGAGCAGAAGTGGACAGCTGTGTTCCTCCATTTCTATTCCTAAGGGTGTGTTCTGTGGGTCAGTTGTAGGGCAGTGTCTTGTGTAGCTCCTTGCAAAGCCATGATGTGCTGTAATGCCTTGCATCCAGGTTGACTACTAAATATTGGGAATCATGCACACCCGGTTCGAGGCAGGGTGGATGCTAAAAATGTTCTGAAACCACCCCAGTGAGCTTCTGAGGTCATTTATTTTTATATTGAGGCTTACATTGTTAATTTGTAAGCCCTTGATAAATGAAGAACAAATTGCTTATTTATTACACTTACACAATCAAGCCAGTTTTGCTTTCAGTAACTACACAGAATAGGAAGCTTTGCTTCAAGAGAAAACCAAAGCACACTTTAAATTGCTTGGGTTTTGTTTCTTTTTGCTGTTATGTCATTTTGTGTTTGAATAACAAAGTTGAACAATATGCAACAGCCCAGCTCAACTTTGCAAAATCCCCGTGATATGTAACTCTTGTGCTATTTTGGCACAGGGAAATGAAAATCTCACCAGCAATGGAAAGAATAGAAAACCTCCCTTGTGATTTAAACTGTCTCCTTGAGTTCTTAAGTGTCATTAAATTACAGTTAGGTCTGGCATATGGCATTTTCAGATAGAGTTTGTTGCATTCCCAAACCTACAGGGATAATGAATTGGACAGGAAAGGGCTATAAATACTTTAAAGCTAATACTTCTGCTGAGTTGCTTAGGTGCTCATTGACCAGTAAGGAATTCTAAGTTTTGAAAGCTTTGCAAAATGCATAAAGACATAAAACCATTGTGACAAAACTATCTAAATCACCAAATATAAATCTTAATTTGTGTGAGCTTAAGTTCTCCCCTCTTAACTTGCAAAGAGTCCACTAGGTACCAGTGGAATAGTCGTGGGGGAAGCTGCTGAACAAGGTAATTGAGCTGCCAGTGTGTTCCAGGGTGGGGTGAGCGTACAACTACTTTCCCTCCCTTCCCTTGAATCAGGAATTGTGTGCAAACAGCAGGTCTCCAAGGCTTCTTTTGCTTTTCCCAGTGCTTGTGGGCAGTGCAGGGCCCACATTATAAGGGAAGATTTGCTTAATTACCTGCAAGCATCCCTCCTAACCATGTGCAGATGGTCTCCAGCTCCTCTGCACTTGTTTGTGTATTGCTTTGGCTGTGCTTCTCCCCATGCCAGCAGGGAGGGAAGCAGTGCCACAGCTTCCCTACTGCTAGGACCTGACAGTGGGCAAAGTGCCACGAGGTGCCACCTGGGGCAGAGTTGGCCTGTGGCAGGGGACAGCTCTCTGGGCAGAGACAAGGGCTGTTATTAACCACATTCCCACGACGTGGAGTGGAAGGGCGAGCTGAGCAGTGGTGCTCCAAGTGTGCCCCAAGGGAGGAATGGTTCTCCCTGTGCTGCCATGGGAAACGGTGAATCCTCTTCTGTTTTTAGCTTGGCGCCATGCACTTGAGTGGAGTTTAGTGCACCTGTTTCCTCTCAGCCCACTTGGGTTTAGAGAGTCAGACACTTCAGACTGTTTTTGTGCAACAGTTTTATGAAGGCTTGGCAGCACATCTGTTTGCTCACAGAGGTGTGCAGGGGGATGCAGCCTCCTGTACCCTCTCCTGACCCCCTGTCTGCAGTTACAAGAGTACAGAGGATGGTTCCTTTGGTGCTGGAATGTGGCCAACAGTTGCTGGTATGATAAGCTGTCTCCCCTCAAGAGGAGAATCAGAGGAAGGATTAGCATACCCTCACCTTTTTCCCTTGCAAGCTGCCTTTCAGTCCATGGAGCTGTGGCTGGAGGATGTTGCCAAGGGTTTGGTTTGCTTGTCCTACTCCTAAACTGCACCAGTATCAATTTATAATACTGCAGCATCCAGAACCACTGGGAAACAAGCAGTAAGATTTCCCTTTGCAGCAAAGAGAAAGGAGAAGTTTGTCAGCTGAGGCTGGTGTGTGCTTTGAGTGGTAGCTCTGTGTGATTGTCTTATGGGTCCCCTCACTCACTCTGCTGCACATACGTTTTAAAAAAAAATTAAAATTTGGGATTTTTTTTACCTTCAGGGAGTCCAGGACCAGCCAAGGTGGAGAACGTTTTGTCCCAGAACCACTTGCAGCTGCATAAGAAGGTTGAAAAAGTTTCTCATCCAAGCCAGATTGCAGTAGGTTCTTTTAAATCCACTGATATTTTTGATTTGTTCGTGGGTTTCAATGAGGGTCTGTCTATGGAGATAGTTAGTCACCTTTTAGCTTTCAGTAAAATTGGGTGTTTTGGCTCAGGTCACTTTCCAATGTGAAATACCCACTTCTGATGGACCAACAAAAACATCAGTTTCCTAGTAAGGCTTTTTTGATGTGGAAGGGACAAAAACTATATTTGCTGGGACAGTAAAATATTGCAGATGCAGTTTAGCAATGGGTTCTTCAGCTGAGTTTTCTTTACTCAGAGTCCAGTCTCCTTTGCCAAGGTGAAGGACAGTGCCAACTCATTGTTAAAAGCAGCAGACTATTCCTCCTCAAGTGATGAAGGCAGCAGCAGCAGCAGCAGCAGCAGTGATGAAGATGACACGAATCGCACAAGGTTGGCTTGATTTATTATCGTTATTTTCTTCCTTTTTTTAATACACTTAGAAATATCTAGAAAAAAATCTGGCATGCATAAATACTACCTCTCCTTTGAAGTTACTATCAGTCATTTATGTCAGTTGTAATTAAGCAATTTAATGACAGTGTAATGAACTCCTGGGGGTAAATGTTTGCTCCATCAGATGTGTGCAGTGTAATAAGCTTTGATGACTTGCTGCCCTGGGACAATGAGAAAATGTCTAGTTTTAACTGAGTATCCTGGGTAGTGTTTTTATAGGATTACTTCGCATTGATCCACATTTACATGGAATTAGTGAAAGTAAAAAAGGAGAGGGAAGGAAAACTGTATCATTCATGCCAAATACAGGTTGAAATGAAAAAAGCAAGGCAAACATGATCCCTGTTTTCAAATGGGCTGCTCACTCAGGGAGAAATAAATACCACTGAAAAGCTGATTCCTTCACTAGTGCTTTTTATAAATAGGGATGATAGTGTTGTAAAACTTGCTTTATTTCTAATATTTACATCTGGCACAGTTACTGTGGTTTCCAGCTGATCCTGTGACTTGTCCCAAGCTGATCTCACCTGAACTGTGTCTTTCTAGCTTTCCAATTTCTTTTGTTGATTTTTTGACTGACATCTCTTGGTGTTCTACCTGTCATGCAAAACGTGTATTCTGCTGAGAAGAAATGAAGCAGGAATAGCTTGCTAGTCCAAGAGAGAGGGAGTCAGGAGGTTACTTGGCCAGCACTGCTGTTAAGAACAGCAAACAGATTAATTTTTTAGTATTGACTAATGAAACTTCTACTTCTCTTACAAAGAGACTTCAGTTTAATTCAAGTTCTAAGATTTACTTTGAAGTGCATCCCAGGGCCACAGAGCTCTCTGGGATGGGGCTCTTGCTCATCTTGACAGAATTGCACATGTGGTTTTTTCAGTTTTCAGGCAGAGATGGCCAGATTTGTAGCATTGTTGGCCTGGTACCAGTCCTTTACCTCTGAAGAGGTAGAGTTTTTGTGCCTGCATATGCTCCTGATTTGCATTTCAGAAGTTTATTTTCAAAGCTGAGATGAGGAGAATGTTAAAAATCTTGTAGCTTATTCAGTGCACCTGAAAGAGCTGTCATTTACTGTAACACCTTTATTTTCTTACCAATCCTCCTCCAAACCACCTTATTCTTATATGTAAAAAGTTTTATTCACTCTTAAGTCATAGAATTCATCCCCTCAGAAAGACTCTACATAAAAATATGGATTTGCCCTGTAGCAATGACTTTGCTGTGTAAGTGTTAGATTGTTGTGATTCATGCATGCTGTAATGATTTGAAGGAGTGGTGTCACTTCCTTTGGAAACTTGCGTGTGTTATTTGCATCTCCTCTGTGTGTGACATCCATGAGTCCTCTGGAGAAATGAAACTAGCAGGGTGCTCCCTGTCAGGTTTGCCTTTCTGTGCACGCAGCCACTGTGAGAGCCTCTGTAAAGTCCAAAGTATAATCTTGCTATTAAAAAGTTACTTCATCTTGGCTGAACATTATTTATAGTAAAAGATAGATACTAGGAAATACATCCTGATTGCTACCATGTAAATAGCAAAAAGGATAGTGATGAGAGTGAAAGGAGTGTCCAGTGTTGAAACTTCGCATGTTCTGGAGAAATGAAGGGTTTGAAGGTTTTTTGCTCTCCAAACATGTGACTGGAGGATTTGAAGCTCCTTGCACTCTGTGGAAGTATTTCTGTGTGGACTTGGCTGAGACACTTTAGGCCAAGTTTTAGATGGCTCCTGAAAACAATCTGTATTTTCCTGTTCTTACCTGGTCTGTACAATAGTATTTGATGTCCACACTCCAGCTTTCCTGTAGTAGGACTACACTTGAGACATATGCAAGAGAAAGAGCAATCCTGTTAATGGCCCTGAGATGTCTCATTTCTGAGGAAGCCATGACTAACTGGCTGTTTTTCACCAGTGAAACAACTATTGGTCTTGTTTTTATTTACTGTGAGATGAGTCAGAATTCTTCCTTACACACCCCAGGTATTTGTATTAAAGAATGAGTAATGGTGTATATGATCAAGCATCTTACCTTGTACAGCACATCCATTCCATTGATGCTAATTTCTCCTACTTTATTGAGAGTGCTTCGTCCTCTGATGCCTGCAGTATTCACAATTCCCCTAAAACATGAAGCATCCTGGGACTCATTTGTGTAGTTCAGCTTCTTCTCTGTGCTCTTCAAATGCTGTTTCCTCCCGACATTTGAACAAATTGAGTGCAGGTGTGTGCTTGGTTAGGAATTACTTTCTCCCCTACTAAATGAAGGTTGACAGTACTTAAGATAAGCTGTTGCTTGCTTTCCTGATAAGAACAGGTCCTTGCACTCACCATTAATCCTACTCCGTATCTTGCTATTCCTCTTTAAATGTAGTATGCAAATATTTGCCTCTCCTGTAGAAGAGGGGGGACAATCCAAAACAAAAAAAAAAACAACAACAAAAAAGCACCACAAAAACTTCTACACTTTCATAACCATCTTAAATGGGTTGTTCTCTCACCAAACCTTCTTTATTATGCCATTGGGCATCTTTTAAAAATAAAACCCCACATTACTGTGTGCTGCCAGTTGGCACGTAGCACTGTAGAGCCCTTCACACAAATATTCTGAATCCAGTCAGTTTTATAATTACTGGAAAGGAGGCAAAATTTTAATAGGCTTAAATGGACTGCAGTAAAAAGAAATTTATATAAATAAGTAAGTGGGATAAATAAATCATGTGAGGTGGAATTGTACAGAAATGGGGCCAGAACCTCACTTACAGAAGTTTCCGGCAGTTCCCCTTGAGTGAAAAAATTTAAAATGCTGAGATACCTCAGGCTGTACAGAAAGCACTGGTGTGCTGGGAATTCACAACAGACACTTGCCTTATTCTCACTCTTTCTTTTGGTATCAGCTTTTTGCCACTGTTGAAGATTGGATATTGGGCTCAGGGGGCTTTTGTCCCCAGCCAGTCAAGCAGCTCTTGCTTTTTTCTGTCTCTGTGTGCACTGGGCAACATATTCTGTGCTTTTTTACATAAGGTGAGGATATCTGTGTTTCAGGGACTGATTCACAGTATGCAATTGCAGTGTCGCCTGTCCCAGTAGGCACTGGCAGAGAGGTCACCAGTACCATCATAAGGCAGAGTAGGGGCTCTGCCCCTTGCAGGTGCAGCTGGTGCTCTCTCTGGAGAGCAGTGTGGATCATAATTGCACACCACAGGGTGCTGTATGAAGAGAGACAAAAGTTTTGGAGTAGGCCCTTCTCAAATGACAGCTTGAAGGACCAGCCCTCTCTTGCCTGAGCTGTGCAGTGTCTGAAAGATGATGGGTGAAATGCAGGGAGAGGAAGGGATGTTGGATGTCGTACCATCTGTCAAGGTGGGAAGAGCTTCCTGCTGTGTGTGAGTGGTCCTCAGGCTCAAATCCGTTCAGGCAGATCCAGACTAGTCAGCTTCCTTTTGTATAAGAACCTATGAGTGTAACTAGTGAATGTTAATTATGCTCACTTTTGAGCATGGATATGTGTGATCTTTTTGTTTTTGTTTTTTATTTTTTGGCTCTTTTTTCCCCCCCCTGAAGTAGTTCTGTTCATTAATTGGAGTTTGTTACCAGGCAACTGCTAAGCAGCAGAATCGCAGACTTCTCAAGGACGAGAGTACCAGATGGAATTGAACTGAAACCCCAAAGCACTGTCGCAGAACAGAAGGTAATTTGGCCATTTGCAAGGGAGTGGGTACAGTGGGGGGGAGAGTTCATTAATGTGCATGATAAACACTGTATCCATTACTTCTCAGCAGTATTTTCACTCTGAAGTCCTGCTCTGTTATTGCAAATTATAGCTATAAGCCTTGGATAAAATGTGTAGTTTCAGGTTTTGTGCTTCCTGTAAAAATGCTTACATTAAGCTACAAAATTGCAGTTCTTTATTTGTCCTCGTTATTGACCTGTAGTAGTTTCTGATGTCAAAGTTTTTTGTGAAGGGACTAGGCAAAAAGCAATACTGTTGATTGTTGGTGGTGTGTATTGTTGTTGTTTTTAAAAATCTTGACCCTTTTTTTGTCCTAGTTTAAAGAGAACTACCTCCTACTACTTAAAATATTACCAGAAGAGGGGAAAACCACTTCATCTCTCCCTACTGGCTTAGAAAAAATACTTGTGTTCTCATATGTCATGTTGTGGTTCCTTTCAGCTGCAGTTTCTAGTAGAGGCTTCCAGTCATGTGGATTTTCCCCCGTGACAAATATTAGCACAGAAAAGAAGAGAGACAAAGCAGAACAATTTTCTTTGTGGTTGAAAACAAACAAAAAAATTACAGTAATAAGACTTGTACTTGGCATCAGAGCCCTTCTCACACATTACTGAGTGTGCTCTCACCTCAGAGATAAGGAAAATAAATTGCTGTGAAACTGGTGTTTTCCCCAGAGCTGCTGTTGTGAACTGTGGCATGTCTAGGAACTAAAAGGGAATTTTCTTTACCTGTGGTGTGATTTCTAAGCTTCAAACCAGAGTAGTGTCCTTCCTGACTGAGGAAGGAGTTCCATTTGGCCTTTGTCCCACCACTCTCAAGGTGAAAAGACCCTCCTTTGGAGGAAGAATGAGAAACAAGGCATAAACCAGTGTTTATCTTGTGGCAAAACAAGCCCAGGGTTTCTCCTTTCCCCTGATTTTCAGGTATTGGAAATGGGCTGCTTGAGGGAAAGGAGAAGGATGGGACCTTTGATGCCCACACTGAGGATGAGAGAGGATACAAAAGAGTTGAGGTCACATTTTCTGGTGGGTTTGGAGAGAACAGTGCAGGAAGGAGAACAGGCAGATGACTGATGCTTTTCTTCACAAATCTCTGATGCCTTCCAGTCCTCTCCCTCTCATGGAGCTTCCTATACATTCCTTCCTTTTCACCAGCCACAGCCATTATGACTCTCCATGACTTCTCCAAGATCCCTTTCCCTGGCCCATCAGCATGAACTGCTTTGAAGTGGTTTAGGCAGTACCAAACTGCCCAAATGATTCAAATGGGGGTTTGTTTTTTTCAGTTCAGCTGAACGTGACTGAAAACTGAACAAAAAAGCCCCATACTGGCTTGGTTCCCTAAGGTCAACTACTGACTTCTATGTTTTGGTTTCAGTGTTTATGTCTAAAATGTAAAAAATACTTAGAGCATCAACTTGATTTCTAGTTAATTACTTGACTTCTAAAAGGCAAGTGTCTCTTATTTATAATTATCTTCTTACTTTTTTTTCCCCTTATTTTGGCCAGCATTCAGAAAAGCTGATTTGATTTCAGTAGGTTGTTTATCAAAGTCAGTACAATGCAGACTTGAGTTCAACCAGCCAGAAGCTGCTTTAGTTGGCTGGTGCTTTTTGCTTTGGTGAAATTCAAGAGGAATTTTCTAGTGTAGCACTTGGCTCCCATCACTCCCTGTGTTCAGCTGTTCAGGTACCCTGACTGATCTCTGCATTGCCCTCCCCATCTGGGACCCCTCTTGCTTTACACGTCCTGTATGCCTCTCAACACTCCAAGCCACCTATTCCCAGAAAGTGACTTCTGACTGTCAGTTCTGACTGTCAGGGGCAGAGCTGGTGTAGTTGGTACCTTACATAGTTCACAAGTATTTCCATGAAGCTGGTGGGATGATGTAAGGAGGTCTGCAGAACCAAACATCAGTTTACTGGAAATGCTGATGCTGGATCCTCTTGAATTTTGTCTTTCTGAAATAATTTCCTAATTCAGCATATGGAAAGTAGAAATTAAGTAAATGCTGAGGAGGTTTTGAACTAAATGCAGGTCCAGAACTAAGTAGTACCTACTTCTATTTGCAGTACATAGAGGTCAGATCAGTAATGTTCAGGCAAGTTATCTGACTTTGTGTCTCTGAGGGTGAAGTTGCTTCTTTTCCTGTGGTTGAGGTAGTGTAGATGAAGAGTATTTGTGGAGCACTTAAGGAGTGGAAACCAATGTTGTAAGCTCAGGTGTTTGCCATACTCTTTTGTATTTAATTTTTTAATTTAATTTTTCCTTAGAGTTTGTCTTTATATGATCCCTCACACAGAGCACCCCTCCCCATATGCTCATATTTATCATCCTAATTAACAGGAGTTACAGACTGCACTGGAAATTTGCTAAACATGGAGTTTAACTGTGTGTTCTTGTGCAGGATCAGATTTTAGGGAAACAAATTTCCAGCACCCAAGAAGGCCTTTGGAGCATAAACAACCAGAACTATCTCCTGCCAGATCTCCTCCAGCAAAGCCAAATTACAGACTCTTCTGTGAACCCGCCACAAGTGCCACTGACTTGCCAGGAACCCCAGAACAAACCTCTGAATAAGGTGAGAGATAAATTAGATGGAATGCATACCCTTTGCTCCTCCACCTGCCATGTCAACACTGCAGCACTCTGGTGTACCTCTGCTCATTGCCCCTGGCTTTTTCCCATCCAAGCATCATGTGGGGAGTGCAGGAGCCAGGGCAGCAAGTCTCAGCAGGTCAGAGTGGTTCTAACACCACTGATGAGCACAGGCTCTGGAGGACAAGTGTGTCACTGGAGGCAGGAAACAGCTCTGTCAGGGGTCTGCCTGAAGCAGCTCTTGTTCTTCATTGCAGACTCCGTGTGCTGAAAGCCCACCTCCCAAGAGCAGTACATCGTCCACAACATCATTTACATCATTCATAGATCCCAGACTTCTGCCAATCACCCCTCCCACCAGTCCAGTGGGACCTTCCTGTAGTTCTCGTGAGTACTCTTTGCCTTTACACAAAATATCACTCCTGGTTTCTGGGTTTGTTTTTTGTCTGGGGTAGGGGGGGCCTATTGCTTGGAAATGGAAACTGAGTAAAATCTCCTGAGACTGAAGCTTCACATTACTATGAATTTTCATTGTACTGCTTCTGCTTTTCTTACAGATGGGGCTTGCTCTAATCTGCTGCTCTGTTACCACAGTGTTTTCTCAGAAATGTCCAAAGAATTGTCCAGATTTTTTTTTCCTCTGACTATGTAATGCTCTTAAGGTGTTTTCTCACTCCTCTGGGGTTACTTTCATTCTGCCATAAACAAGTCAAATATGAGCTGTAGCCACTCACATTTTTCATGATGGTGTATGTCTTTCATTCCAGCATCTAGTGCCAAACCTGAGCCTGTCAGGAGGGAAAATGCAAGGAAGGGCTCTGTTGTCAATGTCAACCCAACGAATATCCGCCCACAGAGCGACAGCCCAGAAATCCGCAAATACAAGAAGAAATTCAACTCAGAGGTCCTTTGTGCTGCTTTGTGGGGTAAGCTTGGGAGGACTTGGACATGTGTTTAGAGGGAAGGCAGCAGCAGAAGAGGCTGGCAGTGTGTGCCAGGCAGATTTCACAGTTGTATTGCACCTCTCCTGGCAGAGGGTCCTGGAGCGGATCCCTGCACAGTTACCTGCGTCACTCACATGGCACTGCCCTCCTGGAATGAGATGGCAAACAGATGACTTACAGTTGCAAAGGACTTGGTGCATCAGAGTGAGAAAATGTTTTGACTGAGCACCAAACTGAAACCGTGCTCACTGGAAGAGCCAAAAGTCACAAATGTTTTTTTTAGCAGCATATGCAGCTCATGACACTTGCACTTGTCTGAGCTGCACGTGAGTACAGCTGATGACACTGAGCCCTGACCCTGTGGAAATAATCCAAACTGGAAGCCTTCTACTGTCATGTGTGTTAGGTATTCCAAAATTATGAAGCAGGTCAGGCAGCACTCTTTCCAAAAGCTTGGCTTATTTCCTGCTATCACTGTTTATTCAGAACCTCACTAAATCGTTGTGTAAATTTACACACATTTTACAGGTTCAGCTTCACATAGCGTAAAACCAAGATGAGTGTAGTCAGACCACACTTCATGAACTGTGCACCTTGTCCCAGTTGCACACAAGCTGAACTCTTGAGTTGTTTTGACCATCTTTCTACTTCAGAAGAGCAGACATATTCTGTGGGACTCACCCAGCCTTTTGTTCCTCACTTTTTGAGGCTGGAATGGCAAATGAAGGAAGTAGATGGAATATTATCCAAAGCAAATGTAGATTTCCAGTTTATAGTTTCATAGATTTTGTCTAATCTGTGTTTGTTGGAATCCAAGATTTTAAATTAAGAACAGAATTGTGTGGCAGGGTCTGTAATTAAGTGTGCATTGAGGCTGAAGAGCACCAGGTACTCGTCAGAGCATTGCCAGTGGAGGAGGGTGCTTGTTACAGCAGGATACCTTATGCCGTGTCTTTAGAACCTGCTGATCAGGAAATGTAGCTGTCATTCCAGCTGAACACAATGTTTTATATCCTCTGATGTCAGAAACCCACTGGAGTCTTTGCTTCCTTAGTAGCACTTGGATTTCAGATGGGTTCACTGCTTTAATTTAGCATCTGAAGGCATTCTTCCAAAACTCAAACTGTTTTCATACAAGGGTTGGACCTCCTTGTAACAGCAGCACTTCTTCCCATGAGTTTGGTCCCTCAGTGCTGTGAGTGTTGTATTCAGAAAGAGAGTTTGAAGGGGAATTTTTTTGTTGTTTGGCATTTTTTTCATAATTGATAGGAACCCTTAGATCACTTAGTTGGATCTCCTGTGTCATTAGTGTAGTGTTGCTGGACTGAGACTTCTGCACTGATCACAGGCACTTTCCCTTTGAACCTGAGAAGTTCAAATTCAGAAAACATTTTCCTTTTTGTTTAAATCACCACTTACTTCAGGAGAACTACCTTCAAGTCCCATCGGTATATAACTGTTCTGCTGGGTAAAAACTGTAATGGTGAGATCTTTTTTTCTGAGAGATCATCCACAGAGCAACAGAGAAATTATTCGGTACCATTAAGTGAGACTAAGTAAGAATCAGTTCTCAGAATAGTGAACGCTCAGTGGCCTCTGAATGATTAAGTGACTTATGCAATATTTTTTTTCATGTATCAACAGGAGTAAATTTACTGGTGGGAACAGAGAATGGATTGTGGCTGCTCGACAGAAGTGGGCAAGGAAGAGTTTATACATTGATTACAAGGAGACGATTCCAGCAAATGGATGTTCTGGAAGGACTCAATGTGCTAATTACTATATCAGGTTAGTTCAGTGTCTAAAACTATCTGACCTGCATTGGGGTTGGAAGCAATTAAAAAGAATTAGGTTATAAACTAGGTTGAGGAATTTTCTCTTTCAGAAAATCACAGGATAGTTATTCTTGTTAATAAGAAAACCCTCCTGAATTTTTAACATTTATATTCTCATTCCAGTGAGGCTTTGGAACAATTTATTACCTGGTTAATGTGCAAAATGGTTTTTGGAAGGTCCAAAGCATGTCATTCCTAAAATGGCCTGATTCTCAGCAAGTTAATAGTTTCTCACTCAGTTTGTTTCTGTGGTGGGTGACCATCTGTCTGTTAACATATTGTTAAATAACCTGCCATGTCCAACAAGATACATTAGCAGTAACATGAGAGTGATCTGTATTACGAAAGCACCAGTAATGTTAATTGAAGTTCTTCCACCTCTGCTGCGACTCTGCTTGTACGCCCTGTGGCTGAGAGAGGCCTCAGAGGATTCACAGCACATACCAAGGTCAGAGGTGTGGCTCCAGCAAGGAATGGCAGCTCCTTGTCTCCAGTCCAGGCTTACTGTGGTGGGCAATGGTGCGAGCTGTTTGTCCCATACTGCCAGGTCTGGTTGATGTGACATAGTCCTTCTCTTTAGACTCACGTGTGATCCCAGACTGCTGTTGAAAATAGGTACTTATGAACTAAAGCAAATTAAAAAATTGATTGAGATGAAAGATGACAAAATAATTCTCACCTGGAAAGGCATCCAAAAGAAAAATAGGTACTTTTAATGAAGATTGTCAGTTAATTAGAACTAAATGAATCGCTGATTCAAAATGGCCATTGTAGGACATGCCTGTGTTCCACAGTAAATGTTAGATAGTGTAATTTTGTCTGGTAATACTTGTGTGTGTAGAGACCTGTTCTTTGGCCTGAGGGAAGAATTTTAGTCAGGTGTGAAAATGTTGCATGAAGCTTGAGTGACAAGGCAAGTGCACAGGCCATGGGATTGCTCACGTACCAGTTCCCTCTGTGTGTACCCGTCACACAGGGCTCTCCTTCAGTGCCGCTGGACTGTTCTCTCACCTTGGCAAGGCACAAAGACCTGCTGCCCTCAAGGTCACAAAGCTCTAGCAGTTTGTAAGGTGGGGGAGAGGTTGTAATTCAGAGAGTTAAAGTGCTCTGTCTGTCCCTTTTTGCAAATCCTAGGGAAGAAGAATAAGCTGAGGGTATATTACTTGTCATGGCTGAGGAATAAAATTCTGCGCAATGATCCAGAGGTGGAGAAGCGGCAGGGCTGGGTGTCTGTGGGTGACCTGGAAGGCTGTGTGCACTACAAAGTTGGTAAGGTTTCCTGTTTCTGACTTGGAGAGCTACATAAGCATCCTCCTTTTGCATCTTGTGACTGCAGCATTTTTCTTCAGCTTTGTTCCAGGGTTGCATTGGGCTGAGTATCTCTTGAGTTCTTTCAAGCCTCCTTGTTTTACATGGGAGATGCTTTGCTCCCTGTCACTCTGGGTAGCATCTCTTCTTGCAGCAGTTACCAGATGGTGTTATGGCTATTTCCTGTGATGGCTGGAAGCTGGGAGTGCCAGCCATGATCTGTGCTCAGTCAGTGGCTTAGTTGTTCTGTAGTTACTTAAGGTTTTAATCAGACTGATGTTTTCCACCTGTATCCTCTTCAGCTTACCTCCTGGCCCGGAGTAATTGCTAAGAAACTGGACCTAGTTGAAGTCCTAGTGAATTGTATTTATAGGCTGTCCTTAGGCAGATCAGCAATGTTGGAGTGTGTTCACTCTTAAAAAATCAAGTAGGTTGGCTTAGCTGCAGGGTCAAGACCTCTTTTTCTGACTAATAAGATTTATTATTATTTTTTCATTGCTATATGAAAAGCAATATAAAAATCTTGTCAACAGTCATTTGGCTCTACTGAAAATAAATTAACTATAGGTTTTCAGTCAAGGTATTGTCACTGTTGGTATTAAACACTGATGCCTTGAATGCATTAGTTTCCCTTGCTGGATAATGTCTACCTCTACAAGTAATCCATTGAAATTATTTCATGTGATGAGGTGGTCTTTGATTTAAGTGTCTGTCTGGTATCTAAGGAATTGTTCTTCTTGTATTACAGTAAAATATGAGAGAATCAAATTCCTTGTAATTGCTTTGAAAAATTCAGTGGAGGTTTATGCTTGGGCTCCAAAGCCTTACCACAAATTCATGGCTTTTAAGGTAAGTGAAAATAAAATCACTGTGGTTCAAATGTGTAACTGTCTCGCTGTCTCTCATCAACTCTTTGCTTTTTGGTTTTTTTTTTTTGTTTTATATAACATTTATTCTAGTTAAAGATAAAATGAGTATTCTTTTAAAGAAAATGTAGCTCATTTGACACACTTTGGAGATGGCAGGCATAAAAGTGTCACAGTTAGATGTGAGTAACTTGTTTCTCTCTACCCCAGCCAAATGCAGCACATGTGCTGTGCCAAAATGTACATTTGAATTCACAACAATGATGCTGATTTCCCTCAGAAGGTGAAGAAATAGAACACAAATGGTACTCAGCCTAATTTTTGCCTAGTCCATTTCTAGAATTTGGATTTCTTTTTCAAACCACAAGTGAATTATCCAACTGTCCTTGCAACTCAGTGGATGATGGATACTTAGCTCCTTAAATATAACCTGCTATTTAACAAAAATAGCTGTCTAACTTCTGAATTTTGAGAATTCTTAAGATCGTATATGTAGATCTGTAAACCAGCAGCTTTAATGTGTTACATATTGTATTTTTCTGGTTTTCCAGTCTTTTACCTCACTTCATCACAAACCACTGTCAGTTGACCTGACAGTTGAAAATGGACAAAGATTAAAGGTTATATATGGCTCACTAGTTGGCTTTCACGCCATTGATGTGGACTCTGGATCTGTCTATGACCTGTATCTTCCAACACACGTAAGATAATCCAGAAACCAACAGTAATGCCTTTGTTCTTTAGGCTGTATGTTGATGATGATTATCAGGTTAAGAGTTTTGCTGTTTTTCAAAAGACAGGGTAAGAGAATAATTATTGCATGACAGCTAATAGAAAACCAATTCTCTCATACTTTCATAACACTGAAGTTCTGTTAAAATGCTTTTAAGTACATTTAGCAAATCAATTTAAATGGTTTAATATCAAAAAGCCTATTGTATGGACAATACTAGTTTTCATCAATTTGTCTTGGAAATTTAGGACTTAAACAGTCAAAGACACAATAATATCTACATTAATTTAGCTAACTTTTACAATCTGCCACTGTGCAGACTTTGGAGAAACACAACTTTGGACTAAATAAATTTGCAGATCTTCTTACCATTCAGTTCCCCATGAAATCACTGTAAATTCAGAAGAAGTTTTACATTTTCCTCTAGACTTTCTCATTAGATTGTCAAGAAGTTGGCATGAAGATGTTGATTTGAGGATGATGTGTACATATTGGCGTGTCTCTGTGATCACTAAATTCTTGCTTTAAACTCATACGCAGCAAATTCCCCTGCAGAAGTGAATGACTGGCATAGGGCTGTCCAATCTGAAGTTTGTGCTATGGTTTTAGTAATTTTTTTGTTTGTTTGCTTATTTTTTGCTGTTCTAGATAGTTCTTTTCAAAGGTATGAGTCCCAAAAGCCAGAGAGACTTGGGGGCTTAGATTCAGTAAACTGGTGGGTTCCAGACTGGCTCCAGTCTAATGGGAGGCTCCTGGCAAGGAAACTTCTGTGCACACTTGGAAACCTCCCTGCACTCAACAGTGCTCCACAGGGGCTGAGGGTTAGCTCATCCCAGTGCCGTGGCCTCCTTGCATCCCAAGGCCACATGTCCTAAAGTTACGCGTTGGAGGTCTGAAGAAATCTCATCCCAGATCTGCATGTTGCAGCCTGTGCCATAAATGCATGTATTTTTTAACTTTTCTCCACTCTCAGTCCCATGTTTTCAACTCAAATGGAAAGCCTCCTATGTAAACCACTTGATTGCTCTGCTGCCCTGGCAAGTGACAGCCTCCACGTCCTGCCAGGCCTGTGTTCCTGATAGACACAGTGTTTGAGGATGGCTGACAAGTTTATAAACTTTTCTTCACTGAGAAGTGACTTTTTTTTGATGTTCTAACTGTTGAATTGCCTGCTAAGGGCTTGTAATGTTCATTTCTGTGTTAGGGTTTTTTAAGGGACTTAATATTTGTCCTGTTAGAGGCTTTATTTATTCTGACAATTAGTGCCTTTGTTAACTATGCAGCTACGATAAACTCGCATCAGTTTGTAAATTGAAATGTGGTACCCATGTGCCATTCTGGAAGTGGGTTGCTGAGCAAGGTGAACAGTGACTTGTCAAAGAGATCATTAGCATAATTGCCCAAGAGAAGAAAGGCAAAGAAAAAAGTGAATCTTCTTAGAGGCTTTACTTTTTCAACAGGCTGCAAATACAATTAGGTACCTGATGAGAGAGATTTCCCAGGTGACTGCCCTGAATATGTGGGGCACCTCTAAGACTGACTGAGTTTGTGTGCCATCTTCAACCAAAAGTTAGTATGTACTAAAAATACATTTTCCCTTTAGAGTCTTAGACCTGAAATAAATCAACTGCCACAGCAGCTCTATCTTTTTTGGTATTTTATCATTTTGAAGAGCGTCTACTAGAATTGGATAGTTCTCTCAAGGTGCTTTTTGGTGGCAACAGCCCAGACTTTTAACAGGCTGACTTTAGATACTCTTGCTTTCTGGTAGCCTCTTTTCCTGGTTCCCCACCTCTCTCTTCACCTCTTACCTGCTTCGATCGCTCATGCGAGTACCAAGGCAACGCATTAAAATTGCTCTGCGGCTCTGGATACCTGTTCTAGTGTTGCGGATAGTTGTTGCGGAGGCACGGAGTCAAGTGGTTGGCCTGAGTGTATTCGGTTTGGCAAGTACAGCTTCAGTGCTTCTTTTACTGTTCGTTGTGCCCTCACAGTGTGCATATATGTCTGTGCTTGAAGAGAAAAAGATCTGTGTGTGGCTGGCTTGTGAGAATGATGTAAAGCTTCCTGTAAAAATACTAATTGTGGTGGTTTAATTTACTATTTAATTTAACATCCTGTTTTGAGTAGCACTTTAAACAAGGAGAAGCTTTGTTACTGTTTTTTAAGGCTGTCCTCTTTTTCTTTCAAAAATGCTTCCATAAAATCCCACCTTCATGGTTGTATACCTCGACTTTTTTTTTTTAACTTCGCTTGGGACATGTTGGCTTCTGAGAGAGATTCGTGTGAGTGAAATGCACAGTTCCTGTGGCGTACAGAGATCTGTGCCCAATAGCAGTGAGATGGGAACTGTTTCCAGTGAAGGATTTGGGAAGGGAAGGACAGAGAGTGGCTTGTATTTGAAAGGTCCAGGTAAATTTTTACAGCAAGGTGAATACTGTTACATTTTTAGGTTTTAACTTGTGAGTGGGGTTAGGGAAATACCATGGAAAGTGAAAGCACTGATCTCCTGGTATGTGGAAGCTTCAGTCCTTCCTCCATCATCTGAATTAATTGTGACTTGAAATTTATTTCACCTTTCTTCTATTTGTATAATGCAATGTTTTGTGAGTTACTAAGTAAATATTATTGTGTCTCAATGGCTCCATGGCTTCTTGAAACCAATTAACACTGGTAAATTTAAAGTGGAATACTGAACATTTATTTCTTTGCAAGCCTACTGTCATATTCAAGGGGGGAGGAGGGGAGAAAGCCTGTTTCAGAGGCTCCCTAGCAAACTATTCAGCCTTTGAGAACAGGCATTTCTTTCACTTTCCATGAGTCAGTTCTTTTTATTGCTCTGCCAAGCTAGTTAGATTGATGTTGTCACTAAAATCGCAGTCTGTGTTTGATATAAATCTTAGTAAAATATGATTCTAGATCCAGGGGACTATTCGCCCACATGCCATTATCATCCTGCCGAATACCAGCGGAATGGAGCTTTTGCTCACCTATGAAGATGAAGGCATCTACATTGATATATATGGGCATTTCACAAAGGAGACTGTTTTACAGTGGGGAGAAATGCCAGCATCTGTAGGTATGTATGAAAAATAGCTCTTTATTAAATATAAGATTCCACTGCATGAAGCCTGACTTCTTTATGAGGTTTGTATCCATGTGAAAGTGCTGTATGGCATATAAAGCAACTTCTGAGCAAACCAGATGTGTAAAGGGTAAACAGATTTATGGATGTTTGTGTTAACATGGCCAGAGATTGCAACGGGGGCTTCACATTTGGATTGCAGTCTGTATTTTTGCCTCACTGTTCATTGCATCACACCTTGACTATACAGACGAAGTAAGCTGAGGATTCACCTTACCACCAGTTTTCACAGAGAGAATTATGTGAATTACAGAGGGGAAAGAGGGGCTTTGGTTGTCCATAGCTCACAGCATTTTATGTACAAATTCACAGCTACAGAGTTGTCAGTTACTGAAGAGATCTGTAACTGCTGTCAAATGGCCCCTTAATTTTATCACTTTAAATTCACAGGGCTGCCAGTCCAAGGTATTTATAATAGATCCTCAGTCTCCCCAGGCTTGCAGTTGGCTGTGTGGGAGGAGATTCTGGTTGTACTGGAGCCAGGACAGCTGTTTGTTTCACCTTCCCCAGAGGGCTTCAAGCTAACACTATGGGGAAAACCAAGAACAACACAGGCAGATTTTTTGTTTTATTACTTGTTACTTTTAATTTCTGTCTCATTCCTGTTCTTCTATATTTTAAAACAAACAGGACCATAAACAAAGCAAGTCCAAGACACTTAGATTGTACAGAAGCATGATATTAGCTTTGTAGAAACTGGATGCCACCATGAAAATCAAGGATATTCACCTTTCTCCTTTCACTTCAAGCTGAGTAGTTTTAGGAAAAGCCTGTTAATAGAGTAACACCCTTGAGTAAATGCCATGTTTGACATTTGAGGAAGGTTTGCAACAGTATTGAGGGCAGGAAGCCCTCCTCTGGAACACAAGATGACTACAGGACAACTGACTTTTTTGCATTGTTTCAAAACATTCAGCAACAATACTGTTTTCAGTTTCAAAACATGGGTATAAGGTTATAAGCTCCCCTTACAGTGCTTCTTTCCCCTCACTGAGTGCGTTTCTAAGACAGATGAGAGATAAGGAACAAAGGGCTTTCTTACATCCTGCCTTAGAAAGGGGGATAATGCAAGAAGGGTTGCATAGATCTATTACTCCTCCTTGGAAATCTGCAGTTTGTGTCACTGGGCACTGATTTCTTTCATAGCTTTTGCACTTAATCTAGTGAGAATGTGCAGGAGTACCTCAGAAGTGGACCAGGGAGAGATTAAGTTCTTCTTCCTGATACTGCTGTAAGTACTGAGTCATCAAACCCACAGATGCAAGAGGTTTGTAAAGCATTCTTGCAGCCTGGAGATCACACTGCCTTAACTTCAGTAGAAGTTTCCTTGCGCATTCCCACCTGGCATTGAAGCGAACTAAACTTCACCACTTTGAACCAACTGAATATATGATCTTTTATGCCAGTTAGCTTTTCTAATTTAAACATCCTTTGGTGTTCATCTGGCTAGGCATAATATTTTCAGTTTCTCAAGGTTGATTACATCTTAATAGAATGAATGGAGAAGATGCTTCTGAGGATGGCATCCTGTCTGGGTGACTCATACTATAAAGAAGCTTGTCTATATGAATAGTTTAGATTTTCACTGTAGTCAGTCCAGAGAAATGGGCATCACCAGGTGGGAAGGTGGTGCTCACCCTGGGAGAGGTAGCTAGGACAGGTATAAAGAAACATCCTGCTGAGGAAGCAGAGGACGATTTAGATGAACCAAGTTTGGATGGTGAGGTTAGGAGAGGAGAGTGAACAGCCTTCTCTTTGGAGAACTTCTTCCTTCAGAACAACTTCCTTCTTCAGAGAGCAAGACTGTGGATATTCTCTGGAAAGAATGGTGTCAGTCTCCATCTGTCTGTCTCTCTCATTGTTTATACTTTGGCAGATTCCACAGTTGAAGGGAGGCAGTCTCCAAGAAGCCCCTCTCAGTTGTCATTTGAAAATGTTTCAGTGTGTTACCTTGAGAACACTTGTGTTGCTGCTGCAGCACTTCTGGTATCTCAGAAATGGATTTCATTGGAACAGAAACTGTCAGTCTTTGTGACATGGTACAAAATAATTTGACTTCTGTTTGGAATCACATTTCCACTAAAAACTAACCCAACCTGTAACTCAAGACACAACTCAAACTTTAAACAAGGACCTCTGTTAACTGTTACTAAAATAATTTTCCCACTAACTCCTCTATTAATTTTCTTAATCCTTACATATTCTTGGCTCCAGACAAGAACATTAACTATTGTGACAGAAGTGTGAATAATTGTTATTTGCACAGCCCAGCTTAGGGACAACTTGATGGTTTCTTAAAAGATCCTGTTTTCCTGGAGGAAATTTCCAGACACATTTCAGACATTCTGAAGTCTGTATGAGCTTATCTCAAAATTTTCACTCTGTTGCAGAGATTAAAGGGTCTTGTGTTAACCTCAGGGTGCTCTCTAGTCATCCTTTGCTCATTTTTTGATTTCTTTAAACAAGTATTTTGAAGGAAAACTTCTGTAGTTGGTGAGCATATTTTGATACAAAAAAACCAGTTTGTTTTATAATGGATGGATTTAGGGCAGGGAATCTAAATATAACATACTCATAGTCTTAAAGTTGGGACCTCTGTGACCAATCTGTTAATAAGAAATCAGAGAGAGGAAACTTAAAATCCTCTGGGAAATTAAAATTGTAGAAGTATTCTATGTTTATCTGAAAGATACTTCACATATGTAGGGCTAAATATAAATATAGATGTAATATTTTCTTTCTATAAAACAGGATTAAAAAAGGCTTTAAGAAAGATCAAGTTAATAAGATTTGGGAACACTTTTGCCCTTTTGTGTGAGTAACGAGTTATTTACAGTATGTAATCTTAGAGGTTTGATAGAAATCTGGATATTCCCAGAGTGTGGAACCAGTAAAAGTCCTTAGCAAAAAGGATTATTATGTAGAGAAACAGGGAGCATTACCAAAATGTGGTTGAATAACTGCCTCAGTGCTTTACCAACATACTCAACAGTTCTTGAAAGAGTTGCTGTCCAGCTCGTGCACAGAATGTACCTGCTCATACCACAGTGATTGGTGTCCACATGAGAGCAGAATCAAGGCAAGCTTTAAGCAAAATATCATAAAACTGGGCTTTTCTGATTAGTGTTACAAAAATAGGGCAGGAAAGGACCTTAATGCCCCTTTTCTTCCATCCACATCAGTATCACTGGTGACAGTTGTTTGTTTAACTTGACCTTAAAGAGTCCAGTGATGGAGAATCCAAAAGTTCCCCAAGCATCTGATTCCAGATAAGCCAACAAGTTCGAAATGAAGAAACAAGAGTCTGATCCACTTTTGTGTGTCTGACTCATGATATCGAACTCCATTCCAGGGTAGAAGAAAGTCTATGCTGCTTTACTGAATGAAACAGCAGCAGTTCATGCACAGGTCTTTTAAGATGCATGGTAACCTGAGCTTCAGGTAACTCTGAATATCTTTGTTCCAGTAGGTTAAGCAGCTACTGGCACATCATTTTGAGTCAGTATATGCCTTTTCTGCTTAGCTACTGTTAAAAGTGGCTGTTAAGTCTGGTATAATCTGTAGCATAAGGACCTGTATATTTTGCCGGCTGGAAGCACAGGACATTTTTATCTAAAGCTTGTCGAGGTGAAAAGTGGACTCAAAGTAACTATTCCCAAGTTGCTCATAGTGTAGAAGCTGGTGTTCCAAAAGGAGACAACTTTATTCTGAGCATCTGCTCTCAATTCACCTCACGTCAAACACCTGCAAGTGCTCCCACATAGGAAGACTATCAGGACTCAGTACTGACCTTTGAATTCACACCCCACTATCGTCCAAATTCATATCTGTGTATAATTAAATCCTTGTAACTGGACAACCCTGAAAATGGTATAATGGGGCCTTTTGGGCATGTTGTTTCATAAATGAAAATTGAGAATTTTTTGATTCTGCTACGAGACTGAGATTTTATGTTACTTAAATCTGCCATTGTCAGTTGACAAGTTCTCAGTGTGTTGGCTGACCAGCAGAACATCAGAGCTGAACTTGGTGTATCTGGTTTATTATGTGCCTATTGTAATACTGCTTGGAGGTCAGGTCTCTTCTGAACACAGCAGTAGTGGTCCAGTCATCCAGGCTTTCTATCCCAAATGACCTAGAGGTTGCAGCAGAGCCTAATGAAGTGGTTACTGGGAGCTGAAAGGAAGGTATCAAATTGAAATCTGCCAAAGGCACGGATACAGCTGATACAGACACGGCACGTTGGTGCCTGGAGTGCAGATTTCATGTGGTGGAAAAGAACAGGAGACTTACATGCAGATTAGGTCTTTGTTGCCAGACCTTTATGACCTGTACTAAACAGTGTAGCCAGAGAATGCTTCCATGCTGTTTATATTATATATATGCACCTGTCTTGCTGTCCCACCCACCAGATCTGTAGCGTGCCTCTGCCTCTGCTGTGTTCAAAACCGAAGCTTGAAAAGGTTAATGTGGTGTCAGTTACAAAAAATATCAGAAGTCTGAGTATTGTATAATTTTTATCTTCTTCACTTTATGTGTGGTTTGGGCTTACATTTCCAGATACTTCACTGGGTGCTGTCCTGGGGCTCATGCTGATACTGCTGCAGTGCTTCAGAAATGTTGATGACAGCCTCACAGCCTACAGCAGTGATGCCCTGTTATACAGTCTAAGAACTGAAAAGATTTTAAAATGTATTGATTTCATGGGTTTGAGTTTTAGAAAACACCCCTCTTCTTTTGCCACTTACCTCCAGTTGCTCACTGATGCTTTGCTTTTAGAACAGGTTGGTTTCTTCCTCTTTCCTTATGACTGGGATACTGGGAAAGAATTACTTTGCTCTCAGCTCTAGTGGCAGGGAAGTCTTCAGTGTGCATAAAGAGTATCTGAAAGGAAACTCTTCTGAACAGATCTAGGGGGAATTCATAGACTTTGAGGAAACTAAAATCACAACATTGTAGCCAAAACATGTTTCCAAGGAGGTATGATTTTTGTACACTGTTCTAACAGTTAGAAAGCAAGGATTCCAAGTTAGTATTAGAAGTATATACAATCATAGAGTATATTACCTTCATTTTCTGCTGTCCTTCTTCAAGCAGGATCACAGGCTGTTGCCTCCTCTATTAGTCTGTACTGAAAGTTTAATTTTTAGACAGAAACCTAAAGCAACATGGAAGGTTTTAAGAAACAGACATTGCTTGCACTAATAATGTAGGGCAGGCAAGCACTGTCCACTGAAGCTAAACCCAGTCCAATGCACTCTTTCCCTCTACATCATTTCAGAGCACCAGGATCCACAGGCTAATGAACAACAGTTGATAGCTGAGCAAGAAGGACAATTTCTGAGCATGGACTACCAATAGAGCATAACTAATGTGATTTTACCTTGGAAGCCCATACATGCACTATTCAGAGGGCTTTCACTGAAACTGTGCCTAATTTGACATCTGTGGTGTTAACTCCTTCATTGCTATTCCAGTTTCTTACTGCTAGAGTTAAAAGAAGTACCACAGTGAGCTTCCACAGTGCTGGATTACCGTTTTTGGGTTTTGGAGATGCTGCATGTAACCAGTGATGGGAAGACAATAGCTAAGGACACCAAATTAATCATGCCATAGTCTCAAATTCTAAAGTATTTACATTTCAGAGTAAGCTGATCTTCGTAGTAAATACAAACCCAGTTTCCTAATGGTGACACAGTACAGTCTCTGTACCTAATGGGTACAGAGAAGACAGTCAAGACTTTTCTTGTACAGTTAAAGGATGATAGGCAAAAATGGGCACAGGTTGCACCAAGAAAACATCCTGTTAGGAAGGAATTTTTAACCTTGAAAGTGATGCATTGCAGCAGTGTCTTGGAGAGGTTGTGAAATATCCATCGAACATGTCTGGACAAGGCCCAAGTAGCTTCATCTAATTTGACCCCACTGTGGGGCTGGGGTTAAACAAGATGCCCTTCAGAGGTTTCCTTCAACCTTTTGTGAATCTAAGGTATACAGTAGTAGTTAGGATATATGTCTAGAGTGCAAGAAATTTAGTTACTATTCCCAAGGCTTTTTTACAAATAATTCAGAACATATTGTTATCAAAGAGAAATGTATCCAATCCATAATTGATATAAATGAGACCATAATCAGTCTTTCAGCTGTTAAATAGTATAATTTTTTTTTTCTCTTTTCTTTTAGCTTACCTTCAGTCTAATCAGGTCATGGGCTGGGGAGAGAAAGCCATTGAACTACGTTCTGTGGAGACTGGAAATCTGGAAGGAGTATTTATGCACAAGAAAGCACAGAAGTTAAAATTTCTATGTGAAAGAAATGACAAGGTACAGAAATTACTACAGTGTGGTAATTTAGCAAAAATGACTAATAGCTGACTATGACACTACGACCAGTTAATTTGTGTAACTTTGTTATTGGTTATTTCTTACCTGAGTATAACTTCCCCATTTAAAGCCAATGTAGTCACTGATCCCACAAAACTCTGATTATGAGTATTCCACACCTCCCCACCAGGAGCTCTGGTAGAACTCCTATTCCACCCAGCCTTCACTGCTATCAGAGGTGATAACAAATACAGACATTGCTAACTGGCCACACCACAGGTATAGTGGGGAGGGCTGGTGAGTCAGCCCCAAAAGCACCCTGCTACAAGGCTGCCTCTCATGGGCTGTTGTAATTACAGAGCAGCCATCATGGGGAAGAAAACCCCACAACACTCTTAATTGCAGACACCAGAGTATGGATAATCAAGTATAATATCTTGTATATAGCAATTCTGGTAAGTGTTCTCTGAAACCTTCTTAGTCACACTGTCATATTTAGAAAATTGGAGCCCCCAAACTGTTTAGATTATTTTTAGATGTTCTCCTGTTTCTTTTCAAATAGGAAAAGAAATACCTATTAAAGAATAAAATCCAGTTGTACCACAACTAGAGTTTCACTTTAAGAAGTTAACTCATGGGATTAAAATTGATTTGTGATATCCTTATATCCTTGTATTTGGGACTGTGGCATTCTATCAAACTTCCTATATGAGTAAAAGTATTCTCATAAATGTAAACTGACAGCATATTTTTTTTCTTTTCCTCCCTTCAAGGTGTTCTTTGCATCAGTACAGTCAGGAGGCAGCAGTCAAATATACTTTATGACTCTTGGTCAAAATGTACTGTTCAACTGGTAAAGCACATCAAAAGAAGGATGCTTTGAAATTCCTTATAGGTAGCAGTGTAAAATTCTTAGAGGTGATATACACAAATTTGCACTTTTTACCTACAAAAATGTTGCCATTACTGACTTATCAAAATTTATATTCTTTCAGTCTGAAAAGAATTCCATTTTCCTGTGAAAGTATTGCAAACATGTTTAGTTTGTCTTCTTAAGTATGTTGCAAACTAAGATTGTATTAAGAGACTTTAATGAAGAATACAGACAATATAAGAAGCTCCTGTACTCTGGAAAGTATACGGTTTCATTTTCACAGATCACAGACTATTCTGAGTTGGAAGGGACCCACGAGGATCAAGTCCAACTCTTAAGTCAATGGCCCACATAGGGGATTGAACCCATGACCTTGGCATTATACAACCAAGTTTTAACCAGCTGAGGTAATCTCAGGGTCATGATGTCATGTTTTTATGTTGAACTGAAGTCTCTTTTTTTAACAGTAACATCTAATGGTAGATAGGAAAAACACAGTTGGAATCTATTTTGAATTGAGTTCGGCTTGTTTTGCATTTCAAGCAAGTGGTTACTGTATCACCAAGACTCACTTATCCAAGTCTTATAATCAGTGAAAGAGCAACTGTTGCTGGTGGGTCCCAGCACAGACTGGAATGCTGGAGAGATCGTCCCCTGTGCTGGGTGGACAGTGAGTTTCAGTGCATTCTGAAGCTCATTCTGAACATGCCCCCCATCTGGGGCATTTTTACAAATGCAGACTTTCTGTTTCTCTCAGGGCTGGACGCCTGAGCCCATAGACACAGTTACTGTAGAATGTATTTGTAAAAATAGTTTAAATAGTAGTTTGTCAAAGTCATAGATGCATAAAGTGTTAAGGACCACAACCTGTAATTTTTGTCCACACCTGGGACCCACACTCCTATGAGCTGATTTAAAGGCACTACCCATGTATATAAATAAGGGCACAGGATCAGGCACCTTTTCTTCCTTCTTGCTCTTTCACATTGTCTTTGTGTATTTGTGTGTAAATATAATCTTTCTGCAATGGATGTTAAGATTAACAAATATATTCTTAATATAGTTATGAAAATATCCAAAGAGTTAATCTATTATAAATAGAAAATATAAATCATTCCAGGTGTTTTCTATGCTAATTACATCTAAATAAAGCTGCATCCACTAGTGTTATTGGTGCCAGTGCTTCTGCATAAACTCTGTTCTCAGGGGCTTATAACTTGGCCATAAAACTATAGAGATAGGATATATATATATACATATATATATATATATATATATATATATACACACTCTATATAATCATATACTATGATTAAATTGTAGGGTTTCATGCAATCTTTATTCAGCTGATTTTTGGATGTGCTTTGAAAATGTAAAGCATCAAATATAATACAAAAGAGATTATTCCAGACATGATACAATGTGGATGATGCTGTAGGTTAAAATGAAATCGCTAGTTAGTGTTTGAAAATAAGGATTTTTTACTTGAAAAATTTGATACTGAAAGGTGCAGGGAAAGTGTGTTGGAATATCTGGTCGTCTACCTCAAGGATGATGATTCTACGTTGACTAAGGAGGGCAGAAATGAAGTTGTTCAGACTGTGACTATGCTGTACAGTCCAAAAGGTTTAGTCAGTGTTGGTAGTCATTCAGTGACTGACAGGTGCTCAGAACTCGTATCCTTGTATGTCAGCAGAGAATCAAACTAGGGGCTAATCACCCTTTTCCCCCTTCCCCATGTTGGCACCTCAGCTGCTGCAGGCAGGTCAGAGACGTCTGCACTTTCGCTGTCTATATTTGTGGCTATGTGGAGGACTGCACTTTCCAAAGTTATTAACCTCGCACTTTTCACAGGCACTAGCTTATCTCAAAATGTATAGTGTTTTTTAATTAAGTATTTTCCTTTTAAGTGTTTAACTAACAGAAAAATCAGCCTAAAGCCATACTAAAAAATACCTGCAGTTAAATACTCAATGTGGAACTTAATGTATGCAAATAATCAGCTTGTGTGCAGACTTGAAATCAGAATGGCAACTGTGCTGGGGCTGAGCTGTGTGACAGCAGGAGCTCTGTCTGGCTGTAGGAACGTTCCTTCCTGTTGCCAGTGCCAAGGCTGGGGCTGAAGAGCAAAACCTGGCTTGGCTTCCTGTGCTACTGAACACTGGGCTTGTTTAGTTCAACTTTCACAGAATAAACAAAAGAAAAACCCCAACAAAACCAAACAAGCCCAAACCCGTAACAGAAACAGAGATGAAAGTTACAGGCAAAAAAGTAACTTGTAGACAATCAGAAATACAACTTACTTGCTTTTGACTCGAGTCTCAGAGACTGTGAAGGAAGAACAGCTTTCATTTTGCACACAGTAGGTGTGCAAAACTTGCTTGCATACCATTCAAACTATAAGCAATCGAGTGATCCGGGCAGCCCTATAATATTTTTTGAATGTGCTTATCTCAGCAGCCTCTGCTTTATGGGGGATACATGTGAATATTTTCCCTCCCCTGTTCTGGTGTCATCAGGTAGAAGGCAGATTTTTTTTTTCCTGATATTAGGGACTAGTTAAAGACTTTAACAGAGAACAGTGGAAATTCAGAACAATAGCCCATATCAACAGGTTAAAGAAGAAAATGCGATCAAATTTGTTTAAGATCATTGTAACAGAAAATTGTGACAATAATTAACACACTGTGGAAACGTTTAATTCCACATCAGAAGGGAAAAAACAACCTCAAGAGAGGGAATGTGCACTACTACACTGCAATTTTAATTTTTCATTCAGTTTCCTTCTTTTAACTCTCTCTTCTTTCCAGCTACAATGCAAGGCAGTGGGTTGGATTTTCATCTTCTACTTACTAGGTAAAACTGTTGGAATTTTTGGGATTATATCCATGTGTAAATATAGAAAGAATGAGGCCCTTAGAGGTGAATGTTGCTAAAGGATTTAGAAGTGGTATTGCAAATAGCAACTGGATGCAACAAGAAGACTGTAGCATTGGCTCTCTATTAAGAGACAGTCAGAATGGCTGAAGATGAGAAAGAGCCCAGAGATTGTTGAGAGGAGTAACAGAAGGGAGTGGAAGTGACTGAAGAGGAAGAGGAGGGAAAAGCTGAAGAAAATAAATAGGAGTAGCCAAAGGGTAGGGAGTAGATGTCTGGCACAGCTATTGCTGTAGAAGGAATACAAAAGAGTTGAGGTGTTAAGGAGAAGACAGCAACCAAAGAAATGGAAAGATACCTGGAGTGACTGGGGGACACTGAGTGAGAGTGTTTTGAATAACAGTTCAGCTCAAAGCAAAGGAATAAAGGCCAGAAGAAGACAAAAATCCAGTGATCCAAGTTTATCAAGACATAAATTTAACTATGCAAAATGTATATCAGATTTTTAGCTTCATTTTGTCAGGTGTTTCACTAGCTCTACCCTTTCACTAACTTTTAAAGCCAAGGAGTGAACTGCTTAATGTGTTTTTCTAGTGATGTCACTTTGACATGACCAAATGCTACAGGGGCAGCAGGGCTGAACTTTAAGGATCCACGTCATTAATCCTTTGGTACATGCAGTGTCTTAATGGCAAGGGTGCTCCTAATACTGTGTTTGCCACACAGGATTGCGGTAATACTGCAGCAATGTAGAACTGTGTGTATGTGTCTGCTTTTGTTTTAGGAACGGTGAATTCTATGCTGCAGCCTGAACCTTGACACGTAACTTTAAAACCTGGGAACAATGCAAGCTGTGTACTGCATATTATGTGTTGTTCCCCAATGCTGAAATTGTACAACTGAAACAGTAATAAAAATACTCTGAAAATCAAAAGTGGGGTCATGCTTGTAAAGATTCTGTTTTGTTGACATAAGCTATTGTAAAAATCACAGAGATCTTTGTTATTGTTTTCCATATTCATTCACTATCCTTACGGAAACATCTACATCTGCCTATAGGGACAAAATGAATATAGTTCCTTGCAGTGGATAGAGATGTCAAGGTGCAAAGTGTGAGTCCAGCCCAGACAGAGTGCTGGTGAGGTGACAGCCAGCACTGTGCTGCTCATGCTGCTGCTGAGCTTCACAGGTGGCACACCCACCCTTACCTTTGCACAAACACCCAGTGGGACTAGAGCAAAATGACAGCTTGCAGTCATTGATGCTACAAGAACTGGTTTTTGAGTATGTGTCAGCCTGAATGCCAAGTCAGCCCAACTCACTTTTTCTCAAGTAAGCTCATGCAGTCTTTATTGCAGCATATAAAGTTTATTGAGATACATGATGTGGGGTGTGATAGCACATTGTAGCTGTACCACTTTAAAGTAAGAATTAGGAAACCTGCTGTTTATGCCAGAGTTGGGAGTTGGAAAGATTCAGGGCATGAAGCAATGTTTCTCTTAGTTTTTTTTAAATTACGAGTATTTTATCCAACATAAGAAGGAAACAATTAGTTCAGAATCTGCAAGGTAGTTGAAAAAGGCAGAAGGGGAGGCTGAATTTCCAGGCACTAATAAGGAACATACAGAATTCCTCTCTTCCTGACAGAAACTGCCCCACCTTAAGAACCCTTCAAATTTACTGTCCCTCCCTTAAGAAACCTTGAAACTTTCAACCTACAGTGACTTGACAGTACAATTGCCCTGAAGAAAATGTATTATCCATGTTGCATCCAGAGACACAGATAAGAGTTCATGTCACAACGTGCTTTTGCAAACGAAATGATGCCAGTACAAAGTGAAAGCATTTGGGGTTTTGTGTCATAGTAAGAAAAACTAAAATATCTTCTTTAATTTACTACTGTTTGCCAAACAGTAGAGCTAGACAGTAAGATACAGCTGCACACAGATTGCAAGTTACATAATATATCAAATTGTAAATAGTGGTATTATCTATTACTCTTGGAGCTTAACTGAAATGGCATTTTAATTTTAGCTTTGTTTTAGATTTACAAGTATTTTGTTTCATGGTATCACACAGCTCTGGAAGGAAACTGTTTTTCCAAAGACCATCATAAAAGCTGGCTTATAAGTTCAGTTCCATGTTTAGACAGCTGTATTTAAGTTAAATGAAGCACAAGCAAACCTGCAGTCTATATAAAACAGTTCTATAGATTGTAAAACCTGTGCAATATATCAAGATTCCACATGCCAAAAGCGTAAGAGACCTTCCTGCTGATAGCCCACCTCTTTTTTAAACTATCTTCTAAAGTGCATACAGCTGATTAAAGGACAAGGGGATGTCAGCTGCCTAATCACCTAAAATGTTATTTTAGCATTATTTAACCACTTCCTGTGGTTTTCTAGGAAGATTTAACAAAAGAACGTACGACATAATGGTGAAACGCATCAGAAAATCTTTCCACTTTTGTCCTCAAAACACTTTGTGGTGAAAAACTTTTACAGTAAGCTTTATGATCTCACATACCAGCTAATATTTTTTTAATCTAGATCCTCACCTTTTATTCCTTTGTGCCTTTCATGTCTCCAACATATTTTAAATGTAATATTTAACAGAATGTAACACCCTCCTATTCAGCATAGCTCATTCCTCACTGTCACTGCTGTAGAGGCTAACTGCTGTTTTCCTAAGATGTCTTATACAGAAAAACGAAGATACTTGACTGCTCATTATTTCTGAGAATTCGAGACTATCGATTCACCAGCAGCAAACACAGGTGTGGTTTAGCACACTTGGCTGTAGGTGTATAAAAGTTATACTGTCTTCAGTGAGCTGCTTACACACCCCAATGGAACAGGCTCAACATAACACAAAGCTCTGGTTTTGTGATTCGATACAGCCACCTGCTGATGGCTCATCTCATCATTACTGATTCTCCAACTGTTTCTGAACTTCCAGTTTTTAATCCAATCACATCAGTTCCACTGCTCAGTTATGGTAGTAGGGAAATCACGTCTGAAGGAACTCACAGACATAACCAGCCATAAAAACACATCGTTAACATGCCATCAGCAAGAGATTTACCCTGTTCCAATTTTGAAATTGATATGTAAGCTAGACTTCTGCTGGTGAGAAAGAAGGTACCAGGAGCAAGTTCCTAAGAGAAGAAATTATCTGGTATCTGAAACTGCAATGCATACAAATTTATCCAATATAAAGTATTAACTCTCCTATCAGTCCACATCAGGCCATTATTGCTCCACAAAAGCTACAGCTTGAATGAAACCACAGTGATTTACAATAAAAATTCTGGCAAGAAGTGTACCTGTTACAATTACCAGCAAATCACATCCTGAGTACAGACAAAAGTGGGGGTAAGCTAGCAAAAGTCCACAGATTTCTTTAAGTTCATTCAAAAACTAAGAAAACTCTACACCACAGCTCTCCAGGTAAGGCTTGTATGTGATGCAAAATTCTGGGCCACCTCAGTGAAAAGGTGCTGTGGGTCACGTTCATTGTTTTAAATGGTAAATGCCATTTTATCAGTCCATGCAACGAGTCGTGTTTACTGTGGAAAAAAACGCCACATGGAAGTCTTATTCAATACTTGGCTTCAACATAAACAAGAAAAATTACTGATTTGTTTTACATTTTCTCACTAAGGAACCCATGTGACACGAAATATGTAAACTCACACATACCATTCCTATAAAAGTCTGAAGGCCAGAAAAAGCTTGGGTTTTACACCTCTTTGGTTTTTCAGTCTCTTTTTAAAGGTTCAAGCAACAGGTTTTCCAATTTCTGCATGGCAAACACTCCACAGTGGCAAAGGGATTAAATTAAGGATACAATAATTCTCAAGCTGTAAACAGAGAGCTCCATCTAGCCCAGTGCTTGAGGCAGCTCTGCCTAAGCTGTAGCCCCACTTTGGCCTTCTGGATTTCCAAAGACTATCTGGACCAGTGACACTATAAAGACTAGAAACTGCTGCTCTTCCTGGCCTTTCTTTTTACCTCTTTCTCCTCTGTACTGCTGCTTTGCAGCCTAACCACAGAATGGCTGGGGTGGGAATGGACGTGTAGAGATCATTCAGTCCAACCCTACTGAAGGGTCACCCAGAGCAGGTAGCACAGGATCATATCCAGATGGCTTTTGAGTATCTCCAGAGAAGGAGACTCCACGACCTCTCTGGGCAGTCTGTTCCAGTGCTCTGTCACCCTCAAAGGATATTTTTCCTCCTATTCAGAACTTTCTGTGTATTCGTTTGTGCCTGTTGCCCCTTGCCCCATCACTCTGCACCACTGAAGAAGAGTCTGGCCCTGTCCTCTTGACACCTGTCCTTCAGATACTTGTGTGCATTGATAAAGTCCCCTCTCAATCTTCTCTTCTCTGGGCTGAACAGGCCCAGCTCCCTCAGCCTGTCCTCATAAAAGAGATGTTTCCCCTAAAAAAAGGAAATACATATTAGCAAGTACTAATAAAATATTGACTACAAAGTTCTTAGATCTCCAGAAGCTTCATTATGATACATGGTCTAGTGGAAGGTGTTCCTGCCCACAGCAGGGGCTTTGGAACTACATTGTCTTTAAGGTACCTTCCAACCTAAACCATTCTGTGATTCTATGGTACAATAAAGCATAGGATGATCTTGACAGTTGCAGTGGGACAAGAGTCCATATAAATAAAGCCACATACTTAGGGACCACTGTTAAGAATTTTTTCTGATGGAAACAACAAAGAAAAAAGACTTAACAGACTGTTCCACTGGGAGGTGGATTACGTTCACCCACACCCTGCATCTATGTAAGGGGTAAATACAATCTCAGGAGCCAGCACGACTCCTGTCCCAGCCGGGCACACGCTGACGGTGAGGCAGAAGTAGTGACGAGTATTACATCCGAACAGGTGCAGCGCAGAGTCCCTAAGGGACGGTGGGACCGAGGCGCTGCGACCGCTGTCCCACGGACGGCACCGTCAGGGGCGCAGAACGAGGGCGGGCACCGGGACAGCGCCGGGGCCGCCGCGGCTCCGATCCCACCGGCGGGACCCCCAGCACCGGGAACCCCTTCCCGTCCTGCTCCCCGCCGCTCCCCGCCCACAGCCCCGGGGCCGCCCCTCCCACTGTCTCCCCGTGCCTCCGCTGCATCCCATCCCATCCCATCCCATCCCGTTCCCGGTGCCGCGCGCCCCCCGCGGACCCCGCCCCCGCCGCGGCCGTTGGCGGTTTGAGCGGCGCGCGCGCACCGGCCCCGCCCCGCCCCGCGCGCGCCATGGCGGCGGCGCCTCCGCTCGGCCCGTGACAGCGGGACAGCTCCGCTGCCGCCGCCGCCGCCGCGCCCGGCGCCCCCCGCCGCCCCGACAGCGGCCCGGGCCGCAGCTGTCGGCCCGCCAGGACGCTGTCATGCAGGACCCCACCCCGGAGCGCGCCGAGGAGACCCAGGGGGCAGCGGCGGCGGAGGACGGCGGGGCCTCTTGGCTGCAGAGGGTGTTCGAGGAGGTGCGGGGCTCCTCGCAGCTGAGCGTGGCGCCCGCAGAGCCGCCGGCGGTGACGGTGGTGGCGGTGGAGCGGTACCTGGCGCGGGCGGCCCCTCCGCCGCCCTCCGCCGCCGCCCCCCAGTACTGGTACGACGTGACGCTCGCGGACGGCGCGCGCCGGCAGCGCTGCCACCTCGCCCCGCGCCTCAACGGGCTCGTGCAGCGCGCGCGCCTGCGGGCGGGGACGCGCCTGCGGGTCACGCGCTGCTCGTACCGGTACGACGAGAAGCGGCTGAACCGCGGGTTCCTCTGCCTGGAGGCGCTGGAGCGGGAGGGGCCCGGGGACGGCCCCGCCACTGCCACTGCCACCGCCGCCGGGACCGCACCCGACCGCACCTGCCCGCTCCAGCCCCTCCGCGGCGAGAGCAGGCACTACCTGCCGCTCTGGAATAACGAGGATCCCTATGGAGACGTGTGGGTGCCGGACAGGCTGCCGGCGCAGGTGGACGTGGACGGTAAGCGCGGAGAAGGAGGCGGGGGATGGAGGCCCTGAATCATAGAATGATAGAAGCGATTGGGTTAGAAAAGACCTCCGAGATCATCAAGTCCAACCTTTGGTCCAACTCCAGTCCCTTTACCAGATCATGGCACTCAGTGCCACGGCCAAGCTCAGTTGAAAAACCTCCAGGGATGGGGAATCCACCCCCTCTCTGGGCAGCCCATTCCAATGCCTGATTACTCTCTCTGTAAAGAATTTTTTTCTGATATCCAACTTAAATTTCCCCTGGCAGAGCTTAAGCCCGTGCCCCCTTGTCCTATTGCTGAGTGCCTGGGAGAAGAGACCAACCCCCATCTGGCTAGAACTTCGCTTCAGGTAGCATCCCAGTGGTTTGTGGTGGGCAGCGGACCTGGGGAAGGGTCTGGAGCACAGGCCCTTTGAGGAGCGGCTGGGGGTGTTTAGCCTGGAGAAGGGGAGGCTCGGGGGGGACCTGGCTCTTTACAACACCCTGACAGGAGCTTGGAGCCAGGTGGGAGTCAGGCTCTGCTCCCGGGCAACTGGTAGTAAGAAAAAGGGGTGTTGTCTTAAGGGGAAGTTCAGATTGGACATTAGGGAAAATTTCTCCACATAAAGGATCATTAGACATGAGAATGGGCTGCCTGGGGAGGTGGCAGAGTCACCAAACCTGAAGGTGTGTAAAGAAAGGCTGGATGTGACACTCAGTGCCATGGTCTGGTGTTGTATCAAAGGTTGGACTGATCTGATCCCAGAGGTCTTTTCCAACCTAATTAATTCTGTGATTTTGTGACTGCTTTGTGCAGCAGGGACAGGCTCCCTGCTGACCTTCAAGTTGTGTTTGGCACTGCCAAAATGTGCCACCTGCATCACAGTTCACCTGCTCATGTTACATTTGATAGTGGGGAAGAAACTTCCCTGTGAGGGTGGTAAGACACTGGCACAGGTTGCCCAGAGTTGCCGAGTAGTGGATGCCCCATTCCTGGGAGTGTTCAAAACCAATTTGGATGGGCCTTGGAGCAACCTGGTCTAGTGGAAGGTATCCCAGCCCATGGCAGGGCATTGGAACTGGATGATCCTTTCCAGCCCAACCCATTCTGTGATTCTGTGTTACTTTTTTTAAACTCTGCAAAACTTTGAAAATATGTATCTGTGGTGCTTGTGCCCACAGCTCTGAGATGTCAGAACACCCGGTCCAGCAGTAGTCTCCTGTCTGGTCTGTGGGACCGGCTGCTCAGACCCAGCAGCTGCCACCTAAAATGTGGTCAGTGTTGAGGGGTTGGGCTGGTGTGGAGAAAGGTATGAACTTGGGACTATGGGACTTCTGCACAAGTATGATGCTTGTGTAGGCTAATCCTTATGCTTTTTGTAGTAGTTCTTCTGGTCATGTGACAACACTTCTGTGTCATTGTACACCTGTCATGAGTCTCTTTTCAATTAAAAAAATACAAAGCAAAACTATGCTGCCTGCACATAGCTCACAACAGGATTTAGTGGTGAATAATGTCAGCAAATAAGCCTTTTTAGATGTTGGGAACGTTAAGAAAATACATGTGACATCCTGGTCTGTGCACTCTACTCCTGAAAACTTAAATGTTCAATCATGAATGCTCTTTTTTGATCTTTTTCTTTTACTCCCCTTAACCTTAGTCTCCAAGCTGACTAATCTTGGTCATCTGGAAATGACCTGGCGGAGCAGTGTGCACTTCCATCCACTTCTTGTGAGAATCCTGCACAAATCTAGACTAAGGTACTATGGAAAGCCAGAGAAAGCAATGGATATGCCTTATCAGGTAATGAGGGATAAATGCATAGGTTAACACTCAAATAGCTGTAGGATATTTGAAAATATTTTTCCCGTATAATAAGCATGCAAAGTTAAGATTTATGTTGTAGCTATTTTTATTGAAAAATATAAAAAATTTGTGCCAATGTACTTGTAATGTTCTGATCAAGTATGTTTAGTAAATGGTCCTGTGACTTCTCAGCTTCCAAAATACATTTTTCCTTCATGGATATTTTGCAATGTTACTCTCAATACAGCATTCTGTGTGATAAAGAAGAATCTTGTCTGTATTGTTTCTTGTGGATGGGACCTCCTCCAAAAGCCACAGAGTGAAATTAGCATCATCTTACCATTACTGAGCATAGGGAAGAAAAGAGTTTGGGCTGAGGTAGCTGGGGAAGAATTCTTTGTGGAAAGTGGAGATTTCCGCTCCCGTATTCAATACAAGTTCAGGAACATACTGTATATCCATTTGTAATCATCAGGGGAATTGTTCATGAGTCATGAAGCTGGTTCATTATCCAAAATAAACATACCAGAATGATGATAAATAAAAGATGAACATATATTATCTCTTTTTCCTTAGGCTTATTTTGAAGTTGCTGATGGTTCAGGAATGATGTCAATGGTTTTGTGGAGTTCCTTGTGTCCTAAGTGGTATAACAGCATGAAGGTTGGCACAGTCCTTCTCCTGGAAAAGTACACAGTCAAAGACAGTTACCCATTTAAAACACAGCCAACCCCAGGGGATTCACAGATGAAGAGATTTTCTACAATTGGTTAAGTATTACAGAAACCTATTTTGAATCAATGAAATACAGCTGTGGAAAGGTAGTTCTTCATAGAAATAAAATAGGCAACAATCAGTTGCTGAGACTAATTGATAATGTATAGATCCACCTCTGAAAGGTGTCCTAATGTCCAGGTTCTTACTGTTTCCTGTTGATGTTTGGATCATGTCTACAAAGGTTATTGCCACAATTATTTAAAACATTTATTTTAAAAACAAATAAAAATCCAATCCCTGATATCAGGAACTGGTATTATAAAAACAAGTCTCTGGTACTGAATTTTAATCTGATTCTACTTCCTGAAGAATAGTACAAGTATTGTTTGTGCACTGCTCACACCTTCCTGCAGGTCGTTAAAGCACATTATCACCTGATCTGCCTTTAGATTTTAGTGTCTGTTCCCAAGGCCCAGAGTATCTGCACAGCTCTACTGAATAAAAAGTTGCATTGGTGACTGCTGTGTGCTGAAAGAGCATCACCGTGGGAGTGTGTGTATGAAGAATATTCCTTGGCTGTAATAAAGCATTTTCTTACTTGGAGTTGCTTAGTGTGGCAGATCCTCGAAGGAGCTGTACTACAGAAATACAAGTACTGCAGTATAACAGTAACGGCCTTTTCAAACTGGTTTTTGTGAACTTTGGGGGTTTTCTCTCCTACTTCACTGAACATGAATTCTTTCCCTTTTTTTATGCTTTTATACTCAGAACAAAATGACAGCCAGCATTCAGAAAATTCAATTAACTTCCTTGAATCAAGGAAATAATCGTGTTAGTGAAAGACGATGTATGTATAACCTCTTGACAGTGACAGTTTCCTAATGCAGTTGCTACACTGCACAAAAATGAAGAATATTTTCACTGCTAGAAGCAGTGTATTCTCTACCTGATGTATATTTGCATTAAAATGAGATCTTAATTTTTTAAGTATTTGTGATGAGTTGGCAGGAGGGAGAAATGATTAGCCAGGAATGGAAGTTTGTCAGGAAAGGTGATGACAATTACAAGCCAAACCTGAAAGCAATCATAATTGCCACAAAACCTTGCCATGGGAATAGGACAGAATAAAGTATGCTGTCTGAGGTGACTTTCTCTATGGGCAAATATCTCTGCATTTCAGTGGCCTCATTCACCCTAACCTTCTGATTTCTGTAAGCATTACTGGGGTCAAATGTCAACAAAGAGAACAAAATGGACAATTAGGTCACTGAGCTGTAAATGGTAATAGATGTGTAATAGAAGAATTAAAAGTCAGTCCATAGTAAAGTATTGGGCTGTATTTTCAGACTGCAGATAAACTGCAGAAATTGTAAATCTTTAATTCATAGCAACCTATGTACAGGGTCTCGATTCTTAGCACAAAGCTGAGAATTTTATCTTAGTATGAACTTCCATAATACCATGCATTGATGGATCTTGTGATACATGTCCTGTAAGAAGAGTCTAAAGAGAACCAAATATCCAGAAAAAAATTTAGAGTGGTTTAAAATTGATTTTAATTTCTGGTGCATGAGGGGTTCAGCTGTGCATTCAGATCAAGTGGTATTTAATACATCACTAATTATCTCTCTATATGCCCAATATGGGGCAATATTTCTAATTTCAATTACACTGAATTGCTGAAGTTACCCTTTTTTACTTTTTCATCATTTATTTCCAATTTATAATGTCATCAAATCCCAACTTTCCAGTGTTTCCTTACAACCATTCACTTGTAAACCTTGTACAATGTACCTGGAGAGTTAGCAAGTCCCCAAGGGAAGGGGCTTTCCAAACTAAGAGCTCTGGCAAGGCAGCCTGCCCATCCCTACACTGCTGTGAAGTGAGTTCTGCATTGCTTGCCTCTGTTTGCAGCTGCAGCATTGTATGACATGAAGAGAAGTGTTCTTCCAGAACCTGAAATTTTTGGATCTTAAATAGTTGGTACCACCACCCTGAATTGCACTGCCAGGCAATGTGTATGTTTCACAGATGACTGAGTTTGTGTGGCACTGACAAAAACCTGGACTGACCTTATCTCCTGACTCATCTCAGGATATAGTCCTGAGTTGAGTATGTAGACTTCGATCTAATCTCAAAATTATGAAACAGTTGCAAAGTAGTTTTGATGCATGGGCAAGTTGTGGTTTGGGGAATATTCTCTGAGATACTGTCTTAAAACACCATACTCAAAACCACAATTGTCCTCCAAATAGATTTCTAGAATGGAGCAGCCAAAAGAGTATTCCTAAGTAGAGGGTCTGACTTCAAGTATAGCACTTTCCTAATGTTACAATGCTAGAGTGAGGGGCCTGATATAATTATATATAAACAATTGCATTCATTATTTATACCTATTTAATTACTTTTATGCGTATGTCATTGGAATGATCCCAAGCCCAAGCATCTTGTAGAAACTTCATCAAAATCTGTCTTTTTCATGCCAGAATGATTTGCCCTGTTTTGTGACTGTAGAGTACCATCTGGTGTAGTCTAGATGGTGAAGCCATTCTTTGGGTTTTTTCATCTGGTTGCAGAACCCTTTGCTTGTCCCAATGTTTGCTCCACCATGTTTGTAATTCAGCATCTAAACAGTTTGATTAAAAAATGAAAATTGTCAGGTTCTATAAAATAGACATGAGAAGACCTTTTGTTTTCCTCCATGGCTGTGGTGTATTTGTATCATATTAGTAATTACTTGAACTGGTATCAGGTATGGAAATTCTGATCTGCTAGTTCTGTTTTGTTGTTCTGCCTGCACATCAGTTTTAGATCTTATTGGTATTTGACAATAAAGCTAGAGTAGAAAGTACTTTTTATTGAATCAGTATTGTAGTACTAATTGCTGTTAAAATATCTGACTGGATCAGACTGGTTGGCTAATGTAGGGTTTGGGAAAGTTGAATATTACTCAGATTATAAAATTGCTTTGTTGAATTCTGTACCTGAATTCCTTACTTTATTTTGATGGAAACCTAAAGTCACAGGAATTGATTAATAGTTCCACTGACAGGGAGACAAAGTTGGAATACCTAAGAAACTTTATGCTGGTTTCTTTATGGGTTGTATTATTATTGTTATTATCATCATCATCTATAATAATAATGATGGTGATGATTTCTATTCATGCCTTAAATGTTACTGACTTTTTTTTTCTTTGTCAGAAATTAGCCTTAATGTTCGAAATCCTCCTTCTGAAATAAGTATTATTCCAGAAGAAATGGTTAAGCCAGAGTGGGGATTACCTGAAGTTAAATATCGGTTTATTACAAGGTAAAATAGAATTTTGTTCGTTATCAGTCTGGAACTTAAATTGCACTACATTACAATGAATGTTAATTGGAAAAGGTTTTTTGCAAAGTTTCTGAGAAAGCTTACCTGCATTTTTCTTCTGTTTTGGTTTTAGGTCAGAACTGGATGACTTACCACACAATTATTCCTGTGATGTTGTTGGTCTTGTGACATTTGTAGGAAGGGCTGAACGAGCCAGAAAAAGAGGTTTTTCTATGAATATGATTTTCAGAATTCATCAAATGATTTTTACCTTTCTTAATAAATGCTTATACATTTTTCTTAATATTTGTTTATATAGATCACTGTGAAGACTTCTGGCTCTATCGTTGGGCACATGCCATTGATGGGACCTCAGACCAGCCTTTCATACTGGAATTATTTGCAACTTCTCAGCCAGACGTGTTTGAGCATATTCACCCAAGTAGTCATCTCTCTATAATACTTCCTAATAATTACTTACAGTGTTTTTATAGTTCATTGCTAATTTCAAATTCTGAGTATAATTGCCCCTGAATAGAAAAATGCCTCTTTTTGAGGTTTATCTCCTCAAAAAGAAAATAGCTGATCAGAAATTAAAACTAAAAAATAACTTAAATATTTGAAACCCTTATCATATTGCAATCTGTCAGTGTAAACCACTAGATGGACAGCTGGGGCTCATCTGATCTCATTCATTTCAGACAGAAACTTAAGAGAAGCACCTGGGGCAACACCTCTTGCATCCAGACGCAATGAAAGACAGCAGCTGGTCAAATCTATTATTCCTTTTGTCCTGTAAATATCTGTGGTTTTTATAGACAGGAGTAATTTAAGAGATTGAAAGAAGGGAGATGTGAAAGTGGAAAAGCTTAATTTCTTTGAATCAGTTTTTTTTTGTCCCAACAGTAGTCATCGCCCAGCTGTATTAGTTATTGCATATTAGCTAAGAGTAATGAATTTCAAACTGGGGAAGCCTTAATTAAGGATTTTAAAAGAGCTTTAAATATTTCTTCTTGCCTGTTTTCTGTTCTCCTCCAAGCACTCATTCTTCCTTTAACACTGGTTGGTTGGTGTCATATGCATTTCTTATATGATGCAGGACCATCTGCACAACCCTGTTAAGATTATGGCTGCATTCATCTTGAGTGTTCTGGGGAAATGGCAAAGAGTGACATTCCAGTGTTTAACTGAGATATTAACAAAAGAGTGAGTTTGTACTCTATTTAGAAGTTTTGCAGTGACCTCTCATGATTTCTTGTGATTTAATGCTTTTTATCCTTAAGAAACACAGCCATACATACCTATATTCATACTATTTCTTTCATTGATATCCTACCTGATGAACTATATAATTTTTAGTTCTAATATATATTCTAATATTAAATAGAATATTTGATTGCATCTCCATGTTGTAATTTATAATGAAGACTCAAAACATGCTGAAGCATTTGTAGGGTCAAAAACTAAATTATCGAGTTTAGAGCACTTAAAAATATTAATCCAGTGTGTGTCAGTCTTGACATTCTAAAATCAGTGAACTGTTAGGGGAAAAAAATGAAGGTATTTTTTCTTCTCCAGTGACATACTTGGTGTGTACACAGATGAGAGTAGTCCGGGACCTCTCTGAGAATCCTTCCAGCACAATTTACCTTACCACTTCAAATGAAAGTCAAATATTCATCACAGGTAATGTAAACTAGTTCTAGTTTTAAGTAGTTCTCATTTCTTTGGAAAAGGTATTTTTTTAATTAAAAAAAGGGTGCAGTTCTCCTAGATTTTTCTTAGGTAAACTTAAGTTTCACCATGTAGTCTGGGAAGAGATGTGGTGCTGGGCTGCACTGAAGGAGAATTCCTTGTAGACAGTCCAGTTTATCTTCTCCCATCTCCAGTAACAATACTCTGTGGTCCTGTTGATCTTGTACACTGAATGCCACCAGCTGTGGTGTCAAAGGCAGGCCCAGCTGTTCATGGTGTATGGCAAATTTTGACAGCGTTGCAGGTGAGTTGATGTCCTGGCTGAATTACAAGGCAGGACAAGGTGGAATAGGAGCATCTCTCCTGGTCTTGTTTATCCAGCTAATTTCTTCAGTGTTCAGGAGTAAAGAAAAATATGTTCCAAAAAAAGTACCCAATCATAATGCAATTATATACACATGATCTTTTCTGACAGGCTGGGTAGGGTGTTTTGTGCTTAATTGGACTAAGAAAATAAGCTATTAATTTTGTTCATAGATTCCTAATGATTTAATTTACTCCTGAGTAAAGGGTTTGAGAAGTTGAGGTTTTTCCTTTGCTTTCCTTCACTGTAATTTGTGCTTAATTTTCCCATTAAATACCTAAGCTTTCCTTCATCTTAGCTTTAATTGATTTTGTATGTTTGGGTACTAAATGAGAACTACAGCTGGAGATTGCAAACCATTGCATAAGATCTATTTTAATTAACAGGCTTGGATGCAGACCTGCTCAGATTACAATTTACTTGATGAAACTGGTATTTAATCTATATCTTAGTTTTAAACCAGCCAATTACCTGTCACTAACAATCTTTGCTGAACCCTGTGGAGAAGAGTTGCTTGCCCTTCCTGCTAATAAAACAATTTCTGATCATTTTATTGGTTTTTATGCTCCTGTGAGAAAGTGTCCTAGTAGCTTTTTTGCTTTGTTTTGTTTCTTTTTGTTACTTCACATATGTCTGACTTTCAGTGTCAAATGCAAGTGTAGTTAAGGAATTGAAGATAATAATTTTGTTAAAACAATATTGACTAGTGCAAAGGTATCTTTTGTACTCTCTAGTCAAGATTTTCTTAATCTGTGTTTTCAATATAGCGTTCAGGGGAGTTTCAAGATAAGAACAGATTACAGTAACCTGCTCTGGTTTTGATACTTGATTATTTTTTCTTTTAAAAGGGTGGCACAAGGACCAGCCATACAACAAGGATACCAAAGTGAAAAATTTCATTCAGTGGACGAAATCGCTCAGTGAAGCTGATCAAGTAAAGAAAACTGTCATTGGTGGCTATTACCCCTTTCCACAACTTCCAGATAGCTTTTCGGATTATTGTAAAAGCAATAAAGGTATCATACATATCTGTAAATATCTGTAAGATTTGTGGCCTTTCTCAGTTCAGGCTTATTCCAAGAAAAACTCCCTTGTGTCATAGGCTAAATCCTCATCTTACAGAAAGTATGACAGCACTGTTAGCTTGAGGAGAACTGTAGAAGCTTACATGAGCTACAGATATGCCCAGAAGTTTTACTCTGAATATTCTGCTAAATCAGTATTAAAAAGAGTTATTCTGAAGGAAACAGTGAATTAGAAATTTCACCTGAAGCATGAATTGTGACATCTGATAATTCATTCCAACGCATTCTTGTGAGCTTAAAGGGTCTATTGTTTAAATTTTTTTGCATGTGATGTGGACAACAAAAAAATGTAAAATTCTTCAAAAACATAAATTATTTAATATTTATTAACAAACTTTTTTTTTAGTCTTGCATTCAGAGATTTTGGTATTCTATTTCTTTAAAACTTGTTGGAAATGTCTTTTGCAGTTGAATCAGTTTTGAAAGCCATTGGTGAAACAGGGAAGGCGATTGAAGACTTGCACTACAGAGAACACAAGCGTGTTGCTGTTCAGGGAATAATCAGTGCCATAAGATACATCAGCTGTAGCAACACAGCTGAAGAATTTTCAGGAGTGGAACTTGCTCAGGTACAGTGTGTGAGAGTTAATGCTATAGCACTTCAGCAGCTATAATTGTAATCAGAATGGAGAATTTTGCATTTGAGTTCAGAATCTAATTACATTGTGTCTTGATTAACTTAATTTGCTTTTTGAGAGCAAAATTTTAAAAAGCAATGATAGAGTGCTCTTCTGAAAGTATTCTGGCAGTCCTCTTTAAAACTTCTGCTTAGATATTACTAGTTAGACAATGTAATGTAAAGTAGAATGTAGGAGAGGCAACTACTGAAACACACTCACTGTCACTTTCAAGACATAGTTATCTTATTAATACAATTCAAAGACAATTTATCCTAGATAAAAAGTGACTTTCGGAAAGTAGGGTAAATTTTTCTTTTCATTTAAAAGTTACTTTAAAACTTGCAGGTTTTTGAGTTGGAAGCAATACCTCTAAGTGCATTGAAAATCCTAAACAATTAACTGTTGTTGCAGAAAGACACTTCTCAGTCTCTTGACAGTTCTCCTGTTTCCCAAGAAGACTGTGTTGACAAGGTCAAAAACACCAACCTTCAAAATGAAGAAGTTAAGTCTTTTCTGGGGCCACATTGCTCTTCTGGGGAACAACATCAGCACCAAGCTCTGCTGTCAGAGGAGAGTTCGGTCAGGAGAAAGATACCACGCAGATTAAATAGAGATGCAGAACAGTAAGCTCTCTCTATATGTAGTGGATCTTCTAACAAGTGTTTACAGAAATTAGTTCAAAGCCCAGGCCATAGAAATATAATAAAACTTTAAAAGCATATATAGTTTAATCTTGAAAATGGACTTAGGTACTTTTCCTGGCATCAGATGATGGCAATTACACTGCTCACGCTAATGAAGGATTGATTAAAGCAGATTTGCAGTGTTTTCTTCTGATTAATATTTATACTACTTTGATATTAAGTTCACAGATTTGAAATAAAAGTAGTTAATACTTGAACCATATGTAGTTTAGTGACATAGTCATAGAACAAACAACAGTTAGTGGTGTGAGGAAATAAGGTTTTTTTACTGAAAATGCAGAATCAGATATACCTGTTCCTTAATTTCAAACATGCCTTTTCTTTTCTTAGTAATGGAATGTACTGCATGTACCTGTACTTGCTGTCAGGAGGGCAAGTAGATGATGGTCTTGTGCTAACCTAAAGGCTCAAAATCACTTGTAGCTCTGTGGCTCTGCTTCTGCTGGAATTTCATCCAATTGTGTCCCACCTAGTCAGACCAAGGATATCACTCCAGTATAAGGAAATGAAATAAGACAAAGTAATTTGTCTGATACGACTATATTAGATTCAAGAGTACAGTAACTGCTTGTATGAGATTGCCCTTTCCTGCAACATTGTGTAAAATCTAGTATACCTGTCCTTTCTCTTGAAAGCCTGGTGTATATATTAACAGATGGAATGTTGCAGAAGTCAGGCCAGTTGCATCTATTTTTTTGCAGTGGATTTCTCATCTTGTAAAGGGTATATTTTTCTTCTTTTCACATCCCTAAGTCATAATGTACAAAGAAGTTGGTTATTTGGAATACTTTGAGGAAAAATGAGATGAAATATAATTGGGATTGAATGAAAATTTAAGAAAACCTTAATGAATAGAATGCCTTGCAGTGTTACAGCAAACTTGTTAATGAGTTCTGTTCAGTATAAAAATTTCAGCTTTTGAGTCTTAGTTTAGTTCTGCCTGAAAGGAAAATATGAATGTTCTTTGCTTTGTACATTTCCATTTAAATAAATACTGTAAAATAATGGTGAATTTCCTACTTCAAGGGGAAGCCCATCTGTTCTTCCTGTATCATCTTGTCTGTATTTCACACGGTCTGCAAGAAGAAAATTTGGGTAAGTCACGTGAAGTTAATTATGTTGAATAATTACAGTGATGAAACAGAGATACTTGAAGTGAAAATTTTACAGGTCAGGAATCTGAAGTGAAATGAAAGACCAGATCAGGGTAGAGTTTCATTTTCTATTCAGTCTTCTGCACTGATTCTTCTTCAAATGTACTGGACTATTCTGAAACATAATTTTGAGTGTTAATAAACATCTTTGTAAGTAACTTAGGATGTTAGTGTATTTTGGCAGTGGTGATTTGGGTTTGTGTTTATGAGTATGTTTACAGCTCAGTTGCTTTTTTAGTTTACTTTTAGCATCTCTTTCTTCCACCCTGAAACAAAGAATCAGGGTGCTGGGGATAGAGCAACAGTGCTAATGAGGGAGTTGATCAAAAGTTGTTGACCATTCTGCCAGTATTACGCCCCTACAACGCACACCCATTTTCTTGAAAAGCATTTATTGGAAGCTAATTTGCAAAAGATTTTTCTGTGGGATAAATGATGTTCTTTTGAGGCCATATGTGTGTTGTTTCTGAGTCCTCTTGGTTTCTGCTGCATTTTGTAGGGGAATTGGTTGCCTGTCTTTGCAACTCGTTCATTAAAAACTTCATCTGGCTGTAAGGTCACATTTCTGCAGGTGGTGCAGGAACTTGTGGGGCAAATCCATAGGAAAAACAGATTTTTTTGGACTATGAGGAATCTTGGGTTTTTTTGCTTGTTGAGGAATGTTCCATTTTTAGTTGGGAGTGGAGGGTGGGTAGAATGTTTTCTCCCCATTTCTTGTAGGTGAAGCAAAAAGTTGAGGCATGTTTACTTTGTTCTCTGCTTTTCTCAATCTGCTCCTCTCCTTGCTACCTGTGTGTCCACTCTGTGCCATTAGTGCTAGAGCACCAGCTAAAGGAGGAGAAAGTCTGTGTTGGATTATGGAAAGCTGTTTCACTCTATATAATTAAAAGGTAACTTGTGTATTTCTGTAATGAACTATGAAGTTATGCTGAATTCTCCAAATTGCAGAAGGAAAATAGAAAGCTACGTGACTTACCTTGAAATTGCATTGTTTTCTGTTGTGTTGCTTAGATGCAGCAGGATGTCAGCTATCACTGAAATATTCTAAAATGTTAATGAAGTAACTACACTAGTTTTAAAAAACTTCAGAGATTTCACAGAATATCTGAACTGGAAGGGACCCACAAGAATCATGAAGTCCAGCAGTAGAGATACATTTTGAAGTACATATTGTAGTTTAGACTATTCTGCATCAAGTTTTTTTGTGTGTAACTTTCAGCATGTGGTTGCATCTTTAAGTTGATTTTTTTAAGCAGTAAAAATCTGATCTTGAGGCTTTTTTATTGACAGCCTCAGTTCCTGCATTTCTAAGGTAACTTACCTGGTTATTAAGGGTTTCAGAAAGAACAAGGAGACTGGTTAATTTTATATTACTGTTGATATTTATATCCTTGCTAGTAAAGATCTTCCACGTAATGGTGCTTTTAAGCATTTAATGTACTGCAAAGTAGTTTAATTTATACTGAATGAAGTGATTATGAATGGGAAAAGACTGGGAATTTCAGAAGAGCTTATTTTTATGTGGAAGTGAAAAAAACCCATAGCATTTTAATGTTTGTAGTTTAGTGTGTTACCATGGAGTGGACCCACTCCACACTGCTTGAAAGTAACTTGCTTGAATTTCTATCCTTGCCTTTTCCCTTCTAAATGTTTATGTAACCTGGACCCTTTTCTCCTTTTTCCTCCCCTCTGATGAGAGCTAAGGGATGGAAATTCTATAATACAGTGAAAATTCAGCTTGGAGTTTGCATGACTGAAAGTTTCCCAGAATGTGATGTTTCTTTTGGAGCCCTTTTTCGCATAAATTAAAATTTCTCAGGAAGAAACTGGTAGATACCAGCAATCACTTTGTGTAGACTTGTCAAGTTATCATAGAAGACTGTTTGGTTGCTGTGGTACATGTGCTTGCCATAATGGAGTTAGGACAGTTATGTTGATTTCAAACCAGTCTATAAAGTAAGTTTTACCTGTTATATCAGTGAGTGTGGTGTTTTGTTTTGAGTTTTTTGAGGCACTTTAATTCTTTGCATTATTTCAGCATAACTTCAGGATGTAACTACTTTGTTTCTTAATTTTATTTATCACAATGTCCATGTTTAGGAAGTATGTGTGACACACGAAACATACTTGTTTTCCCAATATTTTTTAAATGTATTGATCTGCCAACTATTTTGATTGATGTTATTTTTGATTACAATACTTTAAAGTAAAAATGACTGAAAATATGAATACCAGGGTATTGGAAGTAGTGTGTAAAGACCTTTTTTTGCAAGTGGGGAACTGAAAAGGGAGGGTCTGGAGATTGCAGGCTGGGAACGGCAAATCTGGCATGGCAAAAGTTCTGTTAAACTGGCATGGGCAAAACTGGGAATGTGGTGGTTTTGTGTACAACAGCCAGTGCATATTGCAGTAAATGGAAGGATTTGGGTTCTGCCAGGTAACATGTCAGGCAGGTAGGAGAAATCATCCCAGCTACAGATCTGTGAAAGAAGTGGGAAAAAATCGTGACAAGTTATTTTCATATTATTCAGAGGCTCTACTAGTTCTAAATCAGGCCTATTCACTTCCAAAACTAAACAATCTTAAAAGAAAAAAAATCATTTCCGTAATATCCGCTTGTCAGCAGTATGGCTTGGTTTAATCCTCTGCTTTAATGAAGAGGGAAGTTGGCACCTGTCAGACTTTCATAACACTATGCTGGGGTTTCATGTCTCTTTTTGAGAGCTCCAAATCTCAAAAGTGAAAATTAATTCTGTGGGCAGTAATTGTATAGTTTTTGCTGCTTAGTGAGGATTCTTCTGTGCCTGGAGTTGGAGATCACAACGTCATTTCAATGATGATACCCATTATGATAACATTCATAAAAGTACTTTCATACTCAAAACTCACAGTGTATTTCCTTTTATCTTTTCACTAAATATTATTTTAGGTATTGTCTATTTGTTATGAAACAATGACATGAAGTTTTCAGGATATACTCTAGCATGAAATAGGAAAAATTGAAATAAACCCTGTAAATCCTTATGAAATACAGAATGTGCCACTAAACAGCATGTTCGTCTTTGATTCCTTTTTTATTGTCTGTTGTCCCTGTGTATTTGCAGTTACAATCCTTTATTAGTAACTGCTTTAGTAGTCTGGAATTTTAATGGTACCTTGACAAAGTCTTACTCGTGTTGCAGTTGGTTGTGATGCAGGATAATCAAGATAGTCCTTTTCCTAAGTTTGTTCAGACATTGTGGTGAGTTTTATTATAATAGGAGGAAAGGATCAAAGACGAAAGGAATAAATGGGCCTATGAGCTTATTTTACCACATTTGGTTGCAGAGTATCTGTTACATTTTCTTCTTCCTAATAGCCTAGATAATTCATAAGAGACTGGTAAAGAATAATTTCTTACCATTAATTCAAAACTATGGTTAAAAAAAAGTGTAACAAAAATCTTGTTTGCTTCATTGAACTGGTTATTACAGTAGGGCAGTGTGTCCCCAGGAAAGCATCGGTTTGGGTTCTGGGGTGATGACACGGCTCCATTCGTGCTGTGGTTTGGGCTGTGCAGGGGGATGATATCAAAGTGCAGCAGGGCGTTGTGCACCCTTGTTTGGGATCAAGTCCCTTGTGATGGTGAGCCGTGTCACACGTGGTACACACTGCAGGTGCCCGGGAGAGGGCAGCAGACACCGGGCTTGGAGTGTAAATCCTTCCCCATTCCCTTCCCAACGCCCGGGTATCGGCAGTGCTTGCCCTGAGCTCTGCAAAGCCCATTTCCTAAGCAGAGTAGGTCTCATTGTGTCAAGTGGCTTTATTACAACTTTCACGATATAAAACCAAGTACTAGTGCTCACAATTCGAGCTTGCACCATTTATCACTAGAAATCTGTTAAGTTTTAAAGTTTTGCTGAATAGTGTTTGAGGGTGAAAAGGTTTTAATAATACATACATAAATCTCTATACACACACTATAACTTTCTTTTTATAGTTTGGATGAATATCAACATGGAGGTGTTGTGCAAGATAAAAATGGACAGGCTGTATCAGACAGTTTGCAGAGCTGCACAGGTACGTTGCAAATAGTTGTTATATTAATTCTAGGAGGTTTTAAGACTAATTCTTTTCTTCAGTTCGAAAACAGGCAACAAAGATATCCTTATAACCCTTGTTTGTTAAGACAGTTCTTCTGTAGTCTGGCTGCACCAGGCTCTGTGAGCCACTGTGTGCTCTGTATCATCAGTGCTGTTCAGCTCAGTTGTCCCTGATCTGCTCTAAGGGATAGCTGGAAGGACAGTGTTGGACTGTTTCACAGGATGGGCAATAAATTCTCAGTGTATCTTTATACAAGTTTTAAGTTACTTTTGTACCTCAGAAGCACTAAATAGCATAAGACCTCACATTTCCTCTTGACAGTTTTGTTGCTGTAATGATCTGCATGGGATAAAATTGTCCTTCTCTGGGAAGGGAGCCCCAAAGCTGTGGGAGTACCTGATTAAAAAGACTCATACAAGATGTAGGAAGGAAATGGATGCAGTGTACAAGCCAGTAGTAAGAATAATGTTTGTTTTAAGGATTTTAAGTTGGTATTAATTTTTTCTTTCTTCCTCTGCAACTGAAAAATAAACCCATGTCCCATGCAGTTACTCTCTTGGTATCTATTTTTGAGTGAAGAAAGAAATCTGATTTGTCAGGTGTCATAATGTGCAGCTTGGTCTGGTTTTCACTGAAAGTTTACTGCAAGTATTTTCACATACTTTCTTCTTTTCAAAGCCAGTTTACCCACGTTCCAACCTTTGTTTAATTCCTTGTCTTGTTTTCAACATTATTCTGGCTTCATAATTGAAATGTGCTAATGAAAATTATTTCTCACCTACCAGAGAAGTGATACAATTATATAAGCCTAAAAACAATTAAATATTTTCTGTGCTTATAACAGACCAAGAAGGAATGAGTGGTAGACCTGAGACTGAAGAGACGGGAAGAACTTGTGATTCCTGGCAGAGTGACCTGTGGGCACAAGTGAAAGACAAGTTAATGAACTATTTGCATCACAGCCAAATTTTCCCAGAAAGCATCCCAAGTAAATTTGATTATGTGCACAAAGACTTACTTATTCAACAGTACAACCTTCATGCAGCAGTGTACCAGCCAAAAGAAACCACAGGAAATAAAAATATCCATCAGTTTAAAAGTCCTGGTGGCTTTGGGTATTACGAGGTGACGGTTCTGGGTAAGTAGCTTGTCTTATAAAAAAGGTTAAGGAAGAGCAGCATAAGTACAGAAGTTCATCAGAAACTCAATGGATTTCTCTAAATAATTAATCAGTGGATTCTGAGTATAAAAATATTGATGTTTTACATTTTTGTTAGAGTCCTCATTTAGGGTAGTTTTTTTACTAGAAAGCTATAATTCTCATTAAAAATACCTTTCAGTGAAATGACTGAATGTTTTGTTTCTAGTATCATTCTTTCTATCACTTCAGTTTTGCTTGTGTAGGTTTATGTGTGTCATTTGAAGAATGTGTGTAGTCCTTAAGCTGTTGATTATTTCACTTAAAAGTAGGTCCTGCTCATGAGTTCAACCAGTCTGACATAATCAAGTAAATTACTTAGTTGCATTTGTCAGCTGACTTTTCTACTGGAGAGGTGATCATCAGAAATGAGTTAGTGTTCTTAAAAGGGAAAGGACAGCTACAAATGCTTCTTTTCAGCTTTCTTGAGTTGTTTTTTGTGAGTACTGTTGCCCCTAGAGTGCCTTCCTTCCATGATAAAAAATGAAAGGCTGTATTTTAGCCATACTCATGAGCTGCTCTCTGCTGCTTCTGGTTAACAGAAAGTATCCGTTTATTGGTCTTGATTTGTTAAAATATAAATATGCAGGTTGATGTGTATGTTTTCTACCATTATTGTGGGTTATTAATCTGTTTGATTTTGTCTTTCCATTAAACGGAGAAGGAAATTGCATTGCTTATATTAAGTTCCCATACTTTAAAAGTTTCCCTTATTTGCTAAGGGAGATTTGCAGGGAAGGTGTTTGAATATTTACAGTCATTAGAATCCTGGGACTGACAATGTGATATTCAGGGTGAAATCAGCATTGGCTGTACACTGCTTAGGTACACTGGTTATAATTTCTCTGCCTTTGCAGATGAAGTTAAAAGAAGGATGAAATGGCTTCCAATGTTGGTTTAATATTCTCTGAGCCAACAGCATTGTTAGCCTTAAACCATAGTATGTTATAACATCATGTCAGTCTGAATGTGCTTGTGTTTAAATACATATATAAACATATATTTAGACATTAGTTATTAATTAACGTACAAAGAACATGTAAATAAAATCAGTGCAATAGTGTGTTAAAAAAGAAATGGTACATGAAGTTGCTAGTGGGCTGAACATGATGTTTTCTGCTAACTTAAATACTTTTCTTCAACAGGTGTAAACCATGATGTAGCAATAGATGTTGCGTTTCTTCCACTGCTTTGCCTTGAAGGTCCCCACTTATTTCAGCTGGCAGACATTCAAAATGACACATTATTGTCTTGTGTGAGCTGCATCTCTGCACATCAGCAGAAAGCTACTAGCAACAAAAGGCTTCACAACATGTTTCCTCTTTCAGGTGAGACTGGCTTTCACTGACATCATTCATTTATCATTTCTTGTTTCTTTATTGATGTGTGTCCCACTGCAAAGTGCTTGAAAAACATCATGCTTTCCTTCATGTTTATATAGAATATACAGACCTGGTTTTATTTAAATACATCATTACTTTTCTTTCAATAATACTATGAAATCTGAGGATCAGTAATGGTTAATTTATCCATATATCAGCTTCTTCAAATCTAATTGTGATGCTATAATTTCTGGTGATCAAATTTACTGGTAAAATTTTTCACTGAAAGGTTGAACATACACACATTACTGTATGGAAAACAGTATCAGTGTACCTCTTTACTGTATACACAGTACACAGTAAATACCTTTTAAAAACACCTTTTCTTAACTTCTAGATGAAATTGTAAAAACAGCAAAGGATCTCGATGGCAAACATGTTGTCTGCATCTTGGACATCTGTCACTTGGGTGATGACAGGGTGGAAGTTTTTCTGAGCAAAATCTACAAGATGGAGGAACCAGGTGTGCTGGATCCAGTGTAATTTAATAATTTATTTTTCAAATTTTTATTGTTCAAAAGGAGGGAAATAAAATTTTTGTAACTTGAACACACCCTCTACACACTGCACTTTTCTAGAACTAGCAAACACAAAATTACGATTCTTAGGTCACTTATCAGGCATGTAACTGGGAAGGACTGGAAAGGACAACTGTTGCCTGTATTTTTCAGTCTTGAAACAGACTAGACAATGTCTTGGTCACTTATGTTGAAGAAGGACGAATAGGCAATAGAGTGAGCTTAGCATTTAGCAGGATACCAAGAAGTAGCAGCTCTTTCTCTGCCTGTGCACATACATACACAGGGAATGTATATAACCAGGGTGAGAACTGAGAAGAGAGGCAAGCTTTCCTAATATTTAAGGCAGTGTTTGCAAAAGAATTAACTGGCTGTGATATAAATTTAGTCTTTGAATTAGGATGATTTTGAGGATTAGAATTGTCGTGTTTTGTAGTGATCTTCTTAAGAGACTAACTGTTCTTTAGGCTTGAAAGCTTACTCTGTGTGTGAAAGGGATTCAATACTGTGGTCCTTTAGTACCGTGATCTGAGAAACTACTTTCAGTTCTTTTCGCCTGAGCAAGGGCAGCTCCTGTGTTTTTATATTCTGCTTTTGTACATACAGTGTTGGGTAGTGAGTGTAGCACCCAAGCTTTTTTATTCATTCATAAGAAAGTAATGAAATGTTTTTTAAAAGAAATTTTTTTACTGGAACTTGCCTGTAGCTTTGCAAGATGAAAACTCTTTAAGGAGTGTTAAATATGGCAGGATGCACTGTTTGTCACATCATTTATAGCTGTATTCTGAGTACCTGAAGGAGTTCAGCAGCTAAGGGAAGCTGCTGCATCCACAAGACCAAGAGGCTTTTTGCCTGTGTACTGAGTAGCAGCTGGATCCTGCTGAGTTCAGAACCAAGTAGCACTTTCTCTTCCAATGTTAAACATCTTCAAAGCTCATTTGGAACTGGATGATATCCTCAAGCAGGACTTTATTTCAAGTTGACTCCTTGTCCATTTGAAATGCTGGTCTAATTTAATTCTTTGAGAAGAAATTATTGTATTATGGAGGCTTGTAAATTAAATTGTACCATTGTTGGCCAAAGCCCACAGAGTTAATTTATAGGAAAATATGTATTCTTTTGTGAAAAACTTCTTGGCAAATTTTAGCAGCCTGTTGGTGATTTAGGATTATCTGTTTCAACTGGTAACTCATTTGCCTGCTCTGGGGGCAGTGGACTTTGCCGTCAAGTTCTTAAAGTCTGTGCCCTGTCTTCAGTTAATGGTAATTTGAAGGAGAAACATAACTGATTTTGTTATATAAAAGTTCACAGGCAACCTCATTTAAAAAATAATGAAATGGATAAAATTATTCTCTCTTTCTAGTGTGGTTTACATTTTTAAAATGTATTAAGGAGAGTAGTTTAACTTAAATTGCACGAACATAACTAAATGTGATTATGTATTTTATGTGTCTGTTTTGTATGAATCTTTAGTATTAGTTCTGGAGCAATGTTTGTCCATTCATACCCACAGAAGGCAAAACGAAAACAGACCAACCCTAGAAGAGCAGGGTGGTGTTTGCAGTGTTATTTGTGTAATTGTGTTGCTAATGGGTATGTGAAGATGAGAGACCATTGCTCTGGAGTGAAAGTTGCACCAGCACTTCATGTTCCAAACTGAGCCATGCTGACTGTGTCAGCCAGTGTTTTTTTATTTAGACATACTTCAGGTCGAAGTCTAATTTTATTGAAACCATTATTTTTCAAAGCAATTTTTAAAGGCATTGTCCTTGTAAAAAAGGAGGGATGTGACATTGTCACAGAGACACCCTGCTGAGTTTTTCCACCCACCTCCATCCGTCCCATGCCACAGAAATGCAGCAAAGGCTGTTTGTGGCATTGCACTTAGTATGCTTTTAACACGTAGCATTAATAATTTCATCCTGTATGTTAAGACTTCCTAACTATAAAAAAATATCAGAGTGGTATGGAATATAGATAATGTGCTTAAAACATTAAAGTACATAATTTTATTGTACACAATACAAAAAATTTTATTGTGCACAATACAAAAAATTTGGATCAATCTGTAGAGGCATCATCTCCCAAGTAATGCTGAACTTAATACACAGGGATCAGTTGAAGTGCTGCAGTGGTTCCACCACCCTGCCTGTCTCCCTCCTCCCTGCCAAACCAGCACTGTCACGCTGGAGCAAAGGTCCTCTCTGCAAAGAAACGACTTGCTGTTTTATTTCACTTGGTGTTTCTTGACACAAATATAAAACCAAAGTGTTTTTGATCCTGAGTCTGTCAAAACATGTTAGTTTTGCCATGATAAGCCAAGATAGGAAATCTTTACTCCTGCAGAATGTCACAGGAATTGCCTTTCTTGCTGCTGTGTATTACCACTGCTGAGGGTACAATACTGTGGGAGCACATTCCCTAACTATAGGATTTGTACCCAACCAAAGAATATACTCTAAACTGTTATATTTGCATGTTTCTTATGTTTCCAGCATTAATTTCAGAGGCAGGCAGACTGTATGTAACTAATGGTACTTTTGAGTGTATAGAAGTTGCTAAGTCATAGATTGTGTAAAGGTAACATCAGTTTTGAATTAATGTGATTTAGAACTACTGCAACACTGAAAAGTAAAGAATATAAATAAATGAATTAATATATGTAAACATCTTGGATTGTTTCTTTCCACTTTCTTTTCACTTCTTGAAAGTTGTTTCAGTTTTCCAAGAACCTTCTCCACAGTCATGTGGAGATGGCCCAGCTTCTATCAAAATATGTGCCACCATTGCAGCTTTTCATGGCTTTCACCACTGTGCACCATGACTTCAGGAAAAAGGGAAAAGGTTTTGACAACTTTACAGCTTGTCCTTTATTTTCATTGTGGACGAGGGAGTTCTGACATTGGTAAGGTTTCCACTTTTCTATTGCAAGAAAAGAAGAGGTGATACCAGTAATTGTTAGGGAATACAACACTGAATGAATCCAGGAAAGTAATCTATACAGCTTACAGCCACAAAAGGAGTTATATGATCATTATTCAAACATCTCAATGAAAGTTCTGGAAGCAAGCTAAAATATGAAAATGTGTTCAGTCTAGACTATTACACATCTCTTGCACTGGTATAAATCATTATTAAAGTCAGTTCATTTTGAACCAGAATAACCTGAACCTAACAGTGTAGATGACAGAAAGAATCTGAAAGGAGCACAACAGAGCCCTGAACCCTCTGGCTGCTGTTTCTCAGAGTTCATGTCCCCTTTTTGTTCTACTTCAAGAGCAGAGCAACAGAGAAAAAATGTGCATTACATACAGACTTTCAAGTATTTTTGAACTTTTTTAAAATTACCACTCCTGAGTGTGCAAAAATATACAATGTGTAGAGAAAACAAGGCAGTGAACTGTTTAGGAGTGACACTGAAGCACCTTTGAGAGTGCTCTGGGCAGGGAAAAGTTGCATGTCAGAAATGGGTTGACAAACACCCAAGCAGGGCTTTGCTTCCCCACAGCCCCACCACACACTTGTACTATATTTGGTAAAGAAATGAGGACAAAGGAAAAGCCTGGCCAGGCAGTTAACAATAAAGCCTGTTCTGTCTGTGTTGTAATCTATGGTCACTATCTTGGTGAGTGCTGACTTTTGTTTGCCCCAGGCATGCCCTCTCTCTGCCCTCCAGCCATCACCCCAGTGAAAAAGGGGCCCTGAACTGCAGCTTCCAACATGGCTGAGGGCATGAAAGCAACAGGCTAAACCAAGTCCTGATTAACAGGGGACAAAACAGACTGGAAGAGAGTCTTTGGATACCCTACAGGTTAAAGGAAGATGGAAATGCAAGCTCAGACCAGGCAGGAAAGATCAGAACAAGCTCCAGTGGGCCTTGTTGCAGTTAGGTTTTAGTCTTTACAAAAAGGATTATCTATAACTAGAGCAAATTAACAACCACGTACATTCAAACAGGCTGGAGAACAGCCCGCTAAAGTGGATGTTCTCAAGTTGGCAAGGCCTTATTAATCCCACAGCATGTAACGATCTACACACTTGATGCCACCCGAAATGTGGGCAGTTTTCTTTGAAAAGAAAAGAGGAGAAATCTTTAGAAACTGAAGGACAAACATAATGTTGTCCTCTGGAAGGAAGTATCCAAGAAATTACTTGTCCATTTATGCAACTTTTCTCCCTAGTAGAGTAAGTGTGGACTAAAGTAAACAACTTTTTTTCATTGTCACATTTTTAGCAACCATCAAAAACAGCTTGTGCCAAACCAGTTACATTTCCCTTTTTGATAGGCCTAATGTATGAGGCAACATCCTTCTAATCAGTTTGAGGAAATACAAGTTTATCACTAAGATGGATATGCAGCTATCTGAAAAAAAAAACAAACCCAAAACCTTTTTAAAGACCACTTGACCACCAAGCAGGACAGCAAATGCTGCTGCTTTACAAGAACTTGTCAGAGGTGAGCAGCTTTGTACAGCGTTTTAAACAATTTGATCATCTGAAGGACAATCCTCTGTGGATTATACCCAAAGATAAAGGGTTGGAAGGATGTTCAGGGACACAATTAGAGTATAAAAAATTGTTGCAGCCATTTTCCAAATGGTACAGCAACACAAATGACAAAAATGCAACCCAATAAAATTGTCAAAAGCATTCCTCTTAGGCAGGAGAAAGCAATTTTGCAGTAAGGAATGGCTGACAGGGTAGCAGTATTACTAAAAAGATCAGAAATGATAGCCACAAACTGAGGAGCAGTTACACAACAAGCTGCTGCCACAGAAAGGAGCAGCTACTGGTTCTGGATGGAGTTGAGGAAAGAGGACCAAGAGACAAATAAGGTAGTTGTTCTGCCGCTTTGGGGATGATGCTTTTGGCTTAGAGAGCAACACTCTCCACTCCAGAGAAGACCAACAGGAACAATAATTTAGAAAACAACTGAGCAGATGAGACTGAAAGATTCAGATGTTCTTTTTTTTCTTTCTTTCCCAAGACAGAAAAGAGCAGGGACAACTTCAGGGCAGCCTGATCATAGTGCAGAACAGCTGCTGAACCACCATGTTCCCTGGGTAGGGGAGGACAGAGGGAAAAGCAACTTAATTTGCAGCAAAATCAGTTCAGGTCAGTTTGTGGGGGAGTTTCTGAATCAAGGAGAAAACAGCACTGAGACAGAACATTTGGGAAACTTTCACTGGAGTTTTCTACAAGTTGGACAAATCTCCACCAAGAGTGCTTTGTCGTGGCACTGCTCAGCAGAAGAAAGCACACCAGGGGTTCCCTGACAAATCTTTCTGTCCTACCTAAGCTATAATAAATGGGTGATCACTACCATTTTGCATACAGCTCACAGACAAAATAACTAATATTACACACCCAACAAAATGACCCAATGTTTCCAGGGATTTGGAAACAGGATTTTTGTGCCAAACCAAGCTCAAACACAGCCCTTGAAGTCCCACATACATAGCAAGGCAGATGCCCTTTTCTCTGCCTGGTATGTTGCCAGCTTTTCTATCCCCTAGGAAAACAAGTAACAAAATCTTGCACAAAAGAAAAGCACTATGAAAGTCAGCTGTGGGAAAATGTCAGCTAATGGCTCTGCCTTAGTACCTGCCAATGTACTCAAGGGTGTTGTAAGGAAAATTCACATCACTAGAGGTTACTGTCCACACAGAGACAAGACAGAGTTTTTATCATTTGTTAGCTTTATGCAGGTAAAGGGAGAAAGGTCATTGAGGCAATGCCCAAAGAAAGCTTTCTCCATTTGGTGGGGGGCACAGCCTCACTTTTATCCTAACTTCCCACCTGCACACCACTCTCAGGTACTGGGAAGGTACAGACTTCTTGAAATGCCTGCTCTATGTCCCCCCTAAACATGCACAAGCATGTTCCCCCCCTTGTTACGTACAGTGTATCACCATCAAAATTAGCTCTCAGCCCACTTTGGGTGTAGAAGTTAATATGTATAACCCTCACTCAGCCTGAAAAGTTGAGAAGTTCAGCATTACCTCAGTCAAGAAGCAGCCAGCTGAAATCCCCTGAATCCTTCTCTTCACTGATTGGTTCATTGGCTAATCCCCTTATCTACAGGCAGATAGACACATTCATTTTATCCTTGTCCATGTCTACATTTGAATGTTCTCCTAGAACATGGTAGAGTGTGACATGAAAACTAAAGAGCCATACCATGAATTGCTTTCTCTGTAGCTGATTTTGACATTTGAAGGACTGAGCAGCTGTGCACCTTTTAAGAGCACCTAGCTGTCATTTTGTTAAGTTTCCACACTGACATTTTATGTGAAGAAAGGAAACTAGTGAGGCTATGAGGCTTTGAAGTGCAGGAGGGAGAAAGGCTCCAACAGGCAAAACAAGCTAATTTTGGTGCTCTTTTGCAATTTAAAAATGAGTGGATTTTGTTTCTACTGCTACCTGGTTAAGAAGCAGCAATGACATTGCTAAGTGGCTTAAAGACACCACAGTTCTGGTGTTTCAGAGCAGAAACCAGACAAATTGCTGATGCCAATTTCAGTAGTTCAGTAGGAGAAGCTGCCCATTGCACACCCCATTTTGTTCATAACAGAGCACACTCTTTTTTCTCCTTTTCCTTTTTTTTTTTCCAGCCCAGAAGATTTAGGGCCAGCTCTGCTTTTAAAGCATTAGCCTAACAACTTGTTCAAGCTGCCCCTAGCATTTGATCTAGCTTTGTAAATTTTTCCTGAGTTCCAAAAAATGATCTCTTTCTCAATAAGCCTTCCATCTCCTCATGCACTTAGCCAAGTCCCTTTTAGCAGTTTGAGCCAAATTAATAGGAGAAAACTGATGCAATAAGCAAAGAGTATGATTACTGGAAGCACTGGTTAACTGGAAAAGTCTCTCTTTGTAGATGCTTTGTGCAAGAGTCATCAAAATAACTGCAGTACAAAAAGAAAAACAAGGAGCAGAGACTATTACTAGAGTAACTGGCTGTTTTACACTTTACCCATTGCATTATTACCTTCTGCAGACTATTTGCAATAATCAGAGAACAGCTGTAGAAAGGATACTTCTACAAGGCTTACAAGCAAAGAAAAATTTCATTAAGCTAACCAACACAGCTGGAAAAAAAAAAAAAGAGAGGAAAAAACAACCCAAAACCCCCTGCTAAGAGTCATCAACGAGCTTTCAGGCTCTTAGATGTTACAAACCTGAGGCAGAGTTTCCGGACCTGAGAGAAAGTTTGTTTCTCTCCTGCGCCACCCACCCAAACCCACATTGCTTTGCTGTGGTGAGAGCATGGATTGAGTTACATCAACTGATCTCAAGTCTGCTGCACCATGATTCAACACAGCTTGCAGGAACCTCATCCAAAAAGAGAGATTTTAACATGGTTTTGCACTGGGATTTTCAGTATTATTTAGAAGCTGCATTTCTACAGCTGGCAGTGCAACCTATGAGGCTCGCTCCCCTAGAAGTTTTTTTGCAAATACTGAATAAAATTGAAGTATTTGAGAATCATCTTGATGAATCTTAACTAACCAACAGATCTGCTCCTCCCAGCCCTACTGTGCCCACCCTTGCACCTGCAGATCTCACCTGCTGCCAGATCAGGGCAACAGGGTAACACAGGAAGGAGGTTCCTGCAATGCCCTGACCATACTCAGGCTTCCACTCACCTGCCTCCTGCTCTTGCTTGGGGGAGGGAAAACCCCTGTTGGGTTTTTTCTTTCTTTCTTTTTCTTTTCTTTTAATTAAAAAAAAAATCATTTTTCTTCCAGAGGAAATTCTGAGTATTTGAAGTTCCAACTCAAAGCTAAGTTTATTGAATACTTTCCAGTGAATGGAAATACCCAAACTGTGAACAGTTCTACCCAGTAAGTGCTGAAACACCACAGCTTCCAATCTGGTGTGTTCCTCTGACTCCTTCAAAGCTGTTCAACTGTGTCATGGCATTCCTTAATCGAAATAAATTACAATTAACAAAAAACATAAAAATGAATTGTTCGATTTTTCTAGGTCACCAAATACAGAAAAATTATTTAACAGAATGTATTAACATAGGAAAAGGTCATTTACAGCAAGGGATTCATTGTTGGTCACTATTATCACCAAAACCAGAGAACTGGGAGAGAGAAATCCAGAGAGTCTCACTTTTAATGTCATGGTTATGTCTTAATTCACTGGACTGAAGGGAACAAAGTATTCTTTATCTGAATCTTTCAAAGAAGCCATCACTAATGTGTTTATTTGGCACTGGAACACATTTGGGTCTAAGCAACTAGGTAATAATGGCTTTCAGCAGTTTAGCAACCCGGCATTTTCAGTGACTTCAACAGCCAGCAAAGATATCAAACACTGGAGATATATTTGGGAAGCTGCAGCACTCAGTCAAATTCCAGCCTGATAGTTTATTAAGTCTCTACAGCATTCTGAAAAATCATGGCAATGTCATGGCCTTGAGGACACAGAGGGTGAGAGCACAAGTCTTGTGCACAGCTCCATCTCTGTTCTATTATCCCTGCCCAAAAACACGCCTATAGCATTCCCCTCTGATCGTGTGGGTCGAGTTCACTTTTGAAAGGGAAGAGGGCAAAGCAACACTCAATTTTTCTTCTCTGGGTTCTGCAACCCTCAAACATGGTTTCTCATTAAAATGCCATCGTTTCAGTTTATCTTCTCAAACCAGTAACAAAATGCCACAACATTATATTGAAAAACATTCAGTAATATTAATTCTGTGAACAAATTTACAGATCAAGTAACTGCAATGCAGAACAAACAAATGATAGCAAACTGTGGTAAATTTCAAGCTAAAATCCTCCGACCTTAAAAAATACACCTTAAAGATGGAAGTATACTCAGACACTTGCTTCGCATGCACAAACACAGGCTCAGAAATTAATCCATTAGGAAGTGTGTCAACTACTGTTATTCAGGACAGTTATCCAAAACCTTTCCATATAGCAATCCAAACCATTCTTTGTATTTAAGCCTTCCTTTTGGCCTAACACCTTCCATCTCTTGTTTTGGCTATATGAATTTGTTTAGGGTTTTTTGTTGGATTTTTTAAAAAACAAATTTTCCGCTTCCTTATATTGAAATCATCCATTTCTGTTTGTCTAGTGGTCTGTTTGTCTAGGTCATGAGCAACATCCTAGATGAGGTAGATTGAAAAAATATTTATATCACTATAATAATAAAAATGCTGCAAGGCAGAGGGAATGAAGTTGGCACAGGTATTTAATTACTCTCTCCTCCATGCTATTCCTTTACCTCTGAAATTTCACATAATGCTGCTAACTGACTCTTAAACCTGAGTTTTATCTCACTGAAATCCCTGAGGCTTTATTCTAACTTTGTCTCATTTATCAATTTTTTTAATGTTGGGGTTTTTTTAGCCTGCTTGTAAGTAAAAGCTATATGCTAATATGGAGTCTGCTAGTTCTGCCAAATTTCTCCTCCCCTTTCTATCACTACTAACAAAAGGCAGGTAAGAGATGTGGAGCAAACTGTGTATTTGACAGGCTCAGCGCAGACTGGAAAGAACTGGATTTATTGAGGACGGAATATGTAAGTGGGTAAAGGATGTACATTTGTAGCTACAAAGCAAGTGGGGCTTGTTCTACTTCTCACAGATCAGCATGTTCTAATAATGTAGCATTTCATTTCAGATTTCTGATTGAATGGAGTGTCAGGTCAGGGATTAACTTTAAAAGGTTAGTGGCTGTAGAGTTATTTCCTAGCAAACTTATCAGGAAACCTCTTCCCAGTCTGATAAGACTGACTGTATCAATGACTAACGTGTCTGCATTTAGTTGGGAGGAACAGGAAATTCCTGAACACTAAAGGGCTTCCCTGGATCCCTTTCTGCCCATTACATTACCTTCTTCCTCCAGCACAATTCAGGTACTGCTGTTACCACCCTTGCAGCACAAGCTGAAAACTAATGCTTGGAATTCAGAGCAGAGAAACATCACAGTTGTGCCAGAAAACATCTGTCGAGCTTTGCTGGGTAAAGCATCCTCCAGACAAAACCATCAAAAAATGAGCAAAACAATTAATGACTAAAAAAAAAAGTCATCAAGTTGCTGCAGTAAAATAGAGAAGAAATTTTTTTTTAGAAGTCCAATCAGCACCTTGTTTTATATTGCCAAGCTTCTCTAGGGGAGGCTCAAATCACAGTCTCATGACTACACAAACATGTTGGCCTTAGAAAACAGGCCAACATTGTCATCAACAGTTCAACCACAGCTCTTTTGACTCATGCATCCAACCTGGTAATTTTGCTGGACAGACTGAGCATGACTTAGCTTCCAAAAATCAGGTGTTTACAGGCCAATATGGCCAAAGTAGAATCACAGTCTGGTAAGACTCAATACAGTTACCTGCCACTGCACAGCACAACAAAGTACAATTAACCCAAGAAGTCCATGAGAAGGCAAGGCATCTGAGGACAGCCCACTGAAAGGCTAAGAATCAGCCTTTTCTATGAATATTCAAAATAACAGCTGGAAAGCAGAGACTTTTCATACACATTTTGAAAGAAAAAAAAATACTCTTTTAGGGGATTTGACCAGACCACAGCTGATGCACAGCAACCAGAGGCGCAAGAAGGTCAGTCCATGAGTGTCCACTGGAAAGTGCTCAGCCCAGGCACACACAGAAGGGGCTGGACACACAAACAGTCCATGTTCCTGGATCCCACCTGGCAGCAGCTCCATGCAGGAGCACTAATAAGCCATGTACTGTACATGAGTCTTATCTCACCTACTGCAAAACAGAGCCAAATACTGCAGGGAAGTCACAGTGCTTGCTCCAAAAATCCACACTGACAGTCTCCCATGAGGAGGCACAAACACTAGTGCAAGTGACAAGTAACAGGGCAGAGGAGGTGGCTGAAGCCAGAACACTGCAAGGCAGTGACGATTTATGTACATGCTCATCTTTAGTCATCTTGGATGATCAGAGATGGAAGAACAGCCACAGAGTGATGCATCTTCTGTGCATCAGAGAAGGTCTCAGTGAGGTGAAAGCTGCTGAATGCCTCATGGGTCTCTTCACATCCACATTGTCACCTGAGGTATGGGAGCAGGAATGAGCTTCCTCCTCTTTCACGAATAAAGCTGAGTTTATTTGTTTTCTTTTTCAGAATTAGTGCTCTCTGAAGCTTCTGTTAAAACTAAGGAATGAATTTCTTCTTCTATAATTAGCCGGTCATAAGTATTCATGGAATCATCCTTTGCAGAGCTCTGAAAGAGAGGAACATTTTTAGCAGTGCTTCCTCGTAGTGAGTGTTGTTTTTTCAGACTAATAAGACAGACCCCTGTTCCACAATATACCCCATATTATGATGAAAAAGTCAAGACAGCTGGGTAACAAATGGTGCTTTTTGGAGACATAGCTTAGGCCTAGCTGACAGAAGAACTCTGCCCTCTGGACAGGGGGAACTGAAGGCTGGTCCCCACCTGAACCGTCCTTCCAACTACAGCCAACAGCTGAAGCTCAGGCAGGAGGATGGAGAAGGAGGGATGTACACACTTTGCAGAGTTTTCACTGAGCACACAGAGAAATTGTGCACTTGTCAAAGCACACCAAAGTGTAACAGCCACACAGTCACAGCCCTCATGGCCAGGAGTCCCATCTTTGAGAACAACATACACTGATAAATTAGGGCTTATCAGGGTACTTCCCTTAGTTTTTATAAAGGGCTACTGAGATTGATTTGTTTAGAAATAAGTTTCCATAATCAGTCTTATTCCTGAAATAAGGCACCACAGAAAGTCTTTCATCAACAAAAAGCTTGATGTGGCTCTAAATATCCTCCTTTACTTCAAAGTTAACTGACTATGATAAATGTAAACATGCTAAAAATATAGGTTTCTGGAAGTCAAACAGAAATAGCTTCATTCAGCAGCATGAATATGAGCAACTACCAGAAAAAGACATGAATGTTCAGCAGAAGTCGTTTAATGGAGTTGCAAAAACAAACTTCAAACCAAAACTCACACAGCAAAAGAATCCTCACAATGATAAAACTACCACCTAAATAAAGCCTCTTAAATGTGTTTCATGTTGGTTAACTGCCTGAAACAACAGAATAATGCAATTCTACTAATATAGCTAGAAAAGTATATGCAGTTTTGGGTAATTGTTTCAGTACAACTTACTATTGTAAATACTTAATCTTTGTATGATATCTTTACTTATATACAGTTAGTTATAAGATAAACACAGGTAGCAGGAAAGAAAACCCTGCAAGCCTAGAGATCCCAGTTCAATAGATTAGTTGCCCCAACAGCTTCTTACTAACCTGGGAATCCTCATTCTGCTCTCCAAACATGCGCTTAAGAATTTCTCTAGGGTCTGGAATTGGTGGAAGAATTAATATCTTCAGCCTTCATAAAATTAAAAAGAAAATATATAGATGAAAGCTCTATTAATATAAAAATCATCACTTCAAAAATCATATTTGTGTGCAGTCAAGAACATTTGTGGAGTCAGCTTTGGCATCACTGGCCAGCCTTTGTTCTCTGTGTAACTGTACTTACTTCTTATTTTTACTTCCGAAATCAAAAGGAAAGGGGAATGTTGACACAGACAGATTCTAACACACTTTCACTCTTGACAAGGACAGCAGCAAATGTAGGGAGATCGTTATTTACCTTTTTAGATAAACCAGCAGAATTATTGTAGATACTGCTACTATAAATGGAATGGTGATTATTAGAACCAAATAGATTGTAGAATCTTTCTTCTCACCTGGAAAACAAAAATTGTAGAAACTCAGGGATGCTTTGAGACTTTTTAGGAATGACAACAAATAAGTAAATTCTCAAATTTGTTCATAGACTCAATGCTTTTTCCAATACACTAACGCTTTTGTAGGCAAGGACAGACTCATTTTTCAAAAGGGGGATTATAATGTAGATTATTTGGCAAGAAAATCCAAACCAGCAAGACACAGGACAGAAAAACTGAGCACCACACTGGAAAGGGGTCGTTGCCGAGCTACATGGATGGCAAACACGGCAGGACAGGCAGAAACTGATGGTGTGGCCAAAGGACTAGATCTCTCTTGCTCTCTTTTCACCCAAAATTAAATAGATACATAGAAAGATGATCTTTGACTCCCATTTATTCAGCCGACAAAAGGTATTAGATGCCTTACAGATGAAGAATAAAGTGCAACAAAACACAGGGTCAACCACTCTCACCAATGCTCTTTTCTTCACTCCAGTCACTGTAGAACTCACTGCTGTAACAATCAGGCTTTGGCTTTGCTTTCACTTTGAAGATGTACTTGCTATTGGGATCAATGCCAGAAATTGACACAGAATTCTCTTCAGACTAAGGGGAAAAAAATGGTGATTTGCTCTGTTCAATTACCAACATATTCTCAGTCATGTACAAGCCTATTTGCATTGTGCAGCTAATGTATTCTGAATGTTTTGATAGATCTTTTTATGCCTATTAAACCTCATTAAAAAAAGGACAAAGTGGCACTTAACTAGCACAGACTGCCTAGATAGAAGTTCCAAAGCAAGATTTAATCTCATTCACTGCTACATCTATCAGCAGCATTTGGCATCAATGATTAAACTAAGACTCAGTGCCTGGAACAGTGCCTTTTATAACCTTTTTTTTTTTTCACTTCTGATAAACATCTATGATTTACACAACTTTCCCCTCTGCCAGGGCAGCAATGTTGATCTAACTTTGACCATAGCAAATATTCTGTGGTGCCTCTACAGAGAGGCACACACACTAGATAAGATCGAACATCACTTATTTTTGATCCAAAATGCCAGTTTCCTGAGGAATGTTGATATCACTCAAGTTTGAGGTAAAATAAACAACTGAATGCTCTCCACAAGAGAAGACTGCCACTTACTTTGCAATTTATCATGCTGTTTACCATTCTGATCAAACAGTACAGTCAGTTTGACTATGCAAATACAGGTATGAGTACATCCAGACACTGAACCCAATGCTTTTACACATACATTAAAATCAGTGCATCTAAGAGTGCACACCTCTTCATTCCTTTTTTCCCCTCCATCCTCAGTCTATTTATTCCCTTTTCTGTATGACATTGTGTTCTTGTGGGCATCAGCAATTGATTTTTCTTTAAAATAATCAAGTCCCACCATTAAAAACCAGTCTCACATCTGCCCACGACAGAAAAACCCAACACCGACACAGGAAAGCCCATACCCCTGAGCAGCAAACAGGCACCAGAGTGCAATTCTTGATAGTTTTGTATATACTTCTTTATCAGACTGTTCTTACACATTACTGCTTTGCCCTAACAAATGATGGGAAGCATTCAGAAAACTTGAATTTTGATTACAGGTATTACTCACAAAAACCTGCTGTGTATAAGAGAAAATTCTTACGTTCACGCAACACTTCCAGGTAGTGCACTCAACCCATTCACATGTAGCACATTAGCCACTCAGTTTCAACAGCAAATATTTGAGTTACTCTGAATATCAACACAAATTACAAAAGAGACATAGGAAAAAAATAGTAACGAAAACTTACTGGAATTATCCGACCGGTGTCCGAATCACCATTGCGACATTTAATTTCATAAACCAAACAACCTTTTGGAAAGGTTTCTGATTCACTCCATTTTAAATGTATTTTATCATTAATCTTTGACAATGTCACTTGACTTGGTGTAGCAGGTTTTACTGAAATGCAGAATGGAATAATTAGTTCAAAAGTCTATTCCACCACTTTAAAAAAATGCTCAAGTTTTGTACTGCAGAATATTACATTTATACCAGTTAAGGAACAGAAATAGGAAAACATTAGCAGCAGAAAGTCAAAAAGAATAAATCCAACTAAAGCATAAAACTAGAAGTGAGTGGGAAATTACCCCTCCCTCGCTAACACCCACCCACCAGAAAACAAACCCTTTCTATATAACTTCAAATCAAAGGTCAATAGAAGGGAGCATCTAATTGTGTCTCATCCACACCTTATGAGGTACAAGTTTCCCAAACACAGCAATAAACTACCAAACTTCTTATTTTAATTATTTTATGATGTGGTGTTAAACTTACCAAGAGTAGTAGGATTTTTACTTGCACACACAGGCCTAATTTCTTCAGAGTCACCTCTAATCAAAATACTTATCGCTGGGTAAGTATTGGTGACTTTTGGGAAGGTAAGATTGAAAATGCATCCAAAGATTCCTTGGTCTATGGAATAGTTGCTACACTTCTCTGGGTTTTTCAAACCATCAAACCTATAGGAATAAAATTATTTTTGTAAAGTTCAGAAGAAAAGGACATCAAAGGGGCAAGCTTGGTTTTGAACCTGTTACAAATTCTGAAGACCAATCTTGCATTAAAGCTGTGCTACAGCATACAGAAAAGTAAAGCTGGGCAAAGTAAGAAGCCTCTAAATTATCTCAAGCTTCAGAAAGAATATTACTTTTGAGAAGAGTGCCAAGGAGTAGAAAGAGAGGCAGGTTTGCTTTGTATCAAAGAATCGAAGACAACAACGGCAGTCAGATTTGACTCACATTTTCCAAATGGGAAAACAATTTCAAGGAAAAAATATTTAGAAAGCAAACTAATTTGGACCACTTCTTGTCAAAAGAATCTCACTTCCATGATAGAATGGACTGATCAGTCTCCTTTAGCTCTGCCTCAAGTCCCACAGCTCTTGCTTGAGACAGCTGAGTTTCACCTATTTACCTGCCTTTACTGTTCAAAATGTCAGTATTCACTTTCAATAACACAGAAGTTATGACAACCCTTCCTTGCTTCTCTTTGTTCCTCAAGCCCCAATGAAAATCTACCAGCAGCTTTTCCTCCCGAGAAAACTGATTATTTATTTTAAAGTGATAGAGAGCAAATCAGAGCTTGCTATAGGAGCACAAAAGGAATGGCATTGCCCCACTTCATACCTCAATACACAGGCTTGAAAAGCTGAAGATTCTGTCCTGTTTTCAGCACAGACCTAATTTTTATTCACCTTTCCACCTCCCTGCCCTGGGGCTGAGGAGGACAGAGGCATCCAAGCAGACAGCTCAGTGCAGAGGCATCAACCTGCTCTCATACACCTCCATATCAGCAGGAATTGCTGTGTACTGGCTGGATTTGTTTGTTCTAAGCTATCATTATTTTTATATCCACTTTGGATGAAAAGGTAGTGGTTTAGAAGAAGATATCAAAGAATGGAACTAGGCAATAGTTTTTCAGGCAGTTGTTTACACATTTCTGAAAACCAAAACTGGAAAAAGCTGGAAAAAACCCCTCACCTGCATGTGGAAAATGTATTTTTCAGTCTAAAACTAAAGTGTTTTCTTCATTTTTTTTAATCTAAAAATTATTATTCTTTCTAAGCAGCATGAATTAAAACACTTTGCAGTCACTGCAGCTGCATCTTCCATTAAAATTAAGGAACAAATTCAAAATATATAACTCAAATCTAAAGCATTATTCCAGTAAAGTATCCATATACCTAGAAATTCAGATCTTTAATGCCTCATTGGTCCTGTTCTTTCTTTGAGCAGCAGTCTAGAGAGAGGGAACAAACAGCTCCCCCAAATTTAACTAAAGCAGCAAGTTTTCTGCTGTTTGATCCCAAAATGCCTTGAATCAAACAGACTGTGACTGCCACTGGAGAGGGAGAGGAAAAAGTTGATGCAGTTAGTTCAAATAAGACAGGAAGATGATTTAAAACTACAACAAAAAACAAAACAAAAATTCACTATTTCTACACAAGCTAATGCAATGTGGCATTTTACAAGCCCCACCAAGGTGCAGATTTATGCATAGAGCATATACAGATACTGATGCCAAGATTGTTCAGACAACTCTGATCCTTTGGAACAAGACACTATTTATGGCAGTCCACGGGCCAGCGGGGCTGATGATGATGATAAAAAGATGTTCCTTGTAACTTTAAAGGTGAATCTGTTATTTAGGACATCGAAGATGCAAACAAAACTACTGCCAAGAGTTATTAATGCTTTCATACCATTTCCCAGTGTTTTATGAGCTGAGACGTATATTAGTGAGTGATTCCAGCTTAAACAGACCATGTTTGTTGGACTGCAAAGAAAACAATTAATATATTGGTCTAGCTTAATTTTTAATTCTTCCCTCTTGGAATCAAATGCTTGATTAGAAAAAAAAAACAAAACAAAAAACAACACAGCAGTTATGTCAAAATGGGCAACAGAAGCAGCCAGTGCTTCATGTAATAGTTATATCAACTTCCCAAAAAGTCTTGGCCACAGCAGGCTCTGGAACCTTTTGTTCGACAGGACTGAACACTAACTTGGACTCAAGGCCCTGGAACTTTCAAAGCAACAGGAAGCAGACAAGTAGAAGATGTAATGTAAAACCAGAGATTAGCACTAAAGCACTTGATTTGGGAATAAAAAGCTCATACGAACCAGTAGAGCAGCGTATAGTTGGTGTCACTACTTGCATTCTCCCCAGCGTGCCACATACAAACCATGTACTCCAAATTGTGCCAAACACAGCTCAAGTCAACAGCAGCAGTACCTGGAATACCTATGAGGCAAGTTGGAAAGATTCTGTAAGATTTGTTTTGCCAAAGTCTTCTCCTCTGTTTCCAGAAATAAAGCAACCCTTTTTACATAACTGAAACTCTTTGGAAGGCAAAAATGCATTGGTTATCTCTTAGATTGCAGTGGCTGTCTCAGCACAGCAGATGATAAATTTCAGTTGTTTATAGCTTGTAATAATTGAAATTATCTCAGTTGGTTAAAACTTGGTTGTAATAATGCCAAGGTCATGGGTTCAATCCCCTATGTGGGCCATTGACTTAAGAGTTGGACTCGATGATCCTTGTGGGTCCCTTCCAACTCAGAATAGTCTGTGATTCTGTGACACAAATCTAAATGCAAGCCAATCACAACAGCAAATCTCAGTTTTCACTGTGGCTGAATTACTACTCACGGCTACTTGATGCTAAGGATAAGATGTTGAGTCAGGAAAATATTTTATCCTTTTAATCTACAGATACTTTAAAAAGGAGTCAAAGTAACTGGCAATTACAGGGAAAACTATAACAAAGCTAAGTGCTATTAGAGCCATCAACACTAAGTGTAATTAAATACTGACTATTATTATCTTCTCCCGATACAATATTAGTTGCTTGGTATTCTGGATATGGAAATGCCTGTAGGTCTTAAATACAAACAAAAACAACACTGGGTAAGTTGATTTTTTAACTGAGACCCATTCACCTCTAGACATTCAAATTCAACATATGGAAAACTCAAATTACAGAACATAAATAAGGACATAGCAACTGTGAATAGAGACATCAATGTATCTCCCAGGCAGAGCAATTATGGAATAAAGTCTTTCATATTAAATATTGCATTTCTGAATGGTACAAGTTCTTCATACTGTATTATTGTATTACAGCATATTGGCTATTTTTCACTAGTAACAAGTAGCACCATGTCCATGAACTAAAAATTAAATGTGTTTTTAAACCCAAATTTACTTTGCTACTTCAGGGAAAATGCACGGTTGGTAGTTCAACTTAAGAGTACAGGGAAATGAAACTGGTTTGCTATTCCAAGAAGTATTGAAAAATATTTCATCTGCAAACAGACTTTTAGAAGCCCTAGCCTGTTTAGTATGTGCTGTCCTAATTATCTGCTTCCCTGATTTTCCAGAACACCCTTTTGGCAGACACACTGACAGGCTGGATAAGGTCTCTGATTCTCCCATTCACATGTGGTTTCCATCCACATCAAGTCACACTCCTGGGTTAAGACAGACTTCTGGCAAGAGCCTTTATTTCCCTGCTGTACATCCTAGCTTCAAGCATTCAGCAAAAATGCATTATTCCTCAAAGTCTGTTTGCCAATAGTTTTGCTGTGGACCCCTTACTTCTGCATTTCAGGAAGCAAAAAATACTTTTGCTCTATTCATTTTGCTATGCACAGCTTTGTAGACTCCAGTCATCTCTTTTGAAAAATACAGAACCCTACTATAATGATTTAAATCATTTATTCAACAAGTTGTTAAATTTGCTAGATTCTTCCCTCCAGCAAGTCCAAATGTAGGTTATTTTAGGGGGCTTTGCTAGTACAGAAAAATAACAGAAAATAAACTGACTTATATGTTAGTCATGAAGGCAGCAAACTTATTACTATCTAAGTTATCTCTTATCCCACAACCATGATACAGCAGGGACAAGAGGAAGGACAGGAACTACATCATTTTTTGGAAGAGCATTTAAATTTTACAAGCTTGCCTGTAAGATTTTAAGCATCAGAAAACGCCACTTGTGTTTCAATGTTTTATAATCATTCTGCTTAAGCTCTGACAATTGAACTGGCCCTTGGGTCTGGTATCTGTCTGGTGTCTATGATACCTCTTTAAAATAGTAGACAAAAAGCAAATTCTCCCGGGTCTGGTTGTTGCTTGTGTTACCTTTTGGCTGAAGGGAGGTCTCCACCCATGGACTGGGCTCACTGCTGTTATCACGCTTGCACTCACTTCTCACTTTGAAACCCATTTCCTCATCCAAGAACGCGTCCGTCACACGGAAGAGACTCTTACTCCATTCCTGGGTTTAGATTGGGGGAGGAAAACCACAACATTTGTCATACTGATGCCTAAAATGGAAGAAAAGAACTTCCGAGACGCTATTGGTATAGATAAAAGAGAGAGCAGGTCTTTAACTAAAACACTTCAAGGTACACTAAATACATAAGTGGACAATAAGTATAAGGCTCCTACAAATTTATAACACTAATTAATTGTCATATCTAATGGATACATCCAACTTGAGAACTGCCCAGCCCCAGAACCTCCCTCAGGTCTGCCTCCCCAGAACTGAGTGGGAAGTGTCAAGACTCCTTCCTTCTTCACCATCATTTTCACATCACATGCCTTCTTTGGAGCTTCTTTGAGGCTTCTGGGCCTTCTATTGCTTTAACTACAATGATACCTTATTATGTACTTCTAGGTACATGTCCCAAACAAGATGTACTTGCTAAAATCTTTTCCTTGAATAGAACATTAGAACAAAATTTGAAGACTTTCAAGACTTTGATATAGAAAGTGAGAAAGGGCTTTAGTAACTGTTAATAACTGCTATTTTTAAAGTGTTAGAAATGATACAGCCCTATAATTAAAAATTTATATGCTACAAATCTTAAATATCTAAAGGCATCAATACTATCTCAGACACATGGGAATTCCTACCAACATAAGAATGCATTACAGCCCCTCAGAAAGATTGCAGCTCAAAGCCACATGAAATCAGTGTCTGACAATGTGGGAAGTCTCAACATCACTTGGCTTTGCTTTTTCCTCATCAGTGGCACTCAGAACTCACAAGAGAGCAAGAAACAAGTATAACATGGGGGAAATGAGTCTTCATGGATAATGCAAAAGAAACATGTTTATACTGTCACTATATAAACAGGAGCTTAAAGATCTAACCTTCATCTTTCTGTGTATGTGCACATCAGTGCATGACAAAAAGAAAGAACATTTGGAGACACAAGCAAAAAGCAAGAGAAGAGTTTTCATGGATTTAAGGAGCAACAGGAGAAGTTAACAAAACAAACCCACAAATGGCTACTAAATACAGTGACACCACTTTAAGCTCAAGTAGTCTGTCTATAAGCTTACATTTTCAAAACAGAGTACATGTTTGTGTGAGAAAAAGGCTAATCCTTTTATCACACACTTTCTAAACACCTACTGTTGGGCTAGTGGGATGTCTTTTACTTAAGTGAAAAATGGATACAAAATCAGTATCTTTGTTACGACCAAAGAATGCTGTAACCACTCAAGTATAAAAGTAAATACTAAACATTGGTCCTAATGAGAGAGCAAAGAAACTAAACAGCAATAGATAGAGTAGGTGCTATGAACTGTAATGCAAAAAGATGCAGCAAGATGATAGTCTGGTTCATCTGTCCTTTGAAACCGGTGTCCCTCAGCAATTTTAATGTTGCTGACTTTACCATCTGTTCGACTCTTCTACAAACTCATTCAGCTCATTAACTAAGGACACTTTCTAATTGTTAGTGAATCAATCAGAAGATGTAAATAGGTTTCTGCTGAGTTAGCAGGTTCAGCTGGTTCATTTAAAGGTCCAGTGAGGATTGTTAGAGAAAGAGGTGTCAAAAATGAAACATCACCATTTTAGTAGTGATGTTAAATCAACGCAGCTGTTTGCAAAACCACAGAACCACAAAACAGTTTGCATTGGAAGGGACCCTAAAGATCATCTAGTTCCAACCTTGCCATGGATTCCTGCCTTCCCACTAGACCATGTTGCTCAACACACCATCCAGCCTGGCCAAACCACAGCCTTACTTCATGTCCAGGATGTCCTGGAGCTGTGAGAAAGAATACAGCAGTCACCATGAAGAGACTATTGTAACATCAGGCTGTATAAATGTAACAGGGCTCAACAACAAAGGAATGTTTCAAGAGGCATCATATCAATTTTAACCATATCTGAAAGAGCAGCACTGCCAATGCCACAAGTTGGTGTGTACTCAAGGCTTCAAATTCTCATGGCTTGAAATTATGGGCATCTTACTGGAAATAAATTGCAAAAACATTTCTCCCATGGCCCCTTCAGCACCATGGCAATGCACTCTCAGCCTGACCAAACAGTTGCTAATCCACAGCAAGGATCACATCTGGGCTGAAAATCCTCTAACAAATTAAAACAAAAGTCCCAAACCAACAAGTTTTACAATTTCTATTCAAGGGAACAAATGTGCTCCATGTTGTCTTTGTAGCACAAGCACCCATGAATAACTGTAAACACAGGGACAGGGCAAATTTGAGAATGATAATACTTGGCATACCCTCCAAAAGATGCTGAGCTGTCAAATCACAGCTAAATGAGCATGGCTCCTTCTGAAACTGAGTTCAAAGTAAAGGGGATCAGCCTTGGCAAATTCCTATTCAAGTCTTAAAGATGTACACTGTCTTGCATACATCTTATTTTGTCTAGAAAGCTGCATAAGCAAAGACTGAAACACGACTTTTCACATTATTATGATGGTACTTCTGTGTTACCATTAGCAGCTCCATTATCAGAGAGCAACAAACAGCTTTTCCTAATCTGAAGATCCCGTATGACTCATTTTTGAGGTTTTCATCCCATGACAACAACTAAAGGCTATATTCAAACTGTATTTATATATAGTTATATATGTGCATATGCTCACACACATGTAGTTTGACACCAATAACACAATCACCAGGGTACAGCAGAATTTAAAGAGGTGATGTACTTACTCTCCTGTCCTGAGGAACATCATTAATGACAATGTCACTGGAATACTCCAGGTTGCAGCTACTGCTGATGTTTTGGGGTGGATTCCATGTCCAGTTCAGAGTGCACATTTGGGTAAATGAGTAGTCCAAGTTGGACGGGGGTGGGAGAATTTTTGCTCCTAGAAGAAAGGAGTTATCATTGTAACAATATTGTTGGTTGACACTTTACCATTAGTAATACTGACAGACTTTTAACTCTCCAACAAAGAAGGACATACATAACTTCTCAACTTCATCAGCTTGTATTTGGTATCAGATAAGCCACTACCCATTAAATTGTTTCTAGTATTTCTGTTGCCTCAATCCATCAATAATTCAAATATGCACAAAATAATTGGAAAGTCATTTTCAAGAAGCTGCAGCATGCAACAACATAGTGATACTCAAGCTTATGCATGGGGAGGGAAGATGAGTCTAATTTTTCAGTTTTTTCTGCTGTGAGTTTGGATCACACATGCTGAAACTTCAGTAAAATTACTATATATATTTTGTGGAGCTATTAAGACTTTGTTCTACCCAGAAGTCATCCATCAATGCAGCTTTAGAGAGTAAAAAGACAAGTGATTACATTCTACAAGCAACAGCTTTATGTGAGAACCACAATTTAGCCCAACCGAAGCAAAGACTGCAAAGGCAAGAATCTTAAAGAACAACATGGAAACCACATTATTTTTTCAATTACTCACTTATTAAATTTTTAATGCTATGTTCTGGCACAGTGAGTAAAACCAGTGTGGGAGAAGTAGTAATTTATGGCTGGAACATTTCAGAGGTACATTTTTTTTCACCTCTGCAAAAGCCAGACAGAAGTAGAGCCATGACTCGGAGATAGTTGCTGGGATAAATCCATTTGTGCTTTGACCCTTCCTTCACTTTTGCACTGAACCAATGTCTACTCAAGACCCCATCACACAGCCTAAAGGCCACGTTAGAAAACAAAGAAGGGAAATACAGCAGAAAACAGAAAAGTGCCAGGAAAAAGTAAAGATGTGTCAGACATCAATTCTAGAAAGAATTACCAATTGGGAATTCCCCAAGAAAATGTGGGTGGATTTTGTTTTTAAAGGGCTATTCTAATATGAACTATGACAAAGTATTAAACAAGAAGCCCAATGAGACTCCTCCTCAGGGTATCTACAGATACCATCACTGAGGCACCACCACCCATTTTACTGTGGAGAGAGAGTACCCTTGTTACTCAATAGTTTCACAAACACTTCAAACAGATATCAACTAGTGCTGCAGGTCTTGCTCGTTCCAGGAAACCAAGCTCAACCCATCCCAACATTTAAGGGAACACATAGGAAAAGGGCAGAGTAATTCCATCAAGATCAGTTTTTCCATCTAGATCACAACCGCAGACCCATTTCCTTCTGTTGCCACAAGGAAGAAGGAAAACAGAAAAGCAAAAGAGCTTCCTTGAGCAAGAATTCTGCTCAAAGCATCTGTGACACCATTATCTTACATTTCCTGAGAGCCAGAACAGCCAAGACTTGAAGGAAATTCATCAAAGTCCTGGACCTTTGCATACTTAAAGGACAGACAATGGCAGAGATCAGACATTACTGCCTCTGCGGGTCCACGTGGATGCACGGATAATGGATACTTACACAGAAAATAAGAAAAATTACAATGATTTACTGATTTAGTCTGAATACTGCTAGCTTTTTTGAATACTTAAAACTTTTGGGATTTTTGTTTGTTTCTTTAATTTTATAGATGATGTCAGGAGCAGAGAAATTTTTCTTCTTGCAAAAATGCAGTCTCGACTCAGAAAACCAAACTTAGCCACAACACCTTTGCCTATTATCTATTCTACTAAAAAACTTACATCAGGTTTTAGGAACAGCATAGGGGCATTAAGTTTGCAAATACTGAGACCTTCTGATCATACAAAAAAAAAAAAGGTATGCATTTTTTCAACTCGACTACGCAGCTCTAAGCATTTAATCATTTCATAATCAAATTTTTAATTACCTACAAAAGCCATAAAACCATTAAAATATTACAGTGTCATCCCTGATTGCTATTCTGAAGTTCTAAACATCTTCTTCTGATAGGCTTAATTAGAAGTCATTGTGCTTAAGTTAACAGATTTCTGACCACATAAAGAAGTGGTAATATCCAAAGCTTATAAAGAAATCATTAAATAGTATAAAATGTTTAAGTCTAGTAGGTTTTCGATTAATCTACAGAATTCTGAAGCTCGTGCTCAATTACATTCACCTTTAGGCTATGCCAGTCTCATACTTTTTTGCATAAAATACAGAGTCTAATACTTTCACTCTTAAAATATCTACAGAAATTTTAGCAGAACAACTCGATGACCAACTACAAAACGTAGGGAAGCCATTATTTCACTCTTAAAAAGCAAAACCACGGTGGTGCTTCTAAGAAAGGAAAGAACAGCAGCAATTAGCAGAGATAGGCTGAGGCAATTCCGCATAGAAAACATTACCTCTAAAAGCCCTACTGTAGAAATATCAACAAATCCTTTGCATCAAGCACCGAGCAAGTGCTGTAAAGTAATAAAAGAGACATCGCATTTTTATTTTGTCCTCCCAGCATTTCCTGAAAGTTAATTTTATTTTACGTGAATTGTAGCCAGTTGAAAAATAACAATTCTCTTAATGTTTCCAAGTAGGTTTTGGGATAACATGAGCAGAGACAGAACTAACGAAGCTTCGCTCCCGGGTCCTTACGAAACCCTCAGAGGTCTTTCCTTCAACCAAACGTTCGCGCTTCCAGGAGCGGGGACACCGAAGGCAGGGGCGAGGGCAGAGGCACCGGGCGAGGGCAGAGGCACCGGGCGAGGGCAGAGGCACCGGGCGAGGGGCTGTGCGAGGGACCCGCACCCGCGGACCCGCTCCCGCAGCGCTGCCTGCGCCGCGCGACACGGGCGCCGGGAGGAGGGTGCGGGGCTTCTGCTCCGGGTTAAGGCAGAGACAGGCCCGGGAAGCGAAGGCAGAACTTAACGGCTTTCTGCCGACCCTGTCAAACGCTGCTCTAAGTGCGAGAGAAGCGCAGATTTAAAGCGCTCCCATTCCTCCGCCCAGTCAGCGGCAGGACAGGACGCACGGCCGGCGCTGCCTCGCACACGCGCTTCGGCCGAGATTTCTACTGCAAAATGAAAACATTTCCCTTAAATAGGTGTATGTATATAAATCCACATGTGCGCCGAGCCCTCGGCCGAGCCGTGGAAGAGCCCGGCAGCGCCTGCTCCAGCCCCGACCCCGCCGGGCACGGCGCGGACCCGACAGCGTGTCCCGCTCCCAGCGCCCGGTCCCTCCCGCGCCCCTTCCCGCTCGCACCTGCCGACGTGCCCGCGACGACCGCCCACCACACGGCGAGGAGGAGGCGGCTCCGCACCGGGGCTCCCTGCAAAGCCGGGGATCCCCGGAAAGCCGGAGCTCCCTGCAAAGCCATGGCTCCAGCCGGCCCGGCACGGCCCCACGATCCCACTTCCCGTCGAGGGGCCGGGCCAGACGGGAAGGGCCGCGCGGCGGAACGGCCCGCCCAGGTAACCCGAGCCAGGCGGGGAGCGGCGGACGAGGCCCGGCCCCGCCACCTGGGCAGAGCCGGCCCCGCCCCTGGGCTGCGGGAGAAGCGTCCCGCGGCAGCATCGCCGTGGTCCTGCGCTGGCTCCGCTCCCCCCCCTCTGTTGTCACCCTTTTGTCCCCTCATGTGCTGTCCGTGCCTGCCCTCCGCTCCCTCCCGCACGCTCATCGCAGAGATACTTCACAGAATCAATTCAGTTGAGTTAGAAAAGAGCTCAGATCATCGCGTTGCCTTTCCCCGGAGCCGTGTGTGCCTCCTCAAGCCCCGACACGGCCCCGGCGCAAACCCCGAACCTCAGCGATGCTGCGGGACCTTGGCAGTGCCCGCACATCCTCTGCAGGGACCGCAGCCCGCACCGCACCGCTCGCCGCACCCTCCGTGCCCCCTCACACCACATTGCAGAGCGGCCAAAAACTCCCATAGATCTCGTTCTGTGAGTCAAAGTCATTTTGCTTTTACAACCGGATCCACACTCAGCTCCTACTGCCACTGAACCGTGCATTAGGCATTCGTATCCACTCACCAGGAAAGCAAACACGTGAGCACATCCCTGAGCAGTTCTCTTGATATTAGAGCTAGTTATTCACCCTCTGGCAGAACTCCTCTTTCCAAAATTCCTCCTGCCAATTCAGGTAATTTCTATAGTTTCTCACCTGTGCATATTGTTCTTTTTTCTTTTTTTTTTTCAGCTGCTACTACAGAATCTTCTTTTTACAAACTTCCCCAAACACCCTCTGCTTCAGCCCCTTCCAAATGTGATATAATCTCTTGCCATTTTGCTCTCACTTTTATGGGTCTGATGCAGCAAGTAGTTTTCCAGCATTTTCACAGAAGGGGAAATATGACATAAGTGATATTTTGATACATTTCAGGAGAAGAATATATTTGGGATAAGCCTTTTTCTCTGAACTACATTTTTGTGGTAGCTAGCAAAGCTTGTTTCTAGTTGCCACCCAGTACAGGTATTATAAAAACAGTACAGATTCAGCAGAGGGGAAACTGGCGAACAAAATTTGTTAGTGAAATTTATTCCTAAGACAACAAAATGTTTCTGTATTTACTCAGCTCTTCAAGGAGTTTTGCAAGAGTTCATCTGCTTTATAGACACTCATTTTAGAAAAAGGGAAGTGTATCATTTTATGATAGGGTGGGGAATATCCTGTGTTAATGTTGGGCTTTTTTGCTTTTCTGCCTGTTTGTTTTCATACTCTTGTGAAAAGGATTTAGCAAATTTCCTAGTTGCTGTTATAAAGTGCCTTAGGAACTGCAATTACAATCAAATATAAAATATGGCTTAAAGTTCCAGGATGTGGAACGATTAAGCTTTGTGACTGAGATCAGATTGTGCAACTACCTTATAGCCAGCATGGACTATGCCTGATAGTGAGGACATTATGAGTAAAGCTGATCCAAGCAACCTCTCTTGCTTTCGGTTTCCTTGCTGATGTTTTGATTCCTTCCTTCTTTCTCTTTTGTCCACTTTTTCTCCCAGGAGAGTCAGTGCCAAGCGCATATCCAATGGCTCACACACTTTTGGCTGCCTGCCCATCATCATCCTTGTCGGCAGCTGAAACATTTTCCCCTGGCTCTCTCCCATCTCCCCGGGTGCTCAGCTTGTTTTCACTTTCCCATCCTGATTCATGACAAACAGAACTGCTGCCAGAGTCCTCTGCCACCTACCCAAGATTTCTCATTTCTCAATTTGAGTCCTGTCCTGCATCTTTCTGTTGCAAATCTCATGCTCGTTCATGTTCTTGGAGCTACACCTGCGCTGTAGCGACTGCAACTCGTACAGACACACCAGAGATATCTTTAAAATGATCTGTTGAATGAGTACTTGGGGAATAACTTCACACGGAGTAAACTGATTTACAAACATGTTGCTGATCTGCACTCAGTTGCCATTTCCACCCACACAGAGCCGGTGATTGTGGGACTGCGCAGCGAGTTTGCTGATGCATTAAAAAAACAACAAGCAAACAACAAAACAAACAAATCCCTAATTTACTATTTCTTCCTGTACATATTCCCTAACACAGATTAACAAATGGTGCTGGTGAATAGTGTGGCTCCATGATTACTACATCCAGCAAGAGACAGCAGTAATTACCAGCATGAAGCTGTGGGGAATTGTCCCTTTTGGGAGCAGAAGAGTCCTCCGTTGCTCCACACCAATGGTGAGATTCCTCCTTTTTGATCTCAGATTTTGCAGAAGCTTCTGTAGATACTTTGGATCAACTGACATAATTACAGGCTTTTCGGAAGATGGCTGTGGTCAGTTCAAGAAAGGGCTCCAATAGAATGGTTGGATCTGAGGCACGAAAATCAAAAACTGAAAGCTGAAAAAAACCCCTATCTGACTCACGGTGCCTCTCCCTTTTTGACTTCAGTGTTCTTTGGGGACATCTATCATTTTGTGATTATGTGTGTCCACAATGGCCATGACCTCTGCATCCTCTCTGCACTGCAGCTAAAGCAACATGGGAAGTCAGAAATGATGTGGAACAAAACCCACCTCCTTTGAAGAGCACGTTTGGGTGGACGTGGAACCAGGTATGCTTGTGCAAAAATTGTATCCCTCTTTGACTTGCTGTTACAAGTCCATGCATCAGCTTTTTTGCTGACAGTTCCAGAAGCTACATAATCTATTTAATCTATTTATTTGGCAAGGGAGTAACATCTTTACCTATCAAGGGACGCAGGGCATGAACCTGGTTCTACAGCTCTTTGGCTAAGGCTTCCAAGACTCCCATAGAGAAGCCTCAGCAGTAGAAGACAGCAGTAGAAAAAGAAGTTTATCCTTTATGTGCTGGCAAGGTAAATAATAATTATACCTGACTTTCATTACATCATATAAGAGCTGGTGAAACTGCCTGGCCTGGGTATGTACATTAGTATATCTGTCATGTAAGTTTAGTTAATTGAAGAAGAACAGCAATAAATACATTCCCAAAGAGCAAAAGTCTGGGTTTGAAAATTGCAACTACAAACCAGAGCAAAAAACAGATCACATACTTACTGGATATTCTTTAGGGAAGTAGGGTGATCTGCTGGGATGTTTCCTTACTAGTGATTCACACCTTGTTCTCTTGATAAATTTGTGTGCATGTCTACTGTCTGTCTCAGGTTTTCTGATGAACCATGCTTTTGGAATTCCCAAAGCTGGATGTGTGCTATTCGTGCTCCTCAAGGATTTCTGAATCAACATCTTCTATTTGTCACTGAGTAATTTAGTGGTTAATTTAGCAATTTCACTTGGTGTACTTATGTATTAGGTTTATCACAGTAATATTTAGAGGGAGTGTATGTGATAGCTCAGCAGACTAGGATTTAGTCCCATGAATTTTACACTGGTATTAGCTTTTGATCACTCATCCTATTCTGTGAAATGAAAAAAACAAAACAAAAAACCTAAGCAAAACATATTTATTGCAACACTTATTTGTCCTGCTTTTGTAGTCTTTTATTTTGACCTAGAATAAACTGTCTGAACTTGACTGAATGTGATTTTTGCCCTGGCTTCTTGCCAAAATTATTCAAGAAAAAGAAAATAAAAAGAGCAATATAGGATTGCTGGTCTCAGAAAAGCTCTGGAGCAGTGCTGTGTACCACTCAGTGTCCAGGGTACACCAGTCACCAGCCAAGGCAAAGGGGATGCCTCGGCACACACAGGAGGTTCAGCAGGGCTCGTACAACACACATATGTACAACATGCACAGTAAAAGCACTTCTGTTAGAAACACATAGTAGCAGGTGCTAAATTTACATAAGAGAGTAAATTACATCCAGAATGGCTGAAATATTATCTGTGTATCACAATTGTTTCACCATTGATTGACACAAGCATGTTATTTAAAAGTTAGGTACTAAAGTCTGTGGTTGCATAATAATTAGCTGTACACGATGTTCCTCAATCTACTAAGAACCCCTTGTTTAGTTAAAAAACTCAGCTCAGTGAGCATCAAATCAACATATGCTACTCTCCTCAAGAGGGTAAATTGAGTAAGATGTTTAAATTTTATGAAATTTTTGAGCCCACGACTTCCATTTATGTTTTTCTCCAGTTCTTTTGGGCCAAGTTACTCAAAATGAAGAGTTATTCTGGAGCCTGTTGTGAAGTCCATGGGGCTCTGTCTCAAGAGAAAGGGAAAACAACCATATTTTATCTATTTCGAAACAAAAGGTGTTATGTTTATGTAAAGTCTTATTCTATATAAAAATAACAGGTTACATATGTTCAAAGTCTTCTGGAACAAAAAAAAACATGTTACACAATCCAGGTATTCTTTCATCCACAATTTTTCATTTGGCCTATGGAAATTCCTGTTATCAGAAGAAATTTAGAACACAGAGGAGTATGTAGAAATGCATCCTTTGCTTCAGTAAGTTATTCATTCCACATTTTCTGTGGAGGAAGAAACATAACTCTGAAGTTATTTTTCTTAAAATGCTACTTTCTAATCCCTCTGCAAGAGAGAAAAGCAGTAGGTCAAAGAAGAGAGAAAATGTTTACACTTAGCTTACTCTATAAATCTCTAAAAGCAAGTTCTTGTACATAAAATGCTGGCAGACCCTTTGTTGCTTTATGTGTCCTGTTTGCAAACCATCTCGTTCCAGCACATACCATTATACAAACCAGTCCTGATACTGAGAGCAGCCAAGTGCTCGTAATCCTCCTGGTGAGATACTTTATCCTGTTTCTCTGCCTTTTATGGAAAACTACTGATCCATCCTTGCTGAAGGCTTGATATGTTATACAGCAGTTTTGCAGCAAAGGTAATTAGAGACACATATATAAAATATGTAGATGTAGCTACATTGAGATACAGACAGAGAGCATGCCAGGATGCAATTTGAGATACGTTCTACTAATTTTTCCATACCAAAAAACTCCCACCGTTCCTCAGGCAGTATAAGAAAATTAAAAATATTAATGAACAATAGATATTTCTTTCTTCCCCAAAAGGCAGCAAATAGGAAGTACCCAATGCGAGTGCCAGCTACATAAACCAGGCATATATATAGTACACTCTCCAGATAAATCTGTGAATTAAGCTATTTCAGCCAGAAATAAGAAAAAATCTGGAGGATTTTTTGAAGTGGGACAATTATGTGGGAAAGGGAGAGATAAAGAAAATGTGATCATCATCTTGGCACTGTAGTCCACATACACCATAAAATATCTAATGGCCACTACCCAGCATTTCTATATTCATGAATATGTAAACAAAAAACAAGTTCGTTTGTTACCAATCTTTTTATAACCCATCCAAAAAGGAGACTTTTCTGTAGAAAATCCAGAAAAATTATTTAGCTGCAGGACTCAAGGCAAATCCCTTGGGGATGATCATTTTTGTAATTTATTACAGCTGCATATTAGTGTGTATATATTCTAATTGGACTGGTATAAAACTATTTTTTTTTCAAAAGTACCGAGACAGCTTTCCAGTATGTGACAGTGAAATGACAGGACAACTTCAACAGCAGTTAACAACTTGAGAAGTTCAGACAAAAATTCATCTTGGAACATTAAAGACATCTGAAGATACGAGTAAGAATTTCACTGGAATTCCAGCAAAAATAAGGAATAGAAATTGAAAATTCAGACAACAATGTTATCTCAGAACACTAAAGACATCAAAAAACATGCATATGAATCTTATTGCAAATCCAGGGAAACTGTTAGGCTGTCTTAGTATTTAAAAGAGCTACAGTGCAAGAGCTTTTGGATGTCCACATCTCATCATTGCTGATTGCAGTCAAATTATGCCTTTCGTACTGATGTTTAGAGGTTAATTAGTAAAAAAAAATCGAGTATTGGATCAATTATTAATGAGTTTCAATACCTTTGAGTAAAGAAATTTGGAAAACTCTCACTATCTACCTTTAAATATGATTTGTTGAAAGATGACAATCAGTAAGGTGCTAAACATTTTTAAACACATTAGTCTCTCTTCCTCTTTCTACTAAATTTAGATCCTGCCTGGCATAAAAGCATATACAAGCAGAAATGTGGCCAGTTTGGTATAAAGGCACATCTGTATTTTGCTTACAACAACTAATGGTTGAATTTATGGACCACAACATTATTTTTTAGAAGACAATTAATGCTAGGTATTTAGAATCATGCATAATAAACATTTTGAAAGGTGGTCCAGTTACTATTTGAAGATAATTTTTGTTACAAAGATTCAAAGCTTAACATTTTACAGACACTACAGCCAAGTAAATACTCAGCTGGAGTCCTTTTATTATGGCATTTTGTTACATATCCTTAAACCCCCCCCCACTCTTCCCATAGGAACTACTGGAACCATATTTACAATAGATGGGATTTTGAAAAAACACAGATGTTAAAAATGTTGCTGGATAAAAGGATTACTGCTTGGTGTTGTTCTTCCTGCGTCTAAAGTGTCTTATCAAAAAGAGACAGAGATAATGTGTTAAAGTTTTGGGATGGGGAAGGGGCAATAAAAGAATTCTGGAAAATGCATTTTCTCCAACCACCTCTCAGACAAAAAAAATGAACTTTCAGAAAACAGATCTGTTTAACAGGAAGGAACATGCATGTCTTATGGTACTAAAAGAAAACCTCTCAATTTTGTATGAGTTATTTTGATGTGTTGCTTTTTTTTCCTTAAACTACATCTCTCAGATTATTAGAAATTTTCTGAATGCTGTTAAAGCACTTTACAATTTTCATTTCAATTTAAGGTGTGCTCAGAGTTTATATTTGTGTGAGACCCTAAGTGGTAAACAGGAAGACTTGTATCAAAGGCCAGATCTCTCAGGTTGTCCTTAGTGAGTGCAATCCATCCTCTCCTGCAGCTGTGAAAGGCTACCCAAAACTGAAATCAGTTACAGTAAGCTCAGCTTTAACAGAGGTTACTTTACAAATATATGTTCTGAGGATGTATGAAAATTAAAATTTCTGACTTAGGTTTTAGTTATTCCAGAGTAGGCCAAGTTTACTCTCATTAAGTGCAATAGGGGTATTTGCACCCCAAGCTACTTTTTAGAAGAGGAATGTCTCTTACTAGTGACTACAAATTTCTTCTTCATGGTCCCTGTCCAACAAAGCTTTTAGCAGCAAATATGATACAATGCTAATTTCTATATACTCTATACTCCTTCTATGTACAAAGTAGTTTTACATTTTATTATATTCCATTGTACAACTTTACATAGTATGTCACCATTTCCATTCATAGTTCAGAAAATCAATACATAATTAGATAACTGCCTTCCCATGTCCTGTTACACATTTAGCTTAAAAAAATAGTAGGAAACAAGCACAGTGGTGTAATGTCCAGGCACTTTCAATGTTGCTCAGCAAAATAAGCAAGCACCCTGTTTGAAAGCATGGCAACTCTTTTTGGGGAAAAAAAAAAAACAACAAACAAAAAATCCACAACTGAATCTTTGCTCATCATGGATAGTTTTAAGCATCCTTTGCACAGTTCCAAGAATTCCTGAGAAAGCTCTGTAAAATATGACTGATATGTTTATATTTCAGCAGTGGGTCTGAGTGAACAGTAACTTCCATCACCAGAGGTTCCACTGATTGCACAGAAGACATGGAGGGAGTCGTGCATCCATGGGGAATGCATTGTATCTTCATGGTAGATCTAGGCAAAACAAAATAATCACAAATTCAGTAAAGGTTTCAGTTCATTATTATAATCAAGCTGTTTAAAAAGGCATGCAAAAGAGATATCCAACCTTGTCTTCAAAGCTGTTTCACAAAGGCAGCGTAACAAAGAAATGAGAAAGAAGAGTAATTTAGCAGTTTCTGTAGCACTAATATATACATTTTTCTGTGTATTGCTGGGTCACTTTTAGTTACAACTATGCACCACAGGAAAGAAACAGTTCTCTGCATAGCAATTTTTTATCATGTCTTACCAGTAACAGAATTCAAATAGTTTTTTGGTAAACACAGGGAGTGCATGCAGCTAAACCCAGCAGACACTCACTACCCTCCATGCCATGTGGCAAGATGTGGCACTTTATAACCTGAAGGATGGTCTGACAGCACAGGATCTAACTGGACTGGCAGAGCTGTGCTAGAGCTGACTGCATTTGTTTTTCACTGTGTGGTTCACCAGTCAACAAGTTAGTTAGCCTGAAGTTGCATCAGTGGATCTGAGATCACTGGCCATCACGAACAGCTGCCAGACATTCAGCTTTCTGCCATCTCTGAAGCTTCCTGGACCTGTCTGGCTGCAGCTTATCAATTTTTTGTGTTAACATTTCCCTAACTTCTGTATCTGAAGATCTGTAAAAAAATATCTGCAGATAGGTCACAGGCTGACCCAGTGAGTTACCAACCTGGCTTCCACCTCAAACGAAGGGCACTGCCTGTGTTGCTGTGGGACACTGGCAATATTTAGAAAAGCATGTGTTATTTGCAGTTAGAACCCCAAATTAATGTACTATACTTTTTAAGTTTTACTAATGCTGCAGAAGAGGGAAACATGTTCCATTAATTTGTTAGATACTTGGGTGATTTGATGGCAACACAAAGTTTAAGTCAGCAGTCGTACATAATGTTGTACAACTATAAAGAACAGTGTTCATAAACATGGTCTTTTAAACTGCCTTTTGAGCTAATACAAGAATAAAGTGAGAAGTATACCCTTTCAGGATGCCCTTCACTTGGACATTTCAGTCATATTTTGCCCATGAACCAAAGACAACAGCGCAGTGGATTTGTAAGTCTACTGAGATAATAGGGAGTGTGCTTTAACAGTGCTTCTTTGTTCTAAGATAACTATTGTATGGTGACAGTGCAGGACTGAGTGATTTGGTTTTGATTTGACTATTGCAGAATTCAGAAGCCACAAAAGTTCCAGCAGCTGCATGCAAATTCAAGGGCTTGGAAAGGTTTACTGCAAACAGCTTAGAGTAGGCAGGTGGCAACTCCTATGCACGAGCTTCTCCGAGCAAAGTCCAGCACTGGAGTATGCAGGGCAGGTAATGCAAATGAAAAAAATTAGTAGTTTGCACCCTAAAAACTAGTGGTGATAAGCAAAATAGAAGGAAAAGCTAACAAAAGTGAGAGGGGTGCATCAATCACTCTCAAACAGATCCTCCCTTCAACACCCTTAATGAATCCTAAAACAAAATTCAGTCCCATCATGAGACCGTTTCCCTGAAATTATACTGTATTCCTCCATAAGAGTACATAACAAGATTCTGATTCCCATAAGCATTATTTCACTGTTAAAAAAACTAATTTACAAAGAGCAGCCTGGTGCAGTTGTATTATTTTTGCCATTTGCACATTTTTGCATTAGTGTGAACAACCGCTCAACTTACTGTGGAATCTGCCTAGCCATTTTAAGCAACTTAAAACGTTGCATTTTTAATTCACAGTCACACACAGAGTGTATATGAAGTAACTGGGAGATCCTCAAAGCATTCTTCTAAATTTCAAGTTCTTGGAATCTCAGTGCAGGCTGTACCGTTCATTTTATATCCTTGATACTATAAAGCTACAAGGAGCTTTCTTTTGTCATGCTGAAAGAAAATTAAAGAGCAGAGGTATGGAGATTACTCCAGAAACCCAGCTTTCATCTATTTTCATAGCATGATGGTAGGTAGAAGTGTAACTGCTCTTTGAATTTCTCATCTCTCTGATTCGCTACTATTCAAATGTATTTTCTTAGAAAGATCCAAGAAAACATTAAAATGTAGATCAGATAAATTAGGATAAATACTTTAACAGTGCATATAAATGACGTGGTGGCACTAGGCAAAAGTTATAAAAAAACATCCTTTAGGCAAAAATAACACATTAAAAAAAAAGTGACCTTAGCTGGATATAACTGAGGAAATGGAAACTTTGCCAGAGAATTTTGACCTGTGACCTCTTGTAAAACACGGCATAGGACTGATGACCACGGCAGCCAGGAAACTACGGCATGTGTCAGCGAAGGCTCCACCCTGAAGCACTCTGAGCACCAACACCAGGCTGAGACTTTCAGCTAACAGAGAGCAGTTCTAGGAATTCACCAAGTCTATTGCTTGATTTTCATGTTGGTTTACTCAGCTTTTTATATTTAGGTTTACATTTAAGAATAATCAAGTTTGCAGTTAGTTCTCAGTCAGTTTTCAGCTTAGCTGGTTTTCAAGCACAGACAGCCACCTCTGTGGGTACTGCCACCCAGTACGTGCCTGTTCGTGGATGATGTCAGAGAGCTCTTTCACCATATCCCGGAAGTTGGATTTTAACCCCTCGTGGTACTCCACTTGATCCTCCTTAATGAGACGCTCGTTGAGCTCCAGAGCAATTCCACAGGCTTGGATAAACTTCCTGGGGAGGAAAGGAATGAACTTGGGGCATTACAATAGCTCAGTCTTCTACCAAAGCAAGCAACCAAACAGACAGGCCAATCTCATTATTTGCCACCCCCTTTTTTGGGACAAGTTGCATTCCAGGAGCATCCCTGGCATGGTGGATCAGGGAATGGAGAGGGACTGCAACACAGGTATTGGGCTTTCTGCTGGAGCTCCTTCAAGCCTAGATCCCCAGTGGATGAGACACACACACTTTCACCGTGACCTGCAGGACCACACACAGCTCACGGGTACCAGATAAGCCCGACCAGGTGCCCGTGGCATCACAAAACAGGGGCAGGCCACGGTCAGGGGAAACCAGTCATGCAGGGCTTGTCAAAGCTGGTGTGTGACACAGCAGTGTGCTTGAGGGGGCAGGTTGCTAACAGCAGAGACACCCTCCAAAAGGAAGTTTAGAATGTAGGAAGGTGTAATACTATTTCTTGGTTACTGTTATTCATTCTTTGCTTCATTTCACATGCATATTTTCCTTTTTTACAAACCTCCTTTGAAACAGTGATTGATTGTGTTTTCCTGCTGGCTGCTCTGCAAAGCCGGAAAGGCAAACTGTCTTCCCTCTAGCCTGCATCTATGCATGGCGTGGCATGGATGCAGGGATTGCTCTCTTATTGCCAGGTTACTCAATACACAGAAAGAGAATAGCATTGGCCCAAAAGCTGCTTTCTCCATACAACTAAGGGATGAAATGGGAGTCACCAGCACTGAATAATAAACCCAAGGGCTGGCAGACAACCGGTTGCATCTGAGAGGTCCAAAAAGACTGTGGCAAAGATTCATCGACCTGAGATGAAGAAAGATTTGCCTAATTATATCTTGGGGGACACTTCCACGTGGGAGGTAAAACTTATCCTGAGGGGCAAAAGTTAGAAAAATACCTGAGCAAGTCATGGTTTCAAAAATTAAAAAGATAAACAAGAAGAACGGTCTTCCACAAACTGGGATAGGATTTGCTTTAAAATATTTCAAGTTTGCCCTTATCTAGCAAAAAATCCCTTTGGAAAAAACAGAAAACTGCAAAATATGAAAGATCCCTGAATACAGGACTGTCAGATCTCTGGTTTTCAAACATACTTCCTTCATGTGATAATCTCAAATACCCATACGAACGATTGAAGCAGGTGTTCAAACAAAATCTCCCCATGGAGAGGGCAGCCCTGAGCTTGGAAATCCTTGACACATCTAATGACATTGGGTTTTGTCATATGCCTGAGCACCCGTAACATCATGAGACTTGCATCTTTGTAAGACATATCTAAGCATACTGCATCTGCTGATTTTGGAGACAGACAAAAATATAATCAAAGCAGGTACCATGTTCCAGCCCACTAGCTAGTTTTTATTATATTAGAAATCCTACCTGAACATTTCTTTTAACTCATTCACCTTCTTAGCAGGATATTTGCTGGACTGGCTGTCACTTAGGAAAGCTCTGGCATAGGCCAAGGGACCAGCATTAACCTAGAACCAAAGAAAAAATCATTTATACTAGAACTTCTGCTGAATTGCTAAAGGCATTTGGGAAAGGAATAACAATTTTTTTTTAAAAACTCACCCAACATTGGCTATTTCAATGCCATCAACTCTGCATTACTAATGTCATCAGAGACATAAGAAGTTTCAAAAGCTGAGCATTTGTTTTACTGTTTACATTTTTTAAGATCAAAAGATAAATGGAGATAAAATAGAGATTAAATTTCTTCCCTCATACTTTGCTCTTATTTCTGTTTGGAAAAGCAGTATGGTCCGAGTCCTAAGGTCATTAATCCAGCTTGAGGAGTTAGGCTCAAAAAAAGGCTATTTGTGCCTGACACTTACAGTACAACCTTCAAGAGTTAAGTATATTTCAGCAGTCACCCATGGGCAATTAATGTACAATTACTTGGACTTGACACTGTGAACACCAGTGGAGTAAGTGCTTATTGCCATGAGGCACCTGCTAATGCAGCACTGAACGCTGCAGGGAGGCTGTGCTGGCAGGCTGATGGCTCAGCCCTGCAAACCAGGTAGTTAATGATTTCTGGAAAGTAAAGGTGCTGTGTTGTGACTAGATGGCTTACTCTGAGTTGTGTATATAAATGCAGTTTTGAACAGACATCAAAGAGACTCACCTGCACAGAAACACAGCCCTGCAGTTTGAGCTGCAGCTGGATCATGTCGACGTCACCAGTAGAGCAGAGTTTCTGCAGCTCTGCTGTCTTGTCTTTTATTTCATCAGTAGCAACATCAATTGGTTTTAAATTAACCTGATGTTCATAATTGACTGGAATTCTCTTCTTTACATATGGAAAGGAGTTCGAAGCTAGCAGAAACAGCAGAAATTTATAGATTGAAAAGTCGTGCAGCACAGAGGAACACTCTTCATAGAATATATACAAACCTTGCCTCTAGGGATTTATTTGGGGTGTGTGAAATCCCAAACAAGGCTATAACTTACCAGCATAATTTATTGATCTGTAAAAACGTGAACATAAAAACACGAGGTAAATTCCCCATCCCAACCAGAAAATCATCTCACAATTCTGATTAATCTGAGAGATTTCTGACTCTTCTGGGATATTTTCATGAGCTAAAATAGTCTTAAAATATTTACTGATGCTGTCTCATGAACAGATGCTTGTACTTACTAGTTAGAATGGTCCTTTTTTTACATTGTTCTTCCACACTGCCATGCTTTTTTCCAGACAAAGTGTAAGGAGTTTCAAATACAAATCTATTGATGTTGTGATTTCTTTCAAATTCAGTCTTTCTTTCAGAGATTTCTTTGTCTTCAAAATAGGGCTTCACATAAGTCACTTGAATATGGGCATACTTAGGATCAAGGTCTTTAATGTTGACCTGTGGATTACTCACAAGAAGAGCAAAGGTCAATAACTTACAAAACTTACAACTGGCTGATTTATTTACCAGGATCTGATTTAAACTAATTCCCTGCTGGCCTAGCCTCACTGCATGCAGGTTAGGCACACACCAAATGCTCCTTTTAACTTCAGCTGGGATGTCTAGACCATCCACTAGCAGATACACAAGACAAGGAGGTGTGGCACAAGAAACACCTCACATGGGTGCCAAACAAGCTGCTCCTGAACAGTCATATCACCTTATCCATCAATGTTGCACATGCCTGAACTACTTGGTCCTTCTAACATGACCAGACAGTTTCAAGAGCATGAGGAGCTAGTGCTCATACAGAGCTGTGCTGGGGCAGGCCAACCTGCAGGCTTGCACTAAGCCAGCTCTGGGATCACCAGCACTGTCTTTGCTAACCCAGATAAACCTGTGATTGCAGCCTAAGGGTGTGAACAGCCTTGCAGCGACCATAAGGAAGTATTCCATATGAAAAGGAAGGAGCTATAGCTGCAAGGCCCAAAAAGATTTTCTTTTAGATTTGTAGTGCCAAAGGAGCAAGAAGTAACTCCACTTCCAATCATCTACTGCTCTGTGCTGGCTTCTAACACCTCCCAACAACAAAGCTCAGTGAGATGGGAATTGCAATTCCTTGTTCATAATTCTCAATTGATTTGTATCCACCTGGGAGCCAGAGCAGCACCAAAACTTGCCAAGCTGTGCAACATGTCCACACAGGAGCATGAGGATGCAAGGGGCAACTGGAAGCAAGGTGCTTGTAAGAGGGTGGAGGAGAGGGCTTGCTCCTCCATTCCTACTGGCAAAAGGAAGGGATGCTCTGTCCCCTTCCTTCTTCAGCTTCACAGAACAAAGTTCATCCTTCTGTGCCCCATTTTCCCAGTGATTAGAGCAAAGCAGTCCTGAGCCCTGACCAGCATTAGGCCACAATAAATACTTTTGCCATGCTCATCAGTGCATGCTCTAGTACATGGCCGTGATGTTCCCTGCTAACAGCATTTCCCATGCAGTTTAACTCTACCTTATTAGAATCCTGGATAATCTTTACAGTCTCTGATCCAAATTTTTCTCCATAAAGCTTAAGAAGTCTGAAGGAGATCTCCGAGAGGCCTGTCAGTTTGGGTTCTTTATAGACGTATTCCTTCCCATCTTCTTCTTCAAAGAATGTCTAGCATTAATCACAAAAAGAAACTAGTGAGGAATAGCTGTGTTTCTTCATTTGCAGAACTTTATCTTAGATTTGCTACTTGGAAAGTAGGTCCCTACTAACATTGTAGGAAGCCAAAAAGGTTTGGAAGGCTATGGTTTGCATAAAGTCTCTCTAAACTCAGCCTGTTTAATAGGTTCCTTCAAAAATTGTCTAAATCCTCAACCAACACAAACATAACACGTCACTGCTTGAGTATGACCAGTGAGAAATCTAAACTATGTGGAAGATGGTTTGGCCAGTATTTGACCTTTTGGAAGGTTAGAAAGAGACAAATGGGGAAAAAACCCCACAAAAACAAGGCACAGAGAAGGAGCAGAAAGATAAGCTGAGGAAGCCCTAACAGCAAAGCCACAGAAACAGTGAAATTAAGGAATTTGTGTAGACTGCAAGAGACTTTAAAAGATTTAAAAAAAAAAAAGGTTTTTCTGTGCTTTAATTCCTCTTGTATTCAGGGAAGTGGAACTTGGTGTATTTACTGTAAGTGAAGAAAAAACTGCATCAAAGGTTGTGCTTGCATCACCAGTCCTCCCAATAATGGAAACAACATGAAAACTTCACACTTTAGCAAGCTGTTCCAGTAGAAGTTGTGACACAGTATTAAAACTATTTGTGTGTAGATGCAATAAAAAGACAGCAAAGCTTTAAAGTGCAAAACTGAGTCAAGTATTGATTGACAGGATGACACGTTACACGACTTAGTTGTAGGGGCTGATCCAGTTATTGCCACAGCTTCTGGAAAACTAACCTTGCAGTTGCTTCCTTTTATCTTTTCCTAACCTTATTTACTTTTTGCATGCCTGAAGTTGAGGATGAGGACAAATGTAAACTGTACGTTTGCTGCAGCAAATGCAGCATGGCGATGCTCCCATATGTTGTGTGTGTAGTGACAGTGGTGTTCAAAGGTACAAACCCACGATGGTTTCAGGGTTATTCATCACCTCCTCTAGAAGAAGGAATGAGGAAAGGCAAGGGTAATTTAATTTACACAGTGCTTTCTAAAGAGGGGACCTGCATGTTCCCCATGGCTATGGATCCACAAGCAGAAGCAAGTAGTTCAGAGACAGAAAGGACATGAGGGTATCACACTTTATTGGATTAACTGCTACAGATGGAGAAAAAAAATAAAACCACAACTGATTTCAAGCTCAGAAGACTTAATCAGATATGGTTAGATGTTAATCAGATATGATAAGATCATGCCCCTTCCTGGGACTCAGATCATGCCACAGATCTTGTTCAGTTTTCCAGCTACCTCAGGTAACAGAAATCTTACCTATCTTGACTCATGTGTAAACAACATGGATGTATATTTTGCCTCCAGCTTTCCCATAACCATTTATTCTGCTAATATCTAGAAGGGAGCAACAATTGTTTGTAGAAAAAAAGGTCTGTTACCACTACTGTTTATATACTATGGTTATATACTGTTAGTGGCTACATACTACACACACTAAATTGTGTAACTTATAATAACTATAATTACAAAAACCCCACTGTGTTTTCTGAACCCAATAAGCCATTTCCTGACTGCTGAGTTGTTTTATGAAAAGACTACCAGCAGAATCATAATCTCGTAACCTTTATAATTAAATCAAGTGCTCCTGGAATAGACACAAACCCTCACCACAGGTGTGCAATACCGAAATGCTCAGGGTAGATATGCTGGTGACTGAACCAGAGGGGCTTTTTCAGCTCCAGGTCCGACAGAGCAGCAGCCTTTGGGGCCAGAATGCCTGGTGAGGGGTAGCTGGCAAGCCATTGTATATACTTACTTGTCCATAAAAGGCCACTCTGAAAAAGGTTCCAAGGAGCCTCTTCCTTGTGTGCATTACTTCCAATATCTTAGCATATGCTCCATGGAGTGTTCTGTACAGCTGAGTAAGTTTCTGGAAATCGGATTTTGACATTGTTAAAACAAGATTTTGCAAGCAGGACATTCTAGCTAACACTGGAAGCTACTGACATATCTGAACACAGACATATCTGAATCTTTTGGAGAATTGAAACTTGAATTTTTAAAGAGGTTGAAGTCATGCAGTTTTGCTTGAAATACCTGCCTGAAGTACACACTTAGTGTCAGGTCTGCAAGTACCACAGACTGCAGTAAAGCCACTACCCCCGGAGAGAAGGCTGAGTGCACTGTCCCAGCACGTTCCCTGACTGAGCTTCTCTGAGTAGAGCAGCTTGCAATATTTTACCCAGGAAGTATTTTTTTATTAAAACCAGCTTTGCAATGAAAAAATCAGATCAAGACAAGGCTTCCCCTAGCTTCAGTTACAAGATGTCCTTATGTGGAAGGGGTCATGGCAGAGGGAGGGAAAGGGGAACACTATTTAGTAGCTGAGCACCAGCCTCATCGAAGCACAGGTCACGGCAGGCGCTGGGAAGGAGCAAGGCAGAGGACTGGTAACAGTTTCCTTCCTTCCACTGAATAACCTACAGATCTAGTCCTTTCTTTGAAAAGTTCTCATTCTGTTTTTTACCCTTAAAGACCTCTATTCTCAAAGAGAATCTACCTTTGATGAGTATATGGAATGACAACAGTTTTATTTTAGGGAAAGGAAGGTTGGAATTATTCACTCAACATGAGTCTCACATGTCTTTAGCTTTGATAATTCCTCCCAGATCATTGCTTTCTCTAATTTGTTTAATGACCAGCAATGAAGCAATCTAGCAAATCACATACTATATACAAAGTATTCAAAATACCCACCTCAAATTCACGCCGCTTTTCATAAATAGGAATGATCAGTTTGGAAACTTCAGAAATTGTTTCGTAACGTTCTGCTTTCCACAGGCCATCTACACACTGCTCCAGCAGCTCCACCAGGACCTCCTACAAGAGCAACCAAATGGGTGGTGTTAGTAACAGTCAAAGGTAGAAGATAAAACCATTTTAACTTCAGATACTTTACTGGGTCCCAGGATAAGTAGCCACAGTTACCTAAGTTTAAATCCTGGGTGTACCTGGTGTTTCCAAAGGCATTTTAAATTTTAGGGGGAGGAAAGAAAAAGTACGAGTTATTTTTAAAGTTCACTAATGCTTAATAATCAGTAGCACAACAGCCAACAAGTATGTCCTGGTTATTTAGCTACCTCCTCAGGAGAATGCCAAAACTCTGGGAGAGTATGGAGATGGCAGCACTGGAAGTCAGGAGTATATGTCTAAGAAACATCCAAAGCACACGTGTGCAGTAGGAGTGGGATGTGATGCGACAGACCAGTCTTGATGAATGGGCAGTGGGGCTGAAGGGCCACCTCGCTCAGCTACCTGTGGCCCACCCAGTGCAGTTGTACAGGGATGGTGCAGAAGTAATTGTGAGACTTTACGGCTCATGGGTGGATCTACCCACTTCCCCAGTGCCCTGCTATGTTTACTGGATTGTTCTGCTAATATTCTGTCCTGCAGCACAGCCCTAACTCAAAGGGAACCTAAGCTGACCTCTCAGCTGGCAGAGCTTGACTTGCATTCTGTCCCTCCTTGGAAATACCATGCCCAGCTGCACTGCCCTGTGCTGGCAGAATTAGGATTTGCATAACAGAGAGGGCAAATGTGGTACAGCTTTTTCAGTCTCGGTGCTAGAAAAGCCTTTCATAGGAATCAAGAACTTATACCAGATTTGCCTGTCTGAATCATACACAGAATCCTTCAGTGTAGATTTCTCTTGGGAAATTGAAGTGGAACAGGCTTCTTTACAGACACCAGTGCACACTGTAATTTGTTAGCGCTCACAAGAACAATGTCTAAAACTAAATCCTAATCAGCTATCAAATATCCTGTAGTCTATAGCACAGGACCTCACCTCACTGTAATGTACATCCATCATCCCACCATCTTCTTTCATTGCACCTTCTTCATCAATGTTGGGAGTGATTTTCCTGAAGGCAGTACATCCACTGGGGAAGAGTTCTGCAGCAGACAACACCAAATGGATTAGTGGAATAACATATCTCAAATGTGCTTTTGTGGTTTAAACAGAGTTGGCAACTCAACAGCACTCAGCTCACTCATAGCCCCACCCCACCCTGGTGGGATGGGGAGGAGAATCAGGGAAAAAAGTATAACCCTTGGGTTGAGATAAGAACAGTTTAATAACTGAAGCAAACTATAGGAATAATATTATAGAGAGATATAAAATCCAAGAAAAACAAGTGACGCATAATACAGTTTCTCAAGACCTATCAACCGACATCAAACCCATTCCCAGACTGGCCCACTTTCCAGTTAGCTCCCCCAGTTATTTCACTGGGCATGACATTCTGAGGTGTGGAATATTCCTTTGGCCAGTTCGGATCAGCTGCCCCACTTTTGTCCCTCCCAGGTTTTTGTGCAGCTCCTCATTGACACAGCATGAGACACTGCAAAGTCCTTGACTTAGGGTAAGCTCTACTGAGCAACAACTAAATAGTGTTATTGACATTATTCTCACACTGAATCCAAAACAGAGCACCAGCTAGTAAGGAAGAAAATAAACTCTATCCCAGTCCAGCTATTGCTGGATTGCTGGATGGTAAGCTGTATAATCCTAGCAGGAAGCACAGTCATGCACCACAAAATTTTGTGTAGTTCAGCCTTTACAGAACCCTGTCCAGCCTGTGTATATGTGAAGAGTGCCAGAGATAATCCAGTGTTCAAACTTTATTTGATATTCCTTTGGATTTGTTCCTCTTCCATTTTAGGAGTTCTCCTTTACTGCTAGTTGTGGTAAGCAGCCTTTAGTTACAAATAAAATATTACCAATTTTCAGTGCCCTTCTCTCTGCAGCCATGTGAAATGTGTGTATGTAGCAGAAGAACAAGCCCTGATTTTTACCACTTAGCCAACACAAAGTACAGAATTTGGAGGGACTCCAAGCCTCCCAAGCAGGGCACTGAAGACCTTCCCAGCCAAGGCAATGCATTTAACCAGCTTTTATGCAGCCTTAACTATCTGAAATGTTAAGGGTCCTCTTCAACAATTACTCCCCTACATGGAAATGAGAAATGGGGTCAATATATCAACTGTGGAACTGATATTTAAAAGAAAACCTGTAATGTGGTATAACTTGAGAACACACAAGTCCGTCCTTCCTTCCTGTTTTGCATTAAACCACAACACTCTCCTTTTTTCTGATTGATCTTTACATATGTGTATAGTCAGGCTCTAGTCTCGTTTTTTGACTGAATTTTGACTGTGTTATTCTACAGTTTTCTGTACTGCCTATAGTAATACTTTTGGTGACAATCAGTTTTCAACATGGGCTTCCCCTGTGAGTGCATTTCCTAATGTAAAATACAAATGAACATTTAAACCAAGACATGATGTATCAGTTCTTATTTCACTCAGCACCATGCCAACAGAGCTGTCTAAGTAGACTTGTCCAGTCTAGAAAATGCCTGGGTATGAACAGGTGGATTCCTTTCTTAAAAAATACTCATAATCTGCTAGGTTTATCCACCACATTATTATTTTCCTTTACAGCTTGTTTCTAAAATAATTAATTATCACATTGAGAGAAACGTCTTTAAAAAGATTCCAATCCCCTCAAACTCCTTCACTGCATCATCTTCCTTGTGCTTCCCAAACAGCAGACACTTACTTTTCCTGTGCAGAAACTCTGCAACGAGGGCTGCTACGTGAACATAACACATGGCTGCCTGCAAAGTACAAAGGGAAATTATTAAAATGTCATCTGTAAATCTGTCTTGTTGTGTTTTTAATTACATGAATTACCTCTGAAAAGTCTCCGTTTTTCACATGTATCTTGGCCATGCTGTCCAGCCACGTTTTCCGGAGCTCTGGGGTGCTTGCATAAGACTTGGCTAAACTGTACTGCAGATCTATCAACATTTCTGGATCCTTCTCATGTTCTTTCATTTGAGCAGTAGCCATAAGCACTGTGCGGATTCTCTTTGTCAAATCCTTGACTTCGGAAGGAAAAGCAGTTGCCTGACACAAAACAAATCTAATTAGAAGCTAATACAGAAAATACAGCCTTTGCCAAGGAAGGACTGTCACTAACCTTTCAGCCAACACTCCATGTACTGCCAATCTGAAACCACTGAGAACATGAGAGATAAGACTAATTAACTGTTCCTTGCTGAACTCACACTGCATACAGTGTACAGTGTTTCCTAAGCAATTAGAGGCATTTCAGTCGTGGCACACACACGGCCAATCTCTCCAGGTCACGTACAGGATGTTAGGCTGGCTGTTTCTGTACTTCCATGAGGCCAGTACTTTGGTATCCTAAGGAAATGGCCTGAGAGCAATACAGAAGTGCTCCATGCATGCAAATGTCCCTGGATGGGACCACAAATCATGCCTCAAGTATTTTTCATGTTATTCAACATCTGGTTTGTTAGGCTTTGATGTGGTCACTCTTTCAATTCCTAAAGCACTGACAGCATCTGTAGAGTTCCCCACCACAGGAATGTAACAGAAAAAGAAACACAGGCTCCAATCCGATTCCCTGCTCAGAGCAGGGCCATCACTGAGTAAAAGCAAGGCTTGTCCAGCCAAGTTTTCTAATGCCCTAGGAGAGAAATCCCACTTCCTTTCTGAGTCCTGCTCCAGTGCTTGCAACATGCTTAGGAAATAACTTTTTCTCTAAGTAAAGTTGCAATTGTCCTTGCTGCAGTGTGCACATTGCCTCTTGTCCTGCACTCCACACTTTTGAGAAGAGCTCAGCCATGTCTTTATTACCTGCTTGCTGAGGAAACAAGCAGTTAGGTCCCCCCTCAGACTTCTCTCCTCCATGATGAGCCTGGTTTACATTCCCTCTCCTCAGGCTCCTGCTCCCTAGCTGTCTCTGTGGCTGTGCATGGCATCCTCTCCAGTGTGTTGAAGTCTCTTGTACTCTTGCACTTACGCAGATATATAAACTGGGTATAATGATCGTCCATGATGTAAATTACGAACAGCAAAGTACGCCTCAGTGAAACATCTCAACATGTGCACAGAAAAGAACTGAGGTTTTTGCCAGGTATATCCTAACTATAAATTTTTAATATCACAATTAGAGAGCACTGCCTTTAGGTCATTAGATAATCATGGAACTGTAAAAACACTTTCCATTTTCACCTATCCTACCCTGCCAGCTACACTGTGTGCAATGAAGGAAGCTACAATTGCTCAAGGGGTTGGGCACAAACTACTATTCTAGTTCAAAGACAGATAATAATTTTCCAAAAAAACACAACCAGTGATCTCCATAAAAGAATGCTTTCTTAACATGACTGACAATAATTAAAATTAATTCCTGCTAATTATTACCTTCAGGCAACAGAAGTACCAGACCTTCCCTTGTCATTTCTCTCAAAGCTGGAAGTTCCTGGAAAGCTCTTTGGACACCCTTGTAAGCAGCAAACTGCAAAGTCTACCCTGAGTTGCTGAGCTCCTTCCCCTTGGTGTGAGGCCTCGTGGATGGAGTATGACCTGTCTGAGCAGCTGGCCCTGTTGCTGTCAGCATAGCACTTATTTACTGAGCAAATGCAGTCCATTATGAGCCATAAATCACATTTCCAATCATTAGCCCCACTCATAGTCATGGTTTCCTGGAGTCCGTCCTCAGCCTTGCATTGATGACTGACAGCACATGAGGGAATGCAACACCTCCAACTCACCTTCATAGGCCTGTCACTGTTTGCAAAGTTGTTAATGATAAGCAGGGAGTCCTGGAATCTTGTCCCACCACTGAGTGCCACATCTGCTATCAGCTGGCTCACTGCAATTATTATCTGTTGGGACAGAACAGAGGCTTCATTTAAACAAGCCCTAATAAAAGAATTTTATTGTCACAGTTATTAAAATGCTAATAGGAAAATGTCATATCCTTCCCACAATGTAAGCAGTGGATGGTGTGCTTTTGCTGTCATGTCTCCTACTACCCAGAGGACCAAACTGCTTTGCTGAACAGAACAATCCAACAATTGCAACACAAAAGTCCATTTGTACATTAGTTACGTTCTTCTGTGATTCATTACAACCTGGAGGGTATTCATCTGCCCCACCAGGTTATCTAAATTTGCTTCAAAAAGTACCGATGTCAAAAACACTTCTCCGGGGAAATCCCTTTTCCTGCCTCAAAGGCAGATGTCCTTTCCACCCCATCCCAGTCAGCCTCTGGGGCAGAGATGTGCCTTGCAGTACTTGATGGGCACTGTATTTCACCCAGAGTTGCCTGGGCCAGTCACTAGAAAGAGGAATTAGGCAAAGCCTGGAAAGCAAGAGGATTTTTGTCCATATGGCAATGGCAAGAGCCTCTGCAGCTGTGAGGTGACAGGTGCTATTTCGGCTTGTTAAATCTGAGGCATCCTGTCCTCTAGCTTTTCCCAAGTCACTGACCTGAAGATGTGTTCTCAGGAACGTTCTCCTTTTGGTGAACTCAAAATTATTTCTCATCAGTAGATACAGAAGAGCAGAGGCTTCATTCCTCGTGGAGGACACCTTGGAAGTGCAACACTTCAGGATCTCATAGCAGAGAGCAGCGCACATGTTCACCCTTCCTTTGAAAAACGCTGAGGGAAACTTCACAAGAAACATGCAAATATTAGAAAATACACCATGAAATGGCACCCACAAGGCTCAGATGAACAGGGGCACAGCGCAACACACTGGCCCTGGGCAGCCTCAGTAAAACTTCTGCCAGAAGCCTGAGCCTGAAAGTATTTGTGGGAATGAATTTGGGGCCTACTTTTAACTCCATTTCCTAAAGCAACGTGAACCTTGCTACAACACTTTTTGGGGATGTGCTTGCATATGTCCATCTAACCCATCTGCTGATAACATTTGAGTTTTTGGAAAATTCTCACCAAATTGGACAGAAGTGTTATGTTCTTACAAAAGACATAAACACCAGCAGTGGGGCAGGGAGGAGAGGTCCATGGACATTCCCACCAAAGGCTGCTATCTGGAACATCAGAAAATCTGCCAGAACCCACCCAGGAGTCCAACCTCTATGGGAAACATGATGTGCAATGTTTGTACAGCTAATTCTACATGATTCCCTAAAGAAGTCTTGAATCATGCCTGCATGCCCTCAGGAATGCAAACAAGAGACTGGCTTGCCCCTGAGAGCCTAAAATACAGTGCCCTGCCCTGGTCCCCCAGACAGGGCTGGGCCCAGGGGAGCAGCAGGATGAGGCCAAACCGCAGTGTGAGCTCCCTTGGTCAGCAGCAGGGCTCAGAGACCTGCAGCAGGATGAAAGGAGGCAGAAGGGGAAGACCAGCACCCTGGTGGCACATCTGTGCCCTCAGTAAACCCCTGCTACTGAGCACAGCTGTGGGGAAAGCTGAGCCATGCCTGGAAAGCAGCTGAAGGCTGCCCTGCCTCGGTGGGCAGCAGCCTCTGGGGCTTGCTGGAGCTGGGGATGCCAGTGCATGTCCGACTAGCTGCGGGCACAAGTGGTGGCTGGAGGGGAGGGGGCACCACACTCTGCTTCCTTCCACCCCAGCCACAGTGGGCTGGGCACAGGGAAGCAGAACAAGGAAGGGCTTTGTGCTGGCACGCAGCCGCCTCCGCAGGGACCTGCTGGAGAGTGGTGATGCCAACACCTCCCCGGGGCAGAGGAGGCTGTTCAGGCATTGCAAAGCAACACTCTGCTCCTCAACCCTCCTCCTTCTGCTGCAGCTGGCAACCAGCTCCAAGGAATTTCCTGGTACAAAGAGGCAACTGTGGTTTTTATCTGTTCAGAGGAATGATGTATTCAGTTTGTTCAAGATCCAGTGGTCCTCATGGGGCCACTTCTACCTGCCCCACTACCTTCTGCCCATGGGAGATGACAGTGAATGCTGTCAGAGTATTCACTCACATCCTCCAGTCAGAGCCTGGAGCTGTTACTGTGGCCCTCTACCCCTTGCATTAAGTACGTGTGTTGCAGGAAAGTCTGTAGGTCCTGCAGTAGCTGTCATGGCACACTGGTGACAGGGTCTCAAAACAGCAATCTAGGAGCTGTGGCTAGCAAGACTACTGTTGGGATCACACCAAGACACAGAGGTTACAAACCAGAATGAAGATGTGAAATACTTGGTGTTCACTGCCTCTAGCCAAAAACATCTTCAGAATCAAAATGAGAGAAAGAAACGAGGAAAATAAATATCATAACACAGGGCCACAAGAATCTTGTGAGCAGTCAGGACAGAGGCTCCTAAGGAACTGCTGCCCATTGTAATGCAGTCATTCCCCCATAGCGAGATGGGGTCATGTTCAGCACTGGGTTTAGCCAAGAGCTAGCCACAGCAGTGGCTCCTGGTGCCAGGTTCAGGGCAGCAGATCAGTGGGTGCATCCCTGCTGGAGATCCGGCCAGGTGCTGCCTGTGGCTCTCCACACACTGGGAAGAACATGAATTGGCCCATGTGTGATGACAGTAAACACTGGAGGAGCCCATTTCTGATCCAGACCCAATATGATGGACCAGAGCAGGAGTCAACACAGCAACAGCTCCCAGAGAGGCTTCAGCATAAAAGGGACATGAGGGCAGGACATTCATTGTGGCAGGCAGGACATGGGGTTTCCATCACTCACATCCATGTGTCTGAGCTGCTTTTTAATGCAGACCCCTCCTGTGTGCATGTTTTCCTTTATAATCTTTAATTTAAAACCACTCCCAAGCATGCATATATGTATTTATATTTGTATTTATCTGTAAGTGATGCTCTGAAAAGAGGGATTCAGTTAAGAAAACCTAGAGTATGAAACCAGAGCAATCTAGCTTTTGTTGGTTCTTCCCAGCTGGTAAAACACAGTCAGCTTCCTTCCTGACTTCCCAGCACACATGCATGCAAGTGGGAAAAAACAAAACTAAAGATGCAAACAATTATAGAACTTTTTTGTTCTTTGCTTTCTTGCAACATTTCTTTTATTTTTTTAAAGGTCTTTTGCCTATCAAGTAACTGGGTTTAATGCAGAAGGAAAACTATTTCCAAGACAGATTTTGGGATGCAGAATAAATCTCAGAAAGTTTTCTTGCCTCCAGCAACCATTTGCTGTGACCCCAGATAAGAGAGCGATTCTTCTCATTATAGTTATAGCTACCATAGAGGGCCATAAAAATAACAAATTGTTCATTCTAACTGTGTCAAAGGCATAACTCACATTTTCTTTTCTTGAAATTACAAAGCAGTGCAGCATTCCTATTTAAAAATAAATTTGCAGGAAAACATACCATCCTTGCACTAGTCATGAAATGCAGTGACCACCCATACTCACTCCCTAGCCACTTTAGCCCTTAGAAGAACCCTTGAGAGGACTTAAAAGGAAGTTTGGGACTTGTGTGGTTATGGAGTTGGCAAAGAAAACACTTCCTTATAGATACCATCTGCTGGGCTCATATCTTGCTCTTACAGATACCCACGTGATCTGTGATAGGGGAAATGTGAGAAATTAACTGAAATCTATCTTTCATATCTTTAAGGACCCATGATGCCAAATTGAGTGTGGATTCAGGCTGGCATGAATCCAAGAAAACAATCCCACTGCCCATCCTTGAAGCAGCCAAGTATGCAGTTTGTCTTGCTGTCATCAGCATTTTGGAAAGCAAGTGTGGAACCCTTGAAGAGCTCCAGGCTTTCAAGGATGACAGTGAGATCAAACTGATCAGGTGTGCAGGTTTGGCTTCACATATGTAAAAAACCCCCAACAAAATAGAAGATGTGCCAGGAAAGTAAGGAATGTCTCTTATTTGCTACAGGCTCAAAACAAATATTTCTGGCTAAACAAACATTTGACTATCAGGGAGAAGAGTGGGGTGTGTTCAAATCTGCATCAGATGGACCTTGACACTAAGCAGATCACAGACAAGCAGAAAGCTCAAAAGAAAGGTAGAGCAATAAACATGCACTGGACCCTGCAAAAAAATGGAGTGATTCCTGTCAATGACAATTGCCAATCTAGCAGGATTTGAGAAGCCCCATGGAAAAACACCTTGTAGGAGACCACACTGTATGGAGCCAGACAGGGAGCCAGCAAGACTTCTGCATTTCTGTTTCTCATGTGTTTGCTCAGCACAAGCCAAAATTCAGCCCTAGCTTGTCTGTGCGGTTGTAGTAAAATGTACGTAGCACAGACTTTTTCCACCTTTGAAAAACAGTTTAGCAGTCTCTTTCTTTCATCAGACTTTGCTCAGCACCTAGTGCAAGAGCTCCTTTGAAAGTTACTCTTTGCTGCTTATCACTCACATACCATGCTCTGCCTGGCTGCAATCTCCCACAACATGGATTTTCGTCATTAATGAAATGTTGTGCTCATGGGATTTGAGAGGCTTTAATTAATTTTGTATTTATGATAACCGTGCAGCTTGGAAGGAATGGCGCTTGCATGTACATCGGGTATTGAAAATGCACTTATGAGAAGTGGTAGGTCTTGACAAGCACGCAGGGAAATGTCAGTACTCACTGGTTTTTTCAGAGCATCAGTCACTGTTCTTTTGTGGTTTGCTGTGGCTTTGTCACTGCTTGAGCTCAAGGGATTAAACAGGGCTCAGAAACGTGTGGAAAGAGGTTCAGTAAGTAATGTCAGTAAGTTCTTTCCAAAGCAGTGAGTGAGGAGCTGCCTGTCAGTGCAAGTTTTATTCAAGTAAAAGCACTGTCAGCATAGTCAATTTAGAGCAAAGATTCAAGCACTAGCTATTGGCCAAACACATATCAATCTTCATGACCAAGGCAAGTGAGGGAATTCCTCATGACTTCTTGTTTTTCTTCCTGATATCCAACAAATAATAAATAACTGGAGAGCTTAACCTGCACTGTTCTTTAAATCAGTGAAATTATTCTCTAAAACACATCTCCAAAATATCAGTTTAAAACGTTTTTAAGCATACTGGCCTCTTCTATCATACCTCAAAGTCCTCCTACACCCTTGTCATATATTACATACCTTGCTAATGAAAGCTCTCAGAGAGGCAAACACATGCTTAAGGGCTGCTTCTGACTGCCCATTTTTGAGAAAAGCCAGATGAATATCAAAAACCTTCTTCATCAGTGGATTGTGGCCATCATTGCTTAAAAGCTGGGTCTGGAAAGCAACAAGAGAATTTACTTTGACGAAATGTTGTGCCTGAAGCTGGAAATTACAGATATAATTGTGCACAATTAATCACATCAATTCTTAAGCCAGATAAGGAACCAGGTCTTCAGTAAAAATGTAACCAATAAAATGTGACAATCATTACAAACTTACAGTAGTTAGTCAGAGGCTATTTTTACAACAGAGAATAAAACAAAAATATTTAATCACTTTTGCATCACTAATTCCAGAACCTAGGTCAATAACCTGTACAACCTTCACTGGTTGCCTAGTTATTTTAAATAAACCATGCTGTTACCAACATAACTATCACACTGGTTTTTTCCATTTCTTTTTATTTGTCTTGAAAATTGTTTCATTTGCAGCCTAAAAGAGAGAGACAAAAAAAGACTATCACATCTTTTCACTGGATAGATTCCTAGCTGTAGTAAGTCAGTACAAGTCCCTTCTTTCCTGCAAAGTTTTGCCAGTTTGATATGGTAAAATGGAACTACCTGTCTTTTGACACATTTACACACCTTGTCACAGGGTAAGTTTAGGATCCAGACCTTTAAACTGAACTCACTTGCTCTGGCAGCAAGAACAGCACCAGCCCTGTTGCTGCAGCACAGAGCCCACTTCTGTGCAGTAACACCCTGTGACCATAGAAGCGAAGCAGAAGCCCATTAAAGTGGAAGGGAATCTAGTCTATCCTGTGGTTTGAAAATCACATTGTTTTGTGGTTCAACCATATTCAAAAAGAGGCAACTGAGAAACTCAAACAAGTTTTAACCCTTGCACTGAAATCCTTTTGCTGTTACCAAACTTCTAATGAATCATTTGATGTATGTACCACAATGGCTTTTTTGGCTCTGCAACAGAAGCAGAGGCTATGATGACCTTTCTCTTCATGTTGTTCAATCCATCTAAAAAGGAAATCTTCATTGTGCTTGCTCCGAAATCCAGAGTTGTTCTTGTGACGTTATGCAGCCATATTACCACACACAGGATTCCTTTGACTACATTTTGAGCATTTCTGGAACAGTATTTCAGTATTTTGCTGCTAGCCTGGGGTTTTCTTCACCACAAAGGCTTTGTTTTTGTAGATGGCAGTGACTGCCAGGAGTGTGAACCATCATATAGAGGAGAAGACTTCTACCAGTACTGGTCCTGTCTGCACTGGCAGCCACAGCAGAATGCCTCAGCCCCCGAGTCATTCACGTATGGAATTCAGAGAAATGTGGGACTCGCTTCTGGGTAATCTATGGTAGGAGAGTGACTGTTCTAAAAATGCTGGACCTTCATTTCCCTTTCCTCTAGTCCCTCCTTTCTACATGATGTACATTTCCTCTTACTCTATTTTTGTAATGTTTACAGTCATGGTATAACATCTTGCAGTTTTGAAGAAATGGGAAGATTGCATAAGGGCATAATTACTCTAAGACCCTGTGAAACACTTAATGTTTTGGAAAACAAACAAGGTGCAAATGATTTGCTTTTGTAAAGCCTTCTATATTCTTCCACTCTAGTAGAAAGGATTGCCAAAATCCACACACATATAGAAATACAGCACACTTTTCTACACTATTTTTGATTTCAGTGCTAACCTTGAAACTCTGAGTGAAAAAAGAGATGGTGTCCAGGACTGTCAGGCAGACTTCGGTGGCAATATTGCCCTCCAGTAATGCCTGGTGCACAATATCTGCTTCTGAGGTGCCTGTGTCTATGGACAGAGAGAAAATCAGGAAGAAACATTGTTCAGTACCCCAACTCCCACAAGATCTCAATGCTGATACAGATAAGGTTCTCCTCTTGCACTTCACTGGGTTTGGGAAATAAGGCAAGAACAGCAAGATGTTCAATTTGCCAGGTCCATGTAGAGAAGCTGCCTCAGCCTGATACCAGGCAAGAAAACCAGTACCAGTATTTCCTCTTAATATCACTTCTTGTAAAGCTAGACAAAGGACGAGGTGTCCAAGTTGCCTCCACGAAGGAGAAACAGGCTCGTGCTTCACTGGTACAAAATTCACCCACATGGAGAGACTTAAAGCAGATCCCAGCCCAGATCTGCCCCAGGGCAGCTCTCCTGCCTGCCCTGCTCACTACCCAAACCAATACACACACTCAGCCAAGAAGGTGAACTGAGACAGGCAAGAGGAAAAAGACACACAAGTCCTAAGTACCAGGGGAGATTTTTAGGGGCTTTACTTAGACCCCACCCATTTAGTAATGTTGCAGGGAGGACTGGTGACCACTGTAATTCCATAGTTTGAGTATCCTGAAGCAAGTGGAAAATGGCTGCATGGAGTTTTCATCAGACTAACACTCCACAAACCCATCCCACTCTGCTGTACGTACTGTGGTTGAGTGTGAAGGAAGTCTCCAAGCTGCCCAGGTGCTGGAGCCGCACCCCGGCTCTGCTGCGGAGCGCTGGCATCGTCTGGGATTTCCGATCTGCTGCCGTGTGCTTGGATAACCAGGCATCGTGCACCCTGCAAGGGGAAGCAAACACTGCAGGTTTGGAGCAGCAGCAGTGGCCATATCACTACAGGATTATGTGAGGCACCAGGACGGAGACCTCCTCCCTCTAACACACTAATCTGGTTTATTCTGGACAATCCCAGTGGGACTGACCAGACTACACCGATCTCGCCTGTTCCAGATGGCCTTAGAGCTACAGCAGGAGCAGTGCTGCTGCTCAGGAGGCAGGGAGGGCACTGTGACCGTGTCTCACCTGCAGCCGGCTGGGGGGGACACTGCCAACCTGCGCTCGCCTGGGCCTGGGGATCGCATGCAGGAGCTGGAGGGGAGGGAAGGGGCAGGGTGCTGAAATGAGGGGCCCCTGCTCCCAGCACAGTGCTGAGCAGGGCTCCAGCCCCACAGGCTTTCTGCCAGCTGGGGTTTGCCCAGTGTGGGTGTGCACGTGCCCTTCCTGCCTCAGCTGTGGCAGGGAGCACTGGGACAGCCCCCGCACCCTGGCACCTGGTGGAAGAATGCAGTACCTGGCAATATTTCTCTTCCCCACGTATCTGAAGTGAAATAAACACACCCTAGAAAGAAAATGAAATATGCATCTGTTAGAGATCCTGCAGATCAGGAACAATCCAGAACATTTAAAATCTACCCTGTCCTTGCCTGCAGACATGTTCCTCTGTACACAAGGGTTTGGGTCTGTATTTACAAGTCACTTGACCTCACATCCATAGTTTTAAAATCCTGTCTTCTCACCCATCTGTTCCACCAAACCCACTGCAATGTGGAGGCTGAGCTGGTGGTGGTGGGAGCTGCGCTGTGAGCCTTGGTCGTTCACACGTGGTGGGACTCAGCCCAGACCGTGCACACGGCACTGCCTCTTCACCATACTCCCTCAATATACGCTTGTTCCTCCTCAGAGAGAGGAAGAGCATCTCATTACAACCGGGCCAGACACCTCTAGTGTTGCACAGGACAGTCTGTGCACTGTGATTTCCTTCTTAGCCAGTACTGACTGCATAAAGGTGCAGTGTTTGAGTAGCAGTATCATGATACTCACTCCAGAAGCACAAGGACATTGATCAGCTCCTGGGGGGAGAATTTGTTCCAGTAAGCTAAAAGAGTATCTGAAAGAAAAAGAGAAACAGTGCACTGAGATTTAAAATCTCAAAGAGGGACCTTACAGACCAAAACTGCCAGTGATGGTTCTTCATGTTTCTGGCTGCCCCCAGCGAGCAGGAGCCACCAACCTTCAGAGATCATCTTCACAATGTGGAGGTAGCACATCAGAAGCGTCCGGATCTCAAACTGGTCCAGCCGGCTGCAGTTTGACATGCTACTCCTCATGGAACTTCTGCGGATCTATTGGGACACAGATATGATGTGGAGGACCATGGCCCTGGGTTCCTGGGCTGTGCTCAAGCAGAGTACAGGGCCAGACACTGGGCAGTGTGGGCACAGCAAACCCAGCACAGCCCAGGTGTGCTGGCACTCCTCCTGCCCCCCAGCTTTGGCACCCCACATCACCATGCTTTGGAGACAGCTCATCCTTTGGGGATGCTGCCCATCCAGTGATAGGAGCCTAGAAATCCTGGACACATGACCAAACGCGTCTCTGCCCAGAAAAAAAAATGTCTGGGCAGGGAATGACAGCTTATCCAGCAAAACACACAAAGTCTGATTTCACTTCTCCTGCTCTCTGAAGCTCCCAGACATTTTTAAAGACAGTTCTTGTAACAAAAAAGTTCATTGGCTGTCACAGTTTAAACTAAGAATCTAACTTTCTGTTAAAGACATACACTTCAAAACAAAATGCCAGTTATGAAAAAAGGAAGAGATTTCAGCTTAAGAATCCTTTTCCCCCCGATTTTTGGAAGTGTTTCAATTTTCCTCCTACTCAGTGGTTCAGGCAAAATAAATGAAACCCTGTTGGTGAGTCAATTTATGTGGGAAAGGCTTGGGCACTGTGTGGTGGAAAACATAACTTTTAAAGTTATACCAATTTTATTTTGCATTCTGTGTGCTCACCCTAACTGTATCCTCCGACAAATGGATACAATTAAGCACTAAAAGCAGGACACTTCTCCTAAAACTGTGTGTCACATGCTTGGAGAGCAATCCATAGATCTTATTTGCTGTTTATTCTGGGACAAGCTGTGGATATGAGTCATAATAAAGCAGAAATAAACAATCATTTTAGAGTTGGAGACACGCACTACAGCCAGAGCTTTGCTATTGACCATGCCAACCTATCAAGTCAGCACACAAGTCACTCAAGGGAAACAGGCAATGAGAAGTGTCCCTGATTGCAGAGCAACGCTGAAGAAGCTGTGCATTGCTTTTGCGTGGTTTTGTGGATATCACATTCCCTAACAGAAAGGCATTTTTCAACATCTTTGAAAAATGTACCTTCAAGGGCACAGAGGAGGATGTCTGGCTGTGGAGGAAGAGCTGAGCTGTAAGCGATACTGCTTTCTGCAAACCCCACCAGCAGCACTGAAGCACATGCTCAGGGCTTTGTTGAACAGTTTGATAGTCAAGTGTTTGGCTATACTTGGTCTTGTAGCTCTGTGATTTACGGCTTGCAAAGCTCCGCCTCTGCTAAGCATGTCAAGACATAGCCAGGAGCCCAGATAATCTTTGCCTTGCAAGGGCCAAACTTTTCAAAGATGCATCAATGATTCATGCCAACACAAGGCATTTGGAAAGCACCTTGAGGAAAACCAGGATCTGGTTTGCACAAATGCCTGATTTCCATATGTGCAATCTGCCAAGAAGAGAGTACACCCTGTCTGAATAGTGAAGTCTGAATTTGTGGAGTGACCGCAGTCACCTTCTGCAAGTTTGGGCCTGTGGTTATTGGCCTGTGTTGGTTTTCCATCAAACACATCATCTTAAGTCAGTGGTCACTGACAATCTCACATCACAGTGCTTTGATTCCCACACATGCATGGGAACCAGTTCCCAGTACCAGGCACTGGGATCTGACCAGGCTCAGACCCATCCACGCCCAGGGAGCATGTCTGAGTATGGATAAATGCACCATGGGAGCAGAGATTTTCCAGACAGATTTTGCCTTTCATCTTTAACAAGCAATTTGTCAACAATTCTATTTTTGGCTCAGGGATTTTGAAAAGGGAAAGCATACCAGACCCGTGACTCTGACCTCCTCTGTTAAACATCAATGTATTTGTTTCCAAACAGATATCTATAAGCTGGGTTTGGACAGTGCTAACACAGGTAACTCCTTTTTCCTCCTCCTTGTTTAACACATCCTGCAGACCAGTGCAGTGACCATTGTTATTTCCAACTCCTGATACATTACGTTTTCACTTTGATCCGGCGAACTGGTTGCCCCCTCAGAGTTCAGGGATCCTTTTGAGTCTTCTCGCTTTATTGCATGGCCATTTGGAAGGGCTGCTCCACAGGCTGAAAAAAACCCCAGACCCCACAATAAAGCCCTTTGCACCAGCACTCATCAGTGCAGCACAGACAGCAAGGGGAGAATGCAATTCAAACAGCACTGGTGGGGTTTGGCAAGGCCCCACATCAAAAGCTGGAAAAAGACAAATCTGGAAATGGCATTTGGGGTGCCACCACATCATGGAAAAACATGCAGACTCTGAGAAGTCTTTTAGGAAATGACTGGTTCAGGTTTGGGTAATGGGTTTTTGCATTTTCAGTGTTAAAAATAAACAGGAAAGTTAAAAATTAGAAAAATTATTTTACCTGAATCTTTGTCTGCAATCAGGCTGGATCTATTTGAAGGGGATGGAAAACTGCATATGAGTTCATCCCTAGATGCCTGTAGAGTAATATAAGGTTTTTGTGACCAATAGAAGATACCTCTTCTCTTATAGAAGAGAATAATGCAATATAAAAATACAAATTAGATTGGTTTTGAAAAACAATACAGAAGAAAACAAAAATTACTTCCATAACAAGAGGACATAGACTTCAGAAGGAACAGAAAGAATAGCAGAACATATTAAACATATTAAAGTCATAGCAGTGTTTTCCCTCAGTTGAAATACTGAATTGTTTTTCTCAAATGCCTTATTTGTTTTAGTTTAGCCCCAAACATGGAGGAAAGTCTAGTCTGCAAGGCAAAGGCCACTTGGGAACCACACACAAATCTCAGGCAACTCCCCAGAACAGCTGCTGGAGTCCGAGTATGAGTCCTGTTGCAACTTGTTGCACTTGGAGGGACTTACCTCACCTCACAGCACTACACATACCATACAGACACAGGTTAAACATGTTAAAAAAGGGAGAGACATAGTACCCAGTTATGCAGACTGTACTAAGGCACAGAAAAGCCAAATTAAAAAAACCAGCACCCTATGGGATTGTGGGGTGTGGAAAAACACATTTATTCCCAAAGCAGAGCCTGGCTGCAGGCAGTGGGAGTTGCACATGGGGTGTGTGGGGACAGCAGGACCGAGGAGGAGAGCAAAGAGGCATCGCTGGGCTTCACTCACAGGACTGGAGGCAGCTGCACAGGAATAAAGTGCCTCGCGACTGGCCACACGCTGGAGGTTCTCCAGGAGCACCCCAAAGAGGGGCAGGTACAGCTGGGCAATTTTTGCCTGATGGTTCTGAAAATGGGGAGAAAAATGTAGGTAAGAGCCCAGGATTCCAATGGAGTCAAAAAGGGAAACTCCTGAGTCAAAACACGTGGACATGTATATCTGTATTTACACACTGTATACGGTGTCTTGAGGACATGTGTTGGCTTGGCTTCTTATCTCCAGTTCTAGAGCTGCCAGGGAGGCTTTATCCTGCTAGTGACAAGAGTGGGGAACTTGGGGATTTTGGAGGTTAAGTAACATTCCCAGTCATACAGGATATGTGAAAAATTAATCCCAGATTTCCTAACACTTTAACTGGTACCTGACTTATATAGCTTCATTTTTAAGCGCAACACCCAGGAGGAATGGCACATAAATGTTTGGTCTATGCATGGTGCTGGTTATTGCCTCCAGTCAGGAATTCTCCATAGCAAATGCTACTAGAGAAAAGAGTTTGCAGAACAGATTCATTTGGATTATGTGATACAGATCAAAGATGGTTTAGTTGACATATTTTAAATGGAGGACTCTTATATCTGATCCTTTTTTGTTAAACATTTATTATTCTGGATTTGACAGAAAAGTTACAAAGAACAAAAATTTAAGGCTTGCAAATTGAATGGAACATTTTGAATTATAAAAGAATCCAATTTTTTCTTCTGATTCAGTGTGACTAAAGATAAAACATCTTGAAAACCTGGGTTGAGAAAAACCTCTTGGTCATTGATGGAAATGGGGTTTCCTTGGATGGAGCAAGACTGTGCCAATAGACTCTGCCATACTCAGCCTGTCCTGCCCACAATGTGGTATTTTGCTTTGGTGTCTCTGGACACCAGCTGAGCATCCTACCCTAGTTCCAGGCAGTTTCCTGGTCACACAGCCTGGAGAACAACACATGTACAAATACCCTGTGGGACAACCGTGAGACAGGTGGAGTTTCTGGGAATTCAGGGAGGGTGCTATGCACTGAGAGGGCAAACAGCTCCTGAGTTAGTGTGAGGGCTTCCAGGCACCCAGAAGTGCAGGAACAGTCTGCCTCTGCCCCAGTCTGGGCAGAGCTGGCAAATCTCTCCTGAAATATCAAGTCTTGCCAGCTACCATGGGCTACAGTTTTACTTCCAGGCTATGTAATCACCATGGATCCTCACTGCAGAGAAAAGCAAGCCCACCTCCTGCTCAGCCCTGCAAACAGGCAGAGAAGGGAGGGAAGAGGAGCTGGGTTTGGACCCATTTGGGCCACTCCTCCCACTCTTCATGCAAGGATGCCATCAATGTTCTCAGATAAAACTCAGAAAGGCAGCACTCTGGGAGCAATTGAGGACCTAAACTCTAAAGAGAGGAAAGTTTTCAGGCTATAGCAAGGACAGGTAGTGTCTGCACAGGCAGATGGGCACTTTTGAGGGCCTATGTGTCATCAGGGAGCAGCACCAAGACAGAATAAGCCCATCTCCGGGGTCTTTGAGAACTACCACACTCAGAGCCTCTAACAGAAGAACAATGACAGCTACCCAGCGGAAATCCAGCATCTCATGATAATTGAGATCCTCTCCTTTGAGTCACTAATTAGTAAAACATGCAGCTGACTTGTAACAGAGATCAGTTCTGTTTCCTGATTATAGCATGTTAATGCAGGATATGAATTTAAGCTCAAGACCAGAACATCACTGATGTTGCCTAATTTTGTTTAACAACCTCTTTGCTAATGATACTTTCAACTTCCCTAATAACTTAGGGCTTTATTATCTATCTGAATACTCAGGTCGAATAAGGGTGCTGCAGTTATCTGGCTGGTTTCTCAGAGCTATTACTGTTATACCATAATTATCAGTTATTTAAGAGTTTCCTAAACAGTAATGAGTCTATCCTTGGTGCACCATGCAGTATCTAAAAGTGTGATGCATGGTTTGTTTTATTTCATAAAATTCAACAACAGTATGTTAAAAAGCCAATAAAACAGTCCTGACCTTGTGTTGGTATCTGTTGTCAAAGGCATGCTTGATCAAGAGATTTTTTAAGACTGAGATGGCCATATATCTGATATCGTAGTTGTCCTGCAAGGCAACAGAGGCTTCTCTGAGAAGCATCCCCACCAGGAAATGATGCCTGCAATACTCATCAGTTAAACTGTATTCGAGATTTACATCTGAAAGAAACAGCAAAGTAACAGTTAAGGGAAACGTTCAGAATATGTTCAGAGCAAGACAGAAAGTTCACTTAAGCTACAACAGTCCTCCAGCAGGGTTGATTACTCTCTTCTACAGTACACTGATCTTTCAATAAAGCCTGAATTGAATACACAGATTTCTTCACCACTGAGCTAAGTCATATCAAATAACTTGGCATCTTCCCATGCAGGCTGTTCATTAATTGCAGCCCTCTCTGTTTCAGCAGCATCTCAAGGAAGGATTTCTGCAGTGTGATGCTTTGCAAAGCTTACCTCTCCAATGAGTAACTTGTAAAGTCAGAGATGGATGAAATGGGCAAAGACAGGACAACTTAGTGCCTGAGGTCTGCTTTGCTCCTGACTGGTAGTTATCCTGTAAATCCCCAAACTACCCAGACTGCAGGAGCACCAACCTTCACCAAGCAGCTGTGAGGATGGGATTGGGCACTGGAGATGGCAGGGTTACCAGACACTCAGTCCTAGCAGTGCTGCTCCGCAGCTCATTCCACATCCTTCATGAAATCTGCAATCCCTCTCTCCAGGTCTGAGAGCAGAGCAAAGGCAAATACTCCCGGGATGAGGGATGCACATGAGGACATAGTGTCAAGTGATCAGTTCCGCATCCTCCAGCAATGTGCACAGCTGGGCAGCTGCATGGACTGGGAAGCCAGGGTAGGGCTCCAGGCAGCTGCCTGTCAGAAACAGTCAGATTCCCTCAGCTTTCCACCAGCAGATATTGAACACAGCTCCTTAGAAGCTGCACTGACTGCCAGCAGAAAGGCAGCTCCATACCTAATTACCTCGGTTAACTCCTACCCTGCATCTCATGTAGATTCAGGTTATATTCCGTAATCAAAGAGGTGGCTGCTACATGGATAAGGCATCAGTTTCATGGACATGCCAGGACAGTGCAGCAGGGAAGGAACAGAGACATAGATTTCAGTGCAGGGTGCACGTGCACTCAGGCTCCTATGAATGACTTGGTCCTGACACCATTATCTCTGTTAGATAACCCATACACTGAACTAGAGGTGCCACAGGCACTGTCTGACTATTGATTTAGGACTCTCAGAGGGATAATCCCAAAGTTCTGTGTTCTTCCCCCAAATGGTGTGTGCTCAGCTCAGACTTTTTTTTTGAAAACTTGACATGTGTGAAAGTTTTTCTGTGGTAAGGCAGGGTGCATACACATAGCTTTGAAAATCCCAACCAAAGGGTTTCAACAGGTCTGTGGCTGCAAAAGGTATTTTTAAGTTCATTGATTCATAAGTAGCATTTACTGAATTGTGAAACTCTGATTCAGAGGAAGGAGAAAGTGACCTGGAACATTATCTAGCTTTCATTGTTAGTCATGTTAGCAAATGTCTAATTGTCACATATCATGGTTATTTCATTAGTTGAATGCAAGCTAATTGATTTGAAGGTGTATGTTTAATTTGACATTAGCAGATTTGGTCATTCTAGTTGGACCTACCTACTGAAGTGAATCGTTCCACAGCAAATGAAAAAAAATCTAATTCATGTGTAAAAAGAAAAGGGACAAATAAAAAACCAGCAAAAATAAACAGGAACAAGTAATGCTCTAAATCTTGGAGAAACAGGACCGTATGTCATGTTTTAATATTATTTGTAAGGCTACTGCCAAACTCCCAGCTTCTGTCAATGCCTTGGGGTTTTTCCCATCACAAGACTGCAAAACCAATTGTGTGCTGCTGACTGTGAGACCAGGCTTAGGGCTTGCTCTGGCTGATGTCTCCAGGTAAAGCAGAAGGAACACAGACCAACAACCAGCCCAGCATTAGCCGAGATGTTTCAGAGAAACTGCTCCAAGATGCAACTCTCCAATGCAATGGGATGGGGTTGCCAGAATGTGCTCTGTCATCATGCCCCTCTGCACTGGCTGAAGCTGCACACTCTCTTTACCCACCTCCCTGGGGGCTATTCCCTCTTTTCCCAGAAACAGAGCAGTAGGGGTTTGGGCATCCAAACAGGCAGATAAAGAGGTGAGGCACACCAGCAGGGTATGTCCTTGGTGATGTGCACTTTGTACTTCTCCATCTCTGAGCCAGCCCACTGTCCCCTGTAACCACAGGTCTGCCCATAAAACCAGACAAGCTTGCAATGGAGATGCATCATGATATGCCTCTATGCTCAGCCACCACTGCAAAGGCACTTCTGCTGCCTGAGGGAGGGCTGCTGTACTGGCAGGAGCTGTGTGCGAACCTCAGCTGGTAGATCCCAGTCACGATAAAACACAGGAGGAAAGATGAGCTGCCTTTACAGCTTTTCAGTTTAACCATTGCAAACACAAAAGTACATGTCAACCAAGAAAGAACATCCTTATGTTATCATGTCAGTAACAAACATCAGGGAGGAACTATGGATGTGTAAGAGATTAGCAGTCAGTCCAGAAAGCTCTGAGATCAGGTACATATCAAAATAAGACATTCTTAAGAATTATTGTTGCTTCTGCCATCTGGATGTGTGTGGAACCACTCTGGGACTTGTGTAGCTACACCCTGAGGCAGAACCAAATATCCCCTTTCCTCCATCAGAATAAATCATACAATCATAGATCCACTTTCACACAGGGGAATCTCAAACCTCACTCTTCTCTCCTGTACTTAAATTGGCCAGGCTAAGCAATATTTACTACATTTATCTAGCACAGATGAGAAATTGGGACCCAGAGAGAATAAGGGCATCTGTATAGCACCCTTGGGAGGCCAGTGAGGTCCACACTGCCATCGACAGCAGAGTTCCAGCCACCCACACCTGCACAGTGTCTCAGCTCAGCCCCTTGTAAACCCCATCTGCCCGTGTTGAGCAGCTTCAGGACCAAAGGGGACATGGTGTGACAGCGAAAGCACGTGGCTACATGGTGGTGCACAGCACATACACCCTTGGAATGCACTAAGGACTGGCATGAGCTCAAGCTCCACAATGCTGGCTGCCTTCAGCCCAGGTTTGAGTACAAGCTCAAAGGCACTGTGCACTGCTGTGCTCTTGTTCAAAATGAAAGGAAAAGGTAACACAGATCACCGTCTGGTGGTCACAAAGAAAGCTGGCAGAAGAGCAGTGAGTTCAGTCTGTTCTCTTCTATGTCCATTCCCCACAGCACCAACTGATGAAACAACTCACTTTCCCAGGGGATGCTGCCACTCATAAGGACAAAGGATTACACTTGCACAATTTGTGTATTCACTGAAACACAGGCAGTTTCTTTGGATATTGTTAGTCCCATGCAAACTTAAGTAGAGAAAATACTGAAAAGACTGACTGCATGCCATTCTGGAGCAAAATGATGTAAACCTGGCAGAAAAGCATCTTCTGAGGTTAATGTTAATCAGGCTGGACATACATTTCCTTGACATCAAACCATGTGGTCAGAAGCTACCAAGACTCATAAATCATAGTTCTTTAGTCAGTTTATTGAGAAAGGACATACCTTGAACCCTTTGCAGCTTGGGTTTGGAAAAGTTCATTGGCAAGTTCAGAGGAATGTAGTGCTCATGATTGCAAATGGTTTGAAGAAATTCAAACTTGTATTCAACCAGCAACTGAGATAAAAAAAGACAAACACAAACTATGTTTTCAGTTTGACCCATTTGCTTCCAGTTCAATGTGCTTGTTGCACAAGGATTGGGGAATCTAAAATGCATCTGGTGAAATTCATGAATGATTGGCCAATTTTTGTGTTATTCCCCTAAGGGTCAGTGCATGCAGCTGTCACTTGGGCCTTTTTTACCTTTTTCATCCATACTATTAACCAGTCTCTCCTTTAGTTTTGACTCTTTACATTGCTTTGAAGCTTGCCTGGATAGAGGCTCTTGGCCCAGACAGAGGTCTCTGCCTCCAAAAGACTCTGCAGAAAGAGTCTAAAAGGCCTCCAAGAGTCATATAAAATAATCACTGCAGAGCTTTGACTCATATAGATTTGTACAACTGCAAATGACTTTTCAAGAAACCTACTGCTTACCTTAGGATCTTTTGGGCTGAATCCAGAAATGTAATCATTTATCAAGTTAAAAACAAATCCTCTGTCCATAAAGGTCAAACAACGCTGGAGAAAAAATAGCAAGATGTGACCAATCATGAAAACTTCAAGCAACCACTCTAAATCTTCTCCATACTACCATCCTGCCAGCAGCCAGATTTGATCCTCCAGACTGCTGCCGACTTTCCAAAACATACTTGAACCTGATTCTCTGAAACTATTTGGATGATCTCACTTCAGTCTCCCATGGACAATAGAAATATTTAAAATGAGAGTACACATCTTTCAGGTTCCAAACAGCTGCTAGGCATGATTGAAAACCAGAGGTAATATAGAGGTTTAGTGCCCCTTGGAAAGAGAAAGTTTCTTTCCTAGGAAGGCTTATTCCCTCCACAGTTTTTACAACTGAAGAAACCCCAAAGTCAAGATAAAACAAAACCACATTTGTTTGCTTGCTCCTCATTTCTCACTGTCTTTTTGTGTTTCTGGTAAAACCTTGGGAGAAGGAAGGACACTGCTGACCTTCAGGAAGTTAGCCAAGCTAAAGTTGACATTCCTGGACTCTTCAGGGATCTCATTATAGCGAATGGTCACGTGAGGGATGATGGCAAGCAGCAGCGAATGCAGGGCATGCTGGTAGGAGTCAGGGAAACGCTGGCCTCTGGGCAGCTGAAACCAAAAGCACATGTTAGCTCAGTGCTACAAACCAACAGCTGGGGAGATCCAAATGCAGGCACAAGTTAGCATTTGTTTATGTTGTTTCCTGCAAAACATGGGCCAAAGAAAGTGCTGGTTGCAACTGCAGTAGGTAGTAACAGGAGACTGCACAAGCCATAAGGAGATCTGGAATTTTTAAATTACAACTGAGAGTGAAAAGAGGAAAAAGGGAAAAGTAAAGGGGGGCGGGGGGAAGGCTGGCAGTTCAGCTTGGCAAGTTTTGGGGTTTTTTAAATAGTTACATAGCTTTTCAGAAGAACTTCTGGAGGACAGCTAGTTTGTGACAGTTCTGTAACACAGCATCAACCAATTTATTTTTACCTTGATTTTGTTTTCTTCCAGTAAGTACATTGCCATGGATTTTGCCAGTGCTTCAAAGAAAAACCACGAGTACTAGAATGAACAAAGAATACTATTACTTTTCGCAGCAGGTTTGAACATGACTGACATTCTCTGACTGTGTGGGGAAGCACCTGTGTGGGAGGGAGAGGTCACATTCAAATGGCGTTTTGTAAGCACAGCTGTGTTTGCACAGTTAGCTTGGCATGGGTGCCTTTACTACCCAGAGATGTCCTGCCAGTCATAGAGTGGGAATAGATCTATTCCCTTTGCATCCCAATGCACCCTGCCACGAGCCAGCAGAGTTTGGGGTACAAGTTGTGCAAAGCCCAGAGAGGCAGAAACTCAGTCTGCCTCCTGTAAGCCACCCCTCATGCATAGCTTGAATAGGTAGAACTGGCAAAATGAACAGCCATTTGCTGAGTCCTGCTATGAGCCTAAACACAGCCAGGTTCCCTGAAGGAATTAATTTATCTTGTGAGGGGAGAACCTCAAGGATGTGGATGTGAGGAGCTGCCTCAGTAGCTTTGCCCCAGCAGCAGGTTTAGATAGGTCTAAGTGTTGGGCTTTATATCAGACCCCATTTTCCCCCCTCTAACTTTGACAGCAAAGTACAATACTTCACCTTGAGCAGTTTATTGATGGCTAGAAAATCTGCTGACTGCTTCAAGATCGTGGCCATGGAAAGGACCAGGATTTCATGGGTCATCTTCGCCTGTTTGACACTTGGTTTCTCAGCTCGAAAGACGTACTGAGGCAAGAACGACAGTGTCATCAGGAGTGTGCCTGCTCCCAGCAGGGAGCTTTGGGGAGCGGTGTGTCATGACTGACCTTTATGAAGGAGCGCAAGTAGTGGTCTAGACCTTCTTCATGGCATTTGGACACAATATGCAGAAGAACCCTGGGGAGAAATGTGGTTTGTGTTCAGCATGCAATGTCAAGGCAAGTTCCTTCAGCTCACGAAAGCAGACATCATGTGTGCCCTATCCTGCTCAACCCCAAAACCCTCACTGCTGGCATGGCCTGATTTGCAGAGAGCCAGTATTTGCAGGCTAGCACCCCTCACAGCTCCTGTGGCTGCAGCACCCTTGCACAAGGCACTCAGAGATGAGGTGGCCAAAGACTCTTCTTCACTTTTTTCCTGGACCAGGTATTGCTCAGACCAGCTGACTTCCAACACTCAAGACTCCTTGCACAATGATGTGAGATGGAACATTCTTCATCCCTGTTCATTCTGATACCTTCCTGCATCCTCTGAATTAAGTAATTCTGGAAGCTTCCTTTTTTATTGAACTTACATCATATGCTTCTTGTTACATGCACTGGACTATTTTGGGTTGTTGCCTTGAAGTTCAGGAGGGTCAAGCAGATCCTGGAGAACATGCCAGCCCTCTGGAAGCACTCCCAGGCAGCTATTGAAGGCAGCAAGAGTCTGGTTTTCCCAGCCAGCACTGGGGATTTACATTCCAGTCTCTGCTAGAGGGAACAACAAACTATTTCACGTTGTCACAAATCCCACAGGCCAAACCACAAGGAGGAGTTTACAAGTCATTTATCAGATAAATTGGGTTTTAAATACCCCTATGAAAGTATGACGAAAAAATAGTTGTCATTAAATAGAGCGCTACTGACAAACTGGAAAGCATCAGGCCAAGCTTTGAAGAAATCTCTGGAAGTGGAGTTGGTCACCGAACAAGTATCTGGGGTCACCTGTTCCCCTGTCCTTGCCCTCTGGTGATTCAAAGTGAAATTATAGTGCTCCACACAGGAGAAGTCCTCACACTGAAACATGTGGCACAGGGCTGTGACTGCAATAGGCACCACATCCCTTGAAGACCAGGGCTCACATCCCACATCCTGTAGGGACCAGGGCTCAGCTCCCATATTCCTGGGGGAGAAGGGCTCAAGTCCTGTATCCCTGGGGACCAGTGCTCAAGCCCTGCATCTCTGGGGCACCACAGAACAAGCCTAGCATGCCTACGGATCAGAGATGAAGCCCTACATTGCTGGGGGACCTAGGCTCAGTCTCCAACCTCCAGTTTCATGGGAGCAGGATGCTCCTGGTACATGGATGCATGGTATGTACCGGAACCAGAGGAGGCTCCCCATGGAGTAGCATCCACTATCCCTTTTTGCACTGCAGCACTTCACTGAGGAAGACCCCTGGGAGAAAGATGGACCTTTTAGCGCATCCTTCAGTTTCAGGTGGTCGTGGCCAGCGCTAGGCAGGGAAGGTGCTTTTGCACCTTGAGCTCCCTCTGATCCCGGAGACCACCCGCAGCCGGGAACGCCGCGGGCCCGGAACGGTGCTGCCCTCTCGGGGCCGCCGGAGCAGCGCCGGGCAATCTGAGCAAGCACAGCTGGAGCGCCTCCTGCTGCTGCTGCTGCACAACGTGCCCAGCTCCAGGGCACCGGTAGCAATCCTGACAGAGGGGACTGGTGTGCTGGGATGAGACCCGGACATTGCTCCCCACATCTGCTGCCTGCAGCTGGGATGCACCTGGATACTCTGGAGCCTTTTGATACCCCAGTAACTCAGCTCCCAGATCCATCCCTTCCACCAAACTTTCTTGGAAAACAAACCAGGAGTATCTTTGAAGTACCACACTTTTCCCCACACAGCTCCCAGGACCCGGGCCCCACAACACCCCACACCACCCAGATAAGCCAGTGGAAAACAGCAGCAGGGGACAGACAGTGCTGCCATTTATCACCCTGTACTGCAAAAACAGACCCTGCTTTACACTGTCATTTGCAACTAAGACTGGATAGTTTGCCCCACACTCACATAGTGCAGTTGACAGCTACTTCATCCTCCTGGGTCACGTTTGTGAGGACTCTAAATAGTTGCATAAGAATTACAGGTAGAAACTGAATCATTACTTGGGTCTCCATGGCGTGCAAACACTAAAACAAATGTTCAAAACACAGACACTTTTAGTTCAATATTTTGCAGATGTTAAACATTTACAGTCCACAGACATTTCTGTGGCAATAGGACAGGCGTTAGCAAATGCTTCAGGGTGTGGGCCTCAGCCCACTGAGGATGGGGGAACTTGGACCCACAGCAGCACTTGCTGCCTCCTTCCAGCTGACAGGTCCCAGCTGCATGCCTTTGGGGAGCAGCATGAATCACTCATGGCAGGTATTAATGCTTGTCTCAGATGTGTCCGGGTAGCTATGACTTAATTGGAGGTCATAGGCTACAATTTGACTCCAAAACCCCAGAATTTAAGGCTGAAGTTTTGCTCCCAAGTCTTCTCATCACTTTGTGCCAGTTTTTTGAAGTCCCATTTTCACAAGTGCCTTCAGAGCATGAAAACCTGCTGCCCAATGACTTGCAGTGAGACTTTTCTCCAAAAAGCTTAGCTTGCTATCAGAAATGGGATTTAAGGGATTGGGTGAAGGTCAAGATCATGTGGTGCATATGCTCTCTACTCATCTCAGAGCTCTTGTGTCTGAATCTCACGATACGAATTTAGGAAAGACAGTGCATTTCAGTTTTTGAACCTGCAAATCTAATGAAAAGTCACTAAATCTGTATCTAGGTATTTAAAGTACTGAAATTATTGAGGTGTTGGTGATGAACAATCCCTCACTTGTGGTTAGCATATACGTCTCCCTGTCTGTAGGCTGCAGCAAGGGTGCTGGAGCTGGGCAGGGCTGGGACCTGATGAAATGCTTACAACAAAGCTACTGTGATTTGAGTGCTTGGCTTCAAAACCTGCCATTATTTCCATTTCTTAAAATGTTTTTACATTATCTGACACACATTCATAACTTCCTGGATATACATCACCACCAATGGAAGCGGAGCTGTTGCTACAGCAGCACTCTCAAAATCAGGCAGTGATGGAAGGAAACAACAGTAAAGAGCCAGGAATTATATTCCCTGCAGAAGCCTTTGATGGACCTGCTCCAAGGTCCTTACTCATGCTGCAGCAATTGCCAAAAAACTGAGTCTAGCTCACAGGTCATCTCTCGTCAAGTTTAACTGGCTGATAATCTCACATATCTTTTTCAGCCTAAAAAAAATAAAATCCTATTTTGAATGGTCTTCCAGAAAACAAGAAATTGTGCTGCAGTTTAAAAGTCTCAATCAGACCTAGGGCAGCAAGGGAAGAATGTGCAAGTCCACCAGGAAGGTTTGCCATGAGCATGGCAGAGCAATGCTTGCTTTATCTGCTGTGGAAGGCAGAGGGGAGCAGCACACACAGTCGTGTCAGCGAGCAAAGGTAAGGATACTGCACAGTGCACAGGCCCCAGTGCTGCAGTGAGGGTGGGTTCCTACAGGTGAGGGGTCTGGGTAATTGCTGATGATCTGTAAAAATACAAACAAAGCCCATCCACAGGCACTGTTCACCTTTAGGTATTTAACAAGTTCTCCTGGGACTTCCTTAGCTCCCGCCTGAACCAGTTGGCAGTATTGGAAGAATTTGTGCAAGTGCATGTCCTGGAAAAGACAAACAAGTTCAGTTCAGCAGCCTTAACATTTGTCAACACCTACTCTGCAGCTTATGCTCAAAAATCCACTGTTTTATCTGCAACAGTGGGCCACAGCCCTAGCAAGGCCCATGTCCCTTCCAGTGGTTCTCTTGATGCCCAGGACTGCAGTACTGCTCCCTGTCTTTTCCAACATACCCATTCCCCTGGCTCCCAACCAACCTCAAGATTAAGCACAAAACTTCCTGCAGTGTTAAAATTCTCCTGTCATTGCACCATTCTGAGTCCCAATCCCCATTCAACACTGCCTGGAGAAACAGAAGTCCTCCTCTCACAGTTGCAGCTCTTCAGAGACTGCCTGATCTTCCTGCATCACTGACATCCTACTGCCCATCTGAGTTAAGCTCTCCTTCCCATTACTCTGCCTCCTTCTCCAAGGCTGAATTTAATTACTAGGTTATTTAACTCTGAAAAGCACCTGGGAATGTAATTTGGTGGGAAGTGGAACTACTGTGCTGCTCTCAGTGCTGTACAGAATCTCTAAGACACTAAAACAGACTCAGATGCTGAAAGTGAATTTCTGTGAATGTACATGCAGCTGATGACATTCAGCACAGGACAAGTCCTGCCAGAGACATTTCCCCATGAGCAGTGCTGACAGGAGGTGCCCCAGAGCACATGCTGGGGATCTTTGCTGCATATCACAGGAAGTTTGAGGAAGTCCACTACTACCATAAGATGGCAGAATGCACAAGCACTTGGTAAAACTGGTTTCAAAGGGAAAATAGACTCTGTTTTCTTATGTCTGCTGTTGTCAGAGAACTTCTTTTCAAAAAAACTTAATAAACAGTCCAGTATTAACTGTTGGACTCACTGATCTTAGCAGTCTTTTCCAATCTTAATGATTCTCTGATTTGTGGAAGCCTCTCATATCCACCAGTTCTTCTTTCTTTTTGCATCACTGAAGCAGCTCATTTGCTCAGGTATTTCCTTTGTCCTGCCAGTTGCAGTGCAATTGACCAAGAAAACATCAGCCTCTCCCCTGGGCTCATTCACTTACACAACCACCTCCTCACATCCACACAAGGAGCAGATCCCTGCAAGTAATCCCAGCTCTGCTGGGACAGAAGTATCTCAGTGCTGTTCTGCAAACCAGGTACCTCTTTCCCACATCACTTACAGTTTAGCAGCAGTAGAGACACAGCAACTACTTCCTCTGCAATTGTGTTAGAAGCCTTCAAGAGCAAAGTGTTTGCCTTACCTGGGTGTAAATGGTCGAGTCCAAATGGATTCTGATTTTAAACAGTGGCTTTGCTCCATCCACCCACTTTGCATCCACACTGGGCTGCTGTGAACAGACAATTCAAGTACTTGGTTTCGGACTGGTGAGAAGGTGGTTCTGTGCAGGCACACAGAGCTCACATGCTCACTCTCCTGCACTTGCCATCTGCAACAGCCCAGTCCAGCCTGCCACAGAAATACCCTCTATAACCTGTATAACCAGGGAAAGTGGAATTAAGTGTCCTGTTTCCCACCCCTAACAACCTTAAGCTTTGGGGGTGCGCTGCAGTAGAGACCTTTTCAGTTGAGCAGAGCACAAACAGAAGCCCAGAACTTAGAGTGGTAACAAAATCTCAGCTTTCCTCTTTCTTTTACATTTAAGCCCATTTCAAATGGCCTTCCTACCCTTCGTGACTCTGTGTCTCCAAGACCCAGGTAACCAGGTGGAAGGTTGGATGAAACCGGCAAATGCCCCTCCAGAGTGACAATCCGCCCATCCTTCAGCAACGGGACCCAGGCGTATCCCACTGTGGAGGCAACCAGTGGGGCAGAGTTAGCAGACACACAGTGAGAGATGTTCAGCTCAAACAGAGCTGTGCCTCCCTCTGGGAAGTCCAAACCTGTCGTTGTGCAAGTGGTTTCACCGAGGCTGGGATCAACCACGTCAGTGTTGTTAAAGCACCTTTTACCCAGTGACTTGGTGATTGAAATTCTGACACAGCACAACCAAGACCAGGAGAGGGTTTGAGGGGCAGAAATAGAGTGTGAGCCATGGCTGTGCACAATGATGAGGGTTCATCGAGGACTGGATGAATGGAGAGGCAATCCAACCAGTGGGACCTGAGTGTGCACATGACTAGTGTGGGCAGGATTGGCCGCTGAGGCCCTGATCAAGAATCAAGTTTTTGTTGGTGACTTGCCTGACAACAGCCCATTTGTAAGTCAGGAACATGCAGAAAGAGCTGATAGATTACAGCAAAAATGTGAGCTCTAGTATACACTGAAAACGTTGAGTTTATTCCAGTTTAGATCTATGATTTTGTATTAGGTTACTTTTAGAAAAGAAAATTCAGATAGGCTAGTAATTTAATGAATTTTTTTTTCATGATCTGACGTTCATTTTATCTTGGCCTTTTACACTCCAACAGAAATAATTTAAGCATCAAACATACCTTGAGTTTCAACGGTGTCCTGTTTTTTCGATGTTGCCTTTGTATTAATTTCACAGCTGACATGATAGAAGGTGAAAAGCAAATGATGCTTTTGATGGAGGTGAATTGGAAGCTCAATTTTAATCTAAAATGATATCATGACAGATCAGACTGTATTTTTAGTTTTGAAGTAATATTTTAGTTCTACTTTATTTCACAAATGCTATGTTGTATGCAGTTACACAAGACACACTCTTAACCATTTTAAATAACTCCTGGCTAACACTTCCATCACATTTGCAACATTACTTATTAATGGAGGTGTGTGATTGGAGTGCACAAAGCGTGACAGTAAAGACAGCAGAAAACAAACTGACATTAAAAATTGACAAAGGCTCTGGCTTTGCTGAGCCCTTCTGCTGAAGCAAAGGGCTGATGATTATCTTTACCCATATTTCACCCTGCCCTGCAAAAAGAGGTATCCCTGAAAAGCCCCTTGGCATTGTAGCATCCAGGAAAATCTGCTATTTCCCACATTTTGTTTTTACCTCATCATAGAACTCTGGGCTCTGGTTGTGATGCAGCACAGCAGCATATGCATTTGTGGTCAGGAGAGGGCCTCCAGGTTTGCCATATATACACTGGAAACACAAATGAAGAGCTGAATTCAGGATTGCTGCCACCCTAAATTAGCCAGTCAAATTAAAACAGCAATGGAAGGTCAGTGCTTTCCTATTGCCCTACTCAGTCTGGCTGGCACAGCAGTGAGCAAATGGCAGCCCTATTAACAGGCACCCACCTTTAATGGCTTGGCATCAGCTTCATCTGAATCCCTGAACTCAATGCAAACAGCAATATTCCTTGCCTGAAATGAGGGAGAACAGAATGATGAACCATTGCTACAGGCCAGCAGCTCCAGCCCACACTCCAGGTCACTCACCTTTGCAAACACCTTCTGGTTCTCATACTTCAAATGCAAGGGGTAGACGTAGAGGTGGTTTTTGTAGACAGTGAATGGGTAACAATATTTTGCAACTTCTGGAACCAGCTCCTCCACTTCCACTGCAATGTCCTCACAGCTTTTATCAAAAGGCTTTATAGGAATATAAGAAGCTGTGACACAATCTAGACGAGAATAAGAACAGAAAAAATTAAGTCCACTAGAAAAGCCTTTTAGACAGGAATCAGCCTACATAGCCTATAACAGCAGCTTCCAAAAGCCCATGGAGTAACACATCGTAAGTCCTTTCTTTGCCTCAGATTCTTTAAATGCAAAGTAAAGAATCACACTGACCATGTTTGTGAAGCTCTCCAGTGTTATGGATCAAAAATGTCATATGAGATTGGTGTAATACCAGCAAAAGTAGGCAGGTGGCTTCCTTTAGATTTAGGATGTGATGGCCAAACTGCAAAGTATATGCATCCCTCGGGTCAACCTCTGCACTTGGACCATTTTCCTCCACAGAATCCATCAGAAAGACTTACAAGGCAGCTGCTGTGCTGAATTACTCATTTCTCATTGCAGATCCTAGATACTCTTGTTAATGAATCAGCAAAATTCCCCACAGAAGCATTAACTCCTGAGGCTCGAGCCATCACCATTTATTTTAAGATCCAAGATCCTTACTTGTAAAGTCTAGCGGGATGTCTTTGATGATGATATTTAACTGGGCTGGAATGACTTGTAGTTTTGTCTTCTCTGGTCTGTGTTAGGGAGAAAGGAAAAAGAGTATGAACGTTGAAAGCTCAGGTGCTGAACACATCAGCTGTATTTTTTGCTACCCTCTGAGTATTTTAGAAATTGTCATCTGTTTAAAAATGTATGTTAAAATGCCTGCCCAGCCCCAACACCAGTCCCTCACACTTACTTCTTATACTCTGCTAAAAGCTTCAGCATATCTTCATTTGAGAGTTTGCTGCTGTCTTGCTTGTACAGGGGTGAGAATTTTCCTTCAGCATCAAGAGTACCCTGGGAGTCTTTGAAAACTGGTCTGCAGGAAAAAAAAGAGATAAATCTGCTAGATGTTGGGAAATATACAGATGTTGAGATCTTTGACAGGTCTGAAAGGCAGTTTTATCAGGTGAGAGGTTCACTGGCCTATGACTGCTCTGAACACCAGCAGACCTGACTGCTCTCCCATCCTCACATGGTGCTCAGACCCCATAGAGCCTGCAATCCCACGTGTCACATTGAATCACATGGGACATCACCCATTTCCCTTCTCTCCAGCCAGATCAGGAGGACACATTCAGCCCATTTCCAAGCCTGGTCCATAATCACAAACACCCTTCCATTCCCTCCCACTAACATCAAGCAGTAAAGCATCTTCCTATTTACATATGGGGTCAGAGCACTGAAAGCCTCCTAGGAAAGGACTGCACAATAAAAGCCAGTTTTGGGACATACATCAGCTTCCTCCTGAAGTCAGAGCAGGAGACTGGACTCTGCCCTGGGTGAATACCAGCATCTCTACTCCTGGAAATAAAGGGTGTCTGTGTACAGTACTAACATGAAAGCAACTGTAGTTCCTTTCTGTGCAAACGTCTTCCTCTGAAACCCTCAGGGAAACTGTTCTAGGGATGCAGAGCAGCACAGCTCCCTGCACCAGGTCACTCAGCATCTTTGTGTCCAAAGGCAGCTCTTTAACCAGCAGGAACAAATCTGAAGCCAATCCAAGTCAATGCCAACTCAGAGGACACCATTAGGCTGAGGCACCACTTGAATGAGGGCTGAATGGTGGCTCCCAGGATTCAGAGGCATCCCAGAAACACTACCTCGAAGGTGAGCATCCAGTGTCACAGGAAAATACCATCCCACTGTGACAGTTTTCTGTATTCCCATGTCAGTACCAACCCTTTTGTCAGCACCAAAATGCAATTTAGCACTGGGAGGCAGTGGATGATCTTGCCTTCAGGCTTTCCTCTGACTGAGATTTAAGAGAGTTAGCACTGACATACTTTATCAGTCTCACTAAAAGAACAGCAAGGGAATGGAATCACTACCTCCAGCCATTCTCAAGAACTAAATAAAGCGAAGTTTAAGATGTAAAAACAAGCCCCAGCGGATTGCCACCTCCAGGCTGGGAGGTCCTCTGCTCTCATCCTGTCCCTGGCAATGGCGGGTGTCAGGAGGGAGTTACTGCACGGATTTCTGTGGTAGCACAGGATGGTGTAATTTGTCCCCAGGAATGTTCTTCCCCGACAGTAGTAGCTACAGGTCATCAGGAAGGTTACTGCCTTCCCAGCACTGTTTACTTTTTAATATTTTGTTTCTAATTCTAGATAGAGCATTTCAGGCCAATCCCGATTCTGTTTTGGAAGTCAGAGCCAAACTCTGCCCCAGGCTGCAACTTCACTGACTTCAGTCACTTGGCCCTTCGCCCACTCGGCCGTTTTGTGTCTTGGATAACTCAGAGCAGCAGCAGCTCCTGCCACAGCAAAGCTCAGTCTGAGGAGACTAACCTGGCAGCCCAACCAAAGGGCATCCGGTACTGCCCCAGACGGCTGCACACCTGCTTGGCCACCTTATGGACTTTCTGGGCAGTCTGCAAAACATGAGAGAGGTAGGTTAAGTGTGTGCCAGGACTTTTCTGCTGCCCTGAAAAAGGACTAAAGAGTGCTGCACTCTCCAGGAAGAAGCATCTCTCCATACTCCGTGAGGCACAGCTCCCCAGGTGCTGCAGCAGCTGACAGACATCCTTGTTGCCACCTCACACCACCCACAGCTATTCCTTTGCAAGGCAATAACAAACATAGAGGGCACAGTCATATTAAACCTACTATATTACGTTATTTCCCAAAACTAACTGCAATTGGCTCATCCTATACAGACTTACCAAGTGTGCCAAGGGAATGCCACCATCACCATTTGTTCTATAATTGACTTTTCAGGAACTAATTTTGAGTGGCTGCAACAACACAGCATCAGCTCCACCTGACATGCAGAGACTGATACTGGCTGCAGTAGGGTCTCTCCCTCAGATATTTGAAAAAATTTCTTCACTGAAAGCATTATCAAGTACTAGAACAGGCTGCCCAGACAAGGGGTAAAGTTGCCATCCCTGAAGATATTGAAAAGACATGTAGATGTGGTGCTTGGAGACACGGTTTAGTGTTGGGCTTGGCAATGCTGGGTTAATGGTTGGACTCGATCTTACAAGGCTTTTACAGCCTAAAGGATTCTGTGATTCTATAGAGATATTTCATCCTGGGGATGAAGTATTCTGCTTTTTGCTGCCAGCCCAGGCTTTGCCTTGTCAAAATGCAGTGGGGAAAGGTTCCCCTGCCCCAAGTGCTTGGCTCTTTTTAAAAATCCTCAGCTCTTTCCAAGGGAAGGAACTGAATCTCCCAGGACAGCTCAGCTGAAGCCAGCCTGGGAACAGTGCAAATGGAATGGATGAAGACTGTATTTGCCAAAAAGAAACTAAAGAGCAGCAGGAACAGTCCATGTTTCAGACCATGCTACTCCTTGCAGCAGCAGAGAACATCACTACGCAGACACTCTCATGGCCCCACCAATACCTTTCCAGGGTCCGAGTTTTTCATGTAGGGCTCTACACAGTGTGCAATGCTGCCCTGCAGCACCTTCTCCACACGGACCACCAGGAAGATCTCTGCATGTGGGTTGGTCACAGAGAAAACCCCCTGCAACAGATAAGCAGTCACTGTCAGACAGCAGCAAACCCAACATGCACCACACGGTTTGGCCCCAATCATCAAACTGCCCCTTCCCACAACCCACACAGACCCTGCCCTGGTTGCTGGTGCAGATGGGCCACAGGGGCTCACCAGGCCTGAGTGTGGTCAAGTCTTGAAAAACTCTACCTGGTGCTTTACCTGTCACTACCAGTGAGCCTGATGTGGCAACTTTGACACTGAACAAAACCCCACAACTCACAAGAAAAGTTGACTCCTGGTTCCCCACACAGTGGGTAACAGTGAGTAATACCACACTACAATGCTACTGAACAGCCTCTGCCTTGACACAGACTGCCTTGACAGAGACAAATGAGAAGAAAGTCAGATATTCACCCGTTTTATGTAGCGCAGGGAGGACTCCGGGACACCGTGCATGAGGCTCTCGCCTGGGGAATGTCCCTTGGCACCCTCCACTCCGGACACAGAGCTTTCCAGCAGCATGTCACGGACAGATGGGGGGTTCAAGTCCACATGGAAGTCAGCTGAAATCTTGCAATTATTTTTCAGGTCAAATAATGCCAAGCTTAGGAAAAAGGGCTCAACCTGGAAATTTGATTTAATATATATGTCAAAATAAAAGCATGGTACAGGCTCAAGGGTATCAGCATTGCCTTCCCTCCCAAAGGAAACTGGGAACCTTCTGCATGTGTCTGTGTCTTTAGCTTTGTACACCAGCATTTTACAGAATTCTTACAGACACTCTATATTTATTTGCTTTATAAATATACAAATCCATTTTTTCCCTGCACCTTCTTTCACTTTGATCTACTCAATTTGAAAAAAGCTATTTTAAAGCCATCAGTGAAATATAAAGAATGTAATCCATATGTTTTTTACATAAGTGACAAACTATGAAGTCAGGAAGAAAATATGAACTCAATTCATCAGAGCTATTTATCCTTTGCAATGAGAAAGAAAACAGCTTAAGAGCATTTCTGATCATATGCTAAAGAACACTACTAATTTTCCAAAGTCTATCAGCTTTGGATCTCTCAATTGCAACATTCAAAATGTTTCTCAGATGCTATCCCAGGAGGAAAGCTAGGACAGCTCAAAAACAAGGCTAACACTGCTGAGCAACTGCATGTGCAAAATCTGCCAACTCCTTTGTAGCTACTGACCTTGACAGTATGAGGCAAGTGGCAATAATTCACGTATTTTTAATTCAAAGATCGTATTAGGCGTGCATGCATGTAAAGATAAAAATGAAGTCCTCAAGATAAGACTGTGGAATGCCCCAGACATTCCAGCACAAGTCAGAGGCATTACATGCTGAAAATGTGCTCATTAGGTCTCACTTTGGACCTGATTAAGGATGAATAACAAGAATCTTTGCTATTAGCAATGTGTCCATCTGCTGGGAGTTACTGAGGAGAACAAACCTGGTGCTGTGTATGGAGCTGGGAGCTGCCAATATGCAACCATCACAAAAAAGCCTTTGTGATTCTAACAGGCATCAGACAGGGCAGCATCAGTACAGATTGGGCAGTGCCAGTGCTGCTGCCTTCACTGCGACACTACCTGCTGCTCTGGCACCCCTGCAGAAGGGGCTGACTCCAGCCAGAGCAAGGGCAGGACATGACAACAGGGATTATGTTTTGGGAGGAAAGACTGGAGGAGATTGGTCTGTTCAGCCCAGCAGAACAAAGGCTGAGATGAGATCTAATAGCTGTCTGCAGACATCAGAGGCTCAGAAAATACCATGAAGAGATTTTTAGGCTAAGGCACAACTTTGGCACAATAACAAATGCATATAATCAAGCTGCTGTGAACACAGTTAGGCCAGGAGTCAGAAGGTTCCAGAACAGGGAAATCCCTTGCCATTAGGGGAAATGAAATAAAACACAACCATGAGTGGTTTGGAGACGGAGCTTAATCATCTACCAACAGGACTTTCACAGAGACCCAGAATTTGGCAGACACACACTCCCTATTCCCTATGCTGCTGAACCACTGGTTTCCCAGCAGTGCCAGTTCCTGCAAGCTGAGGCATTCAGGATAGACTCTGTCCCCAAACACATTTTCAGAACACCAAAATACCAAGGCTGACAAATCCTGCAATGACCCTGGGTCAGCAGTCACTGCCTGTCCAGGTCCCTCATGGCAAAACTGGATGTGTTTATCAACCCAGATTGATTTGCCAAGGATTTTTCTTGCTGGTGAGGAGAAAGGAGATAAAGCAAGATACGTTGGAGTTCCCCTTACATTGGTGGGTCCTCCTTCTGCCTTGTCGCTGAGCTGAGCGAGGAGGTTGAGGGAGAAGTCCTGGCAGCACACCACAAAGCGCCTGCTGCACTTTTCCTCAAATGGCTTCACATCTGGCTCAATCCCCGAGAAGTCCAGTCTCTAGACAGCAAACAAACAAATCTGGTCTCATTAAAAAAGAAAATAACCCCCTGAATAACATTAAGGGATCACATTATCTTGAAGTGGTACAAAAGGTACAGGACATTCACAAATGAGTGCAATTTGGTGATGTTACACAAATGTACTCAGACATGAATTCATGGGGATGTATCAGTTTTTAGCAACCTATTTTGTAGAGCACAGCAAACTAAACCTCAGTATGATTTCAGTTCCTTCTTGCTTTGCTGTAACCCTGGGAATCTTCCCAAACACTATTTAGAGATTTGGGAAGAAAGCAGAACTTAAGATGTCATTACAATCAGAAAAGTATCTTCACTATGAAGATATGGCTAGTTTAAGAGATGGTCCCTGTGCCTGAAACAAACCTCTGCCATACCCACCATGCTGGGCACTGGGGACACAGTGATACCAAACACCCCCAATTACCAGCAGGACTCTCAGTGTCAGTCTGGCACAGTCCTATTGGCTTTCCCCCCTCAATTCCTGCAGAAATCTGCATGCCAAACATCAGGTGCCGACAGCGACTTCAGCAATACAGGCTGCAATTGTTAATCCAGTGCTGGGGAACTCTTTCCATTGTTTACTGTATTTCCTTTCCATGAGGAAAGTAGATTGCAGGTATATGTTCCTGCTCCCAGTTTCCTTAGCACCATGTATACAAGTGTGCCCATACACACCAGCACTGACTAGGCAATGATTTTGAATGCCTGATGTGATAGCAGATCTGACTGACCCATACCAGAATTAAGAACTCTGGGTATAAAAAGTGGGAGGTGAATTCAGCTTAACCATTTGCTTAGATAAAAAACGTTATCTTAGATGCTCGACACTGAATAATATTTCCATTTTTATTATCTGACCAGAACATAGGTAACTTCTCAAAGCTTCTCTTAAAAAAAACCCAAAACATAAAAAGCCTCCTGGATGCTTATCTTCTTTCTGTTAAGGACCTTAAAGAAGTGCCAAGAGAAAAGCTCATTTTACACAACTAAACCTTTTAAAGACTAATTACATTTCCTTGTTAAATGAGAATGTTCTATTTCATAGGTGTCAACAAGCCAAAGCATGCCAGAAGGAGAACCAGAAACTGTGAAATAACCTGGAACAATTCTCTAAAACTGTGTTCACAGTTGGAACTCATTTCACTGAAATCTCATACCTGGACCTTGGGAGAGAACTCAGCAAAGTTCAAAGCCAAGCATAGCACAGGTCAATAGACAATGACCCTCTACTTCAGTGAATCAGACCAGCATAGGGTGTTTTTTCTGTTTTTATGTTCCTACATTTGAAAACTCCCTGAAGACGGAGGCTCACCCTGTAAACCCCTATCATGGCCTTTACCACCACTGCTCCCTACTCCAAATGTGCTGAGCCCACACAGTATTGCTGGTACCCTCACCATACCACTTCTACTGCTTCTTCTGCAACCATGAGAACCTCCCAGAGGCCCAGACGATGAGTTTGAAATCCAGCAACATCAAGATGCATCACACAAAAGCCTGTAAAGTTGGAGGGAGACCACATGTGGGGTTGCTGCGAGTCTCCCTGTATTTGAGCTGTAACCTGTGCACTGATGTCTCATTCTGCTCTCACTGACAGGGCATGGGCTGCACTTCTGTTCTTCAGTCCACTGGAAAACATCCTGTCCCTGCAAGCAAGTGCTGTGGCGTTGCATGGGAACAAGGGAGGAACGACACAGTAAGCAAAACCTCACATTGGCAAATACGGGGATGTTTACCTGGACTTCTGGGTCAAAAGAAAAGATGTTTTGTCTTCCATCATTTCTGCTCAGTTTGTTCAGCTGATCTGTTTCTCTTCCATACTAGGACAAAGGAAGGCATTGATATTACTGCCTGGCCACTTAGAGGCAAACATTTGTTATTGGAAAAGAAAGGAATCAGACCAAAATATTACTTTTCCAGTTCCCTCTGTGATGATGCAAAGTACCTCAGCTGTAGCCACCAATACAGTGCAATGACAGTACAGTGATGTGGCTGTGCCAAATGAGAAGGCAGGCAGCAGCAGGCAACAACACTCTGGATCATAAACAGGAGACAGCTGCTGTCTAACTGCCCCTCTGCTCTCACAGCCAGGATGGTCAGCCCCGATGAGCCCAAATGAGCCACTACAGTCCTTCATTCACTCTAAATCTGGTTCTTCCTCAAGGCCCCCACACCTGGAGGTGTGCAGCATGCAGCCAAACCATGGAGTTCCACCCATGGGACAGGCAGGCGGGATAACAGAGACACCCCCCCAACACTTGGTGCCTGCCTGTCCAGCTCCCCCTAGAGCTGAAGACACAGAAAGTAGAAAACTTCTTTCAAAGACAAGGTGGACAGAATTAGCTGTGGGCGTAGAGTGCCATCTCTGCAAACATGTTACCTTCATCAGCTCTGGGTGCATGCTTCTCTCCAGGCTCTCCAGGATGTTCTCTGATTTACCCTGCGTGCTTGATTCATCATCTGCAAGGACACGAGAAACAGATGTTCAAAACAACTGCAGGAGCACCACTCTGCCAGAAAGCATCCTGCAGTATTTGCTAACAATAGCACAAAAACAGTTTACGGAGACTTCTCTGTTCTCTGGGAGTAAGATTTTTCCATACATTACTTGCATCAAAGTGTACTATTACAGTCTCCTAGGTCTTTCCAAAGAAAAACTTCAACACAGAGCCAATTTTCCAGGAGCCTTTAAACTCTGCCATGAATTTCCCTTCCAGAAGAAGGGTCACATTTCCCTTCACTTTTATTCCTCAAACTATAGTCTGTGTTCTAATAAGCCTCTTTGCATGATGTTATGCCAGCCACAATTCTTGCTATTTACACAGGGCAGCCCACACCTCTCCAGGCACACTGCTTGCATCCTGCAGGAGAAGGGAGGAGATAGGTGTTTAGTTACAAACTGACCTTGCACAGATTCCACAGTATCTTTCTTCTCTTGCACCAAACTCTCAGTATTGCTCTGAATGATCTTTCTCAGAGTTACCAGCCATTCTTCCATCTCCTGTTCAGTTTCAGCTGCAAGATAGTGGCTGTACTTGTCTATTGTCTTCAGTTCAAATGCGTAACGGCGCATCTTGGGACACTGAACAGAGAGATTTGTATCATACAAATCTCATACAAATCAACAACTCAGCACAACACCTGCCCCACAGCATTTTGAAAGCACTCTGAGCTCAAATGCCACAAAATATAATGCAGCACCCACCATGACATGACAATAGTGCAGCAATGACAAAGGGCTTCATGGCTGTGACCCATCAGTGCACAGGTCCATGGCTGCCAGCTACTGAGGATGAAAGAAAGCCAGACCAAACCACAGACATTGCACCAAGGAGCAGGAGCAAGCTCCTTCTGATGTCCTCAGACCTTGAATATTTACCTAGAGAAGCCAGTAACTGCATTTGTCTGACACAGTAAGCAATGTTGCACTCCAGGACACTGAGAGGCATCTATCTTAAAAACAAGTGGTTCAATGCAAAATTTTGGAGCTGTGCTGGCCTTTAAACAGTATTTTCCAACCAGAAGCCAAGGCAAATCTGATGCAACTTGGGAAGCGCATCCCGTACATCACCAAGGTGTGTGTATTACTGCTTTTACTGTGTTCAGAAAGATAAATGAAAACTCACAGCTCTGACTCATCCATGCTAAAGCAAACCACTGGGGTAATTTAAGCTGGCCTGTACAAGCTCCACCACACTCAGTGCTTGAAGCTTCTGCAGAGACAGTAAGGACAGAAGACACAGCATCAACCAACTGCTGTGCTTTACTCTGGCACAACTAAGCAAAGCCAGGTTTTAGACCTGTACAAGTACCTGCTCCTAAAACCTTAAAAGCGCTGAGCAGGCCCTAAGTCACAAAGGACTGCATGTCTGCAAGGATTTATCAGGATGTAATTTAAGAAATATGAAGCTGGTGCAAACAGCAAATAGAGGAGGAAGGTGCCCAAGACAAAGTCACACCAATTACTAACTTGCTTCAAGCCTCAAGGTCTTGAAAGGCACCTGACCTACAACAACAGATAAAGGAGACAGACAGAGCAGGGAGGCAGCAGATGAGGTAATGATGAAATGCTTCCAGTTTGCTCTGACAGCAGTTCTTCCACTTGCTGTCTTCCTGTCCAAAAGTATGGCACCTTTGTGAAACATCTTGTCTGCCTTTTGATCAGTTTCGCTGACCAGCTTTGGGTTAGTTTGCAAATCCATGTCTTCAGACCGTGAAAGAGCACGTGGATCTCAGAGCCAGCAATGCATGAGCTCATGTTCAGCCACACAGAAAGCACACCTACCTGAACAACGTCGTTGCAAGCGTCCAAGAAAATGCAGCCTTTGGATTCTTTTGAAATTTTCTCATCTTTATAGGAATTCAGAATATAGGAGCCATCTGTGAGTTGTGACAAGTAAAAATACCTCCTCTTGAATACCTGAAAAAGTACAAAGTCTTGCTGAGGCAAGTATTCACTCTGTTGTAGGTCACAAACCATGGCCATTGTTTCTATATCTGCCTTCCCTTCTATTGAGAAAATACTGTAAGGAAAAAACACTGCTGACCCTACAGTGTTGCAGACGCACCTATTTAAATACAATTTGCTTTTATAAAATGAGATTTCCATCATCTTTAATTTTAATGTCCTTGTTGTTTTTACAAGTTTGCCCATGTAAAGCAAAGCCCCAGGGCTTCCAGCTCATCTCTCAGCTGGCTCCAGCCTCATTTATATTTACAAAGTAATGCTGCACAGAAAATTCAGATCAGCACATCACTTGAAGAGTCATCCCACCTTAGAGCAGGTATTTCCAGAGCCTTTTTGATATAGACCTTAGTTAGATTTACAAAGGAATTGTCTGGAAGACTTTGGAACCGACATGTGGAAATTCCTAGCACCCAATGCAAGCCAAGGAACACTGCAATCCAATAAACTGCTTGCATTTTCGTGACTTTGGGTTTGTTTTTCTTATACAAACTCTTTTCAAGAACTGGCTTTGGCTTAGTGTTCAATTCTCACATCAAAAAGCAGTAACTTTGAGAGAAGTGTTCCTGTGTTTGAACTCCTTATTTTTAAGAAGGAAAAAAAGCTCTCCAGTATCTCAGATGATCTTCCATCCTTGTCAGCCGAAATACATTGGACTATAATTCAACAGAATGTTTTGGCAGCAACTGTGGTAGCACCATATGCTGTCAGGTCTGTAAGGAGCAGGGTGCATTTCAGAGTTGCTGTGTATTGTGTTAAGAGAATAATGAAGGAAGCAGAGGCAAGCAGCACTGCAAGTATTTCTACTGTTCTCTGTATCTGGAAGATCTACAGATAAACACAACATTTTTCATCCCACATGGGAGATTACGAGTAATTTCCTGCTCCCATCATTACTGCACTAGCACATGTTCAATAAACCCACTCACTTGCACAGGACTGGGAGGCAGCATCGTGCTCTGACCTGTAACCTAACCCTTCTAAAAAGAAACCTCTGGCATTATTTAGATGACTAATTAGCTGTAGAGATGCTCCAAAGTTGTTGAGCTTTAAGTTTTATAAGATCTAACAAAACCTTTAGTTCAACAGAGCATCAGAATACAAGGGAAACTAAGGATGCAAAGCATTAAGCGAGTTTAAACACTGATTTAGCACTTCACTGAATCAATCTCAAGAATTTTAGCAGGGGATGCTAAACAAACCCGTGACAGCTCTCTCTCTAGATATTACAGAGTTGATATCCCTTGAGGCCATGGGATTTCATGCTAAACCGTTTGCATCTGCTGAATTCTGTTAAAAAGTAAACGCAGAATCATTTACAAAAACAGCAAACACTATTCCTATGATCTTCCCCCCCTTGTAAGCACTGCTGTCAGACATCACTGTCAGAAGATGCTGATCATTTGAATACAATAAACCTAGGAGCAGAGGAAACATCAGGCTACAGGCGCTGCTGTTGAGCACTGCAAGTGCAGAGGGATGGATGGATGGATGGATGGATGGATGGATGGATGGATGGATGGATGGATGGATGGATGGATGGATGGACAGAGAACTGAGGAAGTCCCTTTGGGCACAGAAGGACAATCCTGATGCTATTGTTGCAACCCAGCACAACAACATGCTGCACACTAGACAGGGAGAGCTGGGCCAAACCAGGGCAGTTCTCCATAAAGGAAAGGTTGCTCTGAAACAAAGGTTGGCAGCTGTAGCCTAATGACAGTTTGCCCATGGGCTGGCTCTCCACAAAACACACTCTGCTCATGCTTGGCAACAGTGTGAGGCACCAACAGCTCAGCATGGCACAGCAGTGAAAGAACCAGCCCTCATAAGATGGACACAGCACAGCAGCCTCTCCAAGGGGTGATAAAGCTGAAGGTGTTCAAAGTCCTCAGCTTTCCTGTATGGGCCTTAGGAGTTGTTTTGCAAGACACAGAAGTGACCGGGACCAGATCAGAGAACAACTACTGATTTTCAGTACTTTGATATCAGAGTTTCACTGGAGGTTCTGGATCTTATTACTGGAATTGAAGCCAGTGTAATTCAGATAACTTCTTAGAAAGGTGGGTCTGAGATGCTGGGCACTGAGACCAATTATCACAAGATGCTCAGACCAGAACAGACCCAGCTGACTCCTTTGTGCATGTATGATAACTCCTAGGGAAGCTACAGGAAAAAAAAATTGCTTCGACCTTGCTCTGAAAAGCAGAGGATCAGAAAATCCTGTTCTGACTATCGTCCTCAAACCCATTTTAAAACTCAAATTAAAATTAGCCCTATGAACAGTCCTATTCTGCTTCTCCTCAAAGCATAACTCATTGAATTGAGCCTTGTAACAACCAGACTGTTCAAGATTTTTTTAATGTACCCTTACAAAGCAGCTTCACTGCAGCCATCCTTCAGCTGCACCACTGAGCACAACTCCCTAACACTTTCTCTTTGCTGTAACAAGGCAGTTTCATGGGGGGACAGCAGATGGGCTCATTGCCACAGCAAATCTGTGGGGGAACTATTAAAAATCTCTAACAATCTAAGCAATGTCACACCAGATTATGCAGAGAAGAGAACAGGAGACAAGGCAGCTGCTGCTTTTAGGTCAGCAATGCTCCATCTCTGCAGTGATATTACCCCTGCTTTTAACGCCAAGATCTGTCATTTCAATTTGAAGCTGGACTCCCTATATATTTCCTACCAGCAAGGAAACTATCAATTCAGAAAGTTGTCTTTGCAGGGCAGCTGTTTCAGTTAGTTAAGCTGCTTTCCTCTCCTGGGCCTCAGCTGCTCATTCAGAAAACAATCTTGCTTTACTAGACCATGTTTCACCTCTGCTCAGCTTGCCCATTAACATCTGAAGTGCATCAGCCTTAAATTCTGGGCAGGGGAAGGTCAAAGAGTGTTGCCAGACTGGGTTTTCCAATCAATCATGGGATACTCTACAAGAGGGACAGACACCCACCCAAAACCAAACCCACCGACTGAGCTCCTGTGAGCTTTAGAGATGTGGTCTGAACTTCACCTTGTGCCTTGTCCACAACTGACTGGATCAAACTCACCTTCATGGTAACAGTGATGGTGCTATTTACATTTGCTTTGTGCAGCCAGCCCTGCTTTATGACACCGCCCTTCTGGGAGCACAGGGATGAGGAATCCTGGAAGACAGAAAAACATCAGAAAAAGTGGAGGTAAAGAGGAGGTCAGGTGAACTGCCTTCCACAGAAAATTCCTTTGGACACAGGAGTTTATCTGCCCTGGAAAGCAGTCCTGTTTTAACTACAGCAAAACAGTGACATGAAGAATTTATGTGTAACAGGTACAGCTGCACATATGGTGTTACCACAGATTAATTCAGGGATATCTCTTTTCAATAAAAAGGCAAAACAGGCTAGTTTGGGTCACCTTTAAAAAAAGAAAGATTATAGCTATGCTGATATGCACAGAAATTGTGCAATGAGGAAATGCATATTGGTTCTTATGCACTATTTCAAAAACCTGAGGAAGAAGGACATTTTCAAGAAGGTCTGTTTAGGAAGTTGCAAAATGCAGAACTTCTGAATTACTTTCTCATTTTCTTTAGTCATTCCTCCATTTTAACTTTAGGTGAAAACCACTAAACCCCAATAACTAAAATATAACTGGTTCCACCAACCAGGGTGCTCTTTGCACACCATCCTGGGTTTCCATCTGCTCCTGCCCTGTGGTCCCAGAAAGGGAGAATGGCTCCCCATCTACACCTAACCGTGACCTCCACTGGGGAGGGAAATGAGAGCACAGAGTGATGAAAATACTCGCCCTGGGACTTCCAGTGAATCAGCAGCAGAGGCAGCCCAAGCTTGTCTGATGACGAGCCATGAAGGGCCTGGTTTATAATGCCTGCTGCACCCCAAGAGGCACATTTTCACTCTTTTCATGTCAAACTTCCAGAGCAAACTCCCTGACACTTTATTTCCCTGGGTAAAAAAACCACATGATTTCTCCTTTATAATGCTTCACCTTTTTTCATCAAGAGATTTCTTTTACTTGAATTTCCATTACACAATTCTAATGCAAGTGCTCTGTCAGGAAACTGTAACAGAATCCTTCAGATATGGTCATGCCAAAAGATATAAATGTCCAAAGCACTTGGAATACTCTTCCACAACAAACCTCAGTAACTTCTCTTGTTTGACTATTTGGGACACTGGCCAGAAGAAAAAAAAGGTCTTTAAATTTTGATAGCATATTCTTGTCCTTTTGTTTTTTCAGAAGCATTCCGATAACGTAATGCACAGAAATGTCTCCAGACCAGATCAGATATTACTGAAGAGGGAACACCTCAAGATTATGACGTAAAACAAACCAACAACACAGCCAAAAAAAGAGTAGGGCCAAACTTGACAAAACATTTCCATGTATAAAGCCATTCCAGTTCAGATCCAAGGTGTGCTGGGACATACACAGTGATTGTGAGAAATGTGCATGAAACAACCCCTCCAAATCTTCAGTTCTGCCACAAAGAAATATCCTCTCCCCTCGGTAAGAATCTCAGCAGCAGCATCTTGGTGCCATGTGAATTTTAAACATCTGGGCTAAACCCTTGCCCTGTAAACAAATACTTCTTAATGCCACATGCGTGGATTAAGCTCCAAGTGGTATTTGAGACAGAAAAATCCTGCCTCTCATTTCTGTAGCAAATGTGATACTGCACCACCCAAAACAACCATCAGGTCTGAGATGTCCCAATTGTCAGAGCCCTCAGATCACTCCCACAGAGCTGCTCCAGGGCTGCAAATCTTCCCTGCAACCAGTAGAGCACAAACATGCCAGTTTCCAGAGGAAGCAAATGTCTCGGAACATTGGCATGGTATGTACAGAGGACTGGCACATGTGAATATGTTGGGGAGAACTGACTGACTAAAAATTGCAGGTTATGTTGTAAAGCATGAAACTTTTCAGAGGAGGACCCTGGTATCACAGTGTAGTTGAAAAACAGATTGCCTACTTTTAGTTCTGGACATCAGGAGTGTTCCTTAGTAACTGCTTGGCTTCCTTTTTTCTCCTCTTCTACTGATACTCAATTTCATGTGAAAAAGCCACGAAAAATATGGCTAATCCTCCAGATAATTTAGGAGACCCTTGGGTCCAAGATATTATCTTGTCATACTTTGAAATAAATTACTGTCTCGCTTTTGATCCCATCTTCACAGCACAAATCATCTCACCAGAAAACCATTCCCAGGAACTGAATTCTGCATTGGCCTTGTGAAATCTGATTTTTAACAGCTCTTAGGCTGGTATATGTAAGAAAAACCCAAACCAAACTTCTGCTTACCTCATCCTTTTCGAAGTCTTCATCAATTTCAAACACATGGCTTGGAATCTTGTCTGGCCTAAAGGATTTACTGAAATCACAACACATTTTCATGTTTAATGATTGGAACACAAGGGTGCTCTGAGCCAGCAGCTGATGCTGGATCCAGAAGCAACAGCCAAGCTGCAAACTGCAGAGCAGAGAAGATAGATTTCAAGAGACCTACAGTCCCTTACAGCTGGGGAAAGCTAACTTCTGAGTGCATTTCATGGAAATTAAGCACAAGCAGCCTCTAATTAGCTTTCTCTTGTTAGTTGTCTGATTCTGCAGAGCTTTTGCTGACTTGCATTTATGCAACAAAGAGATACAGCAGGCCAGTTTATCTTCCATCTTGCTGAAAAATAAGCAAGATCAAACGAGATCATTCACAAATTTTAACACAATTTGATCGACTCTGTTACCCCCATTGCTGCTTCACATCCCCCCGAGACCCCTAGAACAGACACACTTCAGTCAATTAGGAAGAAAAAGAATTTAACAAGTTGCCAGCACACGAGCAGCCTGGATGAGGGGCCAGACATGCCCAGACTGTGGGCAGAGAGAGCAGGGCAGGCGCCATCACAGAGAAAATAATAATCCATCAGAAATCCGAGATGTGTGTGCCTGTCTGAGAAACCCAATTAGCTTTGGAACTGGAATCACTGGCACAGCCCAGCGTTTCCAAGCACGTAACTCCCCAGCACTGCCAGCTAAGCAGCAGTACCACATCCCCAGACTGAAGTTGTCCAGCAACTTCTCTGTACTGAGAGCACAAAGAAAATCTGCTTGGCATGGGAACACTGTGTGTAGCACACAGGGAACGTTAGCCCAGAGGGACAATGAGTCTCCTGATTTGGGATGAGCAGATCCTGCCATGAGTCTGGACTGCAGTCTGTCCTCATCCCAAGTGGAGAGGGTGTTTACACACTGGTGGATGGGATCTGGACCAGTGACCCAGACTGACAATATTGTGGGCATCTGCCTGACAGAGTTGAGTGACAATGGCATGATAATACAAACCTTGGGCTCTCTAACCTTCAGAGTGACAAACCTCCAGAGGAAAGGCTCCTTGTGGGACAGACACCAGGAAAAGGGTAGGCTGCTTCTGCTAAGCCTTACCAAACCCCAGCCTTGTGACCACACATTAGTATTCCAAGGGAGCACAACACTTACCATGGCAACATCCGAAAGTCTCCTGAGTATTCCTCATACTTGTAGTTTACCACGTGCCAGTCAGAGCTGTAGGTTTTAATGCACTGAAAGGAAAACAATACAACTCTTTGAAAGCTACACCAAACAAAACAAAACCAGACACAAGTCTGAAGGGTTACACGCTGCTGGGTGAGGTAAGCACAAGCAGAAAGGGTCTGAACAAGGCTGTTTCGCTTGCTTTATGTTGCAATACAGAATTTCATAAGGAACCTTTTCAGCCAGAAACAAAAATCACACAGCATCTGGCCTGCCACACAGCTAGAAATTTTGTATTTACATCACTCCAAGGCTCTGAAAAAAGGAGGACTGATTTGGGAGGAGACTGTTTTCCAGAAAGCACCAATTTTCTGCCCTCTGAAACGTAGTACATCTAAATCAACTCGACTGCTGTTTGGCACTTAGTTCTGCTGAACTTGGAGGGGACAGTCCTAGAGCAGCACTTTACAAAACAAACCAACAGCACTCTGGGTGCTCCACAGAGGTTGTGTATCCCCCCTGCTCTGCTGCACTCCTGCACCTTGCAGCTCAGGCAGGTGAGAACCCTCCCATGCAGCTATCCTGCCAGCAACTAGTGCTTCCCACAGAGGAGAAACCAAGAGATCTGCAACCCTGCAGATCAGGAGCTACAGCAGAGCATCTTGCCCAAGGGACAAAGTGCTGAGGGCAGGCATCGCACAGACTTTGCCCCTACCTCTTTGACAAAGAGACTCTGGGCTTTCTTTAGAGCATCTTCTGGCACTGTCGACTGGACAGTCCTTCTCTGTCGCCCAATGACTGAGATCTGCAGGAGAAAGGAGAAGACAGTGCAAACTGGGTCTTCAAGGCTTCACACTTGCTTTTAATAAATGTGGTGGGCCTAAATCGCTAGTATGTAATTTTGGTTTTATGTGTCAGTAATGCATCCAAAATTAACATGTGGTTAACAGTGGAAATTTTCCAAGATAAGCAGGGCTGGAGGTGAGTGAGCCTCAAACATGGGAAACAGCTGGTGCAAACTCACAGATACATCTTCAATCGGAAATATCAGCAGGTCCCGGAGGGGATCACTGTAAATCTGAACTTTGCGTTGAAGGATCACGTTCTCATAGTCCAAGGGTTCCACCACTTTGGTTTTTTCCTGCAGGAAAAATAGAAGATGAAAAAAAATTACATATACATAATACCTAAAACAACCAGTAACTAACATCTTGTGTTTAATTAGCCCGATGATTTCAAACTGTGTGACCACTGGACTGCCTGTTAATTCCATACTCTGATACTCCTGTGCTGCAGGTAACCACCCATGAGCATGTTTTGCAGAGGGGGAAGTGAGGGGTTAAGTTATTTGTGTCTGGTAATAAGCTGCGGGAAGAAACAAAGCACTGTGCTGCTCTCGTCTAGAAACAGTCTCTAATCTCTTAATGGAGCAAGAAATCCTCCTGGACAGGCCACAACTTTAACAGCTGCAAGATCCAGCATCTTTAGGTTTGAGCAGCTCATCCATACAGCTCAGAAGAAATATGGGCTCCTACGCTGGCTCTGCTCAGCTCGGAGCTGGTTTTGCTTGAGGAGAGGATGAGAGGTGTGCTCTCCCTGGAAATGTGCTGCAGGCAGGATGAGAGCAAGCCTACTGCTATGACTGTCAGAGCAGGAATCTCACCACATGGAAGGAAGAACAGCATCCCTCTGTAAAGACAGGAAAGCCCTCTCCATAAATCACACCTCAGACAGAGCCAAAGGCTGGAAAAAACTGGAGCCTAGTTTTGTTCTCACTCACATTTCTGGGAAGAAAGAGGAACCTCTCCAAAATCCCAGGAGTCACAAGTAAATCTATTAGGGGAGCTCCATTACATTCGCTATTGCACTAATTTTGTATGGGTTACAAGTCCAGAAAATGAAACTTTAAAAAATGAGAAAAACACAAGTTCTGAAGTAGGCAAGGGACATCTCAGCTGTCCCAACTGACCAGATTACATGAGCAGGAGTCAGGCCCTCAGTATTGCATTGTGAAAATCAAACTCCACATCAAAAGCCAACCCATGACTTTGTATAGGAGTGGTCACAATAAAACAGGAAGCAAATTTTGACACATCAGCTTTGCCTTGTTTTGAATCTTGACCAAAATCCTGATGCCTGGCCCTGCCACAGACAGTGTTCATGAAACCCCCCAGCAGCATGTGATGCCACGTGCCTCTGGGGAGGACATCCTTGCAAAACGGCATGTTTGGGCTCTCCACTCTTGGAAGAGAAACGTCAGATGCTTCCCCATGGGCAGCAAACTTTACCTGCCAGTCAAATGGTTATGCTGAGGTGAACTGTTCACATAGACCAGAGCTAAAGATGAGACCAATACAAGGTCTCTTGCTGAACACAGTACAACCTGCAGCCTAAGAAATTGAGCCCAAAATGAGGACAAAAGGCTCAGCATTGTCTAACAACACTGGGTAAACAGCCAGACCACCAAGAGTCCAATCAACTCAGTATTTTCTGTGACATGTGAGATAACCCAAGAAATCAACGTTGCTCATCCAAAACCATTTCCAGCCAGAGGTTTCTGTCCTGTGCCTTTGGCTCCTCAGGTTCTGGGTGCAGCAATGAACATCTTCAACGCCTTTGCAGCAAATGTGACCCAGGGCTTTTCTTTAATGACAACTGAGCATCTCCTGCATCGAAGCTGAGCTGGTGCTAGGACTTTGGGGAAGCAGTTGTCATGTGAGAGGGTAATGGCCCCAAGCAGGAGCTATTTGGAGATAGTCATATTTTAATCTTTTTAAATCTTTTTTCTGAAATGCTGCAGAAAATCTTTATATGGTGATATCTTCTATCATCTCATATACCATCACCTTTAAAAAAATCAAAGAACTGTAGAATTTTTTTTTCCATTTTTGCCATATCTGATACATACTAAAAAGAGAATAAAAATCCAGGGTCTGCAGCAAACCTGAGCAGTCCATTGGGCACTTCTCTCACTCAAAGAACCAGCTGCATGGAGCAGAGGCTGTTCCTGTCCCAGATGCATGGCTAGTGCTTCTAATACACCCAAAAAGCAAAACCAAGGTGAAAGCTTTTCCTGACAGCACTTCAGAAATGTAAGGCAGGTACCTTTCAAGCAGTGTTTCCTAGCACCACATCCCAACAGCAGAGTAACATCCCAGAATCTCTCTAATGAGGGCCAGCACAGAGCCTATGTACAATTAGGGCCAGTTTTATCAATATGAAGGATGCCTGGGTCCGAGTGAGCCTCCAGGCAGAGCGACTTCTGCACAGCCTTTCACAGAGCTCCTGCTCCATCCTGCTTCTGGTTGTCATAGAATCATTAAGGTGAGGAAAGACCTCTAAAGCCCCTGAGTTCAAACATTACCCCAGAACAGCCAGGTCCACCACTAAACCATGTCCCTAAGGGCCATATCTACACATTTTTTGAATACTTTCAGGGATGGTGACTCCCTCACTACCCCAGGCAGTCTGTTCCAATGCTTGACCATCCTTTCAATGAAGAAAGTTTTCTTTATATCGAATCTAAACCTCCCCTGTCACAACTTAAGGCCATTTCTTGTCCTATCATCTGTTATCTGGGAAAGAGAATGACACCCACCTTCCATAAAGAAGCTTCTGCTCTTAGCTGGGGAAATTATACCTCCTGCCTCAGCCAGTTTCGCATTTAAAATCTCTCTTTTCATGCTGCAGAAATGGATTATTTTATATATCTGAAACAGTTCCCTCTTCATTGCTCTCTGAAAATTTTGCTTTGCTGCTTGCACAGTCCTTAAGAGAACCTCAGATTACCAGTGAGAAAGGTCAGTCAGCAGAGAGCCCATGCTCGGTGCCAGAGTATCCAGGGACTGCTGCCCACTCTCTCAGCCATGGGGGGTTTGGGAATGAGGTGGCAAATGCTGCCAGCCACACTGGACACAGAAGACTTCTTGCTCCTGTATCCAAGACCAGAGCTGCATCAGAATTGAAAGAGAAAGAAAGAGCCCACCTGAAAAATAGGAGTCTGAAAAACTCAACAGGTAGACAGAAAAGGAACTCATTTACTCTCAGTCTCATGCTTATTAAATGCTTAATTGAATTTGGTTAATCATCTGAAACAGGACATTTCAGATATTTCAGGATAGCACAATGCACTTGTGAAAGTTTGCCAAGATTTGCCAATTAATGTGAAATAACAGGACATCTATTTGAAAGTCTGGGGCCAAGAGTCCCCAGAGCTTGTCTTCCCCACAAGACCAGGCAGGACCCCACAAGTCAGGTGTATGGCTCTGCTGACCTCTCCAATTTACCTCTCTTGCTGCTGATCATTGCAGAAATCCTGGCAAAACTCAGCAGCATCAGTAGGTTAAAGCAGTGCCTGAGCACTCACACCAACTTCCCTCTCAACTCATCCTGCAGAAGCTATAGCAGTAAATAAGATTTTCTCTAAGAGCTTCCCACTGTGCTGTGGCTTTGGGTACACTGAACTCAGGTCTTCTGATCACACAGTATTTTAGCCCTTTTTTATTTTGCAACATGGTCCTGGAACTAGGACTGTGTTTCTAAAGATGTTCTTTTTAAAAGTTGGGGCTTTGATAACATTTCTTTTCTAGCTTTGACACCAGCAAGACAAAGTCCTGGCCGTCATCCTCATGGGATTCAATGACAATTAAAGGGTAAGGACCAAAAAGGATCTCACATCCTCACATGAGAAGTTTCAAAACTTATACAACACTGTCCACCATAGATATGAAAACAATCCTTAAAACTCACTACAACCCTTCCAGGACAACCTTTGGAAAAAAATGTGTCATGCAGGCTGGTGCTGTGACCTGTATCCCACAAACCAGTGCTGGACCCTGTGACACACAGCTGGTGATCCAGGCAGCTCCAGGAGGGATGTGCACCCACAGACAGGCATTTCTCCTTTGAAGCTGTTAGAAACACAGTCCCTAGAGCTCTCCTTCCCCAAGGTGTGCTGATTCCCTGTCTCAGCACACAACAGCTCTCCATCACCTGCAGCTCCATGTTACACACCCAGCACACCACCCAGACTGTCCCAGGCCACAACAGGAACCACAGGAACATCTCTAAAGTGAAGCCAAAAGATGCAGGTCAAGCAGTTTGTTAGCAAAGCAGCTGCTCACAGATGGATGTGGTCTGTGTCCTGCCTGCCATCAAGGAAACAACTCCTCCATCCATCCTGAACTGTGCAGCCTTGCCCAGTGGGGCCAGGAATGCTGATGTCCCTGCAAACAGACCTGTGGAGTAAGGAGAGAACCATCTCAAATATTTTTTGCCCTTTGGCCCAGCAAGGCTGGAGATAAATATTTAGATGCTGAAAAAGAGGTTTTAAAGTCTTAGTTTTCCTGAAGAGCTTGGTTGAAGCACACACCTCCTGCCACCCCAGGCTCAGCCCCTGCTGCCACAACAGCAGATGGCACACACCAAAGCCATTTTGAAAGCAGAGGAAAAACTATTACACTAAAGTAATTAGAGTCTTAGAAACCACAAATTCCTCCACAGGGAAAGCCAATACTGAAGTACAAAGAAATGCTGCCAGTCCAGCAACAAAATCAATCCATTTCTGCAGGAGAAAACATGCAGTGCTGTCAAAGGCATCCTGTGCTCTCTCTCACACACACAGAGCAGATAATTACCCAGGGCAGGCAGACAGATGCACCATATGATGCTCCTCAGGCTTCTCTGACCTCCTGTGCAACAGCAGCACTGGCAGGTTGGGCTGAGCTGCCCTTCCCGTGGATGCAGCACCTGAGCACACCCAGCAGCAGCTAAAAAGCTCCACAGCCCACTGCACTGGGATAAAAACCAAGACCCATGGGAAATACCTCACATGGAAAAACATAAATGTGATTTTAAAGAAGGATAACAGGATGCAGCACCCTCCCACATAAGTCTTTCTTTAAAAAAACCACTGGTTTGAGCCCAATACACCAACACGGGACCACATGGAACACATGGCAGAGGATCATCTGCCGTGCTGGAGCCCCCATCCGTGCTGGGTCACAAGGCTCCACTTGGACAACAGCACAGGCAAAACAACAGCCTGTCTATTGGAGTACTGACTCCCCACCACAAGCAACTTGGCTGGCATTTTAACAGGAAATTCAATGAAATTACTTCAACAGAAACATGCCCACAAACACCAACACAAGGCTCTGCCTCTGACCAAGCATGAGCACAAAGCCCAGCACAAGGGAAATCCCAAGTAATGTCCTTGTCCTCAGTGTCCTGCTTGTTCTGCTGCCCTCTGACAGCCCAATCCCAAAAATCCCCGGATGGAAACCAGGAGAGAGGGAGAGAGAGAAAAGGGAAAGTTTAGCAAAGGGAATTACCCATTAACAAAGAAGGGGGAACTTAAGAAGTCAGACTGAATTGTCAGCTTTCTATATCCATTTCCAAAGCCTATAAAATTCCTTATATTTGCTTTATAAACAAAGGCTCACAATGACAGCTGTGGATGTTCATATGGGGAAGCATAGGAAAGAACATTCCTATTTTAAACTTTTAGTGCCTGAAAAATAGTAGCCACCTGTCTTCTAGTGTTCTGCATCTGAATACCATACAAACACACCGCTTCTTTTGTTATATGACTAATGTTTTCTCCCAGAATTACAACAGGTATAACCTGAGTGATGCAAATGTTCAGAGAGTGAAAGAAAAACTGTGTTTTTAAAACAGCAGCCAAAAGAAAACTATGAGAAAGCTTTTGTATTTTCAGTCCTTTCAGTCTGACTCTCATTGCTTTAAGCAATATGCAGAGAGGAGAATGGCAAACCCAGCTGGTTTGGCTCCACTGTAACTGGATTGATGGTCCCTTTGCAATGACACGAGCCCTGCAGCAGCTGCCAGCACACGTTATCTGTTGCACGGCGGAAGCCAAGCCCAGCCCAAGAGCACCAGGCTTGACTTTCACTTCTCATGGCACCAACAGCCACACACACACACAGAGCCCTGCAACGCTTCCTCCTGCCTCCCAATGAAAAACATGGGGGTTGGCAGCACGTGGTGTTTTCTGACAGCCTCAGAAGTGAAGCCCTACCCAGTGTGTGCATCCAAAGGCCAAAGCAGCTACAGAGACACGAGTGAGATGAGTATTAAGTGCTGGTACTTTAGAGCAGCTGAGAAGAGGAAATAGCACAGACCACATATACATATAAACGTACACATAAATACATATACATGTATTGTCTCAGAGTGCACAACTGTTCCCAAAAATTTAGTGGCCATTCCACAGCCTATTTGCTGTCTCACCTGTTGCAACCCTGTAGTGAACTTACATGCAAAGATAAGCAAAACCCAACTTTTAAAACAAATTCCAAAGGGTCAAGTAGGTGAAATACAAAGAAAACAAGAGAAAAGTCAATCTGGGGAGTTAAAAGCTAAAGTGGGGGGAATGAAAGCAAACAACTACCCTTTGGACACACCAGTTACAGTCACATCAATACTGAGAAAGGAAACAGTCCTGGGCAGAGGAACCACTCCCACTGCAATGCACAATCCAGAGATGTGAGAATACCTCAAAAACAGCAGAGAGAACTCCCTATTTTCTTATTTACTCCTGAAGCCTGACAGTATGTGGAAGAATTTAAATGCTGCCTAAGAACTGAGCAAATTCACTTGGAAAAATCTGTATGGGCATATGGAATTGAGCAATTTCTATGCATAGAAAAGCTTTTCCACGGCCAGGGATTCAAAGATCAGGTCAGGGCAAACTCAAATTGTGTGGTCTTTAGGAGCTTTCTTTTTTTTTTTTTTAAAGTATGACATTTGGGACTGTTCAGTTTTTCCACCTCCAGTTCCTGCACTGCCATCTGATCCCATTTACACACTCCCAGTCAAGCTTGCAGGAAGGTTATGGAGCTTCATTTACAAAAGCTGAGATTCACACATAATTCATCATTCCAGGGTCCTGGGCATAGGAAAGAACAATGAAAAGTGCCAAAACTAGGTCTGGCCATCCAGCATCTGGAACTATCTGTGCAAAGCCAAAATAAAGTCTGTGGCCCAAAAACTTTGCACTCAAAAGCACAGGAGAAAGGGAAGAGATGAAAAGAGACATCAGGGGAGGAAGGGCAAGCTGGGAGACAGTGTGAGTCAGCACATATGGCAGCAGTCGCAACGCGACGCAGCCTTGCTGCTGCCAAGAGGTTTGTGGGCTTCTCAGCAAAGCCACATTTTGGGAAGAAATCAGCAGGGAGGCAATGAGACAGCTCTCAGCAGGTGATGGGGAGCTTGTGTCCACAAGCCTGCTGCAAACCCAGCACTCGGCTGGATACAGCAGATGCGTGGAGATGGGCTGCAGTAAAACCACAAGGATGAAAAATGGTTGATAAATCTGGGTATGAGCAGGCCAAAACTATTTTTACACTGGTGAGAGAGAAGGAAGTTTAAAAAGACAAGAGGAATGTCCAGACAGGAATCCTGGCTGTACTGAAGACACCAAAATGCTGAGAGACACAGGGGAAATGTCTGCACGTGGGACAGAGGAGAGGGACAGGCTGTAAAGTGGGCATACAAACACACAGGGCATCCTGGCAAGGGAGGAAAACCTCACCAGAAGGAGGAGGAGCAGAGGAAACAGGGAGAAAGAAGGGTGTCAGGAGCTGGTCCAAGGTGGTGCAGGGCTGGGTGGGACAGGGAATGTGGGTTTTGCTCACCTGGGGATGGAGCTACACAAAGGTCATGCGATGGGAAGCAAGATTTGCACAAAGGCTGTGTAGCTGGCAGAAGCAGGAGATGGAGTCAGGGAGACCAAGAGAGAATGGTGGAGAAGGTGTGTGCTGCAGACAGGAGAGGAATCCCCATGGGCAATCAGAAAGGGAAGAGGTGAGGAGAAGAGGCCGACAGGGAGTGAGCAAGTGCCAACACAGCTCAGAGCAATGGTCTGCACAACATGGACAGCACATGAGCAGCCTTTGAAAACAGCACTGCTCCTGACAGCTCTGACATGCCACTGCAAGGACGCACAGCACATGGACGCATGTGGATGCTTTGTGGCCTAAAGCAGTAAGAGGAGAGCAGGACAGGCTTGGACAGGCTGAGTCAACAGGCAGGAGCATCAGCAGCATGTCAGCCCTCCGAGGGCTCTCCCCTCCCACCAGCAAACAGATTCTCCTTCAGGCAGTGGGGGCTCCCCAGCAGTTGTTAGGTGATGTCTTCAGCAGGGTACCTCAGCACCTGCTTTTCCCTTTGCAGTACTCATCCTACCCTGGAAACAAATGCTTCCCTCAGCTGTAGTCCAGGCAAGCAGACTTTCCCCCTTCCCTGAGCCCCACTACCCCCACAGCAAACTTCGGGGCTCACTTTGTCTCTTTTACACTCAGAAATGAGTACATGTGGCAGAGGAACCCCAGCAGCTGGACAGCAAGGAGACACAGCTGCAAGTGCACAGTTTCCAAGGGTCTCATGAGACATGGGTCTGGGTGAGAGTCCACTCACTCCCATGTCCATATAGGAGTTATGCACCAGTCTGTGCCCTGCTCCAGCTCTAAACAGTGTCAGCAGCACAAGGCTGCTGTACCCCACTCTTCCCCTGCTCTGCATTACACAGAGATAGGCTGTGACTGACAGGAGCTTCCAGAGAAATAAAAAGCCATGTGGCAGGGAAGGGGAGGGTGGGTGCACAGTCCTGCAAGAAAACACTTGCAGTGGAAATGGCTCACTTTTTCCATGTGAAAGCATGGAGCAAAAGCCTCTCCTGTGTTTCCCTCCACCTCGCTCAAGTTCTGTGCAAACCAACCCACATCTCTCCCCTCCTGCATCAGTAGTCCTGGGTGGCAGCAGAACCTTATTTTAGCACTGCAAAGGGCAGGCTGGCTTCTGTTGACCTGGATGTCTCCTCTTTCAATGTAATACCCAGTTCTCCAGTGACAAAGCGCCTGCAGTTACCAGCACTGTCTCCAAGAGTGGGGCAGCACCGGTGTGAGGCATCAGCTTGGAGAAGGCTTGAATGAACAGTCAAAACATTGATGTCAGTGTGGACAGGCAAACCTGTCATTATTAGGCCTGGCAGATAAAACAAATTTAGCCCTTAGAAATTACAGGAAGTCAGGATCATCAACATATGACATTTCATTTCCCTTCCACTTACTCAGAAGTAGACTCCACACTTCACAGCTTTTAGCAGATCCCATTTTGAAGCAGAGTTCTGCAGCCACAAGGGCCAAGAACACTTTTTTTCCTGAAAGCTTGAGATTCTTGCATAATCACTTAAGCAAAGGAAACAGAGGTCAGAAAGCAGCTGCATTGCAATGAAGCAGTGAGAGTTCACAGTCCAACTGAGTGGCTCAGCCTAGAAGGCAGTGCTGCCCCTCCAGCCCACCTGCACTTCATCTTTACACATCACCTCCGAAAAATGATGCCTTGAACAAGTGCTGAGTCAACAGGAAAAGTACCATTGGAGGCAAGTGGCAGCTGGAGCCAAGGCCCATCTCTGGCACGAGCACATACTTCAGGTCATCCAGCACTCTTCCTGCACCGGACAGTGCTTTAGGACAAGCATCTGAGATGGCTTTCAGTGCCCTTGTCCCCATGCCTGACCTTCCTCAGAATCTCTGAGTGCTTCTTTGTGACAGACACCACTGCCAGCTTAGAATAGAATCCTACAGTGTCTCCAGTCCCCAGGCATGGCACCTGAAGTACCGTAAGTCCCTGCCTGTACAGGTATAGCCTGGCTGAGATCCAGATCTTCTCCTCAAGGAGCAGAGGGAGGGATCAGGGTAGCTCTACGTCAGCCAAACTGCACCTGCATCCAGCTGAGCATCTGCCACAGAGCATGAGATGTGAAAACACGTCACAGCTTTGATTTTCTCCTCCAAAAATAATAGCGTTGATAGAATTTGGCAAAAGGGTACTGGTTTCTATGGGATAGCTGAAGTTCTGCCAGATAGGACTCCTCAAAACATTCTGTAAGCACAGGCATGCTAAAAAAGGAAAATAGTAATTACAATGACAATAATACATGTTATTTATTTAAGTTCTTAACTGGAATATCCCAAAGTGCTTTTCAGATGTCACTTGTATTTCATCATTTATTTATGTAGTATCAGTTTTATATTTAGCATCCAGTTCCAGGATAGCCAAGTTCAGAACATCTTAAAGCAATTAATGGCACATAAGCAGAACCCCTCCCTTTCCTGTCTGTCTTAAACGCTTGTTTTTCACTCAAGAAACCACTTGCACAGGGGCCAAACCAACGGCGCAGCTGCTGCCCGAAGGCGAGGAGGCAGAACACTCCTCACCGAGCTGGGACAGGGTGAGGAGACTTGTCCAAGCCCAGAGAGCAACACTGGGGAAAAACCAAGCAGGAAGTCACAAGATAGTTTTGGGTTGCCTCTACAACACAGCAAACACCCCATCAGTGCAGTCAAACCCAGAGAAGTCAGCGGTGGTTGAAGCAGCGCAGGAAGTTGTTTCTCTCAGTCTCATCTTTTATGCTCCATTTTCAGGCTGCAGGCATTAGATACAGGTGCAAACAGCTGCAGCAGCTGCAAAGATAAACTCTGTTCTTCCCAGCAAATGCACGAGGGGCTGTGGATGGGTTCTGCAAGGGACAGGCTCTGCAAGGCTTCAACCCACCACAGACAAAATGCTGCTGCCAACAGAAGCACCTCAAAGTTTACCCACATGAAGTTATCCATACAAGCTCCTGGATCGTGCAACAGGACAAGGGAGTGCTTAGGATTCCCCAGGCACGGAGGGAAAGGCAGAACTGTGAGGAAAACCTGAGTCCAGTGCAATCTTCCCGGAGCCCCAGCCTGCCATGGAAAGTGGTTTTCTGTTGGCAGCAGGGTTTGCTTCCCTGAACACCAGCTTTATGGGCACTCAGCCCACCCCAGCCAGTGCCACCATCTCCTTGCAAGAGATAGAGACTCCCTTCTCTTCTCCCAGACATATCTTTTCTACCTGCCCCTATCAGAAATCCAGCTTCTGCCAAGCCTCTCATGTTCCTGTGTCCCTCCATCCCTTTCTGGCTGGCAGAGAGCACCCCTTGAGTCCCCAGTCCAGCTAACCCCAGCTTCCCAAGGGCTGAGCCACAGAGCCATGGGCTTGGCAGGCTGACAGAGCCCTGGCAGACACAAAGTCAGCTGCCATCCTGAGCTGTGGCTTCCTCCAGACCTCTGGGAGATGTGTCCTGCTCCATACACAGACGCTGCTGTCCAGCCCACATCCCAGGCTCCGGACCACTGCCAAAACAGTTACATGTATGGCTGTTACAGAGCACTGTGCAGCACTCTGACATCACCAGGTCCTAATACTGCACAGGGGAGATTTTTCTGGCTGCACCCATGCAGTGTCCTCACTCTGGGGACAGAGGGGCCAGGCTGCACAGGGGATGTCACCCAGCACGAAGCCAGAAGCAGGATGAGGGAGAGGGAACCACTGTGGACCAAAAGAGGCAGGGCCTCCTTCCAGATGCAACCTCTCCCCAGGAACAGCCCTGTGACAGGAGATATTAATAGGGGAGAGAAGAAACTGCATTTCAGCAAGAAAGGAGAGAGGGGTGAGAAAGGGGTCAGGAACAAGCAGCCCTGACCCCATTAGAGAAGCAGCAGGAGGCAGGGAAAAACTGTAAAGATAAGTCAGGGCTGTGTTGAAGAAAAGAGAAGCCAGCTAAGGGAGGGCTTTGATTTGTACTTTTTAAGGGTATGAAAGAGATGGAAAGAGTTGGTGGCAGGGAAACATATTCCAGCATTTTTAAGATGATAGCAATGGTCACAAAGGTGTATGAAACTACTCTTTTCTTCTTTGGACAAAGCAGGAGTGAGGAGGCCAATTAACCAGGGATGCTGAGGCACACGTGTGCCCCATGCCTGGCTGCTGTTCAGCTGCTGTGTGTGACCGTGACTTGCATTCTCAGGCCACAGAAATGTCAAAAGCTTTGTGCAATTTTGCATCATTAGAGATAATACATCAGCATGCAAAGGGCTAAGTGAAATGATGAAAGAGCTACCCAGCTGCATGTAGGAAAGGACACTACACTATACACTACAGCAGTTAGTTCTGGTTCAAATGCATGTGGTCATGGGGGAGATATCTGCAAATATTTCCAGATACCAGAAGAGGCTGAAACAAAGCCCAAGAGCCACCCCTTCACTGGATTCTTAGTGCACCAAATCCCCAGCTGCATTGCTGGCATTAGCTGCAGGCACCACCACCAACCATCTGTTCCAGGCATTTCCCTGCATTGACAGTGGTGGGTCGGGGCAGATGCTGTCAATGCAGGGACACCTGCATGTTTATGATACTGTCCTTGGCAAGGAACAAACCACTCTCAGCCTTGCTCAGCAAGCGCTAAAACCCCAGCTAACAAAATGTGATAAGAGGCACATACACCTAAGAGCTGGATGCTTTGTTCTCTTCCTAGTGCTTTCCTATAATGGCTGAGAGGACACAGACATTTAAATAATGCCATGGGAAGGATAAGATTTAGTGCCCATCAAAAGCTTGTTATTGCCTCCAAAACCCTCAAGAAATGGACACACTGATTGCAGCTTATGCTATGGCAGCCATTCCTCAGCACACAGGCGGTCACAGGGGAGGAAGGTACTGCTCCATCCCTTCTGGACTGGCTATTAGTACGAGATATGCCAAAGATTTGGCCCCAAATAGCTGCAGAGGTTGCTTGGAGCCTTGTTCTTCTCCATCAACCCATGCCCTTCATCCACACCATAACTGGTGTGTGTGCGCTGGGGCAGGAGCAAAACCTGGCCACTTCCCTGGCACGTGTTGCCCAGGGCTGTGCCATGGCACTCAGCCAGCACTGGGCTAAATCCAGCCCCTGACAGCACAGGAGCCCCAATTCAGGAAAGCATGTGATTAATTTCAAGACTACATTTAAGTGCTTTCTTGAATAAGCTGCTGTGAGCAACGTTCTCTCTGCAAACTGCCGAAGAAGCCACCCCGGTGAGCTGTGGGGGCCAGCTCTGGAGGCACCTGGCCACAGTAGGCAAATCCTGCCCTGGCTGAACCAACAGCACAACTCCTGGCCACTTACACAGTGGCAGAATTCCCTCCAGTGCCTCATATATGTCTCCTTTTCTATGTAAATTGTGCAAACACAGCATGTCGACAGCCCCTGGGGGGAACATGCATATATTCTGTGTCTCTGGAGCACCAAGATCACTACAAACGCTGCATACAAACAGGCTTCACATTGATCAAAGTGAATTTAGCTTATTAAAAGAGGACTGTATGCAGAAAGCTGATTTATTCTGCACGAGCATAAACTGAGACACTAATAATATATTTTAAGCTGAAAAAACGCAAACCACAGAAAGAACAAAATGCCTTTTTGCCTCTAGTCAAAACCTTCTCACATATCACCATTAAGGAGCTTTTTATCTCCTTTTTGTAACTGACAGAAACTGAGCCACCCAAATGAGCCCAGCCCAGCCAGGATCAAACAAAACTCATCTCCTCCTGGCGCACTGCCCACTATCTCACGGTGAGGTTTCAGGGAGCACATCCCACAGCACCACACAACACAGAGAGCAGACACTCACTCTGACTATCTCTGGATGGCAAAGATCGATGCAGTTGTTTGCAATCAGAGGTTCTCCCACACTCCTATTGCTGGGAGTTCCTGTGCTGGCAGAGGTGTGGCCAAGAGCTGTGAGTGCACCTGTGTGACACCAAGCTGTGCCCTGGGGTGCCTGGAGATGCTCCACTGGGCTGCCTGATGCTCAGTGTGGGCAAATCCTTTGCAGCTGCTCCTTCTCAGATAAGATGCTCTGGCTCTGCACCCTTTGTAAATCTCTATGGCAAAGCAGTAAATGCATCTTCAGTTAATCTGTATAGAAATTATGTCAAGAAAATCAGAGTAATTGTGCGAGACTTAAAATTGCCACCAGATGACTAAGTTTGGCAGCACTGTGGGAAAATGTGTCATCTGGGTTTTGTCAAGTGCTTGCTGCTCTGATCTCGTGTCTCCCACACATTTTGTTTCTCTGTCACGACACAGAGAACGACACCACTGGAAAACTTGCAAGTGGCTTGACGCACAGCCCTCTCCTTGCGGGGGCCCAGCTGCTGCCAAACACCGCTCCCAAAGAGAGAGGGGAGGCACAGGGAGACTCTGTCTCAGCTTTGGCCTTACATACACACAGAAACAAGTGACCACGTGCAGCTGATTTGGATCCTGAGGCAGAAAGAAGAGCCTTTGCACTCGTATCAGTGCCACAGGACCTGAGATCTCATTCCCACCTGTCTACTCTTGAACTTGCTCAGCTCTGCGATGCCCCACTGCATTTCATGGAGTGAAGGAGAGGTGCACAGGCGCCTCCATCGGAACGAGGATCACACACCAGAGCTCACATGTGCATCCCACTGGCAAGCGAGCTCTGTGACTGCCCAGGTCCCACACTGGCCAGCACCTTGGTGCAGGGTTCTCCTGCCTTGCTGCTCAACTTTCCCATTATTACTCAGCAACATTCTGAGTGTGGAGAGCATGGGAGGAGGGAGATTGCACTGAAGATCTGAGCCAGAATCACCCATATCCTCCGCTGCCAAAGGTCCTGGCTGCTCTTGAGCTCTAGGTGCCTCTCTCAGGTATCATCAGCATTTTAGCTCTGTTTGCACTTCTAACACAGTATTTTAGTGTTGGAGCCCTAAGGTTTAAGTTGCAGGTAATCTCTTGGTTAAAAATGGTTTAAGATATCACACTTGGCCTTTGACTGTTCCTTTCTTTAACCTAATCCTAAAATTTTCCTTTATCTTTTAGCACATCATTTATCCCACCTGCCAACAAATGCTTTCACTAAATTTGTTTGTTTAAACAGTGACCTTGTTTGTCAATTAGTCTGCCAAAACTCCATCCCCAGATGTAATCAGTAGCACACATCAGGGAGCATTCAAAGCTGAAATTGATACAATCTGCCCTGCAGCTCTGTGAAGAAAAGCGCACAGAGACAACCCGGGTTCCCAGACACCCCGGCTGCCCGCGGCACCCCAGGCACTCCCGCCGCGCTCTGCAGGGCTCTGCCTGCTTTCAAGGGATTCCCGCTGAATTCTTTTTCCACGCCAAGACCTCCCATACACCTCACGTCTGTGAACGTGATGCAAGGCCAGAAAAACAGCCGGGATGCTGAGCACAGTAGCAGAGTAAGAGAGAATAAGAGCCCCAAGTGAACAGCACTTTATCCTTCCCCATCCTTCCCACAGGGCTCGAAGTGCCTCTGAGCTCCCCATCACAGCCTGCACTTGCTTTCACTGCTACGGCTCCCGGTTACAACCATTTAGACCATGGCAAGAACAGCTCTGACTGCATCCTAGCAGCTGGTCCAAAGGGCAGTGGGTGGAGATGGATACTCCAGGACACCCTGGAAAGGGACAACCTCCCCTCCTGCTGATGTCTGACCACCACCAAATCCAACCCTTCCCTTTCACAAGCATAAAGGAGCAAAGCTCTGCCAAAGTCAACAACCAAACTGCCACCAACTTCACTCCAGCTCTGCAAATGAAAGAGAAGCATAAATATTCTCCTTGCACTAGACAGGCATAAATGAAAAACCAGGAACAGAAATGAGATGACATGGGCTTCACTGCACCTGCAGGGCAGCACTTTTGGAAATACTTTGTACCACACACCACACTGGCTCAGGCTGGCCCTGCAGGAGCAAGGTGCTCCTGGCTGGAGATGTGTCTCCTTTAGATGCACAAACTGTGGCTCTGTACAGGCTGACCACTTCCGCGACGTTAAAGGCTTTCCTCACTGAGACATTTTCATTTATGAGTATTTCATTCACTGACTACAAATGGCTTCTTACACCAGACTGTTCCTTGTCTCAAGGACTGCCCTGAATGCCCAAAATGTTGAGCTCAATCAACACACTGAAAGAGCCCTATAGTGCCCAGTTGTCCTGCAGATGAAGGTGTGTGCTCTGGTACCTACAGCACTAGCTCTGCTCCCCACCCCACCCACCCCATCTCATCCATGCTCACCTCCACAGATCCCCTGGCTTTGAGCTACAGTTGCCCCAAGGCAAGCAGACAGCCAAGGCGCCCGACAGGATCACCAAGGGGCAGGCAGGGTGTCCCCAGGGCCTCAGGAGTATTAAACTATTCACATGCTTTTATTGACTTTTTATTGACCTGCTGTGTCCAGGCTGCAGGAAGGGGATGGGATCCTGCCAGGCAAAGTCTCTAGCGCAACTCCAGTCTGTTTCAGAGATACTCAGCACCACATGCTGCCAGCCTCCTCCATCCAGTTACCAAGCACCAGCCCCTGCTCCCCACATATCCATGGGTGAGTCAGCACTGCCCCAAGGTGAGGCACACCTGGGCCCACAGTCTGCTGGCACATTCCTGATGCTGGGCCCGTTGCTGTTAAATTGTCAAAAGCAGGAAAGTCTGCCAAGACCTAAGGATCAGAGACACCTGCCCTCACCCTCCTCTGGCACTTGGCTGCCAACACACCAGGCAGCACAGCAGCTCTGGGGTTTTGCCTGCCAGAAAGAGAGAGAAGTTGGCAGGGACAGTGTGGACAATGAAACCCTAGAGAGGATCAGAAAGAGAGCGGCTGCTGATGGATGCTGGACTCTGACGGCTCCTTTGGGTTGCTGTCAAGGTTTTATTTGTCTTCATCTGCAGTCCCACCCATTCCTTTCCTTTATGACAGTCCCACCCACTCCTTCCCTCCCTGACCTTCCTGGCACAGGCACCAAATAACCATTTGCTTGTAGGATACCAAAGCTCTTCTGGTCCTATACACGCAATTTCATTTTTAATGAGAGGTTCCATCAGCTTATACAAAACATTTGTCCCTCTGTATTGCTTATGAAAGAGGGAAAGTAAATAGCACGTCAGCCCATAAGGATCCCTGACAACTGCACACTAGAAAAAAAAAACTAGCACTAGAAAGTCACAGTGGATTATAACCATGACTTTTTTTCAGCTTTAGAAATCAGTAAATTTACAAGAAAACTCTGTTTTAAAAGGAATTGTTCAAACCCCTCAATTTGTTGAACAGCACATGCTATTTAGTCCAATAGTAGAGAACTAATAGGAATTATTCTCTGAACTTGTACTGTACTTTCTACATAGCCCATTGACTAACCTTCCTTCCATCAGAGTCAAGGTCAAAGTTGATTACACGCTAGAGTAATTCAATGAACACCAGTGCAATATATCCAACAAAGCCTGGGAAGTTGTGAGCTGACCCCGGCATCCTCCCAGGGCGCAGCACCAGCGTTTGCACAGCTGTGAGCACAACAAAGACAACCTGCTGCAGCATCCCACATGCGGGGATGAAACCCACTGATACCGCACGCGACTTTCATCCCAGACATTTGAGCGCGATTCCCGGGATATTGCAGGCTCCCGGCTTATGCCAGTGCTTGTACTTCTCTCTCACCTTGCCAGGCCGTGCCCTCAGTCCTGCCCTACCTATGTGCCAGTTTCACGTTGTCTGCACCCTGTGCAAGGTGGGCTCTGTTACCTGTTCGCTCAGTGCCCTGCACTGACAGATTCCCGTTAATTTTTGCTCCCTATCCAGCCACTAACGCCAGCTGGATAAAGTGCCGCTTCCCTGCGATCCTCTCAGCTCTGAGCGGTGCTCAGAGGGGCGCGGTGACGGCAGGTGGGATGGCAAGGCACAACCACACACTGAGAGAACCCCAAAGAGGGATCCCTTCCTCATCTCCTGCCTTGCCCAGCCGCGCCCTCCCCATCCCTTGCCCAGCGCTTCCCAAACCCTGCCCCGCCGCGCCCTGAACATCCCCCCCCCCCCTCTGCCCAGCGTCGACCCTGCACTGCCCCTTCTCCAGCCCCTGCCCAGCCCCTTCCTCTTCCTCTTCCCGCGCTGGCGCATCCCCAGCCCAGCTCTGCCCCTTCCCCGGGCACCTCCCCGCCCAGCGCCGAGCGGGACCGCGGCCCCGCCCGGAGCGCCCGCACTCACCAGCACGAAGGAGCTGCGCACCGCCTCGGACACGCTCTGCCGCAGCTCGGCGGCCGTGCCCGGCTTGCTGAGCCGCTTGGTGAACTTCCTCACTTCCGACATGGCTACATGGTCCGGGCCGAGCCGAGCCGAGCCGAGCCGCGCTAAGCCGAGCCGAGCCGAGCCCGGGGCTGGTGCCTCCCTGCTGCCCTCGCTCGCTGCCGCGGGCGGGCGCGGCCGGGCAAGGGCGGGCGGAGCTGCGGGGCGGACCCGGGAGTGTCCCTGCTCGCCCCGCCCCGCCCGGGACCGCTTTGTCCCCGCCGCAGGTGCCTCCGGGGTGGCCGCCGCGGCACACGGGCACACCGTGTGTCCCCCTCATTGCAGGGGATGCTCCCCGGGGCCGGAGCAGCCCGGCCAGGGCGCAGGTGCCGGGGCTTACCCCAGGGCAGCAGAGCAGCTCCGGCTGAAGTGGCTGGGCACTGAGAACGACGCTGCCCCGCTCCGTTTGGGCTGGTGGTCTCCCTGTGGCTCTGCCCAAAAGTGTCCCTGCTCCACCAGGTGTTCTGTAAGGCTAGGCTGGATCCAGGGCAAGATCTTTTACTGAGCATCTCTGCTGGTTTTGGCTGAGGTAGCGTTAATTTTCTCCAGGGTAGTTGGTATAGGGCTGTGTTTTTGAATTGTGCTGGAAGCAGTGTTAATAGTTAGGATGTTTTCGTTACTGCTGAGCAGCTGACACAGAGTCAAGGGCTTTTCTGCTCCTCTCCTCAGCCCAGCACACCCTGCCAGTGAGGAGACTGGGGGTGCAACAAGGAGATGGGAGGGGACACAACCAGAACAGCTGACCCCAACTCACCCAAGGGACAGCCCAGCCCACAGGGCATCATGTTCCTGCCATAAAGCTGGGGCAGAAGGAGGAAGTGTCTTCCGAAGTCACCATTACCCCTGCTGGAGCCCTGTTTTTGGGGGATGGCTGAACACCTGCCTCTCCCTGCAAAGTGGTGAATGAAATACTTGTTTGCCTTTGTGTGGGGCTTTTACATTACCTTTTGAACTGCCTTCATCTGAACGCATGGATTTTCACACATTTAGCCTTCCAGTTCTTCCCATGCCCCTATTGAGGGAAAGGGATGGAGCAGCTGTGTGGGGCTGAGTTGCCATCAGGGGTTAAATCAGAAAACCTCCTACCGATAGGATTTGCTGTAGGAAAGTGCTTCGATTATAGAGGCAGTGATCCCCTTTGCTGGCCCAGCTGCAAAAGCGAGAAGTAAAGACGTGGAAAGGTTTCTTATAACTCAAGTTAATTCCTACTCCTTGTTACTTTGTCAGTGTGCACTCCTTTTAAGGATGGTGATTTTGAAATTACAATACAGAGACACTGATCCTTTGTTTTGTATGTTAAAGCCTTTTATTTTTTTTACTTATTTTATTGTGTTGTATCTTCACAGTGAGACAATTGAATAGAGTTACCATATTGTCATACGCTTGAGGAATTTACACACATTGTGCCGTATGGGTGATTAAATACTATCTACAAGGATCTCACTGGAATTATAAGTATGCTGTAAGTCATGCAACATATAGAGAAATTGTTTCGTTTTGATTATGAGAGCCAATCTGGAGTGGGTAATGAATACAGCTATTATGACCCAAACCATTCAAAATGATATTTGTGACTTCTAAAGCATGCAAGCCAGTTATTGTTCTGCTTTTTAGGAGTTCACTGAAGGGGCAGCAGACACCATTTTGTATGAAACATTGCTCTGGTTTTTTACACCAGAGGCAAAACAAATCAGAAAGTTTATTGTTAATTATCAAACACCTATTAGATGAGGGACAGAAAAAAAAAAAGAGTTGATGAGCTGGAGAATTTGCATTTGCAGAGAGCTTTTCCAAACCTAAGTTAAGAAGTGAAAAGCTTTGTGACGCACAATTCCAGCAGCAGCGCACTGAGGTTCACTTCCTTATCCCCACACCCATGAACTTTCTTGGAGAGATTTTACCAGCCACTTCAAATCATCACAGTACACAACTCCAGAGACTGCACTGTGATGAACTGGCAAATAAAATTACTAGGTCTCGGTCACCTGGGCACAAGAGGACAGGTAACAGAACGATGTTTGTCACAGAATGGGGTAGCCCTCTCTATCCTGGCTGCTGAGGAACACCCCCAGTGCTTGTGGCTTCTCAGTGCAGGCTGGGCATTGCAGGAGAGCAAATGCCAGCATAGGACCAATGACTGGAGTCAACATTTGTGGCAGAGCCATTTCTGCCTTTGACATTTAGGAACCGCTCTGAGAACTGGAGAGTTTGTTCAGGGCCTGAGGAGAAGAGTGCTGTGACAGGTCACTTGACAAGAAATAAAATCCTCCCTAAAGCACCCACCACATTTTTTATCCAGTAAGAAGCAAAGGGTTCCACCTAAGATTACGAGCTTGGTTTGGTGCCAGTGAGGAGCTGGGTCTGATCAGCTGCCCATCAGCATCCAACTCAACTGAGCACAGCAGCCAGGGAAGATCAGTGAACAGCGAGGCTGTTTTTTGAAGCAAAGCATGAAAACGAAAGGAAAACAGAGGCAAGGAGAAGGATACATCACATGAAAACAACTTGCAGAAAGCTGTGATTCCCTTTTGGGAAGATTAAACATCAGAATAAGAGTCTCAAGCACATAGAGTGTTAAGGCAAGACAACACCAGTAGCAGCACTGCTGTGACAGACAAGCCAAGGTTGAAAGGATTGTAGTATTCATCTCCTTTTTTACAGGGAAGAAAGAGGAGTAAGGGTTTATAAGCATAGGAAAGGCAACCAAGAGCACACAGGGATGTTTTGGAGGTGCTGAGGAGTTACGCTGCCTCAGACAAACTTTCTTGAACTCAGCCTGCCATGGGGAACTCACAGACTTAACCATGCTAACATTTCCACCTCTTCGTTAAGACTACAGACTTGAGGTCCTCAATGCCATTTTGATCCCACACCTGCCTGACTGATCCAAGGGAGAGCGGCAGCACCAGCCTGTAGTGCTCAGTGAGGAGATGCACTGGAAGGTACAGCCAGTCTGGGTGAAATAGCTCTCCTGTCATCTCCTCCCCAGGTCTGCTGGACAGCACCAACTACAAGAAAAGAAAATCTGCAGAGAATACTGTATTAGACTGATAGTGAAATCCTTCCCACTTACCAGTAGCACAATAGCACAGAGGATGCATCAATCTATCAGTGCAGCTGACACTGATACAAGGTCTGGAACCACATATAGGGGACTCCAGAACCAGCTCTGCAAACCTCCCAAATGTGCTGAAGGGTTAGTGGCAGGTTTAGGGTTTAATTTCTCACAAGCCATCCAAGATAAAAGGCACTTAATCTAATTAGCCAATAATCCCATTTTTCATTGCCTTCACTGGTTTTCTGTGGGCCATTTAATCACCTGTACATGGGTCTGTCCCAGAAAAACACTTACCTGTGTGATCAACCTTAACCAGGTAGATTAATCAAGTGCTGCACTGCACTGGAGAGGGTCCTGCATTCCTGCAGGGAAGCAGGGACTCAGTAACCCAGATCCAGAGGTGCCTTTTTGCTGGGTAGGGAGAGGATTATAAATGCCACTACATCATCTGTTTTCCAGCTTCAAAATTCTTTTGAGATACATTACAATAGCCCAGCTCTATTTAAAATACTTTCAAGTTAAAAAAAAAAACAACACCCAAAAAGTAGCCTTATAATGACAACTGCACACTTACCTCTCTTGACAGCAAGGCCAAGACACTGCTTGAGTAGCTCCATCACACATGGCTCCTCAGCTGCACATGCAGCCAGACAACACTCCTGGTGTGCTCAGGGGACATCCAGGTGTGCTACAGAACAAATATAAGTACCGTGCAAGACTGGGTTTGGCAAGAACAGCCAGACAGGTGTTCTTCCCTCTGTATCACTTGTTCTGTCAACTGATGAGTGTTATCCATCGCTACTGACTGTCACTCAGCAGCCACTTGTTGGCTTCTTAGGCCTGTGAAGGGCAGATGCTCCAGCTGTGCGTCAGGAAACTTGCCCTTAGTCCAGGGCTGCAAAGTCCTGGCGTTAAAGGGCTGCCCTCTGCTGACTTAATCTGGATCGCACGGGTACTGCACCTTAAGGATGAGAGGAATGCCAAATGCAAGCACTGGTTTTTCCAGAAGGGCACTATCTGGGTGAGCACTCGGCTCTGCAGGATCACACACTGCTGCCCTTCGTGCTAGGGCTGCTGCACTCCTTGTTCGCCTGTCTCAGCTCCTGAGGATGGGGAGTCACACCAGCTGCACAGCGTCCACAGCTGCAGGAGCATCCTGGGAGTTGCCATTAGCACCCACCTTCATGGAGGAGCATACAAGGGTCTGTAGGGACCATGGGTAAACAACTCCTTGCAGTAAAGGTCAGTGAAGTAGCATTAAAAGGGGCACCACCAGCAATAGTCAGTCCCTTTGATGTGCCACGCTGTCTTTAGCACAACCATGAGCCTTGAAGAGACAATATTGACCCAACAGTTACCAGATTTTTGTCTTTTATTGAAGTAAACAAATAAAAGTTCTCCCAAAGTTTATTTCCTGAAAAGTAAAATATTTTATCATAATATCTGAGGGAGGGGAGAGCACTGACAGCTCCTGCAGAGCTGCTGCACCAGCACATCGTGAATGTCATCACACAGAGCAGCAACTCCAGCGCCTCTACAGTCTCACTGTACATCCCTAATCCTAGGGAGCACAGCATGGCAAAGACACACTTTCCCTGGTATAAGAACAACTTCTGGGGAATTTGGAACACCTCAAGTGGCGGATGTTGGGGTCCATTCTAGCATTTGAACACTCTGATAGAAAAACACAAAACCCCCTTAACAACTCTTTTTTAATGTTTATTTAAACACAGGAATTTCCTATATTTCATTTGTGCCCACTGCCTTCCACTGGATACTACCAAGTTTACATCAGTCATCTCTACCCCATCAGGAATTTATACACATTGGTAAAATGCCCCTGGGCTGGTGCTTCTCCAGGCTGAACAGCCCCAGCACTCTCAGGTTCTCCCCACGTGTCAGGTGCTCCAAGATCTTTATCATCCCAGTAGCCCTTTGCTGGAGTCTCTACAGTACATCCTTGTCTTCCCATACTGGGGAACAGAGCACTGCACAGACCCCTGAGCTGTTGCCTCTCTCTCTCCTGAACTCTGGATTACACCAAAGCAGGTGGGAGTGATGGTGGGAGAGCACAGGGTTTGGTTTAAGCAGTAGAGCTGTACTTTAATGAAGCAAAATTCAGCTTATGAGCACTCCTCTTCCTCTGCTTGAAGGCTTTAAAGATCATTTACAGTAACAGCCATTCACAAGAAAATTATTAAGATCTCACACAACTCCCATGAACATCTCTCTAGCTTGGACAAAGAATGCAACAATTAGGAGGATACACAAGGCTGCAGGATATGCCCCTTGAGGTCAAAATGCCATTGCTGCCTGGTCTCAGACCAGTATTTTTCGGGAGATGTCTGTGTGAAAAAAAGGTAGAAGAAAAACAGTGGTAAAACCTTGCTGATGTTTGTTTCCTTGTATAGACATGACGCCAACTGGAAAACAGTGTGAGGGGGGTCACCATGGTTCAAATAAATCTATTTCACAATATGCTCCACAGAATCAAGTACTGCACTTAAATCAGCCCACTAAAACAATCTCTCACCTTTTCAAAATTTCTTAGCTGTGCTACTGCTCTTGAGTATCTGTTTTCAGACAGTAAAATGAAGGAGCAGTTAAGTTCTACAAAACCAGAGTCTGTTGAGGACCTTAAACACAAACTGACCTAAGAAAAGCTCAGTAAGTCTAAAAAGACTGACATTAGGACATTTAGATATACAACCAGAGAAGTAAGTAGAACAAAAATGGAATACAATGAGGAATCACCTTCTGTGAGACTGGGCAAACAATGGGACAGGTTTTGGGGAAATTATGGAGTGTCCACCCCTGGAGACACTAAAAGCTCAGTGTAACTCGCTCTGACCCAGGTGAGCAGTGGGGGTTGGCTTCAGAGGACCTTGAGTAATGTGTGATTCTGTAACAAGCCATTCTCTTAATCACCACAATATCAGCCTTTATTCAGGACAGTACTAAAGGATAGGTTTAAATTTATACATGAACACTATAAAAATCAAAGGAGTTATGGTTATTGGAAGAACAAACTTATTGGCACAGCTCTAAGCATGTGTCCATCACTTACTGCAGTTGAAGACAAATTTACCCACAGTCTTCAACAAGTATTCATGTCCCTTTCTGAATGGCCTTGTGTGTTTTGTTCTGTGCATAGCACTTGGCTTCACTCATTTTTCATGCTCCATTTACTTGACGTTATAGTCTGAGCAGAATTCCACACAGAAGCCTGAAGCACTGTCACTAAGGCATATACAGGGAAAAAAAAAAGCCATTTTCTAATCACATGAACTGAAAAGCCTCCACTGCATCTTGGCAGGAGACCAACACAATTAGCAAAATAGTAGGAAAACAAAAGTAGCAGCTACAGGCATTAGCATAAAGAACCCAGAATCATGACTCCAGTACCATGTCCTCAGAACTATTCAACAGTTCCTTACAGCCTTCCAGTTTGTTCCCACATTCACAAATAGACCAATGTCCTTATAAGCAGTTCGCAAACAGACAAGATATCTATCATATCTCTAACTAAAGAATGTACATAGAAAAGAGACATGGACAAAACAGAAGTAAATTCACATTGATGATACTCCAGCCAGAAGCAGCAGGCAAGTTTGTCTCAGAAGATGGCAGCTTAGCATTCCTTACACTCACAGGTTCACTTTGGTCACTCTTCAAACAATCCATTTTCCAACATTTTCCTGACCACGTGTTCAGCAAATTGCTAATGACAGGGGAAAAAAGAACAGTGGCCTTCTGTGATGATAAAATCAATTCTGCCATGCCTATGGCTATTATATTTAATAGTGTTATCATCATGCCAGTGGCTGAGTTCAGCATTGCTTTCAGTCAAAAAACCAAAAAAAAATCTCACCAACAAACCAAGACTCCCTCCTTCCTTTTTGAGAAAACAAGCAGCATTTAAAGATGAAATTTTAGCATTATTCATCTACTTGAACTGTTGTTTTTGTCACTCTGCACGTGCACTAGGCCTGGTGCCCAGCACTGAACGAGACAAAGGTAGCAGAGACACAGCTTTGTTTCCACCCCCACCACTCTCTGCCAGCAGCAGCTGCCAGGAGCAGCTACAGCAGCAATGAAGTGCTGAAGATCTATGACACTCCAGTCAGCTTGTTATTGATTCTTGGGAAGCGAGTGGGTTAATTCAGACATATCCCGCACCAAGGTTCCTCTGCAATGGCAATTCTTCACTTTGCCTCCTGGGAATTCCCAATCACTTTCTGTAAGCAGAATTTTGATTATATGGATGTCAACCTTTTGTTCTTTAACAGTAATTGCTAAGTAGGCCCTTAAAAAAAAGCAGCCCAGGGAGGAAGCCTTCAGCACAAAGGGAAGTGTTTTATTTCAACAGATCTCCACCCATGCTTTGCTTGTGCTCCAGGACCATCACTGCAGTGCAAGGGCACTACCTGAGCTACAGGCAGTGAAGGCATTTGACTGAACCAAACAGGCTCAGCAGAATAACTGGTATTTACCTGCAACTTAACATTTATCTGCAAGGAAAACTTGAAGGCTTGAGACAAGAGCAGAATGCAGCTGTGTAAGGTACCAGACAAACCTTCAGACCCAGCAGTGAATGAGATTAGACAGGACATAGCACCACTCAGACTGCAACAGCATTTAACTGACATAACTTTTGGAAGGAAAGGGAAAGAGGCACTGACTTCTGAACCATTAAAAATGTGCAGGAGAGTTCACTAGGGAAAAAGCATTGAGAATACTGTATTGCTGCAGAGGAGCACCAGAACTGTGAGTTCTAAAAGGCTAAATATTAAGATGACAATCAAAGATCTTTCTCAAGATCACCTTTGTTTACTGCCTGAATAATAAAAGCAATAAACTCTTTTTATGATCACCTTAGTATTTGACAGGCCCAACACAATATAGCTTCTGGCAGCTAAATTGGAAAACTACATTTCAACTCATGTCTCCAAATGCAGTCATGTTTAAAACTTAAAAGCCCCCAAAATATTCAGATCATTAAGAGGTTACAGAGGAGACTGCACAGAACGTATTAAACAACCTGCCAAAATGCAGGCCTTAATGTTGCAGGAATCTCTCCTGAAGGCCACTTAGTCTCAAATGTTTAACACTGCATGTTGACCACAGCCAGGTTTTCAGTCACTCTGAACCTGGGCTTGGACTCATCCTGTTCTGTGCTTTTCTTGCCAGTGCTCCCTCCTCCTGTTACTCATTACTAATTTTTTCCAATTGATATTTTAAGTATAATAAGGGAAAAGCAGGAATGGGAACAGCAGAACACCTAAATAGGCACATCCAAAAAATCTCAATGCTAAGCCCATATACCTCTTCTTCCAGTCTGGACTTCCAGTTCCAGAGACAGGAAGGCGATATGAGCCAAGAACACCAGAATTAAGGTGCCTGCAAGCAAAGTGATGGTGTTTGTACTGCACAAAGTAGCTTCTTAACATATGTAGAACATCCATAGCAAATTCTGGAAGTGTCTGGGATCACCTCACAGGAACCAGAGTCAATTACAATCTTCTACATATACACTTCATATATTACAGAAACACATTTTTGGAGTCACAAACCAAATGTCTTTTTGTGCCACATACTCACTTCTGTCAGTTCAGTGGAGCTTAAAGTAACAAAAACCTTTAGAGAGTTTAGCTTGTCTCATCCATGCAGGTATTTTCAGCTCTGAGCCAAACTTACCTGAGTGTGTCAACTGAAGATCATGTACCGTTTTTGTATTCATTTTGTCTGATGGTAAACCTCTTGCAACTGCATTTCTTGTCCAAGACAATTCTACACAGTCAAACTCACCTGAGTAGAGACTCAATTCCTGCCTTTCCATGTCTTCATTCTTCCACTAACAGGAAGGAGAGGATTCTGTACAGAATTTTGAAGTCTCCTCCTTATAAAGTATCATATAACTACTCCTAATTCTGCTTACCATCCGGTTGCAGTACTCCATTCCCCATTACTTCAGAAAGCAAGCTGTGACAAGATTGGAAAGCAATGAGTGCATGCAGGATCAGGGATCTCAGAAACAGGTCACAATTATTTAGACAAAATGTAAATTAATAAATCAAAATGGAAAAGAAGCAACAGTTTCCAAGTGTGTGACCAAGTTTAATGATACATCTGTTCTCTGAAACACTTGACCATCAATAACACTTCACGGGTTTTAATGCCCAGAATGTTATTTCATAGGTATTTTATATGAATATTTACAAAGACCTTCAAAATTCAGTGGCACTAAACAAATGAGAAGAACTTAAAACTTTAAGCTACAATGCTTAAAAAATGTAAACAGTTTATTTTACATAGTTGTAAAATATAAGAACTTTCTAATGCAGCTTAATTTTATCTGGAAGGTGAATATATCCTGGTGCCCGTGAACAAGGAATGAGAGAATTCTTTACACAAGTATTGTGCTCCAGTGTGCAAAAAATTATATATAAGAAAGGAATCTAAAGTCCACAACAATTAAAAGACAACAAAAAAATTTTCACGTCCTGAAGTTGAGAAATTTATAAAAACATTTACACATGGTTGCTGACCCATCAAAAACTTGCATAACTTAAAATTCTGAACAAGAGCTACTACAAATTCAAGATCTTTCTCAAATGGAATTTTGTGCAAAGATCAGACTATTCAGCCTTTTTCCAGCCTTCCCATCTCCATTTCTGACATCTAGTGGCCACAAGCACCACTAAAATCCTTTTGATGTATGTTCCAATTCGTGCATGTAGCCAAAAGGCACATACATGTGTGACTACGTTTTCGTGTAGAAACCTGTGCAGGTTCACAATGACGCTGCAAAACAACTGTCTGTAGAAAGTTTAGAGTCTAATGTTTGGCAGGATTATTCTTACACATTCCTTTCTATCCTACAAGCCCAGGTGTTAACAGGCACACTGCTTTCCAAGGATCCGATATTTGAGTAGCCTTAAAATAAAGATTTAAAAATAAATCAGCCTGTAACATTATTATATTAGATACTTTGCTTTTGCCTGCATTATTTATGGAATTTTAATCCCACAGTACCATAGCTTTATGCTGTCAGTTGCAAAACAACTAAGATACATATTTCTTTTTGTTAATGAAGACTTTAATTGCTCCAGTAAAGTCAGCCGATAAAAGCACTTCTGTGTGATCTGTCTTCAGAGCTCCTAAAGAGGAAAGAGAATAAACTATTAATTCACTAAAAAATAAACACAAAAACTAAGCTGTCATTAAAATGTAAGACATAACTGTGACATTTTTTTTCCTCTATCATATTTCTGTTATCTAGTAGTATTTCAAGAAACATCTGCATTTCTAGGACTGATTTTTGAGACAGCTCTACCTCATAACAGCCCCAGTGTCAAATGAATAATCCTGAAGTACACAGGACAGCAGCCCTACCCCTTCTCTCCCCTCCCCTCCCCTCACACTGGGTCAGGTTTCAATAATGCAACAGTTGCAGAGCTCATCTTAAACACCTACCAGAGGGTATAGTGTCTGATGCCTCAGAATCTTCTCCCTTACTTTCAGCTTCTTGCTTTTCAGAAGTTTCCAGCGATACCATCAACCCAGGATTTGGAGCAAAAATCGCAGATGTGACAACTGCATTGTGCGCTTCAGAAAGACAATCCAATTTTGATTACCTTGTTTCAAGGAATTCTTAATTTTACAAGAATAGCAGGTGTAGGTTCTAGTAAATACCAAGAATCTCAGTGCTAGCGGCGTCTGGTAAGCTCAGCAAGCAAGGAGCAACTGTTATTCTTCTATAAGCCTGGGGACCTCAGAAGTTGTTATGAGTGCCCAGAACTAACTGGCAAGAGGTCCAAAAAACATTCGATATAAACATGGCCCCACAATTCCCAAAAACTGTGTGTGTGTGTAAAAGATAAAAAAGCTGCCTTTTTTTATCCTGCCACGAAAGAGCAAAAACTTGCATTTATTTTCAAAGTCACTCTACCATAAGGAATCCAAGGGTTGATTTCTACAATAAAGTTCTGTCATTAGAGAACATTACATTAAATAAAACATTACATTCATTCAGAAACTCTTACTGAAGCTGGACAAAATCTAAGCTACTCTGTCTCTTGCCATCCCAATCATGAATCTGAAGTCTTCCAAGAAACAAGAATTTCTGACAGCCCACCAATGCATCTTCCTAAAATACTTGAATTTGCAAATCCTATACATGTCCATAAAACAAAGATCAAAAGCTGGTTTTCACCTTTAATGCCTTCCCAGAAGTCATTACGGTCTCTTCTTACAGATGTAAACTTGCTCAGGTCATGGTATGTACTCCAAATATAAACATATTTATCTTCTGAACCACTGACAATGTAGGTGAAGTCATGGCTAAAGATTCAAAAGAGGAAAAACATTACTTTTCAAGCATCCATTGCAGTAGCTCTGTAGATGAGTTGCAGATTTACAAGTGCAATCAGGTTGAGTTCACAATTCAAATGGATCCTTTATTTTAGTGACTGCAGCTCAAAAAAATACACGGCCCTTAAATGACTGTGCATGGAAGCTTCCTGATGCTCTCCCTCTGGAAGAAAAGTGGTTCTCATGGATAGCTCTCCCACAGCTTCTGACACAGAAGAGTGTGGGTCTAACACTTATACTCAGCAACAAGAAAATGGCATCATCTTTAAGGGTTGTTGGTACAGATAAAATTATAAGTGAGCAATTCAGATGTATATAAGATCCTGTAAGACTGAAGCCAGCCTGCACAAACCCTGTGAGACTTAGCTAGAAGCAGCACGGAGCTCAGCTGCTGCTGGCTGGTAGGGAGGAGGTTACTCCCCAAGGAGTCACACTGTGGGTTCTCACAGAACTCTGCAGGTGCGTGAAAACAGCCAGGATAAAATAATATAAACATGGGACTTGTGAGATATGGGTTTTAACCAATTAAAGGTTCTATCGTGGTGGTGTGAAACTTTATTTAGCCAATAAGATGTAGTTCTAACCCTATATAAACCATGCGCTGTGTGTAATAAAGGGTCTTCATAGGCTTGTTGAGTGAAGTCCTTTCTCTCTGCCAAAAATTGTTTAAAGGGTAATTTTCAAGAACCTGTGTGAACCTGAACCCATGTAACAGGAATTGTTTACAATACAAACACAGGCTAGAAAATTCCATACAGGTGGAAGACAAAAAGCATCCAACACATTGTAATCTGTATACAGATGACTGTATAATGCACTCTGGCAGAGACAAGACAATAACTGCAAATCCAACTCAGGTATTTACTTTTTACAGGTGGGTGACCAACACATACCTGACAACAATACCTGACAACTTAAGGAAATAAAACCTATTTATCATGGAGGAGAGACAATATGCAGTATCCCAGGCCCAGCAGTTCTAACACAGTTCCTGCACTTGCAGCAATATTAATGGACACACCTCACACTGTCCAATAGGATTCACAGAAGCTCCCAGCTCACAGGCAGCTTTGTCACTCTTGATCAGAGCCTTTAGTTACCTTTGCATTGTGAGCCAAGTGACATTTCAGAGGCTCAGGTTCATATCAAGGTAGATTATTTAAACAAAAGCCTCTGTACATCAGCCACAGCATTTCCCAAATACAACAACTCTGTTATTATAATGCTGTCTTACCTAAAGCTGGCTTTGATTTGGCTGCTGCTGTTGACATAACCTTTGTATTTCATAGATAGAGATAGATCTCTTAGGTCATACAACCTGATTCTGGAATCATTTGATGTTACTAATATCTGGAAAAGAAATAAATATATTTAGAAGTAGAAACAATTATCATGTCCAAGAAAGAGAACCAGAGTTAATTCCAACAGTCAAAATTCCAGTTCTTGTGCTTAAAAAAGTGTCACAGACAAAGAATAGGTCCAAAGAAGGAGAATAAGATTCAGATCAATGACATTTTTCTCTCTCACCTTTTGTCAATGGACAGATCAACTTCACTGTCAAGATCAGCCTGACTGGACTGAACCAGAAGAGCTGTTTCTGACTAAAGCAAAATGTGGGTCCACAGAACAGTCATCCCTTTGCAAAGGATATTTTGGAAGACATTCCACAATAATGCAGCAGAATAGGTGTTCTAGTGAGGTAAATTTCAATCAATCATGAAGCATAGGTCAGAGGCCATTATCTGCTATATAAACAAACCAAGCTTTTCTTGGTTGATGTGAGTTTGCTTCCTTTTCACAGTTTTCAGATCAGAAGCTTAAAAGTACTTATAAGGAAAAGAAAGTATTATCAAGATACATAAGGGTACTCAGCTGATTAGCCCTTCTGTGGAACCCTAGAAGCAAACTGCAGGTTAGCCAGAAGTCTCAAGATGACAGTAGGAAAGGGTGCAGCAGAGCAGCAGGCAATTACTGACCCCTACTTATCTAATCATTTATGCAACAAGTTGTGACAACTGTTGGAACACCATCAGATTGCAGAACCTCCTATTTGTATCCAAGAGTTCACACCAAGCTCTGAGTTATTACACAGTTCCAACTCACAGCATCTGATGGAAACCCATGGGCACTACTAGTTCCTGAATCTTCTGGAATGAACTAGTTTCTGTGTCACTGTATGAAATAGGGGATAACAGTTGGTGATCTGTTACTCTAACAGACCTAGCTGTTGACCTCACATCACCCTTAAAATTACATACAGAAGTGAGACATTCTCCAGCTTCAGACTTTAATATTCAACAGCATGTTCTTGCCTGGGGAGAATTTGATTCTTTTGCAACATCAGACTTTGATTTAGACTGAAACAAAAGGACTGGTTCTGGAGAACAAAGTATACTTGTTTGGATAACAGCTGAGCTTTCAGCATTTTCTCAGCTTCTGTATGAAGTACATTTTGAAATGAGTATTAAATTTGAGGTTTTCACTGAAAGCAGTCTGCAACCATTTTCTCACCTGTACATTCATCAGAGCATAACATCATTAAACACATATATATATCTATTTTATTTTACCACTATTTAGTATTGTATTAGTCTAAGTCAGCAAAGAGTAGGGCTCATCGTAGTACTGTTAAAAGATTTAGCACTAACTTCCTAAGCGTTAGATATAAATACCAGACTTCAGTACTGAGCCAAAGCTGCACTGAAAGACAGTACCTTATTTTCTCCAGGCAAGGGTTCAATGCCAGTAATTTTTCTTCCAACTCTGTTTCGACCTCTGGTAGAACGCACGTGTATCTGTGTATGGTACTTCAAGTGCTGAAAAATGAAAGTGTGTCCTGATTTGAAATAATGGTGTAAAAACTTAAGTTTGTTTCAAGTTCTAATAGGTATGTTTCTTTGTATTTAAATAACCATGACTTCTGTTTATTATTTAACATAAAAAAGATTATTGAGTTGCAAAAGTTTCTACCTCTGTGTCATAGAAGATGCATCTTCCATCGTAGGTGCCAATCACTGCGTATTTCCCGTTCTGACAGAAGTTGGCAGCTGTAATCAATTTTGTCTGCCCATCTACTTCATTCCATAATGCCACTTTTTTGTCAGGAATGTTCCAGAGTCGGAGTTTTCCATCCAATGAACCACTTAAGAAATACCTGTCATCCTAAGGGGACACACATGTTTAACCTCTGTTTATGCTATCACTGTGTCCCTGGCTTCCTTAAAGCCTTCCCAGTCCATTTCCAAACAGTTTCTCTCCTGAACTTCCCAAATAAGAGCTCTCACACGAGCTGACTATAATTTTTAAAAAATTTCTGGCAAATGGAGTGGAAATTTTCAAATATTTTTGACAAGAGTACATATATGCATTATACCTCAGGTTGGAAAACTGCTCACTGTTAGCATGGGTACTTTTTACCCTCTCAATGTAACTTGGAAAAATACTAACCTTGTGTGAGCTGAAAGATCTTTTTAGAGTTTCCAACACATCTGCTAGTTCTGTATATTCAGGGAACATTGACAAATGCTTTTTCTACACTTGAGTTTTATTAGTATCAGGAAGTTTTATTACATTATTTTTTGAAATTTATAAAAAACAAGATAGGTTGAAAGGGATCTCTGGAGGTCTCTGATCCACCTCCCCGGCTCATAGCAAGGACAGCCTCAAAGGTTTGATCAGGCTGTAGTGGATTATATCCTGTCAAGTTTTAAACATCTCCAAGGATTCTGTGGTCTCTGGACAATCTCTCATTATTCCAGTAATATTTAATTGCAACATACCTCACTGGAAATTATAATTTTTCACAAACTTACTCTAAACTATGTTACAGCCAACAGACAATTCACTTGCCACATCACATCTACAAACAGTTAAACCACAGGGACACTCTTGGTGAAGTTCAGTGAAGATGAAAACATAGTTGCAATATTTTTAAAGTGCACAAACTGTTAATCAACTATATTGTTTAAAACTTGAAAATAAAGGGAGGGGACCATTATAATTTTAAATTCTGCCTCTCTAGAAGTAAGAAGGCAGTTACACTTACCCTTGGATGGAAAGCTATAGCAGTGACAAAGTCTATATGCTGGAAACAGCAAAGACATTCTCTTCTTGATATGTGCCATAAGCGGACAGTTTTATCCATAGAAGAAGAAAGCAAGAAGTAATTCTGTGAAACAAGAGAATTCCACAGTTATTAACAGACACAAAAGTAACTGAAAATATGAAAGCAATCTGATTGGTAAAGCCTTACTAATTTCTCTGTTGCCATGAAATTCAACATTTAACCCTTTCAGATAAAGGTTTATCCAAATTATCACTACTGATCGGTGTGAAAGTTAAGCACACGGTAATTCTCTAATTTTAAGATACAACTATACATCCAGCAACTTCAGAATGTGTACATTTTGCATAAAAACAGTGAAACTTACTGAAGCCAAGAAAAGCAGAAACATCATAAATCAGAAACCACACAGTTCAATGTAAAGTCCTCCCACTCTAAAAAATTTACCCTCACTACTGTATACACAACTGCAATTCCCACTATTACACAAACCCAGAAAGGTTGCTCATTTTATTCCAACTATTTCAGCTGGAATTTGCATTGCCTCTACAAGACTTTGCTCTTAACTTTAACGACTGTTTTGTGTTGTTTAAATGTATGGTTCCAATGGCAGCTGACAAGAGAAAACAAGGAAAACGCAGGAGAAGTGTGTAGTATGTATTAAGGTGCCTTACTTTAGACCAGGAAAGATCAAGGAGATCTGCTGTATGGCCTTTGTATTTGCAAAATGGTCGTTGACGAAATGGGGCATTTTTATCATCAGGGTCTTCATCAACTCCACTGCAAATCTATCAGAGAAATATATAGAAATATTGCCAAATATTAGCTGGAAAAATGAACAATAAACAATAACTCTCAGTACTTTAAAATAAACAAATAAATCAATCTTGAAAACTGCATTCCACTTAAGAATATAAACTGTGAGTTCAAGTTTCCATGTCTGTCATTCTTGATACACACTACAAGTTTCTAGTAGGAGACCATTTCAGAATAAACAGGTGCAAAGGAAAAAAAAAAAGCCCTAGAAGTTTCTATGCAAAACCTTGCCAGAAAGAAACCCAAACCCAGATGCAAAATGAAAAACACCAGCCACTCAAAACAGCATCCCCAGGGTGTGGGCTAAGCAAGGCTATTCACTTACCTGAGTTCAAGGAGGATTGGTGGCTTCCCAGCTTCCCCCTCCACCAGAACAACACACACTAAATAAGGTTACTGCTAAGATCTTCACTTAAACCCTGATTTTGTCATCTGTCTCTTACACTACTGACAACTGAAACCACAAAAAACCCACCACCTTAAATGCATTAACTTTAATGGCAAGGTGTACTACAGTATCTGAAAACTCTAGAAATAAGAGTGTCTGAATACTCTTCATTAGTCATGTTCCATTTTTTTCTACACGGTTGTGAAAAATTTAAATGCATCGAGGATTTATCATGTTTTTGAGCAACCCATTGCTCAGTTTGGCCTTCCTTGGAAAAGTCATCATTGACTAAGACGTTAATCACAAATAATGCTCAGAGATAAAACACTGACACAGTATTTGACTGAAGATGTCTACTGATAAGAGTTTCTGCCTCAGGGACACAAGACAGGAACTCCTTAATGTGTGTTTGGATAAAGCAACAATGAAGATGTGGCATTACAGAACAACGCAACCCCCCCAGCTCTTCCCCTCCCAATACCTCATGCACCTACCCCTGCATCTGTATCAGACTTGGAAGAATTCAAACTCTCTTGAGATGGGGAGGGAGAGACACGGCCTGGAACACAAAGAGAAACACTGTGGTCAACATTAAATTCCCAAACAACTATAATTTCTAGTGTTTTAGAGCTCTAGTGATGCGTAGAGAGATACCTTCTGTGTTGTACTTCATGCGCATGTTATTGAAATAGTCAAAGGCATTCTTTAAAACCCATATTCTTACTACGTTGTCCTGTCCTGCAGATGCCAGTAATCGACCACAGTGAGAAAATTTCATTGTCCAAACAGCACCCTGTCAAAATAAAGAGATGATTGTTTAAGTTACATAAAGTGCTTTTTTCCATACCAAAAAGCCTTTCTATAATGTCAACTGACAAGAGTTAGGACTTACACAAGATACCACAAATAAATTGTAGATCATAGCACTGATAAGTAATTGCTGAGACTGGTGGACTGTGCAACACACATGCAAAAAGAGCTTGAAAGAAAGAGCCTACAGGGCAGAGGAATGTAGGAGAGGAGTTACAGGAGATTGGCACTACCACAGAATTCCATATAAAACCGGCACAGTTAGGAACAGACAGCCCACAGTTCTGAGGGACTTAGAACCTCCTGTTTATTTTGCAGAACTGATACGTATTTGTAGCTGCACTTGAAGTTAGTGTGCTTTGTTTGTTTTCTTTTTTAAAGTAGAAATTGTACTTGGTTACATCAATTCTGGTAACTGAAATGCACACTACATGTATTTTTTTAAATTTGTAACTGGCCTGAGGATTTTGCAAAGGCTCTGAAGATAATGATTTTTTCTCCATTGCAAAGTCCAAAGAGTTCTAGTCAATAGAACATAGTATCACACAAGCAATATATAATTTCTTCCTGCTACTGAATAAATAGCCACTAGGCATTTGACTCCACCAGTTTTGGTTGGTTTAAGAAGTCAAATACTAGCATGATGGAAATATTGGCATGGTGGAAACTAACATACACGTTACCAGTAGGACTGGAAACTTCAGTTGTGGATGGCAAGCTTGAAATCTCCAGTCACTGGTTGCTGCATGTCATTACCCTCAGCCTAACACTTAAAGATGGGGAACTGCTTCAATTGTCAGACAGTTGCTGTCAACAGAACAATCTGGGAAGTCAATGTATTCCAGACTCGGCAAGGAAGCACACACACTTCCAGTCACGATAAACAGGTAGTTTTCCCGCCTCATTCTTCACAGGCATCTCTGCAAATACCATGTCCTGGTTTCTTCCCTCCTTATCATTCTGATCCACATACTCCATTAACTTATTCCTACTTTTGCCTCCAGAACCCATCAAGTATTTCTGTTCAATACTTGTGTACAACACTCTAATAGACAAATTTATTTGCTGCTGAGTAGGTCAAGGTTGCTGCTCCATGCTCAGTTCTGGAAGGGGAATATATCCTCTTTCAGCCTAAATTTGTAATTGCAGTAAACAAGAAACCAAGTACCACTTGATGCCATAACTCTTCAAGAGAAAGGTCTGTAGGATCCCTGATGTCAGAGTATCTACACACATTTTTTTCCCTCCTGAAAATTTGGCTGGTTTGACTAGATTTTCATTTTTTTCCCAGCACCAAGCTGTTCTTCAAGAATAAACTTGACGGTCATTTCTGGAGGTCACCAAGTAGATGAAAACTAAAAGTTTAATCTCAGACTAAACAGATTCAGCAAAACCACAGATGGAATTTGAGACCTACCATATGCTCTCCACTGAGATCCTGAACAACTTTAATTTGTTCAAAATCGTAAGGTCCCTTGAAGCCATGAGCTGCTTTGAACTTAACTGGTCTCGTATATGGCATCCCTTCATCATCACTGGAAGAGGGATCATCTTGATCTGTATGGAAGACTAAGAAGAACACAGGTTCAGCAGTCCATATTGCAGCACCCACTTAATATGTTAGTAAGCATTCGCCAGTACTTTCTGGTAGCAGATTAGTCTTGGATTCGCAAATTTCTATAGACAATTTTAAGATCTTAGAGATAAACAAGAGTACTATTGCATCAAGGTCTAAAAACACACCTACACTAATTTTAGCCTGCAGTGAATCCAAACACCAGTGAAAATAAGAACTGCTATCAATTTTTGTTCTGTCCCTTTCTTTGCACCAGTCTCACACTCAGCAGATCCTGCACCTTGTGATTTCGGTCAGCTTAACATGCGATGAAAATTATTCTATTGGTTTCTTCTGACTGAATACACTGCCATGGCCTGGTGATTTGCCCATGAAGCACAAGAATTGCAAGAGAGCTGTGGTCAACAGCCAGTGGCAACACAAGATGTTAAAGTGCAGCAGTGTCATGGCACTTATCTCAGGCTGTGGTTAGACCAGCTTGAAGCAGTGCTACATATCTGTCTGAAAGAAACATTGATCAAACAAGAAGGGGAGAATTCAGCTGTAGTTGGGAAGTCTAGCAGGAGCTCAAGCTATATAAGGATTCTAACAGTGGCACTGCTTGCTCAGAAAACAATCTGAAAGTAATAAAGACAACCCCCATGCCCACCTTTGGTGGTATAACTTTCAAAAGAAGTTTACATTTTGATATCCAGACAGCTTTCTAACAGCACAACAAAAAATTACAAGTATTCAACTGGTTTAACTGAAAAGGTCTCTCAATTACTCCTTTACAAGAATTTATCCTTGTAACCTGGCAGTCTCAGAGTGCCTACTGAGCTGCAAGCTTTAACTCTAAAAAGTCACATCATCAGCTGTAGAACAGTGGTAGAATGCAGCAGTATATGTTACTTTGCCAGCTTTGATTCCTAAAAGCACTAGGATAAACATATTCTATTAATGAGAAAAAACCAAGAAATGAATGTCACTTACCTTCATCTCGAACACTCTTAACCTTATTTACAGCACGTTCACCATACTCTTCAGCAAGATGCTTTGCTTTCTTCACAGATTTGCCAAGGAACTTTTTCAGTTGAGTCCTTAAAAAGCAAGGGCACTTTTTCAACACATTACAATGGCAAATTCTCATTTTTTGCTATTCTGAATCAATAGCTCTGATTTGAAATGCAATCTTATCTCTTTCCATTACTGCCTCTTAAAATAAGCATTTAATTTGACAGCAGTTGCGTAATGTTCAGTTCAACTGCAGAGCTACAGGATTATGTAAAATCAGGTATCACTTGCAAAATGATTACTTAAACAGTAACTTCAGCTTAGAAAAACCTGTATTCTCTTTCTAGGGAAAGTAAAAACCATGAAACAGCATCTTACGTTTTTTGTTTTAACCTCCCTCCATCAGTATCAGTTTGCTGTGTCTGCATTTTGTCTTCATCGTCAGACTGTGCTGCATCATTACTAGGAAATACAGAAGTGATTGTTTAATATGAAGTCATAATGAATCTAAATTGAATGAAACATTAGTAAAGCAGGATCTGCATTTTAGGATCCATCTTTATTCCTCTATGTAACACACTGGAAAAATACGGGCATTATATTAATCACATTATAAACAGATGTTTTAATTCTTAGGCATCTTGATACTAAAGCTGCACACACTCTCCCAGGTGCCCAAGACATATAACTCCCTTCCACAATTTTCAGACTTAAGCTTATTGTGATGCTTTGAAGTCTAAGAGCAGACAAAACACATTGTATTACTAAGAACAGGTAACATGTCACTTTGTTCTCATTTCTTGCTTTCCATAGATCAAATAAATGAATAGTGGTTAGTTCTGAAACAGAAGTTTGTGCACAGAAGAGTTGAGTTCTAGAGTAATGAGCTTTTCAATGGTAACACAGCAACGCAAAAAACCTAAACACTGTCTAATATATAAATTCATATAGGCCTTTAAAAAAAACATCCAGACTGACACTATTTCCTGATCATTAAGAAACTGTCTTTTTCTATCAGTGTTTACAAGTAGACTCAGTTTTACACATTAGCAGGGTCTAAAGCTCCATTGACAGGTAAACCTCAAGGTAATCAGCTATACTGATGACAACAGACCTGCAGAGAACCAAAGTCTACTAAATGAAACACGGAAAAAGCTTCAGGAGGTGGCAGCATGAACAACATACAGTACTTGAACATAAACTGTGTTTAACACAGTGTAGAAATGACAACATGTAGCATAACAAGGGCTGGGAATTAACACTCAGATTAGTCAGAGGTGGACTGGAGGTCTTTTTACTGTCATAACAGCAGCCGCCAAGCACGCAAAAACTGCAAGAGCAACAGCATCATGACTCATACCTGACGTATTCTTTAGTTCTCCTCATGATATGCAAAGTTAGGGGATTAATGCCTGTTGGCAACTTTTCTTCTGCCAGACTCAGAGGTATTTCTTCACCTGTATCAAGGTTTTTTATCATTACACTTGCTAGAATTTCCTATGGAAAAAAATAAGATGCGAAATCAAGAGAACACTATTAAGATTTCAAAACCTAGAGCAAAACAGAAAACCTCTTAACACACAGATTGTTTATCTTAATGGGAAATTCTGTAGCTCACTATATATTTATTTTACAAAAATTAAGTCAGCATGTTAGTGCAAACATTATCAACCACTATACACAGATGAACATGTCATCACAAGCTTCAATTTCAGAAATCAAAATTGCAGCTATGGACATCAGCCACTGCCTGATACCTTCCATGCTAACATCAAACATACTATGTAGTTAAAACACATCACAGTCTTTCCCTTTCAGATTTCTAAATGCTGTAACTTAACATACAGAGAAAAAGCATTTAGACCTAATTAAGGACTAAAGAAAGAAAAAGGTTTATTTGGAGCATCTCATAAACACTTTCATAGCTTCAACAATGGTTAAAAGAAACTATACACGGACAGACACAAACAAGAACTTACAGAAGCTTGATATTATCAGGATTAATGGAAGTATTAACTGAAGAAACTATTTTAGCACTAGGAAGATGATTCTCATATTGCTGACTCCCCTTTCAGATGCCTGAAAAAATGCCAGATTCCCTCACAAGGAAATGCTGAGAAGTGCTTGCACAGCCACATTGCCAGGAGTGGTGGCAAGGTGGCTTTGCCCACCCGAGCACCTCGTGGTCCCTGAGTCATGTGTGGCCTGGGCCTTTGGAAGCATGAGCCGTGATAGACCTGAAATGCCATGAGCTTGCCTTTGTAGCTATGCAAAGCAATGCACCATGCACAGACCACATCCAATAGTACCTCATCTGTGAGCTCCCTTCCCGAATTAGACCTGGGTCTTTGTGGTCCAAGTACTTCATTTGTTGTTTGCCCATCAGCCGCTTTCCCATTTTCCTGAAATTTTGCAGACAGAGAATACATTATCTCTACTGTAACCCTGAAGTAATAGAAAATGTTTCAGTTATCAAACTTATAACCATTTCCCAATACCTGAGCAGTGACAATTTTATCTCCACTAGTTGCACTGGCCAAATCCAAAGAAGGATGAGAATCTTTGGGCACACCCTCTGTCACGGTACTTGAAGTTAAAAGACCACCAGCTGTGAAGGTGTCTCGAGAAACTGAAAAGGGATTTGAGAAATTAGAGCATAACACTTGCCATAGACCATTACTGCATCCTAACATCTGAGTTACATTCTGAACACTCTTTCTAACAAGTTTGGTATTTTTTAAAGATCAACTGCCACCAAATCTGATTTACAGTTTTGGTATTTCACATATAGTTGGATGTTCAGGTACAATTTCACACCTTGGCCTACTAAGTTTTATTAACTTTTTTTAATAGTGACATCCCTTGTAACCCAGGACTACTCATTTTCCTAAGGTCTCTCTACATCTTGACTTGCATTTCTATGCAAATACAGACTGCACACATTTCATTTGAAGTAACTTTTTTTTGTTTATGTATTGATGAGTCAATTTCTTCTTGCTACAGTAGCAGCTATTTTAGTAGGAAGTGTTGGTTCACAAGAAATCCTATGAATTAGGAACACTTCTAATGCAAAAGGGTATTACTTCATTGTTAGAAGCTAAGACTATGGGAAGACTTTTTTAAACGTCAACTGAACTAAAATCAGAAGATTGAATGATCCTTCACTCAAAACAAACCCAGTAACCACGTACATAAATAAACCCACCTGGAATAGAGTACTTGCCTTCTAAGACAGGTTTCTGCATGTCAAAATCCAGTTCACTCTTCTTCTTGCGGGGCGGTGGGGCTGGCCGAGCAGGGGGGGGTGGCCTTGGGGGTGGAACGTTTGTTGGCGGTGGGGGCCGTGCCGGGACAGGCTTCTTTGTGCTCGCAACTATATCAGGCTCTACTGTCAGCTGCCTTGGGGGCTTTGCTGGGGGCATTTCTTCTGTCGTAGAAAGGTCTTTGGTAGATAAATCTGAAGTCATATTTGCCTCTTTCTTGTCTGTTATGTCCTCATTTTTTGATGTTTCTCCTTGTGCTTCAGTTTCATTCTTTTTATGGTCAGTTGCATTTGTTACTTTTGTTAGTTTATGAGCTTCCTCTTGCTCAGAAGTAAACAAAATCTTCCCAGACTCCAGTTCAGTGTCGTTACACACACTCTGATGCTCTGGTTCTCTGGTGTCTTCTGGTAATGGTATTTTAGCAGCTAATACTTCAGGGATATCACTAATGATACCTGCTCCAGAAATCCAAGCATTTGCATCTGAAGCTGGAACAGTCAATGCTTTTCCTCTAGAAGCTAAAGAATCATCCTCTAGTTGTGCCTTCTGGCTTTCTTCTATAATACTGTCAATAATCTGGAGAAACAAAGCAACATTGTTCTACCAGCCACCAGAAGGCACTTCCTGGGTACACTTACCAGTCAGCCCATACAACACCCAAAAGAAATCTTCCACTGAAGAATTGCTTTATATTCAAAATATGTTTTGGTTAAGAATTCTGGAGACCAGAACCTTGGTGCAAAAATGGGCATATTCAAAAGATAAAACAAAACCATTGATTTCCAGTCCTCTTTAATACACTTTGAGAGGAAGTTCAGAAACAAAAGCTGTTCACTATTCAGAGTTCTCATGCACTGCTAAATATGATCCTGTAAATTACACAAATAATTCAACACTGGTGCATCCTAAATGTGTTTTTATAATCCTTAGTTTGCTTTATGCTTTTAGATGAACACTCTTACTAACAGTAATTCTAACCTATGGTAGTTTTAGGATGAATACTGATCTTAAATTATTTAGTATTTCTAGTGTGATGCTGGAAGCTCAAAGCAAGATTTAACTAACCTCTTTTGAATCATCTTGTTTCATTTCTTGTACAAAAGCTTCATTTCCAGCTTTGATGAGTTTGCTGTCCATATCCTACAGAAAAAAAGTCAAAAGGTCGTGGTAGTAAGTTGTTCAGCAAGATGATCCAGCAAAAATACAGCTATAACATATCTCATACAGTCAAACAGAATCTTTAGAGCATCTGAACATATTATGTTTGAAACCCCCCCCCCCCCAACTCTTGCAGACATCCATCCTGTAGAGTTCTGACCTGAAGGAAAGGCATATCGTGCAGAGACAGCTGCAATTACAGAAAAATTCTTCCTCCCTCTCCACTCCCTCCTCCTCCTTTGACAAAGTTTTTCCAATCTAAATGCAAGCTCTACTTTGTTTTATCACTCAAATCCATCTTCAAAGGCATGACGACTTAAATACTTAAGTGCAATCAGTGCCTACAGAAGCCCATTATATTAATTTCTAATTTTGTTGACATTAAACTCACACACCTGTTAAACTTTGGACTTAGGAAATATTTCTCTCCCATTCCAAGACAAACTATGCCATTAGTCACACATTCACTGAACCGATATAACACCAAGCAGAGAAGCACCTACTTTTTCCACCTTCAGAAACTTAGCTCTGAGCAAGAGATTTAGGAAGATACAGAAAAAATAAAAATCCTACAAGAATCCTAGAGAACTTCATAGCTAATAATTCATGAAGGCATTAAAGTTAGTTTTCAATTTCACTGATTGCACTGAGTTTAGTGAAAATGATAAAATAACATTTCTTGAAAGGCTTAAACATTTAATACTTAATCATTAAAGGGGCATTAAATAGAACACAAAATGGGGGTAAGGATCTGTTCCATAAGAGCTATAGCAAGATGTGGTATCACTGTGAAAACACTATTGATTCAGAGCAAAGTGCTGCTGACAAAGCAGGAACAGCAGCTCCACTGTGACTTCCCAACACTTTCTGGGCAAAACAAGAAGCCTTTTTAACTCTGTCTCAAAGTGTGATATGGCACCACCTTTGGCCCTTCTGAGGCCAGGAAATGAGTGTTACTTGCACAAGGTTCCAACTTCTCACCTATTCAATGTGTGCTGGATTCAGCCACACTGTCACTATGCACAGATGCAGCATAACAATTACCTGAGTGGGAAGTGGCAACGCTGTCTCATTAAGCTAAATATAGTGCTTTATCTTCACATAACCCAGAGGGGAGGCTTCTGAAGCACAAACATTAAGATTCTTCTTATTTTGGAGACAGAAGGGAGCAAAATCAACTATTTCATATAAATCGAGACCAAAATCCAAGTGCTGCAGACTTAATACTCACAAATCAGTTGAATGAGGGGAGTTTAGTAATCAAGTGCAGCTTAATTAAATTGCATATACACATTTCAGAATAAAATGAGCTTCAAGACACTGTAACATACTCTAAATAACAAGAAACAAGCACAACTACTACCTACAACAAGGAAAACCTTTAATCTCTTCTCTGTGTAGATATCAGGGTTACTGTAGCACATCTACTTTAGGTGGAAACACTCAATGCTGTGTTCATCTACACACACTTGACAGATGTTATGAAGAAACTCACCTTTAATACATGGGTTTCAACTTTTGTTGGTGACCTGTTGGAAGAAAACAGACTTAGAGTGCAAAGACACTAAGCTTTATATTAAACAGTCTGTAACACAGCCCTCCTTCACAGGGCTCCTTCATGCTCTAGACGAGCAACAAAGTGAATGTTTCTCATATCGCTTGTTTACAAATAAAGCACCCAACTGTATCCAATGCACAGATACAGTTTCTGCAAATCCTGTGTTTCTAAGCGGAATCTTCTGGGAATCACCTTTCTACCACCTCTCTCTGATAAACAGCTGCTATTCCAAGTAAACACTTAAAAACCTTTTGCATTACAGAGAATTTAAAATTAGCATGTACACCAAGCACTGGGTGGACACTGAAGAAACCCAAATTCTCAAAAAGGAGAAGCACAACTACAGTAACCCTGCAAATCAGATGCCCAAACCCTGAGCTGTAGAGCTGGCACTATTACAGCCATTCTACTCCTAAGACTCTGTAGCAAAACTAAGGTCTTGTTTCTAATCAGAACACTTGGTATAAATAGAAATAAAATTCATTGTAACAGTAGGGAACTAGTTTGGCACAACTTTCCAAAACACACACTGTGAAACCTTGAATTTGCATTAGCAACCACTCACACAGCACCTCTCAATTCACTAATTACATGAAAGAACAAGCATTCTTAGGGGAATGGTATCAAATAATTACTTCTCATCAAGTCAATTCAATTAGTGGATGGTCAACTCTTATTATATCCTGAACTTACATCTTCCACAAGACTTTCAGAATGCTAGAAGATGTTTAAATATTGACTCACACTGCTTACTCTGACTATGGAATCTTGCTAACACATAAAGGAAAGTTTGGGTCAGATGATCTTTCCGGGTTCCTTCCACATTGGGCTGCTCTTTGATTCTGTTTGTCAGCCACAGGCAGAGAAAAAGATAAAGGTAAATCCCCTAAAAGTCTATCACCAAACGAGCTACCTGGATGGCACAGGCACCCCAGCTGTCTACCAAGGTCAGTGACACTTGACAACTCTGCGTATCACCTTGTACCACGCAATGCAGACAAATAAAGAGATCCCAGACTCACTTCCCACTCCTGCCTCCAAAATGATGGTTTGAAGTGACGATACTTTCTGAAAAATAAAACTATTTCCATTTATATATAAGAATTTCAGTTCTTCTCTTTACTGTCTGAAAGCATTTAATCACAAAAAGCAAAGATCACTTTTAGAAAGCAGAGCTAAACAAACAAGAAAGCACAGTGAATTCGTAAATAAACACTGTATCCTTGTAACTAATTTAACACCTTAAAACGAGATGCTTCTGTCCAGATATTGACACTTGAGGTGCACAGTATCCGTAACAGTTTCAAGGATGATCCTTCCTCCTAGAAGGCGCCAATGCCAATGTGGAAGAAAGAGCAAAATTAGTATTTTTACCTGAAAAACAAGAACATCTTTTGTCTCTCAAAATACCTTTCTGGGAAAGGCTGCTGCCTGTGTGGAGTTTCTGGTTACTGAAACCTTTTCAGTTCCACTATCAACTCCTGCATTTCCTTAGAAGTAGTGGCAGAAATGTGTCACAGTTCATTGAATCCATGAGATGACTCTAACAATGAAACATATTTATAACTACAACATAAATGCCTAGGCTGCAGCAAGGGTCCCATTGTATAAGGCACTACTTAGACTTTACAACCTAAATAAAATGCAAATCCCTCAACAGATATCCTGCAAATAGATAATTTAGTTTTCTACTGTGACACTTCCCACCAATTACCCTGTCACTTCTGGTACAGGTAACTCATTCTTGGTTACACACAACAGGAGGCTCAAAAGACACTGCTACCATTTCAGATTTCTTTAGCTAATTACTTTTACAGAAAACCTGCACTCAAACAAAACCAGATGTTATTTCCCACTCTCAGGCTTTACTCAACTACCTTGGGAAAAAGCTGCCTGAGTGATAAGGGATACAGAACCAGCAGGTGCAGGACACAACATTGTGCTGACAGCTTGACAGAGCACACACACACACAAAGTGCAGCTTCACCTCGGAAATTACGTGCCTTTAAAACACTGCAAAGCTTACACAACTGTTTGGCAAAAACACGACTTTCAGAGCAGCCAGATAAGTTCAGTGTTGTAAGTTGCCTGAGATGATTTGAGCTGTGTGTCTGTAGGCACCATCCCTTCCTTAGCTGTGCTACCACATTAGGACAAAGTCAGTCACACGGTCAATTTGGGAACTGAAGTCTTTGTAGTTCAATGACTCTCAAATGGTCTTGTCTTCCCAACCACCTGAACTAACCAGCTTTCTCCACTCCCCAGTTCTACTTTAAGGCCAGTAGTTATACATGGATGCAGTATCTGAAACCCTGGCATTTTTAAGAAGTATATACAGTGGTAAAAGTGTCTGAAAAGATTTACATGAAGATCAATCCAATGATGAAATACCAATTTTGCTTTGAAAGGCCTGTACTTCACAGGGTTATCAGGCAGAACATGAAAACTGATATATACCACAGAAAACAAAAAGCAAAAACTTAATCTAGTACGATTGTTCACCAAATAGCAGGATTTAAAAATTAATAGCAACAAATCTAGACTGTATTTCAAATAAAACACTTCTAAGTTATCTTACATGATACCAGTTCAACAAAGGAGAAGTTCAAAGTTTATCTACAAGATTAAACAAAACTCAAAGAAAAATCCCATTTCACCTGCACAAACAGATGCCTTATTAATCTCAAAGTCAAATAAACTCATGAAGAGTTTATTTTTTATTTATCCTGCTGTTCAATTCATCCTCATAGTGACCAGACTACAGGAGCTCCCATTCTCACTATCAGGCAGCTCCAGCCCTACGGCTCCACGTTTTAAACGCATTGTTGTTTTGTGACAGAAAACAGAACATTTAGCCCTTCAAACAAAAAACAATGATGTGAATGACTGGCCTTGGGCAAATCCCACACTGACAGTGCCTGCCTTCCTGCAGGATGTACACTGTTACACAGCAGGTGTGCGAACAGGGAAGGGGTTTGCAGTGTCTGTAGCAGCTGTGCCTGCACGGAACATAAAGGTCCAACAACCAGCCCAGGACTTGCATTTACCGCCGTCCTGCACACGATGTTCCTCCTCCGAAACCCACGGCTGGCCTGGAGCTCTAATTGCTCCTGCTGCAGCAATCTCCCTGGCAGTCCACACCTTCAAATCCAGTTTCATCACTGCAATGCCCTGGGAAAGCATTTGGGAGCCTCAACAAACACACCGCAGAAATGCGTCTGCAGCGCTGCAACAACGAACACTTCACACTCCACCTGTTTGCTGCCAAAATCAGCCTTGCCTGTTGGCTAAAACACACACACACAAAACTTGTACGAACCATCTCCCACATGCCAAAAGGGCACAACTTAACCTTGCCCAGCTTCCTGCACAGAAGAAAAGGAAATTCTTCAGGAAAAGGAACAAGGCAAGTTCAAAAAGATGGGACCACTGAAGTTATAACTCGAGAATTTAAATTAAGGTCCCAGAGGACACTTCTCATTACCTGCACCACCTCTTCAGTTTGGTTTCCCATAACAATTTTTGGGATACAAGTACACTAGGAACAAACTTGCCCCCACTGTTAGGCATATCATGTCCAAACTATTGTGTTTGCAGTTGATTTCAGAGCAGGCAGATCACTTTCCTTATAAATAAAATATACAGGATCTGTCACATGTCTGCATCCAATCAGGTGCAACTTACTTCATATTTTCCTTCTCTCACAACCAACATGCTCCTGCATGGGACAGTTCATGCCTCTGTATTTCAGTGTCTTTTTCTAAATCTTTCCATGGCTATAGGGTTATTAAAGCAGAGTGACAGAGGTTAAATAAGGGCATCTTCTGCCACACCACCTCTCCCTCTCTACTCTGGACTTGGTTATCCAACAGATGGACACTCTCCACACATCCTGTCAAAAGCAGAATTATATGTAAAGGTGAGATCCAGAGCAGAAGTGAAGCACCCAGGCCTGGCCTGGGGGGGTTCAGTTATCTCCAAACATCTGCTTGGGCACATTTCACCTTAGAAGTCATCAACCCAGGAGCACCATCTCAAACAACTGTCATCTGAAAGGAACACTTTGTAACAAGTTCTCTAATTTGTGCTAATTAATTTTATGTACTTGAGGATGGAGATATGGTGCTTTCTTTGAGACAGACCATCAGTACCTACTGACTTACAGTGGGAATTGGGAGCTTACAGCCCACTTGAAAACTCCACTCTGACACACCAGACAATTAATAAAACAAATAAATAGCAAAGAAATCAGCAAGTTGACATGAACACCTGGCACCACTTTCAGAGTTTATCAGCAGTTACTCCACACACACAACTCAGGCCAGGGGGGGAAGAAAATACAAACCTGGTATTTTTAATAAGGATAAACATATCTACGCTGCTTTGCTAAAATCTGCCTATAACATGTGCTGCCAAAAAGGAGTCCCAACTAGTTTTGCCGATTATCAGAACATTGAATGTACAAGGAAATGTCTCAAACTGCAGAGGGCACAATGCACAAGTTTTCAGTTGCCCTTTCTGCCACAAGAAGGTTTTAATTTTTTTTTGTGGTCTCAAGTCAATGTCATTACACAAGCAAAAAGGTCCAATCTACAAACCTGCTTCCATGAAGTGTTCAATGTAAATGTGAAATTAGCTCTGCAGAAATCTCAAAGCTTATTTAGAGAAAATATTGTCCATATTGTCAGCACAGATTCAGTAGCAGACTGAATTACAAATCAGAACCTGCACTGCAAACAAAGCCCTCTGAGATCACCTCCTTAATTGACTCAGGCTCACAGAATTCTATTAACTCAATGATGTATTGTTAAAAGTTATGGAAGAGTAATGGAGAAATTAAAAGAATCCTTCACTTGAATTTCCTGTGAGTGAATCAAGTTCTGCTTCGATACAGGTGGTGGAAATCTGCAAGGTCAGGATATGTGGCATTGTTTGCACCAAGTAAAAGGTGGACGTGCAGATTTAATGGCTCACTTCTACCAAGAGATCTGTTTCCCCCTTCCTGCCTGTGGCCTCTAGCCACACAAATCCCACACCTTCACGCTTTCCTGTCCCCACCCTGACAGGTTCCATCTGCTTTAAGTTATTGAATAGTTTTTACTTTTTCTAGTTTTCAGCTGCTTTCAATTACTTTGAGTTAAAACAACTCAGACAAGAGTTTGATGATCACCAGTCCCAGAGGAAGGTAAGCAGTTGGGAGAAAAACCTCATTTCAGCAAAATCACATCTTGCAGAACATCTTTGCTTATCACATCTTGCAGAACTGTGTACACACACACACCAAGGACATGCTTTTCACCACACTACGGAAGAAGATAAGTTCAGAAAAGTTTTGACGCAGGATGTGTAGATGAGGAGAAAGATCTGGTCTTTCCTTTATTTTAGGCACCCAGGGACCACTGATACACAGACTAAACCAAGTTTCTTAGTCGATTATTACAGCTTCAAACGCATGGATCACACAATCCATCTAATTGGTCTTGGAACAAGCTATGTGAAACCTCATCCCAAGTCAAATAATGCAGAGCTTTGGTCGGGGCTACACAACACCCAGAAGGGACACAAGCCATAACCTGTCAGCACACAGCCAGAAAGAGCTTTTTACAGAAAGAGGGAGCACATTTGGCTGACACCAACAACACAGGGAGAGGGTTAGTTCTGAGGCAGCAGCACCGGGACCTGCATTACAAAACACTGTCAAAACTTCACCGAACAGAACCACACGCTTGCTAAATGAAAGAAGCATCAAAACGACTCAGAATCACAGAACTGCCAGGGGTTGGAAGGGACCTTTGGAGATTATCTAGCCCAATCCCCATTAAAAACAGGGAAAGTGTTAAAGACCCCATTAAAACCAGACGACAGAGCACACCAGAAGTTGTTCTACGTGCGGCAACAGCTGCCTGTTGCTGACGGAGCCCGCTCTCTTCTCCCTTCTCGGAAAATCTGTTACTTTTATCGCGTTTCAGGGATTACTTCTGCCACTCCCGATTCCATCTCCCTTCCCAACACTGCACGTCCCTTCCCAACACCGCACGCAGGAAGGCAGGCATGATCTCATCATCCCCCCACGGCCACCGCCGTGGCCCCCATCGCCGGGCGCGCCCGAGCCCCGCACTGCCCTCAGTCCCCGCTCGGAGCCCGCAGGGCCCGCATCGACCCCGCTCCGCCCACCCCGACCCCCGGAGCTCCCCCAGGAGCGCAGGGCCGCGCTGCAAGTGGGAGGGCCGAGACGGGCGGACTCACGGAGCGGGGGAGCCGCCCGCGGGGTGCACGTCCTCGGGGGCATCGTAGAACTCCTCAGTGTCGCTGTCGGACGCCATGGCCGGGCCGGGCCGCCACCTCCGCGCACCGCGGGCCGGGCGGCGCCGCGCGCGTATCGCGAGAGCGCGGCCGGGCCCGCCCCCTCCGGGAGGGGCCGCGAGCGCGGAGGGCGGGGCGGGTCCTGAGCGGGGGCGCCCCCTGGCGGCGGCGGGAACGGAGCGAGGGGAGGGGAGCGAGGGTAGGTCGGCCCTGAGCAGAGTCACAGCATCAGCTGGGCTGGAAAACACCCCCGAGGTCACCGAGTCCCACCTTTGAGCCAACACCACTCTGTCAACTAGACCTTGGCACTGGGAATATTGACAGGAAGCTCAACACAAGTCAACAGTGTGGCCAGGTGGCCAAGAAGGCCAATGGGATCCTGGCCTGTATCAAAAATAGTGTGGCCAGCAGGACCAGGGCAGTGACCCTTCCCCTGTACTCTGCGCTGGGGAGGCAACACCTTGAGTGTTGTGTTCAGTTCTGGGCCCCTCAGTTCAGGAAAGATTTTGAGACGCTGTAATAGGTCCAGAGAAGAGCAACGAGGCTGGTGAAGGGGCTGGAGCACAAGTCCTATGGGGAGAGGCTGAGGGAGCTGGGGGTGTTTAGCCTGGAGAAGAGGAGGCTCAGAGGTGACCTCAGCACTGTCTATAACTACCTGAAGGGATGTTCTAGCCAGATGGGGGTTGATCTCTTCTCTCAGGCACTCAGCAATAGGACAAAGGGGCACGGGCTCAATCTCTGCCAGGGGAAATTTAAGTTTTTTAACAGAAAAAAAATTCTTTATAGAGAGAGTAATCAGGCATTGGAATGGCCTGCCCAGAGAGGGGGTGGATTCACCATCCCTGGAGGGTTTTAAACTCTGATTGGATGTGGCACTGAGTGCCATGATCTGGTAAAGGGACTGGAGTTGGACCAAGGGTTGGATTTGATGATCTCGAGATCTTTTCCAACGGAATCGATTCTATGATTCTATGAGTGCCATGCCCAGTCTTTCCTTGAACACCTCCAGGGATGGTGACTCTGCCACCTCCCTGGGCAGCCCGTTACAATGTCTGATCCTCCTTTCTATGAAGAAATTCCTCCTCATATGCAACCTAAACCTCCCCTTTCCCACCATGTCCCCCTGTCCTATCGCTGGTACCTGGGAGCAGAGCCCGACCCCCACCTGGCTCCAGCCTCCTGGCAGGGATTTGCAGAGAGCGATGAGGTCCCCCCTGCGCCTCCTCCAGGTTAAACACCCCCAGCTCCCTCAGTCACTCCCCATCACACTTGTGCTCCAAACCCTTCCCCAGCTCCATTGACCTTCTCTGGACCCGCTCCAGCTCCTCAATGTCCATTCCAAACTGAGGGGCCCAGACATGAACGCAGCACTCAAGGTGTGGCCTCAGCAGCGCCAGGTACAGGGACAGAAACACTTCCCTGGTCCTGCCGGCCCAGGCCAGCAGCCCTCGGGTTCTTGTCCCTGGCTGGCTGTGCCCCCTGTGCTGCGCCAACACTGAAACCACGAGCTGGTGTTTGTCCCCACTGCCAAACACCCCCAGAATGCCGGGGGAGCCAAGACATGCGGATAAGGGAAAAGGGAGAGAGCCTGGTGTGTCTCTACATCCATGGAGAGAATCCAAAACAAAAGTTGCTTCACAGAAAAGGTGATTAGACATCGGAATGGGCTGCCCAAAGAGGTGTCGGAGTTTCCATCCCTGGAGGTGTTTAAGGATAGGCTGGATGTGGCACTCAGTGCCATGGTCTGGTTGATAGGGTGGTGTTGGGTCAAAGGCTGGACTCGATGATCTCAGAGATCGTTTTCAAACTGATTTGGTGATAAAATCAAGTAATAGAGAATTAAGATAGTTTATTAGACAAATTGACAAGAAATTTTTAAATAATTTTTTCTCATTAACTTCTGTATTGAATGTTTGAAACCAGCAGCAGGAATGAAATCAATTCCTTATTTGTTTTGTTTAAGGAAACAAGTTCCTTATTTGTTTTTCCTTATATTTTCCTTCCATAAATTTTCATCTGATCTTCCCATCAGTTTTCATCTCCCATCTAATTACGAGTGATCAACAGTAACTCCCAGAGGAACGAGGCTTCCCCTTGAAACCTGCATTGCTTTTAATATTTGCTCAGCAGTAAGTGCTTGTTCCTGAGCTAAAGCACTTAGTTCTTTATCCATATGTGTGATGCTGGGAGGCTGAGCCTAAGTTTAGGCATCTCTCCACATTCTCTGTACTGATCTCCTTTCCCCCTGGCTCTTTGGCATCCTTGGCTGGATTGCAGCTCTTTTCCTGAGTATTTTCTGACTTCTGACAAACACAGAGCTACTCAAAGCAGCAAGACAAAGTGGAGTTCTGTGTCTATGCACTTATTTTTGTAAAATGAGTGCAAGTTTAATATATTTGAGGCAGCTACTGTTGCCAAATGGTCAACACAGAGGTGATTGTGCACATGCAGGCATGCATACACCCATCTGTCCTTCCATGTGAAGGCGGGATGGGGCCAGGTCCCATTCCCTTTAAAAATTGTGGTGATTCTCAGCTGAACCAGCAGAACTACTGGGACAACAGGAAGGAAACAAACTGGAAATGCATGAACAATTCTTCTAAATCCACTTAAAAAAGCATGAGCCTAGCGTACACCTTACACCCTCAATGTTGAAGAATTTGGGCAAATAAGTAGCATGGAAAATTGTTGTACTGACTTATTACTCATTGTTCACCATTTCTTCTCTAACTGACAGCCAAACACGATGACTGCATTACAGTAAGTAGGATGGTCTCTAAATTATTAAAGTCAACAATGATGTAACCTTAGCTGGGAAGGCAGATGGCTCTGGTAACTGGGGAAAAATGCTATTGAAAAGCCTTTTGAATTGTTTATCAGTTTGTCACTAACTGACAGCAGCTGCACTACTTCATGTTTTATTAGAAAGAGGAAATTACATAGTTGCAGAATTAACATTCAAATAAAAGCTCAATTCTGGCATTTCGTCAGGTCTTACATGATAATTAAAAGTCAGCTTAACTGCAGTGATCTTGACTGTCCCACGCCAAACCCACTCACTTTTTGCATTGGGGTGGCTTCTCAGAGGCTGACAGAGCCCCTGGATCAGGATTATCACCACAGCTCCACTGTGACATAGCCTGACTTTTCGATGGATACAAATATAATTGTGACTATGAAGGGTTATCCAGGCATCAGGAAACCCACTGGCCAAGATAGAGCCTGAACAAGGTGTTGTTACCAGCGGGATTATGCTGGCTCTTGCCTCTGCAGGGTGTTGCTGGGACTGTGCAGAGCATTGCCAGGCTGGCTGCTGTTATCTCTGCTGCCTGTAGAGATCAGCAGGAGGACAATCAGGTGTAACAGGGACAAAGTTTCCTGGGACGGGAGATTAAGGCATAATTAATGTTTACAAGTGACCCAGGTGTTTGCTCCCCCAGCATTGGCACAGCCCTTTCCCAGGCTGCAGGCAGGGATAAGCAGCAGTCAGGGCTCATCTCACCTTGCCATGGAAGTGGCATGCAATGGCTTGGAGGGACTGCAGTGGCCAGCTCTGTAAAAAGCTATTAAATCCTCAGATTTACATTCAATATCACCCCTGACTCGGTTTTCCGAAAGCCAAACCCATGTGAGGAAGAAGAGGTCATAGACAAAAATTATTCTGAATGGCAGACTCTTTGGAGTAGCAGATAGTATATTTGCTAGGATTTTCTAACATATAATTATACACAATTACTTGAATTGCTTTTTGGCTTCTATGTACTCCTTAACAGTTAGTCTCTGCATTTCACACCTGAGTGAGCACAAACTAGTCCCAGTGCTTCCCTAGTACCCCCTCCCAGTGTCAGGCAGCTGAAGGTCCTACATGCCCGCTCTGCTCCTGAACAGGTGATCAACATTTTTATCTTCTTTGGCTTAGACATGGACTTCCCCCAAGAACTCCCATGAATCAGAGCTCACATGTCAGCTTGTCCTGAGCACTCAGCAGGACCATCCTACCAAAATCACCACTGACACGTGGAAGTTTCCTGGTCTTTTGCCACTGCAAGGCTGATGTCAGGCTTGAAGGGTTGTGTCTTCTTAAGCAAGTGTACTACTGCCTTTGTGGTTCAGAGGCCCAGAAAGCACAGGAGTCCCTCTCTGTTGTTTCCTAGCTCACTTGCTAGCACTGCTGATGTTGGCAGATAGGTCTTGCTCCCACTGAATCTTAATATACTCAGTATAGACAGATACGGGGGAGATTTGCAGCTTCTGCAAAATATCACCAGTCTCCTGATTCATCTGGTCACGTAGGGACATAAGGTTTTAGAGCAAAATTGTTTTTAATCATTGCATTAAAAAAATAAGGGCAAAAAGTATTTTTAGAGAGAATGTGGAGTTGGTTCCTTCCTGCAGCATAGCCAGTGCATGATCTCTCTCTGGGCACAAGGAGGAGGAAGGGGAGAAGTGCTGGAAGAACTTCTGGTCCCAGGTTTCCCCTGGGGAGAGGATAGTCAAAGTCAAACCCCAAACAAGTGGCTGAACCAAGAATTACACTGAGGTTTATTGCACATCACTTTAGGGCTCGGAGATGCTTCCCTGTGTGACCTTGCTCCCCTGGGATACAGAGTTTGGTGAGAGTAAGACCAAGATGATCAGAGGTGACAACTACATGGAGCTGTGAATGACATCAATGGTCAGATAAAAGTAGTTGATTCCCTTTGGTTTAAAGTCCTGAGCACCAAGCCTGTGCTGCTGGCGTGAGGGAAGCAGGAAAACAGGAAGAGCTGCATGCCTCGAGCACCATGTAGGAGCATCTATCTTTGTCAACTTGTTTGACAAGCCATTGATGTAAATCATGATTTCTGGTTCTCTTTGTGAGAACTTCTCCCTCCCAGTGCTGCCAACCACTGTTGACTCACTGCTGCCACTCAGCCAGCTTCTCCTGGCACCTGACACTGCGATTGTCACACAGTGTCACCTCGGCCTCTGCACTGTGCCAGGGAGAGGTTCCTGGATGGTTTGGTGTGGTCACAACTATCTTGTGCAGGCAGCTTTGTGCAAAGGATGGTCACACTGGATGGAGTGTGCACAGGGCTTACAGCAGCCTGTCCCTGTGCCTGCAGGGGGACAGACACACACTACAGACACGTCAGTACACAGACACACAGCTGTTATAGTTGACATGACAGGAACACATGCCAGGAAGGAAGGCAGCAGGATGCTGGGGTCAGCAGAGGCCGAGCAGAACATGAGGAGTTGTGTCCCAACTTCAACCCTCCAACTGCTGCTTGTGCACAGCTCAAGCAGTTAGACAGAGCTCCTGCTCAGAGGTGTTTGTGTGTTTTGGCCATGATTTCCATCAAAATTGTGCAGAAGTGCCAGGAGAGTCATAGGAGGATGAGGAGAGGTGAGCAGTTTTGGGAGAGTATCAGCAATGAGAGGAACCAGGGGAAAGTGGTAGAGGGAGGGAGGATCCCAGCTAATCTGCACTGTAGGGGAGCTCAAATCATCCTGCAAGGGGATGAAGAAATGCACGGAGAAATGCAAACAGGGATAACTGGTGGAATGTGGTTCAACACACACCTTCAGGCACAGGGGAGTGGAAAACCTGTGCTGGGAAATGCTCCTCACCCAGCTAATTGCTCCGATAAAAATGCCATAAATACCAAATCAGATCATGGTAAAACACATTGACAAAAATATATCAAGCAAAATGTTTCCTGAAGAAGGTGTGGCAGAGGAGAGAGACGTGGAAATGTTGGCTGTGTCTGTGTGGAAACAGAGACAGTGGCATTTGCCAGCTACTGATCACTAAGTCACACTGCAAGACCTGTGCCTGACTGTTGACACCAGCAGCTATGAAACAGGTTTGTATCCATGCAGGTTATGAGGCTGGCAGGGAGCACTCAGTGCTATAACATGTGCCTTTCCTTTCTGGGAGCATGGGAAGTGCTCAGCACCAGGCATGCTGTAGGAAAGAAAATAACTCATATAGCTGTGAAAAGCATACGTGGAAAATATTTTCCCTGAATAGGCTGAGTAGTCTTTTCCTGTTGTGATTAAAAGGAAAATGTCTTCTGACTTCTTTTTTCTCTGAAGGTTCTCTTCATCAGGAACTGTAGTGATAGGACAGGGAATAATGTGTTTGAAATGAAAAAGGGGAAATTTATGTTAGATTTATGGAAGAAATGCTTTACTGGGGCTGTGGTGAGGCACTGGAATGGATTGCCCAGAGAAGTTGCAGATGTCCCATCCCTGGCAGTGTCATGGCCAAACTGGAGCACTGAACAAACTGATCTAGTGGGAAGTGTAACTGCCCAAGGCAGAGGGGTTCCAACTCGATAGTCTTTAATGTCCCTGCCGACCCAAACCACTCCATGATTCTGTTACTTAAAGAGACTTCTTGGAGTTGGTTATGTTGAAGGATTCAGACTCTTGCTGAACTGTATGAGCAAGACAGGCTGCGGCATCCTTCTTTAGAGCTGTTTTACTTTGATTTGCAGCCCTGATGAAGTAGCAAGTGTTCAGGAAAGGGAGATTTCCCTTTGTTCCTGATATGACAAACTGGGGAAGTCATGTCCCAGAAGTAGATAACCTGAGGCATAGGTGACTCTGGATGGATGGTGAGACTTTCCCATAATACAACCTTTCTACCTCCCATGCCTGGAGGTGCTCAGAGGGCTGTGCTTTATGAAGCTGAAGTTGTTGGTTTGTTTTCTCTCTGCAGAGGTCAGTTTCACCCTGGGAAAATCCAGCATTGAGCCTCCTTCCTGTGGCTCGAGAGGTGTGAAGAGGGTTTAAAGTCCGCTGGGAGGTTGGTACCATTTTGCTCCAAGTACTGGGTAAGCCTAGACAGGATTCTGCCTCCATCCCTGCCTCCATGCTGCAGGTGCAGGGACATGGTACCTGGAACTGAGCAGAGGCAACTTGTCCCTGGCAAGGAAGAGCCATGATGGACTAAGCAAAATTGGCTATGCCTGAGGGCTTTCCCTGCTTTCAGAAGCAGACCATCAAACATTTTTTATTGGAAGTGAAATAACCTTGTTATTTTTATGGGCAGCTAGCCAAAGTACAAAGCAGGATGAAGTGCAGCTACCAAATCAAAGGTGAAGTGCAGACTCAGTACCTGCTGAATGGAGTAAAGAATGGTTGAGAAAGCCCAGTCTGTCTCTTGAGATGCCCTCCTGAAACTCAGACTGCGCATGAATTTCTGTTCAAAGAATTTTCATGCTGCTCTGATTTGCACTACATCATCTGCTCTAACAAACAAACCAATTTAACTACACAGACATGGTCTTTAATCGCTCTTCTTGGCATGCTGACAATTCCTGCACGTGCAGATGAGTTGTGTCTCAGCTTTGGCAATGCAAATGCTCTGTCCTCCAAATTTCCATGTTTTATTTTTGTCTGAAGATGCTCAGTGGATGTGTATGCTTTTATGTACGATTGTTACATTTTGTTTTCTCTATGCTCTGTCTCTAGATGCCCCAAAGTGTATTGCTAGTTTATGAGTCAGAGCTGGTGTATCACTGTATAGCAGAGCCGACAGTTATGCCTTCCTCTGGAGCTCTACTTTTGTTCTTCATTGCAGCTCACCAAAAACCATGATCAAAGCATGCACATTGGAAAAGGGTGCATTGGCTCTTGTAAGGGAGAACTGTGAGCAGCTTGCTTTGAGGTGAATTTTGTCAGTTTTGAAAACATAACTTGCTACTTGTGAAGATTGAAAAAAATCCAAAACAAATCTAATCTAAGCGTTGAATGAGAAACAAATGCATAGCTTTTACTAGCATGATTCTACAGAACACTTCTATTGCAAGTAAAGATGAAATGGAAAAGATAATAACATTACAGTGGAAAAATCATGTTGCATATATTTTCTGCATTGGAAAATCAGTCAGATTTCTAAAGATATAATAATACCACAAAGTCCTGTGGAGTCTGGAAATTGTAACGTTAAATATACCATTAACACAAAGCCACTGCTAAGAAAACTTCTCCAGCTCCTGGTCATTGCACCTGTACCTGTTTACCTGAGTGCTGCTTCTCTAACACGGTACAGGCTGCCTTGGACTACAACCAGTAGGTCAAACTGTTTACAACTGACATTTTATCAGCCTTTGGTCTCTTGTTTAGACTCAATTCCACCACAGAACCATTGCAAATGGGACTCAGTTGCACAAAGAGACTTACATGGCTGTATGAACTTTTACCTGGAGAAAAACGAAGCTGTTTTGTTGCACAGAGGTACATGCTGGGTAGAGCAGGAGCTGGAATTTATAGCCCTGCAGACAGGATCCATGCTGGAGCCAGTTTTGGTTTGGGGCTTGCAGGTGGAATTTCAGTATTCCAAGTTTCATTACTAAAACTTCTGCTTTCCTTATTGGCTTCTGATGGCCTCATGGCTTGCTGGGACTCTGGGCTCAGGAATTCATGTGTGATCTCAGTTTGAGCCCAGATTTACAAGTACCTGTATTTGCATCTGCTAAGACTGAGTTTCCAGATCTTCCCTGAAAGATTTCATTCTCTTCCACAAATGCACCAGCTGCTTTCTTCAGCAGCTCCATTACATGTCCACAGAATGCCCATAAAATATGGAGCAAACATCAGCACTTGCTGGGAGGTCCCGGGAAGATGCTGCAATGCCCAACCACCATGGCATGAGTCAGGGTTGCCATGGCAGCTCCAGCTTTGAATTCCCCTGCTTTCATGGTTTTCTGCCTCAACTATAGTATTAGTTTAACCCCAGTCTCTATCTCTCTCTCTCCCTCTCTCTGTCTCTCTCTCTATATATATATAGATGTGCTTGATTTTAATTATTATTTACTCCTACTGCCTTGTTCTACTGCTTTTTCTCTTGAAGGACTCTGGATCCCAGAGGAAATTAAATAGTCCATTGCTCTTCTCTCCAGTGTCCAAAAAGAACACATGATGAGTATTTAAGAACCTGGCTGGCTAGATGTGGGAGAACAGTCTGAAATGGGCCTTCTGAGGTTTTGTGGAAAGAATCTACCAAAAAAACCCCACTCACTGATCTCCCTGCCCTGTTCCTGGGGATGAGCTGTACTCTCTGGTGCAAGAAGTTGGTGCTGACAGAGGACAGAGATGGGCAGAGAAAACCAGATGGTAACAAAGAGGTATCTGTGTAGAGTGGCAGTAAAAGCTGGAATAATATCAGTGAAAAGCAGAGGTGCTGGGGTCAAATGAGCCCTTTCAGACTAGTGAAGTATTTTATGTGGTAACCCCAGGTCATCTCAGAGACTGCACTGCAGCTTGTCAATGTTTAATTTCATTCTCTTTTCTGCTTTTTCCTTGCCAGCCAGCAGGGAATGTGTCTTATTCTGTCACTGTGCTCTGTCTGAAGGATAACTCAGCATGCAGCAATTTCCTGATGTAGACTTCCATTTGTGCCCCTTTGCTGCTGAATATATTTCTTTAATTATAGGCAGCAGAAGCAATTTGTTTAATAGTGTCCAGGAAACATACCCAAGGGAGATCTTTGAACACAACCACAAAGCTGATAAGGATTAATGTTAGGTGATAGAACACTGGGTAAGGCTATTCCCACATTTGGGTCAATATCTGCTATTCATAGTATGAGCATTAAGTAAATGAATATCAGGTTATTATATTTAATGAGGTTCAGTATTTACTTTTTCTCTAAATACTGCTGAGGACCACATTACTATCATCGTGTGCTCTGGTAGCCAGGAGAGCAGCCTGCCTGTCTCAGTGGCAGTGAGTTTAGCACAACAACAGAGCTTTCAAAGGGCACTATGTGGCCTGTATGTTTTATTGCTAGGCAAAGATAACAGTATTTGACTTAGTGTTCATTGCTAGCAGAGAATTCATTATTAGTGAGTATAAATTTCTTTCCTTCTCCAGGTGTTGTTATCTGCTGTGGAAGCTAATAGAGACATCAGTAGTCAGTTGTAAAAGCAGCTCAACGACTGTAATGTTGATATTATTGTGGCTTATCCAGTGATGCCGAGGCCCTGCTGTGCTCTGTCAGAAATAACAAGCAACTCTTTTGGCAACACCTGCACTTTCATTCTCGCCTTCATTAATTTCCTACATTGATTAAAAAGTAATAATAGTAATCCCAGAAATATTTAGGAGGTATAGAAACCCACTTCATCCTGCATGTCGTGGGCCAGCGTGTGTGTAAGTCCAAGCCAGGAAGTTCCTCACCCCCCTGAACAGCTGTCTCCACAGGGCTGCTTCCAAATTCCTGCAACCTCACAGGATTTCTTTCTTTGTCCCTTTGCTGTTCATCATTTCTCATCTGCTAACTCACTGCTTCAGCCCACCTGGAACACATTCTCTGGTCTCTCCAGGGCCAGGACTGCCTCTCTGCTTCCCCTGCAATTCCCTGCTCTGATAGGCTGATCCAGAGGCTGAAGATCCTCAGGATTGACCACCATGGAAATGAAACCAAATCATATTAACCAATAACTTCTGTGTAGAAACAGGGATTTACTGGGAAAGTCTGGTTTTCCATTCACCACGTTGAGTCATGCTGTGGTTCTAGGGAAGCCAAAACTGCTCCTGGAATTCTTGAGGCTGTGCTAAAAAGAGCCTGATTTATTGTGAATGAAACTCTCTCTGGCTGTGGGCAATAAACAACCATCTATAAGAATGCAGAAAGCAGCAATGTTAAAGAATATAAAATTGAATATATTTCTCAGTGACAGAGTTATTCAAGAAAGCCAAGTCATGGATCGCTTCACATACTGCAGCACAGAACTCCCAAATGCTGGAACAACAGTCTTGCTGCACCAGCATCTGCACCAGCATGGGACAATGAGAAGCACCATGCCCGAAGGAACTTACAGCCCTGCTGAAGACCAAGAGAAGACCAGGAGATAAAGTCAAAACAGGGAGCAGCAAGCCTGTGCTCTTTCTGTGATAGACAAAGCTACTAGAGTGTTGTTCATCACATTATTTTATGGAAGCTTATGCTGAAAACCAGCACACCTGGCCTTTGGAAGTGATGGGAAACAATTTGAGTGGTTTCCTGTCTTGCTGCACTGAACCCCTGTGGATCAGGAACATCTGTGTTCTCCAGAATAGGACCAGCATCCTGCAGAAATGGTTTTCCCATCTCGGGGAAGTTCTCAGTATTTTAGACTTTTCTGTCTCTTATCAGCCAAAAATTCAAATTAAGGAGATAGGGAAATCTCCGACATTATATCCTAAACAGAGGTCTCTAAATTATGCATCCTAACAGGCAAAAAGGTTGTATGGTCTTTGTTTAGGTCTTTGTGCTAAATTTACAGCTCTAACTGGCTTTAAATAAAATCCTTGTAGTTGCTTATATACAACATTTTTCCTTCTCTTGGTTTAATTTAGGGTGTGTTAAATATGTATTACTAAATAACTGAAATGTCATAGTCCTAGATTAAACTGCTCTAGTGGAATTAAATTAAAGGTTTCTTCTCCTGGTTTAAAAGAACCCAGTGTGAATGTTTTATAGCAGCAGCAAAGCCAGAATTACAGGTTAGGCTCCCTATCTGTGTGCATGACTAACACCAGGAAAACAGAAACAGTTTGAACTTTTAGAGGCTGGAACCAAGAAAAAATGCATATGTAATTTATTTCAGATCCAGTGTTCTCCTGGAAGGAAGCAGCTCCTGCTATGGTCCCAGGCCCTGGTGGCCTGGAGTTGGGGGTGCCCCCTAGGGAGGATGCCTGGACCCTGCATGGATGTGATGTGTTCATCCCAGACATCATGTGGTGCTTCATCTGATGGGACTGGCCAAGGCTCGCGGCAAAGCAGCTGAAGCTGTGCAACCACCTCTCTGTTTCTTGTAAGTGATTCAGGAGCTCACACCCACAGCAATCACTACCCTGCCAATGGTTATACTGCACTGCAGGGTCAGAGTTCTGACAAATGTCCATTGGGTATAGGGAAAAAAGCCCCACACAGATCTCTGATTGTGACTGTGCGTCATGTCCTCTGCATGGAGCCAGACTGGAGCCAGGGCATCCACTCGGGTAAGCATTTGGAAGAAGCAGTGGAGTGCTAAAGGCCAGCCCATCCCATTGCTCTGGCTTTGACTGCCAGAGATTGAAGGGAAGCAGTTAGGAGCAGAGGCTAAGGAAAAGCCTCCTCCAGAATTTTCTGTGCTCCAGATGACCCCAGGAAGAACAAGAGGGTTACTTATGTCTGCTCCCATATTTAGTACAGGAGGGAAATTCCCTCTTCAGGTGGAAGGCAGCATGCTTGACCCTCCTTTATGTGTGTCCCAGCACACAGAACAGCAGTGACCTTCCCCAGAGTAGGGAGGGACACATTGCTGCTGACTTTTGGGGAGAACACAGCACATTTGTCACTGTCAGTCTGAGGTAACTGGGAGACTCTCACACCTTCAGCTCTTCAGTGGAGTCCTCTATCTGAGCTTGTGACTGGGCAGGAGTTCGTGGTTTCGGGAGGAAGCAGCAAAAATGTTCTCTGCTGTGCTGATTTGATTTTAAGCTTTCATCTGAGGAATGCTGAGTCAAAGCTGCCTCTCTCCTCCCATGGGCCAAAACCACCCTGCAGGGTTCAGCTGCAAGGTGCTGTTCTCAGCTGGCCTCTGTTTCATTTCCTCCTCAGCATCTCAACCAGCTTCGTGACATGCCAGGGAGTACAATTTCCCTTTTCCTTCCTCAACTAATTCTGAAAGGGACAATAAATAACAAGACGACTCTTTTATACGCAGATATAAAGTACTCACATCCGCAACATGTTACTAAAGTTACACTATAATTTGTTCTCAGAGTACTTGAGAGCACTTGGATAGGCCCGTGCTACAGAATGTCTCACTTCTCCTTGAAGGTTTCCTCTACAGCACAGTGTCCTTCCTCCTGGAGGTAATTCCCTTGAGCTGGAGCTGATCAGGAAAAAAACCAACCAACCAACCAATTCATTTTATGTGAAGAGATCAAGCCAAATAAAATTACAGAGTTTTTTAGAAAAAGCCTGAAAAAGATTAAGATTCTTTACCTAGAACAACAGGAGACTTAAGAATCTTTTAAATACACCCTTTTTATTTTTTTTAGCAGTTGGTTCTGCAATGACCACCAGATACCCTCTTTCCACAACTGAAAAGGCAGCACAAAAGCTCAGTGGCTCAATCCCCAAGCTGGGGGGAGCAGGAGTTGCTTGTGGAAGCACAGCACAGGAGCTGGGAGAGTCCACCTCAGTTTACAGTCCCTGCGTGGGTGTAGTAGCTCCACTGCAGGGCCTGGGTGCACGTTGCAGAGCTGCTCTGAGTTACAGTGAAGCAGTTTATGCCAGCTGCTTGTGATGCCGTATTCTGGAAAAGTGTCTGCATCCCACTCTCACCCTGCTTATCTAGACCGGGAAATCACAGTGCAAACTAATGTCCTGTATTGCTGGTGCAGCTCCTGAAATAGAGGATACACTTGGGAAACCACCGTTGCACTTGTTCATGAGCATGGTCTCATACTATAAAAGAAGGATGTAACCTCTTTATAGTATTTTGCCTACCACACAGGACTGCATAGCCATCAGTAAAGTTGCTGACAGTTGTTGACAGTAAAGTCCAGGCTAGGTGCTGGTTGACAGTGTCCTCTTGCTGGGGCTGGAGTGTCTCGGGACAGGCTGTTGCTGAGCCCAGCAGCACCATCAGCAGAAACAACTGAGAGTGATGGCCAGTGTCCAGGCTCACGGGCTATGTTGGCACATGTGGCGCATGTCAGCTCAGTTGCTTAGAGTATGGTGCTGATAATGCCAAGGACACAGGTGTGATCGCTGTACAGGCCATTCACTTCAGAGTTGGTCTCGACGATCCTCATGGGTCCTTTGCAATTCAGAATATTCGCTGACTCTATTCTATGGCATTGTGTTGGCAGCAGTGTGCTGAGCACGGGCAGGTTGACCTGGCTCTGCTCTAGCAGAAGTGTCCTGGGGCCAGCGCGGCTGGAATTAAATGGGCGACCGTCCTTAATGCCCCTGGACCAGTGTCGTGCCGGTGGCTGTGACAGGCACGGACCAGCGACCGCTAAGCAAGCAGGGCATCTCTGGAGCGAGCGCAGGCGGTCAGCAAACCTGGGCGTTTTCCAAAGGGCAAGTAGCGATCCAGGAGCCAGCGCTGCCGAGGAGCCGGAGCGCCCTCCCGCCCCGAGCCCTCCCGCCCCGCGGTGCGGCACATCCACGGCCCCTGGCGCTCCGCAAGGGCTGAGCCCCAAAACAGAGCTGGGGGCGCTGAGATGGAAGCAAAAGCCTGTCTGGAGGGAGGAGTCAGACTCCGAGGATGCAGTCGGGGCCGCGCAGCTCCGGCCGCGTCCCCAGAGGGTGGCGCTGGGGCCCCGCCGAGCGCAGCCGGCAGAGACAGAGCTGAGTGGGGCCGGTGTCACCCGACAGAGACAGAGGTCTGGGACCGGTGTCACTCGACAGAGATAGGATTCCGGACTGATGTCACCCGGCACAGACAGAGCTGGGGCCGGTGTCACCCTTCAGAGACAGGGCTCTGGACTGATGTCACCCGGCAGAGACAGGGCTGGGACTGGTGTCACCCGGCAGCGTGGGGGTCTTCTGAGTGGGCGCTGTCCTGGGACTCCTGATGTGCAGCAGCTGCAAGGGACCCCCCAGAACAAGGACAGCTCGGTGAAGCAGTAAATTGACTGGATCGTGATGAACAAAGCAGGGGTCATGGTTACAGTCTAAAAGATATGGGAAAAATGTTTTGTCTGGCTGAAATGACCTTGGTTTTGCTGCTAAGCAGCTCAGCACTGGTGCCACAGACAGCGGGGGCTGAAGTGGGTTTCAGAGTCTGCCCCCAGCGAGGTCCTCCACTGAGGGCACAGCCCTGCCCATGGGGTGGGGGCGATGCCCTGAGGCATCTGGGCACAGAGCAGCAACACAAAACCCTGGCACCCGCACCAGTGCCTCTGATCATCGAGGCCAGCCAGTCTCCCTTGACTGAGCTGCACAGTGGAGCTCTGATATCAAACCCCACTGGAGGCTCTGGGGCCACTAATCACCCTGAGTCAACATGGGTGTGATACTCCAAGGATAAGACACCACATCTTGCCACTGTATCCAACAGCTAAAGCCATCTTTAAGGGAAAATGAATCATGTCCCATCCCTGAAAGTGTTCAAGGCCAGGTTGGATTGGGGTTTGAGCACCCCGGTCTAGAGGAAGGTCTTCCTGCCCATGGCAGGCACATTGGAACTAGATGGTCTTTAAGGTGCCTTCCAACTGCAACTATTCTGTGTTTCTATGCCTCCATTCAGGGACTGCCCAAAAGACATTCTAAGACATTTATTTGCCTCCACTTGAGAGCTGTGCTTAAGCATGCTCACTCTCTGGGGACCTTTCTACTTGTTTGTATTTGCAGCAGTTCTCAGGGATTGTTTTGATGTTCTCTGAAAGAAATAGGACTCTGGTGGCTTTTTCCAGCTCCTTTCCAACAGTTTGGTTCTTGGTACCAGTTGAAATACTGGATGCAGCATGTCTGCAATAAAGGAAGCCCAAGTCTGCCCTGTGCATGGTTTGGCTTGGCTGGTCTCCTTCCTAATAGAAATGCAGAAAGCTCACAGTCTCTCCTGCACAGATATTTCACAAAGGCTGAGAGGTAAAATCAACTTTAAATGGATCAACTCTTATGAGTGTACCTCTGTTTTCCTGAATATATATCACAGGGCAATTTAAATAGATTAAGTCCTGCGAGTTTAGCTCTGTATCCTGAATACCATGGAATTAATGAAATTTTGTTTTGTAAGACCTCTGAGAAGGACACTGCTTTGATTGTATGAAGCAGAGGTCTAGTGAAGACCAGTGTGTATTGGAAAGAGCTTGTTGTGTTGCTTAGGTTGCTATTTGGTGCTTATCTCCTGTCATAATGTCTTAAAACAGAGCAAGCAACATTTCACTACCCCCTTCCTTAAGCAAGAGTGAAAGGGAATTCTGGTATAAGAGAAAAGCACTATCACTTCCACAGTAATGACTTGGAAAAACTTACTGCTGTGGGGAAATTAAGTGCAGTTTGGTGCAGTGGAAACAAGGTTCTGCTCATTCAGTGTTTGCAAACATAAGAAGATCTTCCTGCCTTGCTGATTTTAACCCCTCATTTGTTTTTACAGCAGCAAAATAAGCAGCTATCTCCACCAAGGCCATAAAGACTTGCCTGTTCTGTTTTGAATATATGTCCCAAGCAGAAAAATTCCTTGCATGCAGCATGAAGAAATATGTAAAGGAACAGAAGAAAACATTTTAAGAGGTAATATCTGTGTATAAAAAGCCAAATGAGTAACTACTAGTGTGAACTTTTAAACAAAGAAGCCAAACCCTTCCTGGAGAGCCACAGTTGGATGTACCAGGAGCAGCTTTCCAGGGCATGAGCCCCCAGAAAACTCTTCTAGGGGCTCAGAAACACTGTCTGGTCTCTGAGCACATGCAGTTTCAGCATCCAGCAGTAAGTGTGATGTGTCCTGCCAGCTTGCAGAAAAAGCAAATATTGACATTTTGGTGAAGAGGGAAGAGAAACTTGTAAATAGCATCTGGGATAAAACTTTATTTAAGCAGACAGGACCTTTATGCTCACAAGCAATGTGTGATCCAGGAAAGACCAAATGTCAGACTGTAGCCTTTAAATAACAAGACAAATGACCACAGTAAAGGACACATTATAATAAGTAAAGCTGAAATTGTCAGCAGCCCTCAGAGCACTTGGAGGAAATAGAAGCTAATCCAGTGCCAACACCTCCCCCCTCCATGATGCAAGGTGCAGTACGTGTAACAGAAGCCAGTTTAGATGCCTGTGCTACTGAGGATGACCCTGAACCCAAGGCAGATGATTTCTCCTCCTTCTCCAGTCTATGGTGATGTTGTCAATGTGCTGCCTTACAGCACAGACCATTTGTGTCCCAGCACCTGGGACATTTTCCATAGAGCTGTTCAATGAAGAACAGCCGTGTTTCCCTGGGGGCAAAACTGTGGGGCTTACATGCCAGCACCCCAATGCTGAACACAGCAATGTTAACCCCTGGCACAGGCTAAGCAAGACAGGCACTCACCTACCCTGGGGGGGTTCTGAGCAGGAAGGAGCCTCTCTGTGTGAAAAAGGGATGCAGAGCACACTCTAAATAGAAGGGGGCAAGGTTGAGTATGGCATTGAGGCTCTTGGCATCCTTTGTACCCGAGTGGTGCAGGTCCTGGCTGGATGCACTGACAGGGCAGGGAAATGCACTCTGTGCTTTGCCAGCTATTCACTTGTGCCTCTAGCTAGCACTAAAAATAGTTCACTTTCATCAGCCTCAAGTTCATCACCAGAAGAGAACAAGCAAATTTAATTCATTTGAACACAGCTTCATCTAGTCTTCAAGGGGAAAATTCAAGTCTGGGTTTTGCATTTATGAAAACCTTTGGGGTGCAGTGGCAGGGCCAGGTGGGGACTTCTGGTGGCAACTGTAATCTGTCCTTAGTCCGGCTAATGAGTGTCAGGCCAGACCCAGACCTGTCTGCAGTAGCAGTTCTGTTGAACCCAAAGGTTACATCAATGCTCAAATTATTTCCCATTAGCTAAGGACTGAATAAAGGCAGCTCAGTGAGTCTTAAAGCCCATGCAAAACCCCTGCACAGCACACTGACCTGTGCACACTCCAGCCAGAAGTGATTGTTCACCTCTGTGTAGCTGGTGACCAAGTCAGAGACTTTCACAGGGAGTGGCTGTTCCCAGAGCCATGGCCTCAGGGGTGCAGAAGAAAGCTTGGCCTAATCAGTGTTTCAAAGAGTTTAACTTGGGTGCTGGAAGAGCAGCTTGTCAGGAAACACAGTGGTGATACTCTTGTTGGATGCATCTGGCCCTCAGCATATTGAAATTCAGGCTCCAGTGCCATCTCAGCCACTTGCAATTGATTTACTTCTCATCCAGGAATGATTTCTGTATTTCTGCCTATTGCGCTTCATTAGATCTAAAGAACAACCATCTTGTTTCAACCTGAGGGCTCATCCAATTTTTTTATGCTGATGTACACTGACACAAAGTCAGTCAGGAATGTGATCCTATGGCAGTATTTGCTTTGAGCCCACTAATCTGAAGTCCCCTGGGATGGAACTGTGCCTGGCTGCCCAACCCAGGGCTCTCTGGTGCAGCAGTGCCATGCTGTGCCGTGCCAGGCACAGGCACTCCTGGTACAGCACCATGACCCTTATCAAAGAGAACATCAGGGCTCTGGCTCAGGGACTGGCTGCTGCTCCGATGCAGATAAACACCCCAGTCCTGGCTCAAAGGGAGACTATTGTGGGAAAATGCTAATGTGACTTTTGCAGCTTGCTTGCTGTGGGTCAACACTAGCAATAAGAAACCACAAATTATACCTGGCTGTAGAAAAGATAAAGGCAGTTTGGCAGAGTGACTTCAGAAATCAAGGAGCATGACCCACAGACTTTCTGTAAAGTATCAGTATAAAAATGCCTCATGCCCTCTGCCAAATGTCCTTCTAAGTATCCTGGTGAGCTGACACCCATCCATCCCTGCTGCCACCATACTCTGGGCTGCATTGTCCGTCAGCAAAGCTCAAGTCCCATTTTGTAGTTTCAGTCTGAGCAACCTCGTGGGAGCTGAAAGCTGCCTCAGGACATGAAACTCAGGCAGCGCTTTCCTCAGCAAAGATCAGCTGGGATGGGGAGAGGCCTGGGGAGAGCCAGCAGCTTGATATATTACTGTGTCCTGAAGCAGGTCAGTGTGCACTTGCCATACTTTTGTTAAACGTAAAAATTAAAGAAAGAATAAGCTGGGAAATGCAAAAACATTTCAGCGCTGCTGTGGGGCTGCCTGCCCTGCCATGGTGCCCAGGGAAGCATCTCAACTCAACTTCCAGCCTCTCCTGGGACATCAGGCACCTCCTCAGGCATCACCTACTCTAAAAGTCCTTACTCCATACATATGACTGGGTGATTGCTCAGACTGTTCTTGCTTAAGGAGAGGCAGTTCAGGGCCTCTGGCTGAGATCAGGACCATCCCACTCTTGACACAATGGTGGCTTAACTGGAGGGAGGATGAAAAAGTTTTGTATTTGATACTGCAGAATGACAGACATCAGACCTCAAAGACCTGACTCGAAGTACTTCATTTCTTGGTGGGAGAAAAGCATTTCAGCACAACCAAAATGTTTCAGTGGAAAACACTGAGCTGGTAAATACCACACTATCTTCTGAGAGAGTTCAACTAGAAAGTCCTGAGCTGAGTCCTGCTGGCAACTCACAGACACCGTGGTTTCCCACGGCTCACTCAGAGTGAAGTTGCACCATCTTCTCTCCTGCATGTAGATTCAGTTTGTGCTCTTGCAATTACACATTTTAAGATCAAGCAAAAAACCTCAACATTATTGAAAAAACCCTCCCATGCTGTCTGCCTGATAGCTTGGAAGCTGCTGATCTGGAGGGGAGTGTTTCATCTTTATCTGCAGAGCAACAGCTGACTCCAGCCCTTGCTGTGGGGATTACAGGTGCTCTGGTGATGCTCAGGGTGAACTAATCTGCCCTTCTGGGTGGGAAATGAGGGGGCTGTGTGTATGTGTGTGTCTCACAGTGCTCTGGGAGTGGTTCAGCCCTGGGGCCTGGAGTTTTCCTCACGGTTTGGCCCCCTTGTGCATCCCCTTGCTGCTGGCTGCAAGGCTCTCAGGTACCATCAGCAGCCCTCGTGCCTTTTTTCCACATCCACAGCCTTAGATCACAGTCATGTCAGGGAGCTGCAGTGGACTCCCCATGGGCTTGGGGCAGGAAAACCCCTGGGCTGTCCTGCTTTCCCCAAGCCACACACACCCAGCATGCAGCAGCATTGCTGCAGGGAGGACCTTGCATAGTGATGCCTGAACCCTCCCATTCCCAGGGGTAACACTGGTGCTGATTAAAGACAATTTCCCACACATTCTGCCGTTTACATAGTGATTAGCTTCTATGCTAATTCCCGGGGGAAGGTAGCTGAATTATAACTGGATATATGACATAGCAAGGGCGTAACTTCTCAGAAGCCTTTTCTGAAGCAGATGAGTATCTTGATTATGCTGTCTGCATTTCTAGCCAAATGTTGGTGGAACAAGGCATAGTTGCTATCTAGATGCAGTGCACCCCCTCCTGCTGTGGGTGCTGAGGCAGCAGCTCTGAGTGTTGGGAGAAACCAGGCAGGTGCAGATGAATCCAGGACCAACACACCAGCCTCAGGCATGTTGCTTGCGGGCCCAGGGAATGCTCTGGGACACACAGAGGCACAGCTCTACTCTGTGTTCTTGGTCACAACCATTGGGATTTGAAACATTGACAGTTGTTTGTTGGGGTTTTTTTAATGTGTTTTTCTAAAAATCTTACATAATACTGTGGAGTTTTTAATTGACATTTTTCTGATACTTCTATCAGGTAACAAAACTTTTTTTTTGAAACCATGTATAATTTCAATTATCCTTTGCATGTGTTCTGAAGGAAAAAAATACAGGAATAAAAGAAAGAGAAAGGTCTGAACTTCACTTTCCCAGCCGCTGCAGAGCAGTTTGGCTAGTGAGTAATGCTGGGGCACAACTGGCAAGCAGGAACAAAGCGTGGGTAGTTTGGGAACGTCCTCGTAGTTCTCTTGGCCTGAACTGGCTTCCTTTAGGCCCAAGAAGGTCTGGAAGGCCACACTAGACAACTCATTTCTATCCAGAGGAGACACCTCTCAAAACAAACCCCATGAAGGCAGCGTGGTGGTTGTGCTCAAATCACAGTTCCATCTGCCCGTGGGGTTTGGGGCAGCATCTCCCTTCAATCAGGAACAGATTAATGTGGAATGGAGCACTGAGCTGTGGAGAAGCCCTTTCAAAGTGCTGGGGTACATCATAAAAGCTTTAATCATTGAGGAAAACAGAGAGGATTAAAAATAGCACAGCGTGTGCCACATCTGGTTACATGAGTCACTTTTAAGCATAGACTTCTTTTTTGAAGGAAAGGGACCTCTAATGTTGTCTGTAAACTTTAGCAGACAGACTAATAGCAAGGGAAACAATTAGAAAATCATCTGAATACAAGTTGGCACAGGGAATTTTATATATTCTACAAATACATCTGTTATGGCAGTGGAGATTTAAGGGAATAGCATTCACATCTGATTTCTGAAGAATTACTAACTACTTATTTTTGTCCGCCAGTTTCTCCTTCGGGAGTTGTTAAGAGAAAAACATTCAAGGGACAGCAAAGCAGTATCTCAACAAACTCCTGAGAACACAAGCTGTTGTTTCAAAGGAACATTTAAAAAGGCATAATAAGCACCTGCCAAGTGCTCAGATGTGTCTGGATTTCCACTGGTTTCTTTCCCCTTTTGCTCCCTTGGAAAACCCTCCCCAGTAAGCGGCTTCATATCAATCAGGAGGCTCAGACATGTCCAACGCATAGTGGGCACACACAGCGAGAGCTGCACTAAAGGCAGAGCTGGGTGTGATGTGACCGGTGCTGGCTCTGATTTCCCCAGCATTTAGAGCCTCTTAAACAGTCTGTTGTCACTGAGCTCTCAGATATGTCAGCGTGTCTAGTGCTGAATGTGGGACGGATGTCCCCAAAGACCTGGACTCCTTTTGCTTTGAATTAAACTTAAATAAACATAATTAAAGAGCATCTGGCTGAGGGATTGCAGGGGAGGGATCCAACAGAGAAAACAAAAGTGAGGTGATAATGTTAGTGACAGCTTTTGAACAGAAAGGCCCTGAAGGTTACGTCTTTGTCTTAATTTTACTCTATTAGTTTCATACCTTTGGTTGTATCTTGAGGAGTGTTACTACAAGATATAAATAGCTGTGACTGAGAACAAAGCAATAGCTTTGTCTCTTCTGCAGCAATAGACAACAGCTACGAAGCATTAAGCAAGGAAAATCCCCTTGAAATAGTAAGCAAAACTGGTGAGTTTCAGTCACACTTGTAAACACAATTACATTCTGTGTACATTCAAATGAATCTCAGTCCCATGAGCCCCTTGAAAAGCCCAAAGCAGCAAAGCCCAGCCCCAATGATGTCCCATCCTCCTCAAAGTGGGGCAAGTGCTTTGAACAGAGACATGTAAGGAGTCACACGAAGCACTTAAAATTAATACAAAAAATCAGTATGGATGGCTGGATGGCTGAATTTCTGAGCATCAGCAGAACCACAGGCAAGTAGGAAGCATGGAGTGAGGCAGAAGCAGTGTTTTTTCAGGCATCCTTGGTGATAATGTGGTGGGACCAGTGCAAGTTTCTGCTGTCAGAAATATTCATTTTTAACATAAGTCTGTTGATGAAGAAAATAATCACTGGAAGTACTTCAATGTCTTTTTTCTTCCTGAAAAGCCCATGCTCTTTGGGACCTGCCTCTGAGGTACCGCATTCAAACAACTCATGCAAGGAGACTAAGGACAGGGTCAAGCAGTTCAGCAATGGTGCCTTGAGACAGAGCAGCTCTGAGGATGGGCAGGATTTTCCTCATTTAATGAGAATCCTCATTGATTTTTTTCATAAACTGACTCTCTGCCAGGAGGAATCACAGAGAAGGCACATCCCCCCCAGGGCACAAGGGTTGGCCAGGAAATGGAGTTGAATATAAAAAAAATGTAATATGTATATTAAAAATAATTTTAGAAGATGCTCTAAATTCCTCCCTGAATTAAAAACTAACAAACAGAAAAGGAACAAAGTAATCAGGCATCCCTACCTGGCCCAGTATGGCTCTGAGCATCCCAGGAGTATGGAAATTGTGTGCCACAGTGGCTGTTCCCTCTAAGGTGCATATCCGCTCATGCAAGGAAAATCGACTGCCATTGGCATGCCTGGGGTGTGCAGGTCAAAAGGAACAGCAGGAGCCCCTCTCTTGGGTAGTGGCAAGTGTGCCAAGGTAGGGAGGGGAGGCAGAGGTTTGGTGTTAAATGGATGTGATACAATACACTCAGACACAATGGTGTTCAGCGTCCTTGGGAAGGCACCCTGACATCAAGTGATCCTGCTGGGCTGTGAAATGGCAAAGGACCATTAGCTGCATCCTTAATCATGGACTAGACAGGATTGCCTGCAAGGCACAGCCTGTGGACAATGTGCATTGCAACCTCTGCTTCTGAAGGGAAATGTAGAACCAGTTTTCTTTTCCATTCTTTGCCTGACCGCCTGGATTAGAGCTAACCTGAGGATCTCTCCCTGGCACTCCAGGCATTGTTAGAGAGCAGATAGCTGGAGCATCTGAAAGAAAATGGAGCATCTGCCTCATAAACTCCACAAATTCCTGGCTGTGCAGGCTCCAGTCGTCCCATAAAAACCACTGTCACCGAGCCCAGACAACAAAATGCAGGAGAAAAGACACTCAAGGCTCTGGCACAAGAAGGAACACTTGCTGTGCTGGCTTATCAGATACAACTATTTCCAGGAGCCTTTCAAGGATATTTTTAAAGTGTTTTCTGTATGGTTTCACGGAAATTATTTTCACTGATGTGTTGAGCTAAATGAAGAACAGCTTCACTGACACAGACACTGTAGTATTGTATTACTTTTAGTCCTGCATTTTTCTGTTTGGTGTATGGGTTTGCCTCAATACCCTGTGGACAGATATTCTGTGGGATTCCCATCCCATTCCCCACGGGCAATGTTTACAGCCATCACAGCCTGCAGCTGGAGCCAGCAGTAAATAAGGAGTTTCGAAAGCAATTGGCTGAGTTCACCTCCAGTATTTATTGTGCTGCCAAACACCTATAATTTCCTTGCCAATACTGATGACGTGTTATTTACAACTCCCACTTTATGCTAATTCATTTGGTCTCATCGAAGGGAGGATTCCACATTGCTGAGGACTTCTGCCAAACCACGAAGGATCAAGTTTTAATATTAAATTAGTATCTCTACACACACACACACACACACACACACAGAGGCAAAAGTAAGCAGGGTTTTAGAGGCCCTGGGGCACAGTGAGTGATCCAGATTTCTGTCAGTATTGATACTCTTTGCTGTGGCCTGTCTTTCTCCTACACAAAATTTAGGATGACCTGTTGAGGGATACAGAACTTGTATACACAAGAATTTTTCATGCAGCTTCTACCGGCATTACACTGTAAAGGAGATGGACTAGAACTAGCGAAACCCTCTGATTGCTGTTGTTTACAGTCAGATGTGCCTCCCTAAATGAAGCCCACTTTAGAAACCTCATGAAGAGACTAAATCTCTCTGGCCTTCATAGACATCCTTGGGCAGACCTTGAACTGCCATCCATCAGGAGCTGGGCTGTGAACCTTGTGAGGAGCTCAGCGTATTTCTCTTCTGATATGTGTTGTGTGGCATTTTTGTTTGTGAATTTTACCTTCCTTGTGCCATTTACTGAGGATCAGTAGGGATCTCTAAGCTTTGCCTCTGCCCTCTCTGCTCTAACAGATCTTGGTGTAGTCTATTTGATATGCAGTAGCCGAAATGTTCCCCTGTTGCTAAAGTGTTGGACTGAACGGCTTCTTTGTTTTGCTCCACAGTTAATATCCTTGTGCTGCACAGAAAGATAAAGGCACAGAATTATAGTGCAGTCACAGCTCAAAACCAGGGATTTATACCCATACAGCTTCTGCAGTAAATTACCCTGTAATGAGATAGCTGGTGTCACTGGGTTCTGCTGATGCATCTCAGCGATGCAAGCACATCTCACAACAATTTGTTTATCTCTGCAGAAATAACTTAGCACAGAAACCCTTCACTGTTGCTCCTGCAGTGCTGGTTAGCAGAGCAGCCTCAATCTGCCTCAGGGCAGATTTTCTTGCTTTCAGGAATATCATGATGAGGCACTACATTTTATCCTGTGGCAATCTGAAACTTCTTTTTTGAAGCTTTGGTTTGGGAAACGGCCACTGGATAGTCCCATGTTGTTCTCTTGACCATATTTAGGAGTAGCTCAGAGAGTACTAAGATGCTTTGCTACTGGATGAGCTCAGCTGATAAATGGAGTCATTCCACATCACTGACAGTTACTAAATTTGCTCCACTTGGAACGATTGAACTGCTCTTGCTTGGAGATGGATTTGTTAATGTATTTCCTGACAGCAATCAATGACTTATTTTATATTCATTGTGATCTTTAATTGAGAGTGAACCTAAAGACAGATTGCTTTGATATAAGAACTATTGATTGCTGCAGAAAGCCCATTTAGCAGCTTACATTCTGAAGAATGAGAGCACAGAGTTGCTTTCACTTTTGTGATGTTAGGGGAGGTCAGAGGCAGCTCTTCTGCCAGGACATGGCCAGATTGTGTCATACCCAGGTTGGTCAGATCTTACAACTTTCACATGAGCAGTGCTCCAGAAATAAGCATGAGTGTTTGAAAAAGGCAGGCAAAATCTGGCCCTTTTTTTGTTTGTTTTTATTTTTTTTAATAGGCAAAAATAGTACATGACACAAGTTTATATCTTGTTTTGATAGTATAGTCAAAAATAATAACTCATTAAGACATACAGAGGTTGTTAGAGTTCTGCATTTTTTATCCTTACTGCTAATTATAAGGAAAAAAAGGTGTAATGCTTTCTCCTCAATGAAAAGAAATTCCCAGGTATCAAGCCAGCACATGGATCATGCCATCTGCAGTGAGCAAATGAGGAGTGCAGTGCTGCACTGTAAGGCTCTTTTGCCTCATCAGAAGCCACAGCTCTCCCTATTGCTCCAGGGGAATTACACAGATAAACCTCCATCTGGCACAGGCCACTTTTCCTGCATCCTGGTTGAACTGTGTAGGCTGAAACAGTTTCCTCCACTGGCACTTTCTTCTTGTTCATCCTCACCTGTGGGAACAGAAAGGAAGATGAAAGTGATCTTCTTTATCCTGCTGCACTCCCGGAGGTGTTGAAGTCCCTGTTTCCTCTTTGTGATAAGAGAGACCTGTATCACCAGTTTTAGGAGTTAAAAGTGAGGTGATTTTACTCAAGTGAAGAATTATTATTAGTTTTTTTTAAATTCCTGTCATGTTCTGGAAGCTGCCCTGCAGACATATGAGAGGAGTTTGTACCATTTGCTGGCAGGGAACAAGAGCACAAGCATGCAATGACAAATTGTTTAGCCTGGAGAATATACAGTCTACAGTGGTGGAAGTATTTTTCTGTGGTGACTGTGCAAAAAGTGTTTTCCCAGTAATTGCCCAAGCTAGAAGAACAGTGAGAACTTGTAAAAGACATTGATTAACCTAGAATTTCTATTGGTTGTTGGAACTTGAATATGGTAAATGAGAACATAATTATTTCATGATTCATAAAGCATCCCCATGCTAGCACATCAAAGCTCAATGCTGGTACATTCTGCTGTACAGACATTAAAAAAAAAAAGACAAGAGAGATTGATGGGAATTATATTAAAAACCTTATTGTATATTGTATTTCACTTTTTCCCTCTGACATTTGATGAAAGCAGTTCCTGACTTGCACTACTTTTCTTATTGCCTAAGAGTGAAAATGAATTACATCTGGCTATTTCTCCCCAAGATTTTAAAAGTTAGAAAACCCCCAAACTTTAGAAAAGACACAACAAAGATACAAATTGGGCATTGAAAAATCCGAGATAACTGAGACTTTGTACTTTCTGAAAATCTATGACTCAAACTTCAAATTCCCACCCTTCTCTGGACTGTCTCAAAATGTGTATAAGAAGTCAAGAAAAAGCAATGTAGAGAAATTGTACACTAAAGTACTAAGTTGACCCACTCCTCTTTATAAATACAAATCTCAAAGAGAGCAAGCAAGGAAAGGTTCTACAGAAAAATTTCTGTAGTATTTACAAATGAAAACTAGTGTGGAAGAATACCTGAATTACAAAAGAAATGGCTTAAGTGAGTCCTGCACCAACTTCTGAGGCACTGCCTGCAGCTCCCAACTGGCTCTCTGCTGCAGCTAAGGAAAAGCAGTCTCTGATCTTTTGATAGTGATATTTTATTGTAACATTTTATAGCATGAAGAAATCTATTTTAAAAATAACTAGTCCTCCAAATCTAAAATTCTGCTCCACTGAGTTTAGCTGGAGGAAAAACACGATAAACTCCAAAATTACTTCAGAGGAAATGACAAGTTCCACAGCTATTTATTCTCTTTGAGTGAAATCCTCTACTGTAAGGCAGGACTTGGGGCTGAGACTGGCAGTTTGCAGCTGGTAAAGGTTGTTATTTGTCACTGCTTATATTCCCAAGGAAGGCTTCCAAAACAAGATGTGGAAGTCCTTGTTACAAATGTAAATGTTGCAATCATACTTTGCGAGACAAAGTGGGTAAAACATTTTTTGTGTCCACCTTGAGAACTTTTATTCTGGTCAATGGACCTCTGGGCTATCTGATCCCCACTTTGCCATTTATGCAAAGCTGGCATGATACAGAATCTAAGATCTGCTTGTATGTCTTGAAGAGAAAAACTCAATCAGCAATCTTGTAATGTATGAGGTTTAAAAATAGCATTAAAATGGCAGTGTTGCTTTTATATCAGTCCTTCATGGTCTCAGACTATAGAGGTTATTGTTGCACTGGACGATGTAAGGATGTATTTAGGTCAGATACTCTCTTTGTAGTTGTTAGGCTAAATTTTAGAACCACTCCAAATCCTTGAGGCATCTAAATCTCTGCTTGCTCTGGCTGGCCTCCTTTCTGCCTGAATGCCAGTTATGGACTGTACTCCCTGCAGTCATCTTCTCTGATTTCCCCATCTTTCCTTCCACTCCTTTCACATTTCATTTGCCTTCCCAAACTGCAAAAGTTTGCATCAATTGTAACCTAAATGTTTTCTGCCTTTTTCTTCCTCCCATGAATTTTAATGCTCAGTGGCCAAAATAATTCCCCCTTCCTACATATTTTAATATTTTAACTATGTCTCTCCAGTGAGATGCTCCATTTACATTGGAAATGTTTCTTTAAGAGTAGCAATGATGTTTATGCAGATTACTTCCCATTTCTGCAGTGGGTTTACCTGGTAGAGGAGGGCAGGCTGTCCAAAATGTCTCTGTTTCCCTGCTGCCCCAGAAATTACCATTTCTGAGGTGGGTGACTGTAGAGAGGGCAAAAAGAGATAAAACATTAAGAGGACAAAAAGACATGAGACATTCAAAGTGGCATTAAGAGAAATTAATCTTTAGGTTGGTGTTTTATCTTCATTTATAACTTTGTAAAAATAGCTGTGGAAGGTGGAAAAGGTTGAAAAAAAGGCTTGCATATGCAGGGTTTATCTGTGTTATAACTGTAATTTAAAACACTTTTGTGTGCCAGCACATGCAGGCAGTTATTTCTTCTTCCAAGCTCAGGGAACAACTCTGATATCTGGTACTTTTGTAATGCCAAGGCACTGACTTTGCAAGGAGATACATTTCAAATCTCTTTTCCACAAAGCTTTAGTGTGTATTTTGGTGTAATTTGCTTTTGAGGGCTGCCTGCAGCTCTCTAGGCAGGCACGGCCGTGGCTGTGTGAGCTTCAGCTGGCTCTGATCTGACCAGCCCTGGGGTGGGGAGGAAAGTAAGACCCATTTCTCTGCCCTAAATCATCAGGTTCAAAGCGGAAATTTCCATTTTCATGCTGATCTCCAAAGGTATCTTGGTGTTTGCATCTCTGGACAGGGAGAGAGACTGTAGGGCTGCCTTTCCTTTCAGGAAGTATCTTGGAATTGGGGAGGCGTTCCTGGAAAGTGGCTGGTGTGTCCTGGATGATTTTGGGAGTGAAAATCGAGTAGGACAATGTGGTAAAGCACTGCTCGCTGCTCTACTTTCTAGGGGATTTTATTTTGGTAAACTTCTTGGGGAAATTTCCAATTCACACTGTAGAAAAATAGCAAGAATAGGGTGCAGGTACACTCCATTCTGAAAAAGATTTTTTATGGGGCTTCATCAGCCTCAGCAAACATGACTTATTGCTGCTCAAATCCCTTTATCCCTCTCAGAGGCTGGAGTAGTACTCACAGAGCCACTCCAGATGGTCAGCTGCCAAGCAGCTTCCATCTGCACGTCCTGGCCTTTGGGATGGGATGGGATGGGATGCCAGCCTGCAGGAACAGCCATGAGCTCAGGAACTGCCTGTACTCAGCAGATGTCACTTTCTACTCCAGCTCTGTAGGATTTGTTGTTGTTTAGTGGGGACCAGAGTAGTCAGTGAACTTTGGAAACGCACCATGTATGGTTGGAATCAAGCTGTCTTGAGGGGGACAGTTGGCTTTAACAATACTTAAAATGAATGATTTTTCTTTACCACAAAACATTTTCACTGTTTGCTGCTTAACAATTATGCACTTCGCCTCTCATTTTAGAAAGATTTTAATTTTGTGAGGCTGTTATTGTGGCATGAATATGCAGATCTATCCTACAGAGAACATTTTACAGTATAGAAAAAAGTATAAATCCTGAAAGTAACTTTTCTAAAGTGCAGAATGCAGAAAGTAAGAGGAAATAAGAAATGTTGATGCAGCAAGCAAGCTCACTGCACTTCACAGCTGGCAGCACAAAGATGTATCCCCACCTGTAGCCTTGCACTTAGAGAAGGAGTCATGGATGTTGCAGTTCAGTTTGGCAGGCGATGCTGGTTGAAACAGCTGCAGAAACACTGCCCCAAATACACATGTGGGTGCTCACTGCATGTGAACTGCAGCTCCTCACAGGCTCAAATTAAGTTCACCAGTAACTATCTGCAAAACTACAAATAGTGACTCAACATTGTCACAAGCAATCGAAACTTAATAGAGCTTAGTTCCTCCTCTACCCAAGTTCTGTGTTCTGCTCTGTAACAGATTGTGTTACAATTTATGACAAATGCTCAGAGTGAATTGTTTTGAGCTCAAGTGGTGGTGGGAATGTGTTTTCTTTCCAGATTAAATCAAGTTGTAAAAATCCTGAATAGGAAATATTGTTGTTTAATGGATATTGTTTTCTCTTTCTGATCTGTAATATCAATGCAAAATGATTATGAGGTGGATATAAATCCGCTCTGTCAGAACTGGTAACTGTTCTTTCTTTATACTGCTCTTAGATGAAGGAAACATATTGCCACACCAAATGATGTTCAGTATAATTATCAAATGTCAGATTTGTCAGTGTAAATGTTCTTTTGAAAGGAACTATTCTCTAAGTAGACTTTAATAAGAAATGTTTGTGAATGCAGCCTTGCTGTAAAGTTATGTATAAAAACTTACTTTGTAAATGGCTTTGTATTAGTAATTTTGTGTATTTGTGCTGTGTTTATACTTTGAGATGCCTGACAGAGAGATTACAGCAAATTTCAGGTGGATTTCTTGCAGAGAAATACATAACAGACATCAAAGCTTTGTAGAAAAATATTCTTAGAACAATTTTATTAGTGATAAATAACATTTGAGCATCTCTAGTACATGTATTTTCAATGAGAAATCCTTAATGACAAAGCCTAGGTCTGCTGAACAGAGTTCGGCAGCCTTTCCTTGCACAGCTGGATGTATCTCCTGGGGGATTCCAGAGGCACCCTGTGGGCTTTGGGGCTGACAGCTCCCAGGTAAAGCCTGGGAAAACTTACCTGGTTTTCAAAGTGGAAGCATTGGAAGAACACCAGAGAACTATGAGCACTTGATTTGTTTGCCAAGTCCTCAATAACAAAGTGGGGATATTCAACTGTGAATGTCATGAAACCTGGGCTATAAAAAATCACTTTCTGCCATGTAAATAAGCAAAAAGAATCAGAAAGTTTCTGTGTAGCTTGAAGTGTGAGTTTGAATCTTGGGTAAGAACTCATGTTAAATGTGCTTTGGAGACATTACCCTGCCTTGGGAGAACAAGGAGCAATGTCTGGAGGGTCATATGCTTTATAGCTGCAGTCTATTTAAATGGCAACTTTCACTTCTTTTCTAATGGAAAGAAAGAAACAAAAAGATGAAAAACTCACTGTTGTGACCTGCCTTTTGTAAAACATTGTGACTGAACCCATTCCAATCCTGCAGAAATTCTATTTGGGAACATTTGTGAAATATCCAGCGTGTCACTATGTCTATATCTCGTCTCAGTGGAGGTGTGTTCCTTCCAAAGTTTTGTAAAGATAAGTCGAGACTGGTGCTGGTTTATGCAAGAGGTCACTTTCAAGGACAGACACAGGAAAAATACACAAAAAATGCTTTCTTTGCAAGCAAGATGTTGATTTTCTTGTCAGCTTGAGTGTAGAGGTGAGTTGGTTCCCTGAGTCTGAATTTGCTTCTTTTGCTGTTAATGATGTGAAGAGAACAGAAGTGAACCCAAAACTGCCCATAGCAAAATCTGTTAGAGTTACTCCAGCCAGGATATTTCACTCTGAGATAGATGCTGCACTGGCTTTGGTAAGCAGTGTAAAAAAATATCCAGATAGAAGCAAGCAACTCTAACAGTGTGGTATGGTCTCAAAGGTTGTTCAACCTTTCCTTTAGGGTTAAAGCTGGAATCCTTCAAGCCAAGGATGCTTACCAAGCTGAAGTTACAGGGCTGTGATGAGAAGCTGGTTGCAGTCTTGTCTGGAAGGCTACCTGTGGCTTCATAATTAGTTTTGCATCAAGATCTGCCCTCAATTGCATTGCTGGAATTCCTATAATTTCATTAGGGTTGACTGGGTTTAACTAAGGCATTATTTACCCTAAGATTACCTACAGTCAAAAATTTGCTGAATGTTGGGGGTTCAGTGATTAAAGATGTGTTGAAGGAAACAATACAGGCAGAACGGCAGAAGAACAGCAGTTCCCAAATCAAAGGTGCTGCCACATGAAAGAGACTGTGAAGAAACTTCAGGGTTACCATCCAACAGCATTATGGGAGCAGGTGAAACTAATCTGAGCTTTCCAGCAGCAAACACTGTGGTCAGGAGAGCAGCTTGGGCTCACCTTTCACTTGGTCATACTGCTGATCCCAAAGGATGTAGCAGTGGAGAACACAAGATGTTTATGTACACCTATCACTTGCATTCTCCAAGTCGCCAAGGACTTAGATAGCAGCTTTCCAGTATCTGGAGGGGGACTACAAGGAAGCTGGAGAGGGGCTCTTCATCAGGAACTGTAGTGATAGGACAATAGAGAATGGCTTCAAAGACAGTAAGTTTAGATTAGATGTTAAAAAATTCTCCCCTGAGAGGGTGGGAAGACCTTGGCATGGGTTGCTCAGAGAAGCTGTGGCTGCTGCATCCCTGGAAGTGTTCAAGGCCAGGCTGGACAAGGGGTCTAGTGGGGGGTGTCTCTGCACATGGCAGGGGCGTTCGAGAGATCATCCTTATGGTCCTTCCAACCCAAACCATTCCTTACTTCTGTGACTCAGTGACTGTTGCTGCCCTTTGCTTTCCCCACTGCTCTTCCGGCTGCTCTCCTGAAGCACCGCGCTGCACTGCCAGAGCTCCTGTCCCAGAGCACCACGACCCCTCCAGCCTTTCTCCATCTCCATCCATCCCTGCGTCTCTCCCTCCATCCAGGCGCGCTCAGACCACGCCCCCTTCCCACGCGGCCCCGCCCCCTCGCCCCCGCCGCCCCGCCCCCGCCGCGCGCGCACGCGCAGTGCACGCGCGCGGCCGCGGCGGTGACGCGGGTCCGGGCGGGGCGGGCGCGGGTCGCGGGGCCGCGCGCGGCTCTTCGGGGACGCTCCGGAGCGGGGCCCGCGCCGGGCCGGGCCGTGCGGCCGCTGCCCGCAGGTGAGGGCGGCCCGCGGGGACCCGCGCCCGGGTCTGCCCCGCCAGGGGGCCCGGCGGGGCCGGGGGGCGCCGCGTCCTGCGGGGCCTGTGCGGCCGCGCTCGGCGGGTTTTGCTGGGTGGGCGCGTTCGGCCGCGGGGGCTGCCCCGGCGGGATGGAGGGGCGGGCGGCGCGGGGTCCCTGGTGCGGGACGGGAGCGGGGCGTTACCGCGGCACTCCGTGGGGTGAGCTCCGTGCGGGACACTCCGCTCGTGGGGAGGCAGCGGCGCTGCCCCCGCGGCCGTCGGGGCGCCCCGGGGCTGCGCTGGCCGGGGCAGAGCGGGAGGGCTCGGGGTGCCCCGCTGGGGCAGGGGAGGCTGGCGAGGCAGGGACGGGGGTCCGGCAAGACGGGACTCCGGGTGGGAATGGCTGGGAGCGCAGCGGGGCTGCCCTGGCCGGCCGGACCGCGCTGCTCGGTTTGTGCCGCGCTGCCAAAGTGTCTGTAACTCTCCTTTTCCAGGCTTTGTTGTGCAGCCATTGTAAGCGTTCTCTTTCTTCCCCCGGCCCGTTCTGCTCGTCAGAGCTCATTGTTCCCGTGGTCTTTAAATAGGCTGGATGAGCTCTGGCTGCGGGAGGGAGTTTTGGGGGTTAGTTCTGAGATGCGGCCATTAGACATGGGGATGTAGCTGTGGCTTGTAATTAACTGGCTGGTTTCCTCTTCTCCCTGTTCGCGTAAAATATAGGCCAAGCTCTGTTTTTAGTAGGTACTGTTCGGGACATTTCGCCTCCGTATGAAAAGTGCAATGTTAACTTGAGAACCCTCGGAGCCCTGGCTCGGGTCCTTTGTATAATTCAGGAGATGGAAGGTGCACATCGCTCTCAGTTTTGTGTGGCAAAGGGCTCTTCAGCTTGGATGTTCTGAGTGTTAATGAAACTGATGCTGACTTGGACCAGCTGTGAAGTCTGCATGAGAAATATCTCCCTTACCCATTTTAAATATGCCTCATACATTTGAATAGAATGCCACGGAGAAGTCTTCCTTATTCTTTCCCCAGTGAGCTACACATAGAGATAATGCTAATGAGTAACCTTCAGGGCACTCTTCCCACTTCTCTGATTTCATGGTAAAGCCTGTTCTGCAGTCCTGTTTAATACTAGAATATGCTGCGGAGTGTTGATAGTAAAAGAAGTTTGGGTAGTAACTAGGATTAAGTGCTATCTTGAATGCATTTCTTGTGATCTCTTTGATTCTGTGATTTTCAAAATTGTGCTTCTAAACATTTCCCTTCACTTCTGAAGTTCAAAAAATTGTAGTGAGCTGCCAGCACAAATTAGCATGCTGCTCTGCTTCAAAGAAGCCAGACTGCTTCTAGTGAGCCTTGGCTTGACACTAGGTGTCAAAAATGAATTAAAGTGACTTTGCCTCTGCCAGCTTTTCTTTTATTATTGCTTTAAAGAATTTCTTCTGCTCTTCTGTAAAAGATTCACTAAACTGAAAGTCATCTGAGGCCGTAGTTCAACTGTACCTAATCTGTAGCAGTAGTAGTGGCTTGGAGACTTCTGCAATTTATGTTATCATTGACACAACTTCTGGTGATGCATGAAGCAGATCAGCAAACGTACCCAGCCAGAAAAAAAGGGTCATGCCCAGATTCCCTGATCTAGTTTGTACTGGAGTCCTACAAATTACAGCAAAGCTTGTCTGTGGAGTTGTGATGAGCACTGGGATCGCCTCAAAAAGCCTGTGAGGATTTGGGTTGCTCAAGACAGGACTGAGTGGAAGCAAAGGGAGTATATTCAGCTGGTATCGGTACCGAGGCAGCGTGTGGGGCTCAAGGGGGAAGTGAGATGGAGCTGCTGCAGGAAGGGTTCTTGTACTGGCACGTGAACTGTCCAGAAGCAGAGTGGGATTGAGCATACAAAGTAAAGCCTTGCTGTTTCCCCCCTGAATTTGAAGCCAGGTTGGATGGGGCATTAGGCAACCTGATCTTCAGGGAGGTGCCCCTGCCCATGCCAGATGATCTTTAAGGTCCCTTTGAACCCAAATCATTCTATGAGGTCTAGTAACAAGTGTAGTTTTTAATTTATTTTGTTTTCCAACAGACTGAGAAAAATGTTGGAGTTCTTGAAAAAAGAAATCAAAAAGCTACCTCATGTTGAGTGTATCTCAGTATAATATGATACTTGTATATGTTTCTTTGACAGGGGTGATCAGGCCCAGAATGTCTGGATCTTAAAGTGTCTGTTGGCTGAAATAAGAGATAAATGATCTTACCTCCAGGGCTGTATGTTCTTAGTGTGGTCCAGCTGTTAGAAAGGCATAATTAGTGCACACTACAGAGAAATGTGTTGGTAGAGACTCCAAAGGAATCTGCAATGTGTTGTGCTGAAGTGTTTCTGCTCGCACTACTCTTTAACCTCCACAAATACCACAAGCAAAGCTGTCAAGCATGCTTGGCTTTTTCATGGTTGTTACATTGCTGAAGTAGCTGTGATGCTTAGTATCAGTTTGGGTTTGGTTTTTTTTCTTTACACTCTTAGATGATATGTCTGTTGCTGGCCAAACTTTCTGTGAAACTGCTGTGGCAAAAGTTGAACGATTATGAAGCATTTAAGAGCTGCATCCTCAGAACGTATTTTGTGTTTGGCTGTTTCACTGTATCAGTAGTGCAAAACTTTTCTAATTACTCTTAATAGCTTATCAAAGTTTATTTTGGCAGCCTGGGGCTGGGTTCACAGGGATAGATGCCTTTATCACAGATCTGGCATAGTGTGTATGGATGTCAGTGTGAGTGGGAGGTAAAAGCTTAAATAGATGGGGCAACGTATGTTCTGCTTGCCTTTCAGGGTTCTCTCAGATTTTTTTTTAATTCTCACAGATGTATTGCATTATCAGAATACTGACTGGAAACTTTTTTATGGTTTTCTTTTTAAGTATTTGGGATGAAACAGGTTAATTAAAATTGGGAGATTAGAGCTTCATGGATAAATCAAACCCGCTACAGTGGAAGAAATTTTTCTGGGTACATTTCCTATCCCTAAGCAAAGTGTCTTTGAAAAACTATGAAGCAGTTAAGCAGTGTTAGACTGTAATCCCTGGAAGCAAAGGCAGGCTTTCAGTGGGCATTCAAGAGAATTGATAAATTTTCCAGTTTCATCTGAATTATTTTTGTAAAGCTTTGCCTCTGAGGGCTTTACAGAGTAGTAGATGTTTCGTGGGAAAAGCGTGGCTGTGTCATGTAGTGTGGACAGCCTGTATCCTGTGTCAGGAGGTTGTGACAAGGGAACTGGGCTGGAAGTGTGTTGGGATGGGAGATACAGGGAGTTGGAATGTGTGACTTGGTGTTGGTGACAGGAGTGTTTCAGAAGTGGATTTCCTGAAGATACTTTTTGGATTGTGGGGTAGTAGGGGATCTGTTTGAACCCAAAAGGAGCTTGCAAGCTGGGACAAGATTTAGATCTGGCTCCTCTAATTGGCCTATGTATTTCAGAAGACTAACAGTAAGAAAATTTGAGTGATTTTTCCATGTTCATTGTCCTGTAATGAATTTGCTGTCTTCAATGCCTGCTTTGAGAAGCTGTTCTAAAGTGAATCTGCTGTACTGCTTTTTGAAGAATGCACCAGCTACTGATTTGTGTTATCAATGTTTTTGTTTTAAACTTGCAGTAGGAAATATGTAATTTTGTTTCCTTTTGTGGACACGGTGCTTTGTTAATGTTAATGACAGTGGTCATATGATTCCTTTGGGCTTTTGTTTTACCTTCTTTGTGATTGATGCAGCTGCTTGATGGTGTATTCTGTAGTTGTGAAATGTGAGATTTGTTTGGCAATGCCCACACACTCTCCTTTTTTTAACCTATTCTGCTTAGTTACTTTAATGTGAAATATTTTAAAATATGAGAAAGCTTCTGCACAGGTGAAAGTAGAAATGAAAATAGATTGTCAACAGAAGTTTTACTTTCAAAGAAGTTCTCAGACCTTTTGCCCTGACTTCTGGTTGCTTAAATTTTGGGGAAAACTTAAAACCTTCTCCATTTCCGTATTTAAAGCATCAGTCTTACCAGGTGCCCCATGGCTGCTTGGACTGCCAAGTTGTGCATTTTGCTCTCCCTTTCCAAGGGCCCCTGCTCTGGAGGTTGCCCAGACAGTGATGCACGTGGAAGGCTCTCAACAGGGCAAAACTGCTGGTGTTTTTTGTGCAGCTCCGTTTCTGTCATACATGATTAGTGTATGTTTTATACATATTTAAATAATTCTATAAGAAATAAATGTTAAACTTCTTCATAAACTTGTCATGGATTGAAAATTAACCAAAAGATTCACACTTGGAGGGCAAACTGTGGTGCTGGAGGCTTTGGAGACAGTTTGGTGCTGCAGGTACCTCATCAGAGACACCTCTGGTGGTCCTGCCTTGTCCCCTCATCTGCTGCAGCTCTGTTGGCAGAGCTAATGGTTGTGTGATTGCAGGGTGATTTCTTTTATGCTGCTTATCTCATGGGAAATTTACCCACTCAGTGATGTTTTTATCAGTTTGCTAACTCACCCCTTGGCTACACCTTGCTCTGACAGGTAGAAGCAGGAACGAAGGACAGGCAGTACAGCTTCTCCCAGCACACACCGGGGATGGAGCATCACTGAACTCAGCAAGGGCAGTGCTCCCACTTCAAACCTGTCACGTTTCCAGATACCTTTAAAGAGCTGTTCCTGGGACTGCTGTTTTCCAACCTGTTTTTCATCTGTGAGGGAGCTGAATGATTCACATAACGTATAAAGTAATGTTTTCAGGTAAATGTTTACATTAAAGTGTGCATTATGCACTACATTAGGGCAGGGGGAAAACTTTTGTCTCCGCTCTGGAGTATTCAAACACTGCCCTGCATCCTGCTCACAGATGTTATCTGGTTCTTGAAGGAAGCAGAGAGAAATAAATGGGGTTGCTCTTCTGCCTTGTCAAATTCTGGCTTCTCAGTGCCTGGCTCTCCAGCAGCCTTAGTGTTACGAAACACACATGATTCTGGGCAATTTTATGGCTGCCCACAGATTGTGAATAGAACAGAGGAAGTGAGTGGTACATCCGTTATTTAAAGACAGCCGTGAATGGCACTAGGATCCTACAGATGCTGGCATGTATTCTATGTATATATATGTTTTTTTAGAAGCTGATTTTTTATCATGGTGCCAGAGTTGTAGAAGGCTTCTGTTAATAGTTATCCCTACCACTCACATTCCTGGTCGTCTTTCATCTGGGAGAAACTTTTTAAGTAGTAGCAACTAGAAGTTACAAAATGTGTGTGAGGTTGACTCTTATTAACACCTATAGTCCATTGCCTGTTTATGTTGGAAGCTTTTAACAGGAGCAGAATGTTACCAGCTTGATTTTCATTAATGTTGAATTTATAATATAGCAATGATTTTACAGCTAGAAATTTAATCTGGGCTCTTTTTTGGGGGGGATTGCTGTTCTAAGCTTGTTTTTATATAGTGAAGTTAAAGTATTTCCATCAGGGTGTATGTCCTATGAGAGATATAAACTAAAGAGTTTGCAAGCTTACACATTCAAACTGGAAATTAGGACAAAAGAACTGAAGGAGAAATATAGATAATTCAGCAATATTGCATTTACTGGATTGCTTGAGCTGCCTTACACTGATTCCTTGGTGGTTGTAGGACCAGTCTCTTATGGTTGCTCACATTTGTAGTGAGGGAGTAACAGTAACTGTGACAGCATTCAATGTTGCTGTTCTTCATCAGGCTTGGACAGTATCAAACACTGACATCTTTAATGGCAGAAGGACCAGTGTGAGGGGTTCTGTGATCCAAGTGAGACTTTGTACCATGTTTTACCCTTGAGTCTGAAAAATCTTGCCTTTAATGTCCAAAAGGGGGGTTTATATTGTTATATAAAGAGTTGGTGGAAGTGTCAGTAACTCAATCACTTATCTCAGTGATGCTGGTGGTGGCACTTTCTACAAGAGAGCCTGGCCTCTGTCTTTGCTGATCTTTCTTAGGAATGGTTTAGTAGCTTATCTTAATGTAAAAATCAGTGTTTGGAGGAGTTTGCCATGAGGCTCTAAATGGACCATGTTACAACTCCCCTGGCATCTGTTTTTAGCAAGAAGATAGTAACCCTGACCTTTTGTGTTCCTACCACAATTCCTTATTTAATTTTTTTAAAATGTTCTAGCTTATGTGTATACCTGATGGTATTTAGGAGCCACAGTGATGCACCAAGACTTTGGTATGATAGTGCCTCACAAGTGCAGAATGAAAAGGCAGTTTCTGTTCCCAAATCATGCTGTGGTACTGTAGACTTTCTGGGGTTTGTGGTGGCGACGGGTGGGGTGGGTACAACTGAATAAAAGAACTGTTAATGTTGTTGGTAACTTCTTAGTAAGCTGTAGTCTAACTCTAGCCTGTGGTGGTAGCATTTTTCTCTTTCAAAAGTTGTAGCCCTAAGGCAACTTTATGGACTTTACCAGCATCTTCCTTCCTTTACCAGCCTTCCTGCAAGGGCAGAGGCTTCTGTGCAGTGTTATTATAGGTGCTCCCATGGCTGTACTGGCTCATGGAGCTCAGAGTTCTGTGTCCTCTGAGAGCTGGGTGAAATTACTTCCCTGGAAAGGGCTGAGCAGATGTAAGACTTTCCTTCCTCTTAAAATTGATTTCTTGGGTGAAGATGAGTGTGCCAGCAGCCCTAGTTTCTTTTGGGATGACAGCAAGGATTTCTTGTCTGCTGTTGGCTTTCTTTGCTGTTGGCTATCATTCCCAGTTTGTAGAAGTAGAAAATATTTCAGTAAGGGGGTTGGTTGTAAACCTTACCTCTGGCAGCTTAGACATTTATGTGAGCTCTTCTGCAGAATGCCAGCCAAAATAAGCTGGAGTGGTTTAAACAGCCTAAATAATCACTCTTTGTATCAGTTGATCCTGAGTAAATAGGTTAGAAAGTACTTAAGAGCAGCTCAGCTGGAGCCTCCTGGTAGAGAGCAGTGACAGCAGCTGAGGGTGCTGAGCACTTCCCTGGCACAGCTGTACCCAGAGGAGGAGATCCAGAGCAGAGGTTCATGAGTTAAAGGGCTGCTCGGTGGGCAGGAATGTGGCTTCTCCCTGCAAATAACCCCATGACTACAACGGAAGTAAGAAAATCCAATTCATCATCCTCGTAGGGAATGAGTGTATTTTCTGGTTAATCTGCAGTGATCTGCTGGTGTGGAGTAAAAGAAGTGATTAAATCTAGACATGTTTTGTGGGGATGCAGGGGATGGCAGAGCTGCCAGGTGCTGTACAGCACTGTCCTGTCTTCCCCACGTGCTTACGGAAAAGTCCATGTTGTGGTTGTAACCAGCTCCCCCTACTAGTTCAGACTGTTTATTCATTAGTAAAATTAATGGTAGGATGGAGTTGGGCCGGAAAACGCGAATGTGCAAGATAAAGAGGTTGCATGGCAACGCTTTACAGTCCTGAACAAGGAGTCAAGCATAAATAATGGTGGAAAAAGAAATGGGAGGAGGAAAAAATGAGTGGGTTGGAGGAAAAAAACGCTATCTTTGTGTTGGCTTTATTGTTTCAGTGCCATCCCAGATGTGTGTAACAAGTCTGACATTGTTTGAGATATTCATTACTGAGAGCCTTTCATAAGGCCCTCCACTGTAATGCCCGTGTGTGTCACTGGGGCAGCCTGACACGGCTTTGCCGAGATGCAGGTTATGCAAAATGCTCTCAGGGGATGGTGGGAAGCCTGGATCTTAGTCCAGTTTTAGGGGGCTTCTTGTCACCAGAAAGTACTTTTCTAACTTCTTGTCTTTCTGGCTTTCTTCACCAAACCAACCTGTGTAAGAGGCTTCCTGATGAATTGTGTGTGTCATTCCTGACACAGTGATATTTTAATTCTGGAACATGGATATTTCTGATTGCTGCCATGCATAGATGTGCATATATAAAAAGTGAAGTAATTTGACACATTTTAAGGAGGAGTATCAAAAAGAATGAAATCTTCATGACATAAGCCTTGCAATAGCCCCTAATGTTCAGATAAACCTTTTGTTTTGGTTAAGAAGTTTGAATGTCTCATAGTGCTTCTAATGTGTTACTATTGGTTAACCTGTGCTTTCCTATGTGATTTTGTTGTTAGTATTATTTTATTGTTTTAACTGGGTGAATAATTTCAGGTTGGCAAAAACCTTTAATGGAAAAAATACTGTTTGTTCATTGAATGAGAGAAGTGACCCTCACTTATTGGTAATGACTGAATGTGAGAATGAGTTGCCAAGTGTAATGCTTCAGTTTTTTTCTTTTCTGAGGGGAAATGCAGAGGAAACAAGAGCTCACAGCATTATTGCCAGTGTTTCCTCAGCTTTATGTTAGAATGAATTAAAACAACTGCCATTGCAAATGGCTCCTTGTGTTTTGGGGTAGCTGCTTGCTGTTTTCCTTTGCAATTGGACATGATGTCTTTTCAGCTTTAAAAACAAATGCAGTGTCTCCTCCTAAATCCCTCTGTCCCATTGTTCTATGGTTGTTAAGATGACTTTTCACTGTGACTTTGTGCTCTTTCAACTCCACTGTGACTGGTGCTCCCTTTGCAAGTCCAGCCAGAGCTTCCTGCTGTGGTAGCAGCAGTGGGGGGAATTTATGAAAAGCATGCTTGGCTTAGGATCATGATGCAAGGTATGAATTCTGTACCTTCTGTAACTTGTTTGCATTTACTGATTTACATAAAATGGTGGCTGTACTTCTGAGAGAGTGACTGACTGCCTGAGTAGCTTCAAAGCAAAAATTAACTCAGACTTACTTTCTTATGCAGTTGTTGAAATTGGTTTTATGTTGATCTGTGATCTTGTGGAATTCTGTATGAAATACTCCATATATGTGGAAAAAAGCAGGATGCCACAGATTTTTAGTGAGTTATGTGAACTTTTCCTTCAGGCAAGAAGTGGGGCTATCCAATTTTCCACTCACGCTGGAGACAGAGCTCAAAGAGCTTCAGAATGCAGTGGTTAACTCTGTTGGGGATGCTCTACCCTGCAGTTCTTAAAAGTAACATCTACAGTGAATAATAGTGTGCAAATGTGTGTGACTATATTTTTTTCTTTTCCCAAACTTTGTTCTAGATGTCAAAATTTACCTGGACTCCTTGGGAATGGCGAAACATAGCCCTGGGATCCTGCCATGAACAGTAAGAAAGTTGAGATGCTTTATGTATGCAAATAATAATTTTCTTTTAATGACTAAACCTCAATGAAACTGTTCCTGTTCAATTAACACAACTAGGCAACACATTGTGTAGCTTTTCATGCAGTACAGAAGGTCGGAGGGGTGGATCAGCAGGGGAGCTTTCTTGGGAAACAGTAGTGGGGAAGTCTCTGAAGTCCCAAAGCCGCTGGAGTTGAGAGCTGCTGTGGGTGGTGCCTTAGGAAATGATGGAGGTGGTAGCTGAGGGATGCTTTCCTGCAATGTGTAATTATATTGTGAGACTCCACTGTTACCTCGTGTATAATTATATTGAGATTCCATTATCGTGGGATATCTTGAATGGAAATTAGATTGAAATGTGATTAGACAAATTAGTGGAAGAAAAAAGTGAATTGTGAAGTGCTAAAGCCTGAATTCTGGATGCAGTTTGTGGGAAGAAGTCCCTAAAATGCTGTCTGAGGGAAGCTGCCAGAGTGCAGTGTGGTTTCACTCTCACTGCTCCTGAATGGTCTGCTGGTAGACAGGGAGCTTGGCTAATTAGGGCTTCAGTCCGAGCCTTCATGTCTGACTTGTGTGGTGCTTTTTTTTATATGAAACTTAGTGTTCAATAGATGTTGATCAAACAGTTCGTGTAGCCAAGAAAGCAGACAGCTTCAAAGATATTCTTGAGTATTGATCAAAACATTCAGATGTTTTTGTGTTGTTGGTAGCCTGAGGTTTTCTAGTTTGAAGGATACATAAATATTTATATATGTACATGTGCTGTATTCTTTATAAAGCCTTTTCCAGATGTTGCAGTAGACATCCTTAAATTGATGTATTGAAAATTATTCTGATTAATTTTCCCATTACAAAACAGATGACTTATGAGAGACTGTGTGGGTGAGTAACATGTTTGTAACGTGTCAACAGTGTCTGCTGAAAATTTACACTATTTGTCAGCATTCATTGGGACAGAAATTAGAAGGCTTTTGTATTGTTACACATAATGATTTGGATATAGACAATTGGAAATGTACATCTCTTGAAGACTCTTGTATCTAAACTCTTCACAGCAATTTAAATACTTAATGTGTAAATGTTCAGAGGAAAAAACATTTTGTTTTCTTTTGTAAAACTCTGACCGTGTCATGTTTAATTCTACCATGGAAGGAGTGTTTTTCTTAGGGCTTTCCAAAGTTGTTTATATACTTGAGATGTTAAGCACTGCTAATATCTTGAAAATCTCAGCACTCTCCTTTTGTGAAAATACTGTAATTGTTAAATTGTTGTAGATCAAATTAGATAGCCTTATGTAATTTATTAGAACAGCTGATAAAGACATAGGAAGCTTAGTTCTTTGTACAGAGTAGTACAAGGAGACTCTGGCAAGACTGATTGCCTTTGACTTTTTGAGAAGTTTGTTCAGCTTACCTGAGAAAGATAAATGTATATATTTGTAGATTATTAAGTAGTGTTGAAATCTTACCAGAATGCAGCTAAAGCTTCAGTTTACTTTTTCTGATCATGGATTGACTGAGCTAACAATTTAAGCTGTGCTACTCGAAGGTAAAACATTCCTTTTCTTTTGAACCTAATGTCCTATTTAGCAAATTCACAGTTTGAAAGGTAAGACAAAGAACTTTGCTTTTCACAGGTTTGCTCTGACAAAACCTTGTAATTTCTTGTGGAGTTGAGAACAAATGTATGCAGTGTCAGAGAATAATCACTTATTAGAGGTTATTAAGAAAGGGAAATTTTAAGGGTGGAAATGATTCTTGGTACAAGCTGGGACATCTAGAATGATCCTGTTTTTTTGTTCCCTGACAATGTTATCTGAAAGTTGTGTGACTTCTCTTGTTTTTCTTTTGATGTGATTATTGGAGCCAAAAAAGCTGGACTGTTGCTGTACTGGTGTTTAAGATCTTGTCTTTGTGAGGTTCTTAATGTCCATTTCTAGGACAAGTAGCATCAGAAATCCAAATCTCATTTTGCTATTAAAGCTGTCATGTTAGAAAACATCCACTTGCCACTACCTAAAGCTAAATGTGAAATGAATCATGTTCAGCTGTCACGTCATTTGCGTGGCTTATAATAGGGCAGTGAGTGATGGGAGCTGTGCTGTGCTCTGGATACATTTCTGTCCTACAGTGTCCTGAATTGTCAGTTCAGTGGTTGTGTCTTTGTAGGGTCTCCTCAAAATACCCTCAGAAAATAAAGGAAAACTAATGCCTTTAAGTTGATCTGCAGTCTGGTGTTCCCTTAGCTTCAACTTTCACCCATAAAAGCACCCCAAAATTAGTAAGCTTGCTGATGGTGTTTGGTGTTTGAGATCATGCTGACTAACTTGATCTAGGAGCATTTTTCCCAGGTCTTTATTTGCATATGTAGATTTTTGTTCTCCCAATGATGTAGTTTAGGTGAAGCCTGCAGGTAAAGGATGTTTTTGATGATGAGAATCACGGCAGGTGGGAAGGCATGGAATTTAGTGGAAAGTGATTCCAAAGTAGCTTGTCACATGGATCTGTGAACCGTAGCAATAAGGAAATACTAAGGATTCAATTTCTCAGTGACACAGGCGATTCTGATACCCTGTTGGTGTGTGATATTGGAGAGGGTATCAAAAGGTTTCCCAGCAGAAAATGAGAAAGTGGGCTTTAACATTTTGGGCTTTTTTGCTTTTATTGTCAGACAACATTTGCTGGAATAATCCAGGAGTCACTTCTGAAGAGTGGAAAATTTCAGTCTGCAGAAGTGGACATTGTTTTATTAGGAAGCTTCATGAGATTTTGCCTCCTGTTTTTATCACTTTTCAATCTGATGCCAACTGGCCTTCTCATTAACTCTTCCAGAGCAGTTTGGTTGATGCCTCTGGATCTGTGTCATCACTGCCCAGAATGGAGCTTCTGGCAAATGGAAGCAGTCTGTGTAGGCTGAGTGTCCTAACTTTGTACTTCCAGTGCTCTTGAGAGAAAGTGATTAAAAACCTTCCTCCAGTCAAAACCACAGAGGCTGAACCCACATTGCCTTTAGCAGAGGAGTAGCAAGGAATATACTGTGTTCTCTGGACACAGACAAACAGGAGTCTGGGCGTTGTCATTGGTGGGGCCTGTCATTGTGGGTGGAGGAGTGGCATAGGATGACAACAGCATTTTGGACAGCTGCCACTGCCAGACCATCTGGGTGCTCTGCACATTTCTGAATGATGTTTGGAGCTGCAGCTGGGAATGATGAGATAGTGCAGATGTTTGAGCCAGGGGAAGAAGAGACAGAGCAGTGCTGCTGTCCAAGGAGCTGAGCTGATGTGAACTGGGGGGAGTAATTAACCTGTCAGGTCTTTGTGGCTCTGACAGGGAGCTGACTTGCCTTGCTTGTGCTTTCCTGTGTTTTGGGACACTGATCCCTTCTGTATCCTTGTCCCCTCCCCGTGCTGACATCTTAAACTCTCTGTCACTGTGGTGTGTCATCTGCAGCCTCTTCCTTGTCCCCATCTCCTTTGGTCCCTGGCTGGGATCGCTGTGTGTGCAGATGATTTTTTAGGGGTCAGCCTAATGGGACAGAACTCCATTTATTCCTTGTGGTTGAAATATGCTATGCTGTAATTGCTGAAGCTCCTAAAGTTGAGAGCATAATATAGGACCATTGTTAGGTTTAGCATAGCTATCCAATATAGCATTTTCCTCTTGCCTGTGATACCATTTTAAACTGCAGGTGTTTTACTTGGGTGTGATTTATTAGTGGTGTATTAGTGGCTCCATCTGCTTCAGGGAGCTGTTTTCTTTTGCTGTGTGAGTGAAATAATATACTAAGAACTTGATTTTTTTTTTATACATGAAATATTCCTGAAGACTTCTAAGGTTGTGTGAACATGCTCAGCTTGTTTTATTTTGTGTTCCTAGAACAAATCGATTAAAATTTTTATTGAACGTATTTTTAAAGTACATTAACAAAGGCCATTCTGTAATTGCAGTTAGCAAGCACTGCTTTGGGTGTGTAACAGTTCTTTACTTAATACAGTTACTAAATTTCCTTTAGGATAAGATCTGTTCTGCTACCTAGAATATCATTTCAACAGTTCGTTGGCTTTGTTGTGACACTGAGTTTTTCAAAATGCAATGCCTTGGCTGACTGAAGCAAATTGTAGCGTAAGTTGTATTTTCTATAGTCTATAATATGGGGTTTCTTTTGTGTCTGAATTTGATTTTTATTGAAAATGTTTAAATACTTATATACTTTTCATTTATGTGTGGAAATTTCTGCTTGTTAATTATTGATTATCAGGTGATATTTGATACAGGTTAATGCTTCTCTTGGGTAGTGCAACTCTGATGCCTGTTATAAAAACTGGGAGGCTGTGCTGGCCTCCAGAAATGTGTACAAAGTACACCTGAAAAGTGCCTGCACAGACTGGTCTACATCTGACTTTTAAGATGATAATGCTTTTTTAGGCATATACTTCTCAGTATTTAGAGGGAGATTTTCTTATAATTACTTATTTGGAGATTAAAGCAGTTCTTTAAGAGTGTAGTTTAATGTCAGATTTAACCAGTGCTGCTTTCTCTGCCCTTTGCAGAGCAGGTGCTGGGGATGTGTGGCCGCACCAGGACAGGAATCTCGGTGCTCCTGGGATGGAGTCAGTGCTGGCTGTGCTGGGCTCTGCCTGCTCTCCGACAGCTGTTTGCTGCTGGAATGTGCAGCTGGGTGGTTGGTGGGCTTCATTCAGCACAATGTAGGCAAGTGACAGGTCAAACCAGGTGTAACATGGGACTGTGTCCTTCACTGGTGTTCCCAGGCTAGAATTTCACTTCTTGCTCCCTGTGGATTTAGTGACCAGTCTGTTTTTCAGCAGTTGTCTTCTGTTATGTTTTTAATTCACGTTGACTGCTGTGCTGGAGGAAGGACCGTGTTACCATTGTAGTTTGGGCTTGATCCCAGCATCTGCCAGCTTTGTGATTTCTGGGCATCATTTGGAAACAACTTCCCTGCTGTAGGAAGGACGTGTTTGCTGAGGTCTGTCCTCTGACGTGACGAGTGTTTCTCATGTTCCCTGTGTGTTCACGTTTGCCCCTGAGGATGAGTGGGTTTATTCATTTGATGGCTTCCTAGACTGTGCCCTGCACACTTTATTCTGCACTCCTCAGCATGTCTTGTGTCACTAATTTGCTGGTGTTTCTCAAGAGCTGAGTGTAACTGATACAAGTAACCTACATAGGCTGTGTGCGCTTTCAAGCCTAAATAATCCAGAACTTTCTGACTGATGAAACATAGACAAAAAAAACCCCAAACGTTTCCACAGGGTATCCACTATGTGAGTTGTGTTCAGTGGCATATGACCAACGGATGTAGTGTTGTTATTTTATGGAGCTGGAATCAGAAGTAGTTTAGCTTCTCTGAAATGCTCAACAATTTTATTTGGGTTTTAACCACAATTCTTTTAAACTATCTTCCTGAATTCAGGCTGAAGATTGTTAAAACAAATGTGGTGGTTTATATAGGAAATGAATCATTATTCATAAATACTTGTATTTCTTTTGGCATTTCTGAAAGAATGATGGCAAAATATAACAGCAGCAGCAGCTACAAGAGCAAACACTGCAAACCAGATATCTGAGGAACTTGCACAGCAGTGTGAAATTCAGCCCGCAGCTCCTGGCAGGGGGATGCAAGGTCCTGCCAGTGATCAGATTTGTCCTTTTTGTGGCCATAGTGAGCAGGTGTAGAGTTGGAAGTGGAGATGATGATTTCTCATGTTTGTATGCTGGGAGTGTAGAATCAGTGGTGAGGTGATAGAAGCTCTGTTGTTAAAGGTGAATGTTAATTAAAACTTTCCCAAGTATGAAAAATTCTATTTTAACATGGAATTTTTTGATCCCTTTATACTGTTGTGTAATATATTAGAGAAGCCTCTGCAATGCTTACAGGATGGTAAATCAAGGACTGAGACTGCAGTGTCCATCCTAACTGCATTAACCACACTGCACATCCTGTAGGACTTCACAAATTACTGAGTATGATGATAGGAAAGCAATTCAGGTGTATGTGGTACTATTTGAGTGTGTTGGTTTTATGATTGAGGATAGATAAAACATACTCTGTTTACTGAGCAGACTTCTTTAACAGAGGAAAACCTGAAGTTTATTTGAAAGAAGGATGTTCTGAGGTGCCACACCAGGAGTTCAGAAACCACTTTATTCTACCAGCTGCTGTAGCACCAGTGGGAGGGAGTGGGCAAGTTGGATGCTGTTAAACAATTCTGTTTGATGCTGTCTCAGTTGTGGCATGTTTAAAGTATTGCAAAGCATGCAGTGAATTTATAATTCATGCTTACAAATACTGTGTGTGATTTCTTTCCACTAAATGTCTAAATTTGCTTTAGTGAAATAAGATTTTAGACAGACTCTTAAATTAGGGGTACTTTTTTCTTACTCTCAAGTCAAAATTTCATTTTTCATGGTACAGAGCAATTGAAGGGGAGAGGATGATTTGCAGAAGCTTCTGGGTTTTGTTATATATAAACTGACCTGTTATTTCAAGTCTCTTACATAGATTTACTCTTTTGTGACAGTATCTAAAAATACAAGTTTTCCTTCATATGTTCAAATTATTGAGTAAGAAATAGGAATTTCTGCTTTGGGCTGTGAATTAATAGCAAATTGCTTTAAAGAAATATCAAATTCACACAGCTACTAAGTTTTCATCATTCACTTATGTTTATAAATGTAATATATATAAAAGACTAAAAATCTGAAGTGTGGCTCTCTTCATGAGTATTGCATAACTTATATTTTTAAATGCTTGCTGATAAATAATATCAGCAAATTGAAATGTTGCAACTTTTTCACTGTCCCTCCAAGTGGAAGTAGGAGTGTACAAACCAGAATATAGTCTGTAATCTTTCATTTTGGTCAAAGGCTGTAAGATATACTCTTGAGACAGAAAAAATGAACAAGAAGTTTGTTTATCAACGTTACTGGATCTTAAAAATGGAACTCATTAAGATTTTGGCCTCTTCTGTGCAAATTAATGTCATTACATCTTGCACATAAATAGTTTGAGCTGTTTTTCTCCCTCTTAAAAGGTGGCTTTAATGAGTCACGGCATCCATTTTAGTAAATTGTTCATGGGTTAGGCAGGCTCAGGAATAACTGGGTTAAACCATGAGATTATTTGAAAAATCTAGGGCATGTGCTCTCTCTGTTCACTTGATTAGTTTTCATAATTCATCCTTGTTTCCACAGCAAAGAACAGCGTAAGGCGTGTTAACAAGAAGCAGTTTTCTTGCTTTTGTGCTCCTTTATCTCTGTAATTTTACCAGAGCAAGTTAATGAAATGTGGAGAAAGAAATATTGTGTGTGAATATTTGGAACAAATCCTGGTTTGTTTTGTGAAAACCCACAGGATCTGAGAGGCAGGTGCTATTGGGGATGTCTGTCTGTGACTTTGCTTCAGTTCTTTTCTGTTTGACTACAGGTGCATGAAGAACAGAGGAGGTATTTCCGCTTATCAGAGATGATGTGGAGAGACACTTTGTGAGTAACTGACATGTGTTTTTTAAAAAGCCCAAAATGCTAATGTGGAATTGTTTTATTTTTTTTTAAATTCTGTAACTTAGAATAACTGTGCCATTTGTCTAACAGTTTCTTTTGGGTCTGGAAAGCTGTGAATGTAGAACCCTTCATGGAACCCATGAACAAAGCTGATTGTTGAAATAAAGAGCTGGAAGACACAGCAACAGAGTTTGTTTGGTTTCATGAGTGATGTCTGTAATGGTCAGTCTACTAAAGACTTTTACTGTTCACTGCTGGAAGTGTTCTAGATAGCAGTAAAACCCCCTGATATTGTGCATATGGGGAACCCTCAGTAGGGTTTACTTGGTACTTACAGAGGCTTATTCTGCATGTGAGGTTATTAACACTGTATTTTCCAATTTTGATTGCAAGTCTGATATGTTTGCCATAAAGATGATGGGAATAGTAGTTGTGAGTAGAAGCTTTCCTGGAAGTTTTCAGTTCTTGTCTTATGGAACACAACAATATCCTGGGATCATAAAGATGAACTAGGCTCCCAAATTATTGCAGGAAAGGAACAACCTCTATGATGAAATATAACTGTACCTAAATAAGTACCTAAAGGATTTGCTTTTGTGGAAACCGGATCATTTTTGGAGATCACAGTTAGGTAATGCAATGTCTTACTTTTCAAATGGATTCCATAAATACGCTGTTTTTCTAGTGTTGGACACTGACCAGTCAGCTCATTCCTTCAAGGTAATTAGTCCTAGTGCTTCCTTTTTTTTTTGCCACTTTTCCAGTAAGAGTTGTGAATTAAAACATGTTATTTTATGATTTTCCATGATAGTCTTTGTGCTTCTGTTTTTTTTGTTTATTTGTGTAAGTAAAATACGAGTTTTGTGCTCTTGAATGCTTTCTTTTAAATCATAAGCTTTGATATTCTGGAGCTACTGCTTTGTTCTAATGATAATTATTTTAGGAGAATGGTGCCTTTGTGGGCAACATCAGTGCTTTTCTTGGCACAGAAGAGCTCAAGACAGAAGAACTGCTCTTACCTCAGGCACCTTGATTTCTAAGTTTTTCTACATTTGTAGCATTAAAGCTACACAATAAAATTTTTTTTCTTAAATTAGAAAAAAATCCTCTTATTATAACAGTCTAGTGATTGCCTAAAGTCCTAGGTAGGAACCAATTTGAGTTTTCACCTGGGATTTGCCTTTTTTATAACTTCTATCTAAGAAAAAGATTTTTAAATGGTTTTGAGGCTTTTCTCCTTCTGGAGCCCTATGCAAATTTTTATAGATATGGTTTTGTGATTTGTTTAGTAACTACTTTAAAAAAAGAAAATGTCATTAATTCTTTATTTGCTCATTCTGGTTTGGTGTGTGCAAGAAGTGCCTAATTTAAAAGTCTGTCCTGCTTTCAGTCGAGAAAATCTACTCCAAGATAATGTTGGCTTGTTGTCATCTTTCCTTTGGCTTCTTTCAGGCTCTGCTTGCCAGTTCAGGAAGGCTGCGTGAGGATTTCTTGCTAACAGTCCCCTGGCCAGATGCTGGATTCTTTATGAAGAATCCTGGTGCTGATCCAGCTGCCTCACCCAGGAGATAGTGTTGATTTGATTTACTCTCTGACGTTGAGATCACTTTTTTTTTGTGGATAAAGTCCATGAAGGCTTTGCTGCAGCTGGCTGAGTAGCAACAATAATATGGAATATTATTTAGTTAATTATTTTTTAAAATAAGAAATCTACATTATTATCCGCTTAATAAAATTGGAAATTGATTGGTTTTTTCTTTGTTTTAAGCAAGAAGCACATTCAGATATAAATGTTCCAAGTATCAATCTACATACCTTGAAATATTCTCCTAGTGATGCCACAGTTAGTGATTATGCATACATTTTTGTTTGAGCTTATTTACAGATGTTGACATTATTTTAGTGTGGTGATTTTCAGAAAAGGCTCTGTGTAAAACAGCAGTTACTTTGTAGGGCTAGCAGTGAATTTGTACAGATGGTTGCTGTTAAGGCCTTTTAGTTGCATAGCAGTCAGCTTTTCAATCTTCATCTGGGTCAGGTTGTGCTCTGACACTTCAGAGAAGGGATAAGGCTCTCAGCCAGTGACACCCACTGGGAACAGTGTTTTGGAATTTGCCTGCATTGAGGCTCCTCTGTGTCAGCATCAGTAGCTGCAATAACAGGTAGTTTCTCTGGGCAGTTCCACTAGTTCCCATGGGATATTGCAAGGCTGAATGTGTGCAAGATGTAATGGGGTGAGGTGTGAGCAGAATAGCGTTTAGTGCTTCTTTCAGGGTGCATGTGCAGGAACTGATTCTTTTTCCCAGTTCTACTTGATCATAAGCTTGACTTTAACCTGCTGCAATATATTTCTCTTTGAGGTGTATTTATGTAGTTTGTGGGGTGTATAAAGGAAATTGCTATTTGCTTGTTGCTGTTCTTTTTGTGGTTATTACTGTGCACTTGATGTGTAATATTTCTGGTGGAAAATGGAAAATATTTCACCTTCTGAATGCTCAAGCAGCAAGCTTTGAAGGGCTTAAAACACACAATGCAACTTGGTCCATTAAGTTATAAAGTAGCTTTGCTAATAAAGAGCAATTGTGCAATAAAAGCTTCTTAATTTTTATGTAGTATTGAGTCCTACATTGATAAACTTCAGAAATATTAATTTCTAAGTATACTGGATAAATTTAACTTCAACCAAAACAGATTCATGCACACTCATTCCCAATGATGATTTTTTTCCAGACAGGCTGAATGAGGGTGCCTTGTTCTACTTGACATCTGCCCATATCTGACTAAGTCTAATTTGTACTATAGTAATAGTACTTGAGCTGTGCCCTTGGTAGTCAGTAGATTAGGGGTGTGTGTGACAAGTTGGACACTGAAGGGACATGCTGTATCTGAGCTATTCAGTTTCCTCATGAATGGACTAATGTGTTCCATTGGCTGTCCCTGATCTCAGTAACCACATAAAGCTTTATGCTCTTAAAGTAACTGACAGTCAGCAGCTGTTTTTTTATCAGGATTTTTTTTTTCACTTAATAGTGAGCAGAAATTGGGATCCAAATGTCATTCATGAGTCCTGTTGTCTTTGTGGAAACAATAGAGGTTTTGCATTTACTTGTATTGGCTGCATTGCTTCTGTGTGCCTTTTTCCTTACGTGCAGTGCTTATATAATCAACCCTGTCTCAGCGGAGTATTTCACCAGTGTGGGTTTATGAAGTATAGGTGGTGATGAATGAGCTTTAATGTGCTGAAGTTGTAGTCACAGGTGACTTACATTGGTGAAAGGCTTTATGAGGGATGGAAACTGCAGGTGAAATGCAAACCTTTCACAGAACACTGAAGAGATGGTAGATCTGGAAGGACACGAACTTTATAAGAACTTCTAACATCAACTTGTTTAGAGGCTTTTGGGCCAATTAATAAGCTTCAGAGTACTTTGGTTTTTCTCACTGTAGATGTGAGTTTGCATTTGGTTCATTATGCAAATCCAGGTGTGAAAGTTGATCATCTGACTTAAAATTCAGAAGAATATTTTATTTAAAACAATGTTTTGATACACACACCTAAGCATTGTAAAAATTCTGCTTTCTGCTACTTTTTGTTCAATAAAATAAGGGCATTGAAGAATGGAAGGGAAGGGGGCAAGGGAGGACCTTTTTGCCACCTGTAAGGCATGTGAGGTGCATGGGACTCACTGGCCTGGTTCTTCCCACCCCTCAGTCTGGAGGGTCATGTCTCTGGGGTTGACTGCAGGTGAGGTGTTAGAGGGGAGGAGGTCACTGTCCCTGCCCTGGGTGAAGCTGTTGGCTACAAACTGCAGCAGGCAGGCTGAGCTGTTCAGGCACGAGGTACAGATTGGAGGCAGTGTCCTCTTCAAGGTCATTGATATGGACAGAGGGGCCCATTTGGAACAGATAAACTTCAGAAATAAGGTACAAAGAGAGGAGGGACCTCTGATGGCTTGTGGCAGACACAGACTAGTGGATTAGAGCTTCAGTAAAAGTCTGCTCCAGCTGTGTACTGTCCTACCTCTCCCTTAATAAGTGTGTTCTCAGACAGGTCTGTTTTTAAACCTTAATTACGTAAATCTTTGTGTGAAATGCCACTCTAGTTGCTTTGAAATTTAACCATGACTGTGGTATTGTCAGACTTGTCACTCTGGAGTTCAGGTGAGGAAGCCCAAAACTGCCAACACACATATTGACTTGAGAGCCAAGATCTCTTAGGGCACAGTTGCTGGTGTACTTGGGAAACAAAATAATCCCATTTTAGCTTGGGAACACAGAAGCACAATTGTGTTCCTGCAAATGTTATGCAGAGGTTGAAATTGCTGAGTGATTTTAAGATCATAGGTTTGGTTGCATTAAGACTGTATAAAGGTTTTCCTTTCTCCATGTAACAGCATAAGAGGTTTATTTTGCTGCTGTACAAAGCCTTATTAAAGGTTGCAGTGGCTATGCAGTGAAGCAGTTTGTATTCTGCTTTGGTACAGACATCCTTCTGGGCCCTTTTGGGACATGTTTTGGGGTGATGAGGGCAAAGCAATAGGTCTTTTGGAGCTTTATGCTCTGCATGTTGATAATGTGTCCATTATGAGGTTGCATTCTGCATGTTAAGAGTGTTTTTTTCACAAGCCAAATGTGTACACTGCTTTAGTAGTGCTCTGTGTGCTATAGAAGCTAGCTTTGCAATTGAAGGGTTTGCATAAAACAAGAATTACTTGCACTGATTTTAAATACAGTTTTATATTATGGAGTTTAATGTAGTGAATCCTGTTCTATTAAATAGTCTCACTTCCTTTTCAGTGTATGTGGCTTACCTGAAATTGCACTGCTTGTAAATGGCATTTCAGGAAGTCTGAACTGATGTGTGTTGGTTTTTTATTAACAAAGCTTCCTGAAAATGTTGTCTTTTGACTGGTTTCACACACCTTATGTTTTTAACAATTGCTTTTTCTTCAAGGCGCCAAACTGAATAGTTTGTTGCTGATTGGTTGTTTTTTTTTTTGTAATAAGGAACTGTTGTAAGCTTTTCAGTTAAAGAGACAAACTCATGAAGAATATTTTTTAAAGACATTATCTGATGCCCTCTTTAATCCTTGATCCTAAGCAGCCCTAGCTCAAGAGATGTTGCATGTGGGTGTTTGCAGCTGGATCAGGAGAGCCTCTGGTGGGAAGGCTGAGTCTGCTGTTCCTGTGCCTGCAGAGGGCTCTGCAGTCAGCTTGCACCTCTTGCCGTGTTAGTTTTGGTGGCTTTTGATCAGAGAGAACCAACTCTTTGTGTTGGGATTGCAGGAGGCGAAATGATACCTTAACAATTGCAGCTTATTTGCACTTGTAATGCTTAAGCTGTGCTGTGCCAGCCTTGAACTCCCAGTTCCTGCTGTAAGAGCTCATGGATAGTCTGAGGATCTGTGGGAAACCAAATGAGTATGTAGGAGGCCATAGTTGCTGTCTATCATCACTCTGACTGCTGAGTGCCAGTGCCATTTCTGACTTGGTGTTTTTATTTTAAGAAATTGCTGCTTCTTTTCAAGGCACCTTTGCGCATAAGGGGTCACATGGAAGACAACACAGAGGTGCTTGTTGGATGGTTTGACAAAGGTTGATCTGGTCAAGGAGAACAAATGTTGCAAAGACAGCAAAGCTGAACCCTGAAGGGCATTAGAAAGCAACTTTTCATGCTTGATGTGGTGAGAGAATCAGGAGTATTGGATGGATGCACCATAAATTAAATGTGTAAACTAATGTGACTGAAGGGACACAGCGGGAAGATATTTTGGGAATTCCAAAGGTTAAGAAATGTGGAGCTTGTCTGAAGCCAGAATAATTTAATTTTGTGAAAGATGGATTTTACCTGAGTAGATGAGAAGGGAGAAAAAGTTGCATCTTGCAGATACTGTAGAATATTCTTGGAAAACAGTTCAACAGTAACTGTTCATACAGGGAGCATGTACTTGTGGGAGATGGCTTTTTCCCAATTTATCCTAATTGATGGAATAAATTTATAAAAGTCATTTAGCAGCATAACTACGTGTTTTTAAGGCTCTTGCTGGTCTGAATGTGCAAGTTTTTAGAGAAACAGCACCCTTCATCTTTCCTATGTCTTTACTCTCTTGCCAAAGGAAAAGATCCTGCAAACAAAATGCTCTTTCTTCACTCCTCCTGGAAAACAAATTACCAGTCACTAATGATGTTTTACTGCAGGCAAGATGAAAAGCATAAATATTGATCTGTCCAAAACTCAAAGTAGTATGTAGGTAGAAAAGAAGAAATGAAAAGATTATTTTGATATAAATACTGTCACGTTCACACAAGGCTTTATAATATTAAAATACTCAAGACATTGTTCAACTTTGAATTTCGTTTTAATTCTTGATGCTTTGTTGTTGAAAAGAACAACTATTAAAGGTCAATAGGTTTGGGGTTTTTTAAACTCTTTTGTGTAATACAGATTATTTTCATTGTCTGGAATGCTTTGTGGTGACAACAGTCACTTAGTATTGATCTTCACTTGAAAGTAATTCAGTTTTTAACACATTTTCAAGAGAGATTTTTGTTGAAAAAGAATACAGGTGTATCCTAGTGTAAAGGGCAATGCCCATCTTCTCTACAACTACATTTTAGATATTGGAAACATGATTCGATCCCTCTGAACCTTTTCTTCAACGATAAGTAATTAAGAGAACAATTCAGTTTTCTCATTTCATTTATTTTTTGTGCTTCAAGTTAGACCTGGTTCTGCTGTCATTCCTGTTCAGTCTTTTAACAGATAAGCAGCAGAACTTTGGTGCACTGAGGCTTTAGTCCTTGTGTTGAAATGGAATACAATCATTATATTTCCTTGTGGGTAGAGGATAAATCAGCTCCCCCATGGACCTCCCTGGACTGCAGGGGCACAGCTGCCTCACTGTGGGCTGCACCTCGGGCTGCAGGGGAATCTCTGCTCCAGCACCTGGAGAACCTCCTCGCCCTCCTGCTGCACTGACCTGGGTGTCTGTGGAGTTGTTTCTCTCACACATTCTCACTTCTCTGTTGGCTACAGGTTTTTTCTCCTCCCCTCCCCTCCCTCCTTGTTAAATACATTGTCCCAGCAGTGCTGACATTGTTGCTGATGGGCTCAGTTGGCCCCCGGTGGGTCTGTCTTGGTGCCAACTGGCATTGGCTCTGTCAGGCATGGGGGAAGCCCCCCTGTTACCTAAACCTTGCCATGCAAATACAATACAAGTTAATTAGAAATTACCATCCTGGTTTAGCTCCTGCATTTGCAAGCTGAAAGAAGACTAATTGAAGTTTATGGTAGCCAAGGGAGTAGCAGCAACAGGCAACACAGCTGAGCAGTAGGGAGGAAATTAATGCAGAAAGAGTTTGTGTACACCAACTGTGGGGAAGATTTGGATAAAGGCTTTTCATTGAGACTGGTACTTCTTATAATGTCACAATTTTTGTCCTTTTTTGACTTCAGACTTTTCAGTTGATGAGATTTATTCCTGAGTCGATTTTCTTTCTGCCGCTGTTAATGGTCTTGGCATATTTCTGTGAAAACCCCACGAGTCAGTTTGGAGATGGATAGCACGTTTCCTTTGTCCTGCCATGCTGAGCAGAGTTCAGTGTGGCCACTGTCATCTAAAATGACAGATTGTTTTACCTCCTTTGGTCAACAGCAAAGTTACTAAGCCAGGTGGCGTTGGATCATTCTGTGCTCAGAGTGGAGGTGGCAGCAGCGCTGCTTGACAGGTGTGTTGCCAGTGCCTGAACTCCTGCAGAGATCTCGGTGGGATTTTTCAGGCTGGCAGCCTGGAAACCCATTTTTTCCCATCTGGAAAACCGAGAAATTCTGCACCAGCTAATTAAGAAGTAACTTCAGAACTGAAAGTTAGTTAGTTAGTTGTTAGCTAATTTGTTCCTCACATAATGGACTACATGATTTTTAAAATCAAGCATGAAGAACACCCAGGCTTAGTCTTGAACAGTTCTCTAATCCAAGGTTTCTGTGTGTTTTTCTGCTTTTGTTGATCCAGCTGCCCTTGCATCTGCTTTTAGGTATCCGAAGGCCAATTTTAGAACAAGGAGGCAGTAACAGTTGCTTATCTTCTGATAGAGCTGAAAAGGGATTTGTGTCCTAAACTATACTGAAGTTAACGATTCTGTCTCGGTTGTGCTATGCCTGCTGTTTAATGTTTTTGTGCTTATTCTTTTTTTTATAAAGAGAAAAGATAGATTTAAAACATAATGTTTCTTTCTTAATGTGAACATGGAAACTATAAAACTTTTACTATTGTTTTGTGCTGTACTTTGCACACCTGTAATGGTAGTTTGGTTGATCTGGTTAATTTATGTTGGAGTGCCTGGGCTTGTTTTTCAAAGAAATTAGAAAAATCATTATTTTTGTAGTGCAGTATGTTTCTGCAGAAGGTATTTGAACTACATGCTCTATCTTGATTAGTTTTCATACTTTTTGCAATTGAGTAGGGACATAATTGGAAAAAATAATGTAAGATTAGGTGTCTTAGGTTTGTAATGAAATAGCTGTTGGCACAAAAGTTTCTGACACTCTTTGTAACAGCTTCACCCTGCCAGGAATGATAGTTTTGATTTGATGTTTGTCTGAGAAAGTGACAGGGATGTACCATGTGTGTTTCTTCAGCCCTAGATGAAACACAGCAGCCTGACTATGAGTGTCTCAGTATGTTGGTAGGATTTATTTTCCTTTATAGGTGGTTGAAAATATTAGCGCATTAATTAACATAGTTCATAACTAGGATTTTCTGTTAATGCCATTTAAGAATTCCACATTTTTAATTTTGATTGCTAATGCCACTTAAACCTTTACTTTGATTGAATTAGTATATTTAAAGAACTGTTTTTGAGCATTCGTTTTAAGAATAAATAATCAATTATTTCTGTTCCAAGGCTTATATTGACATTAAACAACCTTCTTTTAGCAAGTTTAGACTAAAGAAATCTAATAAAGTAGTTTCTGTAGTTTCATTGACTGATTTTGTGTACTTTTGTTTCAGTCTAAACAGATAATTCATGGAACAAAAGTTTAAGTTATTGAAGTTATGTCTTGGCAGTAGCTAAATCATTCTTTAGGAATGACCAAACTCTTCAGTATGCTGCTCTCTGCTTCCGGGGGGGATTTTTCCCTACATGTTTGATCCTGGATTAGAAGCAACAGATTTTCTGCCTTTTTTTTTTTCTAAACAGATGCACAAGTGCCTCTTGTCTGCTGGATGCACTTATGGTGACTTGAGCATATTTAGTCTCAAGTTTCACTTTTCAGACTTGTGCCTGGGTGGAATTCCTGCATCCTTCTGTCACTCCTCTGTTGTGTGCACACAACCTCTTACCAGTGTTTTGGTCAGTCACATTCCTGCTTAGCATAAAAAATGGCTCTTTAATTAATAATGCTCTGAAACTTTGAAGAAAAAATTATAAAAGCTTTCCTTAGAGCAGAGTTACTATGTATATATTCTCTCCATCTTTAAAAGCTTCCAGTCTCCAGTGATCTCAAACAGTACTTCCTCAGTCCTATTTCCCTCTAGTTATTCTTTTGTACTTCACTTTATTTAGCAGTTGTGCATCTCTCTGTCCGTAGCAGTGACATTACAAGTGTTTTCTCTCCTTTTCATTAGGTCCATGAATTTATGTCCTTCATTTCCAGACATGTGCACTTGAATACATTGAGGTACGTTTCCATTCAAAATGGGAATGTTGACACTGTCATGTGAAGCCTTTTGAATATATTCATGTAAGTGTTAAAATTGGAAGATGAAGAACTAGAAAAAAAATTCAGTGCATTTTTTTTTGTGTGATGCAGGCTAGGCTGGCTGGAAGGTCTGGCTGGTTTGTAGGATGTTCAGTACTGTGTAAGCAGTTTATTTTCTGAAATAACTGTAAAGTTCTCCACCTGGTGACATTGTTAGGTGTGCAATGTTGTCTCATGCTGATTGTCACTTTCCCTTTTGTGATGGGTGTAGGGTTATGAGTTATTGTTTCCCTGCTCCGTTTGCTGTTTATTTGAATGCATCAAGTTAAAACGAGGAGCTTTAACCAAAGCTGCTTTGTGCTTATGGTAAGATGCTGTAAAGTCTTAAATCTAAAATAGTCTACTCACATAGTGTGTACGGCACTGTCCCGTTGAGGGAGTATGGCACTTGTTTTTCTGCATGGAATTTATCCACTGTGACCCTGTATTTTAACTGGATGTATGACTTTGGGGTACAGACTGGCATAGTTCTTAAATTGATAATGCACAAAACATTCAAAAACTTGAACTCCTGTTGTTTGAAAAAAATGGATAATTTTAATACGCGATTTCATCTAGTTTAGCCAGTAGCTAATCATTTAAATGAACACTTTTGACATAGAAGTTGTAATCTTGAAAAGCAACAATGCTTTTTTTAAATTCCTTACTCCCAGAAAATTCTTTTGGTGCTAATATTCAGCTAGAATCAATGATCAGTGTCCTTCCATATAGTCAGATGTGGAGGGATTAAACCTGCAATTCATAAAGGGAAGGGGAAAATAAATAGAACATTTTTTGTGGGCGTGTTTGATCTGTTTTATTCAATTTTTCTGTTAAGAGGTGACCTAATTTTGAAAAGGGAACTGTCCCTTTCTTCATGGGTGCTAAGTAGTTTGGTACTTCCTACATTTAAAAAAAAAGTTACATGCCCACCTCCTCACCTCAAAACAACTGAAGGATGCGTATTTTTGTGCCTTATTTGAACAGAAAAAAAAACCTGGACACCAAAAAAACTTGCATTATAAAATCCAACGAATCAACCCTCCCTAAAACTTGTGTATTCAATTTTTTTTAATGCTGGAGGTGTTCTGCCTGTGTATGTTCCTATGTGCAGCTTGGTAATACACTTTTGATTATTCTATTGCATTGGATATCTGGGATGTGTCTGAATCAGTTTTAGTTCACCTGGATGCAAAATCAGGCATATCTTGGAAAGCAATTGCACAGTGGTGGAGCCTGCTGGAAAAACAGGATACTGAGTCTTGCTTGGGTGTTTGCTGTATGGGGAGATCAGCAGGGGTTTTGCATCTAAATCTGATTTGTTTTAAAAGCTGCACTTCGAGCTTGCTAATGTTGTTAATGTCATCTTGTAAAGGTGAGAGGCCTTGGGTTGTATTTTCATTAATGTCCTGCCCTGGACAGTGAAAGTTGAAGCAACTGTTAAGTTTTCACGTCATCTTCAGAGGTGTTACACAAGTATCCTTTGGGGCCGTGAATGCTGTTCGGGGAAACAGCTCAGCTTTTCAAACAGTGTGTGCTCCTACAACCTGGTGACTACCAATCCCACAAACAGATGCACTCTGAAATCCAAACTCAGTATGGTTCCCACAGATAACAGCAGCGAACTTAAGAACTGAAGATAAGTGCAGTGTTACAATGGAGAAGTCTGTCACAGGAAACCTTCAGCTGTAACTACTGCTGTTCTGCTGTGTCACAATATTGCATGTTTGTGCCTGACCTTCCTGTGACATTTCTGAAACTTGAGCTTCTTGCTAATCTCCTTCCATCTTCCCAAGCTGTGTTACCACATCCAGTTCTATCATGTTGGATTCCAAATGTTTTCTGCATGCAATTGCCCTGTTCCCAATTCCAGACTTCTGGTTTCATTCTTCTACTCCAGCTCACATGTTACAGGGTAGTTGAATCCAAGCTGACAGCTAGGTAGTGGAGGTGCATCAACCAAGGGTCTGGGAGGAAAATTAATTTGAAGTGAGTGTATTTAATCTTCAGACAGTCTTGATTTGCTCTGTTGCACAGAGGACATGTGTGAACAAATCAGCAAGTCCCTCAGAACCCCAGCTGGACTAGGAGAGCAAAGCCATGTTTGCAGTTGCTTAAATGTGAATTGATGTGATTTGAATGAGTAAGAACAATGTGGGAGTGAAGCAGAACATGAGAACGGAAGCAGAGGAATTCACCGGCTTTGTAAAGCTGTTCTCTCCTGCCTAGAGGAGCATCTTTGACTGTTGTCTGGGTTCCTCTTTGCTCTCACAGCGAGGTTTTGTCCTCTCTTGTTCTGTCCTCTCAGTAATTAGAGAACCAATGTGACTGTGTTCAGTTCTGTTTTCAGATAATTAGAGCTGGGCTCATATAGCAAAATACATGGTTGTCTGTCTCGGGTTTTGCTCAGGGCCTTTGCCAGGACATCACTGGTCTGTCATTGGGAACCGGAAATCCTTCTCATTGCTGCTCTTCAGTGGGCTGTGACAAAGACTTTGGCTGATGAGGAGTAATTACATGGTGCCTGCTGGCTTGGTGTGCAGTTGGGCCAGCCATCCATCTGCTCTGCATGCTTCAGGAGTAATGAGGAGTGATGCTGGAGAACAGGAATGGCCTTGTTCTCTGGACAGTTAAGGTACTGGGTTAGAAGACCAGTGCAGAACTTCGGGACCAAAGGGTGGAAGGAAGGTAAATTAACTGAATCACATTGGTGGAATTTGCTTTTAAAAAGAATTTATGCATTCAACACCGGAAAGCTAAAGCTCAGTAATTTTAGTTAATTTTACTTTTGCCCTTTGGTTTCTGAGTACTGTCATCAGATTAGAGCAATGAAGTAAAAGCTTAGTCATACTGTGCCTTGTGCGTTGTTCTGGGGTGTTGATTAAAGATAATCATAAATAGGCTGCTTATCTACACAAACTATATTTAGTTATTTTACATCAAGGTCCCTGATACAATGACTGGGAATCCTGGACAACTTCTTAAGTGTTTATTGAATGTCATTATTTAAAGTACTTGGGAGTCTTCATATAGATTTTTCTGTTTAATAAATCAGTCTTTGGTGTTCATATTGCTTATTTGCCATCTGCCCAACCTCCCCCCCAAATAAAAAAAAAGTCCCTGAATGCATATTTCAGGATCCAGCAAAATGTTGTCATGTTTTAGAAGTTTCTCCCCAGAGGCTGTTTTTTGTGCAGCAATGTTGGTAGTTTGCTTATGTTTTGACTTCAGTGAAAGAATAGAACAGAAGAAGATGTTATGTTTGTGCATGTTGTTGCTTGACTCGGGATATGAGCCAGAACATAAGTTTGCAGAAATCTGATGAGCAGCACTCAAGAAAGAACAACCTTCTGTAACAGTGTTTATGTAAAACTCCTGTGGTCCAGTAGTGGCTGTAACTGTTGGTTTCCCTGTGTAAGTTTATTGTTCATTGGACAGTTTTTATTTCAGTGTGTACAGAGACTCTTGTGGCACACATTTATCTTATCTTGAGCTACCAACTGCATTTTGCTTTGAGTTCCGTACTGACCCTATTGAATAAATATCTGGCTTACTGCCCTGCCTTCCTCCCTTCCTAATCTGAGTTCTGTATCCTGTGCTTTTGGATTTGGAATAAAATATGGCTGGCTCAGCAGAGATTTCCCAGGTGTCCTCAGAATTAATCTTGCCTTCTTTTCATGTTCCCAGGATATGCTGCTCAAAGGCCCAAAAGCTTCAGCCTTCAAGGATTTTAGTGTCATGGAAGTACTGAGTTTCTTTGAGATTGCCTTTGAATTGCAAGACACCAACACTGCTTTCAGTCTAAGGTTTGAAATTTAGAATCAGTGTTCCATGTGAGTGAAGAAATGCTTTGCTGAACTGCAGAAATCTATTCAGTTCCACTTCTAAATGTCTGTAAACACATGGGCAGGCAGGAGCAGTTCAGGCATGACTGATGTCAGTGCACGACTTTTTTTTATTTTTTTAAACAGTTGGTTATGTGGGGTTATAGCATTGCATTTTCCAGGCAATGCTTTGTGCATTATGCAGCAAGACTTTGTTCAGCTGGTCACAGTCACATTCTGTCTGATCTGAGTTGCTATCATGAATCTCCTGAAGTAGTATTGTTCAACTTTGCTGTTGTATTTGTTATTTCTGAGGTTCTTGGAAAATCCTTCAGGCAAATTAGGTGGTGTTGCAGCACGACTTATGGTGTTGCTTGTGAATGAAAGTAATATCTTGTATTTATTGTAATGTGTGTATACCCTCCTGCATATTATCATTCTGCCTTAAGTAGGGAAAGTCATAATTACAGCATCTCCAGAAAACAAACTGCTGAACGAGTGAAATATACCTTAATTGTAAGAATAAAGGCTTTGTTTGACAGAAGTTTTGATTTGTTTAGAGATTCAGAAAATGATTATATATATATATATAATATATATATAATGTGTATATATATATATATACACACACTGCAGAGAGTTGAGTATCCATAGCTGAATGAATATGCAAAGGCTTGTGGGAAGGTGTGATGAGCAGGTGGGGATACATATGGATGTCCTTGTATTTCAGCTGTCTTATGTTGGTTCTGCTACTTGTACACAAGTACCTTGGCATGGTCTTGGGTTTGTCTGATACCTACGCCAAACTTCCTAATTGCATTTTAAATTCATATAGTTAAACTTTGTAGTTCAAAGTTACAGTGGAAAATTATAGCCATAAATACCTACTTTCTCCATCATAGATTGTCTATGATTGGAGAATCACTGGATATATGTCTTGGGAGGAATAGTGAAGCATCAGAGTTGACACACTTTGGAGTTAGTTATTCACATAATTTGTTAATGTTAGTTCGTACCTAATTTTGTGTCTTCTTCCTTCAGTGAAGCTTCTTGTGTGTGAGAAATTGTCAGTGGAAATTTGACATCTAGAAACAGTTTTATATTGAAGGTTTGGGTTGGAAAAGATAAAAAATTCTTGAAGTGTAAGTTTAAATTCATCCTTCCTTGTGTGCTGAGCAGTACATATTATATTGCATAGGTCCAGGCATAATACAGAGGGAAGGGGCTTTATAGTTGTTCTTACATATTCACGTGTGTGTCTCACAACAATATTAAGGATGCTTTTATAGTGAGAGGTAGGGTGAAGTTTGTTTGCTGGCCTTGTATGTGACTGCTGGAGTCACCTTATGGAGCCTCCCTGTGCAAAGCACTTTTTTTTTAAACTGTTTTTCTCAGTTGCTTCTGTGAATCTGTGTCATAATAAGAAATGGTTACTGAAAAGCTGAGAGCGGGAGAGCGGAAACATGTTATGTGAGTAAGGTTCCTCTGGGGCTTTTTTAGTGTGTGGTATTTTTGTTTTGGTTTTTTAGTTTTCCACCAAACATCTGCTAGTTCTGTGTGAAACTTTCTCTTTGCTGTGTTGAACAGCTGGTGAATAATGAACCCACCTTTACAGTGCTTTTTGTGACACCATGGACTCTTAATGTGTTTTGTCTCCCTGTCTGCCTTCCCTGCTAAGTGCTCTGTGAAAGCTGATCCTTGTACAGAAGCCATTTCATAAGTTTTGTCATCCTTTTCACTCTCTGCCTTTCCCAGTTCCTTTGCTGTACCTGGTGACATGGAGCAGAGCCCCAGGGTATCTCAAAACAGGGAATGTGGGGAAATGGTGCTAATTTGTCAGCAGGTATCAGAATATCCTGAGCTGAAAGTGATCCCCAAGGATCATGAAGTCCAACTCCTGGGCTTAGGAACTTTGAGGCTGGCACAAGCTGGTCCAACCAGCTAGTCCTGGCTATGATGTTGCACAGATCAACAAAAGTTTAAGAAAGTAATTTTTTGCATCCATTTCATATATGAACTAATGTTTCTGTTTGTATGTTGGGGGTTTTTCCCATTTAAAATGGGAGTGTATTAAAATATTTATCTTGTAGAGTAGTTCTTGTGAATACCAGAAGGTGGCACAACAGATTTTCCTAAAAGTGTTTCGATTGCAAGAAATGCACAGGATGCTCCTACACTTACTTAAAGCTGTTGGTGAAATTTTGATCTAAGGGAAATTGCATCAGCTTGGACCTTAACATTTAAAGGTATATCCATTCTGCTTTTTTTTCAAAATATGAAACCTCTGCTGGGATTCATGCTGGCTATTATAGGTTAAGTTTTTGAAGTTGGAAATAGTTTACTTGAGAGTGCAGGGAGGGAAGGAAGGGGTTGTCCATCACGTGTGTCAGTGCAATTCTTTCCTGAGGTGTTTTACAGAATCCCAGTTTCCCACTGTTTGGATATTTTGCTTTACCAATTTGCCAAATGACACCAATTCCTGTTTTTTTTAAGCTCTTCATTTTAACTGGTACTAGAAAGAATAAATTATGAGTATATTAATTTATAAATTACAGTTTTGTGCTGTAGCAACTAACCAAATGCAGATTTGTAGGTGTACCAATGTTGTGTTAGAAGCAGTAGGTAAAAAAATTGTGCAAAAAAACCCAGTATGCCTTTGTCACAGTCTATTTTCAGATAATATGTATTTTGTTCTGACAAACTGGAAACTTAGTCTTTGTGCAGTGTTGCCTGCATTTCATGACAAGCTGAGGTAATAAGGTATTAGATCTCATCTCATGTGATGCTTTTCTTATTGAGCTGTCTCTGGGACAGTCATGTCCACTGTAGTCTTGATCAAAAAGTACTTAAATGTACTTTAAAAGTAAGTATTGTTTTCATTCCAGGGTCTAGAGGTACTTACTCAGATAGAGAGTGCATTGGGTGTGGTTGGCAAGGGTTTGGCAGTGTCTGTGCAGGGGTGCCCTGTGAGGGACGAGGCTGTGACTGACCCGTGCCAGACACTGCTGGGGTTCATTTTGCATTAAAATAGTGGGTTTTTTCCAAGTAGTTAAATTAATTGGTGTAGGACAACCCTGAAACTTTGGAAGGAATGAGATACATGGGATTGTTTTCTCTTTCCTTCAGCTCCCTCTGGCAGACAAACACCTGAATTACAACTGCTTTACTTCCAACTCTTTCAGACAAAGGCTTGTCCCAGCTCGAAGTTATCCCAGGTGCCTGATGTTCTGTCTGACTGTTGTGCTGCTTCTCTGCCTGTCCCAGCTGTGCAATGCTGTTTCACCCCAAGGACTTCTACACCACACTCATATTTTTGATTTTTTTCTATTTTTTTCCTTCCTCTTATGTGGTCTACCCTAAGCCTGCTGTGATTCATTAGAGCAGCACAGATGAGAAGGATATGACTGTTTTGCATGGGAGCCTTGAGTTTTTGCAGCATTTCGAGCCTTTCCTTTGCTGACCAAGGCCCTGGGAGGTGGGTGGGAGGAAGTGGTCCAGCTCCAGTGGCTGTGGCTGTCGCTGGGCTGAGCCTCTCACCCACCTCTGCAGAGCTCTCTTCCTTTGTGCTTCAACGATTGGTTTTCAGTTCTGTGTTTCTGGAGGGGGCTTACCTGGGTGAAGGGATGTGGTCACATGTACAACGCTGTGAAAAGGTAGAAAACTGCCAGGAGTCTGTGGAGTTCTGTGGTTCAATTTCTCAGCAGCGAGACCTTCAGTAGCTGCTGCGTGGCCATTGCTGAAAGCACAGAACTTCTGCTTTGTGTTCAAAGTGTTATGAAATAAAGGTTTATAATCAGGAGACTTTATTTGATTTAAATATTTCATAGTTGTTAAAAATGCAAATAACGTTGCTTTTCTTTCAGTGGGCCTTTCTAAAAACATCTTGCACTTAGACTTTTCTAGGTATGTACAATTATTTTATGCAAAGCAGCATGTCCTGATTTGATCCTAAATTATCCAGATAGTTACATTGTCACTAAATAGGGGTATGCAATTGCCAAGTTCTTCCAATCTGCTAAGTGAATATCTTAAAACTGTCACTTTAAATCTGCTTTTGGAAATGAATTAATAGCTTGCCCACCATAGCAAAATTGAAATAACTTGCATCGTTTGAAACTTGGCCTAGGAAATGCAGAGTTTGCTTTAAATTTATGTTCTCATAACTGCTAGAGATGAAAGTACTTTGTAATTTTCTTTCTATAATTTAATTATTACACAGGAATTTTGGCATTTGTTGATTTAGAATTAGAATATAGTGGTTTTTGATCATGATTTTTTTTTCTTTTGTGAAAATCTACATGTAACCAAGGTATGCATTTTGAAAGTCTCATGTATTATTTTAAATGTTGATGACCACTAATATTGTGCTAATTCTGTGGCATGAACACACTCATGGGTTGAACACCCTCCATTCAGCTCCATGTGAAAGGCTGTGACCTTGGATCATTCTAATAACAACACTCACCCATGGGAACTTGCAGAAAACCTCTTTTTGCCATGGAAGATGACAAGATGTTTTCTGAAGAGGTGGTATCCAGTTCTGCAGAAATCCTGAAATTAAAGCTGTTCCTCACACTCAGGACTGCAGTGGTGGTTACAGATATCCATGAGGTGTCAGTCATCACTGAGCTGCAAACACGCATCTTCCTGGCCCCTGCCAAGAGAAACAAGCTGTGAAAACTGTTCATTTTTGTCAGTTTGCACTGCTGCTGTTGGGTGTGGAAGTCCACCCAAACAAGAGATCTGGCTACTTGATTTTGCTTTCTTTTTGGGAACAGGTGCTGTGGAGGTTATCAGAGGCTTGATTTGCTGAGGAAGGGAGGATCCTGAGTAAACAAACCAGGGAGTTCTCCCATGTTGTCATTTGAGAAAGAGTCTTTGGACTACACCTGCCTTTGTCAGATGGTAGGAGTTGATTCCTATTTGGCTCTGGCTCATGGGCAAAAGAAAAAATTTAAAGAATGGGGGTTTAGTATGCATGGCCTCTTCTTTGGTTCTAACTCTGCCTACTCTCACAGCATTTAGTTGGAATGATCTGTGGACTTGAAACTCCTTTTCTAGTGTAGAGAAACAACTTTTTTTTTCCTTACACTGCATGTGGGAAATTAACACTAGGGATAAACAATTAACATTAGTGATAAATTTGCAATGGAAATTTTTGCTGTGTAAGCCTTTTCCACATATCCCTGGTGTGAAGGCAAGCTGACCTCTAAGGTTGAGTTGCTATTTCATAAAAATTTGTATCCAACATGCTGATGGCAGATAATTAAATTGAGTGCATCTATCTAAGTGTCTGTTGTGATTCCTGTAAGGAATGCAGCTGCATTGCAGTGGCCATGGGGACAAGGTGCAGCAGCTTCAAGTCTTCCAGGAGAAGATGCATTCCTGCTGGTTTTTTTGTCTCCTAGGTGGCACACAGTGATTTCTGACAACGTGGACCTGAAGTATCAGCATCTTTCTCAAAACCTTTTCAATTTCATTCTCTGTCAGTCTTCCCAAGAGACTCTGCCCTGAGTGCCCACAGTGGAGATTCTGTGGATTTGGGTTAGCAGAGATCAAGTGACAGTTCAGTGAGAATTCCTGTGCTCAGGAAAAGTTAACTTTTTTGTCTTTCAATTAAATGGAGTCAGTACAGAAGCACACAAGAGCTTTAGTCTTGCTTTCCTGTGCCTGCTCTTTTCATCAGGGACACTTGGTGTAGATGTGAAGGAACACAAAAACTCACTCCAGTGGATAAAGACAGTAAGGCTTAGAGAATGCAAAATGATTGTGTGTAAATAATGGAAGGATGAAAGAAAAAGCCCACAGACTTTCATTTTAAGAATATTTTCAAAAAACTTTACCCAACTCATGACTCAGGTCATGTGTTTGCTGTCTGTGGTGTGGGAAATACTGAAGTTGTTAGTGTCTGGTGCTCAATCCTAGCTTCTGTTTAATTACTAAATTGTTTAATATGTTTACATCATTTGAGTCAGATATGTAAATGTGTTTAGGCATACTTTACTAAAATAAATCGTGCAGCCAACAGACCATAACAGCTGTGGAGAACCTGTTTAGAAATAAATTCTTTGTAGTTTGCAGTTTGACCTAATAAAAATAACTGTTGTTTCAGACAATTATCTTCAGCAGGGTCAGTCTGGCTGCTGTGACTGTGCACTCAGCTTTCTGTGTTGATTTATTAAATATAATCACCTAGGGAAGATGAGCAAAGTTCTCTGAATAAATTGGTGTTAATTCAAAAGCATTTCTTCTTAGGAGTGTGTTGTCAGCAGAGTACATTGGCTTAGATCAAAATTGGAAATCTTCATTAACTCACTTTGGTTTTACCTCCTACTAAGTGTTTTAAGACCTTATTTTACCTAATACCTTTTATGTAGGAGTAATTTGCCCAAGCAAAGCTGGGGGGTTTTGTTGTTGTTTGGGGGGGGGGGGGGGGGGGGTTCTGTGGGTTTTTGTTTGGTTTGAGGTTTTTTGCATATTATAACCTGTAGCTTGTAATTAAGTTAGCAGTGCATCTTGACTCTTGAAAGTGGTTTCTTGCTAGAAATCTTAACTCAATTTTAGAAAAATCCCTTTTCAAGAATACACACAAGAAAATGCAGGGCATCCATAAGTTGTGTAAAATAATGGTGTGGGGTTTTTTTAACTGTTTGATGTTGCTGAATAATTTCAGAAATTTCATACTCAGACTATCAAGTGGTTTTTTTCTTATTATTAATAAATGATGCAAAGACCAGGGTTGTGGGGTTTTGAAGAATTTATGAAATGGAGAAACTAATTTCTCAGCATGATTCCTTCTCAAGCAGCTGCTGCCTCTCTGGTTTGTTGAAGAACATACATTTTGCTGGTCTCAAAATCATGTGAGAATTTGAATCTTTACTGACTGAAGTGTCTGGGAGGGAAGGGGAAGTGGCTGTATCAGATGCAGGGTAATATGTATGTGTCAAATATAGATAGAAATAATGTGTGTATATATATATAGAATGTGTATATATACACATGCTATATACACAATCACATATATATATAGTATGCATATGTATACTTATGTATAAAAATAATTTTCACTGAAATGATGCATCCTAAAACGTTACTGCAGCAATTTCCTCATTTATATAGGAAAAAATGCTGAGTGGGTGGATGGAAAACTGCAGCACTTTTTGTTAAACACATGGTACATGCCCTGACTGCTTAATATTTAAAGATTTGGGGATTTTTTCTTCTGTTTTAGAATGGCCCTACAAATAGCACTATAGAGATGGGAACCTGCACTGCTTGCAGCATTTTGGCAGCAGCAGGGGTTGGCTGCAAACAGAGTTTATCTCACTTCTTTATGTTTTGTGATTATTCCTTGTTCCTTGAGCTGTCAAACCAGTTTAAAAGAAGTAAATATATTCGATAGTAACTACTTTGTGAGCATCTCTGCTTCATTTATGACGCCATGTGCATCTTGAAGTCTACAGTACAACTACAGTAGATCAAAAGATGCTGTATTTATATCTGGTGTCTGAGGGCTTTTTAACCTCCGTTTGTAAAAAGAATTTCTTCGGGACACCATAGTGGACAGTAAGTCAAAGTACATGTGTCATTCTCAGAACTGTCTTCAGCTGTTTTAAAGCTTATTTCTTAATGAAATTTAAAAAGAAATAATTGAAAGAGTGTTTTGTAGCAAGACAGATCTTTGTCACTTCTACAAAAGTGGCAGTTTCAGTGAAAGAATTGGCAGGTGCATATTGCCAAATTTTTTCTGTACTTCAATATTTGTGGAATCTTATGGTGTCACTGTGAGGGGACTGCAACAGTGATTACACTGGTTTCCTTTAGATTCCTTCTTAGGCAGAGATTTGTTTTCCTTTCATACAAATTTTGGTGTGAATATTTTGACAATATATTGCCAAAGAAATGGTATTAATTAACTGACTCATATATGGGGCAGTACTGTCAACACCATCTTTTAATTATTCTCTTCCAGTAATTGGAACAGCTGCAGTTTAATAGACTGAAAATCCAGAGATAGAGGCATGAGAAGCATCCATGTGATGGGTAAGAGCAGAATAAGGAACCCAATTAAACTCACACGGTCAGTGTTTTAGGGAACCTGAAGGGAAATTTTATGCATCCTTATTTGTTCAGTTTCTGGACTTGTGCCTTTACAGCCATATTTAAACTGTTGAAACGATTTGATATTGAAATTAATTATTGAAATTTATTGTAGTTTTGGTGTTCTTTATTTTATTCTGTATCAAAAGGGTCTTGTGTAGTAGGATGCATCAACTCATCAGGCTGTTAGTTTGAAGATATGGAAAAGGTGAGAGCAGTTCCTCCCAATGTGAAACTGATTTTCTGCCTTCAGTCTGAAGTGAGCTTTGCTAATGCTAATAACAAATATCTGTTTTACAATGGAAACATGGCTTTGTATCAATGAATATAGGTTTGGGGAAAAGAATCTCAAAAGTTGTTTACTGGCCTTACCACCATATTAAGGTATTTTTTCTGTATGTCTGGGTCTGGTGCCTTGTTATACAAGCACTTTATTAATAGGAAATAGTCAAATATTAGAAAACGTAATATTTGTGATGCAAATACTTTGACCTTTCTGTTGTCTAAATTTCTAAATGAAAATGGGAGTTGTAAATCACACTGTCACTGTAACTTAGACTATTTTTCTTTCTGTAAAGCTAAAAGAAGCTTGAGGTTCTGGAAGTGAGAAGACTTTTCAGGTCATGCTTGAAAGGGTTTGCAAGACTTGAGAAAATTTCTATATAGCATAACCCTATTTTCATCTAGTGCTTTCAGTTTCTCTGATACTTAATAGATGAATAAAAGGAGAGAAATAAGTATCTTGTTAGAGTGGAACAGTGAATTTTTTAAACTGCAACAAAACACTTGACTGAGCAAATTTTATTTTGTTTTGTTTTTAACAGACTGAGGAGAGAAAGTTAAACTCAATCTGTGCAAACTGATGAAAATCCAGCTGCATTTCCAGAAGTTGACTTCCATTATGCATAGTTTTCCTACAAAAAATCCTGTGGCATTCCAAGGCTAAGAATACTTATTTTCACACCTGTATAGTTTTATGTTGCCTGGGCTCTGATATGTCTTTCTGCCTGTGCCTTTTTCTTCTTTGAACAACTATGAAGGGAAGTCTTGTGGGAAATGCAGAGATGGTTTAAAAGTTTTCTTGGAAGTACACATGCTCCAGAAATGTAAATGTGGTGGGTTGTAAGAGGACAGTGTTTATTTTACAATGCTGGTAAAAAGCAGCAAAGGTGCACATGTTGACAGTCAGTACGTACAAAGCACTGTGGTGGCAGCTTAGCCTTCGAGTTGCACAAAGAAAGGAAGAGGATATCCCAAGGAAAGGGGGAGTCACAGGGTCATGGTTTTAGCTCTGTTCCTGCCCTGATGGTCAGGGAGGGCTTGCAGAAGGAAAGGTGCTGAGATCAGCCTGGCAGGGAGTGGGTCTGTGTGTGACTTGGTCATGTGCTTGCTGAGTGTGGTGCTGAGCGCCTGCTCCTCTCATTTGGGGCCAAATCTTGGTTCTTGGGCAATAGTGAAGCAGGATTTGGGGTGTGGGGGTGGAGAAAGAGGGTTAAGAAATGCTTTGTTCATTAATATCAGCACTCTCCAGTGTTCCTTCTCATGTGGGATCAGAACTTCACTGCTGTGCCGCCCAAATCAGCAGCTTCTGGCCTTGCTTGACATCTCAGGTCTGTAAAATGACATCTTGGGATCTTACCTTTGGTGGTCTTTTTTGTTTATTTATTTTTCTTCTTATGCACCTGTTCCTTAACGGAGGAATTTTCTGCAGAAGTGCTTGACACTGTCAGTTACTTTGCTGTCTGTCTGTCAGTGCAGCTGTGGATACAAAAGCATGGAAATGGTTGCTTAAAACCCAAAGGCTTTCTCATCTTTTGTACACCGACTGAAGGATAGATAACAGATTCAGATAATAAGTATGTTACTTGAAGCAAGATATAAATGCTTTTGAGTGTGAACTTGCTTGTGAGAAAACCACAGAAAACAAGTCCCTTGTATGGTCCCAAATGCTGTGTAATCTCTGCCATTATCATCATGGGACTTCAACATTTAAGGGTTTTAAACGTAAAGCGAATCTCTAATTTGTGTGTCAGTTTGGTGTGTTTTCAGAGCAGTTGTCTGGAAATAACTGTTTTCTCAGCCAGTAGGATTCTGTCCAGGGCTGTGATGCTGCTTTTGGCCCTCAGAACCAGTTCATTTGAGGATGAGTGGCAGAGCAATGTAACATGAGAACAGAAAATTTCTATTCAGTGGGTGCAATGCACACCAGGAGATTGGATTACTTTTCCTGTATTTTTACATGTGTAACTAAACTCTTATTCTCAAGTCTTAATTAAAATATCAGAATAATATGCTGTGATTTTCTGTTGTTGCAGGAATACTTTATGTAAAGCGTAAAATATGTTATAATAGTATTTTCCCTGTGAATACACAACTGTTCTCTGACTGTCAGGAAGAAAATGAGATTTATGGTTTTTCTCCTTATGTGAAGATAGGTGATTCATTTCTCACATGGTTGTTCTTCAGCAAGTGGAAAGCATTTCCCTATTTTTAGAGTACCAAGTTTTGCTACTTTCTTCAATTCTGCATTTTGTACCTGGTCTGTTTGAGTAGTGTGTACTGGACATTGGGAGGAGATTTGGTTGGGCAGTGCTTGGGATTCATGTGTTTTCAAAAAATTGTTTACAGCTAGTGGATTTTCCTGTAAAGTTTTGGGGGTTTTTTGTTACTTGTTGATTAATTGGAAAAATAAATGGGACCAGAAGCACCCAAAGGGGAGAGCAGGTTTTTGAGGACTCATTTTGCCTTGTAGGGTGAATGATCTTGTTGGGGTCAAAAATGAGAGGTAACTGATTTCTGGATGTGCTTTGGTTGACTTAAATGCCAGTCAATGCTTGACAGTGACTTTGTGTCTTGAGTTGGCTTTTATTTTACTGGTCAAAAGGGTACTTAAAGAGTTACTTTTGGAGAAACAGTCCATTGATTGTCTTTAGCCTCATTCTTTTATATTAGTAATGTCGCCGTATAAATAAAATGTGGTCATCTCCTTGGGGTTGGCTGAGCAGAGAGACAGAGACTTCACAGGCAGTTCCCAGTTGGTTGCACTGGCTGCACTCAGTGTAACGACGGGAGTAACAGCACTTGCTTATTTTATTTTAAGACAATTTCTCCATGATGGTGAATGCAAAATTGGGATTTTTTTCTTTATAATAGCTGCTGTCTATCATCTTTCAACTTGACTTCCAGGCCTTCTGGCATTATCTGGTATGAGACTGCACGCAGTGTTTACCATGTGTGCAGCCAAGTGTGCCTGTTGGCATGTAAATGCATGAATTCTTTTGCTAAAAGTATGACTTTTTATGCTAATACTTCATACTCATTCTCTGCAGGACTAGTGTTTCTTAAGAGTTACAGCATATGAGCACTGTTATCCTCCACAGTAATGTCTGTTCAGCATCCCAGGTACCAGTTCCTGTGAAATTTGTTGTCTGGGTTAATGCTGCTCATTTGTAATTTAGAACTTCTTCAAAGAAGTGTGAGAGAGTTCCTCAATTGTTTGTCCAAGAGCTGCATCTGCTTTTGAATGAGTCCTTGACTCTGGGCATTCTGGGTTGTTTTAGTTCTTTGCCTGTGGTTGTGGTAACAGTTTCAAATGCCCCAAGCTATTTTGGGCAAATGTTTTCAATAATGGTGCTCAGGAGCAGCAATTGTTCCCTGGTGATTTCATCCCAAAATTAAACGTAATGCTGTAGGCTTCACTGTTACGACAAAGTGATCAGGGTGTTATTAAATGTTATTAGAATGATTAAATTTATAGAAATTTATAAAAATAGCTCCTGGTTTGATTCTTTATTACTAAGTAGCGTGACAGGGTATTGGCTTTTTAGTGACAGGATTGAGCTGTGCTGATGAACAGAAAAATTGTCATGCTGTACAAAGACTATTCTGAAATCTGTAGATTAAACATCTTAGTGCTGATTTGGTTGACTGTGGCAATACATTAAAAGTAATTTTTTTTTCTTGTAATCAATATAGCTGTAGCTTTACCTTCTTTTCCCTAGAAACCTGTTCTGCTTATGCGTAATACGCTATTAAATCTACATTCCCTTTTTAATAGTTTCCCTTCTCTGCTCCCTGCTGTCATCAGCCCCGGGAGGTCAGCAGGCAGAGCCCTGAGTTGCAGAGTGGTCCCTGATGGGGACCTGCGTGACCATCTGCTTTGTCAGTTCTTCAGGCAATTTGTGAGCTGCTGGGGGGGGCGTTGAGAATTAGATTGTTGATAGCGTTCCTACAAGGACTGCTATTAACAGCCTGCTAGTCTCTGCTTCTCTGCTGCAGAAGACAGAGTGGTATTTGTGTTCTCATAGCATGTTGTAAAATGCATGAGATATTGCTCATCCTCCTTGGAAATGAGAATAGGAAAATGAGAGCATCCTGAACCAGAAGCTATTAGAAGAACATGCAGAAACCTGCAGCGATTTGTGCTTTATTTTGTCTTCCTAGCTATGGATTAGAAGGACTGATTTTTGCAATGGGCTTTTTCCATAATGGCATTCTTGTATTGTTTGGTCAGAGCTTGCACAGGAGGAAAACAGGCTGCTGAATTTAGTCACTGATCTCTATTAGCCGTGGCCTAAGGCTATGCTGAGATTTATATCCCATTTGTATTGTTGCAGCTCAAAAGAAGAATGTTCAGAGGATGACAAGTGTATTCTGAGTAGGTATGTTGTTTCATTTTCATATGAAACCCGTTTTTTTTTCTGCTTCCATTGGTCAGAAATGAGGTTAATAGGAAGAGAATATAGTACAGTGATGCAGTGTCCCTGTTAAGGTAGAACAATAGCATCAGAAACAGCTCTTTAAAAATTAGCTTCTTTTATTAAATAAAGCTGCATTGTGCTGGTGTGCACAGTGCAGTCTTTCTTTTTTTTCTAAAGCATATACTGCAGTCAGTGCTTCCCTAACGAGGTGGCACTATTGTTGAGTTAGAAGGATAGAATCATCATATTGCTTTAGGGGACAGCAGGATTTAAAAGGAGATGCCTTGCAGCCCTATTTTACAGATTGGAAGCATCGGTTTAAGGGCATTGGCAGAATCATTTCCTTGTTCTTAGCAGCAGCCACTGCTGTGTCAGTAGTGTGTGGAATGGAAGTCCTAGTTGGTAGTCTGTTATGGAAACGCTGTTTACTGTTATTGTAGTACCGTGGTGACAACATGCCATTGAAATGGAAAACGAGCTCTCCTGCTATCTGGAAATTCCCAGTTCCTGTGCTTAAAACATCCAGGTCATCGCCACTTTCTCCAGCATACATGTAAGTGAGAGAAATGAGGATAATAAGGTGGGAATTTTTTTCGTGAGACTACCCTGTGGCAAAATACCCTGTTATATATTAAATGACATTGGCACTCAGAATTTTATCTTGTTTGCTGTGTAGACCCCCCAGAGTTTATCCTGGATGTTTCATGATGGATGTTGTGTCGAGTCTTTCCCTTTTTGTTGAAACGTAGAGAAATTGTGCAGATTAAGCCATATTCATAATAATATTGTATATGTTCATTTGAAAAGTTTGTGTTCCTGTTAATTTGTAGAGCTGATGTTGAATTGACAAGTTCAGCTTTGAGGCTGGCAGGATTTCTTTATAGTGTATGTGCTAACATTTCCTCCTCCTGACTATTACACTTGGAAATTGAGCTTGAAATCACCTGCTGTATTGTACTGCACTTTTGTTTGTGTGAGCTCTTGTATAGAAGAAATCATCTTGTTTGGTCTTGTTTTATTCTTTAAAGTCTTAGCCTTAATACAAATTGCAAGTTGCAATAAAAGCTTAAAATCATAAATATATGTCATTCATATCTGAATCCTTTTACAGTTTACACAGGTCATCCATGTAAAGTAGCTTCACATAAAGGAGTATTTTAATACTCAGGGCAACAATCTGCCTTTGTCTTGCCAGATCTTGATGCAGCTTTTGTTCACCTTTTGTTGCTGCGAGTTCTGTGTTAGCATATACAGGTGGCTTTTTTTTTTCCTTCTGTGAAATAAAACTACTAAGCACAGGGTACTGAATTGCTTCTGCTTTTATTTAAGGAAGCATCTGTTTCAAAATGAGGAAGAGTTGCTATAAATTGCACAAATAGCAGTATAGGTGACTTTCCTATCTGGAAATTAAATTAATGTAAAGGTTAGTATTTTCCAATAGTATTCCAATCTAATACTTACAATATTAGTACTTTTAAGCCTGTATCTGCTTGCAGATAGGCTTTTGCTTCAGGGACATGCTGTAAGAGAGAGGTACACAGGTCCTCTAAGTGTCTTTTTTCATTGTTGCTGAGACCTGCATTGATAACAGTGGGGCTGAAACAATCCAGTGCCGTGTGTGTGGTCACTATTGTTCTCAGTCAGAAAGGCTGAGGCTGAGGGAGATAACCTGTCTGTGGAGAACCTGTGCTGTGCCCGCTCCAATTTAAGAATAATTTTCATGGAAGTGCTTTAGCCTTTTTACTGGAAGCATCAAATATGTTTAAGGCCACCAGAAGACAAGCTATTTCCATTAAACTGCTACCTGCTCAGAGTATTTTAAAAATATGACTTACATGCAAAGACAGTCACGGTGTTAGAAGAGTTGTGAGGCATTTGAACCTCTTTAATGGAAAGACTGCCTTTAGTGTTGTATGTTATGATTTTGGTGTTTAAACTGTAGTACTTTTAAATGCAAGAAAAATCAGAAATAGCCCAACCTGATCTATCTGCTGCTGAAACTGAGTGTTCCTTTTGTGCCTTGCCTTTAAATTGCTAATCTTAGCTCTGTGCATGCTCCAGCTTTTGTGATGGGAACATGTAGCTGATTATCTCAGTGTGTTGCAAGTATGAACAGGTTTAGTGATCATGCTTAGCTATATGATACTGAGTTTATCTGGAGCATGAGAAATATGTGATCAGCAGCCCTAATCATCTCTTTATAATGAGTTAATGTATCTCAATATTTATAAAGACATTTCTTTACTGGCACACAGACCTGACATTAGCAGGACTTGTAAATCTAATGTTAAAATTATTCATATACTTTATTATAAAGAATGAGAAACATTACCAAATGGCATCTATTTGATTAGGCAATATATCAAGTGATTAAATAACCCCTTATAATATAGGTTGACCAGTAAAATAGATGATAGAATAAATTGCCTTACTTGCAGAGACTACAGTAAATTTTCTACTGTTTTATGATCCGGTATTTTTCACATTCATATTTATAAGTTTTCTGTCATAAGTACTATTCTGCACACTGGCAAAGAGCTTATGTTTTGAGTGAGAGATTGAGGAATAAGTGGCATGTGAAACGGTATGTGTATTGATGTAAAATAAATGACCATAAAACTCTAGAATTCACAGGTGAACAGGTGTATATTTGGTATTTTGGTTCTAGGGTACACAAAGGTATGATTGAGCTTTTAATCCCTTTAATACTTGACATCTTAATCTTACAAAATAGGGGGTTTGGTGTGGTTTGGAATGTAAAGTAGGGAGGTCTCAAAGGTGATGGTTTTTTCCCTGTGTTTAAAATGAAATTCCAATTTTTCAGGTTTCTGTGGTAAAGCTGACCTGAACTTTAAAAACTTCATCCTGCCAATGAGTTACAAGTAACTTATCTAGAGGTTAAACTTATGATCAGGACACATTACTAGTTTTACCTGGTCTGGGTACCCAGTACCTGAACCCTGCCTTAGTTTCTGTGTCCACTTGCCGAGACTGGTGGTTGTGAGCATGTTTGGTTTCTTGGATGAAGTGTGTTCTTAGATGAAGCAGCATCTGTGTACAAAGTACCACTGAAACATTTGCTGTCCTGCACAGTCTGTGCAGCTGGAGAGGTTTAGCTCAGTGTCTGCCTGAAAAGTTTGTGCCAGTTCCTGAGGTGGTGAATAAGTATGAGGGGCTTGTCTTGGAGAGTTCTGTGCTGCAGGAAACTTGTGGATGGGCAGTACATGACATGAAGGACCTGCAGAACTGGAGCTGATGAGTTTGTGGACAAGGATGTGGTTCTGTTACTTGGAAGTCTGTTGGTTTTGCTGGGTCTGGCATTGCTTTCCTGGCAATGGGAAGGAGCAGCAGTGACTCGCTGCCTCTTGGCTGGGGGCTTTGTTTACCACCAGTCATTTATTAGGGATGTTTTCAGGACATCCTGACTGCAAAAGGTAACTCCTGACATTATACAAAGCACAAAGGGGTCCCTCTGATGGGGAATGCAGACATTCCCTGTCTTCTGGTGGAACGGGTCCAGAATTGCTTGAACTTTATGCCAAGGTACAGAGATCCAGTGACATTGCATATGGAAAATCAGGGACTATCAGTATTGGAGTGCTGGAATATGCCAGTATATGTAGGTGTAGTGCAGCTGGTTTAGTGCACGAGGTAGGAATGAGCAGCTATGGGTGCCTGCACATATTTTTGTCAGGCTGCTTTGCATTTTCTTTCATGACACTTACATTGCTGGGATTTAGAATACAGATTCCTTTTGTAAAAGTGTGGAAGCTGTTAGAGCAAGTTTATGCACCACTACTCAAATCATATTCATATTTGTGGTTGTGTTGAACTACGTGGGCAGAGACCTGGGTGACTTAATGTATTATGTGGGCAGTTTCAGCAAGTGAATCAGAGGAAAGGACAAAATGAATAATACAGAGTTGAAAAAGTGGCATTCTGTAGCATCTTAGCTGTCATTTAACATGACTGCCACGTGTTAAAAGAAATAAACCCAATGACTGACCTAAGTAGAGGTTAAGGATTAAAGCACTACTACAGAGAGGGTGAGGAGCAGTTCTGCACTTGGTTGTTTAGAACAGCTTTGAGGTATAAAGGAACATGAATCCCAATTATTGTTCGTGGGTCCCATCATCTCATACCTTAAGAACCAAGAGAACTCTTTCTTATTTACACTAGCAATGTTAGATTGTTTTTCAAAGTTGTGCACATCTTCCATTAGCATGAATGGAAGAAATGTTTGTGGAAACTCAGGAATTTAAAGTACTATTATGGAAAACTGCAAAGAATTCAATAATGCAAAAATACTATTTCAATAATAGTATTGCAGAGGATTGTTCGATAAGGCTGTGCCATGTGAGAATATTCTCTGCTGTTTTCTGAAAAGTAAAATGCTCAGTTAATTGTTTTTAGTTGCCTACATGCCATTTTCAAAAATAAATAAAATGAAAAAGTTCTTAGTTCAGAATAAGCCGTTTGTAATCTTAATGCCTTCTATCCTTTTACATGGAATAGTATGTTGATATTTGAAATTACAACTATCCTTTGCGTGTATTTTCATAAGTAACTGACTGATGTTAGGAGAAATAAGCAAATGTGGTATTCCAAATATATTACTATCAAAAGATTTGCAACACAGTCTGTCTGTCCTGAGTCATGTGGCTGTGAAATTTGTCTGATAGGAAATGTTTTGCAGTAATGGAAATCAGTTACTGTGCAGAAAAGTAGAATAAATTCTTAATACTCTGGAGTAAGCAGCGCTGGGTTTAGCTGCTTATATTGGTTATATAGGTTATATAGGTTAATGCTTTTGTGTTGTCTTTCAAATATCTGATTTGCACTACAATAAGCTGTTTGAATTTATGTTATAGAGGGATATATACTTAAATGGGGAAAGCTGTGTGTGCATAATTCATCAGACCACCTGTATTAGTTCTCTTTTGTGAGACCACCCCATGTGTGTCTGATTCCTTTGTTGGTCATTTTTAGTAAATGAACTTTTTATTGAGCTCCTGAGCTTTGACAGACTACACGATCTTCACACGGAGAGACACTCACCTGCCTTTTCCATTTTAAGACACTGCTTCCTAGATATTTCAAATTTCAATTCTTTTGAAATGTGAGATTTCATTGCAGTAATAAACTGGTAAAAACGAGGGGAAAAACCCCAACCTGTTTGCCATGAAGTTCCCTGGCACTGATGTTTTTTTCAGGGGAAACCTTTATAGATGATGCTGTGGCTTACAAGTCCTCAAAATTCCATATGTCTCCTTATATAGCACATTGACATTCTGTTGTGACAGGCTAAAGCATCTTTATTGAATTATCTAGAATATGTTACTCAGCCTGCTCTCTGTTCTGCCAGCATGTCAGTTCTGCCAGTTTGTCATTTTTGCCATTATTTCCTTGTTAATGTGGAAAAATCTTGTTGTCCAATCACATTCTACTCACTGACTTTTCTAGTGTTGGTGAATATTTGGTGTTTAAAATAATAGTCCCTTGTTCTAAATGGTAATAGTGAGAATTGTAGTGTAATACTGTGGAGCTATAACACTTAAGTGCAAATACACATCTATATTATTGCTGTAATATTTTGTCCAGCAATGACTGAGATTGTTTCAGTGTCTAAATGGCAAAAATGTTTTTTTCCCATGGGATGAATAAGTCACCCATATCTTTTATCTGGCATGCTTAGATCTAAATGCTTTATCATGTAGGCAGACAAATATTTTACAATTTAAAATTTAAATGTCCCTCTGCATTCTCACCAGGAGGTTGTAATGAAGGCAAAACAAAACAACTGGGAGAAGTGACAGAGCAAGAGGAATGGTAGAGAAAAACCCAAATCCTAATATCAGAATCTTACTTAGTTTTTTTGCTGGCTTTTAAGGTATCAGAATTATTCTGTACAGTATATAGGGGAAAAAAACCCCATCACTCTGGAAAGGAGTTGTTCCTGATTCTGTTACAGGAATACAGTGGGATGTGTGTTCTATGACTAAATCTTGAAGGTGTAGGTGCCACCTTAGACTTTGAGGAACAATTTATTCTGCAAGTGTACCAATTTCTATGTATGAGAACTAAAGACACATCAGGTGGAACTGTAATCTGGTGGTGCATGCAGAATGGTTGTCTGAAGTGTTTTGTAGTGCACAGGAGGTATTAAGCTGCCTTGCCAAAATTATGACTTAACTTTTGAACACTTAACACCAAATGTAAAAGGCAGGAAGTAAGTGCAGTGTTAGTCCAGCATAAACTGTGACACCTCTGACTGTTGAATTTTACCTATTTCAACACAGAGGGAATAAAATAGCTCTGATTCTGTAGAAAAGCCACAAAGTTATGTGTATTTGCCTTGCTTTTTCAGTTTCTAATAGTAGTAATCAATAGCAAACACCAACTGTCCAAAAAGTCATTAGAGAACTGTTTCTAATTTAGAATCATTAAACAATCTGAGTCTGCAAATTTAAGCTACAAATGGCTCAATGAATGTAAACCTTTTGTCAAATAGATAAATGTGGATGTGATACTAAGGCTCCCAGAGAGACTAAATGCTGTAAGGAACAAAAGCTTTATAGCACCGACTGAGCCAAATATTGCTTTGTTTCTGTGGAAAACAAATTTGAATTAACCAGCAGGCTGTAATTATGCTGCAAACAGCTTGAGACTTGTGATCGTTTAGTTGTTTTAGAAGGAATTTTTGAAGAGAATATTTTCTGTGTACACATCCTTGGGAAGTCTATTGAAGCAGTGGATGATGTTGCTCAGTTCTCCTCTGCTGGCTTTGCAGGAACTGGTTTTGTGCTGGCTTTGGTCACAGTGTGGCCTTGCTAAGAAGTGATACAGAAATGTTCAAGTGATGTTGGGAGTATCTTTGTTTCTGTGTTGTCCTACTTTCCATCCTTAGCTATTGGTGTTGGGAACAGTGATATCTTCAATCACCTGAATATTTCTAGCAGCCATCATAATTTTTAGTGATGTCCTGAGCTTGTGTGCTCAGGCAGAAACTTTCTCTTGATATGGTTGTTGTATGTTGAAGTCCAAAGAGACTTGACTATATTAAAAAAATAATAAAAAGAAAGGTTAAGACTTGACATTTAAGTACTAATTTCCAAAACTTTGCTTCTAGCATGGCTTGAGTCGGTTACCTGGAGCCTGACTTGATATGAACATGGTTCAGTGTCCTACCCTTCAAGTGAGGTGGTATTTGTTGTTCCCCTCATGGCCTTTGCTGCCTTGGGGATCATCCTTGCAGATCAGACTGTGTTACTTCTCTGCTGGATTTCCCTTTTCAGCTGGTCACTGCAAGGAGCATCTCGTGCTGTAGCTGTGTCTGAACAGCAGGTAAAGGTGCACTCCCTGCCTGTTACCAGGTCCCCAAAAATGACCTTTGTCCTTCTCTGCTGATGGGATGTGGAAGTCCTGTCTCCTCATCTCCTCCTGCCCTTGGCCAGAGCCTTGTAAAAATATAAAGCCACTTCTCACTGCTTTGCTCTACTGTATAGAGCCTGATTTTCTGTTCTCCTTTAACAGAACACTTTTAGTTTAGAGGAAAGGTGGAAAATGGAACATCAATTTGCTTTTCAATTTAAGAAACAGGAAGCTTTACTTTATGCATTTCTCCTGGCGTGGAGATTTAGAAGATCTCTGTATGAAGTACTAAACAAACGTTTAAATGTTCTGCTGTTACTGCTGCCCTTCTAATCTATAAACAAAGTCAGGCGTAAAAAGTGAGATATTCAAATATAAACATCAGAGCATTGCCCAAGGTGAGCAGTATTCAGCAAGAGCTGCTGTAGTTATTTTAGAAAATTGCATTCACAGTAGTTATGGTGCAGTTAATTCACTTGAAGTAAAAGGTTTGTAAACTTCTGGTTGTGATGGCCCCTTTCAAGTGAACAGCATTAAATGACATTTTTAAGGAATTCAGTAACCTGATAAATGCAAAGTGTTTTTAATTACATTTGCAACCTCCAGTTCATCTATTAAAAATATGGTCTTTAAACTGTCCAGTAAAAACAGTGACATCTGAAGCTGATAGCATGGGTCAGCTGGTCATAATAATAAAGGGGGGAAAAAAGGCTTGATTCCCACTCCTGGTGTGCTGTGTGTGGGATCCCATAGAGGGGATCCATGCTGAGAGGTTTAGGTCCTGCCTTCCAGTGCTGTTCTATTTCATCCTGCACTCAGATCTGGGGCGTCAGTCTGTGTTGGTACCTGTGTGACCCCACAGCAAGAACTGGAGTTTGAACGTACTGGTTGGACTGTTGGGAGGAATTAACTTGCTCTGTCAACCTATTGGAACAAAAATGACCTTTTCTCTTTGTTTTCTCTTCTAACTGGCGTTATGTATCTCTTATAAAATTTAAAATTGCTTTACCTATAGACCTTTCTGCTGTATTTTTGTAATAAGTCATTAACAAATGATAAAACTGGTTTAGTTTTACTGGGTTGATGATACCATAGAAGAATTAAGTTAGAAACTTCTGTTAAAAGATAGTAATAAAAGGAAGAGATGTTATTTCAGGGGAGGACAAGTGTAAAAGTAACTTCCTTGCCAGAATAAAGGATTTCCTGAAATTTTATAAGTAGAAGATACAGAATGGAAGAAATTTGAAATACTGCAATAGTGTAATTTGTTTATATACATTATATTAATATTTGAATTTCTTAATAGAACTATAATGAGATTTTCTTTTTTAAAGTGCTGCCATATCAGTTGTGCTTATTGAGCTCCAAGGTGGCTCCAGTGTAATTTGTTGGGGAATTCCTAAATTCATTACTCACAAAGTTGGAACATCTGTTCATAATTGGAAGACAGTAAAATAGTCAATACTTACTTTTTGGCAGACTAAACTTACTAACATACTCTTTGGCAGATTATGCATACAAATAAAAAATTATCCTATATTTAAGAGTAAATGAAAGGGGTTTTGTATTTTACTGGCCTTTTCATTAATAGGTTCATTAGCAAATTACATGCATAGCTGCATGTAAGGGAAAGCCCTGTAATGTACCAGATATTTTGGATAAGTCATAAAATCATAAAGATTTGGCTTGTAATAAGAATATCTTAATATAAAATTGAAATCTTGTTCTTTGTTACCTGATAAATACCAGAGTCCTGGTGCATGCCAGGGGTAATTGCTGAAGAAGCCCTTTACCAGTGACCAGAACACTTGTGGTCATGGTTCATTGAACAGTAATTTGAGAGGAAAAATAAGGTTATAGTTCTTTCAAAAATGAGCTGTTGAGGTTCCTCAAATTAAGAATTCACTGTCTGGCCAATATGGCTTTGGCAAGCTTTTACTGAGTTATGTAAAGACTGTGGGTTTTAAATAAATGGAGAACATGCACTCTAAAATATCTGTAGCTGTAGGCTGATCTCCTTACTTTATTTTCAAAGACCCTGTGTAACAGTTGAATACTTTACTAATGTAAATGAACAAATCCTTAATAATATTCTTAGTTGCCTTCTTTCTGCTGCATCAGAATAAGCTCAACTACTTCTGAACAAAACATCGTAACAGAATATTGTTTTATTTCATTTATGCCACTGAGCTCTATATAAAATGGCAACTCCATAATATGAATATTCTAGTTGAGAATAACATTTGTCACAGTTTCCACAGATTTTTTCTTATCATGGGTCACCTGGATGCCTCTGAACGGTTTTAACAGGTTAATATTTGCTAAATGCTTTAGAAAGCAATTTGCCATTTTGAATCATGTTGTAACTCCAGACAGTTAAATTTATCAGTATTTGCTGGAAAGTTAAAGCATAATAATATCCATATAATGCACACTCCATATTTCATTGCTGCAAAAGTACTAGTTGGAAGTACTTGGAGGATTAACTTAGAGTTGTGTGAAGAGCACGTTGGTTACAGCCTTAAGGGAAAAACTGTGCTGTTCTTGAAAGAATCAACATAAGGTTAGAAAGAAAATTCTGATTCAACTTACTTGTGATGGCAAGTAATTAACCTCTGGTGCCTTTCTCTGAACTGTGAGCTGCTGCTTCCCAGAGGTTGCAGCTCCTCTGCCCTCCTGTTGCTGTGTTAATATTCATTTCACACTCAACTCCAACATGCCCTTGTTCCTACCACTATAATGTTCAACCTCTCCAGACCAAGCCTGTCTGTTGAAGGTGGTGATAATTTCCACATTCAGAGCAGCTCGTTGCGAATTCCCACTACATGTTACTGTAGTTTTAACTTAGTTTTTTTTTTTTTAACTCTGGTTACTGCTGCACTTCTTGTTTAATGATTCCTATTGATCAGAACAATAGAATTAATTAGAAAGTGAATTAACTTTAGGTAGTATGCTTAATTGTGATACACTATACCTACAATAAAGTAAAAAATCAATATGTTTACATTAATTATTATTGAGTTAATTATCGTGCTTGGCAGACCTATGTTAATGAATGTAAATAATGCCTTTGGTAAGTGTCCAAAGAAGATAGATGTACTTACTGTGGTTTTGTTGGGAATTTGGTTGGACATTAGGTGTGTTTCCTGGCTGTTCTGGCTATGAATGGCAGAGTTATTTCTGAATATTCACTTTATAGACCATCCCCCAGCAGAAATTATTTTCTGAATACTTTGAAATTTTTTTGCAGGGTAATTTTAAATTATAGTGTATCATACAGTGCTTGGGTTCTACTCTCCATGTGTTTCTGTTAGTATAGAGTCTAAGAGCTGTTGCAGTTGCACTTTGTAAGACAAAGAAAGGAAAGTTCCTCTTGTTGTGTAAAGATAAATGCTGCAGCTGGTGCAGAGCCAGTGATAAAGTCATAATTGCTGGTTGCTCTGGGAGTGCTCTGTCCCTCTTGGTGAATGCCACAGAACTGCAGTTCAGGGGATCAGGGCGCTGTCACCAGGTCTTGTTGCTGATTTGTGTTGGAACTTCTGCCAGACGCAGCTCCTGAATGTCACTTTCTGCAAAAGGGGAGAAGGTACTTGACCCTCCAAAACTGTTAAGCTGTAGGTAAAAAAGTGGGTTTTTTAGCAACGACAAAACAAACAAATATACTCAAAGCCCCACAAACAAACACATCACAATTTTTTTGTCAGTTTTTTAGATATTAAGCCAAAAAACAGTATAGGATTAATATAATCTGCTGATCTGCTGGTTTTTTCTCGCAGAGTCATACAAAGCCAAGTTAATGCTTGAGACTAGAACTGTAACATTTATACTCTGGTGGATTTTTATAGAGTGGAATTTTCAGTCTAATTCATATCTGCAAGTTCCTGTCCATGTGTAACAGGAAATGTGGAAAAGAAATAGTGAATATCTCTTCTACAGAATAGCTCCAAGTTGTGAGCTGCTGGGCTGATATACATGATTTAGGTATTACACAACTAGTTGTTATCTATTGCAAATCAGGTAGGGGAATTAATTGCTTAGAGCCACCCCTGGCATGTCCAATGTGTACTTTAAAGTATTGTGAGTATTTTAAAATATATTATATCCTCTCTGTTGGCTGTGCAGTTGTAACAAGGCATTGTCTGCTGTAGAGACCAACCTCTTATGGCAGAGCTTGGGATGTTGTGTGTAATGTGCCCTGTTCAGAAGAATGTTTCCATGATCCCTGCCATTCCTGGAATAAATGGATCATGGTCAAGGTCTTTGCCTTCATTTGTAAAACTTGTGAATTATGCTGGCTGTCAGGAAATCAAGTAGTGTTGTGGCAAACATGGTAAAAATCCCACTGCAAGCAGCCAAGAAGGTTGGCTTATTTGTGTATGTATTTTCCTAATGATTTTAACTGATGTGTACATCTTCTGTTTTCTTTTGAGTTTAGGGGAAGTCTTTTAAAAGCTCCTTCATGTGACATCTATCTGATCTGACAGTTCGGGAAGATGCTTCAAGAGCAAATAGTCAGATTGGAGCTTGTTGAATCTGTTGTTCCTTCCCACCCACGCTTACAAGTCTCCCCACATTATTTTATATTTCTTCTTAGAAAGACATGTACAAATTTGGAGACTGGGTGTCCTTTGAAATTATGTAAGGCTCTTGCCTTGATGTGAATGTATTAAAACGAAAACAAACAAAACCCACCAAACCTAAAACACCCTAGAACAAAGAGAACAGAAATATTTTGGGTCATGAGCTACAAACTCCTTTGCTGCCGTGTTACAGTGTTGTGTTTGTTGGATGCCAAAGATAGTTTGGAGAGCACTTTTCTGAAGTACACCTGTAAACTTATTTTAATGATTCTGGATTTGTTTTATAAAATAGAGATAATTCTGTTTCAAAAATAGCACAAATCTTGCATGCTGCACTTTATTAGTTTATTCAGCTGTCTGAATACATTAGAAGTCACAGCTATTTTAGACATACCCTTGTTCCTACAATGTTATGTCTGTGTGCATAAAATCTCACTGTTTCAAACCCATGTACTCTGTTGAATGGTGAATTTGTTCTGAATATGTTTTCGTAGCTGACCTTTTGTACTCATGGGTTTGAACAAGGCACAGCAGTAGGGTAACGTGTGAGTTTCAGAAACTGCTCTACATGGTCTTTGTACCCAAAGAAGGTGGGGAAAATATTTTTTTAAACAAGGAAATAATGAAAATTACTTCTCTTTCAGAAATTCCAAATTTGTCCTTACACAGTGAACATAATCAAAATTGGGGAAGATGAGGGGAATTCAAGCACATTCTTGTCGCTTATTTAAAGTAATTTCTGAAACTAGCTTGGAGGCCAATGTTTTAACTTGCACATTTGGAATACTTCTTCTGTCTGAGTTTGGCAGCAATTATGACAAATGAGTCTTTTGTGAGATGTGGGATCTTTATTAATAATGAAGATGCCTTCATCTGTAGATTAATAGATTATGTTTGCTAATTAAAATCATTTATATATGCATTATACTGCAGTGCATGCTCATAGGTAGCACATTAGATCATGGAAATTACAGGAGCTAGTTATTGTTAATATTTCTGGAGATGAAATTAATTTGCATTGTATAATAATTACAGGTTAGGATAGTTAGACTCTCATATGTATGTCTCTTTATGTAAACCTAATTTACATCTGAAGATTAAAATAGAGGGCTAATAATAGAGCAGTAATTCTTTAACAGTTCTACCTAAAATTAGCCTTCCTATCTAGATTTGGACAGTAATTGCTGGGAATCAAATCTGAAATTAAAATTATGAAGTGGTTGCCTGCAGTAGCAAAATACTGGATTATCATGTCCTCAAGAAGTTCTAGTTGTGTGTTTCTAAAGGCAACTTAAAGTTACAGCTTGAAACTCTACACTGTATATTTTCTATTATGATTTTCATGCATGGGCAAGAAAATGCAGGCCATAAGAATGAAAATGCTTAATTTATTATTACACTCAGAGTTTCAATATTTCACCAGTTTGCCAAGGAAAAGCAAAGATACTTGATTTTGGAAACCAGATGAAACCCCTGCAAGCATCCTACAACTGGAAGCCCACATAGAAATAACACAGTGTCCAAGTGTCTGACTCAGGGAGAGTAGAAGGAAAAACTTACTAGCCAAAATTAGCTGAGGGGAATCACTAAGGGCTGATTCTGTTGCCTGCTGATTTTTTTTTCCCTCTAGCCTCTGTGCTGTTACATTTCATCCCAGAAGACTTTGGGTTTAGAACAAAAGATCACTGAGTGGAAATGAGTTTGGTCTTAAGGTTTCTCTCTTCCAATTTTCTTAGATCTCTGGTGGAAGAGGAGGATCCTCATATGAAAGTATCTCTTGGTAGCAGCGATATGGGCGTCTCTGCCCATCTACAGTCTTCGAAGACAGGAACCACAAGATTTTTCACCAGCAATACTCACAGTTCTGTGGTATTACAGGTAATTTAATATTCTGATGTCTGTATTGATCTGTACTGACAATTTTGGCTGCTCTAAACAATGCTTCCACTCAATGCCCTTTTTAAGTCTAGTACTTCCTAAAAAAGCCTCAACCCCCCCATGTTACTGTGCTGTCCTGGCACTGCCCACAAGCAGGTGGAGCTTGTGACTTTATCTCCTCTGAGTTAAAGATCTGACTTTTAGCAACAGCATGTGAAAAAATACCTGGCCTTTTCCTTGGGTCGTATCCCTGCCCACTCTCAATTTCTAAGAGGTTACATTGTTTAAATTATGAAGTGACAGCAATATCAAAGAATCTCATTTAAATATAATCACGATTATGTTAGGCAAACACTTGTATTATGTCCTGTGTGAAAGCTGCTGTGGGATGTGACGAGGAGAGCTCTGTGCTCCGTGTTCACATCCCTAAGCTGGCAGAGCCCTGCCAAGTTTGGTGTAACACCCTGTGCTGGGTCTGACTCTGGCACTGCTGGTGGTAGAACATTCCTCTAATGGATAAAAATGATCCTTGCTGAAGCTTTAAGAATTTAGGAGTATAGTAGTTTTATCTTCTTGTTTCTTCTGGAGCTTTTACATGCCATACAGTCAATCCAGCAGCTTTGTAGCTTTTGGTTTGCAATGAGGTCTTTCTCAGGAGTGCAGATGAGTTTTGTATGGTGTGACTCCTTTGAGAGCTGTCATTTTTTTTATTTGCTGCCTAAATAGATTGCATAAGTTTGGGGACAAAAATTTGATTTTTAGTTCCCAGAAACTGGTGATTTCTTTTGTTTAGCTTCTAAGACTTCCATGTCTGTGCACAGTTCTCTCTTGTTTGAACACTGGGCAGAGTGTTTAGAGCTCATTTTCTCCTCATTAATCTTTTTTTCTTCCAAATTTGAGCAGTTGGTGAACTGCTAGTTGTAAAGCCTTGTTTGTAGGAACTACAGGCAAATTGTTTGACTAACTGAACTACATTGGTTTTATATAATTCTGTCTTTGGCTTCCAATTTATTGAAGCCCATACTCATTTTTTCATTTGCACTCTGTTCTTTTCTGTGTAACAAATTTGAATGCTCATTTCTACTTACTTTTGAAGTTTTAAACATACAACCTTGCTTTAAGATACCTCAAATTTTAAAGTACGAGGGCTGATGCCAAGACTTCTTTAAGTGTTAAAACGCTAAAGACAATATTTGTGTTCTTGCCAGTATTAGAAAAACACCAGGTTGAAGGAAAATGTTTTATGTTTGAGCTTCTGTTCTGCAGTACGTAAAGGAGACTATTTCACCTATTGTCCAGTATCCTCAACTTTAGAGGAAAATCTTACTTTGGGATGGTTTAGATGACTTTATTTTTTATTACAGTTAGCCATTATATGTAATTCAGAGAAGAGCAGATGTATAATGGAACCTTATTTTGCAGTTCTTGCCATGCCACCTTTGGTAACAAATTTGATGATCATGGAACCATGTGACAGCTTTCCTTTCAGGCTGCAGACTTTTGCAGCCACTTAGGCTGTGGAACAGAATTATATCTAGAGTGCATATGTGTCCAGAAAAGGTAGGTCCAAAAAAGGCATCAATCCCTGCCTGAAAAAACTGCTTTTGTGAAAGCTTACCAAAGAAATGCCTTCCTGAAAATAACAATCTGAATAAAGCTACTTTCTAAGGCGCAGTGTACTTTGCATTCTTCAGCCATATCTGGAAAATAGTGATTATTCTCCTTGTTTTTTATGAACAATAATAATTGAATATATTAGAGATAATGGTTTTAAGATGACAAATTATTTCTTTGTCACTTTTTGGAACTACAGGACATATGTACATAAAAGTAAATAAGTATTTACATGAGGGAAGTTAAAGATTCCTCCTGTCCTCTCAGACCAACTGGATGCTTTGCACTGTGCTGTTCTTGCAGGGTTTTGACCAGCTGCGAGTGGAAGGTTTGCTCTGTGATGTGACGCTTGTTCCCGGAGATGGTGACGAGGTGTTTCCTGTTCACAGAGCCATGATGGCTTCTGCCAGTGATTACTTCAAGGCAATGTTCACAGGTGGGGGTTTTTTAGAGCTGCTGTCTCCAAACTGCTGCCATTTAGACACTCAGACACAGGTTCACTGCTGTGTGTGATTCAGCCCAGGACTGCAAACAACATTTGGGACTAAACAACTCTCTCTACTGTTGTAAATGGATTTTTAAATTAAAATTTAAAATTATGTTTTCATTTTGTACAAGTTTGTGAAATTATTTCAACCCCGTCAAAATGATCGCATAAATTTACCTGCATATTTTTTTCAGGAGGAATGAAGGAACAAGATTTAATGTGCATTAAGCTTCATGGTGTGAACAAAATAGGCCTGAAGAAGATCATTGATTTCATCTATACTGCAAAACTTTCCCTTAATATGGACAACCTTCAGGACACTCTGGAAGCTGCCAGTTTTTTGCAGATTTTACCTGTTTTGGACTTCTGTAAAGTGTTTCTTATCTCTGGGGTAAGACTACTTGTTTCCCATTTACAATGATTAATGCCTTGGTATGTGTTGTTTTTTTTTATAATGACAATGACTATTTTAACAGTCAAAGTTAAGTCTCAAACTTGCCATTCTTGATAATTTGGATTCAGAGAGAACAAGTTTGGTGTGTATTTTTCTTGAAAATCTTTTTTCTTCTGAGTGTTATGTATAGTGTGAGTTTTACCACATTAAAATTTTTTACTTACATCTCCTATATTAGATGTTTCAGGATCAGACTGCATGACTACACTCATTCTGGGGTTGGTCTGCTTGCTGCATTCATTAGGTAATGCTTCAGTTACATTCACTTTATTCCTGTAGATAGAAGAGTTCCATCTCAGAATGTGGGTGCAATTACCTTTTTTCTAACTTAGACACAACATATGAGCAGTACCCACATATGATCCTGCAGTACCTTTCCTAGTTCTTGCCATCCTGTCCTGCAATCCATAAGGAGCATCTACTCCGTGGGTTGTACAACCACAACACTGCGAGAGTTGTGCTGTCAAAGCAGTTCTGTCTGGAGACACACTTTGGTGTTATTTTTAATGTTTCCTGGAGCCTTTCTAATGTCAACGTTGATTGCTTATGTACCTTACTAGAAATCTCACTTTACCTGTAGCAGAGAGATTGGTGTGTTCCACATGAATTAATATTATTTGGAATTCAGCTTTCTCATAGTCTGCAATGAGAAATAACGAGGTATTCCTACTGTTCTGCAGAGTACAGGCTTAGAAATGTGGTTTACCTAATCAACATGTATCAGGATTTATGCAAACAAGAGGACTCCAAGCTGGTAATAACAGCAATCTGTTTCATAAAGGAAGAGCTAGACACATTCAGCTCTGTAATACATTGTTTTACTTGTAATTTGAGAATATTTTCTAACTGGCCACTTCTCTGAGATTGTTGCAATAATGTTTCATTAATCTTAATACTCTTCAATCGTACACCACCTGTTTTATGTTGCTCATTGGTTTTTAACCTTCCAGAATGATGCAGTGTGCATTTCCAGGCTTGACATTATTATAAATACCAAGCTGGAAAAAGGTCTTATTGGTGTTTTGACTCAGGGATTTGGAGCAGCCTCTTTTTGATGGGAGATGTGCCCCAGGGACATCATGTTGCCCTTTCCCCTTTCTGGGTAGGGCAGCTGCTTGTTTATTTTGCTTTCTTGGGGAAAGAGCTTTTTATCATATTAAAAATTGTTATTTGGAATAATTTTTTTCATTGTTTAAAATGCTTGTTCTATGAAGGTGCCTTCACTTCTGATATTCTGTTCTTGTTCCGAGTAAGAATTGGTAAGACTATTAATTCTCCTTATTTTTTGTTTCTTTTTCTGGAATGCTTTCATTTACAGCAATGTCTGAGGGGATGTAATTTCACTCATGGTGTAGCTCTAGAGGAATTACAGAGTTGAAGTTGTGCTGTTGGCCTCGTTATGTCCTCAGCATCCTTGTATGAAGAATTTTTAAATAAACTTTTGAGTTTGTTGGAACAACAGTTGGTTCACATTTTTTGCGTTTTTAATTTTCTTATCTTAGCTTTACAAAGATTACTCCCCAGTTTCACACCATTTCTTGAAGGAGCATTTCTGTAATTTTAATGAATATTCTGAGCAAGTCTTGAGCTGATTTCTATTGAAGGTGTCTGATTTGAGAGCAGCATCCAAGAGCTGATGTAGCCATTCACAGACAAATGCTTATTTGTCTTGGAATTGTCTAGGGAGTCCATTATTAAAGAGATTATAGAAGTCAGTTTATGTAAGGCATAATGTAATTGTCTTAATTCATAAGAGGGTTTTGGAAATATTTACATAGAAAAACAGAAGCTTAAGGTAACAGCTTAATTTATGTAACAAAAACAGTGAGACCTTCAAAGTATGGTCTCTGTTGTAGCTGACTTGAAAGTGTTCTTTTATTTGCTCTGCTCTTACACCCCTCCTGTCAAGTAGCCCATTGTTCTGAAAATCTTTGCTCTGGAGCCAAACAGACTCTAAGAAACACTGAAATAGTTCCTAAGATGTTTTCAGTCTTACTGTTACTCTTGGTTTTAAATATTTATAGCTGTACAGTAAACTGGGACTACTCACATATTCACATCTAAATGAGCCATTAAAATTAATAAAAAAGCCATGGAAATGTTTTCAAAGTAGTGAGTGCTAGAGAACACACAGCAGTGATTTTGCAAAAGTAAGAGCAGTGTAAAAGTGGAGAAAGATGAGAAACCTGTCCAAGTAAATTACAGAGCTCAGGGGAAAATCACTGGGAAATGGGAGAGGGGGTGTTATGCTGTAATTAAAGACAACATTCCAAAACATTGAAAATTAATGTTTTGGCTGTATTTGCATAAGTGAATGTTATTCCTTTCATAATTCTGTGCTTTACAGTTGTGCAACAACTAGCAAACTGTGCAGTATTGGGGGCTTAATATTTGGAAGTCCTTTCTTGTCAAAAGAACTTGGTTATCTGAGAATGGAGCAAGTTAATCTGTTTTGCGGGAGCATGGGACTTAACACTGGGACCAGCTCTGCCAGCCACCAGAAATTTGCTTATGTTATGTAGGGGTGGTCAAATTTCTGTTTTTTCTGGGCTTTTCTGTATGGGAGCCCACAGAAAAATTGAGGGTTTCAGGGATAAGTGAGCTCTTTTAAACTTCAACCTCTGAAACACTGTGTTAAGTGCTTCAATGTCCAGCAGTCACTGAAACAAAACAAGATTCGGAACCTAAATGCTTTGTGGTACTGGGCTTCAGGGCTGCTATTCTGTGCATGTTATTTCTCCTGAGTTGTTCTCCAAGGTTCTTATGCTTGCAATCATTTTGCTGTGTCCAGTTCTGTAGTATTTTATAGTCCATTAAGTTTTTATGGGAGCTTGGATAGTCATTGCTTCAAAATTCCAAAGAATTAACTGAACTACTTTCTCAAGAAAGTACTTTGGCTTTTGCATTGGGATTTTCAGGCTGTAGTAAGTGCTGTACTTGACCTTCCTTTTTTGAAAAGCTTTTTAGTGTTTTCTGCAACTTCTGCTTTGTAATGAACAATTGCAATGAGTTTTATGAATGAAATTCTCAGCTCCTTTTGGAGCTGCTTAGCTGTTGGACTGTTTATGGCTTTTAGCTCTTTCCATGTGAGTATTTTTGCTAGTTACTGAATACACTGTACACCCAGTCTTATATCTTCATCTGGTATTTCCATTCCTCAGTTTGCTTCAGTGGGATTTCCAGAAGTTACAGTTCCTTCTGTTTATTGATGAGCTCCTGACTGACTACTTCCATATAGAACCATTTCCATGCCTCTCCTAAGTACCATAGCATAAGTCAAACTTTTTTTTTTAAATCAACATTGGAGTAACTTAAATACTTATATGTTTAAATCGCATTATTGTACTTACACGCTGTCCAGTTTTGCATATTTAGGTAAAAGTAGCTATTGCATTTCATTCTGTTGAAGGATATTATTTTATTTTTTTGGCTCAGGATATAAGAATATCTAGAATATATATTTTTTATGACTGTTAATTCTTTGCAATATAATTTAGCTTGGTATACCGATTATTATCCTAGGTCATGGTATAGAGGTTAAGAGTAATATTGCCAAAGAAAGTAACCTTTAAGAAAATATTTAATATTACAGCCTAATATGAGGTGAGTGGTGGAATTTGTTGGTGAGCCAAATTCAGTGCACAATTTCGTAAGCATAATGGGAAGTTCTTGCAATCATATATGAAAAAACTCAACCCTGAGTGCAGTGCAGTTCCAGTGGATTAATGAAGGCAGTATAAGGTAAATTTTCCGAGAATTAGGGGGTGACTGGAAACTGCTGGTGTCACATTCCTCGGTCATTAACAGTGTGTAAGGTCAATGCATTTCTCAGATGTAAGAATTCCAGGAATATCATCAATTGCACAGATTTACAGTGTTACATAATTATGACAGTATATTATTCCATGCACGTTGGGCACTTGGTAAGTGGCAGAGTGTCTGCAATGACTCCAAATACTTAATTGCAACCTGAGCATCATGTACCAATGGTACAGAACCTGTGTGGGTTTTGCTTTGATCTTTTAACTTCAGGCATGCCTTTTCTGTGTGCAGCATCTGCCTGCTTACCTTGGTATTGAGGAAGTGCTGCATCTCTGTATTTTGATGCCAGTAAATGTATTCCGAAGGGATTTTTAAGTACAGTAACTGTATACCCAGAATTAAGATTTGTGCTATGCTGCCAGTAAGCTGTTTGTGATTTTTTCCATTGCTTTATTTTTTTATATGACTTGAAAAAATTTTAGAAGTAAGAATGTTCTGTTTGATTTACTTAATTTATGATGTGCTGTTACTTCCATTGTGCTATTAATTTATGTAAATTAAACATCTAGGATTCATCCTTAAGAAATATTCAGAAATTAGAATCATAGAATAGCCTGGGTTGGAAGGGAGCTTAAAGATTATCTAGTTCCAACCCCCTTGCTATGAGCAGGGACACCTTCCACTGAACCAGGTTGCTCAGAGCCCCATCCAGCCTGGCCTTGAACACTTCCAGGGATGGAGAATCCACACCTTCTCTGGACAACCTATTTCATACTGACTCAAAAAAACAGTCAGAGAATGTTTTATACGTCATTACTAGTTGGTGTGATTATATTTTGCTGTGAACAATGTGGTCTGTCTTGTAATAAAAAAAATATTTTCCAGGTATACATTGCACAGACAGTTTCATAATAGAACTCCTGGCAGTCTGCTGCACATTCATCTTATAGATAGGACTTGATTACAGGATTAGTGTTCCTGGACATAAAGAGTAAGGTTTGGAACTTGTGAGGCATTTCAAGATGTGTGAATGAAGACTTTGGATGAGCACAGATCTTAACTCTAGGGCAAGTTAGATCATTTTCTAGTGAATTAAGAAGATCTCCTGTTTCAGTACTCATTAGACATTTGAATTGTCTGGTATTAAAGGGCAATGATCAGATTGAGTTATTCAGCATTAAAATCTTGTAATCTCTCTCATGACCAGAAGGTCATTTGAAGCATTTTGAATTCTTAGGTTGCAGTCAGGTCATAGTCCTCAATCTTTATAATCTTTTTCAAAATAACCATGAGATTCAGAAGCTTAAATTCTTTTGGCATTACAAGTATAATGAGAATCACAAAGTCATGGAAATGGTTGGCATTGAGTAGGACTGACAGGCACAGAGACTAGAAAGCATGTGTAAATAAAGCTTGGATTGCAATAAGGTTAGAATGCCATAAAAGCTGCAATTCTCAGCAAGAAACATTTGATTGACTTGCTTTGCATACGTTCCACAGAGCTTTCTGAAATTAATTGTCTGGGTTCACTGAAACCCCACTTTGTTACGCTCCATACTTGACGTATTTCTTCCTCCCTCTGGTTTGGATCCCAAGTGACATCAAATATAGTAGAAAGGTAGATGCAGGAAAAGTGTGAAATGGATGTTTACCAAGATAGGGTCACTGAAGTATTGAATTGAATTTGGCAGTGATCCGTAATGCTGAAGCATTTAATGTGTTGTGTAATTTTGGGGCCAATCCTACTAGGGTCATTCTTTTTTTAAAAAAAGAAAAGTAAAAATAAAATCATTTCCTTTGTCTTATTTTTGATGTGTGTTTAATTTTGAACATAGTCTGTACAAGCACAGCCTGGATTTATTAAAGATCCATTTTTGTTTGTTTTGAAGGAATGTATTAATGGGATTGAACACTGTAAATAAATTGTCTGAAATGTGTGGCATGAGAGGAGTAGCTGTGCTGTTCTCTTTGGTTTGCCAGTACAATTTTAATTCTGTTAAAAAATGTCTAATGGTGAGGCTTCTGCATTGCTCTCTGTAGCCTTGGTCTGATCACCTCTCCATTGACTGTATTTTCCACATGTCTTTCTTACAAAGATGTTTTCAGAGTTTCTCAAGGATGAAATGCTGTATAATTGCTATGCATTGTCATTGTATAATGCATTTGACATAAAATATGCCATCTGCTTGTTACTTGTCTCATTTCTTTCTTCAAAATAAGAAATAAATTGGGTTTCCCCTTGCAGTCATGAATATATACATCACATTGAATATTTATATGCTCATCTGTAAATCACCCTGAGCATTGTGAAACGAAATATTGCTGATTCTACAGTATTCATTAAATTTTACATTATCATTTAGACACCAAATTAAGAAATTGTTTTGATTCCTTTTTCTGTTTATTTAATAGGTTTCGTTGGAAAACTGTGTTGAGGTTGGGCGAATTGCCAACACATACAATCTCACAGAAGTGGATAAATATGTTAATAATTTCATCCTGAAGAACTTCCCTGCATTATTAAGTACTGGTGAATTTGTGAAACTCCCCTTTGAACGTCTTGCCTTTGTGCTTTCAAGTAATAGCCTTAAGCACTGCACTGAACTTGAACTCTTCAAGGCGGCGTGTCGCTGGCTGCGCTACGAGGAGCCCCGGATGGAGTACGCTGCAAAGCTAATGAAGAACATCAGGTTCCCACTTATGACACCCAATGATCTCATTAACTATGTTCAAACAGTGGACTTCATGAGAACTGACAACACCTGTGTCAACTTGCTTTTGGAAGCCAGCAATTACCAGATGATGCCGTACATGCAGCCGGTCATGCAGTCGGAGCGAACGGCCATCCGGTCGGACAGCACACACCTGGTGACCCTGGGGGGAGTGCTGAGGCAGCAGCTGGTTGTCAGCAAGGAATTACGGATGTACGACGAGAAGGCCCACGAGTGGAAGTCCTTGGCTCCCATGGATGCACCGAGGTACCAGCACGGCATCGCCGTCATCGGAAACTTCCTTTACGTGGTTGGGGGCCAGAGCAATTACGACACGAAAGGAAAGACAGCGGTTGACACGGTGTTTAGGTTTGATCCTCGCTACAACAAGTGGATGCAAGTCGCATCTTTAAATGAGAAGCGAACCTTCTTCCACCTAAGTGCCCTCAAAGGACATTTGTATGCGGTTGGTGGTCGAAATGCAGCTGGTGAATTAGGTGAGTTTTGGAGCCTCTTGCTCTGTGTTTTAGGCTTTGAAATACTGTACTGCCCTGGGAATGGGTGGAGAGGAAGCAAGTTGAAGTCACTGGCTTGCTGCTTCTTTCTGGAAATGCTGCAAATGCAGTGGGAAATTTGTCTGGATAGTATTAGAAGTTAAGTTGAGAAGGGATTCCAACAAAAAATCCAAATTGCATTTATCTTGTGTACTGGTGCATCACATCCAATGTCTTTGCCCTTACCGTCAGATGTGCAGTAAGCACATATGTGTGTGTGGGGATATGTAAATGCAAGTACAAAAAAAAAAATCATGATTACTTCAGCTGATAAACAAAAGCCGTCGTTAAGGGATACATGACTAACTGAAACTCGGTATTGAATGAAGATTACATTTTAAAAGACACAAATTTGCTGCAATAGTATTGAAATGTTAACAGGTTTTTTGCTGCTGTTTTTTTTAAGTGAACTAATGGTAGTGATTTATTTCACTCACAGATCAATAAGATTCATTTATTCTGACGTTCTGGGCTTTTTAATTATTCAATATCTTATATTTTCTGAGTACATAGTTAACTTACTTGTATGAATGGCTCTCCTGTGCCTTCTCTTTTTCTTTCCCCTTGCAAATGATAATTCATTTAACTTGACTTAGAAAAAAACCAATTTACAGGAAATGAGATGGTTGCAAACAAAGAACAAATACATGGTAACTTTTAATTTAGTGAAAGTCTGCAGAGGGTGACCTGTATTAATCCACTGCATTGTGCAAAGCCATAGTGGTTAGTTAGCCAAGTCTGGGGGAGAACACTCAATTGTACATTTGTCTGTGCTTTAAAATTGAAATGTTGCAGTGATTATGCTTGGAATAATTTAGCATAATATGTATCTCAACCAGATATAACATTTCATTATTTTGTTTGCTGCTTTCAGTCCAATATTCTGTGTCTTGTCAAGTCTTTCTGGCAGTATCTCTTGCTGATAAGATTTGCTTTTTGGAAATGCAGAGATATCTTTATGTTCAATAAGAAACATTTTTAATTTAAACAATACCAAACCTAATTTCTACTGCAGGATCTGTGATTTTTTTTTAATTAATGCATCTCAGTTATTTACATACACACATTTTTTTTATGATAATATTGCAAGCTTTCTTAGGAAACGTTTAGTGCATTGCTTCCACCATATAAAACTGGGCTGGCTTCACTAGAAGTTTAAAATCCATTCTATTATTTGATGAAACGGAACATTCAAAAATGCCTCCTTTTTCCAGAAAAGATGGGAAACTGTTTTGCAGTAACTTGTTTTCCCTAGACAGCCATTTTCTGATGCAGATCCTGAGGCTCTCAGAGTTTTGCCTACAAGTCACTCTGTTTATCTGAAAATACATTCTAAACAAGCTTAATGTCCTATAAAAGACCAAACGTACAAACTAACATGTATTGACATTTATCTTGAGTATCAGAAAAACTGATAAATAGCTTTGATGAGCTATTTTCTAGTGGTGTGAATTAATAGCAGATAATCAGATTGCTGACCTTGTGCACTGTACCGTCTCAACAGAGCAGGGTTATAAGAAAGTCAGGGTAAAAGTTGCAAGTCAAACCAAATCAATATGAAATAATGCTGTCACTAAGCCAGTGCAACCTGTGTGTGCAGCTACCTTTAAGTGCAGCGTTCCCTTAAATTAGATCAAGCAGTACCATTCTGCTGACCTCAACTCTTCCACAGCTTTAATTAAAATACAAAATTTATCATCTATCTAAAATTCTTCTGTAAAGATATCATTAAAATGCTGCAGTGATTTCTACACAGACCTGAAAAATGTCATTGGATCATTCTGGAGGAAGAGCACTCTAAATGCTAAATATTATAGCTGTCTGATGCTTTGATTTGGGGCTTCAGTTTCTTTTCTTGTTAATTGTGAGGCAAGTCACTTTTCATTTTCATGTTTCTTTCATGACAGCTGAAAGATGAAATCCAGCTTAAACTTCCCATTCTCTTCAGATGAGAAAAACTCTCAGGCATTTCATAGAAGAAGGTCAAACGTGTGTTGGACAGGTATTAAAGGAGTTGCCCCTGGGTTCAAACTAATTTCAATCTGTTGTTAGAGACGAAAAATTCCAAAAACCAGAATTCAGCTTTCTGGAGGATCAGCTCTTATGGAAAAAGGCCAAAGGATTAAAGTTGCTAAAATGAATTTCTTTTTTTTTTCCCTGACATTCACTGGAATAAAAAGTCTACTTTTTGAGGCTTTCTCTCAAGCCTTGTCAAAACAGTTTTCAGATGTTTCATCTTCCTAGAACCTTGTAAATGCCACTTTTTACCTCAACAGTACACACCTCAGTGTTTGACCAGTGCATGTCACTGAGAAAGGTTTGGTTCATTGGTAAGGACAATTGAATGTCCATGTATGTGGTATGTGCTTTGGAATGGGGTAAATGTATCCTTGAAACTTCCTGAATGACAATTCCTATTTTTCAGCCCTGTGACAACTTAGGGCTGTGCAGAAGCGTGCACTGCTCCTGGCAGGATTGTATGTAATTCTGGATGGTTCTCCTTAAATGGCCAAGCAGGCACCTGCTAAAGGTACTCCCAGAAGGGAGGGAGAACAACACTCTGGCAGGAGGGGGAGCCCAGCCTGGAGAAGGCAGGTGTGCAAAAGACAAGACCTTTTGGAAAAGGAGACAAAGGGAAAGCCAGGTGTGGCTCACTGAGGTACTCATGAATCAGAGCACATTGGTAATTTCCAGCTGGGCTGTTGTGTAGAGCAGTGGAGACTGTTTTCTCAGACAGTAGATTTTTGTAGCTCATTTTAAGAGTTCAGTTGTGGTGCTTGATGGCAGAAGCTATGCCTGTAAGGACTAGAAAACTTCAGTCATTTAGGTATTTTCCAGATGTTTCAAGCTCTGCTGTTGATAGGCTTGAATGGAGTCTGAGATTTTTATGTATCGGCTTTGACTAAGCACCTTTAGGGGATGTTGAATTGTGACTAATCCACAAATTCATTGATACTGTCATCATCATGCTGCAGTGAAGACAGAAAGAGAAGACTTTTAGTCCAGGGCAGGATAGTTACATGTTCTTCTGACCCTCTGCCCGTCAAGTTGGAAGGCATTTATTTTCTAGGTGCCCTCTGTGATACTGAACCCTCTTTGTTTATGTAAAAACTTCTCCTGTAAATCTATATTTTATATATATAAATATATTTTAAATGTTATTGATTAAGAATATGTGAATCATTACCCAGTTGGGCTGTTACTGAGTAGTACTGTGAATACCAGACCAAAAGGTAAACTGGAGGACCTCTCATTCAGGGGCTTATATTGAAGTGGTTCCTTTCTATATTGGGGAAAAAATTAGTCAGGACTCTTTAACCAAATCAGCTTTGAGTTGTACAGAAACCAGCTGTATTATAGAAATTATGTAACAAAATTAAGATCCTGGGTTTTGGGACATCACACAGTTGCTAAGTGCTGCTGTAATAAACCTCAAGACACGTTAGAAGCTACTGACAGAGAAGTGCTAAATATCTGTATACTTCTCAAATAGCATCACAGATGGCACTATAAAATGAGTGCGGGCTGAGCATCCCTTGGGACTGCCAAAGCTTTGTGTCTTCTTGAGATTGCTTAATTCTATTAAAACGAGGCCTGTCTTGCCTGGATTATGGTAATGAACACATCAGAACTTCTACTGTTAAACATAAATAAAGCCTAGTTTGAATCATTCATGGTGTTGAAAGAATGAATCCATCAGTCTCATGCTTTATAGGATATATACTTAGGTTCAGTAAAGTAGCAGCTTTTTAGTGTTTTGTGAACTGTGCTCTGTCTGGAGACTTTGTAGAGAACATCCTGATGCCTCTCTTAAATTGATGGACACCTTTAATAGCTGGAATTTTGAATGCTTTTTCTTTTCAGCACAGAGAGGTATCTTTTCAGTGCAGAGAAATGGAATGACCTTGCAAGGTGACAGGGAAACAACTACACCAATCAATCAAACAAGAGTAGGGTTTTTCAGCTGGAAAGTGATTAACTTTGTTCTAGAGCACAGTAAATGTGAGATTTGAGTTGGAGTAGTTTGTCTGAAATACCATCAAACAGTTCTTTTAGCTGTACTGGGAATGTTTGAGAGAATTTTGAAGCCACATCAGGAAGTGAGGGATCTTGGACTGAACATCATCCCTTTTCAGGTAATTAATAACTTTACAATGTGGTGATAGTGATGGCAGTAATGTGTACCAATTTCTGCATGTTTTATCTTCTCTTGCTAACGTGATCTTTTGGCTTTGGCTTCTCTCTTAAATGCAGTCCATAGTGCAGAGTGAGGTAAAACTGTCCAGTGCTGAATGTCACATTCATCTGAGTGCCACTTGCTTTGTGATTCCCTTGCACATACTCTGCTCTCCCTGTCCTTGTGTGTTAGAAATACAAGTTCCTCACCTCAGCACAGAGTGGAAGTGCTGTAGAAAAAAGGATGCCTTTGTTTTTCCTGTGAAAGCAAATAGGATGATGAACAGCAGGTCGGGTCTACTGTCAAGGTGGAACTGGGACAACCGTAATTACTTGCACATCAAATCTGTTTTTTTCTGGTTTTGAAATTTCCACACATCTTTCCTTCTGATTGCTAAATAGAGCAGAGTAGAAAGGAGCTTTCCTTTTTAGAAAAGAATATTGGAATGGGTGAATATGTTTTTACTAGAGCAAGGATGGATTTATTTGGAGATTGGGCAAATACTGCAAGTGGTGTCAAGGTGGCAGTAGACTTATCTTTTACAGTAGAACTTCTGATATGTTCATTATCATAATCCAGGCAAAGGATCTTTTTAGGACAGCTTGGAGTTAGGGTGAGGTGCCTTTTAATCGTTGTGTAAGTGCTCCTGTTTGGTGCTCTTTACTGGCCTGGCCAGTACTGCTAATTCTGCAGGCTCAGACTAACAGTAACTGGATTCTGCCTTTAAAATGGTAAGTTTCTCAGGTTCTAAATTTTTTTTGTTTCTTTCAGTTGATGTGTAATCCTAAACTATTAAATTACCATCACTGATTCCATAGGGCTGGCTCAGATTTTCTACCCTTGATTCAATAAAAGCCATGTTCTAGAGCAAATAAAAAGCCACATTTGAAGACAGATTGAATTTTTGTGTGAATTGTTCATTAAAATCTCTCTTAAATCTCTGAAAATCTTTCAGAGATTAAGCATTCTGAAACAAGCATTAGAATCTCTTAATTTTAATTATTTAAAATGAGATTTAATTTGTCTTTAAGATAACTTAGTTATTGAGAATTGCTCTGTGCATCATAAGGTCATTATATTACAGAACTTTTGAGGATCTCATGCCCCTCCTGATCATACTGTACTATTCAAGCTGCCAATCCCTACAGCTTGCCCGTATCCATTATTGAATCTGTTTTCTATTTGTATTCTCTGTTCTTATTGCACAGCCTTCTTCCTGCAGCCTGCATCTCTCCCATCCTACTTGGAAAAGAGGATTCCTTCTCAGCAATGCATTCTGCAAGGACTCCTGGGCACTGGGTTTCTTTTTAACTTAGTACTGTCCTCTGTAATTTCTGGTCTGATAATTCCTTTGATCATTTGAACATTCCAATTCACAAAGAAAACTGCATAAACAGAGCTGTGTATTGACATAGGCATTGCTTCTTTCCTTTCCAGATTCAGGGATGTTTCATCTTGTGATTTTTTAAAGCTTGGCTTTTGTAAATTGTTTGATTTAGTGACTTCCATATGCTGTGCTGTATGTTGCTGTGCAAGTACTCAATAAAACATTGCAAGACAATAGAAAATTAGTCAACAAGGGACAGAGTGTACTCTCAGCAAGTTTGCTGATGGTACAAACCTGAGGAGTGACTGGTACACTTACGGAATGTGCTGACATTCAGCAAGGCCAGCACAGGCTGTAGAGGAGCCTAATGAAGTTCAGCAAAAGCAACTACAGGGTCCTGCAGCTGGAAAGGAATAACCCCAGACACCAGCACAGACTGGGGACTGATCTGCTGGAAAACAGGTCTCTGGAGAAGGACCTGAGGGTCCCTGATGGACAAAAAGGTGTCCATGAGCCAGCAGTGTGCCCTGGGGGACAAGAATGCCATTGGTATCCTGGAGTGGATTAAGAAGGGTGTGAATTCTTCATCAGGTTGAGGGAGGTGATCCTGCTCCTCTACTCAGCCCCGGTGAGGCCACACCTGGAGTGCTGTGTCCATTTCTGGGCCCTGCAGTACAAGAATGACAAGGAACTCCAGGAGAGGGTCTGTCAGAGGGCTGTAAAGTTGAGTGGACTGGAACATCTCTCTTACAAGGAAAGGCTGAGAGAGCTGGGCCTGTTCAGCCCAGAGGAGAGAAGACTGAAAGGGATCTTACTAATGCACATAAATACCTGAAGGACACGTATCAAGAGAATGGGAGCAGATTCTTTTCAATGGTGCACAATGACAGGACAAGGGGCAGTGGGCACGAACTGTTACACAGAAAGTTCCATCTGAATAGAAGGCAAAAGTTCTTTACTGTGAGGGTGACAGAGCACTGGAAAAGGCTGCCCAGAGATGATGTGGAATCTCCTTCTCTGGAAATGTTCAAAGCCCAGCTGGGCACGATCTTGTGCAGCCTGGTCTGAGTGACCCTGTTTTAGCAGGGGGTTGGACTGGATGTTCTCCAGAGATCCCTTCCAACCCCAACCATTCTGTGATTCTCTGATAAAGCTCAATAATTCCCTTGAGACTTTCTCAGCTGGACAGTGTTTCTTGTTGGTTTAGACTTTCTGCCACTGCACTGTACTCAACACCAAAATACCACGCTGGCCTCAACACTTTTATGTTCTCGTTTGTTTCCAACAGCCACTGTGGAATGTTACAATCCCAGAATGAATGAATGGAGCTATGTCGCAAAAATGAATGAACCCCACTATGGTCATGCTGGAACCGTGTATGGGGGATTAATGTATATTTCAGGTAAATAATTCCTATGATATCTCTGATAAAATTGTGTATCTAACTTTTTCTGTTTCAGTGGGAGACAGTAAAAATTAGTCTGTGGTTGCAGTAGGTTTGCTGTGGTATAAGAGAGTCAAATAACATGTATTGCAGGCTGTGACAAAATCAGTGTAGATGATAATATGCATTTACTTAGTAACTGACAGTTCTGAATTCCAAACCATTTATGCACTTTAATTATCAGAATACAGTTTTTCATAGCAACACCACATATACACTTTTATTTAGTAAAATAATTAAATACGATATTATTGTAATATTATATCTATTATATATAATAATCCTATAATGCAGCAATGTAATTGAACACATCCTCTGTACACTTTGGAAAGCATTGAAAATTTTACTACTTTAAAGAAGAACATTTACTTCATAGAGCTAATGGAAAATAATTTCTCATGTTAATCACAGTATGTGGATGATGCCTGTGCTTTCACTGATCTTTGATTTGGAATATGCTCAGTCCTATATGTCAGGTTATGGTTTCATTCCATTTTTTCCCAAACTGGGGCAATAGGTTGTCTGATGATATGGTACCTGCTCAATTTCTAAAGAAGAATCTATCAGTCAGTGATCACTACAGAGACCACAGACTTATGTATATTGTCCTACTGAAATTTTAGGGTATATTCTCATAAGAGCAAAGCTGAAATTCAAGGCAGGAGGTGGGACAAGGTTGCTTAGCTGACAAGAACTGTTGGGGGAATGTGTTGTGGAATGTATTGGAGCAGCTTGGTCCTTTGGATATCTTGAATTAGGGGGCCTTGTGCCTGTAGACTGGGAGGGATTTATTGTAAAATTTACTGTAAAGTACAACTTCTTCTTTTCTATGAGCACTCCAATTAAGCCTCTAATTGCAGTGCTGCTATCAGTACTTCTTCACCTGTTTTGCTTGTTTTACTGAAGGTGACACATGTATATGTTCTCTGCTGTGTATTTCTCACAGATCTTTCTTTTCTTTTTGTTGTCTACAAACACTTGGGGTTGAAAATGTGAAGATTGCTTTCCTTGTCATTAGAGCCTGTTCTTTTTGACAAACTCCCACTGCTAAAGGTGTCATTAGGGATCAGGGCTGGATAGTCTTATTTTTTCTGTATTTAGTTCTTACCATCCAGCTGAATAATTAAGTACTGTAGACACCATACCATCTCTGTCTGCTAATAATCCAGGTGTGATAACTCCATGTGATATGGTTAGCCCAGCAAAAGGTTGCTCAGTAGCATTGTGTTCTCTGTGTATTTTTTAGACATCATATACAGTTGCATTATGGTTTTAAACCATATCTAATACACCTACAGTGTCTGAAATTGGTGTGACTGCTTTGTGACCTGGCTAATGACCTTGTGGAAAGGTGAGATGTTTCATCCAGTAACAGGAAATTATCTTGTGACTCTCCCTGAAGTTTTTCTCCACATGCTTTTGCAGAGAACTGTGGAGGATGTAAATGTAGAGGGAATCACAGACATCTGTTAACAGAAAGCATATTTGAAATCTACATCCTCTTTCTCTTTGCTTGATGTTGATGAAAAAGATATTTTCTGATGAAATTTCTGCTAAAATTACTAAAATTTGAAAGGGAAATGATTTGCTGTTTTCTTGATGATGAGAAACGGCAAACTGAATGAATGTAAGCAAAGATAATTTTGCCAAACAGAAGCATAGGTAACAATTTTTTGTTCTTTAATCTGCCAGTATCAATCATGTGTAAGAAAGTGCTGAGACTTGGCTTCTGCCTGTGTTCACTTTTAAAGGAACAAATGTCATTTGGAATGGAGTAAATCTGTGATAGTAATTAAGCTAGAGTGAAGAAGTGTTAAGGAAGATGGAATTATTTCAGTAATTTTTTGTTATTTAATGCTTATTAAGGTGAGCACTATTCTAACATGTGTTTTGTTTCTCTAGGGGGAATTACCCATGATACTTTCCAAAAGGAACTTATGTGTTTTGACCCTGACACAGACAAATGGACTCAGAAAGCTCCAATGACGACAGTCAGAGGTCTGCATTGCATGTGTACTGTAGGAGACAAGCTGTATGTTATTGGTGGAAATCACTTTAGAGGAACAAGTGATTATGACGATGTTCTAAGCTGTGAATATTACTCACCAACTCTAGACCAGTGGACTCCAATTGCCGCCATGTTACGTGGGCAAAGTGATGTTGGGGTTGCTGTCTTTGAAAATAAAATCTATGTTGTTGGAGGATATTCTTGGAATAATCGGTGCATGGTGGAAATAGTTCAGAAATATGATCCAGAAAAAGATGAGTGGCATAAAGTATTTGACCTTCCAGAATCCCTTGGTGGCATTCGAGCCTGCACTCTCACTGTTTTCCCACCGGAGGACAATACGGGGTCACCGTCTAGAGAATCTCCTCTTTCAGCACCTTAGAACCATCCCTTGACTTATGATGTTGTAGTAACACCTTTGCACTGCATCATGGAGTCTGTTATTTTTCCTCAGTAGTTTCTGTTAGGCTTAGCCTACAGCATTTCATACAATTACTGGAAAAAATGACATTATTTGTGCTGTTTGTTTGGCCTAGAATGTTTGTCAAGTGGTTAACAAAAAAGATGTACTCGCCCGAGCCAAATGTTTAACAAATGAGAGGGTATTGTCTATAAAATGTATGAACTAGGTACGTTATTAATGTTGTGTATTGGGTGTGAGGTACCTTATAGCTTACATTTGGGAGCCCAATGAGTCAAATTTGAAGATTTTTGTATTGAACATCTCCTTTCACTAAATTTCATAGTTGAAATCCTTTTTCTGTTCATTTTTGACTGCAGATTACCACGGGAGGTAGACCACATCAATGTGAACTGTCTGAAGGCTGCCAAGGGGCCTGAGCTACCTCCCTCTTTTCACAGAGTATTTCTGACATATCTGGTTACCCACCTGACTTTGTGGGTGCTTTCAGAGCATATGAAGTTTCTTAGGCAGAGGGGAAAAATAAAATAATTTAAAAATATTAAGCACTGTACAAGAAGCAGACCTTGTAGAGGCTGGGAGTTTTTTATAACATATATCGAGTGTTTTTCCTGAGTCAGTTGAATGATGCTTCAAATAAAACATTTTAAATATCTTTGCATTTTTTAATTTGGGTTTTTTTCAGGAATTGGCTTCCGCTTGCATGGAAGCAAACACTATTAACAAACGGGAGTTCAGTGCAGTTGTGTACTCTGTTGTATTCCTGTACTGAATATAGCTGGTTAAGGGCTAGAAACAGTAACATAAGCCACTGAATTTGACCAAATTGTTCCATCAGATCAAGTTTATTCTACCTTTTCTCCTTTGCTGTTGAGATAACTTGCATAATGTGTCCTCTGTATAGTCTCAGTTAATAAGGTTATTTAGCACAAAATGCAGCTTCAGCGAGACAGCTGCTTTTGCTCAGTGAACTTGGACTACCACGTTTGACCTTCTTTTGTTCAATAAAACTTTTAACTGCAGTTACCCAGTCTAAGCTACCTCATTAATGTATTTGGTTTTCTTCCTCTGCCTCACTGTCTCCAGGATACGCATTACGTATATCCGTGTGGGTAGATGAATTTGCTAGGAAACCAATGCAGAAGTGATCATGAATGGGTATTTTTGACCTACTTTTAAGAAACTATTTTGGTCTGATGTGTTCATTTTATTGTTAAGGACTGATGAAAAACCAGTCTTAATGTTTTTTTCCTTGGAGAACTACTGCTTATGTGTGCAGCTGTGCAAATATACAGAAATCTTTATCTGCTCCAAAATACAATGCACTGCTCACAAATTGCAGCTCTGATTATACCATCCTGCTTGTTCTGAGCTTCCCATCATATGTTACAAGTGGTTTTGCTAATGAACACAGTCACAGGGATATTCTCTCGGGAAAACTGTTTAAATCAGCTTATTCTATTGTGTTACCTATTAACAATAAGAAAGTAAAGCTTAATAAACTTCTGTTGGGAGTTTGCCATTTGTATTTTGTCCCTGCTTGATGCATCAAGCAGCAGCATTACTATGGTGTCAGTTTTGGAGGTACTGATATTTATTCTTCATGCAGTTTACTAGTTATGATTACTGCAAAAATCTACATGTAAGCTTTAGGTTTCATAATTGTTTCGGTTAAAATCAAAATAAATTCTTTTTAAAATAATAAAATCTTAATTCTATGTGGCTGTGCAAGGTTGTACAGGTAGAATAGTGGCACTAGTAGATACTCTTGGAAAGTAGCCAGTGAAGATGAATTGGCTCCACCTAAAGAATACTCTTCTAATGCTGTGCAAAGCACTAGATAGGAAAATGTTGCTCTGTTGTTTGAGTATGTCAGTCATTTAAGTGTCATGTGCTACTAATTTTTTTCCCATCGGAGAGACCAGATTTTAAACCCTGCTTGAGCTTAAATCCTCTGAAATCCATATTCAGTTTCTCTTTTATTAATTAAACTGAAAAGTACTTGAAGGAGTTGCAATTCCTTTTGGATAATGTAAATATATCCTGCTGTTTGTATGCTGGGGATAAGGAGACACACTTTAGAAGTGGGTATCTTCCTTGGTATTCCCTCTTTGGAAGAAGCTTAGGGTGTGTTCTCACCATTCTGAGATGGTCTGAAGTCAGGATGTCAGTTTTGTGTCTGAGCCTTGAATAGCCAGGAGCTGGTATATGGCCACAGTGCAGAGAGACTTTTTTTTCAAGAGACCCCTTATCTGTTCCATGTAAAGTGGAAGAATTATTTTTGAACATCATTTTGTCATCAGTGTTGGACACGGCACAGTGGATTAAATGTAGTGCTTCAGTCAAATTAATCTTTGAAGGGTTTTTTTAATATCTCCCTCTGGATTAAAGTGTTCATAATGATATTAGTTAACATTTACTCACCAGGACTGCAAAGCAAACATCAAAGATTTGCCAAATGCTGCAAGCTGGTTTTTTCTGTACTGTAGTATAAAATGGCCTGATGCTCATTACATCTTTCTTAACCACAGCATAAGAAACCCTTTCCATCTCTGAATCCACAGTTGTAGGCGTTCCTATGGATACAGCAGATATTCCATATCTATTATCAGTAAGGCTGTCTGTACCAAGAGTGAGCCCATTGTGGTGACTAGAGCCAACAGAGTCCACATAGTGACCAGCTGCCTCTCTTTTCATAAATCTTGAATTCTTTCATTTTGCATTTGTAGTACCTAAGTGAGAAAAGCATCTGGATAAAAAGCAATTAGTAGATATTTGACTTGAATGCAATTAAGACTACATTGTGTGCCAGTTGGGAGAGCCACAGGAGCTGTCTGCCCTCCCCTGATGATGGCACTGCAATCAAAAAATTTGTTCAGACTTTGCCTTTTTGGTGCCCAATTAGCACCAAATGCCAAAAGTGCTTACTTCCATATACGACTCAGCAAAAGGCCCTGGAAAACACAACACTCTCACTTGAGACATCTGCAGCGAACCTTCACTTGTGCTGTGTTTTGAGATAGGACAAGAGTGATGGGGAAGAAGACCTGGGAAAATGCAGGTTGTGTTTCTTTGTCCTGTTCATATCAAAGAGTTGACCATGTGCAGATACCCAGTTTTCTGTTGTTCGCCTTCTCTTAGAAAGTTGTAGACCCCAAGCACCTGGCCCAGGGAAAGCAGTTCATGGCAGGACTCAGCCTATCTTGGGGCTTTTGCAATCTTTGCATTCTTGGGATAGTGGAGTTGTGCTGAAGGAGTGAGCACATAGCAGAAGGTGCCTGTCTCATGGGCTGGCTGTAACTTTAGAGGTCCCTTGTGGAGAAGAATCACTTTACCTGTTCTCAGGAGAAAAGTGAGTTGTTTGCTCTTAAACAGTGCTCTTTTTAAATTACCAATTCTGTTTCTGAGGGGTGGAATCTTCAAGGAGTAGCATTTTAGTAACAGCTCAAACCAATAGTCTGATTCTTTAATGGAATAATGGAAATCTTGGACTAGGGCAGTTTGCATACAGATAAATAGCATTTTCCCAGAAGGCTTACAGAGTTAATCTGATTGGCTGGCTGGATGTAAAAAAATAATTTGATGCCACAGTAATAAGTGCAATAAAAATGTCTGGAGAAGTTTATTACCAAATGTAATGGAGTTGAGGATTATCTGATCTGGAAAGATCATAACTTTTGGGTTTGGTTTGTTTGTTGGGTTTTTTTGCAAAGTTTACTCTGCCTACTGGAATTGTTGTTCCTTCTTAATTCCCCTTCAGCTAGTAATTACCTTTACACTGATGTCTGACTCTGCTGGTCACTAGTTTTTTAATCCCTCAGTTTTGTAGCTGACATCTCTGTTAATTCCTCTGCTCCGAGTCAGAATCGATAAAGCTGAAGCTTTTCTAGTGGCACAGTCCTTATGTCAAGGGAGAAAATCGCCCACAGCTGGTATGTAATGTACTTTTGATAAAGATATTCATAATTCAGCTTGTGGTGACCTGGAAATGTAGAGGTAGTTTTAACGCAGTAAAAGGTCTGTGCGTGTTGGAGTAACACATGTCCTGTTTCCTCCTGGCTTGCACCTTACCTGGTGTGTTGGGCTGTGCATAGTGACAGGTTGCCCAGAGATCTGGAGGGTGAGTCAAGCTCTCATGTAGCACTTTATGCTTTCCATGCTCTGTGAAAGTCTTCTGTACTTGCACACCGTAAGTAGCTTATTAGGTGGTTCTTTTTCTTTTGTATTTTGGTTTACATGCAAATAATAGTTCTTTGTGAACAAATGTGGTCAGAAGAAAAGAAGTCTTAAAGTGCAGAGTTATGTATGCTTTGCTTAATGATAATGGTTTTGGTCCTGTGAGTATTGCAGGACCCATTCAGCTGTGAAGAAGTGATTGCAGTGTTGAGAGCAAGCTAGGAAATTAAGACGGATTTTCTGCCTGTCACCAGTTCATATGTTCTTGTTGCCAGTCTTTTGCCTGTCATTAAATGAACTTCTTTTCTCGGTCCATAGGCTCCATATTTTGATGTCCAGCTCTGTTGGACCTGTTGATTACCCACTCTGGGGAAGATGTGGTGGAATTTGTTCCACCCACCACATCTTCCCCTGAAGATAGTTCTAGTCAGGAATTCCATCATCAGTGACACACAGGAGTCTTCCAGAGTTATTTAATGACCAGGTGATTTGTATAGAAGATGTAGCCCAGATAATCTGGGAGTGGTGCTATAGTGGAAGCCATGAGTGGTTGACATTCTGGAAAGGATGGTCTCCTCCTCTGTGTATTATTTTGGCTCAAGTGCTTGTTTTTTCCCCTTCTTTGGGAGTATTTATTGCTGCTGTTTGAGTTTTTAACTTTTTATTCATGAAACAAGTAATGCCTCTCTCAGTCTGTCGTGGGAGCGAAAGGTTCACATGGTTCTTCCAGAGCTTTGTGCTATCAGGCTATCCACATAGTTGAAAAAAATTCTATTTGGAGCTCTGTTTCCTAAGTATTTAGAAAGAGTCAGTTTGCAGTGTGAAAATGTCTCAGATGAAAATGTGTTTGGACTGGAAGAGTTTGTTGGCATGATTCAGAGGTTAGTTTGGATATTGAGTCCCACAGACTGTGTAGAGTGATTGGGGTTTTTTTTATTTTTTTAAAGTTATTTATAGTTGGCTTAGGTGAAGCAAAGCTAAGTTGTTTGTACTTGCTTGCACTCTTGGCTCCTGTTGTTGTGTTCTCCCCTAGACTGCAGCATTCTGTGCTGTCTGGCATTTGTTTCCTCTGTGTAAGAGCATCTCCCGTCTTCCATGCTGCCTGTTGATTGAGTTCCAAAATAAATCTGAGCTTGGATTGTTATATCTGAAGTACCTGTGGAGCTAAAGATCATGTGGAGTTGTGGAATGAGGGCCATGGCTTTGACATTTAATTCCCCACCAGCCTCTTGCTGCTTTGCAAGATGTTCCCAAACCCAGCTCAAATCTGTGTGCAGGAGGCAAATCTCTCAGGCTGAAAATTTTAGTAACCTTGGCATCTGAAGACCACCAGAGTCTCCTTGTTCTCTTCTTTAAGGAGTGTTGTGTACCTAAGCTGCTGAGTCCTCTGGAAGGGAACAGATGCAGTAACTCTTTGGTTAACCATTCATTTTCTTGGCCTCTGATTCTGCCTTTTCTTTTGTGCCCAGATGGAGATTGTGGGAGGGAAGGTCAGGGCTTGGTCACGCTTTCCAGCTCTCAGTAGAGAGTAAGATTGTTTACTCTCATCTGTCTGCACAGCAGTGCAGAAAAAAGAACTGTAGGAACATTTCAGATTTTAAACATTATCTCACAAAACAGTATCAATTAATAAAGGAAAACAATTAAAATTCATCTTTTTTAACCTGTGTTCCTCATAACCAGGATTGTTCCAAAATACTTGGTTTCTGTTGTATTAACAACTTTGCCTTTACCTCCCTTGTTCAACGTTACTGTAAAACAATTGCTTGGTTTCTCTTCCATTTGGTTTTCACTGCTTGTAACCTTCTCTTAGAAATGTGGAAATAATTTTCCTTATGTGTTTTATGCACCGAAATAAACACACCAATGATCACCTGAGTCCCCTCCCCATGTTTCTTACTTAGTTCCTGCCAGTGTATCTTCCCGTATTTTTACCCAAATGCCTGACAGCTGTCAGTAAATGCTATTGCAGAGCCCTGTAACTCCTGCTGATGGGGGCAGGCTCCTCTGCTGCATTGTTAGTTGTGGTAAAGGGGTCCATCTTTTAAATACTTCTGGATAAAACTTGCTTTGAAGAACAGGCCTGCTCTGTATTGTACATTTAAATGCAGATTGTTTTGGCCTGTGGTTGTTAACTTTAGTTTTGAGTATATGACTCTTTCAGATAACATGATTTCAAGTAGTGCCTACGTATGTGTTACTGAGAGTGTGTATTCCCTGCTGGTAGGCAGGTGAAGCACTGGCTTCTGAAATTTCCTTGGCCACTCCCTGTGAGGTTCCTGTTCTACCCAGAAGGACTCGTTGAGAACAATCAGAGGAGCAACCCCTTGTGTAACTAAAGAACCTGCACCAGGGACAGCAGAAGTGAACTTGGATGGAAAAATCAAAGCAGCTTCTTAATTGCAGTTGAAGAACAGTCAATGACCAAGGTTCTAGAAAGAGGAGGGAGAGCTGCTGTCCCTTAGGCATGTTTTGTCAGGAGTTGAGGGTATTAGCAATGAAAGGATTGTTGCTGAAATGAAGACGATTAAATAAATCCCCAAGTCTGTCTCTGAAACAGAGAAAGATTGTTGATAAGCCACACTATTAACATATGACTTTGTGTATGTCTGGATGTCTCAAGTGCTCATATCACATGAGTTGTTCCCATGAGTCAGTGTTTTCTATATAGTCAATTCTGAATAATGTTTTAAAATTATATAGAATAACTTTTGGGGTGGGTTTTTTTTCATAACCCCTTTTTAAATCCAGTTTATGTATCGAGATGTTTTAGCATTATTACATTTAGCCAAATTCAGCTAACATGAAATGTCAGATTTTTGTTCATCATTCGGTTGGTTTGGAATTGCTGCTGCTGCTTTTCACTGTACAGAATTTTAAGGAGGGGATGTTTCTTCCTGTGGAAAGAAGAAACAAAGAAAAGGAAACATCAGATGCCAACTGGTCTGTAGTGAGTGTATGCTGTCAGCAACTCTGCCATTTGGGACAATTTTATGATTTACAGTCCTGTCAAATTTATCTTGTGTAATAACCCAGGGGAATTTCATTCGGCCTGCAGTGACACAGTGCTGGGAAAGGAAAAAATCAAACATCTTTACATTATCCCCCAATCTGTGGCTTTTGTCAGGCTCACCTGCTTGGAGACACTGAGCCTCAACTCCCATCTCTGTGCCTGCCTGAGGGACAGGTCACTCCCTGCTGTGAGAGCAGCTGCCCAGAGCCAGGGGCCATCACGGGGCCACCTCTGGCCCAGCTGGGCTCCAGGCTCTGGTGCTGGGAAGCTGATGGTTGGGAAGTGAGCATGAGTTTGGGAACGAAGTCACATTCTGCTCTGCCTGTCTGACCACAAGGCTCATAGCAGGGCTCCTCTGTGGACAGCGGGACCATGAAAATGCAGCATGGAGGAAAGATATTTTTTTTTATCCTTGATTGTTCATCAGAATGCTTTGAATCTTGGCTCTCCAAAGCATAGGGCAAATTTGAGTTGCAATCATTGCATGTAAAGGTCACTAAGAGTATGTCTAGGTGAGATCACTCACTTTTAACACTCATCAGTGACTGATTTTGAAGAGGGTCAGGATTTTTTCCTGCCCTAATTTTCGGCCAAGTCCTTAAATATTTCTGACATTTTGTTTGTCTGATTCCAGGCAGGTTAGCCATGCAGAGGGTAAGCAGTTAGGGGTGTGACTCTGACCTCTTCATGTCACCAAGCAAATGTCCTGTACTTAGGGATGCTGATCAAAAAGCTGTGACCCTGTTTGCTTTCCCCCTCTTTACTTCCTTTCCAAAGAAAACCCATCCTAGCTATAAACTAACATTTCATTAGACCAGGCATTAGATTTGGAGTTTTAAAAAGTTGCCTCACATTCTCCATCTCACTCCTCATTTTTGCTGTCTATTCCGAATTAAGACGATTTTTTTTGTTTTCTGTTAGCACCATATGGAATGATATTTGATAAACATCTGATAAACAGCTGCAGCTTTAGGGTTCCTCCAGAAAATACAGTTCTTAAGGAATCACATTTCATTTTCCTCTTTCATATTTATACATTTATAAGTGTGGACTTTCTGGAATTTAGATAACTTGATAGAGATGACATGTACCATATGGTCTTCAGTACAAATTTCAGCTTTGTTAACAGTTCACTGGCTGAAGAAAATAGAGATGCTCTTTTGAGTAGTATAAAATTAGCTTATCAATTAGAAAACAAATGAAAAATTGAAGGAGTTACATAGATCTGACTTTGCAGTATCAAACCATTAGACCTTGTGTTCATCATTACTGCTTGGCCACTTGGAAATGGGTTAGGGTTAAGCAGAGGAATGATCAATGTCTGTGATGCAAATACGAAAGCCAATAGCCAAGTGAAGCCTCTGTATTGCTAAATCTTAAGGCACAAAGTTTGCTGAGAGTGGAGGGAGGGACTTGCTGGAAAAAGCCTTGAATGTTGTAACTGGTGAGCAAAACCAGTGCCCTGAGAGCAGGAGCATCACAAACCTCCAGTGAGAGGTGATCTCCAGCTCTGTGGCTCCTCAGCTTCACAGTAACCAGCACTGCTGTTTGTCCAGATTCTGTGAGCAAGTTCTGGATGGAGATCTGGGAGGGGCACGCTTGGGCTGACCTGTTCAGGAGCAGGATCTTAGTCAGAGGATGTGATACGTCTTTATTTTCCTAATTTTGTTTGCTGAAGGAAGACCCTTCTCTTTCCTATTTCTTTTTTAAGTCACGTGGAAAGCCCATATTCCCTTGTATGTGCTCCTCAGTTTTTTCTCCTTCCTCCCAGTCCTGACCCCTTTGCTTGGAAAATACACAGATGACTTCATGTCTGACAGCTCTGAATACTGGAGGGGAGGGCTTCCCCATAGGCACCTCTGCTTCTGCAGGTCAGAGCAGGTGTGGTGCTCTGCAGTGCCTGTCCTGCAGCCTCCTGTTACCATAGCACTGCAGAGGTGACACCAAGGAGGTCACCAGCACAAAGCTGAACTGCAGTAACTATTTCAGTAACTCTGCTAATGATAGTGGAACTGAGCTGGAAATCCTCCTGTCTGAAGGAGTTGAGCCAGAGAAAACCACTTACTTTTTCTATGTAATTCAACAGAAACTCTGTTTGCTCCTAAATGCAGCAAATTTTGAAACCAAACCTTGTCTGGAGTTGCAGGGGTTAATGCCCATCTCTCCTTCCAAGGCTGGTAGGTATGTTGGAGAATGCAAAGGAGCTCGCAGTCCCTTGCGTGTTGTCTGCTGTGCTGTCTGCTCTGTATTTAGGCTGTCTTGTCTTTCTAATCACATCACATCTGTCAGCTCTCTGTAGCTAGAAACTAATTGTAAACAACATGTCAAGGTGGAGTGGGATGAATTGTTTAAAAAAAGAAGGGGCAAAAAAGCAAACCACCTTGAATGGCTAAATAAAAAATCTGAGTAGGTAATTAGCAGCTGAACATTCTTTCAATTTTAGTGATTGTTTCATCATAGCTAATGGATGATGAAACTCATGGATGAAGCTTCTCAGGGCTTGTGCTGCATCCTGCAGGATGATGGTACAGCATGGAGAAATTCAACAAGCAACTGCCTGTAATTTGGGGCCAACTTCTTGTAATGAAGAGGCATTGGAAAACTGTGACTTAAGAAACTAAACTGAGCCTGACATGGGTGTAGAGCTCTGCAGTGAGGGGGTGTTTCCAGCTGGCACAACCCTGCCAGGTTGGTATGGCTCATATCAAGGACCTCCAAGAGGTGCCATAAGGGAAGGAAGGCGCATGGCAGTGGGTACAATGCGTGGTCTGACCACAGGGGCCTAATTTATACGTGAATGAGATTATTGTTAACTTTTGCATGTAGTGGTCTGGTGGGTTTTTATATTCTCACAAGAAAATAACTGATTGCTTTGACTATTTTTACCCCTGAGAAAGGCATAAAGCCATCATTTAGTTTCTTTGATGTATTTTTCATGTATATTAGTTTGTGCTGTTGTATTAGATAAGAGTAACCATGATTTGCTAATGAGAATCACTGCATTCCCAGAGACAATCCAAGTGTATTTTTAGCCAGGGGATAGACTAATGAGGTCACTGAGAGGATACATGGTCACACTCAATATTGCTGTTTAATATACAGACATTTTGAAAAGGATTAGACATTGTAAATCCAGTGGCCTTCCCAAGTAGGATAACTATCACTTTGAAATTATATTTAATTGTCTACTCTTGACTTTTATGTCATTTAATGTGTCTAGCCATGCTATTAGTGCCTTACGTTAGGGAAAACCTGCTGTGACCTTACAATACACAAACCTCTAGACAGTTCCTCTTCATCCTTCTCTCAGGGCAGTCTGTTGTTCAGGAATAAAAGCTTGGCATAAAGGAAAATAAAATTCAGCTTTACCAACAGAGGGAGGGGGAAAAAAAGAAGGCTATTTTTATGTGTGAAAGAGCTCTTGAGGCTGATGGTCTTGGGAAACTTGGATGTGTTTGATGGCTTGGAGCCCCTTGAGCTCCAGGTCCAACCTACCTCAGAGAAGATTCTGAAGTTGCCATTGTAGAAATGAACCTGCTTTAAAGCCAAGAGATCTCTGGGAAAAGAAAAACAGGAGTGGGGATTAAAATACTTTCTTAAAAATAATTAAACCCAGAGGTTTAGCAGTAACTGCAAAATGGGTTAATTCCCAATTGGAGTTGCTTCTCACTAAGCATCTGATGGCGTGAGAGCCGACATGCAGCACTCCCGTTGAACTACACTAAATGAACTCTCCTTGTAGCTTTTCTCCTCCAGCAGGATTAAAGCTGCCTTTCCCAAATTAAAGCTGCCTTTTCCATGTAAGGAGTGCAGCAGCAAAACTTGCAAGCTGATCAGATGACTAATCGCCCTCGTTGATGGAATTGATCCTTGAGGGCTGGTTGCAAATGCTCAGCAATGACAAGTGGATCCACCTGAAGTAAAATGACCACTGAAGCCTTGCAGCTCTGTTGCCCAGCATTCCAGAGAGTGAGCCCTCAGGATCACAGCTGGGCCCTGGGGAAGAACAGCTTTGCCCTCTGAGGCCCCTTTCTGAGGGAAGATGCTGCAATTAAAGCTGACTGCTAAGGCAGGTAGGTTTTGCAGCTCTCAACACTTATCTGGGTGCATAACACCTATCAGTGAGCAAGGGAGTTGCTGGTGGCCAGCACAGTGCCACTGCCTCTGGCTCAGTAACTGGTCTCTCAGACAGCAGCACCTGCCCACCTGGCATTTGCTGCTACCTGGGCTCTGTGTGCAGGGGCACAGCCTGCACCTGCCTGTACACGGGTGTCTCCAGCCTTGGCCCTGTGTCACTGAGTTTGCATGTGCAGTGAGGTCTTCATGCACAGTGACCCCTCTGTGTGTGTGTCCCTGATGATGGCAGGACTGAACCAATGTGTGAGCAGAAATCCCCTCCCTTGTGTGCAGGGGAAAAGCCCACGTTGGTTCTCCATAGAGAGTTTTAGCTTCTCAAGATGGGATACCTGCCTCTGTGGTCTTTAGGCTGCTCATCTTCCCCTGTGCCCCATGTCACAGCTGCCAACCTCTCTGGCTGTGGCAAAGTTTCCCATCCTGAGACAGCAGCTGGCAGGAAATCCAAGGGCCATTTACCCACACTGGGGCTGTGAGGGCATTGCTTTTGTGGTTGCTGGCAGAGCAGTCCCTCATGGCTCCCTCCTGCTCTACAGAACATGGGTGTGGGGCAGGCACCTGGCCAAAGGAGGTGTTTCCAGTAGGATCAGTGCCCAGCACAGCCCAGCAGGTTATGCCATATGGGAGAAAGCAGCTGCTCTTGAGGGTTTAGAACTGAGTGACAGTGCAGAAGTTGTTTCAGGAGCTGCAGACCTAAAGGGTGGAGAGCGGAGCACCCAGCCCTGTCCATGGGGAGCAAGATCCCAGCTCTGGGAGCAAGGAGAGTGAAAATCACTGGCCTGGCAGACTCCAGGCAGTGATTCACTGCAGCCTTCATTGTGATGGCCATGAGTAAAGGGAGCAAAGTCATTGGGAACACAAGTTTTAAATAATGTCAATATGTTCTCAAGATGAGAGTTTGCTTTACATAATTGCTGGTAAATACCAGCATTGTGATGTTTCTTTGTGTCTACACAGGCACAGGCTGCTCCTCTGCAGCTGGTGACTTGGATGGAGCCTGGGGTGTCAGAAGGAAAATTAATGAAAGGATCTGCACTGCCCAAACTGCTCTTTGGGAAGCTCATGGGTACACATTAAAACATGAAAAGCCAAGCAAGCTGCCAGCTCAAGCAATGCCTGTGGGATCTCTAGGGGAAAGTGCAGTGGTCAGTCATCCATTGTTGGGTAGGGGATTGCTAAAATAATTTGAATTCCCCTCCCTCAGGTGAGAAGACCAGAGTTTGTGGGAGGGACAGTGTGAGCAGGGTCACTTCCTGCCTGTAGCGGGGAGAGCTGACCCAGCTGCACAGCTCAGCAGTGGGAGGGAAGACTGAGGCTAGTTTGTTGGGAAGACAAAAACAATATGGGAGAGATCTAAAAAAATGAAGAAAAAAAGGAGAGCAGTAACAGGAGAAAGGGAGCATTTGACAAAAGGGAAGGATGTGCAGGAGAAAAGGTTCTGTTGTATCTTTCCAGGAATATATCAGGTATCTGACACAACAAATGCCATGCCCTCTGCCCCTATGGCATGAGACCAGCTCCCAGATCATGTTTTGTGGAGTCTCAATGGCCTAGGATTTCTGATCTGTGTGTTGCCAATGCTTGGTAGGACAAGTACGGTCAGCACACAGTGGGCAAGCTGCATCTTCCAAGTGGTGGAACTGAGAGCAGAGCTGAACCCTCTGATTTTCTCTGGTCTCTGCACTTGGTGTAGTTGTGAATCTCAAACTTCAGGTCATAAGGACATTGTCATGTACAACAAAAAGTGTTATTAAAGAAAATTAATCTATGTCAAAATCCATGTAAAAACCCCATGGTTTTCGTTACCCATATGCAGCATGACACCCCAGAATCGTAATTTCCAATTACACCTTCTCTGGCTGACCACAGATATGAACAGATTCAAATAGCAAGGAAGGAATTGTTAATTTAATAAAAAGGAAAGACTACTAAGGATTTAAATTAGATTCTTAAATTAAATATAAACCTGTAAAAAGACTTTCTGAGTGTTCCCAGCCTCTCTCCTTGATAATTCTCTGCAGCAATAAAACAAAATGGTATTGAGTGTCTGGCAAAGTGCCAAGGCACTACCCCCATACAGCAGGACAGGAGATGGCCCGAGCTGGGAAAAGCTGAAACTGGCAGGACTTGGTGGGTTCAAGGCATGGCCTGGGCTGAGCATCATCCTTCATCATCCACGAGGGCTGTACTTGGCAGGAAGGGATCGAGGCTGGCGTATCGAATTTTAAATAGGGCTTTAAAAGCCCTTTCTCTAATGGAGTATCCGATTGTGCTCCGTAATTAAAGATCGCGGTCCCGGCGGCTCTGCCCGTGGAGAGGGAGCAGACCCTGCGCCGCTGCTTGCTGCTCTCTTATCTGCCTGGCGTGGCTGAGGAGCCTTCAGAGACCTGTCACAGCAGAGATAAGGACAGAAGCAAATTAAGATTTAGGAATTTCTTCTGGGACTTTTCTAGGCAAAAAGAGGTTTTTAATTGGTTTTCAATTCTGCGGCAGCCAAAGGTCTTTAATTAGGTTTTACATCATCCTCTGTTATCGCTCTTCTTTTCTGTGTTCAGCCCACCGTGATTTGGGCTTATTTAAACAGATAAAAATTCACTATTTGTCTTTGTTTACAAAAATCAAGGTGCTGAGTGATTTCATGTAAATGCTAAAGAGCAAATGAATTGTTGAAACTTAAGCCTGCTAAAGGCAATGCTTTAGTCTGATGCTGGTATATTTAGCTTGTCTGATAAATGTAGTATTAAAGACCTGATAACTTTATTTTTAGTTATGCTCCTTTTCTTTGCACTATTTGGCTGGTGAACTGGCTTTAAAGTTTTTACCTGAAACTCCCCTTTTTTAAAACTCACTTTCACAATTTTTTAAAAAAATCTTTAAAACAGCCTTCAAATATCCTGCCTTGCAGACTTCTGCTGTGGCATTGATGGTTTACAGAGTTAATTCCAGCAAACATAAGAAAAAAGAAATATATGTTTGCATAATCATTAATCAATTGGGGTTTTTAAGTGGAGCTCCTGCTCTACAGAGTGATAGCTGGGACTGGTGGGGGCTGACATTCCCCCAGGCTGCTGTGTGGACCAGCTCCAAATCCCCTTCCCTCCACCTGCTGCCTGGGGCAGTGCAGCCTCCAGGAGGGAAACTCTGACCAACACCTTCCAAAGGCAGTAAAAATGGTACTTCTGTCCTAAGCAGATTTAGGATTGGACCAAAAATCCATCAATTCTCTGCTAAGAATCCAGGTGGTGGATTATTAATCAACTCCAGACAATATATTTGTTAAAATCCAACAAACCTGCAAAGTGCAGAACCACACTGTCACTGATCCTGTCTGGCTAAATATGAATTAACTCTAGGGACTAAATTATATTCTGGCTGTTTCCATTGATTTAACTGGAACTACTAAGACTGAATGCTGCTTTGCTGTACTGCATGTTGTCAGGAAAGAAACTTAATAATAGATGGTGAGGTTTGTCTCTGTATACTTATTTACTCTATCCCCAAAAATGTCTTTATGCCTAAAATCTGCAGTGGTTTTGGAAGTTGCTCTCTCCCCTATGTTCAAATCTGCATCTGAATAATAAGGTGATGTGTTTTAGTGGTGCAGTTTTTCTCAATCATGGAACAGGCCAAAAGCATGGATAAATGTGTGGGTGGTGACAAGCCTGGGACTGCTCCAAGGGACAAATGCAAGCTGATCCCAGTGTATCATGCCCTGCTCAGGGGAGCATCTTGTCTTCAGTCAGAAGGTGCAGCACCAACCTGGGGTGAAACTGCAGCTGCCAGCACCTCTTCAGCACCCTCCATGGACACTGTTGATGCTGTTTTTCTCCCCGTGACCAGCACTGCCATTTTGATAACACTTCCAGTGCCCACAGCTTACACAAAACCCTGAATACTTTGGGAATGGGTCCCCTGCGCTGCACCTATGTCCCCTGTGTCCAATTCCCCACAGTGCAAAGCAGGAGGTTAATCCCAGTTACAATAAGGGCTTATGTTAATAAATAAATGATAATATAAGAGCTTTATCCAGGAGAGGAAAAAATCCAAACCTGTGGTCAAATCACATTAGTTCCACTATTTAAAAAATATTACTTTTATTAATACTCTGTTGCATGGGAGAGGATGCTGTTCTTGCTGGTAATTCCCATGAAGAAAAACCTTTTCATGTGTTCCTGGATGCTGCAGGATCTGAAGGGAGACACTGTTGCCACTGGCTTGTGGAATGGCCTTCTACTTTAACACTAGATCATTATTAGTTAGATAATAAGCCTCTGTTCATTAGTCAGCAGAGACGACCATTAGTTTGTTCTACCTTCTCTCAAGGGTGTTGCTCTCCATGCTCTCTGCTGGATTTTCATTCAGGGTAGCCCTAGTTCAGTGCAGCTGCCTGCAATACTGAACACCTCTGGGCAACAGGAAAAAGTTCTCCAAACTTCTGCCACTCTGTTTGACTCCTGTCTCTTGTTTCAAGGAGGAGTTCAGCTCCCATCAGGGGTCTCAGAGAGGGTCCAGTGCTCCCCAACACCTTGCGAGTGGCTTCATTGCTGCCTCCCTCCTTTGCCTATATTTCAGCCCCACATTACTGCTTAGGGACTGCAGGGAGGCTCAACATTAAAATGGCTAAAAAAATGTGCATTTGCCAAAGAAAAGGCTCTGGCAGGCCCTGGGCACTCTATTGTACACACACTGTGTTGCATGTACACCGTGTTGTATGTACACTCTAATGCAGCCCAAGCAAGGACTGATCAGCTACCAAAGTGTCCACAGAGCTGCTGGTCTTCCTTAGGACTGCTCTGTCTGAACCATGAAGGGATCAGTTTGGAGGGTAGATTTCCTTGAACAAAATTAGCAAATTGAGTGTGCTGAGAAGTCTGGGAGTTTTGCTTTCTATCCTGGGAAATGTTTCCAGAGGAGCGGATGCTCAGCAAAATCTGTTGCTTGATGCTGACTCCACAGCTGATCCAAAATAGCAGTAATCTTTTTACAGATATTTATAAAGGGGTTTTTATGTTTAGAAATCCTGTGGAAATACTTCTATTAATTTCTGTTTATGCTCTGTCTTGTAATTTTTTTGTTCTTTTTGGCCTTCTTTGAAAATCATGGTTTTCTCAGTTTAAAAATTCAGTGGTAAAGAGTGAAATATGCCACCTGCTTTGCTTTTTTTCCCCCCCAGTGAAAACTGCAGTTTCTGATGAGCAGATGTTCTCTACTAGATGAGAGAGGCTGGGTGGCTCTGCTGGCCCATGGAAGAGCCCAGGACTGTGCCTGTGCCCAGCCCCAGCATGCTGCAGCTTGGGATCCTGCTCAGATCCATCAGACCCCTTGAAGCTGAAGAAGGATTGAGGTGGTTTTGAATGAAAAATCATCAACTCCCCTGAGATGAGCGTTAACCCTGCCTTGGCGAAGTTCAACAGTGAGCAAGGTGCCTGCCCACCCTTCCCTGCATCCCCCATGCTGTCCCTGGGTCGCAGTGAGCTCCTGTCTGAGCTTTGGTCCCTCAGCCTGGGGCTTCTGGGAGTGTAGAGATGCTGCTGCTTTAGGAATAAGCTGCTGTTTGTCTCAGCAGACACTGTCAGGTAAATGGAGTGCAAAAGCATAATGACTCTGGCATAAATGGGAGAGTGTTAAAATTCATGCAGTTTGTTCATGTAATTGGTAGCTCATTAGGGCGAGTGCTCAGCTTGCTTCACCATGATACTCTGGTCCAGAAGCTGCTCAAGCCAAGTCTGCCTGTGCTTGGGCAGGACTATCAGCCTCGGCCCCAGGTGCCTGTCCTGTCAGCTGGCTATGCCACTGTTCCTGCTCGCCACTGTCCCTTCAGGTCCTGACTGAGCTGAGGAAATCCTGCAAACTTCCAAAGGTTTGGTGACCACAGGCAGGTCACTGCAAGGCCTCTTGGTTTGGTGCAGGAATTGCTGTCACCCCTATGTGGATTAAACCCTTTACACCAGCTGAGCCTTTGCTGGTGTGCCCTGTAGGGCAGAGCTCTTGCAGACATAGGCTTCAGTATATGGCATTATAAAGCCTCTTCTTCTTCCACTGCTTGAATATTTAGACATGAAGTTTTTCTGGGAGGTAAATGAGATCATCTCATACTTCATGTCCTGCACATCTCCTTGCATAGAGAAACCCGAATGTCACCTGGTCCCCAGGCTCAGTGCAGCAGCAGTGGCAGCAGCAATGCACAGACTGTGTGAGGCTGGTTAGTCTGGCACCAGCCTGGGCAACGAATGAATGCTAAGTCAAATGTGCTGATGACACTTTAGCAGCTATTCTGATGGCTGTTCAAGAGGGATGGTTCTCGTGGAAAGGCTTTTGATTTCCTGGCCCATATGTCTGTCTTCTTCAACATGGTGGAAGAAATTGCTTCATTATAAACTATTTCACAGCAGCAGACCCCAAAAGTTTCTGTGTTAGAATCAAATTGCATTGTTGATTACTTTTTTCCCCCTGGATCTTTATTCTTCAGGAACTCTGATTCCTTCCTTCCCAGGGACCTGGGTCAGTGATTACCCCTGCAATGTGGGGCAGAGCTGAGCTGTGTCTCTTTGCAGTACATTCTGCTTTTTATCTGTATCAGTCCCTCTGATGTCACCACCTTTTCTCTGACTCTCAACCTGACCCTTTCAAGGTTTTCGAATAAGGAAAAGCCTGGCAATACAGAGCAGTTTTACACAGGCTTGATGTTACGTCTTCCTCTGTAAGACAACTTGAACATGGGCCTGGCATTTCCTTAATGACCACCATAAATAGGATTGTCATAACTGATAATGTCCTTGCTCTGAGAAGTTCCCTTTCAGCACAGCCTGCTGGTAATCCCAATGGGTCTGATTCCTGCTGTTAATTCCCAGCAACTCCACCTTCAAGCAGTAACTCATCCAGGTAGATTTCATTGACTGCTGTGCTCTGGATAGATGAGGACAAATGTGTTTCCCCAGTCCAATATGGAAGTTTTCTTATAAGGAATGATGTACTGTCGGTCAGGCATGATTTCCCATGGATGAAAACACATAGCATTTTATTCTGTTTTCTACTTGTTTTTATCCTGTTGTCTTACAGCTGATCATTGCATTCTGCTGGAACAACAGAAGTGCTATTCTTAATCAGATTTATCACAAATGTCCAGCCTTCCCAGTATTGACAATTAACAGGTGTTCTTTAGAGGAGGGTGGTTGTCCAATATGGGAGCATCAATAAAACAGCAAAAATGTATGGATAACTCTGAATCTGTCTTACCTGGGTCTTCACAGAGCAAGTAAGCAAATAAGGAGGTTAGCCAGAGGACAGATTCATCACCACCATGAAACCAAATTGGCTTTTATAGGATCGTGCGTTGAAAAGATTCTTGTGGGCTGGTCTGGCTGGAGGCCAATGAGATGTGACTGAAGGTATTGAGAACTGCATCTGCCTCCCTGTAGCCTTCAATAATCACTTGGAGCAGAAGGCTAGTCAATACTTGCACACACCTGATGTTCATGTTGTCTGCAATTCATCTAATCTCATAAAGTACATCTTTTCAAGACTATTTTTCAGTTCTCTGCACTGTGGTGGAAGAAAAACAGGAAAAAAAAGTATGCCTTAATAGGAGTTTGCATTCATTCTTGCACTAGAGAACTGCTGAGGTAACGGCAGGCTGTGCTGTGCAAGCACTGCTGTCTATGAAGAGCAGTCTGAACTGTTTGGGGCATGGGATATTGGTCAGCAATAGGAAAAGGATCACAAGTAGGCCTGGATTAATACTTCTCCCCAGATAAAGCTAAGAACTGTACTTAACCATTGTGAAATTTCACAGTCAGTCTTGCAATTTTGCCTTGTTATTGGTTACTTTGTGTGATACTGTACCAGGTATCCTTGTCCTCCAGAGAGCTGGGCATTTTCCCTTAGAACCTGTCACTTATCTGCACCTCCCTGTTTCAAATGTGTTTCTGGATCTGACCACCTATCTCTGACCATTTTGTGTATTTCAGTCCATAAGATTTCCTAGATAACTTCCTGGCACAAATGAGAAGTCTGAAGACCAGACTATGTGATCTGTCTGATCCAAATCTTTCTCACTCTGAAAATCAGAGAGGTGATTTCTGGTATCAGCTAATTGTTGCTGTTGTCTGTGTCTTGTTTTGTTTCTTGACAAATGCTGGAAAGTGGGTTGCTATTGTCTTAGGCTGTTTTTGGGAAATATCAGTTCCATAACTAATTATGTATGAAATCAGACTGGTTTTTTAGATACTTTGAAGTTTTTACAAGCGTGACATAGAGTAAGAATAGCACGGAAATAGACCAGTATTTCCCCTTACTTTGAAGTTATTAAACACACATCTAATTACAAAATGATTAAGACTGAGTCACCACAATGAGCCCCTTCTGAACATAGTTTTCAAGCTGTATAAATACTCTTAAATATATTTTTTTAAAATCACAAATAGGAGTGCAGGAGTTGTGAAGTTATGCTCTTTGTGCAGCCTGAATTCTGTACTGAACTTCAAGTTGCCTTTCAGTGAGAGACAGCATTACATAAAACATCAAAGCCATTCTGTGTGCTGAGTGGAAAAAAGACCTACCTGCTTTAAAAAGCAAAATCAATGATGGAAGACATTGCTTAGTTGTCTGTTTCTACAACTTTTCCTAGTCTTTTTTGAATAATCATTTATTTATAAATTGTAGGATTAATGCCTGAGCTGCTTTAAAATGAAGACCCGGGGATACTCCAAGGTTAACAATCATACTTTTTTGATTTTTGTGGTGTTCTATTTCAGTTATTAAAAGTTATTGCACCCAGTGATAACAGTTACCCAGAACAACAGATAATTGAATAGGTTTAATGGAGCTTTGATTTCAAAATAGTTGCTTTGAATGACAATATGCAAAGTTAAATAAATGATGGATGAGCAAGATTAAATGGAACAGAACTCTAATCTGCCTTACATAATATAGGAGACATTAGTATAAGTCTGAAATACCTGTAGCTAAAGGCTATGAATGTCACAGTCAAGGTGAACAGGGATGCTGCTAGCAAATGTTATACTCATGGTCTGGGCACAGTTTTCCATGATCATGAGCCCCTGAGCAAGCTGTACTTGAAAGCTGAATGCCTAAATGCATCCATAGGAAAGCAGACTTGTTCTGACTTGATGGTAGTGGCAGCTCATGGAGCTGTGGATGAGTTTTTGGTTAACACCCAGGATTCATTGGGTTGCTCTGGATTTCTCTGCCCTCCAGTCCACTGGGCACTCTGTGTTACAGAATTTGTGTCCTTCCAGTTTTGAAAGATGGATGAGATTTCTGAAGAAATCCTTAAACTACCTTTTTAAAGCCCTTCAGGTGTGAAGAGAGCAGCTGGGACAATGTGCTTTTAGCCCACTACCAATTTAAGCAAATGCTCTCAGTATCATTTTGGAAATGATGTAAGCCTGGTGAACCTGGCAGTGCTTCAAAATCATTTTAAAGAGACACATGAAGGTCATTTAGGGATTTATAAACCTAAGAAATGCTAGTTAAGACTTCCTGTGTGTGTACAAGCACAGTCAAGGGAAGAAGCCTGCTGACCACAGCTCTCCAACAAAGCAATCTCCAGTGCTGTCTGAAGAGACCAATTTGTCCTGCATTAGTATTATCTCAGGGAGGTATTTTCCTTCTATCTCTTCCAGAGGTACTATAGAAAAACAGGCAATGTCTTCGTATCAAATTTATTCTTTCTGTTGGACAGTGAACCAGTGCTTAGCAGGTACAATTAAAGAAATTAGCAGAGTAACATGGGGTTAGAAAGGCATTCCTATTATCCAACAATCTAGAAGAAAATAGTATCAAAATATGATACAGTTAATTAAAAGAAGTCACAAGTCTGCTCTCATCTGATTATGCACTGTTAAAAAGTACAAAGGCACTGAGATATTGAGTGCAGTCACTTCCCAACATTTTTAAACAGGAACCCTCAAATAAGCATGGAGTTAGGAGTGAAGCCAGAAGTGCTGGGGATGCAGGGCCTTTAGAAAGGGAATGATATTGGCAGGCAGCATGCTGTGTGATCTAAACCCTAGGGAGGTGCCACAGCTTTGTGCATTTGGAGCTGTGTTTGGCCACGATGTGGAGATGATGCTTGCAGGTAGCTTGTTTTGTTATCCTGGCCTGGCAGACTCTCCATGTGTTGCTCTGCATGAGCATCATGAGCTCGGTGTGATCTGGGGATACTGATGGATCAACACCTTCTAGTACTTTTGCCTTTTTTAGCATTCCCAGTTTGTATAAGATTAACAATAAGCAGAAAAGGAAATCTATCCTGTATGTCCATCCCATTGGCACAGCCTTTCTCCTAAGCACAACAGGGACATCCATGCTCAAACACAGCTGGGACAATTTCTTTCAGGCCACCTTGTTACGGATTCAGTTCAAAGACATATTGCTTCTGTTCTGAGTCATCTGGATCAAGAAAACGACTATTTTCAGCCACCAGACTAGGATGATAATCAAGTCTCATCAGACATCATCCGGGGCATGGGTTAATAAGACCGTGAATCTAAGGGTAATTTCTCTGGAAGCCGCAATGAAGTCATAGTCTTCAGCACAAAATGTCAGCTGCATCGTTCCAACATTATTTATCTGAGAAGAGCAGTTATAGGTAATTTGTGAATTGTGCAAAAACACAAACTCATGCGCAATAATCTTAATGGCCCTTGTTTTCATCTTCTTCTTATGCATAATTAGCAAAACATATGATCCGAGTTGTTCTCCTCATTTAGAGCCCTGTTTTGGCTGGTTGAGATAGCAGAGTTGGTGTTGCCAAGAGCTATACTGGGTAATGTTTTCTGATAGATTTAGTGTGTGATGTCTGTGCGCAGCAGTGGTGTCTGTAAATTTACGACAAAAAGATCAAGGCCATCATAAACAGTAATATCTGCTGGAAACGAGGGCTGCAGTTCCAGCACTGGCATTTCCTCTGTGCCCTGCTCAAGCAAGTGTCATCAGCTGTGTCTCATATAAAAGCCTAATGTCGAGTGACTGATTATATCACAGCCTTGAGATTGTGCCTTCTAATTAGATATGCAGAGTGAATAATTTTAGTTCAATTAGGTGCTTCTGGCTGGACAACCAATAGTGTAATGCATTTCTACACTAAGTGTTGTTATTAAACTATTTTATGTCCTTGGTTACTGACACTTGGGTACTGGAAATCGGTATTTTGGGTTGGTTTGCTTTTTGATTTTTTCCTACTTTGGCATTATTTTACAGCACGCAGCTAAATCTGCTGTTTATTTAAATAGATGTTATTTAGCATCTTTCTGCACAGTTTATAGGAAAGCCAGCATTGTTTGTATCTCTGTAGTTGTTATACTAGTTCTGAGGCTCATCAAATGTTTGTGGCCAATTAGGATTTGGTGAACTTTTTACCTTTTCTTCCTGCTTTCAAGCCAGTTGTGACTCATGCAGATGTAATAAGTTTGTGAGAAGTTGTTTATGTAGCCTGCTCCAAGCCTGCTTTATTTGCAGATGGATCTCAATGAGTTACCTTTCTCCCCTATTCACTCTTCATCATGTTGTGATGTGTAATTTTCTTGCTAATTGCATTGTTTGCTCCCTTCTTGGATTTATGAAACTCTTTTAAAAATCAGTAGGTTTGAATAACATGGGTGGATGGGCTCTCTCACAAAGCCCCTGTGAGTAGTCTACTCTCTCCACAGCCATCCCTGGTGCAGGTACCTGTCTCCTGCTCAGAGCCCCCTTCATCCTATCCTACCCCTTCTGCTGCCTCCGCGCAACCCTGGGCAGGGCTCTCATGCTCCTGCCTTCCTTTCATTGCCTCCATTTTGCTTGAAGAAGAGCCAGAGGCTGTCCTCCCTGAGCACCTGGCACAGCCTCCCTGCCTCACCAGGCATTTCAGTTCCATTTTGTCTTGCTTCAGATTGTTGTTCTTGTGATTTCCCTGTTCCCTGCTATAAAGGGTAGAAGAAAGAAGGAGTTTTGGGCATCAGATATTTGACTGTTGTTGAAATTGCTGCTGGAAGTTGAAAATGTAGCAGCAAAATCCTGCACAGACTAGATGAACAGAGTGCTGCTGAAAGGAGGGAGAAGATCAAATTTCACAGCACCAGGACCACCCTGATCAAATCCCTGTACTCAGTCAAGGCAGCTGCAGCCTCTTCTGCTGCCTGGAGCCAGCAAGCATCTTCCATGGTCAGGCAGAGCTGAGCAAGGGAATTGGAAGTCCTGGGTTCTAGCTGCTCTCTCTCTTCCTCATTACCTTCTCTGGTAACTTTCATTTTGGCTGCTGTACAGGACACACTGTGGTAGCCTTAATGTGAGAGTACCCTGCTTCCAAAGAGAAGGCAACTGTGCTTCTCCCTAACACCTCTTTGTGTTTTCACTTTTCTCTCCTTTGACTTTGATGCTTCAAATAATGACTACTCATTAGCATAGCAGAGCCAGGCTTTAAATTCCCCAAGTCAAAAGTTCTGCAGTGTGTGTGATCTGTCCAGAAGGTGCACCTGCTTGAGCAGGAGAGAACAGGTACACCTTACCTGTAGCAGTGCTTAGTGTGTGTTGGCAGAGAAACTACTTATCGTCTCTTCGGTATAAATGAGGTTTTGCAAGTAGCTAGTGAGCTCAGCAGGGACTCTTTCTGATACTCAGTCTCAGCTGAAACCTGTCACTTTTGGAGCTTGCTGGTCCCACTGAGCCTTAGTGATGATATCCTGTAGTATCTGCAGCACAGCATGTTCTCACCCTGCTGCTCTGCTTCAGGTACTGCTTGGAGCAGCTGTCTGAACCTTGCAGATGGGCTCTGTAGCATCCTGCATGCTGTGGCGTTTTGGTACCTTATTAGTTCCTAAAAGAAATGAACATTTCCCTTGGTATTTCAGATATAGGGACAAGATTTTGCCAGTGAGATGCAGTTCAGTTAGGGATGCTCTGACATTACTGCATTGTTACTGTTCATGGGGGTGGAATTCTGCTGATTGCTTATGCTGCAGTGCAATGGCACAAAACTTGTCTTGGCTCTTCTCCTCTTGGCACATCTCTAGGACATGAATATGTGGTGCTGCTCCAGAACTGTCCCACTTCAGCCACCCCTGTGTCTATCCACCAGCTCCACTTCCCTGGGCAGCACCACAATTACTGGGGAATGATGCCCCTGGAGCCTGAAGGCAAGTCTTCTGGAGCAGAACATGTGATGGGGAGTACAGTGTGGGCTTTTCATTCAGACATACTGGGGGAGGACAAGGTTGCCCCCAGCATGGGCCCATCAATACTATTCCTCTGTGTTACCACCCTGCTCCCTCCTAAAATTGCCTGAGTCCAATCCTGCAGAGTATTTCAGGAGATGCCAGGCTGTTTCTTTGTCGTTGTTTGTGGCTTCAAATGTTTTTCCTTCAGTACATACTTCAGATGCAATAAAAGGGAAATGAAGGGGCCATTAAAGGAAAATGCTCTTCCCTGGCAGTTGTTTACTCTGTGGGGTGTTACACTCAGAATTGCTCCTGAGCTGTACCCCTGCACCAGTTACCTTGCTCCTTATCACACTTTTCTGTGCTGGCTTTCCACTTCTCCAGCCTGCTGGGCAGTGCACTGGAGTTCTGCCTGAAGGCTGGACTGGAGTGCAAAAAGAGGAGATGCTGGAGCTTGTGGCTGGGGTCAGCTGCAGCCAAAGCACAGCTGGTGCTTTGGGCACTTCTGCATCCTTTTTGTGCCAGGTCAGTTGGTCTCAGCCCTTGCTGAAAAGCTTGGCAAGGTGCTGCTCATTCCTTAGCTTTCCATGTTGCTAAGGATGGGATACTTTAGGAAGCAGGATGCAGGTCTGACTTTACCCTTATGGTTTATGAATACAGCTCCCTCTCTCTGCATGAATCATGAGCCAGGCCTGCACAGCATGTCCTGATGGTTGTGCCTAAGTCTGGGAATCTGAGGGAGAAAAGTAGTGTGAATCATGTAATTAAGATTGATTTGACCCATTGCATGGAGCATCTGTTGGAGTGCAGGTTTTCTGCATACATTCCCATTGGTCTTAGGGAAATTCTGGGCTGAGTCTGATCACTTGTCAGAGGGATGCAAAAGGCACAATCCCAGCAGTAGTGCCCTTCCCCTGACAATCCTCATGAACCAGCTCCAAAGACATTAAATAAAAGCAGTTGGGGACTTTAGTAGGTGAAGTGACGTATCTTCCCCTTCTTTGGTCTTAGAAACAACTGTGCACATTGGATATTTCCAGGACAACTTTAGTGGGATGTGGCCATTCTCCATGGAGGCCATGAACAAGGAGCATCAAACTGGAATATGATTACCCTCAGCACCAGCAAACAGAGACCCCTCTTTTTCTTTTTGTCATTGATGTAGGAGGCAACAAATTATGAGACTGCTATTGATTTTATAATTACAGCTCTTGCCTTGTAACTTCTGCCATCTGCTAGGGGTAAAGGTACCTTGAAGGCATCTTTAGTTTAAATCCTACTTCATAACAAATAAAATATTAAAGGAGGGCAAGGTATCCTTGTCAGACAAATTTCATACTGGTTTTCTAATTTTCTTCATAACAAGTTTATAACAAGCTTGATTTATTAAGGTAAAAGGATTATAGGAGAAATTCTCCCAACCTTGTGAATCTTTTCTACTTTGAAAATAACATCATGAAGAATTTATAATCGTCAGCAGTATAATTTACAGTCAGCACTGGACTGGTGTAGAATAAGCTGATTTTAATGCAGCTAAATGCAAGGTGAGGTACAAGGCAAAATAAATTTGGGCTGTGTAGGAAAGGTAGTGAATTTTTTGCTTTAACAGAGTGTTTCAGAGGAAAATTTATGGCTTACAGTTGCCAGATGCTTTAGTGTTTGCAATGGCCTTGGGTCTCTAACTTGGGGGCCTGGTGTCTGCTCAGTTAGAGCCAAAAAACTGAGCTGATCTCTGTCATCTGTGCTGCAGAAGTGAGAGGTGGCTGAACAGCTCTTGGCACCATTGCTGCTCCCACAGCATCATCCTGCACCTCCTCTGTCGCTTACAGATGCAACAGCTTCATCCTTGGCTCTTTCTTTGCCCAAAGGTCACTGTCACCATGTGTTGTTTTTCTTTTCAATCTAGCAAAGTCTTACAAAGCCTTATGCTGGCAGGAACAGCTCTCTTTGTGTTAGTGCTTGGAACTGTCAGTGGGGACTTAATTTGTCTTTTACAATTTGCACCTCTCTGTGGTCTCACTGCTCCACACATCACCCTGTCTCAGTGGCAGTCAATACTTTTGGTGGGTGGAATTGGCAGTGGTCTTGCATAGGCAAGGAAAAATCTGTCTCTGTACTAAACAGGTAACTAAAAGTGTTCATCCATGTCAGCTTCCTCAAGGTCTGCCTCCCTGGTATTTAACTTGCCTTTTTTTTTTCCTATTTGCTGGAAGTCAGATATTCATTCCAGTGCTTCTCCCAAGATGATGCCAAGATCATCTGAGATGAACCCCTGAATTCATGAGCACAGAATCACTGCTGATATTATTTCCTTGCTTTGCACTTCTAGTTCCTGCACTGAAGTGGTTGATTTTCAAGCTGGTGCTTGTGGGATAAGTGGAAAAAGAGGCCAGCATCATCCATGGCTGGTGCCCACTGCAGGAATTTCTGCTTTCATTCCTTCCCCTTCAACACCTTCAGCTCATCTTAAAAGCTGACAGTGGTGGCTGTGCTGCTGCTCCAAGCGGTGTTTGTGGCTGCCACCATGGCACTTCACAGGACCAATATGCGAGAAGTCACAGCTAGGAAGTGACGCGGTGATCCCAAATTGCCCCATTCTCACCCCGTCTGCAGCTACAGAGAAACAAGGAAAACGAGGCTCTAATCACTTCAGGCAACAGGCGTTCAGACCTCAGCAGCTTCGAGCACAGGCTGTTATATCACAGGATAAAATAAGAGTCTGACCTTGAAACCTATATGTGGCAGAGCTGGAGCTGGAGCCTTGAAGCCACCCACATCCCATGTAATTCTGGGGAAATTATGCACTTTGAAAATGCCTGTCTTTCATTCTGGCAAGCTTAAATCTTTTCTTATGGCACAAAGTGCTCCTGCCTTCTTTTCCAGACTTTGTCTCCCTCATTCTCTCTCCACTGTGCACCGTGCTTAGAACATTTTCTCCTAAAGCATCTTCACAAAAAAAAAAAATTAAAAAAAATCCTTTTTATCATGCATACAGCGTGAGAGGGCTGTGCCAAGCCTCAGCTCTGCTCAGGAGTTATTGCCGCTGATATATTTGTCTCCTCAGTCTCAGCTTCCCCTGGCAGTCCATTCGGGGGAAAAAAACCCAGAAACAGCCCTCCTCCCCCTCCCCCCCCCAAAAAAAAAAACCAAACAACAAAACCAAAACAAAAACCCAAGACGAAAACAAGACTGAAGCCTTGACTGTAAATAGGTTTTGTGGAGTGACAGTATTATCGGCTTAAGAAGCAAGCAAACAAACAGCAATGCACACAAAGAAAGCCTGTCTCTCCTTTTGTCCTCTGGATGTTGCCTTGCTGCTCTTGGTATGAGGGTAGAAATGAGCAGACCACAACATAATAAAAAAGATTAAGTGATAATGAATGTTTTGGTACATGTGTTTAGAGACAATGTGACTGCCCCTTCGTTAACAATAGGTGTGTTTGCAGTTCAGTGGAAGTATAATAAATCTATAGCAAGTCTGAGTAGATCCCACTGATTTCCACTTCAGTGGAAACAGATAAAAAAGTCAGGGCTTTTATGACACCTAATCAATGACAAACCACTCAGTAACACATATGCCCCAGAAATACTAGAAACTCCAATAGCCCCCGTGAACCTGAAACAGTTTGGTTGGGGTTCATTCAGTCTAGCAGGAGTTACTACCTGCTGTAACTTAGTTTTATGCCAAATATAATGTGCACGAAGCAACAGGTTAATACACTAAATCAGGGTAGGACTGTGCTTTCTCAATTGTCTTTGCATTTGCAAATTTTTTATCAGCAGTTATGATTAAAAAAATTAAGTTTTAAAAATCAAATTTGAAAAATAACTGTAAAAAGCATATTCTTACAACAGTTTTCTTAATTTTTCCCTGAGGTTTTTATGAAGATGCATATAGGAACTACTTAGATCTATTGTTTGATAGAAATATTAATCTACATATGACACATTAAAAAAATGCCAATTTCTTGTGAGTCTTGGAAGTTCAAAACCCATTTCTGAAACATTTACATTTAAAGCTCAAGGTAATAAGAACAAGGCCTGCATATTTAAAAAGAAAGAATTTGGTATCAGTGGAACCTTTTGATTGTTACTGCTTGTGAAGAGCAAGCTTTTAGTTAAAGTTTGGTCTCTCCAGTGGATGTAACACTGTAAAATAATGTTAATACAATGTCATAGTATCAGCATGTCAATCCATTTCTCTCTTTCTTCCTTAGTGAATATTATGTTGCTGACAAGCAGTCTTAGTAATATAGAGTATTTCTGCAGTTGCTGGAGGTGGGGACTCTGTCTCAGTCATAGACCACAAGATAAGAGGGAACAAGAGACTTGAATGAGGATGGGAAATATTTGCTCTTGCAGTGAAATGATTAAAATAATCTCACCATATATAATACATAATAAAAGTGTAGGTACCCTCCTGAGACAGCAGAGAAGCTCTTTAATAATGAAACACTGCACCTCTGACAACGATGGGTCTTTTGAATTACTAGGTCTTGGAAGAAATAATTTCTGGTTTGATTGGAAAGATCTGATTTACGCACAGATAAACTCTGGGCCACACTGAAAATGTATCTTTGCTAGCTGGGAATTTTTTGTACTGTCCTGCACAGAAACACAGGAGAGGAAATGGCTGTGCTTAAAGGTGTTTTGGTGTCTCTTGTCGTGCACAATAACTTGGAGAGACTTCTCAAAGTTCATTAGAGGATATGTTTCCACTCTCACTTTCTCTCTCTCTTGATCTCATGATCTCTTCTTGTCTATTCTCTTTTCTTTCATTAGCACTTTATACCATTTGACACTTCATCAGGATGATGGCCTGTTTACTGTATGCAAATAATTCCTGAATTATGCATGAATAATTATGAATTTGCGTATTGGTTTCCTGAACTGGCATATTGCCATGTAAAATTAGCTTCACTTCAACGTGAGCACAGAAACATGCCGACACAGTCAAATTAGACTTGAAGGAAGAGCTCACCTTGAAGGGAATACAAAGTATTGAGCCTCTACTGGAAAACAGCAAAGTACAGCTGGAGCCTGATCTGAGGACTTGCCAAAGAAGTGGGGCATTGGAGTGCAGTGGAATGGGACCTTTTTGCACTGCAACACCTCTTCTGGGTCAAAGAGACTTTCCAAACATCATCTTCACATATGACAACTCCTGGCTTGACTCATTCATCTGTGCCAGTGAAGTGATTTCATGCAATAGCAGAGGTCAGAGCTGGGCTGTAAGACTCAACCTGCCCATGCACAGCCCTTGTGAGTGGCCTGTGGTGTTCAGGCTGCGAGCTGGGAAAGAGTCACATTAAAGATTTGAACCCTTTTGCATTTTCCTGAGGTTTTTGTCCTGACAGGACTGTGTCCCAGTTCAGTCTCTGGAGGTGTCTGGGGCCAGGGTGGGCACTCCTGAGGTCACACATGTCTGTCTCTGGAGTGCCAATGTACACTCTGGCCCAGCCTGGCAGAGCTGTGGATGAATTGCCCCAGAGAATTGTAAATCAATTAGTTAAACTGAAATGGGACATTTAAATTGTATTTTTCTGCCTATAGTCATTTACAAAATCCTGAGTAGCTAACCTGCCTCTGATCAGATGAACTGACCTGCTTAAAAGGAGACTTCAAAAGCTGCAGGCATGTTGTTTTCTCTTGCTACCAAGCAAAGGCCAGGGGTGAGCACACTGCACTCATGCTCTGGCATCATCATCTTAAGAAGTTTTGCTATGCAAACCCCCTCAGCAGAGTCACTGTGTAGCAAATCTAAGAAGGGAGATGGAGGTGGTAGCAGCCCTTTCACAAGAAAGAGTACAAGTACTGAAGATCTTTTTTCCTTTCTAGTATTTCTCCTACACGAAATATATTTAGAGAAGGGCTGAAGACAGACATTCAGTGGGGACAGAGAAACCACTGAAGAACTGTTCTCACCTGGCAGTAATTCTGGTTTGAACCTGTGTTTCCCCTTCTAGTAACCTCTTCATTAGGTTTGTGTTTACTAGTTAGGAGCCCATGTCTGCATAAATGTTCTCCACTGAATTTCCTGCCAGGACAGAGCTGTTGGTTGAACCTGCATGAGCAAATTTTAAAACATCTGCACCAGTCTTGGTGTTATGGTGCTTTGTTCTGTGGTGTTTGACAAGGTTTAATTAAAGCAATTTTTATTATTTATACTATCTGAAATATTATTTAAAGACTGTCTGAAATGTTTCTCATGTATTGCAGTGCAGGAATACCAGGAAGCCCAGGACAGAGGCGTTGCTGCCGTGTAATTGTAGATGTCCTTGGCTCTGCTCCATGTTTGATGAGTGTTACTTTGGATCAAAGTTTGCTTTTTTGTATGAATCTGTCTAAACTTATGACTGCAGTGAGCAAAAGGACCAGTTAACAAAAAACCCCGTGTCCCTTTGCTTAAAATCTAATCAGTCAACACACTATTCTCCAATAAGTCTGTAATTCAACAGAAACAGTTCATTAAAGTAACTTCTTTTTCTACTAAAAAGAGAACCATTAAACAAATCATTATATTTTTATTACTTTTTAGTGTGAATCTGATTTCTTAGCAAATGGAGACATAGTAATTTCTTTGTTTGCCTTGCCTTCTTAGCACAGTTTCATGAGGCCAAAAACTCAGTACTAACTACAGAAAGGTGAGTTGCTGCTCCTTGCTCTGTCCAGCAAGTGACAAAGATGACCAAATGAATCCAAGCAAATCCCTCTCTGTGGACCAAGTCAAAGGAGAATTTAATGACTAATTTTGAAGAATCAGCAGAGGTAAGGTTCCTATATGATATTTTCCTTGTCCAGTATCACATTTCCATCAGATTCAGAAAGCTGAATGATTCCAGAGTGCTTCCTCTCATCTTCCTCATTTTTTAACCAGACTCCTGTATTGGGGTTCAGGACAGGGACCATCTTTGGCTGCCTACACATGGATCATCCTGCATAAATGACCTATGAATGCTACTGGGATGCTCTGGCCGAGTTTCCCTGGTATCTTGTGCTGTGGTGTGTGCTGGAGTCTTTCCAGCTTCCCCTCTTTAAATCCACTCCTTGCTCTCTGCCTGGGGAGGGCTTGGAGGATGCCAACTGATGATGGCCCTTTCCATAGCACTGAATTGTGCTGGTTTCCTGATCTATGTTCCTCACCTGGCAGCTCCACAGGCATTGCACAGGGCTGGTGTTATGCTGCCAGAAGCAGACAGAAGTGCATCTGCACTGGGACAGGCGTGAAGAACATGCTGGGGATCTGGCAGGTCTGCTCTGAAATGCACCTGGGGAATGGGTCTGAACTGGTAACAGACAGCAATGTGGGTGCTGAGACTGCAGCTCATTTTCATAGCATCATTTTTACCTCTATGGTTATTTATCTCTTCAGTGGTGAATACCCTTTTGGTTCCAGCTGAAAAAGTGATTACAGGGATCTGTGATCAAGTTGCCATTTTTGCTCACCTTTTCCTCTCTGTCTCCTAATAACCCTGATGGCTGAGCCTCTTGGAGCTGGAGCAGGGCTGAGGGTTTAGGAGTGTGGGTGCCTCTGGCACCCACCTGGTCCTGGCTCACCCACCCCATCCACTGCCTCCCTTCTCACCTATTCATGGCTCACTTCTGCCAAATTCTGTGAGTGCTCTGGGCCCAGTGTTGCAAACCTGTCTCCTGATCTTTGTGATAATTTCATTAACAGAAATGTGAGATGATCCTCTCGGTGCAGATGTGCCTCATCTGGCTGGGGATTTGAACCGGAGAAATACAGACATCTGGCACCAGGTCCAACCCACAAAGCTGAGTGAGTCCTGAGAGGGAGATAGCAGAGAAAGGAAAAGGAATTTCTGGTCCCACCATTTAAGGATGGAGGAAATAGGCTGTGAGCATCTTCCTCCACCAGTGCAAATGGGCACAGCTGATGGAGGGCTGAGTTTTCACCTGCTGACTGTCTGCCCCTCTCTGCCAAAGCAAAAGGATGTTTAATTGATATGGAAATGAGCCAGCAACATCCTACATCTTCTTTTCTCTTCCTGGAAGCTCGCAGGGAGGGTGAATGGGGATTTGGGCTTTGCAGAGATCTGAGATATTTTTTCCCCAAACACACATTTTCAGCCTTCTCTGCTCATGTTCCATCTTTTTGTATTTTCCCTGGTTTTCATCTGCTTACCATGTTTTTCTTATCATGACAATGGTGGGAAAGATAAACACTGCAGCCAACAACACTGTTTTAATAAAGCTGCAGTTAAAATAGTGAAGATAATGCAAATTTAATACCATAACCATTTAGAAACTGTAGTTTCTATTAAATATAAGTACTTTCCATCTCAGCTGTAGAACGTGGGTGGATTCTATTAAATATAATTATTTTCCTGGAGGGAAAATATATGCTGGATGGTTCATAGATGATTTTTGATCATGAAGGTGATTTTTAAAAACAGCACAGAAAGATGCAATTGTTAAATATATGGATGATAAAGATGCTCTGTTATTGACTCAACCTTTCCTTTCTCTTTTCAAGTCTGCTTTCTTCTGATGTTGCATCTCTCCAGGGCTCCAAGAATGAATCTTTCAGAAATATTAATTATATATATATATAAATATAAACAGCAGTAAAGTTTGCTCCTTAATGCATTGGAGTGAGCTTTCCTTTTGGCTTCAGTCAGAGTGGATCCAGGAGCTGAGCCTTTGGGCTTGAGTTCAGTGCTGACATTCAGCTCTTTGCTCAGCTGCTGTCTGTCTCCAGTGGCACTACCAGGCTGGAGATACAACATTTTTCATTATTTGCTGTTTGCACCTGGACATGTGAATGCTGCAGCCAACAGGAGACATCTGCTTTTCCTCCACATCCTTGCAGGGAGCTCCTGTGTGTAACCACAAAGCCATTGCAGAAACCATCCTGTGGCAACCTCTTCTCCTCATGTAATGTTATTGTGGTCCAGTACTCCAACTCTTCTATGGATCTGGACTTTGGTGGCCATTTCCCAGGTAATTACAACTCCCTGGGAAACATTGCCATCCTTCTTAGCTCATTGCTAAATGCCATTACAGGAATATTGAGCAAAACTGACTTCCTGCAGTTTTGTGAGTGTGGCTGAAGGCTGACTGCAGTACACCACAGCTCTGTGCTGCCTTCCAGTTGGTGGTTGGCTCTTCCAGAACCATTCTTTTTTGGCTATTTCTATTGTTGCTTTATTCCTCTGGAGGACTTGTGAAGCTCTAGGACTGTAACAACCTGATTTTGCCAAAAGCTCTGATGTTCCTGTAGTTTTTACCTGCCAGGGCATGTAAATCACCTCTTCTGTTTCATTGGTTCTGAATTTCCCTTCTGAGAAAAAACTGAGGACCTGGAAAAGGAGATGGCTGAGGGAATGCCCTTGCCTTTCCCACTGGCTGGCTCAGTGAGCAGTGTGTGCTGCTCTCATGAAGATGGGTTATAGCCAAGATCTCAGTGCTCATCCATTTAGGGCTCAGGGATTGCTTCAGTGCCAGGAATGGCTGCACTCCAGAAATGGCCAAGCTGAGCTTGGGATTGCTGTAAAGCCTCTTGTTTTGCAAGCATTTGGTGCAGTGTGGGAAGGCACAGCATCACCTGCTTGGAAGCAGCAGCACAACAGGATCAAAAGGCACCACAGCGTGACATTTGCCATAGAAACCTGTCTCCAGCCAGAAATGCTCTTAAGAAAAAAAATCTACCATGCTGGATGGTGCAATTAAATTAGGCAGGATAAGGAAAAGAAAAGAAAAGAAAATTTTAAAAGTCCCTCTCCCAGTCCTCAGTCCATCTGCTCTGCTGCTCAGCAGCACATGCTGAAAACACCATGAGTCCTTTATCCATGGTGCTTTTGGGGGCATAAGGAGTTTAGAATATCTGCTAGTTTTCTGATTGTAAATACCTGCTGGTGCTCAAGTTTGGGAAGATTCCTGAATAACTTGTACACATATTCCAAACCAAGGCCCAACTCCACGGCCCACTTTGATTTGGTCCATAGTCCTGTACAGAGAAATTACATCCATGTTCTTTCCCAGATGTGTTTACATGAAGGACAGCAACTTTGCTGACATCAAGCCTGAGATAAACATGGACATGTGAGAAGAAAATTAGCTTCCATATTATTTCATTCCCTATGAGCAAAACAGCAAGAAAGCCTGAGGATATTTTTCACTGTTTTATGGTGAAAATAGAGTGAGAAATCAGCTACTGGGAACTGTCACTGCTAAACCTCATCGTCTGTGTATGTGAAAATTGGACAGTAGCTGTTAGTAGATCTTTCAAGGTTAATGTAACTGATCTTATTTTGTTGATTGAATAAATGATTATTTCCAGAGGAATTAGTTATAATCCAGAAGTTAACATGTCATTTCGCCTTTGATCGTGCTTCTGCAAATCTTTCATACAACCTCTCAGGCAGACAGCCCTGCTAGTTCAGCACTTTTTACAGAGGGATTTGTTGCAAATTAAACTATTGTGGTGTATCTTTGTATTGGAGCTGAAGAGGAATATACTGATGATGCACTTTCTCCCTTGAAAATGCCAATTCATTGGAAATGAAATGTTTCACAGAACTTTAGCCAAGATGTATGACTCGTCCTTATTGCTTTCCCAGTTGTCAGGCTGAGAGTCCTGGGTTTCTACACCCACTTTCCTTGGAATCCTGGCTTGCATGTATCCTTTTAGATATCTGTAGGAGGTGGTAAAGGGCAAATTCCATAAACTTGGTGCTGAAAAGTCCCTCCGTGGGACTTTGTGCATACACAAACATGACTTAGCATGTGTAACGGGTGCAAAGTGGCGGCTGGAAGGGAAGGAAGATCTGGGGTAGCTGAATGTGCATCTTCTCCAGAAGCCTGTTGTTCTATCAGCCCACTTATTTCTCTGGATCTCAGCTGGAATATGCTGCAAAGTACAGTCACCTTTGGCTCTATCACAGGGACAAGGAAAATATTTTCAAAGCAAGGCATCTTTCCAAGCCTAATCAGCCCAAACATTTTTAAGCCTTACCAATCCAGCTTGCACAGCTTTTTAAATTTAATTGGTACTATTAAGTTTGTAAGAAGGAGAAAAATACACAATAATACAAGTGTGGACATAGAGATAGCTTCAAAATATTTAGAAGTACATCAATTTGCCTCTGAATGAGATGTATTAGTGAAAGAATATGACCTGCATAATGCAAAATCTTTGCTTTCTCACCAGGCTCTGCAAGAGGAATCACAAACACTAGAGAAGCTTAGGAAGTCACACATCATTTTCATCTTTGCAAAAGTCTATGCACTCTAGTGTTGCACTGTTCACTTTCTACAAAATCAAATCACTACTTTATTTTGTTAATGCTATAACACCTTGAAGAGATAGTGAATAGGTCTTGTTTTTTGAGTGTTGTGGTCTGGGAAGGGTGTGTGATCCAGGTGGATTTGCTTTTGTGTTCATCTTGGCACAAGAGCAACAGTGCAGAGCTGATGCACAAGCTCAAAGGGACCAGGGGGTGCTCAGCACTCAGGGCTGGGCTGCAACGTACACTGGAACTCTTGTCCCAAATAATTTGCCATGGATGGCATATCCTGAGAGGCTGCTGAGGTGTGTTCTAGGCATTTATAAGCTCCAGGCCCTCCCGTTCATGCCTCCATAGTAGCAGGTTTTGCCTCTGACTGCTGATAAATTATCATTCTGAGTACTTCTACCCTTGCATCTGCCTTGCTGTGCATGCCTCCCCAAGCTACCAGCAGCATCCCCTCCATCCCTGAAAAACATTTATCTGGCAAATGTATTCCTTCCCTCATTCCCTATGGGGATGCTGCCTTTGCTGTCACCCCTATTCACATCTCAGACATCTTCCCGTGGAGGGTGAGTTGGGGAATCTGCTTGTTCATGGCTGGGACTCCTCTGTTGCAGTATAGATCAGGCAGGAATCCATAAAAAGCAGTGCAGCAGACATGAGGCAGAGGAGCAAAGTGTTGCTAGTTCAATGCCCATGGAGAAATGAGACCCTCAGGTGGGTTTGTTACTGCAGCAGGATCATCTGACTGAAGGGGTGGGATGTGCTGCTGGGCTCCATCCCCTCATCCTGCCCATCCCTCCCTCTGCAAGGTGCCTGCTGAAACTGTTGGCACAGGCAGGATCCATCTGCATCTGCTGGGGCTCTCTGGGGGTGCTGAGGGCTGGCTTTAGACTGCAGTCATGGATTTAATCACTGTTTTGACAGTCTACAAAAAAATATTGCTGTTGGCACCAGGAGCAGAAGGAACATGAGCAGCTGCAAAAGAATGAACTGAAGAAAATGAGCTTGTTTAGCTGGGGGCTTTTCTCCCCTCTGAATTTCAGTGTCTGACAGCAAGTGGCAGAGGTGTGGGACCTTCTCGAAAATAGGTGACAGCCATAATTTCTAACAGAAAGTATTAGGCAAACTCCAGAAATGGGTTCCAGGGAAAGGTGAATGCTCTGAGCTGGTTTGCTTTCAAACACAGTGCCCATAAATAACATCTTCCAGGCATTAGGTGGGGTAATGATTCCAGTGTTCCTGTCAGAGACTAAATGAGCTGAGACCCTGTAAGCTTCACTCCCTAGACTTGCATATGTAATATTTTGTAAGATCTGAAGTTTTCCCCAGCTCTTTCTATTTACTTGTGCACATAAATAAGAAATTATATTGAACCTACTGTATCTGTCAAGATGTGGTCCTTGTGGGGAAGATCTCTGCATGTGTGTGAAGATGCACTAAAGGAAAGGGAGAAATTCCCAACCAGTGTTAGCTTGCTACTTCTTATTTTCATTGCAGAAATTTAATATTTTTATACTAAAATTTCTCTTTACTGTTCTGGGATATCTACCTAAACAAATCTGTGCATCTGCAATGCAGAAAAGAGTGGAAGCTATACTCACTTCTGCATCCAGCAATATGTTGTACAGGATTTTCCATAATTAGCTGCCTTCAGCTGTAGTTTTTCCTGGCAGTTTTCTGTCATCCAAATGGTATGAAAGTGTCTTAACATTACTGTAGGTTAACAGATATTTTTATAACAGTGGTACAAATTCAAATCTGTAATTGTGCCTGTAGATCCTCTACTATGATGTATTCATTTCTAATACCTGTCACTGAATCCATATGTCGAGAAATAGGTATTACAGATTAGTTCTATTACCCACAGATGAATACATTGTACATTGGGGGGTGTGTGTTCCACTTTTCTTAGCAAACTTGCAGGCAGTTTTGTTTAGAGATCTATCTCTCATCACTTGCCTGATATGCATAAAAGTGGGTGATGTTAAAAAGCCTAGCATTTTAAGATCAACAGGTTTTAAAATTTTGCTGTTGGTTTTCCAAAAGAAGGTGATGCTAGAAAAAAGCAAGGAACCTTTAAAAATTCTTCCTGTGAGATGATCAATCTATCTCAAATAGAATTGTGACCCCTGGCATGCTTAAATTACTATTGATTCTATGGTAAAAAATACATTTTTATGAGTTTTTGTTCTATTTGGCCTTTGCTCTCAGATCCCTCAAAACCATAAGTATTTATACAAACAATTTATGGTCATATAATAAATAGTGTTCACAATTTAATTAAAAAGTCAAGCAGCATAACTATTTTTCAAGCCCAGTGAGTAAAGATCCTGCCATTTTTGTGCCATAAATCAGGATACAGAGTGTCAGTTTAATCATCTCTGTTTTCAGCTGATGCACCCATGGCATAATATTGTCTTGATATGAGCACTTGAGCATTTTCTAAAATCTACAAAGCTGGCCCAAGAGCTGTAGTAAACCCAGGCTGTGTTTGTATTTCTTATTGCCCTCAGGAGTGGATGATCCCTGCTCTTTGCTGATGTCTTTCTAGGTCGAGCCATATGGAGGCAGGTAATGATGAGCGTCGTGATGTGTGCCTGGAAGGGTCCCTAAATAAACATCTTCTGAATGCCTGTTGGCTCCTGCCATGAGACAGTGACATTTTCTGGATGTGAATGTGTTGTTTAGTGATATGGAAAACCACCGGTGCCTATTGGCATGTTGACATTTTGCTGCTGTAAAACTCCTTATTTAATGCATTCTATCATTTATGGCAGACAAATTGATGGGTCCATTGCCTGTTGCCCATGGAAAGGTCAGTCAGATGTGTCTGCCCCACTAGGGAAGGCTGGTGTGTGGTGAGGAGAGCCCTGGCTCTCTCCTCCTTCTCCCACCACTCATTAGTTTATTACACAAGGTTATAACATTATCTTCTGCTTCAGGCCTCGGCTGGACAGGCTGACCCTTTCTACTGAAATTGGCTGTTAAATGCATCTGTCCTTTTCAAAAGGATCGGCAAAGCTCTGTGTGACCTCCAGAATAGGGGGTTGGAATGCAGCAGTTGTGATGAAGGGTATTAACTGGGACAGAGGAGACATTACAATGTCACCTTTGCTGCAGGTGACATCCTTGACATCCTTGCATCATTTCATCTGTGATGACCAAGCTGAGTGCCCTGCCTGGCTCCCAGCACCGTGGCTTTGCTGGCATGTGCAGATGTTTTGGCATTTCCAGATTCAAGTTCTGTTGCTCTCAGAATAAGTTTCCATTTAAATTACTCCTGATGGCTCTGTGAAAAGACATTTGAAGAAAGACTTGTTGGATGGCCAGTGTTGGCTCAAACTCCCATGCTGCACTCACCTGTGTAAGGTTTCTTTTTAGCTGCAACTTGCCCAAATTGATGCCCAAGTGTCTCTGCACTTATCTGTCCTGTTGTCCTGTTCAACTTAACCATTTGAAAGATTTTAAACTTTCTAAGGTCAGATACCTCATGGTGGGCTGATCACAGCACATGTGGACACCTGCATGTGGGCTCTGGGGTAGCTGCTGGTGTACAGGTACTCATGACTATCTGGATCTAGCTCAGAGGGCTGTGGTTTATAATGGGACCTTCAAGAAATTTCCTAGATTTTTCTTGGACTGCTGGAAAGTACCTCCCCATCCTGACAGACCCTGAGCACAGGATTTAGTCTAGAGAAGAGAAGACTAGCGAGGGATCTCATTAAGACATATAAATATCTCAAAAGGTGGGTGCCAAGAGGATGGTGCCAGACTCTTTTTGGTGATGCCCAGAAACAGGATAAGGAGTAATGGCCATAAACTAAAGAACAAGAAATTTCATGTCAGCATGAGGAAGAACTTCTTTACCTTCAGTGTGGCAGAGCACTGAATCAGCTGCCCAGGGAGGTCTCCCCCTCTGGAGACTTTCCAAACCCACCCGGGCGCATTCCTGTGTAACCTGCTGTAGGTGACCTTGCCGTGGCAGGGAGATTGGGCTCTAAATGATGTGTGAGTGAGTAAGACATGCAAGCCTGATCACGTAGGTAAAGTACTCAACGTGCAGGGAATTGAAATTCAGTTCAAGCAAGGCTGAGTAGGTGTTTGTTCAGCAGCTTGTTTAGACTTAATCATGGTTAAATCTTTTAGTTAGATAATTGTTCTACTAGCTGATAATTTGAATTGTATTGAGGAACAATATGCTAAAACATCTTCGGTGAGAAGTAGCAAAGGAGATGAGTTTGAATTCCTTCCTGTTAATTTCTTACTTATCATCATGTCAGTTCTTATATTTTTGATTAATTTGATTGCCCTTCATGCATTTTCCCCTACAAACACTGACTCCAAATACACATTTACCACCACAGCCTCTGACACTAGAGCTTGGGAAGCCAGGACTCATTACCAAAGGTTGAGGTCTCTGTGTAATTTTCCTTGCATCAGGAGCTCTTGTTAAACTTCCAGCTGTGCTATGGGAATTGGGATAAATTTCCTGGCGGTATATGCCTGAGTTTTCTATTTGTATAGTTTCAGGATTTGGAATCTGTGCTTCTCACAGGCTTTGCTCTACTAAAAGTCAAGTTGCTTGGTGGTTTCAAAGTCCTTGAAATAAAACTATATACCCTTTTTTCGTGTGGAAATTAATTTAAGCTGTGCTTTGGGCTATGTTTTCTTTGCTTTATGGCATTGCTGTGTCCTGGGCCAAGGAGAATTACAAGTATAATGGTTTTTGAGTTGTCTTTCTGTGTGACACAAGCCATCACAGAAGGCTGTGTCCCCCCAAATGCTGTTCAGTGCATAGCAGTGAGCCTTGACCTGTGCTGGGCTGGAGGTGCTTGGATGCTCTTGGCAGTTGGAGGCATAATGGTTTCCAGTCAGTTCCCTGCAGGTCCCTGGGCTGATGCTACAGTGAGGAAATCTGTGCACACTGCAAGTCATGAGATGTACCAAGTTCTCCGTGTTGCCAAGGAAACATCCAGTTTTAGACACAGCCCTAAATGTGCTTTTTACTCTGTTTGCTCAGTCCCACGTACCTCATGGACTGCCAGTCTGGCTGCTGCTGGTGGAAACTGGGAATGCCGGAAAATCTGAGAGGGAAAGCTGACTTTGGAGACATTTGCAAAGAAGACTTGTACAAAGGAAATGGGAAACAAAAAAGGAAAAAGTTATGCATTTTAGGTTTTTTCCATCTGAAAAAGAAGGAGCTTTTTTTTTGGTTTGGTTAGTTGTGCATTTGGAGGTTTGCTGTGCAGGTGCCAAAAAATGGTGCGTTCCCAGGCAGGGGATTGCAGGGACTCTGTGTCCTTCATCCAAGGCCTAGTAAGACCTCTTGGAGACCCCATGAGAGGGGAATGAACTGGTCCAGGCAGTGCTGAGCATCAGGATAAAGGGCCAGTGGCCTCTGATGTGGGTTTACATGTGGCACAGTCCTCAACCTGCCCTGGGCACAGCTTTAGAGCCCAGGTGTGTGGGGCTGTTACAGGGATCCCAGCCTGTGGCACAGTGGCTTTGGGGAATTAAAACAAGCTTCATATTGAGCTGACAGCTGGGTCCTGCTGCCAACAAAGCCAGTAGCAAAGCACTGACTTTTTTTCAGGAGTAGACAGGCTGAGCCAAAATTTGCTGCTGCTATATCTCATTTGCATGGAAGTTACTTACCTGTACCTTATGGAAGTTACTTATCTTTATGGAGATGGGCATTGAGTCTGGCCCCTGCTGGTATCTCAGTCTGCTTTGGACTGGTTTCCACAGCCTCTGAGGCAAGACCCATTTCAGGTGCATTTTTTCTCATCTCTGCAGAAAGAGTCTCAGTTGGTGACAGTCATGTTGTTGTCCCTGCTTTATTATTCAACCTGTATGGAAATTTGCTCAGAACACAGTAGTGAGGTGGAAAATCTGTTTGGACAGGTAATGCATCTGCCAGATATGAAGCTTGTAAATGGCTGTCTGAAAGCAGCTGCAAACAGGGTTTCCAATGGAAGTGTCCTGTCTGAGCAGGCAACCCCAGGAACCTTGTCTGACCCTGACTTTGGTCCCGCTTGAGCAGGGGCTGGACTAGAGAACTCCAGAAATACCTTCCAGTCTAAGCTATTATTGCAATCCATATTATAATACCACAAATTTGAACTAGTAATAGTGGTAAGACATTCATCAGCTCTGGGTGAATGTAACTGGAATATACTCTGTGGCATCCTCATTCTTTCTATCCTGAGCAAAGCAAGATGATGAAAGTTTGTGTGTACTATTGGAAAATACATGTACAGATTAAAGAAACTAGATAAGAGTGGTAAAAAAGCTAGGGAAGCAGCTCCAACGTTTTTATTTACAGAGGAAAATATCTGGGGTGAAAAGGATCAGCATTCCCTGAGTTGCTGTAGGACAAGGGGGGCAGAAGTTCGTGTTTAATCCTGTAGACAAAGGAACGCTGGTGAAACAAAGAGCCCACAGAGTGAAAGGTGTACAATAAAAATTCAGAAGGAAAAGGGTAATATGGGGGGGAAACACTCTTAAACCTGTTCTGGATTACCCTAGGCTAACTTGTACCAAATGCTCTTATTTCCCCTCCTTTTTCTGGCTATTACTAAATTCTATCTATTTCAAGGTTTAAAAAATGTATATCAGTTTCTTTCCTAAGCACAGAAAGTCAAATAGCTGAATTTCAGCTGTTAAGCTAAAGCAGCCTAAATAAATGATTGCTGCTACATCAGGCAGCAAATGTGCACCCATCCATGTGTCCCTGAGAGGGAAAAATTACTTCTGTTTCGTATGATGACTGAATTGATTGAAATATTTATTAGTTCTTTCTGTTCGTGCTTTATCATGAATATTTGCACTCTCACTAAAATGACAGCACAGATTTCCTTCTTGGCACAAAGTTTAAAAATGGCCCCATTCATCATGTGCCTGTTCAATGTGCAGCCTGTGCTGTGTTTGTGGGCAGAGGTTCATGCAGGTGTTTGTGCCTGTCCACTGTTCATTCTGTCTCTACCCTGGAACACGTCTGCATTTCTCAGCTGTCAAAACACAGTGCTCCTGATTGGTTTGGCTTATGTGGCCCTGGTGTCCTGCGTGTTACTGTCTCTACAGGACACCACAGGAGGGGAGAGAAATTTGCCAGAGCAGGGACCAGCACCCTAATGCTGCTACAAGCCCAAAGGGTGGAAGAGTTGGTGTGTGGGATGATGCAGTTGCTGTTGCGGTCAGGGCATCCATCTGTGGTGTTTATCAAGGCTTCACCCTACACCTTCTGCAAGCCACTGGATCCTAAATTTGTCACAGAGGCATCTTCAACCACCCTCAGAGTGTATGACTTTGCTAGACCTAAGTGTCTCTGTACGAAAACCATTTTTCATAGGCCTGTCTTCCTCCCACTGACAGCTGAGATTTATTTGAGAAGTTTAGCAAGTCACTCAGAAGACATTCTCTAGACTGCTTGCAGGGGAGGTGGAAGAGAACCATTTCTGGCTGAAATTGTGATTAAATTTATCTGGTCAAATTCTTTGGAAACACTCCTGCCTTTTTGTCTGAGTAGATGTAGAGCTTATCTGTCCTAACAGATTCAAAACACCTGAATGATCACAGTATTAACACAGTATAAAGAGTTCTATAATTCAGTGTCACCTCATTACAGTTCAGAGAAGTGTAATGCCAAATGTAATGCCAGTGACAAATGCAGAATAACTCCAGTTGCTGATGGTACAAATTGGACTCAGCTGAAGCTTCACACCCGCTCAAGGAGCTGGAGAGAATCAAAAGGCTATTTAACATCCTTGGGTATTTGGGGACAGATATAAGGCAGATGGTATTTCATGCTCATTATTCAAGAGTTAGGGGAGAAACTCTATTGTTCAACACTGATTAAACCTGTCCTTGCTGCTATAACTAAAATATATCTTCACTTTAGAGCCTTCCTTAAAAAGATAATGCATTTTAGATTGTATTAACAGAGAACCAAGTTTGGGGTTTGCTGGCTAATACTTTAGTCTTAAACATTGCAAGAAAGGCAACATTTATCTGATACAGAGTGCAAGATTTAGAAATGTTCAGTGTCAAAAATCTTCTCTTGAACTGACCCACCCGAGGTCAGTTCTCCCCACTGGCATGAGTAGGAAAGCCAGGGAACAGAGGAACCATGCAAGAGGCAGGAGCAGGAGAGACTCCCAGGCTGCCCCAGGGTCTGCAGAGCCAGACCCCATCCTGCAACCCAGCAGAGCTGAGAGCTGGGAATCCAGCTTTGCCTGTGCTGAGAAATTTGGCCACTCTAGAACAACAAACACAGTTTCAAAGCTGTTTTAGCGAGCAAAATAAGCTCAGTTGGCAAATGCAATTCATGCTGTCGCTGCACATCTCTGCTATGTATTTTGCCAGCAGAAAAATGTGGCAGATAGAAGCAAGTGTATTTTTTTAAGTTCCATCACTCGTAGAGCTTGGCAGAACCTGGTGCAGCCCTGGTGTGAGTTGCCAATCCCCATGGCCCTCGGCATGCCAAAGGAGGGATTGAAGCTAACACCAGATCTTTCCTGGACTCACTGATAAGCTTTATGAGGGCACTAAGCAGAGGCAAAGCCCCTCTCAGACACCCTGCCAAAGGGCTCCTTGTTCCCAGTGGCATCTGGGAGAGGACACACTATTCAAACTTCAATTTTCCAGTGTGGTTTTAGGAGTATATCTGCTAATTGCAGGGGTTGGAGGACAGGTTTGCACAAGCGAAACATGCCAAAAGAGAGTCCAGAGCCTGGTGGTCTCTGCAGGTAGGGCCAGGCTTGTGCCTCCATGGTGTCCACACCCCTGTTGTTCCTGGATGGAGTCAGGTGCCATCAGATTCCATGGAGCCCTGCATTTCAAAGGGAAAAAAATGGGTCTTAAATGATTTTTTTTCAGCTTTTCTGCAAAGTAAAATCTCCAAGTCCCTTTGGAAAGGGAAATTGCAGACTAGTTTTCACTGCTGGGCTTCATGAGCGGGACATTTTTGTCTGCTCTGTTTCTCAGAGTTATTAACCTTGCAAATGTGGGTGTTTGAGACTCCGTGACTTAAGCAGTTTTAGTGCTTTCCTGGGGCTTGATATATTTTCAGCAAATGCATCATTACAAAACTTTATTAGGAGAAACACTGCCATTGGCATAGATCTCTTCCACCATGGCCCAGACTGGGAAGGAAGGGCCTGTCCTCTTTCACATGCTGAAATTAATAATAGCGAGAAGCTCTGAAGTGATGATAGGATAGGAATGAATTTGAGGAAGGAATAGGATGGGCCTACTACTCATCAGTGTTCTACCAGCCCCAAACTCTGTTCATCTTCTGTTCTTTCTATCATTAAAGCAGAAAATAAGGAAAGCAAACAAAAATGACTGCAGGTTATGTTGTGAGTCTCTGATAAGTGCAGAAAGGTCTGGCTGGTCCTTGGAGCATTATTGTTTGTTATCCAGGGGCAATGTTTTTCCTGCTCTGTTCCTTCCTATGTGGATATGTGGATTAAAATTATCTTTGCATTGTTTCTAGAAGAAAAAAGCTGCAGCAGCTTGATCCAAACCTCTCAGATATCTGCAGTGATTCTCCAGCTCTGCAGGTAGTTGCTGTTGGAGCTGTTTGTGGAGGGGGACCATGGGTTCCCAGTGGAGGAGCTACTGTTCATGTTGCTCCTCTGCATCTCATGGCACAGTCCCTTCTTGTGTCATGAATATCACACCCACCTCTTCCTGCAGTGTTAAATTTTTTCCTCTACTTTTTCTTATCTTTCAACATTTGTACAGGTATTCATTAAGAATAACAAGAAAGAATGAATACAATGGACAACTCTATGCATATATTCTCTCTTAATCACCCAAGAATTTAATAACCTAAAATCCTTTTTATTTGGTGCATCCAGACCTTATCCACTGTCGAGCTGCTCTATTGGACTCTCTGCCAACAGCATATGACAAATGAATGAGAGGGGTGTGAAAGTGAGAGGAGTGTGAAAGAAAACACACAGAAGTGTGTTTGTCTCAAAAGTATGAAAGAAAATGGTACTAGAGAAGAAACAGTGCTGCATAACCCTGTGCCATTCTCATTCCCAAAAGAAGTGCTTCAGAGGGAGCTCTGCAACCTGACCATTCCTCAGGGCATCTGAGCAATCAGCATGCTTGAGAACTGTCCATGGTTCAAGGGGTAAAACCTGATGCACTGATATGAAAATTGAAGGTTTTGCTTCCTTGCTGGGGAAGGAAAACCAGGAAAGAAATGTCGAGAAAGAAAGGCTAAAAGGAAAATCAAATAATCTGCTTGCTTTCTGAGACAGGAAGGACCTGTGGGACATTCAGTGGTGTTTGTTGGATGAGATGCCACCTCTGTGGCTCAGGGCAGCTCACTTGCCCTGTGAGCATACTTGTGGTCCTTGGGGGATCACAACCCATGGGGCTCAAAGCACTGGTGCAGCCTTTCCTGGTCCCGTCCCTCTTGGGAGGCAGAATTTTCTTTTCCTGTTTTACTTTGTGCCACTACTAACAGCAGCACTTTCCCAGGCAGAAGTTGTTCTTACAAGAATTACATTCTTTTTCTAAAATTTCTTCCACCACTGATTGCTTAAAAAGAATTCAAATGGCTGCCATGCCAGCTCTTAAATGAGGGCTGCTCAGAGACCAGCTCAAGAGCTCTCCAGAGAAGTAGCAAATAAAACATCTCCTCTTTTCTGGATGCCTGATCTGCTCTAAAGCAGGGCAGTGAGCCAGGAGGCGTGGGGGGAGCCGTGTCCCCCGATGTGGTGCCAAGAACTGGCTGTGCTGCACGGCTTGCTCACACTGAGAGCTGGGTTGCTTGTTCTCCCTTCATGCCTTGGCTTTCCTTTTGATTTTAAAAGCTATATTTGGAGCCAGAGAAGCAAATTGGAGACCAGTTGTGTGAAGATACTGGGGAGAGACCTGGACCAGAGTAATGCCTCTGAGCTGGGATGTGTCTGGTGGAGATGAAGCCTGAAGAGGAAGGAGAAAAAAAGAAGTGTTTGGGATGGGAATATGGTTGCACTTTTCTGCCTTTGACTGCCAGAGGGATGCTGGGAGTTGAGAGCTACTGGAAAGCAAAGAGTTTTTCTGGCAGAGGGATGTAAGCCTCTTGATTACACCCCACTGCAATGAGGATTTGGCACCCAAACAAAGTAATTCTGTACTGAGGCACTCTCTCACAAGGATCTGTCTGAGGGGAGAAAAATAAAGAGTAGGAGAAGAAAAACAGCCAGGTGAAATCCCGCAGAAAGAGCAACTCTTGGTTAACACTGCACTGCAAGCTTTGAAAATCAATGGTGACAATTACAAGGTGCTGCACAAGAAGAAGAGTAGTTTGAACTGCAGGCACAACGCTCCAGATTATTTGCAGACACCTGGGCCACGCTGCTGGCAGCTGGGTGAAAAACCATGTCTCAAAATGCAGAAGTAGAAATGTCATAGCGTGAATTATGGAACAGGTGACAGCCCTCAAAATGTTACAGTGACACTGCTAAATAGCATGCCCAAAGCTTAAGGGTGCCTTGGGAGAGATTCCTGCTCCCATCATTTAGTGAACAACCTCAGCGCTTGCCACAAGGGCATGTGGTGATAGGACAAGTGGGAATGGCTTTAAGCTGAAGGATGGTGGATTTGGTTAGATTTTAGAAAGAAATTTTTCCGTGTGAGGGTGGTGAGGCTCTGGCACAGGTTGCTCAGATAAGCTGTTGATGCCCCATCCCTGCAAGTGTTCAAGGCCAGGTTGGATAGGTCTTGGAGAAACCTGGTCTAGTGGGAGGTGTCCCTGCCCATGGCAGGGGGTTGGAACGAAATGAGCTTTAAGGTCCGTTCAAATCTCAAACCATTCTGTGATTCTGTGATTTCTGCCTTGACACTGTGTAACTCTTCACTTTCCCCATTTTTCTCCAGCTCGGAGCTTTCCCTCAGCACTGAGTGATCACCTCAGCACTGGCACAGGGATGCTGACTCTTGGGGACACCTTTGTGGGGAGAGGCAGGGAGTTGCAGGTGCCTGGACCTGAGCCACCAGAGCAGGGCTTAAGCTCTGAAGGTCTCAGCCTCCTTCCTACACACAGTCCATGTGGTGATATCTGAGTCACCTCAGCCCATGGATGTCCCTTCTCCGTGTCACTCTTGTCACACTGTAGAACCATATGTAAGTCTGTGCTTGCATTCAAATATCACTAACAGCCAAGATATTACCTTGGGGGCTGATCATTCTCAATTCACTCTCTTGTCCAAAGTTGCATTTTGAGGTCTCTCTTCTCTAAAGAGCTCAGCTTTATTTTCCACTCTAAGCACCGTGCTTGGGCGGAGACACTCCCATCTCTGAGGTCTCTCCTCTAGGTCTGGTAAGGTCTGAAATTGTTGTCAGGCTGCAGAAAAGTTTGGTTCATTACTATTAGTTTGATTTCAGTGGAGGCGTTGGTAAAAAGTCTCCAGAGAGCCCATTTGTCTGCAGCAAGTCTCTGAATATTTCTTTTCCACGTCCATGCAGATTGGAATATAATTTTTTCAGTAAGGGGGTAGAACTAGCAAATTGAATTGTTCACTTCAAATCCTCAGACTGTAGGAAATAGAAGCAAAAATTAATTAAAAAAACAGGAATAAAATGGGTATTTACAAACCTGATGCTTATTAAACATTGTTTTCTATTCCCAGAAAACAGCATATTGACTATTATCAGCCAAATAGACTATGTTGTCTGTAAGGTTAAATAATGACAACTGTACCTCCAGTGTATATCTCCTAACAATTTTTAATTTCTGCTGAAAAGATGTTGCCTGTGATTCAGGACTAGGCTTTCAGAGAACACTGATTTTTCAGCAGAATATTTTGAAGTGTTGAAGACTTACTGGGAGCCACCAGTCTAAGGCTGATGTTATTTATATCCTCCATGTCTGGTACAAGTGATAAATCTGCAAAGACAGTGAGGATCATATCCTGCAGCCCATACTGGTAAGGGCATTCCTTACTCATAAGTTGAAAACTAATGTTTATTTCTCTTTAATTAAATACTCCACTACCCAAGGACTGTGTTAAAATATTTAAAAAGAAGTAATGTAATCAATATACCAACTGTACCACTACAAACATATTTCATATGCAGTAAGTGCCAGGTTTCCTCTCTTTGCTGAATTATGAGTGCTTTGAAATGGATAGGGAGAACATTGTGGATTGAGATGATCTGTAAATGCAAAAGTAGTGTTCTTTTCTTGACTTCTCATGAGGGCACTTCAGCAAGCTCATGTCTTGATAATGCTCAGTGTATTAATTGATCAAATTCTTTTTATGATAAGCAACATTTCTCCTAAAATCTTCATCTGCTTCTTAAGTATGTTTGTGCTTAAATGTGTGTATGTATAAAATTATTATGAACAATTATTATGAAAAGCAGTGAATTTTGTGCTCCCCTTGGGTTTACCTTTTGTACTGATTAAATTCTTTCCGTTTTGTTTTATTTGGGTCATCCATGCTCTGACTAGAAGCTGATGGGACCACAGAAGAGGGTGTTGTTGCAGTGAAGTTTCCTGTTGCACAAGGCTGAGGTGAGATGGATGAATGTCCAGTTGCTCCCTGCTCCCTTTCCACAGTGAGGACAGGCTCTTGCTCCTGCTCCGGTGCAGTCATTCAGGCACAAAAGGCTTCACATCTTGGAGACATCAGATACTTTTCAAAATGTGTCTAAAATGAGAAGGAAGAGAAGCAGAAACATGGAAGAACTAAGTGGAGGAGTGCAGAGATTTTTTTCCTTCTTCAATCCTTAGCCAACCAGGGTAAAATTGGGATTTTAACCATTGAGGAAAGAAATTCTTTCTTTCCAATAAAATAAATATTCTACAGCCACTCCTCTCCTTTACTGGTACCTGGAAGTGCTCAACCAGAAGCATAAAGTATCTGACTTAGTAACCACATGTTCTCAGCAGGCACTTTCTCCCCTCCTGTTATTTTCTTGTAAAGTGCCAGTTGTACCAAGGTAATCAAGGTGAATTTTTGCAGCCAATTTCTTTCCTCAGAAAGATATTCCTAGTGGTGTGATAATAGAAAAAAATGTCCTTTGTGAAGACAGTCTATCAGCTGAATTAGTTTACCTGTGCTTTTAATGCCAAGAATTTCAGACTGCTTAAAAATAATAAAAATGAAATGTCAAGCAAATAAAAGTTAATTAAACTCACAATGAAGGAGGCTTAATTTTAGTCTGAAAGGTGGCTGAAGTTTTGGCAGAACATATCTACAAAGGTAACAAAATCCCTGACTGCAAGGTGTAAAACTTCCCCCACTCCCTGGCAAGAAATGAGAACAGCACCTGAAGATCATCCATACTCCAGACACCGCCAGGTGTGGAAGAGATTATTTGCCTGGGGTTTGGGGAAATAAGAAGGCAGCGAAATAACACAGAACCTCCATGAATTTCTGTATATAGCAAACATTCTTGAAAATTATTATAAAGCAACAGCTCTGAGTTATTCCAAGCCAATTGCAACATGAGATTTAAAGGTCAGCTCCTTTTCCTGTTGAAGGCGATGGAGGCGTATGTTTCACAGGAAGGTAGGCTGAGCTCCAGACTCTTTTCAGCTCATTTTTCCCAGCATTTCAGACATGCTGAGGCAAAGAGAAGAGCCGGTAGAGCAAATGAGACCAAGCAGCAAAATACTGCCCCTGACCAGAGGCTGCAAGATAGGTGTCTGCTACAAGTGTTAGCCCAATTTGTGCACAATAGAGGAGCTTTGTATGCTCATTTCCCTTGCCAAGAGTCATAATGAACATAATAAAAGGATTAAAAAGTGCTTCTCCATCAGAACTTAGTCAGGGATGCAGAGAACAGGTGTGTGCTCTGGCTCAGGGCAGCCTCCTCGGGGCCTCAGAGTCCCAGTGGGGAGCAGGGCTGAAGGCAGAGGTGACGTCCCTCTGGGGCTGCACCTGACACTTCAGGAGCACAGGTTGGACAGGGCATGTATTTTTTAGTAAGGAAAAAGTACAAGAGCCCACAGAGGCCTACCAAAACAAATGAAGTGATGCCAAAGCAAAATTACAGTGGGGAGTGGGGCTCCTCCAGTGGGAAGCCTCCTGCCCTGGATAGGACTCCAAGCCTCCTAAATGAGTGGGTTTACACTTGAGGATTATTCCTTTATAGTCAAAATAAAGATGCCAGGACATGTGCACAAACACCCCCACAACTGCTCACCCTGAGGGTTTTATCTTCAGGTAGCACAAATACCAAGAAGAGAGGGAGGGGGAAGAGGGTTTGGCTTCCCATTTTAATTATGTTAAAGGACTGTATGCTACATTTACTAATGAATTTTGAAAATATATAAGTTAGCAACAAGAGATGAGACCTTCTGTGTTTAATCCTGGAGTCTACAAGGCTTTCCTCAGCCCTTGATCCATCACCAATATTGTGCATTAGGATTATGTGTGCTGGGAAATGTTGGGCTCTACCTCTCAGCAGGACAGCTTGCAAGGACCTGCACAGAGGTGCCAGTCACCCCAAGATGTGCAGGGGTGTCACCGATTCATTAAATGCCTTTCCTAATTGTGTGCTCTTAGAGGGGTTTCAACCAATCCTTGGAAGGGACTTTTGTTTGGCTGTTGAAGTGGTAAAAATTAAGTGACATTTGAACTACTGCTTTGCTCCTTTCTTTTCTAAAGAGGGAACTGTGAACATATTTGCATTTAGTTTCCCCATTGAAGACACTTGTCTACCTCATGCCTTGTTTGGCAGGACTGGCCACCAGAGTTTTTCCTGTTCTTGTCTCTGGTCCCAGTATCTTCAGGGACTATCAAAAGTGCTGGATGCTATGTACTCCTTCCATAATTATCAGTACAATTTGCATATGTTTAATATTTGTTCCTCACTGATGTAAAACTTGATTATTATTGGCCTTTATTAACTTTCTTTTTGTGAAGGTCATTATGCTGTTTTATGGAGGTATTTAAACTGTGCAGAACATGATGTAGACACTTTGATTGCATATATAAAACTTAAAGGAGATACTGTAATAAAGCTTATGGAACTGCTAGTAAATGTCCCCACATTTGGAAGGAACTGGCTGTGCTTTGTGTACCCTGATGAGTGGTTCATTGGCTTTAAGAAACAATTTTTCATTAATCAGAGGGTATTCCAGCTTGCACCTGCCCCGTGTGTCTGTGTGGGTTGGTAAAAGAGCAAGTGTCATCTTTCTGTGAGCCTGGCTCTGCTGCTGGCTCTGCTGGGAACCTTCCACCGCTGTCTCCTGCAAGCCATGACCTTGTCTGTCTTCTACTAGGTAATTCTTCAAATTTTCTCTTTCAACAAGCAAGCAAACATAAAAACTGACAAAAGTTTAGTACTGAAAATGCTTTTGTTTTACTTGCTGGCTGGATATTATTGTTTCAAAAAGACCAGGGAAAAAAACCCACCAAAACCCAGGACTTCTAGTATGTGTTGGAATAAGAGCACAATTCAGAAAATCATGAAGCAATGTGGGGGAAATTACTTTGCCAGATGCAATATATGCATCCAAACAGACCTTCATGTTTGGCCATGCAATGCTGGTGATCTCTTGTGGCTTCTGAGCATGTAAGATGAGGAAGAATCAGACCAGACAAGGTTAAACAATCTAACAATCCTCCCCAGCACTGAACTCTAAAATATCCAGGGGCATCCCTGATTTATCTTCCATACATAGAGGTTCGTAGTGACTTATTTTCAGTTTGTGTGTTCTGAACAAGTATCAGCAATGAATGTTCTGCAATTAATTAATTTATCAATCACATTTAGTAAATGGATTGTCTAATCTGAATCACAGAGAGAAAAATTAGAGAGATTAATGCCTTTTCTCAGCTGAAGCAAAAGCAGTGATGAGAGTTGGCTGGATCAACCACAAAATGAATTGCCATCATTTCTGCAGACACAAGTAGTTTCTGTCGTGTTTGGGGTCATATTATCCAATGTCCATGAAGCAGTCAGACATGTTGGCAAAGCTGGGACTTTTCAGAACATCAGCCTGTATGGTAATTCATGCCAGCCTGCCAACATCCATCTTTTATTGGCCTTTATCCTTTCAGAGGAGGAGAAACAGCTTTGTGTTTTCATCCCTTTCCCTGTCAGTGCCCAGCCATTATGGGAGAAATTGATGATGGAGCCAAGGTGTTTAATTCACAGATCACAAAAGTGCAGCAGGGAAATCTCTCTCCCATCAGGAGAACCCCCACCTGCTTCGCAGCCAGGGATCTGAGCCCCAGCACTCCTGGTGGAGGCACCACCCTGGGCACAGGGTAGAAGGAGAGGAGGTGACACTCTCTGCATCAACAGATCTGTGCTCAAAATTGAGGGCTCCAACAGGAAGGTGTTTTCTGGGTGAACTGAAGCAGGTGTGGTCCTAGAAATAGGCATTGCTGGCATAGTAGACATACCATAAGCTGGACAGAGTGTGCCTTACCTTGTATCCACTGTTTACAGGAAGGGGCTGTCACACCATAGAACTCACCTTCCTGGTGCCCTGCTGCTGGCAAAGGGGATAAGACCTGGTGAAAGGGCAGAAAGCAGGGGAGACAGTGGATGAGTATTTGGGAGCTGCAAGCTGAACAATTTGAGTTCTTGGTCAGCTCAGAAAATGCATTCAAATAGGCCAGCAGTGTGCACACTGACTGCTTTTTACCAGCTCCCCACAGCACCTGGGGTAGGAACCGAATTTGGTGGAGAGACCTAAAGGGTCTGGTGTTGGTTCATCTGGACCTCTGTACTGGTGATGCCCTCCTGACTGTAACAGGGAAAAACAGATCCACCCAGGAGAGCCAGGACTGAAATAGGCAGAGGCAGTGACTTCCTTGCCATGGACAGCACTGTCTCAACCACTGCCCAAAACCTCTTGGTCTCACCTGTTGGGAGCCATGCAGAGGAGAGAGGAGCAGCCAAACTAATCCATTGGCTGCCACCTCCTTTTCTTTCCTGAGTGAACTCACTGCAATTAGAGCTCCCAAAGCCTGCCCAGAGCCAAGCAGATTGTGGGAGAGCAGCTCCCTGCCAGCTGCCTGCCTGTGCTCTAGCAGGCACAGCCCCAGCAGCCCATCCCTGCCTTGCTCCCAGGAGCTGCCACTTGAGCTGCTCGTGGTGCCAAGTTCTGGTGTGTACTTTCGTGCAAGTAGTTACCCTCTGAAAACACAGAACTGCAGAGCTAATCTCTGTTCTTAATTTGCCATTAAAGTTTATTTTCAGCAAATTATTCAAAAAATCCACAGCACAGCTGTTCCACATTAATCTCTTCCTTCTTGCAATTTTTTCTTTGGCAAGAGCCAGTTTCTGTCTCTCTGTTTGTTTGTTGCAGAGCTGTGTACAAGAGACAGGAGCTTAATGAGCACTTGGGGCAGGGAGACAGTCTATGGAGTGGGTTTTACCCAGCAGGAATTTGGAGAGGAGGTGAGGAAGGGTAACCCATCACTCAGGACATCTCTGCTCCATGCCAGTACAGATTAGGGCAGGGGTTTCTGAAGCACAGATGCATCAGACTGCTCTGAGGTTTAAGGAGAAAGGACTTGATCTGAATTACCCTGCCAGCCTCATTACTAACAACTGTAAAGGCTGTGCATGGGCCAGCTCATTTCCTTGATTAATGACAGGAAGAATGAATGCTCAATGTTTCCTTATAATCAGATTAGTGTTGTGTTAGTGGTCGATAGAGGGCTGCCTCTGGGTAGCAATGTAAAGTTAGAAATTTAGTTTTAATTTTTTAAAATCACTCTTTGGGCAGCTAAAAAATCTTCCAGGCATTGTGGAAACTTTCTTCAGTAGAGCCGTGCAGCCCCAGCCATTTCTGACAGGGCAAGTCCCTTGTCTGCAGGGATGTTTTCTGAGTAAGCCTTGTCTCTCTCTGTTCCAAAGCTCTGACAAAGTACAGCACAATGCTCTGATATGTGTCAGGACTGCATTACCTGGCCAACTCTCCTCTAAAATAGAGAGCTTAGTGTCACAAGCCTTAGCCCTCAACATAGATTAGGGACCACACAAACCTTATCCCCAGTGCCCACACCTCTGCGTGGGGACTGCAGGGCTCAGATTTATGTCATGATACTGGCCTGGGAGAATCTCCAGTGTCACCAGCAGCAGGTTTGTGATTTCTAGCAGTGACCAATTCAGGAGCATTGTAAAACATAAACTTTCACTGATATGAATGGAAAGGGTAGTGTAATTGAAATTGTGATACAGCCTGTGGGTTGGGAAGGGGGTTGAGTCTTTGTAATTTATTCCTGGAGAGCAGTTTTCTAGTTCTGATGCAAATCCTTTCCTGGGAATACCATGATGTTGAAATAGCTCAGTGATGTTATAGTCTTGAAAGCAAATTCTCTTTATGTAAGTCCTTTAAACATTAAATGGGTGATTTGAATTAACCATTAACTATTATTGAAATTCATTATTTAATATTCATACTAAATAATAGTTTAAAATAATAGTCATAGACATAATATTTAGATTTTTTTAATGGAATGAACTATTAACTCTTATGGAATATTATTAACTACTACTCAAATTAACTACTAACAAGACAAACTTAAGCCTTTGAATAACACAAGCCCAATTTGTAATGCAAAGTCAATTTGTTCAGGTTCTTTCAAGCATATGGTTTGCAATTGTTGTCCCCTTTCTGTATGCATTTACTCAGAAACATGTCTGCACTACTGTGATATTTTTTAAAAAGTAATTTATTTTCCTGGCCAGTTCTGTTTTCTCTTGTTAACAGACTCTAAAATAGTCCAGAGCAGAAGGAGAATGGGCATTCAGTCAAAGTGGGAAATGTCAAACGTGTAAGCTGGTAAATGTTGCATATCTCAAGATGGAGAGTTTAACACAGACAAGAATTGGAAAATACATATAGCATCATTTTTCCTATGAATTTAGGGCTGAACTCTTCTGACCCATCCATCCTGTGTGCCATACTAATAGATGGAGCACTATATTGACAGTATGAAACTGGAAGTGAAATATAAGTCTTATTAGAAAACATATCTGGTTGGAAATTAGTTCATGTATTACATTTTTTTAAAAACATCTGATCTTGAGCATTCAATTTATATTTACCTATTCAATAGCCTGAAAGCCATGAGGTGTTTCTAAAAGGATATTTTCCTGTTCATTAAATCCCATTGGAGTCTGAGATGGAGGGCTCCTGTGACATTCAACTAGAAATGTGTTGCTGTGCTGTTTGCAGACTAGACAGGCAGAACTGGGAGCCATGTGCAGCCAGTAACACTAAATTAGTCCTAGTCTGGAAAAAGTATATTTGAGCAAATTTCAAGTCTGTTAGTTCAGTCTCCTCATAGGACCAAAATTGTCTTGGATGGGAAAAAGGAAGTAGGCCTGGATTTCTGCTGCCTCCTTTGACTGGGAAGGCACTGCACACTGGAGGTTACATTTTTTTTCCAGTTGCTCCAAAAAAGATGTAAAGGGAAAAGGGAAAAGTAAAAAGAAAAAGAAGCAGGTAAAGATCTGTAGCAGATGGACCAAAGTGGTGCCCTGAAAATCAGCCTCATAAAATACAGCTTGAATGGGGAATGGATTAAATTAGCAGGATGGCATGTAAAAAAGGATGAAAAAGTGATACTACAGCAGGAAAATGTCAGTGTGGGAAGGCAGACATGGGACCATGTTTCAGGAGGAAGACCTGGCTTCTCCCAAGTCTATGGGAATTTTTCTCTTGGATTCTATGGAGCTGGCATTCCTGCCTTTTAGCGGGTAGTGCCATGTTTTGAATCATGAACAAGATGCTTTTCTTCATCTAAGGATAACTTGCAGCAATTAATAACACACTTCCCAGAACGAGAGGGAGTGAAACAGTCTTTGATACATTTCTACATTCCCTTTAGTTCAAAAGGTTAATCTTGGCATCTGAACCACCCACTTTCAGATTCATATCCTCTAAATAGACTTCGTTGCTACCCATATAGGCTTGCGCGAGTATCTACAGGAAGGGAAAAGCTCACCTGGTCATGCTGCCAGATCCATAAGCAGGGTTACCAAGTGTAACAATACATGGCAAATTAAATTTTCCTGCTGAAACTGCAAGGTCCAGTGCAGCACAGGCAGCTTGAGCAGGAAATATCCCTATATAGTTTCAGAAATCCCCATCAACCCGCAGCCCTGATGTACCTGGGCCACACAGCCTGGCAGGCATGCTGGGATGAGGTGCAATCCCTGTTTCATGTAAAGATGCTGCAAACACCTTATACAATATGATGTCTTTAGGCATATTTTCTTTGAAATATACCCTGAAAAACAGTATTTTCCCTTAAAAGGCAAATAGTCTGGGCAGGGAATTGCATGAGGTCAGGAGAACTGCTTTATTGCTCCACTACACCTGACTGAGACAAGGGTTTGTGTGGAAAGTCCAGGAAATTCTTGCCCCAGTCATGAAGTTTTGGGTTGCTCTGGGGAGACTTTGTGGGTTTTTCAAAAACATATATCCTAGAAGCCTTTTTCTTTCATTTTGATGGGGAATCAGAATGCTTTGAAAGCTCAGAAAATGCTCAGGTTAAATCACACCCAGCTGAGGGTACAGGAGCTCCCCTGTAGCACCTTATCAAACAGCACAGCAAGAATATGCCCTTTCTTTAAGCAAGTGGAGTCTTTCCTGAGCTGTCCTTCTCTGTAAGTCAGAGCAGAGCTGAATCTCTTCAGGTAAAATGGAAGTAATTTCCTCTTGACACAAGTTTATCCTGATGTAAGGGCTAATTGATGGCTCGCAGGGCACTTGTGTTTTCCAGGCTGTTGGTTTTGCTCTAGGCACAAATTTACTCAGAGAGAATATTTTGACAACTCTGCCTATCTGTGCTCAGGAACTGCAGTTTGGTGTGAATTTTCTGGGTGTGTTGACCCAGTTTTAAAGCCTAAAATGAGCATGCTCTAGATTAATATGGAAATACTGTAGTTGGCAAAATAAAACAAAGAAAAAGTGTAAATAAGCAGAAGCACAGCACATTCTCCACAAGAACTTCCTGGAGAGTTTTGCTTAGCTGGCAGAGGCGTGCCTTTGTCCTTAAGTTTCTCTGGGAGGTAATTGTTAAGAAATGATGCAATTCAGCTTGAAAAAACATGTCATTCTGACCCACTTGCATGTCCTCATGGACACCTCTCTTCAGCAGATTCCTGCCTAGCTGTAAACACACAAAATCAACATGTCAAATCAAACAGAATTAGTTTTGAGGAGAAGGCACATGTTGCTTCATTATTCCTTTGCCATCCCAGATCTAATAAATGTCTCATTTAGAATTCTCTCTCATTCATATTTGTGGTGTTTATTTTTATGTGCTTATCAAAGCTTTTTTTTAGGCAAGTCATGGCTCATTCTTGAAGAATAAAGAAATCCTTTCTGTTTTTATGTGTTGCTGTGTGAGTGGAGATGGGAAGACTGTGCTTGTTTTCTTTAGATGATATAACAAATTAGCTTCTTCCAAAATATTATGCTCTGGGGACTGTGTTCGCAGGAAGCATGAGAGAACATCTGAATATATTACCAGAGCTCTGCAATACATACATGTGTTTGTTGTGTACAGAACCAGGTTTTGAGTAGAATTGTTCAAACCATTTTTCTACAAACTCTCCTAACAGTGTCTTTGTGTTGTTCACAGAGTCAGAAAAAACATTTACATGCTGCAAGATAGTTGATTTTGGTGCATGTTTAAATGTGGAAAAACATTTATACTAATTATGCACAAAAAAAAAATAGTAAAGCAGCTCTGTGCTCCTCTCTTTTATTTTTGTGATCCAAAATCTGGCTATAAATAAGAAGGCATTTGCTTAATGGAGAAGTATGATCACTTTGCTTCACCATTTCCCTCTTAGGTAAAATTAGATGGGTTGCTAAGCCATCAAAATGCTGCTAAAAGGATAACAATGATGAGCCCAGCTGTGCACCTCGTGCTCCCATGGAGCTGTTCCTGGCCCTTTGTTTGTCACTGCTTTTTGTTTCTTCTCATCAAGAACACACAAATTATGCCATTAAATGTAAATTCTCCATGGTCACTTTTTATTCCAGTAGCTGGTGGGAAGGTGACATGGATACCTGCTCACAGTTCCTCCCCAGAGCCTTTTTGACTGGGGAAGAATGAAGAATAATAGCTGGGTTATTACTACTGTATGAAGGCAACCTATTACTGGTTGAAGCAGGTAATTATGGTGCTGAACACAGCTAGGAAAGTTAACATCTTGGCAACTAGTTTAATTTTGAAATAAAACCTAACCCACAGTATGCTCTGTATGCAGAAGAACTGAACAAATAGTATTTGTTCAAGCCAAAATATCAAATTTGGATCAGACTTCCGTTGCATTGAGATAATAAGTGTGGGGTTTCACATCTGGTCTTTCAGGCTGGGCTTGTTTTTTAAAAAGCATCATTACTAATTTCATTTTTTTACTAAAGCTATCAGAAATTGCTTACCAGGTTTTGGGAGTGTGGTGAATAGCTTCTTATGACTTCTACTTTGGGTTGATGGGTTTCCTGTTCATCTTGTTAGCTTTCATAATGGAGGGGAGAGTCTAAAATGACAAAACCAGCAAGGACTAAAAATTGTGTTGGCAACTGCAAGCTGTGTGAGCATTCAGACCGCCCCAAATGTGGGTGTCTGCAGAGTTACTGCAGAGAACGGCAATGTTCATAAGCAGATTACTGAGTCATGAGCTTGTTTTGAATGTGATTACAAGCAGAGAGACAGAATTAGCCTTTGATTTCCATAAAAAATTAATGAGGGAGACAGGCAGGGACAAACGAATTGGAGAGTTCACTTGGCTAACTTTCTACCCAGCAGCGATTGTAACTGCTCCTCTTACTTAGCAAAGAAAGACACTAAGTCTATATTGTTTATGTTGGCCAAGAAAAACTATTAGTGTGCTGGAGGTTTACCTGGGGGCAAACTGTCAGCAAATTTAAAAAGCAACAATGGGCTCATTTTAGGACATTTTGACGCATCTTTCACAAGTGCAGTCAGTTAAATGCTCCTCTGAAAATGATGTTTGTCTGCTGTGCTCCTGCACTACAGCTCCGCCTTCACATAAGCACCAGGGGACTGATTCCCCCTCAGTAGAGGGTCTAGTTGCCTTTTAAAAGGATATTATTTAAATTATGCCCTGCTACAGATGGGATGAGATGGGGTGATACCGTCATTAATGCTACAGATGTAGCAAGTGCAACACCTCTAGGTACAATTATATTTCTTTTGTTCATCTCTGCAAAGCAGCTTATAATTGAAATAATAAAACCCTGGCAATGGGTCTCTGAAACAGGCCTGTGTGGTTCACACCTTTTCCATGGATTCTGTTTTGAATTTACCAAGGCCTTGCTACTGACTTTAACAAATATTTAACTACACTTTACATCAGCCATGCTCCTTCAACTTTCACTCAGGGCAGCCAAAATGCCACCATTTAGCAGAAATATCTACTGTTCCAGGTAATTTGTGAGAAACAAAGAGTTCTGTTGTTGTCATCTACAAAATGGAGTTAGCTCTAATTTGCACAAAATACCAATGAACATTTTTGCTGAAATTTCTTATCCAGATCTAATGCCCTCTATTTAGACTATTTACAGATGGTTAAATGATGAGATAATGAGTTCAGTCCCTATTTAAGTGCAACTCACAACAGGACAGTGGAAGTTTTACTTTAAAAAGGAATGATAGCCCCAACTATAGAAGATTTTGTTCCCATGGAAAATGGCTATGAAAATTGGTTCTAATTGTTTTCAACTTCTTTTTGAATCTTGCAAAATAATGACTTTTCAGTGGGAGGAAATAAAAGTGTTGTGAAGTTCTTGATAGAAAAGGACATATGTGGCTGGATGTATTCAACAGACACTTTCTCTGTATAATAACATTAGCAAAGATTAAGCTTTAGGATGAAAATATTTCATATGAAGATATTAATGTAGTCTAGTGGATTTCAGGAAAGTAATATCTAAAAACTCATGTCCTATGTGTGTCAGGAGGAACAGCCTGCTGTAGTAAACAAGGTACTATTTCTTCAGACTTCTTTAGACATGTAGAATTATTGGCAGGTAAGACACATGTTTAGTTTCTGCTTTTATATTCTCTGTTAAGATAGTGTCTGCATCAGCATCTTTGTGCTACAGAAGTGATGTAAATAATTCATATCTTTATTTAAATAACTGTGAATTTCTTTCCAGTTGGCATGGAAAGGCCTTTATTTTCTGTATCATTGTGCACAGTTGTCATACTACCCTCTTATTTCAAAATGTTTGTGAGTCACTTAGAACACATCAGTAAAACAAATTAGAGCAAACTTAGCCTAAAATTTAATTAGATGATCAACAATCATAGTTCTGTATTTCCCTAATCCAATGTATCTTATTGCAGACAGTTTACAAGGCATGATCTCTGCACCTGAACTCATTATTCCCAAAACAATATGGCAAAACATTAACCAATCCTGGGTTTTGTGCTCTGTTGAATAACCGGGGTCCCTGAGAGTCATTCTGGATTAGCTTGTGATGTATAACTCAGCAAAGGAGAAACGAATGTAACTCTGGTGTCTCTGCACCTCTGGCTTCTGTAGGGCTGGGCAGTGCCTGGCCATGGGGTCCCTCATGATGAGCAGCACAGTGAGATGCATTTCACTCTGATTTTTTTGCGGAAACTAAGCCTATATGGTCCTCCAATCTACACTCTTCTGCTCCTATGAGAACGTCCCAGACATCTTTCTTTAGATTAGGATGGGGCTGCTGTTCCATCATGGCTGGAACAAGCTGGACTGCTTGCTTCTATTTTCCAGGGGATTTTTATATCTCACCTGCAGAGCATTCAGGTGGACTCAGCCTATCTCACTTTGCCAAGTACAGAGTAAAAGAATGTCCTTTGGTATACCTTGAGAAAATTTAAAGCTAAATCAGCAGAACTTGAAACATTCTGTAGAGAACCACATTAAAAATAATCTCCAAGGTCAGCAAACATGGCCTGGGTAGAGAAAGAATTCACTTAGTTATGGGAAGAGAAATAAAATGGATAAATTAAAGCAATCAAGTGTGGGAGGCAACCTCTGCCACATACAGCACTATACAGCTGGAACATGGACTGCTCACATTCACATTAGTTATTGCTGAGCTAGAAAGATGGATATCTACATGCGTTAAAAGATGTTGAAAAAATTCCACAGATATAGACATGCAGGGAGGGTTAGAGCAGAACAGAAGCACAGGCAGGAAAAGAGAAATATGAAGCAATGCAGATAGCCAAAAAACCCAAGAGGAACATGTGCCTTGCATTTATATTGCAAAGCCCAAAAGAAGACAAAGAGGAAGTAGAAACCCTGCTGACCAACCTGTAAGGAAGCAAATGGTCTTTCAGTATATTTAGTTTCCCTGCTTCCAGGGGAAAAAAGTAATATGGTGGCTAGAATTCTTCCCAACTTTCTCATCTGTTTTTACATTCATGGGAAATTGATTCACAGTTTTCTCTATAGGTCATTCTGGACTTTTTGTGAGCATTAGACTGTAAGCCTTTCCTTCTTATGGGTAAGAGTACTTCTGACAAGGTTTATCTCTGGTGGAGTTACTCACATCAAGATCTCAAGCTCTAACTCACTGGTATGAGAAAGAGTAAAACCTGGCTTTTGCTCTGAGTGAACCTGAAAAGCTGCTGTGAGCAGAGTGTCAGAGAGGAGCCATTCCTTTGAGGTGACTTGGAGACCATCCCTCCAGCTGGTAGGGATCCTGAGCTGCAAAGTAGGTATGGAAACAGGGAGCTGCTGCCTCTCAGTGGAAGCCTCTGACCTCTTGATTTATTGATTTATTGTGTACAGTCTGTCTGCTTCTCCTCTCCTAGACATATTAAAACTTCTCTTCCTCTGCTAAAATCCTTAAGCTAAAATATGTCAAATGGTCTAAGTCTTGATTATATATGCCATCAACCTTTCTTATTTAGAAAAGAATATCAGTGTCCCTTGTTTGTCTAACAAAGGTTAAGTTTAACCTTCAGGGCACAGTGCAAAGAACATCTGTTTATTCAGATTTCTTGCTTGGAGGCTGAGAAGCACAGTTTGTATTTGGGACCTCTGGCTGACATTTGTTAGCTCAGTTTGCATGCATTTTAATGTGGTTTCTTGTACCCTGAGGCAGTTGTTTAGAATATAATATGATGGGTTATAAACTATATAGGGCCAAATTATTATTTCTCCAAGTTATCCCTGGTGGAATTTGAAGGAGAAAATGAGTTTTTGAGATCTTAAAGTCCTCAGAGGTCACCAAAATGGTGACCAAGATTGGGATGTGGAGCAGGACACACTGGAATTCATCAGCATATGAAGCAGACAAAGAGAGGAAAAATAGTTAATCTGCCTGGTTTGAGTTTTTTGCCTCTGCAGAGAGCAGCTGCTTTGGGGACCAATGGACAGTGTCTTGTGTGCCAGAGCGTGAAGGAGCTCGAATCTCTGTAAATGGGAACTCAGTGCCCAAAACTCTCCTGCCTGTTTGGGCTGGTGGCCAGATCTTTATACTACGTACAAGTCAAATATAACTGCACCAGCATCATGTCATGCACTGACACCAGTGCTTTGGGTGGGGATGTGGCTGCCATGTGTGCACAGGCTGCATCTCTGCTTGGGGGGGGAGCATCCAGCCCCTACCAGATGACCAAGCCCTGGATCATTCCATGATATCTCTCAGTCCCATCCTTGCTCTGTGTGATTCCTTATCTGCCACTGTAATGCTGCATGAAAATTGCAAAGAAACGTTTATTTACAAGAAAAGCCTATTTTCAGTAGAAATCATGCTAAAAAAATATTTGGGGCACTTTTACTGTTGTTATGATTGTATAGAGCTTCTCTTAATGACATTTAAATATGGGGCCAAACTTGAGCTGGTGAATTCTCATTAAAGCCAAGGGAATAGAAACAAAAATGTGCATCTTCCTCCAAATGTTTATCTAGCAGCAGGAGCTGATTATCTTGTGTGACAGTGTTATCTGCCAGGGACTGTGTATCTATACCAAATTGAAGAGAGGTACATTTAAACACAGAGGATTCCAGTGTTTCTGATAATCAAGATAACCAAACACCTGTTTAAAGGTTCAGTACAGTTTAATTAATGAAGTCAAGTATTCAAATGTGCTTCTTTATTGGTAGGATTATTGCATTGCAGAAGCAAAATGTGGTTTCTTAATGCAAGGGGCTGTATATAGAGAGCTAAGCTAAAAATGGATGTGTGTGTGCAGGAGTGTGTCCAGTCTCCACTATTTCTCTAGAAGAACTTCACTTTTTTGTAGCAGCGCTACTGAGGATGAAAGGAAGCTATTGCTGCACCTGTTTTTCTATGTTTTCCTTCTCAAAGCATTTAAATGACAAACTCTCAGTTCTGTTCCTTTGCAGGGTTTATCCCATTGTCTCAGTCAGCCCCTCACTCCCCATATGCTGCCAAGCGGGAGATGTACCTACAGTTCCTCACCTGCTGCTTGCATTTCCCTGCACCCTCCCCCAGGCATCATCCCTGGTGACACAGGGGCTCTGATCACTTTTGGTCAGGCCCCAAATGGCCATCCTTGTGTACTCCACTGCCTTGAAGGCAAATAACTGTTTCCATCTCTGAAGCTGGAGCACACTCACAATCTTCTACAGCATTGCTCTGGGAAGAATCTAAGAAACAGGAAAGCCTCATATCTTCTTATCAAGGAGCTACCTCACAAAGCCTCAAACCATTTGCAAAGATGCCTCTAATTTCCGCTCTAACATACTGTGGGAAAAGTCATCTGGATATTTCTCTTGAAGTAGTACATGAGGATGTTTGCAAGACATGCTCTGAGCCAGCAACTGTCCAAACCTTCTGTGCCTCTTGCCTGCACCTTGAGAGAGATGCCAGCAGTTCTAGCACAGAGGGTGGGGAGCAGGGCTGGACCCAGGCCCCAAGCAACACTCCTGACTTGCTTCTCAGCCTGTTCAGTCACTTGTCATCTTGGCTGTCCTTGCAGTTTGCAGGGAACTGTCCTGGGCTTTGCTTAATGGGAGCTGCCGCAGTGGTTCAGAAGCAAAATGTACTGGTATCCTTGCAAGCATCTCTGCCCTGCAGATTTCTCCCCCTTTCCCCCAAAAAATATGAAGATCTGTTACTAGAGCCAGTCTGTGACAGAGTCCACTTTGGGTGAGCTGCAATTTTTAAAGGTGTGTTAAACAGGGAGTCCCTTGGCTAGTCGGGCCCTCTAGTGATCCATGGTTGAGCTTTCTGGACCTGTAGTGCCAGGCTCAATCTGCAAGAGCCCTCTGACTTCATTCTGCCTCACACCTGGTGAATATGCCCTCCTTGGCAAGAAAGCAGCTTGCCAGCCTAATTTGTGGGGTTATTGAAAATGTTGCCCAGTAAGAAGGTCTTGCACCTTTCTGTTCACAGGCAAGCAAGAGCAAAAGCACTCATCTGTGGCCTGGTATGTAAGCATATAAAATTATCACCTCCAGGGATGGAGTGTTTGTGTCCCCATGTAAGTTCTTAGCACAATCATATTATTGCTTGGAAATCACACACCCACGTAATGCTGATCATCTACAGTGGAACTGTCTATCCAACAAACCAAAACCACCTCCTCAGAGGGGAACAGAGAGAAAATATTCCTCCCAGTGTAAAAGGGACGGAAAGGAACTCCACAGAAGCTATTTAACTGCCTTTTTGTGTTTGACCTTGCAGGAGGTATCTACAGTAAATACCTCATCCGAGGTGGGTACTCCACTGTGAGGGGAGCTCTGGGGGCTGCTCCGAACTGCATGGCAGAGCATGACCCTCCAGTGCTGCAGCTTCCCCAGCACTCCAGGGCATGACACGTGGCACTGCCCTGCCACCACAGTCCCTGCGGAGTTGTGACCCTTCTCCACTGCCATTTCCCATTTCACTGTGAAGCTCAGGGAGTGGGTCAAGGGCACTGTCTTTTCTCTCAATTACAGCTCAGAGGGATCTCTGTTTTCCAGGGCAGAAAATCTGCCTTCTTGGTCTTCCATTTCACAGCACACTCCTCTGTGTGAGAGTTTCAAAAATGCACAGCTGAGCCAATGCACTCGCTCAGGCAGCATGTGAATGTTGCAGTCAGTGGATGTACCACTGCCTTCAGGGTCCCATGGCCTTTGAGGTGCATTTCATCGGCTCTGTATCCATTTCAGTATCACTCAATATGGTGAAAGCTTATTGTCATTAATTGTGAGGGTTTATGTTGGCAACCACTTAGTTCCTATGGTTACATCTCTAAGAAATTGTGAAATAGGCACTTCAAGGCTCTGGGCAGAGAAACAAATTGACTGTTACAGAATTCATGAATGATAATACCTCATTTATGTATAATGTTAATAAATAATTGGTGTAAAATCTTCTAGTGCAGCCTTAAAATGCATGGGGTATTTAAAGGTCAGCACTGCTCTTAACTCTCCATTAAAACCCTTATATTGCAATAATGCAACCCAGATGACAATTACAGTGTTTCAGGGTGTCCACTTAGTGAATCTATAACCTGGTCTGTTCTGCAGGGCTGCCCTGTGTGTGTTTCCCCTGACACCACAGCAGGCTTTCTAGCTGTGCTAGGTCAGTGCTAGAAAACCCCCATGTTTCTGGACATGCTAAAGCTGTGCCATGGGAACAATATCCACTGCCTTATTGTCTCATGCAGCTCTTTGTCTAACCATAGCAGGATCCTGAAAGAAACAGTGCTCTGTGGCAGATAAATACTCCACAATTTGTCTACAAGGTCATCCTTATTACTCCACCCCTTCAGGGAACCTGAATCCTTCTGGTCTGAGTTATTTTCCTGGCTGTTTTTCTCATTATCCCTATCTTTCAGTGTTACTGAGTCCTGGAATATCATTTTTGTTTTGCTACTTTTCTAACACCCTTTCCCCCATATTTCCTTCTGACTTGAGTGCTTTCCTCTTTGTAACCTGTCCTCTCCTTGTGTCATGTGTGAGCAGGCATGCAGCAGGCTTTGCACTGCTCTGGGATGATAGACCATGTCCTGTCCTGTTTGCCTCATCAGTACATGTAGCAGTTCAATTTTTGTCACTCTCTCCCTGCACAGATCTTGCTTTGCCTGCAATAAAATTTTTATGCCTTCTCTCTAACTTGTTTCCCTTTCTTCATTCTCCTCTGAGAGCCAGCTTTCCACAGTGAACCACAGGTGAGGGAAAATCATCCATTCCTATAACTATGTTTTCATTTTACAGTGATGCTCCTCTGTAACTGAGATATGCTCACACTTTGTTTTTGTCCATCAGCAATGTGTACTAAGCAAGGTTTTCCCACTTGCCTCTGGCAAAGCCCAGTGACTGCAGCTAGCTTAGAGCTTACTGATATGTAAAGTTGACTTTAAATTATTCCTTCATGATTCCAGGCGTGGGACGAATCAAGATGAATCACACAGTGAAGAAGGTAATTCCTCCCATCAGCTGAACAATGAATCAGTTGCTATTTTTCTCATAGTTAAGGTGCTGTTTTGTATCTGGTACTAAATAATGTTCCCTGTTGAAGTCATGAGGCTGAATAAAGTGGTCAGTTTGTTACTGGCTTACACAGAATGAATTTCAGCAATACAGCCTTCAGTGTAAACAAATAATGTTTAATCATTTCAAGGAGGAAGTCTGGCACCAGGTCAGGGATCGTCTGAAAACATCATCCCCTAGAAATGTATGAACAAGCTGTTGCTTCAAATAGAAAAACAAGCCCATTGCAACTCAAATTTGTTAATATCTCTGGAGGTCCTGAAACCAAACACAGGGCTTAGTTCTGCAGTACATACCTGACAGTAGATGTTTAGATGTTCCAATCTGTTGGTGATGCCTGTTGGTGATGCAGTATATTAAAGAAAACCAAAACCACAAAAACCCAGAGATTTATATTCCTTCAAAAATATTCATAGAAATGAAATGATGCAATGGTGTTACCTGTAGTCATCTCACCTGTAGTCTGTGTGTTGTGCATTTAATGAATTACGGCTGGGAAAAAAGGTACTTCTTTTTTTCTGTGGGTCAAAACCAAGAAGAGGGCTCTCTTGAGACAAGGATGTAAAGCCCAGAGATGCTCTGGGAAGCTGGTGGTTTGTTTTCTATTACTTCAAATTAGCAGGCTGTGATATTGAGGGAGGAGAGATACCAAAGTGATATGGAAAAGTTGTGCAGTTGGGAGTGTGGGAATAACAGGAGGGTAACCTTTGGAGTCAAGCCAGAGCATCAGAGTTGCTTTGGGAGCAATCAGCCTGGCAAACAAACCCCGGGATCTCCCATAGCCACCCATGCATTTTCTGCAGTGCTGCTTTGCCACCAGTGAATTAGCAGCAGTCTGGCTGAATGTGCTTCATGAGCACTCTCCTGGCTGGGAGGCACGTGCACAGCAATGTTAGTGGACTCCAAGTGTTCCTTGCTTAGACAAAGGAGGAAAAGTGAGGAGAAAGAGATGTCCCAGGGCCCAAGGCCCTAAAGTGTCTGACAGGTTCCACTTCTGTCACAAACCTCTTCTCCTCTGGGTACAAACCAACCACATTAGCTTATGACCTGACCTGTCTTGGAAATGCCTTTGCTTTCTTGGTTTAAGGCTGAAAGATTTGCAACTCATTCAGGAGCTTGTGCCCTGTATTCATTATGTCACTTCCAGCCTTAGCTAAATAAAGAAAATCCTTGCTTCACTTAAATTTTAAATGACACAAAATCATGATTCAAAGTTGTGGGGACATTTATCCAGTTAGCTGGTGTTTGCTATAGGTTGAAGGGACTCATAAATACAGATGTCTTCATGTCTCATGCACATTTCTCAGTGTTCTTTGACAGTTATTAAGTGCATTAATTCTTCTGATGCTAATTTCTGCGTAGTACTGATGAACAATGCATTTTTTTTCCCAGGCAGTTGGCACTTAGCAAATATCTTGATGGCAATAAATTAATGTAAGAACTAAGTTTCTGTTGCCATGGTTTTCTTCTCCACTGATACACACTCCAGCAAGGGTAGAGAAACAAAACCATAGACCAGATCACCTCAATGTCCCAAATCCTTTCCTCTCCTGGCCCTTTCGTGTGGTTGCCCCAACAGTGCTCTCACTTTTTGCAGGTTTCCATACGAGTCTCACTGGGTGCCCAGACCCAAGAGGACTCCAGGCTCCTGGGAAGCCAAAAGAAGAACACAGATGTTGCGGAGGAGTGTGCTTAGGCATCAGAGCATTTCCCTGCACTTCTCATGTGCCTCTCCATGCTCTCACCCCACTGCAAGACAAACTTTGCCAACACTGCTTCCCTCCTCTTCACCCCGTGGGGTGTTGAGTCTAAAAGCAAAGTGGTTGAACTCAAAACAAAAAGGAACTAGGTTCAGTGCTTACTGACCTCACATAATTTAAGTTACCTGAGGCTTCCTGGAGGCTTTTGAGGGAATGCAGAGAAAGTTCAATGGATTGCCTGAGTTGTCCCCTGCAGCAGAGGTTTTACTAATAGTCCCTGGTCTGCAGAAACACCTTTATGTTTCCCAAGGGGAGACAACACATTGTTGTAAACCAGTGTTGCTGTTTCCAAAAAAGTAAGGAGAAGCCACGGAGACAGCAGTGGTCAGAGTACGTTTTCAGACTGGGAATGAAAGTAAAACATTGATTTGACAGGACCTTCTGTTGTGCCTGCAGTACTTCAGCTGCAGCATCATATCAGTCCCATATGCCAGAAGAACTTTTCTTCTACTGGTTAATGATAAGTAGCTTTGGTTGGAGGACCTGTAAATCCTCAGGACTGCTGCTGGTGTCTTCCATCAAGCACTGATGCCATTATCAGCTAAATTCAGGCAGGATCGTGGACAGCATCTGGAAGCAAAACTTCCCAGCATCCTAATAAAAATCTTACCATTTAAAGTAATGATGTTAGCTGTCTTCATTGAAATAGAGTAAGATCCTTAAGGCTGTCTCCTGGGTCATACAGCTGTGCAGGTTCTCCTAACACACTCTCTTGCCTCGGTTCTGTCCTCTCTTGACCAGCACAGGTGACTCTCATGCAGCACTGTTTGCATTAGTGACCTCTTGAGTTTCAAGGGAAAGAAATCCCCAGTTACACAGAGAACACTCTGAGAAATCAGTATGTCTGTATCTTTTACTGGCAATCTCTTTATTAATGCAAAATTCTTGACCCAGGATAAAAATGGAAAAAATGAAGTTTCACAGAAACTTGTTGCTTTCAGAAAAAAAAAAAAATGATGGCATAGCTGATCAGGTCATTGCTGAGTTTCTCTGTTTGATAGGCTGGAATCATTTCTGTTCTCTACAGCTGGAGACAAAAAAAACCTCTTTTCTCCCTTAAAAGATAGGCTGAAGGTAAGTTGGGTATTTTCTCTTTCAAATTGTGAATGAATCCTTGCTGCTGTGTAGAATGACAGTTCTGTTTTTCCTTCAAATTTATCTTATTTTCTTGGCTTTATCAAGGAAAACCTTTTAATTACCTTTGTTTATAATACTAAATCTAGACAAGAACTTCTAGCACCATTTTAATCCATCTGAATATGGTTAAATATTTCTCTTTGAAATGTAAAAATCCTGGGTTCTGAATCAAAGAGAACAAAAAGCCCTGCTTTGCCCTGATTCAGAGCTATATCCTCTCTCTGAAACAAGCAATAATGACAGAGTGGTAAAATTTCTAGTCTTAAGATATACCAGGTTTATGAAATGCAATTTTATACTTCCAGCCAAGAAAAAAAAAGTACTTCTAAGAGACAAGGCAGAGCACAAGTAAATAATAAACTGTTCTGGGTGGTATTTTTGGGTGACTGTGCTGGTCTCCGTGGCAGCGAGTGAGCTCAAGGTAGCTGGAGCACAGCCTGCACCTCATCCTGCCACATTCCAGCACACGTGGGTGGGAAGACTACTGCAGAGGATGCTTCATCCATGTTCGTGAGATGTTCACATTGAAAAAATTTGCTTCATGTCCTTACAACTTCAGAAAGAGGTAAATGGCTCTGTCAGGAAACCTGGTCTCTGCAGCAAGTATTTAAGGTGCTGCTGCCATTCCTCTCCATGGGTCAGATTCCCAGGTGTCAAATGCCTTATCACTCCAGCATCTTTCCAGAGTTGGGCACTGTATTTGTTATTGTGTCTAAAGCCAGTACTGTGCTGGGAGAGCAGAGACTGCTGCTCTTCGACAGTCTGGACTTGTGGCACTGCAGCCTCCCACTCTGCTCAAAGAGATTTAGGGATGTGGCAGCAAACAGCTCTGCCCTGAGATGCTCCTGTTATCTCTGGCTTAGTGCAGCCAGACCTTGCTCTGCTCTGGTACCCCAGGGTCTCACTGAGTGAGGAGTTTGCTTAAAACCTTGTAGAAAGGGTTTAAAATATATTCTCCCTCTATCATGACCTACCCTGAAAAAGAGTGCGTAATAATGTCACCAAATGAGACTAAAGGGGCATAATGTACATTAGCTGAAGCAAGTGGAAGCCTTGCTCTAGCCAATGTTGAGTGGAAATACAAATCCTGGGTGCCAGGGTGCAATTGTTGTCAGGATGCAATGCTGATGGCAGCCCCCTCAGAGCCCTATCAGGATTTCAACACTGAGCTGCTATGAGAATTTATATTTATTAATACACATATGGTTTGATTTAAGCACAGCAGCTCAGCAGCAAAACTACCTCTGATTTATTGCGCAGGCAAGTGGTGACAGTGAGATACACTCCCTGACATGTGGGTCTGCAGCCTAAAGAGAAGTGAGAGGCAAGGGAAAATTATCTGCATGATTGCAGGTAACTAGCAGTTAATATATGATATCCAGATATTTCATTCTATATAATACATCTTTAAAAGTTTGATCATAGAGATCTGATCATAATTTTTTCAAAGAATATCAGTTAATAGACAGCACAAAATCCTTCCCCCCTCCTTATATCCATTTGTCAGTGTAAAAGTGAAAAAAACTCATTCCAGCTCTTTTACTTTAACCGATGGCACATCTATGCTTCATACATTATTGAATGTTTCTATTTTTTCCCAGTGAGGTTTTTTTTATTCTAATATCACCTGATCTTTGTGCAGTTAATTCCCTTGTCACCAAGCCATATAAGTACTGACCTCAGAATCTCAGAATAGCCTTGGCAAAAAATACCAAAAAACTGTAGCATAATTTGCATCACTGTTGCTGAGAGCTCTGCATATTTCCATTATAAAACCTCAGTTTCAGTTGGCTGGACAATATGGATTGGTGTGGCTGCATTCAGCTTTCAGGAGAGAATTTATTCTTAGAAATTGGGTCAAAGAATTTGGTTTGGCAGGATTAGTTGAGAGTGCCTCTGTTTCAAAATAGAAAATTTTCAGGGCAGCTCATTAATTTAAGTGGTTAGGTTAAAACATTTTCTTAAAAGTGAGAATAAACTTTCCTGAGCTATCTAAAGGTGAACCGAGACGTACAGATGAAATAAACCAACAGGAGCTGTCCAGAAGCCAGAAAACAGAGCAAACTGATGCACATATATTTTTTTAATCTTCTTTTCCTGTCTTGTTTCCTTAATATTTTATAGTGTCAGTAAAGTTAGGTCTTTCTCAATATTGTGTGTCCTTTGTGTAGTTAGATTCGACATTGAAGAAAAGTAGTTATAAATTACACATCTGGCTGGTGGAGATGGGCTCTGAGCCCCCATGGACACAGACTTTCTCAGAAGATCTCCTTGGAAGATCAAGGCCTGAAAATAAACACTCACGCTGAAATCCTGTTTTTCTTTGCTTCCTTATCGTGCTCACAAAGATTTCCTGGAGATCTGTAGGGAATATGGGAGCCTAGTGGCAGTGCCACGATGGCTTGTTTCCCCCATCACGATGAGAGCAGTGCAATCACAGGAGTCCCTGCTCGATTGTGTGTCTTCCCCATCCCTTCTTCAGTGTGTCAGAGGCTCTTAATGATCCTGAATCCACTTGGCTGAGAGAATATTAATTGAGCGATTCCCCTGAGACAGTCAAGTACACAACATCCGTGAACACTTGTCAATTAACTTTTTCCTTTCAAGGGCTAATGACTCTAAATAACACCTTGAGCTCATCGCTGCCACGCTGGGGTGGGGAGGACCCTGCAGTCAGCACAGCTCTAGATCTGGAAATGTACCTGCTAAGAAGATTAAGTCTGCAATGCTGAGCATTAAACCCATCAATATTTATACAGTGGGCAAAACTCATATCAAATCTGTCAGGCAGAATCTGTCACGGTGGTGTTTCTAAAAGGTTACCAGCCTCAAGATACCTGTTTTTCACTTATGAACAGGGTGGAAGATGAATTGTTTTGCAATGTGACTCTTAGTCTACTGGTAAGCTGCTGGATACATTATTGAATTAATACCTTGCTTGGGTCCACCTGCAGGCGCTCCTCTAATGCACACAATGAATAACAATCTGAAGGATAAAGAGGATAACCTGGAAATGTTTTCACTTCAGAGAAAAGGTCTGATTTGTTCAGCTGCCCTTTATCAGAGTGTCTGCACAAAAGGCAAACTCACTGGGCAGTTCTGGCCTCTGAGATGGGGTCTCTCTTCTGTGCAGCCTGCTCTTGACAGCAGCTACTGTGGGGAGCCTGAAGAAGAGCAGAGGTACCTCTTTAAGATACTGAAAATCTTAGTTGAACATTACTTCAACAATTATCAACAGGTCCCTCTGCCCCCAGGATCTCCTTGCATGTGTTCTCTTCCCACAGAACTGGGCTAAGGAGTGGAACTATTAGAGCCTTTAGAAATAAAAAAAAAAAAAAGGCAAGTAAGAGATGAGTGCTCTCATCAAGTAGAAAGGGAAGATTCATAACAAAATGAGGAGCACAGCAGAGCAAGATCCTGTGTGCAGAGGACACTCCTCTTCTGAAGCATTGTTGTGTGGTGGATAGAAAGCCAAGGGGGAGGTTATTAAAAGTTTGTAGGGAACAACATGACCTGCACAGTGTCCTTTTAATTGCTGCTACCCTTGACAAAAACTTTCAGCTCACTGCTCAGCATCCCAGTCCCTGCAGGGATACTTGTCCTTTTCCTTTCACTGTAAATGAAATCAGGGAAGGGAAACTTTTCTGATGTATAAATGATATTGTGAGAGGAGGAAAATCAGCATGTAAAGAAAGCATCCAGGTGATGTACTTGGGGGAGCAGAATCCCTCTGCTAGCTCATGCTCTCCACACGCTGCTGCGTCTCAATGCTGCAGTGTGTAGGCAGTGTGCTGGTGAGCAGGTGATGTCTGAGGACTGCAGACAGTGCTGATGCTGGCCATTTTCTCTTTTCTTCCCTTTTCAGACTGCAATTCTGTAGTTTTGACTTGTCTTCTGCTTGCAAGAAAAGTTATTAACCAACTGTGTTGTCAGAGCATTACCTTATTAGTGTGGCACAGGAGTTTTCAGTCTCCTGACAATAATCTGCTGTAAAGGCAGAATCCCACTAAGGCACTGCATGACAAACACCCCCAGGTTGCTGAGAGTAATTGATATGAGCTGCAGCTGTGTCTAAGGAGAATCCCTGCAGAGGACTGTCAGGATTCTATCTCCTACATGATATGGCTCTGGAAAGACTGGTTTAGAAGCCACAGGCACAGGCGCTCCAAAGGTCTCAGAGCTGTGAAAACAGCTCCAGAAGCTGGATGAGGAGGAGGCACATTCCAGTGGGTTCTCTGATGCCTCAGTACCATGTTTTCTCTGCCAGCTGTAGCTTGAAGGCCATGGACATGAGTCACGGTCCTGGTGCAAACATCAGCCTTGTTTTTCCCTCATTGCAAAATTTCTGTATGAGTGGTAAATGAGGACAACATTGAAAAATCCAACACGGTATTAGCACTTGATACATGACCTAAGTGCTGCCTCTCCTTTGTAATCTGTCTGCTCCGATACAAAAAATTTGCTTTGCTTTTTTCCCCCAGGCCTAAAAAAAAAAAAAAAAAAAGCTTTTTCTTCTAGTGGCAAGCTAGTTTTGTGGTAAAAATATTTATTGAGGCATTGAGACTTTGATCCATTTCCTTTTTGAATCAATAGAAAGGTTGTTATCGATTTTGGTGGGGTTTTTTGAGACAGGCTCTATGTTTTATTTTTTTCAGTACATGATTTCCTTGTCGATGCATGCTTTGTCCTAGTTAGTCTTTACAGAGTTTCTATGACTTTTGGGAAGGAATAGGAACATATAACAAAGAGTAAAAATCGTCATTTTATAAGCTACGGAGGCACCATTAGAATATGAAAATGTGGATTGCAGTTGGTGGCTTGCATTGCCTTATCCTGAAGACCTACAGGTATGATGATTGAACTTGGTATTTTTCATCCATGGTGTAAAAGCTGCCAGCTCCTTTCAAATCTGATGCAACATGACATTTGTGTCACATTTTATCTGTAGACATTGGTTTATTATGTCAACTGATGTGATGTAACCAGACATAGCCTAATAGCCAGTGATGTGCAAAACAGGCATTTTTGTTTTTCTTCCTATGTTTAAGACTATTGTAAAATAGCACAAAAGCCAAATAATCTTTGGCTTCATGAGTGGGACATTGTAAGGGGCAGCTACCATAGAGTTCACACTGTGTGTGACCCCTTAGTGTTACCCATCTAAATAGGCAGAAAATATGAAGAACATGAAATTCCGTTCATGGCATTGGTGATTCAGTTTTCAGGAGTCAACTGAAGCTTTTATCAAGGTGTTGGTGCCTGGTGGTTTAGTTCAGTGAATCTGTATTAGAGGGCCTTTCCAGGGTGGCAAGTGTGGAAAAAAGGAAGACATGCAAAGGGACCACATCATAGCCCTGTGTTTGGGAAATCCTGAGTGCCAGAGCTGTAGCCAAATCTGCAGGTAAATAGAGTCAGAGCATCCTGCTGGCATTTTGACCCCAGCAAGTGTCATGCACCCTGGGACTCCTTTGAGCACAGTGCAATTTGGAGGTGCTGTGTTTAAGTTTCACTGTGAGAAAATTCTTTTCCAGGTGGTTAAGGAAACAGAATATGAAGCACTGTTGTTTACCACCTGACTGCTGAGGAGTGAGTGACTGTCCCTGTCAGGGAGGATGCACAGGGCAGCTCTTGGGGCTAGAAAGCCTCACTAGGCAAAACCTCAAAGGCATGATGTGGCCTGTTGAGTTGCTTTTTGAAATTTCACTCAAGTGAGTCTAAATGCCATAACTCACACATAAATACTGTGTATTTATTGTGTTTCATTTTACCACTGTGTGCTGGTTTTGGCTCAGGTAGAGTTAATTTTCTCCATGGTAGCTGGTATGGGGCTGTGGTTTGGATTGTGCTGGAACAATGCTGATAACCCAGGGATACTTTTGTTACTGCTGAGTAGTGTCTACAGAGTCAAGAACTTTTCTGCTTTTCACACACACCCCACCCCCACCAAGGAGGTTGGGGGTGCACAAGGAGTTGGGAGGGGACAGGGCTGGGACAGCTGACCCTAACTGACCCAAGGAACATCCCAGACCATGTGGCATCATGTTCCTGGCATAAAGCTGGGAAAGAAGAAGGAAGAGGGGACATTCAGAGTAATGGTATTTGTCTTCCCAAGTCACTGTTAGGTGTGAGGGAGCCCTCCTGTCCTGGGGATGCTGAACACCTGCCTGCCCTTGGCAAGCAGTGAAGGAATTCCTTTTTTTGCTTTTGCTCCATGTGCAGCTTTTGTTTTACCTATCAAACTATCTTTATCTCAACCCGTGAGTTTTCTCATTTTTACCCTTCCCATTCCCTTCCCCATCGCACCAGGGGCAGTGAGCAAGTGGCTATGTGGGGTTCAGTAGCTGGCTGGGATTGAACCACAATACACTGCCATAAAATAACATATCAAATAGCCTTGGTGTCCATCACACTATCAATTTCAGACATAGCAAAACTATGGTCAGCCAGGTATTCTTGGACTTGATGATCCTTGTGGGACCCTTCCATCTCAGACTGCTCTGCGATTCTGAAAACTGAGGCAAGGCAGCACAATCATTCTGAAACATCTAAATTTCTGTGGGACTGTTGTTCCTTTAAGTGATGGGTTCAGCCCAGCTGGCCATCACATCTTACCTCAAAGACCACGTATTTTGTCAATATTTCACTTTTTGCAAGATGAAATACTGCTGGCAGAAAGATCTCTAAGCATGTGTAACAGGTACAATACCAAGTGATGTGTTTACAGCTGTTCAATAAAAAATACAGAAAAGCTATTTGTCAGGGAAGTGATGGGCAAGGTAATTTATATTTTGTATGAAAGACCACTTAGGAACACTTAAAGAAAATCAGCACAATAGCTGCTTTTCTGCAGTAAACTGGTCCTTGTCTTGGTACAAACTGACATCCAGCCCAACATGGAGGCAAGAGTAAAATGTCTAAGGCTGCCAAACAGGAAACATGGATGTTTTTCACTCTAGAAGCACATCAGGAGCCTGCCTGCTCTTCACCATCAGTCCTTGGTGGGGAAGGTGAGGCTGCTGTCTGTGCTGGATAACCCTCAGGCAGGTGAGAGACTAAATTCAGAGCTAAAATCAGCAGAGAAAAGGAGGATTAAAGGTGTCAGGAGATGCAGTATCCAAACCTGAGCTGGGAGATTGCCACATCTGCTCCCTTGCTCAGCATTGTTATCATAAATTGATCACATCTAAGTGCATCTGCAATGCTGTCACTGGTGTTCTCCTGGACAGCTTCATCTGCTGTGCCTCTGGCTTTCCTTTGTAAGTGACAATGGCATTTTATTAGAGTAGAAAGGTACTTGATAAAACCAGTCTTAGCCGTGGTTTAGGGAAATAAAATAAAATAGAAACATCAGCTCTGCTGGAAATTTTATGCACAGGCAGTTTAAGCCAGTATGCGTGCCTGGAGGGTGCCCAGGCAGGACTGGTCCAGTGCAGGGACAGTGAGGAAAGTGCTGCTGGGCCACACAGACACCCAACTCCTCCAAGGCCATGTCAAGGTTAGAGACCCTCTGCACAAGCACAGCTGGGCAGGGCCTACAGCAGCTGCTCTCTGCACAGGCACAGCTTAGCAAGGGTGGGTGAAACAGGGCTCAGTGTGGGCTCACTCCATTCACCCAGTTCTCTGTGGGTCTTCATCAGGATTTGAACTGAGCTTACCTGAAAGTTGTTGCCATCCTCTCCTGAAACCTGTGAAGAGCAGAGTGGAGACAGTTGTTTACTTCTTTATGCCCTAACTTGAGCTGCACATACACTTGCAAGCTCAAAGCCAGCTGGAGTAAATGTGCTTTGTTATCAATACTGGTCCGATTAGGCTGGAAGCAGAGCAGAGACAAACAGAATCCCCTCCTGTTAGTCAGTACTATGTCAAAAATGTGACACTGTAAAGGTCCTCTATATTTTGTCTAACTGCTTTCTCAGTACAAGCCCATGATTAATTTCTATGTACTGTTCATTATTTTTTCAATTTAGAAACTTACAGGAATTGTTGTGATAACATTTAAATGGCAAGAGGGGGCTGAACTGTCCCAGCACTGGTCTGAGAGTCCCTGCACAACCTACTGACAGGAGGAGGAGTCTCATTATCCATGCTGCTCAGCTGTTTCTAACAAGATCACTTCTATAACTTTTCCTAGGGACCTGTTTTCTTCCCTGGTGCTATCTTGTGCTTTCTGTAACTCTGGCAACTCTGACGGGGAGATGCAATTTGATCGTAGCAAGGCTTGTAGCACACTGGTAAATGAATTGGCATGTTCAGATTTCTCCTTACAGAGAAAATCCTGGCTTTTTTGAGATGGCTGCTGAGCAGAGTGTGCAGGGTATAACCAGGATGGTGTTCTGAAATTATAAATAGTGATCAGATGGATATGCTCAGTAATCAGTTTTTAACAATGTTTTGCTAATTACAACAAAAAAATTCTGACATATGTAGTTTTATGCTTTTATTTTTTGCCTTTTGCCATTTATAGAAATACATACAATTCCCTTCATGTTTTATCTTTGCAATATTTGTAGCTGCTAAAGCAGATAATGAAGCTACAAACCTGTACTCTATTTTGTCTGATATCTATGGCTGCTTTCCTATGGGGACAAAGATCATTCTTCTAGACAATGGTACAGAGCACTGGTACAGAGATATCATCATCCAGCAAAATAAACCTCGAAGGGTAGAGAAAGGCATTGGAAACTCCCACAGTGGAGCAGGGACTACAGTGAGGGCTCCCTCACACTGATATTTGCTGTTCCCCTGTATTACATCTTTAACATGTGACCATTTGGAAGTGTTGATTCTTCAGTTCCATATGTTACATGCACTAGGGAGAAGATCTAAACAACATCTGCAATGTCAAGAGAGCTTGTCACACTGTGACTAAGCCCGAAATGTTGTGTTAACCATGAAAGATAAATAACGGTTTGCAGTTGCCCCTCCTGATCATTTTTGGGAATGATGCCTTTTCTGTGCTAAGAACTCACCAAAATGTTGCAAGAATAAGAAATATGCTTTGCAATCATCCATTTTCTCAGCTCTTAAAGCCTCGGCATAGTAATTAAGTTATTCCTGGAAATTTTGGTCTGCAGGTCCCTTATACACAGCTCAGCAGCAGAGGCAACTACACACTGGACTCTGCACTTAATACAGGGAGGGGGACTGCAGCAAAAACCCTGAAGCAAAAAAATCTGTGGGGAAAGCAATTTTCTGGGCTCAGCCACCTGGGTATTCCAAGCCTTTTAGATTTGAACCTTAGATTCATCCATTGAGCCATGGGACTAATCCAGAGGCTGAATCCTTGAATGCATTCCTGCTGCAGATGGGGCTGGGGCCTCCCAAGGCTCTGAGCAATTAAAACTCTTCAGATTTCACTTCAAATTCAACAATGTATTTTTATATGCAGTAAGATTTTGTCTGTGATATATCAGAATTAAGTATTTGGAAGGAGGGAAAAAAGGAGTATTTGGGAAAAGTATTTATTAATATTTTAGTCAGAATTTGTTTTTAAAAAAGGCATGTTCCCCATGAAGTAAGCTGTGTTAAAATCCAGTATCTGAGACACTGTTTAAAAGAAAAAAAGGCCAGGGTCCTTAATATCTCCAATGCTGAACCAGAAGTACAATGAGTGAGGTCCCACTGTCCTGCAGGGACAGTGTCACAGGCTGCACTGTGTGTTACTGGAGGCAGTTTCAGTGGGGTAGATGTTATCAGTGCACAGAGCCAATTGTCAGGCATGGTTCTGAGACTGCAGTTTTCAATCACCTTCTTCTGAAAAACTGGAAATCTACAGAAACCAGACTCAGATTTCAGACTCCCAAGTCTGTAAATCCTTCTATTGTCAGTGTTTTTAGATCCAAGTCTAACAGTTTTGGTAATGAAAGAGATGCATCTCTCTAAGTCCCTTGTGTTGTTTTGAAATCCCACTTGTACACTGTATACTCCTCCAAAACACTTTTTGCTCATTGTAAATGCTTTGTAAAAGAATTCTCCATAATTTTATTTTGTGCTGAATCTGGCAATATCAGCTATTTCACTCTAAAACCCTGGTTAGAAAACTGGGCATTTCTTTTCTCCTGTGATTTTCTCCTCTGTGCTTTTCATCTCATCACTGAAATGGAAATATTTTACTAGTTAAATGGGGAAAAAAGCAGTTAAGGCAGATGCCATTTCATCATCTGGCTAACACAGAGCTCCTCAGCATTCAGAACAGAGGTTTACTGCAACAAATTAAGTGCACGAATTCTTCATGTGGAAGAAATGATTTCTGAATTCCCTCTGAAGCCCCATTTCTTCACTAGCAAGATGAGTTAATGAAGAAATTTACAATTTAGAGTCTGTTAGTGCTTCAGAGAAGCTTACTCTGCTCTCAGAAGTAGTTTTGTGCTATTTTCCATTATTTTAAACTCCTTCAGCCATGATTTGGAAACAGCAGCTCTGATCATTCCTAGAGATGAACCTTCTAGTGACCCATGTCTCTTAGCCCACAACAAATGATGCCTTAAACTTACCACTGAGTCTTTAGCCACGTGCTTTCAGTCCTGGTCAAAGGAACTAGCAAAAGAGGAGGCAAAAAAGCTGAGTAAAACCAGCACTTCTTTGGCTCCCTGCTGGGTGGTTCATCCCAGTTGCTTTGGTCCTGTCCCCTTTGTTGTGCCGATGCAGTGATACATTCCTGGTGGTGAAGAGACTCTTTCTGTGGGCAGGAAAAAATCTGATTCATTTCAGAAATAGAAATTTGATTTTATTTCTAGATTAATGCTTAAGAAATTTTCTTTCTCTCTTCTTCATTGCATTATGTACTGCACTTCTGTCATGTCCTTCCTAATTGGGAAATAATTAGATTGCTAAACTGAATAGTTCAATGATTATTCTTGACTTCAGTTTGATTTCTTCTGACACTTTACAGGCCCATCTCAGGCATCACTAGCATCAGCAATCTGTTACACTAGTTCAATGTTGGAACAACAGGTACCAGGTTGACATTTTCCTTTCTCCTGTGCTTTCATGGCTCAGGAAAAATGCTCCAGCTCAGGTGCAGACCTGAGAGGAAAAGTTGTTGCTATTTGGAGCATAAATACAGCAGTTTTCCAAATGCTAAAGAGAAATGCTAAATAAGTTAGCAAGAAGGAAAAAGGACTAGAAAACAGGAGCAGAACAAAGAATACATTAACCAGTTAGGTGGAGCAAACAGAAAAGTGCTTGAAACAGGATTCAAGAAATTCCAGAAATAAATTGAAGCTACTCTTTGAACTTTAGAGGGAGAAACATTTGAGAGTATATTTTCCAAAATACAAATTCAGGAATTTCACTTTTTTGGCAAAACTAAGTCTTTAAAGTACAGAACCAAATCTGAAAAGAATAGTGACTTTCAAGAAAAACTTGAAGATTTCAGAAACGCAGAACAGGAGATTGTGAAATTAACTGAATAGAGAAACACCATTCCCTTAAGACATTAGACTCAGGGAGACAGCTTTGTCTGCAGCTTGCATTCCAGCAGTAAGGAATAATGGATGTGATCTAAACACCAAAATGTACTGTCTTTAAAGCAACAGTAGCTGAGCACCCAAGGGCCCTGCTGTGCAGTGGGATGCTCTCCTGCCATGCTGCTCCCTGCATCCCTCTGGCTGCATGAAGCTGGGAGTCAGCAGGCTGAGGCACTCATTTTCTCCTGTGGTTTTCAGAGGAGCTTTTCTGACGTTGTCAAATTACTATTTTTTAACCTGCTGATTTATTTACAAACCTGATCTCAGGGCCTGAATTAATCTGTCAGTGTTCCTCTTCAGCAGCAAGAACATTTAGACAATTAGTTCACTGCCAAGGGAAATTGGGGGATCGTTGTCATCAGCTCTAATGACAATCTTATATTAAGAATGCTTTAGGAATAAGAAATCAATGAGATAGTGGCTTGAAATGATCCCAGGACTTTCCAACCCAGTGATTTAATAACACAATGAATAAAAAAAACCTTAGTAAGTACTAGTAGTCTAGAACAGAATCTGCCCAAAGGAATTTTCTGATACTACTTTTATTTGCTTGTACATTTCAGCCACATTTTCCCCTTTCTATTCCATACACTATAATAAAGAAGAAAAAAAGTTTTCTATTCAGTTTGAGTTTTTCATGAGCATTTTTCCTCTCTGGTTACTAAAAAGGCATTAAAATACCAATATTTAATTAACCTACAGAACAATTTAAGCCAAGTTTGAAAGTGGTTCTTCTAACTGTAGATGTATGCCTGGAGAAGCAACACGGAAAAAAATCCCTTACTTTGAGATGCGTTTAAGTTTTTCTTTCTTCTTTTGTGCAGAGTAGAACCTTTTTGATCTCACTCTTTTGTAAAGTAACTCTTCGTCAAATTAAATATGAAGATCCCTATGAAAAAGCACTTGGTTTTGACAGGCCTGACAGGCCTGTGTAGCTTGCAACATGGTAATGGCTGGCAAGGAATGAAAAGGTCTTGGATAATGAATAAAGAATATTTTAGTAGCATGACTCATAAGTAATACAAAGGCAGCTGTGGCAATGTCTGTACTAATTACAGACTCGTTGCTATGTTGTAACAATCACGGGTATTAAGTGTGTGGGATGCTGAAATGTGTAGGCATCCTGCAAAGCTTGATCTCAGTTCCTTGCAACTTAAATCCCGTCTGTCCCAGCTGGAAAGTGGGCAATGTATGTAGGTGCCTAAAAATGGACTTAAGGGGACTAAATGAGTGTATCTATTTTTTAATAGATTTTTCGTTGGGCCTTCCTGGCCACAGATTTTCTGAGCTGTCATCATCCTGGAGGTGTGTTACACAGTTCAACAGCCAGCTGTCCTGTTGCAGCCTGGTGCTCTGGAGTCTCATCCCCCAGCACTGCCACAGTGCAGCATTTCCAGAGCATCTTGGTGGGATTGAAGAGCAGGAGCAGCAGCATTTGTAAGCTATGCTAGCTCTGTACAGGCTTGTTTTACCTCCAGACTTTCAGGGAATGAGGTAATGTGGGCTACTTTGACTTTGAAAAACAGAGTTGGGTTCAAAAGGCTGGTGGTAAAACTTGAATGGGCATCTTAGAGCTGCTTGAGTGGTATGTCTTGAATGGGACAGCACTGCTGAGCACTGCCTGTCCAAGGGATGGGCTTCCTAGTCTGATTGGAGAGGGATGGGCTTAGGCAATAAGATGTCAATGTGACTCAATCCAGCAATTTAATGAAGCCAGATCCAGATGTAGAATTTGCTCCATTTCAACAGCTAATGAGTTGGAAAATTATTCAAGCTCAATTTTCTGTTTCCTTCAAGGTTCTTGCTTCCTGAGTTTTGGTGATTATTTCCCTGGACACCATTTGCCCTTGCTCTCTCCTTGTCTTTCTGTCCTTCAGATTTAGAGGATATTTCTCCCTTTTCTGAAAGGGGAAGTCCCTCTGCCCATTTTCCAGATGCTTTAGGGATGTGAAGCGTGGTGCATGACTGCACAGGACAGTGCTCAAAAACTGCTCTGACTTGGCAATACCATGTAGCCCTCTTAGAGGTGAAGCTTTCTGTATTTAGGTTGTGTGTAGTGAGGAAGGCAGTCCCTGTGCTGGGAAAATGATGCACAGAAAATCCATGGTTGTTAACTACCCACAGATACCATCTGATGATGTTTTAAAAATACATCCGAGAGTATTAACTATCCACACCTACCATGTGATGATGTTTTAAAAATCATCTGAAGCATGGCAACAAGCTGAAGGCTCACAGACTGCAGCAGGGAGAAGAATGAAAGATGTGAGCAAGATATTGGGAAGGACGGGTGGGTTTGGTTTTGGATTAATACCTTCAGTAATGGAAAACTGAGAGAGGACAGAACATGCCTCTTGCGCTGCGTCCGCCTTCTCTAATCACACTAATGTGGCTGTAATAAAGATAACATTTAGCCTGTCATTATTCCCCCTGGGATGCTCCCCTAAATTTCCTTCATTTTTGTCAACATCCTGGTGCACAAGGACACGGGTGTATTTCAAATACCTCGGTTGCCATAAAGAGTACAAGCTGCCAGAGGACTGTGCTAATGCATTGTCTTTGGCGCCAGCTCTCACTCCTGGATGGAGCAGAGCACCAGCAAGGGTGGAGCTGGAGCAGAGCCCGGGCTCTGCAGTGCCCAGTTTTGCTGCTGCCCAGGCACGGGTGAGCAATGGGGAAAGGCCCCAGAAGACTCAGCACACCTCACTCAGTCTCTCCTGAAGCTCTTCATCACTTGGTGGCTCTTTATGGCAGCACAGAGGATTTGAAGACTGTGCTGTGAATAAATCACATTGAAGCTGATGCTGTTGCCTGTTCTGATGTCTGATCAGTGCTTGGGTAAAGGAGGCTCCTTCTTGTTTGGCAGGTTCACAATATCACTGCTTGCAATGAGCATTTTTATTGAGTTAAACAGAACACATTCTACTGTAGAGCACCAACATCTTGTTAGGTGCTTTGCAGGTTCAAATTGGCCTGCACATATGCTTCACTATTTCCCCTTGAAGGGGAGACAAGCAGAGATTAACCACCAGGACATTTTCCAGCTCTTCCTGCCAACACACTGCAATCAAACAATCACAAAATGCTTATAATTTTTGGTTTTATGTTTAGAAGAAGATAATTTCCCATTAACATTGCAATTAGTATTCACAACTACAGCAATGATACAAGTTATTATGTAGTCCCTAAATACACATGCAAAGTGTCCCAGAGAGTGTCTGCTTTGTCCAACACCTTAATCATGATTGGAATCTAACAAAAGCCCAACTTCGTGTGATTGAATATTCATGGGTCTGAACAACCAAAATGTTTATATCATTAATAATCTTAGAAGCACTTACAGCAATTCTTTACTTCCAAAAGCATAATGAGAGGTTCCCAGGAGAGTCTCTAGATGTAAAAATTTTGAACAATACATAGGATTTTATTTAGAGGATATTTTGAACAGACAGTAATGCTACAGAGGGAACGTGTGGTAGCAGTGACACAGAAGGATGTCCCCAGTCTCAGCATGGCTGTCATCTGCATGGCTCCTGTCCATCCCAACATGGACAAAGGGCAGTGGCTGGGCGAGTTTGCCCACAGATGAGACTGCTGTGGTATTGCCAGAGGTGATGAAAACTCTCTAAACCTTACAAGGTACTGGTGTAATTTGTGTAAAGCTACTCAAGGTGGTGTTTCCAGGGGCTTGTAAGGAGGGAGAGCTTTTCATACACAGGGAGCACTCTCCAAGCAAGAGTCACTGCAACAAAAGAACTAAGGAAGCATGGGGAGATGGAGGCGAGCAGTTCCCTTCATCACAAATGGCCCTGTGACACTTGTTTCCACTCATAGGAGTAAAAAGCAAGCCAAAATAATGGAGTGGAGCTCCCACCTGACTTTGAGAGTACTGTAAGAAAACGTGGATGGGGATACACATATGCTTATAGTATTTTGCCGAAATGTTGGTATTTCATTGTAGTGCCTAAAAGATGCAAGGGCTTTGGAAGGCTGTCAGAAGTCTTTCCCTTTTGGATGCATCATACGGAAGGTGAGCTGTAAACTCAGCCCTGTGCCAGGATGATCCTGGTGGACAGAGAACATGGACAGAGCAGATGTGACCAGTAGAGGGAAGTTTGAGGGCACTCAATATCTCCTTCTTTCTGCTTTTAGCAGCACCTTGTGACAATCACATTGTCATGCAGCTCTGGCAGAGACCCCATGACAAAGAGGGAGCACAACCATAGCTTAGCCCAGGGGGCATCCCAGTCCCACAGGAGGGTTCAGGTGTAGGAGATGGAGGGAGAAGGACACAGTGCCCTGTAAATGTGACAGCCCCATTGCATCCAGCCTGTCCTTATTTTGCAGGCTGAATTATTTCCAATACCTCACCCAGGATGTGCAGAAGTAGGCAGAGATTGTTTTGCATGGGTGGTGCTCAGCTGCAAAGCTGCATAGCAGAGGCAGGTGCTATTAATAACCCCAAGTCCCTGTCCTTATATCATGTGCATCTTCCAGTAGTTCTGCAGCACAAATCCCACAGGGACTGGGGACAGATTACTGTGTTTTCTGTTTTTGACAGCCCGATCATAGGCCAGGAACATGTCTAAGAGGTTGTGATGAGAAGACAAACAAACAAAGCACAGGATTTCTTTATATATATGAATATATCTTGAGAAAGTTTAACAATAGCATAACACACGGCCCTGCAGGCAATCAGGTGTGTCATTTCAATAATCAAGCAAGTTACCTGGTGTCCCTGTTCAGGAGTATCTTGAAATGTCTTTTGCTACCAATGCTGTCATGCAAGGTCAGCACATTTGTGGAGGAGTGAGCTCTGCTGTCACTTAGTTGGCTAATGCACGTACTTGCCCACGCACCAGCAGACCTCCTAGGAAAAACAAACTCCCAAGAGGACTCTGGGACTGAGGGAAGATTTCTGAAAGGCTCAGCCATTGCGCTGGGATGGCAAATCTCCCACTGGAGTCTGAGACAATCAGGTGCTCTTCACATTTGATGCCATCACCCCCACTTAACTCCTACCCCATCAAAAATTCCTGCACCAAAATAAGAAAAGGCTGTAACAGGACTCCAATATCACTTTTCAGGTAAAGTTTTAAAGGCTTTTGGTGAAAGTTATACAACCCCACACCCCTAAGCAGCATTTTAAGTATTACCTTTTTACAAAGGTGTGTTCAGTCACTGCCTGTCGGTGTGCTGTGTGCTGAATAGCTGCTGCCCATTGCGTGCTGCAGTGTGCTCGTGTTTGATTTTGAACAAGTGATGAGAGTAGACATCACCTTAAATATTCACGAAGAAATGTCAGCACATATGAGGTAGTACAGGGGAAGGATGGAGGTGGGCTTGGCATAAATCATTTATGACCATGAGGCATGAATAGATATTCTGGTCACATCATTCTCAGCAACATTATTTTAATAATGTGATCCAAATCTTCACTTTAATGGTAACCTGTAAATAAAACAAGCACTTATTAGAAACATATTGGCTTCAGAAACCTGGCTGGCAGCTTGCAATTTTAAGAACTCTCATGTGACTTGCATTAAATAACCCAGTGGGGTGAGTCCTCTCCATTGCAAGCCCTGACAAAACTTGTTTTCAGAAAGTAGCCACCTCTGCTGCTGGTGAGGGCAAAAGTCCAGCCCCCTGAGCATCTCCTAATTTCAGAAATACCTGAAATACTTTATCCCTGAGCAGCCTTGGAGAGGTGATGCTTTCCTAGCCAAAGGTGAATTTTGTATTCCTTTCATGTTCATTGCAAGGGTACTGCTGGTAGTATTCAAGGACTTTAAGGTGTCAGGTATATTCAGTTAAAACAACAAATCTCTTCAGAGATGGTGTCAGAGACCTTTGGTTTTTCTGTAAATTCGTGTCTGCCTTTGCTTTCAGCAGCCGCTATTAGTTCTGAACGCTGGCTCACCTTGGCTTGGCAATCGGCTTTGGCACAGCACAGATGTGATACAGCTGCATTACAGAGTATCAAACAAACTTACTCCTGGATAGTTATTCATCTCCCTGCTGGAGCCTTTCCCAGCTCCTCCTCGGTGTGCTGTTTCCCAGCGGACTTCTTGGAGAAGGTCTTGCATCTGAGGACAGCTAAATGTACACAATTTATTTTTGTTGTTGCTGACATAATGTCAGAAACTTGCACAGTTGCCTTGTCTGAATCACTGCTCACTTGATGTGGTGTCTATTTTTTCTTGTCTTTACTTGTCTGCAGGCTTTGATATATGATTTCTCTTGCCACAACCACTGTATATGACTCTACATGTGAGACTTCCTATCACCATGTTTTTGCCAATATACTAACAATGCTTCCTTTCCAGTTTATCTCCTCTCTTATACTATTTCAGGTGTTGCATTGGCTTTGTGAGGTGCGAACAGGCTTGTATTTTCAAGCTTTCCTTATCCTCTTTGGAAAAGTCAGATTTTTGTCTGCTTCTCTTAGACCCTGGACATAAATTTGCCCGTAAGATATACTGTGATAAGCCTGGCTTGGCTTCTCGTGTTCATCTCCTCCCACCATTTATAGGAAATTTCTTAATAACTTGAGGGTAGACAAGGCAAATACTGTCTGGTCTTAGCTGAGCAGACTTGTGTGTACCAGAATTAGATGCGTAATGTTCCTTGTCTCCTCTGTGGGAGTTCATGGCTGGACAACCAACAAGACAACTATCAGAAGCAGAACACTGTTGATGCTTAGACTAGTGGTTATACATCCTGGGTAAAGATGTCTCTTGGTAGAGAATACCAAAATTATTTGAGGAAATCAATGATGAAAGAGCAAAGGAGTCGCATCAGTGTTCTACATGGCATTAGAGGAAGTGGATTGGCTTGTGGAATGAAAAACACGTGAACTGGGGCCAAAAATTGAGTCTGAGGACACAAGAGTAGGAAGTTAGTTGTTCTCTATTAAGAGCTGTCATTAAAAAAGCCAGTTCTGTCTGTGACATTTGCTGATGTGGAAAATCTAAGCTGCCAGGTGTCATCTTAAACTTCCTATTCCAGCTGTCATGAAGGAAAAAAATCTTGAACACACTAGGCTTATGTCTCAGCTAGTGAGACATCTGAAAAGGGCTCACATAGCTAAGAACAATGCTTTGAATTTTTGTAATACCTGGGATAATTTTATCAGAGAGGGATTTATGTGGTGATGCATTACATTAGCCTAGTGCTGTGCAAGACATATGGAAATTAGTGATGGATTAGATTTCAGAAAGCTTATAAAAAGAGTTTTGCAAGACCTTTAACCTTAAAATCGTTCATAGCCAAGCAATCCATTAAAATAAGTATTGAAGTAATCCTTGGCCAGCACAGTAGTAAGAAATATGCTAGCGATTAATGGGCTTTGGTTTCTTTCTTAAATGTTTAATATGCAGCTGTACAGAAAATATCTCTGATAATGGTAGCCACAAGTCCTCACCCTGTTGTAAGAAAAGCTGAACATAGAGTTTTGAAAGACTGTGTGGTTTTTTTGCTACGAGCTGGCTGTAGTGCCAAGGCCCTTTGCAGCCTCCCTTGTCTGCACCTCAGCCTGACACAGGTATGGTTGCTATGAGCAGCCTCAGCTCCCTTTTGCAGGGGACACTCCACCACCAGGGTTAGGGGGATTTGCTTCATATAGTTGCAACTCATGCACAAGTGTCTGTGAAGGCACTTCAGCTTTGCCTGGAGACTCCTGGTGCCAGGTGAGCCCTCAGCAGTCGTGTCACACGTGGCACATCCAGGGCTCTTAGGGTGGCAGTGCTGGTGTTATGCCCTCGTGCATGTCTCTGGCTAGGTCAGGGCTTGGTTTTACCTGTACAATGGTTTCCTCAATGTCAGAGCAGATTATTCTGCCAAGGCAGCAATCTGACAGTCTTGTCTACACTGTTCTACGGAGCCAGGCTGCCTAGTGTCACCCAGCATAATTTTCAGGGCTGGAAATAGAAGCTTAATGGTAGAAGTACAAATCAGATTTCCCTGTCGGACACTCACAGCACTGGCAGTGTGTGGGACTTGCTGACTCCACAGGGAACAAGATCACTGTGCAAAGAATCATCACCAGTGGTGACTGCTGGAATATATATGTCTGCACTTAAAAACATTCCTAATGGTCTGCATTTTGGGCTGCTGGTGAGGGGCTTAATGCTGCAGAAAAGGAATTTCTCTGGTAATACAAAGAAAATTCACTTCCACTGTGAACTTGCCCTGTTCTCGGTGGCTCCTTTTGCTGCTGTTGTTAAATGTCAGGTATGGAGCAAGGCAAGTTGACAGCATCATTTTCTATCAGCAGCATCAGATGCACTATCAAGGGTCACAGGCAGGGCTGTGGCCAAACCAGTGTAGGTGTACCTGGCCTTACTGGGCAGCCCTTGTACCATCCCACACCAAGGGGCTCTTGCAGCCAACTGCAGTGTGAAAACTGATCTGACAGAGTCACTGGCCTCCACTAAAGGGAGAACAGGGATGAGGTGGCGGCTGTTCCCATTCAGGTCACAGCACCTGCCTGAACTGTACCCACACAAGAGAAGAGCATGTAAATCTGTGGCCCTCCTTTCAGCTGGGCTCAAGGCTGAGGTATGTTGTGCTAGACCCTGGTCTGTGCAGCTTGGGCAGAAGCAATGTCACATGTGCAGTACCAGCATGCTGGGGACTGCCATCATGCAAGGGCTGGCATTTATCCTTTGTTAGATGAGACAGAAATACATTCCTTTACAGTTTTGCTGGTAGAACAATCTTCTATTTAACAAGCTATAACAATCATTTCTGTTCTGATATGGGCCTTCAATTTGATGTACAATTGTACACTTCATGCATGCTTTCTCTTCTTTTTAAAATAGTTCCCCAATTCATCCACCCATGTCTGACATGTTACCTTAATCTAAATAGGAATGTGCTATTTGCTGTTGCTGCCTATTCAGCAAACACATTGTTTGATGGTATTTTCCATCACTAATCACAAGAGTAATTTGTTTTATCATCTCAAGAATTTCATTAGCTCTGCTGACCAACACAGACCATTACCCTTGGCTGCAGCAGCTGCTGGAACAAATGAAGGGTTGGACTCGGTGATCTCTGAGATCTTCTCCAAGCCAATCGATTCTATGATTCTATGATTCTAAGAGAGTATCAGAGTATACCATGCAGCAACTTTGCGAGCTTGCTTTGCCTCCCACCTTTCTCTTCCAGATGTCAGGTGTTAGTGAAATGTGCCAGGGTTTCAGAGTAGTAATCATATCAATTTGAGCAGAGAACAAGCTGTCATAATTCACTGTACTAATGAAAATTATGATGACACCACAACAGAAATCCTTGCCAATCTAATCATCTCACACCACCACAGCACAACGTTATTTTAAGACTAAAGTTCTTAGTAGCATATACAAGTTTAGGAACAATTTCTGAAGATGATTAAACACCAAACCAAAGTGGAGCTGTATGGAAAATTTAGGTGTCACTTGGAGAGCACGGGTTCCTCTAAGCGCAAGCATTATTTCCACTGTATTAGAGAAAAGAAGTTCAATAAAGCATGATGGAAAAAAGGTGGAAGAAAGTAATTTTGGCCAGAAAAGTGCTGGGGATTCAGTGCTGCTACTATGCTGCATTTCTTTAGGAAAGATGCAAAGGGAGAAGCACACTCACTTTGCTGCCATGGAATTTCCTCACTCTGGATCATAAAGTTAAATTAGCTGGAAGATAAAAGGATTAGAGAAGGGTTCTGAGGAAGGAGGTGTGATTCAGGTTTTCTGTGGTGTGTTAGCTTATAACCTGTGCAGAGGGAAAAGGAAAGAAGTTGAGGGACTCCTTGATCCCCAGCATATAGTCATCACCACGTGCAAAAAATACATCTATTTACTTTACCACCATTTGGGGGGAGTGTGTGGAAGAAAGAATCCACAAAGGTTTATCAGAAGAAAAAAGGGCATGAATTCAAATTAGTTTGAAGGAGCTGTAAGAACTAGTTTGTGTGATTTGATTTACTTCAAACTCTATCTATAGCAGTGACTCATTAAACAACATGTCAAATTACAGTAAATTCAAGAAATAGATACTGCAGTAAAAGACTGAAGGAAAGCCAAAATTAATGTGAAAGTGGGCAGTCAAAAGGAAAAAGAACAACAGGGAGGCTGGTGGGAGGATGGACAGGGAACAAAGGAAATCTGAGGCAAGGAGGTGAACTGGGAACATGAGATTATGATGGATTCCACAGAATTCTTCTCATATTTCATTATATATTCTCTGCTACCTTATTTGGAGGTATTGTTTCTCAAAAGAAATTAGAAGAAGTGTTTCAAGGAAGGAATGGGAGCCTCAGGCAAGCAAAGGGGAAAATCTGTTTGAATCAGTTCCTTCTTGGCTTGTAGACAAGGTCAGGGGAATAATGTTTGCAAGTGTGATCACTCACAGCTTGCCACTTAATTAAAAGTCCAGTTCCTGTCTTTCTGTGATGTCCATAAGCAGAACATCACACCAGACTCAAGGCACTGGTGGTGTATTTTCCAAAGGAGAGGTGGACTGTGTCCTGCAGATGGCCTCTGGCAGCCCAGGGCCAGCAGCACCTGGATATCTTTGTGCAGCTTCTTCATTTAGTGCTTCCCTGGGATGAACTTCCATGGGCTGGATAAAGGGACCTAAGCAGCCACAGCCATAACAACCTCAAAGGAGGAGATGATGATGAGGAATTAAAAAAAAAAAACCAAAACAACAACCAAATATGGAAGTTCACAAAATTGAGGCCGGGCTGCTGCTCTGGAAAGGTTCTACATCTCAGCAGCGCTCAGAGCATTCTGCTTTTGTTTAGCTCAGCAGGCCATCATTCTCTTCCCACATATACTCAGAGCTGCTCACAGCCAGCCTATGTGCTGGGAAAACTTTTAGTCTGATTTCTGAAGGAAATGAGGCGTTTGCAACCAGCCTAACTTTTTCTCCTCATCCTTGTCCCTGGCCATCCTCTAATGAAGTGTGACAGCATGGATTTCCATCAGCTGAATTTCATGGGACTATTGGACTACTTGGCCCCGAAGGCACAGTTGGCTTGGTTAGGATAATAACTGCAGAGAGCTCAACCATCTCAGCTCTGCAGATATTTCTGTAGATCCCTCACACAAAGATGCTCCAACTGTCACTCCACAGTCACGTATCTTTGTTTCTGCTTCCTATATCCTGGCAGCCTATGTGTCATCAACAGTGTAAGTGGGATTTCCATGTTACTTAGGGTAACAAGAATAGGCTGCTGATGGTTTTAAACATAAGCCAGACTCACAGAGAACCAGCACAGGTTTCCCTGCCCTGTATCTCCCAGTGCACCCTGGCTCAGGGCAACGGCTCTTCCCAGAGTCACTCTTAGACCAAGGTATCTCCCCAAATGGAAGAAACACCTACAAGTGCAGTTTCAGCAGCTGCAGATCTGCTCAGCTCTGTGCCCTTCAAGCAGTTTCTGGACACCAGAGGACTATGTGCATGTACTTACCATGCATACACGTGGTAAGTTAAGTGCCTATATTTATAAGACATAAGGCTCTTTTTATTGCTTAAAATACTAAAATGTTTATTGTATATTTCTCTCTCTTGATCTAGAATCACTGCATTTTCTTTCATGGGATTTTAAGTCTTTAATTCAGTTGAGGCAAAAATACGGTATCTTTCCTATGCAAAAAGGCATTAGATTGCCAGTAAAGTTGTTTTGCTGGTGCTAGAGTCTCCAAGAAATGCCTGTGTGTGCCTGGAGCCAGCACTCACAAGCCTGATAAAGAAGCAATGATAGTATTTAGCTGTGCAGCACTTTCTGAGATAAGGATAAGCTCCAGCTTCTCACCGGAAGTGCCACCTATCAGATCCAAGACCCATTAGCCATGGGAAAAACTTATCAAATTGGACAAAAATTTTTGGAAAAAGAATCAATTGAGTATCAGTCCACACAGAGTCTGAATTGGTGAACTCTCTTACATGCTGGGAATCTCCCTTCCAGAAAACCCCTAGGATTTAACCAATAAAAAGCTGAAGGATGTGTTTTGATTTTAAAGAGGACAAGAGGGAAATGCAAATTGGAGAACTCTTTCAGAAGAGCATCAGATATATGATGGTGCTCTTCAAGTCCTGTCTTGCATCCTAAATGTGGCTTAAAGGTTAAAATCCACAGACAGCCACACTGGGAGTGCTGAATCATTACATTTTACACAGTCCTTCACACTATGAAACCTGGATGGTTCCCAAGAGTGAGTAATCTGGAAATAAAAACATGTCTGATCAATAAAATGAAATGGCTTGAAGAAAACTGAGTTTAGTGCTCTATAAGTCCTAATTGGCTTTGCAAGTGTCAGAGGTGACCTTGCCCTTCACAGCTATTACAGTGTGTCCAAGGTTATTGCAAGGTAACAACAGTGCAGTGGTGAGCCCAGTGTTCTTGACAGCCTGAAAGACACCAACCACAGTGAGAATGGCCAACATGAACGCAAAAATGCTCCAGTAGCACCTGATGCACTGAGACTTTCATGCCCTGCTTGGGCTAGAAGGCCATAACACCAACTCTCACTACATCAGACATGGACTAATACCTGTTTGTATCCCTACATGGCAGCTTCTTATTCTTTTCAAAGATACAAGATATAGACATACGTATCACCAACATGGGTGAGCTAATAAAAAGACAAGTATTCAAACAGCATGAGCTATTCAAATAGGGAAGTTAAACAAAATCCATCCCAACTGGCTTTCAACTCTGATTTAAAAACCATTTGATTTTACTTACAGAAAGCTAAAATCTCTGGAGGAACTGCTCCTCTCCACTCAGCAGCCTGTGTAGACAGAATAAACTTCAGAGGTTTTACCATGGTGAGCCAATGCAGACAGCTCAGCCGAGTCCAGGCTTCTCCTTCCACAAGTTCTCTGGTCCCCTCTAGCATACACACTGCCCTTTCATCAGTATCATAAGAAAATAAGGGAAATTTGGAGAGCAAAACATTTTGTTAGCCCTCACAGGGGGAACTGGAATCACAGGAGGTTTCAACACACTGCTTGGCTTCAAATAGTCAGGTTTGATGGGATTTCCAGCAATGCCCAGAAGTATCCCCAAAGATATGTTTTAAACCACTCTGTCACAAGAATCAGCCAAAGCTCCCAGAAAGGTTTCCCTTCCCTTGCCATGTGAATTTGACAAGAGAGGTTTGTGTCTCTGAGAACATGAGAACAAGCCGAGCTCTGCCAGGCTTTCTTTCACTGTCATTAAAAGTCTGCATATTTCATTACCTGTGTTTTGTAACGTGGCACTGAAAACTCATTGAGCTAAAATGTGACATTTCTCCCTTGTAATGAGAAAATTGCACCCTTGTCCACTTAAAAATTCTAATAATACAAATCCAAAATGAACTTTGCATATTTAAACCCTTTTAAATAAAACACTTGATGTTAGTGAGGAGTGAATGATGACACTTTGGAGGGGAGCAGAAGAGAACAGTTTTGCTTTTCATGGTTCCATTGCTTCAGGAAAAGTGTTTGGGCCATTCAGTGCTGATGACCCATCCCAGGGCTACAGGCAGACCCATAACCTGGGAGACCCAAATATTTACTATTTTTCCATCTATACGGACTCTATGTTTGAGCTACTTCTCTGACTTACCACAGCAGGCATTGTGTGATGAGGTATCTGCCAACATCCATTCCAACACAGCTACTGGACCATGCTATGGACCAGCTCTTGGGGTTTCTAGAGCTGGGAGCCCAAACCAAGGTCTAGATGGACCCATAAAAGTATTGCATCTTGTTGCATCTTGGGGCACCTGGTAGGATTTCCCAAAAAGCATGGAAACAAGGAGACTTCATTACCACAAGCAAGTCTCCAGAGAGCCACTGCAAAGCTTGACTGACCTCCAGGTCACATCTTATTCCCACTGTAAGAGCTGTGAAACTGAGCCTTCAATCAAGTGGTTTTCACAGGGGCTCTGCAACTTCTGCAGGAAGGTGATCTGTGCCAGCCTCAAGGCTTTTATTACATTTTGACAACACAGTGGTCATAGCTATGAGATCTGCTAAGCCTTGGGAACATAGAATTGTCAACAACAGGATGGAGATATCTTTTATTTGAAGTCTTCCCTCCCCCACGCACGAAAAAATTCTATAACTCTAGCAACATTTCTATAACTCTAGCAATAAATCTTTAGACCTCCAAGGGCTAAAATGGAAACTAGTGACAAGCCATGGTGCCTGGGGTGATATGCTACTGTATAATCTTGCAATGGCACAGTAAATAACTAGTGTCATTTTCTTGTAATGTTCTTATTACTTTATCAGAATAAACATTAGAGAATACATCACATTCCTTTATGTATCTCACTTCCTATTAAACTCCTGGCTGCTTCAATGCAGCCTCTGTTCAGAGTTTGACTGCAGACTGGTGAGCTGTAACTTTCTGCACTATGATATTATCATTTCTCAAGTCCTGTTCAACTCCAGCTGTAACTTTTCATGGGCAAAGATGGATGCCATGAGCAAAACCCAGGCACAGGCAAAATTTATCTCAATTTATCCTGGACAGAAAAAGTAACTGAAGGTACCTTACTGAAAGCAAAATATACTGCTTGAATGAATTTACAATAAGTAATAAAATACAGCAGGGAGAGACCATTCACTGTAAGGGAAGAAAGTAATATACGATATCAGTAATTCACTTTAAAACGATGTAATTAGGCAAGTATAAAGGTGATTATCACATTTTTTAGGCATTAAAGTTATATTTATAAGCCAGTCAGTGTGTGACATCTACCAATATAAAAGAGCCACTTTTAACTTCTGCCACAAAAAGCTATATATGTTTTATGCCACTTCCAGGACTGGAAGCTCTTGGAGCAATCGCAGAAGGTGAATGAAGGCAGGCCTGCAGCTGTCATGAAGGTAAAGTTCACTATCCTCAGGATAAAAAGCCAGGTGTCTTACTTAATCCGTGGAGGAACTGCTGATGTCAGACCAGAAACTGAATCAGCAGTTCTGGCATTAGTCTCCAGCCTGACATACAGACCCATCTTCACCCCAAAGTTGCAGAAACCAAACAAGAACCCCAGCACAGACAGTGAAGCCAGTGCTGGCCAACCAGCAGCATTGTATTGCAGAACCAGAGTGTGTTTGCATAGATTATGAAAGGAATAATGTCACATAATGAGATATCTGTAGAGGTTTCATAGATGTTGGCTATTTGCAACTTTTGGCTGGTTTTGGAGGAACAACTTGGGCTGTTCTTTAGCTCCTCACCCAAAATCACAGTCCAGTTCCCTCTTCACTCTGTTCACCCTGAGTCCTGCCTAGTCCTTCCTGGAGGTCACTTGAATCCCTGTTCTCCACATTTTTGCCATGGCTCCTTTTTTTAAATGTGTCCACTGGGCATTATACAGAATATTCTTGTACACCACCAGTAACACTTCCCTGATACCACAGTGAGCATGTTACCTGCTGCAGACAGATAAGACAGCTCTGAACCCCTGTGATTTTGAAAGCTTTTCTGATAGCTGGTACCATCTGTGGAGTTGCAGATCCCAGAGGCAGGTGATCACAGGGAGATTCTCAGCATCTTCTTTGCTTCACTGAAACGCTCAGAATAAAGCCCAAATATGTGCATTTTGAAGACTTACATCCTAAAAGGAAAAAAAAATTAACACCAGTTATATTACTTTCTGCATCTCATGATTTGTAAGTCAATATGATTTCAGTGCATTTGGGCTTGGCAAGCACACTCAGAGCAGAATTACCTCCCACGAACCCTGGGCAGGGAGATTTTCCAACACAGGTTTGATCCTTCTGTCTCTGCACAAGCAAATGCAGGTGTGTTTCAGAGACCTGAGGACTGCAGGATTACATATTGCTGCATTTTCACTCCAAAGCATCAATCCCAGGAACAGTCTACAGAAAGTAATTGGAAAGAAAGCAGCAACCTCAATCCCCTGGAGATCTCTCAGGTTGTTCTGCCTCCATGACTTAACCTCCAGGAAGATGCCTTGGGGAATGAAATCTCCCCAAAACACAGATGAGGCCGAGACAGTGCTCATCCATCTTACTATTTACCATTGTATTACTCCAATCCATATGCATGCATTTTAAGTAGCAAGAGCCAGGCTCATTAGAGTTCATTTGGAAAGGGGTTTTCCAGCAGCTGGATCATGGCACAGCACAGCCAGCACAAGAGAGGGACACACAGTACAAGTCTCCTGCTCCACCTTAGCTCTAGCTTTTCTGAGTGTTTTACATTAGAGGGGGCTGAGCAGCACAGCCACTCTGACACAGCTCTGTGCTTTCCCACAGTGTGGATTCATCCTTGCAACAGCCAAAACAGAAAAGTCTCTGAGAAGAAAACCAACCAACCAAACCCAAAGTGTAGTTCCATGACACATAACTGACCAGTGGGAATGTACCAACCCCATCCCACAAGGCAACCTGTGCCATGGGATGTGTTATGCCCAGTGCAGCTGCAGTGCAGTCAGATCAGCTGGGGTAGGGTCAGGAGAGCTTTAACCAAAACTCCCCCAAACACTTTAATGAAATGAGAACTGGCTCAGTGGCTCTGGCTGTACAGGGCAGAGGGAATCACCACCATCCAGGCAAGTCATTCCTGCTGATCCCAGTTTATATAAATATCTTATAAATGTTGCTTTTACAGTTGCCCTCCACTCATCAAAGCAGAAGCATCCTTATTAGATTATTTGGAAAACCCATAATTACCAGGGCCTAATTTATCAACAAGACGGGCAACTTAAACAGCCTCATTGGAGATAATGAAATGGTGCTAACTCTAATACTGAGAAAGAACATGAACACCATGGAAACTCTCACCAACAAAAGCCATGATACAGCAGAGAGGTAGTTTGCCCATCTGTTGAAAACACCCTCTCTCTTAAAATGGAAACAGGATAGATATTACTCAGGTTGCATGTGATGCTGACAGAGAGAATAAGTGCAGTTTGTGGGTTTCCACAGTGTTTTCCTTCAGCTGCTGTCCCTGTTGTACAGGGCTGTGGCTTTCACATCCCAGAGTGCCCTGAGAGGCAAAGCAGAATGCATTCACTGGAACCTACAAACCATTTTGAGGATAACTGCTCTCCACAGGCACTTTCCAGAAGAATGTTCATTTCTTCAGAGGCCTATTAAAAGAAATGGTGAATAAAATCGAAAAAATAAAATGGTCTGTTCTGCCTTTCCTTCTGGTATAAGGCTGTTCACTAGCAGTTGTGCATACTGTGTTGGGTTCTTTCTGTAATCACCCCAGGAACAGCAAGCACCTCATCTCTGCCTCTGGTAAAGAGTGTTTCTTTTCCAACAGGAGAAAAACCTCAGGGGCTGCCTGCAGAGGAGGGGGGGCAGTCTGCAGGATCTCCCCCTGTTCAGTTGGATGAGTCTTTTATAGAGACAAGTGCCAGCTCCCATCAGCAATGAGTCTTTCTAGGCAGAAAAGTTGCTTCTAGTAGCATAAGCAGAGGATAGAAGAAGGTGCATTTAGCTTTAGGGGTCCAGCAGCAAGATTTCAAAGGATGCTACAAGACATGCAGAGGTTTTGGAAGATGGAGAAGCAACCCAGCACTGGCGTTAGGGCAGCCTCTCCTTGCAAGGCACAGGGAGGTGTGCTGCCCCATAAAATTCCCCAGCACCTGGAAAAGGGATGATGAGATGTGAGGACAGTCTTATTTTCTGGTGACAGAAATACTTTCTCTCAGCTCAGGAGCAGAAATGCTGCCCTGAAATTATTCCTGATCTGGAGCAGTAGGCAGCAGCTACGTGCAAACAAGGCTTTGTGCCATTAGATGCTTTAATGAGGAGGTCAGTGTATTTTGCATTGAGGGATTTGGGATTTGTACATTAACTGGAGTGGCATGTGTTAGAAGGACATGTGAATTAATGACACTATTTATAACCCATCTCATTATCACACACAGCTTGGTGCCTTAGACAGCCACTAATTCTCTTAACAAATTTCTTTTGCTGGGAATAAAACTGCTTTTCTTCAACTGTGATCAGTGAGAAGAATGTTGCTGTTGTTATTGTTTATTTTTTAATGTAAACAGCTCTTTTCAAAGAAAGCCTCCATGCCTGCATGATGCAACTCCCCTGAGTCCAGGGCTCAGATACAAAAATTGTCCTGTTGAGGCTGATAAATGAACAATGAACAAATTACATGCTTGAATTCCCTGCTTTGCTTTATTTTTGATCTCTAATATTAGATTGCTATAGTTGTATTGCTACTCCTTGTGTGCATATTACTAATACATATGTTGCTATAGAAATGTAAAATTCAACATCTTGTCCCTTGGATTTTAAGAGAAATGTGCCCCTTCTTTTATTTATGTCCTATTCTCTGAAACAAACAAAAGAAAGAAACCATCATCTGATAAATATTAAAGCCTTGGATATGATTCCAGCCTTTTCCCTTAAGAGGCTGTAGCATGGCATTGGGTTTTCTGACTCTTTCAGCTGAAAGAGGAAGCTGAGCCCTAATCCTGCTTATGTAGAAAACAAGTAAAAGGGCACTTTTTGCTTTGTTCTATGTATCTGTATCTGTACATTTATAAAGGTTTTAAGGAGGAGTTATAAAGAAACCAGACCCTCTTCCTAAACACAGATATGCAAGAGCAAAATCCATTCTTTCTCCTTTCTCCTGCCAAAAGAAATCACTATTTGCAAGGTTGGCTGCCTGGGGGCCATGTCTGTGACCTGTCTTCGATTGCCTCCCGTATTTGGGAATGATGACTTTTAAGGCAAAGAATAGCAAGTGTCTGTGCATCAGCTATAGGCTAATTAATGCTGATCCACAAACCAGGGGGGACTTCTGCTCCTCCTGTATTGTCTGAGCTGGTACTGACAGTGCTTGGAGGACCCTGGTGTCAGCACAGAAAAAGAATCACCTGCCCCTGTCCCTTCTTACCAGCTCCTCAGGGATTTGCAAAGATTTCATTGCACTCAAGATGGATGTCTTCGTCTGCCCCTAACTGACTGGGGAGAGAGAGAAGAACCCCATCCTGGTGCAGAAAGAGCAGGGCTGAGGGTGGAGAAAGCTTCTGCTTTTTCTGCTCCAGAGAAAATCCACACTGGGAATCAATTAGCTTTGAATATAAGTGAAAATAATGTGACTGATCAGGCACTGGAATTGTGATAGTGATAGGAATGGAAAAGAATTCATTATGACTGAAAATAACACTAACAAAGATCCATTTCCAGAGGTCTGGAGAAGTGGAAGGGCCATAAACACAGCAGCTCTCTCCTGTTTTCAGGTGGGATAAAAGCAGAGCTCCTCACTTGCTACAACTGCTAAGACAGAAGAGAAAAGGACAGCAGGAGCATGAACTCTGACACTACCCCAATGCCAAGGATGTGCTGAGTCACCAGTGATGAGTCAAAGCTCCCCCAGTCCATCTGTGCTCACTGGTCTGCTCAGAGCTGGGCTCAGTCTAAAGGGGAGGACAGGAGAGAGCCTCATGAGTGGGAAACCTCTGTTGAAGGTATTTTCAGACATCTCTTCCAGCAGCCTCTTCATGCAGGTGTTGCACTTAATTATAGCCCCCATCAGATGGTGAATCTACTGCCTTGCAGGTAATTCTCCATCCCTGATGCACCAAAACTAGTATTGCTTGGCTACATCTCAGAAACATCATTTTCTTTATACACACCCCTTTCCAGACTACTCAGGGACTTATCAAGCAGAGGGATAAGCTTATTATGCATTGCAGGCAGGGTAGGAGTTGATTTACAACTCTTCTCTTGCCATGAGATTTCCAGGATGGAGCATGGAGAAGGAGGATTTAACGATGCATTTCTTTAGGCTAAAATGTCATGGACAAAGAGGACCCCATTCAAAACTGGTCAAAGCCTGGTCTTTTACTAGTCAAAGGACAGCCTTTCACAGGACTTTCAGAGAACTTTGCTCCCAGCAAGCTGTTCCAGACATCTTCCCCCGCAATAGTCCTTTGCTGTGAGCTAATCTGTCATGTTAATTTAATGCAGCAGAATGTGAATAGATTGCTCTTCATTCTTGCTAAAAAACAAGTTCTTGCTGGTGACTCTTTGCATGGAGGGAAGTCTGTTAGGCACATTTATACTCCTTCTCTCCATCCAGACTGGTCAGGCAGTTTTCTTGTAGACGACTCAGTGTGCAGTTGTGTGACTGACTCCAGGAGCGTGGCTGTAACCAAGTATATGATGATACCATGGGGTTTTGCTGCCTCTGACTTCAAAAGAGCTGTGGGTGCTCTTCTTGGGCCCCTGTGAGGCACAGCCTGCACCTTTCACAGGGTGGCTTATCTAACTCGACTGTAGCAAGTCAGGGATTCCTCTTCCTCCTTGGCAGAGGATCTTTGTCTCTATCCTGACATATTGAGAGCCAGGCTGCACTGATTAACCTGCCTACTGGGTTGCAAAGTAAAATAATGTTGCCTACCAGAAGTAGCATAATGTGTGCTTCATCACCACTGCTAACTTCTCTAAGGGCACAAAGCAGCCTAATACCATTTGCAAATCCTTTTTTCCATCATTTTTTTCACCTCCACCAAAGCCCACTCCCAGCTTCAAGGCTTTCTCTCCTCAGGTTTTCTCCATGGGACAGTTCCCTGCTAAACATACACTGAAGAAATCAGGTCTGTCTGTGTACCCCTAAGACCTCCTTTTTAAGGCACCAGAAGAGGCACTAACTGGTGCTGCAATCTCCAAGAGAACACAGATAAACTGAAGGAGGGTGGTACTGTTACATGGCATACAGGCTAGGATACTTAGCAATAATTAAAATGAATGCAAACACACAACAATATACAGACTGACTTTGGTATACTAGCCAAGTAAAACAAAGAAAATCTTGAAGGTAAAAATTCTCCCATTTTTCTCTGCTGCTGCACCTAAATGCAATGTCACTGAAACTGGAACATTTGTCTTTTGGATCTAATTTATCCTGGATTAGTCTTCCCAGTGTCCTCAAACACATGAAGCTGAAATCTCACCCCACACATTGTCCCCAAACAAGTGCCGAGGTCTAGAAAGCTGCACTTTACCCCTGAGCTCTGTAAGGTAACTCTGAAAAGTTACCTTGAAAATGAAGCCTTAAAGCCAGACTTGTCCATCCCAGGTGCTGTACCTCCCTCCAAGCATATACTGCAGCCCCAGCTGCCAAACTTGGGACCTGAAGGGCTTTCCCTTGACTCTGGGTGACCCAAAAATAGGGTGCAGGTGTCATCCTGTCCTCCAGGCACTGCCAGATTACACCTCACAAGCACAACACAAGGCTCTGATGCACCCAACACCCATAAAGACAGAGCTGTAATGAAAACAGATCATCTCAGGGACTGCATGGGTGCAAAGACAATCAGGAAAACATTCTCCTCTCTGTTACATCTCTTGCTTCTCCTTTGGTGTAATTTTTTTTCTAGAGAAGCTTTTTCCATGACACATTACTGCATCTAAATACAGTGTTTTAAATGTAACCAGGGAAAAGCATAAGATAATTAAATATCCACTTGGATGGAAATTTGTAGAGAGATTCAGAAATTGCTGATCAGAAAGGACTGCTCTGTATACCTCCCAACACAGTGTCTCCTCACCTGGCCCCAGCGCTGCCCTGCATCGATTCCTGCCACAAGTCCCATCGCTGTGGGATCCAGAGCATAGATTTCAGACAGAAAAATCTGGTTGTTTCTCTGAAAATTTCCTGTAACAATGACATAACCACAACTCTTCTGCGAATTGGCCCCAGAGTTAATTTCCCTCACTCCCAAAAAAGCACTGCAATTTTTTTTCTCCCATTGTGAACTGGCTTCAGTTTTCACTGAACTTTATTATAGTTTGTCCACTACACTGCAGCACTCACCTTTATCAAATTGCCTTCCATCACAAGGGCGAATGTAGATGGTCTTGGCAGTGTAGTCCAGCCAGATTTAATTGTACACAGGAAAATAACTAATTTTCAGTTCTTAAAACCATATCTATCCCTATCAGGAGGTCAAATACAGATTTCTCCTGGGTCGAATGAGATGCTTTTGAGTTAGGAGATTGTCATCTGTAATTATAAAATACTTCAAAGTCATTTTAACATTGGCAGCCTGCGACCTCTGTATGTCAGTCAGATTGAAGAGTGTTGTGATAATAACTCAGTTTTCCTCCCCACAATGGTGCATGAGGACACCATCACCTGGCTCTTCCCTGGGGCAGGGGCCTGCAGCAGCAGTCAGAGTCCAGTTTCTGGGCCATCTCCAGACACGTCTGACCCCAAGCAGTCACTGTCATTTGCTTCTGCATTGTCAGTCAATATCTTGCCGTCCCTGGCAGGACCTGCATGCTCATCCTTGCGATTTTCAAGATAAATAGATTATAGTCTAAGAGCTTAACCACAGGCAAGAGTGACATCTTTACCTTGATATATGTCATCTTTAGCTTTATGCCCTTATAACAGCACTTAGAGTTGAGAAAAATATTGTGTTTTAATTGCAGTCAGAAAAATGAGATACAGAAAATATTGCTATGGATTTACTGAGATGCTCTTGAAAACACTTACAATCCATCACTGAAGCATTTGGCACCTTTTTTTCCAATAGTATCTAGTTTATCACCTATTTTTCATTAATAGTATCTTGTTCCTCACAGATAAAAAAATCCTACAATTTGAGTAACAAAAATTTTCTAAAAACTTCAGTAAAATGGATCATGAATATTGCCAAGTGTTTCATCAGTGAAAGCTTAAGTCACCTTGGGAAGATGTCAAGCATGTAAAATGAAAAGGTAGAAATTTTAAGCAGCTGAATTTACTAGCAAGGTGTCCCAGGCCACCCAAGAGATTGGCAAATCCTGCACAGATAAAGATGTCATCTAAAAACAATGGGTCCTGATGCAGCTCAGCATGAAGAGACACTAGAGGTGTCTCTTCTCCATGGCATGGGCAGGATCCTGCTCTCCTACACCTGTCCTGTCACCGCCTCAGGCAAGCATGGAGAAACCATTAGTAAGGTATCATGTGAAATAGCTATACCTGACTGATGCTGCATATTAAGGAAGGCCAATAAGCAGTGCTTGGGCTCTGCTTTCCTCTGAGTTAAACTGAGATTTTCTAGTTGACACATGGGTTTGCAGTGGAGGGTTGAACAGATAATTACCTCTCTCTATTTCCTATCCTTCCCCTAAATTATAAGCATATTTAAGGGGCATTTAGGAAAAGCAGTCAAAACCTAAATTAAAATGTAATATGAAAAGATAATGTTTGGTAGGGTGTCTGGGAAAGAGATGTAGCAGATACTACGCTCCAGAAAAAATGTGGCCTCTTCCTCCCCTGAGCTTTGCCTCTGGGCTTCTGTGCTCACTTGTTTTTGTCATGTCAGAGCTTTTCTCTGCTGCTGTGTCAGAAGTGCTGCTGCAGGCACAGTGGGCTTGCTGCACGCGATGCAGGCAGGGGAGCTGCCACCTTCCCACAGTGTGCGGGGGGAGGCAGCCCACTGCTGGTGACCCAGTGCCTCTCTACTGTCCCAGGACTCAGGGCTGAGTCCCCACAACCAACCTTGCCTTTCTCCCAGTACCTACTCCAGAGCATCTCCCTGGCATGAGGAAAATGTCAGATTTCTTATTCCTCAGCTCAGAGTTTCTCTGTCTCGGTGGTTAATAAAATATGACTGTTGTGCAGAACAGCTTAAGAAGAGAAAATACAAACCCACACCAATGCATCCCACATAGGCACCAAAATGGGCAATGTGGAAGCAACCACAAGCCTTTGAGACCAGAACAACTTTGGTTTGTCTGTAAGTGAAACCGAGTTATCATTGCAACATCAGAAACAACAAGCTAAATGCAAACCATGGAAGATGGGAGAAGCTGAATTGGTAGGTGGGAGTTGGCAAGTCACTGGAAAACTGCCATGGCAATAAAAACTTGTTATCTCCCTGAGTGGGGCCAAAGCCGGCGTGAAGTTCTGCAACTAGTGTGAAAGTGGCTTTAATAATTAAGCCTGCAAAAAGTGAAGATTAAAAATTTATTCTGAACTAAATGAAGCTATTAACAGAACAGTTTTCTGCCATTGCAGATTTATGACATGTAGTACACTAATACACAACCTTCTTTTGAGAACACTAAGTCCCATTGCTCAGCCTGCATGAGTACCTTGGGCCGTGCTGCCTCTCACACCTTTATTGCTCGCTGCTTGGACTCTCATTTTAACACCAGAGGAGCAATGAAAACACCTTTTTTTTGTTAAATCTTTAAAGTATAACAACTTCACATTTCCCTAACTGAAACATTGTGAGAATATGTTGGAAAAGGATGATGCTTCAGGGATTTCAAGGTTTCTTTTCTGCCCTTTTTCATAGAATTTCCAAAGCCTAAAAATTCCTTGAAAACATTTGTTATATAATATTCCGTTTTAAATTACAGAATATTTAGCATAACCTGGAGTTATACTAGAAAAAAAAAAGTGGCAAAAACCCCTGTCAATAATTCCTCTTAAAGGAAACCAGAAAGAACTGGACATCTGTAGGGTTAAGAAGAGAATACTGAGTTATACTAACAAGTAAAAAAAAAGAGAACAGAATTAGTCCTGTACTCATAAATCCAGATGCCCTATGATGTGCTCAATAAGCATTAACAAGGCTCTGCTGCTCAGCAAGGGCTCCATTGGAGAGCTCCAATCCTCCAGTGCACACACAAGGCTTGGCTTCTGCACCCCTGGGAGAACCTAATGCCCTCTCAGCGGGGTGCTTGTCCCTCCTTGCACACCACGTCATGGCTTACTAGGTCATTCTGGTCCCACTATACCTCTACTTACCAAGTCCCAGAGTGAGATCAACTCCACACAGGAGGTCCTTGGTGGAATTGCTGAGTAACAACTGTCATCAAAGGAGCGACCAGGTTTCAAATATAGCAAGATATTGAACTTCTGGTCACAAACCTGGGCTGTGAATGCTTTGTGTCACCTCTGCACACCTGCAGCCCTCAAGTGGGATGCTGTGGCCATGTGAACCAGGGAGGTTTTTGTACTTCTTCCTTTTCTGACACATTCTAATAGCTGCACTCTTGGCTTTTTCTAAAACTGTGGATAGTTCTACTAAAGATAAAAATAGCTTCAAGTTTAAAAATGTTGAAAAAAAGAAGAGGGCATAGTTTTTATGATTTCCTCTGGTTAAGGTGCTTGTCAGTACATATAAATTCAGGACAAAGCCTGCTACCCTATAAAAGTTTGATGCTGTTCTCTGCTGGAAGGCTGACAAGACATTGAATTCCAAATTCGGGAAATGTTTGACTCTATGATGTGTTTATAATTAAATTTATTTCCCTTGAATGCAACTGAACATCTCCCTGGCTTATTGTGCAAGGCAGCTGCACGTTAAGGATTATGCCTGTGGAATGAAATAGATTGATGACATGATTTAGGACCTATCTGGAAAGATTAATTGAATTAAATATAACTTATACAATTTGCCTTAATCCTCTGAGGAGAGTCTGACCAACTCCACACCTTTGCTTTGCTCTAGAAACCTTATTAAATGAGAGAGAGGAGAAGATTGTTTTATATACTTAATTAAGAGCTTTGAATGTTCAATACATTACTATTCTTTGGAGGTAAAATGTGAAAAATTTATTGTCTCATCCTTTGTTGTCTAGTTCACTATTTTTTGCTTCTTTATAAATCATCAGGTTGGCTGCAGACATTGTGGTGGGTCTTCCAGATAGCAACAATTTAACTCACCAGATCACTGCTGTGTTGCACCACACAGAGGCAAAATAAACATGTTTTATGTTTCTGGGAATTTTGTGCTGCTCTACATAGCAAATCACATAGATTTGTCTGGACAGCGAGAGATGAGACACAAGCCCTGCCCTGAATTCAGGAGCTTGAAGGTAGGTAGAGCATCATTCCCAGCAGGTTTCCCCACAGGGTGCAGGACTTGGTCCATGGATGGAGCTGGAGAAGCTCAGAGCAGCTCATACAACACTCCCACGCATGACACGGTCATTTCCCACAGTACCCTTTTCAAGCCCAATATTGCACAGACAATCAATAAATGTAATTTAAAACAGAACAGATTTTTCTCTCTAATACACTTAAGGGGCTTCCTCTACAATGTACATTATCCATCAGTTCTTAGAGAGCTTTTCCAGAGGATCTTGATGTTTTTCATAAAATATGGAGGCTCACAGCTGGCCCCCAGCTACATCCCACCTTTACACACCAGGTGCATTTTGGCTCCCACTGACCATTAAACTGAGGTAATGGTCTGGTGAGTGAGGGACCCTCAGGCCACCAGTCTGTACCTACCAGGGTTCTCTGGCAGGGGCTCTGAGGACCAGCAAAATGTCACTCATTATTTTGCTTACGCACTCTGTCAAGTCACCTGCCTGTGGAGCAGAGAGCAAAAGCAACATTATATCATATTTTCAGGAGAAATCAGCAAGAAGTACATTCAGCTCTAGCAGCAGGGGCACGTTGGTATGCAGAAACTCGCTTTTTGGCTTGGATTTGGGCCAGGAAACAGTATCCAACATCCCTACTTGGGTGGGAAATGGGATTTTAAATCTCAGACTCTTCAGCCAAGTAATTAGATGGACAATAAAATTCACACACACCCCTCCTTCAATAGGTAGCCAAAGGCTTTTCAGTTATTTTTTCCTTTTAGTATCTTTAATGAAAGCAGCATTGAAAATGTAATATCACATCACTGACAGTTTGAACTGAACTTTAAATTGCATAGTGTTTTAATTAATTATATATTTCATTACTGTGGCCTTGTATATACATTATGGTCCCATTTATAACTATCTAGAAGAATGATAAGTTTGCCATAAAAACCCCTGAGGTGCAAAGACTTACAAGGGCAGCATCTTTTAGAACAAAACCATGATACAGAGCTATTCCAGTACAGGTGCCTGAAAGTTTAGTGCCACAGTTTCTCTGCTATATAGTCATCATGCAAATATTTTTGTGTATAGAAAGAGTGATGTTCTTGCAAGGACACAATTTGTATAGCATTTATAAATAATTTGGCATCAAAATAAATAGTCCCCTTTTGCTTTCCCTTCAGACCTGTCATAAAGCCACTAAATTTGCTCCAGATTTGTACTGCAAGCAGGAATTTTGCCCACTGCTTCTGTAAGGCAGCTAATTTTCCAGTATTGTATTTTTGTGCTGTGCCAACTAATTTGGATACAACAGATTGAATTTAAAGGCCAAAAAGTCATGAAAATGGACTGTTTGAAGAAGATGAAATACTTTTTCTAAACTAATATAAGAGAATTGAAACAGCTTAGAGAAGTCATGGAGCATTTTATGAAACCTGTATTTCATAGGAGGTAAAATTGAATCTAGGTGCCAGCAACCCCCTGACATTGGTTCTAGCATGCCTGCCTCAAATCAGTGATTTTATCAAAAGCTATTTTACTTCTGGCAATGCTGATGACCAAGCAAAAAAAAAAAAACAAACCCAAACAAATAACAAAAAAAAACCTGACCAAATTTACATCTGCGTCTTAAAGTCCACAGAAACAGATGTCAGAAAAAGAGCAAAGAATTCCTGACCCAAGGCAGAAACCTGACTGTCTGAAAACTACCTGAAGCCAGATTTCAGTCTCCATGAAAACCTTTTCTTCAGCATAGCAATAATGAATCAAAGTCTGGGACCCAAGCAGCCACAAAAGAGCAGCTTTCTTTTACTGCAACCCAACCACATACACAGCATTTCTCAATAACCCAATACAACTTCTCTTTCCACCATGGTGAGAACAGTGAACACGTGTATTTCTATTGGAATAGAAGTTATGAAGACAAGTGAAAAAGGCTTTCTAACCTGGGGTGATACAAAGAGAACTACTAACTCCACATGCAGGCAACAACAGTAGAGTTTGGAGTAAATCTCCGTTTTGATGGGGCTGCAGCAGCACGCCAAGAGCCTTGACTAGGAGTCCTGGCAACATGAACAGGATTTATAAAGGACAATGAAAATGGGCCTTGGAGTCAGGCAAAATCACTGCACATAAACTGGCTAATTAGTGCTTATTGACACTTTGTGGCATAGAAAACCCTATGCTTCAGTGGGAGTAAATCAGGAATTCCACTCACAAGCTGGCAAGCCACTCTGAGGACAAAAGCTGACACCTAAGTAGGGTTGTTCATCCTGGTGACTGAGCACAAAGAATGGCAGCCAGTCTGTGGCTCCTGCAGTTTTCCTGAGAATAAGCTGCTGCATCTCATTGTGCTCTTGCCCTGAACAGTTGCTCTCTAGGTGTAGGATGGGAAAGATGCCATTCCACCCCCCATCCCCACATGCTGTCTCTCAGGTGAGCTGGAGCCTGCAAACCCCCAGGGCAATGATAACCCCCTCCCCTTGCACTGCTGCACGAGCACTGCAAGGCTGGGCATTTACCCCTGTCCTGAGGGACAAGGGGCCACCAGTGTACTCCATCCTGGGCATGTTATTTTTATGGAAAATTTCTCCTGCTTTACTCTCACAAGGCATCTCTGAGCCAAGCAGACCGCCTGGGCTGAGTGTACCATGCAGCTCTCAAAAGCTCTGGAGTTGAGCACAGTGAAGGGGCCCTGAGGGCTGAGAGCCATCAGGCCAGCTAAACATACCAGGCAGTGCTGTGTGAACCTAAAGGACAGACTTGCAGAATCACAGAAAACAGGCCTGGGAGGTACTTTGCAAGTCCAGCTCATAGATCTTGCCTCAGGCAGGATCAGCTGAACCTTTGCCTATGAGATACATGTCTCATCTGTCCTTAACTACTTCCTCGGACAGTTCAAGTTCTTCATTGCTCACTAGGATGTTTTTACAGATATCTGGTTCTGATCTTCTCTGCTGCACTAGAAACCCAGCATTTCACACCTGACCTGCAGCCTCTGGCCTTCCCTTGTCCAGTGATGCTGAAAGCCTTCAGTGCCAAATATATATATATATATATATATATATATATATATATATATATGCGCCACATGTGTATATATGTACACAGAGAACAGAAATAGAGGCCACATTGCCAGCACCCCTTGCCAAATCTGTGACAACAGAGCTGCAGCTCAGTAAGGGACAGGAGAGGAGGAAGTGCTCTGCCACTGGAGAGGCAACGCCACAGAGCAAAGAACAGGAAGGGCCACAGTTGGGATCATTTCTGATCTCAGGGCAGAGAAACTGAGAGGTAGTTACTAAGCTAGTTATCTAACATGGACCCAAGAAAGGCCAGTTTTTGGGGTCATTTGTGCTAATACAGTCTAAAAGTACTGTTTACCAGCACTTCTGGCAGAGCCCTGCAATGCCATAGTTGCAGGCTCACATATCAAATGCTAGTGCATCATTCCCCTATTCCATCACCCACACAAGCATCCGTGTCAGACAGGATTGCCAGCCCAGAGTAATGCCAGAGACTGTTCTGACCATCTGCTAACCTGTTACATGTCACACAGTTAATCTGTTTTGTGCAAACCTCACACATACCAAAGTGTTGCAGCCAAAGGTTTTTCAGCAGTTCAGCAGTATCCACACATCTGCTCCAGTCCAAACACCCATACGCATGGGGAGACTAAAGACATTTTACACCTAACAGCAAAATTATCTTCTTTCTCTAGTGGCAGCTCAATAAATGTTATTCAGGGAAGATGACCTAGGTTTTTCACAATGGCAGAGAGCTGCATTGGGCAATTATCTTGCCAAGGAAGTAAATGCACATGACGTCTTTGTTTTTAAGCTAGAAACACTGAATCATTTAGGTTGGAAGAGATCTTTAAGATGACTGAGTCCAAACATGAATTAAAACTGTCAAGTTTCTATACCATGTCCCTAAGTGCCACATGCTGGGGACAAATTCTAACCTGTTCTATATGGATGAATTAATCCTTAATCTATTTGACACATAAACAACTATACTAAGATTTTTTGCTTGAAGTGATCCTTCTGCAAATTCTGCCCAAAAGAGGCCAGATAGGTTTTGGTAAATCAGACAAGAGCCCAGATACAGCCACAGGACACCAGCATGTGTGCCTGAGACACACCATGGAGCAGAAGGATCACATTTGCCAACATGTCTCAGAATAAGTGCTTTATTCCTGTTCATTTTTAGTGCACTTAAAACTGCATTCACAGTTCACCCTAGGATGTGTCACAAGTCTCAGGTGCTGGTGCCAGCCCTCTGCATATCCCCACAGCGATCCCATGTATGCACCAACCCTTCCATTGCCACCAAAGAAAGCAATCCTTACTGCTGCATAATTGTTAAATGACCCTTTGCTGGTCTCCTTTGCTCTTTCACTGATTTACACTCTTCCTAATTCAATATTCTGAATCCAGCAGCCAACCCCTGTCACCTGAAGCTGGGATCTGGGTCAAAGGTCTGTAAATCGTGTACTTAGTGGTTTTGGTGCAGACGCACAGGTGTGAAGCCATTGGCATTTTTCTCCTGCAGGAGAGATAACTGGTCTTAGATGCTGACAGCACCACTATAGCCATCCCGCCCCCAAAACCCCATCCTGCCAGCACTCAGCATAGCATCCACCAGAAAACACCAGCCTTCCCACTTCCAGGGGTCTCCAGCTGCTAAATGGCACCGTGGATCTGAATTCAAGGTGGGAATTTCCATCTCATCTCCATCATTAGCATCCTACAAGAACTACATTCATCTTTGTCCTTGGGGAGAAACATGCATTATGCATAGCAAGAATTTCTCCATCCATCTTCCAGAATGCATTATCACTCTCGATAAGGGCTTTCCAAGTCAGCAGTCTCATTTGAAAGGAAGGTGAGCTGACCCATGAATACTGCAGCTCCAAAGGCTCTTTGCTGGAAAAACCATCAAAGAGGCTCAAGGGGCATGAAGACTGAGTGCAGACCCCGGAGTACAGATCCCTGAGTGCAGAACCCTGAGTGGCATGGACCGGACCTGACCCTGTCCCTCAGGCCATCTGTCCCATGGCCATTATTGCTGAGCTCAGTGAGCATCTTCATGGAGCTGCATAATCAGAGGAAAAGGAGACTACATCTTTGTGGAGGTATTGGGGAAAGAGTCAAGATCCAGTGGATCTCCAAAGGTCTCTTAGGATTTCCCAAATCCAACATGGTGACAGTAAGATTAAATTTAGCATATTAGTTTCCTTGTAATCAGTAGCAGAATAGCTGGATGTTTGGGGACGAGTAGAATAGACACAGAGCCACTGAAAGCTTTGCAGGGTGTGCTGTAGAAGTGCGTACTAATGCATTAAAGCAAAATGCGCTACTCTATTTTACCTTCTGTAACAGCAAATTTCCTATTTCACTAATGGAATGTGCAAATGTGGCATGAAGTCTGAACCCAGACTCTCGGGGGCTATTTTTACAGCTTGTAGAATCAGAGAAAAATACCTCCCAGAGACACAAGGCAATGCAATCAACCACATCCAGCAGTTGGCCGCTTCCTTAATGAGCAGGCATCGCATCAATGTGTCCAGAAAGGCCACTCCAAGTACAGTTCTGTTTTGATTGTGTTCTAATCCCTTCCCCCATCAAATGCCAAAAATATTTTTGCCTGCTGTATTACATTATAAATTTATATTTCTGAAAATTAATGAGTTATGACATGACACCAGGCATGATAATTGAACCTCAGGGCCCAGCCCTGTTGAAGCTGGTTTAGAGCTGTCTTACTTTGGGGGGCCAGAATAACCTCCAGATGGCATTGGGGAAGTTAAAAATAAAGAGACATCCAAGCCTATAGACTAACTTTCCACCAAGGGAGATGTCTAATTATACATCCACTTTGCTTTCCCATGCAATGCATTGGAAGCAATTATTTTAAATAGATAAAGGATGTCAGTAAGGTTCAATTTTCCTTTCTGTCTATCAGCTGTGCAATATGGGCATGCACAGAGTAAAGTCTTAATCATGGATGTGGATATGTCCTCAAGTTTTATTCTGACATTTTTGAGTCTCGTTAAATGTGCTTCCTTTATTGGATTGTTTGGATTTTGTAATTGCAGCATATGAACATTTTTAATTTTTCATTTCCACTCTTGGCATTTAATTTGAAGTGATCCTAAGTTTAGTGCCAAGACATGTATCAGAAATTACCTTCAAGCTTGAGAGAATATAATTTCATTTTAGAATCTGTCAATAAGTAATAGGCAGAAGCATCTATCAAATATTTTCCCTTAAGAACTTGCTGACCTTCTTGGCAGAGGCCATTTAACAACACACCACTTCTATTCACTTCCTTTATCAAAGAGATGGGATTGCTACTAAGCCATTTCTGCACTCAGAAATTAGGTCAGATATCGACAGCAACAGATTACAGAGCTCAAATGATCCGTTCTCTCTGCTTGATGAAAGGGAAGTATAAGAGTGGCCTTTTGGTGCCTTGCAGTCAGGGCATCCTCGACTCAGCTCTGCCCCTGCATTACATGGCTCTACTCTTTAAGAGCACAACGATTTAAGGAAGAAGCTATTTAGCAGCCTGTAGATTCACCCAACAGTCTTTACATTCTGGTTTTGCTAACAGGAGGCTGGATGACAGATGATCAGATAATTTACAATGAATATTCAGGGGAGTTTCTCATGCTTTACAGCTGTAAAAGCAGGATCAGGTCTGGAACAGAATTGGTCCCAGTAAATCGCACAAGTACATCTGACAGAGAACTCATTTTTCAGCAGGCACATCACAAGAGGGAAGGAGGAAGTTTTGAGTGACAACCTCTTCAATAATAAGTTTTGGATTGCACAGTAGAAAAACTACAAATTAAGATTTTTAGAAAGCAGGTGACAAATTAAGAAAAGTGTTTTCAGATGATTTGAAGCTCCAAAACCACATCCCATGTGTACATTAGCCTTAGCAGAATGAAATTGCCATGTTTCCAAAATTAATTCAGTAGCAACAAGCTTAACAGAAGGTAAACAGTTGCAAGTATGTTCTTGTAATTTATTTCATAGCACACATTCATTCTGCGCTAGAATCCCCTTTGCATTCCCACCAGTAGTCGGCTTTGAAATGTTTCGGCTGGTTACGGGTGCTGAAGATACTCAGCTCACAGATATCCTCGTCACAGAGAGGTAACTTGCAGATGTCCACAAGACTTGAGTAGATGGTGCACCAGAGAATTTCTGCACACTGAAGGGCTGTGCAGAATTAAAAGGAATTTTTTATGAGTCCACCAAGAAGTATCTGCAAGCACAGTTAATTTCTGACTATCAGACATTCAGTGTGAATAGGACAAGCCCTCTGTGTTGTGCTTCACCACACTGGGCTAGAGAAAAGGCTTCAAACAAAATATCAGCAACACCAGAGCAGAATCAAACTGCTGTGGCTTTTCAGGAGCCCAAATTCTTACTCCTGTCCTCCCATGAACCTTACTGTGTAAGGTATGGTGATACTTTCTTTACTGGCTTGTAAATGCATGAGGTCAGTCAATGAAGACGGTGTTTTATCCAAAATTACTCTCAGAAAACACACTTAATAATAGATACTTATTCTTAATAACAATGTTATTAATAACAATGTTATTAAGAATACATATTAAGTGTCAAAGTATAATAATTTCCATTCTGAAATTTACTTTTGCACATTTATAAGCTATAAGAGTGTTGAAAGGAGGAAGTCTATGCCGCTAATTCTTTCTGCAAAGTAATATTTCATGTACAATAGGCATTTATAGGCACCGAAAATGTATGGAACAAAAAAAAATCAACCTACTTTTCATTTTCAAAAGTCCATACTCTCCTACTGCACTGCACCATCCCTTTTCTATCGGTACCTACTAAAAGCGTCCACCTAAATTGAAGTATTTCAAAAAAGAAAGTCCCAATCCCCAGAAAAAATTAAAAGAAAAAGCCCTTTCCCCTCTGATTTTCTCTATGAAACACTGAACTGGGTGATCATTAGGAGAGCTAGAGCAAAGCCAGCTGCAAAACAGCTGTGGGTGGGGACCAAACACTTCTTTTTGCATTTAGTGTAACAGCAATAACACCAACATACCTCCCTGGTTTGCCTGTTTATTTATTTTTTACTGATTTTACTATTGAAAAAAGACAAGTTTTGCTATGAAGTATTCAAGCATACTTTTAAACAATAAAGCAAAACCCAAGGATGGCCTTTCTCTCTAGTCAGTTCAGAGCCCTATACATCGTGTAGATATTCCCTGCAAAAGTTTCAGATTTTAACTAATTATGTTACTAATCAAGAGCATGACTGCGTTTTGATTGCACTCAGTTATCTCTCAGCTCTTTCTTCTCAAAACAGTAGAAAAAAAACCCCAGAACAAAAGGTTCACATCTCTCACAGCTGCTCTTTATGCACATCTAATTAATCTGGGGACTATTAAAATTCAATACAATGAGAAAGTGGTCAATACCGTAATTAGAGAAACGAGCTCACACAGTAGTGAAACAATCAAATCAAACAAGCTTCATCAAATATTCCTCATAAGTGACAGAACAAATACATTTCAATACCTGTTTTCAAATTCCCTGATGATGTTATGATAGCCTTGTCTAATCTTTCAGGGAACAACAGTCGTGTCTCCTACTGCAAGCAAAGCACTTCTATACCCTTTGAAACACAGAGAATTTATCTTGAATACCTTTCTGGATCAAAGCTTCTTGAAATTTTGAAGCAACTAGAAATGGTTATTCCCACTCCAACACAACTCAGCATGTACAGATTAAAGGAGCTAAACAAACACTTCCTGTCTGCAAACTTAACAACAAAATCTTTCCAGTAGCAAAGAGATTTACTACATAATCACCACATGTTCCTTATTTCCCAGCATCTTTAGATTTTACATTTAGGAGTGTAATGGACATTATTTGAAACAGGACTTGTCCTGTCTTTATAATCATGTTATGTTTAGAGCCTGTCATCAGAGGTTATTGAAATCCTCCTGAAATGCAGTGATGAGAAAGTAACTGGGTAGGTTATTTTTGTTAGTTACTTAAGAGTATTTGTGGGCAGCTTCTCAGAGCATAAATATCTCTTCATCAACAGGACAACTGTCTCCTACAGGTCTTCCAATAGTCTAATTGCAGTTTTGAAGACAGAAAAAAAATCCACTGTCTAGAATAGCCAGGCTCTGGGTTGCTGCAGAATGATGGCTGATTAACAGGGGTGTTATTCTTCCTGTGATACACAGTGGTGACACGACAAAAGACTCAGTGATTAATGCCATGTGAGCTCATGCACTGAAATCATGTCAAATCCTCACAGGACATCAGCATTAATTTATAAGTGGTGAGGAAAATGAATACATCTTTGCTGCTTCCTGTGCTTTACCTCATCCTTACTACCTCTATCTGCCAGCATCAGAGACAGTTTTCTGGGCTTCCTTTATCAGCAAAGCCTCTCAACAGAGATGCAGTTTATACAGACAGTGACCAATAAATTCATACCTCTAAAATGCTCCTCTGAAACACCTCAGAATGAAAAATATCAAAATTACTTTTAGGTGACCATATTCAGACTAAAATTCTTGCCAGCTTCACATACGTTGATTGGTTTTGTATGCCTAATCCACAAAGCCCTGGCAGCAAAATCGTTATGGGTAAGCCAGCACTGAGCAATGTGCTTCCCAGAGCAACAGTCCCACTACCTGCCCAGTGCTGCCTCATTCAGATCAGTAATATCTTTTCCAGTCTCTCCAGCAGATGAGATTTAGATCCCACATTTGTGTAGGTGGCAACTTTTATGAGCCCATTCAGTAAAAAACTTGGAAGAATTTGTCATCATGACCGACAAATACAAAAATGTTCAAAATTAGTGCCCTTTCCAATGTTCCATGATCCATATTAGGTATCTGAGAATTATCAGTGGAAATCTAAAAAGCACATTTTAGTTAAAATTAAACTAAAGTATAAATTGGATTTTTAAAATTAGATCCCACTACAACCCAGTGCAGCACTGCAGGTAAAGAAATGGAGCTGCTTAAGGTTTTGTCACGCAAATCCCTTTTCTTACTGTGAGGTTTTTATTGCTGCTTAAGCACAGTAAAAAATTGAGATGGCCCAGGCTGCTGCTCCTTTGAGCTTCACGCTGGTTCCACTGGGGGTGTAGAAACCCTTCATGCTATGCAGCCCAATGCATAAGCATCTGGATGATGTCACGTCAATCAGCTTGCAAATCTCTGTGCTCTTTCCCTCCCCTATTCCTTGCTGTTGGGAGTTGTACTGGAATTGAGGAGATCCCAATTTCATCCCCTTTTCTGCTGCAATACCCCTATGTGACCTTGCACAGCCTCTGCTCAGGTTATATGGTATAATCCAGGAAAATTCACTCTCCTTTTCATACAAGACAAACCCTCAATCCCAGCCTGACACAAACCAACAGCAGCCTTGACTATAAAGAACAAACACAGCAAAGCACTTGCAGACAGCTGCATTTCTCCTGCTTTGCTTGCCCTTCTGCACCCTGTTTCACTTCTTCCTCAGATGTCAATGCAGCTTCAAAATGGCAATTTCTGCCTCTGCTGAACTGCTTTCAAGACCCAGGCACCCACAGCTCTTTGCCTTCTTCCACTGCTCTTCTGAGAAGGGGAGGGTGGCAGCATAATCTCAACTGTCAAGGGTGCTTCCAGCTTGCATATCTTTTCACAGTTCTCAGAAATTTCAGTTTGACAGGTTTTCACCACAGTTATCTGTTTGTCAATTCATATTAGTCCCAAGTTAATAATTTGTTCTTTTTTACAGTTTGCAGTCTAAAGAAACCTGTACTGAAAATTTTACCATCTTACCTCCAAATACTACTAATATTTAAAGCAATTGAAAATTACAGTGAAGTATAACTTAACCCATCTCAGCTTTGGAAAAGGCAGAGTTTTTCCCTACCCTCATGTCATCAGTAAATTAGGTAGTTTCCAGAGAACCCAAGAACTGGAAAGTTTTTTCACCTGGTTATGACCACTTTGCATGCTTTCAGCTCTGCTTCTTCAGCAGGAATTCAGTGCCAGGAAATAACAGACTCATTACCTGCTTTCCTCTTTCCTTAAGCCATATTCCCCATTGCTTTGCACTCAGCAAGGGCTTTGCTTTCTCACCTCATTGTCCAATTTCCTGGTTTCACACTGTGCTGCCTGAATAAGAGTGTCCCAAATTGCCCTTTTCTGACTGTGTGGTCGCACACACACTCCTCCTAACAACCCACCAAAGTTATAGTTGTCCTGATGAGGGGAGAGGAGGAACAAGCTGCAGCCCCATAGCCCACAGAGATGTCAGTCCATTGTAAAGCTGGGCATCCACCAGCAAACTTTTCTTCATGATTATGGATCCTCGTGAGGACTTGGAGAGACTTAAGTAAGAGACCGAGAGACTGGGAACTGCCTACCCTGCCACCCTGACTGGTAAATCTGCATTGCTGCGGGCTTGGCTCATCCCTACAGCAGCTGCAAATTGGCCTTTTGTCTCCTTTGCCTGAAAATGTGGGGACAGTCAGAGTGGCAGAAATCCTGTGGGACAAAATTTCCACTTTTTCAGTGAAGAATGACCCCACTGCAGAGGCGGTAATGCTGACTCTGTGCCTCCATCCCTGCTTCACTTTTCCTGGCTGAGCAAGCAGCAGGGTTTGGAGACAGCAGCCATTCCCACCATCCTTCATGCTTCCAAGAGCAGGAAAGAAGCCTGAAGTGCCTTCTGCACTGGAGAAAATTGGTGAGGAAGACACTTGTTTGCTGGGTCCACATAAGCAGTGCCACCGCAGAGCCTCCCAAAAAGGAGCTGGGACTGTCTCTGGAGGAACTGACGTTCTCAGTCCTTGGAAGCACCAAAACAGATCTCACAGTGTCTGAATTTTCTTGTTCTCATGTTGTTTCTTTCTGAAAATAGGATTTTCTAGTAGCTTAAGCTCCCAGCAACAGCCTAGGGAGTTGAATCTATTCATATATATGCATATAATTGGTTCTGCAGAAACATGTAGAAAGTCAAAATTACTCAGTTGTGGTGAAATCATAGCATATTGATTTAAAGTATCTGCAGCCCTTGCTGAGGCAACAGGTGCTGGCTTCCATATGAGATACATATTCAGTATTCCTAAAAGTAATTTTAAACGCCTTGCACTCTCTGCTCCCTCATGGAAAGGCTGAACTGCTGTGGCTCCCCAGCACATCTTCAGCTACAGGATCAGCCCCAGTCCTGCAGACTTAAAAACCAACAAATAAAAGGTCAAAGTCACCTGGGCAGGAAGGAGAGAGCCAGCCTGCTGCACAGTCAGCCCTTCTCCTGGCAGATCCAGCATCTGCCTCTGTGCTTCCACTTCTACTCCAGACCCTGAGGGAGATATGCATGTTCTGACAGTGCAGTCTAAGATTGTCAAGAAAATCCATGTCCTAATTATCCAGTGTCCCTAGCAGACTAAGCAAGGCCCAAAAACAGGAGACTTCTATTCCTTCTCCCTGCCTTTCTCTCCAGCCAGGCATATACTAACTTCATCTAGCAGTTGCATCTCATTTGTTTAATAATGATCGAGAATTTTTGTGGTTGGTAACAACATACAGTGCTTGGATATATTTTGGACAATAAAAGTTAATGTATGCTCAGAGGGAGAAGGCGGTAATCAGCCAAAGGAGAATTCTGGGAGTAAATACAGTTTGTAGTATCTTCCCATTTTCAACTCCATATGCATTATCATCCAAGTGCCTGAGAAACCCCTGATAAACCAATGTCAGGGCAGTGGGAAGTGCAGTGATGCACATACAGATGCACAAGTGAAGCCCATTCTGTTTCTGAGCTGTCAATGCCATTGCATTCATCCATGAGAGATGATGCTCTGACAAAGCTGTTTCCTCATTGCAATGACCTAAAGAGGACAGCTTGGCTTATCAGAAAGTTTCCAATTAAGTTGCTTGGGAAAGGACACTGCAGCTGCTCAGAGTTATAGAGAAGGATGTCTTAAAGAGGAAAAGCAAAAAAAAAAAACCATTTGTCACTGCAGTTTCCAGGACTCTGATGTCTCCTTTAGGAAAAGGGGTTGTAATCGGAATAGATGCACAGACCATGAAAGCAAGTCACCCATGAAAGCCCAGCCTCTTACAGGAGGTTCTCTTCAGGCTGGGATGGATGAACTCACAGACCACAAATGCCCAGTAACCATCACAGTTTGATTGTGAAAAACACACCCAGCACATCTTCCTTCCCACTGGTTCCTTCCCACTACCTTTGTCATTCCTGATGGTCATGTTAAAAGAATATCTAGAGGCACCTGCTTAATTCATATAGCCACAGAATAAATGAGGTAAGAAGGTGCCTTGTGGCTCTTCAATTTGTATCTTCCAGATGAGCTTTCCTCCTCTTTCCCTATGCCCCACCTTGAGGTGGATAATGGTGGAAATTAGTTTCTGCTCCATCTCCTTGTCTCCAAGCTGAATGCTCCATATGCATCCCACACTCCAGCCCCTGCCAGCTCATGATATGTGTTTCAATTAAAAAAACAAAACCAAACCACCACCACCATACAAATCCAAAAAAATCTAAACAAACAAACTGCCTCCTGCAACAACCCCAAACCCAACCACATCAGAAATTAGGAATAAAAAATGCTTGCAAATTATCACATCTCCAAATTATATCATTAAAACTTTGACTTCTTAAGTATGTTTCATGCTCTCGGCCTTTGACTGAGTTTATATGCTTTGTTATAACTTAGAAAAAAAAGCCTTTAAGGATGAACAAGCCAACACAAAATTTTAACACTTGTAGTCTGGCTCAGGTTTCCAGCACTTACAGAAATTGCAAATTTTCCCATGCTAATCCTGCTCATTCATATTAATGCATGGGAGATCAGTGTTAGTCTGATCAAAATGCATACTCAGTGTTGTGGGCTTATTTATTTAAAAAAAGGTTTATCATCAGAATGCAACATTGAGAGAACATTAATATTGTGAAGGCAGCAAGGCTTGCTAAATTGCTTTGGGGACTTAGGACAACGTTATCCAGAATACCTCAGAAGTTAATCAAGTACTTTGTGGGAATTACAGACCAGGGAATTAGAAGCCATACTGGACACAAGGTACAAGTGATAATCTTTGAGCAATTTGGTAAAGTAAAACTAATCCCAGAAAGGGACAAAATTATGTTCACAATGCTCAGTGAAAGAGCACAAGTTTCACAAGATATTTCAGGATGAAGCCTGAAGTTTCTTGGTGTCAGTTTGTCTATAGAAAGAGAACAAAGTCAGCTAGCTCATGATAGGCTTTGAAGTCTATCATGAAAGACTACTTCCAAAAATTCATTTAAAGATACATATAATTTCTGCAAAGATAAAATGTGTTTTTTGAAAACTGATGGCAATATTTTGGCTCAGAGAAGATGCAGAGGATAAGGGTAAACTGAATCTTGCCTTACACAATAGCTCACAAGCCTGGCAGCCTCGTGCATTGTAAACTGATATTGTTCTTGTGGATTACGTAGTGCTGGAAAACTAATGTTAAGAAGCCAAGAGAGATGAGAATAGCTTGATGGGCACTACCATTTCACCCATCCAGAAAGGATTTTAATGCTTGCAAAGTTGATTACATTCTGTACATTTTGCTGCTAGTGTGTCAGTTATTTCTGTTCCCACTGCTAGTGGAGAGATCTCCTACCAAAAGCCAAATCCGGCTGTTTATATAAAGGGTTGGAAATGAGAGCTGCAAAATGCTGACTGCCAGGAAGGGCAGCCAAGACAGACACAGTTCAGAGGGTATTAGTGGGAATCACACGGTCTCTTATGCCTGACATCTCAGCTGATTTTGCTATAATTTTTAGAACTGAGAAAATATAGATTTCTTAAATAAGGATGTTTCAGTATTTCTCATTGATAAACCTGATCTTTTGAAGCTCTGAGGATTTCAGCTACCATCTGAATGAAGCTTTGCACTCATTATTCCAGCTCATTGCTGCAATGTTCTTGGGTAACGAAGCACAGCACATAATCTGCCTGATCATTTAGCTCCAAAGGACAAAGGCAGAAACTGCAATCCTGTTAGAAGATATTTTTGTGAGCCATTCTGAAAAATGGATTTTTTTTTAGAGTTTAATTTACCTTCCCTCAGGAATCTACACATGCTCCAAATCCAGACAATCATGAGAACAAAAGCTACTGAATTCAATGACCCAAAGAGTTTAATTTTTATTTCTCCCTCCCCTGTAGGATGGGTGGTCCTTTGTGCTCCACATGGACCTTATTTCAGCTAGGCTGCATAGGCAGTCATGGCAAGACTTCCTCATCCTTGCTCCAGTGCAGAGGGATACGGTCCTCTTTCTAAGTCAAACTCATGTTTCAGTGAAGTCTAGTTACAGCAGTCACTGACCAAGCTGGGAAAGGTGCAATGAGGGTAGAAAAAACAAGAATTCCCTGGAGCAGTTCAAAGCAGGCAGGTGTCAGTCATCAGAAAGAACCCCAGTGCTTTCACTGGGCTTGAATTCGGGCTCCAATAATTTTAGTTAGCAGCAAGTACAGTACCCTCTATGGGGCAAGACAGGAGGGAAGGAAAGAGGAGAGTTTGGCTTTATTTGTGCACTTACTGCTTGTGGAAAAACACAGCTACCAACAGCCAAGCCATGCACAGGAACCCAGTAGCTTGGGCTCACGCTGCTCAAGAGCAATGCTGCCCCAGGTAGGAACAGCAGTAAAGAAATCCACTGTCACATGCTACCTCACCTCTGGAAAAAAATTTGGTATACATGAAAACTTTGCAAAAACAACAACAGAATGTTTTGCGATACAAGAGGGAAACATCACTGTCCTCAGTTGCCCTTCATGAAAGTTGCACAGCTCCTTCCTTAACAGGTAACTTGGGAGTTTCAATTCCACCTCTTAGGCTCCTTCCCAAATTGCAGAATTGGGCCCAGGTGCTCAAATTCAGACTGCCCCACACTGGGGTTTAGCCAGTCTGTCCAGGGATAATCAGCTCTGCAGTAAACCTCACGAGAGGTGTCACCATATGCAAGTCTGACCTCTCCTTCCCTTCTGGCAACACAAAATCTGTTTGTTCAGGTGGGAGTAAGAAGATGGGCCAGCACTGCAGGCAGCTGTTCCTCTCTGCTACAGCAAAACCCCTGTGGCAGATCAGCTACAAGGCCACAGCTTCCCAGGAGGGATGGGAGAGCTCTGACGAGCCAGTGAGCAGCTCAAACAGACACACAGCATCACCCGTGGTCCCCCACACCACCACAAAACACTCCCTATGGGAAGGCAGGATGAGGTAATGCCAAGGAAAAGGCTATTTCAGCAAACATTTATTTAAGTGCAATGCCTCTCTAAATAAGGAGCTCCTTGTCTTTGACTCTATAGATGTTCCTACACCACTCTATGCCTAGGAAATACTGTCTCTATCATCTTCACTCAGGTTTTTAGGTTCCTTAGAATTGTAAGGCGGATTGCAAAAATCTCAGAACAACTTTCCACAGCACAGGAAAGCTGTTGTGTTGGGTTTTATTTAACTGCAAATGCTCAAAAGTAAATGCTACAATTTATAAGTCCAGGGGAATGGAGGCAAGTAAGAGCTGTGAAAATAGATCTGACTATTATCCTACTGCTGTCTAGCTCCAACAGGAGCACCGTAATTTTCTGTGTGCAACCTAAGCCATCCTGCACACCATCACTTTATGCCAAATGACAAGAAAATGAACAAAAAAAACCCTAAAAACCTGAAGAACCACTTCACAGACAACGGCCATTGCCATCACTCAGAAAAAAATTATTGCTAACCCTAACATGAGTTCATAAACACAAACTTTGTGAAACCACTGGAGAAGGGACTAAAATAGCAGCTCATTAGGAGACTAATTATGGCCAACCCACAGACATTTTTATGACGTAGTTAACATTAGATGGCCTGTATCAGCAAACGCCATCGTTTGAGAACCTTGGTGGTGCCCACCTTTGTGCACTGCTGAGCCTTTGCTGATCCTGTCTCTGTTGCCCTACAAGTACATGCAGATATCCAACCTGCTTCATCCTCAAGTTCATCAAATACATGGAGCATCCACCTCTCCTTCCCTGCAGAAAACCCAACTTGTTTATCCTTTGAGATGTTCTTCCTCACACCAGTGTAACGAAAACCTTGTGCAGGGAGAAGGATAAAAGTTGCATCCAGGCTCCAAACCGTTCTTGGTCTCAGATAAAGTGGTGTTACTGCCCGGTATCTGGTGCATGCAAGAATAACCAGTCCCTGCTGCTGCTCAAATGAGGCGATCATGGGCTGGAGCGTGGGACCTGGGGCAGCCACGCAGGGCCATCAGCCCCGAAGGACTGAAAGAGGTCTTGCTTCATGCAAGTAGATTATTTTTCTGGTCTTCTTCCAGTATTTGCACAGTTCTGTCCTGCCTCTCCCCCTCTCACACACCCAGAACCTCAAAGAAAACACAGTTATGTCAGCTTGCTATTCAGTAACAGCCCACCCTGTCCATAAGGCCATACAGGTGTTTTCTAACTGAATTCTACTACATTTTTTCTGACCAGCTGACAGATATTTCCTTAAATATTTTTCCTCTGGTCTCTACGAACAAAGAGGGGAGGAGAAGAGAGTGGGAATGACTACAACTGGTTCCTGGCTACACCAAAATCTGGTGAAACAACCCTGAGTCAGAAAGAGAAACTCTGGTGCTTTTGGGAGGTGAGTCTTTCTTTTATTTATTTTTTTAAGGGAGCAGAAGAAAAACAAATATGCAAGAGATCCAGGGATCATAATAAAGATCACAGAACTGCCATCTTCTAAACCAGAAACTCTGTGAGTTCTGCTTCTTGTAGGAGTGGCCAGGCTTTTTGGACTCGGTTCTTTTTTTGTTTACTCCATTTAATCTTGTTTGTTTGTTTTGCATGACTTAATAGATCCAAACAGCCTTTACTGAATAGAAATGCCAAGACTCTCTTCTAACCAGAGGGCATTTAACTCTATAGTAACACAAATGAAGATTTTTTTGTTTCTAAAGTCTGCCATTAGCAGCAATGATACTGCACCAAAGAAATTTTCATGGTGATCCAGAGTAAAAAGAACAGGTCATGATCCAAAACAAAATCAAAAAACTCTATAATTAAATACCAAACTACTGATTTAGACTTGCATAATTAGGGTTATATATCTATATCTATCCATCTGCATGCACAGAAGCTCCCTGCTTAGAAGGCTGTGGGAACTTTCAGTTAAACTTACACTCACATAGGAAAATGTTCAAAATGTATCTATAGACTCAACAGCATGGCAGCATATCAGAGGAGCAGCAGTGACTTTGCCTCAGCTATAATGATTTCGGGTATAAAAAGTAATCATGATTGACTAGTTAATTACAGCTTTTTTATTCAATAGCATAGAAGATCCTACTCTTTTAATTCTAGTGTCAAAAAGAGAAGATAGAGAATTAAAAGAGACTGAGGTAAGGAGCATACAATTTTGCTAAATATGGCTTTACCAACCCCCATCTGGCACACATAGAAAAGAAGACATTTCATGCAGATGGGAAGCTCAGTATTTTCTTCCATCAGTCAATATCCATCTCATTCCACAGGGCCTTTGCCTGCCTTTCCACCTGCCATTGTTTTTGCATTTCATCTCCTCCCACACACAGCCAAATGCTTGTGATCCCCAGTCTGCTCCCTTCAGCAGTGAAAGGACTTTTGCTTCAAGCTGTACAGGCATCCTCTGTATTCTGCATCTACAGTTACAGGCCTACATGGGCTAACATTCAGGAGACGTATGAGATCAAGCAGAATTGCTCTAGCAGATTATATTTTTTGCCTACCCTACTGTCAGCACAAAGGAGGCTCAAGAAAAGGATCACGGCTTTTCCCCAAAACACCAGCTTCTGTATGTTGATATTTATGAGGGCAAGATAACAGCAGTAGGGATCACAGCTCAGCCCAAACTGCTGTAAAATTGAGCCTCCTTTTTTTCTTTCAGAGTAGCCATACCCATCTATCCTTGTTTTATATTTCAGCTGAGCTAAGCCAGTGCAGTTTTCAGTTTCTGCCTACGCTGTAATGGCTCAGGACCCCATTATCCAGGGATATGGGAGATGCTGCTCCAAGCCCCTAAGAGTTTACTAAAATATTCACACAAAATGTTTTGTTTGCCTTTGCTTCAATTGGCTTTCACCCTTCAGGCTTCATTTCAACAAGCTGAAAGCAGAACGCAGCAGCCCTGAATTTCATCTTGCCTCAGTGGCACAAGAGATTAGTTGGTGCAGAGCTGCAAGCAGAGGATGACCTTGCTGCTGTCACACCACAGCCCCAGATGGCCAGAACCTCGGCTGATCCAAGCTCTGCTCACACCCTTGGTGGATGTGGTGACTCCTGTGCCTGCTCAGCCTGGCAGGGGATGAGCAAACCTGCACCCACGGGTTTATTTGGTGATACAGAGCCTGGGTGTGAGGTGAACCCTTGGCACAGCAGTGTGAAGAAGGTCTGCTTCAGTGAGGAATAAGGATGATCACAGTCTGTGCTGTCTCAGGGGAAACAGATGCTACCACAAGAGCATGCAGTGCCCTTTCTAGCTGAATGCAGATTCTTTAGGCCTCAAAACCATTCAGTTGTGGCATGAGATCCCTTGGGAACAGCTCTGTGTCCTATTTATACCTGCCAGCATTATGTGGAAATTATTTTCTATAGGTAGGAACAGCAAAGTTTTATAATCTGTCAAATATAACAGAAACATTGCTAAGCTCTTCAAGATGAGCATTTTACTGAACTCTACAAAAAGAAAAATGCTTTTGTTTTGGGAGGTGGGGATGCTCTCGGAAAGACAGGAATGCTATTGGGTCACTGCTCAGTGCTAGAGTTCCTGCTGATTATAAGGGGTAATTAACTAATTGCTTATGAATTAACTGTTTCATAGACTTCTAATAACAAATAGATAATAATCATCTCCTCAGAACCTTTTCTGAAAGCTTGAGTTTGTTCTTAACTTTAAATACTCTTAATTCTTTGGCTTAGCTTGTAGCAAGAGCCTCCAGAAAAGGGAAACAGAGGTGGCTGTGCCTTCTGATAGAGACTCATTTTTTGAACACTGCACAGGTTTTCTAAATGGTCTTGTCTGGAGGACCTTAAACCAAGTAAAAAAAATAGCACAAAATAATTCACATGATTTAAAGATAAATTCAGGGGAATAGAAAAATGCATTTGGACTCTAGTGTTTACATGTATTCATACTTGCTTTTTCCTCTCTCACCTTCCTCCTGGCCAAGTCTAAGCCTCTGTAGTTCAACAGCATAACACAATGTGACCACTCTGAAATTGGCTGTATTATCTACGATCTGTAATTCTTGGGAAAACTTTAGAAAGAAAGAGATAAAAGAAAAAAATATCCAAAATGTTCTTCTCAAATACTTACCTTCAGATCCAAACTTGCAAGAAGTGGTACCTGACTTCACAGTACTGCACAGCCCCACCTTGACTGAGCCCTGAAAACCTAAGGCCAAACTTTATAAGAGTAGGAGAAACACTGACAGCAAACATGCTCTGAAAAAAACACAACATAAAACACCCCATACCAGCAACCTAATGAACAGATCTTTGCAGGTATCAAAACCAGTTGTTTCATTATAGGACATGAATTCTGTCCTCTGTCAGTCAGTATGTGCAGTCTCTCCAGTTCAGATGGTCAGTTAGAAAATCATATAATGGAGCATTCAGGAGCATCTGGAAATAGAGTAACTGGGACATCCTGGATGGCAAGTCAGGGACAGACAGAACACGACAGTCCACGGCAGACAACATGTCCCGTGTCTCACTCCCATCTCATCAAAAATATATTAAAATTAACATTTTACAAAATCATCTTTGTCTCTAGAATAGTGCTTTCTCCATTGACCTTGGGTGGTTGCTGTCATGCAGGATGGCCAACAGTAGAGGAAAGGGAGGAAGAGAGAACCTCCACATCTCACTTCACACCAAGCAGAAACATCCTGCTTTACAGGAGTCAATAGAGGATGCTCATTTTGGGTGCACATCCCACTCACCAGCCTTTTGGCCAATCTGGAGTTGGCCAGCCCCTCTTCCTGGCTCTCAGAAATGTCAGTGTACTTTCAGTTTGTTCCATAGGACAGAACTGGCTTTTAAAACACCAGCTGTGCCCACAAAGCAGAGCCTTGTTGCCAGCCAGTCCTCACCACGCCAGCACAGAGCTCCATGCACAGCTCTGCTGCTTCCCGGCACCACAAGGGGACAGATGGCACAGCTAAATTATGACCAGCTCCTAGGCAGCCCCTCTCAAACAGGCTTTGCAACAACAGAGCAGATTGAAGGAAAGACATAGTGTAGTTAGACTTGGGTATGTTTTGCAGAGCATGCAGTGACCTTCAACACCACAAGGCCAGGGAATGGACTGGCAGGGGACATATGAAGTGAACACATTTGCTTTGCTTCATGTGTTGTCTGTCCAACAGTGATTTTAAAAAGTTTAAAGCTGCCCACCCTTTTGTTGTTTGAAAGTTCAACTGTTTCCCCCATTTCAGGATGAATCACAGGATGATGAACTTGCCTACCAGATAAGGGCACAATCCAGCACTGGGATGGCTGGCTCTAAGCCCTGCCTAAAACCTCACCAGCTTTATTAAGATTTACTGACCTAGGTCATGATGCAGGACTGGGATTTTTGTGCTGGCTTCCACAAAGCAGACTTATTTCTGTTAGAAATTCTCCAGCTGACTATTCAAGAAAGATTAACCTGTGTTTATTAGGGAGAGAAAATAAGACAGACGAATGGATGTCTCTGTGTGAAGCCAAGAGATCTCAGATGACATGTACCAACAGAGGCTGCAAATGTCAACCATAATACTCAGCCTCTTACTATGGAAACATTTAACATGTAAGTTTGCTACAATCAGAGCAAAGGGATTCCTGATTGATCCAGTTTCACACAGGGTTAAGAATTAAAAAATGGTAAATTCCCAGTCTGTAAATCTAGGCAGTTCCCAGAAGCAACATAAGAGAAGGGACATGTCAGAGCTGACTGGTGACTTGATAGATCACCTTCCATGTGGTACTGAAACTACTATGTGATTTTTGATACAGACCTGGTCCACTATAATCAGGCCTTGGATTTTACATAGCTAGAACATGACTTAGAGTGATGTAGATCCCTGCTGACTCCATAACAAAGAAGCATCTGACTGCAGAGCAAACCAACTGGTACGCCATGGAAGTTCATCAGAGCAACCACAGTATCAGAAGTCAGGACACTCACTGCCAACAACCTTCTAGTTCCTGTGAAGGAATTGAACTAGTTTCCCCTAGCTGAGTCTGTCTTTCTCTTGAAAATACATCATGAACCTTCCTGTCAAATCAGCCTTTTCCTAAAAAAATTGTTTAATCTAGATTTCCATACAGCTGGCTTGAGTGCATCCTTCCTATTGCATTAATATATGCAAATGGATGGCATTATTGATGCAAGCAAAGGAATGAAAGGTCATTGAAGCAAGTTTAATTAAAGAGAAAGACTTAACTTGAGCAAGAATTAGACAAACTGAGACATATTGATTAGCTGAGCTGGTTTTAATTATTACAAGACAACCACAAGTTTGCTTTGATATTGAACAGAGACAATCCTTCAGATCACACTATCACATCTCTCTGACATTTCTGGTCTCTTGGGATATTGGTTAGGCTAAACCCAACAGAAGATAACTACAAGTGAACAGAGGTCCCCAGCCCCACAGAGGCAGAGCTCTTGTTCCTAATGAAATTCAAACAGACACTGCTGCAGAGCACCCTTCTGTGGGGTAAAGAAGTCATAGCCATCTGTGTAACAACAAGGCCCTTGCAACAGCACAGAAATGGCAGAGTGGCTTAAATCCTGTAGTTATAAAGCTAATGCATATCAAAATGACTAAAAAAAAAAAACAAAAAAAAAGAAAAAGACGAGCATCATGCATCACCCTAGAAGTTGAAATCAATAAATAAAGGAAGAAAAGATGGAATATAGAGAGGATACAGTCATACCAGATTTTTAAATGGTTTGGAAAAGGGTAACAAAATACAGTAGTTTGGTTTTTTTTTCCTTTTAACCTTAGTACAAACTTGGGTATGGAGAGTCAGGAGGCCCATTCCTGAATAGAGAACACATCCACAAGGCCCTTCTGGAACTGTAGCCTCCTCAAGGGGAAGCTACTTTGTCCATCACTTGCATGGGACAACCCTGAGTCAAAACAAACATTTTTGAGTGAAGTTTTAAAATATGTCTTAACCCAGAGGAAGAAGTCCCTTCCACCAAAGCTCACAGAACTAATTTTCTTTATGTAACCGTCTTCCTTTTCAAAGCACACTTTCCCCCCAAATGCACATTGGCTCCATCACATATGTGCTGTGTCAGGTATGCAGCTGATAAAGAAGTACCAAAGGGGAATAGGGCAACAAGACTCTGGGAAAGTTCATAATCTGAGAGGAGGTGTCTAACTGAGAGTTGATGCTGGTGAGATAAGAAAGACAAAGAAATGAGTCCAACCTCCACATCACAGACACAATTTAATCAAAATGGAACTGCTTCCAGTAAGTTGTTTCAATATCCTAAACAATCTGATAAACAATGAGACGCACAGCATAAATACAAAACACCTAGAGAACAGGCAAGAGTTTAATCATGGCAAACTCCAGGACAAGCAAAGAAATTCAGGGCAAATACTGCCTAAGTAGAACAGGAGAGATAGCATCAGACGTGAAGAGCTAATTGAAATTATCCCAGTGTAGCTAAAATAATTAAGCTGGAGCTTAGTTCTAATAGGAGCTAATTCTCCTCCAGAGGAGGCTGCCCTCCAGCACCAGTTGGGCAGCATGTCCTTGCACCCTGCCAGCCCTCACAGCTGCACCAAACCAACCTATCTCAACACACTGCCTGCATTGCCACAAGACTGGACACTGCCTTTCCAAGAGGGGCTTCTGGTCCCTGCTCACCTCTGATATCCAAGGGCTCTGGAGTTCAAGCGCAGTAATTCTGTGCATAGCACAGAGCTGGAGAGAAGGGGGCCAGCAGCAGAGGTTTGCCCCCACCTCCTGAGTTGATGGCAGAAGGTAGCAAAGGCAAAGGCCATGCTTTTGGGACTGCTTCAAGTACTGCCTCACAAAAAAAGGTCCTTCTGCCTAAAACAAGAGTGCTTCAAGCCCACCCTGAAAATAAAGATATAAAGCAAACCCAGCAGCACCTCAAATAACTGCTGATTCATACATAGCAAATAACTTTACAAAGAGCTGGGTCCTTTCACCTCCCCACGAAGGAGAATCCTGTTACACCTCTCTCTTTTCACCCTTTTTCCACACTTACCTTTCCACCCCTAGTCCCCTCCTACATGCTCCATCTCTTGCCCACCAACATCAAACATCATTTTTTTCTGTGCCTGAGGCTCATATTAATTCCTCACAGCTGTTCCCTTAGTTCATCAACTGCTGCTTGTATTTTCCCACTAATCTGCCTGTGCTAGAGGGACAAAGCCACCTGGTGTTCACCTCCTTGGGGCTGTTCCACCATGCCCTGTGGTCAGCTTTGGCCATTGGCTTCCAGAAGCATCACAAGTGAGTTGCCCGCAGGTTACAGTGATGAGCAGTGATTGCACTTCAATCACCAGACAGCCCTGCAGAGATCAGCAGCTTTGATTTTGCTTGATAGGAGGAAGAGATATTAGAAATATTCTAGCCTTGATCCCAGCTGGTAGGGTAAATTTTTAAAAGACGAAATAGAGCAAAGATTATGTTACGACTGGAAGAAATTTTTGTATTTCACCACCACCACCACCACCACCACCACCACCACCACCCTGACTGAACAGAGTTCTCAGTGGTGTTGTAAATAATATGATGAAGGCACCTGAACCAGGGTTCACAATCATAATAGGGGAAAACCCAAATGATGCTCTGAGCTGCTACAGAGGACAAGGACTTCACGAGACAAGGAGCTTTTGCAATGTGAAATTCCACTTTAAAGGATACTATTATAGTTACCTCATGAAGAAGAGAGTCTGAATCCATATTTAGTTACATCTCTAAACAACAGCTAACAAAGTGCTTCTAGATAATTAGTTAAACCAGTGATGAAGTGAGGGTACAGCTGATGCCCTCAGCATGAAAGAGGAGAGCTGCTCTGAACATGTCAGCAAGGAATGAGCCGTGGACTCCTGTTGAACATCAGCCTCATCCCCTGTGAAACCACCCAGTTGCTGCTCCACACTTTCCATAAAATACTAATTAAAATGCAGGCTGAGTCCTTGTTGGCTTCCCTTGGCTAAGTCAAGAGAGCTAAAACCCATTTGCAAGTGCTCTTAAAGTTTAGTCACTGCTGTTTGTACAGCAGAGCCAAGAACAAAATATCTCAGAGTCAAGAATTCAAGGAGCCTGTCACAAATCCCCCATGGTGGCAATCAGGCTGATCACAAACTCATCTTTTTCTAACTGAAAGTTATATAAAAAATACAACTAATCTGTCCTCTCTCTTCAAATCAACACACTTAAAAATAATAATTCTTTCTTGCCTGTGACTTCAGATTTTTATCTCCATAACTACGAGGCAGAGCTGAGCATTCTGCAAGGCTGAGCTTCCCCTGATTTCCAGGCCTGCTCAGCACCCAGGCTGCTCTGTCCTAGGAAACACTTACTGTTCTGTTCTGTTTGCTAAAATCCATCTGGTAAGGGCACCAAACATCAAAAATTACAACACAGGGAACATTTCTGGTATCCATAACCATGGCAGAGAAACAGGTCTTCAGTCCCAATATGAGGTGTATGGATGCAGGAAAGCAGACAGCATTCCAGATTTGAAACTACACTTCTTTCTGATCAAAAAATTCTACATCTGACATGAATAACTGAAGCCAACTTGATTTGCACTAATAATCTGATGTTTTCAGGAAGTTACCATGTGGACTAGCTCTTAGAATCACCAGAAATGCTGGAGAGGGAGTAAAGCACATACAAGTCTCTCTGGACCCTAATTTCAGGTGAAGAGTTCTGTACAGAGGCAATGGCCCCACATTTCATACTTTTTCATATTCAAAGGTGGGACAAATCCTTCCCACTCTGTACTTGTGCAGAGACACTCTACGTTACCTCAGCTACCTGTATTTTATTTCTCCCTTTGCCTTTGTACGTTTTGGCCGCTTCCTGAGTTCTTGACATCCAAACCTTACAGCCTTCCACGCTTAATTTATCCTACAGTTCCCCAAAAATAATGGTGGGGCCTGGTTTTTGCTGTCTTTAATTCCACTGTGCCACAGGTGGAGTTTGTTCCCACTGGAGATACGCAAAGGGATCTGGGAAGTAGTAGAGAGGTCCTGAGTTGTGGGGATGGAGGAAGTCAGGTCCAAGCAACAGCTGGTGGGACAGTGGCCCTCTTTGCACCACCCCTTGCACAAAGCTACATTCACATTGCTTTTGACATCTGTGGATGGGCCTCTGCAATGAGAGCTGCTCCTGCATGGACCTGCAATTCAGAATGCATGTGGTAGGCATGAAGGGTATGAATGTTGCCCAGAAAAAAGGGTCAGCAGATATTTGAATTGGAGGATGTATTTTTTCTATTGTCAATGAAGTGCCATAACACTCTCAGAATATTTCACCATTTACTTTTGTTGTTCTTAAAAGGAACACTGGGTTCTGTTACATAGAAACATGTCTGGAAGAAGGAAGACAAACATTTCTATAGTAAAATCAAGTGATTCGTATAAGTGAGTTTGATAGATGAGTTACAGAACTTAGACAGCAATGTTGCTAATCAACATGGCACAGACATCTGTACATTTTTGGCAAATGAGGCCTTTCAGAGCTGCTGGTGAAGACAACCCTGCATGTTCTCTATGTGACACAGTCCTGCTTGCTGGAGGCCTGGACTAGGAAATTTGTGTCTGCACACGCATTCCTGTTTCCTTCAGAAAGTCTCTTTGGCACCCGTTCCTCAGCCAAATTGATTCCCATTCGCTGTGCCTATGAGCTCCTTGGCTGACAGAAAGCACCAGGAAGGAACCATCCAGTTCAGCAGCCAAGCTGGAGACTGGAAGGGAGAGAGGTTCAAAGTGCCTGTTGGAAGACACTCAAGGAATCTTCTGAAAGGACATTAAATCCCCAAATTCAGCACCATCTTCTATGGAGCTTGACTTTTTCAATGTCTAGCATAGAAAGAACTGAAAAGCTCAGGCAATGCTGTAAGCCAGGCAACTGCTCAGAGATCTATCTGCTTTCCCATTGCTTCATTTAATTCATGAAAACTGCTGGATTTCACAACAATCCTTTCAAGCACAATAATGCTGCAGACAGGAAGGCAAACACAAACAATATGGGGGAATTTTGTGCACTGCAGAAAAAAAATAGCAATAACAAAGCAATGCCCTGAAAAAAAGGACAAATTATAAGCAGCTGGAAAAGCAGGAAAGAAAGTGAAAAATGCCATTGATGGAAGTGAGAGAGTGCAACAGAGCCAACCAGGGGATGCCACAGGGAAGGCAGGACAGCACAGAAGAGCTGGCTAGTCTGGGCTCAGCAGGTTTCTATTCTGGCTGTGAACAATCTGTTCTTGCCAGAACACTGAAATTGGCCCAAGAAGCCATCCCTCATGACATGTCTGCCCAGGCACCCCCAAGGAAACCATGTGCATTTCTGCTCTATCTACCACAGATCCTCTATGAAGGGACCAGAGCCCTGCAGTGCCTCCAACCAACCATGAGAATGTCATTTATGAACAACCCATCAATTATGCATTTGCTAAAAAAGTAGAGTCAATTAGACACCTCCTGGGCTCTCTGGATCAGTGAAACATTCCCAAGTGCATGGGAGCAGCAATGGATAGTTCTTCACATCTCCCATCTTTGTGCCTGTGGGAGGAGGAGCCTCATACTAGAACTGTTTTCATTCTCATCTCTTTGCTTTTCATATTTTATTTTAGATTTGTGACCAATTAAGTTGAAATCCTGATGTGCAATAAATGCATGCTGTCTGCTGATGAATTATTACTGGTCTAACATAGCATGCTGTTTGGTAAACCCAGAGAGAACCACTCACCATTCCCTATCCCTAATCAAAGGGCCTTTGCTTAACAGCTCTACACCCAGGTGTGTTCAGCAGAGCACAGAGAGAATGTCATGGCTTGCCAGTCTGGGAGAATGTCCTTGATCCAGGAAGACAGAAAGCCTACCCACATCCACTGCCAACTCTGTGTGTGCTTTTCTTTGGAAAAATCCAGTTTAATAAATGTCAGGCAGAGTCACCAACATGGGCCACAGTGCTGCCAGCCAGTCTCACCTGCTGCCTTGCACTGAGCACTGCACAGAGAGACCAGCTACCAATTAAGATGGGCAGCTGGTTTTTTCCTTATAGAAAACTAGCCATGAGTTGATTGGAATGCAAGCTCTCAGATGGATTTCACATTTCTAAGATTGTTCCTTTCCTTGCAAAAGTTACAAGCAAGCTAAAAATTCACCTCCTGGTGTTCCTGCTGGCTCCCTTGCTTGGGCAACAATCTGAAGCTGCATTGAGCCTCTATGCTGTCCATTCTCAATTCCTTTTGTTATTTATAAGGAAACTCCTGTTTTGATAGTTCTTATTTTAAAAACAACAAAGAGCTGAAGTTATGTGATACTAGAAAAACCTTCACTTGTTCAAGATGACGTGAAATCAAGTCAAAAAGATAACTTCTGTCTTTCAGGAGCTGATGAGATACCCCTCACTTCCTCATTGCCTTAAAACAAACATCTAAAGTTTAAAAAGTGCTGCCTCTAAAAGGGTCACGTTATTAATTTATGCACTAAGATTATTTCCAAAACTACAGTTTATTTCCAATAACTGACATCTTATATTAAGAAACTCAACTTGGTAATCAAGAACCACCTACTGTGAAATGAATGAAGTGTGTTCTCCAAAGATACAATTACTTTCTTTACCAGTGCTGTGCCTCAACAAAATGGTAATATGTCCCTGACTTGGCAAATGTGGCTTTGGAAAAGAAATATTTTATTTATTTACTGCAGACAGATGAAATTGTATGTTAAATTAAAGCAAAGTCTTAAGGAGTAATAAATAGTGAATGAACAAACAAACCTAACGGACCAACACTAAAAACAAAGTCCTTCTTCCAAACTGTTAGCACCAGCTGCAAACTTCATTTCATTCAGAAGAAACTGAGTTAGCAAAAATATAAAAGAAGGCTACATTCTTCCTTCTTTTCAAACAACACTTAGTAAGTAAAAGTTGGAAACACGTTAAAAGATTGCTGACACTGGCTCTGCCTCATCATTGATGACAAATAATAACCCTATTTACTGTCATTTCTTTATGAAGCTTTTGAGTACTGGCAGGCAGATCTGCAGGATGAATTTGCTGTTTTCTACAGAAATCATCACTGCAGTGCTGGCCCGGTTAGGTGGCTCTGAGGTGAGCACAGCTGGGCACAGCTAAACCTCATCCCAGCTTTTCTTCCATGCCTGAAAACACCTTGACACAAAACATGGTTAAGTGAGTGTTTCAAGCCACTCCTCAAGGCCAGGATGTTCTGTCCTGGGGATCCTGCACTCAGCAGCAAGTGGAAGGCTTCAGTGGGGGAATTTAACATGAAAACTTCACATCAAGGCACCAAACACTGTGTGAGCTTGAAAAATTCATCTTTATGCACTGGGAGAGATGTGAGAAGGTGCCCAGGTCCCATTGCAGTTGCTAGGGGAATGAACATCCAGAGCAGCCAATTATGTGAAACGTAGTGAAAATTTTCAGGAAAAGTATTTCCTTTTTCTTGTTTGGTTGAATCTTTGGTGCATCTTGCACAAGATGCCTCTTGTACAAAGCCACAAGGCAACAATATCAAAGATCTGCATATTTGTCAGCTTTTAACACTTAAAGGACTCCCAGTAGAGTTTAATTTCATCCTATTTGGCACAAGTTTATGTCTGCCAAGCTTTGCTCACAGAACAGCAGCAAGAGGGATGAAATTTTTAGAGGCTGTATGATGTAGATATTTCAAACCAGGTATTGAAAAACTTCCAAATAAAATATTTTCTTTGTCATCTGTAAAAGCTAGGCTCTTATTTTCACTCCCTATGAGCTTTGACAACCTTCTGCACTAGCAGGGCATGCTCTGGCAGTAGATCTTTGCCAGTGTTGGCAGATGTGCTGGGGCAACGTGACCCCTGAGCTTCACGAGGCACAACATTTGGACTCACAACAGAGGGACGTATTTTTAAAGAATCACTTGTCTGAACTACAAAATTGTTTCTTTTCTTCTTTTGTAAATATGTAATAGTCTTAAAAAGAGTAGTCAAAACCTATAAAATTTACTTTGTATATCTAATGGATGCACTGGGACATACCACCCTCTATAGCAATTCAATGATGGGATCCAGCCAGTATTTTCATCTATGAAGCAAAACATACCGTCTCCAACTTTTGTGTCTGAGTCTTGTCTTTGCTTCCATGGAGGTTATAGATGGAGCTATACCTTTTTTCCTTTCTTTAATATGACTGAATGTGATGAAGTTCTACTTTTTAATGGTTCAACCACTGCATTTTGAAAGGCAGATTTTTCCTCTATTTTTGCCACGGATATAACATTGTTATGTTGTTTGTAGGAATTATGGGTTTTATCTTCCTGTCAACAAAATATGCATGCAAATAGACTTAGATTATTTATAGAGCAACATCAAATTAAACTGCTTGTATAATGACTTAAAACTGGTTATCGCCATCCTGCATAATATCTGTTTAAACACACCACTTGCAACAAGCTTTGCTAATCAAAGGAGGAAACAAAAACACAATGTCACTAATTTTATGCATGCCACGAAATGCTGTTCCACTCTCAGCATTGCAGCCCTGTGCAGTGAAGGAGAGGGATGCTGTTTTCACCAATATGTGCTCTTTAGCTTCTACACAGCTCTTTGGAGAGTCCTGTATTGGCAAAATTTCAGATTTCAGGGCTCAGACACATTTGAAAAGCTGATGGAGATGTTCAGGCTTGTTTTCTTGCTCCTGCCATGAAGTATGGAAGTTTGGATGGACGCTGCAGGAACAAGGTCTATTCAGACCTATCTTTTCTACAAGCTTTATCCAGACTTTGTATGGGAGATCTAGGACAATTTAGATTATTCAGCCACACCATGGAGCATTTTAAACACCCACAAACCTCTGTGGAACATGGGAGGGAGGGTGTGTGAGCAAAGACATCCTGCCAGACCGTGCGACAGTCATGTCCTGGCCCATCTGAATCAGCCAAGGAGCAGCAACAGGTCTGTGTGGCTGAGACACACTGGGAGTTGATTATCTCTTCACACACATTTGCTGGTTTTGCCCTTAACACCTGTCTCCACCAGCATGGTCCTTCAGCACTGCATTTGGCAGAGCATGGCTGGTTTGCAGCACCTCAGTTGTCCCCAGGAGCCTGGCACTAGGCTGCTTTCTGAAGCTTCACATTTTGGGCTGCTCTTCCTGGGTTAGCCTCATCTGCTCACATTAACTGAAAGCGATTAAAATCACTAAGTGCTTCAGAAATGGCTTTTCTCAGTAGTGCAGCTGCATTCTGGCTGCCTTCCCTTTGGCCAGAGCTACAGTGCAAGCTGCAAGGAGCCTCACCCTGAGGCCGTGAAAGACACCTCTGTCCATGTTCAATTTTTCCTATGTAAACACAGCAGTCATTTAAAAACAAGAGCCGAAAAGCAAACCAAAGACTGCACCCACTGCCTGAGCAGTTGAAAGCTTAAAAGCTGCACAAATGTCCCACAGAGTGAGGGCAAACAGCATATTTGGTGAGCAGGAGTTTTGAATGCAGGTAAGGGACTTGTGGTCCAGAGCAGCTCATGTGGGCAGAGCACGTGTGGTGCACCAGGGACACGGGCTCTGAGCAAGGAGAGGCTGCTCAGCACTCACAGGGCAGTCCTCATCACATGTGAGAGTCTGACAGGAAATAAATTGGAGCTTCAGTCAACCATTTAGAAGTGTTAGAAACTCCCCAGTGCAGGCCATTTAATTTGGTAAGAAAGAAAAATAGAGGTGGATTTTTTTTTCCTCCCTGACTATTTTTTTCCTCTTTGGCTCACTCTGCTGGTGATGGAGGAGCTGATGCTGTAGAGTCATTTTGGTGACTTCAGTCCTCACAGAAGTAGGAATTGACTTTTTTCTATGAGCTCCCATTTTTCCTGAATAGTTTACCTGTGCTGGGTCTGGAGTGTTGCCATTTACTTATAGAAAAAATTGCAAAGGTGCAAATTCTTCCCTTTTTTATCGGTTGTTCATCACAACTACAGCTCTGGTTTGTGTCACTCCTGCACTCAAACTATCATACCAGTTGAAGGGCAGGTGGTCTCTTGTAAAGCTGATGCCTGTGACCAGTATGGAATAGGGAGGGCAGGCAGGAGAGGAGGAGCAGGACCCTCCTGTCCTCCTAAGGTCTTCTGCCTTTACCTTATGCATGTCCCTGGGGGAAACAGAAGGAAACCATCCCTCATTTCCAAAACTCTCACTGAAAGGTAAGAGCAGTGAGAAACTGAAGCAATTTTCTTCCCTCAAAGGGAAAAAGGCCAAGGGAAGGAAGAATAGAGGCACTTATTAAATCTTACATGACCTCAGTTTTGCACCAGGAAACACCTATTTAAAATGGAGCAAGTCCTATCCTCAGAGGCCATTCACTGCCTTCTCTTCAGAGCAAAGTTGTTTTCTCAACAATTTCCAGCAAGATTATGGATTCACTGAACTTCAAAAGTGATTAATCAGCACATTGCTGTCCAGCAGCTGAGGCAAGAGCAATTCTGAGGGCATTTTCTGACAGCCTCCTCTGAAACCCACCTAGATGCACTGCTGCTTCTCACAATCCTCACAGATACCCAAAGGTGATAGTGTTTCTTATAATATCTGCCTGTTCCTTGGTTTTGTAAAAGAACTGCCTCTAAAAGCTACAAGATTTCATCTGCAGGTGTAAAATAAACCAAGGTCAAACTCCTTTATTTGAGACAAGATGTATTGATTGACAGCCTGGATGGTAAACAGGCTGAAAAAAAGAGATTATAACACTAAACCCACAGCAGTGAGAAAATGTTTGGGCTCTGAGGACAGATTTTACACATCCTGCTGAAACTTGTGGGCAGAGTGTTGGCACAGGAAGGCTTTCTAAAATCAAATTATTGTATTTCTCTGAAGGTGTAAATGACCTGGTCTACACCCATGTGTTGTAGCCACTGGGGTGGGTGTGATTTTTGAAAGATCTCTATAGCCAAGCTAGTCCTGTGAGATCCAGGCCAGAGGACCCTGCTCCCTGCACCTGCAGATGAAGGTGGCCCAGGGGGCAATGTTGGCCTGGAAACCAGTGGTCAAATTGGCCCCATGACAGAGCTGGGGAGCCTCTGCTCTTCTGGTGTTACTCGAGCCACACAGCAGCAATATGAGACCTGGGCTTCCCTGAAACTATGGCAACCAGAGATTTACTTTAAAAATAAAGAACTGCTGCTTTTCTGGCAGAAGATATAGCAGCTTCTGCAAGGTGTGAGTCTTCCTGTATCTCTCATAAAATCTGGGCCAGATTCAGTCTCTGTCCAGCTGCATAGTGCAATTTCATTATTGATAAGGCTGCAGGATGAAGTAGGAGAGGAAACACCTGTGCATATGTGGCTCAGGAATCCCAGCTGGCCAACAGCAACCACCGCAAGGTGAATCACTGAAGGAAGAACTCTTCCTTATCACGTTTGCCCCCACTAAGGATGGATAACCCAGTAACTGCCATTTCCCTCTTCCAGCCCTACTCTGCAGGAGAGGTTTTGTCCCTGCTGCCCAGTGGGACCAAGGTGCTGTGGCTGGTGACAGGCAGAGATACAGTACCAAGGAGGGGACGTGCCTGGTCCAGGCTGTGTGTTTCCAGCCCAGCATTACACTCAACACTATCCCTGACAGCAATAACCCACACTGTCACACCACAGGCTCTGCTGAGTTGAAGTGTCTGGGTAGGAAAAAAAGGAGACCTGCCTTTCTTTGCACAGGCTGTCCTTCTCAGCAACTCCCTTTCCACACCCAGAAACTGGATTTTGTGACCTGGTGGAGAAGGTTCCCAATTAATCACAGAGGAGCCTGCAGAGATTTGCTCAGTGGTAGAGGCAGTCTGAGCTAGGAGAGGCATTGATATCTGCTGGTGCACAGAGGTAGATAAACAGCTGTTTGACTGGACCCTGAGCTTCCAATAGGAAAGGTGAAAGATGGGGAAGAAAAATGGTCAAACAGTGACTGTAAAGCCTGACTGGATAGAAATTCAAGTGCCACTTTCTCCTGCACTTTTGGCAGTTTGCACATTTTGACGGAACCACAACATTAATAAACAATATATTGCATGTTCTTACTTTCATGGGCTTTTACTTGACATATTGACATGTGGCTTCTTATCTTTTTTGAATATAAAACCTGAGTACAGCATTGTGACTCTTCCTGCAGTTAGAGCTGACAGCTTGGAGTTCTCACTCATCACAGCTAAAGGCATTAATAAAAGTTATTTTGCTCATGTGCATGAATTTGAATCTGAGCTTAATGGGGTTTTTTTCCTGCCACCAGAAGAAAAGAATTAGAACAGTATATTTGTGAACTAGCTAAGTCTTAAACAAACAACTGAATATGGAAAACCAAAGAGAGGAGAAAGTTTCACTAAGATGCACTCAAGCCTATCAGCAGAACTTGAGACATGAGAAAATGCCAGGAGGGAGTTTTATCTGGGCAACCTGTTGTAGAACCTGCAAATTGTACTGAAACACTGAATTGCTGCATTGTTAGAAGCACTTAAAACATATAATCGAGCAGAAACTTGTTTCTTTGCTCCCTTTGTGGGAGCTATTGGAGCTTTTAGATCAATTGTTATGTAAATCTGCCTTTAGATTCAACCTAGGTTAAAAGCTATTCTCCAGTCAATTAAAATAACTCTCTAAAGTGGTTATAGCACCAAACTTAACTTTCCATAGATGTCAGACTGTGATTTTGCATTTTAAAATGTAGCTAGGAACGCCATTCTTTTCTCACAAGAGATCTGGGACACACACACCGAGTTCAGGGGACCAGAGGAGTGAGCTTACCCAGAGCACCCCAGGAAGGTCCACCAGAAAATCTCATCCAGAATAAAGACTGATGGTCTGCGTGAGTGCCATGTGGCTAAGAGCAGAGCATTTGGTACCTTGACATGGGCAGACTGAGGCGTGTCAGAGTTGTCATCAGACACGACTCTGAGACATGATTCCTGGGTTTGTGGCAGGGCGCTAGCTCAGAGCAGTAGCCAAAACTAGACCTCAGGCACAGCTGGCACCTCCAGTAAAGCAGGAGTGCTTCAGCCACAAAACATTCAGTAACCCTCTGTCCAGAGGCTGTCATGGTTTTTTCACACTCTCAGCCTCAGGAGAGGTTAAGAGGTGCTGCCAGCCCTGAATCAGGCTACACTACACTCAGCTCAGCCTTGGCACAACCCACAGAGCAATGCCGTTTGTCATCCCCACAAGCACTGATGATGCCACCCTGACCGGGAGCACAGGGAAAGGTCACTCACTGTTTTTTACAACAGCAAATTTGGAAAGGGTTTGGTAGCACTAAACACACACATGAGCACACCCAGCACTGCTGTGTCCTGCCCTCCAGCACCAGGCAGAGCCTTAGGAACAGAATTCTCCAAAACAGGACCAGCCTGCCCAGCCCAATGGTCTCCAAAAGCTTCACTCCCTGTCTGTATTTTTTAAAAAAACAAACCCACTAAACGATCACAGAATCACAGAATGGTTTGGATTGGAAGGGACCCTATAGACCATCTAGTCCCTTCCTCCCTGCTATGGGCAGGGACATCTTCCACCAGATGAGGTTGTCCAAATTTTTCATACACAATTGGCCCTTCGTGAAGCCATGTTGGCAGTAACCAATCACCTCCTTATTTTCCACGTGCCCTAGCATAGTTTCCAGGAGGATGTGCTCCATGATCTTTCTAGGCACAGACATGAGACAGACTGACCTGTAGTTCTCTGTGTTTTCCTTTATTTTCCTTTCTGAAAATGGGGGTTATGTTTCCCCTTTTCCATTCAATGGAACTTCACTGGACTGCCATGACTTCTCAAATTGGATGGTAGTCACTTAACCATTTCATCTGCCAGTTCCCCCAGAACCCTTATGCACCTCATCAGGTCCCATGGACTTGTGCACCTTCAGGTTCCTTAGATGATTTGAATCTGATCTCCTACAGCAGGTGTTTCTTCCTTCTCCCAGTCCTTGCCTTTGCCTTCTGTGACTTGGGTGATGTGGCTGGAGCACTTGCTAGTGAAGATTGAGGAAAAAAATCTTTGAGTACCTCAGCCTTCTCCATATCCCATGTACCACAAAATCCTACTCTTTTTTAAGGCACTTTGTCAAAAATTAAACATCAGTCATAGTTTAAAACTGCAGAAGTTTGCACTTCTTAGCAGGGCAATTTACATGAACTTGTATTTCCAGTTCCCTTATCTCGTACCTGCTCTTCCACTCCTCCAGAGCAAATCTTGCATTTCTGTAAAACTAGTGCTGTAAAACTGCGCCTGGGTTTGTGGAGCAAGATAATCAGCACGCAGCTGATCTAAACACGTCACTTTACAGCAGGCAGACAGGTTTCCCCAGCAGCCTTCCCAGCCAGTAACGCAAGTCAGTCGGTAACATGCGTAAGTATGTTGTTAGTCAGGATGCAGAACATGCGTGATGAGCAGTGCACGTGGTGCCCAGCCATTTCCTGCAGGAACAGGGTTTGCCTGGCTGCAAACACAGCTCATCCTGTACTCAGCAAAACCTGAGTGAAGAGCAGCACTGTTCAGCCAAACACCACGAGCTGGTGGGCAACCACATTGCCCCAGCCATGCAGCATGCAGAGGGACTGGTGCTGGGGACTTGGGGACTCTAATCACGGCCTGGAAGATGCTGTATGACACAGCATACACCACGGAGAGCAGTGAGATGGTGGGTGGGATAAAGGAAGATAATAGCTATGGAGTTAGAAATCATAATGGCTCAGCCAGCACAGAGGGTTTAATTCCAAGATAGCTGTTATCTCAGCTCTCATGTCTGGGTGTCAGAGGTCCTATGCCTGTTTCATTGGTTAAGTACATGGTTTTATTGCTTTTCATAGAAGTAAGGCTGCATTCTGAGCAGCAAGGGAGCACATTAGCAGGGAAGCACTGAGCTTGCACCAGCTGCTGTGTGGAGCATCCAGACTCCAACCAAGCCTCCATGAGAGCGCTGATAAATATATATGGGAGGCTGTCCGAAATCTCAGATCCCTGGCTGATGTGTAAAAGCAAGTGAAAACATATTTCCTTGTTGAAGAAGTCATTCTTAACAGAGAAGAGAGAGTCAGATGAAGAGGGGGCGAAGCCCTACCTTCTCTGTGCCACAGTTGGGCGGTTTCTCCCACCTCCTTTCCAGGTTCATGGATATTTCTGCACTCAGCTGCTTTCTACAGTAAATATCACCACTCCCTAGTGATACCCTTTATGGTGCACTTGCAGAGGAGCCCTACGGGGCTGGCCACTGCAGCAAAGTTCAGCAGCATCTCCAGGTGCCTGGGTGATGGGCAACCCCTTCCCAGCATCCCAAACCTCAGCCCTTAAACCTCATTAATTCTAAGTCCCCAGCTCTTTTAAGAGTATGTAAAGTGGTGATGTCTATCACAGCCCTTGCCCCCTCTCAGGGCAGCCCTGTTCCCAGGGGTGCAGATTTCCCCGCCTCTAAAAGGTATGGAGTGGCACTGACTGCTTTGTGGTGTGCTTTGGGAGCTGCTGAGGAAGGCAGGGGTTAGATCCCCCAGCAGCAATAAGAAAGTAGTCTGTGCTGCCTCTTCCCAGTGCAAAACTTACAGCCTCTTTCCACAGGGCTGAAAGCAAAATTTGCATCATTCCCCCTTCGGATGAGAGAGCCACACTATTTCACTGTATCTCATGGGAAACCTACTTTTGAGATAAAGGTAGGCTGCAGAGATTTTACTTTCCTTTATGTAAATATATGTGTAAAGGAAAAAAAACCCTGAGGGATATTGCAAATCATTTTCCAGGCTGGTGCACAACTTTGTGCACATAAAGTGGATCTGGAGATGGGTGACTCAGGCTCATGTGCAGCCACACTTTTGCCAGGATTTTTTCTGTTTTGTTTTTAATTGTTATTATTTCTCTCTGGCTAATTGAAGCAAAACAAGATATTTGGTCTCCAGTTGCTTTACTGAACACTCTGTCCTAGTTCTTCTCAAGGAATAGCAGTCCTGAGGTAGTTACTGTACAATAAAAACTTCTTCTAAGAAGGCCAGTGTCCCACCTGATGAACATTGCAGAGTCCATGTGCTGTGGGAAGACTGGAGGGTGATGAACCACAATGACTGCCTGTGTTGGTGGGTTGAAAAGAGGAAGGATGTGACAGCAGAGTAGATGTACCACTCTTCTGTCCCCACAGCTGGGCACTCTCCCAGCCCTATCACTCCATGGCAGGTGAAAGCCCCAGATCATGGGACTGCAGCTCTCACCTGTACAGGCTGAGCTGATGCTGCCCTGGGACCCCCAGAGCAGCTGGACTCTCACAGACCGGCTTTTGGGAGGATGGCACCATCTGCCACAGAGCACCCAGGAGTCAGGTCAGAGCTTGGCCTGGAGCAAAGGACACTGGAAGTGAATCAGCTGCTTTTGGGGAGCTGTATGCAAAGTGCCATCTGAGCAGCAGCTGCCTCTCCTCCTCACCCTCTGCGGCTTCCTCTGTGGCTCCAGAGCCCATCTTGGCAGACACCTGTGTCCTCTCAGCAGCAGGAGACACTCCCACATCCAGCTGTCACCCACAGAAGGCAACAGACACCTGGACTTCACCTGAAATAAGTTCAAAAACACCCCTGGTTTGTTCAGCAAAGGTAACAAGAGGCAAGTAGATTAAAAAGTCCTCAGACTCTAAACATGGGTTTGTGGAAGCTGGCACATTGGGTACTGCAGCTGCACAGGCAGCTCCTTGCCCACTTCTGCGGAGTTTCACTGTACGCTTGGCAGCCCCACAGTATTCCACTGCCTGTGCATGGGCTCATGCCAGAGCAGTGGGTGCCCAGCAGTCCTCAGCTCACAGCAACCTCTGTGCCACCTGCACAAAGGCTCTCGGGAGAAGAAAAAAGAAATGAGTGGGAGAGAGCAACAGGCAATAGTTGTACTTTTGCTTTGCATTAATGTTTGCTTGTCAAGTAAAATTGCCCTCTCCTGGGGCTTAGAGCACTGAGATGCTGGGATATTTAACTGCCTGCCTTTCAAGGTTTTCTCCAGCCCTTTAGTACAATCTGAAACCATTCTGGAGATTGTTCCATTCCCCCTGGAGCAGCATTGCTTTAACGACGTCTTTACAGCCCTAATGGATGTCCTTGGTACAGATTATAGCCTTGCTGGTAGAAATTTGTTGCAGGACAATGCTTAGACAATGATAAAATCGCTTACGAGGAGTTCAGTGTACAGGGGGGTGCAATTCATAGTCCTCCATGTGAGCTGTGTTTGCATTCACACATTCTGCGCCAAGAGAAAAATGAGCCATTAAGAATAATTGTAATTCATTGGGCTATTTAGGTACCCATTTAATTTAGACAAGTCTCAGGAAAATATGTCATCTGTGAGGTGTGTATTACAAAGCAGCATGAAAATCACTCAATTTTCTGGTCCAGTTTCACCAGCAGTTTCTGATAACTCTACTCATACTGCAGAACATAAATAAGCCATGAGCGAGCACAACTCTTTCCTATGAAACCCTGTTCCACACTGATCTCTTCCTTATGGTAACCACTGTCACTCCCAGCAAACAGCAGTCCTTGTAGTTCAAGGTTTGGGTCCCTTCACTGAGGAACACAATGCTGCAGAAGAGGAGTCAGGTGCCAAGTCTAGATTTTCATGCAGAAAGTTGTCACAAGCAGAGAGAAGATGTGGCATCAGCAAGACATGCAGTGTTGAAACTTGTGTCCAGATCCTTTATAGAGCAGTGAAATTAAATGGTCAGGTCCTTTCAGAGCATTTCAGGAGCTACCTACTCATCATAAAACTGTCACAGAGGTTTTGCAATACATCATACAGCACTAATGACCATCAAACTACTTAACCATGGAAAACTTCCCTAATGTTACCTCAATGCATTAATGAATGATCCATTAATTAATTTAATTCATTGAACATTAGACTTGCTTTCCTGCTAGGCTAGAATGACTTCATGCCAAATCTAAACAGGATAATGGTATTTAATCCACTACTGAAATCATGATGGTCGTGAAGACCCCAGTCCCCATGGACCAGCAGCAGCCAGCACTAAACTTGCCGCAATGATGCTGAGCAAGGAAGAAAGCATGAGGCTACTCCAAAATCGAAGGAGCTTTGAGGTAAGAGGAAGCAGGTCCATTTACAGATCCAAACCATTGTTGCATCTCACCTAGAGGAGACCTTCAGCTTTGAAACTCCTTTGAACTGACCTTTGGCAGTCCAAGGAGCAAAAGCAGATTTGCAGGCACTAGCAGGCCATGCTGCTCCTGCAGGTGCTGGTGCCTTGGGCATAGATAGAGGAAAAACAGGTTCTTATGCACAGCCATTGTGCTTTATAATTTTCCAGGGCAGCCAGTAAAGTCTGGAAAGATTTTACATCCTTTATTTCTGCAAGAGTACTAGGTTATCAATTCTATGCTAAAACAAACAAACAAATCTATTTAGATTGTTCAAGAAGAGGCTACTAATGTAGTAAATCACTCGATACAGGAATAAATGCACTGTAAACTGGCCAGTAAGCCAGGGATATCAACCAAGCAAAGGTTAGAAACTACAGGTGTTTTGAATATAGCAGCAATCCAACTGAAAACAGCAGCTGAGGGGTGGCTAGTTACAGACAGGAAAGAGTTGAGATGGAACATTTTATATTCCATATTGAAGACAATGTTCAATGCCTGGAAGCTGAAGCTGGCTACATTCAGACTTAAAAAAAGTAGCAGTTTCTCAGGTTGGTGGGAGATTAACACTGAAAGAACAGAACAGCCTTTAAAATTAGGTCTGTATGAATGGCAAGATTTTATCTGTGTCCAGGGAAAAAATCCTTCACAAGTGCAGCAACACCTCAGTCTTGCTGCATCCCAGGCGAAGAGCTGCACATCGCAGACAGATGGAAAGAAACAAAGTGTCACTAGTAACCTCCTGGGCAGGTCAAGAGGGGGAAAATGAATAAGGAAGGGAAGGGGATCTTCTGAGCTCAAACTTCCCCATCTCACACCTTTTCTCTGGCACACTGGGATGCTCGTGATCTAGAGCCTCCCATACAAGCTTGATCTCACCACACTGGAGGAAGAAAGCTCAGTGCACCCTGCTCTGCCCTGCAGCAGCCTGGCTCCCTGGGGAAGCTGAGTCTCTGGAAATCACTGAAACTTCAAAAATGGTGGATAATAACCTTAACACACAGCCAGGAAGAATTGCAGAGATGATTTTAATGGAAGCAGATTTAGATCAGCTCCAGCTACTAGGAAAAAACTTCCCCAGTAATTGCTATCGTAATGCAAATCTCTATGGCACCAACCACCAGCACATTGTTAACCATGGCCATACAAGAGTTCATTAAAAAGGCAAAAATCCTGCAAGGGGGGAAGCATCCTTTGGTTCAGAGCAGCAAACAAGGAGATGAGAGTTGAAAGGACTCACCCTTGATCTTTCTGCACATCACAGCAAATCAGCACACTCTCAGCTCCATTCCCTGCCTCAGAAAGGAGCCGGCCCCTAACACTGTCCTCAGGGCCAGGCTGGGAAAATGCAAGGCACATTATTAAAAAGGGAAGAATAGCTCCTACCCAATAACAACTCCCATCCCCTTTTTAAATGCCTAGGGGATCAGGTGTGACACTGAAGCAATATAGATGGGAGGGGAAATAAAGAAACTCACAACTGTAAGGTAATGAGGATCATCCAATTATACCTTCAGGAGTCTGTGTTAATTAGAAGCTTTTCAAGAGAAAAGTCAAAGGACTTTGCAGACACAGATGGAAACAGATTTTAACAAGCAATGATAAGTCCCAGTGTTGGAGAGGCATCTCCAGTTCATACAGGGGGTGACTCTAGTGAGGCTGTGCTACACCAGCAGCCACCCACCACCGACTGAGTGCAAGCCAGTGATCAGTCCAACTGATTTTCTGGGGAATATTATGATAATAACATGAATAATCATGTAGTCAGGACTGATAAAGGATTTTTCCCTACATAATAGTCATAGTTCTTTGTGAGAGCCCAAAAGCACCTGGGTCATTTGGTGGCTCATAAGTGGTGCATTACCAGTGGCTTAGGGAGGAGGAATTGATTTTTCCTTTTTCTTAATAATCATGTGTAATGCAGCAGGTTTATGCACTGTTGGCAGAGGCCATGGCTGTTTAAGAGGATTTGATAATAGCTCACACCTGAAGCAGACTTTTTTCCCAGACAGAAGGGAGTGCAGAGCAGTGAGTGGAACAAGCCACAATTAATTTTTTTGTTCTTTAGGTATGGCTATGGTAATCTTCTTTCTTCCTTTAAGTGTTACACTTGCCTTCTGAAAAAGGCACAGGAAAGCCATTTAAGAACTAAAAAAAATTATCTAAGAGACTGAGCAAAGCTCTTTTAGTTTATCCCCAAATGAACACTAACTTTGAGGTAATTCTTGTGGTTTATTGCACCAACCAAGAAAACCAGGTCATGTAAAATGAAAGAGCCCATATTACCTGTGAAGCAAAAGTGCCTTCTCAGCAGAGACTTTTTCACTCTGTGCTTGTCGTCCTAGGCCATTATTTTCACTTCCCTGAGATGTGCTTCATGAGAAATACTACAGGGACCCAGTCTTGGTGAACTGTAATGCACAGGGTTGTGAGTTGGAAACAAGGATTGCAACATGGAGCTGTGACAGAGGTAACATCCCGCTCACCCTAAATGAGTGTGCAAGATGCAGATAAGTGCTTCTAAGATGCATCAGAGAGGGAAAGCTGCCCCATGACCACAGGCACAGCAGATGGAGTTCCAGAGTTCAACAGCTACTGACCTATCAGTGCCCCAGCCCATCTTTGCCAGCACCTCGTTCCATGCAGTGACACTCCAGCAATAAGTGAACATGACTTTTGACAAAGTAAACCTCAGAGACCTGAGCAGGAGCTTCCAGACTCCCCTGGACCACAAGTGTGATTGCTCCAAGTAATAAACCTTGGGAAAGCCAAGCTTCAGTGTGTTGCTCAGGACATTTCACACAGGTTGAGCAATGGTTACAGTGCATCCTCTGGCAGCCCAGGTAAGATGGCTGGGTTTTGTCACACTGTGCCCCTACACAGCACACCCAGCTCTACCAGCCAGTGTTAGAGGTCTCGAGAGGTTATGAATGACACATGGGAGCCCAGAACAGCAGCACCCACAGGCGTGAACTGAGGCCCCTCTCGAAGTTAAGTCACTTTGTGAAAATGTAACTTTCAGTATTTCATTAAGATCTTTCCCATCTGTTAATCATCATCCTAGAGAGTTTGGTGACACTCTAAATGAAGCTATGAAGAGATGCATTTGCTTTAGATGTAATAGGACAGCTGTTTTATTATGAGTTAATGAACTATGATGATTAAAAAGAATCTGATTTTAGCAAAGCATGTATTAACAATTACTCTGGACTAAAATCGCAGCAGAGCAAGTTCTAGACAACTTTCATGACAATGACTGGAAGCAGAAGATGGAAAACCAGTGAGGTGCTACAGGACAAGAGGTGCCTCCAGACCAGGTTCCCTGCATCAGGCATAGGTTCCTTGGGCTGCCCCACGGCAACCACTCCACACCACCACCATCTCCTCTGGCCAAGTCAGTCATAAGGGTCTGCTCACACTCCTCCACCTTCCCAGCCCTCTTCATGCCCATGTTTCCCCTCTTCCCTGACCACAGCATTGCACAAGAGGCTGGGGGAAAGGAGAGGGGACAGTGATAGCAGCAGGCTTAAAGATAATTGAAAGACAGAGATAATTGACCTCTTTGTGGTTGCAAAACATATTTCAGATTGCTTTCCCCCAGGCCCTGGTTCACTTTGGCCAAGTCTGTTTGCCCTAGAGGCATTGCATGGAATGGGATGCTCCCTGATGTAGGGCCACATCCTTCCTGACTGCAAGGAGATGGTCCCATGGCCATGCTGAGCACGAGCAGCACCAAGAAAAGCTGATCCTGAGCTGAGGAGTCCTGCATTTGTCCTTCCCACAATTTCCAGTTTAGAAGAGATTTTTGTATTTCAGCTGAACCTTGTGCCAAGGACCAGAGGCCACAGAAAGCAGTTGGAGTTTCTGTAGGGGTTTCCTAGTTCACATGGAGAAGTTTTTAAGAAGGAAAGTCTTTGCCTTGAGAGAGTTTCAGTGAAAAAACTCTAAAGAGTTAATGAAGGCAGGTCCATATGCTGCATATGCAAATCACTTATCTTCTACTGTTAAAATAAATCTGTTCCAAATCATTCTGGTGTCCCAGCAGCTGCCTCCTGATCTTTCTCCACTTCAGCCCTCCATTTGGCCTTCTTTTCTGTGTTCGCCCTCAGCAATGTCTGATCCTTTTTTGCAGCCTTGAAAAGAATTAGGGAAAATCATTGCATGCACATGTTTGCCACCACTACATTTCCCCACATTTGCACCATTTCCCTTGATAACCCACTGTCCTTTTTGATATTTCACAGTGCAAAAGATAATGTGTTTCCCTATTATACCACATTTTCAGTATTTGCAGCTTCGATTAGCAGGAGAATTACACTGTAAGTTGTTTACAGGTACACTGGGATATCCAAGTCATACTGGAGACCATGCTTGCCCAGCAGTGGGATGGGGAGAAGTGTCACAGCTCTTGGGGGCCATGGTGGCTTGTAGACAAGGCAAGCAGAAACACAGGAGCCTCATGGTCAATGGATGTAGGGCAGGATCAGGTACCATTGACACTGTCTGAGCTACTCCATCACCTTTGGACTGGCCTCTTGTTGAGATATTGTAATACAGAGCATTGCACTAAACAGGTTTATGGCAAAGTGAGTTAGAAGGAACATGTTAATCAGCAAGTTGTGCTTCTCTATGCCAATCTCTCCTCTGGAGAAGGGAGACACAAACCCTGTGCAAATATTGCTTGTATGCACCTATACTCAAACATATCTGTCACCCAGGTGCTTATTTACCAAAAGCATACATAGACCATACTTTAAGTGAATCAGTTCACTTCACCCACAAACAATACTCACTTCTTTGCCTGTGATGACCATGGCCAAACAGCCCAGCACAGTCAGCGCGATCATGAGGTAGCAAACCTTTATCCTGACAATGTTCCTTGCTGCATCGAGGACATCAGACCTGCAGAGTACAGAGCAGTTTCCATCCTGCAGCAGCATGTGTGAAATGAGATCATGGGGAGCTGGGTAATAAATCCTCAAGTCCTACAGCAACTGCCTGTCAAGGTGCAACGGGTTTCAGCCTTCTCTTTCCACAGCTCCTTAGAGGACAACTGAAAAAATTAGACTATGGGGAAAAGATTTTGCCTTCCTCCCACGCAAGTGGGGTATTGCTACTTCAAATAGCCACCAGTAAGAAAAGGAATAACAAAGCCTGCTCTTCTGTCTTCTTTTATTACATATGAGAGTGAACACCTGAAAAATGACAGGGACAGGAAAGTCTTTCCAGTGTGATCATGGAATTATGAAGGGCCCACCTTTGGGTGCTGCAGGGCGTGGGGTGCTACACAGCAAAAAGAGACATTGGGGCTGTGCCACCAGGTGCAGGCAATGCCACCCTCAGTGAATTAAAAACACATGCATGACATTTTGGCTAAGAGTAACGCAGAGTTTTCACACAGTGCTGAGGGACAATATAGTGGTGATTGGATCCATATGCACATCCCCACATGCCCATCCAAGCTGCATACACTGCTTTGCAGCCCTTTCCCACCACAGCACAGCCTCTGCCAAGCAGTTGACACCAGCCCTCCAAGCATCTGTCTGCAGTGGGAGGCTGAGCTGAGTTGAAGCAGACAATCGCACCATCCATGAGCAGTTGTCTTCCCAAATTGCTAAACAGCCACAGCCATTGCTGGAAAATTTCCACCATCTTCCATGAGTGACTCCTGGCATGTATCCAACAATTCATGTTTGCAAGAGACTGCAGCGTCGCAGTGAGTCACTCATGAAAGCATATCCAGCCATGGATTTACTTATGCCTGCAAGGGGAAGGATGGCTGGAGGAGCTCCCAGGATGTCACAAGTCAGAAGCTTAGGACTCTAAAACTGAGTGACAATCCTTTAATTAAATATCTCAAAAACAAGGTGAAACTGTACACCAGACATGAGGAACTCATTGCAGATGTCTGTCACCAAAGATGTGTACAGCCCCAACTTTTCTTATTAAAATTTATGCAGTATTATTGCTAATCAATAAAACCTAGCAAAGCATGCAAAAATACGAAGTAGCTTATATTTTACCATGGTGACTTCTGAGTTACAAAGCTACTTGTCTTGCAAAAGACACTACAACTTAGTTTGAAATTTATGATATCTAAAACAAGTGAATCCAGTTTACTTCAAGGGGTATGACAAAAAGTTTACATTGCCAAGAATTACAATTATTTCTGGACACCAGTAGCAGCAAGTCCCATCAGCATGGGGGAGTACTAGCCCTTAACATGTGAGCACAATTCTGGGTAATGCAATCTGGGGTCTCAATCTGTATGTTCACAGCCAAAAGTATCATTCGGACAAGTCCACTTACGATATGTACTTGGGAATGTCCTCCTCCTTTTTAAAGCGTCCTGCCCATATTAACACTTTTTTATCAAAATTTGTAGGTCTTCTATCATTTCTGAAAGCTTCTTTACCTGTAAAATATTTTGTAAGAGAAAACAATGAGCCAAGCTTCAAGAAGGGAAGAGGAAAAAGGCTATTATTACAGTGGGAAAAGCACTGAAAGTTCAAAATTACACTTTTCTATTCTCTGAGAACCAAATGTGTTTTCTATTGTCAAAAAGACTCAGCAGCTGGAGTGAGAGGCTGTGTTACATTTGCAGCTTATTTCATTTGAGGGTTCTTTTTTCCCCTTTAGTTTTGGTAGGTCTTAAACTAAAAATCTCTTTTAAACTTTCTGATTAAGGGGGTAAAGGATGCAGGGCTGAAGTCCCCCAAGACCACAGCATCTTGTTTTTAAATGGTTCAACTAGTGAGTTAAGACAACTGCCAGCAGCACAAGTAACTCCTCACCAGCTTCTCCTCTAAAATCACCGATGGAGAGATGAGGTCTGCTTAAATGCATGCTGGTGGGAGGCTGGCAGTAGTTCTCATGCAAGCTGGGTACCACATTGTTGTACTCTAATGATGATACATTACACCCCATCAGGCTACCACGGCGATGCCATTAGCATGCTGTCACCTGCAGCACAATGAGAAAAGGACTCTGGCTCCTCTTGATGGAAACAGGCCCAGTGACAGGCCATGACAAGCACAGCAGCAGGGAGACCCTGCAAAAATAGCAATGGCTGTCTCAAATCCTGGTTTTTGTATTGCACACCTGCACAGGTGGACTTTGCAAGGTAGACGACAGCGCTCACCCAGTACCAACACCCAGGTAGGTGCACCCAAGATGCTATGCTATAGTGCCCTGTGCTTGCAAATGTGGGGACTTGGGTTGAGAAATGCCCAGTGCTTGACCAGGACATGTAGGAAGGGATGGACATGAAGATATCCCCAGTTTCAGTGTCTTGCAGTCCCTGCCTGTTGCTGGATTGCTGGTTCTTGGCTGAAAGGAAATCACTACCACTACAGAACAGGGCATGGGGAGCACCTCTTCCTGTCTGTGTTGAGATGATGAAATTACATTAAGTGCCTTGGCCCCAGACCTGCTCATGCATGCCAGGACTTGCAAATCTTGACAGTTGTAAATCTTGGCACCCAGACCTCCAGGTAAATTTAATCTCCTGCTTCTCCTATTTGTCTTACAGAGTGCCAGTGAGACCAGGAGAGGTACCTCAGGAAGTGCCAGAATCAGATCTGCAGCAAGCAGTGTGTCAGATTGCTAAAAGGACAGGCTTCACCCTAAAGGAAGGCAAGGGCAAGCCCCATGCTGGAGACCCTCAGCCATCCCACGGGAACACAGACAGCCCCATACAGCCCAGACTTGCTACGGTGAGGGGTCTGCAAAGGTACAGCCAAGAAAGTGGTGCTACATATTAAAATGAGTAACTACCTCTATACCAGGAAGCTTGTCCACCTGGGAGCAGCCAATGTCTTCTCCCTGCCGTGTAATCCAGAGCCCTGCCTGGCACAACCACACACAGCTGTGGCTGCAGCCTAGCAAAGGAGCACTGAGGGGATCTGAGGAGTGCAAGTTTGCCACTTGCACCAGCCCTGCACAAGCAGGGACATGCACTAGTCCTACTCTGGAAACCTGGCAACTGGGTGGGAGGAGGAATGTTTGTTTATCTGTTTTAATTAACATTTAATTAACTGACATGTAATGTCAGTTTGTATTGGCTGCCATAGCAAAAGGACGATTTAATGCAAAAAACTTTATCCCTTTGCACTGCGCTGGTCAGAGCTCTGAGCATGCTCCACGCCCCAGGCAGTGTTTGCAACCCCAGGAGATGCAGCACTGCAGTTACAGCCACCGATGAGAACGAGGGTCGTTTTCTCATCCTTTCCTGCAAACACCCTTTCCCTCCACGCTGCAGCATGAAACAGTGACCGAAGGCTTTTTACCCACCTGCAGTAGCCGTCTGCAAAGCCGCGCCCTGAGCGTCCCTTGCTTTGTTGCTGACAGCTCTGGTGGGGCGCAGGACCGGCCGAGCCACCGACTGCCACAGCGCAGGGCTGTGCCCCAGCAGCCTCCCCAGCATCCTGCCCGGGGCAGCACTGGGCAGCACTGGGCACCTCCGCCCCAACAGCCTGGGCGTGCGGGGGGCCCGGCAGGAGCTCAGGAGGCTGCCTCTAGGAGTTATTAATGTAAAACTACACCCTTTTTGTAAGAAGGAAGTAGCATGCACTTCCACCCCGACAGACAAGAGATTGTGCTTATGTCATGGTGACAAGTTAAATTTATCACCTGTGTTTATTAAAACGACACACCTTCGGAGACAGGCGTGCAGAAATCACCACTGTGGCAGCTCACGCCCAGTCCAGACTCTGCCCCAGGCTCTCCATCACAAGAAGCTGCTCAGGACAGCAATGGCTATTTGCATTATTTTCTCAATCCTTACTATGGAAGGACTAAAATAGGACAGCATGCTGTATATCCCCAAAGATAGGCTTAGTGACTGTTAATTATCACAGCTGGTTAAGCTGTTAGAGTTCTTAATTGTTCTCAGCTAAAAAATAATCTTGCAAATCAGCTACTTTAAACTGACTTTCTGAAGAGGAACAGTGTTTATCCCATCTCAGAATGGTTTGGTGGCAGGAAATTAAAGCTGATGTTTGCATCTGCAAATGCATTATGGGGAGCCCATCTTGTATCCAGACTGCAAACTTTCCTATTTCAGATATATTTCAGGTTTAAAACAGTAAACTAAGAAATTGTAACTAAAACCTCAGGTGTTGTAGTATTTGTCAGTCAGTAAAATTGTCACTGAAATGTAGCGGCATCTATAAGGTATTTGCCCTCCACAAAGTCTGGATAGCACTGGAGGTTTTCCTTAACATCAGCTGTTGTAACCAGAGAATGAACCAAAACCAAAGTTACTTTATCACTTTGACATTTCTCCTGCATTTTGCACAAAATTCTAGCCGATGGGTCAGGAAATGGAAATGCAAAATACTTGTCTCATTTGGAGCAACGGGGATTTACTCTCCTCAGATATACAATGCTCTAAAGTTGATTTGCAGGTAGGGGAAAAAATTGCATTTGAAGGGGAAGAAGCAGTTGCTGAAAGGTAAATTTTTAAGAACTATTTAGTAATACTATCTAATGCAATATTGCAGATAATCAAACTGTGTCTAAAAGCCAGGGAAGGAACTATCGGGATGTTGGCAAGGATATTCTTTAAGGGCTGAGAGGATGAAAGATGTGAAACAGATGCAGTTCCAGCTCCCCAGCTCCTGGCCCCAAGGAAAAACTCTACCATTTATAGAGACATTTTATATTTTTTGAGAACACAAAGTTATTGATACTGAGGGAAGAAGAAACTCACAGCAATGACAAATATGGGTTTTCCTCTTTCATGAAAGCTCTACAATGTATTCAGATATAACACACTGTTTTTAGCTTAATTCACTCGTAATTTGGTAAAGCAAATTAGATCCATTTCCAGATTAGGAACCCATACAGAAAATAAATAGTGGTTTGAGCTTCCAGCTGCAAACAAAAGCTGCAAACAAGCAGAAATCAGTGAATGTGATTATGCTGGAAGAAACAGAAGGGGAAACTGGTAAAGTCATGGAGAATATTTGTGTCCTGCTCAGGATTTCCCTGGGGGAAAAGGGATGTGAGGAGAAGGAAAGATGCATTTATAGCCTGAGGTTTACAGGGCTCAGCACCCCTGAGCATCCCCACAGTTCCCCTTCTCATCTTGTAGAAGAGCTGCTGAGTGGCAAAGGGACACTGCACATCTGAACATCTCTCAGACCTCAAGCTGAGTGGGCAGGAGGGGCTGTGGGGCAGTGGATGGCACTTGCTGCCATGATGCTTACATTGCGCTTGTACTTGCCTGACCCCACAAGGGCTCCAGCTGTGCAGAACATTAGAGCATTTTCACTTTAACAGGCACTCTCCAAAATACTTATTGCAGAAGTAACTGTCTTTCCGTTATGTCTGATTATGGATTTGAAGAGGTAAAAAAGAACATTGTTATTTTATGTCTTAGTTTCTCAAAAGTGGAGAAAACCATGGGGTTTTCAGGCCTCTGGTGCTTATCCACCTAGGGGTTGCCAATTGTTTCCTCTAGCAGACATACCAGCTAACAGCTGTATTAATCATGTCTGCTGTGAGCAAAAAGGCACTTCAGGATTTATTATGCCAGCATTCGGAAGTGCAAAGACACAGAGATCCTCATGAAACCACAAAGCCAGTTACTTGCTCCTGAATTTTACTTGTTTGTCTGGCACTGTGAATGCTTGATGCCAGGATGAGTTTGACTACAGTGTATGAATGCTGTAGACACCTCTGAGTTAGGAATTCAAACTTTCCTATATACAATGTGGATTTCTCTCTGGCCCAGAGAAAAGAGAATCCCTTCCTAAATAGCACAAATATGCAGAATTCTCTTGGACCAAGGTAGCCTTGTGTGCAGTCTGGTGGCCTTAGTCCTCTTTAGAGTTTTGTGCTTAGTCCAGCACATCTCCCCTGGCCAGATTACAGGAGGCACATCCAGTCACACCCCATACCAAGCTATCTCTTGATACCCATCAGTGATTCATGAGCGGAATGCAATCAGTATTTCATAACCATTAAGCTCATGGATAGACAGTTTATTCAATAGCAGCACAACTTGTTCAAATGTAAAGAATTAGTAAAACTGGGTTTAAAGCACCATCTCCTCCACCTTCACATCCTTCTTCCAGGAGGAGAGCAGGACCTCAGCTCCTCAGCAAGTCCTAGACAGGACAGATGACACCGACTTGCTGTACTGATGTCCCCCAGGCTTGCTCTGACCCTTGCTGCAAGAGAAGAGCACAGATCTGAAAGCTTTTGAGTTACAACAGAGCAGACTAGCTCAGACAGAGCAGAGGATGGTCTGCAGCTGTGGTGGTGGTGGTGTAGACTCGTGACATTTCTGTTTTCTCTGAGTGATACATAGCTGCAATGCTTGTTGCACACTGCTGCCAACATTGAAGATTTGAAACAAACAGAAAACCTCACAGGACTCCATCCTTGTTCTGCATCCTCTCCACACCCCTTCAGCCACTTCAAACTCTGCTCTTACAGCTAACTCCACAGCAAGGACCAGCAACTGGTCCCTAATTGTACTCAAAAACCTTTCCAGAACTGGAACTGAGAAGCCACAATATAAACTCAATTGTTTGTTGTAAAACTCCATTACTCTGGTTTCTGGCTGACTTTATAATGTTATCCCCAGAGCCCAAATTCTGATTATTGTCAGCCCATTGCAGCAATGAGAAACTTAGACCCAGGTTCTCTTCACTTGTACTTCTTTTTCTGCTTTCAACAGCCACAGTAATGAAAGTGTTTATTCTTCCAGAAGCCCCAGATTCCCACACATATCTTTAAAACTCCTGGTTCATTTTCATAATAATGCACAAGAAATTTTTATACTCATGCACAGAAAAGAATTCATAGGAGTATTCAACCAAAAAAAGTATTATTCTGCAAAGCTGTTTTCAGTGTCCTCAAAAACAAATGTCTTACCATCACGCTCTGTTTTGCACCCCATGCAAACATTTTACGTGAGGTCTGTGATGAGGAACATAAGATAATCTTATCTTAAAATTCTTTGCCTTCCCCCCAGCTAATTAAATATGCAGCAGAACTCTGTCTTGGTTCCTAGACAAGATAAACAGCAATCCTGGATGGGCTTGTGGCTCATGAAATTCTAAGTGAGTCAGGAAATATTTTTCCATGCACCTGTGTATTCTCCAGCAGCACAGTTTCACACAGCAAATGCAATGAATTTCTTTAAAACGTCTCACTTACCTGCAGACTCCCAGCCCAAAATCTGTCCCTCCTCCTCAGGGTCCCCAGGAAGCAGCACTCTCAGGGCTTGTTTTCTCCAGAAGGTGAGTCACATCCTCCCCATATCAGCAAGAGTCTACCACAGGGAAACTCAAATGCAAATCTCAAGAAACTAAAAGCTCCTTAATATTTCTCACCACAACCAAATAAAATCAAAGGTACAGTTACAGTACCTTATAAAAATCAGACTTAGGGGGTTTGTAAAGACTTCTCAACACAAGCAGCAGCATGAGACTTTCATTCATTCAGAGCACTAGGATTCATATCTTTTATAATCTTGAGCATTGTCAAAAAGACAAAGCAATGAAGGAGTCCTTCGTCTCTTCCTGTGCTACACTTCAGCTTTGCTTTTTTAAAAAAATATTAAATTTTCCTCTCTCCAGTTGCTGAAAGATCCTGCATTTTCTGCCAATATTGTCCCTATTCTTCCAAATTTGATAGTGTAACTACTATTTGAAAAATCTTAGAAACCATAAACAAGACATTAAGCCACACTATTAAAAGAAAAAACAAACCCAACCAAACAAAACCAAACCTGCAATCTCCACCATCTCTGGTAAATTTTGCCTAATTTGGACCATATGAGCATTTTTGCATCAGTCTCTTAAGAGGGAAAGGTATTCAACATAGCACACTTGTATTTTCTACAGCAGGAGCAGTCAGTTCCCTCAGGTAAAAAATATCTGAGCTGTTCTCTATGTCTGCCACTAATTCAAAAATGAGAAGGATTTGGCCCTGGGTGTGTCAGGTCTGAGCAGCAGTGCCCAAGGTTGCAAAGATCAGGATCACCAAATTATCCTTATCTAAGAAGATTCATCTTCTCTGCCATTAAGAACGTTTATTCTCAAGAAATTTAAACCCCAATTAATAGCCTGGATTTTTGGCTGCTTAAAGTATGTTCATCTCTGAAACAGCAAGAGAGCCCACTGCTACCTCTCCTGATGGGAATGCCTATGAACAAGGGGGTCACTGCTGTAGCCAGGATGATCCATAAATCACCCTTGCTTTGCTCCCTTCCACCAGTTTTGTGTTTTTAGATAAGATGCAATAGAGTATTTGTTGAACACAGGAATGCAGTTATGAATTGCCTTAATAGCAACCAAATTCAGTGGAGCTTGTGAGCTGTATCTGGAGTCACTAATCTCTGCAAGTAGATACCAAAAAGGGACTTGGGGTAGGTCTGATGCGTCCTGGGTACAAAGTGCAGTGTTTATAACAGTTGGTGTCAAAAGGACAAAGTTCATGGCAGCAAAACAAAGGTTAGTCATTGCTCTGGCAAAGCTCCAGTTTGACCTTTCCCAGGGTTTGGGATGATCATATGGAGGTGATGAGGTGGCATGTCACCTCCAGCACAGGGTGACTTGGCATATGCAGCACCTGCCCACAGATGGGCTGAAACGTGGGGAGGCTGCCCAAGTGCAGCTTCGTAATGGGGGAGCAGTCAGATGTGAGCAGCAAAAATCCCAGGACCCATGGGAAATTGTCCAAAATGTTTGGGGTGTTGGTATGAAATTGCAGGGAAATTAATGCACTAATAAGCTTTACATCAGGTCACTGATTTCTGGAACAACGCACAACTGGGCTGCAGAGAAAAAAGTAGGACATCCTGAAGAAAACAAAACTATCAAAATCTTAACAATTTATATTTTGACTCAGAGTTTGGAGAACCATTTAATGCAAACATTTTCCACACCTGTTTCCCCAGCTGAGCCAGAGAAACACACTGACAAGGACAGACTCGTTGTTCACTTGTCATTTAATGATTTTCTTTCCTGAGAAAAATGGCATTGTCTTCAAAAAAAGACGCGTTTAGAAATTTTTCAGCCCATTAGTCAATAGTTTAGGGGAAAAAAGAAACCTAATTTTAAAAGATTGAACCATTCTTTGTGGAAATGTCTTTCCCCCACAGTTGTTTTAATATGAAGATGACTTAGATTTTTCTCAGATTCTGAAGGGAAGTCATATACCATTGATCAGACCAATCAACTGGCTGATATCAGTAGGACCCCCTGTATTGTGGGGTCAAATTTCACTTTTAGTGACTGGCTGAATATGAATGTAATCAATACAGGAGCAATTGTGTCCTGGGTAACACAGGAGGAGGCACTACCCTGGCATATTTTGGCCCAGCAATGCTCACCACAGTAACCTATAACAGAGCCAGGTGCCTCCTCAGCTTTATGAACTGTCTCTAAAGAGACCATAAAACTCTTTCAAACATTCCTGGATGAAATACGACCAATGCATAGGATGGGATTTACTTTCAGCAGAATTTATGTGTCCAAAGGGACCACAGGAAAACATCTCCTAAGAGATGCACAGCCTTCCAGGTACAGCATGGAGAGGGCAGGACACTGAAAATTTGTCAGACAAGTATCTCGTGCTCTGGGGGCTTTGGTGAAGAAGTGTTGTCTTGCTGCCCTGTCCAAACTACTGCCTACTGGCCTGCACTCTCAGGGACTGGCTCACATGTGCTAATGTAGGGATTGACTTGGGCTAGTTACTTCTCTGCTCCTTGCTTGGGCAGCAATTTGTACAAGGGAGTAGTATGGTGAAGCAATTATGAGGAGGAGGGAAATGAGAGACTTATCTTGAGAAGATATATAATCATTACCTCTTACATACACAGGACTTTACTTCTTCAACAGTAACATAAAACTGTCCTGCATTTTCTGGATTATGTATGTCATGGAAACACATACACAAAGCCATTGTAATGAGTTGTGTTACTGAAGGAGGAATTTGTTCAAGAATAAAGCTTATCATAGATATGAGATGTTCCCAGAGTGTTATTGACTGATGGGCTGCTCTCATTTACTTCGCCTTCAGTAAAACATCTCTCACAAATACAGATGCCATTCTTGGAGAACTGAGGTTCTTCAAACAAAGATAATTTGGAAAAGGAAGTAACTAAAGTGGGGATGGTGTCACCGAGGTCACATGGAGGTCAGTGGGAAGACTGCCTAGGAAAACTGGATGGTCTCAAAGGCTTATGTTGTATAAATGGGACAAAGAGCACATAATGCAAGGTCAACTCTTTGAGGCTAAGAATGAGGATTCCTGGCTTCATTTGGTTAACTTAGATGACTCCATGCTGCCAAATGGATGCTGACATGAAAAAAGCAGATGCAGTTCTAAGATGCAGGAGAAAAGTTACTCCAGTCGAGAGAAAACAATTTTAGTATTCTCATATAAAACATCTGGAATAGCCTGCAGTACTCTGTTTGTTTAAGGAAGTTAATCAAGAAAAAAAGGAATAAATGAAGAAATGAGAGGAATATGTCTTTTTCTTAGCTAACAAATTAAAAATGAAGAAGCATCATGGTAGATACCGCTCTGAGAAACTCAGTGCCAGTTAGGCTAAAACACAGGACTAATACCTGAACAAAGGGTATAAGCTGTTCATGAGGATGCCAAGGGCTGCACTTTTTCTCTGGTACCTTTCAGCACTGGAGCAGGAGCTGTCTCCACCTTTCTATTAGCTAATACAGCACAGGTAGTACCACCAACAGCCAGGCCACACAGCTCTCCAGACTCCTGCGGCACTGCTGGGCTGGGTTAACTCCAGGCCATAGCTGCACAGTCATTAATGTTTACAAAACAAGTTTCCAGGGAAGCAATGTAATCAGATGTGAGAGGGAGATGGTTTCATTACCTGAACTAGGCCTCATTATTCACCATTTCTCTGGCAAGAGCTGATAAATGCAGGCTAATGAATCTTCGCACTCGGACGAGCGGGAGAAGTGCCTGCTCGGTGCTGCCGCATGCTAAGCAGGATCAGAGAATCCAACTGTCAGCTGAAAGCCCAAAAAGTAAAATACAAACTCATCTATTGCAGCACTGCAGGGAGAGGAGAGAGCGGTTTCAACCACGGTTGGCTTGGTCTTTCAGTCACCTTGGCTGTGGGAATGCTGTGGCTTCTATTTGGCCCAGACGAGCAAATTGAACTTGAAACATCCCAAGGATAATAGGGAATCTGTGTACACTGGGGATATATGCAAAGAGTCAGCTCTTTCAGGACCAATGGTAGCAGCTGGAGTCTTCGTGGTCCTGACAGTTAAATATCATTCTCACCCTGGTCATGATACAAAAAAGATATCAACAGAGATAGAGGCAACGGCATCAACTTGTAAAAGCACAGTATCAGGACCTTTGTCCACTTCTGCAGTACTGTCATTTCATCAACACAGTTCCACATTGCTATTTCTTCCTTTAAAAATTAGGGAAACAGGAAATACCCCACTCAATGTAGAAAATTATTAAAAAGAAACCCCAACAACAAAAAGGCGAAACACAAACAAACAAAAATCAATGCTAAAGTAAATATCAGAAAAGCTCTTGATCATAAACAAGTTCTCAGGGTTGTGAAGACTATCTCTACTTTTTCTGTACTTTCTGCATGTGTCACAAGCAACGTGGCTCCCAAGTTTTATATGAATTTTATGTGATCAACCAGAACATTTGGCAAGGCTCCTCTGGAAGGAGCTTAGACACTAACAGCTAAGATGAAAACCTATTCATAGAGGAACACACATGTCCTGACATTACAAGGAAATGCTGCCCTCATCTGTCTTCTGGTGTCAGCTTCTATTTTCCTGCCTACTATGCCTAAAGCATTCATCACTTCCAGAATGAAAAGGTGACTTTAGTGTTGCAACCATCTCCAAAGCCTGTGCCTGAACTGGAGCCATTAAGGGATGCTGCTGGTGGTGACTGGAGTCTCCATGACCATGTTGCTGCAACAGAGTTTAAATGTAGACATTTCTCATTCTCTATATTGAAGGTAGTGCCTTGGCACAAAGGAAGAAAATGGCTCATAGATTCCTTATAAAACTAAAATTGAACAAAGAAAATAATAATTTCTAATGCCAGGAGAGCAGGAATACTGAGTGTTGAAACTGGGATTCAGCAAGAGCAGAACAACCCCTGCTTCTGCAGCACACTGGCACACTGGGCAGGGATTTGGGGATATGATGCCTGCAGGCCACCCTGTTGCAGAAAACACAGAGAACATGGCTGGTTTGCCTCTTTCATCTACACTGGTAAAAGTCCATCTTTCTCTTATAAACACATGCACACAGAGCTGAGGCACATTTTAAGCACCATCAGTGGCCCTCAGGAAGGTGAAATGAAAGAGAAGTTGAACATGCCATCATGTTTCATAAAAGTATAAGCTTTGAAGTTGGAAAAATAGTACATGAAGTATAGCACTAGCCAGTGTATAGCACAGCCATGAGCTTTGGCCAGCCTGGAAGGCAGGTGATGGAAACAAGGCTGGATGTTGCCAGCCATGATCTCCACACTGCAGTATCCAGGCTCTTGTGTCCCCACCTAAGGTAGATGGGTTGGCCAAAGCTTGCCAGAAACATTGTGACCTACCTATACAGCAATGCACATTGGAACATTGTTTATGGTTTTGCTGGTAAATAACCCCTAACATTAATTCTATGTCTAATTGCCACCTAGTTTCCTAGATAAAAATTTTCAGAACAATCCTTCCAAACTGATTTGCATCTAAACATCAATTCCAAATGATCCTTTCCAAGATCACAAAAGAAGCTCTGCACTCAGCATGCCCAACCTCAGACCCTCCACCTGAATCCAGGATCCCTCCAGCAACTCACCCTCCCATTAACTTTAACCAGGTCCCAAATTCCAGAGCCTGGTTGATGTCTCGGCAATCAAAGTCTCTCATTACAGCCTTTTTGCCTGACAACTTAATATGATCTGTCATTTCACAGTCCTGTAGCTCTATCTGAACAGGTGGAATATGGCAGATTCCTCTCATTATTTTAGTCTTTGTCAAACAACTGTTATTAATTCACAGTAATCTACATATTTCTAGATTTTCCTCTAAGCATTTTCCTTTATCTCATTAACAGCTGCAGCAGTTACACACATCACTCCTCTCATGATTTCCATGGATGGCTATTGGGTCTGCTCTCCAGGCCTGATTTTTTGCAAAGCAAAATTCCTGTTTGATTTATTTGCTTGCTGAGCAGAGCCTATTCCAAGACTCAAGCCGTCTTTGGTGCTTTCTCTGCTGCACATCATATTCAAGATGCACACATGCACTTCACCTCCACACTGACTCCAGGCTTCACTGAGGTGTTTTACTATTTCATGAGTTAGCATGCAGTGATAAATCAGTTCCAGAAAGTTATCTCAAGCCTTCTTGAGACTGTTTTATTGAGGGAACAAAACCTTTTGTAGTAGCTGTGACTGCTGTCAGTCAGCCTGACTGACCGAGCAGAGTCAGCACAGGTAAAACTGCCATTACCCACTCCATTTCCTTCAGTGGAAATTTAACCTGCCATTGCATCTTCTCTTTCACCATGGCTTCTGAGTTCCAGTAAGTGGACTTTTCCAACCCCACATCCCAGTTTTGTGACAACTTTTACACCTCCACTTCCAGTCCCCAGAGTCCAGCTGAGACTTAACTCACTTTGTGACCTTCCTCTGGACTCTCTCCATCAGGTCGAGGTCTGGACAACTGAGATAAGCTGTGGTCACTTCCAGCCTGCAGAGGCCAGAGTGGCTTTAACAAGGCAGCTTTATTTGCACCTAAACCCTTGGTTTGGAGCTTCTGCGGGATGCTCCAGCTGTCTTCATCTCACATTTGGAACTGGGTAACAAAGACCTTCCCACACCAGCCAGGCTTAAAGCTCACACTGCTCAACAGCTGCCAGCAGGGCAGGATCGAGTACCAGTGACACAGCTGCTCTAAAGTGCAGCCACGGAGCAGCGAGGAGAGGGATCCGCCCCCAGGAGAGCCGGGCGGGCCAGGGGTGGTCCAGCCCCTCGCAGCGGGAGCGGAGCCGCAGCCATGGGCACACGCTGCTCTCTGCTGGGCAGCTCCGCGCCGCGCAGCCCCGCCTGGAAACCCGCCCGCTGCACGGAAGCGATGGGGGAGAGATGAAATTAAAGACATTTCTTCGCTTCACTTCATGCTTTTGAGCAGTTTCTGCAATAAGAGCAACTTTGGGGTTTTCAGGTTTTTTTCTTAATCTTGGCCGCTAACTAATCGCTTTACATGCATATAAAAATGCCAGTTGAAATATCTGGTTTTAAATACTTCCATGTTATAGATGTGGCTTTTTGAAATGGCAAACACATGTGTTCTCTTTCCTGGCAATCCAAAGCAAATGTACAACTTTTGCACTTCTAATCTTCTCATTCCAAGAGTTTTCCTTTCACTCTTGTTTAGATGGATCCCATTTGCTTTTATCCCCTCAAAGTAAAAAAACCCTCAAACTCCAGGCATTTCAATCACCTGCCCAGCATAGAATACCCTCCCTGAGCAGGAATGTGATTGGCACTTGGCACTACTGATGCTTTAAACTGCTGATCTAACAAACACCGGTGTGCTGAGTACCCAGTCTGGGTGAGTGAGGAATACTCAGATCTGGGTCCACAGAAGCACCAAGGGACACCAGGTCTAATCATCCAGAGGTGCTGAACATTATCTGCTGGGCCAAAGCCATGACAGGTGAGGAATGTGAGTGCCATATCCAAAATACTCACTAAAACTCTTTAGCAGATGCCAGCAATCAGTAACAGAGGGAGTGAATCAGCTCACACAGAGAAACAGAAGCTGGATAGATCAGGACGATATCAGATATACACACACAGAGAAGGATCCCAGCTCTGTCAGGAGAGTGAACCTTGCCTTCAGAGCTTTCCTACCTCAGAGGAAGGAAAAATCACCCAAACTGGACCCCTGGATCTTGAGAAATGGTCACCTGTCACTCTTGTGGGAGGCTTTGGTAGGGCAGCATTAGGAAAACAGCTCCTAGAAGCCCATGAGATAAGTCCAGAGCAGACGCAGCCTTAAGGGAGCCCTGTGTGCAGCAGCAGGGGCTTCTCCCAGGGCAGTAAATGGCTGGTGTTAGCCTTCAGCATCTCTTTTGCAAAAATTTTCCTGAATTCTTTATTAAGATGGTTTGTCCAGTCTGCTTCCCCACTACCTCAGTGCTCTCATTATTTGACTAACTTCCCTCTCCTTCCCAGTCTGTCCCTTCCCTGGTATGAACTGATGCTCACTGAAGCAGGACCAATGGATGGCGGACCGGAGGATGAGCACTACAGCTTTGCAGCCTCCCTCATGCTCCCAGCCTCTCCAGGCTAGTGACAGCACTCTTTTCTGATGATTTGTGACTAAATCATGATCCTAGAGCCACTGGTGTGCAGGAAAAGGGTCCTCTACAGGCTCTAATTCCAGTCTTTTTCATAAATTCCCACTCAACTATTTTCTTAGCCCACTCAAAATCAGGACTATTGCACTTCTGTAAGAAAGGACTTTCAGGAGGTCAGATCTTTCCAGCTGAAGCTCTCAAAGGCTTAGGATCACAAAGTGGTGTGGTACTTCCCTCCCTCCCTTTCTCCCTCCCTCCCAATGGCTCCCCACCAACTCCATACAAAACACTAAAACTTTCCAGGTTCAAGCTCATTAAAAACAGAAATCACATTTTATTTGCCAGCTCCAAAATGATTAAAAACAGGAAATCACATTTTATTGCCATAAAGTGTTGATTTATCACAAAAAATATAGCAGTATAATAGGTAAAACAAGGTATGCAGCTTGGACAACAAGCCACTATCCACACTCCTTCATGTCCAGAAAAAGTGACAAAACCCTGAGAGGAAGGGACAGCTACACACCCTGCTGCATTGTTCCCAAGGAACCATTATCACAGTAAGAGACGTTTCTCAGCACACCAAATGTATTAATTCTATCCATATTTTTTTCCCTTTGTCAGGAATTCACTTGTATTACAAGTGAGGTCAGGTTCTCTTAACCCAACACCCTCCTGCCTAGGTAGATGCCCAAGTCTGTGTTCCTAACTACCTTACACACTTCATAACTTTTCATTAATCTCACTATTTCAGCAAATTTTGGAGTAACAGCTCTACAAGGCAGTTGTAACCTTCACTTTAAGTAAAGTTCTGCTTCTTTTGGCCCTACCGCAACACTGATAACACTGTTAAAATCTTTAAAAAAGCACTTTGAGTCTCCTTTAGAAGGGAAATCACAAATCTGAGTGAAAGGTGCAGAAAACAAACTGATGGGTAAAGCCTTGGTAAGAGTAGGAGAGTAGGCGCACCAGAATTCAATGGTTACTCTTTCATTCTGCAGATTCTAATGACAGAATATGGAAATGTGGGATTTCTAAATTACAGACAGATGAATGCTGAGCACAAGGCATGACAAAAGACAGCCCTTTGGGGATCCTAAGGGAAATGATGAGAAATAGAAAGTAACCTGCTTCTCACCATGCTAAAGTCTTATTTCCTGTGAAGACAACTTTTTGCCACTCAATATTTGTTTAGATAATACACAAAAACACACACACACAAAGAGTACCTCAACATGAAATCCTGAGCAGCCTCACAGCACAAGGCTTAGACAGATAAAAATAGTTTGTGTTCCCTGAGTTATGGTGCCAGGCAGCAGCACGCCAGTTCACCTCTGCTGACCACACACCACTGTGGATGGCAGAGCACAGCAGAAGGCAGTAACTGCACATCAGGGCACGTATGCGGAGCACCTTTGGGCTCAAATTCCTGTATCTGAGGAGCACCTGAATGTGTCTTTACTCTCTTCCACATCCGTATCTGCAGTCCAGCTGGATACCAGTTGGATGGGGCCAAGCATGCCCAGTCCAGCAGCCTGGGGAGCCTGCTATGTGTTATCCTGCCCTCTCAACCTAGATATCTGGTGAGATCTCAGTGCCTAATTTACCTGTTCCTCCCCAAAGACTGAAGCCTTAAAAATAAATAATATGGCTCACTTTCATTTGGGGGCTGGATTTTGAAGAGCAGGGTGTTGATTTGCTTTTTTTTTTGCTTATTTTTTTTGCTTTTGCATTGTACCTTTCTAATATTAATGGACAAACCCCACATATATGTTAAAAAATGGCCATCCAAACAGCCATCTCATTGTTGCGTGTATACAAAGGCAGACACAGTAGGAATCTCATGTTCCTTTTCCTTTTTGGGATCTACAATATGGCTGTATCGTTCTCCTCGGTGACGCTCCAGGTAGGGGCCCCAGTTTGCTGCAGGCCGGCAGCAGCTCACAATGCGCTGGAAAACAAAACCAAGAGGCATTTCATGTCTTGCTTTAGTCGAGGCTACTATTAAAATTCAGTAAAGCTGTAACTCCAGATATGCACTGCAACTCAACAAATGGCAAATCACCAAAGCCGTTTAAAATTATTCCAAATATCTTTGGGTTCAGTGGATTCTGGATATTGAGGCAAAGAACAGAGAAAGTTGTGACCAACAGGACTGTTTGGCAAAGCTTGGCAAGCACAGCATACCTCAGTTCTGGGACTTGCTTGTTTCTGTGAGGAATGGGATGTAAAACTCCCAGAAAATTGTATGGGGATAGAAGGCAATAAAAATTCTTCAGAGAATTTAAAGCAGCTAAAATAACACAGAACCCATGAAAATCACTCTTGAATGTGTGTGTGCACTCCCAGAGAACCAGACTGTATCTTCTTATCAAAACACAGTAGAGTAAATTTGCCTCTGATGCAACTACCAGAGCTATATTTTGGTCTAAAAATCCTATTAATGAATTCAAAGTAGTAAATGTGTTAGAGGAAAAAAGCACATGTAGTGCTTATAATGCCAAAGAAACAAAGATTTGAAGCTATGACAGCTTTTTTTTGCACCCTTACCTGCCAAAGGTTTCCCTCAGCTTTAACTATTTTTACAATAGCAATAATGGGAATCCAGATGACACAGAAGATGATCATGCACCAGCCAACAGCAGTTCCCCAGGTTGGATATGGCACTGAGCCATAAGAGGGATTTGAAAACGTGACCAAAGACCAGACCAAAATAGCCTATAAAAAATGGTGAAAAGTGTAAGAGAGAAAAGCAGATTTCCAGCAAAATTGAACTTGCACTGTTACTCTTGGGAGTGTAGACCCAGCTCACTAGCAACTGATCTAAATCTCCAGCCTCTCCTAAGAGAGGACCCAAGGAAAGGGTCCTTTCTGCCTCAGAAAGCAGAGACAGTATTTGCTTCCCTGACACAGCCATGCCCCATCTTTATACACAGAGCCTGGGCATTCAGCCCTGAATCTTCATGTGAAACACTCTTCAATATTAAATTACTAAGTTCTGTCACACTAACAAAATTCAGTCATTTGCACTCACTGTTAACAGCACAGGAGTAATGAAAAACCAGCACATTCTCCACCACAGCCAGAATGAACGGTGCTTCTTTCCAATCATCATTTCAATGTCTTCAATGAACCTATTTCCTCCTGTTGAAAGACAACCATAGGGCACATTGTAAAGCACATGTCTCCCATGCAGGTGTCGTTACTCAAAAGAAGAGAGGCAACAATCAAGGACAGTTTCTCCAGTTCTGTGGTAAGTTTTAAAGCTCTTCTGACCAGCAAGTTATAAATTCTTTATTGCAGTAATTAACATTCATTGACCTGGCAGTGTTCATGGCCAGGTTGGATGGAGCTTTGAGCAACCTTGTCTAGTTGAAGGTGTCCCTGCCTCTGGCAGAGGGTTTGGAACAAGATGATGTTTAAGGTCCCTTCCAACTCAAACTGTGCTGCGATTCTATGATATACACTGTGCCTGCAATTGCTTAGTAAAATTATGGATTTTCAACACAAAAAATTTACCGTAAATGTAGACGATGCCTATTAACTCCAGAACAGCTGAAATAAGGATTCCCCATCCAGCACAAAAATGATCTATTAGGTTAACCCAGTAAATTCCTGCCTGTAGAGCAAACATTAGAGGTTAAAATTTGAGTAGTAACACATTTGCACAAATAAAATAAATTGCATTTGTTCAAGGCAGTTTAACTAATCACTACTGTGAGATTTTAAATTCCCAGTACTTCAGGTTAAATACACATTTGTGAATATTATTTTGTTTGAATATGTCTATGTAAAGTTGAAAATCACATCTGACAAAGTACTATATATTTGTATGCCAAACCCAAGAGATAGATACATATATATATAGGTATATATAGATATATATACAGAGTATACATAAAGAGCTGAAAGGAAGATTTAAGCTTGGAGCTTACAGTAATAAAGCTGGTGCTGAAGTTTTAATATTTACCTACGGCAATAGCTATACCAGTTATCAGTTCTGAAGGGCTCCTTCATGCACAAGTTCTCCATGTGAGTTAAACACAGTTTTAAACACCAGTGTGCAATAACAGGATCATGGAAAAGGAAACAGGCTTTAAGCCATTTCATACTCTTGGGTGCTAAGTCCCTTGGAAGCTTCCCTGTCACTGCGTCTCATGACTTACATACTTTGCTTGACCATGTAAGTGACTATTCACCACAATTATCTTCTTCACATTCTCAGTCTAATTACACACATAAATCTGCATTTCTAGATGGAATAATTACAATGAAACTTTGTAGCCTTAAAAGAAATTGCCTCAAGAACTTCTACACAGTATACTTAAAATTCCTTTGCTATGTGTATATTTATAGATATACACACGCAGAAGTAAACATACAATCTACAGATGGCTGTGAGCTAATGAGTCTTTATGACATGAATAGGCCATTTCTCAATTCCTGTCCTCTTTGGTATTCAGTTCTGAACAAAAAGAACCCATTGGCATTTATTAGCAGTACACACAGTGCTACGGACATGCTGTGTGCATATACTTGTGATTACACAAACTCCTGAACTGAGGAACGATAAATCAGGCTGATGGTTCACAGGCTCTGTACAGGCCTTCTATTTAAAAGCACGTCTCAGTTCAATAATCACAGAAAGTCTTAGGTTCTTCAAGCTTCCTTCTGGGAATTTCTTATTTGCGGGTTCAGGCACACTCGCAGAATTTGAGTCTCTAAGATTGATCCACACAGGCAGGAACAGTTGGAAAGGGTATTTTGATTTGAGTTCATCACTTACAGCATAACTAAACTCACTACCAAATAGTAATTTAATGTCTTACCTGAGTAACACAGATAAGCCCAAGAAGAAAGAGGACTATGCACACACCCAGGGTTACAGGGATTCTTAATTTTTTCATAATTTTGGGATATATATCTTGAATGGTGGTTGTAAGTGTTTCTGCAAAGGAAGAAATGGGGAGTTTGAGCAGCACAATTAAAAAAGTCAATGGTCATATGAAAAGCCATGAGTCACTTAAAACCCCACTCACCTATGGAGGCAAACTGGGAGTCAAGGCCCAAGAGCAGGAGCATGAAGAAAAATAAGAAGGACCACAGAGGTGATACTGGTAACTTGGAGAGAGCCTCTGGGTAGGCTACAAATGCAAGATTAAACCCTGGAAAGTAGTGGAAGGAAGGATGTTATTGTCCTGCCTTGGTCAGTGTAAGTCCCAATACCAACAGTGTGACAATCAGCCTACCTGAATCCACAACTTCGGAGACAGGTCTCTCGGACACAAATGCCATGTGTCCCAAGATGGAGAATATGGCAAACCCTGCAAATATGCTGGTGACGCAGTTGATTACACAAACTAAAATAGCATCCTGGTAGCAGTTGTTGTGGAATTTATTGTATGAAGACAATGCAACAAGCCCACCCCATCCTACAGACAGGGAGTAAAATATCTGTGTTGCTGCATCTTTCCAAACCTACCAAAAATAAGAACAGGAGAATTACTCTATTACATACAGTACTCACCATAAACATTTAAGTCTGCTCTCTGTTCAAGCTTAAGGGTATTTTTTTTCATTTAGCCTGAATATCTAATTCTATTTCATATGAATTTTAGGATTGGTGGGATATAAAATGCTGGTGACCTTGCAGTCTCAAGCACAACAAACAATATCCTCTATTGTCTCCAAAGGCCACATCCCAAGTACATTGCCAAATACTCAAATCTTAATGGGCTAACCCTGAAGAAGAGATTCAGTTTGTTCACATATGTGGGTTGTTGAGATATGATTCTTGTCACAATGCCGAGAAATAAGGAAAACCAGGACTGGCCTGCAGGAGTGAGAACTTCTGTGTACTCTCCCACTTGTGTTTCTCACACCATGACCCAAAGAAACCACTTCTGCCTCTGCTGCAAGCCCTTAGTTAGTGACAAGCCACAAATAATTACCACAAATACCACACTTAATGCCTGCCAGAAGAAAAAAATGTCAAGGCTTTTTTTTGCACAAGGTGCCCTTCCAGGTGCACCTAACTACCCAAGTTAATTTCCTGGGTAAGGCATAGCCTGAATTTCAAACTCAGGGATCCCTTTAACCTTCTGATAAACTCCCTTAAAATTGTCAGCAAGAATTTTTCCAGCAGGCCTTGCTAAGATGAAACTCCAGCATGACCCGCAAGAGCTGATCAGAGACAATAGCACAGTTGTCACCGTCTGGTGCAGCAGGGAGGGGGCAGAGAATGACTGTCTTCTAAATTGAGAGTAGCTAGAATAGGGCCCTGGACTTCTTAGCTGATAAAATATACAGGGCAGGACACGAAGAAGAACCTGACTGGATAAAAAATAAGTTGTTCTGTAAGCAGCAAGCCCACAGAACCACAGCCCATAGAAGTGCACAGTGTGTGGCACTTCTAGAGCTGAGGCTACCTCTCACCTCTGCCTCCATCAGCTTGGTGAAATTGGATTGTCTGCCAATGTAATATTCAATGCCATCCATAGAACCTTCCAGGGTGGCACCTCGCACCAGCAAGATGAGCAGGATGACATATGGGAAGAGCGCAGTAAAGTAGACAACCTGCAGAAAGATGGCCAGGGATACACATTAGGAATGAGGGGTTCCATAGACCTCTGTGGAGGAAGAATGGACAGGCTTTAGGCTAAGATCTGCTGGTACAAAAGGAAAACAGGCAACCAGGGAAGTGAACACATGCCAACCAGCAAACCATCCAGCTTAGCTGGTTCTGGAGCTGCATTCCAGCAGAAGCAGAAGGCCCAAGCCACATATCCACTTTTCAGATAGTGCTTGACCAGTTTCAGAAATGTGTTTTTCTGATATAATTTACTGCTGTAGCAAGGTCTGGACTCAACTATCCCAGAGGTCTCTTGCTAGGTAATGCTTCTAGCAAGAGCAGTCTGAAAGCTAGTTACAATTAGGTGACCAGGGTAGAATTATCTCCTGATGAGACTGAAACCCACTCTCCTGCCTTTACCCCCACCAACCTCCCCGCTCCCCCTCAAAAAAAACCCCATAAAATCAACATTCTGGAAGGTTTCTTAACTGAGAACAAGGACTCTCAGGCACAGATCTATTCTATTGTTTGTCTAGAGTGATGGGATCCAAGCCAGCAGCAGGGCCCTTGTCACACAGGCTACATTCAACAATACTCTTTTTTTCTTGAGTCTTAGTTTCAGTGTTACTCAGACAGATAATTGACCCAGTACTGCTGGTTGCACCAAGCCATAGCATTGCACCATCACGTGGCGAGTCTGCCATTTCTGAATACCTCCTTCATGTTTGCCTAGAATAGACATTCTTTCTGTTTTTCATCTTTACCTTGTTCCTGCCCAACTAGATTCTTCCGAGTCTTACCTTACTCCCCAAAGAGGCTTACTTTTGTGCCAGAAGAGAAGTTACAAGAGGAACAGCCAACTAGGAACCCAAGGAATGTGAGATTAAGAGGAGTCATGCAACCAAACAACTGTGGCTGGGAAAGCACAGATACTCCATTTCAAAGTGCTGAGACAGAGGGCAGAAAGCTCCAAATATAGAGAAAAACAGGGGGAAAGATCAGATTGAGGAGAGGAAGGCAGACAGCAAGGAGCCATGGAGAGGCACAGTGGCAGAGGCACAATGACAGAGAGGAAAAAAAGTCAATGCAGAAAAGGTGAAAAAAAGAATGAAGGCAATTAGGAATGAAGAAGTAAATGAGAGATGCAAGATGAAGGTGAGAAAGGAGTATGGGAAAGACAGAAATAAACTAGAAAAAGGGGCTGAGACAGGGAAGAATGAAATTCAGCCTGCCTGGAGTTGACCTAGCCCAAGGAAGACTCCAGGCAGCACATGGGGATGGGAGCTCGGCAGCACCAGAGTCTGAAAACAAACATCTATGAACCCAGGTCCCTAAAAACAGCTTCAGTTTTTGAGAACAAAAAACATTTCACAATCTGTCAGGAACCTGCACACGCACATCTGTTCGCAGAACCTGACCTGTATTGTCCAAATGTCTCAGCTAGACTGGAGGTGAAAATAATCACCGGGTGTTCCCAGGGCGTGTCCCCATGTGTGCCGTCACATGCACACATCCGTCACACAGCACAGGTGACTGCCAAAACTCAGCTGGAATCACTGGCATGACAGCAACATCCCAAAATACAGGGCAGCCCTGGTGGAGTTGAGGCTCATGTGTTAAGTAATGGCTGTGTAATCAGCACCTTGCTCATATTTCATGTCACAGTTATGAAGCCAAGCAGCAGAAGGAGAGCTGAGTCCAGCAGAGGGTGGTGGGTGGTGGGTTAAGACTGTATCCTGCCTTGTGCTAACCTTCCTTGAGTCCAACTGACATTGGGAGGGTAGGATTAGGCAAAAAGTCTACTCCTTGCTCTTCCTAACGTACCTTTCCAGAAGATTTTATTCCTTTAAACAATGCAGCTCCAACAATGATCCAGGACAGGAGCAGGCAGAGAGCCAGGTACCACACAATGTTGCCAGTCTCGTCCAGTCCACTCGAGCGCTGAAGAGCCACTTTACTGAAAGCAGAGAGTGTTCCCATGAGAAGAGGGTGATAGCAGCACACACACCTCCAAGCTACCCCTTGGAAGACAATGAGCTGGTGTTACAAGACTCTACAGCCTCTTTCAGGAGCGTGCAGCTAGAATTGCATGATTCACATTGAAAACCTGAATATTTAACTGTATTTGTCCCCTCTTTTTGAAGTCTACCCCCTCTCAGTTCTCCATGCATCACCCATAAGGCCCATCTCAGCCCTCTGTGCTAATCATGAAATTCTCACAGCAAGAGAAGAGGTCACATGAATCAGTCCCAGGAACCCAGGGAACAAGAGGCAAATTGAAATGATGGGGCTAAAGAAATGCCAATTTCACAACAGGCCCAGATTCAGAATAAGGTGAATATATTTTGCACAGTAACTCCTGGGGGAAAAAAGCATATGCTATACGTAAAGATGCTAAGTAGTCCCTACTAGGACTCCAGAGAAGAGGACTTCTTTAGTCTGGAGTACTTTTTATCTTTCTGCATGTTCACTCACTTGCTTCTATTTCTACATGTAATTTTTTTTATTAGGTCCAGACTTATCAATTAAATTTTAAGTTCCCTCTGTACTGATTTGCATGCCTACGACCCTTGATTATTTTTTTCTGGGCAGGAAGATAAGACAAACATAAAAGGTACATCCAAAGCCACAATGCATAATAAAGGTATTTTTAGCAATTTCTATAAAATATTTACTTACTTCCAGTATTGCTCACTAGGAAATTGCACTGGTTTGTAGTCTATGGTGCCATTTATACACGTGAGATTATTGCTTGTGACAAATGAGTAGTTTGCATGAATGATTTCTCCATGAAAGGTTGTGTTGCAGTCATTTACTGAAAGCAAGAAAAAGGAATTATTAACACTGTGATGACTATTACAGCAAATACGTTTTCTAAACTTCAGTTTGCATAGTAAAAATATCTAGAAACAAACTTGAGCTATCACTTGCAGCTGTGACATTGTCACTTGACTGTAAATTAAAACACCAAGAATCTGGTCTGCTCACCCATCTTTCACTTATCCTCAAAAGTATTGCAAAAATCAGAATTGAGGATAGTTAAGATTGTAGCCTTGGTTCCTCTATGAAAACCTTTGCCCCAAACCAAGATTAAGCACAGATCATCTGCTTGCCACTTCATCTTATTGCCACAGAGGGCTTATTAGAGCTCTTTATACATTTTCCCTGGAAGGGTCTGGGAGGAATGGGCACTATTTGGTGTAGGGAATTTTTTGCTAGCACCTACAGTAAAGAACATTTTATCAGCATATGTATCAGGATTTTTTGGAAAAGTCTTGTTGAAGCCTATTTCATGGCAGCTTCTTCAGTTCCGTTTTGTATTCCTCCAGCACTTACAAATCCTGCACGGAAATATTTTTTGTTTTGTCCATAATCGAGCATGAACTTTTTGTCATATAAAGCATCTCAACTTCATATTATGAAACCTATGAATCTCATACGAGATTTTCAGATATATGGCTGAGTTACATTTACATTAACACTGTAAACAATGTAATCCATCCTGATCCTGTCCTTGTTATTTTAATAATCTCAGAGGTTACCTGTCAAGACATTTCCAGCTGCTAACTACTAATTACCTCACCAGCTTCACCTTTTGCCTTAAACTGGTTTGATATGGAAACTGGTGAGATAACAAGTGTTTAGCCCTACAACTGCTGCCAAACATCAAGAACAATAGTGTGGAGATATATTCTAAAGAGTTAATGAAGTGTGAACCCAGTGCCTCACTGATGACCGGGATTATCATAGCCACAGAGAAGACAGAGGGCAAATAAAAAAATACCCTACAGCAACTATAGCAGTGACCTTGTTTCATGGAAGGAAGGTGTTTGCCATGGAGCCTGATGAAAGGGAAACACCATATTTCCAGGGGCAGTATGCACTAGAAAATCCTGAGGTTTTAAAGAAGAAAAGAGGCTCCAACAAGGTGGTCTCAGCCCTCTTCTCTGTGAATTTCCCAAGCATCCAGAACTGGCGGCAGGGAAGTAGATAAGCATCACTCCTGTGTGTTCAGAGGCAAAACTCCAACAAGGACTTTTCAAGCCACGCGTAGCTGGTTTGCTTCTGTAATTTCTCCCAGAAACAATACAATTACCCAAAACAGTGATATTAAGCTCTATCTGTTAAGTATGGTACCTATTCGTGTCTTGCTGCACAATTCATCTGCCCAGGAAAAGCATTCTGACCATGGCAGCACTTTTGTAAATGAGGCAAATAAGTAGTAGAGTGCATAAGCAATGATAACGTTGTAGTAGATGGTCACAAATGTTGAGATGACGATCATAGTGATGCCCACTCCTAAGAAAGAGAAAGACACAATGTCTTAACTACCTCAAACTTGGGTTTAAAAAGAAGAAAAAGGGGAAAAAAAAGAAAAAGAAAGCCCCCCCAAACCCCCAAAACAAAAAAACCCCCAACAAACTCAAAATAAATGGTTTCTGCTTGAATTTTAAAGGGCTACGTGGGAAGAAGTTGAGGTTAAGTTTTGTTTGGTTTTTAAACAATTTTTTAGTGCAAACAAACTGAAATGGTAAAGCCATGAAAAAACAGATACGATCCAGACTGACCAGCTCAGAAATGGTTTTGACACAGAATTTGAATCTGGCACATAGAAAAATGGGACTAGTTGATAAGACCAAGTCTAAAGGAGAAAATCAGTATTTTGTTCTCTCTCGATTCAGAGGAAAATAAAAGAAACTGTACTGGGACTACCCAAGCCATTTTTAAGATTCCACTGTAATGAAGGCTTTTGGCAATAAATGAGCAGCAACACAGAACAGTAAATCTGTGCCCATACTACTGTTCTCCTCCTTTGCTAAAATGAGTTTTGTTTTGTGGGTTTGGGACAAACTGCCCCAGTCATCTTAAAGAATATATCTAAGTTTCTATCTTACAGGCATATAAAAGATTCACTGTGTTTACAAGCTTTTGCTTACACTGCTGTTGTGAAAGTTTGCTTGCACTTCAAAATACAGACTGATAAAAAGAATAAACATTGTGGCAACCAGTTTCTATGGAAGGTGGCAAGAAAAATTCTTATTGCATCAGAAAGAAACTTCCTTGTTCCTACATTAATTCCTCTGGTAGATAAAGAGGACAAATACAATCAATTGCATAGCCCTTTACACCCATGGTATAGGACTGGAATTGACAGGAGTGAGTAAATCACATGGCTAGTTGTTTCCAAACAAATCTCCCTATGAAATGCAAACCCTCTCAGAGACAGGCAAACTATCACTACAGACTGCAAGGATTTCCCTTATCTCAAGAGGCACCTCACCTTACAAAGCCAGAGTCTAGGCTATTTAATCACACCAGCAGATGACTCCCAAGGCAGTGCTGGATGACTGTGTGCACAGCATTGCACACAGACCAGGCACACGTGCCTGTGCCAACACTGGCAGCCAAATACAGAACGAGTCCCTCCAACACAGAACTGCCTTGCAAGCTACAATGGACATGAAGCATAAAGAAACAGTGATAAAGTCACCTTCTAAAAATTATTTTCCATCTGTTGCACATAGCAGCAGTTGTTTTACTGAGGATTTCCCACAGACAGCTAGCAGAGTAATTTTCTTCTGGCTGCAGTGAGGGTGGTGTGCTGCTTGACACCACGAGAATCATTGGTAGACTCTGTCATAAATTACAACATTTTCAGGGAAATCTTTCATTAACAACTGGTTATTAACTGAATAATAAGGAAGTATGTACCTGAGAACATAACCCTGACCTTGTAATGTTGGAAATAGTTGCTACACAAAAATTGGCATCTCAGAATTAGTAACTTTGTGAAGAAATAATTAATTCACATCAGTTTATTACTAGAACAAAAAATATCTGAGGAAACACAACAAAACTAACCTTGAAACAATGGTAGTATTCTCCAGACAGAAACTGGCCCTAGACTGGCAAACTGCCCAAGGGAACATTCCATGAAAAATAGAGGCAAGCCAGCTAATGCCAACATCAAGGCGTAGGGGATCAGAAAAGCACCTGAGGGGAGAGAAGTGGGGGAAACCACAATCAAAAACACAGAAAAAAACAATTTTTTGGCATTCACCTCAGTTTTATCACATTTTATACTACCCCTTTTTCCCTCCTCAAATATCTCCCTGTAGGGTTTTGGTTGGGGTTTTTTGGGGTGGTTTTGTTTTGTTTTGTTTTGGTTGGTTTTTTTTTTTACAATAGAGAGATTTATTTCTAAATCCCATTTTCTTTAAGACTAAGTAGTACCTGCAATGACAAGACACAAATGATCAAAACTTCTGATTTACCAAGGAAGGTTTCTCTTATAGAAATCAAAGGATTTTACAAAAACTACTGAAGACATAGCACTCTTATACAAATAGAATACTGCTCAGCTGTAAGCAACATTAGCCTTGTCTATTTTCTCTATACTCTTCCAGTGCTTAATTTAAAAAGGAACAGAAACATTCTTTTATGTACTTAGCTGTGATTTGCAACTGCTCTGTTCAAGCAGCTACTGCACATCAAAGCATGAAAATTATTTTCTACAGTTGGCCGAGTCCTGTGTCAAACAGTCTCTCAGTGTAGCTCTTGTTCAAGTCCATTTTAAAGTGTAGGTTAACCCGATATCAGTAAGCATCCTGTTCTGTGAAAGGGACTGCCACTTCTTTGTGTGTTCACAGAAGACGGGAAAAGTGAGAACACAAGTTTCATAAACACAACCCTGTATCCCTGCAAAAATCTGTCCTCGTCACTCTCAGTGAACTTAAAGCAGCCAAGGACCCAGTTCTGCAAGGAACTGCAAACTCTTGATGTAATTTTTGGACTTAAATTGTCCCACAGAATTAACTGGATTACTCCTGTGTTTCAAAACAAGGATGTAATAGTTGTCTTTATCAATCATGGGCAAGGAGCACAGAGAAGGATGCAAGCAGCAGCACAAATATGCTTTAAATGCAAAGTTTCTTCTTCAATAGTTAAGAAAAAAGATCTACTACAAGGACTTATGTCACAACTTACTTTGTTTTCACAATTTTCTTCAACGAAATGCAACCTAGCCAAGCTCACTCCCGTAAAACTTCTGTACAGAGACTCACCCCTGATGTTCCATAAGTACAGCATTATAGGCTGTGCTGCATTTACAGTCCAGAATTTTACTTCAATGACTTTTAGACAGACCAAATAGGTGCATACAAGTAAGTTCTCTGCAGTTACTTGGCATTTACATTCTCTTTAATTACCAGTGGTAGCCTGGCAAGTAGATAAAGCTCTCAAATATCAGCCAGAGAAGCCGGTGCCCCCACTTGGTTTTGCTATTCATTGTTCATTGTGTTCATTGTGTAAGCAGGTAGAGGCTCTCCCTGCCTCGCACTTCCTAAGTATCTGATTGAAATAATTATTGAGCTTAGATAATTATTCCAGCTTAGGTTGTCTGCATGTCAAAACAAAGGCGCAGAGAGGATTCAGCTGTTCTCTATAACATACCAGGGAAGTAAGCACTGGGGAGGGATAATAGCTATTTAGGTAAGCAGAGGATATGGGTACATTGACAAAAAGATGTGTATTGGCTGTGAGTAAATCAGAAAGAGTTTTGGAACTCTCAGGTGAAAATAAACAATTAAAACTAATTACTATTTCCCTCCTCAGCTAGTACTCAAAACACAAATAGATGCTTCTTGCTCCTTTTTCCTTTCCCATAAGCAGGCACTATCCCAGTTCCCAGGGGGATGCTCTCATCCACCTTTGACAGAACATGCCCAGGCTGAGGGCTGGCCCTTGGATCTTGCCCTCCTTTCTCTTGGGGATAGCAAGGTGTGCCCACCCGACACTGCCATTCAGCACAGATACCTCCTCCGTTCTGGTAGGTGAGGTAGGGAAAGCGCCAGACGTTGCCCAGGCCCACAGCATAGCCCACCATGGAGAGGAGGTAGTCGCCTTTGCTTGACCAGTTGCCACGTTCCTTGTTCTCATCGCTGTCGCTGGAGTGGGCATCTTTTTCATTTGTCAAACTGAAGTCCTTGGAAGAGAAGAGAGAAGGCTTGTGATCACCCAACAGGCAAGCAGGGCAGTCATATCCTCATTTCTCTGTCCAGAGCAGCACCTTGGCATCGCTGGGCAGGGCAGCTAGACAGGATGGGCAAAGCCAGATAGGCTGCCAATCCAGCTGATTCGTGGCAGGTCAGCACAGACCCATGAGAACGAGTCCCACGAGAGAGCCCAAACACCTCCTTGGCAAGTTCTATCCTACTTCTCCTACCTTAATTCTCTGTGTTGTCAGCTCATGGGGGCAGTACCTCCAGTCAACTCCAGTACTTGGTCCCGGCACATAGCCAGATGCCCACATACCTGTTCAGATGTTCACGGCAACATATACTTGTATGCCCACTTTAGAAAACACCTGCCCTAGTGCGTTTCACACATGCTCAGGTGCCTAGCTCATCCCACCTTACCTGCCACTGTGCTCCTATATTCCCACATCTTTCTGGATCTCACCTGCCCATACAACTTCATACCTGCCCAGCGCTCCCACAGCTGCCCACGTTACTGCATCCTCCATACCCCACCTGTTCAGGTGCACCCACACCTGCCTGCAGTCACCTGCCCCGGTACCCCCGAACAGCTACCCCACCTTCTTCTTGCCGCAGGACAGAAAACCGGGCAGGCTGAGCATCCCCATCTCCACCGCTGCCGCTCCTCTCTGCCCGCGCCGGCTGCCGCCCGGCCCTTTATCGGGGCCAGCTCCCGCCCGCCCCTCGCCGCCCTACCGGGAACCGCGGCCCCTGGGCTGCCCCGCGGCCCGGGCGGGGCCACCTCCCGCCCCCGGGGCAGCCCCTTGCCGCCCGCCTCACACCCAGCTCCGTGCCCGCTTCCCCTCCGCACCCCGCCCGCTGACCCTTCCCCGGCCCCGCGCCCACTTCCTCACAACACTCACCTGCCTAGCCCTGTCCGGCCACCTGCCCACTTCCCCTCCTAAACAGCCCCAGCCTTCCACACACCCTCTGCTCCTCGTCTTACCCCAATCCATTTCCCCTTCCCAAGAACCTGCCTGGGCTCGCTCCCCCAGTCCAGGCTCTTCAGCTATCCTTGCACCCCTTCCTGCTTGTCTCTCTGTCACTCACCTTCCCTTCTAGTATGTCCCCACGGAATCCTTGCCCTTCTCCCTCCTCCACCTGTACCTACCACCACACCCACCCCCTTGTCTTCTACCTACAGGCTGCCAGCTCCTGGTCCCACAGGGACCCTGTCCTGAGCACCACGCACCCCCCTGAGCAGCTGTCAGCCCTACCTGCGTGTGCCTCCCCACAGAGCCTGTCTGTCTCACCTATGGTCACTCACCCAGAGACCCTGCTCCACCCCTACCTACTGCTCTCTCATTCTTTCTTAACCTGCTCCATGCTGGAGTCCAGGCTTGGGAGATGCAGGAAAGCAAAGGGCACAAGGGGGTTAACCAGAAATTTCAGCTTCTGAACACACCTTTCAGGTACACATGACAGGCACAGAAAGGGCAGGTCATAAAAACAAAGCCATCTCCAGAGGAGGAATTTGAGCAGAAACTACTTAAGGACTGTTTCTAAAAAGCACTCCCCTGCTTCACCCACCAAAGTGATTATGATGTCTCACCCTTAAGGGGAAGGGTGACCTTCCCCAGGCATTCCATAAGGTAACACAGGAGGATAATGATCAAAGCACACTCCATGTACAGACACGAGGGGACATGGACTGACTGGTTGCTTAATTACTCTCCCCCACTTCTAAATGTTGTTTTCTGTGGCTCTTTCAGATCCACACTATGACAAACACACTTTCTGTCCTCAATTATTGGGACTTCTTGTTGAGCAAAGTGAGCATCTCTCAATCTAGCCACAACTAAGAGGTATACCAGGAGTGAGAAGTGTGTGGGACAGCATCTGAAGGTGGGAAGGTAAAATCAGATTATATTTTATCACCCTGTGCAGCAAGTTCTCTAGGAGTCCTTTATTTTAGCTACTGGAAACATGCCAAAATACTCTTATCTTTGCTGTAGTGTCCTGACAGGACACAGGCTTTAGGAGAAATTGATAGATAAAAATTAAACACTCCTTTACAGGCTCCCTGCAAATTCAGAATTCAAGTGGCCAAGCCACAACACCAAGCACAGACCTTCAGGCTAGCTCTGCATGGAACAATACAAAACTCACCCAGACCAAGGATACACTGAGAAATCAGTCCATGTTCTCTTCCAAAGGCTGTCTGAATTGTAGATAAACAAAAGGAACCTTTTTGACAGTACTAATTAGAGTTAAGTATTTGAGATAAAATGAGATTACATGATTTTTAGTTTGGGTTTGGGTAAATTCAGTATCTGTGGGTCACTGTCTCACCAAACGAAAACTTTCCTGTAAACAATACTGGGCCTAACAAAAGCTCCAGGTTCTCATCCAAACTCATGATTCAGAACTGGTTATCATCTTGTTTAGAAATAAAGTGAGATTAAAAACAACCTGTTAGCCACAGCCTGTCCTTCCATACTAGGATTAAGTGTATGTGGCAATGCTGCAGAGTCACTGGCTGTATCATTCTCTCTGTGTAACTGAAGATGATTACAAGTAAAACTATTCTGGAGGTACCATTTCTCTGATACGTTCTCACTCGAGATTTTAATTTGTAATCCATTTTCTCTATTTAAAGGAGAAAAGTAAAAATCACAGCACAGTGATAATTCTGGGGCTGAGCAGTGGGGAGAGATGAGTATCATTAGAGAGAGGATTGTGCCTGAAGCAGAGTTGTATTTCACTGTGTTAGCTATTCGGCTGAACAGCACAGCAGTTCCATTTGCATTCACTAGAGGCTGAGATCACCAGGTTGATCCCTGAAGGCTGGTTCCTCACGGCTGGCAACAGGCCAAGCACCAGCCAGTTACCCCCGGAACATCTCAGAAATACAGGTGTATGAACCAGCAAACCGAAGCCAGTTTGGCTTTGCCATAGACAAGATATCCCATCTCATGACCTGGAGCCTAACTGTGGTCATATTTTTAATGTGGAAAGCACCTCTGGATTACTATCAATTCCACTTGCTGAACATTCTGTTAATCTAATGGGAAGAAAAGTAAAAATAATTACAACTAATGATAACCTTAACATGTTGACAATACAACAAACAGTTCTGACATTTCCTAGGAGCAGTGAGATACCTGTGTTTTCCATTTGGTTGCACCAGTGCTATTATCAGATGTTGGGTATTGCCCTTAGCTAACACAAACAGCTCTGATGCAGTAGATGTGTTTGATGTGCTTATTCAAGAATATGATGAGTAAATTCTGTTCTTAACCTATATATTCTGTGATAGCAGCACTTACTAATGCTGGCACTTGGCCCACACATCCAAAACTGATTCAGCGGACAAAGCTGGGGCTCGCTTACCTCTGCCATTCCCAGCTGTCAGGAGCTAAAGACCAGAAAACCCATTTTACAAACAGTAGCAATGGCTTTAAAATGCACTAATCCTGGCATCATAGCAGTAAAAGGAAATTGCTGGTGTGTCTACAAAAGAGGCAGTTCTCACTAGGATAAAACAATCCAGAAGAGGAGCAAGAATGAATGCAAGGGATTCCTGCAGCCTTGCCATCTCTAATGTGCACAACTCCTGGAAAACAGAAATGCATCTCCAAACAAATCAGGTTTTCTCTCAGTCAGAGCAGATCAAGCCACACTGACAGCTGCATGTAGAAATGTCCACCTACAAGATGTGAACCATATAGTTGAACGTAACACCTGCTCTAGCTGAGACACCAAGTGCAAGAACCCAGCTGCAGGAGTACTTTCTGGTGTTCTGCAAGGCTAACAGTCAGATCCACCAGCATCACACAAGGATGCTACATGAAAAGTTGATGGAGCTGGGTCTGCAGATCACTAAGTTTAATCTGTGTAGATCCCTGCCACAGGAATGAAACTGCCCACGTCTCCCATTCTGGAATGCCTGTGCAGGCATCTTCATGACATCTGCACCATGGTACCCAGTGTGGTATTACAAACCTGCTCCACACGTTGGAATGACAAGGTATGTGCCAGTGTGCATTAGGTGGTCATGACAAGGACATTGGTACCTTCCCGCAAAGCCAAAGATGGCAGTGAGGGACTGCACTGGACTTGCTGGCTGAGAGAAACAAACTCCTTGCATTTTTTTCCAGCAGCAGCACAGCAGCTTCCCTACAGATACAGACAAACATCAGGTAACCAAATGGCAGTAAACACAGCAACTAGGAGAAAGAAAAACCACTAAACAATCTGAACACCAAAAACCCCCACCAAACAATAACAAACCAAATAGATAAACAAACAAACAAAACCCCCATAGAACTAAAAACCAAAAAAAAAAACAAACCCAAAAAACAACAAACCAAAAAAACCAAAAACACCACACCATGTTGGTCTTCAGGATCTCAGGAAGATGACTTAAACTATCTAACCATCCTACAACGGCATGTAATTACTCTCATCCACAACTCCAGAGCAATATTGAATGCTTTAGAGGAGAGGACCAGAAAACCAGACAGGACTGCTATAAACTGATAGATGAAGCAAGGCGGAAAACTTAAGCTGTTGGCTCCTGAAACTTCAGGAATTACCCTCTCCTCTACAGGTGAACAGAATCAAGCCCTACAGTTCACATTTAAATTAATACTTAATGCTTAAGAAAGAATCAACCTTGATTTAAAGACAAAGTCATAATGAATGAGATAATCTCTTTGGTGATCGTCCGAACTACAGGTGATTTAGACCAAACCTTTATCACTAACATAAAAGAAAATTCTGTCATTGGTCTAGTAAATCCTGAAAGCAAGGCAGCATTCTCCATCTGGTGAGAAATGTCTTATTTCACTGTAAGCAAGTTGGAAGTGTATCTAGAAAGAAGGCATAGCAAGAAGTGGCCCTCTTGATCAGAAGGCAGCATAGAGAGACAATGATGGTATTATCAAGGACACAGGCAAATTACAGAGACAAAGACAGTGGTTTCCTCAGTAGCCATCTGTGGTTTCAGAGAGGCACTTATGGAAACAGACAGTCAGGGCTTACAGCAAAACACAAAGAGTGTGGAAATTATTTCCTGAAGAGGCCTTGTGCCAGTACTGGCTTGCCTAGTTCTAATGGCCCCCATCCAACAGTTTGTGCACCTTGGACTACCGAGGTATAAAGCAGGTTTTTCTTCCAACCCTGCTGATCCCTTCAGGGTAAGGAGTGACATTTTGCTCATGAGAAAAGGAGATGATATATATCCTTCTTTGATCTATTTTGGTTCTTTATCAGTTTTGTGCTCTTCTGCATAACCAGGATGTTCATTGCTGCTGTTCAACAGGCTATCGGGACACACATATCTACTCAATTTGGTTCTCAACCCATGAGTTCATTTTCATTAAATGGAAATTAAAAAAAAAATATCGATTCAGAAACTTAGAAAGGGGACACTGAAAGTTTTCAGTAGCATGTGATAAGTTTGGTTCACTAACATCATGCTAAACAATACACTCTATTACGCATTATGTAATCATACTCAAAACCTGTATTGACCTAATCTCAATGATTGGTGCTTGATCAGATTTTCCCCCAACTTTAGGACTTCTGGATTCATCTCTACAGCCATCTCAGAGGTAAGAAGTTCAGCAAGGTCAGTTTTACTTGCCTCTATGGACAGTTTGCTATCAGAAACCGAAAGAGGTAGCTGAAAGCTCACCCACCTCCTCGAAACAGAACAGGTGCAAAAGCACTATGAATGCAAAATGCCTAAACCTTCAATGTCATGCTCCTAGGATGGGCGGAGACTTGAAAGTATATGGAATGCAAATTTGCCTTCAGGCATTTTTAGCAGGTTGCAACTTGAAAATTGTTAATATAATACACAAGTTTTATATATGGATGTAGGAAAAAAATTAGGCAGAAATAAACTCACTCAAATATACCAGTAAAACTGAAAGTTATACAGCACTGCTTTTCTACTACACTGAACCTGGAAGATGATTTTGCTGTCCCAGCCATTCCAGAGGAAGCCACAAGTCTCCATCCACAAAACTAATCAAGGTGTTTTCAAGACTCTTGGCAAGACCGACAGTTTTGTATCTATGGTACACTGATCTCCATTTTAGTTATATTTATTAATTTTCAAGTTTTAACTAAAGAGAACCTGAGAGGAGACCCAAGCCTTTTCAAGAATTGTCAGATGGAATGTGCTCCTCAAACACCTGACTCTCTCAGACCAAAACTCTCGCTAGGCTAACATGGCCTTTCTTGTAACACTGTCTCTATCCAGGCCCTGAGAATTCATCAGTCTGTCAGAGATTACGAAAGTTGCCATATGGAAATATATGATAGTTCTCGAACACAGAGCTCCCTCTAGAATAAGGAACAAAGGAACTAAAAAAGGACTAAGATGTTCAAAGTAGGATTACATAGAGGGTAGGTGTTTGTATCAACTGCAGAACCCGCTGAAAATCTCTGCTGAAACACTTACTTGCATTAGAGTTACCCAAGTGTAATGATCAACTGCATTTGTGACCCAGGGCTCCTAAATCCTCCAGTTCTGCTTCTGCTTGTGGTACAGAGCATCTCAGTTTTCCCTGAATCATGTAGCCGTGTGACAAACAAACATCCAAGTCTCACCCCACCTGTCCCTGAGTGTCCTAGAGGCATGCTCCAAACACGTTCAACTTGTCTTTGAGCAACTGAAACACTGTGTGAATGCAAACCCTCCTGTATCGTATCCTGGAAGACGTAACAACACATGCAACAAATAAAAGGGAAGAGATAAAGTATGGGAAAACTAAAAACTGGGGGTGTGCAATTATGAAAATTTAATGATCAGTGAGCGCACAGGTGTCAGAATATAATGACTTGTCTATTGGGAAATACTTCAGAGGTGGGGCCAGTAGAAACTAAGGAGTCATTTTTAATTGAAGAAAATAAAGCCTAGGAGTGAGTACAGTACCAATTTTCAGATACACTGTACTGAGTTCATCAATCTCATTAACAGTTTAATTTTTAAATTCTTCCCAATTATCAAGTGCTGATATTTCTGGAGAACAGCAAAGCCAGGAGATGCAGGTAGGTGGTTTTGGTTTTCTTTCCCACTCCCCCACTTCTATACCTTCTTGATAGTTACACAAAAAACAGCTTTTCACAGAGGATAACATAAATGCATATTCTTGAGAAGCTTTTAACTAACAGTAAGTCTTTGAAATACAGGCATTGACTACCACACAGCAAAAAAGAAGACCTTTCAGCTCAGTCCACCTTTCCTTGAGGTAATTTTACATATTAACATGCAGTCCTGATATGTGATCTCCAAGAGTCTTTGTGGTTGTCCTCCTTCACAAAAGGACAAAAGCCAGGTTCTTAGCCATGCCTGATATCTTTGAAATGGAAATACCTCCATCAACGCTTTCCTTTGTGTGATACCTGTTCTGGCAGGTTAGCAGTTACTCTCAGAAATAGCTCATCCAAGCCAGTGGGGCTTCTCACGTAAGGAAAAGCAACCTCATATCAAGAAGTAACACCATAACTTCAGCCCTTGTAACACAATTCTGAGTCTAAAAGGAAAAAGCAAGATTTACAGGGACACTAGAACAATTACTTAGCCAAACATCTTCAGAACTAAAAAAAAGGCATTCAAAAGAGTTTTAATGCTAGGGGTATCAATATTATTCTGAAAGGAATTTCTCAGAGCATACTTAGCTATTAATTATATCGAGTAAAAATTTGTCTTTCTTGGCAGCTCAACTAATTTACATCTTATTTCAGCATTTGAGTGTCCGTGACTTATGTAGGATGAGGGCTCCAGATGGAAAAATTTTATCTCTTCTCTCTCCATGGCAAGTGTCATGTAAAACTAACAGACAAAGCTGGGGGGTTTTGTCTTTTTTACTGCAGCTATAAGAACAGATTAAAAGATAGTTCTGCCACATTAACAGGAAAAATGTACATCTACTATTTCTAAATTTTGGGAAAAGTTTACAAGAATGTTGTCACTTTCTCCTCTGCTGAATTACTAAAATTATTAGTGTGCCCAATTGCAACAACCTACTTTCATCAGGTTAGACCTGCTCAGCAGTGCAAAGAATGCCCACTTCTACAAATGTTTTATTCCAGAGGATAAAATAAAAATGCACTCTACTTTCCTCAAAGCTGAAGAATAACGTGTTGAGTAGTATGCTATTATTTTTTTATTCTCAAAGAACCTTCATTTTCTGTAGCTGGTTTTAATGTTCAAGTGAAAAAAGTATTATGAAAATGTCATTTTTTCCTTCAAGCTGGGGCAATTACCAGCATCCTCTGGCATGCCAGTCTCTGGCATTCATCCGGACACCTACGGATTGTGAAGCTTTGCAACCTTTTTTTCAGTCATGAGTTTCTTCCATAATCTTGGTCTAGCAATTCTGTAATCTCCTCCACTCCTCATTACCAGCTTCTCCTTCACTGGCAAACAAGGGAGTGAAGTTTGAACAGGAGTGTAGGAAGGCAAAGTAAGGAACTGCACTGACGTCATTTCCAAGGGATGAAGCAAAACACAAGAACCTGTGTTTATGTGCCTGGCAGGGAACACCAGCACATGTCACAGCAGTAGTGACTACTAAAAATGGAATGAGCAGTCCCTGGAAAGCTACCATATAAATTGTGATGGACAGCAAATACTGGTCCATAGAGGACTAGCTGTAAGAAATACTCCAGTCAGGTTTTGATAGCTCTACAATGTTCACCTTCCTATTCCCAAAGGCTCATCTTTCTGGGTTTTCTTTTTCACAAACAGTTGTAAGGAGTTGAAGTTGAAGGAGAGAACCAGGTTTTCTGCCCATGATGGGAGTCTCCAGGACTGTTCCACACAGCATAGACCACAAGCAACTGCTTTTAGAGCCATGTAAAGAGGCTCTACAGATTTACTGCTGAGTCATGGTGGCCAGGAAGAAATTAAAAAGAGTAACAAGCCCCAGAGTTTACATAGAACAGCTACTTCAAACCCAAGAAATGTGCACAGAGATTGTATTTGTTTGCCTGTCTAGATACACACTTTGCAGCCATACCTCACACATCAAAATATGTAGGAATATTTGTCCTATAATAGCAGCCTGAGGTGTGCAGTTAAAACACATTATATTTTCAGTATATTGAATGGACAGGACCCACCTTGATTAAAGAATCTAATCAGCTAATATGATTAGATGATTTAACCAGAGCAAATCCTGTCCTACTGGCACCATATAACATGGTAATTTTCCCTATTGCACAGTGCAGTACCAGGAGACCTGGAAAAAATCCCAGGAAACTTCACTCCATTATTCCATCCAATCCCACGCACATTTGAGTTGATATCCCAAGACTCAGTGTAAACACCCCAGAGCTGCCACAGTATGGAGAAACCAGATTAATTTGAAACAATAATTTTTGAGTGTTTCCATTTAAAAATTGGTGAATCATGTCCAAGCTGTAAGGTTCTATGTTTATTGATCAGGCTTTGCAGAATTTCATTAACTAAACAGATGTCTCTTCCTTCTACAGGTGTTTCAAGGTAGCATTTCATTAAGGACATTCTGGTGGTAGATATTAACCCAGAGGTAACCTTAGAGCATTGTTTCCAGTAGTGCTTGTGGTGCCAGCAGGTGTCCAGTTTTGAGAAGACATGCCAGTCTTCCTTACACAAGATTCTGTGGTTAGGAAACACTCCTGTGAGACAGAGTTACATAAAACCTGCTTTCGCTTTGGAATAAGGGTTCTTTTGCTGTTGTGATTTTTTTATTTGCTCCCTGTAAAATGAACTTTTATGTTGGAATGTACTTCAGTTTAGACGGAATTGTTCAGCATGTAACTAGTTCACCTCTGTTTTGATACATGTGCATGGAAATAGAACAAGGTGCAATCTCAACCTTCCTAGGGTGTAAGTCGTGGTTGCCTTCATTACTGGGGCATTGAGAAAGGGCTCCAGGTTTACCTGCAGCATTAAGACAACACTGATAATAAATGAGGCACCGGTAGTAGAAGGAACACACGGACATGAGTCTTTCTAGCAAGGGGTTATTACTGGCTGGCTTTCTCTTTCAGATGTTTCGGTGTTTCTCCTTTCTTGCTTTTGCCCATGTATAGTTTGGCTTTACAGGCTAAATTACAGTTTCATGTCCAAATATCTATAACTAGTGTCCCTCCTAGCTAAGTGAATATCTAAGTGGAGGAGGAAACATCATCGTAGAAACTAAAGCCAAACAAAGAGCATTTACCCACCTGCTTAACTGGTGAAAAGACAATCATTTTTTCCTTTGTATTCAAATGACATGCACTTGTGGCTTTTTCTGGGTGTGTGTGAAGTAACTGGCTGACACTAGATAAATCAATGTTTTCATTTTTTAACCTCAACAAGATTACAAGGAGGTTGATTTCCCATTAAAGATGAAAAGAGCATTAGTGATATCAATTCAAACAGAAATCTTGGTACATTTGTCTTGACTGTTTCTTAAAGCTTTCTGGAGTTCACTGGCTCACTTGACAATGAATATGCTTTCTCCATGGGCATGCATTGGCTGGTGAAGTGGGGGTGGATGGTGGAGAGGAAACTGAACCCTAGAGAAGAGTTCCATCTGCCACGCTGGCAAACAGAGTTACTGCTATGCTGCTGGCTGTTTATATAAAGTTCGAGGTCAGGTCCTTCCTTATTTGCCTAAATCAAGGCCAGATAACATCTCCTCTAGTTTGAATATTTCAAGCACAATATTTAATGACATGGACACCTGTTTTAGGCCTTTCACTTAGAAAGATAAAGATTGCAAACCCAAGAATATGATCGCCACGTGACACTGGAACAAGGTCAGTGGATTCACAGGCACACTAAGGTCACAAATGATAAAACAGGCTGCAAATAGGTAACTTGCTAGCTTTGGTCCAAAATAGTGTGGATATTTGCCAGCTTGGCACCTGGATCATCTTCTTTACCAAAAGAAGATATCAAGCATTCTTATTACAAGGTCGGGGGGAAATAAGTAAATATTTTTATAAAGACTTGTTAGAATGGATGATCTGCAAGGGTTTATCCTAGTTGGCTTCTTTAGTAGGAAGGTTCACTGTGGTGTCAGAAGACACAAAGCAGGAGCTGCAGGAAGTGCAGATCTATGTTGTGCAATCCAATATTTTATGGACAATAACATCATTCCATTTCCCTCTCAAAATGATCAAACCTTGATTTAACCAGTTAAGGTTTTTTACCTGCGACTCCAGACAGAGCATTTCCACATTTGATGCTTCTGACAATCATATGTACCTTTTTTAAACAACTGTACTTGTGCTTGATTAGCTTTCTTTTCCTCCTTTGCTATCCCACTCCCTTGGCCCCCTTTCCTCCCATCTTTGCTTTTGCCCTTTTCTATTGAAATTTATCATATCTCCTCTCACTCTTTGGTATTTCCAAGGTAAATAAACCAAATTCCTCTAGTCACATATTAGTTCCTTTGGTCATTCTGACATCCCTTCTCTGCACCTCTTCCAGAATTAAGCTTCTTTGAGCATGGGTAACACACACAGGGAAAAAGAGTGGGGAGGACAAGGATGAAACCTTTGAAGACAATTTAAGCATCATGTTTACATGAAAACCCAAACAGAAGAGACACATTCTCCAGTCTTTTGAAAAGCTGTTGATCCTAGCAGGATGATAAAGTCGACCCAGTTGTTCTAAAGTTTTTATCAGTTTAATACATTTATTTATTAAGGTGTTTCTTTGGTTAATGTTTGAAGGTAGTTTCCCACTGGAGACAAAAAAAGCTTAACTATATTTGCAGAAGATTAGATCACATTAGTCTGTTTTATAAAGAGAAAAGTACCTAGGAGGAAGTCACTGGAGGTGATACACTTGTCTCTGTTAAATAGTAGATTCATTAGGACTGATTTCGAAAGGACTAACTCATGTCAAATTTAACAAAAACTCATGCATTGAAAAATATAAAAGGGGGAAATACTGTAATATAATTTTTAAACTTTTATTTTCAAAACATCTTTTGAATTTTTTTGTAATTGACTTTTTTTCTTTCAATTTAACCTGAGCATTTGTATGACCACAGGCTTAGTAACAGAACAACTCAGGCTGGAAAGGACCTCTAGTCCAGCACCCTGCCTTTGAGGAAAATAGGTTTTTTGCTTTTTTCATATGAAATGAAGAGGATGGAAATCTAGTCTGAAGCAAGGACTCAGGCTTTACTTTGTATGGTTCTTTTGCCACAGCAGTTTTTACCTTCAGAAGATATTCAAGAGAAATGGCTTGTTGTCATCTAAGATTGAATGGATGCAGGAGGAAGTGGCCTGTTTTAACATTGTCACAACAAATATTCCTGCTGAATGTCCTGAGATCTACTTTAATGAACACCAATAGTAATATAAATTAGATTCATGAAAGAGAGAAATATAGGGGGAAAAAATCCATGCTTAAAAAATTAATACCAATGCAAAAGCCTGCTGGAGATGAGGGAAATAAATATTAGTGAAATAGAACAACTAAAATTTCTAACACCGTAAAATCATTTAAAGTTATGAGGAAAAGTTAACCAAGGCTTAGACAGTCATAGAGAAGCAATTCAACAGGAAAAGGCAGAAAAAAAGACACTCATCTTTCTAAAGCCTGGAGATAGAGTTTGGATATATTATGGCCCTTCACAGGCTCAGCACGTAGAAAGCAGTACATAGGTCATCTCCTCATGCCCCACGAAACACAAATTCTTGCCAGACCAATGCCAGGAAAAGAGAAGATACTTTTTTCCTGAGGAAAAAAAAAAACCAAACCAATAAAGACCTGAAACATTTCCTCCTCTCAACTCTTCTGCTGAGATGGCATTTGATTTGGGAAACTGAAGACTTGACAGGAGCCATCAAAACAAGAAATCACAGCTGCTATTAGCTCCAGAGTCACCACTGTGTATCCTATGTCTTAACAATATGGTGGATGCATCACATATGCAAATGCTGTGATGGTGATACGAAACCTTACAATAATGAAATAATAATGCTGTGATGCCATCCAGAACCTTCAGGTCTCTCTCTGCAACTATCTATCTCTTGAGTCAATTGGCTGTATCTCTCCCCATTGGATTTAAATATATTTCAAAATGTCTTATATGAGGTCACAATATCTAATTTCTCACCATTATTGAAATCTGCTGGCCTTTAAGGTTTTTTGGCCCCATGTGCAGTGAAGTAGATCTGGTGTGCTGTGTGTGCATGTTGGCTATTTCATTTTCTTTTCAAGCAATTACTTTGTGTCTGCTCTTGTTTTTTTCCAGTTAGGACCGACTGATTATAACCCAGACACACTTTAACCAACATACACAAAACCTAAGCCACATGCAATCACAACAGAAATTCCAATTTCACAGCAGGATGGTGAGAAAGAGACAAAGTTCAAGCTTTATTGTGGAAGAAGGATAACAAGCACAACTTGTTTGTTTACTAACACTATCTCCATTCCCCATTCCTCTGAAGAGATGCCAAGTTTAGCTGGTGTACATACAAAGTTGAGATGAGCCTTGGAACCTGTGTTGGTCACATTAGTCAAAGACACTCAGATGACCTCCAACCTGTTTCTAAAAATACCTACTTCTTCCTCTTCCAGAGGCTCCATGACAACTCATTTCTGTAGAAGGTTCACTCATGTTTACAGTTGCTGAAGAAACCAAGATGTGTTAACAGACTGAAACCCACAGGTCTGGTTTTCCTGATGACAAGACCAGTCTCCTCCTCCTCCTTGGTCAAGTTTTCAAACCTCAGCAATCATCTGGGACCTTCTTGAACAGGCAGCTTGAAATACCTACACAAGGGCAGCCCTTCAGTGTTGGGAATGATGGCTCTTTGCTCCGGTGAAGGGCTTTTTCAGAGCTAGTTGAGAATAAAGCTGTTTTTTCAATAGCAACCTTCCAGTATTGGAACAAAGTCCCTTGGACCAGTAGTTTGCCCCAGCTAGTATTCAAAGGATGTGTACAGCTTTTGTAAGAGAATTTGATGATTTTATCCTTGTATGTATTTATTCAAAATGAGAAATTATCATCAATTTCCTTCTATTATTGTTTTATTTTCTCCTATTAAATTCTATTCCTTAGTTTCTGCTTTAAAAACACTCTACTATAATTTCTATGGATTAGGCTATTTAGACCAGGAAGGAAATATCAGACTTGTTCTAATTCTTTGTTAAACTACACCATCATCTGTCAGGTGGATGCAAAACAGATGTAATAGGCATTCTCTTCTTTATTTGCAACTATATTCAGATCAAAGGACTTCTGTATGAGCAATGAGAATAAGCACTAGACTAAGTGGAGAATTGGATTCCAAAAGGTTACATAAAATTCCTTTTATTTCCCAAATGGAACACAGTAGCCCCCATGGAAGTTGCCACAGATTAGTTTAGGTTACATTTAATTATATGTATTTTCACAGAACCTACTAAATGGACCCTATGAATATATGCTAATTGCTTTAAATATTGCAGTAATCTCCTGCCAAGCTAAGTCAAATTGTTTTAGGTTGCAATTTTTTCCTTTGTTTTTCCAAATATTGTATTCCTGACTCTGTGAGCAAATTCTAAATACAGGAAAACTTAAAAGCCTCCTGCCTTGCAAGTCCATGCTGAGCTAAATGAATCCTAGGATTGTAGAATATCTCAAGTTGGAAGGAACATGTAAGAATCCAGTCTAACTCCCTGCTTTTCACAGGACTACCTAAAGCTAACCCATATGACTAAGAGTGTCATCTAGACACCCCTCGAACTCTGACGGGCTTGGTGCTGTGATCACTTCTCTGGGAAGCCTGTTCCACTGACTGACCACTCTTTCAGTGAAGAATCTTTTCCTAATGTCCAGTTTGAACTTCCTCTGTCACAGCTGCATCCCATTTGCTCATATTTTTCTGGTCACCAGAGAGAGGAAATCATCGGCCTCCCCTCCACTGCCCTCCCTCAGGAAACTGTAGAGTGTGATGAGCTCCCCCTCAGCCTTCTCTTCTCCAAGGTGAACAAACTGAGTGACCTCAAATGCTACTCCAAGCATTGCTGTCAAAGTCTTTCACCGTCTTGCTTGCCCTCCTCTGGACACACTCTAATAGTCTGATGGTCTTCTTACAAAGAAATGTTAAAACTATGCACAGGACTCGAGGTGTGACTACACTAGCACAGGGTAGAGTGGGACAATCACCTCCCTTGGCTGACTGGTGATGCTGTGCTTGATGCTCCTCAGGACATGGCTGACTCAAATTCAACTTGGCACCAGCCCAACCCCCAGATCTCTTTCCACAGGGATCCTCTCTAGTCTCTCTTTCCCAAGTTTGTACATACAATCAGGATTACCCCATCCCAGGTGGAGAATCCAACTCATGCTTTTGCTAAATTTCATGCCACTGGTGGCTTTCCAACCCTCTAGTCTATCCAGAGCTCCCTGTAAGGCCTCTCTGCCCATGAGTGCATCCACAGCTCCTCCAAGCTTAGTATCATCAGCAAATTTGTGTTTCATTCCTGCATCCAGATCACTTATAAAAACATTAAAGAGCACTGGCCCTAAAACTGAGCCCTGGGGAACTCCACTGGCCATGAGGCTGAGGTAACCCTATTTACTAAACCCCTTTGAGCTTGTCTGCTGCACAGTTTATCCAGAAGGGTAAGGCAAGCATTATCAAATAATGTGATTTTCCAAGCTGCAGCTTTTTTTGGAGCATATCAGGCCTTAACACTGCTCCCAACTTCGAACTGTCAGGTGGGAGGAAATAGCAGGAGAATGGTGGCATACAACATCCCAAATGCATTCACTGTCTTCTCTGCCATGCCTCTCCTCTGAAATTCCAAACAGCCTCCTGGAGCTAAAATACTTAGAAAATGAAAGGGCTGAGGAGCAGGGATGCCTAGTTAGAAATGTTCATTTCAAGATGCCACAAGCTCTATTATTCCATGCTCACAAGTCCGTGTAAAAGAGGGACTCCTGCAGGCAGGCATTAAATGCAGCACACTGTCTGCTGGGTCCCCACTTTGCTCACAAGGTTCCAGAACCACACGCCACACTGTGAAGCCATGGCAGGTGTAAATGTAGGGAGCTTTAACACCTGTCCTGGAACTGCGTAAAGAGGCAACTTCCAGAAACTATCAATTGTTTGGCTCTGTTTCTGTTTTCTGGCTGGTTTGTTTCAAAGGTGTGAGGTTTATTTTTTAAACTTTCCTTAAAGTTACTTGGTCTGGCATTGAGGAAGACAATTTATTTACATAGAAGGGGCTGGAGTTTAGATACAAAGATGACCCAAGATAACCTTCCCTTCTCTGTTTTACCCAAAAGGAATTTACTCAAAGCCTTTATCGAACCCACTCCTCCCACAGACTTGGGAGCAGGAAGACCAAGACGCATAAATGGATTAGTGCATTTTTCACCTGCAGCAGTCACAGATTAAAGGCCAATCAGTGAAAAGTTCAAGAAAGTAGGTAACAATGTCACCTTGGAAAGGTCTAGGGTACGGGTCAGTTGTGAAACACACAAGCACAGCATGGGGCTGGCCCAGCCTTTGAAGCAAGAATCTGAAACAAGATTGAGTCTGGCACCCAAGGAGCAGAACTACTCCAGCTCCATAGGGAGGAATGTGCTGTGTTACCAGCTGCAGGGGTTTATTGTAGGTCTCATCTCCAGTGAAATCACAAATGGGGTTTAGAAGGGCTGGCTCTGTCCCTTTCCTTGGCATAAGAGGAAGCTCTTGGACCTTCAGTTTTGTCTGCTTAAGCCTCTCCTGTGCATTTATGGAAAGTACACACTCATACAGAGTATGACACTGTTAACTTAAGCAAGGTGGGATTTCACCTACTGCTTGGGTCTATCTTGCAATTTCCTTCTCTTCAGATAAAAGGAGGCTCCTGTGTTGCTTAATACAAGGATTTATATCCTACAGCTTGCCCTCGTGCCATCAGCCTGCTCTTCCCACCCAGCACTGCGTTAGAGACGTGCAATGTTCTTCCGTAAGTGTCAGCAACAGGGTTCAACCATTTTTTACTTGTGTTTTGATCTCTCCTTCTCTTTCTGCCCTTGCCATGACCTGCTCTGTCCACATGATTTATCACAATTAAAATGTATTTCTTTTTATGAGTAACTGACCTACAATATTAACTACTCATGCTAAAGAAAAGGCAGTGTATTGAAAAATAACATGCTTAAAATCACACCAAGCTGAAAGGATCTTGGAAGTCACGTGGTTTGGAATACACACACCACTGGAGGTACAGTTTCTCATTTACAGGTGCCTGGACTTGAATACTTTGGCAGTGAGTGCACAGAAGCAGGAGTGGACAGCAGCTGCTGCCTGGGAGTGCTGAGGAGTTGGCATCTGGTAGAGGAAATAATTCAGTATTAAACACTTAATTATCTTGTCCATGAAGCATTCATGCCTTTCCCAGCAGATCCCTTTATTTGCATAGATAAAATCTTTTCTTGCAGGTGTTTCTGCATTGTCCTAACCACTGACCTTGACCTATAAAGCTCAGTCTTATCACGGTAGCAAACAAAGTGTGTGAGCATGTAGCAAAATGCTGCTCACACCAGGCAGAGCACACGGCCACAGCAGGGATCCCTGGAAGGAGAAGGGACCACAAGGTCATGAGTAACATAAGAACCTTTGAAGTGTGAATCATCTTCCAAAGTATCAAAATCAGAACAGTATTAGGTAAGAGACAAACACTAAGGTGAGAGACTGAAGCCACACTTCCCACACTGGAGCAATGCAAGGCTCACTTAGTGCTTTTTCATAATCGGCAAACATGCAATTCCTGGGGAAAAGTACACACAGCACCCTCTCCTGCAGTAGTTCTCTCCCTGTGACATCCTTCTCTGTTCTGTTCTTTACATATGATATTCCCTGCCCATCTATTTGCCCTTAATTCATGCAGGTTTTTGGAAGAGTTATATTTAGATTTATATTTAGGTATCTCCAGCTCTCAAAAGTATAGGTAGAATTTCACCATTTTATTTATTGCTATTTGATTAGTGTGATATTTGTGGTCACAGAGACTCAGCCCATGAACCTCAGGCCCCCAGACCTTGCTGAGCACACTGATTAAAAGCAGACACATGCTGAGAAACAGACCTACACAGGAAAACTGAGGGGAAGTGGCTAGTGAATTAGAGTGGTGGTTCAGTTGGGGAAAGGAGAATAAAATCCAGAGGAAGGAGATACTTAGCATTGTAAAACATTTTTTAAAAGGAAGGTACTATACAACTGTTAAAGTACCTTACTCCCAGCTCCTGCTGGGTTCTTCAACCAGCCAATACAAGATACTTTTCACTTAAAAAAACCAACCAAAAAAAACCCCACAAACAAACAAATGGAAAACAAAACAAAAACAAAACTGAAGGTTTAAAATGTAAGCCTGCTCTTACAAGGACTGCAACCCAATTATCATCTAAAAATATAAGGACTTTGAAAACACAGCAATATTTTGGTGCGCTTATTGTGAGTTTTTTAGAAAAGGCTGATTCATGACACTTTTAGAAAAGGCTGATTCATGACACCTCTGTGGTCACACTGCAGCTTATGAAACAAAAGGCATTTTTGTAAAGAGGAAAAATATCTTTGTGTTTGGGGTCCTAAAGAAATACAGAGAAGAGCAGATTCACCACAGAAATACAGAAGCTGTAGGACCATCTGGCAGTGTTCAGAGTCAACTCCTGTGGGAGTGGCACCCATTCTTGTATCATCTTTCATCACCATCACTGTGGCATTCAGGTCAAGGCTGGCGTGTACCTTACTCTTGTCTAACTAAATGTAACAACAACAGTTACAGGAGTTTGTTTGATCTTTAAGTTCCATTTCTGCTTCCGACATTGATTCTGTTGGTACCCTACGTACATATAGGAGGGATGGCATAACATCAACTCAAGTGGCAATGTCAATACAAAGACATTGTTTTAAGTACAGTGAAAACCCTATGAGATCACAGACACACACTGTTAAGAGTAGAATATGTAAACAAAAAGAAATTACTTGTATAAGCTGCTACAGCGTTCTTAATCAGAAAGTTTTCATCGCCATCAACCTTAGTTAATCATTAAGTTCATTGTTAATTATAACCCTTCCAAACTTTATTCCATATGATTCTCAAGATGTAGTCTTTCTGACTGAGACACTCTTTGAGAGCAACACCATAAGACAGAAACCTCTGAGACAGAAGTCCCTGACCATATAATGAGGCACATGGAGGTCAGCCCAGTTAGCCAGGTAAAACTGACTATGCAGCATGATCACTTAATGGGTAAAGGCTCCAACTACTTCTAGTAACTTCACTTTTAGTAGCTTGTTCTAATGCAAAGGTACAGCTTTAGATTATTTGTAAAACTTGTCAAATGTAAGATGAATAAAAATTCTTAAGATTTAGTTAAGACTTTAAAATTATATTTCGCTTTGACTGAAGGTACAGGGAGCTAAAGTAGGAAAAGGGAGTAGATTCACATTACGCAATGAACAATTTGTTCAAGCAACAATTTACAATCTGTGAAAAATTTTATATATTGTGCAAAACACTGATGAAAAACCCTTCTTCCTGTGATGCAATGTCCACACTTCTGCCTAGATTTTACATGCATATAGACCTTTTGGTTGCTGATTACAATGACCTCTGCCCAGTTCACAGTCTGAAGTGTACTTTGCCACTGAGTCCCTGCTCTTCACATATAGGTGGTGTGATGACTTTTCTGTTGTGAAGACATTTTGTACTAAAAAAAAAGTTTATTGAGTACAGCATTTGGAATTGCATATGTACAATGTTCTCTCTTCACCTTGAAAGCACTCCAGCAACTGTCCAGGTTCATTAGAATGGCTGTCAGGGCTCCAAAAACTGTTCTTGGGACTGCACATAGAGAAAACATTATAAGCTTCCTTATTCTCTGAAAAGTTGAAATGTTATAAGAAGGCTAGTTTATCTGAACAGCAACTAGTAAACGAGGTCAAGTCCAGAATTGGAGTTACCAGACAAATTCAGAACCAGAGCTCTGAACTGCAACCCAGAGCTTAGGACTGTGTTTCAATCCATCTCAGGTAAAATGCTACATCCTTCCATAGAACAGGTCAATTAGATTAGAGATCTGGTAGACAATGATATTTGATGAAGAATTTTGTATGAAGTAATGTATGCAGTCATAAGCAGAAAGCAGCTTAAACAAAACTGATAACCACTACTGACTGTTTACAGTGCTGCATTGACTGAAAAAAACTAGTGGAGAGAATTTGGTTTGCCTTTGGTAAGGAAATACTTCCAAAGGTTATCATGTAGTATCACATTATCCAAATGTAAAGTTGGGGAGAAAGCAAAGTGAGGGACTCTAGGAAAGAAATAAGGAAAAGCCTAGAAATAACTGTCAGGTCGGAACCATTTATTCTCTTGAGAACCGGAATTCCACAGTGTAGTAATCACCTTACCTGATTCAGTGGAAATTATTTAAAGGCCAGGGAAAGGCAAACAAAAGCACACACTAGAAAACTGTAAACAGAACTGGCACTGAAGGATCAGGATTTCATCACCTCCAGGAAAAGACAGTCTGAGCATTCCCATGGGGAATACCAAACAGTCTCTCTTGCTCTACAGGCACATAACTATATCCAAGGCAATTGCAGAGGACAGTGCTGTAGAGAAACCAATCATCTACCCTTCCAGTAAGGGGAACAGACAGCTCTCAGTAATGTCATGACCAGGTGGTTTCAAGGATGAACTCAGAAACTACTCTAAAAATAATTGGTAGTTGCCAAACTAAATACTCCAAGCTGAATGTTCTACTTGTTCCATGTATTTTTTTGTTTCTATCATGCTGCTCTGAAAAGCTGTGGCATTTCTCATTAATAGATGCCCCTAATTCTAAGCTCATATAAAGATTGTTTGCATTAGAGTCCTAGGAATGATGGGGAAAGCTTACCAATCTCGTTCTTTCAATTTCTGTTAGAACTCACTGGAAATTTACCCACAGGACAAGCCTCCAAAAGTGCAGTAACTCAGTAGAGTTGTGTAACAGGTCCTTGGCAGCATTAATTTTGTATCTGTTCTCTACAGAAATACTTTGACTTTAAGGAATTCAATTTTAATATTTCTTTCAGTTCAATAGGACTAAAACTTGGTTTGAACCAAGAGTTTGAACCAAGCTGCTGCACTGATTGCAGTGATAAAGTCATGAAATACCGTGATCTAGAAAACAAATTATTTTAATCAGTTTGTTTTGAACATTTAGAAGCAAAATGTATCAGAAAAAATTAATTATAGTAAGCTAAAGAAATCAGTTCTTCATAGTAATTCCAAAGAAAATAATTCTCAGAATTTCTAGTCAGAAAAATTTTCTTTTTTTATTACACTGTAGAAGCAGGTGAGATCAATGGAATTACTGGCATCATTTCACTTTCTCATGGCTCACAGTACATTCTCACAAATTTTGGATCACCTTGCCAAGCAGAACAGGGAACAGGAAACTACAGACATCCATTCTGAGTCTGACACAGACTCACTGCTGACCAGTTTCTATCTTCTTTCTCACCCACAGCTGTCAGGGAGTCTGTGGGAGGCTGGGGTGTGCCTGGAGTGCAGACACAAGGCTTGAGAGGGAAATATCTTTCTGTTTCCTCCAGTGTGGAACTGGGAGAACTACTAAGCTACATATCTAACCTAAGATTATCCTTGCCTAGCATTTTGTAGTGCAGAGCAACTCAAGATCTCGTACCTGTTTGATTTATTAATAGGAATGGTACAGGATTAAAAATTATGTGTATTAATTCCAAAAAGTTGTGTGTACGGATGTGTGTGCTTCTCAGTCCTGATAGCTGATGTGCCTTAACACAGCCCCTGCAATGTCCCTTCCAGAAGAGCAGTGCAGTGAGGAAAGAGACAGAGATTCGCTGCATGACCAAAAGCTACATCTCCTTAACCTCCTTGCTCCCCTTACCCACCAGCCAACCTTCCCTGGAATTTGGAATTTGAGAACAGATGCCAAATCAGCTGTAGGACACTGGCAGAGGTTTGCAGAACATTGTCTGAAAGTAAAGCTTGACCAGCTGCCAGCTTGCTTCCTAATGCCTGCCTGAGGATCACACTGGTGGGAAAAATATCAAGGCCATATACTAGGGGAATGACAATGGACCCTAAAGCCCCTGAAGGCAACAAAGCTGAACTTCTGGCAGCCTCTCAGAAGCTGACAGCAGATCCAGACAGACTGGGGAAGAGTACCAGCAACAGAAGATACTGTTTAATCTTTCATCAAATTATCATGATACCAGCAGGTGCAATTAAGTCTTAGAACAATGTAGGCTCTAAGGGTGGGAGAGGAGTGTCTTTCTGTCTCCCAAAACTCATGTACACATTCCTCAGCTACACTGACCTCACTGAAAGGGTGGAGGAAGGTGAGGAGGATGTCACCAAAGATAGAGGTGTTTCTGCAGTAGCAGAAAGTACAGACAAGGCTGAAACTTCCTCATTCCCAGGCCCCTATCCCACCATATTCATCCTTTCTCGGGATTCCCCTAAGGGAATTCCTGCATGTCAGCAAAATTCTAACCCACATTCTGCCTCCACCCACACGAGCTACATTCAATGTCATGTCTTCTGACTGTGGTACAGTTTGGCACAGCTTGTTCCGAGAGTGCCAAGGCATAGTCACCGCCCCACTGGAATGACACAGTGAGAGAACACAGACAACATTACTTCTGTGTAGGAAAGTCCTTCCCTTAAAGGCTTCTCCCCTCAGACTGATCAACTGATAAACATTCCTGAGAGCTTCTTTGACCTGCACATAGCTGTAGTTGGGAAGAAGTGTTCCCACTCATCTGGGACTGGTCTAGGAATCACACTCAGTCTGACCAGAATGGGCCTGATTTCCCAGCACCAGGGCTGGTGAACACAGTTCTCAGCTGGTTCTGGTGACACCCAGATGAGCACAATGCAGCAGCCAGGCATGGACTGCAAAGGGTCATCCTCTCCAAACACTCAAGGCAGATCTTGGCATTGAACAGCCTGAGGCAGTTCCTTGCCTTGTGGTTACTCTGCACTCCAACTAGACCTTCCCAAGGTAGTCATGCTCCAGAGAAGGAACAAAACTCTTGCTTAGTAGGGGAGAGCTTTGTGATTGTATGAGAACAAGCTTCCAAGAAATTGAAAGTAAACCAAGAACGTGAGAGCTGCCAGATTAAAAACAAACGCTGAGCAGTCCCTCTTCCTCTCACCATCCAAAGGTAAATACAACAGCAGCCCTATTTTTTTCCCCACAGGTGCTCCCAGAAAGTTTCTGTCCCAATTAAAAAAAAAACATGTAACAGCAAAACCTCTGACCTGCTGCCTGGTGGGAGAAAGAAGAGGAAGCACTGTCACTGTGTGTTGGATGGCATCCCAAGACACATTAATGAGAATTAGAGAAATACCTGTTTGGAGGATTAAGCCCTGCAGCAAAAAGGTTAAAGGATTACACTGAAGTAATACTTGACAAGTTCTTCAGGAAGTATTTCACAGATTCTTCATGGCATAAGTTTTGATGGTCATTTTTCTCTGCAGTTTGTGCAGAGACCCAGGGGAACATTCACAGAGTTACACCTACACAAATAATTGCTTTTTATGACTCACAGAAGTTTAGGAGCCTACGAGAAAAAAAAGAGCTGACCCACAGAAAGCTATTAGATCCAAAATCTTGGACAGACACCAATAGGTTTCCTACATAAGGCAGTGATTAAAAAAAACAGCACAGAAACACAATTAGGAGGAGCTAAACAAAGATACACTGGGAAGGTGTCTTCTCCAATACAGAGCCTGGGAAAAATTTAGGACAACTTTAGAAGCAGTAATTACTGGATGGTTGATTAAGCATTTTCCTTGGGTTTTTCTCAATGTAGTAAAGAAATGTATTTGCTAAAAACTAAGAAAATTCCTATTGCAGGTATTTTGGAATGGATCTTCTTCCTGGAACAAGCTCTGTTATAAGCCCTTTCTCTACACGCTGGAAGATGGAGAAAGAGGGTTTAATGTTGGAGGTCAAAGGTGTCTTGACAGCCCACCACACCCATTCTTCTCAAAGAAGACTAACGGGCTTTACTGGTATTATCCAGCATTCCAACTGCAAGAAACTTCAGTTTCTGAAGATAAAATGGAGCTGAAGGAAAGAAAGAAGCCATGGCTTCCCACTTTGTAAATCAAGCAGCCAACTCCAACAGCTGAAGGGAGTGATGTGCTTGTTTATTTAATGGAGTACAAGCAGGATTCTGTATTAAATTACGTAACTGTTACATATGCCAGGACCATTCCAGCACTATTCTGGTCACTTGTGTGATGTGGTTTGAGGGATGGAAGAGGACAAGGTTAACAAATGTGGAAGAAATTCACTGTAAAACACCAGCTTTTGGGTCTGACCATATGCACCTTGCTGTGGTAAAAGTTAAAATAGCTCAGCAAAACATAGTTTCTATCAGAAGGAAAACAAAAATAGACCTTAACCAGTTCTACTGAAACCATAGAAGGCCAGGAAAAGGAAAGTAAACTTGACATAGGAGGCAAAATACAAATAAAATCAGACACAAAATCTAACTTCAGCTCTGAGGAATGCAATACTAAACCTCTGTAATTGCTATGAACCAAATAGGAAGATCTATATGTAGAGGTGGCAAAAGATTTGCAAAACAGCAAAGGTAAGGTTAAAAAAAAGAGAGGTAGAACTAAACAAGACTGTTACTGACAAGAATGACTGAGTCCAACCCTACTCAAGGCAAGGACAGTCAGGTTCAGATCTGAAACGCGGACCTGACAGTTTTTAAAAATAACTTTGCTAGGCTACACAAAAGCAAAGGGGAGAAAAGGGAATGCAAAGAAGCTTTGGGTGCTTCTCTCATAAGGAGTTATTGCAGTATATGAGACTAATGGACAGCATCAGATTTCTCAATATTAGCTTTATTTTTTGTTGGAAATAGTAAAAAAATCTGCAAGTATGCTGTTAAACAGAATCTTATAGAAGAATGTTTCCTCTTGGCTGAAACATGCCATTTTTGTCTGTGTGTGTTCCTTCTGCGTGCAATTTTTATCTGTACTATTTCTTCAGGTTTGGAAAGTTAAGACATTAGTACTACCAGGAAATTTTGAGGCTTATCAGAAAAGCTCTAGAGCATTCTTTCAGTTCTTGTATCTTAAGGGTTTATGAATATTTCCTCAATTGCACAAGACAGAAAACACAGGAGGATTCTGCAGGCAGGAGTTGGAGCTGCTGATAAATCTCACAGGTGGTATTTATTTACTCAATTAATCACTTTGCTTCAGATAGGAGAGGGAACAACTTTTGTAAAGGTACCACAGAAAGACATCACAGATTTGCTTCATGTGACCATACATATCAAAAAGCGGAGTCTACTGTTTAGTTGCAGCCCAGGAGGCCCCCAGAGGAGGGACTGCTCATTGCAGTGAACACACTGTCAAATACACCATTTATAGTACACTATTGCTGGACTGTGTTTTGGAAGGGAACATGAAGATATGGTTTGTTGCTGCCTTCAAAGTTGATGAACCACCACCAAGATGTCCTACCAAAGATCATTATCATTAAACGATGATGTATTTGCCTGAAATATTTTCTGATCAACCCAACTGGTTTGTAAATAATACTGGTATCAGTGGCTTATGGGTGGAGGCACTGCTCTGTAGACGTAAAAGGATCAGCATCAGTGCCTATGACACCTTTTGACTAAGAGTGTGCGAGTTTTCCTGTGTACACTTTGTCACATTCACATTTGTTTACAGCATGTTCAAATCACCTTCCATCACATATGTCAGGGTTTTCCAATCTGGTGGAAAACACAGCTCCATGGTTTGCAGTCTCTGGTCCATGAACCCTGCAGACCAGTGGACGACTTTGATCTACAAAGAACAATTATAAAAAACCAGCCTGGTAGCACTCTCGTGGGCTTGCACGTTCATAAGACTTTTTTAGGATTCGTATATACAAACAGTTAGTAAAACACAACATGACTGAAGGAGAGATATGCAGGAGATAAGAGTAGGCAATTATAAACATTATAAATATCCTTCTTGTCTTAAAATCTTGGAATTTCAGATATTAGGCAGACAAAGTGAAAAACTTAAGCTCCCACTAACCTGTGTGAACTGTCCTCTTCATGAGCAGAGCACGTATCCAAGAGCACATCTGGGATAGACTCAATATAGGCCAAATAACTGGGAGGCATTAAAACCAAGCTCTGAGGACTTCTGTTCCTACTAAGTTTTGACTAACTTCATTTTTTATTTGCTGCAATCTGTCTTGCTCTGAAATTTAATTATTACCCACATAGATGCCAGACTGAATTAGAGCTCCTACTGAAATATGTAAAAGGGCTGGGATTGCGACATGAAACTGCCACAAACATTTTCCAAATATAATAAATACTTCATGTAGGTATAAAGTAATCTTTATATCTATGTGGTTTGTCACCTTGAGTTCTCTAAATAGAGGTTTTTCTTGGAAGTTATGTAACTTTAAAAATTATTATTATTTTTGCTACTATTTTGCTATTCTATCTAATCTGGTAAACAACAATTTATGCCTGCAGCCAAATGCCTCAAACACAGAACAAAGCTGATTTCATCAATATGTAATCTTACATGGAATCTTACCTTATCTTCTGTTTTACCTTTTACTTCTATGCAGATTTTTTTACAAGTCTTGTACACCAGAACTCCTTTATTATTATAGTTACATAACAAATTACACTGACCTTACTGAATTCCATGCCACCAGGGCATGCACTGACAGTCCCATGCTGGCATTACCTGTGCTTTCAGAAGTTACTAAAGCACTGATGTGCATAATGAATATTTTGAGGGAAGAAGTATTTTCATGATACTGCTTGAGTAAAATGAAATTGGTACAAGTGCACAGAGACATTGATTTTGGGCCCTTCCGTTTCTGGATATTTCAAAGAAGATATTAGGGTCTAATATTTCCAAGAAGATACTTAGGGTCTAATTTGGAAAGTATTAAACTTTGAGAAAGTTCCAACTGTCAGTGACTAGCAAGAGAAATCAGGCACCAAAACACAACAAATCTAAAATTCAGTAACTTTGTTCCAGCCATCTTTTTTGACAACACTATGGCTCAGAAGGTGACAGGGAAGAGTGGTTTTTCTTCTCCCAAGGAAATTGTTTCATGTTATGTAGATGGACTCATTCCAGATGAATACAGGCATTTCTCTATAGATGCATGTATTCAAATTACCCTGCACTTTGTACAGTAGATTCCCTTTGAAAGCAAAGGTGTCACTGGAAGCCTGATTGAACACTAGAGCATGCAAGACCGGTATTTAACAAAGATACTTGCTACATGGCTTGGGGGATTATTCATGCCATCTACCTTAGTCATCCAAGTGAGATTAAGTATCCAAGAGCCCCATTTCCTTCTGCAGACAATGCATGAAAAGCCAAATATCTCTAGAAGACAACAAAGAGACCTTAGGTCAAAAACCCATCAGTTTAGACCCTCCTCCAAACATGCCAGTAGTTCCAAGCTCTCTTGAAAGTCATTGCAGAAAGAGGAGCAATACCAGCAGGCAATTCAAATTTATGACATATGAAACAAACTGCTGGGGCAACTTTTTCACCACTGAATATAAAGAAAGCCAGGGTTCCTGAGGAGCCAGTGATATCTCTGCATCCCACAGGGATTTTCTGAAGTGTCCTGACATCTGGTCTGGCACTGCCAGTTACCCTTTATGAACACTTGTTCCATTACCCTTTACCCCTCACTCAACTGTGCATTCTGTGGGGCAGTGGGGTTTTCACAAATAGGTCAGTGTAGTTACCAGAGTGGAACTGTCTTCTGAGTGCTACACTGAACTGTCAGTAACTTAAAGACTGCCAAACCTCACTCATTTTTTATAACCATCAGGGGACACACCTGTAAAACAGACACACTGAATTTTTAAAGTATGGCTAATTGAGATCTGATTTTTAATGTATAACAGTCTTCCAATTTTTTGAGTTTTGTTTGGTTGGGGTTTTTTTAAGCTCTCACAAATAGTATCACTATTGCACCAAAGTTATGTTTTTGTATCTCCCAAGCAGACAGTTTTCTACAGCAGCCCATAATTCGACACTAGGTGGCCTCTTTCTTCTTTCAGAGAAGGTCTGACATGTCATTGTATCACTTTAGGATTTACCTAAAAATAAAATCATCAAACAAATCCAAAGAACTTTGTTCAGTGCGGTTTTAGGATGAACATTACTGAACAGCTCATTGTTTCCTAACTGGAATGCATTCACCAGAGCTCAGAATACGGAACTATCTGTAACTTGGCTCGCAGCTTGAGCCATGTTTGTCCATACAACAACCTCCAAGGAAGTACCCATAGTATTTTATTCCTGAAAAAAACCCGAGAAAACCACAATGTCCCGTTATCCAACTCATAGATGCAAGAGTGTACAGCAGTGAAGAGGATGAAGATAAAATAGTTACTTTTCTCTACTTGGCTTAAATTTTCCCAGGTGAGATCCAAAATAGCCATCAGTATCACCTCCCCCTCTTTGGATGAAGTTCATACACTCCAATAGTGTGTCTTTCTGCCAAGTGGCCTGCAAAAGTAGAAAACTGTGATGAATCATGGAGTATTTAAGAGACTTTCATGGATGGTAAAAAATCTAATGGGACTGAGGTTTCTAATGCAGAGACCAGCACATAATAGTTTAATTGGAACATTTAGCTTTCTTGAAGAGACTAACAAGGAAATGAGAATTGCCTACAGCAAGAGAGCACTCTGGCAAAATGGCCTCAGGAAAGGGGTTCTTAATTTGACTTTCAGAATTTCCCAGTGACTGAAAGCACAATCACTTTGTTGCAAAATCACTGGACTTCTGCAGGATAAACTTCATGCTAAACAAATGTCTGAGAACACGTTGCAATTAGGTGAGATCATAGAAGGAAATAAACCATGTTTTGCCATGGTGTGGCTGAACAGCAACTTCCTCCATCAGTAGAAATGGGATGAATTTGTTTACAGAGCGGGTAAATGCTTCATGCCAGTCAGAGATTGAAAGCTGGAGCCTGTAGAGCCAGTAAATGAAGAGCCAGCATAAGGGTTATCTACAAAAGTTTGCTCCTTTTGTGACTTCTATGAAAAAGAAGAGTGTTTAGTGACTTCTTTTGGTCATGTACGAAGGAGAACACATGACTGTCTGTCCCTTAACCCTGTTGTGCTCCTGTAACTCTGACCACTCCTGTAGCTCCACCACTCCTTTGGAGTATTTGCCTTCTTGAACCAGGGACAAGGAGGGTTTAAGACCTCAATAAAGCTGAAGACAGACTTCCTTTATTCAGTCTCATTAATTATTGGGTCTTTAAGAGCTTGGAGACAAGAAGGGAACAAGGCCAAAGGAAATGCTCTGTATGACAGCTGTGGGTGTCAACTGCCAGCATTGCTCTACTTTATTAGGAATTCAGCTGGTCTGAACATTACTGTGTACCTGTGGTAATGGTATGACAAAAATCATAGGACAGGCACAGGTGGCATCACGAACACAACAAAGATTTATGAGAGGATCCACAGCAGGAGGGAGCCCTGGGATCAACCTCTCAATTCTTCATGTGTCTCCAGCTGCAACTAATTCAGGTCACTGGGCCTCCTGTTACCAGTGTCATAGTGCAGCAGAAAAAGTCCTCAGCACTGTCACCTGCCCTGCAACCCAAGAAAAACTCATGAACAATCCTCACTAATTTTTCAGAGGCTTTCAACAGACCCTCATGCTGAATCCACCCTGTTTGTTCCACATGAACCTCTGACATTTTTTAAATGGTGGGGGATTTTTTTATGGTATGTCTTGCTTAACACAAGTGCTGTCTTAGCAATCGACAAGTACATAACTTCCCACGCAGTTACATATGGATAAAATCTGCCTCTGCCTTCAGCGTGGAGACAGTTCTGGGTACTCTTGCAGCTGAATCAGCTACAGGATAGCCCAGTATTAACAATTTTCTGTTTTCATTACCTGTTCGTGTTCCCCATTAATCCTAGAGAGACTTACCTGCAAAGTATCAAATCTCATCATAAAAGCAGGTAGAAAAGCAGCTAGTTCTGTCACAGTTTGATTCATGTTGCACTCAGAGCTGGAGGAATAAACATTCCTGACTGATAGGTAATTTCTTTTTCGGGTGTTCCAGTGGATGGAAGAAAAATCTCTTTGCATTCCTGCAGGGGATGTAGATCAAAATAAAATCAGATGAAAGACTGCCAGATCCCAGGCTGAGAGCCAGTGATGTCCACAGGGCTTTCCCAAGTTAATACAGAACATTTAGTGTCATACCATGAAGTCTTTTTTATTTAGACTTGTCCTTGAAAACAGCTCCCTTGGGGTGTGTTATTTCCCTACTAAAAGCCCAAATATACTGAACTACAGCAGTCTATTAGCATGGATTTGAAAAAAAAAATCTTTTCACTATTAAGCATGTTGATTACATCACAAAGTCAATCTGAGTCTAAAAGTATATTCTTAAGCAGACGTTTCTTAAGCATTTTTACTGCATATTGAATTGCACATGGAGGGATCCTCTTGCAAAGAAACACAAGCACTTTGAAGAACAAATTCTGCACACTATACTTATCTGAAAGGGGACAGCTAATACAGAAAAACAAGGACATTCAGTACTTTATGATAAAAAGGGATTCATAATGCTCTCTAGCACCAGAGTTCACAACAGTAGAGATTTGTATAGAGAGACAGATTGCACTGTCCTTCTCTTGGAAGAAACCTGCTGTGATCAGTGAAGGTGTTTGCAGAGTAAGATGGTTGAACTCGAGTGTCATGAGATCTGTTTCATTACTTGTAAAACTCCTTAAAGCACTCACCAGGGCAAGTCAAAACACACAAAGTAATGCCACTCAGCATCTATGGAGAGAACTTACCTGCAAGTGAAGGCCGTAAACGTTGTATGTCACATAAACAGTATCTCTTGGAGTGCTTCATTTCCTCCAGAGACAGAGGTAGTTGCTACAAATTTCCTACCCTGTCATGGACACAGCTGCATGCTTAGCACACGCTGTATCCATAATTTTCACGTTCCTGTCATTGCGAAAGAGTTCATGTTTGGATAATGTTATAACTGTTAGTGCAGATGTTTTGCTGTGCTTTTGGAGGAGGCTGTGTGCTGTATGGCACTGCACCCTGGCTGGCAGGGCACCCTGGAGTGCCCGGGACTGGGATGGATGCAGTTCACAGCTCCCCACTGCCTGCCCCCTGGGCTCACACCAGCTACCCACAGTGCCAGCTGGCAGCAAAGCACAAAGGGGCAAGTTTAGGGCACAGACAAGTTATTTAAGAGTTCAGCTTCCAGCACAGCCAGCATGGCTACAAGTATGCACTTTCACCACAATGAGTGAACTGCAATATGTGTGGGCAGGTAACTTCAGAGCATAACCTCTGAGGTGTCCCTAGGGAAGCAGAAGGCACAGTTAAGCACCAGTTTAAACAGTAATAATAATATGCTGCTTCTGGCTCCTTATGGATATATTATATGAATGTGACATCCCTCCATTTCCCTGCATTAAGTCTCTGCAAGCTCTCCCACACATCGTTCAAGAGTAACTGTATCTCATATATCAAATACATCTCTGTCTAAATGCATTTAACGATTATACCATTTCCCTTTCTACTAAAAATGCTTCTTACATTTTTACAAGGTGACTGTGATTTCTAGAGACAGCCTTGTTCTGTATTTCATTTCGGCTCTCTGTCATGTAGACTTGGCAGCTGTGTTGCATGAGTTGCATTTGCACTGTTGTTGATTTTCTTATTTGCTGTAAAAACTACAAAACATTTGCATTTACAGTTCTAAAAGCCAAAAATCACACTGGATCCTGACTGTATTACAGGAATGGAGCGGAGCTTCATGATTTTTCATGTTTAGACTGAAGAGCTACTGGGTGCCAGCAGGGGAGGGGCATAAATTCAAATGTACCTCATGGCAGGGATATTAATGTCATGACCCTCATCCACTTCCATATCACTCTGCTCTGTCCTTGTGAAGTGCTTTGGAGATTAACAGAGTTCTATCCAGAGCTTACAGTGTCAAATTCAGACTCTGTCTCAGCTGAAGAAGTGGAAAGTAAACATTTGAAAGAGGTAATGAGAGAGGCTGGCTTGCTCCCTGTTCCAGGACTCTTCAACTCCAGGACCAAGGTCCAGAAACATTTTAGCCAGGCCTGTGCTAAACCATGCCATGTTGCCTGGTGAATTCTTGCCCCACATCAGTACCAGTGACAGATAGAGAGCAAAACCCAAAAAGCTGTCTTTGGAAGCTGAAGAAGTTACACCACTATCCATGGTCTTTGACACATGTAAGGGTTGTCATTTGAAGTAGGCGGGATTATGGCTTGGGCACAGATAGGGAATGAGGGAGGGATGGAGGTATAAATGGATGTCCTCTGGGTTATCAAGGACAGGAGCACTGTGAGGAGGTGCCTCTGGGCCATAAGACCCCTGGTTCCCATCCTTACTGTGCACAGCAGCAGGTGTGCCCTCACATAGGCCCAGCACCACACAGCCCTGTTTCTCAGCAGTGGCAAAGCTGAGGACAGCACAAGACTGCAAAGTGGTGATTACAGATATAGAAATACCAGTGTGGGAGAAGGACTGCAAACACCTTATTAGGTAAGGTAAATGCACAGGCTTGGTATCCCACACAGTTAGGCATTACTTCCCTTTAAACATATCCCCCCCACTGTTTTCAATAAACAAATCTCAATTTTATCCCTTTTTGGTTTTAATTTTTTCTTTCCCATTTTGGTTCTAATGAAACCTCTCAAACAGGAGGGAACATTGACTCTCAGCCAGGTACCTCCCTGGATGCTCTCCACAAACATGGCAATGGGCTGACCACTGTGCCCAAACCAGAGGACATGTGATGTTGAACACAACAGCCCTGGGCTCTTTCTGTGGACAGGCATATGGTAAGACAAGGCCATAGCAGACTCACAAACCCTTCCTGGCAGAGCACATGGTCCAGGGAACAAGCTCCTCTCTGTTGCACACAGCTGGATCCTGCAGCAGGCAGGCATGAGAAAGGCACAACCCAGGACCCTGGTGAATGGAGCAGCCCCTTTGCAACAAGAGCAGTCATTTTCCTTAGTTGGAAGGAGATTTGAGACAAGACCAGCAAGTCTGCCAACATGAAGGAAAGGCTGCCAGACCACCTCAATCCCCACACCTCAGGTTTCCTGCCAGGATCACTCAGTGTATCCAAAAGGCTTCATTTTCATGGGGAAATGTGAGCAGTTCACTTGCTCCACGGCACCTCCTCGCTCTTCAGCCAGGACAAGGGGACGTGTTGGGAAGGGAAGCCAAGCTGTGGCAGTTGGCTGCAGAGTGGCAAGATTATATTCCTACTCAGAATCTGGCAGGAACAGGACAAGTATGCTGAATGGGTGCCAACACAAGATTCAGGCTGTGTTGACTTCTCAAGGAGAACATGCTGTACCAAACATTTCTTACTGTATATCTTACATAAACAAAGCATTTAACTCACCACCTAGCACTAGTTCATGATGATAAATGCCTTTCTCTGCTGCATATATTGAAGTCTTGTAGTCAAGTCAGCTCAGGGACACACAGAGGATGCTCAGTTTAGACAGACTCTTTCTGTGATCATTTTAGGCTTAGGGTAAAAACTAGAGCTAAAAAAGGAAGACACAAACATGTTTTGCTGTTCAAATACATCAGACATCGAGTGACTCCTGTAGGAGACCATTCGTCTTTGGGAAAAGACCACCTGACAGGCTTAGAAGTGCTCCAGGACATTTCCCACTTGAAAGAAACCCTGCTACCACTCTCAGCTTCGACTCCAAACCCATCAGCATTTCCACAGGGTAGATCGCAATGCACCCCTTCCACAGCACAATTTCCAGTCCACTGATGTTGCACCATGGCAGGGCAAAGCCAAAACCCAGCTGTTGCTCATAAATTCATCTCTAGGCACTTTCAGAATGAGCAACACTAAGTAACCACATACACACTTCCAAAATCCCTGCCAAAACTGTGTGAATTGCTCTAGTGTCCCGAAACCAGGGTGGGTCCTGGGGGATGGCCAGGCTGGTCTGAGTAGGGCTACCAGGCTTGCTGACCCCATGAATGGGCTGCAGAGCTCCTGCCTTGGACAGAGGTCTGCATTTCCTAGGAGTGTCTCAGGGAGTACAAGGCTTGCAATGGACCAGGGTGGGAGGTGGAACTGGGCTCTGACAGAGAGGCTGCAGCACTGCACAACAATTAGAATAACTTGCAAATAGCAGCAAAATATTCTTCTGAAAGGAAAATGTAGCTTCTAAATTTGCAAGGAAAAGAAGCCTACCTAAATTTTTGTCCACATTCTTTTGCCAAAAATTCTGAAAAAAACCCAAAACATGCGGAAACTGTGAAATCCCTCCCACACATACATTTTCTGCTAAAAGTCCTCAAAAATCTCATGAGAAACTTGAGCGTGATAAATGAAATTCTTAGAGCTCAACATTAATCAGTTTGCTCTAAAAATAAAGCAAACTCCTTGGTACAGCACTTCCTCTGCTTCCATATCAGGTTCCTCTCAACAGAGTTTTTGGGATGTTTGTGTAACCACACCACTCAAATTCATGACCTATTAGAAATACAAGGCAGATCTGGTAAACAAAACTGCCACAGTGGGGTTGCTCAGTTTGTCACTCTTGCAGAATATGACCTTCAGGGTAGACTTCTTTTGAAACTGCATTTTGAAAGAAGGAATTTTCCTCCCCTTTAGGTTTTGCCACACATTCAATACTCTTTTTTAACTCAATTTCTTGGAAAGTAACACTGTGTGCAGCTGGCTCAGCCCATGCAAGTGGTTATCAATCTCTCTCCTCAGCAGACAAACATGAGTTTGTCTCACAACAGAGGGAGATGCTGCATCACTGCTCTCTCCTCAGGAAAGTTTTGTCCTTGTTTTCTCTAGCCTCTCACAGGTGTAATGCAACTGGATTTCAGATCACTGTAGTATTTCTCTATAAGCATAAGTCTGCACAAAAGGCATGATCCTTGTTAAACAATGGGGGTTTTTAGCAGGTCTAGCTTGATGTGTAGAGAATGTGCAGCCTGTACTTAGTCTCAGAACAGGTACAGCTGAAGCACAGGTACCACTGGGGTCAGATGGCGCAGATTAGCTTGTTTTGAGACTGCAGAGATGCCAATTAATGTCCCACTTGGGTTCATGGGTGACCTGTATTGCAGCAAAGGTAAAAAGCCTCCACAACCTCTTATTACCCCTCTGAGCCTGTTGCTTTGAATACCTGGTAATTTTCTTGGTGTGCTGGTTTGTTTTGCTGTAGCACAACTGTGTTGCTGTCCTCATTGCTTAGCAATTAGTAGTTTGTCCTTCCAGAAATATCCAATGTCCCACACGCTATTAGCTCCTTGGAATATTTTCAACAAAAACATTCCAGGGAGCTGCACTAGCAGGTCTTCCACTTTCTGGGACAAGCATCTCTCCATCCACATACCCTACACAGAACCGCAGACCAGAACAGGGAGAAAGGGTTATTTGTAGTCAGGCATGTCTTGCCAAATTCTGCACAAAGTTTTCATCTCGCATCACTCTGAGACTGGCACATTTCTTGTATAATCCAGTGAAGAAACTTAGCCCTACCCTACCAGTGAAAGAAGGCTCCTGCACCAGTTTCGCATGGCTTCCAGGCAGCAGCCAGCAGTGGCACTTCCAGGGAAGCCAGAGTCCTGGTTACCCCAAGCAGAAGGTATAATTTCTGACCCATGGACCCAAAAGTGCTAATGGAAGCCTCAATAGTAACTCAACAAAAACAATTCCCTGAAGATAATGATCTCTTGGTCATGAAGCCTGGGGACAATCTTCAGGAAACAGCAAGGTGCTAACAGATCCCTCTTTTAGATTGAGCTTATGAAAGTTTACCCTTTCTGAAGGGTCCAAGAGGACCAGTATCTCTACAGCAAAAGAAAATTTCAAATAAACATCAAAAGCAACCTCAAAATAGAATCAGTATTTCCCAAACACTTTTTTCCCCTCCCACTCTTTCTTTTAGTTACAAATGAGTAAACTCCCATACTAAGACATGGATAAGGATTAGGAGTCACACCATGGTTTTACTCCTGGATGTCAAGACAGAGTCACTCAGCCTTTCAGTACAGAGCACCCCAAAAATTGTAGCAGTAATTGACATTTTAAATGTAAAACGTTCAGACAATCAGCAAGTCCTTTCCCCAAAAGCTGCTGGACAGTGCCTGGGGCTCAGTGTGCCCATGTAGCAGTGGGACATTGCACGCTCAATTTCTGCAGCATCACTGTTACAAGTGACCACACTGAATCAAAGGACCATCTGGCTATGGACATGTTACCTGCTGTTAGAAAGGTAGAAAAACATGCATGTGGTTGTATTTTTTCTCAGGAACACTCTCCTTCCTCCAGAAGCTGACAGAGCCATGTCTCCACATATTTTCAGGATCACAAGCTGAAGCAAACAGGAGGTGTATTTGATGCATTTTACATACATCATCTCTAGACATATATTTAAAAGAAATATACAAAATATGTTAAAATATTATCTTACTCACAGGTACAGAATTATCTGCACTTCTTTATTTACACATTCTCTAGTGAGAATCAATTTTAGAAAATCAGCTTAGAGTATAATACTCAGCACCTACGCAACTGTAGCTGTCCTGCAACGGTCCTTTGGTATATTTAGTCTTTTTGTGTCACACTTAACACTTGCCTGTTCCCAGTCATGCAAAAAGCTGATATTTAAAATGCCACCAATATATTTATTTGCCTGAACCTCCCCTCTACGTAAAAGTTGAGTGCTCATTGCAGATAGAAAAGACAACTAAATCCTTGTGTTATGATAAAAACAGATTCTCCTTCAAACAGCTGGTGAATGAATGGGCACAAAACAAAGAAAAGAGGAGAGAGGAATGTCACCACTGCAGGGACAGCCAGCTGCACTGACATTGTCCCACATCATGCCCCGGTGCCTATAGGAATGACTCGGGTTCCCCTTTCCTGCCCATGGGGGTCTCAGCATCTCTGAAGCAGCTGCCCTTCCTCAAAGAGGAGCTTTCTTGATGGCTGTTGAACTGATAAACTCGTCTCTTAAACAAGTGATGGAGCTTCTCCTGGAACTGGTTCCCAATGAAGCAGTACAGCAAAGGGTTGATGCAGCTGTTGGCAAATGCCATGCAGATGCCAAATGGCAGCGCTGTGTCAATGATCCCTATCACATCACAGCTGTTAATGATGTTCATACGAGCCAAGGCGTCCAAAAAAGTTAAAATATGGAATGGGAGCCAGGAAATTAAGAAAGCCATAACAACAGCAGCCACTAGCTTTAGGACTTTGTCCCTCTTCTGTTTGCTTTTCCCAAACTCTTGTGCTTTAAGCAAGTGCCTCCTGATCCAGATGTAGCACGTGGTGATCACGGTCAAGGGGATGAAGAAGCCAAGGGCATTTTTCAGGAAGGCTGTTGCCACAGACCATTTTGCATAATTCTCGTAAGGAAAGGCCATAATGCAAGCCTTGACCCCCAAGCTTTCAATGTAGTAAGTGTCTCGGAAATAAAAGGTCGGGAGGGAGGACAAACAGGCAAGGCCCCACACAACCAATGCTACAAAATAAGCTTGTTGTAGAGTTCTCCTTTGGGAGTGAATAGGATGAACAATGGCATGGTACCGGTCCACACTCATGCATGTAATGAAAAAAATACTTGCAAACATGTTCAAGCACAGGACAGAACTGGAGATCTTGCACATGAAAGACCCAAAGAGCCAGTTGTATCCCTGGGCATAGTAGGTGGCCCAGAAGGGAAGGGTGGCAAGGCACAGCAGATCTGCCATGGCCAGGTTGAAAATGTAGATATTAGCAACTGTTCTGGGGCCAGCATGGCGACAAAGCACCCCAACCACCACACTGTTGCCAACCAATCCCAAAACAAAAACCACAGAGAAGAGTGCTGGAATTAGTGAAAACTGATAATCTGATGAGGTAAGAGGGCAGGGAGGGGGTGAGTGCAGCACAGCTGATGAATTCGTCAAGGCTGTAGAGAGGACTTGAAGACTTTCTCTGGTGGTGACAGCCAGGGAGTAGTTGCTTTGCATGCTGGTGCTGGTGGAAAGAGAGGTTCTGCAGGAAATTCATGTGCTAGCAGCACTTTTCTATCATATCTCTCACCTGCAGATCAGAAACCATGTGTTAGACATGCACAGCTGTCTTAGCTCTAAAATCACACAATCATGATAAAATAAAAAACATTTGAAGTTATGTCAGGAAGGTAAGTGCTGAAATAAACCCTGCTGAACTCCTTACCTCCATCCCACTGACAGGACACAATTAGCCCTAGGGAGGTCACAGCACTTCTTAATTAGCCTGGCAGAGAAGGGAGCAGCTGGGTTTTATCTGTGATTACAGATGGTGCTTTCTGCGGACAGCAGAGCAGAAGGATTATGGACTCAGGAGCTAGAGACACTTCGGGAACTTCTGTGACCCAAAGGGTGCACTGAAGCTCCTTGTGATCCTTTGCTCAGCTTTCTCATGCTCTTTCCAGCACTCTGAGCAGTTAACATAATGTAGAAAGGCAGCAGTCACCAGTGGAGATCAGATACTTCACACCTGAGGGTCTCCTGGGACTTCACAGGTATGAAAGCAGCCTTTTAACTAGGCTATTAGGAAAGCAAGATGTGATTTTTTGGTTGTTTTTTTTTTTTTTTTTTTAATTCACAGGCCTGGATATAAAGACACTGAAGTGTCTGCAAAATATCATTCACTGTCAGTGTCTTCTCAAAGCAAATCTCCATCTCAAGCCCCCACAACAGCTTTAATCAGAACAGTAAAAGAAATGTAGACACAAGCAATAAACTCAGTTCTTGCAGGCATTGGATTTAACAGTAGTATGTACCATTCATTTAGAAAGATCAGGACTGGGTTTCAGTAGGGAAAAATGTAGCTACAAAATAGCTAAAATAGGAGAGTTAATTGATAGGTCTGCCTTTGTTCCAGTCCAACAGCTTGTGCCTGCACTCTGGGCAGGGCGTTTTTCAAACTTCATGACTCTATAAGCAAATAAAGAAGATATCATACCTAAATATTTGATTTTACATCATAGAAAGAGATAATTCCTTTTTAATTAAGTCTTTGTGGAAGCAGTCAGGTATTTAAGAATTCTCAAGCAGCTCTAAAAACAACAGAAATTCTGACCAAGACAACAGAGTTGGGTAACAATCTTCCATTTAACAGAAAGTAGCTGATAATTTCGAACATATTTTTCTGTATTAATAGTTTAGTGTACAGAAACTTATCATTTGCACAATGCAAAATATGCTGTATGCTACTTTGGATATACTGACAAAAATTTAGTTTTAAATGTTTTGTCTCAACAATGAAAATTCAGTAGGGGAATTTCTGCAGAGTGGCAGTACTTAAAGTCACAAACAGTGGTTCACAAGCCCATGGTCTGTAATCAAACAGGTCCTAAACCCTATGAAAGCTTTTTGTTTGGGAACACAAATATTCAGGAGAGGGTCTGGAGTCCCATTTCACCCTTAACTCTTATGTCCTAAACAGCCTCAATTTAACCTACAGAAGCTGAAATCTCAGAACTAGTCACAGAGAATTAAATCTCTCACTCCTAGTAGAGGACCCCATTATAATCAGTTGTAGTTACATTACTGAGAACAAGGTTGCATTGATGAACATACTCCCCCCTCTGCAAATGAACAACTGGTGCCTTAGAATCTGCTCCTAAGCTGCTCCTTCCTACTGTTACTTCACATATACAATGAGATACTCTAACACAAATTGAATCAAATCAATAGAAATTATGTTCTAACAGCAGACAGAAAACATACCTCTCAGACCTCACATTCATCTGGATGTAGCTCTAGAATTCCGTGCTCCTTTTTCCCGTTTTCCTTCCAGCGAGTATCGCCACCAGCAATCTGCTCTCTCATATCTTCCGTTTCCCCACTGGGATACTTTAACCTACATAACTCAAGAACTGAAATATGAATGCCTGCCAGCTTCTTTTCCTTTTGGAAGCAAAACAGTTTGAGAACCCCCCTTTCCAAGGCCACGTGAGTGCATGCAGTAAATCGGGAGAGAGGAACAAGACAGCCAAAAAAAAAAAAAGAAAGAAAGAAATAAAGCAAGAAAGAACAAGGAAATTGAAATAAAATCCCTGCAGTTTTCTACTGCAGCTCTTGGGTCAGGGGGTACGCCCACATGCAACCCCTTTCTGCCCTCCATGTGCACATGCAACACGTGGGAGCCTCCATGCAAGGATTCGTGCATCTCTGAGGGCAGGGGGATTCCCATGCACTCCATGGACTTCCAGGACTTGCTAACACACTTGAGAGTGAAATAGGCTGTTAGTCCTGGCAGAGCTGTGTAAAATGTAAACACACAGAGAGAGAAAGCAGAGGAACACTACAGCATTGCCTGTGTAAGGGGACTGATCCCATCTCCCAGTTAGGATGGGAAAGCCACTGCCCAATTCCTTGCCAAGATACGCACACTGGTGGAACTGAGGAGGGCAGCAGGACAAATCTATGTGACAGAGGGTAGGGTTGGCTCTGAGGCTGCACTGGGGTAGCACACGACCAAAGCAAGCAGATTAGCAAGGCAGTGTGCTCATGCCAACTCCCATTCACAGTTTTCACATCTGCTCCTTCCTTGTATCACACGTTCTGCCTGGCCCCAGCTTCCTACTAGCATTTTCAAAGGGAAAACTTTGGTCAGTGTTTCATTTTCCCCTCCATGATATCATGTGGAGGCACTGAGCAGATCCAGGAAAAGTCCTGCTTTTTCACTTCACATCAGTACAGCAGTGAAGACAAGGGTCACCCTGGCATGATCCATCGAGTATGCGGTCAGAGAGCTTTGGCTCCATTGAATGAACCTTCTATGCTGAAAGAAGTCAGGTTTTGAAGCAGTTCAGTACCTAGTGTGAGACAGAGGCAGTTTGGAGGGAAGAGGGATGCTCTTTCCATCTCCAGTATGCAGAAAACTTTTCCAAAGCATTTTATGAGATGTTTGTGTCCAGCCCATAGTGCTGCCAAGACTGAGATGATCCTCCATGACATTGTTTGTTCAAATAATTGGCCGTAAGCATTTTACAAGTTACTAAAAGTAGTAAAGAAAATAAGCATGTAAGTGATTTTGAAAACAAGCTGCACCCTTTGCTATTAAAGGCAGGGAGTGCACATGTACCCTGGCACCATTGCCCACTCTCGGGAGTGCTGCAGCATGCCTGGTCCTGCTGAAGACAGTATGCCTGGTCAAAACTTCATTCCCAAATGCTGCACAGCTCCAAACCGTGGCCTCAGACACAGATAAGCCACCAGACACCAGCACTTGCCCACAACAGGCACAGAGCCTAAATGCTGTTGATACTGTTGTGTCCCAAACACAGCATTCCAGCAACTGAGACTTGCTCAGGTGGATTGCAACAGGAACCCACAGTCAGCTTTCATAAAAGACAAATTTTTATCACAGGTAATTTTCCCCTGCTCATTTCCCCCAAACCAGCTGCTGTAATGAGCAGCAGAAGCCAAAACACTGATGCCCACAGCTTGTAGGAGAGAGATCCCTCTAACTTCTGCTTTATTAGTATTAATATATCTGTATATAGTCTGGCATTTAAAGGATGTGGGAGCATGCTTCACATTTATTTTTAGGGTCTCAAAGTGATATTTACAAAGAGTTACAACTCCATGGCCAGTCTTATAGAGCTACAGAGTAGGCAGGGAGTCTCTTTCCAGAGATATTTTAAAAATAAAAATCTTCCTTCCTTTGCTGTTTTGAACTATACTCACTACAAACAGCTTTCCCACTTTTATCAGAAATTTCTCTTGTGTTCCAGAAATGCTGAGATACACATGAAAGAGTTCACCAGATAGATATAGCTTTGGCAGTCAGAATATTTCTGACACTTGGGTATTCCACTTTATTTAATCAATCTTTTAACCAACAAAGCTATTAAGTGATTCTGCTCACTCAATCTTTGCCAAACAGAGAGTTTAAAGAAAACAAACCTTGCTCCTTTAACCCATTAGACCAGCAAGACCATCCCAAAGTAGACGCTTGGACTGCTTGTATCAAACATCAATCTTCTAAAGAGAATACAACTCCTTAAAATCTACAGTATTAGGCAAGGCTCTTGACATCAGCTACCAACAATTTCTGAAGTGGGTGTGCTGGGCTATAAATCCCAGATGTCAGATAAATCAGTGACTGAAAAAAAGACAAAAACACAACTATGGTCATGCAGTGGGTGGAATACATTTTAACAGAAAGCCACAGTGGTTCAGCTTTTCCATTAAAGCTGGAATAACGAGCCACCACAGTCCAAACACGTGATGCACTCCAGAAAACTCTCCAAGCAGATGGAGTGAGACAACCAAAATCCCTGCACATGGAGCACAGAGAGCTGAGCATGAACAAGACAATCCAAGAGCAGGATGCTCAAAACTGAATGGACCAGAGTGGAGTGTGTTTGTTAAAAAGATAGCTAGAGAAAAAAAAACATGTGCCTGTTCTTCTCAAAGACCATGTCCTTACCTTGTCTCTGCAGCATCTTGACTTGGCAATGACTGCAGTGGAAATGCTCAGGGGCTGCACCTGGACAGGCAATACTGAGGCTTCTTGCAGAAGAACTGGGCACTGCAGCACACACAGGATGATCCTGTGGCCACCATCTTGGATCAGTTCAACCCCCAGCAAAGGTTTAGTTCTCCAGTATTGAGCAATGCCTTGCTTCCACCCCAAGAGCAGCTGCAACCAGAGCTGCCATTAGTAAGCGTGGTCCAAGCAGCAGCCACAGCCAAAATGCTGGCAAGGCAGCTGCCACCACCCCGTGCATTGCGGAATCTTTACAGGGAACAACTGCAATTGCCAAACCTGTGACAAGGTGTAAAACTCTGGTCACTTTAATACTTATGGGCTTCCTTGGCCCTACAGGCTCTGAAGCAAGGAAGTGTTCTGGAGCTCTGTGGTCCTGTTCCACCACAAAGTTTTAGTCCAGTTAAGGAACATCTGGCAACAATGAGCTCCAAGTGCTGCATGCTTTTGGTCTCTGAAAATTTCCATTATGAAATCAAGGAGAGTTAGAGAAAACTCTAGGCTTAAAAAAGGGCTATAACAAAGCAACACTCCTGGAATTGCAACCAGAAATAAAATCTGTGTAGAATAAAAATTACACCAGAGCAAGAGAACCACCTTCTTCAGCCAGAGCTACCAAACTTCAGCTAAAGGCAAAACCATTCCTAGCACAGAGAGAACACTTATCCTGCACAGAGACCAGCAGAAACCTGTCTCCTTCACAGGGTTGCACTGGCAAAGTCATAGAGCAATGGATATTCACAGCTGTGCTGCAGCAGGAGGTAAGAGAAGCCATGAAGATCCCAGCAGTGGGACACCCCCCCAAAGTTATGGCCTTGAAGGAGCAGTCCCAGCTGAGCTAGGAATACAGAAAACAAAGATTCACCCATCAAAAGTTTTGGCATAACCCCAGATGTGAGCAGCTGGATGGGGCAAGCAACATACATTTCCACCTTCCTCTGGGGGTCCCAGGACAAGCCCCTTGGCACAGTGCTGTCACTGCTGCTCTTGGTGAAAACCAGCTTTTGGCCTCCAATAACACTGCATCAAAGCCTATCTGACTAAATGAATGATGTTGTTTACAGCTGGAAGATCATCTCCATTACACAACACGACCATCCCAGCCAAACTTCCAGGGAGAAGCTGTTCTTCAGGGGGTTGTTGTTTGAAAAAATGAAGAAGAAAACAGAACTAGCTGAAGCCAACAGAGCTGATTTAGCAGCACAGGAAACCTAATCTGCTTCTGTTGAGAAAACAACAGAGCTGCAAATTTGTCCAGCTCACACTTACCATTGGTTATACTATATATTCAGGATTCTAGCCACTGTCTGAACAGAGCTGGCAGAGCAGAGGAGGGAAAGGAAACCCAAATTTGTAAAATATGAAAAAAAGAAAAAAGCTGAGCTAAGAAATTAAGAGCAGGGAAACACACTGGAAGGCAGCAGGCTGACAGAAGGTGCTTTAAACACATCAAAACCAGGAGAACTCCAGCGGAGAGAAGTTGGAAAAAAAAAAGAGTGACAACGAACAAGAGCAGCAACTGTGTCATTGGCTGCCCTGCTGACACATCAGCTGCAAGCCCTTGGTCTAGTCCTCTTGGCATCGTAAGCAAAATGATCAGGCTGCAGACTGCTGATTCCTGGCTTCTTGGTGCATCAATCAGCCCCTCAACTGCACTTTTCCTTTGCACTGCAGATACAGGATAAAAAACAGGATGGGGTCAAGGGCACAGGTTTTTAGGGACCCAAGCCCTGCTCCAACTGCTCAGTGGCATCTTCAGACCTGCTGAAGAAAGGCAGTGCCCTGGGATGATGCCCTCTGTGTTTCAACCTTGGGCATCATCCTTTACCACTCAGAGATGGCTCAGGGCTTTACAAGCGAAGAGGCTCTGCCAGGACACAGCACTCCCCTGCACATTCTCAGCTGGCAGGGAGTTGTGAGGTTTACACAGCTCCTGACAGTCTCCCATTTTACTGCAGAGGAGTCACAGCCATTGCCAAGGCTGCGCTTAGGGTTTGGTGACAACTCCACTTCCCTGGGCCTAAGCCCAAGATATCTGTCAGTGTGTGCAGCCCTGGCAGAGTGAGACCTCTCATCCCACACCTGAATGGCAGAGCTAACTCGGCTGCCTCTGCTGAAGGTCCAAGTGGAGAAAAGTACAAAAATTGCCCCCAAAACAGAGTTCTTTGCACAAACTGCCAAGCAGATTCTGAGAATGGTGATAAACCTCGAGCAGGAGCCTTGCCCAGACAGATCCCAAGGCAAGTTTGTGACCTGCTGCTGTTTGCAAAGGATAGGAGTTGGGAAAAAACCCACTGTCAGAGCATGATGCTGGGCTGAGAAATCTCCCCACCTCTCAGAAATGCTTTTCATAGCAGGGCAGCACTTAATCAGCTTTCATGTGCCTAAACACTTAATCCCCACTGGTCTGCAGCAGGAAGAACCAGCTGATTTATTTCTCTGTGCACAGTTCAACCGACCCTGCAATGCCTGTGGTTCACCTGCCCAAAAGGTACACGCTCTTTTTCTTGCCTCCTTCTCTACTATCCATCAGGTATTAGATGCAGTGGCTGATGTGTGGCTGGTCATGTTCTTTCTTGTTATATTTATATTTACTTGTGCTGCAAAGGCTGGGCTGGGTCTGAATATCTCTGATTCATGCCCAAGCATGTGCAAGTGTACACCTGAAGACACTATTCTCTGTAACAGAGCTGGACTGAAAGCCCTCCCTGGAGAAATAGCAGCATCCACCATCTCTCTAAACCTCTCTAATAATTATTTGCGGATTCTCACCACCAACATGTTCAGAAACCTGACTTTCCTTCACAGCCTCTGGCTAGATGGGAACAATCTGACTTTTCTGACCCCAGGAACCTTTCATGATCTCAACAAGCTGCGAGAGCTGCACCTCAGCAGGAACTCACGCCTCACCTATCTGCATGCAAACACTTTCAGAGGACTATTAAACCTCATCAGCCTGGATTTGTCCCATTGCAATATCTTTGAAATCCATCCACTTCTATTTTCACACTTGCCCTCTTTAGAAAGGCTCAATTTAGCCTCCAATAACATGAGGTATGTCCCACAAGCCTTTAAGAACCTCTCCAGTCTCACCAGGCTGTCCCTGGAGGGCAATCACATAGAAGCCATCGGCAGAGATTCCTTGAAGGACCTGGAAACCCTGTATGATCTGAATCTCAGGAAGAATCGGATATGGATCATTCAAAATGGCGCTTTCACAAAGCTCCTCAGATTGGGCATGTTAAATTTAGGACACAACTTCATCACTGATTTGCCTAATCAGCTTTTTGATGGGTTGATCCAGCTCAAGACCATGCACCTTGAAGCCAACAAAATCACTGCTGTCAACTGCACCTTCAGACATCTGCTCAACTTGAGAAACTTGTACCTGAACAACAACCAGATATCCTCGATTTCAGACTCTGCTTTTTCATACTTAAACAAGCTGCACTTTGTTCACCTAAGCAAAAACAACCTCAGCTCCCTCCCCATCCGCTTGTTTGCTGAACTGACAAAACTGAAGTATGTGTTTTTATCCCACAACCCATGGAAGTGCGACTGCAGGATGCTCTGGTTCTGGCGGTGGACAGCGACACGCCGCGCTGTGATCGAAGGGCTGGACTGTGCCTTCCTGGGCCCTCACAACACAACAGCGCTCGATGACCCCCACCCAGGGGACCTGATGGACTGCACAGTGCCCCTTGACCTGTCAAGTGAAGACAAGTGCAGCCTGGCTGGTACCAGTGAGGCTCACGGGCCCCCTACTCTCCCCAGCAAGGTCATCCTGCTGGCACTTGTCTGGCACACATGGTACAGTGTGAGGAGATGGGACACCTTGGTAGCCATATTTTAATGGTGTTTACATTATAAATTGGAGGCTACTTATTTATTTTCCTGCTATTTTATTTGTGAGCAATGGTTTTCATTACAGATGGATTTTCTATGGAAATAAAGGGATTTTATTATACAGGAACAAATGCTTTCACTCATGGGCAATGCTCAGATCTGAAATGCTAACACCAAAATTGAATGTAAATGCTCACATTGGCAATTTCAGGGCTGGGGCTTGTGCTGGTGACCTGAGGCTCCCCTCTGACCTCTCTGTTTCCCAACTGCCCACTGCCATGTGTGATCTCTCCGTGAGGGGCTGCTTTCCTGTGCTCAGCACATATTGGAGATATTGTGAGTACTGCTAAAGTAGGAGTAAATTGCACATATTCCAGCACATCTGGAGTCCCTAGAAAAGGCCCAGTCCACCAGCATCCATGTGAACCTTCACACCATCATCTCTGTGGTACCTTCCCACACAAGGAACTTTGCTGTTAGAGGATAAGACAGCATTGGAGGACTGGGCTAAAATGTCATCAGATAAAACATTTTAACACTCAGCTGCTCCTTGCAGCACTGACTCAGCTAACACAGCTCTGCACTTACTCCTGCAAAGAGGTAGTTTGTCTCGGGATGGTCTTTAGAAGTTGTGTCTCCCTGGAGGTCGTCAGTGAGCTCTGTCACAGCATCACACCGGTGACATACCCCAATCTGCCTCCCTCCAGCTGCTGCCAGAAACTGACAGGTCATTATGATGCCTCCATCACAGTGGGGTTCACCTTTCTTTCCTCCCTGACAGAGATCAGCCTTCTCTATCCTCCCAAAGGGAATTTTCCATTTCTGCAGGTATATTAAAAACACTTGCCCACTGATGCAGTCACATCCAGAAATATTAAATGCTTTTGCTTTTGCTAGATTGTGACTTGCAACTTGTTCCTGTACAGATAGAACATCTTGCTGGGCTAAACCCGCATCTGACACAGATCCCCTGGCAGGAGGAAACCCCTCTGCTCTTGAGGAAGCACCACTTTCCATTGCCAGGTCACAGAAACAGCCCCACAATCTCCAAAACCAGCAGCACCATTTGTCAGTGCTCAACCAAGGAATGCTAATAACAATGGTGATGGCAAATCCCATCCTTCAGGCACCAGGCACAGTCAACAGCAGACCTGGATTTCCTGCAGAGACTAAATTGCACCACAGGTGGAGTAAGTCTGCCATGGAGACAAGCCCTGCAGAACTAGCATGGTCTCCCTCAGGCTTTGGATGCCAGCACACAGAAGACACAACCTGCACAGGCAGCATTTGTGCTACACAGTGTCTCTTTGATTTCCTCTTTTGGGAGACTTCAGGAATTGAGTAATTCCTAAAGCTGGAGCAAGCAGAGTCCTCGCCAGCCACGGCTGCCTTCCGTGCTCTGACCTCACCCTCAGCCATGTTGGCTGGTGGCAGCACAGCCAGGTCAGAGAAACTTTGCTCTTTACAGCTCTTTGGCTTTTTCCTCTGAGATGTTTTCTCAGAGAAATTTCTTGCCTATGATTATTTCTCACCTTACTTTTAAAAACAAGAACACCTAGGTAACATTTTCAGCAATTATCACTGTATAAACACTTGCCATAAAACATGCCCAATGTTTACTGAGTGCTCACAGAAGGCAGCAACAGAACATGTGGCAGACACACCACATTGTTGCAGTCCTTAGAGGAATTATTCCAAACTGACTAGAGGTAAGAGAAATAAACCTTTGTTTAGGTCTAAAAACACACAAACCAGCACATTCTGACATGGGAAACCTGTCCTGGAGTGCAGACTAAAGCCAATCTTTGCTGTTGCAGTAGCAAAGGGACAAACTGGGGCTGAACAACAAAACCACACACACTGTACCCTCCTCATTATCAGATTTGTGATTAGGCTTGTGCAAGGTATTGAATGGTCAATAAATTTTTGCTTACTTTTTTTTGGTGCTGTTTCACCATCCTCACTTTCCTCAGCTTCACATACTTTGGAAAGTAGTGGAGGAAAGACTCCAGTTTGTTTCTTGCTTTTGCAGTCCTTCCTGCTATCAAGCTGCAATAGAGAAAGGCGGAAGCAAAAAACCAGCAAGTAAAGTCCATCACAGCTATTTTTTAAGTACCTAAAAGATTAGATTTTTTTCCATTCAAGTAGTGAAAAATTTGTAGGGTGGAGAGCCTTGTCTTCTCTGAATGCTTATAGAAAATATTCCTTCCACTTTTACACCACCACCTCATTAAACACTGAACAGGAGCACAGCTAATTTGCTTCTTCTGTGCTACAATCAAACAGCAATAGAAATATTTTACAAGTTTACACAGTATGCTTGGGAAGAACATGCAGCTATACTTTTAATTCACAAAAAATGAAACTTGCAAGGAATAGAAGAATAATTTCCAGTAATAAAGGCAGGCCCTGATGATGCAGTTCTGGCTTGGAAAGACAATTGAAGGAGAACCTTGACATTAAGGACAACACGTACCCATGAAGGCAGCAGCAAGTTTTGACTGCTTAAAAAAAAGTTTTTGTGAACAAAGATGACACTGCTAAAAAATCCTTGGAAACAAAAGCAGACTTGAATAAACAAAACCAAGTAACTGAATAAATACAAAGAAATAATTTATTATATAAGAGCAAAAATAGTTTCAGGAAGAAAAAAAAACATGCTAACACTTACATCTCTGTTTTTTGTTGGAAACTTTTAGGTGTATTTGACAAAACAAACTGTTTGAAAGCTTGCTTGTCAGAGGTTTTACTGGTGCAAAAGCACTGGGGTTTGTTCTGTCTGCTCTGCACTGGACCTCCGCTTTGCTTTGACCCAATACTTTTCTTTGAGTGAGTCCATTTCTTAAACACATGCAGCACATGGAGGAGATGATATCTGATTCTGTAATTACCAGAGTATCCATTTCTCCCCCTGTAACTTGGTACCAGGAAGCAAAAGAGGCGAGACAGGACAGATGCACATGGTCACTTCCAAAGTCCAGGAATTTTGACCTTAATGATACCATACCCCCACACGGTGCTATAAATCACCAGACCACTGTTTCAGCAGGATGGATGTGACTCAAATTACAGTATATCACTCCATCTTCAGTGAAAACATGCAACTTCCTGTGGAAGCTTTGTTAACATACTTTCTTATGAAAAAATTGTACCAGTGCAAAGTTCCCAACTGGCTGTGCACAAGGCTTGGTACAATAAATTACTGTGGTGGTTTGCTGACATTCCCAGCTCCCTGTCAGATTCTACTCTCTCATCTGCTCTTTTTTCATCTCCTACACACAAGAAAATTAAATTCCTTTCACTTAATTAGCCCTCATATAAATTTTAATCCCTGAAGCCCATAAGGCATTATGGTACAGAAGTACAAATTTTCTTTGCTTTTAAGGGCAGCACCAACCTCTCAACATGCTTTGAAGGACTAGCACCTAACAGCAGATTTGCATCTGGCTATTAAAGACAGGGGAAAGTTGGTGTGTGACAAGGCAGACCAAAAGCATCAGCTGCAACTGAGGGCAGGCTGCCATGCTGGGTCAGTGTAAATAAGGAGAGAAGCGTGTATTTAAATGTTTTTATTTCAACTAATGGTTTGCCACCATATTACATCACTTTGAATAGCTCGGAATAGCAATATGATCTCAAAATATAGCAAACAGCTTGCCAAAGCAAGATAATATTAAATCCTATGGATACAGCATCTTCCTTCTTTGGCGAAAACACTTCCATTTATCTGTAAAAATAGTTTTATGTTCCAGCACATTTGCTGCTCACTTTACTGAACCCTGCTGTTTATACCATTTGTCTCTTCCCTGCACAAAATCTCCCCATAATGTAGTATGGTTTTATATCCAACAGCATTTTAAATAAAAAAGTTATAGTTTTCATGCAGATTTTTGTAAAAATTATTTTCTAGGTGCACAGAACTGAACCAAGATGCATACAAAAATGCATTCACTTCCATTCTCAGGTGTAACCATGCCATCAGCAACATGATATTATATGTTACTGCAAGAGGTCCAAGGATGGTGGTATTATCATATATAGTATAACCTTAAACAAAACAAAACAATAAAACAAAAAAAACTCTATTCTTTTTATAAGCAGCAAGAGAAAAAACTGCCATGCTTTATTTGTAATTAATCAAAATAGTTAGATGTACAAAAAAGCACCATGTACAAAGAATACAGAGGAAGAACATCTTCCTAATTACACACTTCTCATTTAGCACTGTGAGCTGACCTGCAGGTCCCAAATTGTACTGCAGCTTTATTTGCAAAGTTAAGGATGTGGTCAAACCTAGACTATGCTTGGACTGTATGATAAAAATTAAAATGGACTGCAGATAGAAATTAGATTTGTTTCCATTACAACTCATACAACCACCTTATAGCCCTCGGGTGTAAAAAACCACGCATCAAGTACTGAGAAAAAATGGAGTGAAAGCAGCTCCAGAGCAGTGTTGCAAGATGCAGGTCTGCTATGAATGCATTTCTGTGAGCTCTTGATAAGTTAAAACTTTCCTTTGGGAAAAGAGCACATCTGTTGGTTATAACTCTTCTCCCTGAGAATTTTGATAAAAAGTTTTTGTTTTGTCTTCAAAGTCCTTTGAACCTCAACAGTTCCAGGCCAACAGCATTTCAACGTGGTCACAGCTGATCTGCTACTCATGCACCCAGGGTGGCAAGTTGGGTTTTTGTTGCATTTTGGTATTTTTTCTTTTCATGGATCAACTCTTTTACACTCGTTTCATTCCTCTGCCCATCAAGCAGGCAAACACGGTCATGACCATCTTCGGCTTCACCTCCACAAGGTCTTCTGGAAGAGCATAAACTCTGGCACCAATTCTTCTTGCCATGGACACAGCATACCTATTCACCATGGAAAGATGAGTGGGTCAGCACTGAAACTGCTACCAATAAATGACAAGCCAGATCCTGCTCTATCCAACACAGTTTCACCTATTAAGATTCAAGATGTAGAACAGTTTAATCACACCACATCCTTTTGTTCTGGTGTTTTTCTTTTCCACGGTAAAGTGTTTTTAATGTACAAATTGACCTTTGAACGTCAAGTCCACTTTACTAACAGTTTATAAAAAAATCTTAATATTTGTCAGGGCTAATGGAGAGCATATATAATGAAGGAATAATCATGTAACATTTACATTTCCCTTTCTCTTTGCTCCTTAGAAATAAACAAGTGAGACTATTATCTGCCAGAAAGTTCATGTCATTCTGCCATGGCAGAACAGTCACAGAACACACATTTCAAAGGCAGGTTTTAATAGGTGTACTTTAAACATGACAACCTACAATGATTCAACAAGACATGAGACATACAAGGGTTCAATTTCAAAGCAATGAGCTCTTCATACGCCTGGACAATCAGGTAAGAAACAGAGTATTATTGCTAAGCCCTTCCCGAGCTGTTCTGCATTTCTCCCAAGCCAGAGTTCAGCCAATGGCTCCCTCCAGCGTCACAGGCAAGGACAGCAACTGCATTTCAGTAAGTGCTGCCTGTCTAAAAGTGACAGTGTTAAAAGAGACAAAAAACCACAGTAATAAACTGTGGTAAAAACATCTGCAACTTGAGGCCAGTACATAGAAGGTGCACTCTTAAAATGCAAAACGGCTTTTGAGATAAACTTACTTAGCGTTATTGTGTTTGTCATCTTCCGATAGATGACCAGTCTTTACAAGGTCATAGTTGATACAACCAGGCTGTATAGCGTCAATTAAATCCACAACCGCCAAGCTCGTGCTGATAGTCTTGTCCTAGAGAACACAGGCAAAGAGAAGAAAAGATGAATGTCTAATCCTCAAAGCATACTTCTCACCTCAACTCAGCTGCTCTGCAATGAGCAACAAAATAAGCTTTAAACAACTCTTTCCAAAGCAGCAGTTGGTGATTACTCCCAGCTGGACCACAGGGAAAACCAAACTGCTGCTTCTCCTTTGACAACTACTCCAACTTATTGCAAGTGCTCTTAAAATAAAAAGTAACTCAAGTGGAGGCATCAGGTCTGCCCTGCTGACCACAGTTCAAGGGGCACTGCTCACCTCCAAACACTCACCAGCTCCAACCCCTATGTTTGCCAGCTTCTCAGCCCCCACCTCTGCCTCAGATCCCAATAACCCTCCCCTCCTCTGCCACCTCACCACTATTCCCCACTGTGGGCAGTTCTAAACAATCTCCTATCTGGTACTTGAAGCCACTCTGTTCCCAGCACAGACTGAATCCTGTCCTTTTTAAGATGCCCCTGCTGCTCCCTCCAGATGAGGGAAACACATTTTGGTCACTTCTCTCCTTTTGGATGCAAGAGGGGAATCTGCACCTTGAAGTTCTGGATGGAGGTGGACTTGCCGGCTTCTTTCAGGGTCTGGTTTACCCAGCTGACTATAATGTCATCGTTGGCTTTCTGACCATCACCCAGGTCCTCGAGGACATTCAGCGTGTACCTGAGAATCAGCAGAGAGAACAAGATTAGGCACAGAGCCAGAGCAAAGCCCCAGTGACCATGCAGAAAGGATGCACCGTGAGCCCTCAGCAGCTTGGGAAGTCTTTACATAGTCTCAGCTCTGGCTTTTTGGTTGTTTTGGTTTTCCTTTCAAACTCCTTTAGCAAAAATAAAGAACCACCTATCCTACCTGAAATGTGATTTCTGTTAAAGCATTAGTCTTTCTAGCCTTTCACATCCTTTAATACAGGCTCACAAAATTGCCTGGGCTCAGAACACTTATTAAGCTGTTACCTCATTGACCATTTGCTCCATAGGGGTAAACATATTACCTCAAAGGTGTGATTAACTAGTGAGTTGGCATTCTGACCTCTAACATCATATAAGGAGCTACTATGCAGCTTTTTGGCAGGTATACATTTGCATCAACTTGGAATTCTTCAAAAATAGATATGAAAAAGGAAGATCAATTTTAACTGATATTTTCTCCTTCCCCCCATTCTAATGCAAAAGAGGGTTACAGAACAGCACTACAATGATTTCCTCTCCATTTCCAGTTAAAAATTAGAACAAAGTTGTATAATGTTCTCACTCAGGGTTTCTATATCTGGACCAGACTTGAGCAGGCAAGCAGGATGATCACAGATCCACCAGTGACTGTCCAGAGGTCTCTGCTCCAGCCTCTCATGTGCAGCAGGATCAGCTCTACCACAATTTTGTCCAGCTGTGTCTCAGAAACTCTCTCATAGGACAGAGGTTTAAAAATCTTTCTGGGTGACCACTTTCAGTACTGCAGCACTTTCATGGCAAAAAAACTTCCCAAACTGTGTACTCCATTCACAAGTTTTACACGTTTGAAAAGGGTCCTACCTTCTCATCAACTGCCAGACCAAGGCAAGTGTCAGTGTTGGGTTTCCGTCGTTCAGATCCTGTCCTCCAATGCCAACCAGGGAGAATTTAGCTGGATGCTTCCCCAAATCTACAGCATAGTTGCAGTTTTCTAGCTACACAGAACAAGGGTTTAAACAGAAAATCACTCACAAACACACTCATTTGACTGGGAGCCTCAAATAGGAAATTTTAGTGTCCATGGCTTCTTTTAAAGTCTTTTGACATGCTTACCTTTTTCATATTTGCCCCAAGTTTAGGGTATGGAGGCTTGTTAACCTTATTCCAGTCAACAGGAACTTTGATTTTTTCATATAATTGTAGTATTACCAGTGCATCTTGGAGATCACTAAAGTGGAAAACATTGATTAAGTCTACTGTTTCAAGATTTAAGTGTGCTCTGATTTTGTCACATCATTAATAATTCTTTTTAGGGTTGTTGCTATTTCAACAACCCTAAAAAGAAAAGAAAAAAAATCAAGACATTTTGCAGTTTTCTGTGCAGGAGAAATACACTATGATTAAAATCAGCCAGCTGCTGAGCTAAATCAGGTTTCAGCATGGTCATCAGCAACAGATCCAGGGAAGAAGTTTGCTACATGAAATTTAAAGGTAGTCATTTCTCTCCACTGACTACAGGGACCCAGAATATCTAACTATAATGCCTTGGTTAAGACCTAAAATTAGGTGACAGCACATCTAGTTTCAGTTGCCCTACTGCAGTTTCTTAAGTGGATCCAAACCTTTTGAGACATCTCAGGGTAACAATTTTACAAGGTAGGGGAAAATAAACACACTGTCTTTAGCCCTTAAAGCCCAGTGCTGGCTCAGAAATCCCCATCTGCACGTTGCAGGGAGGGTGCAGTGAGCATCTCCCACTCCCTCCCATCACACTTTCTCATGCTCTTTGCTCAGCACTGGTGTGTATACATCTTTAGTCTGACCTGCTTGGGCCTCTCTCAAGAGCCTAACACTTACCCATAGAGGTGATTTACATGAGGGTTCACACCAAGGGAGTTCATCCAGTTACGGAACGTCCGTTCCTCACGCGTCTCTCCTAGATGAGAGAAAACAGGTTCATGCAAATTCTGCATGCTCAGTGTTGTGCAAGGGATTTACACTTTGCAAGGTAGGGAGCTTTGAGCAGCAAAGCTCATCAGCAGCTTTTTAAGCAGAGAAAGAGTATTTTTTCTACCATAACTTTTTCAAAGGAAGAGGGTGGCCCTGATACCTAGTCTTGGATATCAGTTTCATTTCTCCAGGCCTCAGAGGAGCATGCCTTTTGCACTTTCTCCAAACAAAAGTATCAGGAAGGTCTTTCACATAGGTGTTACCTAACTGCTGTCTGGGAGCCAGACAGCCAAAGCCCTAATCCCAGCTGTGCCAACAGTTAGTGCTTCCATGAACACCTCACTGCATTGCTGAGGTGTTCTTGCCCATCACAGGAAGTGCCAAACCCAACTTCCCTGGCATGGGGAGCAATGGGCTGCTGGCAGTGTGCCTATAGGTTCAGGTTCCACAACAGGGTCAGAGCAGCTCAACAGGCTGTCAAGTACCCTTCTCATCTGCCCCAAACAAGTAAACAAGCGCTGCAGCATGGAAACCTCAAATCATATGTGTTGCTTCAAAGGAGACATTTCTGCAAGGCACAGTCTCCTGTGACACAACTGTTTACTTTAGATATTTCCCTCCTGTTAATTTTATGACTGATAAGTCCATCACCTTCCAGTAGGGTCCAGTCGATGTCCTGGTTTTCAGGCTTGGTAAGTGCTGGGTACTTGTTGAACAGGTTGGCAACGAAGGCCAGGTTCAGTTTGGGATTGCCACTGACCACATCAGCTGGTGTGACGAACTGCCGGCAGCCAAGCCGATCTGCCTGCTGAAGCATGTACTCTGCTCTCCGTAAATCATCCTTTTCCTGCCAGGAATGCAAGGGACAAGAGCTGTCATGGAAGAGATCAGGCTACAAAAGCAGATGAGAAGCTCCTGACCACTACCTGGAGCAATGTCACAACTCCACGTCCCTTCATTAGGTATCAGTTGCTAATGGAACAAAGGGATGAAGCACACACAGTAATTTCTGCTGCTGTGCATGTAATCATCCTGCTTTGTCTTGGGATTGTCCCTAGCATGGTGCTTTCCAAGCTTTTATGCTTTCTAATTTTTATGCTTTTGGAACTTGGTGGTCCAAAAGTAGAAGTCAGCATGCTCCCTAATGGAGCAAACCTGCAACTGATTTCTAAGTCATCTCAGTTAATTGGCGGGTAGTGATCAGGCTGGCAATAACCACTCACTGAAAACACACCCGAGGTGTGCACATGGCCACTGACACTGTAGACGCTCTAGAAATTAAGATACCAGGTTACCTAGATGTCATGGGGCAATGATAGGGTACAGGTAGTTCATGGTTCTATAGGATGAGGCCAGGACAGCCTGAATACTTACATTGAAACCAGACATGTTAATATCAATCTGAGGCTCTCCTTCTTTCTGCCCTTTAGGGGCAATTTGATTGAGGAGGTGGAAATAAGCTCTGGAATCCTGAAATGGATGAAAGAAAAAATTCATGTCTCCTGCAAAGGAGTGAATACACCATAACAATTCATTTCAGGTTCATCTTTAACAAGTTACCATGCATAATTGGCTTATGTACCTTTACTGAATTGCCAAAATCTGTAAGCTTAAAAGAGCACAATGGTAGAAATCCAGGCAGCAGAAAAGGAAACAGAAAGGGAAAAAGTTAGCAAAGTTAGGATGAAAGTGACAGAATTTAACAGTTTGAAAGCTGCCTTTGCTGCAAGCTCTGGTGTCACAGCCTCCTCTCCAATGGCTGGAGGAAGCAATGACCCCATGCTGCTCACACTCATGGCCCCCAGATGCCCCAAGGCAGCCCTAACCCCTAAACAAGGCAGCCATTCCTGCTGCTACAGCAGCAATGAAAATGGCTCAGTGAAAAAAATTCCAGACAAAAAGCTGATTATAAATTGTCTGAATGTTTTTCTCTTGCCTGTTAGCTACAATAGTTTGAAGGAGAGAGGTCAGGGATGGTCACAAACCAGGAGGAGCAAATAGTTACAGTAATTATTTATCAACTACATGTCCTTTTAGTCCTCAGCACTAAGGAGGAGCTCAGCATATCCTGGCAGCCAGAGAAGCCAAAAGCTATCAGCAAAACTGGAAGTAATTTTGAAGTTGGAAATAAGAGTGATCATGTGTGTGTACACATGCTCCTCATGCACCTCAATTATCAATTGTTTTTCCCAGTTCCCTTTCTCCTTCTCAAAACTGGTAGCCCCATGAAGAAGCACCAGAAACCTGCTGCAACCAGTGTCCAAAACCCCCACACTGACCAGGAGCCACCACCCTCCATTTGTCACTAGTGTTGAGAGGAGAGCCACCCACCTCATATGTGAAAAATTACTGTAATACTAGTTTTGTATTTGATTAAAAAATATAAAAGCTTTGCAGCAGAATCCCATCAGCACTAGAGTAAACACAGTTCAACGTTGGGCTCATCCTCATAGCAAGAGAGAACAGCAATGCAGTACCTCAAATACACCATCCATAACCACCCTGTTAAGACCCCTCAGTGTATTAGGGTTAAGAAAGGTCCTGTCTGAGGATGAAGGGCCTTATTTACACATGTAAACACAGCCCTGGCTGGCTTCCAGCCTTTTCCCAGGTATGTGCAGGTCAGAAGAGCTCTTCATACCTTGATGTCTGAGCTGAAGTTATTGATTTTGTGCCAGCCTGCGTTTTCCAGGTGGTAGTTGGCCCATCTTAAGAGCAGCTCTTCTGGGGACAGTTTCATAAGGTCCTCCAGATTTTCACCATCACGAAGTAAGGCAGCCAGTGCTAGAAGAAAAATGCAGCAACATTTCAGAGGGATACAATACCAACTACTGATTATGTCAAAATATTCTGGTATTTGTGAAGTTTTCCTGAGTTGGTTGTTACACAGAGAGGAGTATGAATGATCTAGAAAACTGTGTGTAAAAAGTATTTTCTATTTTCTGGTATAACAAAATTCTTCAGATTTTATGTGCAGTCTTTTAAAAGCTGATGACAGGAAGCTAAATGTAAATGTACTTCTATCTCAATGAAAAATGCTTCCAGGCAGTTTCACAAACACTGTTAAAAAAAGCCAGAGAAGCCAAGATAAAAACCCTTTCACAGCTGGCTGGTGTTTCCCTTGTCATGAATTTTCAATCTAAGCCAAACAATGGCACCACTTCATGATGGGGAAGTTTAAATAAAAGACACTGAATCCCCTCCATCCATCTGGGTGCTCTGATAGCACATGCAGGAATATCGGAGCTCTTTGAATGATCTGAAAACTTTAAATTTTGGAGGCTGTCATGCAGGACCAAGTGAGCACAGGGAGAGAGCTGCAGCATCACTCTTCCACTACAAAGAACAAAGCAAGAGCTCAGCTGCACCACTGACAGTAGCAAGGAGGATTTTAGAACCACCAAATCATTACTGAAGACTGATGCTTTCTCTCCTTTTTTTTTTATCCTAGGGGAAGATGTGCAGTTGTGTATAATCCTAAAAGGATACAAGCAGCTTTTGCCACCTCCCAGCACCATTGGGCACCTATGGCTGAAGCAGCCTGGGCATCACCAAGCAATGTGCTCATTCACCACAAGACTCGAGCCAAGCTGAAACTTGACTTACAGACTGGTGTTCTGCCAGTTCTCCAAGGCTGACACACATTACCAGGATGGCACAACTCAGCTGCATGGACCTGCTCATGGCTACAAACAGGCACTCAACTTTGCACATGCCCTGATGAACTCCCTTCCAGCAGACAGGAAGGAGGGAAGAGGCAGCCACAGGGCTGGAGCTGACAGCACAAGCTTTGGAAGAAATCACCTAAAGTTTAATTTACCTTCATTTCTGCTGAGTTCGATGTCGGCGAACAGGCCAATCTTAATGATCTGCCAGAGAAGCCCAAGCACCAGGTGGGGTTTCCCTTCCCTCAAGTCCTCTGCACCAATATTAACAACATGACAGCCAATGGCAGATGCAGAATTCAAGGCCAAGTTCAGGTTCTCCTGCAAAGAGCACAGCCCAGTGAGACACAGTCCAAGGAGATGCTGCTTTCCCTTTCATCCAGCACCAGCAGCGTGGAGATTTCCCCCTTGTTCTTGTTCCAAAACCAGCAGCTCAGAGGAAACACTCCTGGCCACTCTGGCTGAAGTTTTAACAGAGCTGTGGTGACAGCAGGCTGAATCAATAAGAACTGAACTGGGCACCAGGGTTTAATTTCAGCCTCTGGTATTTGGTTTCAGTGTCTGAGTTAGTTGCATCTACCAGCATCAACTGGAATAAGGCTAAGAGAAGTGCTAATTTATAGACACACACACACAAACATCTTCACAAATACAGCCTGTTGTACTATGAAATGATTCACAGACACCCAACACCAATAACTATATTGTTTCACAAAGGCAGCACTGTATATAATTACCATAGCAGTATCAGGTGTGCACAGCATTTCAGTCACATTACCCATTTTGTCACTAAGCATTCGTCTTTTGAACTGTGGCCACAGAGCTAGGGATTATGCACAGTACAAAACTGCATTTAATAATTAAACACAAGTTATAAAACTTGCTCCTTTCCAGTATTCCACAAAAATACCTTGAGCCATCATGCTCCTTCATTTATTTTATCTGAATATGAATTTCAGCAAAAAATACAGAAATGCATCCTACCTGAATTATGAATGGTGTGAGTTTCTTCTTATTAATTGCTCTTTCATCAATCGTGTCCGGAACAGAAAGGTTGATCATTTTGCTGTTAGGAGGAAAAACAGTTAAAAAACTTTTAATATTTAACCTGTACAAAACTCAATGCACTGTGACAATACTCACAACAGTACATTTCCTTTTGCTTGTTGGGTTTTGTGTATTTTTTTTCATAAAATCAAAATTGTGTAAATCAGAAGTCAATATTGACATTATCAAGAATGTATTTGTAACTAATAGCTAAGCCTGAAACCTTAAACATGTTCCTGGCCACTACTGATCTCAGCTGCTGGAGCCAAAAGAGCACATGAATTATTCACAGTGCAGTCCTGAACTAGTGAAGACTCACTGTTCTGCTGACATCCACTGCACATTTTAGTAAGACAACATGCTTCCTCCTGTTGTACAGGTGTACTACTGCTGGCAAGAAAACCTGCCACAAAAATCCACAAACACTTGGAGAGCTCAGTGGGGAGCATGTGAGCACAATGAAGTTTTATCAACAGAAAATATGATAAGTCTTTATATTATGAGCTACCTCCTACTCAGTTCAATCTTTGCCTGAAGACCTGAATTACTTGAAACTTGTGAAATAATAAAAATGTATATAACAAGCTAAAGGGAAAAAAGAAAATAAAGGCAGTGGGTTGCTCACAGACTTTTTTCATGTATTGACACAGTTACTGAAATTCCAAGCTGATCCACTTCACTATATTAATTCACTTCCAAAAAAAGTGAATCTAACCCACAAAACCCCACACATAGAAGGTGGTTGGCATTTAGCAGCCCTGGATGCCTTCTGTTCTCAGCATGCAACAAAACAAGCCACCTTACCTACTAAGTGCAGCTATTAAAAAGAACAACACAAGGATTCCCCCAAAATCCATTTTTGGGTTAATTCATAAGGTCACTAACATTCCCACAGAGGATACTGTCTGCCTAAACATCCAAGGGAATGGGCTCTTTATCACACATGCCCTCCCCCAAGCCACCCAACACCAGACTGAGTTTGCACCAGGGCAACTTCTGCTCCCACAAAGCCCCTTCTCCCCCTTCAGCAAACTCAGACTCAAGCCCAAACAAAAACACTAGATGAAAATATCAGCGTGTGAAGCTGGCACCAAAGCTGAAGCATCACACAATAGCAAGGAAAGAGAGCGAGCCTCTTTTTGTATGTGAAAAGATTATCCACACACACACACTAGTCACAAAACCAGCCTGGAATAGGATGAAAATTCCCCTTGCTATAGTTCTGGGAAGCTATTTTGGTGATTTTCAATTTTTTTTTTTCAGGCACCATCGTGACTTACCATAGCACAATCCCATCTCCCACAGCTTTGAACAGGTCATCTGTGTTTGGGTTCATTGGAATAACGTGCCGACAGTCAGGATCACTTTCCAAAGCTTTGTTTATCCAGTTTACAAAGGCATATTTCTCTTCCTCTAAGACAACCAATCGTAAATTTAGTACAGTCTTTTTCATAACATAGCAAAGATTTTCCCAAAAGCAGCAGCATATAATAGCCCAGGGAAATAATAGCCCCACTACAGCTACAACATTATTTTACTAGTCACACACAGTTTAAAGAAAGGTGACTCTCACTTCCAATTAGCAGAATATTCCTGTTATTTACCTGTTACTCAACAACTTTATTTTACTCAAGTGTGACACAAGGACTTCTTCAACAAGCACAGTTAACAAAATAAATAAGCATATATTTAATCTTTATATTGCTAAATTTAGTACATGAAATCTGTCCTGCTCCCACCTTGATGTGAGGTCATTCAGCTCTCAGAGAACAAGAGCAGAGCACTGGGCACAGCAGTAGAAATGGGCCGGTTTTGGGACATGGCCTACACCTGGCCAAAAGAAGAGCAAGAAGGCAGAACAGTACCTGAGTAGGAGTGTTGTGTCCCCTCGCTGGAGAGCTCTGAGGTGCCCCCAATTGCACAGATTCCTTCCTTCCTGTTAATTGCTTTTCTGAATGTTTTAGCAATATCACTGCTTTTCACCTCTTGGAAAATCTACAATTTAAAGTCCTCTGTTAGACAAGAAAAGCTCGTTTTCATAAAACAAAAGGACCACAGAAGAAGCTATTTCTCCTCAGCTTTAAAGCAAACTTCATAGTAGAATCAGCAAATGTGAAGGGCCCAGCAAGGGTGTAGTGGTATTAAATTTAATATGGATAGTGGTCAGAAAGTCATCCCACTCTCTCAAACACATATTGCAAGTGCCTATTGAAACAGAAGCATAAGTCATGAAGTACTTTGCACTTTACCTTTACAAGTAGATTTCAAGAGACCACAAGAATAAAATGTGAAATCTTTGCAGTCTGAGAGCAGGTACACATGCAGCAGTTCCCGCAGGACCAAACTTGAGAAAGCTGTGGTGCAATTTTAACTTTTCTGCATAAGCCAGATGCTTGTGGCACTGTGACTTTAGTTCACACAAAATACATTCCCCACAACTCAAGAAACAATTCCCTTTAAGCATGAAATAGTCAAATCTGCAATAATGTCTAACTATTAGTAAAAAACATACTCAATGGCTGGAAAGCCTACTGTAACACCCTCAAAACTGAACTAAATTAGTTTCAACCATGCTGAAAAAACAAATGAACCATATACAGGTTATCTAAACACTGCCTGGAAAAAGGCAATGGAACAGGATTTCAAAGCAGAACAGCAAAGTGCTTCTATTAAAAAGAGAGGAGGGGACACCCAGCTGTAGGTGTCACCACACGGCCAGCCTCCTTACCTTCCCTTAAACACAGGGAAGGTGGCAAATCAAGGTGATGATACAGTGCAGTTAAACCATCTCCTGATGGCACACAGAAGCTGATCAGCTTAATGCAGATTTATTTATTTTAAAATTTCCTGGGTTAATTATTGGTATTGCATATCTTCTTGAAAACATGTGCTTTAATGCTGAGGTACCACTAAGTCACTTGGCTTCAACCTCAAGTCAGTTCATGTCATTCTTTGTACCATAAACTCCAGCAAAAATGCTCAGAGTTAGAAAAGAGCAACAGTACTATTTGTAAAAATCCTACAACTAACATTGCTGCCTGTAAGACGTTTTGTGTTTACTCAATCATTGGTACCATTCAAATGTGAGAAAAGATGTATTTCTTCCTTCCTAGTGCAAAGTTAAGAGTTATGGACCAGCTCAAACCAACAGCTTAAACATGCACCCAGCATGCAAGTGTTCACAAACTGCAAACCAACTCCAACTTACTAGTTGACTCCGAACTCAAAAGTTCAGAGGGTCTGAAAACAATTAAGGAACAGAAGGTGAAGGTAAATTAAGAAATATCAAAAAAACCTAATTGACATGAAAACAGCTCCCTCAATGTACTATACATATTTTTATTCTCTTTCAGCAGTCAACAAAATATAAAAAGGTGGAAAGACGTACACTAAATTAGTATCTCAGAAGAAGTGCTGTGCTTTTGTAAAAATGAATAAACTAAAAAATTCTGATCTATTTCTACCAAAAAAAGACTGAAGGATAGGCTCATCCTCCAGCTTTTCCTGTCTCCTTACTCCTGTTCTTCCCTTTTGAACAAAGATTTGAATTCTCCTAGATCAGCATCTAGTACTACTTTCTAAAAGTGTCTTGAAATGCCTTCTTGAGTTTTTGGCAAATACCTGTAGCTGCATTAAATGAAGGAAATTATACTGATACACTGGGAAAACCAGCATTCATCAATGTGCCTGGAAAAACTGAATAGCTTCCAGTCAATACCGTAAGCTTGGAGAACTGGAAGTTCTTTTTCCAGTTGTCACCTTATGTGGAAACAGTCTTTTGGCCTCAAATGAAGCTTTCATACAGGAAAACCATGTGGATTCTTTTTGGTTTTTTTGTTTAAAAAACTTCAAATCTGAAGGCTGGAAGTGACAGTACAAAAGACTGGTCATATACAGAGAGCTACACAAAGAACTCATTTTTACAAGGACAGCCCTCAAAACTGATCAGTTTGTCAAAAGACAACTAGGATTAGGATAAGGGGCTGAGAAGTCAGGTTCAACCTCTTCTGCTATCTTCTTTAGCTCTGTCTAAAGCACATCCACCAGGCTGCTGGAAATTTAGGAATACCACTTACATAGACAAACTCTTCAAAACTAATCTTTCCATCTTTATTCTTGTCGCCGTCGATCATGAGCTTCTGGATGATCTCTCTCACTTTGTATCCAGGCAGAGGTAGGTTGGCCTCCTTGAAGAGCTCATGCAACTCATAGTCACAGATGAATCCGTTGCTGTTGAGGTCTGAGGAAGAGAAGAGGCAGGAGAAGGTTTTAGAAATATGTACCAGTAACCTGATAGGACCAGGCCCAGACAGGGGGGAAGAAACACAGCCCCCATGGCCAAGAGCTTTATGGAGAGCAACCTGTGCACTGGGAAAGCAAGAATCATGCAGAGCAGATGGAAAGCATGATGCCCACACCAAAAATACCAAGGAGTACAATATTCAATGGACACCAACACAAACACCCCAGGAACCAAACACGGTAAATACACACAGCACATCCTCAGAGGGTCCCAGCACAAGCCATGAGATCTCTTTGGCTCTGGGCAACAGCAGCTTTGAAACAGGGCTGACCAGGATGACTCTTGCCACATGTGACCAAGTCTAGCATAAAAGTTTCATAATGCAACATCTGTGTTTTCATAAACAACTCCATAACATCTCTTTCTACATCTAACAGCCCCTGCCTTTGCATGTTAAAAATAGACAGTAATGAAACACAGCATTTCTTACTTTCTGAACTGAAAACACAAAGTCAGCTGTGCATTTGCACTTTTATCATGTTGATAATTATGTTCTCCATTTAACACTGACAGCAAATTGCAGCTAGATATTTTATTTTTGCTTTCGCAGTCAGTCACCAAGCTGCAGCAGCACCGCATGCTTTGTGAGACATTGTCACCTACTAGATTGAAGAAGAAAAGAAGAATGTATTGTGAAACCGGAGCTTTTCACATCAACTGATCCCAAACCCTTTGGAGATATCATCACATCTACCGACCACATGTGGCAAATCCAGCAGACTCAGCCTTTCTTCAGGCAAGTCTTCCTGCCACTACAAACAGGCAGGGATTAGGTGCCTCCTTCCTCAGGCTAAACAGGATGAGTAGACAGTGTCGCTCACAGCACAGCTGGTACCCAGGCTTCAGCTGCTGGGTCCACAAGCAGACAGAGTATTTGAAGCTGTTGGACAGCCCAATTTTACATCTCAAGACATAGGCATGACCCTCCAGCACCATCTTTGGAGAGAGAGGAATTCAGGGCAAGTTGTGTTGTTACTGGCTCACTAGCAATGTCAAAAACCCTTTGCTGCAGGCAAGTGCTACAGGCAGCCCAGGGAAGTCGATTTGGTGCCTGAGCTGCTATTTCCTTCCCAGGCCTGGGGCTGTGGGGAGATACCAACCCTGGATTACTGCTGCTGCTGGGGAAAACCTGTATGAGCTGAGAAGCTGAAGAGTGGCAGTCTCCTACAATCCTCATTGAACCACAGGCTCTGCAAAGTCAACACAGTGCCTGTATTGAAGACATCAGCTGAGCCCTTTAAGGCTAAATGAGAGCTTTTTCTCCATTTAAGTAGCTGTGTTATCTTGTCCACCCCATCACCTCCAGAGCTCCTGGGACTGTGAGGGTGCACTGCCAAGTGCACCACCACCAACTGCCAAAACCACTGTGCTGCAAGGCACCCAGCCCTGCTTGCCTTCACCCAGCCACCACTCTGCCCATATCCCACACAGGAGGGTTTTTATGCTATTTCACAGAATCATAGAATATTTTCAGTTGGAAGGACTTGTAAGGATCATTGAGTCCAAGTCCAGCTTTGCACAGGACAACCCCAAGAATCTCTCCGTGTGCCTGAGAGCATTGTTCAAACAGTTGAACTATGGAAGTCTTGATGCCATGACCACTTCCCTGGGAAATCTGTTGCACTACCAAATCACCCTTTGGGAGAAGAGCCCTTTCCTAATGTCCAGCCTAAACCTCCCCCAACACAGCTTCATGCCATTCCCTCAGGTCCTGTCCCTGCTCACCAGGAGATCAGTGCCTGTCCCTGAATTGCCTCTCATGAGGAAGCTGTAGACAGCTATGAGGTCTCCCTTCCATCTCTTTTTCTCTAGGCTGAACAAACCAGGTGACCTCAGCTGCTCATGGAAACATGCTGGCTGTGAGCAAGGACTGCACTGTTGTTCAGATGTTTTTCAATAGATCCCAGAGTAATCTTCTCCATAATTTTATGAGGGAGTGAAGTGAGTCTGACAGGCCTGTAGGTTACCAGGGTAATCCATCTTGCTATTCTCAAAAATTGGGGCAATACTTGCCAACTTCCAGTTGACAGAGACCTCTCCAAATTCCCAAGACCATTGAAAAAACATTGAGAGATGTCTCATGATAACATCAGACAGCTCTTTGAGCACTCAGATGAATCCCATCAGGCCCCACAGACCTAGAGGAATCCATTAGCAGGCTCTCCTTAAGGCCACAGAGTTAAATTCCACTCAAGCAACAGTTTCTGCTGCCCAAACACCCTCTCACCCTGCAGGCTGCCCAGGCTGCAGGATGGAAGAGCTACAACAGCCTCAATATTTGGTTTTGTTCAAGAAGGAATCTCACACCACAGCCACTGGGGTCAGTATTTATGCTTAAAGGGAGATACTTTCAAGAATATAAGAAAACAATCAAGACTGCTCTAAAGTCCAGTTTTGGAGTTTTAGTGGGGTTTTCTGTTTGTGGGGGTTTTTTGGTTTGTTCTTGGGTTTTGTTTTTTTAGCAATTTACTTTTAGTGAGGTGTCAGTGTGGTTTTTGAGTTTTGTTTCACAGTAATATTCCAGCAAGCAGCATGTCCACAACAGCACTCATACCTTCCTCATTTTCCAGAGCCATGTGGGAACATGGGATTCTAAAATTGCTTTTATCATTTAGCAAGAAAGTGAAACTCAAATGCTTAATGGCAAACATCCAGAGTAACCAGAGCAAATCTGTACTCCCTCCTACATCCTAGTCACTATGTCTCAAACTAAAGAAGAGCATCAATGTCAGTGGATTAATAAATACATTAAACAACTTCATGAAATGTCAGTGTTTACAATAGTGCTGATGAAATAAAGTGGTTTGGGGCAATGATTAATGATACCAACAGGCTGCTGTCTGGCCCTCGATTTTAGAATTTTATTCCAGAATAATATAATCTTACAAAGGGAAGCTTTATTATCAGTCCAGCCTGAGATGTCATGAGCAAAATATTTCCCCTCTAGATAAATCACAGCTTCTTCTATTACAGTACTTTTATTACTGAATCCAACTCCACAATATGCATCTTTTCCCTGCCTCACTGAGGAAAATCAGTCAAGAAGGGATTTTCTAATCACCATTTTAAGCGCACAATCTAGTTATAGGAGTTAACCCTCAGCCTTGCATTTGTATTGGTTTGCTTGAAAAAAGGAAACCATAACTTAAAAACACTGATTGAAATGCGACTGAGGGGTTAGCCCTGGCTGTCTGGTCCAGCCACACTTGCTCAGCTCAAAGATCTCAGTCTCAGCCTGAAAGTATCAAATCTGGCTGCAGGGCAGATATGAGGAACTTACTCCAGCCTGGGTCAACATCTGCCCATTTTGAGTGTTTCATTCACCCCTGCCATCAGCATCTTCCCAGTCCTCCAGGTGTGCCTAGTTCAAAGATTTACCTCTGCTCACTGAAAAAAAAATTAAAGAAATTAGCAGATCTGCCATACAAAGAGCAATCTGAAATGCACATTCACATGTGAGCTCCCACAACTCAGGAGCATGGCACCAGGAAAGATGGTACCCATCAGGAGGAACTGCACACCAGTGGCTCTCAACATCTGCACTGGGCTCAGACAAACAGCACATAATCTAGAGTGAAGGCCACTTAAGTCACTCAAAACCTTTGGTACTCAGGACCTAAGTTCTTCCAACTCAACAACATCCAAAACATCCACCTGTAAGAGTTACTCTTCCACAGCATCCTGGGAAAAAATTAATCACTGAATTACTTCATAGATTAAAAGGGCATCTATGTCCCAGATACTTGGGACTGAGATTGATAAGCAAGTCAGGTGTGTTGGTTGAACTGCAAGACCTCACACCAAGTTACTGGTTTTGCAGTAAAGATGTTCTCATTTTAAATTTTGGCTTCTTGGCCGGCAGATTTGAGTGTTAAAGCCTGGTTGATGTGCTAGCCTGTGGTTTTGGCTTGGTAGCAGAGTCAAGTAATCAACTAGTGATTGATTATGTGGTAGAAAATGGAACTGTTCTTAACATGCCAAAAAGCCTAAGATCCCTATCCCACAGGGCAGCCGCTTCTCTTCCTGCTGTCTCTGTTCCCATTCTGGCATCACAATGCAATGTACAAAGAAGAATTTAAAAAAAAATCACCTCTGCAGTACCACCAAGTTCCAAAATTATTTCCAGCATCACTTCAGGCCCACCATATGGTGCCTTGCTGGATGTTCTGTAACAGGCTCAGACCTCAGGCAGAAGGTGGTCTAAAATCCCTCTCTAACAAAATTTAAGATGTTATTCAACAGCTGAAGAGGCTGTCCAAATAGAAGCTATCCCAAATGAAACCCTTCGGCGGCCAGCCCAGAATTACTAATGGAAGAAAGTGAAATTGTTTTAACAGACAAGCTACAGCCTGGATTCATTATAGTCTGCCCAATGGAAAGGAAACCACAGCACATCTGAAGTTTCCTATTTCTACTGAAAGATGCATGCACACCAGTGTGCTAAACCTGGGGAAGGTCAGGGCAGCAGCGCAGCACCAGCCGCTGCCCAGACACAGGTGGCGCAGCAAAGCCACAGCGAATCCCAAAAGCTGCTTCAAGCTCTGGCTCAGCTTCCTCCTGAGGACAAGTACTTAAAATAGCTTAAATAACAGGATGCAAGAGGGGAAAGTAACCCACACAGTTTCCTTTTAAGGATATATGCTCAGCAGGACACACTAGCAGGATCACAGATCCCCATTTGCCTCAGGCGAACATTACAGAGCATTGTTTTGCCACCTAGGAGCACTGAACAAAGTGTTCAGCTGGGTTTTGATTTTTGAGTACTTCATGTTTCCAGAAAAGATGCTTATCTCTGCTTATCTTAGAAACAGGGAGAAGGAAGACAAATAAACAGAACAAGTTTGCAGATTTCGTTCTGCAATGCCTCCCCTCCGAAATGCCACTGTTTGGCCAGGTACACACACCCCTGTTCTGCAGAAAAAGTCCAGAGCTCCACTGAGATCTGGAGCAACCTGCTCTTCTTCCACTAACCTGTGGGTCACTCAAAGCTTAGACAGTTCCAATGACCCACTTGCTGTTTTCAGACATTACAATGCTTTTCCCCCCCCCACTGCTGTTTATCACTTGGATCACATCCAATACAAATCTCTGGCTGTAGGATGCTGGAAGCTGCTTGCCTGCACTATAGCTGACTTTAGTGATGAACCTCAACAGTGGTTTCTCACCTGCGGACTGCTATTTTAACCACTAGGTGTCTATAGGACCCACACATTTTGCTGGCTGTCAGAGAACAGCACACCAGCTGCATGGCATGGAAGGCAAGTGGTGACAGAGTACATAATCACACCCCTTACTGCCTTCCAGCACCACCAGATGTCTTGATCCAGTCCAGCTGCATACAGAAAAGCTGGTCAAACACACACCTCAAAAGTCCCATCAACCTACACATCCCAAGCAGCAACTTGCCCTGTGCTTCATAGCATGTCTCCAGGAAGCTGTGGATGAGAGCAAGGCCCATCTTGGTGAGAAGAAATCACCATGTGAAACATTCCCTCCTCCCTGCATCTTCTTTACAACATCCCGGAAGCCAACCAGCTGAGTTTTGCTATAACCATGCTTCTCAGATGCATTCCAAGTCTTCCAGGTAGCTAGGAGATGAAAAACAGACCTCATTTCACATAGCAGTCTTATTCCAGCTTTTGTTCATATTCACTAGAGATGACATTAGAAGTTCACAGTGAAAGTCAGTCAAACAACTAGCGACCAGTTCTGTATCCCAAAGCAAATATGGCTCCTTTAGGCAAGAATAAAGGGAATGAGAGCATTAAAGACACTCATGACAGGTATGTTGCACATGCTTGTGGGCTGCACCGTGCCTGAAGCACACAAACTAAAAGGCAGATGAAAAGAACTAGTAGATCCCATCTCACTTGTGGGTATGTCCAGGTTAATTATTGCAGTTCTCATTAACAGCTAAGTTTTGACACTGCCTTTGTAATTTAAAACTAAACAGGGACACACCTTCTGAGCAGGGTGAGCTGGTTTGCTAACACAAATCAGCATTTGAATTTTGGTTTCTACATGTCAAAGGCAGACAGCCAATCTAATCTCAGTAACTTCCCACACACTAATGACAAAAAGCCACCACGTTCCAGGGAGGTTAATAATTTTAAATGTATCCAAGGACAGAACAGGGTGCCTACATCCCAGCCTTATTGAGGCCTGCACTCAGACACATTAGGCAGAGAGAAATGCTACAGTCACTTGTTTTGCTCTGTGGCAGCTCACTTCCACCTGCTGGAAAAACCTTAGGAAGAACAAGACAGGAGAGGGAACTCCCTAAAATGGAACTTGCTTCAAGTTCCAGCAGGGAATACTGCTCCATGAGAATCAGTTGCCTTTGAAATCAACATTTTTCTCTGCAGACTGCAAATTTTGAGCAAGCGAGAGTTTTCACAGCCACCCTTCTCCAGGGTGGTAACCGCTGATGCAGATAAGAGGCAACTGTGATTCTGTATTTATAACCAGTGCTCAAGCGATGCCCATGTCCAGTCAGGAAAACAAAACACTGGCTCTGACTACTTGTTCAATTCGCTCACAGCCAGTGCCAGTCCTGGGTGTGGTTCCCCAGCTGCACACGCTGACCTCAGTCCCCACGGCTGTGCTCCAGCTCCCATCCAACCCCTCCCTACCAACTCTCTCCCAGTAAGCCGTATCAGGAAACCAAACCAACAGAAAACAATTTTTTTCCATGATGTCAGTGTTTTGCCCATTTCATCTTCCTGAAGCAGCCTGTCAGAGGCTTCTGTGATGCCAGTGTAGGGGGAAAGTTGGGAGGCAGGGGGGTAGCTGGGGCTGTGCAGCCCCTGGAGCACAGAGGGCTGAAGGAGGTGAGCACCAGAGCAGAGATGGAGCCACCAGAGGGCAATGCAGGTGTGTTCAGCCACAAAGCATTATGATCACCACAAGTTGCTCCATAATGACCAGGTAAACAGACATAATTTGGTTTTGCCTACAAGGGCCTCAAATGCACCTGTACAAACCAGAAACATAGCACCTATGTTTGCCAGCTGCTTGGCTCAGCCAACCTGCCAAAACCAGCATCACCAGAACCAAGCACTGTGCAAGCCCTGAAGCGTTGACCAGGCCAAAGCAATGCAATACCTGTTTGGATAATTTTTCTGCCATCAGGAAGCAACAAAGCCCACCCTGGAGCAACAGTGCAAGGCTGTCTGCCAGTGCTCACTTACAGTCAGACTGCCCGTGTCCCAGCTTTTGTGCTCCTTGGCTGGAAGTGACAAGCCAGAAGCAACAAGGCTGCCAAGGGACTCCTTGGCACTGAGACGTTCAGGAGAGCAGCAGAATGCCTACATACTGCTGCCACTGCTGTTCACACGAGTGGGAAAAATTCACTTCAAATGTACAGCAGTCAGGAACAAGGTGCCCTCCATACTTTGACTTACCAACTTTGGCAAAAGCCTCCTTGAGTTCCTCCAGCTCGTCTTTGGAGATTTGCATGGTGTTGGCCATCTCATTAATTTAGGGAGTACCTAGAGAGAAAAAAAAGAACACTGTGAAAACAGCCTGCATTTCAGTAACATTTCGGTTTCAAACAGCAGCATAGCAACAATCAGTACCAATGTCACTACAGTTCTCAGAACCACATTTATCTTTCCACTAAGAAAACAGATGTGTGAAACTCAGAGGTGGGAAATACACTCTTTAACAAGTCAAAAATCCCAATAGCCTTGTTAATATTTAGCTCTGTGTATTATTTTACGGCTATGCTGTTCTGCACACATTAAGGCACCTGCTGCCAGTGCATTCTCTAGGTCAGAAAAGCTCACATCTCCAGGGGTTTTCCAAAACTTTGAACAAATTCAGAATTCAAAGTTAAAATATTAATGCAAGAGATACTGAACATTCTGCTTGCCTGTTTGCCACACAGCTATCAAAAGAATCTGAACAGTACCTGGAAAAGGTCTTTTGGCAAAAAAAACTTGATACTGTTTGCAAAAAGAAAAGTTTGCTTTTCTAGAAGAAAGCTGTTTGAATAAAAACCTGCAGGGCCAGTCTCCCAAAAAACTATGTAAAGAACAAGCTGTTGAACAGCCACTGACTGATGCCCTCAACCTCCTGAGCAAGGAGCACTGTGAGCAAGCACAGAACAGCAGGCATCAGTCACGCTGAAACCCCAAGTACACAGAAACTCCGCTTTGATCAGATCTGCTTGGTGTTTAAGAAACAGAGAGGATGAAGCATTGAGTTCCTCCACCCATCTGCTATCATCCTCCTTTCCAAGCACTAACTAGTGCCACCCAGCCAGCCTGGATAGGAGGTGTCATCATAGGGATGGGAGAAAGCCAGTCACCTGCTCATGTCCCCTTCCCACAACATTTGTGACAAAACATAAGATGTCCTGTTAGCACTTGGGCTGACACAACCTCAAGAGACCAGTGATTGATGCATCAATGCACACAGGGCAATCCCTGCGAGTGAACAAAAAGACAGGCTCTAATAAGCACATTATAGCACCTCTGCTAGCTAGATCTTCTCAGGGTCTGTACAAATAGGTATTTGGGAAGACTTGGTGAAACTTCAAATGAGATTTGCATCCCCAAGTTTTTCCAGCTCCCATTTTGTTAGTTACAATCCCTGAAGTTGGAAAACAAAAGGTTCCTCCTCTGCCTATGGGAACAGACACAGCTGCCTCCTCCTTTGTAAGCAAAAACTTGAGGGCTGGATTGAGTTTTATGGACTGTCAGAAGGCAGAATCTTGAACAGGCTCTGGCTTGAGGCTCAAGCGACAAGAGGCTCAGGTTCACAAAAGCTTGTACTCTGATTAGAAACCCTCTTTTGTCTGAGGCTCCCAGCTGCCTTCACAAGTACTGGTGAACTTAAGAACACAAGTTTGCCTGTAGCTGTAAATATTCATTTTCTGTAACACTCCACTCAGTCTGGAAAGAATGAAATTGTTAGAGATGAGAGCAATGGGCAGGTCTGGCACCCTGGGAAAGTGGATAGGTGCTAGCAGCAGAGAAAGTCAACAAGAAGTTGCATCACTGCAGAGACATGAAGGAAAGCACATCAGACCCCACCTCTCAGCATCTGCAGAGCTGCCAGCAGACACATCAAGATGTTGAACAGTCAGTAAAAGCCACCAACATTAAGACAACCAACTTCATTACCAAGGTCAAGGAAAGAACAGGGCAAGGGAACAACTGCAGCAAAGCTTCATCAGACGGAAAATAGTTAAAAAAAAAATAAAAGCACCATAGTTAATTTTTATACTCTTCCACAGAGTGCAAGTTAGGATACTTGACCAAGAACACACTACCATTCAGGTCCTTGCAAGATGCAGGAATGCTGTGGGCAGCACTGCCTGTCTTGCTCAATGTCCAGTCTGGGAATTATTCCCATTTCTGGAGCAGCCTCTTCCCTGCAGCACTCGTACCAGTGCCCCAGTGGCCCCAGCCCCAGAATCTGACTGCCATTTCCAGGGGATAAAGGAGTTGCTCAGCAAGAAAATCAGCTCTGAGCAGGCTTGTTGCATGATATAGAAGGTGGATTTCACAACTGGCAGAAACACTCAGGGAAACACTACCAAGAATGAAGCCAGTTTTGGCCATGCACACAGGTGGCATCAGCTGCCAGGAGAGGCTGAACTATAGCCTGAAAATTCAGCCAACCCTCCTCCACAAGTTCTGCCTTCTTCCTAATCCTAATTTGTACCAATTCACTTTCAAACCATGAGGATTTCCCTCAAAAAAGAGATTTCCCAAAGCATCAGTATCTAACCACTTAATTGGAATTTAATTTGCTGAGTATCTCTAACAACAAAAAAGCAGCAAACACCACTGTAAACCAAGAGTTTTTAAAAAGGCTGGTCTGTTTGACTTTATCGGGAAAGTATCACACTCTGCAGGTGTCCTGCAGTTGTTTGTGTGTGTCTTCACTTAAAATAAAATTTCCCTTCCACTCCCTAGGCTGTTCAGCTCAGTCAGTCCATAAAACAAGTCCACCTCTCAGATTTCTTATTGCTTCTTCCTTCTGTTTCTCTGCTTGAGAGAATGGAGGGAGAATTTGAACCAACAGAGAAAAAGCAGACACCTGACCTTGTTAGGGCTGTCTGGAAGAGGAAAAGAATGTTATAACAAAACAGTCTATGAAAAGGTTAGTGAGCCACAAAGTTACAAGCGCCCAAAGCAATTGTGTAGAGCTTTGCTGCAATGGAGCCATTACAACATCAGTGGCACACTGGGCTGAGGGGAAGGGGAGCTTTTCTTTTCTTTTTTTTTTTGGGGGTGGTATGTTTGTTTGTTTTTAATAGCTGAGTCTAGGGCATTCAGAATCGTGGTTTTCATTCAGTTGCATTTTTAAACAAGAGGCTTTGTCTTCTGGAACATAAAAAGCCCTTTTATCACAGTGGCATAGGGATCACACATCAGCTGCCTCACTCGAAGCCCAGTGGGACACACCACTCTGCTCACGCCTCACCACGTCACGCTCCTGCTGTGAGCAAAGCCTCTGCAGGGCTTGCAATGACAGCCAGAGACCAGCTCACATTTAACATTTTAGAGGAAGAGAGAACAAGGGGAAAAGAGGAGACACAAGTGAAATAGTGATCTCACACTTCTTTCAGTCTGGTGGCTGATGGTCCCTGGGTCAATATACACAAAGAGAGTCTTGCTCCAGATCCCTTTTGCTTCTGCCTTTATCGCTCACCACACAGAAGAAAAGCAAAGGTGGCTCTGTAACACACAGATACACAAAAGCACCAACCCAGAGCGTGGCTGGCAGATAGTGCAGCCTGTTCCTGTCCTCCAAAAACTCCACATGTGATACAGATCAGAGCTGCCTTATGTGCATCTCAGCCTTTGGAATATCAACTCCCTTCCCCAAGAGGGGCTGTATAAAGTTTCTGTGCAAACAGATTTTACACGCTGCAGTCACCAAATTGGGGTTAGTTTATTTGCTCTCCAGACAGAGCTGCAACACCGGCAGGCCAAGGAAAGCTGTCCCAGCCCATGTTTTGACAGCTGTAAGCCACCTGGGGACACGCCATCACAGGGGCTGTCACTGGGGGTATGACTCCTCTGCAGTGCTCAGCACTTCCAGCGCAAGTGCCAGAAGCTAACCAGGATATTTGGGTGGATTAACTGCTCAGAGAGCAACTTAAAAACACTCAAGCACAGAGAAAGGAGTCCCCAAGACTATTCCTCAAGAGGGAAAGCCCTGGGAGCTGCATCCTACATAGAGACTAAGTGAAAATTGATGGAGGGGGGCATTCAGATATTTACACATCTTGAAATTTAGAGGATTAATTCCAATTTGAAAGCACATGACAACCAAATATTTCCTGACAGCTACTTGAACACTTCCAACAGAAACAGAGCTGGAATTTGTTGCTGATCCAAATGGAAGAATTTGATCTTTTAGCAGGTCTGTGTTAGTTTGAGTACTGAGTGCTCCATCCCTCCCAGGCCTGCCATGCTTTAACATCTCTACAAATGACTGATTAACAACATCAACTTGTTTACTTAAATAGGCAAATGCAGAGACACATTAAAGTGTCAACAAAAAGATATTAATATGTCCTTTTTCCACCCAATAAAAAAAAAAGTGAGCCAGACCTAGTCTGCAACAGTGACTCACCCTGCATGTATTCCCCGTTTCAGGAACTTGTGGTTTTGTTGCCTTTTCATGACAAAGGCTCCAGCGTCAGAAGGCAAGTCAGTCAGCATTAGCTAATTAAAAATACTCAAACTCCACATATCTCTGGCCACTAACACAGAATATATCAGTCTTGCTTTAGGAATAACAAATAGGACAGCCAGTCGCTTGGTCACCCCCACAACCCACAGCAAGTGCCAAAGCCCCTAGGGTTGGGCACTGACGCAGCTGTCCAGCCAATTTGGAGGGAATCCTGGTGATCCAGCTGATACAGGATCCAGGCCCCAGGCTTCCTGTGGCTCACCTCATCCTCCTTTTCATCCCCGTTTTGCAGGTAGGGCTGGTGGCTGCCAAAAGTCACCTCAGAGAATGGGGTGGCCATCTGCACTCCTCACTTCACCCTCCCCAGCCCATTTTGAAAGATGTGTGAAACACGACAAAGTCATTTCTAGCCCCCTCTGCTGCAAAGGCACCCTCCACAGAGTCAGCAGCATTGTGACCATCTCAGCACAGCTGTGTAAGCTCCAGAGCTTTCAGCCCAGTCCAGAGCAGCCACCCCTGGGGCAAAAAGTGAGGAAAGCAAGTCACTGGCAAGAACTGCAAGCCCAAGTCTTCTTTACATCCTTTCCCAGGTGACTGGGAAGCTGCAGAGGATGCTGTGGTGATCTCCAGACACTGCAGGAACCCTCCTGCACAGGCACAGGCATAGGCTTATGCTGCCTTTGGAAATGTTTACAGGCAGGAAAGGGCACAGATACACAACCTGGTCCCCATCATCATCAGCTCTGCCAGCTTCTTTTTCTGGTCCAGTCTAAGCAAAACCTTTGGGATTTTATAGACAGCATCTCCAAACCTGACAGCAAGAGGAGGACATAAAAGCTTGTGGTGCACAGACTTGGTCTGATGAGTCCTCGAGATAAACGGTTTCCAATGCTTTGGTGGGGAAGACAGGGAAGTTTAGGGATTGATGGCCTGTAAATGAAAACCTATCATGCAATCCATCCTCTCCTGCTAATAATCAGTTTGTGCGCTCATCAAATGCTCATCACAATGTTTTGCTCATCAAATTCCTACATGACAGCATCCACACCTTATATGTGATTATTAGAAAACTCCAGGCTGCTGGAGGCACATAAACTTCTAATTGGCAATTACATTCCAGAAAGCCACTGGTCAGAGGCACTGGCTGTAACCAGACCTTCACCACACTTTGTCTTTCCACATAGTGATAGGTGTCTTGGTAAGAGCAGTGATTAGGAGATGCTACCCCCATCCACAGACACTGCACCACAATGGTATCTCACCACTTACCAACAGCATGATGCTGCTGCAGACCACTGTCCTCAGGAAATTACTTTGGTGTTGCTCTTTGCATGAACTTGGTACTCTGCACACAGACACTGCAGTATTCCTATGGACTCAGCTGTTTCCCCTGCCTTAGGAGGAAAGGGGCACATAAAGCTTTGAGCAGGTATTTCTTTGTGGTGCTAAATTGAGCTAAGTGGTTCCATCTCTCATCTGTTGTTCTTCCCTTCAATGAAGTTCTCCACCCTGCCCAGGCTCAACAGCAATAAATCTACAGCTCTGCTCTCAAGGTCTTCAATGTTTCAACTCTTGAACATGATTGCACTCTAACACTTGCAAAGCCATTAGACAAACTCAGCTTTATTTCATTCTTAATCCAGCTTTTCTCAGCCATGCAAAGCATCAAAAACCTCACCTCAACAGGCCAAAAACAAGTACACACAAATCCAATTTTAATCCTGAATTTCTTTAACATCTCCTGGCTATTTGAATTTACTACCTTCCACCTTTCAGTTCTCCAGCTCCCTCAAGCTTCTGCCTTTACATACAATATACCCTCTGACTGATCCATGCTGGCTGTGTAGCCCACCAGCTGCATCACTGGGAAAGGACACAGGACTGCAGATAGCGATTCCCACTGCACAGGCGCCTTACAGCTCACTCCATCCCAGTCCAATACAGAGATTACCTCCAGCTGCTGTTTTTGAAGTACCTCTAAATCAACAAAAGTCCCATTAAGCTGATTTTGCTTTATGTACTTCGAAATCCCTGAAATTGTCATGCTGGTAGAGAGGCAGGCTCCCTGCTATGTTTATGTTCACCTGGGAGTGGACTGTGAGACTTTGCTTAAGTTGCTGCACGACTCACTGCTGCTGCAGAGGACAAATGTGCCAAACCCATCAGGAGCAGAGACACATGCACTTAGCTTGACAGAGGCTCTCTCAGGATCTGGAGGTGTGCCTCCATTGTATCCACCTCTAGACATGTACCTTCCTCCAACAGGTCCAGGTTAGAAACTCAATTTCTCCTAGCTAGACCTGTGTAGAACAATGCCAGATATTTTTCTGAGCAGCATTTGGGTAGATGCCCAGTAGGGATCTGAGCTGCACAGAGGCAGGGCTACTCCTACAGTATGGCAACAATTGCAGCAAACCAGTATTTCCATGCCTTCTGCTTAGACCTTAACTGCTGCCCCAGCATCCATCGACAGCCTGGACAATCTGATTTGCATGGTTGTCAAAGTGCATTCTCTTCCTTCAAGACATAACCAGATTCTCCAGTTTCAACCATCTTAAATCCTTAGTAAAAACAACTGCTGACCCATCAGCCAATTTATATGCCTTTGACTCCCTGCACAGCCAAGGAAGCTTTTTGGAGTGCAACCAGGCCTGGATAATGGTCAGTGTGTTCAGCATCCTGACCCAGAACAGAGCTATAGCCAGAGCCCAGAGAAAACCCAAAATCAGCATCAAATTCTCATAGCATCAAACAGGAATCAGCTCCTTGACAAAAGCAAGCAGAGCCATGTTCCCCAGGGCAGCATCCAGAATACCGAAAGCTGGGGATATAACACTGAAATTTGTAGGGATTCAAGAACACAAATCCCTCTGTCTCACAGACAGAGAAAACAGAGAGCAAGCAGCTGAGGATGCTTGTCCACATGACACCAAATTGCCCAAAGGCTGTAGCGGAAGCACAAGTCAGAGAAACACAAATGCTTCCACTCCAGTTGCCCACAGAAGGGAAACAAAAAGCAAAAAGCTTTCCCAGTCCTCAATGAAATCTCCTCCAACATATCTCCATCCTATGAGCCAGAGCTGCCTCTGATGCACATTAAGGAGTGAGATGGAATTCTGAAGTACAGTAGATTATGCTCAGTTTATCTCATGTCCTAGCAATTACTAGGAGGAGGCTAAAGCAACAGAAACATAAAACTTGTTTGGGACTCAAATGGAAGGGAGAAGCACTGAAAGATTTCTGCAGATCTTACGTTATTTGAAGGCTCCTGATAAGAAAGACAAGTGGATTGGATGGATGGATGGATGGTCAAAGCAGAGGCAGTGCTCACTTTCTCAGAGGAGGTCACCTACACTCACACAACCCCATCATGCTTCAGACTTGCAGCTACAGCACACAGACCGCCTTGGTGCTCCAAATCTACTATGTATCTCTGCAGACTACTTGTCATCTGCAAGGCACAATAGAAACACAGATAAAATACTGCTCAAGGCATCAATGAATCAGTCCTTAAAAGCCTCTTTGACAAACACTCCTCCTAATGTTACGTTTTGGCACACTTCTGGTTTTAGCAAAGTAACTACCCCAGGATTAGAGAGTATTTGAGATTATAACCCACTAGACTGGTTTAACTAACTTTTGAATTCAATAGTTTGTCCGTATCAGTGGAAACAAAATAGCAATAGTATCATTACCTAGCTAGTACAAAGTGGAACTGGTGATCCTTTCAAGACTTCTCAGGAAAGGAAGAGCTGTACACTCATTTGCTTGGAACTTGCAAAAGCAAATAACAGAGATAATTTAAACTTAAGTGCAAGAAGGTAAAAGAGAAGAGGGTTGGGGTCAGGTAACAGCTAATGGACTGAAACTCAGAGAGCTTCATTTAAATTCCTGGCTCAGGCACAGAAAAGTCATGTTAGCACCTCAGGAAACTATTATGCTGAGAGTAATCCTTATTCTTGTGTAGTTCCCTAAAGAGGAGCATTAAACACTTTTTTCTGCTTATTCTGTATCTTAACCATACAAATCTTCAATAAAGGACCCATCTCTTACCACCCTTTGAAAAACTCAGCATCCCTCTTTTTATGAGGGGACTCTCAAAGCAACAGTGGGGAAAGATCGTAGGTTCCCTGCCAGCTTAAGTGAGGATGGAGGAGGATTACAAGGCTGAATCAGTGCGAATTTTCTTACCCAGAAGTGACTGGGACCTACTTGCTGAGACCTGCACGTTACCCACAACATGCTTTAAGCGTGTGTCTCTTGATTTCCCAATATTCAGCAGAAAATTTCTTACAGGGGTGAGCTGCAGACCTCAGCCTGTGCCCTGGTCCACAGCATGTGGCTAGAGCCCTTCAATGCTCACACACCCCAGACCCATCTCCATCCCCCCAGTACCTCCAGGCTCCACTCTCGGGTAGTGCCTTTGCTTAGCAGGTAAAGCAACTGATATTCAGCATGCCACGATACAGCAAGAAGCATTACTCAGTCTGTTAAACTTCCCTCACACCCAGGTTAGGGAATCAACCAGATCCCTAAATTAAATCACAGTACAGTCACTGCTTATTCAACGACAGCAAACAAGCTCTTGCAAGCCAAATACCTGGCATGATAGTGCTGATCCCTGGCAAGCTGGACAATAGGGAGTTTCAGCAATTAATTATGGGAGGGTGGGTTTCGTGCAACCTTTTAGAAGGTACAGCTGTGGTCAAGCAGTTTTGCAGACTGCTTTATCAGTTTGAAAATAAACAGAGCTCTCAATGGCACAGTCAGGGTTGAAATCCCAGCAGTGACTACAGCCCAGATGATAAACACACAGAAATGTATCAATGAATGCTTTATTAAAAAGAAACAAAACAATTGAAACTACAAACCGTACCTAAACATTGTAATTATGTTTTTAAAGTATCTTAAACCCCAGGAATTTCAGTAACTTACCTGTTACTAGAAAGAGCTACTGATAAAAGAAAACTGTTTTCTATCTATCCTCTGGTTTCTGTAATCTTGTTTAGAAGCACTTGGGGAAAAGGGAATTAAGTCAAAATAATTTGTTTCAGAGCAAGAAAGCAGCACTAGACTGCAATAAGCAAGTGTCACTGCAGAGCTGTCTTCGTGGCTTTAGGAAGTAAGAAAAAAACCTATAAATTCACAACTTATTTACTCTAGGGATGATGGTACAGATCCTATCTACTTTTAACAGAAACAGAAACATTAATCTCAAAAATTAATGTGAAATGGCTAGTAAAGAAGGGAAACTGCTGTCCTTGCCTCCCAGGAGGCTGTCATGACAGAGAAATCACATTTACTCTTACTGCAGGGTGTTCCCCACACTTCTCTATAATTTAACTTAATATGGGGAGGAGCAATAGGGAGCAGTCACTAGTCCAGGATCAAGCAAGCTCTATTTTATGACACTTGGATTTTGGACAAGCATTAATAACCTCTGCAAAATGCACTCTAATTAGCAGGTTTCAAGGTTAGGCAGGATCTCCAAGATGCATCTAGCACTCCTGGAGCTGAGCACTAACTTCTCCTTAGGACCATTCAAGCTGCTTTGCCTTCTCCTCCTTCTCCCTCAGTCTCACAGCTCAGCCAGTGCCCCATACCCCTAGGACAGATGTTGTGGTTAAAGAGACTGTGCACTGTAAACAGCATGCAACCTCATCACTACTCTGAATTTCAGGAGGGTGCAAGAGTCCTCCAGCTGTAGAAATCATTCTTTAGAGACAGATGATTTGCAGAATAAATGAGGGTAAAATATCAGTTCTCAGTCTTTTGTCTAAGATCAAGTGCAGTATCAGTTTGAGAAAATATAACTTAGCGAAACCTCAGAGCAACACATTCAGCATAAACAAAATCAGGACATGAAGAAGATACACTAGATGTGTTTTACAGGTCTGCAGACATGTTAAGTTTTTCAGCACAAAAAATTCAACATTTCAGTTCAATATTTAAAAGCACCGGTATGTAAGTTTTAAGCCAGTATCAACTGCTATAAAACATTTGGAGAGGGTCTACGCTGGCTTCCAGCAAAAAGTATAGCCAGACATCACCAGAAAACACAGCAAGCAAGGTAAACTCCTCAGTTTGGAAACTAAATCCTGGCAGGCTGCAATGCCTCTTGCCATTCCAACCGGAACAGCAGGGCAGGACTCAGAGCCCAGCCCCTCTAGATGAAAGACCCCAAAAAAGTTCAGTAGCTGCCACAGTCAGCAGCCTACAGCCATTTCCCAAAAGTCCTCGGAGCTCCTCACACTTTCTGCAAAGCAGATGTTTAAATATTTAACACTTCTAACATGCAAGTTTAAGCAGTTCTGCTTTATAAAAGCCTGCTGCAGACTGAGAGGGAGTAGGACTGTGTCCCAGACAGATTTCTGGGCAGGCACGCCCTCAGCCCTCGACTGGAACATTAAACTCTCAGTGATGCACAGGCGGTACAGTCCTCGCTGCTGCTGCTTGCACACCCTGCTCAGTCAGGTGCACAGAAAAACTCCAGATGTAAACACATTAAAACCTGAAATCCTTTCTTGCCCACAGCTGGTTTTCTCTATCTACTACAGCAGTACAAATCACTAGACGTTTTGCAGAGAAAAGAAAAGCAAAACAAGTCGTTGTAAGACAACCTTTGGCACGTGCCTGTATCGGCACAGCCAGGCAGCACCCGAGCACCAGCCCGCCCCGGGACACCCATCCGTTCCTTACCTCTCCTTCTCTCTCAGGGAAGGCGAATCGCTCCCTCGCCTGGCCCGGGCGCTGAAGCGTCTCCCACGCCTCCAGCCCGGAGCTGGGCAGCCAGCATTCCTCCCACCATCCCCGCCCAGCGATGGGAGGTCGCTTCCCGAGAGCCACGGAGGGATGCGGTCACGTCGCGCAGAGATGCGCTAAAACGGCGAGGACCAGGCGGCCCGAGCTGCCCATGAACACGGTGCACGGAGTGGGGATTCTCCCCCGACAGCCAGCTCTTGTTTTTCTATTGCTCGCCACTTGGGAATAGGAGGCAGTAAGATACAAAGCTTTTTGGTAAGCAAACTATTTTTTTAATATAAAAAAAAACACAAACCAAAATCAAACCTCTTTTGCTCTTTACTATTTAAAATAAATGCATTTTGCTTTGCTGGTTCTCAGCATGTACAGCCAAAGAGCAATGCAGACCTTGTATTTTGCTTTATGTACTTTTTTACAGGTGTCTTTGAGACAACCAGCTCACAGAACACTCAGAGGACCCAGACCTATGTGGCCTCAGTCTGCACTGAGGGAGGACACTGCCTGCTACTTCACCCCACAGTTCCTCAAAACAACCAAACTAAACCAAAACAAAAAACCTCAAATCAAAACAAAAACTACTCTGGTTTGAATAAGTGGTTAAATACAGAGTTTGGAGCTGGCCCATACTACAATATATTGCATTACCTCAGCAATTAATCCCTGTCTGCTTTAGATGAAACATGAACAGACATCTGCTGGCAACCACGAAGACACAGGCAACAAAAACATTGTGTACTGTGTCGTTGCTAATGGAATGCACAGGAGCAGAATCAATCATAAAGGTTAAGTGGGTTTTGCAAACTGTAATTATATATTTCGGAAATTTCTGATCCTGTTAAGTCCATAATGCTTCAGCCTTCCCATAGCTCAAAGGAAAGGATGTAATTTACTAATAAACACAATATTTGAATTAGTAAAGGATTCTAAGAACTTGTGACTGTTCTAAAAAGTAAAAATACTTGACCAATAGTGTCACTGAGGTATTTTTGTTGTTTCTTTTGAAAAATTACATGGGCCAGGAAAATGAGTCACGGTCTGGTCCCATTTCTTGGGTATCACCTGAAAATTTAGCTTCCAGCTGTAAAGTTTCAAAAGAGGTATAAAACACACCCCAAAATAACTCAAAACAGAAAACCTAACCCCAAACCCACAGCCTGCCAGCTTCCTCAGGATGGCAAACATCATGGAAACCAAAATAGAGAGTGCCCAGAACAGCAGCTGGAACATAAAAGAAAAGAAGCTGGCTTGAAAACCACTTCTGCAGTCCACCAGGATGAGGCTCACTGTACATCAGATGGGGTTTAGTGAAGAATGACTTTGATTCCACTCTGACACGCATCAGCAACTGCCTTCACCATCACATCAGCTCCTGGGTGCAAAGAGCCCAACTGGCTGCTCTGATCCAAACCAGAGACTGCATCAGCCTGTGAAGTCTTGGGGCAAACATGCAACAGAAATGAAGAAACTATTTCATGAAGTCATGAAGTTTAGTGCCTCCACGTTCCAATCTACATGTGAGCATGTTACACAGCAAAAATTTATCCTGTAAAGGTTAGGAAGTGTCAAGGGTCTAGGGCTTGAAGGTCCTGGGGAGTGTGCCAAAGTCCAGCTCCCCAGCTAGGTTGTGACTTCTTATCAGTGGCAGAGCCAGCACATGAGCAATGTCTGCTTTTGGGAAGAAAACTACAAGAAAAGCCTCCTCTCCTTTTTTCTGGCGTCTGTGTTGTTGAGACAGAAAAGCAGCACGTTCAGATGTGCAGGGAACAGATTCACACTGCAGAGGCAGATGCCTAAAAGCCACTAGCCCATGGATCTTCAGACCTCCACTTTTCTTTTTTCAGGTAAGTGTTAAGAGCAGTCTACAGGGCTAACAGGTATCACCGTTCCCTCTGACAGAGGGAAAGGACACCCCTACCCACTGTCATCAGGCAGCACAGGTCCTCAGTGGCTCCACCATCAGGAGAAGTTCAATGCACACACAGGGCAGGTGAAATACCCATCTTCCACATTTGCAAAGGATCAGTGATAGCCAGTTTTTCCAGAGCTTTAAGGGCTCTCTGAATACTCCAAATCCAGTCCTGTCGGTCCAACCTGCAATTACACTCAAACCCAAAATAGCACCATGGTGGTGCCAACACCACTCATCTCTGCGTCATGCCCCGAGACTCACCACGCTGGGGTGTGGTGATGGCAGGCAGCGAACACACAGTTCCCCGGGCACTCCCAGCCCACTTCCTCGAACACGCCTGGTCACATACCACTCCCCACAGTCTTCCAAAATAGGAAATTTTTTTGGTACAGCCAGTATACCAGTGTATTTCCCTCTTCCTTCCTCTTTAAGCAAGCCTTTTAGGGAAGAAGATGGTGCCCGAGGTGCTCAGTTGACACATCCGCTCCCCTGCACGGGACATTGTGATGTAGTTTATACACAAGGAGAACTTCCAGCACTGACAGGGTTTCTCCAGCATGTCATTGTGCAAGGGGATACATCTCCTCCCCAGCTCTAGCTGCCAAGTTTCACTGGGAGGCCACTAATACATATTTGCCCTCCAGAAGTTACTCAGCCATGGCTGTGAGAGCAGCTCCTGCTGCTTTCCAGGTGACAAGCCAGCAGAGAGGGTAAATCCAGGAGTCACCTTGTCCCTCTCCTTTCACTACTAGCTCTCAAGAACTGACCCTCTGGCAAAGTTCTGAGGGAGGAAGGGAGCTCATGTAATGTGCTGGCCTTTAGCTACAGTGGGCTGTGCAACCCCACTGCTCCCCCGAGTGAGTCTCACTGTTCAGAAGAGAACAATCACCTGCTTCTAGACACCAGGTTTTCCTGCCCACGCCAGAAGTAGTAGTTTCCATGCCTAGCTGGCAATGCCAAGAGATGTCATGCTAATACTGAAAGCTGGTCGTGACAACTGATGAAACCCACAGTGATGGGCATGCTACATCAGTCCTAGTGGGTTTTGGGATGGGTTTTACCTGTGGGCACTTCTAGCTTCTGCCTAAAGTAGCTGTTTGCTGGAATACAGCCAGCTCTACTATCAACCAGCCAAGCGGGTATAAGACATTCTCCAGCATCCTCATGCTAGAGAAACCTCCATGGCCACAGGGCTGAGCCACAGCTGACTCAGGAGATCCCAGAGCCAACAGAGTATCAGCGGACCTTGGCGGGCCTTCAAGAGCACCAAAGGTGGCTCAGCCTCCTGCCTCTGCCTGCTCTGGTGCTGCACATCAAGCATGTTCAGGAGCATCCCTTCTCATTTAAAAAAAAAAAAAAAGGAGAGAGGGAAAAAAAAAAAGCTGAAATAGAAACCAGCTAACCTAAATAGTGTATTTCATCAGAAAAAAAACCCACCATGCTTTATGAGCCAGGACTCCAGAGAGCAAAACTGAGTGGCCGCCACCATACCATTTTGGACTAGGATACTGGAATCAGTGATGTGCCAGATGTTCCCCTCTTCCAGGTCTGTGTACATTCTCTTTTAAAGATAAGGATTTTAATGAAATTATGCAGACAAATAGAAGCATTTTCTCCTGTGCTTTTTGATAGAAATTGAGGGTTTATGCACTTCTTGCTTTCACCATCAGTTGCAACCAATGGCAGCATACATTCCATCAATGTAAACAGCTATGGAAAGATGTGACAACTGAGGAGCAAGCATTTGACCTTAACTCCTTGGTTTATCAGTCTTTTAAAAGAAAAAACAGATCTGTCTTTGCTAGATTTCCCCACTAAAAGCTTCCTGAGCTGCTCTGTCAGCGAGCCTGTCATCTGGAAGAAAGTAAGACATTAGTCAGGCTCATGCTTATTTAATAAAAACCTTGCATATGCAGAGGGACTGAAAGTTAGTCTTTATTTAAAAACCGCCTGCAAACTACAGTACAATTTTGCAGTACAAAACAGATTTGAGGACTCGCCTAATTTACCCTGTGCTCCACCAGAGCTCAGCTTAGCAATTAACCAGCTAGTTATTCACAGCTTAGATCAGGGAGCCATGCAGTCACCAAAGAAGTCCACAAGTATGCCCAGAACACCGTGCAAATGATATTTCATGTCTTGCTATTTCATAAGGAAATCAGAGGCTTCAACTGATGTCAGCTCCAGGAAATGAGCCACAGGCAGATGATGCCGGAAGCAGGCTTTATATTTAGTACTGAGTCACCCACTTTATTAAATTCAAAAGACAAAAAAAGGTGGGTGTGGATAAGGGATCCATGGAGAAAAAAATGAACAAGTTATTCCGTTGAGACCATGGGCCATGGGGGCTCAAGTGTTGGGTGGGGTTTTTTGTAAAGGGAGAGAGAAACTAAGGATGACTTGGGAACACTTTCTGTTCTTTGCCTGGAAAAGCAGTTGCCAGATGTGCTACACTTCCCAGGGCAGAAGCCAGCACCAAAAACACTGCAGGGGTGTGCAGTGCCTTTGGGATTTTCTCCAGTCAGTCCTGCAGGCAGGTCTCAGGCCTCAACAGGGCACCATCAGTTCCAAGACACCTTCCCATCATTTCTGCTACGTCTTCTCTGAGCCAAAGGAGAAGATACTGGAGGAACAGAATAGTTCTTTGCAGCAAGGTCTTTTAGCATGCAGAAGAAAGTTTTAAGAAGCACCAAAAAAATCCTTAACTGCAAATTGTAGCACAATGCAAACGACAAGATTACAGACTTGTTCAAAAGGGGGTTGTATTTTCATACAACTCTGTCATAAGCCTTTTAATTTTCTGTCAGTGATAGATCCTCTTCAGCCTGAGCAGTAGCAACAGCTTTGCAAAGTTTTCAACAACTTGAGCCAGACTTTTCCCCTGAGAAGACTCACTTTCTAAATACTAAAACATAAATACTGTTGCCAAAGCCAAGCATTGCACCTCATATTGACTTAAAAACTTAACTGCAAACAAGAGCTCTCTCTAACGCCAAACACCACTGGTGATTTGCCTACAGGAGCAACCTATTACATTACTAATAAAATTGGTGTAATCTTCAAAATAAGATTACAACAGTAAAAAGGATGTGGCTTGAAAAATGGATCTGTGGGCTTTAGCAAGACTGGCAATTATGCAGGACCAGAGGTCAGGAACCACTTAATAACCTCCATCTATACGCAAGAAGAGATTATACCACTGCAGTCACACCCTGCTCCAACAATAAAATGGACATTTGGCCAACTACTGGCCACTGTCCAGAACAGTTTGCTGCACCCAACCCTGGCTAGTGGGAGGCTGTGGGACACTGCCACTGGGTGGCTCCTCAACCCCATACAACCCATCTGCAGGTGACCTCCCACTATCAGAAAGGTTTCATTGGTGGTGCAGTCACTGACCAGCCCAGGCAGCAGCCCACACTCCCAACCCAGTCTGGGAGGATCTTCAAGGAGGGACTGGTATCTCATCTGGACATCCTGCCAGAAGCACGTGGCTCACCATGTTGTGCAAGGGGACCTACAAGTTCAGCTGTGTTGAACTAGTCCAGAATCTCATCTCAAGGGACCTTGAAGCTTTCTCTGGTATTTAGCTCATGCATTTGTTGGCTTTCCTCCAGCTGCTCTTTCTGTCCCAGACTCCAACAGAAAATCTTCTGTAAGATGGACCTGCTGGACAGGCCAACTTCAGGGGCTTCCACAACTACTGCACTCTTTTCACACATGTAGGAAGGTGAGGTAGAGCCACTCACATATACACTGTAAGTTGTCACCCATAGCCTTCAGGTCCCTAGAGTGCAATCTTCACCATACAGCTCATTACACTGTTAATTAGTAAGCCGTCTCACATTTTCCAGATCATAAAAAACAGCTACTAGTAGCTGATCTCTACTCTGCAAAGCCAGTCTTTGGTGGCAGATTTCTCATGTTCTCTAGTCTGTTGTTGCTGTAAAGTTTAATGCTTTTTGAATTAAGAAAAACCCTCACCCTAACAAATTAAAAAAAGGAAACAACAAAAAAAATCTACAAATCCTACATAGAGCCAAGACTAAGCAAGGTCTGTTATTTAATAGAAGGCATGAAGCAACTTTGTAGGTAGGAGAGATGATCTATAGCTGGGAGCACTGATAGCACAAGGCAAAACATATATTACACCAAAGAGGTCCAAATGCTGAGCAAGAATATCAGCTGTGTGTGTTAAACATGAAAGGGCAACGCACTAAAAGAAAATGCAATGCCTTGCTATGTGCCAAGTTGACATCAACCCAATGGACAAAGCCTTAATTGCTAAAGTGAATCATTGACTGGTTGTAAATGCTCTTGCATAACAGGGGGTTCCAAGGCCATTAGTACAGAGCAGAACCTTACCCCATTTCATGGCTTTCCAAATCTCTTTTTATATAGGCCTTCAGAACACAAGGAGCAAAGGGACCAACTAAAACAACCCTATATAACCCAGAAAAAGGGTATATACTACTTAGACAAGGGGGAAGAAGTGAGTGAGGCATAAAAGTTGTTGCCATCAGTGATGGATATAACTAAAGTAGGCTGGGCACTGCCACAACCATCCCTCCAGCACAGCTACAATAACTTCCAGGAGCTTCTTAGCTGGGCAAAAGCAATGTAAGTTTTTGAAGTTTTGAACAAGTCTGACTATGTTGCTTTTGCCTGAGCATTTGGTTTATATAAAACAGTGGCAAAAGCCCAACTGGAAATTAGATCGAGAACATTACAAAGGGGTGGGCAAGCAGAAGGGCAGGGGCAGGATTGCACTGGAACCTCCTATCCATGTCCCCAAGGAAACCTTAGTCCCAGCCTTGGCCAAGCAGTGCAGAAAGGAACAGGCTAAAGTTTAGGTCAGATATTAAGGCTGCTTATTCAAAATATTTTAAATTTTCTGAAGGCTCAGTTTCCCCTCTCTCCTTATAGAGAGGTGAATTCTACCTAAGTGAGGTTTCAGCAACTTGCTTATTACTTTCAGGAGCACTGAGAAACATGAATGCTTTTGTAAATGTATTTCCATTTGTTCTCTACTGACCTTCAGAATGTTGGTATCTCAGAAACAATTCTTAAAAGCAGGGGCCAACTTTCTCCCTGAATGCCAGCACAGTACCATTCATAACAGGGTAACTTTATATACACCCACAACACCGTATGTATTCCCTAAAATAAAGTACTCACAATCCATTCTCAGAGGCAAAACATTTTGTGCAAAATTCAGGAAGAAACAGCTTAATTGCAATGTTGTTTTGGAACTCACTTCCTTTATTTCTGTGACCAGCTGGAGACAAGCACCTTGTTCTATGCTGGGTCAAGGAAATGTTTAACTACAGGATTTATAGCTGAATATATATGTGTATATACCACCGCAGCACTGCAGCTGCTTGACAGTTATAGCAGAAGACAAACATTGTTTTAACCCAAGGAAAACAGGGACAGGCTGGAGTATCAGCCTGCTCATTAACATCCTCCAGCAGAGGGTCCAAGGCAGGAGAGCATCCAAGCCTGTCTCTCGGACAAGACTCAGCATCCTGGAATCTCAAAACCACAGCCCTGTTCCAAACCCAAACAATGCTCCACAGACCCTTCCTGGCTGATTAGCAGGAAGAAGCACAAGATTGCAATGGCAGCATAAACAAGGACCCAGAATTTATCATCTTTCAGACACAGTTTAGTAAGTGACCCAGCTGAGGCACTGCTTCACAAAATATGAATGCCAATTACAGGGATGGGTAGCTTGAATTCAAGTTTCCACTTGGTTAGTGCTGTTCTGGGCACTCTGAAAACCTTGGTGCTTGCCCAGCAGTTTCATCAGCGAGAAGGGCTGTGCTGAGCTCTGCCATGAAAATGGGGACAGACAGTGAAAACACGTGGGACCTCGTTCACCATTCCTGTCCTTGACAGCAGGGCAGAGTCAAAGTTCAGTCCTATGTTTCAGAAACTAGAGAAAGAAACTCTCCTACCTTGCAGCACTGCAGAGATGGCAGAACAGGCAGATCAGCAATCCCGCTTCCCTATTATTTTGAGCACAATCCTGGTACTGCCACCAGGGACAGTACCATATGCACCAGCAACAATCACTGAAGCAAAGACCAAAACAAACATTAAAAACCCCCCAATTCTGATCAAACTTAGGAAGAGGCACACATTGCTATGAACACGGTAACCTGAAGTCCTCCAATCTTCAGTTTCTGATGGAAGCTAATGTGTCCATCATAGGTGGGATGCTCTCGTGAAGCAAAACTACTCATCACTCCACTCCATCCTGACACGAACTGCATCACTCATAGCCGCTAATTCTGGCACTGACAATGCAGAGTGTTATGTGGTACTCCCAGCATGCAAAAACAGGATCCCATCTCACTCACCCAGTCAGCTCCTGGGATGCCAAGCTGCAAAAATATCTTGAGGGAATAAGCATATAGAAAAGTAGGACTTCAGCTATAGTTTTCAGGTGACAACACAAGAGACAGGATAAAACATAGAAATGGCACACAGGTGACTGTACAGACTTGTTTCAGTAAGAGCTCACTGTACATCACCTCCCATCTAATCCAGACAGGGTATAAGGTTCTGTTATCCAAAGCCTTCAACCTGCATTTCAAGCATCTTGAGCGTTAAGCTCTGGAGAGCCCTAATTTAATCCCTAACATATTGGCAAAAAATAAGCCCCATAGATATAGATTGAGTGAAGAATCACATGCACTCAGTGTGCATGTGTGTCCTTCTAGTATCAAAATACTTTTCATGTGTTGATCTTCAGGAAGGAAAAAAGAGTATGGGAGAAAAAAGGTGATTCTTCTTAAGCTTCCTTTTCCTCAACCTCAATGACACAACAATTTCAGTAGCAATCCAAGAGGATGTCCCTAGAACTCTGCAATCAATTCTTTTTCTTTCCCTAGCAAGACACTGTCCTCATCATCTGGAAGTAAGTCAACAGAAGCAGGTCTAGCACACAGAACTCTGTCAGAAGTTGCACTAATGGGACACAAATCAGTGGGAGGATTGGCTACTGCCAGAGGTGAGGCCACTCCAGCTACTGCACCAGCGGTCACTGACACCCCCCAAAAACCACAGCCCCATTCAACAGCTGATACAGGAAACACTGATACAGCCAGCAGTATTTCTGATGTTACTCAGCCTGTTTCATCTACCAGATCATGAGATTTTCTTCATGTTTTTTCCCAAGTTGGTCTTTTGCAGGTTATCTTGACCTGACCCTGCTATAGGCAGCAGCTCACTTACCTTGTGTAAGCTTCTGTATTGATAAAATTTTAAAAGCATCCTAGCTAGCACTTTTTTCAAGCAAAATTCAGTTTCCTCTGGAGAAAAAAAAAAAAAAAAAAAAAAAAAAAGTCTGTAGTAAAGACACAACTGCAGGAGTCAGTTTTTCCATTTTAATATTTCGATATATGAACAAATAGCTCCTTGACTCTCAACTAAAGTAAAAACATGCAACTGAGCTAGACAAAGGCTGAAAGCTCATCCCTAGGCTTTGGGAGAAATAAAGTCCTTTGTGTCCTTCTACAGCCAGTTTCATGACCATTTACAAAGGTTTTATGAGACACAATATTTCACATTTTTAGGTTTTTTTTTTTAGTCTATCTAGCCTAGAATAAAAGAATGAGAAACAGAACAGGCCAAGGCAGAAATCTACAAAAGCTGAAAAAAAGGCAGCATTTTCCCTCATTACAGAGAGACTTTTGATCAACAAGGTCACGTAAACCAGACCCACAGAGCAAACTAGTCATAAACAGCCACGAACAGGCAATGGGCAGAGTCTCATTGCCCTCCTCCCATCACACTCCTCTGTTCATTTGTTCCCACCCCTGCCCTAAACAACCATAAAGGCTTATGGCTAAGCTGGAGGAATTGCCAGGCAGCACCGCTTGCTTCCACATCCCGGATCAGCTGCATCCTGCCTTCCCCCACAGAGTGGGCAGGGGCCTGCAGGTAGCTGGCATTTGCTACCACCCTGTAAAAGGACTTGCTGCCTCACCAAGCGTGGCCAAGGACAGTGGAAAACAAATTAAACAACATGAGAAGTCAGCAGTTGAGGTTCTTGAGGCAGAGAACAGATGCCCAGGGCAAGGAGACATTTGGATCTTCCCTCTGCTATCCCATGGCCAACCACTCAGACTTGCCTGAGAAGCTTGGGTTTGAGCCTTAGCCTTTCCAAAAGGCAGTGGGGGAATGAGATCACCACACCACACACCGGTCAACCTCCTGCCCTTGATCATTTTTTCTGTTTTACAAGAAGCAAGAGGAATGTGCAGGTCGGGTCTGGACAGACAGGATTGAGCTGGAGGCTGTGGGGCAAGGAGGAGTCTCCTGAACATTGGACTTCCCTGCAGCACTTAAGCTGAGACATGCTTAAAGTGGCAGCCTAATGAATAGACTATGGTGTACAGTTTTCGACTCTTTCAGGTCCTCCAAGAAGCATGGTTAAAATTTTACTCATTGTCTGTGATAACTACGTGGCTGGCAGGTAGACATCTGGCTCTACCCCTTCCCAACACCAGTCACACCTTTGCACTTTAGGATGAATTAGCAGCACACAGATTTTCTGAGGTATTTTATAGCTGAAGGGCTTCCTGTGGCTGCCAATAACCCAGAAACCAAGACATACATGTGTTGTGTACAGTTTTCAGCTTGATGAAAAGGAAGACTATTTTTAATCCAAACCTCCATAGGGTGGGGCTCAGTCTCCAACCAGGCCAAAAAGCCACTATAATCCACAAGACCAATGCCTGGAAATCTTTGCTTTCAGGCTGATGTCTGTTCTATTTTGGGGATGGGAGGAATTTAGAATAAAAAGATATATAAATTAAAAACAAAGGAGGCTATGAAAAGTGAATAGAGGGAAGGGCCAGACTTATCCTGTGTATTTTGGTCTAAAGAACAGGGCTCTGAAAGAACACAAATCAGAATTACTTTCTTTTCCATTTCCTACAGCAGATTATGAAGTATAATTTACAACATGGGCTGAGGAGAGTACAGCCCCAGTACATTTTGCACAGAAGGAAAAGCCAACCCTTGCACAGCAATGAGAGTCTCAGGAGGATGAGGCAGGAAAATGGTCACCAGTCACGGACAAACCACAGGGATCCTATACAAGATTCCCTATCTCAGACACCAATAAAACAGCTCTTGGGACACCTTGTTGTCTTGTGCAGCTGGGACTGCAAAAAAAGGCAAAGCAGAGAATTGGAAAATAAGAGAAGTCTTGTTTATTTAGGGTTTATGGCCAACAGACAACCAACCCATTAAAAGCAGAGATTTTCTGTATTCTCAGCACCTAAAAGAAACCAAGATCACATAGACTTCAGACATAAACACATCACTAGGTTTTATTTGTTACAGTCTTGACTTGGCATTCAAGCCAATTTAACACAGCCATTTACTTTGCCACATTAACTCCACCTTCCTGTAGTCATTTGTCTGAAAGTGGGTACAGAGAGCTTCTCTCACTGTCTTCAGATGGCCCTTCCCATCCATCCATAAACTGTGAAACACTTGCATAGGCATCAGCATCTCTAGAGCTCCTTCACCCAACCAGGCTGGATCATTAAGCAACTACAGAAGTCTGCAATTACTTCCCTTGGCAGAATGTAAAAAGGGCAGCACACAAGAGATGGTACATTGGGATAAGTGGAGGACAAGCAGTGATGAACCTGAAGCACTACTATCATTTTAGTTACAGACTTATTTAGAAAAAAAGCCAACATCTAAGCAACACTGTGAAGTTTAACTTAAATTTTACACACATATCAGCAAAACTGGATGCTGAACACCTCAACATGTAAGATCACCACCAACATCACTTCATCCTTCCTTGTTCTACCCATAACTGACCTCATCAACTACCTGCTCTCTCACTTCCATCACTAAAGGCAATGTGTGAAGAAGAAGCAGTGAATGAGACACTGAAGTCTATTTTCAAATTTAAAAAGAAAAAACAAAAAAGCTTACTTCAAAACACCAGTAATTAGGCCTCCTGCAGGGACACTACACTTTATCTTCTCTTGAAGATCACAGTAATAGTCTCTCTTCCCAGCTATGCAGTGGGACTCCCAGCAGCATCTGTGAGCTGTCACTCTTTTAACAGGAACAAAAAACCTACTGAAGAGGCAGGAAAAACAGCTGTAAGCATTTCAGAGAAGGAAATGAGACAAGGAGAGTGGTTAGAAGCATATGGCCCATATGGATTGACATGAGCAATCTGCAGCAGTCCTAACCAGAGCTTCCCATTTCAGACAGTTGTCCTGCTCCCCCTATCCTCACATGCATGTCAAATAAATAATTATTTTATTTCTTCCATATTGACTCCCAAATATTAGTAGTCCACAGGCCATCACAGCCCATGGGGACATTCTGGATGCTGCAGGAGCATGCACATTGCCCCACAGCACAGGGTGCCAGAGAGTACAGACCAGCCAGCCCAGAGGGACACAGGGAAGCAGACTTAAGGCTGGCCCACCTGCCAAGGATGCTGCATTTTCATGGGCAGTGGTAGCCCTCATGGCTCAGAGACATTGAAAGGTGCAGATAAATTGACAGGAATCAACTGGAAAAGCAAACGAAAGGAAAGCAATGACTCTTGATAGCTCCATCTCTGCTGATAGCAACTTGAAAGCTCCCTGTTCATCATCATACCATTCACAAACCCAGCGACAAAACCAGCTTTGAGCAACCCAAGTGTTAACCCACAAAACCCAGATGTGAAACCCTAGCTGTTAGAGGAGCACACGTGATATAATTCTTCCAAGCAGGCCAGACAGGACTTGCTTATCATTCTTGGCATTTTTAATCTATTACCAAAACCAACCCAACAGAGTACAGATTCACAAGAGACCAGCAGATGCCACAGTGACTGAGTGGACTGGCCTTGCGGGCCACCACAGCTCAGCACCCTGTCCAGAGAGGTCCACACCTCTGTGGAACAGAGGGTGGACCAGGCCAAGCAGGCAGTCCTGCTGTCAGGGCAGCTGTTGGTCAACAGCACTGACATCAGACATGCCCACCACAGGGAAGAGCTCTATTACCTCCAGTGCCACCACCTCCAGAACAAACAGTGTGATACCAGCAGAGCACAAATATTTGTATCTTCTCCTCCCATCCACCCTCCAGCTCTATTAGATGGACACTTCTGTCTGCCAGCTCCTTTGAGTCACCACATTTTCCTGCTCAAGAAGCAATAAGACAAGTTCCCCTTTATGTGGCTGGCAAATCACAAAGGAACCAAATACATGAAATCTCAAACACAGCACCCGCTGCCCAGGTTGGGCTCTGCAGCCACAAACACACAAGTCCCATCTTTTGGCTGTAATCAAATCATCTATTTGATCATCAGTTAAAGGCCTCCACCACCCCCCACAAGCAGCATGTCCCCAGTGTTGCAGCACACCCACCCCAGGTGTGCTGGTGCCATGTGCCAAAGGAGATGGGGTGGGTCTGGGGCTGCAGCATAGCAAGATGAGGCAGAAGGACTTCTGAGCTGGGATTCTCTGTCCCCATGCTGATGGCTGGGATTCTGTGTCCCCATGCTGATGGCACAGTGTGACAATGCCACTCAGGTAAAACAGAGAAAATCTACATCTGACCCAGCCCTTCACTTGAGAAACATCTGCACAAAACAGAAGACTCCTCACAGACAATGCTGCAGTGCTCCAAGCAAATCTCACAGCACATGAGGGAGAGAAACCTGACCTACAGGCAGGAGAAACATCCAGGGCAGGAAATACTAGCAAGGGTGGACAGATAAACCTGACCCATCACCTACAATGTGAGCATTGAAGAGCACAAAGAAGACACCTATTTTTAGTTCCCTGCCAGTCAATAAATCCAAGAGAGACATTACACCCATATGACCACCCAAACCCCTGTGTATGGAGCAGGGGACACAACAGTAGTTTATTCATGACCAGCAGTCACATGGTTGAAAGCGATTACAGCTGCCCAGTCACTGTCAGCTGAGCTGCTGCTACTCACAGGACCTCCAGGATGGACACTGAGCGTCATTCCTCTCAGCCACCGCACCCAGAGCCCAGATGGTGAACCGTCACTCAATTGCCTTCACCTCTCACCCCTCCCACGTACCTATCTACCAGCAACAAGAGTAGCAGGTACCTCCAGGCTGGAAAGAGCTGTAGTGGTGCAAGCAAGTATAGATGATTCTGCATTAGAGCCTGAGCAATTCCCTGGGATGGTCAGAGGGGAAACAATCATTTCGTGCCCTCCCCTAGCAGCAATTTTGCAGGCAGCACTCTGCAAAGACATACTCGCCACAAACATAACCACTGCTGCTTGTGCAATAATCCAATTCCCAAAGTGCCAACAGGAATGTAAGTGTAAAGATATCAACAGATGCCTATCAAGGGGGTTTGGGGATCAGGGACAGGTGATGTTGTGACATTCATTGCAGTAACTCAAGAAATACTGATTTAATTCAACCTTGCATGACTCTCATTAAAAGAGCTGGTCTCAGTTTCGCAACATACTTGAAAAGAAATGATATTCAGAAATGTTTTGCTCTGCATAGGCATTAAGGTCATTTGGTAAGCTTTTTTAGTTCAGTATTTAACTCTACTTTTCACACATCTCGTGGTAGGAGTTTGTGGATTCATGTTTGGCTTTTTTGATGTAACTTAGCAACTTTAGCTACTCCATAAGCTCAATGTCCAAAAAGATACACAGATTACTTAATGCACACTAGTACTTAGTCCAAAAAGTGCTGAGCAAGCAAAGGTCAGCTATTAGTTAATAAATATTAACACATCATATTGTGGCTATTCCCAAGGAATTTCTCAGTAGTAACTAATAAGTTAAAAATTAATATCTGTTATGGCGCCATGCAGCTTGTCAGTCACATGTTTAAACAGCTGGCCCCAAGAGATGAGAATTTGCTTTTTTATGCTGAATTACTGCTTTAGTATACATGGAAGCCAAAGCCTGAACAAAACACATTTATAACATGTTTCTTTTGCTGTTCATTGCTACTCTGTGGCACAGACAAAAACGCAGTTGTAGCTGCATAAATTTCGCCTGTCCAACCCTCTGTAAACTGCAAAGCAACACTGTAGCAATGGCATCTCCCTCCTTCCATGCCCATATTTGCTTTCCACTCTCTTCATAATCGGAAGCATCCCCATGTTCCTGCACAGGGTTAACCTGCCTCCCAGCGTGGCAGATCAGGAGCTGCCCTTGTGAACACCATTAGAGAGCTGGGACTGTGCTTTGTAGGGCACTGATGGATCTGTACAAAACCTGTGCTGGAATAATGCAAGCAGGCTTGATGCTGCTTTTCCATCATCTCCTTAGCCACAGGCACTTCACGTGCAAGAAAATCAAGCTAACAGGCCTGTATCTGGTCCACATCTCTCAGCACGCTATGAATTGAAGAGAAGCAAAATACTGTAACTTAAAACCAAACTAACAAACAAGAAAGAACCCATACTGAAAATTTTGATATAAAGCAGAACTTACTTGGCGTTTGGCTCTGAAAACACAACCCTTCTGTGTTTCACCACCTATTATTTAATGCTATGTAAAATAGATTACCAAGAACACTATCTGTGTGTTGGGACACGTCACTAAACAAATTAACACCACCTTAAATATTGCCACCAAGACAACCTCAGTTGCTAAATGAGCTGCAGATCACACCATCTACTTAGGTAAGGAAATAAATTACAGTATCTATGATTGGCACAGCCTCCCTAAACTCACTGCCTATCTTGTAAAAGAAAAGCATTTTTCCTCTCCTGATGCATGACACTATACACATTGTCAAAAATGCAACTCCTGCACTTGCAGTTTTACTACACAAAAGACATGCAAGTTACCTATAAAGGTATTCACAAGGCACATAGATGACTTAGATCACCAGCAGCTGCTTAAGAACAAATACTGAATTACTAAGCAGTATTTTCCTTTGCTTCCTTCAAGCCAGAACAGTTGTCTTTCGGTTTCTACAAAGCCAAGTTAAGTTGCAGCACTAGAAAGCCAAGTACACACAGTAAAGAGTTACTAGAAGATCCTGCATGAGTGGCTTCACCATTTAGTAAGGGTGCAACTCCTTCACTCGCCACCTTAATCTCACAACAATTGAAACCCGTAACAGAGAAGTCAGTGAAGGAGCCCCAGGGGAAAGGGTTCCTCCGCATTTATCGCAAATCTGAGCATCCATCAGCCAAATACCTAATGAAGTCATCAGTTCCCAGAGCCCTGTCCACTGTGAAGCTAATCTAGCCAAAACTACTAAATAGGTTTCTCGAGTTTGGAGCATTCTTTAATCTGGGGAGAAGTTTGCCTATTTTATAGGAGGGGAAACATAATCAGATTAACTTTGATAAGAGAACAAAGACCCCAGTTAAACACAATTCTTTATATCTAGCACTGAATAACTGAGTTTAATAATCACATTACAATCTCCTAACTCAGACAAAGAATGAGTAATTCATCTTTCACAAGCAGAAAATTCCTTCAAAGGAGCTTGGTTACAACCAAGCTACATCCTCAAATTGTTAAATCTTTGGCAAGATTAACAGGCTGTGATAACAGCAGTGTTTCAAAAATATTTCTCTTAGCAAATTATTTTATAACTTTATTTTTTAAAGTTATTCAGATTCAAAACAGCAGATTCGGAATTTGAAGTCTGCGTGCACACACCCCACATAAGGCCATCAAACGCCCCCAGCTACAGACTATTGCACCCAGGGGACGTGCCTTGTGTCCACTAATCCCTCTGAATCACTGCTCTCCACTTACAAACTACCAGCAGCTCCTCTTTGCACAAGATTTCTTTTCAAAACAGATTGAATTTCTATACATCATTATGCACAGCACTAACACATGTTGATCTTGGTAACTATTCCCTCTTTATATCCAGGTTCCAGCTGTTGTCTTTAAAGTTACTCTGAGCAAGTCTCCCAGCATTAAGAAGTTTTGCTTCTCAGGTTACCAGGCTCACTGGAGAAGTCACCAAGTGTTACTGGTTGAACAATGGCTCCAAGCTTTCATGCAAAAGCAATTTATCTGAGATATCTATTCGCTTTTATAGTCTCTTCTACAGATTGACCAAAAACAGGAAGCCCAGCTCTCACATTCCACTGGAATTGTGTAACAGCAATAACAACCTCGGAGGCTGATTTGATGGCATTTGCTCGGAGCTATACCAGCAGCTCTCCTGAAAAGAAATTAACGAGTCCAAGTGATGCCCTGCTCGAAGGTTCAGATGCTCTTGCCGAGCAGACACAAGCAGCCCGTCCCAAGGAGGTCGGTTCCCATCCACGTATCTCACAGCTACTGCTACTTAGATAAAACTGTAGCACATTCATACCGGCAGTTTGTTACCTCTGTGAGCACTGGGACTTGTTACTATCCATTAGAATAGTTACAGCCAGCGTCAGGGTGCTCCAGCCTTTCCCAAGCAAATGAAAATCTGAAGCTTTACCTCCTGAAAAATTCCCTGCCCCTTCTCAGGCTCCCAACAAGAAGCCATTGTTAGGAGGAGCGGGGTGACACTTCCTCTCCCAGTCCAAATTATAGATGTATAAAAATAAACTCATACAGCTATCCCACGACTTCACTTTATTTTACCGCGCTTCAACAGATGAGAAGTCGCCTCCATTTCCTCACTTTTTCTGCTTTAGGAAAGCTATCCTGAGCAAAAGATAAAAGCTAAATGCAAACCGAACCCCTTTCCCCGCAGCCTTGCGGGAACACGCAGCGGGAAGTGCCACCTCCCCGCCCCTCGGCCGGGCTCTGCTTCCACCAACTCGCACAAAGCTCCAAGTTTGCAGGAGCGGAGCTCCATCTCAGCGCGGAGCCGCGGCCCGGCTACGAGCAGTGCATCACCCGCGCCGAGCCCGCCCCGGCTTAGCCCGGGGGTGAAGTTTTCCAGGGGGATGAATCAGACAAGTGCCTTTTCATCGCCGCGGGGAGGCTGGAAGCGGCGGCAGGAGCGCGCCCAGCGGACACGTCCTCCGCGTCCCGGCGGGCACCGACGTGCGCCGGCTCCGCGCCCGCCTCGCCGCCCCACGCTCCCGGGACCCCGCCGGGGACACGACTGGTCGGTAGCGGAGTCGGGCGGCAGCGAGGGCCGTGCCGGGCCCCGCGGAGCCGCCGGGGCCGGTTGGCGCCTGCCCCACTCCCACCGCCGCCGCCGTGGCCGGGATGCTCCGCGCAGGCGAGCGCATGTCCAGGCGGCGGGGCGAGCGCCGACAAACTTTCCCCAAGTTGGAGGCGCGCTGGAACAGCCCTGGGAGCACTCACCGCCTGCTCCGAGCCGTTCCGTGCTGTTCCGAGCCGTCCCGCCGTGCTAGCCCAGCCCCGCTCCCCGCGCTCAGCGCACTCCAGCCCCGCCGCCCCGGCCGGATTGGACCGCTCACCTTTACATCACGGAGTCCCCGCCCTGCGAATGGGCGAGCGCGGAGTCACTCAGTGCGAGGGAGGAGCTGAGGACCCAGCCAGGGCGTGACCCCGTCCCCGCCGCCGCCGGGCTGCTCTGCCCTGCCTTCCCTTGCCTGCCCATGCCTGCATCCCTCGCGTCCTGCATGCATCCCACCTCCCGTGCATGAGTATCTCCTGTCCTGTAACCATCCCTTTTTCTTCTCCTATACGCAACTCTCCTCCACCAAGCACCGCTTCTCCCTACAGGCATCCATTCCTTCTCCTCTGCTTGCATCCTCCTGTGCAAGACTATCCTGTTTCCCATGCACAGGCAGCTCTGGCTCTCTCAGTGCTGCTACACAGACAGAGGAGTTCTGGGCTTGCCTTGCAAACTCCCCTTGTCTCCCCAGGAGCAACACCGCGGGGTGGGGCTGAGGATGCCCAGAGCAAGGTGATGCTGATGGGTACCGTGCAAAGAGCTCCTCACACAGCAGAACCAGGGGCTGGCTCAGGGCCTGGCTCCCACAAGGAGTATGTGGGATGCAGGTGTCTGACCCTTGCACCCTGTACTCTGTGCTCCTGGACAAGGAGCATTGCAGTGGCCTTTCCCCATTCAGCCTCTGGCTGTCCAATTTGGGATAGGTGGCCTCATAACTGTCCTAATTTCTACATTTGCCACACAGGCATTCACACTGAAAATTGCTAGAAGGATTCAGGAAGTCAAGGACCTTAGGGACGCTTTTGCGTAAAAGTGGTTGAGAACAGAAGTTAATTCAAAAGGGCCTTGAACTGAGAAAGAAAAAGCAAACACCTACTGTGGGAAGGAGGTGAATGAGGCAAAAGAGACCAGGGCTAGAGCTGCACTGCAGAGCTGGGCCAGAATGGGGGACAGGCATTTCCCCAAACGAGAAACCTCACACTCTTGGTCTGACTTTGGAACCTACAGCAGGACCAGGAGAAAACAGGGGTTCGGGTATTAATATTAACCTTCTGGTTTTAGGAGAAAAGCAAATATTAACTCAGGCCCACAAGAAACTTTTCAGGTCAGAAAGATGAGAGATTCCCGTGCCTGGAAATGAGAACAGCACAAAGTAATAAATTCAGACTAAAAACAGGAACGCTAATGGAAGGTGCTACCTCTTGTTTAACGTAATAGCAGATGTCCCATTTTTTGATGTTTAACTATTTTTCACCACTCTCAGAAAAATTAAACTTGTCAAAAGGCAACAGTTACCTAACAGACTATTAATAGATAAGGTACACACCAACATAAGATCAGTCTTTCCCTTCTTCTCTTTAAAAATTAAGTAGATGTAGGCCATATTTAACTAGAACTGCCCAGTGAAATCCATTGCAATGAGTACTTAGTTATCTATGTTGTCAGTGTTGCAGGAGCACATTTCTGAACTTGAATTGCATAGTCATAAGTTATGAGGTTTTGTATGAATTATTTACAGGAAGACTGTCAGTCCGATCATTATAACATAAAATAGAACATATTTTGTTGTCAAAACTGCCAGGAAAATTCATTTTTCAGTTATTTTCCAAAGCTACAAAGTGACAAGGTCTCACAAAGTAGTCCCACATGATGGAAGTGACACAGTTCACAGTGGGAGTTTCCTCATCACTTAGCAGGAGCAGCTTCCTGAGAAGAATTAGACTCTCTTCCCTTCATCCTTTTATTCTTTTTATACAGTTGGATTTCTCATTGGATGTCAGAAACTCTTACATATTCATCAGTTTATTAGACTAGCTCTCAGTGATAGGAGTAGTAATTTAGACTAATTTAAAAGAATAGTTCAGTTTTACACTCTGATGGTAGTCCTATGTTTAGATTAGACCAATGCTTCACATTGCATTACAAACACAACAGAACTGTGAATATTTTTGATTCTGGATTTTAGCAAAAGAATTACACTTTAGATTACTTTTTTCTCATTTTGCTAGCATGCCTACATAAAAGAGCTAGAGACATGAAATCATCTTTGTGCATCTTGACTATTCAGAAAATGCAGATTACATGTTTCCGTGCCCTGCCTTTGTCCAAACCAGTGGTATGAAACAGACAACTCTTTGTTCTCCAAATGAGGGAGCAAAGTATTAAACATATTGAACATTTACCAGTTGCCTCTTTATTAGGATTTCCCCGTGTCTTCATGCACAAAGAAACTTGAGCTATAGTAGACACATCCATTCATTCAATTACAACCACCACTTAGTACCCTGATACAATCGTCAAGCTCAGTTTAAGAATTTTATTATGTATTCCATGTAGCTACTGTGTTCTGAGTGAGATGTCAAAATGTGGAGATTAATTTACATATAATTAGCTAACACCTTTGCAAAAACACACAACTGCATGTTCTTAGGCAATTATCTATGGTTGAAAATGCTCTAACATAAGACATTAGTTTCCCTTTCTCAGGAATAAAACACAAGACTCAGCAATTACTGCATTGGGAAGGAGTGGGCAGACCTTTTCAGGATCACCTGAGAGCAGGCAGTTGGATTCTTCTTTCACTGCACCCACAACTATAAAAGAAAAGGTGACATTTTGGCAAAGGTCACAGGGAAAAAACAGTGTCATTATAAAAAGTCCCATGCAGATTTTAAACAAAGACTGAAGCACAGGGTGGATCTGGAATATCAGTATTGACCAATGCCTGAAATTATGTTTGGGAAATTTTTAAAACCCTTTCAAAAAGATTGCTATTTAGAAAATGACAAAGAGCATTGTTTGCAAAGAGGGACTTTCCACATAGTGCCATGCTTGAACAGAGAGGTTAGTGCCAGACAGGCAACAGGTGTTTCCAACCTGACTTAGGACAGGACTAGTTTGATATGACTTTTAAATCAAGTTATAGTGAAATATTCTTGTAGAAAATACACAAATAGAAGATGCTGATTTCACAGACTACTAGCACACAGGAACTTAGGAGGAAGGAAACAGGCCATACTTTTTGAAGGTTAGTTTAAACGGTGCTTCATTAGTTCTCTTCTTCAGAAGAATATAGTGAATTTAACAGCTGTTAGAAAATGTCCTGGCTATAGATTCACAATGGGAGGGCTATTGTGTTGAATATTCTTAACTGTAAGGAAATGGATTCCCATAAATGCAGTTTATTGCAATAAAAATCACGAGGCAGAGGAAGAGTTGGCCTTGTGTCCAGTATGACTTTTTCACTGACTCCAGGGGAAGGTGAACAGGCCCTTAACAGACTTTGCCACTGCCAGGTTAATGTTAGTGTGACTCCATGCCTAGAGAAGTAAAATTAATTTTATTGCGCGTGTTTAAATATAAGCTTCTTATCTGGCAGCTTAAGGATACATCTGTACTGCTTTTCTGTTGTATAAAAGTTCCATAGTTGTTCTTTGCTGGGTTATTGAACAATATATGCTGATATCCTGCGGATAAGATAGCTGTTCTGAGATCAAGATCATCTCAGACCATAAGTGAGGGGTGTGACAATCAGAAAAAAGGAGAGAACCCTGACAGGGCAATAAATAGCTTGTGTCTTCCATGCACAATATGCAAAGGAGAGAGAAAAACTGCAAAATATACTGGAAGAGTTCATGCAGGTTCAGAAGAGGCCTTTAAGGAGTTGGTGTGAAATTCTTCCATTAGAATTAAGGCATCTGTTCTCAACTAGACTTTTGTTTTGTTTTCTGCAAATACTTAACCATAACATTAACAGAATCTAAGAATCAGAATATTAATGTCAAAAACTGTTGTCATCAACCAAAGAGAACAACTGAGTGGCACTGTGAATAGATTAATAATCTGGAACTATGTTTTTCCATTGCAAGAAAGCAGATGGGTCTCTGCATAGTATCTGGAACTACAGCAAATTGAATTTACCTCCTGCTAGAAACACTTAATCAAATGATTTTGGGCACTTCTTTACTTAAAAACAGCTTTTGGGAAATAAGTATCAGTAAGTTTATACAGCAAGTTTGTCCAGTGGAAGGAATCTGTATTCAAAGTCTAAAGAAGTCTGTGAGACTTCCCATGTGAATGCAGATTACCCACCAAAGTTATCAGCCTGCCAGGCTGTGAACAGGTTGCCTGCCAGCTGCCTCCCCTCTCACTATTCTAGCTGCCAGGTAATAGATCACTTTGTGGGGCTCTGGACTGTGTTGTGAAACCACCAGTGCCTTCTGTTTGATCCGGTCATGCCTTATTGAAGGGGTTGCCCAGGGTTTCCTGCTGTCTCTATCCTGCAGTAGACATTTTATTTCAAAATTGTATTCTTTCCTGTCAAGGAGTTTTTTTTAGGATTGCCCATGTAACATAAGGAGAGCTCTTCAGTTCCAACCCAGGAGTGGCAACTCAGAGTTACTCACGTAATGTCTTTGTATAGCCCTTAACTACAGAGTTTTTTATGGTTTGAGCTTACAGAGGACTCATTGACCTTCGAATCATGCAGGAGAGTGGGTGAGTTAAGACTTTATTTGCAGTTCGTATCAATAGGGTGAACTTCCCTCCTTCATCACTGTGTACCAAAGAATAAAAGCTTCAATGAGAAGGTGTGTTTGTCTCTTATTTTAATTTATTAATCCACCCAGACCAGACCTTGAGAAGCTACAGAATCCACACTCCCTTTCTCATAGGTAAGGTACAAACAACTGTTTATGAAAAAAATCATATTTCCAGAGACCACAAGATGCAGAAAGTCAGACATAGGTAGTTTGGGGCAGAAGAACCAAGCAGAGTTAGCTGCAAACTGTGGATAATAAAGTCACAGGCCATGTAGCTGACAGCTGGTCATTTGGTCGTTTATCTGGGCTGGCACTTTGGCTGCAGTAACCTGATTATTGCCACAGCTTGACATCTGCATGCAAATTCTTATTATTAAATCCTGGCAATCTGCTGAGAGCTGGACAATGTTACCCTGGAAGGGTTTGAAGTAGGAAAAGTGTGGTGGTTTGGCAAGATAGGACTAGGTCAATACTTTATGCTCTTGGGAGAAGACTGGAAGCAGGAAGCAAAACAGCTGCTGACACAGGCAATTCTACATGACATGGAGAGCTTGGGATGGGATAAACTGGAAGTGTACAGGGCCAACAAGGAAGAATCTTGTGTGCACAGTGCTGACCACCATGCCAGTCAGGCTTGCCAGCGATGGCCTTCCTTTCATTTTTCTCTCTAGTCTGCCTTCCTTTGGCTCAACTCAAGTTAAAACGAGGTACACAGAGACTGCGTGGCAGCTAATGAGTTATATTCATCTGCTACAGGCTGAGAGCCAGAGGCTGTGCTTGATAAGGAAGGGTTCTTGCTGCTCAAGGACACTGTTTCCAATGTTTCTAATATTTCCCCATTCGCTAGTATCTTCACCAAAAGGGTTCTCAAGCACTGGAACAGGCTGCCCAGGCAAGTGCTTGAGTCACCATTCCTGCTGAGATTTAAAAGGCTTGTAGATGTGGCACTGAGGGACATGGTTTAGTGGTGGACTTGGAAGTGCTGGGTTAATGGTTGGACTTCATTACCTTAATGGTCTTTTCCAACCTAAATTACTCTATGATTCTAACTAATTTTGACTTTTTAGTCCTTCTAGTCTGTAATATATTTATGAATATTTTGTTCTCATTTTCTCTGAACTTTCTTCTTTTGTATGTTTTTTTCCCTTCTGCCTCCTTACTGCTTTTACTCATGCTGGCACAAAGTTTCTCCAGCTTCTGTAAAGCTCAGTCATACCAGAGCCTCCAAAATCACAGTGAGTGAAGCTGAGCAGGGCTGTCTACATTCCTGCAAGCCCAGGGCTTGGGAGATGACGTGGATGTGTGGAGTGCTAATAAACAGGGAACTAATGGTGACCATGTAAAGCAGGAAAACTACAGAACAAGATAAGACTCACAGAAATCCCTTAAACTGACTTTGGATAAAGATATTTACCAAGGTAGGGGGGAAAGGTTATTGTTAAAAGCAATGCTCTCTATCCAGCCATGTGTGTGTGTTTGCTTAGGCACTACAATACGTGTAAAAGGCAGCAGGACCATGTGTGGAGGTGTATCTGTGAAACACACTTGTTCCCTTGCACCCTGCCTGGTACAGAAGTTGCGTTCCAGTCTTGCAGCCCAGGCTGTGACTGGAGGTGGCTGGTCCCAGCTCTGAGGCCAGGCTGCACCACGCCTGCCAAACCAAACACCCTGTGTAGCTCCAGCTGGGCCCAGGAGACATGAAACCCAACGCAGTGGCTGGGACAAACTCAGTGGAGCAGTTTCTTCAACAGGTCTAGCAACTGTAAGGTTTTATTGCCTCCTCCTGTGCTCTGCAGAGCAGAGATTAAGCCAGGTGCCTTGGTCTTAGCAGATCCAAGGAAACTGCTTTGTCCTGAACTGCAAGTCCGGGTAGCTGAGTGCTGCTGGGGCAGGGCTGACCATGCTGATCAAAACCAGCAGGTTTTGGTGGGTGTTGCCTCCCCAGCACAGGTCAGTGCATGGACTGGTGCTGGTGCATCAGCCTACATATCAACGTTTTGCATTCCCTGAGCTTTATTGCTGCAGACACAGCAGGAAAGAGAGAATTGCCTGAAAATAATGTGGCTTTTGTGGTAATAGTGTGTGGTACAGGGCAGAGAGCAGAGGGACTCCTTGTGATGGACAAGAAGAACATGGGAAACTGCAGAGACATGGCAAGGAAAAATCAGTCTAGGGTGGTTCAGGTTCCTGTCATCTTCCTGTGGAACACAAGATAGCCTAGTTACCCTCTTCAAGGCACTTCCAGACTTATCTCCCGCTATTGCTGCTCCCGTTGGTTGCAGGAAAGCACCTCTTAGTGCTGGTCATGCTGGGATTTCTCTGCTTTCCCATCTGTGCAGAATCCCAAGCAGCATGCAGGGTGCAACTACAGTGTAGGGAGCAGCTGCAGGATGTGGGTACAATGAGGTTAACCTCACTCCCAACCCCATAAGTGGTGCTTAGCTCCGTCCCCCTGGCACAGGAGCATGGATCAGTTCTCTAGGCAGCAGCATGCGGAGTGGTGGATCCAGCTGGCAGAAATGCTCTCTCCTTCCTGACCCCACTACTGTACTCCCGGTGCTTAGCTCTTGCTGTTCTAGTTTTTGCTGATCTAGACATGTTAAAATTAATTTTTCTCTTGGTGCCTGACTCTAGGCAAGGTTATTAGGTAGCTGGGTTGCTGCAGTACGTGGCTGTCAGCTGCTGAAATCATTTTCATTGCGCTGCAGGTTGGTAACCCACTAAATACCCACCAGTATTTTGTTGACTAATCAGCATCAAAACTCCTGCAAAACTCCTTTCATTTTAAAAACAAGAAATATTTTATTCAAAAAGAACAAGAAAATGCATTTCCATGTTGTAAAATGATTTGCCATCATGTGGCAAGAGCTCAGCTTCTTCTCCCTCTGGTCTGCATTCTGGAATCATCACACTTCTTTCCAGTAGTGCAGAAAGTCTTTTCCATATGCCTTCCCCTCAGCCAGTAATCTGTAGCTCATGTTAATGTCTTCTAGGCAGGAGAAGAAGAGGACAAACCAACAACTCTACTGTGATGACAAGGACTCTAGAAAATGTAAAACCTTTCTCTAACAGCAGTTGCCAGCTCTGAAAGCAAGCCCAGTCCTGCAGAGAGTGCTTCAATGCCTCCAAGGAGTGTGCAGCCTTGGGACAGTCTGTGAAAGGAATTTGCAGAAAGCTTCTGTGTCCCAAAAAACCCTCTTTGGCCAGAGCAGGATTGTACCTCATCCTGGTTGAGGGGAGCAACCTCAGCAATGAAGAAGCTGCATAAGGTTAAAGATTCATTTGGATGGATAATTCTTCCTGAATTCATAACAAAACATGTTTTGCTTGGGTATTCATTTTCATGACATTGAAGAGCATTTGTACCAGCTGAGATGGGTGAGCAGAAACCTCTTCTTCTGCACTTACATAATTTCATCACAAGACTTTTAGCTGGACACTGTCCTGGCATTTCAAATTCCAGCCTGAAAACAGTCTGCAGTTTTTGACCAACATGATCTGTAAAAAAAAAAAAAAAAAAAAAAGTCATTTACCGAAAAAGGACAGTAAACAACTCATAAAAAGTGTTTCATCATTCCCAGACAGGAATTTCTCCCAGAAGCCCATCTTGCTCTCTTTATGAGATCTGATAGGGACAGCAGGATGCAAGGGAATTCATAGCTGCAACATGGCTTAAATACAGAAGAAAATAATACGCTAGTGGAAAAAAAGAAAGTTCTCTAGTGGGCTGGGCATAGGCAGAATTAGAAAACAGGCTGTGTTGTCCTCCAGCAAGGGCACTCCACATCCTCCTGCTTCTGCAGCAGGCACTGAAGGTCTTTTAATGGTGGCAGATGAGAGCAATGAGAGACCCTCAACTCCTGCATGTGGAGGTTACCTGAGATAACCAGGCCTTGGCCACACTAATCTGTACATAAAGGGCAAACTTGTTCTCAAAAGAGCACTGTGGGCTGCTGCTCTCAGCCATGCTAAGCCAAGGATCTTTTCCAAAACATTTGCCCCAGGTATTTTATCACTGGGAGGTTTTTAAGGACTGGGTCTCTGCACCTCTTCTGGGGCCCTGCCCCAGCAGCCACTCCAGTAGAGGAGCCCAAAGCTGCATTACTTTAGTGATCCAGCTTTCTGACAAGGAGGGGATGGTGCAAGACATTTCCACGGGCCGCACTTGCAGGACAGATGGCCATGTGCTCCTCAGCCTGCAGCCCAGCTCTGTGTCCCCAAGCCCAGGGGCTGCCTGGCAGGGTGGTGTCTGCAGTTACAGCTCTCCCAACCAACATCGCCTGTGCTCCAGATGCAGACAAAACCATGTTAAGGGCTACCAGCACCAAGTGCCTCACATGAAATAGGGAGCTCCTCTGACAGACAAAGTAGCACTTGGAGATCTCATCTCATCTCACTTTAAACTTGGCAGCGTGAAAAGTTTTGATCTCTTCCTACTTTTTTGTTGTATCTGTACTCACTTTTCACATTTTTTATGTTCCATCCACACCAACTTCAGCTGCTGTGACAGCCATGAATAAAAAACACTTCTTCTAAAAGCAGGGAGAGCAACATTTGGTTTTAGTTTTGATTTTGCCCAAAGTATTTTTACAATTGACTTAGTTTTTTGTGTTCACACATGTATCTCATAAGAAATTTGAGAATGAAGCACTGCCAAAGGCATTAACACATAAAAACATTTTTCAGTCACTAAATATCCCCTCCTGATCTGTGAAAAGAGGATTTTTTACAATCATTATATGCTTATGGTCCATCAAATTAGTGCTGGAAGAAAATCTGAGGTGGCTTTCTCTGTCACATAGCTTCTAATAAACTTGCTTTATCTTTTGAAAAACACTTTTTGTGGTGGTGATGACTTCAGTACTGTCTGATGGATTTCAGGCCATCTAGCCATGAAGGCAGGTTGCAAAACTGACCTTGTTTACACATGATTGTTAAGGCCTGTGTTCACTGTGGATTTAATTTCTTCATTGATGCAATTGCTTAGAAGATTCTATTGAAAGAGCTGCTTTACAAAGAGTTGGAAATCACACATTGTGAGAGATCCTGAGGAGCTCCCTGGTGAGGTTGGCTACCCACTGTCCTGCTGATCTGGACTTGCTCTTTCAACAGAGACACCTCTCTGATTTCTTTTTTTACCACTGAGGCCCTACACTGAGGGTGCTGCTGTGAGCCCAGAGGTCTTGCTCATACTTGCTGACTTGCTCCAAAAGACAATACTAGCTCACCTGAGCTGGGGTGTTGTGGTGGATTGACCCTGACTGGTTGCCAGGTGCCCACCAAAGCCATTCTGTCACTCCCCTCCTCAACTGGACATGGGGGAGAAAATATAAAGAAAGGCTCATGAGTTGAGATAAGAACAGGGAGAGATCACTCAGCAATTGCTGCCATGGGCAAAACAGGCTCAGCTTGGGGAAATTATTTTTGTGTGGGATCCCTTCCGCAGGAGACAGTTCTCTATGAACTGGCCCAATATCTGTCCTGCCCACGAGCTGCAGTTCTTCACAAACTGCTCAGCATGGGTCCCTCCCACAGGATGCAGTCCTTCAGGAACAGGCTGCTCCAGTGTGGGTTCCCTGTAGGCTCACAAGTCCTGCAAGCAAACCTGCTCCAGCCTGCGTTCCTCTCTCCACAGGACCACAGGTCCTGCCAGGACCCTGCCTCAGCAGTGGGTTCCCATGGGGTCACAGCCTCCTTCCAACATCCACTTGCTTCGTTGTGGGGTCCCCCATGGGCTGCAGGTGGATCTCTGCTCCCCTCCGGACCTTGATGGGCTGCAGGGGCACAGCTGCCTCACCATGGGCTGCACCTTGGGCTGCAGGGGAATCTCTGCTCCAGCTCCTGGAGAACCTTGGTGTCTGTGCAATTGTTTGTTTCACATATTCTCACTCCTCCTTCTTCACTGCTATTGTTCCACAGCAGGTTTCTTTTCCTTCTTAAATACATTACCCCAGAAGTGCTACCACTGTTGCTGTTGGGCTTGGCCTTGGCCAGCGGTGGGTCCATCTTGGAGACAACTGGCATTGGCTCTATTGAACAAAAGGGAAGCTTCCAGCAGCTTCTTACAGAAGCCACCAGTGTAGTCCCCCTGCTATGAAAACCTTGCCATGCAAACCCATTACAGCTGTAGAACTGTGATTCTGTTTCACTGCCCCACAGGTCCTGGCTCACCCTTCTGCACTGCCTTGCTATTGCCTCTGGACTCTAAACAACAAAAAATAGCATCAGACCAGCCCTTCTCGTAAAAGCTGGCTGTAAGCTGTATGATGGATAGTAAACTTCTCCCAGAGGCTCAGCACTGTTGAATGACAGAAAGTGTGGAGTCAGGTCAAACTCAATAAATCACACCAAATCCTGAGGAATACAAATTCTAACCACAGATTCAAGTGCAATATTTTAAAGCATGATTGCTTGACACTTCTTTTTGAATGTGAGGTTAAACACTTAAAAGAGGCTGCAAGTGTTGAAATCCTCAAATCAATCCAAAATTACTTATTTATTTTTCCTCCAGCTATAACATCCTTTTCCTGTTCTGTTTCCTCAGCTAAAACCTTATTTTCCAATCCCATTAACTGGGAAGGGAGTATAATTTCCCCACCGGGGACCAGCCTCACAGACCTGGGAGCTGGAAGATGTGCTGTGTGTAATGCAGTAAATAAACCCTTTGCCCTACAATGCAAATAAGCCTGTAATGGTTTTACGTCTCCAGCTGGGAGGAAGGTATTTCCATGTACAGCCAACTTTCTGGTGCATGCACAGCTCCTCAGGTTTAAACCTCAGCTTGAGACTGTGGCATCTTCTCATCATGAGAATAATCTCCAATTGAGCAAAACAGAGTTCTTAATGCTTCCCCTATCTAGTCCCACCCTAACTAATGCCACACAGCTGCAGGATATTCCTCTCAGCACAGCCCAACACTTTTTGTTAAGGCTTGCAACATTTTGCATGATTTTTAAAATTTTGAACTCTTCTTGAGCAGTGCCATCTCCTTGAATCCCCTTGAATCCATGTGGCACTCTTTATTCAGAGTATTCAGATGCTTCAGGACAATGATGACCATGTCCAATGCCCACGTGCCATCTAGTGCAGTGGGTGCTGGGCCACACACAGGATTTCTCAGAGGCAGTAGTGACATCACTAAGGGACACTGGAGGATGACGGGCTGTGAAAGGCCATGGCAATGCAAATCCATGTTTTCTGCAGACACGCTCCTGCATGACAAATGAGCTGTGATTCAGATGACCTTTAATGGCAGCTTTTCCTTCTGGACACAGATTCACCAGGGGCTCAGTCCCTCTGTCCCAAACTGCCCTTTGTAATTTGCCCTTGGTGCCACGTGCAGCTTTGCCTTATCGGTGTGGCCGCTGCCTCACCCCGGGATAGATCACTCAGTTCCCAAGGGAGCCCTCCTCCCCAGTGGGAACTGCCACAAAACTCTGGGGAGAAAATCTTTGATCTTTACCAGCATGAAAATAAAGATTTCTTGGAGGCCACCCTTCCCCACACTCCCAGCTGCTCCAGCCAAGCAGAGCTGCAGCCATCGCCAGCAGTGCTGGGCATGCCAAGGGATCACTAACATGTGGCTGGGGGGATTGGGAAGACACAACTGTTGAGACAACAGCCTGAGTGGGTTGAGCCCTGGGTACAGGCAGCTGCCTGTGGTGTGGGCAGTCAGGGTGGCTTATGGAATCACCTGTTACATGGGGGGCTCTTCCTCTCAACACTCTTGCACACCCATATGTGTGCAAAACCGATTTTAAGCCTCAGTACTATTATTAAAAGCATAATTTATTCATACTAGAGTGTAGTATTTCCTCATTTGCTGTATGAAAATCATGATTCAGCTGGGGAGTCCATACTCTTGCTTGCACCTGCATCTGCTTTCTCTTCCTCATACAGTGCTCTGTGTGGAAGAAAACAGGCAGTGGGAGAAGTCACATGTGGCTTGTCCATGGCCTATTTTAGCAGAATGGTGGAGACCTAAGGCTGCAGTTGTGTCTAAGGGACTGCAAACGCAGATCTACCCAACAGGATCCCAGCTGTCAGCAGATCCTTCCCAAGTTCTCCTTTACTGCTTCTCTGGCCTTGACTATGAAGTAGTTGATCCAAGCTGCTCCCTGCTTCCTCCAGCAGCCTGCTGTGAGCCACAAGCTGCTGGGCAAACACTCACTGTTTGCATTTTATTGCCTTGTGCTATCTTTCTCTGGGCAGCACAGTTATCTGCTGTACATATAATACACCAGCTTTCCTGTAAAGCTGCTCGTGTTTATGGTTTTGTCAATGAGTGATCTCTCCTGTGACATTTCTGTACCCTAAGCAGGCATTGGCAGGAGGATCAAGGATGGCAATATCCAATGCTGAGGGATGTGGAAGGAGAATTAGACAAGCCACCAGTGCAGACATTGAAGCTTATACATACCAGCCTGCTGGTCTGTATATTTATACTGCCACTTTTGGCTCTCCCTAATGAGTTGGAGACAGGCTTTAAGAGTGTCATAAACACCCATCCTAAACTGAGCAGTGGCAGGAATCCATCAAAGTGCAGAAAGTGAAGGAACCACAAAGCAAGGAATCTTACTGTGCCCTGTTGCATCTCCAAAATGCTTTGCCAAGCCCAGAATCTTCTGAATCCTCATGTCTTGCAATGTAAGGATGCTCTCAGAAGTGACAGTTGATCTGCAGAGTGGCAAGGGAAAGCCATTCATGCAGCTGGGCACTGCTGGTGTGGCAAGGCAGACACCCACTCAGCTGAGGGTGAGAGCTGGAGCTGCTCCCATGCAGCCCTGCCATGTGGGAGGTTGGGGATGATAGCAGAGGTTCTCCGACCAAGTAGATGAGATATAGGAGATATAAAACTCATGATGTAAAAGAACTGTGACCCCATTTGCCACTGGAGTACTTACAAGAGAGGTATGAAGGCTAAGGCAGGTCCATGGCCTTGGCTCTGCCCAAGGTGAGATGTGCAAAAGGACCTAATAAGATCAGATTGGCTCTTTCACAAACAAAATAATCCATAAAGGGAAAGCATGTGTCATGAGAGAAACCTTAATGCTGGCACTCAAGGGCACTGCAGGTTTCTGCAGCTCCATGAGCCTGCACTGCCACAGCCTTTGCCCACAAGGCTGTGTGGCTGCCTCCACAATCAGAGTGCTGAACATGCCTTTTCTCAGCTGACAGGCAAGAAAATGTGCTGTAAAGCAGAGATAAAGGTTTCAAATTCAAAGAGCTCAAGGCAAATGAGAACGCTGGGGAGAAAACACGAATTGTACTAAAGGTGCACCTACTGTGCCCTCGAGCAGGCACAGAGGCAGGAACGTTTATCAGCTCAGGAGTCAAAACAAACCAAAAAGAGAACAGGTCTGGGTTAGCAAGACAGGGAGGAGAAAAATATTTAATCTTGAGTAATCAGAAGCATTTCGTTCAACCTGAACATTGCAGTGTTTCCTAACCGTGTATTTAACTCCCCTTGTGCTTACAGTTACTTGTAATGGAAAAAATGCAATAAAAAAATCTTCCACTGGAAATTCAAATGGTTACAAAGGTCCTCAGGTGAAGCAAAGGCAAAAGAAGATGTTGAAACAAACTTGTTTTTCAGATTTACCTGTTGTCAAAATCTTGAATAATTTCACCTCTCTCCAAATGCCTTTGTGCACTCATTTTGTGAAGGGGAGATGTGAGAACTACACCTGGGCAGCAGCTCAGGGGCTATCCAACACAAGAGAAAATCATTAAAGAATTTAAGGAGAAGGAGGCAGCCCAAGCCTGTACCCATGCCCTGGTGTGCACGTGATGAAACAGGTTCCTGACCACACTGAACTGATTGCATATTTGTTATGAACATATAATCACCTGACTGCAAATAGCAGTAGGTGCCAGAGTTCATTAATCCCTGCATCTGGCAAGGGCTCATACCTGATAAGCCCCCTCTGGCTTGGTTTTCGGACTATTCAGCACTGGAGGCAGTGATGGGAAAACAGAGCCTCCTTGCAGTGGAGCAAGGCAGGCTCAGCAGCTCAGAGGCTATTGGTACCAGGGGAAGTCAAGGGTGTGCCAACAGGGCAGCCTGGGGGTTTTGGCTTCTATGCTTTTTCAGGCAGGTGGGTGCTAGACACACCTTTTGAGGCCAAATCTCTTTTTGAGTGTTTATGTGGGACTTGTCCCTTAGCCCTTGTAAAGTCAGGGGCACCTCAGCCCGAGGCAGTGGTGCAACGAGGGGCGAAGGATGCGACATATTGACATACTGTCACCTTTGCTTCCCACCTTCCTGCCAGGGCACCTCCCAGCCTGTGGACTTTGTAGCGTTGTTTTGCAGGTTCCCTGTATTTGGACCTCAGTGTACAGTACCTTGCCCCCTGTTCTGAAAAAATTTTTCCAGGAGTTAAAGCATGAAGCAAACAACTGATTTAAGGGGAATCATTGATTCCGGAGAGTTTTGGAGAGCAGTTTTACATTCCTAAGTTGACTAGCCAGCGTATGAATGAGAAGAGCAAACATGACCATGTACAGGGCTCCAGCACAGCAGATCCTGGTACAACAAGCTTCTTCTGTTTCTCTTCCCAGAGGCACTGCTCCTGTCAGCCTTGTATCCCAAGGACCCTGGTGCCCTCGGGAGAGCACTCCAGAAAGATGTCCCACCCTGCAATGGCAGCAGTGTCAGTGGCTCATTTTTTGGAGTTAGCATCTATCCCTGCAGCACAGATTCAGATGCATTAGAAAAGCAGTGTCAGCATTAGAAAAAGAGTGTCCCTCAGCTAGTCTGACAGTCTCAATTTAGACTTTACTTTGGACTGTGTCCACTGCAGGGTAAAGAGAGTCAAGCCTTAAAAAACCTTTGTAATGGCTTTTTATATCAGAGACGTTTTGATCCTGATAAGATTTTGAGTTATCATATGCTAAGTGCCAGAAGTTCTTTGAACCATTATCATTCAGTTTCAGCAACATTCAGTGGGAGGGCAAACTCCTGCACATGGTACTGAGGTGGCAGAGAGGAGAAATCACCTCCAGCAGCGCCTGTCTCTTCTTCCATCTGACACAGCGATCCTAGGAGAACAATCCATGGGCTGGCTTCCATGTGGTGGGGAGCTCCCACACTCCTGTACTGCTGCTGGACAATAGACCCTCAAAATTCAATACATGCACAAAGCTGGCCCACAATCTCAGAGCACTGTCACCCAGTTTCCCCTTGTGCGGTCTGAGAAGCTTTTCCTGCAGCGTCCCTCCTTCCCTCCACAGAAGGCAGCATCTGGGACCATGGCTTCTATTGAAATAAGTATCTGATCCCCAAAACAACATGCATGAGCAGCTACATAAGGATGCACTCTGTGCTGTTCAATGTGGATTTCCTGATAACGTAGATTGGCTTTTGGACCAGAAACACAGGTGAGCAATGCCCTGCACAGCACCCAACACCAAAACAAATGAGCTCCCTGCAGTCTTTGCTATCATCATACTCCTGATGCTACCAGGCAGTAGATGAAGACACAATGTTCAAGGAAATTGTAGCCTGATGCTGTGATACTCTTTGGACCTGGGCCACAGTACCAAGAACCTGCACAGTCCTTACTCAGAGTATCACTAGCAGCCATCATCATTCCTGCAGCACAACGGGGGCTACCCTGGGCTGGGGGTGAGAGCTGGTGAGTGCTGCCTTCTCCTCTCCAACCCTGCAAAGGTCTCCTGCAGCACTACAGAGAAAGCTGGAGGTCGTGCAGCACTGCTTGGCCTGATGCCCTGCAGAAAAACCACACAATTTTCAGGCTGCTGATGTGAAGGTCTCAGAGTAGTCATGATGCTTTCTCCCTTTGTCTTTCTTCTGTAACTATACTTACTCTTTCCATTTAAATAATAAACTTCCTGTTACTCAGCATAGCCAGAAAATCAAACACGTGTATCTGAGAAGAAGAGATCTGATTCCTCTGTAGGATTTTGGATATCAATAGCAGTAAATCAGTGGCATTTGCCCAAAATGAGCTGTCAGAATGAGGACCAAGCAGCAGCCTGTTTCAGCTGCGTCTGTGATTCCTTTGTTATGATTCACCTTCCACAAATATCCAAATAAACAAGTTTGCTGCCAGGAATATTCTGATGAGAGGCAAAAAGCTGCAAAAAAAGTTACTGAACTCTCACTTTGAACGAAGAAATCTCCTCCTGACAATTGATCATAGAAGGTGCCCTGGCTTGTGCCTCATGACTCGCTGTGCTGGAGGCAGGTACCCACACCACGTGCTTGGCACAGTGCACAGTCACACCACGAATATTCACAGCACTTTTTTGGCACATCTCAAGGAAATGCATATTTTTCCTCTGTGCTGTCTTTTTGAATCCTTACACAGAAAAGTATCATTAAGTGCTGTTCCAAATTTCTGCTTATTTTTTGCTGGTCTTGGTATCTCAAAGCAGATGATTTTCTTACCAGGACTTTACTATCGCACCAAGGATTTCTTCCATATCAGGCACTGCCTCAGCCTGTTTTGTTTCTTGATAAATTCTATGTTCCTGAAAAAGATAGCTAATTTCCCAACTATGGTGTCCAATGTACCAGTAGATCTGGTGATTTCAGTAAATAAATGAATATCAAGTGTTGCTCTTACTTTTGTAGACAAAATCCTTGGGATTTTTGTACATTTTATATAAATCAAGATAATTATTTTTATTCATATTGAATAGAGTTTTTGGCTTAGGTGTCAACAGCATCATCAGGACAAGGTACGGAGTCCCTCCCCAGGATTTCAGTGTGTGCAGCAGAGCCAGGTTTACAGTCTGACAGCAAAATGTGGCCTCTTTACCCAGAGGGAAGCCACCACAGCAGTTTCTGCAAAAATTCAGTACAGCTGCATGAGATAACAGCTTGCAAAACATTTGAGATGCTGAAATATATCCAGAAGACAACTGCTTTGGACAGGCTGACAAATGAGCCTGTTACCCTCTGTCCTTTAGCAGATCTTGTGACATATATTAACTCCTGTCAGAAATGGCTTAGGGCTCATCCCCTGGGCATAATGCTCTAATTTCTTGGGGTTATATATATGAGTCATGCAGAAGTCCAAGGTCTGGAGCACACACAGCCTGAGGCACCCGGTAGTCTACTGGTTCTGTAGCCATCTACAGCCATTGCATAGGAAAGGGTTCATTGGAGGGTGCAAAAAGAGCACAGAGAGAACCCTTCACAAATTCAGAATCATAGATTGTCTCCTTTTTCTCCCTCTTAAAAAACAATTCACTGAGCATTTTTGGGCTTGGATTGTTTGTATGCTTGTTAACATATTGTTAAGTTGATACTTAAAGTGTTCTAGAAAAAGAAAATACTGCCACCAAAGCATTTTTAAATGTACTTAACTGTCTAAATCCTTTCACTAAAGTTAAGCTCAAAACTAAAACTATTCCTTCCCATTCTTTCCAGTGCACACTTTCAGGTTACAGAAATAGCTCAGCATCCCTTTTCAATAGTTTATGAGTTGTCAATTGATGCTCACTGTGTTCTGTGTTTAGAAATCATCCAGAGCAGCAGGATGTATGTACCAGGCCCAAGAAGTCTGTTTTATTTCGTACATGTCGCTATTTAGACCAGCTGTGCTTGTAAGATTTCCTCACATTACTGCTATTGTGCAAAGAGCAAAATACACTGAAATGTTGTATTTCAGAAAGCTGCTAAATGACAATGTTTGACGTCTTGACTTCAGAGCAAAGTCTCACTTATTCTGAGTTCTGGAGTTTTTGTGGAGCTGTGTGAATGTTTTGGGAAGTAATTCAAAGCAGCAGTTTTTGGGAAGGGAGATGGTTCAGAGGAGGATCTTTTCCACCCAGACTAGTCCAGGTCTTGAGTACTTCTGAAGAAAGAATAGTGTGTTATATGAGTTATATGTTGACTATTTTTGTACTATTTCGCAAGATACATGCCCTGAGAACTGCCATGAGAAGCCGATGCATTCGGGGAAGGGGTTTGCGGGAGCACAGACATGGTCCCACCCAGCAGGGACACTCAGCATCCTTCCAGGCTGCCAAATGGCACAAGGAGATAACATGCAGAAATAACGACCACAAAACAAGCTAGGAAAGGAGCAGGAGCAGATAAACATGCAGAGACACTGGACACCAACACCTGTTCTCCAGCAGAAGTTTGCATTTATATCTGGGCATTGCTGACTGTAAAGGGACAGAAATGTATAATGAAAATTTTATAATGGCCATCATAGACTAACGAAGAAATAATTATTAGTTGTTTGTGGATCTGCTGCTGAGCCATGCAGCTCCTTTCAGCCCAGACTCGAGTAAAACCATGCCTCTGGCTGCCCTAAAGGACAAATCCTGCTCCAGCTTCAGCTGCCTAGCCATGAGTCACACCTGCGGCTGTGAAGAGCAAAGGAATTTGTCTCTTCCAAAGCTCTTGAAACTAAAAACTCATCTTCCACAGTGATTCGAAGTATTTCAAGAAACTTATTATTTCCTACATAATTATTGTCTCTTTTTTATTTGATAAAAATACTCAGCAGCTTCCAAAAATCAGAAGTGTAATTGCAAAGGATGGTAAAAATGTCAGACTATTTTCTCTAAATCTTCAGATTTGCTCCAAGACAATCATGCTCATTTGGCCAGATATTAAAATATTTTGATAAAAATCCAGAATTTCCCTAATCCTGGATTTCTAGTGAATTTTGTCTGTTTAAACAGCAAAAATTTTATTTTTCTAGTTATTTGTTGAACAAGTGAGGGATGAACTGAGAGGCTGATCATGGCCCTGTATCCTGCCTCCTCCAGGCAGCAAGGAGCAGACAACCTGCTAAAGTGGGAGCAGAAGCACATGTGGGAGAGAGTCAGAACTGCCCCATGAAAGCTATCACTGTATGAACTGGATATCACTATATGAGCATAAGAGCAGCTCTGCCTGCTGAATTCCTAAGACATCTAAATGCAGGAGGAACAGGGCACTTCCATGTAGGTATGGTCAGGGATCTCGTAGGTTGTTGCCTCAGTGTGTAGATGTGGCAGTGTCTCGGTATAGACCAGAGCAAAAAGCAGCTGCCTGGACTGGGGGAAAGATACTCCCTGGAGCATTGCCTTCCCCATCCAGTGCTTTGCAGCAGCCAGCACTGTTGCAAATAATAACCTCAACAAAGGCAGGAACTTTCCAAGTCAGGCAGAGTTTGCCTGGAATTGCCCTTTGGCTGCTATAGGAAGCATGTGGTGTCAACCCTGGCCCAAGGATGCAGGCTCAGGGTCCAACTGTGGAGCCATGCTTAGGGATGGAGTCATCACAACCCTCCTGGGACTTGCTCTGAAAAATCTTTTATACCTTATAAGCAAATCATGTTCAGGCCTCTCTGAAAGGATGGCAAGAGTTGAGCTTTCCTTCCTTGCCAAATATGTAGATTTAGGAGACTAAACCCAGTCCAGTCTGGGGTGGGAGGACAAGCCAAGCTGTTCATGAGGTGATGCCCTGCATCATTCTTGATGTGTTCTGATTAAGTTACTAAACTAAGCTCAACTGAGTAACTAAACTAGGCTTGACTGAGTAACAGTTCCCCACATGCCTTTCCTTCCCCATTCCCTGAACAGCCATTTCCCTTCATGCTGCCAGAGGTGTTTGAGGCAAGGGAGAGGAGGCTGGCAGCCCCAGCAGTGCAGGCAGCCCCAGCAGTGCAGGCAGCACAGACAGGTGGGGACGTGCCACCAGCCCAGGTCTGCTGCTGCTGCTGCTCCTCAGCTGCCCTTGCAGGCTGACCTACCCGTGCTGTGTGACATCTCATGACTTCTTTCTCCCCCTTCTTTCTCTTCTTGTATTTACATAAAAATCTGCAAATCAATGTTTGCCCAGCAGAGCTGGTTTCCTTTCTAAACATTTTTTGGGCAGGAGTAGATGGGTGCGTGTGAGAGACAGCAATACAGGCTGAAGTTATGGAAAGGCAGAGCTCTAACCCAGGAGGGGCAAAGGAAAACTTCTTTTGTTGTTTTTGGATTAGCTCACGCAGAGTTTCTCTTTGTTTTTCTGCCAGGGCTGTTCTTAAATGACTGACTATACACTTTTCAGTGCTTATTGAAAGATCATTGCTTCCCACAGCTCAACATTTTTTCCACCCGGTTTGTAAGCCCTGCCGTGCCATGCAGCTCACCCCAAGTGCTCTGCCTCTCTGCAGTCCGGGGCAGGCCCCTGGGGCAGCTCCTGGGGATGCGGGGCCAAGGAGGGCACCTTTGCAAAATGCACCCTTTTCAGATTTGATCAGCTACAAAGCTATGACAGTTCAGAAAAAAAAAATCAGGTGCTAATGGTCTTAAACTTTGTGCTAACCTTGTCAGGACTGGGTGTGAGGGAGCTGCTTCCAGCTGGAAAACTGCCGTGGGGTCAATTGAAGGAAATAGCAGAGCAGAGGTGGTGTCGGGAGCGGGGAACGCCGTGTACTTGTCTTGCAGGCAGTGCTGGCACGTGGCTGTGACAGGCTCACCCGTGGGACAGCAGCTCCACAGCCCATGCCACCGAGCGAGCTGGTGACATCCTGATCCCCCAGGGGCACACGGCTGGGGGGAGGCACTGGATGTCGGGATGCTGCACTGTGTCTGCTGGTTCCCGGTGCAAACGAGCCTCTTCACAGCAGCCTTGTCCACAGGCTTAGGTTAGGTGAGTGGATCAGGCCAGCAGCTTCTCCTGAAAGACAAGTTTGGGACAACCAGTTTTGGTGCTCTCAGAAGAGTATCCTTCCTTGGGCTGTCTCAAAGACAAATATGGACACGATATTCTGCAGGCCTGCAAGGAATATGGTGTCCTGCCATAGCTTTCTTCCTGAGCCTTAGATGCTGAATGATCTCTTCTTTGCTTGTCACCCTTGCAAGTCCCCTAATTTTAATGGTTACACAGAAAGCAGAGGGCAAGCAAGGAACTTGCCAGGTACATAAATCCTGATTAAGAACAAGTGAACCATAACAAGGTTTGAAATCTTTCTCTGGCAGAGCACCTTGACCCCCATCTGTCTACAAGGAGCACCAGCAGTGTGAAAAGGTAGCTGTGGAAATGGGTTGCCATGAATGGATGTTGCTGAGTGACTCAGTCCTCATGGCTGGGTACCATGCCCTGTGTGGCAAGGTTGGAGGTGGCCCCAAACGGAGGTGGTGAGACATTGACTCTTGCAAGGCATGAGCCAGGTCCTGTTGCCCATCTCTCAGAGGCAGCTAATTTGACAGCCTCGTGTAGTATGTGGGGCTGATGTCCCTTCCCTTGTCTCTGACTGAGATTCTGTTTCAAAAGTGATTTGATATTTCTGAATCTTGGAGCAGCAACCTCTGTTCAGTCACCAAGTGAACTGGCCTCCTTTTTTGCTCTTAAGTGCTTTCAATCTCTGTACCCTACTAGGAAAAGCACTGTTTCCCGTAAGAAAGAAGTACATACAGTAAATTCAAAAGCATTTTAGACATCCCAACAGTGCACTAAGATGTTCAAGATGCATTTTAGGAAAGCTGCCCTTTGTTGAACTGTTTCACCACGCACTGTTTAATGCAATTGCTGTCTCCTTTCCTTGAATAATGTATGTAATAACCAGTGTTCATTTTGGTCTCTGGTGTGTGAATAACAAACAGCAATGGTGGCCAGATGCTGGCTTTGTTGAAGAGGCACAGTGCTTCCACTCTCATCTCGGCAGAAGAGGAAGTCAGCAAACACTACCAGCACCCTGTTGTGCACACTGAATATTGGACAGACATGTATGCATGCTGTGTCCGAATAGGTCAGCAGTCAATATTACCACAGAGCTGAGATGCTGGAGAGGGAGAGGGGCTACAGCATTTGGCAGGGGAGCAGCAAGAACACAGCAAAGAGTTCCTGTCCTGAGGAAAGTGAACAGAATTGCTCCAGCCATTGCCAAGTATCAGGATGAGAACTGTAGGAGAAGCCTTCTCTCCAGCCATATTTTGTTCTACTGGCCCCAGGAGCAAGGATCATCTAGGAAAAAATAGGTGACCCATGGAGTGTGTAAGTAACAGTGAACTGTGGTGGTTGGCTACTGAAGAAAGCTGGAACAAGAGAGAGAGGGTACTAAAGCAAAGATACAGGGCTGCAGCAGAGCAGCCAAGAGAAGAAAAAGGTATTAATAAACATTTTTTCCACTATGTTGCAAAGCAGGCACTGAAAACAGTTATGGACAATTTAAAATGTTTTAATAACAACCTCTCATCTTATCAAGAGGATTTCCCCAGTGGGTCTCAAATACTTTACCAAGGAAGTTAGTAGCCCTTGTGCCCAAAGAACAAATAAGAAGACTGAGGTTCAGTTAGGGAAAAACACCCAGCCATCAGCTACAGAGTGCTCTACTGAGCTCCTGCCCCACATCAAAGTCTGCCCCTACAACTCCCCATTGCAGAGGTGTGTGTAGCAAAATCCTCCTTCTCAAAGCAGATAGTCCAAAGTGTAATGAAATGGCAGTGTTCCTCAGTTACATGTTGCTAATGCTCCCCACAGCCAGGCTGCCACCACCCTCAGCACCCTGAGCCATGACAGAGAAATCTCTCTGTCATGAGGAGCTGACACTGTAGCACAGTGAATACACAAAGATTAGTCTTTGCAACTTTTGAGACTGAGATGTACCATGCACACAGAAACATCCCTTCTGATTTATCCAAAATGTCCCCTGTGTTATCTGATTATCCTAAATATTACAGCTCAAGTGAAAGTTGAAAAGAGGGAAAAGAAATGCCAGGAAGGTTTTCTGTAAAACTGTCAGCTCTCTACACTCCTTTCTTCACAGGCCAGGTATGCTGCACTGCAGATGCCCAGCCAGTTTAGCTAAAATTTCATTTCCAAATGGAAGCAACACCTTGACTAGCACTGGGTCAAAACCGTGCAGCATTCCCAGTGCTAATGGCAGCCTTGGCTGATTTAGCTGGTGGGCAGCATGCTGCATCCAGCTGATAATGTCACACAGGGCAGTAAGAAACCTGTTGTGATAATTCCATCCTCTTAATCGCCAGCTGCTCCTAAATTTCTCTGTAGCATGTTTGAAATCAGCTAGTGTTTGCATAGTCCTGCTGCTTGACAGCTGCAGAGAGGACAGATCTCACCAGTTGCTGGTGCACTCAGCTGTCATCTACACTGGTCACCCTTAGTTTTCCTGGCTTCAGGAGGAGATGTTTTTCAGCCCCTCATGTGGCATAAGCCAAGCCCATGGAACCTTCGGGCACCATGTCAATGCAAATGTGCAACAGAAACTATGTGTTTTTGTACACTCTGGAATTCCAAGGAAGGAATGGTATGACACAGTGTCCTCTCTTTTATTTCTGGAGTTTCCTGCCAGAGTGCAAAGCTCTTAGGCTTTCAAAGGGTCTGAACTTCCTTGGGTATTAATGCAGGGGAGAGAGGAAAGGCAGCAAAGTGCCCTACTTCTTGCTTTCATTTTCATCTTAGCTTGACAACACATTGCTGCCGCCAGCACATCTTCTTTCCCGTTCTCTTTTACTAGCAAATGCACTTTGACTGGTTGAATGATTCATTGCAAACAATTTACCAGGCTATATAAGTCCAGCTTTTCTTTGACTGTGAGTTATCCCCAAATGAACAGGTACTTTTTTACAGTATTTTCTGCCAGTAACTGTTCAGTACAAAGCCTGTGCATTCTTGAGATGGGGAGTTGTTTTTGAGTTGCTGTTTGGTTGGACTGACCTGTCTCTGAGTAAAAAGAGAAGGGAGCAGCCAGGCATGGAGCAGTCTGACCCCATTTAGATTGGAAGACATTTAGTAACCATCATCCCTTCTGTCTCACAAGTGCCCTGATTTGTCAGAGCAGCAGCCACTGTGAACATTAACATTGGCAAAGCCCTGCATGCATGAATGTTTGCACAAATGGGACAAGAAAAGGTGACACATAGTTGAACGTATCTCCTCAAGTGAACATTTTGCAGCACTAGGTCAGGCCAATTGCTCATCCATCATCAAGTTATACTGTAGGAGAGATTTGTGTCTAAGGAAAATCCCAGTCTCACTGTGCAATATTCATAGTAATTCTGTGTAGGCAGAACTAAGACCTTCCACAAGTTTAGACAGTCCTTATCTGTTACCAAACCAACCGGACTTTCACCAAGTGTCACATTTTCTTAGCAGCTACTATGGCATTTTTTATTTTTCAGATGAGTTTCAGTGCTGGTTTTACAAAATTCAACCATGTCATCAGATCTGTAAGCTCTTTGTATTACAGAAGTACAAGTGATTCTGTATTAATCTATTGTAAAAAAGAAAAACTTTACTTGAAGCAGTGAAGCAGCACCAGTTTACACCAGGGAAACATTTCCAGTATTTATCAGCATCATCCAACTATTTCTTTTACAGGCAATCTTAAGTCTTGGTTGCTGGAATACAGTCTACTGTAAAGAGTATTTCCCATCAAGGAGGTGGTTGTGCTCCAAGAGATAAAGACAATGCAGCCTGCGGTGGCTTCTACATCCATCTATATCACTGGAAGCAAGCGAAATCATCAAGGAAGTTTTTGTGACTGATAATCTGAGAACAAACTGTGCCATGCTGTTGGGAAAAAAAACATAAAGCATTATGAGAAGTGCTCTTTGCACTGTCTTGGTGTAGCTTAATGAAAATGTTCCAGTTTTTTCCTATTCTTACCAGGTTTTTGTAATCACCTTTTTGTAATACCTTGCAGAAGTCTTTGCTCACTTTTCTTCTTACACAGAAAAAAGGTTTAGGGCAGAGAGAGCAGGGGCTACAAGGGATTGTTCACCATTGCCTGCACTTCAGACTTTCCTACCTTCCTAATTCTGCTCTGCTGCTGTAAATTCAGCCAGGCATTGTTTTATTCACAAATTCAGGTTTTATTCACAAATTGACTCAAGTTTATTGCTTTCTGCAAGTGGGTGAAAAAAAACATTGTTATGAACTCCATTCTGCATCAAGATAAATGTGAGCTTTGAATTTACAGTCACTCACAGCTCTGCCCATCGCTGCATCATCACAGTTTCTTGCCTCCACAAAGACTTTGTTTGAAGAAAAATCCCCTCATTCACTCCATGAACAAGTCCAGCAAAGTTTGTAATTGTACTGCTGAGTTCCTGAAGTTTCATCTCCATGACCTCCTGAGTGCAAAGGAAGAAATGTTATCATACTGGAATCCATCCTGAGACCCAAATGGAGTATTGTCAAAAAGTGAGATTACTGTGGAAAGACTATAGGGAAGGTACCATACTATCACTGCAAGTAATTTCCATGGATTTTTGCTAAAAACTAAAATGAAATTAGATTTAAAAGTAATGGAAGATCAGTATTAACTAATCCTCTGGATGACAGTGTAGTCATCTTCTCTCTAATGAGATGAAAAGCTTTAAAATATTCTGTCAAGTAGCTAAGATTTTTTTATTATTATTATTGTCTCAGTGGAGCCCTTTTCTTGAAAACCTACCAAACTCTTGACCAGCTTCAGTTTCCCTCAAAAACATGGGCTATTGGAAACAACCAGAGCTGCCTCTACTTCAGTTTACCTTCTCCATCTGCCTGTCCTAGGCAGCAATGCACAAAAATGATACAAGGAGACTAACAAACTACTTAATCAGCACTTCTAATTCCTGAAATTCGGGAATTAAATAATGAGGACATTGAGTCACCAGGCCCTTTCAGCTCCCTGCCCATGGCCATCAGGTGGTCTGAGAATGAAGCAGATGAGCTCACCCCATCTCTGATGGTTCGTGACTGCCTGACCAGCTCCATCACAAGCATAATTGAGAACAGGTTATTAGTAAAGCAGGAAAATGACAGAGGAGCTGACAAATGGTGTTCAAGGCAGGTGATTTGTTAGACTTCAGTAAATTTTTGTTGTTTGGAAATATTTCCTTGGGTAATGGGACAACAAAAAACCCCAAACCAAACCAGTCAAATTGTTGACTGCTGGTGAGTTGGTCTGGTTTGAGGGCACTGGTACTTCTCAGCCACCCTGGCAAGATGTGGCGGCCACTGTCTAGACTGCTCAAACCCAGACCTTGTGCTGGCACAGCTTGAAACCTCACTGTCAGCCTCAGGTCCTGCTTTAAAATACTTTTCCCCTCTTTCAGTGGAAACTGCTTAGAAAACAAAGTGGTTCCCTGCAAGGTATATAACTGACAGGCACCTTTTCTCACACAAATAATTCATGGTAACTTGAATCTGAGATCCACACACGGCTGGTACCTGTGCATATGAAGCAGAAGTTGGCTCCACAAGCTGAGCAAGTGCAAGGGAGAGAAACAGGCAAACAGAATGCAGCACCTCCCTTTCTGATGTAAATATGCTCCAGGATGCTCAATGCTTGGAAGAGATTCCAGGGAGAGCCACAAATTCACTTGCAATCTAGAAACATCCTTCAGCATGAGAGCATGGAGCTGAGCAGTCTGTTTATCCAGGAGGAGAAAGGAGCTGTACTCCATCACAGTCTGCCTACATGAGGATGCATTTTCAAGAACAAGCACTTTTGAAATGGATCTAAAATGGTAAAACTGAAATTAAGGAAGCTAGGTAATCATTAAGACGATCCAGGAAGAAGGTAATTTTTTTCATCACACTAATAGCATCAGAAATAGTGGCTGTTGGTCTTTTACAAAATATTCTGCAGTATAATCGGCAGTGACAGGATGGATGCAGGAGCTGCTCAGTGAGAATATACAGCCCACATGTCTGTCTTCCAAGGGACATCACCCTGTATACTTTCCTTTTACTTGGAATGTATCCATGTGTAGCATTCACAGATGAGAGTGATGCCAGTTATTTGGCTTTAAATAGCAAAAAGACTTGCATAATTTATAACTATTAACATTAATGAGACTTTTCTTCACATGCCTCAAAGATCAAGGGAGAACTCCTGTGCTGATCTGAATTCTATAGCACTGATGACTTTTCTCTAAATGCTGTGAGCAAGGACATCTTATGAGCCAGGTCATCACAGGTAAATTGGTAGTGTGAGTCTGTACAGGTAGTAACTGTACCTAAATAAAATGTGCCAAGTCTGAAACTGGGAACAACTTATGGTGTTCATCAGAATATCCCAGAACTTTTGGAGTGATTCTGGATCCCACTAGGGTTGGAACCAGACATATAAAATTAGAGAGTTTATTCCAGCAACCTTTCCAAGATGGTTCTCAGCTGAATTTTAATTCATAACCACCAGTTCCTATGACCTAGAGACTAAACCTTGTGTGATAGTGACACAGCAATTCTGGGATGAAATTATATAAGCAGGAGAAAAATGTTCAGGTCCCTTTGCAATATGGTGCAAGATCTCTAGCAATGTTGCATTGTACTTTTCTATACAGCTCTGAGCTGCTTTTCCAACCCACATTCTCTGAAAAATCTCTCTGCTAAAACATACTAGTTTGTGGGGACATACTGTGCCAGATCTGCTCTGTCTTGACAATGACAGAGCACAGGAAAGGAATTAATTGGCTGAGATGGACAATTGGTGACTATCTTAGATCTTGCTAATATGATTTCTGTCATCTTGAGCCTCAGGCTCAGCAAGACTTTCCTTTCATTGCCCTTTCTCCACAGTATCAGCTTTTCCTCTAGGACTTGCCATTGCAGCTGGTGCTGATGTGGCAGTTCAGGCTCCAAGGTGCAAGTGCCAGTCCAGTGGCACTGGCCTCTCTGCAAGCCAGCTTGTTTCCACTGAACGGACTGACGTCTGAGATACCTTTCCAGAGCACTGAGGGGCTATTCCTGAAAAAAATGCAGAAGTATTTTCACACTTACAGTCTTGGTATGTGTGATGGCAAAGGCACAAAGAGGGTATTACTGCTATGCATTACACAAATTTAAACTAACCAAAATACAGTTCAGTTAACTCAGAACTAGCTGGGCACTGGACACAGTGTCTCCACTGTGAAAAAGAAGGTTCAGATATAACAACTTATAGTTTGGTTTTTAAATATGAAATAAAGTTCTTAGTTTTCAGTTTGTTGCCACATGAAAAGGCTCTATTTTTCTCTTTTTAAAAAGTGAAAAGGAGTCTAAGATGCAAATAACATTTCCTGGTATGGAAAGCAGAAAATATTCCTAACACATTTCCCAAGGTCAGCTCAGAAAAGGAAGCTGCTTCCAGAGTCTAGCTACAAAAATCAGCAAGCCAAAAGTTAGAAGTCTCTTCTATAGTTATTCTGCTTATAAAAAAAGACTGAGTGTCTCGGTCCTCTCTTACCCTGAAACATCCTGTCTTACATCATTGGGACATTCTGGGTGTTCTATACTCTTAGAACTTGAGCAAATATCCAAATACAGACTTGGAAGCCAACATTCAGAGCCGCTATGTTAAAAAAACTCTCTAAGTCTCTCATTTCAAGCAGTGAGGCAGCAGAACAGTAATCCATAGTTTCCATGTCTTCACATAAATGAAGTCTGAACCTATTCTCCCTCCTCTTTGTTTATTGTGCAAACTGCTTCCCCACAAAATGAAATGAGCTTTCCAATCCAAATGTCACTATTTAAAGCAGTGGGCATGGAGTTTACCCTGTGAGGTGGTGAGCACACAGCAGTGCTCACTGACCCCACAATAGGCTCCTAAACAAACAGAAGAGGAAGTGCTGATTGTGGCAATGCAGCCACAAAAGGACTCAGTAGCAATCTATGTATGTTCAAGGACCAGCAGCCAGGCAAAGCGCCATCAAGAGTTTTAACTTGCATTTGCTGAGGGCTAAGAGCATACAGAGCTACTTGCTGTAACTCACAGACCTTCAGTACCTCAAGCAACTTTCAGATGTGTCTGGGTGTTTGCATTTGTTTAAATAAACGATATGCACTCATTAAGCATTTCAGCTCCTCTAACAGGAGTCCAGCTCAGTCAGGATAGGTCAAACACACTGGTTATCTTTCCCTGATGGTTAAAGCAGCCCTAAGGACATGTTCTAAACCATATCATCTGCTCCTCTATAATCCCTGTCAGCAGAGAAGCCCATGAGGGCACTCAGCAGCTGCTCTGGAGGAAGAAGGGGCACGTATGTGTCTGTGGCTGGGCTTGTCATGTCCTGCACCTGCAGATCAGAGCATTATCCATCTGTTTTCTGGGTGACGGTGTCAGGCAAAAGCAGCAATGCTCAGAGGGTCTCTGTGGATCTTCTACTCAGAGAAAGGTAGAGACCTTAAGAGGCAGGACAATGCGTCAGGCAAGGATGAGTTAAAAATAACCAAAAAAACCCACAAAACCCCCCAAAACAGAAGTGTGACTTCTTTGTGTCTTTTTGTTCTGTGATCATCCTGAAATAGTATGCGTTGTTCAGACTCAAGCCCAAAGCCACAGGCACTGCCACCTCCCTCCAACCTGCTCACTGGAGCCACAGGACCCTGCTGTTGTTCAGCTGTTCTGGCTCCAACTTTAAACAATCCTGGGCTGTACTTGCTGTAATGAGTGTGCTCAAGACTAAGGGCATGGGACATAAATAATCCAAAGGCAAGTTATACTCACAGCCTAATCCAGTTACAGCTCTAATTTGCACATTTCCTCTTTGAAAGCAGTTCTTTTATCTTCTATATAGAGCTGAACCTCTCCCAGATGCCATTTGCAAGCCAGGAGAGGTGCTTTGCATCAGAGCCAACACAACACAGAGACCCACAAGAGCATTTCTAACCCACTCACCCTGCTCTTCATGTGAGGTGTAAGACAGAGTCCTTCCATCAGCTCTGTTCATCAGCAGTTCCTCAGCCTCCCCAACTTTCCCGTGAGCTCTGGGTCCAGATGGGAGAAAAACTCCAGAGCTCAATAAGAGCCCTAGCTGAGCTTTCCACTCATTTCCTTATTGTAAGCAGCTATGGCATAAAGCAGCAGCAGCTACGAAGAGCTGGTTGTTACTAAAACAGTACCAGTGGCTCTCAGTTATAAAACCTGCTCCTCCTTTGCATCCCCAGCACCTCATTATAAAGCAGAACAGGCTACTAATGACTTTATTTTTCTGGTTTCTCCCCCAGTCCTCTACTCTTTTCCAGGTCAGTGTTGTGTTTGTAGGTGTGCCTCTATAACTCTCTCGGGGCAGAGCAGCAGCTTGCCATGGAGCAGAGCTGTAGTTTCCTCTTTGTATGAAGCGGGAAAGTGGTATGTGCATGGAGATGGCTTGTGACCCATTCTGAATCTGGGCTGAAAAAATACCAACTTGTTGAAAAGGATCAGGAAACATTTAGATCTGTATGGACTGGTCAGCCCAAGAAACAGATGTGTTTGTTTCTAGCTTTGTTACTAGGTTATTGCCTTTGTTGATTTTATTTGTTATGCCCCTGTAGAAAGTGGTGTCCTTCAAGCAATCATAGGCACCCAACCCCTGTGAGGCCCTGCTTTGGGGCTGGGATGGCCCAGGCTCCTCAGGTTTTTGTCTTTGCTTGCAGCTCTTTGGCCATACTTATCAAACAGCAAAGTATCACAGAGGTGATTAAGAGGCCTTGTAGGTGAGGTGTGCCAGATGCAGACAATGACAGAGGGAGAACACAGTGTATATCCTGCTTTTATGAAAATATGTATTGTTTACCATTCAAGCATTTCCTGCAGTTTTGGGACGTTATGGCTGAAAGGTTTCATTAACAACTCTTCATAAGACTGTTCTGTTCTCTAAGAAATCTCATATGTATTAAACTAAAAAAACATGAGGAATATCTGCTGAAGACCTGACTCGGCCTTTGAAATACCTAAAACTAGTTTCAGAGAAAGGCTCTGTTTGTATAATCATAACTAGTTAAACTGCTCTGAGAGCCCAGGTGCCAGCTGAGCTTGCCCTTGTCTTTGCAGCTCTGCCTTTACTCCACTTCTGCCCATGGGGCAGGGTCTGCCTTCCACCACCTTCCCACCCACGAGAGGAAGCTGACCTAATGTGCTCCTAAACAAGACTTCTCCCATGGAAATCAGGGCTTTAATCCCCAAGTGAAGCATTTTGCTGTATTTGGTGGGGTGACACAATCTAACAGTATTGCTATCCAGGACAACAAGGTCAGATTTGCCAGCAGCAAAGTGAGGAGAAATGCCAGTGCTGGTTGGTGACTCCTATAGAGCTGCAGAGGGCTGGGAATTGCAATGAGAGGTAGGTTGGACATCGTGGGTCCTGCTGCTTCATCTGTATGGCCTCAGAGTCACAGCTTACTGCAGAGGGAAGCGTCATCTCGAATCAGAGCTCCACCATTCAGCAAAAGCTTGGACTGAGCAATGCTTTACAGCTCATGATGGTCTTGGGTGTTGGTACCAGCACTATTTAACATCTTTGTCAGTGATATGGACGGTGGGACTCAGAGCACACTCAGCAGGCTGGCAGACACACCCAGCTCAGGGATGCAGTCAGGCTTCAGAGTGGGGCTGTGCAAACCTCCTGAAGTTCAACCAGGCTAAGTGCAAGGTGCTGTACCTGGGCCAAATGTGTCCTGGGCTGCATCAAAAGCAGTGAGGGCAACAGGCTGAGGGAGGTGATTCTGCCCCTCTACTCTGCTCTCATGAGACCCACCTGGAGTGCTGCATCCAGCTCTGGGATTCCCAGCACAGGAAGGACATTGATCTGTTGGGGTGAGCCCAGAGGAGGCCACAAAGATGACTGGAGGGGTGAAGCACCTCTCCTATGCAGACAGATGGAGAGTTGGGGTTGTTCATCCTGGAGAACAGAAGGCTCCAAGGAGATTTTAGAGCCCTTTCCAGTACCTAAACAGGCTCCAAAAGAGCTAGAGAAGGACTGTTTACAAGGTCATGGAGTAATAGCAAGAGGGATTTGCCTAAAACAGAAACACAGTAGGTTTAGATATAGGGAAGAAATTCTTCCCTGTGAGGGTGGTGAGAACTGGCATAGGTTGCCCAGACAAGCTGTGGCTGCCCCATCGCTGGAGGTGTTCAAGGCCAGGTTAGATGCAGCTTGGACCAACCTGGTCTAGTGGAAGGTGTCCCTGCCCATGGCAGGCAGGCTGGAACATGAAGATTTTTGTGGTCTTTTCCAACCCAAACCATTTTATGATCCCATCTTTCCTGGTGGCAGAATTGAAAATTACCATTACCCACAGAAAAGACATTTTTGCCAATTAAGGAAAAGGTTGTATTTTCCTATGCAGACAAATGGAAGAATTTCATATTCACAAGTGGAAAAAAAAGCAAAACAAAAACTTAGAAGTGACAGTTGTGTCAACAATAAGCCTGGCTTGGCAAGAAATTTCAGCAACAAAATCTATATCTCAAACTCCTATGCTAAGATGATGTTTAGCAAGTCTATTGTTTAGAATAATGACCTCAGCTTCCTTTTTGAGAGCAGATGCCAGACAAGACTGGGGAAAAGGGTTTTGTAAGAAAAGTAGCAGCATAATTCAGTCATGGTCTCCCAGTAAAACATATTTTAGTTTATTCAATAGAAGCAAATAATTTTTCTGGATCAATATTTGGACTAGATCCAGGAGTTCACTGTTTAGCCAAAAATGGGGAAAATCCACCAAGAATCATTATTTATTTGAAAATTGGTAGCATTTATTATAAACCAGCTTCAACTGGCCCTGATTCAGTCTAACATATAGCCTCTGGGATTTTTTATTTATTCTCCTGAAATCCTTAAACACATTCATTTCCATCAATTTGCTTCCAAGGCCTGATCTGGACCTCCTGGACCTCCTCCACCAGATAACTGTGAGGATCGCAGGATGGCAGATGCAGCTCTTGGAGAATTAGAAGGTCAGTAGGCTTGGGACATCATGGTGTTAGGTCTGTTGCTGTGGAACACATTGATTTCTCTGAGGAAAATATTCTGAGAAACTCAGTTCTAATCATTAAAGTCCTTCAAACTACTATATCAGAGAATTCTTGAGGATGCTGGAATAATTCACTGATTAGGACTAATTGCCACAGGAAGTTTACCCTTTCCTATTTGGCTTCTGTAACACATGTCAGCTAAAATTTATTCTGTAGTTTGGAGCAGCAGAAAAATGGTAAGTGGATCCAACCCCATACATTTAATAGAGATACACAACACAGTCAAATTCCTCAAGAGGCTGTACCTAGATGGAGCTGCATTCCTGGAGGAGCTGCTGGTCTGGAATTAAAGCAGTGGTATTTATTTGGTCTTGCACAGAAGCCTCTGTCTAATCCCAAACAATTATGTGCCTGGGTTTAATGGGAAGTCATCCTTAATAAGCTTGTTTGCGACATAAACTTCAGCAAGAACGTGCAGTCAGGAGCCCTGCATTTAGCCTGCTTTATTCTGTGTTGTTCATGAGGCAGAGCAGCAAACCCAAATGGCTCTGCCCACAGGAACCTCAAACACAATGATCGGTGTGTGTTGAGAAACCAAAACTTCACATGGTGCAGTTTGCACAGAGATAACGAAGGTTAGCGTTTCTCTCCCACAGGAATCTGACATTTCAACCTTTCCAATCTTCCCATTTAGGGAAAGACTTACTGGCTTTGAACAAAGTTTCCACACTAATGATGCAGCTAATACTGTGCATCTCCACTCATGCAGAGTTTCCTTATCGTTCATGGCACATTACATTTTTCAAGCCTATCTATTCTCTGACTGCAGACAGTGGGCTCTGAGGGTGACCCTCAGCACCTCCACCTGAGACATCAGATGTCACCTTTCTGTGCAAGGAACCGAGCCCTGCTTAGCAGTCCCCATGCCATGAACTGTAGCTCCAGGGGTCCCAAATGCCTTTGGCAAGCCAGGAGAGGTGCTTTGTATCAGAGTCAAGGCAACACAGAGTCCTGCAGCCTGTGCATTATTTTCTGCCCCGGGTGTTACAGGAGCAGTGAAACACCTCCTGGCAGACCTGGCTGCTGCCCAGCTGCTTTCCATGGATTAGATGAAACAAATAAACACAAGCAACTTCTGTAACAAGGTATTTGAAGGCAACAGGGCTGCCAAGCAATTAGAGTCAAAACGATGCATAATTAGTCCCTTGGGTACATCTTACTACAGAACAAAGCAGAATATATTTTTGTCTGGGTATTATATTGGGAGTGTGCGATTCTGATCTGATTTGGGCCGATGCAAGGCAGGAAGAGTAGGGCTGGTGGATGTTCATTTCCAGGACATGTCTGGGGAGAGACCACCTCTTGCTTTCATGGCACTGATGACAGTTCTGGCTCCAGGAGGCAGTTTGTGCTGGCAGGGTGGGCAGGAGAAGGACTCTCAGTCTGTAAATGCTGCAATACTGAGAGCTGTGGGTTTTATTATGGATTAGCTCTAGTAGACAAGATACAGATAAAAAGGCAGCTTTGTGTAGACTGTTAGAGACACATTGTAGAACTTAAGACTTTGATACACAGTAAATTTTACAATATAAGTACTGTAAAACACATGATTTGGGGGGTAATCATGAGAAATGGTCTGTAAGAAATTTCTTGGCTAAAATCAGAGAGACATACAAAGCTGACCAAATGTTACCATTAAATTCTAGATCCAAAAATAAACAGAATCTGAATGGGGATTGAAATTGTGCTCAGTAGCTGCTGGTAAATCCCAGCAAACCACACTTGCGTGTTGAAAGGAAAACATAGGCATGCATTGGTTGGCTTTGGCAGAGAGGAAACAAATTTGCTTTCTCAAATCTGCTGACATGTTTATCAGGAGAATGTGAATGAACGCATTGAACCTGCCAATACAGCATGCAGTGGCAGTAGAAGATAGAAAATTATTTGAAAAAAAATTGCAAACTATTTGGCTGCACAGACAGGGTTTTACTTGCCCTTCTGCAGAGTGAATTGCACTTTTGAGGAAGATGAGACTGAGCAACAAAGCTGGCTGCAGACTATGGTTCTGGGAAAACAGTGGTAGGAGAAGTCTGGGGGAGAAACCAATCACCCAAGCCCTGCAGCACCCAGTGGACTTTCTGCTGTCTTTGTAGCCAAGGACCTCTGCAGAAACTCAGAGTCCTTGCCCTTAATGGATAATTATTTTTTAAAAAGCCTGAAAAAACTTTTCATCCCATTTGCTTTAATCCTTATGTAGAGTTTGAGAACTCTACATAAAAGCAGAACAGAGATCACGTAACAAAAAGGACAGGAGCTAATATAAACAACACGCTTTGCTTTCAGCTTTTTATGTTTTTTGGAAATTAACAGATATTCTTGGCAAATATCAAGAGGATATTTGTGACTGAGCTTGCTCTAATGAACATGAACTGTGCTGTGCCTCTAAGGCCTGTTGCACTTTCAGATGATTTCACCACTTCACAATTCAGCTCTTATGATAACATTTAACACACACTTGTTAAACCATTCAGTGCAGCACGAAGTCCAGGGAAGGGTGGCACTGGGCACAATCTCCTTCGGTGTAGAGTCCCTCTTACAAAAAACCCTCAGGTGAACAAAACAAAGAGCTGAGATGTTGAAACTTTTCAGAGTAGGGAGCAGAAATTTATTGACAGTGCTAATGGGATTTAAGAAAATTGAGCTAAATAACACATAAAACTATATTTTAGTGCTCTTGTGTTTTGTGGGTTTTGCTTTGTCAGTTGTTTTAAAAAGCAACCAGCAATTTCTGAGAATGCTGAGTTTAAAAAAAAAAAAGGGGGGGACGGGGAGAAAAAACTTATCAGGCACTTCTATAGCTTAGTAAACATGATTAATCTGACTCAGCAAGACTGAACCAAAGAGAATTCATTGCCCAGTTGATATTCAGAAACCTTTTTTGTTTAAATATAGCTCCAAATGACACAAAAATTAGATCTATTCCTGAAACCCTGACATATGCAAAGTTCTTGTTGTCTATACATCTGGGCTTATGGTTAGATCTATTTCAATGTCTTTTTAAAAAATAAAAGTACTAGTAGAAAAGCAGAGAGTCATCACAGCTTTTGCAGGGCTTAAAGGAATACAGAGCAAAAACTAGTTTAAGATTAAAGTGCCTGGCCCTGAATATGTTCTGCACATGCCCTTTTACCTGCTCATCTGCATAGCTGCAGATCTGCTAGCAGGATGAAGGATGGGACTCCCCTCAGGTGTCACTTTACTTGCCGTGAGACAGGAGCTGAATGTGTTCCTCATCCATCAGGATCAGGTACCAAGCAACCCTGAGGAGCAGCAGGTGCACGGACAAGTGGCTGCGGTGCTGTAAATGTGATGTGTCACCCAGATCCACGGAAGTGGGGAATAACAGATAAGCTCCACTCCTGGTTCCTGCAGCCCACCCTCAGTGGTGCCCCCGTCCTTCCCCTGCTCCAGGGGAGCCCCTCACTGCAGCATGGCAACACAGCAGCTTGGCCCAAGGGCCAGCCACCACTCAGCAGTGCTTGTTTGGGCATGAACTGTGGAAAAGGCAAGGCTTCCACGGCTGTGGACAGAATCACCAGCCATTTTTGTGCTGCTCAAAATGTTCATCCAGGTTTGAGCAGGATAAAATTTACTGCCTCTGAGCAGGGCATCTCTCAGCCCATTTGAGCCTGACATACACGTCACACTAACTTTTATAATTTGTTGAATATTCTTTGAAAACCTTTTAAAGGTTTTCTTTCACTGTGTCCAGAGTTACAGCTTACAGTTCACAGTATCTATTGGGAAGGAAAGGACAGATGGGTGCAGAAAATAGAAGCTGTTGGAAGGGAGACCTGCTATAATGACACCTGCAGAGACTGATATGATGTGGAAAGGAGCCTATAAATTGTTAAATGGTTCTGTGGTTTGATTTAATGTATACAAAAGAATCTGAAAAAAGACTGACTATCCCCTATCTTGTCAGAACACCTGTATGTAATAAATAACCCCTATGGAAATGTTTACCTCCTTTATTCCCAGCAGTGAGAGCTTCTTGATGAAACACATCATTTTTATGAAAACATTTCTGGTTCTCCTCAAGAGTAAGAGGAAGGTTCACTTGAACAGCTGAAAATATTTGCCACCAAAACGACCAGTTGTAATATTGAAACGAAATCCAGAATTTCCTGTCCTGGTTCAAGCTGTCATCCATAAGGATTTTATATAGAAATGATGGCTGCTTTCTAGAAACCCAGATGAGGGCATTCAATGAAAACTATTGTTTTGTTGGCATTTTAGTGCAGGTTATCAAATGGTGTAGATCTGGGATGAAATAACCTCCCAAAACCCTTCAATCACCCAGCTGGCAGTCTCTGATGGAAACCAATTTGGGAATTGGGAATGACTGTGAGTTGATTTTTAGCAGCTCCAGGCTCTTTCTCAGCTCTATGTCCCTTCAGCTTTTCATGGGAGTTGGAAGCTGGACGTGCGTGGCTGAACAGAGCAGGGCGCCAACAGCTGAGATGACAGAGGATGTGCCCCTAGCCCTGAGTTAGCCAAAGTCCTCAGTAGCCCAGATGAGCAGGAAATGACCCAGCTATAAATCAGCAACCAGGCAAATATACCAAAGATAGCTGGTTTCATGGAGCAAGTGCTGACCTGGAGACTTATGCAAGGGTTTTCCTCATGTGGATCTGGGATAGAGCTGGGCTCTGATAGCTCCAGCACAGTAAATCCCTTTGTGGCTGTGGTCACGCTGGTGGAACATAGGCCTGACAAGTCCAGGGTGGGCAGAAGCCATGTGTCTTTATGCTGTGAGCTTGATTCTGCCTTTGCCAGGACACTGCAAGTCCTGTGCTGGAGCAGGGATTGCACTCTGCCCAGGACCAAGGAGCTGATGCACAAAAGCTAAAGAGGTGAAGGTCCTCACAGCACACACAAGGATGCATCAAGAGCAAAGGAGAAGGTGAGAAGCTTGTTAAAGGAAGGGAAATGTTGCCCCCAGCTGTGTGCACCGTGATCCGTGTGCACAGCACTGTCTGTTCAGAGCTCATTTCTAACACAGACTACAGCAGGACAGCTCAGATAGGGGGAAAACTGTCCTGGTCCTACCTAGGCTCTGCCTGGCTCCCTGGTGAAACCCTGCCTACCCCTCCAGGGCAGCAGTTAGCCCTCAATTCATGACATTTTGAGTGTTTTTTCCTGACTGGCCCTAATAAGAGAGCACCTCAGTAGGGAACCAGCTTGTAATTTGAGAAGGATATAAAAATGCACTTCTCTAAATGCTGTACCACCTTGCCTATTTTCAATCAAAGACAACCATATATAGAAAGATGTGACTGGGGGCTCTAAATAGAAGATAAAACCCTGCATTAAAGCTAGGTGCTGAGTGGAAATTGCTACATTTTCATTCTGTTTGTGGCTGCATTCTGTTATCGCCCTGCTTTAAACCTGCTACAATTGGTTTCTATTTTAATGAAGACTGCTGGAGCTGATCTAAATACCAGAACATCTTGTCTGCCGTACACAGAAGTCCTTTTTCCTCTCAGAACCGCTGGGGTGTTCATTTGCATCATAGATTCATGACCAGGCATATTTAACAGGATGAATTAAAATACTTCTAAATGCAATGTTAGATCCATTGTAAAATCCAGGGCAACTCCAAAATTAGGCAGGTGTAGCTGTACCTGGGGCTGTTGGTGCATTTCTGGATTGCTGTGGAAACATAAGCCAAAATGCTACTTTTTTTCCCCACTGGAGTTGCTTAGCAGGGATTGTAGCCATGAGCTGCAGCAAGCAAGGTCATCCAAATGCCTGGGCAGCACTGGGGACCCCCTGCCTGAGGAGAGCTGGGGAACAAGGGTGTCTTTGGTGTTTGCTAATGCTCACAAGCACCCTTCAGCATTTCACGGCTGTGGTGGGATGCAAAATGCCTCTGTCTAACCAGCTTCCTTCCTGCTGCCTGGGTTTCCTAGCCTTGGAGGAAGTGATTGGGGAACGCAGATACACAACAGAGGCAAGCTTTGTGCCTTCAGCAAAAAAAATCTCTGCAGCTCCCACAGGCTCTTGTCTCCTTTTCCCTTCCTCTTGTAGTCTCTCTACCTTCCCCAACTCTTCTCAGCTGTTTGATGCTGAGGTCCAAGCACCACTATTAGCAAGGGAAACAACTGTATGTTTTTTCCCCCTCGTGTAGAGCTGGTGAACTCATAAAAGGCTGGTTTTTACTCCAAGAACCAAGATCCCCGAGGAATCTGCTTCCCTTGCATCTTTCTTGTGTTGAGGTGGAATTAGTCACATTTTTTGCAGATGACAGCACTTCCTCAGAAAAAAGTTCTGGACAGTTTATAGGCTTATGCAAAAAAGCAGTAAATCAGTCTTGTTCCAGTCGCTAGCTGTTTGCACTGTGTTCTCTTTTCATTGCACACAAGCAACTTCTATCACCACTAATATGCAAATAAAGATACTTGACCTCAATCTTTCCTACAGGGAGAAAGCCCTCAGCAATGCCACGTCTCCAACAGCCAAGACTGGTCACATGTCAGAATGTATTTTCTTCCCTATCCTGAATCCATGCAGGCTAAGAAACCCACACATTCCGAAATACCCATAGTTATTAAAGAAGACCCAGACCTCTAAGGATGTTTCAGCTCAGTTCTTCCTCAGGTGAGGTTTTTCACAAGTTATTTTCCATATCACAGAAGTGTTATAACTACAGAACTGTAGAGATAGAAACTGAGACTCAGCTGGTGAGGGCTGTTTAGTCTGTTGTTAATATACAGCAGGCAGCTCTCAGACATTGAAACTGCAGCTTAGATCCCTGTCCTTACCCAGGCATTTTCTGCATACCAAAATTAACTGTGGTCAATGAAGAAACCTTGGACTGGTTGACAGTGAAATCCTTTAAGCAAATGCACAGATGAGTCATTGTGCCAGGTCTGGGGAAGGGGGGAAACCTGAATTTAGGATGCATTCTCTCTCAGGCCCAGAGGAGTTGTGAAATCCATGAGCTCCTGTAGATACTCCTTGGCAAGGCTGACTTAGAGTGGTGCAAAAGGGATTGGTATTAAATATTGCTGTCTAGACTGCTGGCATCAGTGGTTGTGCTCCCCAGCAGAGCTGCACTCCCTGCTATGATACTGAAGGGATGTGAGGTCCTCATATGGCAGTGGGAACACCACTTGGTGAGTGAAGCTCTTGATGCTCTGCCAGAGCATCCATGGGGAGAGGGGTGAGTTGCACAAAGCTATGAAAAATTCAAATTAGGGCTGTCCACCTACAGCAATAGCCTTTTTCATATCTCATAGGTAAGGCAACTTGTTCAGCTATGGTGCATTTGAGAACGGGATGTTAGGACTGGGAATTTTCCAAATGTGGACTTGGTGAAGGGCTCTTTATAGGGCTTGGAGAACTGTGATGAAAGAGGCAACTGCAAATGCTGAGCAAGATGCAGGCTGAGAAGAAACTTCTGCTTGCATACACTCCTGGGGGGAGCACAGGACAGCAGGGAGGTTAAAGCCATTTCGGCAGAGGATATGGCTGCCTGAGGGACAGGCAGAGATGGCCACAAACTCCTTTAGGCTTGAACATTGACGTTAGGTGCTGGTTCAGAGCAGATGTTGGATGGCTCCCATCACAAGGGAAAGAAGAACCTGTCTGCCCCACGTCCTGTGGGTGTCTGTGGGTTGCCAAAATCCTTGGCTCTGGCAGCCCCTTATTTCTCCAATGACAGTCAGTGTGAGGATGAAATATGTACAGTTTGCAGCATTGCTAGTAACACAATAGATTCCACAAGAATTATGAACACTCCTGGCAAGAATGACAAAAAGCTGGGAGCAACATCACCAACTGCAAATAAACTTACAGAAAACATAAAGTTCTCCTTCCCTTCTTAACACTTGGCTTTGCTTCTCATCCTATCCTGGCTTCTCCTTGATATTCCTGTCAGTCTTCACAGTCCATCTCCACTCCACAAGACACCATGACAAGGGTAAGGGACATCTACAGCCTCCAGGGATGGGTATCCAGAGAGTGACAATGCCTTTGCTCATCTGATGGCACAGGGTGGGGGACCTGCACCCTCTCATCTTCCTCCTGGAGCCCAGCAAGAGGGCTGGTGTGATTTGGAGATGAACATCCTCTTCTCTGGGCCTGACCTATGGAAATAACAAATCTCATGTTTTTCAGGCCTATGTGCTTCTGCAACAAGCTGGGGATATTTTGGCAGTGCAACAAAGTGCTGCTGAAGCAGGGAATGCAGGGACAAAAGTCTCCAAATGCTGGCAGCAGCACAGAGATTCTTCTTTTTTTGGCATCTGATGCCCAAACTTTTACATTACTCCTGGGTCACAGTCTTCCCTACACAGCCACAGCATTGTAAATTGACTTTGTAATACAGGCAAGTTGAGACTTTCCACCTCCTGACCTGCCTTCAGGAACTGAGGCTTTAACTGCACCATTAAATAACTTGGGACTTTCAGTAAAAGCACTAGAGCTGGCAGCAGACCTGACACAGCTAGGAAGGATCTGCTTTAGGACATGGCTCAATACTAAATCCTAAATTTCTGGAGTGGATAAAACCCAAACCTGATTTTTCTGTTCCTCTTGCCTCCACATTTTAGTACCTTTTGTTATGTTACCTATAAAAGTGGCCAGAGTTGATCCAGAGGAGCAGTGGGAATAAGACATCAGCAAAAGAAACTTGCAATGGGAAAACAGAATTGTCTTGCAAATGGAGAATCGAGGTCCATTAGCTGAGCTCTGGAAGAGGCTATCTCTTTTCCAGGGTACAAAGTTTCTGCACTTAGTGCAGGGCACAGGTTCCTGACAAAGATAATGCTGGCATGAAGCTGGGCTGGCAATATCTCAGTTGGAAGGGCTGGGATTGCCCGGTGCATTCTGGGGGATGCTGGGAAATCGTGGTAAATCCTTCAGGTTTGCAGCCCTATATGCCCTTCCCACCCAGCATTGTGCTGGGGTAGAATGCTGGTTTGTTCAGAAATGGGATGAGATGTCTGGAAATGAAATACTTGATGAAGTACCATTTCACCTGCCACAGACTGCTTTCCCTTTACAGGCTGTTTTCCTCTCTGGGGTCCAGTTTGGGCCACTCCTCACATTTCAGGCTTGCTGGTCTCTTCTCAGCTTGTTGTGGCTCTTTTCTACTGCCTTGCTACCTGAAAGGCTCTCCTTGTAGCTCATTCTGTCCCAGTTCTAGAGTGAACTGCAGGGCCTGAGACACTTTGGATCTCAGGCTTCTATTTAAATACTCACGTGCAGTTTCTGGCTGTATGAATGCCCCCAAGGACCCCCAAAAAGCAAGAACTCTTGCAGGCTCCTCTAACACTTCCCTCTGCACCTTCAAGTCCAGGCAGTGAGTTCCTGCCCTGTCTGAGTCTGTTTTGCAGCCAGTCTGACAAATGCCAGTCCCAAACCCCCTGTGCAAATGCAGGGCAGACCACCAGCCCCTGTGTGTGATGCCTTCGCATCTGCTTTGGTACCAGGATGGAGCCAAAAGCCACACCTTTTATTCTTGAGGGCCCTCCATACATGCTGCTCCTGGGGCATCACTTTGGGACCCTGCCCTGTGTTAGTTTGGCAATGCACATGCCCCAGAATTCTGTGGAGTAACCTGACACACTTCTCCTACTAATCATATGACACTACGATCAGCCAGAACCAACAAACAGGGAAATACAAAGTGAGTACTGGCCTTCTCCCCCATCTGTTAAGCTCATTAAAGTTGACTTTTAGCATCAACCCAGACATCCCCTGAGCAGCTTAGAAAATACCAAACGTCATCTTAGCTAGGAAAGCAGACACTTGAGCATGTCCTCTCACAGCCAGCCTTCCTAGGAGCCCTCCCTCCCACTAAAATGTGGGCTTGTGAGACCGACCAACTTCTGCAGAAAACGTTACCTGAAAACTTGTTGCATGAAACCAATAGAAATGCGCCTTTCCATTTCCTACTCCAAGTGGCTATTCTGGGTTAAAAAACAACTGGAATGTTAGGAATTGCTAGGAGAGGAACAGAAAACAAAGAGCCTCCCTATAAAACCATCTCAAATATCGTGTCTGCTTCAGCCCTGTTCTCAGGCAGATGTAGCAGGGCTACAGAAGATACAAAGGTGACAAGAGGGCTGGATCAACTTCCAGGCAGTGGAGAGGGACATACAAAAGGCTTTGCTAGGGCAGAGGTGAGAAGAGAACACAGCACAGGTCTATAAATTGTCAAGGGCATAAAAAAATAATATTCTCTCATAATGCTGCACTTTGGAGGCACAAAGAGTCAGAAAGCAAGCCTTAGTCCCCAGCTGGTGTACAGGGGGTTCCCCTCTGAGGCTGATGGCTCTGTCAGTTATTTACTCGGTTGAGGGATGCCTGAGTGCACTGCTGAGCAGAGGCTCTCTTAATAGGATCAGACTGACAGGGGCATGATTTTCTAGTCAGGGCTCCCTTTTGTATCAGTCCCTCCTATTGTACTGATGAAACACCCAGAAAGGCAGCTGAGCTCAGTCTCTTGCTGCAGAGGAGTTGCCCTCTCCAGCGTGCAGATGAGCTGTGTTGCAAAGCTTGGTGGCCTGCAGGAGGGTGGTCTGGCAAATGGGGAAGAGACAGGGGCAAGCCCAGGGTGGTGGTTGAAGGGAAGAAGACAGGGAAAAAACAACCTAGGGGGACAGAAGCAGGAGGGAAAAACAAAGGGCCATTAAACACAGCAAGACCACATCTGGCCAAAATTCAGTGTTTGTCAAGAGAGGAATATTTACACACCTGCACTTCTGCAGTGAGAGGGCATTGTTTGCAAGGAAAATAACTACTGGTCCCACAGAGCCTTTGAACCTCATTGCATTTTTGTGTGCATTCCCAAACAGCACCTCCAGCCACAGGGAGTGAAGCATCTCAAAGTGCTGTTTGGGAGCTGCTTCCCATAGGCATGCCCTGGTGCCCTGTTCTTTTAGACCCAGAGCAGTTCAAATTGTCTTCATTTATAGTCCAGTGTAAGCAGCTCACACAGGCACCAGCAGGTGTTATACCCTGGGCTGAGCCTTCATTCATCACTGTGATGGTGGCCCCTGACAACAATGTCACCACTGCCTCAGAACACTTCATTTCTAATGGCTCCAAGTCAGTATAAATTGCTGTGATGTAGGTATGGATGGTGTAAGATTATTGCATGCATCTGACTGCTCTGTGGTTTGTACCACTCAGGCTCTGTGTGGTCCAGGGTTCCAGCACACTCTCGCTGCCCTCTGCCACACACAGCTTTATGCCTGATTTATACCCCTCTCTGAGGACAAGTGCACATTACACTGGTATAGAGACCCAAAACTCTCTACTTCATCATGCCTACACAAGTTTATTATGTGGAGCAATTAGGCTTTAATGCACTGTGCCTCTCGCTAGGCACTTCAGCACACATCAAAATCATCAACAGGCTTAGGGGAAAACATTAAATGCAAGACAGACAGTGGCTGTATATTTACCATGCCATTATGTCAAACAGCAACAGCAGGAGGCCTCTTCAATATATGCACTAAGTAAGGACCTGTCAAGCTAAAAAAAAATTATATATGTATGTACACACACACACACAAATTATGGTCCAGTCTTCACTTGTCAAGTGCTAGAATGGGGGCAACTCACAGAGATTCCAGGATGCTGGAAATAAGTGGAGAGTTGGTTTCCAGATGCTCATCACGTGTGTATGTGTATCAAAAGACTTTGTCCATTTCACAGTTAATTCACAACAATGAGTGAGCTCTGATGACACATTTACAAGTTTCATGATGTGACTGTTCCCACCCTTATTAGGAATCAGAATTGTGGAAGACTTTCTTCTTCTGTATTATTTCAAATCAAATAATGTGTCTGTCAGTCCTACATAGAATAAGAATGTTATGCAAAATTAATTTACTTTTCTGGAATAAATTAATGTGATTCTTGCATCAATCTTTATATAAATACTCCTATACTATATTAAGTTAACCTTGCAATCCATTTGCAACACTGTAATCATAAATCAAGTTTTGAAGGATGCTAAAATAAGAGTTTATTTTAGTAGGACCTAACTGTTTTAGATGAGGGTTTGGACAGCAAAAATAAAATTGCAGACAATTCAGAAATACTATGCCTGGCTACAAGAGAAGAGCAGCTGCCACATTTGATGGAGTGAGTCCTTTAAATCACCAGGCATCGGCTCAAGAGGTGGAGGAATAAGGAAGGTACAGCTGTTCCCAAATATCTTGTAGAAATCTCCTGAATTTGATGATCCTTAATCACCTCAAACAATCTCCATAAAAATTTTACAGGCACCATATTCTATATGCCTGTGCACAGCATTTGTATGCACAGGTGAGCACAGACACACATGCATATGGAATAGTAATTTTCCATTTGTTTTTGTAAGCTTCTGACTTGGCATAATTTTAGTGAATCAGTTCCTATGGATTTCACAAAATAAAAATATTTTTACAAAATGTGTCCTTAAAGGGTTTTAAACCATTTCCATCAAAACAAATTCTATGTCATCTCCTCTTACTATAATAATTTGGAGGAGGTTTGTTAAAATTCACCATTATTTATCCTCCTCTCTGAGCATTTTCCAAGGGCCAGTGAAGCCAAAGGAGAGTGTTGGTGAGTTGTCAGGGGGCTGTGGTTCAGAGACACACTTTTCATCAGAAATTGGGTACCCCATGCCAAGGACACTGATTCCCAGTACTGTGACAACCATGGGGCAGATTGCCCCTGTTCTTCAGTGAAAAATGCCTCTTTTTTCATTCATGGCTTTCCCTTTTTCAAGTTCAAATCTTTAGGTCTTGTCTCTCCTCAATAACACATTTTAAAAACAATGTTGAAGTATTTTCCTTTGAAAATAACTTTCTGGGTTATTTTTAAGACTAAAGAGATGGAAAGGGAGGTATGTGTTCCCCATTAAAGTAATTCTTACAGCTTTCTTCCAAGAGTTGCTAAATTAAACTGGCTTGGTGTAGAAGGTGGAAATCCAGTGGGTAGATGGGCCTCTGTGAGAGGTGGTTTTATCTTCCACACTGATAAAAATTCACTCAATTAGGAGGTCATGTTTGTTCAGTAAGCTTTAGAAAAAACCCCACCAAAGTGGCAAACATGATGGCATATTTAGTGGCTGTATCCTGGGGGTATAAAAAAAGAGAGCCCTAAACTCAGCACGCATGTGCATGGAGTGTGGTTATTCCTGAAAATAAAGACTGGGATGACTCAGATATTGAATGTGGCTGGGTGTTAACAGAAAGCAATAAGCAGTTGCTAGGAAGCACAATTCTACAGTACCTTCCACTTTGCAGATACAAAGCAAGGGGTAGAACCTCGGAACACACCTCAGTTAGTGAATAGTAGCAGTGGTGGTGGCTGTCCCGCAGAAATAAACAGGCTGGAGCTTTGTGTTAGGAACTGCAGAAGGGGTCATCTGATGTCCTTCATGCTGCAGGGCTTAGACCAGGCAACACACGCGTTCAAACAAGAAAGAGTCAATAACCAACCTTCTAACACCATTTCTCTGTGTGTGTGTGTATTTCTGCCTTGTTAGAATGAAACACTCTCCCTGGCACTTGTATTTTCATGCCCAGGGACCAAGGCACAAGCACTGATTGCTGGCAGCAGTTTATACCAAGGCCAAATGTTGAGACTGCAGTAACACTACTCAGTAGAAATATTTCTGCTGCAAGACCGCAGAAGTTGCAAAGGCAAAACAGTTGGGAATGAGAATACAGTGAATGCAGAGCACACAGGACGGGTTAAGCCCCCTTTGTAGCAATTGCAAGTGGCACTGAACACGTTCAAGAGCAGCGAGGGAATCACTGCAGTGTCAGCAATCAGCACCTGCATTTTGGGGCAGGCTGGTTTTCCCCCTGGGCAGTGCCAAATAAATGCACTGGCTTTTCAGAGAGCAGCCTGAAACATGATGGCGCTTCCATTTCTTCTCACTCTGGATAACAAATGAGCAACAAGGTAATTACTGTCTCCTTCAGATACATCAGGAAGGGAAGGAGACATCATTTGATAACCATCTTGGGTCTGAACCATTCACTGCACACTCTTTATAGAAGAAGTGAAGCTGTAATAATGCTCAAGGGATTTGCAATGGCTTTCACAGGGCTCCCATCCAAACAAATTACCAAATTTACTTACACACTGGTCTGGCCCAGCTGAGGATTAACCACAGGAACCACCAGAATTGCTCCTGGGCTGGGTTTCTGTTATCACCTGTTGAGACAGGGAGATGTATCCAGCTTTGATTCCAGTATGAAAGACCATGTTGTGTTTGCAGAGTGCCTTTGTTTACTAGTTACCTTCTCGTCTCTGGTGGTTTCCCTTCTCCATCTGCTGTGAAACACATTATTAAAAAAAAATTACTGTAATAATTAACTCTCAGAAACAATGATTCCTTGTCCCATAATTCATGCAATGTATTTGAAAAGCTCTTTTCTTGCATGCTGTCAAGAAATTTGCTAATTTGGGGGTTCATGCTGACACAATGATCTGTATGGCATTGCTTTACTTTGCCCTGCTTGTGTTCCTATATAAGTTGCAAGGTTTATTTCTACACCTGCCCATGTTTTACTTTCCTTACTTGCCATTAAAACTGGCCTGTCCTGCAAATACTTTCATAGCAACATAGACATTGTTCAAGTCATCCACCTCTCCCAGCTACTTTTGGAAGCAAAGATAGAACCGAAGGCTTGTCACCACCAGCAGGTTGCAGAAAACATGTCTCAATACTGACCCCTCCCTGAGAGCTGGCTTTAGAGAATCACGCCTTCTTCCCAGTGCTTAACTGGCCAACCGCTGGGAAACATCGTCCTCACTGATGGGAAACAATAATAGCAACAACAAAAATGAATCCGCTATTTTCTTAACAATTTACCTAATTTTCTACATCAAAAAATTAATGATAGTAGCTTACCATCTGGCAACATATGGAGATCATTTCTTCCAATATTTAATTCTCTAAGAGACTGCAACTTTCTTATCTGCTGGGGAAGAAGCTGAAGTTCATTGCAGCTAATATCCTAATAAAAACATAATTAATAAATTAATTGAACATCTTAAATGAAATTAAACAAAGGAAAACTACTATCAAAATCATTATAATGCATGCAATTAAAGAAAAAAAATGCTGTCTTTCTGGGGTTTTCCACAAAGAGAAGATGTACCATAACAGATATCACTGTATCTTCAGTATGTAGTGTAACATGTTTCAAACATTCAATTCAAGAAGATAAATCAAATGGTTTAGGGATCAAAACTGTAGCCTAGGAATCAGGAGTTCCTGGTGTAGATCCCATATCAGTTAAAAATTTCTTACGCTGCTATTAGCAAATGATTAGCATTCTGCTACCTTTCTAAACAATTCTTCCTTAAAATACCTTGAACTAATCCATACAACTAAACGTTTACAGAGAGTAATAGCAGGCTCACCAACTTCTTGGATATGAGCACTAGAGGGTGACAAAGCCATGCCAAATGAAGACAGACTACAACTATTTCTGCCACTAATTTAACATTTATTTATGTAGTCCAGACTGATTCAACAATTACATTGAAGAAGAGTGCTTCTAACCTTTTTCTTCTTATTCAATCAAATTGAATCCAGAGACTAGTTTCAGGTATGTGTATATATATATATATATATATATCTCCACATAATTGTTATCTGGTCTAACTGAATAAAAACTACAAGCTGATTTTAAAGGCAACCTGAGTCAGTAACTAGAAGAACAGATGAATCCAGTATCCTTCTTCACTACACACTTTCAGAGTTTCAGCTTAGGCACTGCTCAGCTGCTTTTTGACACCCATAGTATCTGCACAGACCTGGATGTCTGAGAAAGTACAGGCTGCTTGGGATACACTGTCATGTATCTATTGCAAGTTCTTCTCAATCCATGTCACCAAAGTTTAGATGGGATTCCCTTTGAAGGACCTTTCTAGCACAGGGCTTAGTTGTCAACTTTTTTTTTTAACAGATCTATATTACTTATGTTCTAAACAGGTATATCATAGCACTGAAATGAACCACTCTCTAGTATGTCCTTAATCTGTGTCATCAAGCAAGCATTCTAAGTTTGGCACTTTGAAAAATAAACCAAAACTACTCCAACTGAAATCCTGAAAAATATTCACTTCCTGTAAACAATAGCAGTGATCCCACCTTGAAATGGTTTGACACTGAAGTGAGCACAGAGGATTTCTCATCAATGTGTAAAGGACACATCAAAAACATCAAAAACATTCAGAATATCTCATAGTATACGCAAATTAAAAAAGAACACTGATTTGTAGTTCAAAAATTAGGTCATGTGGAAAGAATTTCCAGGGAATACACAGCTACTGTGGAAACAGGATAAGAATGCCTTGCACTAACCACAGAAATCAAGAATACTGTAAAAAAAATTAAGAATCCCTGGTCGAAGTGCCAGGTCAGTGAATAATTCAGCACAGTTCCCCAAAACACATGATCTTAACATGGAGTAATTATCAGAACAGCCTAGAATATCAAGAACTATAGAGGAAATAATGGATGACAAAACTTCAGCATGCCATGGAATAAAATCATGTTGCACACACACCTAAACTGTGAATATTGTGTGTCATTATGTTCACCCACTCCAATCAAAACAAGGCATGCAGAAATGGGAGGGAAAAAACAAAACAGAACAACCCACAGAACAAGACAAAAATGACTGAATGGCTTAACTTGTATCAGAATAGAGAAAGATTAACTCTTCAGCTGGAAAGAAAATTCCTGATAAAATATAAGAAAAATAAATAGAATTGTGATTACTGTACAGTAGGTAAACAGGAAAAAAATCACCATTTAAAACAATGTACAAGTGATGGATTCAAATTAAATCACCTAAAAAGTTACTTTATTTATGAACCTCTTAAGCTTCAGTTCACCAAATGTACTGATTTGTGTTTATCCCCATTTTTGAAACTCCACAATACATTACACCTAAAATTTCAAGTTAAACATCAAGAAAAAAACCCAGCAACTGAATTTAAATTTTGTAGTTCTGTATTTTAAAAAGATTGGGGTTTTGTTAAACTGAAAAAAACCTGCTTATCAGTTTACTTAGTACAATGATTCACAATCGTACTTACCAACTCCAGTGGATCTCTTAACTTTCCAATTTCCTCTGGAATGGAGACCAGCTTGTCAGATGCAAATGATTCTGGAAAAGAAAGGAAAAAACCAGTAGTCTTAAATACTGTAGAAAGAACTGAATGGGATCATTCCAGGAGACAGAA